>NC_137543.1:4404145-7174220 GCF_963082525.1 Nesoenas mayeri
AGTTTGTTGACAGTTCTATATGAGACTCCTGCCCCAAGGGGGCTGACCAAAGGTTACAGTCTTCTGCATCTGAATAGAACTTTCATGTTAACATGGAATTTACAGGATCATCGTGACGACAGACTGAGATTTATTTGTTTGTTTGTTTGTTTGGGTTTTTTTTAGGATTCCCCCCCACCCCGCCCCTTCCACTGATTCCCCTTCCTGAATCACTAATAAATATATTTCACAATGTGGCATCCAGCAAAATGCCTGGAGGCAGCTGACTATCAACCTTTTGTCATTATGAAAACTGACCTACTTTTAGGTTGTGGGGATTTGTTTGTTTGTTTTGGGGTCTGTTTCTTTGTTTTGATTGGTTTTGGTTTTGTGGTTTGTTTGTTGGTTGGTTGGTTGGGTTTTCTCTCCCCTCCCCGCCCCCGCCCCCACCTTTTCTTTCTTCTGACCTGCAGTTGCACTTGACATGGTTTTGCACCTCACTCCATGGTAGTTGCCTTCTGTAAGTCATCTCAGGAGTGACAACAACACAGACCTTTACAATCTAAAAAGGAATTAAAACAACTATATTACAGTTGGTTTTGTTTAATTTCCACAGAGCTGTTGACTCATTTAAAGAATTGGAAGGGATAAGTGAACTGTGATTTTCCTTACAAGGACCAGGCTCTCACAGCCATGCATGTGTTTTGTTGTTTTGTTGTGTTTTAGTCACTTTGCCATGATGTGTAAGTTTTATTACTCCATTCATCATTCAAACAGCCAAGACTTTTTGTAAAGCTCAGTTATTTCTAACTGGAGTTGTTCTTAAATAGAGATTAGATGTTCTTGTTAGCAAGTCAGCTATTGGATACCGCAGTTCATTAGGACTTCTTGTCACCTGGAGCAAGGTACCTCTTCCCTTGCCATAGGTTTCTAGGATGTACATGTCCATGCCTGACTTTAAGGTCTCAAAATAATCTATAAGAGACACTATTAAGACATAGTTCATACAATGTTATTTTAGACATTTGTTCTACCATAAGCTGACCCATGATCAGTGTGTTTATTTTCATTTACTCTAAGTGCTGTTTATCTCACAAACATCCATAAACACTGATACCTATGGTTTTCTTCTTGACCAGACTGTTTGGACGAAACACTATTTTTATGGATTGTTTTCTTTTCTTTTTGAATGGCACTGCTGCACCCTGCTTCTGTTATTCCCATCTATTAGATCACCTTGTCACTTTGGTCGTAAGCTAAGAAGATTTTGTCACCTAAAGCTTTTATAATTTGATCTTACATCTTCAGGTATTTGTTCTTCAGAGACCAGTCTTAACCTTTTCATTTTCTGCTTACTCTTAGAAGTGTGGCATAGTATTTTAATAACAGCAATGTTTGATTTACTCCATTGGTTTGGTCATGATGGGTCTTCTGTAGTTAGAGAGAAGAGGAATAGTATTGTCTTGATAATCATGGACTGATGACTGCATGAGTAAATGCATTTATAAGCTGTCAGTTTGTGATAATGAAATTAAGGAAAAACAATGTCCTGGTTTTGATGCTTACTTTTAATTGAACAAATGAAAAGCTTTTCATTTAGGCATGCCAGGGTTATCTAAGTAATATTCTGGCAAGTTGCCTTTTCACCAACGTGACAGTACATTCCAGCAATAAAAATGGAAAAAAATCAATTCTGTTGAAAAAAACAATAATTGAATCTAATGTTAATTGCAAATCAGAAGAAGAAATTTATTTTTACAATTTAGGAGAGCTAAGTGAAAATGTGAGTAACAGAACGGTTGGCCTGCCTCAGGATGAAATTCATATCTTGTTCTCTGTTGGAGAATGATGCAACACATCCTTTCATATGACCTTGCAAACTCAAATCAGGCTAAGACTTCTAGAGCAGACAAAACGAAATTTCCTGCTGTGGTTTTGGTGTCTAAAAGAATCATAGGATCATATAATCATAGAGTAATTTCAGTTGGAAGAAACCCTCAGGGTCAATAAGTCCAACCATAGCCTAACCTAACTCTAGCACTAAACCATGTCCCTAAGAACCTCATCTAAATGCCTTTTAAATGTCTCCAGGGATGATGACTCCACCACTTCCCTGGGCAGCCTGTTCCAAGGCCTGACAGCCCTTTCCATTGACTTGCAACCTAAAGGATTTTCAGAGTTTACTTCTGTCCACTTGCACTTCTGAAGAATGTATGCATATCCAAAGTCTGGGAGATATACAGGAGAGACCTATATATAATTTCCAAGTGGAGTGTCAAGAAGGGAAACACATATACATAGGTGGCACCCCTAGTCCTGCCTTTGCACCCAGCTTTGGCAGAACCATGTGGGAGAGTGTCTGTAAGCCAAGTCGTGTGAATGATGTCTGCTATGACACAGTCATAAAATTACATATGAGTTTATGTTGGAAGAGACCTTCACAGCTCATCCAGTACCACCCTTGCCATGAACAGGGACATCTTCACCCAGATCAAGTTACTCAGAGCCCCATCCAGCCTGGCCTGGGATGTTTCCAGGGATGGGGCATCCACCACCTTTCTGGGCAACCTGGGCCAGTGTCTCACTACCCTCATTGTAAAAAACTTTTTCCTCATGTCTTGCCTGAATCTCCCCTCCTTTAGTTTAAAACTACAACCCCTTGTCCTGTCAGTACAGGCCTTGCTAAAAAGTCTGTCCCCATCTTTCTTCTAGGTCCCTTTTAAGTACAGAAAGGCCACAATAAGGTCTCTCCAGAGCCTTCTCTTCAAAATGCAACCACTGAGCTTTGCCCCACCTCCCCAAAGAGTTGAGTTTTTATAATCTTTCAACCCTTATGAAGGATTCAAGTGGTAATGCTGTCTTGCTACTCGTAAGTCTCTTTGTTGGGCCATTAATGGAGTTACCGTTAAGGCCCAAGCAAATCTCACTCTGAGACAACAACAACAACAACAACAACAACAAAAGGAAAAAAAATAGCCCCAGTGAACAGTTTAACCCTGTGGCTTCTTTAATCCTGAAGCTCTTGCATGCTGCTTGGAAGACTGCAAAACATTACTGCTGTAACAATGAAATAGCCCTTTGTAGCCACTGGAATACCAGCTTGTGCCTGGACTTTTCTATTTTGTATGAGACATAGTGTGAGGAGAAGCTTTCTGAAGTTAATTAAAATGTGGCTACCAACCTCAGTAGGGTCAGATTTGAGTTCCCATGCTTTTAGTGAAAACAAACTGTGGAGTTCTTCCCTTGTGTCGGTGGTATTTTTCTTGGATGGAAATAGAAGTTTTGTGGCAAGAAGGGAACTGTCTCAAGACGGGCTAATATGCATATATAATTCCTCAGGTAAAATTCCTATTCTCCTGTGGTTTGAGCTGGCTTGTAGCCTATTCTGGTTTGATTTAGGTAATTCTGGATGGGGAGAGGATCACAGAAAGCAAAACTGCAAAGTACCTTCTCTGGGAGATGAACAATCCAGTTTCTGCACAGCAAGGGAACAGGGAAATTTAAATCCAGTAACATTAATAGAGAATTTATCAGGAGAAAGTGAAAAGTCTGATAGCCAACTGAAATGCAGCTGAAGTTTAACTTTTCCTTCAGTAAAACAACTTTACAATATGGGTTTATAATGTCTCTGTGTTAAGAGGGAGAAGAAATTGTCATAATTTGTTGCACTCCCCTTTCTTACCACAGCACCACAGACCTTGGAAATAAAGGAAAAGATGGGGAGGAACATCAAAAAATAAAAAGAAAAGAAGAAAATTAAGATTGGAAAGAAGCCTTGGAATTGGCAGCTGTCAGCAGCCCTCAGGACAAGAGATAAAATGCTACATTAGAGTAGCTGCAGCGTGAAATGCCATTGACAGAATAACGAGGATGGGAAATCACTTTATAAATGTGCTTATGAGGATAAACAGATGTGACTGAGGGCAACTCTATTCTGTCACTAAACACTTGAAAGGGCAAAATTTATGGCAATCTATTTTTGTTACCAAAAAAAAAAATACAATGAAAAGATACAAAACTAAACCCAAAGTGGTTTCAGACAGAGGTGAGGGTTCAGTGCACATGTAAGGGTGGGAATCAGGGCAGAAACACTGTCCTGTAATAAACCATTTTGAGAGTCCAGTAAATCGAAATGTGGCAGCGTGTAATGATGCTCAGAAAGCGGTGGCTGGTTCCTGGCTGTGTGCACTTTGCAAAGGCAGAAACCACTCTACAAGTGTGACTTGGGGTCTTCAGACAGAAAATATGCAAAGGAATATTGGTTTGAATTTCTGTTCAGCTGAGGTTGGCTGAAGAACAGCTGTTAATGGAAGTATTCCAAATTTAAAGGATATTTTGGGCCCTGGTGAGGAGCTGAAGCATTAGGCATTAGTATGTGGCATTAGGGATGTGCACTCACTAATAAAGATTTCAGAGCGTTTTCAAGGGATCTGGCACTTGGGGAGGATGAGCTGCAATGGACAAGGTGTCTCCACCACCTTCTCATCACAGGGGAGACCTGGTGTAGGTGTGAGCGAGCAAAGCTCAGCCAGATTCAGATCAGGGATGCATCAGGGCTGGAGGACAAAAGAGGTGAAGCAGAGGAAGTCGCATTTTCAGAGCTCATCTCAGGTGCAGAAAGGTAGAGAAACAGATGTGGTGTGTGGGACAGCGAACAGGGTTTGTTCATTGATGTCCAGTGAGCACCAAACACTTTCCTGCTGGTGAAAAGTAGGGATGAGCCAGTGCCCCTTGGGGAAGGCATGGGTTGGATTCTTGGAAAACAAGGGTCACTGTGAGAGATTTCATCAGATAAATGAGTTTGCTGTCAGTATCTATAGCTATCCAGGCAACAGCAAACAAAGACAATTTATGTGGGTTTTTTTGTTTTGCTTAAGGAAATTAAAGCTTTGTCCTATTTTTGCTAACAACTAAGGAAATGCAGTTGTGTTTGGCTGTTTGTCTACCCCATCAGTCCTGCTGGCATGAGATGAGCAGGGATTAGTAAGGACTGGACAGAGAGCTCAACCCATCAGTTTATGTCAAGTGGTTATCAGTGAGAACTTCTTGTCACCAGCCAAAAATCAAACCAATGATTCTGTTTCTTTTGCTTCAAAAGTGTTTGAACTATTTATTTGGCTCTTCAACATATTCACCAAAGTCTGAGTATGTTGATATTACTTAGTATTAATAAAAAGTCAAATGTATCTATATCATACTCTGTGACATAGTATAGCATAGGGTGTGATGGGTATAGTGGCTAAAGTCCTCTGTGCTGGAAAATTATTTATTTTACCAATTGACCATGAAGGGAAAATAAAAAGTAACTACAGTTTTAACAGTGGCCTTTTCATGGTACATCCAGTCTGAATGCAACCCCCTGTCCTTCCACTTCTCATCTGACATCCCTGGATCCATCCAGCATTCCCAGTAATTCACTCTTTGAGACAGAGGCACCTGTGTGTTTTAGAAGCAGCTGAGCCATCCCCCATTCAATTCCACACTCTCACCTGCCTCGTTTGCAACTTAAACCAAATTTAAAACAGTTGAGCAAAAGCCAATCTGAATTCAGAGAATGCAAGGTGAGCGTGATTGAATACAAATGCTTAAAACTTTCTAATAAACAGGAGAGATCAATCCAAATTCTTCTAAATTAGCATTTCCTTAGGGGTGGCCAGTTCCAAAGACAGGATAACTTCTCTGCTAAGTGACTGGTGGTTTTATAAGCACAGGAGTCTCTGCTCTGTCACTGTAGACGTGTTCAGTGGTTTCTAAACTCAGCCTTTTGGACAGGGTTGGGTTGTGATTTGTTTTTATACACAGCTGATAGATGGCACACTGCTGTAAGGATTCTCAGTCTGCAGATACTATTGTTCCATGCTAAAGAGGTGAGACGCTGCTGTCTGATTGTTATCTCTTGCGATTTAATGACAGAAAATGTCTTTGTTGCTATCGATAAGTTGGTTAAAGCTTATTGAATTTTGCCTTATATTTTCGTGGACAGGGGTGTTTAGCCGAGTAGAGATTTGTCTTAGCACGTAAGGGAAGGAAGGTACGTGATTTAATCAGTTTAGTGACTTGAGTTGATGGGAAGTTTGTGGCTGCTGTCTGAAATAGTTCGTCTCTCTCTGATTATGAGGGATTATATTGAGTCCATTGAATATCAGACAAGAGGAGTTAAGCGCAATCTTTAAACATTATAAAATCCATCTCTCAGCTCTCAGACAAGATCAAGTACCCAAATAATTAATTTCTTCCATTAATGTCTTGTGTTACAGTATAAGCCCATGAATTTCTGTCCTATGGATATGGAGAACAGTTTATTGCCTTCTTATTTGCAACACTTGCACTTATTTAAAAAAGCATTATTGGTTGTGTGTCCCCATCACCACCCATTTCTACACTGGAAAACACACTACTGTGTTTCAGGATGTGTTTCTGTAACCCTTGGTCATTCTTATGACTTTTCTATGAACTTTCTCCATGTCGTCCACCTGAGATTTATCGCTCAAAATTGGACACAATACTTCATGTCACAAATTCCAGCTTTGCTCACAGCAGCCCTCACTGGTTTTTTGATTGTTTGGTTGTTTGGTTGTTTTTTTTTCCTTAGGACTTATGCCTGGAAAATTATTTCCTATTCTTTATGTCTAATTGTAGAACTTTGTATTTTCATTATTTTACTAGATCCTTTTTTTCTTGTATAGCATTTCCACAATTTAGCAAGATCATTTTGAAATCTAATGGTATCATCTGACAGGCTCAAAATATTTTTGATCTTCAATGCACCTTCATATTTAATAACCATCCTTTCTACTTCATCATCCAAATCATTACTGCAAAAATATTGGTTAGTCCTTGATCCAGAAAAAAAACCAAAACAACACATTAATAACTCATGGAATAATAGAATGTTTGGGTTTGGAAGAGACCTTCAAAGCTCCTCTAGTCCAACCCCTGCCATGGGCAGGGACACCTTCCACTAGATCAGGTTGCTCAGAGCGCCATCCAGCCTGGTCTTGAACTCCTCCAGTGACGGGGCATCCACAATGTCTCTGGGCAACCTTATCCAGTGTCTCACCACACTTGCTGTAAAAAATTTCTGTCTGTACACATGCTAGGAATTGCCCCAACCCAGGTGTGGGACCTTGCAGTTGGCCCCGTTGAACTTAATGAGGCTGAACTTGTTGAGATTGAACTCTTCCCCATGCATCCGTTCAATCTAGCACCCAAGAGAATTACTAGTGGAGAATTCGTATTTACATATAGTATCTAAGACAATTTTACAGTTATTTTATGTAGATGTTTCATTATTTGTGCCATCATCTGTACCATTAGGAGTTGTGTGGGGCTGAACAATAGGATGGGGGCAACAGGCACAGACTGAAACACAGGAAGTTCTGTCTGAATATGAGAAGAAACTTCTTTCCTTTGAGGTGCCAGAGCCTGGAACAGGCTGCCCAGAGGCGTTGTGGAGTCTCCTTCTCTGGAGACATTCAAACCCCCCTGGACACATTCCTGTGTGATCTGCTCTGGTGAACCTACTTTAGCAGGTGGGTTGGACTGGATGATCTCCAGAGGTCCCTTCCAACCCCAATGATTCTGTGATTCTGCGATATTAATATGACTGGCCTCTAAGTCCCAGGATTTTTCTCTTTTCAGACTGTACACTCCTTTTTGTGGTCTTCTGGATAGTCACCTGATTACTCATGAATTTTCAGAGTTAACAGCTCTGAGGTTGTTTCACCTATTTCTCTAAAAAAATCACATTAGTATTTATGAATCCCAGACAGTTTGAAAATATGTAACCCTTAATCTAAACTCTTCAAGCCTGCTGTTAGCTCTGCATTGAGTCTGAACGGAGCCCAGGACAATTTGCTGAGCAGTAAATGTAGGTGTAGCAGACATCAACATGTAATCCATCAACTCTGCTCTATAAATAGTAGCTTTTTGCTTTAGAGATTTAAATGACCTAGACTTTTTTTTTTTTTTTTTTTTTTTTTGTGAGAGCATCTCCCCCATCTGCCAATGACACATAAGTAAAATTAATGACTTAAAATGAACGATTAATGGTTTGAATGAGAGTTGCTTTGGTCAGAGTGAGCTACTTGTCATTCATAACTGTCATTTTAATTACTATTTAGTATTGTCATTCACAGTGCTGATCTGAGGTGAACATAAGATTTCTGGTTTTGGGATGTCAGATCATCTAATGTTGCACTGACAACCTACAGCCATAAGAGCTATGACGTGGACATTTCTTTGTATCAATTATGTGTATGTATCTGGCACCATCCAGTTCTGCTTTTTTGCATCTATGGATGCAAAATGTTGGTGTCATTCTTGTTCTTACACCTGAGAATTCAGGGTCCTCCTCCAGAAAAACTCACTCTTCCCCACATAGTTTTCTGGAAAAAAAATGCCACTTGACAGTGATCCTCAAATTTTGCTCCAAAGGAAGCAAACCTGGGCTCAAAATGATCATTCATGGGCCTTCCATAGGTGGGACTTGACTCAGTTGTCTTGCTTCTCTCCAGCTCTTACAGGGAAATTCCTCTGAAGTCTTCAATTTATAATGTTAATGAACAAAAGTGATGGACAGGCCCATCTGTCTTTGGAAGGTGAAAGTCAAAACATCAGCTAATATTGTCCTCTCTCTGATTAATTAATGTGGGATTCAGAGAAATTGGTGGGGAAAAACTGCTCTGGAGACAGAGTAATGTGGCTATGAAGAACTATGTGAAAAGGGGTCATTGTTGAAGAAAAACAAAACTTGAGAAAACCCAGGCATTTCAGAATAAAAGCATAAAGAGAATATGAAAACAAACAAAAAGATGGGCTGCTACATTTGGGCTTTTTGCTTCTCACTATAAATAATAAACAATATTTGCCTGCTCTAAAGTCAGTTTCTCTGGACAGATGGGGTAGAAAGAAGAGCTTCAGCCCTAGATTTTATTTTGCATTAAGAGACGTGTCTAGCAGGACTGCAATATTCATATTATGAAAAAAAATGATCATGTTGTCAATTTCCTTCCAATTTATTGTATTTTTCCCAAAATCTTCAGCATTCTAATGACTGTTACTCCTATAAGACCTTCAAAGGGCCTAAAGCCACTGGCTTTCAAACATGCCTGGTCTTCGTCAGGACACTGGGGTATTTGAAATGCTGTGATATCTTGCATTAAAAAATACAAAGTAAACTGTGCTTATAGTTCCCAAACTCACAATGTAGATCCAAACATCATACAGGTATTCAACAACTCTACAGAAATGATCTCTATGGAATTTCACAGTCCTCCTTCCTACCTTCCAGGAACTTATAGATGAAACAATGCGAGCAATTTATCATTTTCTGATTTAGCTGTGTCATTGCCCAAGCCTTGATCTATAGGACATTAGGATTCTCATTGTCTAAAGCAATGCATGTACAAAAGGTATTTTTTCTTTTATTATTTACATTATAAATAAGAAGCATAATTCAAAACTTGATGAACATTGTCCCATTTTCTTGTATAGAAAATACAACGAATATTTATTTTCCCTAAATTTGTGGTGCTGCCTTTGTGATCTACCTTAGTGGTTAAAAGTTGTTGTTTTTTTAAAATGCTTTTGTTTCTTTGTAAGTGAGACACTTGCTTTTACCTGCATCTGTCGATAGACTGCAGGTCACAATTCTGCAAAATGGGACAGGTTATTACAATGAGGTTCTTAAGATCTTAGTTGTGATCTAGGTTACAAAAGATAGGATGGATAGGTCAAGAGATGGATGGATAACAAAGTAGATATTTTCCTCCCAGTATCAAGAAAGAGTCAACATCATGAGACCTTCAAGCAAAAAACTACCCAAGTTAATATTAACTAATAATGAGTTATTTTGGAGGGGAAATGCATTGGGCCCCTATTTCTGTATTTGAACACCCTCATGGGATTTTTTTTCCCTTATGCTTAGTTGGAATTTCTGGTGTTCCAACGTGTACATGTGGCTGCTTATCCTTCCACCATGCATCAGTGAAAGGAGACTGGTTCCCTCGGTGCCTTCCCATTAGGTGTTGTACACAGCAGTAGCATCTCCCCTGAGCCTTCCTTTCTCCAGGATAAACAAACTCAACTTTTCTCAAATGTTCTTATCCTCTTGAAATATGTCATGTGGTCCAGACCCCTGAGTATGATGATGGTGCTCTGGCTGACTCAATCCAGTAGAGTCAATGTCTTCCTTGCACTAGAGACCCCCAAACTGGATAGTACTCCAGATAATAGTCACTTGATTTGTTGAGCCTGGAGAAGAGGAGACCTCATGGTAATTACAGTTTCCTCACAAGGAGAGGAGGAGGGGCAGGCACTGAACTATTCTCTTTAGTGGCCAATAACAGAACCCGAGGGAATAGCAGGAAGATGTGCCAGGAGAGGTTCAGGTTGGACATGAGGAAAAGGTTCTTCACCCAGAGGGTGTTGGACACTGGAACAGGCTCCCCAGGGAGGTGTCATGGCCCCAAGCCTGATGGTGTTCAAGAAGAGACTGAACAAGGTCTTCAGACACATGGTGTGAACTGTGGGGTTGTCCTGTGCAGGGACAGGAGTTGGACTCGATGATCCTTGTGGGTTCCTTGCATCTCAGAGCATTCTATGATTCTATGTGGTCTTCCAAATGCCAAATAGAGGGGAGGGATCCCCTCACCGGACCTTCTGGCTACATTCTAATGAATCCCAGGAGGCTGTGTGTCTTCATTACCACACTGCTGGCTCATGTGCAACTGGTTGGTCACCAGGACCTCCAGATTCTTCTCTGCTAAAATTCTTTGTAGCTAGTCAGCCTTCAGCCTGTACACGGGACAATTCCTCCCCTTGTACAAGACTAGCCATTTGCCTCTGTTGAATTTAATGAGATTCCTGTCTAACCACATCTGCAGACTGTCCAGGTCCCTCTGAAAAGCTTATTTAGTTAAGATTATTGAAGATATTCAGGAACTAGTGGAGATACAGAAGGCCAATGACATCACAGATGGTGTGGGACTTTACCAGTACTAAAATATCCCTTAACAAGAAACTGTGGAACCAATTGAGTATCATTTGAGATTGGTACAGGGTCATAATCCAACTCATGATATCCAGCGCAGCACAGTTATGTTCATGTGTACAAATACAGCTATTTTGTCTTCAGGTTTAGGTAGCCAAACTGCATTTTCCCAACCACATTTTTCACTCTGGGATAAAGGACTCAGAGGACTATTTCTCCTTTTGCAGTGCTGCCTTCAGTGCCTCATACTCATCACACTTCTATTTAAATACCGAATATGTGAACTATTTTTTGAAGATACCTACCTCTTTTTTTTTTCCTTTTGAGGAAGCCTAGGGAAACTTTTCTTAAAGATGACTCTGTGAGACCTAAGGGTTTGCACCTTTCTAATCTCCTTATAGAGACATGAACCAAGATCTTGCAGTGAGAATCTCAAAACCTATTGCATCAGAGGAGGTTTAGATTGGATAGAAGGAAAAAATTCTTCACGGAAAGGGTTGTCAGGCATTGGAACAGGCTGCCCAGGGAAGTGGTGGAGTCACCATCCCTAGAGGGGTTTAAAAGGTGTATAGACAAGGTTCTTATGGACATGGTTTAGTGCTAGTTAGGTTAGGTTATGGTTGGACTCAGTGATCCTGAGGGTCTCTTCCTACTGAAATGATTCTATGATTCTCTTCTACAATTCTATGAAGTTGACCCAGAACAGTTTTTCTAGACACTCAGCAAATAACTGCTACTGCCTCTGAGATATGGAGAAATCATGACTTGGTGTGAGACACTGCTGTAGTTTTAACCACAAATTAGAAATTTTCAACTGGAAAGTAAATGCAGACAGTTGGAAACTACAATGAACTGTCACACAGTCTTTAGTGTCTACCTTAGACATTGTCACTCCTTTTATCTTATAGGAGAGTGTGTAAGAAATGAGAGTTTTTTGGCCTGCTTTTTCTATTAGAAATTTGGAGGTGATCCAGAAGGAAAGAAATGAGGAAGAAGTATTAAGTATAATTTATGAAGAGAGATTACAGGAATTTACCAATTGCAGCCTCAGAAAGTGCAGCAGTGATTAGTTGAGCCATGATGACTGCATAGAAATACTGGATGTGTAATAGCATTGGAAAAAGGGTAGAATAATTTAAAATTTTAAGGTTGAAGGTAGTAACAAATTACCAAGTAGTAACTAAGGACAGATAGGTATAAATTAAACATTAAGAGAAAATCCTTGAAAAATGAGATTAATCATTCTGGATATAATGGATACTTTTAAAAAAAGAAGCTCTGTCATGCATAGAATGGAGACTAAAAACCATGTGAGGGCTGTTTTGGAGAGTCAGCTTCAGCAAGTCTTATTTTTACACGAGGTGAGAGCCATCAAGCCATTCTTGTATAAGCCTTTTAGCTATAGTTGTAATTAATTGTTCCTTAGATACCTTTACTCAGCATTTGTGCCTTTTATGTACCCTGCATTATTGACTGAAAATATACGAGATAAGTGTCAACAGTGTATTCTGCAACCCACAGAGCCAATATCTGAAATAGTCTATGAAGAACATATATTTTGGTTCTAGGATGTATGGGGAAATATAGGGCAGATATATATAATTTTTAAACTTGTATGGAGCATGGATGCCACTTGTAATGAGACCTGACTTATCTCCAGTCTCTGTACAAAGTAATTTCAGCTATTTCCAAGCTAAGAATTGGCGACATATCAGAGAATCATGAAAAAAATTGCTAAATATTGCCAGATTTCTCCTGTCACTTGTCCCTTTGTCTCTCCCCTTTCAGTGAAAGTTAGATATATTTATTTTTAATTTCTCAAGAATAAATAGTGCACCTAAATGAATCACTCAGTTGATAGCTGCAGATCAGACTCTGCAATCAGTATTTTGTTTAAGTAAAATAATTGAGTGGCAATTGATAATACATGGCAGCTTAAGATTGCTCTAATTGCTTAGTTTCCCAGAACACTCCTAAAAAGAAAATTAATTTATCCATTGTATTTTTTTCTGGTTAAATGACCCTCATGGAAATAAATCCAGAGTGAAGAATTAATAGTGCTGCAAACAAAGTGTAGTAAGTGTTGAGGTTTCTGTCATAATCTTTGCACGGTTTCTATTTTTGAAGATAACATTACTGCCTGCAATAAACTACCTTTCCCGAGGCTGGTATCAGTCAGTGTGATAGATTACACCTACTTCCCTTGCTATTCGTATTAGTTTATACGTTGCAGCCTGGGGCAGAAAGCAGGAGATGCTAAAGGAAAAGTAATTGTGTAAGATACTGAGTTTGGAGTTTGCTTAAGGATTTCCAGATCTTTGGTGACTTAGTTGACTGTCCTGCTGCAATAGGACAAGGGGTGACGGTTTTAAACTAAAGGAGGAGAGATTCAGGTAAGACATGAGGAAGAAATTTTTTACACTGAGGGTGATGAAACACTGGCCCAGGTTGCCCAGAGAGCTGGTGGATGAACCATCCCTGGAAACATCCTAGGCCAGGCTGGACAGGGCTCTGAGCAACCTGAGCTGGTGAAGATGTCCCTGCTCATGGCAGGGGTGGCACTGGATGAGCTTTGAAGGTCCCTTCCAACTCAAAATATTCCATGATTCTGTGGACACTCAGGAGTCCACCTTCTGAATAGCTAACAAAAAAGTGCAGCTGTAAATAAAGTGTAGCTGTAAATTTTAAATGTACTTTATTTTCTTTTATTTTTTTTTTTTTTTAAGACTAAATGTCCCCAACGAGCATTCCTATTCTCTCTCTATATAAAATATCTATCTATATAAAAGCTTTTCATAGGATGCTGTAAGAACTCATATATCTTACTTTTTGCAGTTTGTTGAAGAGACAGACCCATGGCTCACTGCAGTGGTTTGGAAGCTGATAAAAAACCCTGTGTAATATAGACTAATAGTTCCTGGTGGACAGGTACCCGCACCATGAACCAGGCCATGGCAATTGCATCTAATCGGGGTGTTTATTGTCCAGCTCTTGCAGAAAGGACTGGGTGACCTGTTGCTCATAAATGCCTTTTATAAACAAGGCTACGAGAATTGTGGGTGGACATTTCTTCTTGGGTTGCTGTGCCTTTTATTTTTACATTGTATTTCATTTTCACTCTCAGGGTGTCGTGCCAGCAAATTTCACAAACCTTATGCTGCAACATATATTGAATTTCTAGTGGATATTCTAGAACATTTCTTCTCCACTGAGCATTCATATTTCTCAAATATGAAGGCCACAATGTCAGGCATTTCATTATTTCTAGTTGTATTTATTCATTTTGGTTCTTTCACGCATTTGTTGTTGTGCCATCTGATTACCCAATAGATAGAATTTACCTCAAAATGGATTCCTTAATTCAACTCAAGGAAGCTGGGACAGATTACTTGACCAAAAATCCCACAAAACTCTTTTCTAACATAGCAGAAAACAGAAGGAATGTGTCTAGTTTGCAAGTCTCTTTCAAATACGACCTGAGGGTTTGTTGGAAACGCAAAGATATTGATCTTTCTTTAGTAGTAAGAAGCTAGAAACTTGGTTTTGGGAGAGCAAAAGGTTGGATTTGTAGTGTGGATTCAGATACTTTCTTCTGTAACATTGACAAAATAAATGCATGAGCTAAGAAACGTAAATAATAAGTATTAGGTGCGACCAGTCTAATGCATTTTTAGTGTCATTGCTTCTAAATGTGCATTATAACATGCCAGAGACTTGCACCATCTGTGTTAAAAAAGTTCAGGAACATTGGATGATGAGAGAAGGGAAATAAAACTGTGGCATGGCCTCTTTCGGAGAGCAAAGCTGATGTTGTACCTCACACTTGGGAGAGAAGTTAAATTTCCTTTTTCATTTACTTGGTTTCTGGATCTCCCTTCAGCTTTCCCTCTTTGGGGTAACTCATTATCAGGGTCTTGATGAGTGTATAGAGGAAGAGGAGATAAGTGAGGATGAAGGAAAGGTGGTGGACTGCAGAATATGAAAATGTCCCCACTCTCCTCCATCATGGATGATTTTTGAAACATTTCTCCATTTACTCTGCACCTTGACTTCACTGCATAAATCCTTTGTTTCCCATACAAGCGTTGCCTCTCAGTTTTCTGATGAGAGCTATTCCTGTCCTTGCTCTGCCTGATATCAAACTATCACACCACTAACTTGAAGGCAAAATGGAATCAATGCAGCTTTTTTTTTTTAATCAAAACTAAGCAAGTCAAACCATTTTTTTGTTTGTTTGTTTGCTCGTCTGTTATCAGAACACATCAGTGTTCATGCTTATCTTGCACCAGAGTGTTTAGGCAGGAAAAAAAAAGCCGGAGATTTAAGGTCTGTTTTGTACTACTGTAGACAGAAATAGGCTGTGTTTGTATCTCTGCAATCTGCTAAGCCTCAAATGCTCATTTAACACCTGGTGTTTGTTGGGGGCAAGTTAGATCTTAAAATTATTAGTGTATCTATATATATAGTTGCTATTTATACAGATGGGTGTGTTTGTGGTATACAAGAATACGTGTGTGTATGTGCCTGCATAAATACTTGCATGCGTGCATGTGTGAAGTCACATACCTGTACAAACTGCTGAATTTAAATGGAATTTTGGATATAACTTAATTTGAAGCTCAAAATCCTGGTTAGTAACAAGAACTTTTTACATGATCCTTGATATTTTATTGTACATCATGCTTTCCTAAATATGAAGTGAGGATATTCTATGAACTATCGATGACCTCCGCTGTTAGCACATCTCCTGTTTCCAGGGTTTAAAAAGGGCAAAGTATCTCTTCCTATCATATGTATTGTATTTCCCTGAGACCACAGTCCAGTTCTGACCTTCAGCGCAGTCCTGGAACTGATAAAGCTCCAGAGAAAGAAAATATCTGCCTTTAACAGTCTTTGATCTCTATAAAGGCAAACACTGAGGGATATAGATTACATGGGAGATGGCGATAGCGATGCATGTTTGCTGGCATTGTGATTCAGATGTAGGATTGTGATGTATCAAAGGGACATAGTGCAAAAGGAGGCTAGAAGATATTAACACATCTCACAGTAACATACTGGTGCCCCCCACATGCATCTCAAACATCAGAGATTATGACACCTGTCATTAACATATGCTGTCGAGACATCTTCAAATGCAGTTTGATGGTGAAGGGGAGAAGAGTTTTCCAAAGGAACTTGCCCATCATAGCTGCTCATGCTCAAGTTGCTTCTGGTGGGAAGACACACATGGGGTGGTAGTGAAGGTGAGTTGGAGGTCTTACGTCCAATTCATTCAAGTAGATCATTAAAGTAAGTCATAACCACATCTGTATCTGATCTGTGAGATGCCCAATGGAGTGGAGAAGGACAAGTGAGCTGCAGTAAATACTTTTCCACCTCTTCCACTCTTGCCAGTTGTGCAACAGAAGTTGTTTCAGCCTCTTCTTCAAATAGGCAGAACAGTTTGGTCTTCCCACCCACCAACCTTGCCCCTTTCACAACACAGAAATTTTTGCCTAAATATTTCCACCTAAGATGGCATGGGAAGTTGAACATGTCATTAGGTTATTTCTCACTTTCTCACAAATAATATTTCTAGCTGGCTGGTTCCAGGATCTCTCTGCTGATGACTCCAAACTAGGAGTGGCTGACACACCAGAAGCTGTGCTGCGATCCAGAGACCTGGACAGGCTGGAGAGCTGGGTGGGGAAAAAATTAATGAAATATAACAAGGGCAAGTGTAGAGTCTTACATCTGGGCAGGAAAAAAAACAGGTTTCAGTATAAGTTGGCAAATGACCTGTTAGAGAGCAGTGTAGGGGAAAAGGACCTGGGGGTCCTGGCAGACAGCAGGATGACTATGAGCCAGCACTGGGCACTTGTGGCCAGGAAGGCAAATGATATCTGGGGTGGATTAGAAGTGGGATGGTCAGTAGGTCAGAGAGGTTCTCCTGCCCCTCTGCTCTGCCCTGGGGAGACCACACCTGGAATTGTGTCCAGTTCTGGCCCCTCAGTTCCAGAAGGACAGGGAACTGCTGGAGAGAGTCCAGCGCAGGGCAACGAAGGTGTTGAAGGGAGTGGAGCATCTCCCGTGTGAGGAAAGGCTGAGAGAGCTGGGTCTCTTGAGCTTGGAGAAGAGAAGACTGAGGAGTGACCTCATTCATGTTTACAGATATATGAAGGGTGAGTGTCAGGAGGATGGAGCCAGGCTCTTCCCGGTGACAACCAATGATAGGACAAGAGGCAATGGGTACAAACTGGAACACAGGCAATTCCACTTAAATTTGAGAAGCAACTTCTTCTCAGTGAGGGTGCCAGAGCCTGGAACAGGCTGCCCAGGGAGGTTGTGGAGTCTCCTTCTCTGCAGACATTCAAACCTGACTGGACACCTTCCTGTGTAACCTCATCTGGGTGTTTCTGCTCTGGTGGGGGGATTGGACTGGATGAGCTTTTGAGGTCCCTTCCAATCTCTGACATTCTGTGATTCTATGATTCTCTCTTTGTTCATCCCTGTTAACATGCCCTCTGCAATGATCTCACCTCTCCCTGATGAACTCAAAGTATCTTACTTTCCACAACCTTTAGATTTGGCTTCATCACCAGGTAGATGTTGGATTAGCATGCTGAAGCTTGGCACTACTATTTTAATTATGCAGTATGGTACTACACTTCCCACGATGACACCAACAGCAAAACAAAGAAGTGAGCAAGAGAGAGAAAGAAACTCCCTGCACTTGCTGCTGTGCAGTCCCAGAGGAGATCTAACTCAGTCTGTAATTGCTGTTTTGGATAGCTTCTGCCCTCAAAACAATTTTCTGCTGGTCTGTTGTTGCTTAGGTTGAATCAGTTTGATTTATAGAATGTCATTTTTTTCCTCTCCAGCCATAGACAAGAGAAAAATATTTGTTGAAAGGCTGTTGCAGTGAGATTTACTTTTTGTCCATCTAGCATCAGAGAAGCTTGCTCACATTTTATATAATTGTTTTTTTCTTTTTTCCCCCTTCCTTGTCCTATATCACAAAAGAGAATGGGTATAGAAGAACACCATGCTTTGATTAGTCTTTCTGTGTGCTCTGGATCTGTTGTTCACCCATGCTGGACCATAGGGTAGGAAAGGCCCCAAGAGCATTGCACATGGGAAAATGCACAAGAAGCATCTCAGCATCTTTTTGATAAAACATGCCAGACACTACAAAGGGGCTTGCTTTTGATTTGTTGGTTTGTTTGTTTTGTTGTTGTTTTGTTTTCCAAAAATAACAAGTACTAGGCTTTTGTCTTGCTTTGTTTTGTTTTGTTTTGTTTTTTTTGGAGTGCTTCCATATAAAGAAATACACACATGAATGTTATGTTTCGTCTTTCAGAATCTCCTTCAGGTTTATTTTATAGCTCTTCCGGCTGCTTGCTGCGGAGTAGAGGGGCAGAATGAGACCTCACTTGTAGAATTCAGTGTCTCCTGAACATTGAGTCAGCAATTAATTTAGATGCTAATTTGTAATCGTTTAAAAAAAATGGATGGATGGCTTCTGTGTACACATACAAACACTTTTTCTAAATAGGATAGACCACTGATCTTTCTGATCCCATTTTTTAATGCAAACCTAAGGCAAACACTCTTAGAAATAAGTGTGACTCTTCCCTTCAAGACCTGAGCTGACATTGATAAAGGATGCTAGGATCTGGCTAAATGTGAGAGAGAAATTATTGACAGCACATGCTTGTTGTGTGTCCTTTTGAGGAGAGCATGTTTCCCCTCTCTGTTTTTTTTAACACCGTTCTCGTGGCTGGAATACAGAATTGTCCTTAGAATATCATTATGGTCAGGGATACATTAAAAGCTTTCAGTGTGGATAAATCTTCACCTCTATAAGCGTGAGAGTGGAAGCGAGAGGAGTTTTACTTATTTGCTGTCTTGGCAAATACCTCAGTAACATTCATCCCATGGTCAAATGGGCTGCTGGGATTTACGATGAGGTTGTTCTCATCTTGGTAACAATATCTGGGCTTTACAACCCGACTTGCTCCCAGATTAATTTTTAAAATGTGGAAATTGTGTCTCATTAAAATAAAAAATAGGAAAAGGAAATTTCTAGTTTATCTGCAAAATCATATTTACAACCATTTCTGTGCCAGAGTTGGAATTTCAGATATTTTTACCAAAATCACAGTACTTTGCAGTTATATTATTCACAGAATCACAGAATGCCAGGTATTGGAAGGGACCTTGAAAGCTCATCAGTCCAATCTCTCCACCGGAGCAGGAACACCCAGATGAGGTCACACAGGAAGGTGTCCAGGCGGGTTTGAATGTCTGCAGAGAAGTAGACTCCACAACCTCCCTGGGCAGCCTGGGCCAGGCTCTGGCGCCCTCACTGAAAAGAAGTTTCTTCTCATATTCAAGTGGAACCGCCTGTGTTCCAGTTTGTACCCATTGCTCCTTGTCCTATCATTGCTTGTCACTGAGAAGAGCCTGGGTCCATCCTCCTGACACTCATCCTTTATATATCTGTAAACATTAATGTGGTCACCCCTCAGTCTCCTCTTTTCCAGGCTAAAGAGCCCCAGCTCCCTCAGCCTTTCCTCACACGGGAGATGCTCCACTCCCTTAATCATCTTCATTGCCCTGCGCTGGACTCTCTTCAGCAGTTCCCTGTCCTTCTGGAACTGAGGGGCCAGAACTGGACACAATTCCAGGTGTGGTGTCACCAGGGCAGAGTAGATGGGAAGGAGAATCTCTCTGACCTACTGACCACGCCCCTTCTAATCCACCCCAGGTTGCCATTAGCCTCAGGTTAAATGACTCAAATAGTCCTGCCATTTTAACCTAGTACTTTCTGTTAAGATATTTCCAAACTAACATCCCTTGTGAGAGTTAATCCTCCAGATCTTCAGAGTCCCAAACTCTTTCATTTATCTGGTTTTCTCATCTCCATGACTTGTTTATTGATACTTCTTTGCTTTTATGGTCATCTTTACTTTACTGCTATTTCTTTTTGCCATCTCTAATTTTACTGTTGACTAGTCTTAAACCCTTTCTGTTCCAGCATGGATGACATTAAATCCTGTCTACTAATCGTTATGAAAGATTTATTCTCTGAAAAAGATAAATAAATGAAAAAAAAAAAAAAAAGGATTTAGATGAATCTATTTAAATATTTCCCTCTTGCTCCCAAATGTAGGAAGGGAATTGTTGCCAAACAAGAAAGGCTGGTGTTGATTTAAACCCAAGAAACCACAGCCTAGTTAGCTGGCAGGGAGACAGCATTTTTGGAAGGGTGACTAGCTGTGATACTCCTGTTTTTTGTGGAATCAAAGGGATTTATGAGGAGCTGTATTTCACTCTGATTTCCACATAATATGTGCAAACGTGGGAGACCAAAGGCAATGTGATTTTGCTAACAAACTCTGATGCCTAGCGAGTTCAGAGGTACTTCATGATAAAGGTAGCCTGGCAAGAAGGAACAGGAACATAGCTCCTAGGTATATTCCATTATGGAAGGTCTTTATTTCTGGCTATTTTTCTTCTATTTTTTTTTTTTTCTTTTTGTTTTGCTTACATATATCAGGGACTTTGAAACTGCACGTTGCCAGATTAAATTATTCAACAGATTCCTTGCTTCAGGTCAGATTGCTTTGTGCTCTGTGCTTTACAACTCACCCCTGTTTGTTTTTCCTTAAATCCAGTAGTTGCATTTTTTCCTTCCTAACAACTTAGCGAATGGCTTTAACTATTGCATATTTGCTAAACAATGATTTTAAGTGTTGTTACAGTGTTACGAGAAGAATATATGTGTACTCTGCAGCAGCAGATGGCTGTTTCATCCCAAGTATGTGGATATAAATGGCAAATCTGAAACAGTACTGTTTATTTACAATGTTGAATTTCCTTTCTCATTCTTCCATTTTTTTGTCATAATATCTGGGGATTGAGAGGCAGACAGCCCAATTCCTTGTAGTTAAATTACCTGCAGAGGACCCTATAAGAAGTTAATATATCTGATTTTTTAATATATCTGGTCTTTCTTAGACCAAATTGCCCACTTGTTTTATTCCAATGGAACTGCAAAGAAAGGTAGGGGACGTGTGTAATTCAATATATTGCAACAACCTCCAACTAAACAAACGTATGTGCAAAACCATGTTCATGAGTTTTAACCTGCATTCATGTAAAGCACTGTAACAGAAGCAGAACAAAAGAAAATAGCCCGAAGAATAGAAAGAGTTTTCTTTATGTTGCAAGTAACAGAAACCAATGGCTGATGTCAGTGGCAATTTAGACTAGAGAGAGAAATGAGCATTCTCAGGTTTTTTAGTATTATTATTTGTTTAATTTTTCCTTACTCATGTTTTACTAACCAGCGGAATGAGAGCAGAACAACACATTGAAGTTATTTCTAAATTCTTCAAATTTTGTTAAACTTTAGCTTTCTCTTTTCAAAGATTTTTACAAAAGAAAATTAAAAACTCTCCTCCCCCCAAAAAAACCCACAACTAATTTCTACTCATTTCCTGGCAATGATTTACTACCACAGTGAGTGTTCAAGTGCAATCTCAAGTTACTGAAACTTCATTGATTTTCACAAAAAATTCTGCAGTATTTACGAGTTATGAATAATTCCATACGTAATTAAAGCCTCATTATGTTTGACAAGTGAGTGAATGAAGTGCATTTTGTGATGAATTACCCAGCCTTTGGTTGGGGGGTTTTTGTTTGTTTTTGGTTTATTATGATTTCTCACAGCTTTTTAAACCTTTTGTTTTTCCTGCTTTTTCAGTTATTCAACAATTTGGTACATTCTACATTCTAGAATTCACAATGGGACTCTCAGGCTTCAGTGTGAATTAATGTGATTCTATTGCATTATATCATTAAATGTTATGCCACTTATATTCTCATAACAAACTTCAGTAGAAGGGTGTAGATTCATTACCCACCATCTTCTAAATTTCTCAGTAAATATGCTGAGGTCTTTAAGAAGCAATTAGACCTTTTTGCATGATGGACAAGAGTTGCAACAGGACTCAAGCAGATATATTAATTACTCTGCAATTAGTCTGAGTAGAAGCAGATTGTTAGGAAGTTATTTCAGCACTGCAGAAAGCATCTAGTGCTGGGTTCCCCAGTCCAAGAGGTACATGGGCACGCTGTTGGTCAGACAGTCTCTGGAGTCTCCATCCATGGAAATACACAAAACCAAGGGGACAAGGCCCTGAGCAACACTCTTTAATTGACTGCTTTGAGCAAGGGTCTTGGACTAAATGATTTCCAGAGGTTCCTGTTAACCTCAATGTTGCTGGGATTCTGGGATTTGTACAGCTTACAAAATACATCCTATTTGATTGTCTTTTTTTCTGTTCCACTAATGTTGCCTTACTGGTAGTGCATTCAGCAGTATCTATGTTATTATGCCTATTATTGCCAGATAAATTCTTTTTATAAGAGGCAATGTCACATGAAGTCAGCATATGCTCACATTTGCTCTTGTGTATGGTAAGAGTTCAGAAATGAGGGAAGCAAAACTTACTGGGAATTTGCTGTGTTTTAACTAGGAAAATTCCAGTGCTGAATCTATAATATACATATATATATATACACACACACACACAATTGAAAATGTATAAATCAAAGCATTCACCAAATAGATCTTTCCTTTTTACCTTACCAGTGAGATTTCAGATTCAGTGGGGTTTTGACAAGCAGATCGAGGAAAGTGATTGTCTCCTCTATTCCTCTCTGATGAGAGCCCATCTGGAGTCCTGTGTCCAGCTCTGGGGCTCCCAACATAAGAAGGACATGGACCTGTTGGAGAGGGTCCAGAGGAGGCCATGAAGATGGTCAGAGGGCTGGAATGAGGATAGGCTGAGAGAGTTGGTACTGTTCAACCTGGAGAAGAGTAGACTCTTGTATCAGTCTTGTATCAGCCTTCCAGTAGCTAAAGGGGACCTACAAGGAAACTGGAGATAGACTTCTTATCAGGACATGTAGTAACAGGACAAGGGGTGATGGCTTTAAACTGAATGAGGATAGATTTAGATTAGATATAAGAAAGAAATTCTTCACAATGAGGGTGGTGAGGCTCTTGAACAGGCTGCCCAGAGAAGCTGCGGATGCCCCATCCCTGGAAGTGTTCAAGATCAGGTTGGATGGGACATTGAGCAACATGGTCTAGTGGAAGGTGTCGCTGTCCATGGTGTGGGGGTTGGAATTAGTTGATATTTAAGGTCCCTTCCAATTCAAACTATTCTATGATTCTCTGATATCTCCATCGGTTTTACAAATAGTATTTTGTCAGATGGATGCTACGCTGAAAGGCATCCTTTTTCTACATAAGAATCTGAACTCTGGGATTCATGGCCTACATCAAAAATAAATTTTGTAGAAAGAAAAGGGTTTTGCTGCTGTTATTGTTTTTTTCTCTCGCTTAGTCCTCCACAATTCTGAAAAGCAACCATTTAATATGATTATTCTACTTGTTTCTTATAGAAAGTGTGAGTCAACTGGCTGACTTAGATCCAGTAAACCATGGCATTGTTTAAGGGGATTTTTGATTTACTCTGGGGGCATTATAACCTTTACTTTTAATTCTACACAGGCGAGGTTTTCTGTGGTGTTTTGTTTGTTTGTTTGTTTTGTTTGTTTGTTTGTTTTTGTTGTTGTTGTTGTTGTTTGTTTTTGTTTTCGTTTTTTTTTTGCTTTGCAAAGCTTGACTGTGTAACATGCCTTTTGTGCTTGCATATTATCCATTCATCGTTAATGTCAGACTTTCTGTCTTTCCAGAGTGACATGTTGGATGTGAACCAGATCATTAAAGACCTGGCCTCCAT
Organism: Nesoenas mayeri; assembly: GCF_963082525.1. NCBI lineage: Eukaryota > Metazoa > Chordata > Aves > Columbiformes > Columbidae > Nesoenas > Nesoenas mayeri. The sequence goes on from NC_137543.1 coordinate 4,427,921, forward strand.
GGTGCATGAGCAAGGAGACACAATAGGTAGGTATCACTGTTAAATTATGGGCTTTATTACCCTCCTGCACCACTCCAGTGTGATGTTGTGTGTTTCCTCATGAGCAGCTGTTTGTTGATGCTGTGATTATTTTCCCTGCGCTTTGGGCACTTGGTATATCCAGTGATATTTTGATCTGACAAGCTACCCCGCGCAATAGGGTTCTGATGTTAAGGATAGTTAGCTGGTATATTTGGCATAAAATAGAATTCTTTGTGAGATTAATCCATTTCGTTTTGGTTGTAAAAAGGAAGCTGGAGAATATATAACATTAACTGGAAAAGGATCCAATTCTTCCTTTCTACCTGGAACTGTCATTAAAAAACAATAGTAGTAGCAATTATTGTCATGATTATTTATGGTGGTGGAGAAAATTAGGCAGCTTGCATTTCTTAAATGGAATTTTCTTTCCACATTGCAGGGTGTGTCTGATTAAATTTACAGTAGCCAAACACCATGATATGTCCACATGCATAGTCTGTAACTTCTGCAAATTAATTGACCTCCTCTTGCTCTCCAGCTACCAGTGGCTAGGAGCATGATGGAGAAAACTTGGGAAAATAGATGAGTAACCCCTGGTTTTACCTTGAAGGGCAGCCCATCACTGGCAGCCACCACTTTTTGTGAATAGAGGGACAAGAAACAGTAGATCTGCTCCTTTAAAATGTCTTCTGACTCTTGTCTTTGCCACTGTTATCTTCTGATGCAGCTGAGAAGAATCAGACTTTGTTTTTTCTCCATCTCTCATTTTGTATATGCATGATAACACGATGCAGTGCTTCAGAAGCAGCCGTCTACTTCCAAATTTGAGAGCTAACCATCCTGAAGCCACGTTGAGGGACTTAAACTCCAGAGAAACACAAGATTCGTAGAGATATTTCTAACCTGGAGTTCTCACTGGAGCTCCTGGGAGCTGGATCAAGTCCTAAGGCATCATGAAAGAAGAAACTCTTCTCTGCCGTTTACTAATCTCTCTGGATTTCTTTGCTAAACTCACACCTTTGCAAGTTTCCATTAGCATAAGATACCTCTTTTCACACTGCATCCCATACAGAAACACCACTCGCGTTCACAGGTGCAGAAAAAAAAATGAGATGGTATCTAAACCCCAAATTTATTTATTTATTTATTTATTTATACTAGTTTGGAAGCTAATTTTTGTACATGGATAATTTTGGAGCCCTGTTCATCTTCTGAAAGCACATCAGATGGTGATGCCTTGAGGGACATGACAGCATACATCAGCTAGCTTCAAGATCCTTGTAACTCCATTTCTTACGGCAATATTAATTATTTTAAGATGTCGCTCATACATAGAAGTGACTCCAGCATTAACTTGCCTGTGAGAAACTGTTAGACTAAGTAGGATAGTTTGTCTTTGAGCCAGCATAATGTTTTGTTGCTTTTATATCTGACACATTCTTTCTTCTTCCTGTTTCACTACAGATTTTTAATAGTTTCTTTAGGAGTATTTTTTCAGCCTGGCAGCCAGTCAAGGTACCTTCCCAACCGATTGCAGAAAGATCCCACTGTTTATCTTTTGACATTCATATTACACAGAAGTAAGTGAGATTAAGAATCAGGAGGCAAAGGGATTTGAAACCCCCAAAGTGAAAATTCAAAAGCAATGTTGATAAGAGAGAGTTCTCTTGGCACTTGCTATGTTTTTATTTTTTTTTTTTAATGCATTCCTCTTACATGCACTAAATGAAAGCGCAGTGTGTGCTTATGTAAAAAACACAGGGAAAATACATAAGCGGGGAATGTGAGATGTGCCATTTGACAAAATGCTTCCAGGGCTGTAGAGCAAACCACTCTCCAGTTCACCTCAGCTGGGGGGAATTAATGGGAAGAGCTTGTCTGGTCTCTATGTGGCACAAATAGAATAACCCATACTTCTTACAAAAACCTAAACGTATTTTTTTTTCTGTTGTATGGACCAGTTCCTTAATAACACTCCCTAGGGTAGAGGGTAATTTCTGTCATGCAAAGAGGAAATGTATGAAATACTTCTGAGGGGCCTAGAGCATCTTTCTTATGAGGAGAGACTGAGAGAGCTGGGGCTGTTCAGCCTGGAGAAGGGAAGCTGAGAGGGGATCTCATCAATGCTTAAAAATATCTCCAGGATGGGTGTCAAGAGGATGGACCAGACTCTTCAGGGGTCCCCAACAATGGGATGAGAGGAAATAGGCACAGACTGAAACACAGGAGGTTCCATCTGAATATGAGGAGAAACTTCTTTCCTTTGAGGTGCCAGAGCCCTGGAACAGGCTGCCCAGAGAGATTGTAGAGTCTCCTTCTCTGGAGACATTCAAACCCACCTGGACACATTCCTGTGTGATCTGCTGTGGTGAACCTGCTTTAGCAGGTGGGTTGGACTGGATGATTTCCAGAGGTCCCTTCCAACCCCAATCATTCTGTGATTCTGTGTGATTCTTCCAGCCAGTGGGATTTACTGTGTAAAGATGGATTTGTATACATTTGGTCTGGACAAAGAGGTAGAGGACTGGTAAATTAATTCCTATGTCTCTACTGCTTTAATCTTAAAACAGATGGCTAGTATGTCATCTTGGGATTTCTTCCCATTTTAAGGAGCTGGGGAGGTTGCAGATACACTGGCTGAAGGTTGGTTCCAAAATGGTCCAAAAGAGAAAGAAGTGGGACTCCTTTGAAGCTGTAAAATGTTTTCAGAACAATGTGGGTCTTTCCTTGTGGCTTTCAGAAGTGTGATGGAGCTGTAAGCAATGATGTAAGGGGTGAAAGTTGAATTAGAGCCCTTTAGACAAGGAATGTAGATCTTGCATGTTATATTGGCATAGCTAGTAAGGTTATATACACAGATAGGTTGGAAAAACAGCTCTTCTAAAACAAAAACAAAATCGCATTTTCTTTTGCCGTGGGCAAGAAAAAGAAAAATCAGTAACTGTATTATTCAGGTCACCTTTATTCTCTGTTCCAAGACAAACAGAAATCTACAGAGGTGGATAAATATGCACTTGTCTTCATCAGATACTAATACAAATACTGGCAGTTGTGGTGTTGACACTTTCTACAGAGGAACTGGGGATTTAAGGGTTCCATTCTCCCTAACACCAGCTATAAAAGTGATTTCATGGAACTGTGTGTGTATATCCCAGTAAAGCAAATGAAAGAACAAGCTTGAATATGTAAAATAGCAATATTCAGTATAAAACACTGGAAATGTTTCAAGCTGTTGAGACACTGTTGAATGTCCATCTATGAGCATGGAAAGGAATGACTGTTGCTCTAGCAATCACCCACAAGATAATTTACTTCTCATAGTGCCCAGTCCTTGATACTTGCCTTGGAAGCTTTGGCTAAACAACCCTTCCACTACCATGAAAGTAAAGTTTAGCAGTGGAGATGGCCCTCTTTTAGCAACCTTAAGATCTTGCCATTGGTACGTCAGATCCACAAAGTTACCATCAATGCACTCTAGAACCTCCTGGATTATTTGTGCCCTGCTGTGTTGTCCCTCCAGCAGATATTGGGGTGGTAGAAGTCCCCCATGAGGACCAGAGCCTGCAGATGTGAGGCTGTTTCTATCTGTCCATAGAGGGCCTCATCCACTTTGTCTGTCCTCTTTTTAATCCTAACCCATAAACTCTCCATCAGCTCCTTATCTATCCACAGGCAGAGCCCCATGCACTTCAGCTGCTCTCTTACATAAAGGGCAACTCTTTCTCATCATCTTCCTGTCCTTCCTAAAGAGCCTGTATCCTTCCAATACAACACTCCAGTCATGGGAGCCATCCCACCACATCTCTGTGATCTCAACAAAATCATAGCCGTACAACTTCACCCAAATTTCGAACTCTTTATGTTTATTCCCCATACTGTGTGTATACTTTAGAGAGGCAACCCAGCATGTTATGTTCCTGGAGAGGGTTTGGAGTACTTGTCCATGTGGTTGCATTGTAGACACCTTGCTACCTACATGAAACTTCTATAGGTGACCCTGCCCAGGCCCATTTGTGATGACTTTTTGAACCCTTCCTGCCACACCACTCCATGCCCATTATTCAGCAGTCCCGTTCATTGCTCTCTCACAGGACTGTTGGTCACCCTGTCCTGCCTCCATCATTCCTAGTTTAAAGTCCCCCATATGAGGTCAGCCATCCTATTGATGAAAATAATTTTGCCCTGCCTAGTGAGGCGGATCCCATCTCTCATCTCTCCCAAGCAGATGCTGATCTGCAAACAGGGTCCCGAGGTTATAGAACCCAAACCAATGTTGTTAGCACCAATTCCACAGCCAATTATTAAATTATTCTCTTTGTACCCTTCTTCTCACACCCTTTCCCCTCACCAGCACCCCACAGGGATCAAGCTGCATAGGATGCTTTTTCTAAGAACTCCTGTAAAATTCTGTGAAAAGACTCTTTTTATTGATTCAAAGGTAACCTAGGCCACTAGCTTGTTTTGCCTTCAAGGGCTTTGACTCACTGATACAGTAATCACAGAACATAACTATATAACTACATAGTGTCTGTCAGGCTAGAGTCCATAGACCTGCCAAGATAAATATAACCATGGCAGCTGGTTCTTTCCTTCAGTCTCAGAAGAACTCGGTGTCAATATATTCAGTCCTCAAGTAGTGCTGGTGTTCACTGACACACCACATTGTCACTTATTTTCTAATTATAATAATAATAAACCTTCAAAGTAAAATCCATTTGTGTGAATGCAAATGTGTTGCTTATTTTAGAAGACTTTGAATGTGGGGAGTTTTTTGTTTGTTTGTTTGCTTTTTTAGGTTTGAGGTTTTCTTTTCCTGTGAAATCAGCTCAGCTTTGTTACCTCTTTAATCCTCATTGCCTTTCTGACCTGAAGGCTGGTTTAACATGTAGACGCTGTCAATAGTCACCCTTCCACACATGTCCTCCTCCAGTCTGCCTGCCTGAACACCACAGCCAAGAGTCTGTTTTCAGAGACGATGGGGGAAAGTGAGCTGAGAAATCATTCAACTGGATCCTTAACTAAACTCTCCTGAGTTATGTGTCTCGGTTGGAACATCTGCAGAAAATGAGCACATCTTGAGAATAGTCCCTGAATACCTGAATGTAACAGCTTTAAAATCTACATTCAGTTGAATGTGGTCTGCAAAGTCTCTCATTTGGTTAAGTTTCCTAAGTGATCTCGGAGGAGGTTGTTATATGAATGAGTGCATTTATGTTCTTATTCGTTCCTGATGAAGTGGGAAATCTTCTCCTGTCTCTCTTGCTTTCAGCCACTTGTTGAGACATAGGGTTATGTGTCAGTACAGAGCAGGAGGGATACGCTGGGTTATTTCTGCATAAGTGAGAATCTGTTCCACTTCCCAAGAAACCTCCAATTTCTTTTTGCATTTTAGGTATATATCCTGTCATCAGTTTGCTCTTTTGTTATTAAAGTCTGATGAAGATTTATTGTAAACCACCCCAGCTTTGGAATTGCATAGTATTACTACCATTTCATTGCCTTGTATGCAACAACTTTAAGACCGTGGTGTTTTATATACTACTGGCTTGCTCTCCCTGTTTATCTGGACTGCAGCAGTGGTGGCCTCTACTGTCACTTTTTACACATCCTTGGCTTCAGACAGCCCTGAAGAGTCTGTGAAGTGCTCAGTTTTGTGTTGGGCACAGGTTTATGACTGCTGCTACAACTGAAATATTGGAGTCAGATGTGGGCTACCATGATGAGGTTCTACAAGACCAAGTACCGGGTCCAGCAGCTGGATCACAACAACCCCAGGCAGCACCACAGGCTCAGGGAAGAGTGGCTGGAAAGCTGCCCAGTGGAAAAGGACCTGGGGGTGTTGAATGATAATGGCTGAACATGAGCCAGCGTGTGCACGGGTGGCCAAAAAGGCTTGTATCAGGAATAATGTGGCCAGCAGGACTAGAGAAGTGACTGTCCCCCTGTCCTGAGCACTGGGGAGGCCAAACCTCGAATCCTGGGGTCAGTTTTGGGCCCCTCACACCAAGAAAGCCCTTGAAGTGCTGGAGTGAGTTGAGAGAAGGGAACAGAGCTGGGAAAGGGGCTCGAGTACAAGTGTGATGGGAGCCCCTTGAAGGCACCTGGGGGGTTCAGCCTGGAGAACAGGAGCTGAGGGGACACCTTCTGATCTCTGAACTGCCTGAAAGGAGGCTGGAGCATGGAGGGGGTTGGTCTCTTCTCCCAAGGAACAAGTGATAGGATAAGAGGAAATGGCCTCAAGTTGCACCAGGGGAGGTTTATATTAGGTATCAGGAAAAATTTCTTCACAAGAAAGGGTTGTCAGGCAATGGAACAGGCTGCCCAGGGCAGTGGTGGAGTCACCATCACTGGGGGTATTTAAAAGACACGTAGATGAAGTTCTTAAGGACATGGTTTGGTGCCAGTTGGACCAAACCGTGTGGACTCAATGGTCTTGAGGGTCTCTTCCAACCAAAATGGTTCTATGATTCTCTGATCTCTGACCACCTCATCTTACTTAAGATAATAGGCAGTAGAAAAAATATGCATGAACTTTTGTTCTTCTTACCTGTTTCTGCTTCCTATAAGTGAGCTTTCGTGTCTTCTCTTGTCATATGTGGACTTTCACATTTAGCTCTAGTGCTGACGGTGCTGGTAAGACAGCTCATGCTGGTTTGTAAGGGAAAGAATAATGGGTGACTGTACACTTGCAAGCAAATTTACTAATGCCTAAAGATTTGTCGGCTGTTCTGTGTTTGACCCTCGTAATGTGATTGGGCTGGTATACTTGCAGCTAATGAGCCAGCTAATTTTGTACAAGAAACAAGGCTCTTCCTTTTATGAGGTTTATTGCCACCAGTAGAATTCTTCTCACACCTATTTATCTGAAGTGATTTTTGGGCAGTTGGAACTGCTGTGTTCTCAGTTTCTAGTAATGCTGCAATTGAGCAGTAAATGTCATAAAGGCAGAAGCAGCCCAGGTGGTTGTTTTATTCCTGCTGGGTGGTTTTATACGCTGCCACAGACTATGTTTGAGAGGCCGTGGCATGAGTAGGTTAAGAAAATCAAATGAGCCATGTAAAGCTAAAGAGGTCAAGCAAGTTGTAAACATCAATGACTTTGATTTGTAGGTAAAATATATGATCTTTCCAAGACAGCAAGCAGAAATAAAGTATGTTTATTTCTATGAATCAACACTCCCATCATCCTCATTTATTCCTGTGACAATCTTGGACTGACATATCAGTTGACTGAGCTATAGGACTCGATAGCTTATGCCATCAGCTGTGTGATGGAAGGTGAGTGTTGTGTTAATTGTAGACAAACGTGGACTTCTGAAAAATGCTGCATACAAGTGAAATTAAGGTGTTTATTCAAACTCTGTCAGTTCCTCAGCTGGATTTGGAAAACCAAATATAATTATCTTGATCTTTCTTTTTTTTGCCATTTTAAAGAAACATATCCTATTGTGGTTTGAAATAATACTTTCTTTAACTTGGACAGAGAAGAGAAGCTGAGAGTAGATCTCATCAATGTTTATAAATATCTCAAGGGTGGCTGTCAAGCGGATGGACCAGACTCTTCTCAGTGGTGCCCAATGATGAGATGAGGGGCAACGGGCACAGACTGAAACACAGGAGGTTCCATCTGAATATGAGGAGAAACTTCTTTCCTTTAGGGTGCCAGAGCCTGGAACAGGCTGCCCAGAGAGGTTGTGGAGTCTCCTTCTCTGGAGACATTCAAAACCCACCTGGACACATTTGTATGTGATCTGCTCTGGTGAACCTGTTTTAGCAGGTGGGTTGGACTGGATGATCTCCAGAGGTCCCTTCTAACCACAACCATTCTGTGATTCTGTGACGTCTTATAGCATTAAAAAAAATAAAAAAGGTGTTAAGTATACATCACAAGGAAAAAGAAGTAGCATGCTACACATGAGTAGGTAGAATTTCCCAAAGCAAGCTAGATTGAGTGCTGTTTTGCTCTTTAAATTACTTTCGGGATTATTTTGGAAAAAGAAGAAAATCTGATGTAGCCAAACACAGAAAAAAATGTCCTGTTGAAATACCTTTTTTAATCAGAAAAATAATGAAAAAAAAAAAAAAAAGTGAATTGGGATTATTGCTGTGATATTATATCATCCCATGTGCAAATTTTGTGGAATTAAAAATAGAGCCTTGGATTACCCAAAGGCATATGAAAGCATCATGGGCAACTGTGGATAACTCAGGTAGATAGATGAAAATGTGCATCATGCAATGAGAGCAGAGGCCATACTGTGTACCTTCAGGAAACTCTTCATATGGTAAATACCAATAATTTGAGACCACTTCTCTGTAAGAAAGAACAGTAAATTGCTGTGCATCCACTAAAGTGGTAATATTTCTACACTCTGCCATTTAGCACAGAGCAGATGATACAAGGTACCTTCTTCCCCAGTTGGATGTACTATTTTCCAATAGATTTACGTAGGACAACGTTTGAATTTTAAATCCTTGGTAGATGTATCCTGGCAGTCATGGTATACCTCTGGCAGGGTGATACCATTCCTCAACACATACATATGTAGCAGATACTTGACATTTCCAAGATGCATTTCAAGGACAGTATAAATCACTCGGGAGCTGAAGTGTTGTAAATTTATGCTGGTGTTCGGCCATTGCCTTATAGCCACTTTTATTCATACAGACTAAGGCTTTGCTGAAGAAAATCAGCAGGAAGGGCTGGTTATGACATTTTAGGGTAGTTTAAACAGTCTTTGCAGGCCTGCCTGGAAAATTAGTGTGAGTGGTTGTTCAGTGCCTCAATCTTTACCTCTGAGGGTTGTGGTGGAAGAATTAGAGCTCTGCTAAAATCAAATAGAAATCTAGGTGTTATCTGCCTTTTGTTGGAAGCAATAACCATGGCTCTTGATGACTCATGGAGCTGCAAATTGTATTTCACTGCACCCATCTAAGCCAATGTGACTCATTTAGCCTTAGTTCAGCATGCAGAAAAGACTATTTTATAAATCCTCTCGTGTGCGGAATTTTATAACATTATGTTTACATTGAAGTTTGCAAATGACCAACCCTAAGCCATTTTAAACTTCACAAGATCTGCCATAGTTTTTTTCTTTCCCAGAACATCCATAGTTGTGCCTATAGAGAGCCTGAGGGTCTTTTGTCTGTGGAATTCAGCTCGCTTCCAATTCTCCAAGTATATGGCAATTAGAATGAGCAAAATTCCCTTTTTTATGCCAAAAGCAATTTCACCCCAAATTTGGCTTTTAATGGGAAATAAACCTGTATACACTACCAAAATACTCCATTTTTATTATCTGTGTGTGTGCTTCTCAGTGTGTTGTATTGATTATTTTTAGTCAGAAGTTAAAGTGATAAAAGAGGGTTGAGCTTATTAAAGTGCTAAAAAGAAAAGCATACTGTGAAACCTAAAGGGGCCCATTTTGGTTACTGCCAAGTGAGAACATTTTAAAATTCTCATTCATGAGCTCACTTTCCTGTCTTTGAAGCAGTTTTACTGAAAATACTGCCTTGTGAAACCAATGCATTGTTGTCTCTATAAAGACTCAGGTCATAGGGGTTATTCCTTGATACATTAGGACAAAAACCCCACTGTCACTCCAGTAATTTCACATATAAGATACCTGTTGGTCATTAGCAGAACTTGATCTCAGAAAATACATAAGTAGATGAGGTTGAAAGACACCTCTTGGGGTCATGATGATTTCTGTCTCTGTGTGACAAGCGTGTCATAAAATCATGTCAAATTACATCTAAAACCTAGTTAGCTCTCCCACCTTCACTACTTCACTTTAACCAGAAGATTAGAAGTATTTTCCTGTTTCCTTGGTGCATTTGTTTGCAACCACCATCTGCTTTGATGCAGCCCTGTCCCTCAGTTTAATAAAATGGTGATCACATGGCCTTAAGGTTTTTGTTTGTTTTCATACTGTACCATAAATATCTCATCACAGACTGAGGACAGAAAATTGTTTTGGGATTCAGGCTCTTTGGAAAATACTGAACCCAGGGCTGGGTTATCTCACTTAGAATCATAGAATCGTAGACTCATAGAATAATTTTGGTTGGAAGAGACCCTCAAGATCATCAAGTCCAACCATTAACCCAGCACTAACCCATGTTCCTGAGAACCTCATCTACGTGTCTGTTCAACCCCTCCAGGGATGGTGACTCCACCACTGCCCTGGGCAGCCTGTTCCAATGCCTGATATCCCTTTCCATTAAGAATTTTTTTTTCCTAATATCCAATCTAAACCTCCCCTGGTGCAACTTGAGGCCATTTCCTCTCATCCTGTCACATGTTACTTAGGAAAAGAGACCAACCCCCTCCTTGCTCCAAGCTCCTTTCAGGCAGTTCAGAGATCAGAAGGTCTCCCCTCAGCTCCTGTTCTTCAGGCTGAACCCCCCAAGTCCCTCAGCGGCTCCCATCACACTTGTGCTCCAGCCCCTTTCCCAGCTCTGTTCCCTTCTCTCAACTCACTCCCGCACCTCAAGGGCTTTCTTGTAGCCCTTATTTGGGAAGAGAGTCACTGTCCCTTCATACCCAAGCCAAAGGAGAAAGGAAAAGGCAAACCCTTCCAGCAGGTTTTTTCAGTTTCTCTAAATCCTACCACCTCTCTGGAAATTCTTGCCTTTCCATCCTCAAGCAAGGTATCTTGGCAGGGAGCCTGGAACTGGGCAAAGTGAAGGTTTGAACCGTCACTCGCATTCAACAAAGATGCACTGACCCAGCTGTGAATGACATGTTCATCATTCACTTCTTAACGTCGTTGATTTATTACTTACTTCCTTGTCATTTGACCCAAATTCTCTTTCTTTCCCTAGCTTTCCTGTTGTTAATCAGCAGAAATATCAAGTCAAATTGTGTTACATATTGATGTCTCTTTTTTATAGAGTTTTAGAGCTGTTTCTATGGGATTTTGTTTGTTTTATTTTCCCCTCTGTGTCTCAGGATTACAAGCTGCTACAACAGATATTTTAAATTGGAGATTTGCTTATTCTGAGGCTGGTAATCCCCTGTCAGGAGAACAAGTAAGCAGAAACAGAGCCACCAGGGTCCAACCTCCTCCTGTAACATCACATCAACTCATACAGGACATGTGGCACACATCCATCCTACTTGTGGAAGCCTGGGCCACGAAAAATGTAGATGATGTTTGTAAAACATCGTGCATAACATGCGATTAGCTAAGGGGGCGTTCACAGTGTTTAATTTTATCTAATGAAGACAAATGTCCTTACTCGCCCCATAAGGCAGAGGAAAGTGCGGGTTTCCTCTGGAGGGCCATTTAGGGACACTAAATTAAGCTCCTGCTCTGATTTCCCCCTGCCCCAAGAGGAGCACAGAGAGATTACTCTTGTTTTAGTAGGATATCTTTCCGAAACTTCTGTAACTTTCCCAGGTCTAAATGATTAATTTTCTGATGACAATCAGCCTTGAAGAGGCATTGAGTAGTGAAGGGTCTGCACTAAGAAACATCAGATACATGAGGAAGTTCTGTTACTTTGATCAGGCCATCAAAGGTGTTCAGCACATTCCCTCTACCCCTTCCAAATTTCCCAAATCACCCTTCCAAATCCCATCACAAAGTAGCTTAATGCATAGAGACACTTTCCTGCATAAAACTGTATTTTGTAACCCTAAACCTCATCAGAATTTGTGCTTCTAAAATTAACAGTGGTCCCAGCAGGTCGTTAGTTTTTCACCTGATTTTTCCTTTTTTTCTCTCCCCATCTTAACATGTGTCACAGTTTGGCTGTAGGAAAGTTATGTCATGTTTGAGCCTTGGGTGGTCAGGAACTGAATTTCAAGTGATGCAAACTGCTGTTGCCCCAGTGGCTGGTTCTTCTGGAACCTCCACAGAATGTATACAAATTATTTTAGGCAAAAGCAATCTGGTTAACTATGCATCATGTAGTCATCCTTAACCCAAGAAATCAATACCTGTCAGCAACTAGGCAACTGAGAATTTGTCACTGTTGGTGACAAGTTATTCTGGCTGATGAAGTTAATGACTTATTAACATTGAGTTATTAACTTATTAACTCTTGATTTCTCTTCTTTTTACCCTATTTTTTCCATATGCAGAAAAGCTGCTAAACACAGTGCTGGAAATTGGATCAGGGCTTGTATTACTTAATATTTGCCAATTATGCAGTACCATCCTAATGTGCAGAGAAAGCAACCACTGCCCTGTCCTACAAAGCCAATCTAGCCCATCGGTATATGACTTTTCAGATATTTTTCACTTCTAACTGGAAAATATTAAGTGTCCCTCCACTGCTGCTCCTACAAAATATGTAGAATGACCAATTATTAATTTGTGGGTCAGCATCAATGTCTATCTGGAAAGACAGCAGGCCCACTCCTGGAGTTAGGATGTCTATGATATTATTTTTAAATAAAAATATAATCCCAATTGACTGTGATAGCACTGGTAGAGATGTGATAGTAAGACTTTCCTTGTAAACTTGCCTAGAACATTGTTATTATCAAGTAACAGGTTAAAATCTGAAATCTGTCTGCCATGTATCACTTACAAGAAACACCGTGTTTCTCAGACATACCTATTTGAAGTAGACCCTGGGTAGAACCACTCACATGGCAAAACCACAGCTCAGTACAGTGTGCCATTCATGTTTTTGTTTGTAATTTTTTTCTCATTCAGCACCAGTTTTCTTCTACTGGTTTTGAAAACAAAAATCTGTCATTTTCCCAGAAAAGCCTTCAGATCTATGCAATACTGGAAATAAACTCTTCAAGGCTATCACTGATGTGTGTGTGTGTGTGTATGCAGCTCTTCTAAGGCTCTGTAACAACAAATTTAATATGTCTTTGCAGACAGAGTCAGTTAAAAGCTGAGTTAAAAGACTTTTGATCTCTTCCTGCTAAGTCCCGAATGCAAGGAAAGCATTTGGGCAGAGGTCAGTGATGCCGACTAAGGTCCAGAGTGTTAAACTCTTAATAAAAATGGTTTCAGAAGCATTGGATATGGCCAGTAAAATTATGGTATATCAATCTATAAAAGTGCCATCCATGTAGTTTATTTCTTGTGTATTACAGTATGCATGATATAAAATAAAAATAACAAAACCCCATCTCTCCCAGGTATAATACAAGAAGTTTCCAAGTGTTGAGATGAAGTTTACTTGTTCCGTGGTTCTGTTGGCTTGTGGTTTCTTTGCTCTTTTTTTTTTTTTTTTTTTTTTTTAAGTTTATGGCAAATGTACAATTACATTAACAAGTTTAAAACACTGTTTCACTGTAAAATGCCAAAATCTGAGCACAGTGACTTTCCGCAGTTTATTTATAAAGCCTCATTTCTTTACCCATGACAAAGGTGGCTAGTCTGATTAGTATTCTTTCCTTCCAAAATAAAAGAATAAAATACTTAAATCTTCTGTGGCACATCTTATTCAAATTCCTAGTAATATAATCTGAAGAACATACATTATTTTTTTTAAGGTTTAGATAAATCGCTGGAACCTGATTCTCTGTGGTTTAATTGCTCCTGATCATTACACTCCACGGTGTAATAACTGTTCTAAAACCCACAGAAGCAGCCCAAGTGCACATAATCTCCTATTGTGGCCAAAAATTGTTGGCTGCACATGTCTTAGCAGAGAAGCTGGTCCAGATCTCTAAGATTTTGGCTTGAAAGACAACATCTTATTTGTAGGTTTTATACCATAAATGTCTTACTTTCTAAGGACAGCTCTGGAGTCAAAGTTAATACTTGTGTTTGATGGAAGTGGGGAGCTGCCAGCTGCCATGATAATCTTTCTTTTGTAGTCTCATTTTGATTCATCATGGTTTCTCCAATGTCACTCAACGTCAGACCTCTCAATCTAGGAGGAGATTCTTCTTAATTTTAAGTACCAGCAATCTGTCTCAACCTAAGCCATCTGTAAAGACCTTTCTTGCAGCTTGGGAATGTCATCCAGGAGTTTAGGTTATGATCCCATCAGTGGCAGCTACTGTAGAGTGGGATGAATTGCACAGTGTGGTCTTGCTCCCTGTTGACTGTGGTAGTGGCCAAGGCAACTTGCTCAAGCGCAGTCACCCGGGGATGATCAATAACCCACATGTACTCAGATGAATCTTATCCCTTGTCTCTGATAATGAGATAATTTCAGATACAACCTGCCATGCCCCTTCTGGAATTTAATTATTAAATTTACCAACCTTGGGCTGGTTTATTTTGAATTCTTTCTCAGTCTTTCCATCAATTTCAGTAGGAATGAGATGAGCTACTAAACTCCATCCAGCAACACATGAAGAGCTGTGATACTGCCTCTCACTGGTGGGCTAAGTGTTCATCAAAATAGGTGGCGTTCCTATTTCACTGTGGTCCTACACCTTGCAAACAAGAGGCTGCTCATCTCTTTATGCCCATGAGTAAACTGCTGAATTGCTGTTGGTATAAAGTCTTTTGGTTTAGGTTTGTACTGTGTAATTATCTTCTATTATCTTAATTTGCAGATAGTATTGAAGCCAACATTGAGACTGCATCTTCTAATGTAGAATCAGCCAATGAGCAGTTGGCAAAAGCCAGTCAGCACCAAGTAAGTGGGACTAAAAAACCCTACGGATACATTCAGTAATAGTATTTAAAATAAAGAGAACACTTGGTGGCTGGGAAACCACATGGCACATGGGCTGCGTTGGATTTGTGCTACCTGGAAAGATGATAGAGCATACTCTAAGTAAGAGCTGAACTTTTTTTCTTATATATGTGATTAAATTACTGTAACATCGGCAATTTCTCTTAGAGTAGTCATTAAGAGATCTGCATATTAAAGAGACATTTCCCAGTGGGAAACTCAACAATTAGCTACTGCTGTTCTTAGAAAGACATCATAAGAAGTGCATCATTTAAGTGTATATGTGCTTTTTATTGGAATGTTTCCCTATAATCAGGCAACAGTGCTTTACAAAAACAACTAAATTGTCAAAAGACATGATGTGGTTGGTGAATAATGACTACGGGAATGTTGTTCAGCACTTTTTAAAGGCAATTTGAGGGTAGGTGATATTTTTTTCTTTTTCTTCATTGGAGCAAGAGTAAAGCACACACACAAAGAGAAACATTAGTATTTTTGAAAACAGCTTGACCAGAAAGAACTCTTTGATGATTATAGGTTATACTTTCTAGGGATGAAGGGGCAGGAGGGGAAAGCTAACAAAGAAAAAAAAAAAAAAGCCATTGGCTACATTGGACTGACAGAACAAAAGCTGTTAGTTTCCTTTTTTCCTGAGTCATAAATTGCTTTGTTGAAGTCCGAAGTGTGTTTAATGTATCTGGAGTCTTGTGTGACAAAGCGTAGCTGAAGTCCATGTGAGTACATAGTGTTTCCTTGTTGGTCCTTGGACTCGGTGAATTCTGAAGGTCTGTGGCAAACCTTCAGATCAAAGAAGTAAGAGCCGCAGTCATTTCACTCCACTGCAAAGGGGTAATGTGATTTTAAAATTATCTACAGCTTATTTTATGGTGAAACATGCTTTGCCAATTTTGGGTAATAAGAAGAACTTTTGTAGGACTTTGATATTGCAGAAACTAAGTGTGGCAAATACATTCACGACGTGTGTCATCCTAGATTTAGTCCTACATTTGCCTAGAAAATAGCCTGTTGCATTTTTACAGCATGAAGTCTAAAATGAGACAAGAACAAATTTAATACTTGACAGTAGAGCCTCTCGCAAAGCTGCAAATGAGTTAATGACAATTTTAGCTAAGAAGGTCAAAGAGTATTCAAGCAGAAAATGAACGCAACACAGTTTAAAGGATCTCCTTTTTTTGACCAGCAGAAACTGCTGAAATAGCCTGGCCAGTAAGGAAGCCCTTTATTCTTCAAATACCCCATTTCCCCAGAAATAAGATCTACCCCAAAAATAAGCCCTAGCATGATTTTTCAGGAATGCTCAAGAATGCTCGAAATATAAGCCACATTCCAAAAATAAGCCCTAGTTACAGTTCATGAAAAAAATCAATTTAAATATTGTCAAGGCATCTATGCATGTAAAAAAGTAATAAGTTTTGGAGCAAAAATTAATATAAGGCCCTGTCTTATTTTTGGGGAAACAGGGTATGTTGATCAAGATGAAGATTTAACCAGTTTTAGCAAGTCAGCTGTTGTTGGGAACATAAATGTGTACCAGCTATAAAATACTTCAGATTCTCTCTTGTCCTTGGAACAAACCTGTATAGACAAATATCACTTAGATAAATTCTGCTATCAAAGAACATGTGCAATATAGACAGGTAGATACCCTGGACACTACTGGATGAGGATCACTAGACAGATGCCTGCAACTCCAGCATGATGTCGGTCACCTCTTTCGTGAGGTTCCCTGAGATATAGATATAAAATAAGGTGAAGATTTTGTGACTTTGATTGCTGTCTGGAGTTTGTCGAGTGGCATGTGACACCTCCTCTGTTACGTGCTGTGATATCTGCGCATCTTGCGTCCAAAAGGACATTGTCCCCATAATGGGACAAGAACTGGCACACAGCCCTCAAGGGCTTTTGTAGTAAATGACGTTAATGCTGTGGGATACAGGTCGTCCTTCCAGGTTCTGTCTGTGATTTGGGCTGCTTTAGAAATACCTAGAATGGATTTGGGAGGATGATCAACATATGGCTTTATGGGTGAAACCCCTTCCAGGGGAGCTGCCATAGTTTTGTGCACCTTAAATTCTCTACACTCTTCTATGCCACTCAGAGATCAAAAGCACAGTCTGTTTTCTAATTTTATTCTGAGTAGTTTTCCTTGTTATGTTGAACTGCCAATTCATTAATGTATTTGGCTGTTACCTGTGACCTCTAGTATAGCGTGATTGTCTTGTAAGTGAAGACTGAGTTACATATATTGGTCACTTATTGCTGTTTATATGTATATATGTAAATGAATGTGTGTGTATGTAGTATTCTTATATCGACAAATCTATACATAAATTGAGAAATCAGAACTGTCAACATCACTGAAATATTTAAGCATAAGAACTACTGTAGACCTTAATGAATGGATTTCTGTCAGGAATAAAGATTAAGTAACTGTTTATTTAGCATAATGTTTGCATATAATACCGTTCACTCACTTCAACAATATGACTTGGGATACCAGTCCCAACCTGTACATTAACATAACAAAGCATGAGTAAATAGCTTTGTAAATAACTAGTACAAAATAAGGCATTTAGGTTCCCTGCCATGATAAAAATGTTTAAACAAATGTAAATATCTTTCTGCTGGACTTCTTTGTTTGCATTTTAAATTTTGAAAGGTGCTCCTTCATCTCGAGATGTGTGTGCTCACAGTAGTGTGTTATTGCTTTGTGTGAATTTTCATTTACCTCATCTAAAAAGCAAAACCACAAAGCCATAAACAAATAATAGAGGACATAATAGGGAAATATGTGGTAATTAAGGTAGTGTTGGCCAGCTTTCAGGCTAGACAAGTGTGTGGCCCCTTCTCTCAATGAATGGAAGGGAACAGTAGACTGTGCAAATGGTTCTACTTCCCTCCTTCCTGTTCCCTTCCCCCTACGTCTCCATGGGCCTGCACATCTTCCCCCTTTTCCATGGACGCACCATGAGGTAGGTGTAACTCTTCACTGGTCACCATACAGAGGTGAGATACCAAGTCAAAGCCCTTCTGTTTCTCCATCGGACATGAGGCAGCTTGTCTCAGCAAAGAGTTGGGCATGGTCATTATAAGAGGCAGGATTGGTCAGCTCAGGAAAGTAGATGTTCTCGATTTATCATTACGCTCTTGATCTTAGATGTCATGGGAAGTACCTGAGTCCTTGTGGGGTACCATCATTGGCAGCCACATTTTTGTCTCTAGTCCCTCTTCTCAGCTGTAGAATTCACCCCCTGATAGTAACACTTCTGTACTTCTCCAGATAAATTCACTAAGGACCCTTGGTGGTCAGATATTGTAAAGACTCTGTGGACCACACAGAAAAAAAAAAGCAATACCCATAATGTCTATCCATGATGTAGAAAAGATTTATCTTATTTTATTTTCCATAAATTTTTCCCTACCATTGTAAACCATTGTATGTCTTCTGACTTCAGCGCTGCTTCATTTAGATTAGGTGATAGGTACTTACTATGTTGTGATGCAACAGAAGATGTGGTAGACGAGCTTGTGATTAATCATGAGGAAAAAAGTTATTACATCCCAGAGGCATAAAAGGTTTAGTGGGAACTGTCAGAGCTTTGGAAGAAATGCTCTTTTTATTTTTTTCCCCTGATTTTAAACTATTATTATTACAGAATAATTGTTTGCTCTTGAACTTATTTTTACTACAAGTAACAGTTAAGCTGAGTCACTGTATTACCTGTAGAAACATGCAGGGTCAAAATGCAGATGAAAATATTAATGTGGGATAGTGATACCAGGAGTAGAGAAACAAGAGGCCTTTTGCCATACGAAACCTATCTTGGTCACTGAAACTTGATAATTCTACTATGTTGTTCTTCTTTTCACTACACAAACCAAGTTTAAAAAGCAACTGAGAGGCAAACAAGTCTGACAGAGAGGCCAGAAGAAGTAATCTCCTGCAGTAGACTTGCTTCAGTGTCTTTCCTTTCTGTGAGGGCCTCGTATCTCTTGGACGTAAAGCAGAGATGATAACCCTTTTCATTTAATACCAATAGCCTAGACTTGTCTCTTGAAATGTTATTGTTTGTGCACTTAGACAAAATGATTCACTAAAAAACCCACTAATTTGAACATGAGGAAAATTCCTGTCTGGAAGATAGGGATTTATTGGACCAAAGATGAGTGGTGGCAGCATCTATGTCTGAGTTAGGTGTCTGGACTTCCTTTACACTGACCAGAAGAAGACATTGCTTCTAGGACATGTCTTGTCTTATCTTACAGGAGATGTCTAACATAAGTCCAATGATCTCTCTGGAGATGTCTGTTCCCTCTTTTGTCTATAAAGTCCAGATGATAGCAACTACATGCAAACATTGGGCCCCTCATCATAAGAAAGACATTGAAATACTAGAGAAAGTGCAAAGGAGGCGATGAAGCTGGTGAAGGGGCTGGAGCATAAGTATGATTGGAGCCCCTTGAAGGGACCTGGGGGGTTCAGCCTGGAGAACAGGAGCTGAGGGGAAACCTTCTGATCTCTGAACTGCCTGAAAGGAGGCTGGAGCATGGAGGGGGTTGGTCTCTTCTCCCAAGTAACAAGTGACAGGATGAGAGGAAATGGCCTCAAGTTGTGCCAGGGGAGGTTTAGATTGGATATTAGAAAAAAAATTGTTAATGGAAGGGGTTGTCATGCATTGGAACCGGCTGCCCAGATCAGTGGTGGAGTCACCATCCCTGGAGGGGTTTAAAAGGCATTTAGATGAGGTTCTTAGGGACATGGTTTAGTGCTAGAGTCAGGTTATGACTGGACTTGATGATCCTGAGGGTCTCTTCCAACCAAAATGATTCTATGATTCTATGATTTCAAAGGAAAATGAATCCCATCCATATCACCTATCCCTTTACTGGAAAAAAAAAAAAAAGGGATCTAGACACCTGATGGTCTCAGTACTTGCCTTTGAGACAAGCTTAGGTGGAATCAGCATCACACAGAAGGGCCAACTGCGATGAGATGAGCAATTCTGTGCTGCTTGGTTTGTTCATAGCTTCCTGCAGATGGATGGAGAGGAAGAAAAAGAAACAAACGCAGACTCCACGGATACATATTAAACCAGTTACTCTTTTTGATGCGAAGTTTGGCCTAAGTTCAGCTTGGCCGCACTGACTGAAGGACTCTGTGTGCTGACTGTTGAAGCTAATTTGTTTTGGAAGGGCTGCTTGTTTTTCTCTGATTAATGCTGGTTACTTTCCTTCCCTGTATCCTCTCTGGAAGTCAAGCTAATTTGGATTCACTGGCATCGGAAAGGCAAGCAACAGTTCAGTGACCCACTTGTGTAGTCTAAGAACAATGAGGTTTTTTCCTATAAAAAAGCAATTCCTGGGTCTGGCTTTCAGGGATACACAGAGGAGCATTTTGAAGGCTGGAGATTTAAGGAAAAAAAGCCTTCTAAATCTGTGAAATTTGCAGAGAGATCTTATTGACCGGGGACCGCTAAAAAAGGGCTGGCTTCAACTTTTGCACAAAAAACTCCTTGGTGTTTTAAAAATGAAAGAAAATTTGAATTTCCAAAATCACCTTCTCACAATCTTTGAAATGTCCTGCTAGCCTCTAAAAGCCACTTGCTACTTATAAATACTGTGATAATGAAGATTGTCTTCTCCTGCTACTTATAAATACTGTGATAATGAAGATTGTCTTCTCCTTTTCCCTATGGATATGCCCTAAGATCCTGACTTACACTGCTGTTAAATTGTTTTAAAGCTAATAGTTCTAAAACTATGGTATACGGCCAGTTAGCACCACAATATGTTGGGATTGCACTGCAAATCTGCAGTGGACTGGTGGGGCTGGAATATCTCATTGAAAATGAAGTTTTATAGCTATATATTATAGGATCTTAAGACAAGAAGATGCTTGTAAGGCAGATTTCGTACCAAGATGCAATGACAATCTACTGCTAACTATAAGATGCATCATATGCAATCAACCTCATGTTGCTGCTACTTAGTTGTGTCTGTCGCCAATATGAGCATGGCTGAGTTTGCTTCTTCTTTGGGTAATTAGCACTTGGAAGTTTTATTCGGGGGATTATGAAGCTATTCTTTCTCCTGGCAGTTTCTGCCTGTGAAAGTGATGGAAGCTGAATTAAAGCTGCAATAGGAACTCAGAGATCCGTAAGGACTCCAAGCAAAAGCCATTACTGAAGTGATTGTGTAATTACATGACTGAACCTTAATCCTCCTCTTCAGCAGCAGAAGAAAACTTTGTCACTATCCAGAGGCCTCATGATTCCGTGCCGTGACCTTCAGTTAGTAAAAGAAATCCTCCCCAAATTGGCCGAATCTTTTAAAAAAGCAGCCCATTTACAGTCCCTTTCTACTTTCTGCTTCTCAGTCTGCAGCCACACACTCACTCCAGAAACCTCAGCCTGGCCTTCCCACTCAGAACCAATTTCTTCACCTTCAAAGCCATTTTTCCTCCATAGCACTTCTTTTCCTACCACCCTTCCCTCTCCCATTAAGCCATATCTTTTCATTTTTGCTCTCAATTCCAGTCTCTCAGTCCTCCCTTGTTGATGCATGGCTGCCAGTAACACTAATGCTTCAAATACTCTTCACCTTGTAATGATTCCACTAATTTCCTTGCCCCAGATTGTCTGTATCACCTTTCAGATGGTCTGTAGCACTGGGCCCTTGTGGCCAGGAAGGCCAGTGGCATCCTGGGGTGGATTAGAAGGGGGGTGGTTAGTAGGTTGAGAGAGGTTCTCCTGCCCCTCTACTCTGCCCTGATGAGACCACATCTGGAATACTGTGTCCAGTTCTGGGCCCCTCAGTTCCAGCAGGACAGGGAACTGCTGGAGAGAGTCCAGCGTAGGCCAACAAAGATGCTGAAGGGAGTGGAGCATCTCCAGTATGAGGAAAGGCTGAGGGAGCTGGGGCTCTGGAGCTTGGAGAAGAGGAGACTGAGGGGTGACCTCATTAATGTTTACAGATATCTAAAGGGTGAGTGTCAGGAGGATGGAGCCAGGCTCTTGTCTGTGACAACCCATGATAGGGCAAGAGTTGATGGGTACAAACTGGAACACAAAAGGTTCCACTTAAATTTGAGAAGAAACTTCTTCTCAGTGAGGGTAACAGAACACTGGACCAGGCTGCCCAGGGGGGTTGTGGAGTCTCCTACTCTGAAGGTATTCAAGACCTGCCTGGACACCTTCCTGTGTAACCTCATCTGGGTGTTCCTGCTCTGGCAGGGAGATTGGACTGGATGATCTTTCCAGGTCCCTTCCAATCCCTGACATTCCATGATTTTGTGATTCTGTGATTCAGCCTTGAACCAACTCCTTACTACATGTTTACTGCAACTTTCAGGCTGCTTATGTCTTGGCAGTGTGCTGTGGCCAGTGAGTAAGTCCTTGCAGGACAATGCTTTGAAAAATTAAATTGTTTCACCCTTTACTTTCCCTCAACAAATGGGCAGCAGCAGGTGTTCGGGATAAAATGTGTGCTTCCTTTTTTCTTTACTCCATCAGCTCCCTGTTAAAGACAAACTGAGTTCTCAGATTTAAGAGTGTTTTATTTTGTTTATTATGTTCTCTTTGTGTGTGTGTTTTTTTGTTTGTTTGTTGTTTTGTTTGTTTGTTTTGGAGGTTTTTGATGGCTTTTTTGTTTGTGTTGTTGTTGTTGTTGTTGTTGTTTTTGTTTGTTTTACTGTACTTTAATGCAGCCCATTTACAAAACAGCTGCTTACATAGGAAATGGTGTTCAAGTCAGCAGCACTCCAAGTGATAAATTAGCTATATGAGTGCAACAACCTAACCTCAGTGAGGTCTGAGCCACAACATTTGTTTAAACCTATCCATTTTTTTCCTGTAAATAATGCATCTTTATGATCAAATATTTATTGAGAAAAGGTTTGTCTAGAGCTTTTGGATGTCGTGCAGTTGGGTGCTGTTGTATGTAGGTAAAATCTTTCAAGCTATTTGTAATCACAGCTGAACATCTCTTCGTTTGTACCATCAAAAAGAGAGAGTTGGCTCAGCCAGGTGGTAGCTTAATCTTTTATTATAAACCATGGCCAGTAGGATTTTTGGAAAGAAAATAAATATTAAAAATTGTTTATTTTGAGCTCACTTTTTATTTAAGTAAAAATCACTCTTTTCTCAAAGAGAAAAGGGCAAGTGTGGAGGAGAAGGGAATGATGGAAGGGTTGGGAGTAAATTTAGTGGTGAGGCATTACTGATTAAGCTGATGAATGGGTAGTTGTGGTGTGTACTGATCATCCACCTCGGTGACATCCAGCACTGGGACTGTATCAAGTCAAGATTCAGGAATATCCATTACATTATGCACAGTGGTCTGGATTCAGCATTTCAAAGGCGAGAATTTCACGTGTGAAAGCTGAACAAGTCTGATCTGTGACAATTCAGAGATGGCAGAAGGAAATCACATACTGCCTTTTGTTTTTCTAGTTCATTTGTTTAACAAAATCTCTTTCCAGGGTACAATTTCATTTTGAGGGGTCAGAGATTAAAAAGCAATTTTCCCTCACTGACAGCGGCATAAACTAGTGAGTTACATTTCTCTTAATGGTCTCATTTAACAGAGGAGTGGATGGAAATCTTTGGTTACTGAGTGGAAAACCACATTTAGAGTCATCCTTGTGCCCAGTGGCAGCACATATATTCAATTGCATTGCCTAAAGGTCAAAGTTTTGAGAAATGGTCTTAAACTTGCCTGTTAATGGGAAGTTAGGAATATTGGAAGTAAAGATGTATACCTAACCTGGATCCAGAGAAAACCAGGAGCAGAAAATAACTATGCCGGTTGGAGTCCCAGCTGCATGGCCTGAAGCTGTATTGAACTGGGCTGTGAACTTGTCAGATCTCATCAAATAGCAAAATAGTCGAGCTTGGTCCATGTTCATACTGGAAACCTCCACTGAAAATCTTCACATGCAAACAGCAGTGTGGTTCTGTTCATTTTCTGAGTGACTCCTTTCTGGCACAGGGACACTGTCCAAACAGTGTCACCATTCCTGAGCTATTTCAACAAGTTTCGATAATTAGTGTCAGTAGTGTCAGAATTGTAGTGTGGGGATTTATATTCTGATTTCTGCACCCTGATCTGTAGAGCGAGATAAGGACTAAGCAAAACAAGTCGATTCAATGTGAATCACGCTAAGCCATTTATTACAGAAACAAGTCTTCTTATATATGTAACTATATTCTAATCACGCGTCCACGCTCCAAGTATGGATTCCTTAAATGAGGATCGTGGGCTGTCCGTGCGCTGGAGTCTCACTGATGATACGTCCGATGATTCACGCCACGCCAGGACCCCGGTGATTGAGGAACGCCCCTCTTTCTCACAGCAGAGTCTGTTCTCGAAGTGGCCTTGAGATACCTTTGAGCCTGACTAATTCAGCAACAGATCTTTATCTATCAAGACCCGTCCACACTGATCCTTTACCTGTTTTTCATAAGCATCAGTTTATCATTTAATCCTTTTCACTGGGACAGCGTATGGACCTATAGGCAGTATAATGTCATTTCATCTGATAACTGGTCTCTTCTCACAAGTAGCAACTGATAGGACAAGAGGAAATGGCCTCAAGTTTCACCAGGGAAGGTTTAGGTTGGCTATTAGGACAAAATTCTTCCCAGAAAGGGTTGTCAGACATTGGAACAGGCTGCCCAGGACAGTGATGGAGTTATCATCCCTGGAGGTATTTAAAAGATGTGTAGATGTGGTGCTTAGGAATGTGGTTTAGTGGTCAACTTGGAAGGATTAGGTTTGCAGTTGGACTCGATGATCTTAAAGGTCTTTTCCAACCCAAATGGTTCTATAATTCTATGATTTGGTACTTAAAATTTAAACAGCTGGTAGAAGACAGGCTAAGCTTCCTTTGCCGATACCCCTGGAAGACAGTTCATCTACCTTCAAAAAAGTGCTTAGCTACTAGGCAGCTGTGATTTTATTTCTTTGCCTAAAAATAAGTATTTGGTATCCTTTTGTGCTGAATAGAAAATCCTGCTGTGTGTCTGGCTTCTACTATCAAAGTCTGTTGTTCCTCCCAAAAAAACAAGTCACTTCTGCCAGTTGTGTTTAAATGTTACAGAGAACCTGGGGCATGTCAAACGGTCAGAAGCAGCCGACAAAGTAAATGCTTATTCCCCTGTTGTGTTTTAATAACTATATAGATCACGAAGGGAAAATTATATGTAAGGGGAAAGAAGTTACAGAAAATGAAATTGCTTTTATTTCCATTTTGAGAAAACGTGGAAGCCCTTTAATCAAAGGTCTTTTCCGTATTTCTGAAAGAAATCACAGTCCTGGTAGGACACATTTGTAGAACAGCTATCAGGTCACAGCCTGGCACTGTCGGAAGTGGAGAACAGGAATTGTTAAGTACAACTTATGTTCAAGAGGGGAAAAGAGAGTGAATTATAGTCTCACTAAACCTGGCTCCAGCACCACACAGAGCTCTTGAAGGCATTTTGAAATGAAGAATTAAAAGCATGGAGTTCAGTGAAGATTGGGACAAAATGGGTTTTCATTTTACTTTGAAAAAGTAATTGCATATCTTTCTTTGTGAGGATAAAGGATTTCTTTTAGCAAAGGCGATGAGAAAGACTCGACTTCCTGGTCAGAGAAACATTTTGTCAAATTATATCACATAGGGATTGTTCTTATTTAGAAGATTCATAAGGAAGGAGATGCTGCTGCTTGGCCATAGCTTGTTCTTGTATGGTCAACTCGCATGTCTCTTCAGGTTGTTCCACATCAGACACTGCTATGAATTCAGACTGAGCAGCTCAACGTTGTCTTTGACAATATCCAATCGTTCCTGTATTTTATACTGAGCTGCTGCATATGTGCATATCTCCAGCAGTCTGAGGGTGATGGGTTTCCTCCTCATTTCCTCACATGGAATATGGTGACTAAGCACAGCTCTCACTGGATTTCCGATCAAATCTCACAAAGTGACTGGATTTGTGTAGGTGAGGTTCTTAGGGACATGGTTTAGTGACAGTACTAGGTTAACAGTTGGGCTTGATGATGTTGAGGGTGTCTTCCAACCAAAATGATCCTGTGATTCTGTGTAGGCCTCAGAAAATGTGATGTTTACACTTGGTCCACAATAATATGGCACGTGTCAGTGCTTCCCTAAACAGCTGAAGGAGAAAGCTTGATTGGGGTTTGATTTGAAGACCTGACTTTATCTTTCTGCTCTGTAGGGACCTACATCTGATTTGAATGCCTAAATTCCCATTGTATTTGATGGAGGTGGATGGTAAAATTCAGTTGCCCAACAGGCATCCAGTGTCATTGAAGATGGCACTTGGGAATCGCAAACAACCACGTAAGGCTGACAGATATGAGACAGAAACTACACCAAACCCATGACCTCCTGGGCTGGCAGCTGGAGGTGACACTGGATGCTGGTGTGTGAGCAAGTGAATTGCCAACTCAATGGAGTCAATAGGGAGTGGAAAATAGATTCATCTGACGTGTATTTTGTATCTGATTCACTCCCTAGTCTTTGCAAGGGAAGTCGAGTGGTTCTGCCGTCACCATAATAAAAGCCTGGACATCAGAATATGTATGTGGATGTGTAGCACATCAGGTGTGGCTCCATATAGATGAATTGGTGAGATACAGACTTGAAGAGTGGAAAAAAGTGGGTGGAAAATAGGCTGAACTGTCAGGCTTAAAGGGGTGGAACTAGCTCAGTCTGGCTCGGGGCAGCCCATGGCCACCCAATGCATAATTATATGCAAATAGCTGTACCAAAGTTGGGGGGGAAAAAAAAAAAAAAAGAAAATAAGAAAAAAAGATTAGTGCTAAGTATTATTCATCATATTTTTATTGAACTATTTATCAAGCAAGCCAATTTTTTTGTTATACTTGATAGTTAGAAAAAGCATCAGGAGAACTGATTTTACCTCTTGGCTGTTGATCATAATCCAACAGACATGAGTTATTAGTGAGATAAGCTTAAAGCAAAATTCTTATAATTACCTTTCTTTTTACATAAAAGCTGGGCATAACTTAAGCTAAAAATCAGTGACTTAGATGTATTTGTAATCTTCTCTAACATAAAGCAGGCATTTTGAAAACAGATTGTCTAACAGAGTAACAGCTTGTAGATTTTTGTCATCTGATAGAAGAGCAACGTTTGAGTTGTAGGCTCCCTGTGGGCCCTCTGGTCAACAAAAGAGACTAGCAACTACAGAGAGAGATCCAAATCTCCATAGGCTAAAGTCAGAAAACATTCAACTGTGCCTTGCACTTGTAGTGTTGTAGGAAATTAATATTTAATTCATTTTGGTACAGTTGCTTCCATTTTTGCACTGTTTTCAGGCTAACAGAGGAATGTACGTCAAGTCCAATGATTCAGTCTATGAAATCTATGAAGAACCAGGAACATACATGGCCAGATGAGATCTACGTCCTATGCATTCGTGAGGTCCTAGTGCTTTTGTGAGGGTTGCACCTTACAGATGCCTTCCCAGATAGGTATTGGGGAAACTGGAGCAGACTGGGATGAAGTTCTTAGGTGGAATGATCTTAAAAGATTAAGAAACATCTAGAGGAGCCATGTCCGCTTTGTAAAGCACAATTAAATTATTACATTTTCTTAAGATGCTCCTTCAGAAAAAAAACAAAAATAAAAATAAATATACATATATATACATACAGTGGGTCAAAAATTCATTATATTTTTTATTTCACAATAAATAATGCAGTAGCTCCAGTTTTAATGGGTCCATATTTGCCACAGCTTGCCTTTTTTTGCCTAGTGAGTGATAATACATCATTCTTTTTTTATATAGTGCTGTCCATTTATGAGAAACAATTCTAACATCAGTCATTTTTACTGTAGAATACATTTTTCTTAAATAGATCTGAAACATAAAAAAGTGAAATCAACTCTATTCTTATTTATCTTCACTCTTTAGAGTGTGTCCCAGTGGATATTGCTCTTTTCCTGAAAATTTTTTTTAAGAGTTTAAAGAAAAGGAAATCGTCTGTAACTTCAGGCTTTCACTGATGTCAAAGGCACATTTCACATTGGCATTAATGGAACTAGAATAGAACTCTATCCACTATACAGGTCATATTTGCTGATTTAATAGAGCTGGAGAGAATTCATGAACATGCAGGTAAATGTATTTATGTCTAAGCACAGAAATCTTAAATTCTACTCATCGTCTCCAAGCTTTCCCTATCTCCCCAGTTGTGTCTTTAAAAGATAAAGGGGATATTATTGAATATTTAGGAGTATAAGGATGTAATAACAACTGATTTTGGCTATAACCAATATAAGAAAAAATCCCATTATCACGTTATTCTTTAAGTTCCAGTTTCTTTGACCTAAAAGGAATATGAATGCCATGTATTCATATAAATGGGTATACATTGCTGTCTTCTTTCTTATTACTGAGAAAGCAAGTATTGCATTTATCCCCAAGACTCAGAAACCACAGACCAAATGGTAGCCTCCTACCTTTATTTTTACGTCGCATGTTTCCAAGGCATTCTATTGTCTTGATGTTACGTGGGATGCACCATTGTGTGGAGGTGCCTCTTTGTTGTTTTGGAAGTAGTGTAGGACAGCTGGGTTCCTAATTTGAGCTTCTGAATTAGACATCTGAAGTCCAGCAGGATAAACCTCAAAACCAATGCTTCAGAGAAAGATGTAAGAAACCTTCAAGTGGACAGACGTGTAGCACCGTGAAGTTCCTTGTAGTTACTTTCATTTCAGGTTCAAAGAGTCTGGCTTCTAATTTCTTCTGGCTCTTCTTCAGTAATACTGATGGACATGCAGCCATGGACATAAAGAGACACCTGTGCTCACTTCTTGTTCCAAAGAAACTCAACAATATCCAGTCTAATGATATGGTACATAACAAGTAGTTTTTGTTATTTTTTTTCTCTTAATGCATCGACTTTCCGCTTCATCATACACTTTTATTTTGTGTTAAAACTTTTTTTTTTTTTCCTATTTTATTTTATTGTGTTATCCCCATGATCTAATCTGAGGAATTGAGAGCCTGCTGATACTCAGCAATGTTTCTCCCTGTCCATGCCAGATATAAGTAGATCTAGATAGTGAAGAAACAACTGCAATTAATTTTTGGCAACTATTAGCATGGCTCAATTACTCAAGTTCTCTTTGTATAAAATGAAGGGTTAAGGCTGAAAATCAAAACTGGTCTATAGTTGCCTGGCAAATGACTTCATGTCAGCTCTGAGCAGAATCACCAAGCATTCACTCAGCTTTCAGCAATGCTGGATCACACATCTTAACCATGTTTCCTTACATCTTAAGCCAAAGAAAATACAAGTAATGTACATCTGTGCCACAAGCAAAGAGATAGAATTCCTTATAGCTCAGCTGATGCATGGGATGGGAGTTATCTCAAGTAACTTTGCTTGTATCCAGATTAGGAAAGATGAATCACTGAGTGTGTTGTCTAGGTACTCTACATATTCATGAGACATCTAGGAGGTATCATGACCTATGTATATGTCTACACAAAGATGGGATCAATGATGCCATAGACTGGCTGTTACTGTCTCAAACATGGACTGTGCCATATCTCTCCAATCCATATGGATGTGCCCAATACCACAGGGCACAGGCATGTGTTTGGGTATCTGGTCTATGAGCCACACTTAGTTGGACAGATCCCATTGCAGGACAGTTTATTATACCACATTGTTGAGTTTGAGTTCTCACTTCAGTGATAGGCGGTGCCTTGGGTTGAGGACGTATGCTTCAGAATCCTTAAAAATCTTTCTTTAATGTGACTTCAGTGTGAGTGTTCATCACATTAGACAAGGACAGTTAAATCTCTGCCTGGTGTTGAACACTCGTTTTGAAACACGGGTCAGTTACCCAGAGTTTACACGAAAGCAACAGGAGTAATATAAGAGCTTGCAAGACTGACTGTAGAGGAAAGATTACAAAAAGAGAGTTGGTTAAGCTAAAAAAAGAAAAGATGGAGATGAAGATAACTGTCTCCTGATACATAAACGTCTGCTGCAAAGAGGAAAAGAATAATAATTGCTTTTTTGTCATTTGTTTATTACAGTTGGGAAGAACAAGAAGTAATGGACTTAAATTGCTGCAAGACAGAATCAGGGTAGATATTAAGAAAAGCTGTCTAATAATTAGGAGCTTGAAACGCTTTCTGGGGAGACTTTAGAGTCTCAAGCACTGGATATCTGGAGCAGTATCTAGTGAAACGTAGTTCCAGAACGGTGTTTGTATAATTGCTTTTGCTGTTGCCTGTCAGATCACGCTGCAAAGTGCAATGTAAACAGGACATGTTCATATTGTATCACAAACCATCATTATTTAATCAGAAAATGCTGCAGCCATGAATCATTCTTTGATTTTCATTCTCATCCTCTCACCTCCTCCCCTCAAAAAAAAGTGTGCTCCTGTTAGGCACCTGCTTTAGGGACCACTATCACTGATTTAATTTGACAGAGACGATGAGACTCAGCATTTTCTGTCAACTTTGGTTAGACTGGCTGTTGGGTACAAATCCCATAAATCACTTTGCTTTATTCCAATATATTCTACGTGGCTTTCAGGTGTCTGAGACTTTCTTTGCCATCACAATTTGTTCTCCAAATAATTTCTGCAGAAGAAGAGTGAATAAAATTATAGTGTGTGTTCTCAGTAGTGCTTTGGATGAGGTAGTTGAGCCACACGGACAGTGCAGGTGAGGTACATGGGAGCTGGGTTGACATTGCACTCTGCTTGGAGAGTAACAGATAATCATCACTTTTCACTTTAACAAGCTGCTGTTCTTCTGAGTCCTGATTGTGTTTGATTAGCATCGGGGCTGGAAATAAGGAGGATTTGTAGGAAGAGGAAGAATTAATGTGCTGGCAGAATTCAGGTGGGAATGCATCTATACTGCTGAATAAATTAAGGCCAGGGGCTGCCTTGTGGATCCACAGCCTGTTCATGTCCCCACAGTTAAATTATCTCCTGTGCAGAAAAAAGGTGACAGCATCCAAACTGTCCACTAGGACTGGTTGCTGTCATGTGGGTCATTTTTGGGCACAATAGGACAAAGCTGCATCAAAAAGCATGCGTGGGTGATGGAGAGACAGCTTTTGTGTCTATACCTCATCCTTCTTTGAGTTATGAGTATAGAGGTGCAGCTTTGTCCTGAAGTTTGTGCAGGGGCTGAAGGCACCGACACTATCTGCCTGTCTTAAAATCATTTCAGTTGGAAGAAACCCTCAGGATCATTGAGTCCAACCATAACATAACCTGACTTTAGCACTTAACCATGTCCCTAAGAACCTTGTCTAAACACCTTTTAAACACCTTCAGGGATGGTGACTTCACCACTGCCCTGGGCAGCCTGTTCCAATGCCTGACAGCCCTTTCTGTGAAGAATTTCTTCCTAATCTCCAATCTGAACCTTCCGTGGCACAACTTGAGGCCATTTCCTCTCATCCTATCACATGTTACTTGGGAGAAGAGACCAACCCCCTCCATGCTCCAGCCTCCTTTCAGGCAGTTCAGAGATCAGGTCTCCCCTCAGCTACTGCTTTCCAGGCTGAACTCCCCAGGTCCCTCAGCCTCTCCCATCACACTTGTGCTCCAGCCCCTTCCCCAGCTTCATCACCTCCTCTGTGCTCTCTCTAATACCGCAATGTCCTTCTTATGATGAGAGGCTCAAAACTGAACACAGGATTCAAGGTTTGGCCTAACCAGTGCTGAGTGCAGTGGCACGATCACTTCTCTAATTCTACTGGTCACACTATTCCTGATACAAGCCAAGATGCTGTTGGTCTTTTTGGCCACCTGGCCCAGGGGTTTGGCTGACCATGTTCAAGGCCAGCTCTGATACACACCATTCTGTATCCTTGGATCACACTGTTGTAAGAAAGACCCATGGTAGCAGCATCCCTTTGCATGGGAGATGCAATGAGCCTCAGTCCCTCGCTCTTGGTCCCTGTCTGAACTCTGCTGTAGCTCTGCCCTGACATGTCCCATGCTGAACTTGACCCAACTCATGGATATTACTTTCTGGCTTAGCCTTGAGCCTTCCTCATTTCTACAGATGTGTCTGGAGGTCACTGACTCTTTGGCTGACCCTGATTAGTGTCTCCAGATCTGCTTTACTCTTGCTGGGATGCTGTGGGGCTGAGTCCTTGTTGGTGAGGGTGCCATCCCAGCTCACCTTGCCATCACCCTCTCTCCTGGCTTGCACCTTGCTCCTGCAGCTCCCTGACAGAACACAAATTCTCCTAGGAATGCATAGACTTCACTAGCACTTGGAAACATTTTTAAGAAAGCTGGGCCCAGTGTTCACAGGGATGCAAATATATCAGTGCAGTTCACCAGCTCTGGCAGTTGCATTTTGAGTCACAAGAAGAATAAATTTTATTCTTGATGGTCCAGTCAGAGATAAACTTTGTGTGCTCCTTGGGGTCTTGTTTGATTCAGTGCACTTTTTTTTTTTTTCTGGTTTGCTTTTTGAGATGTGTTTATAAACAGAAGGAACAGGTTTTTAACCCATAGATTTTGAAATAGTTGGTTTACTACTGAAGTTACTTTTCCATGGCCTTAAAGAAATTCTTGATTTGATAAGACAGGGGTTTTTTTCAGTGCTAAAACAGATAATAGCATCATCATGAGGAGGTAACTGCAATACTACTTGGACCCTTAGGCTCTGATGGAGGCTAATCCCAAATAACACATGCAAACACATCTTTTTCGCCATGATCATAAAGGTGATAGTCATTAATTGTCAGTAAGCCTCTAGAATTTACAACTAGAATTCAGTTTTTGGGAGCAGACATGATGGAGAACAGAGGAGAGGGGTGACATATTTCTATATCTACCTGTAAATTCATTTTAGAGGGAGGAGGAATGCTGAAAATAGGTGCTATTTGCATAAAGCCAAATTGTGTTGGCAGAAATAGCATTAAATTTTGGATATTGCACTTAGAGATGGTTTAAACATAGCAGAGGATCAGCAGCTTGAAATAAAATAAGACCTGAAAGTCCAAGGATTTGGAAATGAGAGCAGGATTCCAAAGACCAGACAGCAGATTGATCTGTGGGGTGGGAAGTGGGACCACAGGGCGATACAAAGCAGCAGACGGAGGTGAGAGACAAAGTCTAGTGAATGAGCGCCTACATTTTTAAATTCATGTTTCTTTTTAATCACTTGCAGCACTTTCCAGCATGCAGCGAAAGAGCCACGAAGTCAAATTCTGCTCTTGGTATCATTGTCATGAATCTGTAAGATCATAATGGAATTAGGCCAGAAATAATCTAGTATAAAGAGAGCAGAATATGTCCCAATCTCTGGCAGCGCTGCTTCTGGACCAGGTGAGGCATGCTTTCTTCTTTCTCACCCCCTGAGCCATTGCCTTGCTGAACAGGGCTGCAGTGAGATGCCTGAAGTGTCTGCTGGCCATGGCACGCTGTGCTGCACAGCAGCCTGCTGCATCAATAACCATTACCATCTACATCCAGTGGCTACCAGGAATTAGATTACTTTGCAGCGTGTATCCCCAGTCTTCTTCAGCAGCGCTGCCTTCAGTGGCAGGCAGCGTGAGTATTGCTTTATTGCTTTTCTCCAGTCTCCCTTGCATTTTAGCATCCAAAGCTAATTAGGATTGAACAACAGAAAAAAAAAAGTCATTGAATTCCTCTTCTCAAGCAGATCATAAAATTCTGGTGTACATGCTTTGTTTACAGAAGTGGATAAAATGTTGGCCGTAATGTAGCCATCCACAGATGGCTCTTCAGTAAGAAACAAACACAGAATCATAGAATCATAGAATCATTTGGTTGGGGAAGAGACCCTCAAGATCAACTCCAACTGTTAACCCAACACTGTCACTAAACTATGTTCCTAAGAACCTCGTCAACACATCTTTTAAACCCCTCCAGTAAACCACATGCCTAAGCACCACATCTACACATCTTTTAAATACCTCCAGGGATGATGACTCTACCACTGTCCTGGGCAGCCTGTTCCAATGCCTGATGACCCTTTCCAGGAAGAAATTTTTCCTAATATCCAATCTAAACCTCCCCTGGTGCAACTTTAGGCCATTTCCTCTCATCTTGTTGGTTGGTCCTTGGGAGCAGAGCCCGATCACTCCCTCTCTACAACGTCCTTTTAGGCAGTTGCAGAGAGTGATGAGGTCTCCCCTCAGCCTCATGTTCTCCAGATTGGACTCCCCAGGTACCCTCAGCTGCTCCTTATAAGAGGACTTGTAGGGCAAAACTTTGCCTCATTCTCTCTGATTCTCTATCTTGCCACCTACTGTTCTAATAATGTAGCCAATCTTCTTCACCTTTGGGTTGCTCATTTCCCCATGGGGGGCTGATTGTCATCTGGACATTGTAGACAGGGATTTTCAAACAATTGCTGCAGTCATGTCACTTCCTCTCTTTTGTCTACATAGAAGGAAAGGAGGAGCAAAAGTAACCTTAAAGCATCAGTTTGAATTTACCCTGGATTCATTCCACAGATAGCCACAGATTCCTTGACGTCACCAACCTCTTAGAATCATTGAATCATTGAATCATTTCAGTTGGAAGAGACCCTCAGGGTCATCGAGTCCAACCATAACCTGACTCTAGCACTACACCATATCCCTAAGAACCTCATCTAAACACCTTTTAAACATGTCCAGGGAAGGTGACTCCACCACTTCCCTGGGCAGCCTGTTGCAGTACATGGAACTTACTCTTACGTGGCTGAACCTACCACTAGCAAGGTAAAAGATGGGCCAGGATGGACGGGGTCCTGAGCAACCTGATACAGTTGAAGTTTCCCTGCTTGTTGCAGGTGAGGTGGAATACGTGATCTTTAGAGGTCCCTCCTGTTAAGTTACACCCTGCTGCAATTGAGCTGGCTCTGGCTTGACACTTCGCTAACCAAATGTGCCAGTGCAGTAGTACTTGAAAGCACAGTAGATGTCAACTTGGTAAAAGCAGCAGATGGATTAAGCTCTGCTGAATCTATCTGTGGCAGCTTAATACATTACTGTCCCCAGTGTAAGTGTCTCCGCTGTGACTGCAGGCAGAGCAGAGTCTGTGGGAAGAAATGGATAAATGGATGTCTATGCCCCAAAGGTGGTGGGAAGTTCATACTGATGCTGTGTTGCCATGGATTGTCCATGCTGGACGTGACTAGCAGTCCAGACACGTCACTTTTAACCATAAACCAGCACTGAATTCAGTTGCATTTTTCTCAATTTCCGTTTTTTCATTGAAAACATTTAATTTCAAACTCCCTGAAAAAATTTTTGGAAAGAAATAATTAAATCTTAACTAGCCCTTTATGGATTCAGATCTAGTGTCTAGATGTGTTCAAAAGCCATTCAGACTTTATATAGTTTCCTTACCAAATCTGTCACTTAGGACTAAAGCTCAAAAGAAGCGTTGGGCCACCTTATACACTTGGGATTCAAGAAAGGTAAAGCCATCAGTCACGTCTCATAAATATGTGTGTCTTCTTTGTTTGTTCTGCAGCCAATTGAGGAGGACTGCATTGCAAAAGCCGTCACCCATCCCATCAATATCTGGGAAGGTCTTAGGTCACCTAGAGCTGTGAATAGTTCAACAGTAGCCAAGTTGGTGCCATTCTCTTTCCATTTTAGCCAGTTTGATTTTATTTGTTCTGTGTTCTGGGGAAGAAGATGGGAATTTATATACTCCTCATGAAAATTATTCTTCATTCCTCTCTAGCAGCCTGATCACTTGCTTGAATGGCTTTTTGAGAGTGCTCATTGTGAAGCATTAAATATTCCCTGCCATGATGCTAGTCTAATACTACCTGGTTTGACTTCACAAACCAATAAAACAAATGTCTCTTTTTTGATGGGCTTTTTTTTTTTTTTTTTTTGGATTTATAGGCAATTAACCTGTCTCCCTAGGCGATATTTTCTTCCAGTATTTTCCTAAGCCTTTGAATTGTAATAGATCTAGTTCACCAAACCTTTTATGATTGTGGGTGGTCGCCTTCAAACTTGTTTGTCTACAAACAAAGCAAGCCATCCTCTCACTCTTTGATGCTCAGAAAGAAAGGAGAAGAAGAAATCCATCATGCCAGTTTTGTATGAAGGCACCAGATGCAGAACAAGCAGCATGGTGGTGTGGGACACTGTCCCACCACATGCACCGTGGCAGAAATTTGGAGTCTGGTTGGAAATTACTGGAACAAAACCATTGTGGAAATGGGATTTGGCTGTTGATGCACTGATGTGGGCAGATTAAAGCAGTGTGGTGGATAACCTTGAACAAATCCTAAATCAGTGCACCACACAAATGTTGAATTATATAGTGTAGTTTCTTTCATTTCTGTTGGCGATGTAAGTCAAGAGCTGTTTCCCAAAAAGTTTAGGCATCCCTGTCATCTCCAGGTCAAGGGAGGGAGGGATGACTGACACTAGTAACTCTGCCTTTATTTGAGTAGATTTTCGTCTCTGCTCGGCTATCGACAGTTTAAAGTCGTCTAAAATGAGCAAATATATTCAACTTCTTCATGGCATGTTCTTTTCTGGACAAATGCAAGAAAATCCAGTGAGATCCAAATGAACTCTTCCATGACTAGAGCATGCCCTGTGGGGAAGATCACAGCCTCAGATGGTGAGGAGCCAGTACCCAGGAGCACTGAGTGTGAGGCAGCCCTTGTGATTCTTGTTCTACTTGGACAAAAGCAGATGCTGCTCTTGACAACAAGCCAATCTTCTGCTGACGTGCATTTTTTTTTTCCTTCATAGCTTTCTCCATCAGAGTACGTCAGTGGTTCATTTAAAATTTTAATTCCCAGTGATGTCTCTTGGGCTGAACTTGTGTATAGTTTTCTTCCTTCCTTCCTTCCTTCCTTCCTTCCTTCCTTCCTTCCTTCCTTTCCTCTCGTTCTTTCTCTCAACCCTTTTCTTCACAACCAGGAAAACAAAAATTTCATGGGGTTTTTTGGCAGACCAAATACAAGCCCATTTTGGCATTCCCTGAACTCGTTCCTCTGCTTTACTTTTTAGCCTCCAAACAGAAGAACACTGATTTTTATTATACCTTTTTTGCCTACATGAAGAAACCCAACTTTTTGACATATCCTACCCATACCCCTTTTCTGCATTTCTAAATTCTTTAGGCCCAAATAATGAAAATTATGAAAGAACTGAATTCCTGCTGGATTAAGTAGGGCAGAAAGGTTGTACTACCAGTTAAAAACTCTATGTCACATCTAGTGTATTAAAGGGTGGTACCACAGGGAGAAGTGCCTTTGAGTAAAGCAGCTTGAAATGTAGCCTAATTGAAATGTAGGTTTCTTTAATTGCATTAATCAGGATCTTAATAGGATTAAAACAATTGCTTCCGTCTCTTTTATCCTACAGCTCCTTTCTTTCCTTGTACAAATTCCATATTTGTATCTGCTTGTGCTCATTTGCATTTACAATCATATCTGAAACCCGAAGTCTGACTGTTTCCAGCTGAGCTTCATCTCCTAGTAAAGAATGATTCCAAAAAGACAAACTTTGAAAGGATTTCCTTTTCTTCATTTGAAACGGTGTTTGCTGATGTGTGTCCACACCTAGTGACCAAGCCAAATTATTGTAGTTATATTTAGAGCTGAACAAGGCTAATTTTTCATTTCAGGTTTCTCAGTTTCAGTCTGGAATAAATCCAAGTAAAAAGATACTTCATTCATTTGCTTTGTTTTGCCTTTTTTTTCTTCTTCTTTTTTTTTATTTTATTTTTTTGTTGATAGTGAATATTTGGAGGATTAGAGTGACTGAGTAAAGAGGAGGAGGTTTAAATTACTGTTTCTGTGTAACAAACTTTATTCCAGCTTCCTCCACTTTTAAGCTGGACTAAGTGCTGAAATCAGAACTTGCTCAAATGGTATCTTCAGGGCAGTGAAAACAGAACTTTACCTATTATGACTAGCAACAATCATGCCCCAGAAATGCTTATGCTTTTAATTTTCAGGTGAATCAGATTAAATTATAAAGAACTGTATTTAATTAAAGGCTACAACAGGCCTTAACAGAACTCCCCCGAAGGCAGCACTCTTGCAAATGTCATTCAGTTGATCAGATTTTTGTAAATTTGTACTTTTGTGGCATTATGCACCATCCCTTTAAAAATGAAGTGCTGGCTTTCTGTCCAGTGTCTTTAAATCTATGCACCTTTTGTCCCTCCCAGTCTCACATACAGTAGCTGGATGTTTCTATTATACGCTAACATTAATGCAAAATAGGAAAATGCCCTTGAACAAAAAATTCAAACCAATATGTACTTTTAGAATAATTATAAGGATAGGGTGGAAAGGGAGTGTTTGAACTATTGCAAAATGTTTAAAGGAAAAAGAGATCATTCCAAGTAGAATTTAAATGAATTGTAGGTAATTTTTCAACTTTATGTCACACCAGCCTGACAATTACATATATAAGTATAGATATATTTCCTTAAACAGTCCTTATAACTGCATAGAATGAAATAATCTAAAAGAAGCCACTGTCTCTTTGTAAATTTTGGTTCTCATTCATCCTGTACTTGGGTATCAGTAACCCCTCTTTGTCCAGAACGGGTGATGTTTTTGAAGGCCAGGTA
Organism: Nesoenas mayeri; assembly: GCF_963082525.1. NCBI lineage: Eukaryota > Metazoa > Chordata > Aves > Columbiformes > Columbidae > Nesoenas > Nesoenas mayeri. The sequence goes on from NC_137543.1 coordinate 4,466,174, forward strand.
TAGCTGTTAGGAGAGGGGTTTATTATTTTATTCCAGGCACTGTGGTGGGCCACATAACCAAGTCCAGGAGCACATCAACATATGTTGGGCTTTCATTCTGAGAACAGGATAAAATACTATTTCTCCCATCAAAGAGTCAGAAAAATGACATACAAAGGTGGGTGGGTTTTTGTTTTGTTTTGTTTTGTTTCAGAGGAAGAATAAGATTAACCTGGCCAAAAGGAGATATCTAAAATGGTTACCTATTCTTGTTTTGTAATCAGGGGACCTAATTGTTCACAGCACAATTTGTAGGAAACCAGTGCAACAAAATACGGAAGTGATATTTATTTTAAACAAAATTAATCTCAGTGACACACTCTCACTCATACTGTCTCATAGATTTTGCTCACGCTCACATACCCACATATTGTAAACCGTATAACCATAATGCCATAATCACTGAGATGTGTGCGTCAAGTAGCCTGGCCAGGGTGATTTGTGTGGGACAGGAAAAACAGCACTGCCTTGAGTCCTTGCTATGTCTCATGTTCCTCTGAAAAACAGAGTACAGGGAGCCTTTTTTTGGTGTAACAACACATTCACTGGTCTTTATCACCTTGACTATTTTTCATTGTGTCCTTGGTTATCAATGTGTGCCATTTCCGTAATCCTCCCTCTAATGTTTGCTCTGGTACTTTCTCACAGATAAATTTCCATTCATAAGTCTCTCCAACCACTCTTGATATCTCTATTGCAAAGCTTTACAAATTCATGTCATCCCACAAGAGACACCTAGAATTTATCAGGTGAATGGCTGTCTTAGAAAACCTCTTTCTTTTTCCTGACTGGAAAGAGAGCTGAGAATGTCTAGGTTGCCTACATGTACATCACTCTGAACCTGTGCTAAATCAATTGTCAAGCTTTGCTTCGTAACCACTTGAGACAAGATCAGTGTCTTTAGAAGGTGAGTCATCCTCCCCCATTTTAAAGATCTACTCAAGGATGCAATGACTTGCCCTCTTGAGGACAATTAATTTGGTTACTCACCTGTTTTTTAGACTTATAAAATCAAGGGCGTTGAATCCCACTTCTCTTTTGGCTTGCCGTAACCCAAACTTTAACTCTGCAACACAGGTCAATGTGCAGATGCCCACGCTTGTTGTTGTACAACAGGCAGGGCAATAAGATCAGTGCAGGCTGTTGTACCTCCTAAGCTACTTGACTTTTCTGAAATTCCTGATTTCTTACCTCGTTGAGTGTCACATCCCACCCAGGGTTATGAGTCGGGAGGAGAAGTGACTCAGGTTTGTGCGTCCCCTTGGTTGGAAAATGGTACACACAGTACTTAAGGTCCATAAACAAAAGGCTTTTATTTTGCAGCTTGGCCCAATTGGTATATGATTTGGTGGCAGAAGGATTTACGTTATTGTAGGTTCGACTAGTAAACATAAAAAGGTTGTGGCATAGGTGGGGCTATAAATCTTATGTTACTATGTTACTTATAAAAGGAAAGAAAAAAAAAAAAAAGTAGAAGCATGGGAAAGAAAGAAAAGAGAAGGATTTCACCATCTTTATGGCTCCACTTTATGTGTGATGGAGTTTACAGTTTTGGATCCAGAGATGTGCAGCATCCTCTGATGTCTTGTTCAGTTTCTGTGGTGAGACTGGTGGGCAGAGTTGATCCTCAGAATAGTGGGTGAGTGCCCCAGTGCTTGCACAAGGTGGCCTTCATAGCCCTCTGGGTTGCCCGCTTGTGTAATTTTTGGTTTTTTGTTGAGGTGTTATTGCAAAAGATAGAAAAGTCTAGGGGGCAGGGATGATTGTGAAAGATCACAGAATCAAAGAATGTCAGGGATTGGAAAGGACCTCGAAAGCTCATCCAGTGCAATCCCCGTGCCAGAGCTGGAACACCCAGATGAGGTTACACAGGAAGGTGTCCAGGCGAGTTTGAATGTCTGCAGAGAAGGAGACTCCACAACTGCCCTGGGCAGCCTGGTCCAGGCTCTGGCACCCTCACCATGAAGAAGTTTCTTCTCAAATTTAAGTGGAACCTCCTGTGTTCCAGCTTGAACCCATTACCCCTTGTCCTACCACTGGTTGTCAAAGACTGACAAATCTTGGGTCATGTTGAAGGGTCTCAACTTTTCCCTTTGTGCCCCCATCTCTTGTCTCAGCTGGCCTGGTCTGTGGCTTCTTAGCTTGTCATTAATATGGAAATTGCAATTCACCCTATACTGAATGTACCATCTCCTGTGGCTGGATGAACTGGTTTTGCCACAATGTTTGAGCCATTATCTTTATGAGTCCCTGACACTGTCTTTCATGTAGCTGTTCTGTCACCTCATTCTCACTGGTATCTGAACTTTTGGGTATCTGAACTCGCTCTGATGACTGCTGTCTTGTACTTCCAAAGATCTCACAAGAGATCTGCAAATCAGCAATTATATCTTGCTCTTCCAAGTAAACACCAAGCTTCAGCCCTAAGATTTCCATAGAAATTGATTGGACCTTTAATTTTCAGGAGCTTTGAGCTGATGAATATTGAGTTTTGCTGATGACCATTGAGTTTTTGTCTCAGTTGCTAAATTCCCACCAAGCAATTAGGATATTGACAAAAGGCAAAATTTCCTGACTGCTTAAAGTTCTTTCCACACAGACCATGGTCTTAAGCACTGCGACTACAAAGGTCTATGTTTTTCTATGCCCTGAGTGAGAAGAAGTAAAAATGTTCTTCTGTTCATAGGTACCTTCACTTGTAACAGTTGCCACTATTCTATTTCCATTATTAATCTCACTTCATAATATAATCTACAGATGCCAGAGAGATTTTGTGGGTTTGGTTTTTTTTTTGTTTTTGTTTTTGTTTTTGTTTTTTGTTTTGTTTTGTTTTTTGTTTTTTTGTTTTTTTGTTTTTTTAAATGAAATGGCAAATAAGAGAAAACAGATAAATAAATCCATGGTCAACTTTGTGAATTTCATTCAAATAATTCATATGCTATGGACTCTTTGACCTTAGTGACATGAGGCATTGGGAAAGATTTGTCAATAAAGTTTCTAGTGTATATTTATGTTTGTTTAAACGTAGGCAAACAAATATGTGAAGGAATAGGTGGTTATACTTATATTTCCTTCATTAAATATAACTCAAAGCCACAGCCCACGTACTTTCTGTACCCAGTGGTTTCCCAAGTGAAGTAATTAGTGTTATTATTTGTTTGTTTGTTTTAATACAGGTTTATGTGCACTTAGGCATTCACTAGTATCTACATAGCCCCAAGAATAGTGATCATAAATGGCATTACTTTACTGAAAAACTATTTCAACACCCATCAGGTCTACCTTCCTAATAATAAATAGACTGCTCAGTCCCCTGAAAAAGACTGTGAGGAGAATTACATTTAAAATATAATAAGCTTGTGAGTAGTTCAGGTGTTACATGAGCAGGATCCATATGTTAGATAGACTGCCATGTTCTTCTCCTCTTGGGATGTGTTTGCGCATCGCATTCAGGAAATATAGGACGTGTTGTATGGATGTGCTTTTGCAAAATCTGTGTCCTTTTGATGTATCTGAAATCATAAGATCATAGGAGTCTTTTCTGTCAAGAGAAACTATACAGCTGTTCCCTGCGATCTTTAGTTCTTTTTATGTAACCAGCTCGTGGAAGGAAATGTATGTATCTGTTCCACTACGAATGGGCATTTCAGTAGGTGTCAGGTCATAAAATCACTTTACACCACTTCTTCGAGGCAGTTTATGATCACTGGATATTGTGCCTTTGGTCCATGATATGGGGCATTGCCATATTGATTAAATGCCTTAGGCTGTTACAGGGGGAAAAATAAGGATATTTAATCAATAGACCTGCACTTTAGTTACTGTTCCTGTCAAGCTGGAACAGAAATAGCTCCAGAAAGGGGCAGCTTCCCATACAATTTGAGGCAGTTAAAGTTTGAAGAAAACTGAATAATACCTTTTCAAGACCTGTGAGGGAAGATAATCAACTTAGTAAATACAAGTGCAGAGACTGAAGCTTCAGAAGTGACTTTGAGTCCCAGAAGGGAGTCCCGAAGAAATTGTGGATTAAATATGAGTGGAATAAATAGTGTTTGTTGCCAGTGATAAGTCCATGTTACACCTGTGAGGATTAATTACCTCTCAACTAAGGTCTCTCATTTAGTGGGATAATTCAGAGGACAAGTTTCTCCACATCTGTGCTATAGGAAAAAGGAAGAAGCATTTTTCCCAAGAGTGTCTAACTGTTGTTAAATCTCATGACTATGATGTTTTCCTGCCATTGTTTACCTGTTATTATGTTACTGTAACTCAAGACCTATATCTTTGGATATACTCCCTTGACTATTGTCAAGTGGGTGCAATTTATCTCACTGCCATTAGATGCCTTCTTTATTAGCACCTACATTCACACTTTTGTTACAGTCAAAGCACAGGAAAAAAAGCACTTTTTAGGACACAGTTTGTCCCATCTATTTGCAATATTTATCCTTGGCTGAGAGGAGCCACAACAGTCTTATCCCACTAGGGTTTGTCTCTTCCCACTGACCAAAAAATGAACCTAAGTTGTCTGGATCTAAAGAAGACTTCACCCAGTAGAAATTTAGTACAGATGAGTCCTCCTTAGGGTGCAGGAGGAGGTTTTAATTCTGCACTGAAATGGTCAAGAATAGACATCTCTTTCTATTACATTTTAAAATGGGTATGGAAAAAATCCAGGTTGGAAACAATACCATAAATGAAGAAACTGGAAGTGTATATATATTATCGGAATGAAGACTTAGAGGAAACTTTATTACACTGTACTTGAACTGTCCTTGCAGGAAAATACTGAGCATTGAGGGTTCTCAGATGTAGCAGAGAAAAAATATAACAAGAATCAGTGCCTGGAAGCTGGAACCAGACACCTTCTGAGTGGAGACATTTACTTTGTTATTTCTAACAGTAAGGGTAATGAAAAACTGGTGGAAGTTAGTAAAAGAACAATAGGTTTTTCATCTTCTCATGCATTCTCATCCAGGATGGTTGCCTCACTCAATGACAGCTTTCTCTAAGGAAGTGATTTATCCCTGATGCATAGGAAATGTGTGATGCAAAGGCAGACACCCTAGGTTAATTGGGATGACTTAATTGTCCCGTTCTCATCCCCAATCTGTGGGAATTCATGGCAAAACAGTGTGTCTAATTCTCTTTGTGCAAAAACAGGTCTTGCCTGGCAATTGAGGTGTACTGAGTATTGCTGCTTGCCTTTATTTATCTATTTTACTAGAGCATAAGTAAGGAATTGGCTCTTAAGTAGGATTCTTGGAGCTTGGTATACTTCAGTCACTACTTGGGGTGGAAAGGACTGATGTATGTGTCCAAGAACAAATACAGCTTGACAGCATACAAGCTGTTAAGACAACCTGACCTTTGTCTGTCTACTCTATGAACAGCAAGAACAATTAGCTGTAATGCTTCCAGGCCTTGTACCACCATTAGGAAATGTCTTATTCAGCTTTTTTTTTTTTTTTTGGTCAGTGTAAAAAGCATTAAAAGATCCATTGTAAATGCTGCCAGCCATGGGGGGAAGATTCTCATATTCAGCAAGGTCTAAAAATTAATTAGCTTTATTCCTTTAAGTACAAAATAAATACATCATGCTATAGCCAAAAGCTCCAGGGCTGGGCTTTAGCCAGTTGGGTTCAAGACAAGATGAGAGCTCTGGCTGATGTTGGAAATATTTTGTTATAAAGTCTGGGCTGGTAGTTGTCAGTTTAGAGATCACCTCGAATCACCGACTCTTTCTACAAAGACAAGGGGAATGTTAAAATAAAGGCTAATGTATAGGACAGTGAACAGTGAGTCTAGAGTATTCATGGTCTGTCAGTATCTTACATGTCCTCATATGCCATTTAAATGCCTCAGTTTACCCCTCTCTGAAGGGATGTTGTGATCCCTTGCAATTCCTTCGTTTGTATCTAAGTGTTTTAGCAAGGTCCTCAGTGTCATGGTGGCATTTCCAGAGACTTCTAGTATCTGAGAGACAAGAAGCAAAGATAAAGTCTTGATTTTTGTTGGAGTAGAATAGAGGAGCACTGCAGTGAAAATTAGATTTTTTTGTACGCGTGTTTTCTCAGATTTTAGAGTATTGCAAGATGAATTTGCTTAGATATTGGATCTCCAAGGCTTGCTGGGGTGACAATCCATGAAAAGCTTCCTATAATTTTAATGCAGAATGATGTTTTTATGATTCATAGGAGCTATGTCCCTTTGAGGAGCTGGAGAAAAAACAAGTTTTGTATTCTGTCCACATGATAGAGAGTACAAAAAATGCTCGTTTGTTCTCCTCATTTCTTCTCCTTATCCTGGGCTTCCACTGGATGCTCTGCCTTTGTCTTTCTTTCCTGTACTTCTGTTAGACTTTTTTCTTGGTTTGTTTTGGGTGTGGTGTTTTGTTTCTATTTTTTTAGTTTATTTGGAAAACTGGGGATATCAAGAGAGACAGTGGCATCTAATGCTAATCTCTGTGTTTCATCAGTATTAGAGCAGCCCAGGACTTAGATTGCTTAAGATCAATTCAGTTCTTAAACAAAAGTTTTAGTGCTGCTTGAGGCATTTCAGTGGTTTCAAGATACCCAAAATTATAACCATCTGTGTCAGATGAGGTGCAGGACCTAGGGCAGGCTCGTGGCCTTCTGGATCAGCAGTTGGAGGCCACATGGGATGCCCTGAAGTCTTTCAAATGGCACTAGACTCCTAGACATCTGAACTTAGCCCCAAAATTACAGACCCTGCTGTTTTTCACAGAATCACAGAATGGTTGGGGTTGGAAGGGACCTCTGGAGATCATCCAGTCCAACACACCTGCTAAAACAGGTTCATCTAAGCAGATCACACAGGAATGTGTCCGGGTGGGTTTGAAAGTCTACAGAGAAGGAGATTCCACAACCTCTCTGGGCAGCCTGTTCCAGGGCTCTGGCACCTCAAAGAGAAGAAGTTTCTTCTCATATTCGGATGGAACCTCCTGTACTTCAGTCTGTGCCCATTGCCCCTCATCCTGTCATTGTGCACCACTGAAAAGAGTCTGGTCCCGCTCTCTTTACACCCACCCCAGGAATAGTTATAAGCACGAGAGCCTTTTTTTCTCCAGACTGAACAGACTCAGCTCTCTCTGTCTCTCCTCATAAGAAAAATGCTCCAGACCCCTGATCACCTTCATAGCCCACCGCTTGACTCCTTCCAGTAATTCCTTGTCCTGCTTTAACTGGGGAGCCCAGGACTGAGCACAGAACTCCAGATGTGGCCTCACCAGGGCAAAGCAGAGTAGGAGGAACAACCTACCTCGACCTGCTGCTCACACTCCTCCTAATGCACCCCAGGTACTATTGGCCTCTTGGCCACAAGGGGATATTGTTGACTGATGGTCAACCTGTTGTCCACCAGAACTCCCAGGTCTTTCTCCCTAGTGCTGCTTTCCAGCAGGTCCACCCCAACCTGTACTGGTTCCTGGGGTTATTCCTACTCCTACATTTATACAGCCCTAAAATTACATTTGGACCTTTGAAGGCAACTGCAAGGCTGATGTGGCCCCTGGTAAGAATGAATTTGACACCCCTGGCACAGAGAGTTAATTATTCATGTACTATGTATCTGAAGTTTTGGATTGTGTTCCCTGTACCCATCATACTTTTCTCAATGCTTAATTTCCTTCACTTGGCACCCAAATACCTTTTAAAGTCTTTGTTTAAATTGGTATCATAGTTTCTCAATGGGAGAAAGAGAAGAGAGATTAATCCAATTTTAAGAGCCATTCCTCGGTCGCTGTGCATTGATTTTTGTGGAGCTGTTCTTTAACTGTATTTTCCATCTGACTTCTCATAGCCTTCTGATGAAAGCCAGTCTTCAAGTGAAGGGTTGGATTTACATTGATTATTCCCTTTGTTGTCTTTCTGTGACCCCTTTTGAACTATGAACTCAGAGTTGTGGCTTGGTTTCAAAAGGCTTTTATTCCTATCACACTGACGATAACTGTGGATTATAGAGTTGAACAAGACAGGCGTCTTATCCTTCTGTGCAAAGAAAAATACTTCCCACCCTCTATTAAACTACAGTTTGTTTCCAAACAAAAACTGTCAGCAAAAAGTTTGCGTTTAGAGGCTGTGGGATGAGAGAGATGAGCAAAAAATATGCATGCCTTATTTGACATGGTTTGGATAATTGTGTAGGCAAAGATCTGCAGATCTCATATTCTAGATACATTAGTGCTGCCATAAAGAAGCATTTGCTGCTGTATGTGTTGTAAAACTGTCATGTTTCATTTCAAGGGGAGAATGGGTGGTAAACATTTTTATATTCCACTTCAGCGATGGGTACTTTGCAGGTGATTGCTAACAGTTAGCATGGATTTACCAAGGCTAAATAATACCCAACTAACCTGATTGCCTGATGTGATAAAATAACTGGATTTGGGCTGAAAGGAGAGCAGTGGATGTCAATTCCCTGAATTCTAGGATGGCTTTCTTGTGTCCAATTTCTCTGTATCCAAGTTAGGATGTTACAGTCTGGATCAGTAGATGCCTAAAATCTGGCTGGGTGGTTAGACACAGAGGATAGTGGTTAATGGGTCAAAGTGTACCTGGAGACCTGTAACAAACAGAGTACTACAGGGAATAGTCCTGAGACCTGTCCTATTTGATATTTTTCTCAATAACATCAGAGGTGATGCAGTGTATTCCCAAGGACTCCAGATGGGGGGAAGACCAGTTGGTACACTGAATGGCAGGGCTGCCATCCAGAAAGACATAGAATCATAGAATCACAGAATGTCTTGAGTTGGAAAAGACCCACGAGGGTCATTGAGTCCAACTCTTGTCCCTGCACAGGACAACCCCACAGTTCACACCATGTGTCTGAGGATGTTGTCCAGTCTCTTCTTGAACACTGTCAGGCTTGGGGTTGTGACACCTCCCTGGGGAGCATCTTCCTGCCATTCCCTCAGGTTCTGTCATTGGTCACTAAGAAGAAGAGTTTGGCACCTGCCCCTGCTCCTCCCCTTGTGAGGAAGCTTTAACTGCAATGAGGTCTGCTCTAAGTCTCCTCCACGTTGAACAAACCAAGTGACTTTAGCTGCTCCTTATATGGCTTCCTCTCCAAACCCTTCACCAACTTTGTAGCCTCTTCTGTAGCTACTCTCCAGTAGCTTAATGTCTTTTTTATCCTGTATTCCCAGCCCTGCACACAGGGCTCCAGATGAGGCCACCCCAATGCAGAGCAGAGCAGAGCTGGACAATCCCCTCCCTGCCCGGCTGGCCATGCTGTGCTGGATGCACCAGGACACGGGTCCCTCTTGGCTCCAGGGACACTTTTGGCTCATGTTCAACTTGCCATCAATCAGAACCCCCAGATCCCTCTCCATGGAGCTGCTATGCAGCATCTGATCCCCCAGTCTGTATGTACAGCCAGGGTTGCCATGTCCCAGGTGCAGAATCTGACACTTGCTCTTGTTGAACTTCATACGGTTGGTGATTGCCCAGTTCTTCAGTTTGTCCAGACCCCTCTGCAGGGCCTCTCTGCCCTAAAGAGTGTCAACTGCTCCCCATAGTTTTGTGTCATCAGCAAACTTACTAAGCAATCCCTCAAGTCCTGAGTCTAAGTCATTTATAAAGACATTGAAGAGCGCTGGTCCTAGGATGGATCCCTGCAGAACCCGCTAGTGACTGGTCGCCAGCCCAACATAACCCCATTTACTAGAACCCTTTGAGCCCAGCCTGTCAGCCGACTGCTCACCCACTGCATTGTGGGCATGGACAGGCTGGAGGAGTGGACTAGCTAGAATCTGACAAAATTCAACAAGAACAAATGCAAAGTCTTCCCCTGTCTGTTTTGTCTTTTGCTTTTCCTTTGTCTGCCTCCTGACATATATATCTGTTCTCTTTGGCTACCCCAGAAATGTTTGGAAATTTCTACTTTGAATAAAATGCCTCTTTCCATATACCAGCAAGCAATCCAGATAGAGCACATAGTACTGGTTTTCAGCAAGAGCAAGTTATCAGGTTATAAAAAAAAACAATCCTTATCTACTCTTCTTAGCAGCAAAATAATTCATATGTGTCATTTACTGAATCTTTGAAAGACCAGCAGGACAAAATCTGAATTGTGTTATATGACCTTCATCAGTAAAGAAAAAAAAAGGATATTTCTTTGGTATTAACCCTTTCTAAACCTAGACTGCCAGTGCATTTGAACTTGAACAGGTGGCTCCTAAATGGTGAATACAGTTGACATTTTCATTGTAATAGAACATTTATTATAATTTTTTGGGAAAAAGGAAAATGGAGATAAGTATTCTTTTGTGTCCTAGTTCAGTCAGTCCAGTTTAGGCTGCCCAGGGAGGTTGTAGAGTCTCCTTCTCTGGAGACATTCAAAACCCACCCGGACATATTCCTGTGCGACCTCACCTGGGCGTTCCTGCTCCAGCAGGGGGATTGGTCTAGATGATCTTTTGAGGTCCCTTCCAATCCCAAACATACTGTGATACTGTGATACCTAATCCTGTTCTGAGCAGCTCTGATCTTTAGGAGTGATATCTTATCACATAAGGATCTGAGCCACATTCTTGGATCCAGGGGACCACCACACTTTGGGGAGCTTTGAATCTGAAAGATTTCCCTGTTCTGTAGTGTAACAGAGTCATATTCTTGATTCAAATTCAGTCAAGCTGCCGGAAAATGAGAAATAAATGCAGGTATAAACATAGTGGATTGAAAACATCTCTACTGTATGTCATTATTGTCTTTTTCAAGTATGATTCCATCAGCTGGTCCATCTGCACATAACCATGGCCTTATATAGAGAGATATGCCAAGAAAATCCCAGTCATCTCCACCAACTCCTTTTCATTTGGACTCCACTGCTGTGAGAATGATTTTGTATGGCCATCGAAATGTCTGTTGGACGGGTGCCACAATATCCAGCTTGTGCTTGCCAATGAGGATGAACTGCAGGGCTGTGCTGTGGTTATTGCAACTGCTGGAGCTTCTCCTTCCCACTGAAAGTCCTGCCCATCCCTGACACTACCCCGTTACAAGTTCCTCTCCCTGTTTCGCTCTCCGGATTGAATAATATTTATGGCAGAAAAATAGGTGAGAGAACTGAAGTCCTGAGAAGTACCAGAACAAGTCAGTCTTATGGACACAGGATGATATCATTAGCACATAGTGTTCTTTAAAATTATATGATCGTAGAAACATAGGAACATAGAACCATTTGTGTTGGAAAACACCCTTGAGGTCACCAAGTCCAACCATTAACTTAATACTGCCAAGTCCAACCTAAGAGCCACATCTACTAATCTTTTGAACACCTCCAGGGATGGTGACTCCACCACTGCCCTGGGCAGCCTCTTCAATGTCCAACAGCCCTTTCCGTGAAGACATTTTTCCCAAGATCCAATCTAAACCTCCCCTGGCCCAACTTGGGGCCATTTCCTCTCATCCTGTCACTTGTTCCTTGGGAGAAGAGACCAACCCCCTCCATGCTCCAAGCTCCTTTCAGGCTGTTCAGAGATCAGAAGGTCTCCCTGCAGCTCCTGTTCTCCAGGCTGAACTCCCCAGGTCCCTCAGCCACTCACATCACACTTGTGCTCCAGCCCCTTCCCCAGCTCTGTTCCCTTCTCTCAACTCGCTACAGCACCTCAAGGGCTTTCTTGGTGTGAGGGGCCCAAAACTGACCCCAGGATTCGAGGTTTGGCCTCCCCAGTGCCCAGTACAGGGGGATAATCACTGCCTTGGTCCTGCTGGTCACAGTATTCCTGACACAAGCCAGGATGCTAGTGGCCTTTTTGGCCACCTGAGCACATACTGGCTCATGGTCAGCTCTCTCAACCAACACCCCTAGGTCCTTTTCCCCCAGGCACTTTCCAGCCACTCTTCCCCAAGCCTGTAGCACTGCCTGGGGTTGTTGTGACCCAAGTGCAGGACCTGGCACTTGGCCTTGTTGAACCTCATACAATTGGCCTTAGCCCATCAATCCAGCCGGTCCAGATCCCTCTGTATGACCATCCTACCCTCCAGCAGATCAACACTCCTGCACAACTTGTTGTTGTCTGCAGACTCACTGAGGACACACTCAATTCCCTCATCCAGATCACTGATAAAGAGATTAAACTGAATTGGCCCCAATACTGAACCCTGGGGATAATAAAGCTACACAGATGGCTTTCTGTTGGCAGGAGCTGTTTGCCAGTAGTCTTCTGCCTCCTGATATTATTGAGATCAGAGGATTTTTTTCTTTCAGTTAGAAAGTAGGGGCTTTTTGTCCTTGTCATACTTTCCCCCCTCCCAGCTACCGTTTACCTGAGCCCTGCTGAAACTTGAAGGTACAGCAGTTGCCACATAGGTACTGCAAAGCTGAGAATCCACAAATTGCTATAACTGTGAAGAGGATGTAGAAATGACTTCAGCAATTCCTTCTGGTCCATGCTGAGAGAAGTTAAAATTCAAGGATACCATAAATAGTGTAGGTACACTATATAATATAGACGTATAAAATGCCCACTTGTATTTTGATCGGTTGGTAACAGTTATGCTTTAAATATATGTAAGTAACATATGGTGCTTATGGAAATGTTGCTTTAATGAAGCTTTAAGTGAGGTGAGTTGCTGTACTGCGAGGAGAAAGGCTACTAAGCAAGATCAAATGTGCAAGAAGGGAAACCAAACCAGGGCCTCCTGAACTCGAGGTCTGTATTTTACCAGTAAAGATAGAAACACCAGAAGAGTTTTAAAAGAGAGTTTTAATTTTCAAAGAAAAGTAAGTCTAAAATTTTCAACTTTTCAAATACTTTTAAGCAAATGAAGAAGCGTGTCAGATCTGACATCCTCACCACTGTCCCTTCCGATTTAATGAAGTGTCACCAAAGTCTAAAAGATAAAGCAATATTTAATCCTGTATCTGTAGCCTTCTCCCCTTGGACTGGGTTTTCAGCTGCAAAAATTGGCAAAGATTTAGCCTATGGCACCACATCATCTTGCAGTGCTTAATGGTCTCGCCCTTTATGACGTTGACTCAGATTGATTTTACTGAAATGCATTAGTTTTCCTCTCACTCCTTTTAGCTCGAGATATGATACAGCAAGGTGGATGTTGAAGTATTCTGCCTTATACATCAACAAAACTGTCATTTGATGTTTTTTATTATCTCTGTGACTGATGAGGATGTGTGAAGGAGAAAGGATGGACATCTACATAGTCAAACCCCTGGAGAATTTATAACATTGACTATTAGAAAAAAAAATAAAAAAACCCCAACTTTTGCCATATACAGTGATAGAATTTGGCCTAGATGAAGAAAGAAATGTGGCAAGTCAAATTATTGTCGTAATGGGCTTTTTTTTAGTTGCAACAGCAATCTGCATAGGAAATCAGTCCAACCAGAGCCAAATACACAATTCATTTTTTCCAAACAAACTGAATAGGCACCTGAATCTATCAGGTATGGAATGAATCTCTTAAAACTTTGACACAACCACCATTCAGCCTGTGTAGCAGTGACCTTAAGTTGTCTACTGTAGCATTCCCATATTGTAGAAGGGAAAACAGAATAATCATCACACTTTCTACCTTAGTGTAAAAAAATAAAGTAGGAAAGAATGTTCTATTCTAATATCGAGTTCAGTCTCAAATACATAGACCTAGCCTTGAGAATATTAACTTTGTACTGACAAAAAGAAAAACAAATAAAATCTTCAAGAAAAGCATTGTTCATTTGGATTTCTAACACTTCCATGCCAGATGTTGAGAAAATCAAGGTTTTCTAAAACTTGTCATTTAGGGGACACCACAGAAAGGATACTACACCTCTGTAACAGTTAACCATGTTGTGTCTCTGAAATATGAGCAAGATAAACAGGCTTAGAGAGGTGAGAGGAACTTCAGTCTTTCGTCACTTCTTTGGGAAATGACCACAGGACTTTATTTCCCTGTTTTCCACTGAATATGAAATAAAACTCCCTCCAGAAGTCCACAGATAAAACAGAGATGCCTTAATCCCTGTGTCCAAGACAGAGTTTCAAATGGGTTAGGATAAATGGACAGACCTCTCTCTCATTATTTTTTCCAATCAGTTTGGCTTTTGTATTTGAATTTCTAGAAACCAGGGTGGTTCTTTTTCTTTTAAACCTCCCATCTTGTCCTTTCAACCTTGTCTAGACATGTTGCATTACACCCATGCCATCTGTCCCTCTGTGTATCCTTTCTGCACTGTAAAAATTTGCAGCCATTTGGCTAGTTTCTATCAAAATGGAAACCTTCAGTTTTACATTCTTTCAAAGTTTTGCAAAAACCTGTACGAAGGTAGAGGAGAAACACTATTAATATCTCCACCAAGGGAATGGCTACAAGGCAAGTTCTTTCCCTGTTAGATGTGAAATAACCCACACAACAGAAGGATTGTGAAAAACAGCTTTGATAGTGTTGGTGCTCTCAAAGTTACTAAATTTTGAAGAAAGCTTCAAAATGAAGCACCATTACTACAGCAGAGACCAGAAAACAAATGGAGCGTCTGTGCCCACCTGATTCTGCACTAGATGTGCTGTGGTTGTGGTGCTTTGAGATAAAACCAGACAAGCTTTGTAGTGAACGTCTTGTCTTTTATTAGGCTGACCCATATATCTGGAAAAAAAATGAGACTCTTTGAGTAGCACAGACCCTTGGAGTGACCTGAAGAACAACTCACATGCCTGAAAGATTTTTACTTCTTCTCCCAGCTGTTTCCATTGTACTAGTAAAAGATACGTGCTCTTTCTTGCAGTGCTTGTTTGACTTATATAACACTGATCTAAATTAGATGAAAGATCAAGGGAAAAAGCAGTGTCTAGACAGGGTAAAAGAAGAAAAAGAAAAAAAGGAAAAGGAAAAGGAAAAGAGAAAAGGAAAAGAGAAAAAGAAAAAGAGAAAGAAAAAGGAAGAGAGACAAAGAGAGAAAGAAAGAGAGAAAAAGATAAAGAGAGAAAGAGAAAGAGAGAAAGAAAGAGAAAGAGAGAAAAAGATAAAGAGAGAAAGAGAAAGAGAGAAAGAAAGAGAAAGAGAGAAAGAAAGAGAGAGAGAAAGAGAGAGAGAGAAAGAGAAAGAGAGAAGAAAGAGAGAAAGAGAGAAAGAAAGAGAGAAAGAGAGAAAGAGAGAAAGAAAGAAGGAAAGAAAGAGAGAAAGAGAAGAAAGAGAGAAAGAGAGAAAGAGAGAAAGGAAGGAAGGAAGGAAGGAAGGTAGGTTATTTAGCTATTTCAGAATCAGGCCCTGAAAATCTGCCTTTTTTTCTTAACCATATTTAAATCTCAAATTATGCTGACATTGCATGCAGCATTGACAGAGAAACTGCCAGGTTTTAGCTATGGGAATGGTCAGTTTTATGGCTATATATATATATATATATATTTTGCCCTTGATTGCAAAATGTCCTCAGCTCTCTGGTGGGGCACACATGCAAATGAAAACTGTACAAACGAGGAGGTGGCTGTAGCGGTGATGTGTAGGTACCAAGAGATTACCCATTTAATAGAGCCAAACACCTGGCTATTTAATAGAGGTCACCAGCTAAATCAGTTAGAAAGAGCTTAGGCAGGCATATGGAAGCAGGGCTGAATTAGAAATAAGTGAATCCTAGCTTTGGCCACAAATGTGTGGAAAATGAAACTAAATTAAGTTGCTTCAGCCCTTTCACTGGCACAAACTGATATAAATTGGTTTCATTAAAAACCCTAACATATTTTAAGGCTGCAGTCGTAACCTATTACGTTTTGTGTGGTTGCCGAGAGCAAGTAGCTTAGTGGCATTTTATGTAGAAAATGAACAGGGGACAAATAGAATTTTATTGCTTTCTAAATGAAAAGGCTGGGAAGTTTTAGAATAAAATTGATTTTCACATCTGGAAAAGTTCGCCTTATCATTAACTCTGTGCTCTCTCTCTTTCTCTGCTTATTTTTCACTCCATTGTTTTCCACTTATTTTGTAAGGCAGCCCTGTAATTTCCATTCTCATTCATTCATGTTGCCAAATTGTGTTTTTCTTTTTCAAGTGCAACATTTGACAATGTTTGCACAGGGGCTGCTCAGCTGAACTATTACTTGGTTGGGGTGGGACAGATGGGGTCTATGTCTCTTTTCCTCTCATACCTCTGGATATAATATTTACAAAAGGTGTTTTTGGAGCATTTTCAGAAATCCTGACTGCATTTGAAGGGGTTTTTTATAAGCTCCTTAATCCACTGGTCTTTCCAATTGATCAGTATGTCATAAGGAAAATGTGCCCATGGTACAATATAGCATTATATAGAAATGCAAGAGCTTATATGGCACCTGAACACGCATAGGAACATCATGCTTATATGGAATGAATTATTAGCTCAGGTTATGCACCATCTTGCAGTTTTTGAGAGAGCTATGTGGGTTGACATCTCTTAATGGAAATTATACTGACTTTTGCCAGTTGCATGAAACACATTTCATGGGCTCATCCAAAAATCACTGCTTTTCCTACATTTAATCCCTGCTAAGAAATTATGTGTGCTCCATTTTGCAATGGTAATTTGGCTCAAACTGTATTGAATAGCCTAACATTACACCAAATTTCCTTTCTTGTAAGTGGGCAAATGCCAGTTTAGTAAGAAGAGGCCTAAGGGAGTTGGTCCTTCCTTCCACTTATCCCATAACATGTAATGTGTTGTGTTCTGTGCAACACGATGAACGAAAACGAACACAGTTTTCCATTGCATAAAACAGAAACATTGTGCCCTGAACTGTGTTCCTTGGAGAAGGACCAGCTCATTGGTGAGTTTCTGGAAAGTGTCAAGCACTTCTGGCTACTACAACACCTGCTCTGTAAAGAGAAGGGCAGCTTTTGTACCAGCTGCTGCTTCAGGTTCCATGAAGCTTCAGGATGCTAGTGCCTGTGGATGTCTTCTTACCAAGACACAACCCAAGGTTGCTTCATGTGTGTCACACTTATTTCAGTAACGAATAGGGCAAGATGTACAGCTGATGTTACTGGCATGAGGTTTTCAGATCTAAGGGTGTCCCTCAGGCATATTCTGGGATCAAATCCCTCTCCCAAGGAAGTACATAATATGATGCCTCCATGAGGCAGGGTGTCTTGAAGTCAAGTGGTGGTCCATGGAGAGTTAGAAGGGCATGGACTGAAGTCATAGAATTACAGAATCATTTAGGTTGGAAAGGACCTTTAAGGTCATTGAATCCAACCATTAACCTAATACTGCCAGGTCTACCACTAGACCATGTCCCTAAGAGCCACATGTACATGTCTTTGAAATACCTCCAGGGATGGTGACTCAACCATTTTCCTAGGCAGCCTGTTGCATTACTTGACAATGCTTTTGGTGAAAAAAAATTTCCTAATATCCAGTCTAAACTCCCCTGACGCAACTTGAGGACATTTCTTCTTCTCCTATCATTTTTTACTTGTGAAAAGAGACCGAGACCCACTTTGATAAAACCTCCTTTCAAGAAGTTGCAGAAAGCGAGAAGGTCTCCCCTCAGCTTCCTGTTCTCCAGGCTGAACCCCCTAGGTCCCTCAGCCACTCCCATCACACTTGTGTTCCTGACCCTTCCCCAGCTTTGTTCCCTTCCCTCAACTTACTCCAGCACCTCAACAGCTTTCTTGTTGTGGGGAGCCCAAAACTGACCCCAGAATTCGAGGTTTGACCTCAACGGTGCCCAGGACAGGGGGACAATCATTGCTCTGATCCTTCTGGCCACACTAATGCTGATACAAGTCAGGATTCTGGTGGCCTTTTTTGTCACCTGTACACACTGCTAGCTCATATTCATCCACTGTTGACCAATCCTCCCAGCTCCTTTTCCTCCAGGCACTTTCCAGCCACTCTTCTCCGAGTCTGTAGCGCTGCCTGGGGTTGTTGTGACCCAAGTGCAGGACCTTGGCCTTGTTGAACCTCATACTATTGGCCTCAGCCTATCGATTCAACCAGTCCAGATCCCTCTGTAGAACTTTCCTACCCTCCAGCAGATCAACACTCCCACCCAACTTGTTATTTTTTGCAAATTTACTGAGGGTACACTCGACGCCCTTGTCCAGATTGTTGATAAAGATATCAGAGATACAATATATGGGCAGCTTGCTGGATAGAACTGAGGCACACCTGTGCTTAACCTGGAGATGGTGAGGAGGCCACATCCTGTCAATGTAGTCTATTGAATGGGATACTTTATGTGACTTTCTGAGACATGCTGTTCTAGCTAGAGCTTGTTTTTTCACTAGTTCCAGTGTCTTTTACAAAATGGGGAGGAAAACCATGTGTCTGCAGAAAGCAGAGGTCCATGTTGATAAGAATATCAGTCTTAATGGCTTCCCTTGGCAACGGCAAAGATCAAGCTGTCATTTTATCCTTGGACATCCTCCCTCTGTGTGGGTGTGTTAGGGAAAAGTGAAAAGTGTGATTGCGGGAGCTTCTTCTACCCCTGCCCACTCTGCTAGTTCTACACCTACTTACCTACTTCCACTGATTGCTTTCTTATTCAAAGGCACAAAATATTCATTCAACCACACACTCACACACACACACACACACACACACACACAAACACAAAAAAAAAGCCTTATCACAATGGTCAGCTGTGAGTTTGAACTAGTGATTACAGAGAAATCTTGGGTTTATGATGTCCCTCTAGATAGCCAAAACCTGTAAACTTCCACGCCTTCCATTTCACTTTGGGTTTCTAAGCCACGGTAGGTACACCCTGTTTTTCCTAGCAAAGATAGATCTCTCAAAAGTTTTGTCCATAGTGCTGTCAGCTGGTCACCTTTTACTAGCACTGAATGCAATTTAAAGTTAATAGATTCAGTAAGATATTTTGCCAAGAATTACTCAGCCCTTCATGCCGAAATATTAATCAATAATGCCTCTTTAAAATTTCTCTTCACTCCAATCATTTTTATGGTCATGCAATTTACTGCATGGAAGCAGACTAGTTAAAGATAAAAAACATCTGTTAAGTCACATTATTATTAATATTTATCTGCCATTTACAGAGCTCCAAAAGGTGTGCACAGCACTTTCCTGGTCAGTGTGCCAGACAAAGCAGCTGCTTTCCTAAGGACTGCAGCCATGAATAGGTGCAGGACAAAGAGACACTGTGGTCAGAGAAATGTCTACAAACAATCTCTTGGAGGGTTCTGCCCAGGATGTCCTGCTTAGCTTTTGGGGGCTTTTAAAATGGAAAAGGAAGGAGCATGCCTGAATTCATAGGAAGACATAACTAGATCTTAGATCCTGAGCTAAAGATTAATTCAGAAATATAAAATAGAATGATATAGAGGTATGTGCAGGACACAGAACTCTGATTAGAGCGGTGTAATATTTCTTTCTGATTTTTTGTTTTGTTTTGTTTTGTTTTTCACTCAGAAGATTTAATTTATTAATTTATTCCTCAAAATTTGCTCCGGAGCAAATCTAAAATATTTATGGTTTTGTTCCTATTTTTCCTGTAATTAATATACCTATTTTGCAAAAATATGTTTCTCAACCCCAAAATGCTCAAGAGGCTCATGCCCAGGATGCTCTTAGATGTGTGCAAGTGATCAAGGGTCTAGTCATTACATCCCATTCTTATGTATTCCAAGGGAAGAGGCTGATCAACAGAGCTGGTGGTTGCATTAGGGGGAGGTTTTGGTCAAGAATTAAATATTCATTGGTGATGGACAGAATCTCCCACAGCCTGAGTCCTACACTGCTGCAAACCATCAAAGAGGAAGACAAAAGCGGTTTCCCAGAGTAGCTGGTAAGAAAGTCATGGGGAGCCGTCAATGCGAAACTTGGGGCTGGACTCAGGAGAGGAATGTTCTTATGGGCCATTTGTTTACAACGATGCAGGACTGATGATGAGTATGCACTCAGTGAGGATGAGGAGGAGAGATAGGAGCTGTATTTGTGAAGGAAAATGTCTCAAGCATGGTGGTGTATTTTGGTAGATTACCCTGAGGAAGGTCCTTTTCATTCGCCCCCATGTAAAGTCCATGTGCGACTCTGCTCCTCAGCACCATTCCCTAGGGAACTAAATCAATAAGGAAACTGCACACAATATTTGCTCCCACATCCTTCTCTGTAATTCAGATAATCGTACTCAGTTATGAAAGAAGTATGTGATTCAGCATGTAGGCAATTCCAACAACAGAGTGAGTGTGGAGAAAAGAGCATTGTTCAGGCTTCAGTGGCTTTCAGACATTGAAAACAGCACAAAAATGGTTTTATAACTGAGGTTCCAAATACTGGTAATTACACTGATTATGCAGTGGATGTCTTGTTCTTATCTTTTATGAATCCTTTATTCCCTTACCACTGTAAGTGGACTAGAGGTTTTGCTTTTCTCTATAAAAATATAGGAATAGAGTCTCATTAGTTGCTATCTGTGAGCAGCAGAAGGAAAGCCATGTCAGTATAGTTATGCTTGACTGTGGAAATCATGGCGTCACACGCTGAAAGAAGGCACAGTAGTATCCAGTGTCCCGACATTGGAAATAAAGGCATGATAGATAGGACCACCTTGGAAACGCCACTCAGTCTTGGTCTTCCCACCCTGCATTTTATGAGCTTGTCAATGATTTAGTGACATCCCTCCTTCCCCAAACACACGTATCGTATTGGGAGCCCTGACAGATACTTCAGTCACAGGGAGATTTTAGACAAGATAATTTATCTCTTTCATTCTCTGTGTTATCTATCTCGTCTTTATAACTTGTTTAAGAGCACTTTTTTTTTCCAATCCAAAGATATGGTAAGCTCTACTTATGTTTGACAAATATTTGGAGGAACATTTTTTTTTTCTTTTACATCCATCTGAATTTATGCTTTTGCAAACCATAGTACATTATAAAAAAAATAAACCTGAAAGCTGCAAGGAAAGAATCGGACGGTCTTCTTCTGTCTCACTGGATCAATTACTCTCCCATAGAGGGAACTATGAGGAGCATTTGCAGGACACTGTTTAGTTGCAGTTAGTTGCAGCTGGGTTTAATAGAAGAAGCACTATTTTACTTCAACTCTTCTCCAGTCTGGTAGATCTTGTGGCTGCTGCTTTGCACAGCTCATTTGTGCTAATCATGGAACACAAGCTGATTTCTCCTGGGATGAGGCAAATACATGAACAGCATGTCTGTATCTCATGGGAAGAGCATTAGAGGGTTGAACACTTGAATGTCTGAGGGAGAATTATTTAAACCGTATATCATGTTCCTGGGACATTTGACACCAGCTGAGCATAGTGAGATTTACTGTGGCTGCACTGGGGTCATAGGACATTTGTAGTGTAAGAAGAAAACATCAGGACCATCTCAGATAAAGAGAACATGAGATAAGGACAAATGGATAAATAAAAATAATGAGTACCTACTCCTATATACAAAGAGGAGGTTGCAGTCAGACCTGAGGACTCTTGAATAGAAGAAACTCAAGTTCATTTCTTTCTTCCATATGAATGCAGGGTATGAACCTCTGCCTTCAGCTACAAGTGGGACATCACCGCTTGGTCTCACCTCTCACCAGCTTTTTTGAGGGTGGCTGGTGAACAGCTGCTATTTGCCATTGCAATTTGGAGGGCCTTAAATTACTTTGTAAGGAGCCTTAAAGTGCAGCGTGCTTCTGCGACTCTGAAATCCTGAAGAGAATGTAAGAAAGTGGATTACTGTGGGTAAATTGTGAATGAGTAGTTTTCTCTGAGCGGTTTTTTAATTGAGCTGCAGCTGGAGCTGATTATGTTTGTTTTTCCTTCAGTGTCTCTCATTTCCTTTCATTTCCGTTAATTCCTGCTTTCATTGGGTAACTGTTGCTGTACAAAATTTAAAGAGAGGTAAAAAAAATATGAAAAGGAAAACAAGAAAAAAAAAAGTGCATATTTTGGGAGCTTTTGATGACAGTTGTTCCTGAAGACACCTGTAAACTGTTGAGCTGAATTGGGCTGCAGCTGCTGCTGACTGTATGGGGTGGGAAGGAGAAGGGGTGTGACTCATTCTTCTGGTTCTTCCACCACCCTCTTCTTTGGTTGGGCCTGTGGAGGTAGCTGTCATGCTGTGATGTCTTTTCAGTTGAGTTTTGGGATCAAGAAAATCCTAGATTGCCAGAGGCTGGAACCAGGGCTGTGACTGAAGAGAAGCGTGTTCCCACCTCAGCCTGTGAGGGTTACATGTTATGGCATCTAAGGAGGCATCTATGGTGTTGCTGCTGTATGTGAGAACTCAAAGTGCCTTGTGTCCTGGACAGACAATGAACTGAGAGCATAGAATTCATTATCTACCTTATTTCCTAACCTACATGAACAGAAGGTGAAGATGGTTGAGATGGGCTAACAGCAGCCTCATAGACTTCAATGAGGAGAAGTGCCAAATCCTACACATGGGAAGAAACAACCCTATTCACCAATATATGCTGAGGGCCCCTCAGTTGGAAATCAGCTCTGCAGAAAAGGATCTGAGGATTCTGGTCAACATCAAGTTATACATCGGCTAGTGTTAGGTCCTTGCACAGATGGCAAGTGGTATCTTTGGCTGCATTAGACAAAGTATTGCCAGCAGGTCAATGGAGGTGATCCTTCCTCTCTACTTGGCACTGGTGAGTCCGTGTCTGCAATACTGTGTCCAGGTCTGGGCTCCTCAGTACAAGAGAGACATGGACATACTGGAGAAAGTTCACAAAGGGCCACAAAGATGATTAAGGGTCTGGAGTGTTTCTGCTGAGGAAAAGCTGAGAGACCTGAAGCTCTTTGGCATGGAGAATCACAGAATGTCAGGGGTTGGATGGGACCTTGAAAGCTTATCAGTCCAATCCCCCTGCCGGAGCAGGAACACCCAGATGAGGTTACATAGGAAGGTGTCCAGGCGGGTTGGAATGTCTGCAGAGAAGGAGACTCCACAACCTCCCTGGGCAGCCTGTTCCATGCTCTGGCACCCTCACTGAGAAGAAGTTTCTTCTCAAACTTAAGTGGAACCTCTTGTGTTCCAGTTTGAACCCATTACCCCTTGTCCTACCATTGATTGTCACCGAGAAGAGCCTGGCTCCATCCTCGTGACACTCCCCCTTTATGTATTTGTAAATATTAATGAGGTCACCCCTCAGTCTCCTCTTCTCCAAGCTCCAGAGCTCCAGCTCCCTCAGCCTTTCCTCACACGGGAGATGCTCCACTCCCTTCAGCATCTTTGTTGCCCTGCACTGGACTCTCTCCAGCAGTTCCTTGTCCTTCTGGAACTGAGGGGCCAGAACTGGACACAGTATTCCAGGTGAGGGGAAATCTTCATGTAAAAAAAATGCTGAGGGGAAATCTACATGTAAATAAATACTTGGAGGACAGAGCCAGGCTCTTATCAGTGGTGCCCAGTGACAGAATAAGAGACAACAGGTACAAACTGAAACACAGGAGGTTTCCTCTGAACATCAGAAAACACTTTTTCTTACTGTGAGGGTGACCAAGCACTGGCACAGGTTGTCCAGGGAGTTGGTGGAGTCTCACCCTTTGGAAACATTCAAAATCTATCTGGACATGGTCCTGGAGAAGGTGGCCCTGTTTGGGTGGGGTTATCAGACCAGATGATGTGTGGATGTTCCTTCCAAACTCAACTGTTCTATGATGTTGTGAGATATGTCTGTCAATGAGGAGTATCTTAGTATTTTCTGGGGTTTTTTGTCCTATAGACTGTCTGTTTTGCTTTACTTATGTTACAGAATAGATGCTGTGGAAAGAAATAATGTAACACTGAAACTGCTGGGGCTGCTAGGTCAAATTTGTCATACAGTGCTCTCCCAAGAAAGCTTAATATGAGAAAACAGAGGGCATGTTGTGGTTTTCTACAGGGCAACATGTCTTATCTTTGAAGGTTAAGTTATTTTGCCTTTTCAACCCTTTTTTGATTCCATGTCATATCCAAGGGAATAGTCTTTGACTATCTGTGACATTCAAGGCTATGTGACCAGTTGAAATCTACATCTTCTGTGAGTATAGCTATTTTGTAAAGAAAGAGAGAAAAATCCTCTAGAGAACTTCGGAGCCATAACAAGGTCAAAGTCCTGGCTGGTCTGAAATAAATAAAAACAAATAAAAACTGATATTCACACACTCACAGTCATTGACTTTCATTTAGGCTGCACAATAGTTTGTGGTTCTTGTGCTTCATTTTATTGGTTGGTTGTTTGGTTGGTGTTTTTTTGTTTGTTCAGGGTTATTTTGCATCTTTGTTGTTGTTGGTTTGGTTTGGTTTTTGTGGTTTTGTTTGGGTTGGTTTGTTTGTTTTCGGAAAAGAAAATCCATCCTTCATTCATTCCACATCACCTCACTTCTGCACCAAAACTTCTTGGTATCTATCATCTTTGGAGGGTCACAGTCAGCTGTCAGTGTGCTCCTTGTGCCGTTTAACTACTGTTATGCAGATAGACAAATGGGGAGGTCTCTGCTACTTTCTTCTGTGTAGCAATCCCATTCAAAAAGTGCTTTTTCTTCTCCTCTAGTTGAAATACCTAAAGTATCTCCATCTGTTTTGAATCACCTGCCTCTAGACATCAAATTTTGTCAGCCTGTAGCATTCCCCTTAACATTGCAAAAATACCCTCCAGCTGTTTGCTCAAGATCACCCCTATTCAAGACAGTCATGCAACTATTCTTTGCATTAAGTATTTTTTTTTATCAACAGCTTTTTCTTAACAACTCCAGGGTCACTGAATGTTCCAAAACACATAAAACCAAAATGAGCTGAGTTTTCCTGTTTGTTTCTCAATTCTATATTTCTCAGTCATGCAATGCTAAACAGATAGCCAGGGTTTCTAGTATATCATCATGCCACACTACCACATGGTAGCATGATGGCCTTTTGAAAAACTGTCCTATTTCAGCATTGCAACTGTGATTATATGCATTGTCTTTTAATCAACCTTTGATAGCATATGCATTCACTAAAAGGTGTCTGTGCAACTAGGTGATAGCCTTTAAAAGCTTTAGGTCAGGTTTCTAGGCAGAAACTTGAGGAGAAGCAATTTAGCAGCAAGTTGCCATAAATTGCCCTTCTTTTCTTTGGGACTACAGATCCAGATTTCCTACATAGCTTTACTGAAACTCTTGCAAACTAAACTTGCTCCCAGTCACTTACAGTTTTCAACAAAAACAATAATCCTTGAGACAGAAACCTTTTATTTCCTCCAGTTTGTAGTTGCACAAATCATGCCGTCTTTTAATAGTGTTGAATTCATAATTCTGGACCTATATAAAAATATTTTTCTCCAGTACTTTTGTCTAAGAATATACATGTAGAATAGGATAATGTTTCCTTTCTTGTGGTTTTAAGAAAAAAATCTGCCTTAGGGACAGATTTCCTGCTGCTCTGCAGTTTTTTCCCTTTGGAGCATCACTGACTATTTGCATGGAATTAAAAAGTCAAGGCAGAATTAGCCTTCAAATTTGAAGCAGCCGGACTTGAAGCAAATGGACTTGCCAGCCTGTTCCTTCCTTTGTCGATTATCTCACCCACATAGGGAAGGTGTGTTCTCTGGGACCCTAATAGGCACCGTATTTTGGAGCAACCTTTTGTTGAAACATCACCTACCAGCTGTCACACCAGTGCAAAACTTCAACTAATTGGCAACTCATAGAAAAAAAGCCTGCTTTAAATGCTCCTTGGGGACACAGAAATGGACAGAGTTAATTTGTGATTTCTGTCTGGGCTAGGGCAAAATCTTGTTTAGCTTTCTTTATGAGAGAGAAGCCAGTGCTTCAATCCATGGCACCTCCCAGTCTGCTTGGCATCCTGTTTTTTTGTAATGAATACATTTCCTGCATTGCTGCATGCTTCTCCCGGTGTAGATATCAATGATTAATATGCCTTGTCTTTTATAAACAAACCTAATGCAAAGCCAATAATGTGACTCTCATTTCTTTACTGCCAGCCCTCAGCTCAGCTTTGTTTTTGGTATGTATATATAAAGGAAGAAAGATGAATGTTCGCTCAAGCTTGGGAGCTGGAACCATAACAAATTTGTGGGATGAAAAACGCACATCAGTGTGAGGCAAAGACAGCCTGGGAAGATCTGCTTTGATCCCTCCCTTGATTTTACCTTTTAATAGCAAGAATACTGTATTGTGCACCCAGCCAAGAGATGTCACACTATGCAAGCACGTTGCAAGGAGAGCAAACATATTGAAGTACCTGGGAAGCTTTTATCAGACTGAATTCAATCTTAACATCATAAATGATGAAAGCAGGAGGAGCTGTTGTGATCACATAAACTGATCATTAGCCAGTGATTTTCCCCAAATTCAGGTTTTGCTTGGGCTAATTGACCTCAGAGACAAAAGAGATGGAGGGAGGAATTCTAGTTTTTTAATTTTGAATGATGACAGGGACAACCACAACCTGCATCCTACTACTCCAATGGTAATTCCCTTTAGTGTTCAAAATCCTCACTGGATTTCCAGATTGAATTAGTCCATTTTGTGGGTCCAACAATGGGATATTACCTTTTCATTACATGCTAGATCAAAGGCCCAATTAACAGAGCCATATTCCTCAAGCAACTATGTCCTGGGTCCATGAGAGACCTCAATTTCTCTTTCATAAGGATGGCGGATACAACTTCCAGAGCCCCAATCTCTTTCTCAAAGAGACTGGATGTATGGCTTTGACATTTATTTGTTTGGGTTTTTTTTTTGCCTCAGTCCTCTGGTTACTGAATTTTTCTGGACTTTTTCTCCTTCCTCAAAGTCTTTCATGGCATGTGAATCCCAGACAGATCCAAGTAATGCGTGCTGAAAATCAACTCTTCTCATTCCTACTTGGGAGTCCCACATTCCTTCTGGCAGCTCCTATTGACCTGATCATCCATGATACTTCCCAAGTGCTTTTAGAGTCAACCAGGCAAGAATCCCCATCACTACCCATCCTATCAGTACGGCCTGAATTCTTTGTTCATCTCTGTCTAGATTTACATTTGGTCTTATTGACTGTTTTCATTTTATGAAAGACTCTTGATCCTTCTGTCACAAGGATTTAACTTGAGTGTGATAGATTTGTCATGTTACTAGTAGAAATACTCAGTGGGGCAGTTTGTCTGTAAGAAGATCATGTACGCACTCTCTCGTGGGTTGTTTCCCTAGTTAATGGAACAGCTAGCAACCAGAGCGCTCGACCATCCTTTGATTCATATCATATGTGTCATGAGGATGCATTGCACTGGTCCAGACCCTAATTGTACATAATTAGCTTAGTCACACAAACTAGTACTGTATCCTCCCCAAAAGAGACATCACATTCAGTTCATGAGATCTATTCTCCGGAAGCCAGTAATGATTGACACTGATTTAGATTAATTTTCTTTAATTCTTTATTAGTAGAATCCTATCCCAGTTGCTCCATTATTTTGACTAAGATCAATGCTAGATTGGCAGTCCTGTAATTACCTGGGTCATCCCTTTCATGATCTAACTACATCATTTGGCTTCTTCCCAAGTAATGGACAAAATTTCATTGAATGCATCCAATTTTTTTTTGTAATTTTATTTTCCCAGTTTTATTATTGTTACTATTTAATTTTACCTGCAATAATGGATTCTGTTATAAGATGCATTTTTCTGGGAAAGTCTTCTTCATTGTCCATATTATTGTCAGTAACAGGTTTTTGTTATGTGCTGTGTAGCTGATGTAATGAATTTTCTTCTCATTATAAATCCTCTGGTTTATATCACATTCTTTTTTTTTTTTTTCCTGTTTTCAAAATACCTGAGGATTTTTATTGATCAAACCCTAAAGAAAAGACAGCGATGGAAACTCAATCTTTTTAAAGCAAGTGATCCAAATAAAAATTTGGTATTAAAATGCAATTCATTAACAATTTTTGTTCGTACATTCAGGAATAAAGTTTAGGAAAATCTAGGTTACATGATTAGGTACTGGTGTCTGTTTCCTTTTCAGAACTTTTTGGCTTCTTTTATTGCCACAAAATTATTTCAGAATTAGATTTTTACATTCTGATGCTGAATTTACAGTTTTAAAGCTTAGGCAAAAATGCTCATTAATTCTATTGGCCTTTGGACTAGCATCTAGTTCAGATCCAGAAGATAATGGTTTAAACATAAAACTGGATGCGGGTAGTGCCAGTGTGGAAATAATATTTCCTTTAACATGGAGAACTTTTCCATCCCCACTGTGATTTTTAAGTTTATATCCCTTCTGATTTACACAGCAGGAAATAAGCAGAGACTATAACTGCATTACCCAAGAAACTAGACAATAAATTGTTTGAAGAGTTGGGGTGGAAACCTGACTTCTCCATGTCCAGAAGGCTACATTTCTTTCTGAGGATGAAAAGATTGCAGATGAAAAGGTGTTTACACGCAGTTAACGTCTTTCTACTGCACCTAGTAAAAAAAATTTGGGTAGCAAATGCTTTTTTTTTGGAAATATAAGTGTGTGATGCTTTTGGAGAGTCATGATCAGTGAGCAAGGAATTATCTTAAAGGGTTGAGTAAATAGTTTGAGTTTACAGCAATTCGGAGTGGTTATTCTGAAACTGTTAGAAATATCTGTTGAATAACCTATGTCCTGGCTTTGTAAAGGAAAACAAGCTTCTATATGGAGGAATTATAGAAGACAGTTTATATATAATGTGTAGAAGAATGCTGCAGATAAAAGAGGAACTGGAATATCTGAAATGTATTGCTTATTGTATGTTTCTATAATACTTCTGAAGTGCCAATTTTTGAAAGCTCCCTATCTTGAAGAGATCTTATTATTTAAATGAAAAGGCTGTTACATGCATGCTGGGCCAGAAAAGTGTTATGCATTAATCATTTTTGCCAAAGGACTTTGGAACATGGTGGTTTGTGTAATGATGTTCTAAATTTCTTGCAAGTATCTTTGCAAAACAAAAAAAAAAATGTACTTTTCTGAAGGTTTTGCTGAAGGAGGAAGGCCACTGTGGATGATTTAAAGAAGGACATTTTGGGGTGAAGTTACAGCACTTGACCTGATGCTTTCAGCTGAGGTACCCAAATTAGGGCTGAGACCTTTATAGTATCGAATCACCTACTGGAGTAATTATTCTCTTTTGACTGAGAGGGGGTTTCCATAAATGTAGGTGTAAGTTGTTTGAGTTTGATTCCTGAAGTTAAGAGGTGTGATTCACTCTCAACTCTAATCAGACCTAATAAGAACCGTGGAGAATTGCCCGCAGGAGATGAGGTTAGCAGCGGGCAGAAGGGACCCTTAATCTATAAAGAGTAAAGCACATGGGATCCAAAATTAAATGAGACACTGGTGGGTGAGTGCGGAGAGGCAGTGAATGCAGTACAAGAAGGAATTTTGCCCAGGTATTCTGAGGAAGGTCTTTAAGGAAGAAGCCAGGACGGTCAAAACATCAAGGGTGGGATCTGAGCATCACTTTGAGAATCAAAGAGCTGTCTGAGAGGTGGGGAAATGATTGCAATAGTCAAGACAAAATAAGAGGGTTAGTTATCCAGCCTCTCCTGATAGATTGAGTGTTCAAACCCTTTCATCATTCTTGTTGCTCTACCAGGGCTATTACTTGTTTTTATTTACAATTCGTAAAGTGCAGTGCCCAAAATTGACTATAGTACTTTACCTTACCTGCACCAAGTTCCCCTGAAAAGTCTGCTCTGCCTTCCCAATAATACATCAGGACATTCCAAAATTCAATTTAATTCTCTTGTACAACATTACATTCATGGAGTTATATACAGTTTGAGGTCCCCTTTCAGCACCAGAATTTTATCTAATATCTTGCTGACCAGCCAAACATTTTTTTATATTTGTGCATTTAACTTCTTCATCCCTGGCACAGCACAATGGATGACTGTACATTAAAGTTCTTCCTCCTAATTTCATATATTTACATTTTTTTTTCCAAATCATTTTAGATTCCAACTTTGTTCTTCAAAGTGGATGTACATTTACTCAAGCCTGCTGTTGTTCACAAGAATTTAGGTATACTCTTTGTTAAAATGAGTCAGTGCTTGCCTTTTGAACAGAACCAGGCCTAGGTTCCCATTTAAGATCCACTTTTAGTCTGATGCTAAGAAGCCCCTGACAATTACCCTTCAAAAGTGATTTACCAATCAGTCATATCTTACTACAATTAGATTGTCCTAATCTTACTGTTAAAAATCTTTTTATAGCATCATATAGTGTCTTCTTTTACCTTTTTCTCACCTGGCTTTTTGCTAAGTCAGAAATTAAGTTGTTGGAATTATTTTCTATATTACATTTTATTTGTTTCTCTTTAATAAGGTTATTATCTTCTGAGTATTTGCAAATGGTTCCTTAATAATTTCTTTAATATCTGCTCACCAGTTGAAGTCATGCCTACCAGTCTGTAATCTCCCAGCCGTCAACTCTGTTTTTCATAGGCGGGTTCTATATTTGTCCCTCTTCAGTCCTCTGGTACTTCTGAATCCTCCACAAACTCTTGATGATAATCACTAATGACTCAGTTTGCTTCAGCTAGTTTCCTGCAAAATCTTCAAGACCCAACTGACTCAAACATCTCTGCCATCCGAAAATACTTTAAAACCATTCTTCCTGTGATGCAAGCCCAATCCAGTCTCTTGTGTCTTAAGATTAACTCCGTCAGCATCTAGTCACAGGTTACTTTATTGGCCAAGACAAGCAAAACATCCCTCGGATACTTTAGTATGCCCTCTCTGCATCTTTATTAATTGTCTTTTCTCAGTATTTTACTTCTCATTTACAAAACCATTCTTTTCCTTCTGATGATAAATCTGGAGCGCAGGAATCACTGCCTCTCCACTCTTTGGGAGACAGTGGGCTCCACTGAGGCCCCTGTAAGGTGGCTTTCTCCCTCATGTTGTGTTGCTGCAATTGCTCTTTGATCACACTGAAAACTAAGGCAGTTAATTAATCCAGGTGGTTTTAAACAAAGGAATAATAAAGAAAGAAATATTGTTCCCTCCACTACCCTTGTATAATTTAATAGATTCTTTAAGAGCACATGTGTAGGCACAGCAGGGTCAAGCTCTGTGAAGTGCCTCAAGGTGACATGACCATGTTACCATCTCTAAAAGAGACAGGACATGATGAGGTACTAGAGAGAGTGCAGAGGAGGTGATGAAGCTGGTGAGGGGCTTGGAGCACAAGTGTGATGAGAAGCGGTTGAGGGACCTGGGGGGTTCAGCCTGGAGAACAGGAGCTGAGGGGAGACCTTCTGATCTCTGCAACTGCCTGAAAGGAAGTTGAAGCAAGGGGGGTGTTGGTCTCTTCTCCCAAGTAGCAAGTGATAGGACAAGAGGAAATGACCTCAGGTTGTGCCAAGGGAGGTTTAGATTGGATATTAGGAAACATTTCTTCCTGGAAAGGTTTGTCAGACACTGGAACAGGCTGCCCAGGGAAGTGGTGGAGTCACCATCCCCACAGCTGTTTAAAAGGTGTATAGACGAGGTTCTTAAGGACAGGGTTTAGTGCTAGAGTTAGGTTAGGTTATGGTTGGACTTGATGATCCTGAAATGATTCTACCCTTGATGATCCTTCCAACTGAAATGATTCTACCCTTTTTCCCAAATCTCATACTTTATCTTGTTTTTCACTGGCTCTGGTATTTGCCAAACACCATAGTGAGCCAGTTCAGCTTATTATCCTAGCAGAGAAATAACTCAAAAAGCAAGAAAAGAGTTGCAATTCTTCAGCACTAGTGAATTCACATAGCTCTGGGAAGAGACAGTCCAGCACTAGAACTTGCACGCAAGGGGACTTTGGGTGGGTAAGGAAGGATGGACCAGGGCTTATGAGCAAGACCTCTCTCTCTTGAGCTATGTGTTTTTACATCATCTCAAACAAATTACATAACTTCACCCTGAGGGGACAGTGAACTGCAGTAAGTTGGGGGAGGTGGACATCTGGAAACCTCTCATAGTAACTTGGCAGCCAGATAAAACCTGTCTTCTGACTGTCACTCCCATGGGTGTCCTCTGTTAGACCTATCTAGTCTTTGGATCAGTCCTGGGGAATACAGCAGTGAGAGTTTTCATAACCTTCTGCAATCTTCATTTCCGTGTAATGCTCCAGCTGTAGTTTTCCCTTGTACATAATGTCTGGAAGCAGTAATAATGATGATAGAAAGGGCTATGCAAACCATCTGAGGAGGAAGCTCATTCACTCGTCTGCACGTCCTTTAAATATTAATGATTATGTTCACTGCTAAGAAGTGAATGTCTGATTTTCGGAAGCGTTGAGCTCCCATTGTCTTCAGTGGGTGTCGTGACTGCTCAGCATTTCTGAAAACCAGACTCGTAATGATCAGCAAATTGTGAAAATATTTAACAGCTAGATCTTTCCTGTCCCCTCCTTTCCATCCTCAAGCCAACAGAAAGCTTCTCCCTAGCCCACACCCTGCTCCCTGTAGAAGGATTTCCTTTGTCCCTCTGTACCACCACTTTCATGTCCCCTTCCCCTGATGTCTTATGGGTCACACTCTTCACCTGGACCACATTTGGTGGGATTTTTCTGATTCCCTATGGGTATATGTTTTGTGGGTGTCTGCATCTGGGCAAATTGCCCTAAACTCTGTTCATAGTCAATGAAGAGTGAGTCAGAAGAGTCAATGGAGCTTGGGGTGTGACCATGGACTCCATTGACTATGTTTACTATACCTCCAGTGTCCTCAATGAGAGCCTAGACAAGAAGATCAGGTGGGACACCTGTATCAGATCCTTAAAATTAAATTAAATTAATCCCACCCCTCATGTGAACTAATACATCAGCTCACTGCAATATCACATTCACCTCCTTCTTTAAGAATCATTTCTGTCTTGGTGCCTACAGGGAATGAATCAAATAATAAAGGGTAGTGAAGTGGAAAGATAATGGTAGGTCATAGCAGAAAGTCAGACTGCACCTTAGGTTGGATAAATTGGAGCAGTTTTATTGAAACCAGTGGAGTGTCTATCCTTCATATAAGAATTTTACTTAATAGAATTTAAAAAAAAAGAAAAAGAAAAAGAAAAAAGAAACAAAAGCTAAGTATGCCCATGAGCTGTCAGGGTGTATTCTAGCCATTATCTTTCTAAGTGAATTTATGGTTCATCATATTTATGGTTCGTATGGTTTAGTGCTGGAGTTAGGTTAGGTTGTGGTTGTGGATCCTGAGGGTCTCTTCCAACTGAAATGATTCTATGATTCTATTGCATATTTTCATTCCAAATTCACCATTGCTGTCTACATTAGGTGACTTCTCCCGTGGTAGGCAGTACCTGCTCCTGACCCTTGTTGCGTGCTCTGTAATTCTCCAGCCCAATACTGATTTCTGCATGTTAGGACTGGTAGAGAACTGCTGGGATCTCTATAGGCAGAGTGCAGTCTCCAGCAGGGTGAGATCACATCTCAAATATCCTCCACCTCCTTTGCAATACAAACTCCCCTTTATCCTCATTTGTGTGCCCCACCAAGAGATCTTAAACATTAGGTGCTTCTGATTTCTGTGATAATTTAAGAATCAGAGAGTTCCCTGTGGGCTAACTCTCAAAAATATGTTTGTGGAAATTAGCAAACTTGCAATTTGAATATTTACCCCAAACAAAGTGAATTTGCCTGGCTTCATCCTGGAAACTCCAAATGCAGGCAAAGATCCATATCAATGCAGCTTGGCCAAGTAGGAAGCAACACAGCAGGGAGAGCGTAGTTATGAAATAGATATGTAAGAATCAGTGTGGAACATGGCAAAATAGAGAGTAATAACAATAAATTCAATTTAATTAGTCCTCTTCTGGTCTTCATTACTGCTATCACCATCTTTTGCTTTTCTAGCTCATCAGGCATAAGCACAGATGCCACTGCTGCTTTCTATGTATGTAAAAGACAAAGCCTACCCTTTCCTCAGCCTTAGATATTTCCTCTTAACTCCCTCATTCATTGCATTCATTCATTCCAGTCTAAAATTACCCTTCTGTGTTATAAAACCCACCATAAAGGGACACCGGCCTCTGCCACAATTTTCCTCTGTTTCTTTCATTATTAGCAAGTATTTCCTGGAATATTTCTGCTGTTGGTGAGTCTTCTCTACAACCCTGACTTTATCTTTCTGCCCCATTTGTTCTGAGTCATTTCGAACATCAAAAAACAGCTCATCTCTCCCTGGCTTCTGCCTGTTAAGTTCTGCTTCTCTCTGTTATTATTTAGCTATAACCATATTATTTAACTCCAGACCATTTCATGGGTGCAATTGGTATGAAAGGTTCTGAATAAAAGGAAGTGCTGTGGCAGGTAGACAATTTGTAACGCAGTTCAACAGCTAACAAGCATTTTAAATCTGGTTGGTCTGAGTCACTGAAAAACAGACTGTGTTACCAAACCTCTATTTTTAGGAAGATTGAACAACACGTTTGTTTACTCCACTAGAGAAAACGCTAAGAAACCAAATAGTCTTATTGTCTTTCTCTTGTCTGTGCATGTAGATTTGCGAGCGTATCGCACCTACCGACATGCGCAAATCATTGAACAATATAAAAATCTTCCATAATGAAGCCTTGAGATCTGTTCCTGGTGAAGGTTGTAGTGTCACTCAGGGACTCGTTGACAAACTTTAAGGCAAGAGATGGATTCTTGAGAACGAAAGAGGTGACATCTATCAGCTGTAATTGAGCAAATTAATAGCTTTGTGAAGTCTCTTCATTGGTTAGCATCCATTGAAATGACAATAAATGTGGCAGTTTCACTTACAGCCTCTGCTTGCATATTTTTTTCTCTTTTCACTGTTGTCTTGTACACAACGTGTAACAACAGCGAAACAAAAGGGCTGCTTCTACAAAACCAGCAGCAAATTTTAGCATTGAAACAAATACATAAAAGGTAAAGATTGAAGAGTGTTCACTTTCCCCTCTGGTACTGACTTTGAAGGACAATTTATTTGTATTTAGACACCAGTTGTGCCCCAGGTGTTTTCTCAGTCACAGAGGGGATAAGGAGGGAGCCAGCAATGGGATCTAAAAGACTTCTACTCTCCCATCTTTGAGTAGGCACTTTATGGTTCTTTTCTTCCCACTTCTCCACTATTTCTGGACATCAGTGGTTATACTGCTGCACTTGCAAGTTTTCCTTGAAACAGGGGCTTCATTCTGTGCTTTCTACCAGAGGAAGAAAATTTTAGGAAGAAAGAGTAATAACCTCCACTGGAAGAACTATTAGAAGGGTGCTCTCCAATCCTGTTACCAGAGGAAGAGAATTCCATTTTGAGTCACTGTAATTATGGGCAGTTCTCCATATTTCAGGCAACTCAATAGTTTTTCTCTGTTTATGCTCTAAAGTGTAAAGCTGGTAGTAAACTGTTAGCATCAATTTCTTTATAAAGGACATAGAACCCGTTCAAGATGCAGCCGACATGAAGGTGCAGCTGCAAGCGGGATCAGGTCCTTCCTATTTAGAGCAAAGCAATATATCACAGTAGTCATCAAACTGAGTGTTCTAAGTAAAAAGAGATGTTAAAGTGGGGCATGAATGCAGATCTGGAGGCACAAATCCCTAGCATCGGACATTATTCTACCATAATCCCAGGCACATACCTTAACCTGCTCTGCTTTTTTTCTGAAAAATAAAGCTATCCTGAGAAATCAATTTAGCTCTTTCAGTTTGTTGTCTTAAGGCTTTTCCTTCAACTTTAAAATAATATTTGTTTTTCTTTCCCACTCACTATCTAACATTTTTTTTTTCTCCTAAAGTACCGCAGTATTTGAGTATTCATCTCATTACACCGTTTCTAGAGTAAAATGAGGCTGTGTTATTTGCTTTTACTTTTCTAGTGTCTAGATTTTTCTAGGTCTTTCAGATATATCTAAAATAAACATTAAGTGGGTCAGTCTTCCTCTAAGAACATTCCTATTTTCTGGAATTTGTGTGGATTGTTTTTAAGGACTAACTTCCGAGGCTGGTCGGGGAACCAAACAAACCACAAACAAACAAAAAAAAACCCCACAAAACACACACACAAAACCCATCACAATAAAACCCAACAAAAACAGGAAAATAAATCTTGATTTCTTACTATTTTCCCAACTGAATCAAATGTTTCTTATGTGTCTGTCACATGTCAGTGGTTTTGATCTGTGGACACTATACAGTTTGTTTAATGTACCTATTTTCTAGTTCTCAGGACAGAAGAAACATTGATAGTCAGGGACTCAGAGACATGCAATCCTTGTGCATGGTGGCCTTTCTTTACATTTGAGTTCCTAGTTCTTTTGGAGTTACAGAGTGGTTTGTTCTCTAATTTTTCAAGATGCTTTCATTTTTGTTTTGTTTTGTTTCTCCACCTCATATTTATTATTTATGAAAGTATTTATTTATTGATTCTCTGAAGGAGAAAAACTGTTGAAAATAAGCCAGTTTAAAAAAATGAAGCTATGCTTTTGTCCCTGAAGTTTGTGTGCTAGCAGGAAGAGGAGAGCTGGTTGATACTTATTCTGTAGAGCCAGCATTATTTATTCATTATTTAGGAACATAAATGCATCAGTTTCTATCTTCACACCCATCAGTTTGTTCCTTCCCACACCACTTCCCACTCTGGCTGTTCCAGAGTTTCACAACTCCTATGTTGACAGCCTTCTTCTCATTTCCAGAATGCACATCTTCATAGCTAGTTCAGAAGCATTTGTCCTTGCAACAACTTCTTTAGTTAAGCTGACTTGTCTCAGTCCCTGCTGTTTACTCTCATTTTGTTTATAGAGGTTGGTCATACCCTTTCTGAACATTCATTCTGATAGTCTGAACGAGCCACAGGTAGTAGACACACATACACAAAATGAAACACGCCATCTTCAAAACATCTCTTACGGGATTTGAACTTGATTTTCACAGAATCATTTTAGTTGGAAAAGACCTTTAAGAACATCGAGTCCAGCTGTTAACCCAACACTGTCAAGTTCACCACTAAACTACATCCCTAAGAGCCATGTCTACACATCCAGGGATGGTGACTCAACCACTTCCCTGGGCAGCCTGTTCCAATGCCTGATATCCCTTTCCAGGAAGCAATTTTTTCTAATATCCAATCTAAATCTCCCCTGGTGCAACTTGAGGCCACTTCCTCTCGTCTTATGGTTTGGTACCTGGGAGAAGAAACCAACCGCCTCCATGTTCCAAGCTCCTTTCAGGCAGTTCAGAGATCACAAGGTCTCCCTTCAGCTCCTGTTCTCCAGCTGAACCCCCCAGGTCCCTCAGCCGCTCCCATCACACTTGTGCTCCAGCCCCTTCCCCAGCTCCATTCCCTTCTCTCAACTTGCTCCAGCACCTCAAGGGTTTTCTTGTCCTGAGAGGCCCAAAACTGACCCCAGGATTCAAGGTGAAGAATTTTTGGTGGGACAAACACCAAAGTCAAAATCTCTCAAGCCATAGACCAGCCTTAAGACATCACAATTCTTCTTTGTGGTGGTTCTATTTCTTCTTTCAGGCCTTCAGAAGCAGTAGTGACTTTTAAAGAGTTAATTGGAATATTTTCTAATGCCAGTGCAAACTGGTCCAGTTCCTCTCTAGAAAATATGATTAATCTGCAGAAAAATAAGGAAGCTACATGTATAATTTCACAAGGTTAAACCTACAGGAAGATGTCATGCCGGATTTGCCTCCTTCCTCCTTGCTTACAGGGTAAGTCAGGAGAATTTAGGATTCGGCACAGGTCATAAAAGACTTTGATGGTGGAGAAGATTTTCCGTTGTTGTCCTCCTCAATTGTCCTGTCCTCTATTGTCATAGCTTTGGCTCCTGTGTTGGGGAATTGCAGGGCTAATCCCTAAATTGTCTAAGCTAGGGCAAGGGTGTATTGGTCCTGCTTGAACTTCTTTTTTAGTGCTTTCTCCTTTGCTAAGAACTGTTCAGCAGCAGGTGAACTCATCCTTTCCATCGGAGGGAGATGGATTGTTCTCCTGTGGGTCTCAGATTTGTGCACCCATGGTTCAAGGCCAAGATGACATTCACACTTTGTACATTACAGCAACCTTGAGGAAGGTGATATTCTGGACCAGTCTGGTCTTCCTGATATGACTAATGCTATACCTGTGTACTGTCTGTAAACTAAAGCTAAGCTGCAGGACATCGATTTTTCTGAAACCTGAGAAGTTTTCTCTGTTCTCTCAGCTTCCCTGTCAGCTTGCTTTTGGCAAAGTTAGAGTGCATGAAGAAGAAAAAGATCTGCCAATTATATCCTCACTGTCTGCTGCTCAGGGGCCAAACACACATCTTACGCATTATGATTCAGAAACCTGCTTGCATATCTTTTTTTCACCAGCTTCTGAATTCCCTGTATTGATCTGTCATTTTAATGAA
The DNA here is from genome assembly GCF_963082525.1 of Nesoenas mayeri. Taxonomy (NCBI): domain Eukaryota; kingdom Metazoa; phylum Chordata; class Aves; order Columbiformes; family Columbidae; genus Nesoenas; species Nesoenas mayeri. The sequence goes on from NC_137543.1 coordinate 4,504,482, forward strand.
AGCACAAAAAGACCCAAATGAGGATTATGGTCTAATGCAAAATGTGTTTGGGCAGTATTTCAGGGTAAAAGCTTTCTCCCACCAAAGGGCCAGACAACTTCCTAGCAGCCCCAGTTTTGTCCTCATGTCCACTGGTTTGATGATAAGAATAATGGTGACTAAAAGGGGTCTGTAGTCCAAAATTCTATTTTGTTTATATATAGCTTATTCTCGAATCAGAATCAAAAGAAAATCACAGTTTCATTTAGTTTAAGTTCATTTTTTGCTTTTGGACTATAAAAATATTATTCTGATTCTATAATGTTCTCAGTATTGAGGGAAGGTGACATCCAGGAAGCTGCTCAGAGCTCCTGAGTCAACATGACCTTTCTTTGATAACAGAGCTTCTTTTTATATCCCTTTTTCTGACCTGCTTTAGGAAGCACTCCCTGATGTGATCCACATCCCTACCCTTTGTACTGAGCAGACAAGTTCAAACTATGACCTTGAAGCTCACCAGTGTCTCTGCGGGAAGGGACTGGTTGCTTCTGGTCTGGGGGTGAAGCTGATGGTGTGTAGAATGGGAGGACTGAAAAACAGGGATGAACCCCGAAGTGATGGTTGCTGCAGTTGTAGTGAGATGCTGACACTGCTGAAACATCACAACAGAGCCATATTTTGTCACACCTTTTTTCGTCCTTTCCTTAGCAGATTTCCTGTGTCAAGCTAGAAGCAGTCATCTGGCAAGAGAGCTGTATAAATGGCAGAGAAATTCCCCATCAGCTATTTTTGGGAAAAAACAATTCTCTCTGTATTCAAGAAACTCTGAGCTTGCTAAGCTCCCTACCTTTTAACTGCAAATTGCTCTAACTATTTTTCCCTTATCATCAATGCAGCACAGGGAAGCAAATCCAGTTTGAGGCTGAGCTGGTATATTTTCAGGCCTGTTTAAACCAGCCGTTTTATTAATTTATTTTTACCTGTGTGTGCAAAAGCCTGCCTCTCTTGAAAGCCATGGAAGTTCTGCTTTGGTGCTGTGAAGAACAGTCCAGCCCAGAAAGATCAAAACCCAAACAACTGATGAGCATTTATGTCACTAGCTGTATTCATGGGGATGCTGAGTTTTGGGTCCAAACCTAAGCAGGTTGGGAGGAATAAAGGCAAAGACTGAACTCAAGTTTCTTTGTGTGTATGATTTTAACATCCAGTTTGTTCAAATTGGGCCAAATTTCTTACAGCAGGATAGTATCTCCTAGGGAATGGTTGTGGGAGGGTAAAACACCAGTAATTACTGTTGCCAGGTCCATCCAGTAGGTCTTGTATGAACTGCTTGACATTGTACAAGACACAAAATGATTTGTCTTCAAACTGCTATTGTAATTTTCATCAAAACTGTGCTTCTGACTCAACACACTGTACTTAACACAATTTATGACAATATTTCTCCCTCAATAGCTTTTTGTAGAGTGTGTGCAACCTATTCTGCAGGCTGCTGGTTTTCTTACTTACCATCTATTTTACGGTCTGCATTTTAAATTCCTTTAAGTGCAGGCAGTTGAGGAACAAGTTTCTGAGAGAAAGAGAGAGAGAGAGAAATCACTTCTCAATCCCAATTCCCTCATACAGTGTCTATATACTCTTTATAGGCCAGTACCTTCTCCCCCAGAGACTGCGGCATTTCAGGAGTAGACAGCACCATCCCAGCCTATGTAAATCACTTAAAATTATAATGTTCCATGAGATTTTTTCATATATAAGATGGAGTGTTAATATTGATATGACAATAACTTTTAGCTGAGATCACAGACCCCCCATTCCAGGCATTACCCAAATCCATAGGGAGAATTTGTTCCTGCTTCAGAAAGCTATCATTGTGATTAGCTTGTATGAGATAAAGGATGGAGGAACAAACAAAGGCAACCACAGAAGCTTCAGGCTGCCTTCATGTGAAAACAAAACAGAACAAAGCAAAGCAAACAAGCCAACAACAAAACCCTTGATATTTTAGCAGTGTAAATATAACCATAATATAGGCCTGTGGCAGAAATGTTTAATAACTCCCGGTGTCCTTCTCCCAGCTCCAGTTTTCTTGCCACTGAGCCCAGCTTGGGGAAACGGGAATAATGAGAAGATGTAAGTCAAACATCTTTCTCAGGCTGATCATGAAAAGCCTGAACAGCCACCAACAAGCAGGATTAGCACTGTAGGAGAAAGCCAGTCTCACTGATAACATCTGACAATATAACATACAACAGAAGTTAAATATGTCAAAGCACATCTTCAGATATTCAAAGTGGTCTGACTTGTACATAAATCAATTACTTTCAGGGTTGAAAATTGTATTTTGATTATGACCTTAGCAGAGGTTCAGGTTCATAAGTCAATGGATGACTGTCTTGCAGGTGAGCTCCAGAGGTCATACAACAGAAACAAGCCTGAATCCCTTGGCTGAAGAATCAGCCATATCATCAGCAAGGCCCATACAACCAGAATGTGTTGGTTAGCAGAGATGACAGGGGCACTGGGAACATGAAAACACCAGATTAAAAAGGCCAAGAAGGCCAACAGGATCCTGGGGTGAATTAAGAAGAGTGTGACTAGCAGGTCAAGGGAGGTTATCCTAAAATCATAGAATGTCCTGAATTGGTAGAGACCCACTAGGATCATCGAGTCCAGCTCCTGTCCCTGGATAGGACAACCCCAAAATTCACACCATATGTCTGAAGGCATTGTTCAGTCTCTTCTTGAATACTCGTCCTCTGCTCTGCACTGGTAAGGCCATATCTGGAGCACTGCATTCAGTCTAAGAAGGTCAAGGAATTACTGGAAGGTGTCCAGCGGTGGGCTACAAAGATAATGAGGGATATGGAGCATCTTTCTTATGAGAAGAGACAAAAAGAGCTGGGTCTGTTCAACTGGAGAAGAGAAGCTGAGAGGCATCTGATCAATGTTTGTAAATATCTCAAGGGTGGATGTCAAGAGGATAGACCAGACTCTTTTCAGTGGTGCCCAACGATAGAATGAGGGGCAACAGGCACAGACTGAAGCACAGGAGGTTCTGTCTGAATATGAGGAGAAACTTCTTTCCTTTGAGGTGCCAGAGCCCTGGAACAGGCTGCCCAGAGAGGCTGTGGAGTCTCCTTCTCTGGAGACATTCAAACTCACCTGGACACATTCCTGTGTGATCTGCTGTGGTGATCCTGCTTCAGCCAGTTGGTTGGACTAGATGATTTCCAGAGGTCCCTTCCAACTCCAACCATTCTGTGATTCTGTGATGTGTGTCACAAAGGTTTGGTTATGCTTTTCCACGTCACGTATATGTTCCCAGCCCCAAGGCTTTGTTATTCTGTGTGCATTAAGGGTAAGGCATTTGCTTCTGATCAGATGGTCTTCTGCAAAGCCTAGAAATCACTTATATCCCCTCCAACTCCTTGGTGATTCATTGCCTTTTCCTAACCCTCTATGCCCAGCAGCTTGCTGTAGATCTTGGCTGAAGACATTAAAGGCTTTAGGGGGTGTTCTGTGATGTGGTGATTTCTATTATGTGAGGTCTTTCCTCAAACTTGTGTAATACTGTAACAAGCTCCACCAGCAAAAGATAAAAACTTAGTTGGATGGCATAAGAAGATAGATTTTTTTGTCTGATACTTATAAAAGCCTTGTAGGAAATCTGGGAGATCTTGTGGCCAGAATTCTTCAGATTAATTGTGTGTTTCATGATGCTACATTATTATTGGTAATAAAACTTTATTTCGGCCATTGATGTGTGTGAACAATGTATATTATATAGATGCTACTCTTCCTTACTATTAATTTCATTACATTAATTTCATTTGGCTTTTCTTACAAGAACTCACACTTGTAAAGGGTCTTCCATCTGTCTCACCTGCTTATTTAAGGTGTAGAGAGATAAGAAGTTTTCAAACTTTCACAAAACAAAAGTATAAACTGTGATTTAGGAAATTTATTCAGTAGTCTATGACATAAAATGCACATCCTTTTTTGTCTCCTCCTCCTCTCCTCTCCTCTCCTCTCCTCTCCTCTCCTCTCCTCTCCTCTCCTCTCCTCTCCTCTCCTCTCCTCTCCTCTCCTCTCCTCCCAAGCTTATGATCATTTCCTTTACTTATTCCAGCCTTCTCCTCCACTTCTATCTACCGTATTTTGTTTCATTACACTTCATTTCATTTTTGAGGCAATACAGCCAAACTCAAATGCAATACTCAAGACGAGAGCATCTTGTTAAATGATACTATGGCATTGTGCTACTTTCAGCATTATTCCCAGTTCCATGCTTCTGTACAATATGATTGCCATTGTGGATGTGACAGATAAATTAATGGAAATGTTCACACTTGGACTCTGAACAGAAGAATTTGAGAGTATCAAAGAGGTTACTGCAGGCAGCTGTACTACAAGCTTAGAGATGTAGTTTGGCAGGCAAACTCTTCACTCTCATTTTCCATGGTAACATGGGTAGAATGCCTAGATGTATAAAAGTCATAGGCTGAATAGTTTTGGTTTGGTTTGGTTTTCATGGTAGAGGAGTTGGAGGTCTAGGTCAGAGAGATTCCTCATTGCTAGAGAAATAACCTGGATCTGAATTCAGTTCTGTATCTGCCACACAAAGCTATTCAATAAGATGTTTTACTTCACTTTGCTTTTATTCTTCATCAGCAAAACAACACTTCCTAACCTAACTTCTTATTCACTGGGATGGAAGCTCTCTTGAGATTGGAGGAGATCTTCTTGAATATTAGACAGTTTTCTTGAGCCCTTCTTCCCTCAGGTGTCTTACCTCACAAGACTCTTCCCAGCAGATCTTTGGCCTCTTCACTTCACTGGTCAATATCATGGAATTTCTGTCCTGTGTGGTAGGATGCTGTGGGATGTGAGTGTAGAAGTGACATGAGCATGTGAGCGCACAGCTTGGAGGTCAGCCGTGTGATCATGAACAGGACATTACTGTGGGGACCTTCTCCAGGTCTGGCCTCAGAAGTGATTATGTTGAGCAAAGATAAGTTAATCTCTTCTAGTGGTTTAGGGAAGTAAGAGACAGGAACTCGTGACACAGTCAAGTCTAAATCAATCTTAATGAATTTCTAATGGCAGCCACTGGGCAAAGGATGTTATTTGGGAAGATCAGCAAGAGCATGTTGAGCTCTGCTGAGCAGGGCAGAAGGCAGTATTGTTTGGGCTGCTTCAAAGAAAACTGAGGTTTACAGGTAACTGTAATTTTGTACCCCGGTGGAAGCAGAGATGAAAATCTGGACATACTGGGGCAGAAAGGTCTGGAATTACTGTATGCACAGTATCCATAAGTGTTGTGTATTTAATTTTTTTTAATTTTTATTGTTAATTTTTTAAACTTGGAGCCCAGAGTACTGTGTTCACGTTGATTTTATCAACATGTAAAGGCGAATTCCTGCCAACTGCACATTTGGCAGAGAGAACAAGTCTTCTCAGAGGAGATTTGTTTTATATTTATTCCATGAGAGTGACATAGGGAGACTCTGTATCACCATATAAACGTGGACATTTTCATACAGCTCTTAAAGTAATTTCCTCTGTCAATCCTGCTCTATACTCTTCCTTTTACTGTGTATTAAACCTGTTCCCACTGCGAGCGGTTTTCCAGTTCTAGCATCAGTTTTATCTCAGTTGGTACGTGCAATTAAATCCCAAGCACAACCAATCAATTCTGCCTTCACAGAGCTTTCCTGACTACTTCAAACAGTTTGAGAACAAAGTCTATATAAAAAGATTCCCTTCCTCCCTCCTACTCCTTTCTACATATGTTAAGCTCTCCTTTTTTATATATTGTGTTGATTAAAAACACCAGTGATACAAAAATATAGTAGACGTACTTCCTCAAGACAGAGCAGTTAATTTCTTGTTTTCCCATATCATTGGATTGAAGAATGCTCATATTATGAAAATATATACCAACAGTGCCCTTATGTGTCCATGAATGAAGGAAAGCTTGAAGTGAAATGATCATCTTTATGTTTCCGCATTTCACTGTGAATCGGTAGTTAGAGGAAATAATTAACCATATCTGTAAATTTAGAGACTTTTTTTAATAGTGGAAAAAACCACTGTACAACTACTAGCATCTCCTTTACCCTTTTATTCCATTCACCAAAATAAGCACTTGATAAGTATGTGATGTCTGCTGAAAAGATGTTGATGTCTGCTGAAAACAAGATGTGGCTTATTCACCTAGTACTGTGACTAGGAAGTCTTCTCCTGCGTGCCTTTTTCTTCATACTCCACTATCTCAATTTCAGGAACTTATATCCTTCTCTATGGGATATGCTGTGGGTTTAATTGCCATCTTCCCATGAATAGAACAGTCAGATTAAGTGGGGGAAAAAATGCATTTCAGCATCAGCCTGAGTTCCACGCGATTAGAGCCAGAACTCCCTCTTCCCCAGCAGCCCTTGGCCTCTCATCCTCCCTCATCTGCACCTGTTATTCCAGTATCTTCCCTATTTCTGATTACCCTCCACCTTTGCACCTCGTTGTGTCCCCATTATGTAAAAGTGGAGGTTATCTGATTATTTATTTCCCAAGTAACCCTATTTTTAGGGTAGTGTGGGTTATCGGGTACAAGCTAAGCATGTGAAAATACAGCAAGTGGAGTGTAGAACGCAGGAAAAAAAATGATACAACATCATCCAGTTTATGTAGTTCCTGCTGAAACAAGTAATTGCCATCTTTAGCTGCCATTGAAAGTTGCCGGTTAATATAGGAAATGCAATACTAGAATAAAAAAAGAGGTTATTAAACCACAGGTTGCTTCACTCACTGATTTCTTACCTTAATCTTCATTTAGTTCTGAAAAACATGCAATTTTTCTAACTTCTTATAGATCTTGTTTTAATACTCAAATAGCTCAGCCAAGACCCCTAATTTTTACAAGATATAAAAGTTGTTTTATACCCAACTGCTTACACATTTAAGCCTCTGAATCCCTCAGCTGGTTTTAGTGCCACTCTGACAACGAAAAGGGCTAATTCAAGATCTATTCTTACATTTATAGCATCATAAAGAAGGTTCAGAGTAAAGATTTCATTTGCATACATCATAAAAATAAACAAAATAATTTGCATAAAAGACTATGCATGGAGCAGTGGTTTGACTGAATGAGGAATCTTGGGAAATATTGTTTGTAAAATGAGAAAGAGAGGAGGGGAGAAGAAGGTGACTTACCAAATGTAGGAAAGCTTTCAAGGGATGGGATGTTTTGCTGCTTTATGTTACTAAATCCTTTGATATTTTGCAGTTTTGAGGCAAACACGAGCTATAAAGATCCTGGGGAATCCCTCAAAAAGTGCCAGGTGATGTGTGACATCCTCAGAGGTTCTCTATGTTGAAAGTGGTGATCAGTGTTTTTCCCAGTCAAGTCTAGGATTGTACTGGTCTGGCCAAAGCTTGAGAGAAATCATCATTCATCATCTGTGTCTGCATCTCAGATTTATCTCTAGTGTGATTCAGTATTGCTGAAGTCAGTACCTTGCATTGGAAGGAGACCACTTTATTGTGCAGGGGGAGAATCGAGGTTGGTGGCACATCTTTATGGCACAAGGTGGTGCCCCTTTAAGATTTTCTGGGATTTTACATCAAGAACATGGAAAATAACCTTGACAGCCTACCCTGGTGGTGTTCATCTCAGCCATGGTTGCATCACTTTTTACTGTCATATCCACATTTTTTAATGAAAAAGAATTTTGCTTTACGTTTTGATTGCTTCTCTTTGCAAGTACTGTGCTCCGTAGTCCTTGACTTGAAGCAAACTTGAAGCCAGAAGATGATGAATGTAAAAGATATTACCAAGAACCAGCTTCCTGCAGCTTTTAAACATGCTTGGCCACTTTCCTGCTTTGGTGCTTTGAATATGTCACCCAGATCTTTGCAGTCCCATGAGTTTTTCAGATCAGTTTAGGTTTCCATGACACAGTTCTCTCCCCTGTGAAATTAGAGTTTTCAGAGATTATGTTGCACTCAGTAAAAGGTGCTGTGTAATTAGTAAGGAAAGACAGGTCTTGAGACCTAAGAAAAGTAGCAGGTTGTGGCAGGTTGTGGCTGTCCTTTGGTCTCCTCTCGTACAGCTAATGAGTGTAAAAGAGTAATGAGTAATGTTTGAGTCCCATGCTTGAGTAGTTATGTCTAAAGCTGGGGGTAATTAGCTGGGGCTATGGGGAAAATCACTCAATACGCATCAGGATTTCACAGCCTTCTTTAATCCTACCTTAATGTAGAGGTTAATGAATGGAGCAAACAGACCTTACCCAAGGAGCCTGTAACCCATGAGAACTTCAGGTCTACTGTCTATGTCCACCAGATGGGATGGTTCTCCCTGGGGATTCCAGGGAGGGAAGACGTCTGCATCATCATTAGCTGCAAATTTTCACCTGTATTTCATAGATTTAATTCATAACAAAGACTGTGATTTGAGTATTTCAATATTTGAATATTTGAATATGTCTTCATCTTTCAGTAGTTTCAGAATGCATGTTACTAGGCATTAGGAAATCCCACAGGAAGCAATTTGCGAGGTCTGGAGTTTACACTTGTCTTGGCCCAAATCTTCATGCAGAGATGCCTCCCTCCTACCCTCTGCCTTGCAATTTAAATGACAAGAAATGTTCTGTGCATCTCACACTGTGGCCATGCAATGTTACTTTCACACCCTTATCCCCTCCCCAGTAACAACTGCTTTGACATTCAGTTTTAACCTGATGTTATAAAACATCTTTTTGTGTATTGTAACATGTTTGCAGTGTGAATACGGCTGCAATATCTGGGACTTGCATCTTATGAAGCTGAGGTGCTGAGACTAGAGGAGCATAGAGAAATGATGGGATGTTGTCACTTTGCCCCTCACCATCAAACGAGTCTGGATCCCCATAACAGCACAGATCTCAGAGTCTCACGAACTAAACAGCATCTCACCTGACCTGTTGTTTCTCCCTGCTCTCAGCGCCTGAGATCTTGGTGCTGTCAAAAGGAATCTCCAAGAAGAAAATTGGAAAAAAACCCAAAAGGATGAAGCGAGTGGGTCAGCAAAGGGCAGTTGTTTTGTGGAAGCTCTGCTGATTCATAAGACATCATGAAAACTTTCATGCCATACATAGCAAGTTTACTTTGCCTGGAAATTCAAATGTTGTGCACTTTTAAGGTTCTTTTTTTTTTCCATGTGTGGTATCTTGTCAACTTTGAAAGAGAATCCCCTTTAGCTGATCAGCACCAGTGTGGTACAATGAACAAGACAGCCAGTTTGTGCATGGTGCTGGTGACACCAGCTACTAATTCATACCAAATTACACAGCAGGGCAGTGGCAGTTAATGAAGTGCTACCTGAGTAAATAGTCATTTGTGCAGGTCCAGTTAAACATTTGGAAGTATTTTCAGCAGAGCATATAGCGCTAATGAATCTCATTGTTACAAATTGCCAAGGAAGGCCAAGTGTATGGGGAGACCTTGCCACTCAGTTCTCTGCGGTCACAAATCTTGCATCTCTAACTGCATGGACATTGCTTGTACCATGAGGAGGAAGGATACCTTGAGATAGAATGAGACATCATAGAATGTCCTGAGTTGGAAGGAACCCACAAGGATCATCAAGTGCAACTCCTGTCCCTGCACAGGACAACCCCACAGTTCACACCGTGTGTCTGAGGACGTTGTCCAGTCTCTTCTTGAACACTGTCAGGTTGGGGCCGTGACACCTCCCCGTGGAGCCTGTTCCAGTGTCCAGCACCCTCTGGGTGAAGAATCTTTTCCTAATGTCCAACCTGAACTTCCCCTGGCACATCTTCCTGTCGTTCCCTCAGGTTCTGTCATTGGTGGTCAAAGAGGAGAGATCGACTCCTGCCCTCCCTGTTCCCCTTGTGAGGAAGCTGTAACCACCATGAGGTCTCCTCTTCTCCAGGGTGAACAAAACAAGTGACTTTAGCCGCTCCTCATATGACTTCCCCTCCAAACCCTTCACCAACTTTGTAGCCTCTTCTGGACACTTTCCAGTAGCTTAGCGAGATGAGCCCTGCAAAGTCAGTCTGCTCAGATGCAGCATCCCTGTCTTCTCCTCTGTTATCTGCCTGTCATTCTGACTGTCTCCAGCCTCTAGACTTCCTCTCTTTCTCCTTGACCTCACTTTTACCATCTGTTCACACATTCTTCTCTCTCCAGGACTAGCTCTTTTTTTTTTTCCTTTTTTTTCTTTTTTATAAATATATTTTTTTTCTTCCCTCCCTCTCCATCTCTGCTGAATCATACCAGAGAAAAGAAAATAAGAGTATCCAGAACAATAGAAATCATCCCTTGTCCGATTCTTCTGGTTTCTTTGCTAGACACAATGCAAAAATGATCAAGCCAAATAAGATCAATCTGTGAGGTTTCTATCAGGTTTCTTTTCCTTCCTCTTTGCCGATTAATATTGCAGCTGTTGCACTCTATAATCTCATGTGTTATCTTTACCCGGGCATGCAGCTCTGTGTTGATTCGTTTATTTTAATCAAAATTTCGCCTCCTGATATTTTTCCCTGTCCAGGCTGGAAGAGAGAAAATGAAATTTCAACAGAAAATACACACACAAATCATTAATATTTGACCTCTGGAAATAACTCATTTATTAAACATTTTTTTTTATCCCTTTGGGATATTCAGAGACATAGTTTCTTTGTGTGTTACTTTGGCAGTAATACGAGAGCATCTCCCTGTGGGCTTCTCTAAGTGATCTCAAGTGTACATTAATAGCCTTTTGCCTTTGGCTTTCTTGAGTATAACACACACTTAGTCACAGAATCCCCATCGGGTGATGTGGGGTTTTTTAGATGTGGGTAGTTTTGTTTGTTTGTTTGTTTTTTAATTTTGGGGTTTTTTCTGTGGGTTTTTGTTTGTGGGTTTGTTTGTTTTGTTTTGTTTTGTTTTTTTTGGGAGGTGCATCTTAGAAGAAAATGGTTTGTTGTAATTTCAGTATGAAGTATAGGAAGCCTTCTCCTTCAGCTCTGGAGTTCTAACAGATGGAGAATATTAAACCTTCATATATATATATATATATATATATATATATATTTCAGAGTGCAAAAGGATTGATTGTCATAGAGCAAGACATTAAAAGGTGGTTGCTGTTTTTTATCAGAGTGATGCATGTTTCCGTCCTGATGGTAAATGGCTCCAGAAAGATGTTGACATACTGATCATCTACTCATATCATTCTGGGTGGCAGACGCCCTTATAGACAATTTAGAGATTGAAGGACTTGGAAGTACATATTAAAGAAAATTAAAAATCCAATCAAAACAGCATAATAAAAACAGCAACTAGAATTGGAATTGCTACACTGAGCACTAAATCTTGAATGGGGGTGTTTCAACAAGCTGTTTGTCAAAGTTTAGCAGAAGAAACCTTCTCCATTCCTGAGTGGAAAAGGGGATATTTCTGATGAAGAAAGACAGGGGGGTCATGCTGTGAAGTTGTGTTGATGGGCTCACATGGCCAAACTTGAGCATTACTGGACCCATGGAAATTTAGCAAGGTTAGAATTGGTAACAAAAATAGTTCCACAGCTTGAAGGTGGAGCATTAATTGAGTTGCAGTCTCTGGTCTTCACAGAAGCATGGGATGTGGGACATTTCTAGTACCCTGGTGACAGATGGTGCCAGAAGGGTTTTCGTCTTGGAGAGGGGCCTGGGTGGGGAGGAACAGCTAGTTTGGTCATGCTGGTGTGGATTTATATCCTCTTCTCCATTCCACTGAAAAGCTATATGCTTTCATGGTTCCAGGGAGACCTTATTGCAGCCTTTCAGTACTTAAAATTGATCTATAGGAAAGACAGGCACAGACTTTGCAGCAGGGTCTGTTGTGATAGGACAAAGGGTGATGGTTTTAAAATAAAGGAGGGGAGATTCAGGCCGGACATAAGGAATTTTTTATAATGAGTATGATGAAACCCTGGCCCAGGTTGCCCAGAGAAGTGGTGGATGAACCATCTCTGGAGACATCCCAGGCGAGGCTGGATGGGGCTCTGAGCAATCTGAGCTGGTGAAGATGTCCCTGCTCATGGCAGGGGTGGCACTGGATGAGCTTCGAAGGTCTCTTCCAACCCAAACTACTCTATGATTCCATATGAAGTATTTGGACAACCTGTAGATAGGATCAGACCCAAGCGATCTGCATACATCAGTTAATACCAAAGGAAAAACAATGACACAAGTAGCCACCCTCCTACTTCACCCTGCTTTGCAGATACAACCCAAATCTCAACCAAGTTGTCCTGCAAGACTGGTGCTTTGCTTGCACTACCTGGGTTATGAGGAACTTGCTGTGATCTGGAGTCAGTGTCTTCTCCACTTCAGAGCTGTCCAGCCACCCACATCTTTAGGGGCACAGGAGCAAGAGATCTGTGTGCAGCACTGAGCAATTAGCAACAATTTCCAAGTTTTCTTGGTTAAGCTTTCATTGGATCTCACCAGCCCATGCTTTTCCTCCACCCCATCCCTCAACAGCCAGTTCTTTCTTGACATCTATTAATATCCTGTGATTTACCTACACATTAACTATGTTACTTTCTGTTTCCCACCGGGCATATGGAACAGATGTCCCTTTTCAAGGGATTTATCAGCAATTACAAATAACGCAGTGTAAATAAGTATACTAAGATCTTCAATTATGCTCATTAGCTTGAAGCTAATGAGACGTGGAATTAAATTTAAATCAACCAGACTATAAATTTGGGGACGAAGAGGCTTGCTTTGGTCCACAGCTTTAACTACTGAATGTGAAGACAATACAACAATGTACTCAAGATATTGGAGGCAACACTCCTCAGGTTTTACTAAGAGCTTTGCATGAACTAGGATAACAACTCAAGCTCTTGTATTTTTACCACAGATTTTATTCAAATTGGTCTTGTTTGTTGCTTTAAAGGGGCTGCTATTTTGGATCCACGGGGGAGTAAAGTCTTCAAGGAACATCCTTGTCAAAGGAAATCACAGGGCAAAACAAATGTTAAGGTTCTCCTTCTGGGGAGAGAGGATATTTTTATCTATGGGCTACCTAGGTATTTTTAGTTGCAGATGCATCAGGTGCTGTAGATAAGAGTACCTCTGGAGATTGCAAGTACCATGTCACTTTAGAGCCCTCCTAGTTAGAGTTATTGGGGGAAAAAAAAAAACAAAACAGTACAAAACAAAACAAAAAACCCAACAAAACAGAAAATGGAAGCCGTGTCTATTATAGTAGCTCCACTTAGGACAATTTCTGCAAGCTGAACTTTGCAATGCCATTTCTTCCTTCTACTCCCTATACAAAAATCTCAAAATCCCATGAAATATTTATACCCACATACAAGCACACATGTATCTTCTGCCACAGATTCTTTTGTCTTAAAGATTAGAAATAGCTCAGCAGAGCAGCTGAGAGACTGTTAGTGAGAGCAAGGGGGAGGAAGGGGCTGATGGGCAGAGAAATACTTTGTTACCCTTCTCAATTTCTCATCCTCAAGTAAGACATGTCCACTGATCTACCTGAACTACATATCTCAGGGATACTCAGGACAACTGACATGTATTTAATGTGCTAATTTTCTGTCGCTGGATCTTGGATGAAGCTACAGAGGAGATGAGACAGGATTAAATACATACCAAAGAGAAAAACAATGTATGCCTAGTGCAGTAACCTGAAGCAGCCTTTGAAGTCTGTAGGAGGTATGACTGTTTCTTTCAGCTCAGAACTTGTATCAGATTATTTATTATTTTTTTTTAAAGACTGTATATTAAGATTTTTTTAATTAAGACTTTTTTAATAGTGCAGCTTTAAGCAAGTAAGTCAATGAGCAGCCTGTAGCAGAACTACTGAGTTATACTTCTGCCGTCTGTGTCATCCTCAATAATAGATCACCAACTCCACTGCTCAGTGTAGAGTGGAAGTACATTTCTCCCAAAAGATGAAGTGTCTAATACAGGAAAACCTTTTTTTTCTTGATATATATTTAGAATAGATAGATAGATAGATAGATAGATAGATAGATAGATAGATAGATAGATTCATTCTACTTTGGTAGAATTAAGTCTCTCCATACATCTGTAATAGAAATAAAAGTGAATAAAGGGATGTTAATTCAGGAGGATATTCTGTGACCATATCCAAGAATGAAAGGCATCCTGGAAAATTCCAAAATGTGTTTTTTTAAATATCATCATCCAGTGCAAGGTGCCCAAATTGACTTTAGAAGTACATTGTTGTTATTAGGAGTTGCTATAATAAGCAGAATCAACCAGCAGCTATTTCCTAATGGGATTTTATAATTGCTTGTTGGATATTTCTGTTTTTTGGCTCAGCGCCTTTTACTCTTGTTGCTAACAGAAAAAGCGTAATAACCAGGAGCTGTAGCCTACTGTGGAGGACACCATCCAAGTTAGGAGAATATGTAATGAGCAGTTTTGATTCACATTCTCTTACTCTTTAGAAAATAATTCTAGTCTTTAAAAGGCTCCATGCACCACTTAACTCAGTAATTGGCAAGAGGGGATGGAAATACAACATTCTGCAAGCAAAAGTTGCACATTTCAGATTACTCTGTGAGGAGAACAGGCACTCTTTGTCACATATTCATAACTTCTTTCCAATACTCAATAAGCATTTGATATCAGGCAGCTGGCAGGATCTTGCTCTGCCTTGCATGGAAGGACACTGCCTTCGTGGTTTTTGGAGTATGTTACAGGCACAGAGTTACAATGGAAATAAATTTCATGTTTGTAGGACAAATGCTTTTCCAATGCATAGGGAAGAGGTTTCCACATGAAGGTGCCCACAGGCTAAAAAGGTCACAAAAATGGCTATTGTCAGAACAGCTCCCACCTATCATATGATGCAACAGCCTTCAGAAAAAAAAATGATTGTGAAAAGGGCACATCTCACCTAACTTTAGGTGTGTACAGTGTCGATGCTTGTACTTGGTACCCATAGGTGTCTGGGTTGCTATTAAAGTCACTGATGTATAAAGTGGTCATCTGGTCAAATATAAGCATCTGCTGTAGGGTGAACAGTTTCATGGTCTAAACTCAACTGTTCACTGGCTCATCTTTAGGAGAAAGAGAGAAAGAGAGAAAGAGAGAAAGAGAGAAAGAGAGAAAGAGAGAAAGAGAGAAAGAGAGAGAGAGAAGGAAGGAAGGAAGGAAGGAAGGAAGGAAGGAAGGAAGGAAGGAAGGAAGAAAAGAAAGAGAGCAGTTTAGCTTTAACTGTTGTCATTTTTTATCCCAGGCGCAGGATTTCATGACAAAATGCAAAGCACAGCAGATCCTTATTTCTGTGGCTTCCAACCGCTTTCTACTCTTTCAGAGAGCCTAAAATTCGAAGGAAATCATCTGACCTTAAATGTGTTGTTGTAGTCTGCTAATCTCACCTCTGTGTTTTCAGTAAAACCCACAGGTATTGAAAGCAAAACCCCTGTAGAACTTACAGGCTCTCTCAATTTACTTAACCTTCTGTAGTCAGCCAGGAGTTTATGCTCCAACAAGAGTATTTTTAAGGTATAAAGTCTTGCTTTCTAGTTCACTGGATACATGGAGAGCCTTTTGTTGACATTATCTGCATTGTATCTTGAGGGAAGGCAGAGAGCTGAGAAGTGAAAAGGTTTGTGAAATTCACATCCAGAAGTCAGGGAAGCAAACAAGCGGAGAGAAGAAAATATTCCTGGCAGGGCTTAGTTCAATATGGAAAAATAGAAAGGAAAAATATTCAGAGGGAATGAATGCATCAGGGAATTTAAAACTAGAATTAAATGGATTAGTTTATCCAGTACTTGTGTATTGTTTATGAAGAGTTCAATTATGGTGAGATTATTAATTTGTTAAGTGATTAATGTTATATCAGAACAGACAGATTTCTCGTTACAAATACCTTGTTTTATCTCATCTCTCAAAACTACAGTGTCAAATCTTGGAATGTTTACATTCTATTCTTCCTGGAAGAAAAAAAAAAAAAAATATGTTCTGTACAAACATGAAATTTGTTTGGAGGAATATTTAGACAATAATATGGACACTGGAAGTTCATTTTCAGTTGCTGAATGATGCCATATATGTACAGCAGATCTTGGGAAAAGTCCTTTACCTCTGTCTGAATATTTTCTCTGCAAATTGAAGATTCAACTTCTCTGGTTCATTGTATTTATTCTTTAATCATATTGTAATCTCTTTAGGGAAGGTGTGACAAGATAACACAGCGTTTACAGAAAAATGGTGAAATCCGGTTAGACTTAGTTAACATACAAAGTTAAAATCAAACAATATCTGAGTGGTTTTACTTCTTTTTTTATATTAAGCAGAATAGCATTAGTAATTGAATTTTAATTGATCTTTTGTTTTAGTCTAGTTAGGCCTCAAGAATCATATGGTAAACCTTGATCTGATCTGCCAGACAAAAACTGAGTCCTGCACTTATCCTCAGCCTAACTCCTTTGAGGGATGGTAGTCATAGAATCATTTCAGTTGGAAGAGACCCTTCTGATCACACATCTTCATAGCCTAATTTAGATGCTACTTGAGCAATGCTCTCCCTGAAGCCATCAATACTTTTGTCCTTGGTTAAAGCGAAGAATTTAGCCTGGACTGTTATATTCAAGGAGAAGATTTGCCGAGTTATATTTCCCAGGGATGTTTCTTCTTCTCTGAGATAAAATCAGAGGTTGTTTTGTGAGAATTTATTTTCCTCACAAATCAACCTAGTCTTCTTTGGTTTTCAGTTGTTGGTGTTTTTTAGTTTTGTTTTGGTTTGGTTTTTTTTTGCAAAAGGGTTTCTGATGTTAATTTTCCATCACACCAATTTGCAGAATGCACTTTCCATGCATTTTACTGTCTTAAAAAAAAAGAGAGAAAGAACAAATGTAATAACTATTGAGTGGAATATTTTCAGCCTTTAATCTGGCATTGATTTCAACCTCACAATGAAAATACAAGTAAAGAAACAGGAATTAATTTGCTTTCATAAAATTCGCTTCTTATTAAAAGTGATAAGTAAGGTCCAGAAAAAACATTTATGGAGTTCCTCTTCTTTGATTATTTCTTGGCTGGTTGGGCAGGACATCTTGTAAGTAACTGCCAGAGCCTTAGGAACCTGGCAGCAATATATAGAATCAATTTGGTTGGAAAAGGCCTTTAAGATCATCCAGTCCTACTGTTAACTCAGCACTGCCAAGTCCACCTCTAAACCATGTCCCTAAAAGCTCATCTACACAGAAAAACGGGTGCGCAGGACATGACACATAGGTTCACATGTCCCATCTTGGGTCTTAGACCTACCTGGCACTATGCAGAGCCACAGAATCATAGAATAGTTTTGGTTGGAAGAGACCCTAAGGAACATTGAGTCCAACCATAACCTAACTGAACTCTAGTACTAAACCATGTCACTAAGAACTCATAGAAAGACCTTTTAAACCCCTCCAGGGATGGTGACTCCACCACTGCCCTGGGCAGCCTGTTCCAATGTCTGACAACCCTTTTTGTGAAGAATTTTTTCCTAATATCCAATCTGAACCTTCCCTGGTGCAACCTGAGGCCATTTCCTCTTCTCCTATCACTTGCTACTTAGGAGGAGAGTCCAACCCCCTCCATGCTCCACCTTCCTTTCAGGTAGTTCAGAGATCAGGTCTCCCTTCCACTCCTGTTCCCCAGGCTGAACCCCCCAGGTCCCTCAGCCGCTCCCATCACACTTGTGCTTCAGATCCTCACCAGCTTCATCGCCTCCTCTGCACTCTCTCCAGGACCTCAATGTCCTTCTTATGATGAGAAGCCCAAAACTAAACACAGGATTCAAGGTGGAGCCTCACCACTGCCGAGTACAGTGGCAAAATCACTTCTCTAGTTCTGCTGGCCACACTATTACTGACACAAGCCAGGATGCTGGTGGCCTCTTGGCCACCTGGGCACACACTGGCTCATGTTCAGCTGCTGTCACCAACACCCCCAGGTCCTTTTCCCCCAGGCACTTTCCAGCCACTCTTCCCTGAGCCTGTAGCGTTGCCTGGGGTTGTTATGACCCAAGTGCAGGACCCGGCACTTGGCCTTGTTGAACCTCATACAATTGCCCTCAGCCCAATGATCCATTCAGTCCAGGTCCCTCTGTATGGCCTTCCTGCCCACCAGAAGATCAACACTTCCACCCAACTTGGTGTCATCTGCAAGCTTACTAAGGGTGTACTCAAAGTGTGTGCAAATGAGATCTCCAGGGCTTGGCTTCTTCTCTGACATGGTGTTATGACTTCCACCAGTACTGGGGAAGGAAGCGATGGTTCACTTTATCATCCCATATGCCCAGCTGACCTTTTCCCCTCTGCTGATTTCACCTATTTTATTATAAAAACTTCAGCAACCATTCTTTAGAAAAGGGCTGACAGTAATTGTACAGTGCCTACTATTCCAGACCCCATTTTCCTGGCCTGTAAGTACTACCATAAGCATGATTAACAATATTTATTATAAGTGTACATTATATTATGCATTTTATGAGGCTTCTACTAATCCATGGTCTTTAAAACAAACCTTTCAACTAAAATTCCACCTAAGCCAAAGCAACAGAAGAATTATTACACTGCAACACCAACAAAACAAACAAACAAACAAAAATATTTTCAATAACACTTTATTTTCTGCAGATGGATTCACAAGGGATCTTTTTATTTGGCTAAAACTGCTTTCACTATATTTTTCCCCTCCTCTGTCTTCCCAGGGATCATATTTGGAATGTATGTGCAAGGATCGCACTTCTTGCTGGTGTTATGCAGCCATTTCTGGGTTGAAGACGAGAAGTTTTTAATTCGCATATCATTCAATTTTGGAATTACCCACTGGAAACTATAGGTCAAAATCATATGGTGGCATGTTATCTATCTTTTTCTATGTAATGTAATGTATTTTTAGAGACCAACATCCAATTGCTAAGTCAGCTACAAAAATATTTTTTTTATGATAACATTCAAGGGTTTTTAGATAAGGAAATTAAGCTGATGGGATGCATGTAAAAATCACTAAGCTCTTTGATATATTATCACATGGAAAGTGAATACTTAATTTGGAAAAGCTAGAGATTACAGAAAACACTTAAAACTGGGTAAGACACTGATCTAAGGGGAGATGTTGAGATATGATCAGTAGCTGCTGGATTTGAATTGACACTACAAACTGGGACTAATCTTATTTAGTGTTTTCATAATATGTTATTTTACCTTGGTGCGCAGTCAGGAGGTATTGGGATTTCAGAGGAAGAACAGGATATAACTGAGGAAGAATCTTTTTACCCATGTTAGTGAAGCAGCAAATACATTTCCTAATGGAAAGGACCAGGTTATTCAGCTAGGGACTAATAACTTCCACTTTAAAGTGGTGTCTCATCGGGTGAAAGTGAGAAATAAAAAAGCTTGTGCGTACTAGGATGAGGATAAATTATTAATGTGCAGGGTCATGAAAAGATGCATGTGGCTATAGGATGTGGTAGGCAAAATATTTCTGGGGCTGAGGAAGAACTACTGCCCTTATACCAGGTACTGTGGGGACCCCAGTGTGTTTTATCTCATTCTGCACAGCAAAAGTGAGTTCAGGTAAGAACAGAACTTAACAGAACTACTGATGTGATGGCGAGAGGGGAAATGTTATATGAAGGACGGTGTTTACATTAATGAAATCTACAGCTTAGCACTGACACGTGCTTACAAATATCTGAAAGGTGGATGTCAAGAGGATGGACCAGACTCTTCAGTGAGATAGGATGAGGGGCAATGGGCACAGACTGAAACACGGGAGGTTCTGTCTGAATATGAGGAGAAACTTCTTTCCTTTGAAGTGCCAGAGCCTGGAAGAGGCTGCCCAGAGAGGTTGTGGAGTCTCCTTCTCTGGAGACATTCAAACCCATCTGGACACATTCCTGTGTGATCTGCTCTGGTGAACCTGCTTTAGCAGTTGGGTTGGACCAGATGATCTCCAGAGGTCCCTTTCAACCCCAGCCATTCTGTGATTCTGCAATTCTGTACTGCCTGGCTTCTGAGCAATGGGTATAAATAACTCCTGGGGAGATTCCGATTGGACACAAGAGGGAAATTTTTCACAATGAGAACAATCAGCCATTGGAATGGTCTCCCCAGGAAAGTGGTGGATTTCCCAGTATTGAACAATTTTGAACTTCAGCTGGTCAGGGCACTGGACCAACTTGTCTAGATTGTGCTTTTGCAAGAAAGGCTGAGCCAGGCAATCCTTGTGATCCCTTCCAGCCTGGGTTTCTGTGATTCTATGATTCTTATGGGCTAGCTCAAACAATGGAAATACTGGCAGTGCACAGATAAATTCTATTTGCTTTCTAGAGTAAAATACCAAAACCAGAGCTCCTGTGACTGACACTTCAGCAGGGTCACTAATAGCTGTCTCTGTATGGCATGATAGCATAGGAAAATAAAGTGTGGGAGGAACTCTTTATCCCCAAGATCAATAATACAGTTATAACATGCTCATGAATAAATTCATGCTAAACTTGGATTAGGGCTGACCCTCAGACTAGGCTGCAGGTAGAGCCTGATGAGCTGGCAAGCAGGGATTAGGAGGGGGTTGCTGGCAATAGCAGGGGACAGTGCACCAACACCAATGTCTCTTTCAGGATGTGCATTGTAACAAATCACAATAAATCATAATCACACATTTCGAGAAAAGTATCTAAGTCTTTCCTCTTCAGGTCTTAATTGTGTTGGACTTTATGCTGCTTCTGTGGCAGTTTTCCCCATATAGTTTTAGTGGTACCTGAGACCTGTCATGGAATTATTTCTTATAACTTTCATTCCTTTATGCATCTGAAGTAAGAATGTCTGATTACATTAAGTACAGTAAAATAGCCAACAATTATTATGCAACACAGTTTCTTTCAAAAAGAGGCACTTGTACCAAAAAGAATTAGGAAGTTACCTTCTGCCTAATATTGTATTTTGAAGTTTTCACAGTTACTGAGAACGGTGAATCTGTTCTCCCACCAGCTGTTCCCAAACCAGTCTAGACAAAACATGGCTCTTTACACAATGAGCTTTGGATTATGTTTGGTTTGTTTCTTTGTGTGATACAAACCTGGTAATTTCAGTGAAAGAATCTAACACCTCTTTCTGCTTTGCATTATTTGTTATTTTGAAAATTCATCCCTGTTTTCAAGACTGTCTTATCTGGGTGTTTTTTGTTTAGGATAGTTATCTCTGTGTGTTTTCCCAAGCTGCCATGTACTTTGATTTGTTAGGATTTCAGTGCATCTTACCTGTGCATTAGATTTCATGGGTAATACTTAGAAGAAGGCCTTTTATTTTATTTAACGATGCAGTTACAAAGGTATCTGTTTTATTACATTAGTGCCCACATCCATGTCAAACTCATCTTCAGGAAAATTAGTATCATTTGTCTCATTCGGGATCTGAAACTTTATGCCTCAATTATTCTATACTATTGCATAAGTAACATTGCCAGGATCTCTATTAGATAGGGACACCAGGTGACTTAAGGAAATTTAATACCTTGGCATTTTCAACTGCAGAGCACTTGGTCCTATTATTAATCAAGGCTCCAAAGCCTTATTCTCCTGATTAAAGACTTCAGCAGAAGGGAATCATGGAAGCTTTAAGTACAGTATTTTTAATTAGGGACAAATTCAGGACATCACTATGCATTACTTCTTTAGTAGGTGTAATTAAAGAGCTGATCTGCAACGAGCCCACTCGGAAAAATATTCTTCTTTAAATCCTAGCAGCCTGCTCTTAGAAAACAGACCAAAAGAAATGGGGCATAAAATCTGTCCCTGAGGAATGTGGATGGGAAATGTCTTGTGGTCAGTGTTTCCACCTGAAGGCTAAACATCTTTAAGGAAGACAGGTTTGGTCATACCACGTAGCATTCAAAGGCACAGTCACACAGTCTTCGTGCGAGTTAGAAGTGTGTGGAGAGTCACTTTGGTTTATGAATTATTTATAAAAAGCAGTAGGGTTTGCTGTGGCTAGTCTTAACCATCTACATATGATATATATATATAGTTTAAGCTAAACCATCTAGGCTCCTAATGGGGAGGAAAGACTCCTCAAATTAGGGGTTAATCGCCTCCTGTGATAAGTGTTTGAAAGTGGTTATCGATGCAGACTGTGTGATATACTACACGTTGCAACTAGGCTACCCTAAGGTATTTGATGAGGCAGAGAAAGAAGGGTCCATATAACCAAAAAGGTTAAGTGATTGAATGCCTCAGAAACTCAGAAAATAGATTTGTTCCATCTGCAATCAGAAGCTATTCTGGTCTAAATATATTAAAAATTTCTGAAGTGGCTACTACAGCTTTCTTTGAGCTGTTGCTTCCCTCAGATTTCCCTCCTCTCATCACAGGCTTCTTACATTGAAAAAAAAAAAAAAAAACAAACCAAACCAAACCAACTAAACACCTCTTTGAAGATGAACTATGTTGATTTTGTAAAGCTTCCATGGTGGTATGAACATCATCACAGAGTACAACTGGAACTGAAGGGTGTATGATACAGAACTGGATGGAAAGTTTATCCAAAGCAGCATGGATTTGTGTTGGGATAATGTATTTAAATATTACAAGCCCATTATTATGGGAAGCATGTGCACCAAAACCAAAATAATATTATTTTGCTAATTTGCCTACTGTTCCCACAGATTCATTATCTGTAATCTGCTTGCAGCTGACTGGTATGACCTTGAGATTTAGGAACCATCACAGAAGTTTTGACTCCTACCCAATGCATAGCTCAAGTGTTCTCCATTGCTAGAGGGAATTCTAGTTTAATATAGTCTTGCAGTCAAGTTAGAGCAGCTGAAAAAGCTACCACACCTCAGTTTCCAATTAACACTTTTCAGATGAGATGCTATAAATGAACATGTTAGTGTTCCCAGTTCGTTCCAGCATGAAGAGTAACAGGGACAGTGTCTTAGCTGAGGAGGCACCAAGTAGGACCCAAGGAACAACAAACTCACTGGTTTCTATGAAAATAAGGTTTGTAATGACAAAAATAGCTTTTCCTTAGTGGATGCTCACAGGGTAGCTGAGATGTCTGAAGGTACTGCTTCATGCAGAGCTGATGGAGTCTAGTAAAATAACTCTGTTGGATATACTCTGGATGTAAATCCACACCATATAAATTCAGTAACTAAATAGGAGAAAGCTTACCTGGGAATTAGCCACTACAGTCATCATTTGCAATGAGTTATTGGAAATAAAGTGAATACACACATGAGCTTCCAAGAAGGGTATATGGTAACTTACAGAAAAGCTCAGGCTGTGGTTCTGAAATTTATGTTTTGGACTACAAATATTAAATTTAAAAATCTGTATCAATGCCATACATGGTACTGATTGTCTAAAGATATTCACCTGGTTAAAATTTGTTCAAAAATTGGCTGAAGTAACTTTGCCATGACAAACTGTATGTCATCCATGGGCTCTCCAGCCCTGTCATTTTAAGTTTCTGTTAAAGCAGATAGTATGTGAGGATGTCATGAACTCTGTTTCATTTAATAACTCAACAGAAACCTGATGGCACTTTCTAACTTGATCACCAGCTGAGGATCCAGTAGTTCAGATCTAGTCTTGAGGACTGTGGGATCATCATCTGGTCTTTCTTTCCTCATCAATGGCAAAAAGGGGCTGTATGGGGGAGCTAAAGAGCACATCGAATATTACTGTAGATATGAGTGGAAGAAAGAGTGGTCACTGGCACAAACCAGCTTTGTCATATCAAACACTTCTGTGCTGCTGGCAGTCACTAAGCCTCAGATCCTAAATTTATTTGGGAAAATTGTCCCCATAGGTGTAGAAAATAATGATTTAATTTATTATATATATTTTTTTTCAGTTTAAAAAGATAAATAATTAAGATGAACTAAATGCTTGTAACAAAATCTGACTACACAGTAAGGTAAAGGGAAAAACATTATTTACCTCACTGGGAGAAGTGCCTTCAAAGCCAATCATTCCTTTTCAATTAGCCAAAATGACTTTGGGGAATCAGGATGACAGCTGCAGGAAATAAAATGATGGTGAGAACACACTGACAGAGTACAGTAGTAGATCAAGAACTATCTCAAGTTTCATGGATTTTCGCAGAGTTGCTGGATAGGGGTTTACTATGTGCAGGTTTGAAGATGTGACTTTCTTAATATAATTTTAACGTTGCTGGAGCACAACAACAGGGACAGATATGTAATGATACATCCCAAACACCACTTTTGCAGTGTTCAGTGCTCACTAACTCAGACACTTTCTTAACTGAAGATGTCATCCATGTGCTTAATAATCTTTGATGCATATATACATATATATATTTCTTCTGTGATTTTTCTATTCACATTTTGCATGCACATAGACATTTAGCACGTACGCTCTCCTGTGATAAGGATTTCCACAGTCCAGATTCATGGGACAGGAAATAAAAGTCCTTCTTTGTGTTTTAGACTTACCACATGATACTTTCATGTGATTGTTTGTTGGTCTTGTCTCAATGAGAAGAATGGGGGAAAAAATGCCCCAAACCAGAACAAAACAAACAAAGAAACAAAAATCCCCAGTTTATCTAAGAAGAACATTGTAGGGAGCTGACCCACACACAAATTTGGAGGTATAAACCCTATCAAGGTAAATCAGCCTCCACCCCTCCTTGTGAAACTGAGACACCAGAATAACAAAGGGCTACATATGATGAAGTTTCTTGTTTATGGGCCATTGCTAAGGATGTTCCTGTAAGACACAGAGTTTCCTACACCTGCTCAAAGGTACATGTCTGAATTTTTCACTCTGTACTCATTGGATAATGTGGCCCAAATGATTATCCCAGTGCTGTTGCATAAATTGGAGATAGACTCTAGGTGCTAATAATATTTGCTTATGATATAAAGGCAGGAGGTAATATCAGTGCAGAAGGGGAGGGAGAAAGAAATAAGTGATCCTGAGGACAACAAAGAGATAAAATGTAATATTCAGTGTCATGCATTTGAGGATGAATATTAAAGAAAATGATCCTAGTATCACATAATTTAGCCCATATTATCAGAGACAGCAAGAGGGATATGAGTCAAGGATTAGGATGTTGAAGAGCTGAGTTCCAATCTTGTCTCTGCAATTGGCTTGATGTATGCCCTTAGGTAAATTCTCTACCTTCTCTCTTACAGCTTCCCTTTCTATATTAACCGGATAATAATATTTAGATGAGCTTTGCAAGGGCTAATTAGTTAATGATTATAAAGTGCTTGAATATGTAAAGTGCAATGAAAGTGCTAGGGATTATTATCGTCTTGGAAATAATGAAGAATGTTTATTAGTTAGTTATTGTGATTATTTCTTTTAAACCTCTTTATTGCTAAGTGTATAAGAGGCTGTCATCCATAAAGTGGGTTTTACAAAGGGATTTAAAAGGGAGGGATGGAGGAATGGTTAGGAGGCACAGATATAGTTTCAACAAGGAGTTTTAACACTGTAAGCATGCCAGTTCCCACCTTAACATGGCAGTTGGTAATCCAGGCTGGAGAACAGAGAACAGCCGCGTTTGTAGCCTCCAGACGGTGTTTTACCACTTCTACTCGGCGACCTTGCACTCACCACCTGCTTGTTGGGTACAACTACTCTTTAACTGTGCAGCGCTCTGCATTCTGCTCCTCTGCAATCAGGTGAGGGTTCTCTCTGAACCATGGTGATAAAAGGACAAAGAGATGACAAAGATAAACATATTATTTGGTCTAGATTGTGAAGTCCATGTCTGTCTGGGAGCTGGGTAGAGGTTTTACTGGCAGAATCACAGAATAATTGTGATTTGTGACATCTCTGGAGACTGTACAGTCCAACCCTCAGCTCAGAGCAGGCTGCTCGGGGTTATGTTTAGCTGGGGTTTGAATACCTTTGCAGATGGAAACTCCACAACCTGTTCCCCTGTTTGAGTACCTTCTCAAAACAACAACAAAAATGTTATTTCTTGTGTTTAAATGGAGTTTCCTATGTTTCAATGTATGCCTGTTACCTCTTGTTCTGTCACTGGGCACCACCTAGAAAAACTTGACTCCATCTTCTTCAGTTCTTCGCTTTGGGTATTTACACACATGGATAAAATAGTCCTGAACCTTTCCTTCTCCAGGCTGAAAAATCTCAGTGCTCTCAGCCTCTCCTTGTGAGATAGTCCACTCTCTTAATGAACTTAGTAGACGAGTACCAAACCTGTTACAGTATGTCCATGCCCATCTTGTCCTGGGGAGCCAGCACTGGACATAGCACTTCAGATATGTCTCACCGAGGTTAACTACAGCAGAAGGATCACCTCCCCTGACCTGCTGCCAATGCTTGGGTGCCCAATGTAGACCAGGAGGTTATTTACCTTCTTTTCTGTAAATGAATGTTGCTGGCTCACGTGCAACTCAGTGTCCACCTATAACCCCTACATCCTTCTCTGCAAAGCTGCTTTGCAGTCAGCCAGCCCCCAGCCCATACTGGTGTATACAATTATTTCTTCCCAGATGAAGGGCTATAGACCAGGGACATATAAATTCTGAACTGTAAATAAAAGGGTGTCTTCATTTTGAAGATTATTTAGCTCCTAATTTAGGTTTGGAAGGTAAAATGCACAGCAGAGTTTGGTTACAAGGAGAATGACATAAGATTGTATGATAATTCAAGCTGGAAGGCACCTCAGTAGGTCTCTAATTCAACCTCTTACTCAAAGTTTGCTGCTTCCACCTCCTGAGTATTATCTTTTTACACTGGAGCTGTTTGGAGTTTTCTGCATAGCCAAGCTTGTCTCGTGATATGTCTAGTTGTTTTGCTGGATACTGGGAATGAACCATTCCCACCATTCTTGTGCTTGTAGGTTTCTGTCCTTAAAACTCTGCTAACTTTCCAGAACTGCCTCACATGGGATCAACTGACCCATTCCCTTAAGCAAGTAAAAACCTGCTCTATTAAAGTTCAGGGTCTGCACTGGCCTCCTCTTCCTTATTATTGATTATTATCTCTCTGCTTCACCTGGCTAAGTCCACCTGCACCGCACCTGAAGCTAAAATTGTGCTGAAAGTTGCTCATCTGTCTGGCTGGACACTGGACACTTTGAATCTGAATACTTGCTCTCAAGATGTTCATGCAAAGCTCGTTTATTGCTGTTGTCTTTGCTGAGCCTGTTAGCTGGAGGATCACACTCTGCAGGAACATAAATCTGGAGTGAGCTGACACAGCATCACATTGACCAGGTTCATTCTCACCCACCCAGGATCTCTGCAGCACTTTCCACGGCACGGTGTAGATGTGCTCTACATTTTCTCTACCATTCTAATCCTTCTAGAGCACTTTGCTATCAAAGCCCCTAAAAGTATGTTAATGCTTAACCTGTAAAAGCTCTGCTTATCTTCCTCCTGCCCTCCCACCGTCCCAAACAGAAAATTGCTGACAAGTCTCAGGATGAGATAAACTGGCTCATGAGGATGAGGAGAAGGATGGAGATTTAAGCTGACAGCCTTGATCTCCTCCTGCCATCCTTTTTTTTTTTTTCCAGACAGCCCTTCAGAGTTTCAGCACAAGCTGCATGTGGAACAACTTTTACATGACGGGGTTTGCACTGCTGTATCCCTCCCATGAGCTTCTTAGGGAGGAAACTGGATTTACTTCCCTTTCTCTGAACTTCTCTTCTGGCAGCACAGCCCAGCCCTCTGCTCTCCCGCACACTCCGTCAAATGGTGACAGTGTGATCTACAGGCAGCTGCTGAGAGGGAGACTAAGCTTATAAGTGCCTTAAAATTTCACATGGAGACGGGTTTTCCATTGTAATAAGAGCTGACGGTACCTTTTTATAATCAAAATGCAAACTCCCTTCCCCTGCTCACTGCTCAGGAGCACAATTGAGAGTGACAGAATTCATTACACAACGGAGACAGATGGAGGACTTTAAAAAGAACCATACATCAAGAGCGGAGGTCTGTGAGTGTGTAGATAGTGGGCAAAAAAGCTTAAAAACTTCAATCCCCTCCATGCTGCTGAAAATTACCAATCTTCTTATCTTGGCAAAACCTTATTATGCAAATAGTTGTCAAGTGGAACACTCAAATTGGCAAAATTACTTTATTGTAGCACTTTTTACACTCTCTCCAAGAAAAGTCTGTTTTGCTGCTGTGATAAGTAAATGATTGATTACTCTTGCTGTTTCAGAATAGCAGAGTGGAACATGATGTAGTAACACCGTCAGTGGCACAGACTCCATTAAACGGAGGGACGCTACCATTTTTGGAAAGGAGCGTGCCACTTAAAAATGTAGCTCTTCCTTCTCCTGCTTAGCAATTCTGGAGGCATGAAGGCAGGTGAGTAGATTGAGATCCTTCAGGCACCAAACAATTCCTCCCTTTTGCTTGCACCATTATGGACTTCGGCTGTTTTAGAGCAATATATGGAACTGTCCAACACTTCTTCCCTGTGCAAAGTAGTAGAGGTTTTAGTTTATTTTCTTCCTCTCAACAGTTTTTTTTTTCTGTGTTGCATCATGAAATACTTAAACATCTCAGTTGTGGACTCAGTGATGAAATGTGCCCATTACTTCCACACAAAGAGTATTATTGCCTTAATTTTTTTCACAAGAAGGCAAGAACTGCAGAAGGCTAATGGGGCAAAACCACATACTCCCTCAGAAGTGTTCAGCCCTCCTCTCCAGAGATAATTGAAACTGGATGTTGAATCATGGGCACAATATTGCCAGTGAGGTACACTGCAGTCAGACTTCTTGGCACTGGCTTACTACTGAATAATAAATGTCACCAGAGGGGAACCAGATGTAACATAAAACTGCCTGAAATGGTCATTGCATTATTAAAGTGATTCCATGAGTATCATAGAAGCATGGAATGATTTAGGTTGGAAGAGACCTTTGACGATTATCTAGTCCAACCTGCTTGCCATAAGTATCAACATCCTTCACTAGATCAGGTTGTTCAAAGCACCATCCATCTTGACCTTGAACACTTCCAGTCATGGGGCACCTACTTCTCTGGGTAAGCCGTTCCAGTGTCTTACCAAAAAAATTCTTCTGTATGTCCAATCTAAATCTACTCTTATTTTAGTTTAAAACCATTGTCCCTTGTCATGTCGCTACAGAATCTGGTAAAAAGTGTTTTGCCATATTTCTTATCAGCCCTCTTTAAGTATTGAAAGGCTGCAATAAAGGTCTCCCTAGAGCCTTCTCTTCTCCAGACTGAACAACCTTGCTTCTCTCAGTCTTCACAGGAGAGGTGTTCCAATTGTCTGAATGTTTTTGTTACCCTCCTCTGGACCTGCTTTAAGAGGTCCATGTCTTTCTTGTACTGGGGACCCCAGAGCTCAACACAATAGCCAAGGTGCAAGATCTCACAGGAGCATTGTAGAGGGGCAGAATCACCTCCCTTGACCTGCTGACCATACTTCTTTGGATGCAGCCAGGATAAAATTGAGTTTCTGGGCTGCAAGTCCCACTTTTAATTTACCAGTATGTCCAAATCTTTCTCCACAGGGCTGGTATCAATCATCCACCCTCCAGTCTTGATACTGGGGGTTGACCCAACACAGGTGCAGAACTTCAATGAAGCCCTTGGCTTCATTGAACTTCATGAGATCTGCATGGGCGCCCTTCTCAATTATTTATGATAGGAGACAGTACTTGCAAAAAGCTGTGCTTTTACGACAAATAGTCTTACCGTTGTATGAAGCTGTCTACTTGAGCAGATGGGATATGCTGGTGGCACAGATGTGGCCAGATTCCAACTGCCTTCCGGGGCAATACGGATTCTTGGTGGTGGTATTGGGACCAATCCAGACTGCAGATCACTGTTGAGAGTTTGCAGACAGCTCTGGAGCAAAGATATGTGTCCTTGGCTCCAAGTGATTACTGAAAAACAGGTTGGGAGGAAAGCAAAAAAGGGGCCTGTTTTTCTCCTTACATCCCACTTGAGTTGCTGTAGGTGACACTAAAATGAATGAAAAAGAAATCATGCTATTCTTTCTCAGAGCAGGGAATGGAATAACAACTGAAAAACATGCCCATGGGCTGACATTACAACAGCTTTTTGGAGGGAAAGCTATGACCATTCATCTTCTGACATGCTTTCATAGGAAGAGAAATTCAGATTGCTTGTTTGTTCATCAAGTTGTTTGCAAGTCACTACTGCTGATTTCCCCATCCATCTTTTTTTTATTCTCTCACAATGTGATAAAAGCAGAAGGCTACCTACTGACATTTTTGGGGCTGGACCAGTCAGCCTACAAGCTGTAGTAACAGTAGTAGCAGAGTCTTTGTGGCATGTTTTGTGGGTTGTGTTACACAGCAATGTATCCGCATTGAAATGAACTGAGTTGTTCTTGCTTTTTGATCTGCTCATTGTCAGCCTTAGAGTGTCAAACCTTATAAGAAAACTTTCTAATTCAGTAAGTATGTCTGTCCTTTTTGTAGCTAATTCTAATTTTGGTTGATCTTTCCTTACTTGATCCTGTGTGTACATTCTCCTCTCCATCTTATGAATGTCACTTTTCACCATCTTTGTGGCCATGGAATATCTTACAACCCCAAATGGTACATCTACACTTTTCTGTCAGGTAGTCTCAAAGACCTGGAAGTACAGTGTTCTCAGCATTTTCACCACCTCTGTGGGCAACCTGGGCCAGTTTTTCACTGTCTGCATTGTAAAAAGAATTTCTTCCTCATGTCTAGCCAGAATCTCCCCTCCTTTAGTTAAAAACATCACCCCTTGTCCTATTGCAAGAGGCCCTGCTAAAAAGTCTGTCCCAAATTCTTGTGGTCTTTCACAGATGATTATTATATCAAGAATAGAGAACACAAAAGAGAAACAAAAGTAAAACAGGCCACACCTCTGTGACATGGGCAGAGCTGCAACTGTCACTTGGGCTGAACAAGTTGCAGAATATCTCCTTCACAGGATAACTTCTTTTGTGGAATGGGCAGCACTGAAGAGTTTCTGAAGAACGCTGAGAGCTTCTCTACCTCCAGGGTGGCTGACATCACCACCACTTTCATGGCCGTCTTCTGTTTGATGGTTCCTTCTGTAGAAACAGTTTCTTCAGCAAATCAAATAAAATATCAGTGGGGTCTTGGTCCCTCAACCATAAGCCTGGAGAAGAAGAGAGTAAGAGGAGACCTCATCATGGTCTACAACTTCCTCACAAGGGAATGAGGAGGAGCAGGCACTGAACTCTTCTCTTTAGTGACCTATGACAGAACCTGAGGGAATGGCAGAAGATGTGCCAGGTGAGGTTCAGGTTGGACATTAGGAAAAGGTTCTTCCCTCAGAGGGTGCTGGACACTGGAACAGGCTCCCCAGGGAGGTGTCACAGCCCCAAGCCTGACAGTGTTCAAGAAGAGACTGGACAACACCCTCAGACACACGCTGTGAACTGTGGGGTTGTCCTATTCAGGGATAGGACTTGGACTCGATGGTCCTTGTAGGTCCTTTCCAGCTCAGGACATTCTATGATTCTATGAACAAACAGACCAACAATTTTCTGAAAAAAACTTGTAGCTTCCATATAGACCCATGTCTTCTCTAATAGCTGGAAATATGTGGAGCAGTGAATATACAGACAGTTCTGCCCTGTTGTAGTGTTGGGATCTACTGGAGTGCTCCTCTTTCTCAGGAATGTGAAGTGCTCTGGGATTTAATAGACATAGTTTGGACAGTCACCAAGTTCTTCATAACAATTTATACCATAAAGTACATTTAAGCCTCATGAATTTTCTGCACACACAAAGCACCCCTGAAGGTAACACAAAGCCTTAACCTCCTATATATGTTAGAAGGGAGTGTGGATCTGGATCCCTAAGAAGTCAGTGAAGCTTTGTGTGGATGAAATACTCTGCCTATGCACAGTTGTTCATGAGATCAGTACTTTGCCTGCAAACAAAGTAGCGTGACGTTAGCTATTTTTACAGAAGAACTAAGAAATGCTTTTTAAAGTTCTAATTTCTCAATAAATTAGTTCTGTTGTTTACATATCTACATGGTGTTTGTCATATTTCCCCAATGTGATGTATCCTTTTATTTTAAATGTAGCATTGTAGACAGCACTACTCAAGGAATAAATACACTTCATATGGTTCTATCTAAATTGCATGTTTCTAGAGTACTTTATCTGAAATGCAGTCTAAATGTAAATAAATAGTTTTATCTCAAATTATATATGTTATGAAGTTAGTAACAGAGAATGTGTTTGCACAGTTTTGCTAAGTCAATTTGGAAATAATGTAACTTAGGACAAGTGCAACATCTAGGCAATACAGATTCCTTCCACTTTGCACAAGCACACAATGCTGCTGCCTCAAATGCTCTTTTTTTCCCTTCTTTCAGTTAAAGTGATTAAATCTACGCTTCTGATACTTGACAGAATTTTTTATATGACATTGATAATACATCTGTTTTCATAAGCAATTAGATGATCTATCTGATTGCTTATATATCAGCTCAATTACTCATCCATTGAGTCTCATAACTGTGTGTTTTAAAAGCATCTATTATACTAAAGTGTCCAGGCTTAACTAGCAGACCAGACTCAGGAATTATACCATTTGTTCCAGTGGTTAACCAACCTCACAAGTGCTGTACCTAATTAAAATGTAACTGATGCCTGCTTCCAACTACACACTCTTTTGAAGGCTTTCCCATCAGGTTAAATAGCTTTTTAATAGATGCCTTCATTTTTATTTTTATATTTTTTTAATTTTTCGAGCCCTGTAAATATTTACACATCACAGCTTTCTGTTTTTCACTGAAACACAGTTTTCCAACTCTTAAATAATTTTTCTTTTCTGATCCAATTTGTGTTACTTAGCATCTAATTTGAAAAATGAATACTGAAAATGGATTCTACATTTTAGTACCAATCTCTTGGAGCACAAGACTTATGAGGAGAGACTGAGGGACCTGGGGGATTCAGTCTGGAAAACAGGAGCTGAGAGGAGACCTTCTGATCTCTGAACTGCCTGAAAGAAGCTTGGAGCATGGAAGGGGGTTGGTCTCATCTCTCAAGAAGCAAGTGATAGGATGAGAGGAAATGACCTCAGCTTGTGCCAGGGGATTGGATATTAGGAAAAATTTATTCTCAGAAAGGGTTGTCAGGCATTGGAACAGGCTGCCCAGGGCAGTCACCATCCATGAAGGTGCTTAAAAGATGTGTAGATGAGGTTTTTAGGGACATGGTTTAGCGGTGACAGTGTTGGGTTAATGGTTGGAGTCGATGACCTTGAGGGTCAATTCTCACCAAAATCGTTCTGTGATTCTATGATTCCTCAATATCATACGCAGTCATGCAATCTCCTCCCACTCCTAGTTGCCACTGTACATGGCCAAGGTTTGTCTCAGACCTGTGGACATACGATTACTCCAATATCTCACTTTAAGCTGTTTATCTACTTTGACTCTTAAGTCCTCTGCACTCTTTACTTATCAAAATACAATTTCCCACTTCCACTGTATGTAGTTACCATTCTCAGATGTTTGGGTTTACATTTTTCTGCACTGAAATGCATTCATTTGTTTGGATGGATCTCTTTGTCATATCTATTGCCTTGTGATCATTGGCACACTTTGGATTACTGGTGAAAAGATCAGAAATGTAAGATCTAGTGACTGTTCCTAAGAACCAGGTTAGAACTCATTCCACTCAATGTGTTTCTGAACAACAGTGTGAAGAAGTGGAAAGCTTTATGAAGGGTAAGAACGGTTGCGACAGGACAAGGGGTAATGGTTTTAAACTAAAAGAGGTGAGATTCAGGCTAGACATCATGAGGAAGAAATTTTCTACAATAAGGGTAGTAAAATACTGGACACGGTTGCTCGGATTGGTGGTGCCCCATCCCTGGAAACATTCAAGGCCAGGCTGGACAGGACTCTGAGCAACCTGATCTAGTTGAAGATGTCCCTGCTCATTGTAAGGTGGTTGGAATAAAGATATTTGAAGGTCTCTTCCAACCTAAACTATTCCATGATTTTATGATTCTCTGATTCTGTAATTCTATGACTGTGTCCCAGGAAATGGATCATAAGGGATTGTTGATTGACTCAGGTTTTTGTTACCTTTCCTGAAATTGATTTCTTTGTGGTGTCTGTACTGGGAATACACAAGCTTCTTCATTTGAAATAGGAATTATATTTCATGGAAATGTCTCTGGGCTGTATTTCCCATCCGAGTGGTATGGGCTGTGGAACTGAAACACCTTACATTTGACAATTGGATCTTCACAGTCACCTTCAGAAATTACTTATTTAACTTTTCAGAATGCAATCCAATTAATTCAAATAGTAAATGTTACAAATAAATAAATAAATAGATTAGCTGGGTCTGTGTCCAGCCCCATAATTTAATTCATTCTTAGCTGAGTTCTGTGTTATTTTATTCTTTTGAGGTCAAACAACATGTTGTAGTTATCTGCCTTTTTGCTCTTGTGTTTCCCAGAATCACAGAATGTCAAGGATTGGAAGGGACCTGGAAAGATCATGCAGTCCAATCCCCCCGCCGGAGCAGGAACACCCAGATGAGGTTACACAGGAAGGTGTTCAGGCGGGTTTGGATGTCTGCAGAGGAGACTCCACAACCTCCCTGGGCAGCCTAGTCCAGTGTTCTGATACTCTTACTGAGAAGAAGTTTCTTCTCAAATTTAAGTGGAACCTCTTGTTTTCCAGTTTGAACCCATTACTCCTTGTCCTATCAACAGTTGTCACCGAGAAGAGCCTGGCTCCATCCTCGTGACACTCACCGTTTATATATTTATAAACATTAATGAGGTCACCCCTCAGTCTCCTCTTGTCCAGCTCCAGAGCCCCAGCTCCCTCAGCCTTTCCTCACACGGGAGATGCTCCACTCCCTTCAGCCACTTTGTTGCCCTGCACAGGACTCTCTCCAGCAGTTCCCTGTCCTTCTTGAACTGAGGGGCAACATAAACATTCATTCATAATATTGGAATTTTCCCTGTATTCTAGGATTTATTAAGATTAGACAGACCAGTGGGATGGGCCTACTTGGATGTCTTTTTAGGAGCCATTGGGAACAGGCTCTCCAGACTTGCTGGTGAAACATTGCAGAAGTTGTTTAAAATCCTTCTGTATTCCTGATATAATCTATCAAAGGATATAGGCACAAAATCCTTCATTACCCAAATATGCAACAAAATATATTGATTTTTTTTTTCTTATTTTTGTGTCCTTAATTGTGTTCTCTCTCCATCCTAATTGGGCTGTGACATTGCTAGGATTTCTTTTATTTCTTTCTCCCTAAATTCCCCAAAACTTGTTTCTTTAGCCTGGCCAGGAATTGTTTCTACCAGTGCCTTTAGCTTCTCTCAGTAGTGCGTAGCTGACATTACATTCTGTCCATTTAAATTAGATTTATATTTTTAAGCTTCATCTCTTAAGTAAATGAGACATATTTCATCAGTCTGTCTGTCAGCATCTATTAGCTCTGAGGCTTGGAGGTATTGTAGATTAAGGTGGGATTTGGGCATCCCTCATAGAGATTCAGGCCTATGGATGTGTTAATGGCAGTAGCGTTGTAAGAACTGTGGTTACCAATGTAAGGACATGTACAGTCTGCTGGATATAAAACTAGAGGATTACAGATGGCTTTAATCCCTCATTCACAGTAAAACTTCAATTTATAATTGCTGCCTAAACTTTATCACTGAATCAGAATGAAGTTTTAAGTAAAGGTCTCAATTCTTTGATTGCAAGATCAACGCATGCTGGCCAGTTAATAGGCTGCTCTTTTGAGTTCTCTTGATTTTCTTTCTCGTTTTTATATTTACATCGTTTCTGCTGTGAAATTTTCTCAGAACTTTCTCAGTTTTGGGAGATGTGCCCTTTTGAGGCACCAATTATACACATAAGATGTTACTGATTGAGAACTGATTCTGTTTTTCATATGGAATGTAATCAAATCATGATCACTCATCCCTTGGAAACTACAGATTTCCAATCCAGTAAGTAATTCATCTATATCCATCATAATCAGGTACAACCAAGTAATTTTATATTGGCTACACTAGCCTGACATAAAAAGTAGCAGCTGCAATTTTTATGCACTATTAGTGGCTCCTTGCAATCCTAATCATATTTCTCACAAGCTGAAATTTCCCTTCACAACATAGTTTCTGGTTCTAATTTTTTAATCTTCTCTCATCAACAGGCAGGTGCTTAAGGAGTAACTTCATTTTCACTAGGTTTTTTTGATAGTTGTAACAAATCCCCTTCACTGTGTCTGCTCCCAGGCTTTACTTATTAGCACCGCACATTCAAAATTATGAATTAGTCTTTAATAATGGCTCAGAAATAATTCTGCAATTCTGAATTATTAATAATTCTTTAATTAGCAACAGTGTCTTTGACAAAGAGTTCTTCTTGTCCTGCTCTCTCTCCCCCTCCCACCTTCGTGAGCCTTGTTAAATAAGAAAGTACCTATCATCACAAGTGGTTTGTTTCTGGTCTTCAGAAAATAATTTCATAATCTCACTTAGGTACATTTTGATCTGTAAGAATTTCCAGGGTTTTTTTTTTACTTGTTTTCTGGACTTCCAGCAGAAGCACACCAGTAATTTGAAAGCATTCTTTGTCATGCCAGGTCAATCAGTTCAGCACTGTAGAGGTAAATTTTGCAGCACTTCTGCCTTTCACACATTCTTTTCTTGCATTTCGAGCCTGGATGGACAAACAACACTCAATTAGAAAATACTAGTTTTCCTCTGTTTGTGTCAGATACACCTTTACAAGTAAAAATACAAAGCTGCACTGAAACCAAGGGGTGTCTGCAAGGCAAAATACTGACTTTCTGGGGAAGCTGAGGGGTAGAAATCCCAAAATGTGATTCCAGCTCACCAAGTGATGGAGATTAAATCCATTGCCCTCCTTTCCTCACACTCTACCTACTCACCTCCCAAAGGAAGGGCTCAGCATCTGCTGAGTTGCAGTACTGTAAATCTCTGTAGCAGAAACTTCTGTACATGCATAACAAACACACAATAGTGTGTGTTTGTTCTGGTATTAGACCTTTGACATGTCTCTGGCCTTTTATTGGCAGGACTCTGTGTCACCCAATGAGGTGCACTTCAAAATTCAATAATGCTTTCTACCTGTTATGCATTGAATCAGCTGAGCTTCTGGGGGTAAGCCAGACACAAACAAGAGATCAGGCCAGTTCCTTAACCAGAAAAATCTGGTTAAGAACAGTAGCAACATCTTAATCGACTGTCCTGGTGAACATTAAGCATTGAATAGGCTACTGGCTCAGAGTGTCATAGAATCATAGAATCATTTTGGTTGGAAGACACCCCCAAGATCATCAACTCCAACCATTAACCTCGCATTATCACAAAACCGTGTCCCTAAGAACCTCATCTATGCTTCTTTTAAACCCCTCCAGGGATGGTGGCTCCACCACTGCCCTCAGCAGCCTCTTTCAATGCCTGATAACCCTTTCTGGGAAGAAATTTTCCTAATATCCAATCTAAACCTCCTTGTTATTTGAGAGAAGAGACCAACCCCCTCCATGCTGCAACCTCTTTTCAGGCAGTTCAGACATCAGAAGGTCTCCTCTCAGCTCCTGTTCTCCAGCTGAACCCCCCAGGTCCCTCAGCCACTCCCATCACAATTATGCTCCAGCCCCTTCCCCAGCTTTGTTGCACTCCACCTCTCCTTTGGTGTATATTTCTCTTGTAATGCCACTTCAAGCTGTAGTATCAAGTGATGGATAAGTAGAAATGCTGTTGCCTACGCTGTGGAGTTTTGTTTTTGTTTTCCTCTGGAAGACTAGGATTTTTGGAGCCGCCTTACCCAGAACTTCTATACTCTTGGAAAAAAAAAAAGTCTGAAGACCAAATCTCCCATTGCACGTGGAAAAAAAAAAAAAAAAAAAAAAAAAAAAAAAAAAAAAAAAGAGGTCTAAGAAAAAATATAAACTTTATTTTAAAAGCTTGTAATTTCTCTTTTACCACTGCACCCGCACACTCATTTATTAACAGATCAACACCTGAGCCCAGCTAATGAGATCAACAGAGCTAATTACAGAAAGACAGTAATTATTTCAGTTCCATTGGTTTGAACATTATAGCTTGATGCTCCACTTGCAGGGTTTTACACGCTAAGTGTGCAGGCTGTGAATTTGAGTGAACCTCCAAACATTCCTGCTCACTTCAGAAAATGTTAAGTACTAAATCCCTACCCACTTCTCCTTGTAAGCTACTGTTCCAACACAAGGTTAAAAGGACGAGCTCAATTCTGTCCTTTCAATATACACTAGCACCCAGGTACTAGTTGCTTATAAATTTGAGAGATACATTCACTTAAAAAAATAAGCCACATTAGATAGCATTTCTACATAACCACCCTTGGTTTTTTCTGCTGTTGTCTACCTCAAAGCTCTGAGGCCTTTGTGATCTGTTATTAATGGTAACATGCTCTTAGGGATTAAGCTATGAGTGCAGACAAATATAGCAAAAAAAAAATCCACTCTTATGGTGTTTAGCTGTGTGAAACAAACAAATAATGAAAAAATTCCTCCCCAATCTGTGAATATAATTTCTGTTCCATTGAACAGGTGGAGCAGAAGATATGAGGTTTTTTTTTCCTTCTTCGAAATATCATCTGTGTGTCTTTCCAAGATGAAAAAATAGCAACACTACATTCACCTGCCTACCATCTGGATCATCTTCTGAGCCTTATTTAAACAAACTAAAAAAGAAAGAAGTTCCAAGATCTTTGTATGAAAGCAATGAGAAAAAATAAAACAAAATCCTGCAAGGAACAAGGTGTATGAATTGATGCCCAAACAGCACTGGAGTTACAGCTCCGATTTCACTGGGTATTCCTTTCTCACACCTCTTGGCACCAGTGCCCATGACAGTTTTTAAAGATGCCCTTTGTAATATTACAACAGCTTACAAGTTTTGGATATTAGGAAAAATTTATTCATGCAAAGGGTTGTCAAACACTGGAACAGGCTGCCCAGGGCAATGGTGGAGTCACCATCCCTGGAGGGGTTGAAAAGACACATAGAGGAGGTTCTTAGGGAGGTGGGTTAGTGGCAGGGTTGGGATAATGGTTGGGCTCAATGGGGTCTTTTCTAACTAAAATGATTCTGTGATTATATAAGTTCCTTGAAGCATGAGAGATCAGATAGTAGCAGACAGCTGAAAGGCAACAGCAGCCCAAAACTTCACCACTCCACTGAACGTGTTTTATGTCCACTCACCATTAGCTTTGCTCTGGCATTGCTGGAATAGACTCCCATGGTTTACATGATACGTGCAATTTAACTCACCTATTTGCTTAATCTTTTCCTCCTATTTTTCATATGAATTTACTAACTTAAAATCTTCTGAAGGAGGGTGGACTGGGACTAGGGAGAAGAAAATACACTATTCAAGAGCACAACCTCCAGTGCAGAAATAATGGCCTGTGAAGCCAACTTTGGCTTCCACTATCTTTTATTGTTTTATTATGCAAGTCTGGAGATGGGACCATAATCTAATATTCATGATCAGTTCAATCTTTGGCCTCCTTACTGCTTAAAGCCTGGTAGCAGTGTTCATTGCAGAGCCAACACCGCATATATGATTTTGTTTGCTTGATTGAGAAGCATGTCTTGTTTTCTGCTTTGTCACATATTTCCTCCTTAGAGAAGTTAGTTGAGACTAGATCCAAAATGGACCTTTGCATTATAAACAGAAGAATGAAAAATGAATTATTATTATTCTATCGTATCTCTGTTTGCTACAAGCTCTTCCTTAAATATTGGGATTGCAACCTACCAAGCCTTGTAGCCAGGCAGTAGTTTTCATGGGTAATAGGTAATTACATTTCATTGCATCACAGAAGAATCTTCTGAAATTCCTGGACTGAAAACCAAGTGTTTTGTTTTTTGATTTTTGTGTTTTTTTTTTTCCTGCAAGCAGCAGAATTAATAATGTCTAATTTGCTGTCAATTGTGGCCATTGTCATTCTACGTTTCTCTTTTTATCACAGCTCTCTCCTTTGCTTAAACCCCAACATACATAAATGGAAAAAAAAAAAAGTGTTTCCAGAAACTGCACTATTTGCTATTTGATGAGTTAACTGCTGCCAAAGCAAAGCAGCGGGTACCTTTTCCACAAGGCACCATGTATCACGAGAAGATAAGTATTTTAGAGGCTTCTGTTCTTTTCTCAGATGTGATCGAATTTGGCAAAAGAGTTCTGAGCTCTTGGGAGCAAGGAAAACGACTGACAAACAGAATATCCGCTTTATTGCAAATTACAGGGCTAATGACAGAGCACATCAATCCTACTTTAAGAGGATACGTTTAGAAGGAAAAAAGATTCAAAAAACCACGTAGTTTCAGATTCAATTTTTATCTGTCAGCAGTGA
Organism: Nesoenas mayeri; assembly: GCF_963082525.1. Lineage (NCBI taxonomy): Eukaryota > Metazoa > Chordata > Aves > Columbiformes > Columbidae > Nesoenas > Nesoenas mayeri. Next base: position 4,544,879 of record NC_137543.1, read on the forward strand.
TGACAGAGATAATCAGATAACCATAAACTGTTTGTAATGTACATTTGCAGAGCAGCTTTTTGGCTATTTATTTGGGAACTCCCTGGTTATAGAACTAATTTACGCCCACAATTTAATAAAGCATATGATAAGATTTAGCAGGATTGTGGATTTAAGAAAAAAAAAATATAACAGTGAACAAAACAGTTTGCTGACATTCTCTATCAGTTTTCTTTCAAATAACAACCACCTACTGCATGGTTCGACTCAATTTGAATTAGACATTAAACAAAATGTAGCCGTGCATTTAAATGCTTTTTATCACTCAGATTAGGTTGGATTTCAGCAAGGATTCTTCTAGTTTCAAATAGACTGTGCTATATCTACATCCTAACAGAGAAGCATGTTCGAAAACCAAGAAAATAAGACAAAGGACATGACCAGGTCTTGGCTATCATTGAAGGTAAAATGCTGGAGAAGTTCACTGCGTTGAAATATCCCCAAAGTAAAAATTCCACGTGTGTTACTCACCTGTATCTGCAGCACCGTCAGACCTACACTGAAGAAAGGTCGTAATAAATGTCTTTTTCTTTCCCACTTTACTTAATGGATGCTTGTGCTTAAACAGGCTTCTCTTGACAGCAAGAGAATATCTTCAAAATAGGAATTTGTGCAATTTTTTGAGTAGTGCACATGCTAGTCTTCCATCTTTCCATCCTAAAAAGAGGGAGCCAAATTCATCAGCCACAGTGTCTGATTTTCCTTTAGAAATTTGTGTCTGTGTACTCCATCCATATAAAACTGGTTGCTGGTAGTTACACAATAAATTCATCATATCCATGGTAGAAATTTTTCTCTGTCCAGCTCTCAGAGTAGCGTTGCCACTTCTGAAATGATTTTTTAGCACTCTGTCATGAATAATCTAAAATTGTACTTTAATTTTAAATATATATGTATATTTTCCCCCTTGGGGAATAATTACATAGTCTAATAGAACTTGGTGTTAAGGCTTTTTCTTTCCTGAAGTTTAAATTGCTTTTTTTTTTTTTTTTTTCAGAAACATAATGTATTCCTACTACTCCTTATGGAACACTCTAAATTATTTTCATCTTATACTGCAATTTTTAGCTTTTTTTCCCTCACTTCCCCACAACAGTTTCATCACTTTTTTTTTTTTTCCACCAAGTTATTAATAAATAAAGACTTAGCTTCATAAGTTCCTTGACATTTTTGCAGACATTCTGGTAACAGATTGAATAAATTATGTTATCAGATGTTATCCAAAGTAATGGCCTATTATGAATGGAGAAAAGCAAATAACACTCGGTCAGACTTGGCATTTCAGTGCCATTTCATGCACTTACAGCATGTGAACTGTTGTATTATTGAATCCTTTCTTATTGTAGCAATAGCCAAACAATAACTGTGTGTCTGAAGGCTGTGGTGGAACATGCACAGCCCTCTGACCTTTGCAGTGAGATTCCAATTAGAATTGCTGGGGTTTCTTTTCTCCAGCCCACTCTTTTTCATCTCTGTGTGTGTTCAAGAATCAGCAAATATCACTGTCTCAACACTTTATGTAGCACATTTTGGGTCTCAACATATAGTGGTAATAGAATAATCTCTACAGGAGAAACCAGCTTTCTCATTCTCGATGCCTACAGCAATCACCAGCTTTTTCAGGCATCATCACACCATCAGCTGTCAACCTGCACCGTCCAATAAAGCCATCCGTGATTAATTATTCTTAAATGACAGCAGCATATTGAAACAAGCTGATAGCTGCTGACAGTGGAAATCCAATTAACCTGAATTACTATCTTGATTGTGGCCCAATTAATGTCAGCTGTGCCATGTCAGAAGTGAGGGCTTGGCTAATATAATTGTTTAATTAATTTGTTGCAGAGATTAGTTGATGTGGGACTGCCCTTATGCCAACTTCTTTTCTTCTTTTTTATATTTTCCCACCCCTCACTGAACATTAGGTTAGAGAAAGAAGGGTAAGCAGCTTGCTGTCTACAGCTTTTTGCTTTAAGTGGATAAATTAAGTTTTATTTTTAAACAGCATTTGAAAGATCAGAGAGGGAATAGTAGCATTGTTAAACTTCTGTTAGGTCTGTTGTTGCTTGTTGCTTCAGGAAGTTTTACTGTGCCCCATAGTTGAGATGCAAAGGGATTATGAGAAGTTTTCTTCGATGTGTTCGAACTGAGATATGATGTTGCTATGCATTAATGGTTACTCTGCCTTTTAAAAGATGTATAGTGAGCAGCGAGAGGGCTGGTAGTGGTGAGGGGTGGATTGATTTCTCTTTAGAAACAGAAACTTGAGTCAGAGGTGACTGGAAGTTTGTTGCTCATGATGTAATATCTGCCTGGTGTCTTGAGATTAGTTCATGTTCTCAGATCTCTTATGCAAAGATGGTTTTGCATGTTAAATAATTAAGAGTATTAAGAAATGCATTATGACCAATTTTAGGAATGACTCACTGGAGAAGAGGGTCTGTTGGTTGTTCTTTCAGTTGAAGCATATTATAGTAGCTATTACAATCTTTGCCATATCCATTGTAATTCCTCTAGCTCTCTGCTAGTCAACTTTTAACAGCCATAATGTGTTTAAAAGAAAAATAACATTTCCATTCATAACAGATAATACAGGAAATAGAGAAGTGCAACAAAATGATTATAACCTAAATGTTGTACCTTACCACTGCCTAATAATAAGTTAGAGTTTGTGAAGTAGAGCAAGAGAAAACTTTTCTTGATCTCTACCAGGAACTTTGAAATGTTCTTAAGAAATACAGGCAGACTCAGACTGATTACCAAATAAGAGGATTATCATGAGAAAAGAAGTCCTAATGACTTAAAGGAGCTCACATTAACAAGTTAAACTCAGTAAATTAATATGTTAAGTACAGAGACTTTGACAAGCAGAAAGAGAAAAATATACACACACCCATACAGATATCTGTTCTTTTTTTTCCCATGTGGATCTCAACTATTTAAGCTCTTGTCATAGATGGCAGCAGAAAAGGAATGGAGAGTTAAAAGCTTTGATCAGCTGCATGTAAAAAGAGCTGGGACATTTAACAAGTTCAGAGGTTCCATTTAATTCCCTGGAGTCTTCAAAAATATCTGGTTTCTTCAATGTCAACCTCAAAAAATTCCACAAGCGAGACCTCTCCAGAGATGTCCGTCTTTGAATTATTCTCCAAATAGCACCAGTGCATAATCTCCCATGGAGGTTTCAATTTAGGTAGAAGTGCTCAGAACTACTTTAGAAACTTCCTCAGGGCTTCAAATCAGTTGTTCAGTTCAGTTTCCAGGAGTTTGGGAAGATTTGTAGATAGGTTTGGGAGGATTTCCATCTAAGTCTCATCCTGGAAATTTATTAATATCCTCATCTTCTCAGCAGCCTAGGAGAACCACCCTACATATTTTTAAAACTCTGTTATAACAAAGTGAACTACATAATTTTAAAAATAAATTTAGCCTAGTCAACAGGTTATTAATTTATTAGTTGTGTATCTTTACAAAGATCTCTTTAGATGTTATGTAACTGAATTTTCTTTTTCTTGGCCAGAAGTTAGTAGTAGTTGAGTGACATGTTGTCTTTTGACCGAACACCCCTCTTTATCCCATGCTGGAGAATCGAATCTGTTTGTCTTGTTCATTGGAGGAAAAAGTTAGAGATTTTTTTATATATATATATATATATATATATATATATATATATATTATTTTTCATTTGCTTTCTAATGTGAGTCTTGCAAACTGGCTACAAATTGGCACCATGACAAAAACCATACATACAAAGACATGATGGATTTAATACATTTCATTTCTTTCTGCCCTTTCCATCCTTGCAATGAGATCAAATTCAGATATGAAAGTTATTTTCACTTTTGCCTTTGAAGACTCATAATTTCATTTAATTCTTCATTTTGCAGGTTATCCTCTTGTTGCTGCTAATTATGGATCTGCTCTGTAACACAGGCTGTTGCCACTATGCTTTTTGACATTCACAGAGCTCTATTATGTTGACTATCACAGTCAAATTATTGCTACACAATTTCCATTAAAAGTTCTTCATGTTGGCAGTGCTGACTAGACTGTGCCTAGTCCTGGGGGTTACAACAGGGTCAGGCTCTGAGGTCATTTGTGAAGCAATGCTGGTACTCCATTGTTTGTAACAATGATCTCTTTTACCAAGAATCCATTGCAATTTGTAATTATACAAGGTTCCAGTATAAGTTGGGAATGACTTGTTGGAGAGCAGTGTAGGGGAAAGGGAACTGGAGGTCCTGGTGACAGCAGGATGACCATGAGCCAGCACTGGGCACTTGTGGCCACGAAGGCAAATGGTAACTTGGATGGATTAGAAGGCGGGTGATTACTAGGTCAGAGAGGTTCTCCTCCCCCTCTACTCTGCCCTGCTCAGACCACATCTGGAATATTGTGTCCAGTTCTGGTCCCTCAGTTCCAGAAGGTCAGGGAGCTGCTGGAGAGTCCAGCGCAGGGCAACAAAGATGCTGAAGGGAGTGGAGCATCTCCCATGTAAGGAAAGGCTGAGGGAGCTGGGGTTCTTGAGCTTGGAGGAGACTGAGGGGTGACCTCATTAATGATTGTAAATATGGAAAGGGGGAGAGTCAGGAGAATGGAGCCAGGCTCTTCTCGGTGACAACCCATGATAGGACAAGGTCCAATAGGTACAAACTGGAACACAGGCAGTTCCACTTAAATATGAGAAGAAACTTCTTCATGGTGAGGGTGGCAGAGCCTGGACCAGGCTGCCCAGGGAGGTTGTGGAGTCTCCTTCTGTGCAGACATTCAAACCCACCTGGACACCTTCCTGTGTAACCTCATCTGGGTGTTCCTGCTCCAGCGGGGGGATTGGACTGGATGAGCTTTTGAGTTCCCTTCCAATCCCTGACATTCTGTGTTTCTGTGAAGAATTTTGACATAGATGCAGGAAACGCACAGCTTTGATGGCAGTAAATAATGCAGCATGCTTCTGAGTATTTTCTTATTGCCAGGAGCTGATGAACAGTAAAACATTTACACCTGCTATTTTATTCACCTTCCATATCAGACATCGTTCACCTTAGCTTAGTTCAGAGTCAAATACGGTTTAGTTCAAGTATTTAAGGATAAAGATGCAGAGGCCTCCAAATGGAGATGAAGAAATTTTGACATTTGAGAGATGAGAGACAGATGAAGAAAGGGGCTACATCTTATTCCTCTGCAATATGAGCTCCAGTGTCATACTCATGACTCTGTTGTCTGATGTAACTAAAGAGAAGTGCTGTCATCCAGGAAGATGTTAAAGCCTCCAATCTTAGAAATGGCTGAACCAATTTAACTAAAACAAAACAAAAAAATCCACATACAAACTGGATATAAAAAAAACTCAAATGAAACAATCAAACAAACAAACAAAACCCAGTGCTTGTGTGTTGATCTTAGCAAATAATGAGATGCATCATCATAGATGTCCCTACTTTTGCTCCATTATTTAATGAAGTAACATCCCTAATCTTAGAAAAGGAGAAATTAAGGAACTAAGAAGTTAAACAGCTTATGAAGGATCACAAAACAATTAAATGAGAAAAGGAGGAAAAAGTGCTATATTTGTATGTATAGTTCTCCACATTACCTTGTAGTTTAAAGTGTTGTTTTGTTGTTGGTTGCTTTTTTTTTGTTGTTTCGTTTTTTGGTTTTTGAGGGTTTTTTTGGTGGTGTTTTGTTTGTTTGTTTGTGGGTTTTTTTGGTGTGTTTTTTTGTTTTGTTTTGTTCTTATACTTGAATACTGTTCTTACAACTCCTGAACTCTGCTCTTTGTTTGACTTTCCCTGCATCTCCATCTGCAGAACTGAGCAGAAAACCTCAGCAGAACAGTATCCGTACACAGAATTTCCCAATGGCTTGTGCTTTCTCATAGAGACAGAAGAGCAGCATCAACCCCAGCTACCTCCTAGCATTTATGCGTTTAATCCCTCTGAAAACAGAAAGCTCACAGGCCAGTGTGGAAACAAAAACAGAGAGTAAAAATACACTTCAAACCCTGAAGAGCTTGTTTGGGTTTAAACAAAAGCTTATATCAGGAATTTTGATACCCTAACTAATTCTCCATGGCTTCTGCAGAAAATCACGCTGCCTTAAATGTAATTCTTTCCCACCCAATACAATGAAATGGAGGCATTGCTATTTCTTCTTGATTTCACCAGTGTTACACATTACATGACTTTATCCATGTTAGTACATAGTAGAAAAGAAATCTCCTTTTGTCCTTTAATGATACTTGTTTGGTAGGACTTTCAGCTTGTCTCTGTGAAATCTACTTTAAATAGATGAAGACCAACAACTCCATACATGGAGTTAAGATGCTGTAAAAGCTTTTATTCTGCCTGTATATCTGTGCGGCGTTAGGCAAAGTGTGGAGGTTTGTGTTCCTCGAGTTCCTCAAGCACGATTTGTCACTTTTCACAAGGAAGATTTTCATGTCTGGTCTCAATTTAATTTACTCACTGTTACTTAGCACTTTGCTCGCAAGTAGTCTGCATACTGCAAAGGAACAGCAGTGACATGGGGAATGCTCATAAAATGGTGAAAAATAGAATGCCTAAGAGGAAAAAAATCAGTCTTGAGCTTTAATAGTATTCTTGGTTGCAAAAGCTGGTGGTTCTCTTGAGTTTTCTTTTTAAGGAACATTCTTTTAATTTTCTTATTGGCTTTATTTATTTTGTTTTTCCTCTACACTCTTTGGACTTCACTACCAGAAAAACCCTTTTTACAATGTTTAGAGGTGTGTTTAAAGTTCAGTGCAGCAGAAGTTAGCTCTGTTCTACAACACTATGAGGGAATGCATGATAGTTTGTGCCTGTCAATCACTACTCGACATGCTAATGGTAGTGTTTTAGCATTAGTAGAGAAAACACTAAAATAGGAATGATGTTAATGATTGTTTAGAGACAGTAGTGAGCAAAGTTTGTAAGAAGTAATGTCCTATGTTAAATCAACAGACACAGCAAAGAAAAAACAGACTTTCAAACAAGTAACGTAGCTCTTTTCTTTTCAGGTTGTATTTTTTTCCGAGAATATAAATTGATCTAATGAAAATGCAGACATTGACTACTGACTATTATGGTTCTGTGACAGTTTCACTCTGCAGATTTATCAGCTCCTAATACTGAATTTCTGAGGTATCGAAGGCAGAGTACTTCCTGAAACTCCATCCAAAATTTAGTTTTTGTAAGGCTGGGAGGAGGTTTTTGTGGATCAGTTACTGTAATGCACTGAGTTACGTTTGTGTACACCTGCCTTCTGGTGGTAGAGTCAAACCCATGTAAACCTTCATTTTGGTCTTTGGTGCCTGACGACTTAAACTGATGGTAATTTGCCTTAATTCCTGCTGAGATTTGAAGGCAAGTCTTAGTTCAAGAACACGTGCTTTGAACACAGAAAATCCTTTCTTTCAGTCCCAATGTGAACTGTATTGCTTTATGAAGTTTTTCCTCCACCCCCAAAAGCAACTTGATGCCATTTTCCCTCATCCTATCACTTGTTACTTGGGAGAAGAGACCAACCCCCTCCATGCTCCAAGCTCCTTTCAGGCAGTTCAGAGATCACAAGGTCCCCCCTCAGCTCCTGTTCTCCAGCTGAACCTCCCAGGTCCCTCAGCTTCTCCCATCACTCTTGTGCTCCAGCCCCTCCCCAGCTCCATTCCCTTCTCTCAACTCACTCCAGCACCTCAGTGTCATTCTTATGGTGAGGGGCACAAAACTGAACACAGGATTTGAGATTGGCCTTCCCCAGTGCCCAGGACAGGGGGATGGTCACTGCCCTGGGCCTGCTGACCACACTATTCCTGACACAAGCCAGGATGCTGGTAGCCTCTTGTCCACCTGGGCACACACTGGCTCATGTTCATCCACTGTTGGCCAATACTCCCAGATCCTTTTCCTCTAGGCACTTCCCAGCCACTCTTCCCCGAGCCTGTAGCGTTGTGTGGAGTTGTGGTGACCCAACTGCAGGACCTGGTGCTTGATATTAATCTGATCCTTGCTTTTATTTGAGGATGGTCTGAAGATCCTTCATGGCTGATACTCCAGCCTCTACCAAGTATTTCTTTTTTTTGGAAATTTCAAACAGTAATCTTGCATATAGCTATACACACGCTGCTAAGGAGAAATTATTTACTTATTTGGACCAGGATCTCAGAAGAGTATACTGGAGTAGTTCCATTAACACCAATGGAGTTAAGCCAGACTATATAGTTATTACACTTTGGCTCTGGTCCTTATAAGCTTGTGTAAAGTTCAGTCTAGTTGTTATTGGTATAAGGAGCCAAGCTGAGAAGCCCAAGTGTTTTCTGAGACAGAGAATGAGCCAAATCTTTCCTTAGTTTGTTCTGCAATTAAGACATTCTACACTGGCTCCCATAACTCCCTCATAGAAAAACTGATGACGTACAGACCAGATAAGTCAGGTGAGTTGAAAGCTGGCTCAATGGCTGGGTTGAGATCAGCAGCACAGTGACCTAAAGACTGTCATTTCCATACCAGCAAAGTAGTCCTATTCATATGATAATATAAACGAACTAATAAATACAGCTCAGCAAGAATGTTTTCTCTGAGCACAGGACTACTTTCATGTGGTCAAATAATTTTCACTCTGCTCATTGGCAACTTTGGTTCTGGGTTTGAATTGAGGGAGTTAAGGTCTCTGGGGCTGTTAATCATCTCAAGGGGCTTTCTGCAGAAAATATAAGGGTGTTTACTTTGCTACCTTGGGCAAATTCTATTTTGGGAAAATGCAGGCTCTCTGGTGTTTTGGGTACACACAATAGTCATTACGCACTTTAAACTGGCTGGATTTGCTATGTAGAATTTAAGCAGCTGCCAGAGGTAGATGGCTTCACTCCAGTGCTGGGAAAAAAATAATCCTCTTTATAGTGAATTTGTAAATCACATTGGAGGCCTGCTGCCTTGAAAAACATGATAGAAATGTAAGCCATTATCATGTGTTATTACAAATGATGTCTCAGCTATTAGAAAAACAAATATATTAAGGGAATATTAAGATTGCTAATTCAAGCATTCAGAAGTTAGAAAATGCGGCAATTAAATCTGTGCATACAGGCTTAACATCAACCCCTGTCTGCTTTTAGGCAAACTGACACAGAAAACATTCTGCTCCTATCCTCATCCTGCTAGAAGACTGTTGCAGATGGTGAGGACTATCTGGGATTTTAAATATGGGTGTACATCAACTAGGGTATGAGAGAGGTCATACCTTTCCCAAGATGAGCCAAATTTCCTAGAAAGCCTAAAAAGCGCACCCTTACTGATGCGATTAAATCCTTTCTCCCTGTTCCTCCTCACGTTTCTTATCTTTCTCCAAAGCATAGCAAAAATATTTGCATTACCTTTTTCAGAGTGGGACACTTGGACATTTTTCAATAGCGTTCTTCTTTGATTTGTCTGCAATATTTTCATTTAAATGAAATAGCTTGAGGTAGGTTGGAGGCTTGGAAAATGTAAGAGACTTAAGGGGAATGGGAAGACTGTGTGAAAAGCGACAAATATGTAGACACAGCATCATAAAGGAAATTTCAAATCAGTCCAAATGATGTGGAAATAAAGGCACAAATGTGTCAAAGAAAAGTGATATTGCCTTGCTGGTGTGTGCTGGCCTTTTCCTGTTGCTCTCATATCTTGTGAGCTTTACTCAGATGCAACTTGTCTTCTTCATTCTCATTTAAAAACACTGAAAGTACTTAATAATATTACTGGCCTTTTCTAGCCTGTCTGCAGAAGCAGTGATATTTCATAGTGAATTCATTGTTAGTCTATAAGGAAGCTTTACCATAAAGGTCACCAAATTTGGTTAGTGCATTTTAATTTGTACACACGTTAAAGGTCGTTTTCCTCACTTCCATTGCAATAACACAGCGTGTTTACATTCTTATTGGACAATTGTGTATGACTTAGCTAAGAGATCTTATCAATGTAAATGGAATATAAAACAAAATTAATAATGATTACAACACTTGTGCAAGTGTAAGGAGATTTTTTCCCTCTGTATGTCTGCATAATACTTGGAAGTAAACACATATCTACAAGGTCTGATTTTCTGCTGTGTTACTCCAATATTTCCCTTTTTCCCCCATGTGAATTCCACAGCCTTCAGCAGACTTTCTGCTTGTGTCTATTAGAATGACGGTAGTTTCAGATTCATAATATCATCTCTGTTTAAACATGTCCAAACATAATTAAGGACCTGGGCTCTCAATCCAGCAGACCTCAAGTTAGCTTTCAAAATGCATATTAAGGGCATAGACAAACACTTTCATGCAATTCGAAATGACCTCTGAGGGCAGGGTGATCAAAATTGTGTGAACCTTTCTAATGTCACAAAACTCTCTCTACAGAGATTTGCATATAAAGTGTAGCATTTTATGTCAAACAGATTTGTTAATCTTACAATGAAGGAAATAGTACTTGAAAATTAATCAAGGTGGGTATTCATTGCCCAGTAGAGGCCCTTAAAAGGACCTGACCTGATAACTGGAGCTGTTATTGTGTGGTTTCTAAATTCAATCATTTTGGAGTTTCATTTGCTAGGTGGTTTTGAAGGAAATAGATCTCCATAGCAGATAAATTCTCAATGTTTTCTTCACTTAAGTAGTGGAATTGTACTTAAAGAAACTCTTGTAATCCAGGCTCTGTTGGAAAATGCTTTATTACTTGGTCATTATTTTAAAATTGTGTTTAAAACATGCATAAGCACTGTCGTTGGTAAAAATGCGTGGTTTTACTGAGTTTTTTTGGTATTGAGTAGAGGGTAGGTTGCTTAACATAATAACCTGTCTAAGAAACAATGACTGGAAAATAAACCTGCTCTCCTAGGAGGTGGTTTCTTGCCCTTACAAACTAACTGAAAAGCCTAAAGTATGTCAAATACTTATATTATTTGGCATTGTAGGAGGGAGGGACAGAGGAACATCATCTTGTATTAAGCATCTTCTGTGATTCTCTGATATCATCATCCTTATCCTTGTCCAAGGGCTAAGAACAGGGAGAGATGGAGTAAGAAAGTGAGATATTGGTGAGATTAATTTAGCTAATGATAGCAACCTGCCCAGTGCTTTCATCCTACAGAAGATGTAGAAAATTACAGATCCCTGCCTCAACTAAAATGCCTGTTTCTAGTGCTTTTCACTTCCTTTGTAGAGCCAGTTGTGCAATCTCAACCTTTCTGCCCTTCAGTGTCTGGTGTAACCAATCCAGAAAGGGTAGAGAAGCGTGATGCTGCTTTTCCATATGTGAATCAAACACTTAGTCACTTGGCTCATTTTTTTCTATCATTCTAGTCTAGTCTAATCTTTTCTATTCCATATAAATACATGAAAATATTGTTTCCTCTGGCCTGTCCTATTATTTATGTTTTTATCCAGCTAGCTTCTGAATTCTTAGCAAGGAAACATTTCTTTCCTTCTTGTAGCAGCATTGGCTTAGGCATTTCCATGACAAAACTTGCTTTTCTGGGCTTGAGGCTGTAATGGGCTTTAATAGTTTTTAATTACTTAACTATCTGTTGTGACATAATTAAAATGTCTTTCAACATTTCACATTTCACCCCCAAGAAATAAGTATCTTCTAGGCTGTAAAATATGACCTACAGCTTATTTTTATGAAACAATGAGGGAAAAGGCTCTTCCAGGCTCAGTCACATTCAGGTCACCTGTCAGTATAAAGTGCTGTGTCCCTAAATAACCTTGTTCATTCCTTCCGTGCTTTTCATTCCTGTTTCACGTGTGTGTTGAAAGAACCTCTGTCAGGATTAAAATATGTCTTTACTTATACCGCTTTACTAAAAAAGTACTGAGAGCCTAGTAAAAATAACCATAAAAAGCCATTACATCTTACTACAAAATTAGGGGGTTTTTGTCCCATGCTGCATTCTTTTCATCTTGGGAAAATGTGTACAATGAAGATAGATTAGCTCCAATTTAATCAACAAATTCTAGGTGTTCTGAGAAATGGGCTTACAACAGGTTGGGACAGAGCTATAAAACCAGAGCAGTGCAACACCATACCATTCAAGGTTCAGAATAAGCTAATGTAATTAAAATGAAATCAGATTATACTGCTGATTTCACATATATTTTCTAGCAGAAAATAATGCTTTCTGGTAGGTTTAAACTTCCTAAATTCAGCCTGAAATTTTGTTTGTTGTGTTGATTTCTGTATCTCTATTTAAAGAAGCATTTTAAGTGATAGTTAAAGGGAGCCCCTGTTTTCCAAACTGGAGGCTTGAGAGATGTGTTTACCTGGGATGAACCTGGTTTTTAGGAAATTCTGTTAAATTCTAGTGCCTCCTATATGTGGACAGAGCTTTGCAATTTATAAGGAAAAACTATATGGAGAAAACAGCGATACCTTTTTGTCACCTTTAGGAGAGTTTAGCAAAAGCTTCAGCCCTCTGTGAAAAAGCTGTTCCTTCAGTTTTTCTTGATACTTCTTAGAAGCTGAAGGGAACATGGGAAAGATTCAGTTGGTACCAAGAGCACTTCAGATATTGATACTTTTGCTGTGCAAACAGTCCTAGGTATGTCTTTTCTTTAGTAAGCATGCAAGTATGATTCACCTGCAAGTGGAAGATGCGGGATTAATTTATTTTACAATTGCTCCTGCAAGAGGAGGTCACATTTCCCATAACCTTTCTATGCTGGAGACCAGGAAAGCCAAGGAGAACAGGGAATAATATTAATGCATAGCGTGAAAGGAAGATCTTCAGCAGCTGAGGGGAGAAAGATCTGGAAAAAGATGAGTGGAATCAACTGTGGATTAGTCAGATGCGTGGGAAACTAAATGTTATAAAAATGCAAAGCTCCCTGAAGAATTATGTCATGAAATAAATGATTCATTTTACATGTGGTTTGCGTTCTTTTTGTTGTTTCTGCTACTAATTTTAAGGCAGAAAGCTAGTAGTATCTGTCTCAGGGCAGTAAGGAACTTTACATGGTGAGAAATGACCCCATTTCAGGTTTGGAAATGGTCTACCATTTCCATTTACTATAGATTAACCTTGATTCAATGAATGGCATCATGAATCACTTTTTTCCCTTTTTCTTTTCCTTTTTTTTTTTTTCCTTGGAGCCTTGGAATTTTCTTGAGATCAGCTATACTTCCACCTATGGCACATCTCCACTCCCTCAGCATAAAATGGACACAAACCCAGCACTGTGTTGGTGTTTGGGATGGAAGGCATTAATTAGATGTTTCTGCTCTTGTGGAACTCCCATGGGAAAATTAGGAGCTTGGTGTTAAGTGAAAAGTTTGTGTGATCTCATGTGAATGTGGCTTTGAATAGACATTCCAAGAAAAATTAAGTAGATGACTAAAATTTATAAGCATATATGACATGCATAGCATAATAATTACCCATGTGCTGAATAAGGCAGAGATCTGATTTGAGAGAGGGAAAAAATAGTACCTGTATATGTGTACCTGGGAAACTTAAACTCTAGCATTTCCTAGCTGTTGAGAGCTTTCATTTCTGATCTTGTGATGCTTCCAGTGTGTGTTGATGCCTTGAGTTATCAAAGATATAGGATTGTGTTTCTTTCCTCAAGAATGACAGGGCTGACATTAAGGCACTGTATATAATCTCCATTTTGGAGATTCTGCTAATCTGAACCAGAGATAATAACCAGGGTTCATTACATGTAATATTACCGTTTATTCTGTTTGTTATTGTATATTTATGTGAAACTCAGGTGAGGGTGCCTATACCATGATCTGGAGGTCCTATCTGGTGAACTTAACAATCTGTCTGACCTGCTCAGGACCTGTGTTTCTATTGCTCCTCCAGCATGTACAGATTTATGACTGGAGACTAAAGGGACTCAAAGAACTGAACATTTCCCTTCTTGAAATATAAAGGAAGAGCTAGGAATTAAGAGGAGAATCCTGCAACAGATGATATGGCTGTGAAAGACAGCAATACTAAATCCACTAAGAGATGTTATACACGGAGTGGGAATCATTATCCTGACTTACCAACCAGGACAAGGCCGTAAAATGTGAACCATATACCAGAATAAAGGCTTGGCCACATCTCTCCTACCGTCTGGTTAGGCTGTTAGTCTCTTCATCGTTGAATTTTATGCTTGCTTTATGTTCATTAAAAACAAGAAAAAAGTGGCAGAAGTGGGGAGAGACTACATAAAGTGCAAAATAAAAGTGAGTAGGACTTTACAATGCTAGAAAGAGCAAAACAAAAGAATCTCTCTGCAAAGGAACTGATGAAAATGCCATCTGAAGTGACAACTGTACAGCCTTTGAAACTCTCATTTGGAATAGTTGAGAATGCTGCTAGAAGGTAAATGACCCATTAGCGTCCTCTGCTGACCAAATAAAGGCTCTGGCGTTTTAAGGGTGGACAAGAACATTCAGGTGCTTTAAGATTGTCTGGAATTTTAAGTAGAGTTTTGACTTGGAATTAATCAAGGTTAAAAGAAAAGACAATGCCATAGCCGGCCTCTCATGTGCTCAGCTTTCAGAATGTATTTTAGTTACCCCTCTAGAAATGAAGGCTGCAAGTGCACAGTCACTATGAAAAAAACATCACTTTGTGCATGAAAATATATGTGTTAAAGAAGCACATAGCCCTGATACACCTGTGTTTTCACCTGTTTGAAAAGTGTGAGACAATGGATGCCCCCAAATGGGGTTCTGGGGAGTGGGAGAATAGTGTCCCGCTGCACATTCCATAGCATACCTGACCTTTTTAACCCATGCACATGGAATGATATGTTTAAAGCATGCATTTTTTTTTCCAACCCCAAAAAGAAACAAACAACAACAAAACACCAACAAAAACCCCACCATTTTTATGTGAGTAATTGAAAATTAAATGGAGAGCCAGGATAAATTACTGATTATCTGCTATGGAGGTAGGACAATGCAATGTCTTAAATTATTAGAAAATAATGATCTGGAAGTCCTCATTTCAATAAAAAGACACCAGTTTAGTTGGTGATTGATTCTGGAGGAAAGGACAGGTCATGCCTCACAGTTCCATGGTAGAAGTGCTTCCCCAGCTCTGCCCAGCAAAAAATGGATGGGACCTGGGAGGCTTGAGAGGGAATGAAACACAGGCTGTGGAAGAATCTTCTGTCACTTCCAATGTAAGAGGCCAAAACATCTGTAGAAGAAAATAGCTTGGGAACTATGGCTGTATGAGAAATGCAATGAGGTGCAGAGAGGTTTAAACCAGATAGCAAAGTATCTAGGGCAGACTGGGAGGGCTGATTACAGCAGTTAGGGGAAGAAAGGAAGAAAGAGTGGATAACGGCAGTAATATTAACATAATCTCTCCTGTGGAAGTGCTGCTTTATTTATAAAGAAGGTAAAGAACTCTGGACCAATGCCATTGGTTTATCATGTCAAGATGATGCTATCAAGTTTGGCGTCTGGAGGACTGGTTGATCTGGTCTCAAGGAAAATGTCTGATTTAACTTTGTTTCATTGAAGTTGCTTTTTTCTGTCTGTCTTGGATAAGAGGATTACGGATACTGTGGGATCATGGAAACATCCTTCTTCTAATCCATCCGAAAGGGAGGAAGAAGAATTGAGCTATCTGTAAAAGATTTGAAATGGGAGCAAACAACATTATATCCATGGAGATTAATGGGAAGACTGATGGGTTTAAGTAGAAACAGACATCAAAATTAAAACCCTACAGAATCACTGTTACCATATCTTAATTTGAATGAAACCTGGGTAGTTAATGCTGGAGGTACATTTGCCTACCCTGTGAACAGCTTGCCTTATTGCTTGACTAGTTTTCATTGCACAGCAGGGTGGATAGAGATTTATTTATCTTGCAGGAGACAACTTCCTCCTGACAGCCAGAAAGCAGATTTGACACCCCTGACCAAAACCACACTGAGTAGCCTTACCCAAATCCAGCCCTCCAAGCAGAGTTTGGAAACCTAGTGTGACACAAACAATGATTTAAGAAGGAAGAAAATAGTGTAGAGAAGGTGTTTGTATTTAAGGGAAATTTTCACTGAAAAGGAAGAAACTGGATTGTCCAAAAAGATATATCAGTCTGAAAAAAAGAGACAAATTTTCCCTGCTGTATTATTGACTTGTTTCAAACAGTTGTACCAATGTAAAAGCAGCAAAATTCCTTAATGGATTTACCCTAAATCTTCCTGTTAAACACCCATGCACTTATTTCTTTGTCTTTCTCCTCTTTTAGCTACGAGCCAGGAAGATGAAGTGCTGCCTTCTCTCTGTCGCGTTGGCCGTTCTGGTGTTCATTGTCATAATCATTGTGGTCTCTGTCAAGCACTGATCTGGATGCAGTTTCCACAGGTAAAAGCCTTTAACTAAGTGTTTTATTATAATCTGTAGAAAGGTTGGGAGACAGTTTAGGAAGCTGATAATGGCAAGAAACAATTATCTTAGCTTGCACATTCAGGGATGGCCTATGAAAATAACTTCCTTTAAAGGGTATTTGAGTTTGGAAATGTCATCCTTAGTGGATCCTGAAATGTAAGCCAAGGTGGTATTCAAACAAAACATCTTATTACCCTTTTCTCTGCTGTTTGTGTTGTGTTTGATTTTATATGGATCTCATAGCAATGCTAATTAATGAATCCCAAATCCATATGAATAAGAGATGCATAATTGATGTTGAAAACCCCAGCGTGAAGCAGGGCTGGGGACAATGAAACACTCCACAGATACACCGAGATGCTCCAAAGTGCACCTACCTGCTGAGATGTTCCAAAAAGACCCTGAAGCCAAGCCCTCATGAGGAGCAGAAAGACAAACAACTGGAGATTGTAGTATGGACAAAAATAAAAATGGATTTCTGATGATCTCTGCTCTGGGTCCACTTCTAAAAGAAGTATTGGTCTGTAGTAGTGAAACTGGGCTGTAACCTTAGCAGGATAAGTGAGACATCAAAACAACTTCATCCAACTAGTGAAGTTTAATCTATAATACGCTTTCTTTGTAAAGAATTTTCTTTAAATGTAAAGCATAAGACACAAAAGGAGTTTTTATTTTCCTTTTTTTTTCCTGCCATTACCATAGGAGAATGACTCATAAGTTATTTTTTACAGTCTCTGTCTGATACAAAGCATTCCTGGGTGTCTGCTTCTTTAGAGCATCACTAAGCCATTATTGAAGGAGAGATTATTAGATTTACAGAATTTCTCCCACCCCAAGGGGTCTGGCATTCCAGGTCTGCATGTTTACTGCCATGGCAGGGTTTCCAACCGGTAAAGCCAGAACCGCATCACAGAATGGTTTGGGTTGGAAGGGACCTCTGGAGATCATCCAGTCCAACCCACCTGCTAAAGCAGGTTCACCACAGCAGATCACACAGGAAGGTGTCCAGGTGGGTTGGAATGTCTCCAGAGAAAGAGACTCCACAGCCTCTCTGGGCAGCCTGTTCCAGGGCTCTGGCACCTTCAAAATAAAAAAGTTTTTTCCTTTTCAGATGGAACCTCCTGTGCTTCAGTCAGTGCCTGTTGCCCCTCTTCCTATTGTTGGGCACCACTGAACAGTCTAGTCCATCATCTTGACACACACCCTTGAGATATGGATAAACACTGATGAGATCCCCTC
The DNA here is from genome assembly GCF_963082525.1 of Nesoenas mayeri. Lineage (NCBI taxonomy): Eukaryota > Metazoa > Chordata > Aves > Columbiformes > Columbidae > Nesoenas > Nesoenas mayeri. The sequence goes on from NC_137543.1 coordinate 4,562,509, forward strand.
TCAGCTTCTCTTCTCCAGCTGAACAGCCCCAGCTCTCTCAGTCTCTCCTCATAAGAAAGATGCTCCAGGCCCCTCATCATCTTCGTAGTCACTGGACTCCCTCCAGTAATTCTTGACCTTCTTAAATGATGCTTTTCCTGCAGACACAAAGTAGGAGCCCTGAGGCAGAAAGCAATGAAGGGTGGGGATAACTTTTGGTTTAGAGACCTCATATGTCCCACAGAGACTTGCATAAAGCATGTGTGATATCACTCCTGTACTTAATAGATACTGCATTATACTGAGGTTCACTGGGACCTTTAACAATTTAGGTGGAAATATCCTAGCCTGAACTATTCTCTGGATCTACCCTAGAGGAAACAGAAAAGACTGATACTTTTTGTTTATTATTTTGTTTTACAAGACTTCAATGTCACTTGGCAATATTATCTTTCCACATGAGGCTGAAGTCATTGCCCTCTAATGTGGCTTCTTTCTCCATCGTGCTCTCAACTGAAACTACCAGGGGTTGATTCAAAACTATCACAGGAAGATCTTTATTCACACAAGGTTATTTAATCTTTGGAACTCCTTCTGGCATGATATTGTGGGTGCCAAAATTTGGGTCAAGTACCATCTCACTGGTTTGGGATAAGGATAATCATGAACCCTACCTTATTTTTAGGAGAAATGGCAGTAAAAGTTTTTCCACACTTGCCTCCTTACTTAGGTGTTTGGCAAGTACTGAAGTGAGGACAATATCAGTGAGATGGAACTTTAGATGGATCAAATATGGATGTTCTTATGGCATAGATGATGTATAAATTCTATGTATATTTTTATCCTTCTTTTACATAAGAGACACTGCTTATGGGTGCAGATAGTGATCTGTCCCACTGATTTAAGTCTAGAGCAACTATAATTTTAGTTGCATTACTCTGGTTTTGCTCTTCATAAGTCTAGTTTGAAAATGTGATCCATCAAGGTAACCTATAATATAATGAATATATATAGTTAAATAATTCCTATCTACTAGAAATTACATATCTTATCAACAGTTGACTACATCTAGACATATTTTAATCTAAATCCATTAAGCAGAGAAAGTCAGAGAACAAAAATATTCTTACAATAAAACTCCACAGGAAAACTAATCTTCTGTTAAGAGATCCATGTCTAGAGGGAAGTGAACCTAGAGATACTAATGAAAGCCCTAGGAAAAAATATAATGCTCTACTTTTCATCATCAATTGTGAAACTAATTATTAAGTTTCTAAAACATGAGTTACTCTCCAGAAGTACAAATGTAGGCAAAACCTATGTTGAGTTATATTAGAACACATATGTTTTCTGATCATTTTAAACTCTTCTTAATCTATATTGACTCCAAATAGTGTGCAGTAGATTTCACATTTACATGAAATTCCATGTCCATAGTGAACATTTTTTCTGTTCTTAATTGCAAGACAAATGGATTTTAGAATATCAGTGGATTTAAAGTTTAAACTACTTCAACAAATTGTTTCGTTTAAAACTGTCTTACATACTTAAGGGAGATAGAGAACAGCTAGGTTTTAACATATAACAGCTCTACATAAATGTTCAGAAAAAAATAAAGGGAAAAAAGCAAGCTAGGGAACTACTTACAAAATACTCTGATTGGCATAGAACACATAACTGAATAAAATCCTAAATTTAGTAATGACTGTCCAGAACTTCCACTTAAAGTGTCATCCAAGAGTTTGCTTTGTGCTGGATCAATAAAGAACCAAAAGAAACTTCACCATGCACCCCCCCTGCCCCATTCAAGTGGTTTAGGTCTCATTTGCATTGTTTTCAAGGTCAGCTTCTTTAGCTTTCACAAGTGCAGCCACAATGAGAAACCTGAAGGTCACTATTCAGTGAGTTAAAGGAATGATGCCATTAGTATCTGTGATCACTAATGATTGTTATGATCATTAACATATGAAGTCTTCCTTTTTTTATTTTTTTATTTTTTGTTTGTTTATTTTGTTCCTGTTTCTACTTTTGCAATAATGATACTGGATCAACAGTTCTTCTCAAAAGGGGGAAAAATCAGACATGACTTTGACAGATAAACCCATTCCTTCCATAGGAAAGATCACTTCACGAATCTTGAAAAAGTTAAGTACTTGAAAAGAAAAATCTCTTTTTCCTGTGAGTTTCTCAAGCAGTGCTGGCTGCTGGCTCAGTGCATTCAGAGAGATCAGCTGTTCAGAATAGCTCTGAGCCCTGAGTTCTGCCTATTGAGGTCCTTGCCATAAGTATGTCACGGCTCCCTTGGGGCACAGAGAGAGAAGAGCATCTACAGAGGATGTGGAGAAACTCCTGGGGACTTACGACTGTACATTTGTTTGCTGACACCTCAGGAAAATAGCCCAGGAACTTTTGGGTCACATTGCTCATATTGCAGCAACATTGCAGCTGCTCTTTTTGCTCTTACGGTACATCAGTAAACATCTTAAAAGGACAGTATCGCAGTAGCAGTCTGAAAAAAGTCTCTCCTTTAATAATGTCTTTGTCTAGTGTCAGCCTAGATAGACATTCTTTGTCCTCCTTTTGGCTCATTTGGCTGAATGCACAATTACACAAAGTGACAATCAAAGACTGTTGGACTCCTAAGTCTTAAGTGTTCTTTATAGGAAAAAAAAAGGTGATAACCTTTGAGAAAGATGCTACATGTATTAGACAGTTGCAAAATATGCTTTTTGATGACAACTTAATCACCTCAATCTATTTAGCCAAAGAAATAGAGAGAAAGAAAGATGACATGACTACTCTGTGCCCTTTTCTTGGAAGAACTCATTGCAGCAGAAGGTGCCCTCCCCATTTACAAGACACGCTTCAGTCAGACAAAGGTTACATAGAATTTGTTATAGAGGTCCTTAAACCCTGTGGACTTACTGTTCTTTCCAGCTTCAGAACCTGTGAACAAAGAGGTGAGAGCCCAGGGCAATAAAACAGTGCTTTCCTTCTTGGTAGTTGATGCAATGGTTGACAGCAATGCTCAGCTTGGAAGAGCAAAACAAGAAAAAAGTGTACAAGTGATCATTCAACAGAATATTCTCCCAGTCTTCAGCAACTTAAAGCTCAATATCTTTCTGATCCAGGAAGTAGTTATTTAATCTCTATCAGATCTTGATGCATTCCTTTCTTGTTAATTTGACCAGTTGCATTTCAAACCATCATAAACTTCTGAAATGTGAAATATCCTGACCAAGGTGTTCCACTCTAATTACAGTCAACCTGTAAATCTTTAATGTACAGCTAAAAATCCATCTTGGACAAGAGCTCTAGATTAGGGCTATAGTCCATATGGAAAAGCAATAACCAGGCTCCAGGTATCTGTTTCCTGAATATGCAACTGTCTTGCTTTGGATTTAATTGAATTAATTATTATAAAAAACTAGAAAATATTATTTTAATTTGGATTGGCTTTTTTCCCTCCCTTGCAATCACAGTTTTCCTTGCCTAATTCATTTATGGGTTTATTATTTGGTTAAATTTCTTCTGTAACTTGACCAATAAGGATGAGGTTCAGAAAGATGATTTTATACAATCTGTCTTTGGTGTTTGGTTTTTTTCCCTTACTTTCAGGCACTACAATATTACTGTGTGTCATTTCTCTGGTTCCTTGCACTGCAGTAGGAATTGTAAAACCTGCATTTTGAGTCACTGCATGTATTTAGAGGAGCAGAGGAAGGCTCCATCATGCAAAGTGGTCTAGGGAAGTAAAGAGCACCTTCATCTTGGAGTTTTAAATCTCCAAGTTTGAACCCAGGACAGCAGAACAGTTTTCTGCAAAATTGGATTTTGCTAGGTCAGCCTTAGCCCCTTCTGATGTCATGAATGCTGCACCTTTCCCTCATAGCAGGATAAAGTACCATGTGGAGCCAAGAGGAAGTTCTTCCAAGGCAGAGCACATCAATAACCCACCAGCAAATGCAATTAGAGCCTGTATCTGTTGGGGTCATGAGGGCGATAGGTGGCAGAGAGGGAAAGATTGACATGTGACGTTGCGGTACTCGGCATTTACTGTTCTGTCATTCCTTCCCAGCAAGAAACAAGTCTGGGCACCCTCTTCTGACACGTACAATAGAAATTCTGACATTTGTCCAAAGCATCTCATGCCTGGCAAAGTCAGGTTGTAAGAGCACAGCGGTTCCTGCTTAGTGATGAACAGAGCAATAATTCAACGTAATGAACACTGTAAATAAGGACAAAACATAGATAGGTTTGTGTCATGGCATTCCTTTTGACTTTTAAATTTATATCATAGGGCTGGCATTACTTAAAGTCTCTGTTTTTACCACACATCTATATATGGCTCAATAACTATGTGAGTGGCTCAGTTTTCAAGCTTGTTTCAATCTCTCAAGCCCTGAAAGGGTCATAATATTTTTAACAGCTGTCATTCAAATTCTAAAATAATTCACCCCTCTGCCCTGGCTGTGGCATTGCTGCCATGTTTGCTCTGCAGCACAATCAGGAGTCAATAACTCTGCAATGCCTTTTTATTTTTTGTTTTCCAGCTTCCTATTATTTTGAAAAGGTTCCTACATTTATAGTCAGGTGCCAATTCCTGTCGATTCAATTCTTGTCTTTTAGTCTATAATTAACTTCTCGGATCCTGGCATCCTTGCTAATTTTTTTGCTCTGGCAGAAAGACTGAGATATATCACGATTCTGCAGCAACTTTTGTGCTTCAAATTTAAACAAGTCAAAAATGAGGTCTGAATTTTCAATGATTAACATATAATGGGTCTGGCTCTAAGATTTTGCCCAATTTCTTAAATTAAGGTAGCATTTATTTTCTTGAAGACTTTCTTGGTTCCAGTGGCTATGTCTGCACTTCTCTTAGCTAAATTATTTCCCTGACAGCCAGTTAAAATCTGAGATACAGACAGGTAGAAGAGAGAAATGATTACCAGTAGAAAATGAAATTTTCAGAGACAAGAGTCTGCTTTATGTAAAAAATCCTTCAAAGTAACAGTGCAAGAAAAGAAGATCTGCCAGTAAAAAGGTAGATTTATTGCTAAGAAGTTCTCTAAGTTTTCACCAATTATATGCACCTCTTCCAAACCTTCAAACAGATGAATGTTTTGATGTGATATCTGGCTGAACGCATTTCAGGTTGACCTTGATTGTTCCTCATCTGCATGTTCTTTGGTCACACAATGCCAGATCATTAATTGTACTGTGGAAGAGAGCTAAGGGGGGTTGGACTAGATGACCTTTGAAGGTCCCTTCCAACCCAAACTCTTCTATGATTCTCTGTATTACGTTGCCTTTGCCTTAGCTTGAGAGTCCACATGTAGACAGTTCCTGCAGCTCAATTGACAAGTAGTAACATGAATTCATTGATTTGAATCCAAAGTCAGTAGGATTTTTGAGCCGTGAGCAGTCTTCTTAGTCCCATCTCAAGTTTCTACAATGTTTTTTAGCAATGAGTAGGAAAATGGAGTAGTCCCACTCAGTGGCTGTGGAGCGATTACCTCTTGGATGGCAAGTCTTTGATTTAAGCTTCCCAAAGCAATCTGCAGACATTAATTATTTATGCTATGTAATGCCTTTTGACTTTAGTCATGAAGACACACCTCTAAGAACCTGACAGAAGAGGCTCATCTTCAGCACATTAATTTGAACTGCTAGAAACTATGCAAAAATGTCCATACTGATTCAGACTAATGGTCTATCTGGCGTCATATACTGTGTCATTCACAGGTACTTAAGGAAAGACCATGTGAAAAGAAAAATAAATATCAACTAGAATAGTGCTCAGCACCAGTCATTCCTCTAACAGACTAAATATGTCCTTACCTGCCTAAAATTTAAGTTCCAGCTTGGAAAAGGTAGTCCTAAGTGTACGTCTAAAATCTTTGAATGAGTCAGTGATATGTGTCCTCTTCCCTATGGATACGCTCATTTCCTCAGGAGCAGTGATGCCTGGTGGAAGGAGCAGTTGGTGCTTAATGATTCAGGACGATTTTGAGAGGCTTAAGTAGACCCCAGCAGAAGGGAGGATTAAGCTTCTTATAAGAACAACACAGATTTATGCTGTCATGTCACTTCACCACTGTTAGCTAACATTTTCAGTTGGCAATGGCTGAATTATCTGTCTTGTCAGGCCCCCAAAATCAGTGAGACCATGGTGCTGTGAGAGGGATAAGAACAGAGAAGAGCAAGATAAGGGGGTCCATAATTCATCCTGGTGCTCCTTGACTCTAGGGTGGATGAACTTCCAATGAAGTCAGTTTGGGAAGGTGTGTGGTTTTTTTCGATAAGGTAAAATCAGCCTATTCTTTGGAGAGAAATTGCTTTTGACCTGGGGATGATGGGGAGATGGGCAAGGTTGCTATTATTGAGTTCAAAGTTTGGTGTGTGGGGAACCAGAAGTCTTTGAGTGGCCAATTCTGTGCTAGTATATGTTGATCCAACAAAAGCCACAAATTCTATACGTTTCATCACCATTTCAGTCTCCTGATTCTGTGATATTTTAAAGCTTTTGTATGTGAAAGAGAAAATTTGAAAAAGAGGTCTCTGATGCTGGCAAATAATAGAGATCTTAATTTTCCCTACTCAAAATCTTGAAGTGCTATTACTGTTGTCTTTTCTCCGTAACTTAGAAATCCAGTCTTAATGAATTTGCTTTTCTATTGAAACATCACAGCCACTGGAATTATAGCAATGTCCTGTCTTCAAAATCAGATGCAAAGACAGAATCTATATGTTGTGTTTCCTCTTCTGTGGACATGCACACAATAGTATTGCTTAGAAGCTCTGAGAACATCAGGTTTTGATACACTTAGGTACTCTACCTATCCATTTTCTTGAGATATGTGAAAAACATTGTCTGCTAAGACAGAGAGTCTCGTAGGTTTTCTTGGGAATAGGTCAGCACATAGTTAATCAATGCCATTCACTAATTGGCAGGATATGATTCTCACTGGTATACAGGCTGCTTGAAAGTGTTACATGACTATTATCCTTGGTGGTGGTGTCAAATCAAAGTAATTTTTGATCAGGAAAACCTGAAAACCAACACAGGAGGTTTTCTTAGGTAACAGTGTGTTAAAGAAGAAATATTTTGGCAGTTTAGCTAGAGAAACTAGCGTCCCAGCAGGAAAGACTCTTAGAAGAGCAGAACATGTGTGATTATCTCTTCAAGAAGAAAAATATGTATCAAGAGAACCGTGTCTTTGGTGTCAGTGTGTTTGTAGTGCCTCTCGGAGAGATCATGTGCAGTGAAGTAGATGGGAAGGCTGTCCTATCTCTTCAGTGCCAATAACTCAAGTTTTATCTTGGGCAATGGTAGCCTAAACGACTTGATGTTCAACAGTTTGGTTAGTATTTAAATATCATAAGAAAATCATTACAAGTAATAAAATACTCATAAAAGTGCTGTGCTTTATCCCAGCAACCTCCACTAAAGTCCTGGTGGTCGTAAACCTAGTTGAATGATGGTCTCATCCCATGATGTGCTGTAGCTTGTTGCATCTTCTTTGCAACCACGTTACTCCAAATAATAAAGAATTCTAATTGCCTTTCTCTCTCTGATGTGAGATTCATAGAATGGTTTCTGTTTGAAGGGACCTTTGAAGATCATATAGTTCCAACTCCTCTGCTATGTGCAGGAACACCTTTCACTAGTCCAGGTTGCTCAAAGCCCCGTCCAACATGGTCTTGGACACTTCTAGGGATGGGGCATCCACAATTTCTCTGGGCAGTCTGTTCCACCCTCATAGTGAAGAATTTCTTCCTTATATCTAATCTAAATCTGCTCTCTTTCAGTTTAAATCCATTACCCCTTGTCCTATCATTACATGCCCTTGTAAAATGTACCCTCCCTGGCTTTCTTCTAGGTCCCCTTTAAGTATTGGAAGGCTGATATGAGGTCTCCTCAGAGCCTTTTCTTCTCCAGGCTGAACAAATCCAACTGTCTCAACCTGTTTTCTCAAACCATCTTTAAAAAGACAATTATAATTCCACCATACTCTGTGAATTTTCTGAAATATCCCATGTAGTTTCATTAGCCTTTAACAGGAGTTGGAATCTGCTTCACAACAACCTTTCATTTACAGAATTTGTTTCAGGTCTCAAAATACACCTTTTACATGTATCTAGAAAAGGAGTATTTTGATTTTAGTATTCATTAAAGAAATAGCAGTCTTTTTTTTCCTAAGAAACTGACAGAGAGGTAGGCTTTTTACTTCTGCATTTGGTAAGGAAGATGCTTAAGATTTGACAGATTATTAATTCCCCAATTAGTAGCCATATTTTAACACTTTTTATATTACAGCGTTGAATGACTTTGCTTATAGTGCATAAACCATTTCATTTATCTCACAAGTACGTCATCAGGAATTATTATGTTGAGGGCTTGTACAAAGAGACACTGTATTTACAACTGTGCATCTCAAATGGTTCTTATCATCCCAGCTCTGAAGGTGAGAAAAGTTTCTTGTCACTGAAACGATACACTAGGTGGGGTAGAGGGAGATCATTTCAATTTTCGCATTACTGTGGTTGATTGTATTACCTCTTCCTATAGCTGTCCATGTACAGCCTGCTGAGAGTGCAGAGTAAAATGCATTAGTTTTGATGTCGTGTCATCAAAAGATGCTAAGAATAACATCCCATCCATTGCTGCCTCTCAGCTGATAAGCAGTAACTCATTAAACGGCAGTAATTTGATTCCTTTTGATTGTCTGCCTAGTCTTTAGATTAAAAAAAGAAAAAAAAAAAAAAAAAAAAGCTGTATCATCTGTGGAATATTTTCAAGGCATCTTCTTTTTCTTCAATAAAGTTTGAGAGTTTTAGAGTCATTACAGAAGAAGAGTCACACAGCAGCAATATCTTGAGCATCCTCTGCCCAGCTTTGGATTGGAGAGATTTTTGAATGGGGATAGAAGAAAACCTACCCAATTTTAGGCTTTGATGATAACTGCCTGCATTGCACTTTGTGTTTTGGTTGTATATCATCTTATGATGAACCTTGTGGGTCTCTTCCAACTCAGGACATTCTATGATTCTATAAAGTCACATGGTTTGTTCAGCCTGGAGGGGAGGAGACTGAAAAGAGACCTCATGGCGGTTACAGCTTCCTCAGAAGGGGAGGATGAGGGACAGGTGCCAAACTCTTCTCTTTAGTGAACCTGAGGGAATAGCAGGAAGATGTGCCAGGGGAGGTTCAGGTTGGACATTAGGAAAAGGTTCTTCACTCAGAGGGTGCTGGAGCACTGGAACAGACTCCCCAGGGAGGTGTCACAGCCTGACAGTGTTCAAGAAGAGACTGGACAACGTCCTCAAACACATGGTGTGAACTGTGGGGTTGTCCTATGCAGGGACAGGAGTTAGACTCAATGATCCTTGTGGGTCCCTTCCAACTCAGGACATTCTATGATTCTAAAAGCCCAACTTCTAAAATGCAAGTGCCTTGCAAAATCACAGAATGACTGAGATTGTTGGGCACCTCTGGAGATCATCTGGTCCAAGCCCCTGCTCAAAGCACAGTGACCTGCAGCAGATTCTCAAGGCTTGTCTGGAATACCTATGAGGATGTAGATTCCACAAAGTCTCTGAGAAACCTATTCCAATGTTTTACCACCCTCACAGTAAAAAAGACTTTCTTTCTTATGCAAGAGTGAAATTTCCTCTGTTTCAATATCAGCAAGCACTGTTTTTCTTATGTCTAGCGCTGTGCCTTGTAAAAGAGTTTCCTATATGAAAAGACATTCTTGTTGATTATTTTGAACAACATTGTTCTTAGTTTTACAACTACCATTTGTATTATGTTTACAACATGTGATTAAGGACTCCTATTAAATGTTCTGTACAAAGCAGATCGCAATGACCGATATTTATTTACATTTTTTTACAGAACACAGCATTGAAAAGGCTATAGAGGAGAAATTTAATGCAAGAGAGAAGCTATAAAAACTGCATTTCAGCTTGTATGAACAATTTGGGTGTTTATTGGCCTAGGAAATTTTCCCATTTGACACTCAAATATTGATGTGGGTTGACAGACGCACAAACTTCCTGGAATCCTTTAATTTGTAGCAACTTCTCTTTTATTAAATTATATATTCCAAAGAATATCTTGTTAATGACCAGTATATGGCAAATGTATTCTCCAAGCTTATTAGCACAGGAATAATTGAGGGTGGCTGCTATAGTTCATTAAGGCTTATTTATTTTATAGTTCATTAAGGCTAATTTTATAAGTATAAAATATATTTAGTAGCCATTTTTGCCTGGGGTTTTTTTATGTTTCTCTGCCATCTACTGCTAGCAATAGTTTCTGATTTTCTCCCTTGGTCCTAGGTAATCTTTCACAGTGTTTGCAGTGATCTGCTCAGTGATGGCTTTTAATCAACAGTTTTACTGGACAGTAGCAGATGCTAATCTTCAGTCACACACATATTCAGTTACTTGTGCTTTTCCTGGGTCAAAAGATCCAGTTTTCATGATCTCTTGATCCAGCACACTGGGAATTCACCTTTCTTTATGGATAGAAATTTTTCTTAGTATAGACACATGGTCAAAAATTTCAGTAACTTGATTCAGTGAGTACCCTGAAGCCCAAAATAAGTTATATAAACACATACAAAGTTGTACCATGGGAGTAAGAAGAAATAGGAATATTTTTATTTTATTTTTATTGATAGTGTAATCACATTTATAAAATTATTTAAAATAAGTTCTAAAGCTGTTAATGTATAGTATATTGTTTAATGTGATCAAAGCTATCACAGTAGTTTAACATATGGTTAAATGCACGAGTCTGGAGAATCAATTTTCCAGGCTGAATTTTAGCTAATAACTCTTTCATTGCTGTTTGTAATGAGCTATTATTAATATAATACTGAGTTTTCTACTGCCCTTTAGTATTTCACTGATCCATAGGGTATCTGCCTTATCCATGGCAGATACGGGCTCAATAGGGACTGTATTGCCACAGCTAGTCAGATTTATCGTGGCTCAGCTTTTCTAAAAGATCAGAAGGCAACATTCTCCACCTCTAATGCATTCACGGTTTTGATGTAAAGAGAAACTAAAGGGCAACTTTAGCAAGGTTCTGTCTGAGAATTGTTTGTGCATCATATATGTATCCAGACCCCTAGCTGCATTCCATGTTTCTTGCATCTTGCTTCTGTGTAGCCAGAATTTCGTCTGTTCTTGCTTCCCACAAAGGGGCAGTCATGGGAAGGAAGAAAGTGGTGGGGAAAGGTGGTACTGACAGATTAATCCACATATTTTTCCTTGCTTTGATTCCTGCAGCTTCATCGCATGTCCATCCCTAGGATGCTCAGTTTCTGGGCAACTGAATTTGCCACTGTTTTCTGCCAATAACCTTCCTTACATTCTTAGAATAGACAAGAAAGAATCTATTCTTCTTTCCATAAGATAAGAAACATTTTCATAGCCAAATGAGCTCATACAACCTACCAGAAGTGGTTGAGGAGCAGCTCCAAACTGAATAGCCGCAGAGAATTCCTGTAATACCCTGTTTCCCTGAAAATAAGACAGGTCTTACATTAATTTTTGCTCCAAAAGATGCGTTAGGGCTTATTTTCAGGGGATGTCTTATTTTTCCATGAACAACAATCTACATTTATTTTGAACAACAACAAAAAATCAACATTCATTCAAATATAGTCATGTCATCATCTTCTGGAACATCATCATAACTATTCAGACCCCTAATTCCATCATTAATTTCTTGAGACTCTATTTTCTTGATGAAGGGTCTACCTGTCCTGCTGCATTCTCTTGGCAATTAATTGTACTTTTTTACATGTATAGCTGCCTGGACACTATTTCAATTGACTTTTTTAATGAATGGTAACTAGGGCTTATTCTTCGAGTAGGGCTTATATTTTGAGCATCATCAAAAATCATGAAAAATCACGCTAGAGCTTATTTTTGGGGTAGGTCTTATTTTCAGATAAAAGGGGTAATGCATGGTATTTTATTTGTCTAGATAGGAATAAATATTAACTTGTTATGATAAATTTAATTTACCTGCTGTGTTTCAGCAATCCACATGGCTGAACTTGTGTTCAGTGTTTCCTTGCTATTGAGTTATCTCCTTGGATTAACTTGCTTAGACCTTTATGGTAAATTATGCTGATTCAAGGAATTCAAGTTATTTGTCCAAGGAAAAGGCTGGTGTCTTTTCACTGCAAAGAGTCCGAGTAATGAACCCAAATTTAGTGTTCAGTTACTATAAAACATGGCAACACATTATGTTGCTTCACTTTGGCAGTTCTGAAAACTAGACATTTAGGTCATTTCTCATCCGTGGTGAAATTTAACCACAGGCACAAGTTAACTCTTCCCTTTCTGCCTTTATCACCCACGTTAATTTTGGAGAACTTGTGTTCTTGAGATGTTTCTGTATAGAGAGACCAGTGAGGGTAATGCTGGCTTTAACATTAATGGAGAGAGAGGTTTTTGTGTGTTGTTGATAAATACATAGAGAAATAATGACCCTCCCATATTCAAAGACAGGGAGGCAAAGCACATTTAGGAAAGCTTCAAGCAGAACCTTCAGCACATGCTTAATGCTGAGCAGTTGTTACCTCCCTGTTGTGTAGAAGCTGATGAAGCTGCTCCTGAGTTTCAGTTCCATGTGTCACTGCAGGGACTTTGAATCAGAAATACAGAGAGAGTCTGTGAGTGAACTGGAAATAAAACTCTTGCCTTGTTATATCTACACTTACAGGTCAGGATTTTGTTTTTGTCAGGCTGTCCTGTACATGAGAGTTCTTCCTCCCCGCAGCCTACTGACAATTACTTCACAACCCACTCTCCCCATAAAAAGTCCCAACCAAAGCATTAGGCTTGATGCTGCAGCTCAGATAATCAGATGCCCTGCTGAATATTTTTTAAGAGTTTAGGCCTGCTAGAAATATTTTGTCAGCCTGTCTCTGACTTGCCAGTGAAAGGCAGGGTTTTGCTCTCTGTCAGATTTTTCTTTCTTCATTTAAATCTCCTTTGATGAGCTTCCTATTGGGTTTTTAGCTACTTATAGAGCAAAGTTAATTTTTTTAATTGCAGTTTCCAGAAAAAAAAAAAAGTCACTTCAGAGATCTTTTTGCTTTCATTTTTTCCTGCTGTTGCTTTTGCTCTTGACATTCAGCCTACTCAACAAGTCCTAATATGACACTCCATAAAATCTTTATCCTGTCAAAGCCCTGCTGTGAGCGTTGCCCAGTGCTCCAGAATTTGCATTTAGCATCCATTCATGCGACTATATCAGTGGGGTTTTCTTATCATTGAGTAGCCCTCCAGCTTTATATGAAAGGGCACAAAGTTAATGAAAACAGCTTTAAAACTCTATTAACATTTAGTGAGATTACTAAGCCTTATTCTCAACTTAATATTAGTTTCAGCATATTTGTCTTTAAACTCACAGTACCCAGAACCTGAGATAGCAGAAATAGTCCTATTGTTCAACCCATTTTTCAGATGATGTTACTTCAGAAGGAATTGAAGGCTTTGTTTTTGAAGGAGATTGTTTGAAGATTTGGGAATTGTTTCTGTTTTTTTCTTTTTTATTTTGAACGAAGAGCCACTCATTGGAGTTTATGATTCTTTCTATATTTTTTCCCTGGAATTCCTGGAAAAATGAATCTCAGAGGGAGAAAGATCTCCTGAAAATGTCACATGATATCCTGCTTCTTTCAGAATGTTAATTAAGATTTTCCTTCAGACATAAACTTAGTTTGCTCTTGCTTTTCTTGGGGAGAAAACAAGAGATAAAAACATAGTGTGGTAATGATACAGAAACACAAATTCACAGAATCACAGAATGGTTAGGCTTGGAAGGGACCTCTGGAGATCATTCAATCCAACCCACCTGCTAAAGCAGGTTCACCAGAACAGATCACACAAGAATGTGTCCAGGTGGGTTTGAATGTCTCCAGAGAAAGAGACTCCACAACCTCTCTGGGCAGCCTGTTCCAGGGCTCTGGCACCCTCAATGTAAAAAAGTTTTTCCTCATACTCAGATGGAACCTCCTGTGCTTCAGTCTGTGCCCATTGTGCCTCATCCTATCATTGGGCACCACTGAAAAGAGTCTGATCCGTCCTCTTGACACCCACCAGTGAGATATTGATAAACATTGATGAGATCCCCTCTCAGCTTCTCTTCTCCAGGCTGAACAGACCCATCTCTCTCAGTCTCTCCTCAAAAGAAAGATGCTCATAAGAAAGATGCTCATAAGAAAGGTGCTCCAGACCCCTCATCATCTTTGTCTCCCACCGCTGGACTCTCTCCAGTAATTCTTTGTCCTCTTAAACTGGGGAACCCAGAACTAGACACAGAACTCCAGATGTGGCCTCACCAGGGCAGAGCAGAGAGGAAGGAACAACCTCCCTTGACCTGCTGCTCACACTCCTGCTAATGCACCCCAGGTACCATTGCCTTCTTGGCCACAAGGGCACATCATTGACTTATGGTCAACCTGTTGGCAACCGGGAACTCCCAGGTCTTTCTCCCCAATGCTGCTTTCCAGTAGGGTCAACCACTAACCTGTACTGGTTGCCTAACATGCAAGTGAAAAGCAGTATGCTTGAATCGAAGTACCGCTGTGCTTTCCATCCACTATCCTTGCTCAAGAAAGACCTTCAGGTGTCTGAAGTATATTGTTTGTTTTAAAATTACCAAGAACTTACTCCACCCTCAAGGCCAAGTTACAAGTCCATGTTGCTTAAGCCTACCCTACAATCCCATAGCACAGAGTAGCATCTCATATTGCTTGATTGTGGGTTCTTCTCTGGGTCCTATGTGGTTCCCTTGTGTTCCTTAGATAGTGTTATGTATTTTTTTGCTGTGGTTTTGCTCTGGAAGTACCCACACTATTACACTCTGCTAAGAAAGACTGGAGCTTGAGCTAGGATGTCTCACACAAATTACTACAAAAGATGCAGGGCTTTTTTAGCTTTGGTCACTAAAGCCTTTTGGCATAGCTCTGGTAGACTGTGCCTAAACTCCTGTGTTTGAGTCATCCTCAGAGAAACAGCATGCAGATGTGGATTTGTTTCTCAAAGGCATGTTGATGGTGGTGGTACTCAGCAAAGAGATGGAAGGAAAGTTGCAGGTTCTGCCTGAGAATGTCAGTTCTGTCCCAGGGGAACCTTTAGGTAACACAGATAATGATATATCTGACGACTATGATATTACAGAGGACAGTCAGCATTTCTGGATATGCCAGTGTGAGACACAGACACTGACAAAAGTGAGAATACTTCTCAAAGAAATATGGCCCCAGCTGAGGTACTTAAGTCTTGCTATAGAAGGAAAAGCTTGAGAAACAATTAAGCTGTTGCATTTCAAAATGCACAAAACCTGATTTTATTTTTGTTTTTTTGTACCGAAGGACTGATTTGCTGGCTGACAAGGAACTGGATGAAGAAAGTGTCGATTCCAGCTTAGTTCTTGATTTTTGACATCTTTTCCCATGGGAAAGCCTTCTGTCTGTTTTTGTGTTAGTTCCCACTGCCCCAGATTGGGAAATGGTGTTTGGACTAATTATCTGTTTCAGTTATATGTTGTTTGGATCAATTCTTCTGCTAAAAATGGATGGAAATCTTCCCTAACCCAAAGGTGTGTTTGGAGGGTAAATTCTCTAAGTGCATTCCACCCCCACAGATACTATTGGTAACATTAAGAGAGGTTATATAAGGACTTCGGCTGATAAAAGGGCCTTAGGAGGAGAACTGGATGGAATAATCTTCTGTCATGTGTTGAGTCAGCTAATAAAAAAGGTAGTTACTTAAAACGTCCATGAGCATCAAAGCGTAACGGAAGTCTTAGACAAAGGAAAATAATTTAAATTACTATGGACATAATGAGAAATACGCTATCAGGTTTTACAAAGGCTTAGACCAAGGGCTTGATTCTCAAGCTGTAGACAGTAGAATTTCATGTAGCCAAGTGTAAAAAAAAAAAAATAAAATTAAACATGATTTATAGAAGGATATTACAGAGAGTGATATTAAGTGAACCCAGCTTGTCAGTTCTAGAGCTCAACGTGAACCAGGTACCATTCTCATTTGAATGAACAGAGAAGGAAGCATTTAATGCTAAACACTGATTACATGCCTACATTCCTTAATGATGAACTGTAAAACAGTGTGCTGAGCTGAAGATGTTACAATACAATGTTAATAAAAGTCCTGCATGGTCTTTCACCCAGCAGGTCTTAACTTACCACTCTGAGCAACCCCTCAGAGGTGCAGAGCTATCAATACCCCTGTTTTAAAGGCAGTAAAACTGAGACATAAAGAAGTTAAGTAACTTTCTGGAGGCTATTAGAAGCAGCACAATTGTAGCAGTTGCTCCCAAGCTCTCACCTTCCAAACTTGAATGGATTTTATTTGCACCTCACTATCTTCAAAGTATGTGTTTAGATAAATTAAGCAAAAATATTTGTGGCACATATCTCATTATTTCAGTAGAAGCGCTTTGGAGATTAATTTGATCTGCTAATTTCTACATAGATACAAGGAACTCTGCTGTGTGCATTTAAAGCACACTGATCCCATCTATTGAGGCTGCTATCTAATTGATTGTATCGGGTTTACAGTAGGTCATCTGTCTTCATGTTGATAATTTAATTTGGTTTTAGTAGTGTTCCATTATTTTCACTCCATTACATTTTTCACTGCCTATGGAATTTCAGGTGAGTTCTCTGAATTCCACATCTAGACAGTCAATTAAAAGTTGTAGGTATCACCAGGGATTGAGCAAGCCTGCCTCTCTTTTAATATTGTCTTAGAGGATGCTTGCTCTGTTCTACTGGCTGTA
This sequence comes from Nesoenas mayeri, assembly GCF_963082525.1. NCBI lineage: Eukaryota > Metazoa > Chordata > Aves > Columbiformes > Columbidae > Nesoenas > Nesoenas mayeri. The sequence goes on from NC_137543.1 coordinate 4,579,328, forward strand.
CACAACTCTGGACAACTGTCCTTGTCAGAAGAGAGGAGAGACAAGAGGAAGAGGAAAGAGAGAGAGGAAGAAAGAGACGAGAAAGAGAGAGAGAGGAAGAGAAGGGTAAGAGAAGGGTAAGAGAAGGGAAGAGAAGGGAAGAGAAGGGAAGAGAAAGGGAAGGGAAGGGAAGAGAAGAGGAGAGGCAGAGGAGAGGAGAGGAGAGGAGAGGAGGAGGAGAGGAGAGGAGAGGAGAAGAGAAGAGAAGAGAAGAGAAGAGAAGAGAAGAGAAGAGAAGAGAAGAGAAGAGAAGAGAAGAGAAGAGAAGAGAAGAGAAGAGAAGAGAAGAGAGGAGAGAGAAGAAGAGAAGAGAAGGCAGAAACCCATCCAGTTCACTACAGTGATCTGTGTTAAGAGCTATTTAGGGATGTTGAAGAAAATGGATGAGAAAAAAAGCACATGAAGCATTTAGAGAAGCACCTTCACCTTAGAGCATTGCAAGGTCTGAAAAAAGATCCACCTGGACTATGGGGCTTAACTCAGAGCCCACTGCTAAAACTGAGGGCAAAATAGAGAGCAGGACAAACTGGCGATGAGTGTAGGCTGAAGAACAAGTAGATATTGAGTAACATAAAGGACTACCTAGTTTATAGATATTTGCAAACTATTATAGTCAGGATACCAGGTAAACAAAAATTAATATTTATTTTTATACAGCCCTTAAATACATGTAACATGCCAGCATGAAGTTCAGATTTTGGATCTGCTTTGTTCTAACTGGTCCACTGTTTTGTGTTCACTTCTTTTTTGGCTTTGTGAAAACACCAGTGAGTAGGAACAATACTGTAGTGCCTACTAAACTGCCTTTAAGATATCTTCAGTAAATGTTTAAATATTTTACAGAATCTAGCTCCATATTCAGGCAGTCTGTACTTGAAACTAGGACAACTGCCTTTTTCACTGTAATGTGATTCACAGCTATAATCTGCTTAATATAATGAACAGGAGTCCAGCCTGACAAGTGTCGAGGGTTAAGATTGCGGGGTGACAATAAAACCCTGGCAGATGTATTGTTAACCCCCTCTCCCCCCCACTTCCCCCTTTTTGCCCCTCCCTCTCCCCCCCTTCCACTCAGGAGAGGCGATTGGGAGGAAAAAAGAAGGACAGAGAGAAGAGAGTTGGAAAAATTAAAGATGTTTTACTAATGCTACTAGTAAGAATAGAGAAAATAATACAAAATATACAAAACCAATCTTGAAAGTCTCAGCAACTGGAGAGCCGGCACCCAAAGTCCTGGATTAGACTCCACAGCCAACCGGAGCTGGATTCAGCCTCTCACTAGGCCTCAGTTCGCAGGGACGACTAGCAAGGTCCTCTCCTAATGTCGGCCATAGGGAAAAAAAAGGGGCGAGATCCTCGTGATCTCCCATTTTATATGAAGTATTCACGTGAATGGAATGTTATACACAGTTGGTCAGTTTCTTGGTCACTTGTTTCTCGTCGCCCCTCTCGCGAGATGTCCATCCGTGCTTATCAATAAGTTTGCATTCCATTGCTAGATTTTACCAAAACATTTGTCTGGTTCTCCAGGAAAATGCAGTTAATATGAAGGCTTTAGCTGACAGGCAAAATTCACTGAAAGAGAAACTTGTTTTTAACAAAACCAGGACAACAAGAAACAAATGCTATTTCTGCAGAAGAGTGATTTTATTTTCTCTATTAAATTATAATGACAAAAATAGGCAAATATTAGAATAAGGTGTCTAAACACTTATTTATGCTTCAGACCTCTTACTTTGAACTTTGCCTTGAAAATGCAGCTCAAATGGCATCGTATATAGTTTGTTTTGAGCTACTGGAAGCACAGTATTGTGTGTTCTGATAATTCTTTCTTTTCTAATCATTTAAATTTCAAAATAATTCCTAAATTCATGTGAGATACGAGTTATGTTATTTATTTTATGCCCTGCGTGATTCCAGAAATAGCTTTCTATTCTCCTTTCTAAATGATACTGGAATCTACAGAGAAAGAAACAATCCTAGTTCTGTCCTTTTTTTTTCCTGTAATAATAATAATCAACAGGGGTATCATTCTGTCTGTCTCTGTAGCACAATTTATCATCTGGAGATCTCCAAATGCTTTTGAAAGCACATGATATTAACTGTACTTTAGTGCCTGAAAAAGCAGAAGCACTTGGTTAAGCGATTATCCTGGTATCACAGTGAAACACCACACTACAGCTATGCACAAGACGACATCTCCTCCTGTTTTATTCCCAGGTGGTCAAGTTGTTTGTTTTTTTACTTCGGATGGGTTTGTTGTGCTGTGGTTATCACTTTGGTTTTTCAGTACATGCAATGTCGTAGGAGATTCCTTGCTGGAAGGCCAGTGAGTATTTGAGGGGCTGTAAGGGATCCTGTCTCCTGTAAGTCATTAAAATGCTTACAGAAATGAGGCCAGTACTAATGAAGGATACACAATTTCACCATGAATGTGCCACTATTCTCCCATTTCTTTCACAGTGCCATAGGGCCCAAGCACAGAGATGCTGCTGAGTTACTCCTGATGAGTATCCTAACCTGCTGCACACTGAATATTGAAACTTAAGGGAAAAAACATCAAACAACAAGAAAGAAAAACAACACCAAACAAATGAACAAAAAAACCCCTAAAACACTAAACCAAGCCAAAAATCCCCAACACCTTGGTTTTAAAGGGATATTCTGAAATCTGCGTTGTGTTCATTGAGAAGGCCCAATTTTCATAATATTAGCCTGAATAGTCTATTCCTAAGAGAGCCTGAAGACCTCACATGGAAGTCCAGCCACCCACTTCGGCAGCTTTCAAGTGTCATAAGATTAAGTTCTTGGCTCCAGATTCCCTGTTGTATCTTCCTATTTAACTGATGTACCTTTTTAATCATTTTGGTTACACAAAGCCTCTGCAGGAAGAAACTGTGTATTAATATCACTGGAAAACAGGCCTGAAGAATTAACTATAGCACCCATGAAGAGGTTTGTGGGTTTTTTTTCTTCTAATTCTTGGTGACCAGCCTTACAAATCCCTTATTATTCATTCATAGAAGTGTCATATTTAAAATGCAAATTCCTTCCCATCCTCCTCTCCCATCTCAATGCATTTCCTTTGAAGTATCCCTGGAGCTCTGGAGGGGCCGTCGTGGGTTCACTGTGATCAGCCAACTTGCAAAACCAGTGCCCTGCATCAGCTCAGGTGAATTCAGCTGAGTCCTACTTAGAAGTCCCAGCTTGCAAAAGACATCTGGACTTTATGGTAGTGGAAGGAAAAGGTGAAATAAAGGATAGCAGGTATACTCTTCTCAATGCAAAGATACACCTTTATTTCTTTGTTTAGCATTAATGCTACTGCGAGAACTGATATTTTTATTAAGCCAGAATTGCCTCTCCTGAGACATATCACAGGCCCATATCAGCAGAATCTGAAATGTGGCTATGCTGGAAAGTCAATAATATAATATAAACAGATCTCTGTTTTGTCTTGCACATGTTCTCTTGTTTTTGTCTCCTAGATTGAGAAGAGCATGACATCCATTCTAAAAAACAATGTCAAGGCTCAGCTGGAATGGAGTTTCTATATCCTCATGGGGAATGATCCATTGCTCTCGGTCCTTGCAACCATTCAGCCATAGCTGTTAGTTCTTCTAGGCAGTACTATCTGGATCTGGATAAAATTGTGCTGGGAATCTGTATAGAATCATAAAATTGGTTTGATTGGAAAAGACCTTTAAGGTCATCGAGTCCAACCATTAACCTACTGCCAACTCCACCACTAAACCACGTCCCTAAGTGTCACGTCTATGTGTCTTTAAAACATCTCCAGGGATGGTGACTCCACCACTGCCCTGGTCAGCCTTTTCCAATGCCTGACAACCCTTTCCATGAAGAATTTTTTTTCCTAATATCCAATCTGAACATTCTCTGGTGCAAACTGAGGCCATTTCCCCTCATCCTATCACTTGTTACCTAGGAGAAGCGGCCAATCCCCTCCATGCTACAGCTTCCTTTCAGGTTGTTGTAGAGAGTGGTAAGGTCTCCCCTAAGCCTCCTTTTCTTCATTAATTTTCTCTATGAATTGTGAAAGCCTGCTGTGTTCCACCACAGTACCTATATTCCTAGGGGGCTGGGGGAACATACTGGAGGAAAAGTTTGTGTTTTCAGGTAGAGTCCAGCTTAGTGGGTGCATTGCCCATGATTTGAACTTCTAGGAGTGACATAAATACTGATAATAATGAGCAAAATGGCATGGTAAATCATATTATCAATAATGGCTAAATAGTTTAATAATCTTCATCAAATGACTGAGAACCTTATCCAGCAGCTAGACTTGCTGTCTCCTGTGCGCTAATGCAGCCAGTACTTAAAACCGAGAGCAATGCAATTTTGAGTATAGACTGCACTACTTGAGTTAAAAACACATTTTTATCAGTTTAATGTGGTTTGTGGGGAGAGCTCATTCACACTAATGAACCACTGAAACTTGTGGCCACAAAATGATAGTTTAAAACTTATCAAAGTTTGTATAATAATAATAATGGAGTCCCTGTATGAATAATGTCAAATACAATGTTATTTTCTACTTTAGTGCAAGAAGATGTGATATTCTTAGTAAAAATCATTTTCCTAAACTGGTAAATCAAAACTGTACATACTCAGCTGGAGACTGACAAGTCATGAATACATGTTGATGTTATGGGTTGATGTTGATCCATGTCCATAATGAACTATCCTGTTGACTGTCACACAATTGTCTTCCACACATCAGATGCGTTCCACACAGCTTGACATCCTCACATGGTTGCACGCTTTGTCTGTCTTACTGCCCTTTTCCAAGCTGGAACTCAAGTATTGCATCTTTCCTCCTTTTTAACCAAGTCCTGGATGCCCTTAAGGAAAATGTTGGCCTTTTCAGGAAAACCCAGTCCTTCTACTATCTGCTCTCTGGAAAGTAGCTTGACAGAAAAGGGACAGGGGGTCCTGGTGGGCACCAAATTGAACATGAGCCAGCAATGGGACCTTGCTTCGAAGGCATGAAATGATATCCTGAGCTGCCTTAGACGAAGTATTGCCAGGAGAACAAGGGAAGTGATCCTTCACCTCTACTCAACACTGGTGAGGCCACACCTAGAGTACTGTGTCCAGGTCTGGCCTCCTCAGTAGAAGACAGACATGGACATAATGGAGAGAGTCCAGCAAAAGGCCACAGGATCTGGATCATCTTTCTTATGAGAAAAGGCTGAGAGAACTGGGACTGTTTAGCCTGGAGAAGAGAAGGCTGAGGGAGTATCTTATTAATAAATATAAATTCCTGAAGGGAGGGTGCAAAGCAGATGGAACCAAGACATTTTCAGTGGTGTCCAGGGACAGGAACAGAGACAATGGGCACAAACTGAGACACAAGACGCTCTCTCTGAAAATCCAGAAATATTTTTTTGCTTTGAGGGTGAGTGAACACAGGCACAGGGTGACCAGGAAAGTGGAGTCTCCCTGCTTGGAGATATTCAAAAGCCATAGTCCTGGTTAGCCAGCTGTAGGTGGCCCTGCTTGAGCAGGTGGGGTGGACCAGTGACCTCATAGAATGGTTTAGATTGGAAGGGACCTTTAAGGGTCATCTAATCCAGTCCCCTTGCCATAGGCAGGAACATCTTACACTAGATCAGGTTGCTCCAAGCCTTGTCCAACCTGACCATCAGAGTTCTCTTTCAAAATCAACCATTCCATGTTTCTGTGGTTTCAAATACGAATAATTAGAGAGAGAAAACTGGACATGTGGTTGCCTAGAAAAGCCAAACATCCTCGAACAGCAGAGTGATCAAGTTTGCATCTTCTCACAGATTTCATTAGCAAAAATGTAGTGAGTGACACAAACTTCCTTTACCAAATTCCCTTAGGTGTATTTGGCTTTTGTGCTTTGTATTTGGCTCCATGGATATCTGGGAGGCCTACTGCTGCTTTTAAACATGATTTGTGGTTTTATTAAATGGATTTTGGAGTTAATTGTGTTGAGATGGTTCTGCCTGCCAACAGGAAACCTGGACAGCATTTCCAATGCCCTTCAGCCTGCATAATCTAAATAAATTCATGAATGCACAACAATTATTCTACCTTGTTCCTCTTGCCCAGCAACATGTGTTGGCTCAAAGAACTCAGATTTGCTGTAATCGCCTTTTCCTCTCCAGTAACTCCTTAGAATTCAGCCATCTCCTTCAAATAACTCTACAACTTCCATAAATTCTAATTATCTCAGATTTTGTTTCTTTTTATGAACTTTTGTATTTGGGATATTTTGTGTAGCTTGAAAGAGTAGTCAGTAGTTTGGAACCGAGGGAGTCACACCAGCACAAATACTGGGAGGATACACTTTCCTCAATTATGTATCTGTTGAAGTCAGAAATGCTTTTAAATTCAGTCATTAATTTTTAGTACTCCAATAAATGCATTTCTTAAACAGGGTTATTTAAGAAATAGGAATTTTGATGTTGGAAATAAAACTCTAAAGAGATAAAAATTCAGTTTGGTAAGGGACCAGGACAAAGTCTTTTCTGTATTTCTTAAATGTCCCATTTTTTTATTTATTTTTTTAACTAAGAAATAGTGATAACTGTGAAGACTTAAATACCTTTGTAATCCTACTATATACTGTGTTGTTCTTCTTAAAAATGTATTTCCATATAAGATACTTGTACCATACTAGATGTTCCATTACTTACAAGCTATCTTTATACAACCCTGTTTTGAAAAGACTTCAGAGGTGAAAAAAGAACATCTATTCCATTACCCTCTAAAATATAAGGTTGTTTTTGCTATCTATTTAGTCCAGCTTTAGAGGAACAAAGCAAAGAGGGTTGCATTGCTTCTGTTAGGAGATAATTCCTTGGTCCTACATTGCTATTGCTAAGCATTTAGTATTTGTCCATATATATTATCTGGTCTTTTCTTTTAATCCTTGCTATTCTGTCAAACAGAGCAGTTAGCACAGGACTGCCTTCCTCTGTGCAAGAAGCTATGGATTTTGATCTTAAAACATTGAAGATGAATTTTGATTGCATTTACACAAGGATTTATTTTTTTAAAATATTTGGCCAGGAAAACTCAGTAGTACTTTTTTATTAAGAGTTTTATAAATATCTCTAGTATTATTGTGACAAGTGACATCAGTTTCTGACTTGCTTCATATTTAATGAGACCTTACTGCTGTTTCTTGGAATGGAAGGGTATGTGTTTGTACTTTGTTAACATTCTCCTTCTTACTTTTGGCATCTCTAGACAATTATTTTTCTACGTGGTAGTATCACAGATGGGTGAGTGTGTCCATTATAGGCGGTGATCTCTGTGTTCTAAAATACTTGCAACTGTGCAACATATACATTCCATAGTGCCTTTTATCTCTCCTACCTCTACGAAATACTTACCAACCTCTCCCTCTTCACATGAAGTCAGAGGATGCAACTAGAACAGAGAGACAACACGTTTTTACTCTCTCCAATCTCACTTTACTATTTAAGTGTTAAAGGGGATTATTTAGAACAGAGAAAATAAAAATATTCCTTTTAATTAAAATTTGATCAGAACATCAAGATTCATGGTTATTTAGCACTTTCACTTGCCATTCCTACTCACAAGAGTTGCTCCTTCAGTACTATGATGAGTTTAACATCACGTTGCAGTGAAATCTGAAGATAGAAAATCTCCATTGGAAAGAGAAAGGAAAAATCACTCCTACAAAATGAACTGACATTTCTACCTGTCAGTTGAAAGTTTTGTTATTCAATACAGACCAGATCATGCCTGGTATGTGCCAATCCACCTATTCTTTCTGAATCACATCTCATTACTAATAGTACATCCTGTCACAGGTACTCAGGCAAAAAATACAGTACATTATATGGGAGGCAGAGCAGAATCCATCTTATTTTCTTTACAGTGATACTGCAGAAAAATGAAGCTTATTTTTGCCAGTAAAATGCAAAGACACTCAGAGAAATGATGCTATTATCCAGTGACTCGACTGATGGAAGGGTAGCTGTGAGGCACTGATGTGATGTGCTCATGAGGGGTTTATCAACTGATCCATTTCCAGTCAAGATACGCAAAGAAAAATGACATTACACTGGTGATGACAGGACTTCCCTGTGGAATACAGCATGTACTAATGGTTAAGAGGAATAAATGCAAGCTAGGAAGGTGGAGCAGAGGTAGAAATACATGACTAAGAGGGTTAAGATAGTGGAGAACTTGTCTTACAAAAGGAGACAAATGGGGTTCTTCTACCATGAAGCTGGAGCTCTAGAGGAACCCAAGTTAGCTCAGCTTGACCATGAACAGTGATATATTTAATTCCTGGGCTGGGGCACTTGTTCTGACTTAGAGATAATTTAAGTCAATCTGTGTCCTCTCTTTCAGCATTTCCATGTTTTTGTTGGCAAAGAAATCTGACAAAACCCACAAAGCACTTGTGTTTCATTTTCCTAAGGGGAGTCTGAGAGTGAATAAAACTACTATCTGTAAATCCATCAAGAAAATTGGAAGGTTCCAGCTGATAAGGATTTGTAGATTAATTTCCCATAAATGTGAACAAATTAATGCATTGGCTCAAATGCAAGTTCTGCTTTGTATATATTTTTCCCTCCTTTCCCTTTCATGTGCTTTTGTTACAGACTATTAGACAGTCTACGGATTGGGCTCTGTGTTCAAACAGATTCTGTAACTGTCTGTTTTTTTTTGTCAGTCCTGTTTCAAAAAAGGTAAATGAGACTAGCAAAGGGTTAAACCAGCTTGTAGGGGACAGTGAGACACACAGTTTGCAAAGGATTAAATCTCTAAATGTCAAAGGGAAGGAAAGGAAGAGTCTGCCTTGCAATCTTGACTGAGCATCCCATCATTCCTCGATGTTAATTCTGGTGAAACAGAGATTAGAAAATCTGCTATTGAGCTGAGTGGAGACTGCAGCGGGGAGATAAGTGAACCAGAATATCTGTTCAGGGCTCATTTGTTCAATTTCACTCATTCAGAACTTTTCCGATGAAAAAAAAACCCCATAAACCAAACACATAGGCCTGAATACAAAATTCACAACTTGTTCAGCTCCGCCATCATTAACTACCTGAAGGGAAGTTATAGCCAAGTGGGGATTGGTCTCTTCTCCCAGGCAGTCAGCAATAGGACAAGGGACCATGGGCTTCAACTCTGCTAGGGGAAATTTAGGCTGGCTATTAGAAAGCAATTCTTTGCAGAGAGAGTGGTCAGGCATTGGAATGGCTGCCCAGGGAGGTGGTGGACTGACCATCCCTGGAGGTTTTTCAACTGAGATTGGACATGGCACTTAGTGCCATGATCTAGTCAATGGACTGGAGTTGGACCAAGGGTTGGACTTGATGATCTCTGAGGTCTTTTCCAACCCAGTCGATTCTATGATTCTGTGATCACTTTCCAAACCATTCTCATGAGTGAAGATCTATTCACTGTCATGCAGAAGGCTTCAGAGGCTGATTTCTTAGGTTCAGGCCTGCAGACAGGTTTACGCTGTGGAGTTACTCAGTGTTAGATCTTATTTTTTATTCCTTGCTGTTGTTGACCAGAAGCTTGGAGAAGAATGGATACAAGAGTATTGTCTTTGATTCAAAATATGGTCTTCTTCCTTCTGAAGCAATATTAACTGAATGTTCTAGAGAAACACCGGTATTGTAGATTGAGTTGTCAAACTGTTAGTCATTAAGAGATCCCAGGGCATTTTCCCAAGGATCAAATTTGAGGGCAGATAATTATAGTCTACTTTTTTTTTTTTTATTATTTTTGCAGAGCTTTTTAAAAATTTTCTTTTAACTTCTGTGATATGAGCCAACCCCCTGAGTAACAGAAAATCTACCGATGATTAAAATCTGGCCTGAAAAATTGAAGAATAAAAAGTGCGTATGCATAGAAAAGTATAAAAAATATCCAAGACAACTTTTTGTATGGGAAGAAGACTGAAGATAAAGTTAAAAGAGAACAAATATGTTATCACACAGATAGTAAAATATTATCTTTTATTCCTCTAAATGTGTTCTCTATTCCACTGGGAAGGACCCTGCATTATAGCAATGAGCATAGTGAAATTCTGTACAGAGCGTGTCACTTGGATGACAGTGGTGATTAATTGGTAGCATTGAGTTTTAAAACACTGAGAAAAATACTTAAGAGTATGAGGTACCAGCTTCTCTCCCATTTAGATTCGATTTAAAAGTTTGCTTTTCAGTTGAGATATTGTCTGCACAGAATCAAATAATCAAATTTGAGTGAGTAAGATAAGGAGCAGTTTGATTTAGTTTTTGTATTTTTTCAGTGTCATCCTAGGTCTTAGGACCTGGTATTTTTTGTGTTTTACACCAAAAGAACCTGGGCATTTCTGGGTTAGTACCTTCAGATTTCAAGGGTGATCACAGGGAGGGAAAAAACAGGGATTGTTGAAAAAGTGAAACAGCCATCATTAAGAAACCTGTTGTGGTTTAACCCCAACTCTCAACTAAGAACCACGCAGCCACTCACTCACTCCCTGATACTGGGAGAGGGGAGGGACTCAGAAAAGTGAAAGTGGGAAAACTCATGGAATGAGATAAAGACACCTTAATAGTAAAATAAAAGTTGCACATGCAAACAAAGCAAAACAAAGAATTCATTCACTGCTTCCCAACAGCAGGCAGGTGTTCAGCCATCTCCAGGAAAGCTGGACTCCATCACATGGAACAGTTCCTTGGAAAGACAAACATCACTCGAAAAGTTCCCCCCTTCCTTCTCCTTCCCTCAGATTTATATGCTGAGCATGTTGTCATATGGTGTGGAATATCCCTTTGGTCATTTGGGGTCAGCTGTCCCAGCTGTGTCTTCTCCCATCTCCTTGTGCATCCCCAGCTCACTCGCTGGGAGGTGGTGTGAGAAGCAGCAAAGACCTTGGCCCTGTGTAAACTCTGCTCAGCAGTAACTAAAACACCACTGTGTTATCAACACTGTTTTCAGCACAAATCAAAAACACAGCCCCATAAAAGCTACTATGAAGTAAATTAACTCTATCCCAGCTAAAATCAGCACAAAACATTCTTGTGTTTCAAGGATGACTAAAAAAAATAATTAGGCTTTAGGAAATGCAATTTGCTAATAGACTGTACTATAACGATTAAGGGGAAGTGATTCTAATTGTAAATTACCATGTGCCACGTGGAAGGCACTAACACACTTAAAATACAATAGCACATACATCTATGACTAGTAATGAAGGTGATAATCACCTTATATTCACAAAGGAAATTATGTAATAAATCCTATATAATGCAGTTTACAGGTTACCTTGGCAAGGGCACTTGAATTGGCAAGCAAAGAACAGGCAGTCCAAAAGCTGCATTATATATTATAATTAGGAGCATAAAATTCTAATGAAATGTTGTTCTAAGTAATATTGATTCCAATTATGGTGAGGTAGGAGTACAATGATGTAATGGTTCAGGTAGATTCGTACACTGAGGAATTAGAGAAACATACATACTACCCTAGATGAGATCCCTTCAGCAAGATTTCCTTCCCTTTAGTAAAACTTACTGCTTTCTGACTCCAAGAAAAAAAAAAGGAAATAGTAGGAAAAGGATCCTGCAAGCACTCAATTGCAGCAGAAATAAATTTTCAACTTTAATCAGCATAAATTTAACATCCCATGCAAAAAAAAAAGGATGGAATAGCAGAGCATACGAGCAGAACAAATGATCCCCAAAGTATCCTTAATTTCACATCTTGTTTAATGTGGGTGGCTGGAAAGTTTCTTTGTAAGTTAGTCCTGGAAGGTGAGGAAGGGATACACATGGTGTGTGAAACTGGAAGTGAATTAAAAACAGCTTTTCAGTGTCAAGGTGGATGCTCTCTGGCTAAAAAAAAGAGCAAGACAAACCGCATTTATAGCTCTACAACAGTGATGGGAGGTTTAAAGAGGTGCCAACAGGAGCAGCATGCTATTAAATATAGGCTTACTTTTATTAGAACTCTAATAAAAGTGGAAATATAATAATGAGGAAAATAACAAGGAAGGACTGAAGGAGTTAAGGCCTTCTCTTCCTGGAGAATAGAAGGCTCAAGGAGGACCTCTTCACAGTATTCCAGTACTTAAAGGTTGGCTACAAAGAGGACGGAGGCTCTATCTTCACAAGGAACCACATGGACAAGACAAGGGGCAATGGGTACCAGTTGCACCAGGAGACGTTTCATCTTGATATAAGAAACAAATTTTTTACAGTGAGAAAAATAAATCACTGGCACAACCTTCCCAGGGATGTGGTAGAGTCCCCATCACTGGAGGTTTTCAGGCTGCCATGGGACGTGGTGGTAGATGATCTCACCTAGGCCTCCTTTCCCTGAAAAGGTTGGACCAGATGATCCTTTTAGTGACCAGTACAGAACCCGAGGGAATGGCAGGAAGATGTGCCAGGGAAGGTTTAGGTTGGACATGAGGAAAAGGTTCTTCAACCAGAGGGTGCTGGACACTGGAACAGGCTCCCCAGGGAGATGTCATGGCCCCAAGCCTGACAGTGTTCAAGAAGAGACTGGACAACGTCCTCAGACACACTCTGTGAACTGTGGGGTTGTCCTGTGCAGGGACAGGAGTTGTACTTGATCCCTGTGGGTCCCTTCCAACTCAGAACATTCTGTGATTCTATGATTCTTTCCAACCTGGACTGCTCTATGATTCCATGCTTCTTATGACACACGGAGAATGATTTCCAGTTCTTGATTTAGACCAAAAATGTTTGGTTTGAGGCATTATAATTACTCAACTTCAGACTTCCAAATAATTTTATATACAATTACTTTGATACCAGCTTTGTCTGAGTATTGTTGTCAAGAGGTAAAAATCGTATAATTTTCAGGTTTTCATATAACTGAACACAACTTCAAACATGACAGATTTGGAAGACTGATCACATACTTTACCATTTCCACAACAGTTCCGTGGGTCTAGTGAAAATATTAAAAAAGCAAAGAGCCGTAGTTGGAGGCAGTTATCATGTGTTCATTTTCAGAGTTCAGAGGTCCTATTCAATTTGTAGTTATTCTTATCTGTGCCTTACACAGATAGACTTGGGCAAGAAGAAAAAACCTAAACCTGATTCCTCCAAAGTTGATGGTTGCCACTGAAAATTATGATTACCTTTATTTTAAGACAGACAAAATTTCACACACTAGTAAACATCAAGACACAACTATGTCTGTTTATCTAGGCACACAAACCAGACACCCGAATTTTGAATAACAAGGGAGATAACAATATACATTTTTGTACCCTTTATTTACAGTATTATACCTTGAGCAATAAATAGTAGCCCTGTACTCATGAAAATTCAAATTAAAATGTTTTGGAAGTGAAAGTACATGTTGTTAGGAATGGAGCAGTGCAGATATTAATTCACAGTGACTTCCCTTTTCAAGGATGAACCCTACATTGATTACCATGCTTCCCCAACAAAATTATTGTTGTTTTATCATTTATAGCACTGAGGCAATGGGAATATCTCACTAACCCAGTCAGTCCCCATAACTCGGTATATTAGACTCCAGAAGAAGCTCCTGCCCAGCAAACAAATAAACTCAGCTTGATGTTATAAAAACCGTCAGATGTTTTGCGGCAAGATTTGGATGAGCAAAACAATGTATTTTTTAGATAGCTGTGACTGGATGCATGCAAGCAGAATGGCCTACAGAAGTGGAAATCACATCCTTGGAGCTTTACTGAAACTGCATCCTTGTCTATTTATCTGGTTTTATTTCAACATATGTCTGCAATTCCATATGCTCTTTGTTATCTGGAGTTTTGTCATATCCTCTCTGCATTGCTCTTATTCTGTCTCTCTCTGTTTTCCTCTTGTGGGACTTTCTCAGCCTGGCTGAGACAATTCCAGTGTTACAAACTTTAAATGACAATCCAGCAGGATAATGACTCAAAGGGATCCTCAGCAGTGCTGGAAAAAGTGAAGCACAGCAAAAAGGGACTTTTAAAAAAGCAGGGGGTTAAATCCAGGTAATCAGGTCCCAAAATATACAGGCAAGAACAAATGGTTGTCACAGGGTACTTTGGTTCACATAGTGCTCTACAAAGAAATGTGTTCACAACGCTGTTAAAGTTGTCACAGTGTAAGAGAGAAGGTTGGCAACTAATTATGAGGAAAATATCAGAAACAAAAGAGAACAGAAACAAGGTGATTAATTTTCATGATGAAGTTATGAGCAGGAGCTTTAGCTGTGCTGTGCATAATATTCTTACGGGGGGGAGGTAATGATCTGGTAAAATTATTGCCGATGGAGAACTATTCGGATTATTTAGAACTAAAGAGTCTTCAAAGAATCTCAATGACTGCACAAAAGGATAAAATGTTGACAAAAATAGATCCAGATGTATAGCAAAAAACTACAGAAACCCTGTGTATTCATTTTCAGAGTTCAAATTAGCAATTCTTGATTAGGAAAGGCATCATAAAGTCATTACCTGAAAAACTGAGTTTGGTGCTCATTGGCAGCCAAAAGGGCAAATGTAATGATAGTAATTATTAGAAAATGACTAGAGGACAAACCAGAAAATATCATTAAGCTAGCCTGTAAATTCACAGTACGTACTCATACAGAAAGCTGCATACCAGTCTAATCACTCTGCCTCTGGAAGTTATAGCAACATCAAACAACGTATAAACAAAGGCAACGATGCTGATCACAGATACAGAGCAATTTCTGTGCAAAACCTTTTGGTGATGAAGCTGCTTGCTCAGATTCAGGCCTGGGTGCAGCTGCTCTCCATCCTCACCACCTGGTCTACAACATTGCCGTGTGTTACTCAGAGAGAGACGGAAAAATGAGAGAGCGGCTTGAAGACTATAGCATGTGCTTGAGTGCAACAGCAGGGCTCTGAAGTAGAATTAGCTGCAGGATTAGTTGGTTTCTTGATTCTTTTCATTGCTGCATGTTTTTTATTCTTCTTTAAGTGAAGTAGAAAGGGATAAAATAGAAATGTCCCTCTTAGTTCAGGATAACTGCCAGTACTCAGATCCTTGCCGGGAAAAATGCCAGCACTCCACTCATGTAATATCTTTCTCACTTTAAGCACGCTCTTTAGGAATTGGGAGAAGAGTAGAAAGCAATGAATGCCCAATACAGAATGTGCATCTTCTTTATGCATTGGAAGAAAAAAAAAAAAAAAAGCATAAATTCCTGGAGTTTGCTACGTGGTATAGGGGAACTCTTATTTATCCAGGATTATGGTTTGTGCAAGTGCTTTCCTCACATAACTTCATAGCTTTCCAGCATTGGTTATTACTGCTGTGCAGTACCTGCAAATCTAGCTTAAATTCAAAAATACCTCGGTTAGAAACAAAGGGAGTGGAAATCTGGACGAATATTGCATCCAAAAAGGCTTTGGATTTTGGGGAGGAATCACACAGTGGTTTCCCTTCTCAGTCTTATTCGATGTATTTGCCTAGATGTTGTTTCACAAATGCTGGTGGTCTCAAGATAACACCTGGAATCCCAATTATTTTTGCAGATGCATGATCATGAACTTGTCTACCCATGGAATTTCTGCTGAATTTGGGGGCTTATTTGGGTAACAGATCTACATAGAGTAAGTCCGCAGGAAGACAATTGTTTTAATTGAGAAAGAAGAGCCCTTCAAAGATCCAAAGCAGATATAAAATGCTATACCCCATTAGCTTTCAGTAAGGTGGCTGTGCTTTTGTACCTTTGAAAATCTTCCTCCAAACATGTAATGCCACCATCATCGTTGCCATCAGCTCATCAGCATTTTTGTGGCTTCTCGGAAACAATTAGAGTTTGAAGCATCTATGGGGTCAAGATGAGCATTTCACCTGTCTGATGTCATTCATGTCTAAGCTGAAGGCTACCCATGAAGCAGTTAAAAGATTATTTCATTGCTATTGCTTATCCTAGATTATCTCATATATAAAGCAGAGGAAAAAAAACCAAAAAAACAACAAAAAAACCCGCCAACTAACTAACTAACTAAAACAACAACAAAAAAGTATCTGGAAATTAAACCCAAAACTTTAACGTTTTGGGTTTATCTCAGAGAGGGAAACATGCAATGTAAACCTTGCCAAGAAATTTCCAGGGCATAATGAAGCTTTAAAGCACTTAAAAATCACATTTCTTTCCAACCTTGACCTGGAACCATTGTTGCTGTGTATTTAGTGGAGCGAGTTGTGACAGATGTTGTGTTTAAGGACCTAAGGCTTAGAGCAGGGACACTTTGGAAAATATGTTAATGAGGAATTCCCAGAAATACCTTAATTTTAGGTCAGCATTATTGCAGTGTTGGAATACGGATCAGATGTCACTCAGAATGAGATCCACATAGTCAAGCCTTCTGGCCAGGTCATGTGACCATGGAAATAAATGGCAAAATTCACCGTGATTTCACTGGAGAAGGGAAGACTACGTTATGAAAATAGTACACTAATGTCTAAAGAAGGATGCTGTAGAAAAAAAAGGTGTCAGCTTTTTAAATTATGTAGCGAAGACAGTTTGCAGGGCATCTGGAGTAGTATGGGAGGTGTCAATAGGAGTTCTGTAGCAAATACTTATTTGAATGATTCCTGATAGCATTGGAGCTGACACATCAAACTACAGAATTACAGTTTTACACAGGAAAAAAACACTCAAAACATTTACCTGCAGCAATTCCTGTGAGTGCAGAAATAAGTAATAGAGATTATAGCTAAAAAATTTGTGCTGCAGTGAATTTAAAACTGGGGATCATTCAAAGGTCAGTTTGAAGGACTGATGCCGAGAAAATGCCCACTACTATCACTAGAATTGTATCACATTTTAGAACTTCAGTATATAAAGGATTATTATGTCTATATGTGGTCTGGTTTAAAATGGCTGAAATTATGGTGGATTTTTGGCACCTGTAGGGATCTGTCCCCCAGACACACTGTGGTGATGAAAGCTAAGAAGAAATTATTTTTTAATAATTTAATTCCTTATTTTACTCAAGATCACTAAAACAGTCATTTACTGGTATAGAATCCTACTGATCTCATTGTTTATCAGTATTTTATTTGACCAATTTTTTTTCCAACATTTTTGCAAATAATGGGCCTTTTTAGTTTCAAATAGATCAAAACAAACAGCAAAAGATAAGATCAAGCCAAAATAAAATCTAAAATAATGTTATTGGTTCACTACAAAATAAAAGTATAAACTGAAGTCAAACTAAATTCTTCAGTTTAATTTTGATTTCTCTAATTTCTTAACTTCAAAATTTTATATCGAAATAGTTGTTTAACTTTCCAATTACTTTGCTTTTGAAACATAAAAGCAGAAATATTTATCTTACTGCTTCTTTTAATTTATTTTATTATTGTTTTGGGCAAAACTCCATTTGCCTTTCTGCTGTTGCTAACAGATCCTGATTTTCATTTTTTTTTAACTATATATTCAGAAGAAAAATACCTCTCAAGCCCAATGACAACTTCTATGTATCCCTTCTTGTTTATTTATGTCCTTCAAATACTAATACATACACATTTTCTCTTGAAACATTTTATACTTCTCCAGCCAGGTAACACAAGATAAAGGACAAGAAAAAATAAAACTATGTAGCCTGTAAAATTTAATATAATAAAATTTCAAGTTTAATGACTAAGAAGCATTTGAAGGATCCAGGGATATTAATGTGAGGGCTTCAGGGAAGAACTGCAGAGAAAAGCATCGCTATCTAGAAAAGCCAAAGTCATGGCTGTGTTGATGACATATGCTGAAGTCCGCCAGCCAAACAACTTTGAGAGATCCTACAACATGTTTTTCTTCTCAGTCCTGCCTACAGACACTAAGATGAAATTTTGACATCTTGACTCTCATCATATATCATCTGCTTATTTAAAAGCTCATTCATTTACCGGAATAGATTATTCAGCTCTTCCCTCTTCTTCAGTGTCTCAGAAGATGAAGCGTGAGGGGATCTAAGCTGGGATATCAGAAGAGCAGCTGTAATGAGAGACATAACTGCGAGGTTAGTTAAGACTGTAAGTTCCCATGATAAATAAATTTAAGCATTGCCTTCTAAGAAACGCCAAGGAACTTTCCTGGGCTTAATCAAAAGGGAAGACAGAACAAGAAGAATGAAAACTTATTTATGACTTTATTAATACTGCAAACCCAGATTTAAGTTTGTGCCCAAAAAAGCCCCATGCTATGATGTCTAAATGCAATATTAGTTTTATTGGGGAGCTGAAGATCCTGCACCCAGCAGATGCCTTTCTCTGTGGTGTGATGTCCCAGTGCTTCAGCTGCACTGCACCCACAGTTGGGCAGCCCCATGAATGCTCTTCTCCAAGCCTGCAAGAAGAGGGACACCAAAACTGTCCCCCGTGCACAGTGGAAGCATCTAAGGTCACCCCAGTCTCCTTGCCACTGACAGTACGGTGAAGTAATGGGTTAGGAGAAATGTTACATGGAGGGCAGGGAATATTTAATAATGGGGAGGAAGTATATTTTCCAAGGTTGAGAGAAAAACATGTCTCCAGATTCTGGTTCAATGTATCATAGAATCATAGAACCATAGAATATTTTGGGTTGGAAATGACCTTTAAAGGCCATTGAGTCCAACCTCCCTGCCATGAGCAGGGACATCTTCACCAGCTCAGGTTGCTCATCCAGCCTGGCCTGGGATGTCTCCAGGGATGGGGCATCCACCACCTCTCTGGGCAACCTGGGCCAGTATTTTACTACCCTCACTGCAAAAAATTTCTTCCTCATGTCTAGTCTGAATCTCCCCTCCTTTAGTTTAAAACTGTCACCCTTTGTCCTACGGCAACAGGCCTTGCTAAGAAGTCTGTCCCCATCTTTCTTGTAGGCTCCTTTTAATAATGCAAGGCTGCCTGGAGCCTTCTTTTCTGCAGGCTGAACACCCCAACTCTCTCAGCCTGATCTCCCAGCAGAGCTGTTCCAGCCTCAAGCCATTTCTGTGGCTTCTCTGGCCCCTCTCCAGAAGGTCCATGTGTGTCCTGTGCTGAGGACCCAGAGCTGGACCAGCACTGCAGGGGGGTCTCACCAGAGCAGAGCAGAGGGGCAGAATCACCTCCCTGATGTGCTGCCCATGCTCCTTTGGATGCAGCCAATGATACAACTGGCTTCTGTGCTGCAGGAGCACATTGCTGTCTCATGTCCAGCTTTTTAACCACAAACGCCCCCAAGTCCTTCTCCACAGGACTGCTCTCCAGCCCTTCATCCCCAGCCTGGATTTATATCGGGGGGTTGCCCCAATCCAGGCATGGGACCTTGGATTTGGACTTGTTGAATCTCATGAGGTTTGCATGGGCCCACTTCTTCAGCTTGTCCAGGTCCCTCTGGATGGCATCCCATCCCTCAGGCATGTCAACTGCACCACTTAGCTTGGTCTAAAAAGTTTTTAGACACAGAAAGGATTTAGCACTTGGCATCTCTCCAGACAAATTAGCAGCATGACCAGTGTCATTGTTGCCTTTGCCTGTCGAGACCTCCCAGGAATGATGATGAGACCATTGACTTGCTTTGGAGAGGCTGCAAAGTGACTGCCACCAAATTGGACTTTCCAACCTTGAAGAGGTGGTATTGCTTTCATCTAAATCTCCGCAGTGAGGCTTCTGTTGAGCATCTTTAGAAGACGTGCTGCTAAATTTCGGCTCACTTGCCTACCTGGCAGGAGGCAGATAAAAGAATCTTCTCTTTGTGAAGACACGTTTGAAGGCTATTGTTAGCCAGTGGGCCCTCCTGCCTGTAGCAGGATCTTAGCTGCTCTGGTCCCAATCTCTGCTATAATGGATTAACTTTCATTTGTATTTTCTCACGCAGTTCAACCTGGCATGGGCTGTTCTTTTTGCTAAAGCTGTAATGGCTGAGGTAGCCTGAGAAAGGAGCATGTGTAGTCCCTTCTCTATTGACTTGACACTTAGTGGCCCTCCCTTGAAGATGGTGGTAGGTCCATGTCCTGGAGAGTGAAGGAGGCATATGGCCATGTCAGTCTATACTGCTATTTTGTTCAAACACATTTGTATACATGTTTAAAAAATAAAATAAAATAAAATAAAATAAAATAAAATAAAATAAAATTAAATTAAATTAAATTAAATTAAGAAAAAAGAGATGTACCTTTGTGATATTTGTTAGAATGGTGCAATGTCATAGATACTGGTTGAGTGTAACCTGGGAAAGTGACTTTATCAAATGGCGTTGTGAAGTTCTTCATCTCTGGCATCACAAAGATACTTTTTCAGAAGGTCACAAAATATTGTGTTGTTTTTTTGTTTGTTTGTTTGTTTGTTTCTCTGGTGCCAGGCAAGACATGCAACTGATACATCTCACATGAGATTGGGCCCTAATCTGAGTCTTGCAATTAGAGCTTGTGTGGTGGAGACATCCCCCCAGTGCTAGCCCTGTGTGATGGTGGTATCACCAGCAGCTGTGGTACTTCTGTGTGGTCTCTTATTGCCTTGTACAGTGAGGAGAAAATGTATTCTGAGACAGAGAACCAAATGGCATATAAAATATATATTATATATCCCTTACACTTTGTCAATTATTTTCATGGTTTTGTTCTTAGGCTCTTGCCATAGAAGGCACCTGGACAGGAGATATCCTTCAACCTTCAAGATAAGTGGCATGGGCTGTGTCCCTGCAGCTAAACTCATTTTCTCTCCCCAAAATAAGGTGACCTCATCCATGCTGCCTGTTTGTAACGTTCCTGAACTTTGCACAGTCAAGTGGCCTGAGTCAATGCTGCGAGTGCAACTGAGCCCTCTTTTAAGGGTGGCTGAGAATCCTCCCTGTCCCTTCAGTGTGGGTCAAAAGTGTCACCTGAGGAGAGTTTTTGTGGCTTAGACCAGAAAGACTCAACCCAAGAGAATGTGAGAGCCTTGCCCTACTTCCAACCAACTTTCTGCTCTAATTTCTGTGATGTAGGTCGTTCTGTTTTCTGTGTGGGTGGTGCAGCACTTTTTTCCTGCACTTCCTTCCTCTTTCTGCTAGACTATGGAAATTGCAAAACTTGTCAGAATCCATAACCATCTCCAGTATGACCCCCATCTCTGCCACAGCTTGTCTGCACCTAGAGACTTGTCCTGTCTGTAGATACTCGTCAGCTTATAATGATAAAGGGTGTTTGTTAAGACCAGCCTTGTCAGTATGAGCACAGGTGCAAAAATCCCCACTAATCTCAATCAGAGACACGATGAGCAGCTGCTCTTCACAACACTCCTGTTGTTCCTGCTCAGCAGCACCAGGGAGGCAGAGGTCAAAGCAGTGACAGGGAAGCATCAAACCAATGAGTCCTACATTCAGCAATTAGATCAAAAGGAATATGAATGGTGACATTAAAACTACAGGGAACCTTCTGCATAAGTCAAAAAGAAAGAAAAGAAAGTTGCCACTAATGTGAAAGGTATCTCAGCTTCTCCATGAAAATAGACGGATTGGTTTATTTTTAAAGCAGCCTTGACAAAACTAATATATTGTACTCACTTATTCCCAATGGCAACTAATTCCACCAACATGAAGCATAAGAACCCCCTAAAGGCACATCCTATCATGTTATATCTGACATACTGGGAGAAGCATTGAGCCTTTAGCTGCAAACCAAGATTAGCCTCATAAAGGAAGAACAGCCACCTGTGTAGTTAGGTCTAATCCTTTCCCAAGATGGAGTCTAGCCAAAAAGAGGCTCTTTGGCATTTGTCTTTAATTAGGCTGTTCCCAAAATGCGGGACATGGTTTAAAGAAGCTAAAAAACAATGCTTCTGCATGAAGCATTTTATAATCACTATTTGACTTTCAATTTGGTCTAGTGGTACTTTAATATCTGACATGTAAAAGGTACCACTTTTCCACATATATATAACCTAAATTTTATCTCTTGAGAAAAAATAATCATGTGATTCAATAACAAAGCAAGGATGTGTTTTATGTGAAGTGGGTATACTCAGTATGCGTAAAGACATGGAACTTTAAAAGAACCATAAGGGTAAAAAATAAGACTCTTCTATCATGAGCAAATGCCATAATTAATCTAGTTTATGTAACATATTTCAGTTTCCTTGTGCATATATTTTGGTATGATATAAACTTCAGTGATCTGATTCATGGGACATTATGTGATTCATGGGATGGTGAGTGGTCAGGGAATAATCATTTGTCCTTCTTATCTTCAACAACATGTGGTCACAGGTCTTATTTACTGTACACCAGTCAAATCCTGCTCTGAATGTGAAGTTAATTACTTCATTGTGGACTTTCATGTCTCACTTAACCATAGTATATCTGAATTTATCTCCCCAACATCCCTTTTATGTGGGAAAAAAATTTACTTGGATTTTATGAATGAGGGCCTGAAGTGCAGAGATGTTATTTTCAAAAGTCATTGCTGGTATTTAGATGCCAATTTGCTCATGCATATGGCATGTTTGTTTTTTTTCAGAGGACTGAGCTAGATGACAGTCTGTATGTTTACAACAGATTTTAACAGCAGATGTGCATGCCCAGAAGCTGTGGAGAAACCCAAAGGTCTGGGTGGTTGCTTGCCTGGTGAATGGGAGGCAAGGGGATCATGTGAAAAATGTTCCCTTTGCCTACATTTCCCGTGAGCTCAGGGGATGAAGACAGGAGCAAATGGATGGATTATGCTTAATGCAGGCAACATTTCTAAAGAATTTTAAATTCCTGAAGAATTTAGAAGTGTGCATCCTTGCGCTTCCAGTGAGCATAGGAAAACATGACCTTGCATCTTGGCCAAATGTGTTTTTCAGATGAATGAGGAAAGTCATATTCTTGATGCCACTGCCAGTATCAGTTCTCTATTTGAAAAATGGTTACTTTAGAGTTTCTCAGCAAAACATTTAAAAAATATTTTAATATTGGGAAAAAAAACCAAACAAACAAGCAGTAAAATTTCATCAGCTTACTGAGTTTGCACCTCGATAAAGTGATCTATGGTAATCAACAGACAAAGAATGACCCTCATTGAAAGGGAGGTAAAGATGCACATGATGTTTGAAACACATCTGGCAGCTAGTAATTCTGGGTAAGCTCATTCAAATGGTTATGTGCCCTCTTATGGCATCATCAGTGAGGCTATTAAGGCTAAGGTTATTTAGAATAATGGATACTCTAGCACATTGCAAACTTGGGAGAAGAAGAAAGGAAAAAATATAATATCAGCAAAACAGAGAGAAAAAGAAGGGAAAAAAAATGACAAGATTTTGACAAAGCAAATTCAGTCCTGCTGTTCAGACATAACCAGTGATCGAACATCTATGGTAAGCTGTTTGACAATGGAGATAAATCCTTGGGGAGCAGAAACTCAGGCTTAAAATAAATGCAGGCAACTTCATCATTAAAGGTGGGAACACTGTACTGGCTAATTATAGAATAAATGTATGCAAAACAAATGGTACTAAAATACATGGGTCACTGTCTTCAACAGCTATTGTAACAGAATTTTGAGCTTTATATTATCCTCTTCTGTGATAAAAGCCTAAGTCCGTCATCTGCTTGTTGTGCAGCATTTCATGAGCTATTTGAACTTCTTATGGCTTAATTCACTGTCTTCAAAATGCCTGTAAGGACTCTTAAACTATCTCTTAAATTAACCACCTGAAACCCAAAATTCCTCTGGGATGAAAAACTGAGTATGTGATTCCCCAGCTCAAGCGAATTTTTTATTAACACCTCATTGTACCTGGAATCGTACATTGATTTTGTAAGCAGGAGTGTGCCTTCTGGACTCTGTTCAAACAGAGGCTATTTTTTCTGACTTTAAGAAATTTGTCTCTTCTTTGCCAGATCCTTTGATGGTGAAAATATTAATAACTGAGTTTGTAGTTTTTCCTTACACTGTGACTTGCATTCTGGGTTGAGCAGCATTTCGGAGTAGAAGGGGTTATTTAATGTCTGACTTGCTCAGGCCTCTGTAAAATCCTATGAGAGCAACACATAAGGGTAGGTGGTAGAAAAAAAACCACAACACATCTTTTAAATAAGAATGAACATAAATTTCACAATCCGTGGCAAATGGTCTGTAAGTCTATCATGTTTTCACAGTACAGTCATTCTGCCTGATGCTGCAGAGAGAGGCTCCTATCTGAATGAGGTGCTTTTCTGAAGATATTTGCTAGTTTTCATAAGAATGTGTCTTGCTGCAGGATTTTCACCTCTCCCCTCTTCTAGAACATTATTGATCTACATGTCAACTTTTATTCTTACTCTTCAGCCTATAACCCCCTTGGCTCGAGTTAGACTGAAAACACAGCGGAAGAGCATCACTGAGCTGTGATGCAGATATTCAGAGTAAAAACCAGGTTTCCCTAAATATATGATGAAAATACTTCCTTCCCCACTGTGATGAAATTATTATTTCATACTAGTTTCTAATTCCCAAAGCTGGGTTTTAAAACTATTAACACTGAAGATGTGCGATTCTTTTGAATGTTTTTGCATTGAGGTGGATAACATTATCTACACCTCTGGCCAGCTCCTCTGCTCAGACCTGAATGGTGTTACAGGGCAGTGGGTTTCACAGTCCAGATACCGGTTTACAGTGTGGGATTCATCAGTCATTCTGAATACAGCTTTTCAGTTCAAATTTATTCTTACAATGTATTTTTATGCAATTCTGAATTAATTCTGAGTTATAAATTAACTTGGGTAAAATGTGATTATTTTACATACTTTTAACTACATTACCATGTCATTGAATTTGCACAATAAACCTCTCAGTCTTTTTCTCTTCTTTGGGAGAGTATTTTCCTCTTACCAGTCATTCCATCACCATGTCTTTTGATCTTCTGGTTTGTACTCTAAATGATTAACCTGCCACCTCTAATTGTACATTTGCTAGATGTTGCAAATTCTTACCACATTCCAAAATCAATTGGTAAAATTAAAGACCGGTTTTGTTTTGGTTTGGTTTGGTTTTGTTTGTTTGTTTGTTTTTTCTTCCCATGAGTCCATGCCTCAGTCTTGCTCCGCTATTTGTTGTCCTTGTTTTCACAGAATCACAGAATGTCAGGGATTGGAAGGGACCTGGAAAGCTCATCCAGTCCAATCCCCCTGCCAGAGCAGGAACACCCAGATGAGATTACACAGGAAGGTGTCCAGGCAGGTTTGAATGTCTCCAGAGTAGGAGAGTCCACAACCTCCCTGGTCAGCCTGGTCCAGTGTTCTGTCACCCTCACTGAGAAGAAGTTTCTTCTCAGATTTAAGTGGAACCTTTTGTGTTCCAGTTTGTACACATTACCCCTTGTCTTATCATTGATTGTCACTGAGAGGAGCCTAGCTCCATCCTCATGACACTCACCCTTTATACATCTGTAAACATGAATGAGATCACCCCTCAGTCTCCTCTTCTCCAAGCTCCAGAGCCCCAGCTCCCCCAGCCTTTCCTCACACGAGAGATGCTCCACTTCCTTCAGCATCTTTGTTGCCCTGTGCTGGACTCTCTCCAGCAGTTCCCTGTCCTTCTGGAACTGAGGGGCCCATAACTGGACACAATATTCCAGGTGTGGTTTTGGCATTTGTGCACCTACTTTGGTGTAAAAAAAAAAAAAAAAAAAAAATCTGAATTTTAAAAGAGGACACATACCAGTTGGGCTACATTGTTGTAGGTCCCTTCAGACTGAACTAGTCCATTCCATTCCATTCCATTCCATTATCTTTCAGTATATCGTATCTTGATAAGTAAAATTACTCTCTCAGTTTTGGACTGTCTTCACAAGTAAATATTGTTTTGAGGGGTTTTTTTTTCTGATGTGGAGTTGTAAAGCAGTTCTGGAATGGCTCATTTTCTTTCTTAATTGTAAATATATGAAAGGCATTTCTCCTACTTATACTTCCCTGTGTGGTTTATCTTGAACAACAGCACAGTTACTTCCTTTCCTCCTAACCTTTTGTCATGCTGCAATGCCTCAAGTGGTTAGGACCACATCTTGATTTGGTAATGTTCTGGAGTAATCTGTGGACATTTGCCATTTCTAGGTAGCTTTTCAAATGTGCAAAAGTAAAGTATTCAAAAGCAATTCCGCAGCCTTCATATCTCTGGGAAGTTTGGATAGGTCTGTACTTGGTCCTTTAGGTGCTGAAGTACCTTTGAAAACTTTACCTTAGCAGGATTTCTACTGAAATGGATGGCTTGGCTGGCATGTAGCTTCATGGCTGATTGCTCATAGCATAGCAACTTCAAGAGCCTTAGCACTGAAAAATAAATAAATCTGTAACAATTAGATGAGAGAAATTTCATATCTTTGCCATTAACACAACCACTGCTATTTTTAGTACATTTTTATTTTGCAGAGTGAGTCACACAAATGCAGTGAGAAAAAACAAAGAGGATGTCAAGTTCCATTACTGTAGTAAGTTGGTAGTCGACAAGGGCATCTGGTTGATAGAACAGTACAGAAAATTGCACTTTGTCTGACAATTAAGGGAACAAAATGGAAATAAAAGTCACTGTCCTTTTTCAATTTAACTTCAAAAAAATATGTATGATTTCTGCCTGGGGAACTTCTGTAGGTGGCTGCCTGCCTTCTGGTCCTGCTTAAACAATATTTTATGTTCAAAGTGGAGGAGTAAACCAGGTGATGAAATATTCATTTGACTAAATGCCTGTAATTTTGGGGGGGGGTACTGAAAAAAAAAAAGTCTCATTACTAATGAGTTTCAGTTTGAGATTTGATGTGACCACTCATGATAGGATATTGTTTTCTAATGAACTTTGAAACTAATTGCTGTTTGACACCAGGACTGAGTGATGCTGCAGACACAATGAGCCCAAGTCCTTTTTTTCAGAGCTGAAATAAAAAGCTGAACTTCTGTTCTTCTTTTAAAAGATCTAAAACAAACTACAGATCCTTGTCCTGTATTCCACTAAGGCTGATCACTGTACCTTCAGCTACCAGAATAGGAATAAAAAAGATACTAGTTTTGTAACACAACATTTTCACAAGTTCACTGATTCAGTAGTTAAAGTTCACTGATTCAGTAGATAAAGTTCACTGATTCAGTAGTCAAAATGGAATTTGAACAAGTTATGCCAAACAATTTCATTTCAAGTTCTAATTAATGTTTTGGGAAGTAGAATTCAAAGTAAGTCTTGGCTATTCTGTGCTAATATAGAGGTCTCACAGGTCACACAGTCCGCTGTGATGAAGCTACACAAAGTAATAACAGCAGCAGAACTGGCTGAATTGGGACCCAAATTATATAGATTATAGATTTCCCATACTTTCTCAGGTTTATAATTACATTATTAAAATGTTCAGTGTTATCACTTAATCATTCTTAATGGCTTGATATGTAACAAGGCACTGCTAAAAGAGAAAATAAAATAGACACTCTGCTCTCACCTCCTCCCAAATGTTTTATGTAGAGGCAAGCATCCCAAAATTTGCACTTACTTTAAAAGCATGTACACCCTCAAGGAGACAGTGGGAGTCACACCACATCCATATCCAGCAAGATTTTGGAAGCTTCCCAGCAGGATAAGAGAGGTTTTGGGCACTTACATCCTTGGAACAAGGCATCGAAGAATGTGAGGTTGAGAATCCATTTCAAAAGGTTTAAGAGGTAATTACTCCAACCCTTCATCATCATTTTTCATCTCGAAATTTCTGCCCCTATATGGATTTGACATTACTGTGCTCAGCTGTATTTTCTCATCTATAGCTTCAATTATTAGCTGGAAATGACTGTAATGGCTTGCACTGTTCCCCTGTTGCCTGATGGCAAGTGGAATATAAGTCATCTGTGTGCCCTGGCAGGAAAAAAGGACAACCATGTCCTGGGGTGCATCAGGCTAAAGTCACTTGGCTTGTTCAGCCTGGAGAAGAGGAGACTTGGGAGGAGACCTCATGGTGGTTACAGTTTCCTCACAAGGGGAGGAGGAGAGGCATGAGCTGAGCTCTTCTCTTTAGTGACCAATGGCAGAACCCAAGGGAATGTGCCAGCGGAGGTTTAGGTTGGACATTAGGAAAAGGTTCTTCACCCAGAGCGTGCTGGAGCACTGGAACAGACTCCCCAGGGAGGTTTCACGACCTCAAGCCTGACGGTGTTCAAGAAGAGACTGGACAATGCCCTCAGACACATGGTGTGAACTGCGGGGTTGTCCTATGCAGGGACAGGAGTTGGACTCAATGATCCTTGTGGGTCCCTTCCAACTCAGGTTATTCTATGATTCTGTGAAGCACAGAATAGCCAGCTTGTAGAGGGAGGTGATTGTCCCACTCTACTCTGAACTGGTGTGGCCCCATCTCAAGTACTGTCTGCAGTTTGGGGTGCCTTAATATAAGGACATCAAACTATTAGAGTTTGTCCAGAGGAGAGCAACCAAGATGGTGAAAGGCCTTGAGGACAAGACTTGGGAGCAGTGGCTGAGGTGACCTTGTTTGTTCAGCTTGGAGAAGAGAAGGCTGAGGGGTGACCATATCACAGAGACGTGACCTCATGACAGTATACAACTTCTTCACAGGAGGCAGTGGAAGGGGAGGTGCTGATCTCCTCTCTCTGATGACCACGAGGAAATGGAATGGAATGAAGCTGCTTCAGTGGAAGTTCAGACTGAACACTGGGAAAAGGTTCTTCACTGAGAAGGTGATCAGTCACTGAAACAGGCATCAGTCCCGTCAGAGTTCAAGGAACACCTGGATGACGCTCTTAGTCATATGGTTTAGTTTTAGATAGTCCTACAAGGAGCAGGGAGTTGGATTCAATGTTCCTTATGGATCCAACTTGAGATATTCTGTGATTCTGAATCAGTTCTGGGGGCAGTAACTCTTGGCAGAACACCAGTAAACTTTTCTATTACTTTCCTATTGTAAAACACTTAAGTGAGACTTGGACTCTCCATTTTCAAGTTTGTCGCTCCAGGTTCCATGTGGTCCTTCTGGGTCTAGACAGTGTATTTGGTAGCCCAACTCAACCCTAAAACAGGAGCAGCAGCTAAGAAGTTATATTCCTCAGGGATAAGATAATATCCAGACTTCCCTGCAACCAATAAGACCAGTGATTTTTTCATTTATGTTCAGAGATGGCTCATATAAGTGATAGAATAGAGTTCATAATTTGTGTCCAGGGGCTAAAAGATACATGGGGTTTCAAGGCTTCATGGCACAGCATAAGCAGTGCAGGAAAGTGAGTGAAGGGAGCAAAAAACATACCTGTGAACTCCAAGTGAACTGTCAGCTCCACAAAGCCACTTCTAGCATGTTACACCAGAGTCCATAACAGATGTTTCTCTCTCAAGTTGTCTCTTCTGAGGTCGCTCACTCAAATGTGATATGACGGCAATACAGTAGAAGGCTTTCAGACACAAATATGAGGAGAGAAATGGCACATGCAAGAAAGAGGTGGATGTGTTGGTGAAGGAATATTCAGCTTTTCTTTTGTATGACTGTGTAACTTTTCATGACTGTGTCAAAGTGTGAGGTTCTGGTGATGGTGGTGAGAGTAGCCCATGTGGTTGTGGATTTTTCAAGCCATAATTCACTTCAGCAAACTTTTTTTTTTTTTTCCAGAATTGTGGTTTTACAGGGTTTGGAAATCACTCTATTTGGTTTAGACACAGGTTCTACAAAGGAAATGTAGCTCTTCAACTGGCAGTGCTTTTAAAAAGAGAAAAGCATCTAGTGAAAGTATAACATTACTAGGAATTACTATCCTCCTGATTGTGAAGTTTGAAAAATGATAAGCCACCATGTTACACAAACATGTTATGCATTTCCAGAGCTGATTAGCATATATTAGAGGGGAGTAAATTACATTACACTAACTTCTAAATAGAAATGGTCATTGTCAGCCTTTGTGTTTCAAGGCATGAAGTGCTCATTAGCATCAGGAAAGAATTTCTGATTTCTTGGTCCCTGGACAAGATCCCCTTTCTTCAAGTCCTTTCTTAAAACATCCCCTGTAAGGGCTATCTAAAAAAAATTTGCCCAAGCTAAATAATTATATTTAGATGTATTTTGAATGTTTCAAACTGTATGAAAAGTGAATCAGAATTGCTTGGTTTTCAAAAGTTTCATTGCAGTTTTACATAAGGGTTTATATTATAGCCATTGTATGGCTTTCTGGAATATACTTTGGAGGTCAGCCTGTATTTTCAGTTGGGCCTTTTTTTGTTGGGATTGTTATCTATCTTTTTTTCCACTATACGGACGATGTCTCAAGCTTGGAATATCTAATTTTGTCACTGAGCTGTGCAGAGATTTCCATGTGACATATATTATAATATTTACTGTAATCCCAAAATAATATTCAGTTTTAGGAAATTTTGATTCAACAGGATTTTTATGCAATATAGTCACCAACCTTTAATGTGTATGAAATTGACTAAAAGAATATATGGGTATATGTAAAGATTAGTATGTCACCTTGACCATGTCATTTGAATGTTCCTCTGTTGTCTTATATGTTTTTCGAGGAGGGTACCGCTAAACTTTGAACACATTTTTCAATCAGTATTCCAAACATCTTGATTATTTGAAGTTTATTAGATGCTGTTTGCTTTTAAAACATGTATGGTAGTAAATGTACTTGAAGTATTTTTTTGTTTTGCTTTGTTTTGTTTCTCTATGTTCATTTTTAGTAAGAAAATGTGATGATATATGCAAAGAATATCTGCATGAGCTACAACTACTCTTTTGTAGTCATATAGACTTTCACTCCTCCAAATAGCAGGATGGTCTCAATACATTTGCATTATTGGATTTCTGTTATATTTCTCTCCAGTCTTACAGAAATGTAATATTTTTTCAAAATACAGCTTTGAGAGTACCTAGGAGATCTGGATATTTGTTATCATGTAACTGTTGAAATGATGAACTATCAGCAATTTGGGATTTCTTTTTTAATACTTTCCTTTGGGCTCCAACCAATTTTGGAGGCAGAAAGCTGAATACTACCATAATAATAAATAAAATCCTTACATAAGCAGAAACAGGGTGTTTTCATCACAAACAATCAGATGACTCACAAGTCATTAAAAAGGTTATTACAGTTGAAGGTAAAGGAAATCGTGGTTTCTGTTTTCCCCAAGCATTTCTTCCATGCAAGGGCAAATATTTTCTGTCAGCATTTTGAAACATATTCACGATACATTTTTTAGGTTTATCATTGTTATCCTCGCTTCACGTTTTTACTCACAGAAGAAATGTAAAATGAGGCTCATGAAAACTAGCCTTTAAATAAAGTGTTGCTGATTTGAAATGGTTGAAAGACGTGGATTTAAAGAAAGTACTGTATCAACATATAAATTTAAAAGGCCAAATTAATCTTACTTGTAATTCAGTCAAGGCTTAGACTCTTTGACAACTGCTGTGTTGCATTTATCTTGGATGGATGGAGAGATGGATGGGAAGATGTGATCCAGGATTTTTTATTCATAAGGTCTCTGTTCTGACTTTTAAACATTGCTATAAAACAACCAAAGTAATTTCAAGCACAATAGAAAGTAAATATTAGAATCTCTAGGCCTGATTCTCATTAATGCCATTTTACACCACTCTTGCAGTATATTGGGGCCATAAATGAAATTACATTAAGCATAAACTGTTTCTAGTGTGAGAGCCAGACCCTCTGTATTTACTGCAGTATTACAATAAACCTCACAAAGATGGTACAACACTTCCCACAGTAATGCGCGATTTTCTGTTTCTAACAGAGGGTTCATCCCAGCTGCTTTCTGTCTCTCAGGTTGGAAATTATTCTTCCTTTTGGGCTGTATGGTGTTGGTCAAGCTAGAAAACATCCATGAAAAGAATTCTGAAAACGAAAAAAAGGAAATGCATTTTTGAAAATCTGTTACTGGCTCCATCAGCCCTACTCTGGATTTAGAGATATTCTGCCCCTATGTATAGCTGATCCATGACAATTTCTTCTTGATTATTGAGCGCAACCTAATCAAAACAAGCCAAGCCAGTTAGGCCATTTAGGGACTCTCTGCTGTTGCTTTCCATGTGGGGACATAGAAACTAAATCCCACGCATGAAAATGACTGAAATAAAAGTGCACCTTATGTCATTGGGCAAATTCACAACATAATCTCTGCCTTTTACCATCAATCATTTAGGAAATTCTGGAAGCAGTGAACAGCACACCATGATTCAATATTTACTTCTATGTGGAAAATGCAATGGATTTTCCAGCTATTAGCAAAATTGTATCTCAGGCAAAGTAATGGATCCAGGGTGAGGTGAAAGAAGGAGAAAATAGTAGTCAAATGTCCTATGACATAATGATGTTACCCCTTTCAGCAGCTGATGATGTAAACAAGTCTGATGGAAAGTCAGGTATATTTGGTAGAC
Source organism: Nesoenas mayeri (assembly GCF_963082525.1). NCBI lineage: Eukaryota > Metazoa > Chordata > Aves > Columbiformes > Columbidae > Nesoenas > Nesoenas mayeri. The sequence continues at coordinate 4,611,688 of NC_137543.1, forward strand.
AAACTTGAGTCACCAGCACAAATAAATAAAATAAACTGAAACAAATAAACCAAGTGGCTCCAGGCAAAAATCTTCAAAGTGTTAGGTAAAAGGCAATTCTAGCATAAGAACTGGTAATAATATAAGGATATAATTTTATAACATGTCTAACATGACCTACTGGGCCTGTTAAAAGACTTGCAAGGTGACAGCCATGAGTAGGCGCACACAGGCATTCAAATCTGATATAGATCTACAGATAGTTTGGGAAATGAAATCTGAAATAAACAGAGGCATCTTAATACATTTCTGTTGATTACTTTCTGGAGTTAAAATTCAGTAGAATCCAATATGAAAGTTGTGCTTTGTTGGAAACCTCCAGCTTTGCCTTTTTAAATTACTGAGTAGAGAGTAATGAATAATAATGAAAACAAAACCCCATGTTAGTTATAATTTTCTTCCTAATGAATTCAGATGAAGAATTATAATAACAAGTGTTTTTCTCAACAAAAGAATTAATGCTCTGAGAATACATTCACAGGACACTGGTTTTTATGGTACACAGACAGACATCAGAAGTTGGAACAAATAGTAAAGAATTACTGATTAAGTAAATACTTAATACATGTTGTGTATTCACAGTTTCTACAGAACAAGATAATACAGGCTGTATTTTACCAAGAGCACACGTAATATACTTTACATATTGTGCATCCTTGCAGCAAGGATATCTGAGCTGCTATAGACATATAACCTTGCGTGATACAGTCCCAGCATCGGTACAGTAATGTTAGCAGAGGAAATTATATAGAGTCCCACACTGGATGGTGCAGCCGCACTGCTGTTAATCCCAAATGTCCTCCATTCAGTGGCTCTGTGTGCTGTTCTTTCACATTGCCCTAGGAAGAGGTCCCTATCAATCCTTGGAGGACAAAAGTTTACCACTAAGTTCCCATAGGCCTTTTGAGACAATTTAATCTTTCCATCAGAAGAGGCAAACAAATTCATATGATGAAAGGAATGGTATTTATGGAAGTACCGTACGGCAAAGATAGAAAGGGGTCGCAGATATCGTGTTCCATTTTGTCTCAGGCACCAAAGCCATGATCATATTAGATCCTTGACACGTGCTCCAGAAAAATAAATTTGTTTCCAAACAAATTTGGAAAACAGTAAACCATGTAGCAACCACAATGTAAATGGAGTAGCAACCTTAATGTAAATGGAACTGTATTACTTTGGCCCTGCCATCACTCTGGCTGTTAGTATTATTTTGGGAATGCAATACTTGCAATTAAAACTGCAATTCTACCAGGTTGGGACCTATCTGAAAGCTAGATACTCCAATAAATGTCATCTTTTCAAATAACCCTCTCTTTGTAACTCTTTGAGTTTATATTTGCCATATTTCCTCTGCAACACACTCCAGCGCTGACTTTCTCTTTTGAGGTCTTATAGCCAACAACCCAAACTTTTTGAGATTGTAGTATACATTGTAAGCATAACTTTGCAGGGGGAAAGTGCAGCAGAAGGAACACTATGAAAACTTGAATCCTACTCCTAAATTCATGCAACTACTGGCTGGGTCAGAAGACTCTGAAATCCGTAATGGTATTTCTGCTGTAAGGACAACCCCTCACATAGTAACTCTGCTGTGAAAAGCTTTGTGATCAGTGAGTCTGAGTCCAAGGGTCTGCAATGGAAACAACAGAAATTCTTTCTAGGAAAGAAACAAGACCTCCAGCTGTTTGGAGCAGAAATGGAAGAGTTCAATAAGAATTCATGTTTTGAACTTTGTCTTTCTTTCTTGATTCTCTTTCTTCACATTTTCTTTCATTCTCCCCTCTCCTCCAACCCCAGTATCTAGCATGCACCCATCTGCTAAAATATTAAAAGGGCTCCCTCTGCTAGTATCTATTAAAGAGCCATATGGCTGAGGTATAGCCTTAGGTGGTGAGCATCACAGAATGCATTTCTGAGTAAACAGAGATTTCTGCATTTGAGGTTTAATTAAGTATGTGCTTTTTAAGTAGCATCACCGTTTCCCCTTAAATATTTACTATTCCTCACCAAAGGAAAAAAAGAATAAGAAGCTGGTCTAAAATACAGCCTGACATGTATCAATGAGTGTTCCCATCCTTCTAATAGTGGTTCACATTTCCTTCACCTTCACTGTTGGAAATAACAGGCAAAGTGGTCTCCTGAGTGTGCATGATCCCTCCCACCCCAGTCTGCCCAGCATTCTTGCTTCATTACTGCTGCTACAGATACGTGTACTCTGGGCTACACAGCACCATCTGTTACAGAAGATGGAAGAGTATTATTTTAAGATGCAGCTGCAATATAGCATTATTGAGGGGAGAAGAGCTGGAGGAATTGTGTGTTTTTAAATGTCACTTAAAGTGACGAAATGGGGTGTCGTGCAGCAGGAATCTACCACCTCCAAACAAGGAATTCCACACCAGAAATCCAGGGCAGTAAAAGGAAAAAGACCTCTAAAGGGAGACTTAGGAAAGCTTAATTAGAGATTATTCTGATCTTCCCAGCTGCAGGTCAATAACAAAACAGAGAGCTGACAGTATATATTGCTTATTTGTTACTTCTTTGCCTGCTTTTTCAATGCCACTGTCATTCTTGTCAAGGGTGAATTTCAGTATCTGAGGACAAGCATGTGAGGACATGGAAAAGGCACCGGGCAGTGCCAAAATTCATTGCTAATAGTTGTTTAAGAAACCTTGGTTATGTCAGATGGAAAAGACTGTGCAGTAACTACCACAATTGTTCTGCTTTTCAAATAACCCTAGAGACATAAAGATAACTCAAAAATCTCTTTCCATTCCATGGATTCATAGTAATTCCCTGCAGTTTACTCTCTTGTATTTTGTCTAGACTAGTTTTTCACTTTTATGTTAATAGTGTCAAAGACCTCAGTCACTGTGGTATCCAAGATCTGTTAAAAATACCTAGATGGATATCCTTTTTTCTTCCTCTGCCCTTTGTTTAGCAGACTTTAGCTGTAAAAAGAGTTCTTTGATACCTGTAAGTTCTCTCTGTGTCTACTGGAGCCCTTAAATACTTCATCTCCCTTCTTTTGTCTGTTAATCCCTTATAGCACTACATGCTAAAGAGTAAGTAAAATATTAATCATTTCCGTTCACATAAATGGAGCCAGAGGCACAATGCAGAATATATAATGTACAACAGGCTCTTCAGTAACTACTCATTATTATCTTCCCATGCCAACAAACTTCTGTTTCTTTAAAAAAAAAAAAAAAAATTAAGATACTTCTGGAAGTCTTTATAATCCTTTCAGTGTTGCTGTTCACTATAGCGATAATGAACAGAGAAGACTCAAGTAGATGCAGCACCCTGATAAGTGTGTCAGAGCTGTTTTTGAGGATGGCAGGACACCCAGTCTTTCCATTACAAAATTAATGTTTCACCCATTTACTGCCTCCAGCAGCACCTGTAAGCAGACACCGAGGGAACAGTAATAACGGATAATGTACATTGGATATTCCCCCAGGTATTGTCCAAGTCTCTGATCATTTCCTGCTCAGTGACTTCTGACACCATTTTTTGTTTAGTAACTCAGAGATCTTTGAAATATTTTCCCATTCTTCCCTTCAATCTGTGGATTTTATTTTATTTTTTTTTCATTTTTTGCTGGCGATTGTAAAAGAACATGCATATCAGAGGAGGGAGCTGCTTTTCTGTGTACGAAGAACATCCTGGGGAAACCAAGATGGAAGCTGGATCCACGTAGTAACTAAAGAGTTTATGATGTTTTTATTAGATGGCTGTTAGTAGGATACAGCATAAGAGTTACTACTTATGCATATTTCCAACAATACTTCCCAATGAAATTAGGTTATTATGGTCTCCATATGAAAATGGGAACACTTTGGTACACATTAAAAACAAACAAACAAACAAAATCATAAGACAAAACAAAACAAATAAACCAAAACAAACCACAAACAATCAAATCCTCAAACAAACAAAAAAAAACCCACAACAAAACAGGCATAATTTCTTCCAGGGCACATTTTTTATGAACATACGCTTTTTCTCTTATACTAGGTGTTGCAACAGTAGTGTATCTGGCCACTGAAATTTTACTTGTAAAAAAATTATACAAAGCAAACCATTAAAACTTGTGAACAGAAGGAGATGATACGAAAATATTCACTTTAGAAATAAAATATAAAACACGCAGAATGGGATTAATTTTACTTATATTTAGACAACAAAACCTGAACTAGTCACAGAAGGCTCTCTTTCAGGCCAAGGTATAGATGCATACATATTAAATGGCAATATTTCCATGCTATTAAAGGTGACATGGATGATCCTCTTCAAGTACTTGTATCCCTCCACTCACGGTAAAGCAAAATCAGAGTGACTTGTGTTGATCTGTAGCATTTGTATTTGGATAGAAAGAGACTCATCCATAGTGCTACATATTTATGTGTTTGGGGCAGTGAAAAACGGTCAGATCTGCATTAAACAGGATATTTCACCAGTCTACACCAGGGGGATGGTGGGAGATGTCAAAGGGAAAGTCCACTCAACTATTCTTACCCTTGTTTGTGAGCAACCAACTCAGGACCAAATGAGGAGATATTCAAAAGCTGTATCAAGGTTATCTACAAATATCAGAGTTATTTCTCTGACATATCTGCATTTTCTTACCACAAGCTCTTATGCAGAGACTAACTGTTTTGGTCTCCCTGGTGTCTGCTAAAATATCTCCTTTCTGATGGGATTAGTTTTTGCTTCAATCTAGTGAAGCAACCTTGTGAAATGTTCTTCCACTCAGTGCTTAAGCCCTGGCGCCATCTGTATGAATAACACCAACATGTGTATGTAAAAACAGCATCACTCAGAGTTAATAACAGCTAGTGTTCAGATGAATGCATTAAAAAAAAAAAAAAAAATCATTATATTAACATCTATGGAATTTATTAGTTCTATTTTTAATTAGTTCTCTGTGCAGCAATTTATTTCCAGTGCTGTTTTTAATGAAAACATTATAAGTTGCAGTTCTAATTCTAGTACTAGGAGTTTTATCCATTCCATCTCTGTCTCTGTTGACTGAAATAATTTCTGTTCCTTTCATAGTTAAATAGTCTAAAAAAAAAAAAGTCTGTGGTAGATGAAATGCATTTTATTGCATTTAAATTTGCAGTCCTGCTGCACTGAAATATCCATTAGTGTGTAAGACAGCAACATGGCTATGCAATGTACATATTCTCCCTGTGTTTTGGTTTTTTCTTTCCTGACAGGTGAGATTTCCAACTGTAATTTTCTCCAGTTCTGCACAAACCATATTATACTTCCACCAGTTCTCTTTAAGCAAAACATGGAGTATACAGTTCCTGCTCTCTTCGCTGAAATATCTGGAGTTTGATGCTAACCATGTTGTGTGTCTTCTGTGGGCTTTTTTAGGGTTTATCAGCTCTATTTCCACTAACACGCGAATGAGAATTTAAGGGTTTCTGTTACCTTTTACAGCTCTGATTTGCTTGCTCTGTGGTTAAATGCTGCTGCAAGGTGAAAGTCTGGTGTTTCCCCATGGCTTTTGGCAGATTCTCAGGGATAGTGAAATACTAATGATATGTTGAAAGGGTATTGAGTGATTTGCATGCTAGGCAGCCTTGGATACATACTCCAGTATTTAAGCATCCATCTCCTAGAAATTGTCTTTTCCTGCAACCAGACGTATTTTAATCTGAGTCAGCATTTTCCTCCCTGATAGTTAATCCAAGCTGAAAGTCAAATGCCAGCAATTCGACATGTTCCCAAGATTTGACACATTTGTGTGAGCTGATGACTTGCCAGGTCTGCTGTCTAATCTGTATTAGTCTCTAGCACAAGATGTTTTATCTGGCCAGTGTTTTATGTCTCTCATTTTGGTGTTATCCTGACTGCTTCCCAGAATAATTCAGCATATTCATAAAGTTGATTTTCTCTCTCCTTCCTCCCTCCACATAACAGAGGTTGCCAAAAGTGGGTCTGGGAGCCTTTTCTTTCTAGGGAAAGATAGGAGATGACTGCACAGACCAGAAGAGATGTGACCTGTTTCAAAGCAAGTGAGACTCTAGTCCCTTGTCCATGAATTTTGGGGAATGGAGATGTGCACTGTCTTCCTCAAATGTTAACTCGCACCTGAGGACACAGGGATTAAAGCATATTTTAAAAAAAAAAAAATAAAAATAAAATAAAAAGAGGTGAATGTTCAGATTGCCTTGGAGCACTCTGAAGATGGGGAGGAAAATAGGCTGTGAAAGTGGTGGTGGCTCTGTCTTCCAAGATAACATCTTCAAATTGCGTCAATTACTATAGAAGTCTGAATAAAGAAGTGCAGTGTGAGCACTGTCCTTGCTGTTCTCTGCAAGCAGCTTTGGCCTGACAACCTTAACATTTCCAAAAAAGTGAACAAAATAATTCACCTTTTTATTCCAAATGACAACAGGAAGAAATATCCTGTCCTGAAACACCAGCAAATCTAACATCTCTGTGCCATGTTCTCCTTTTCATCCTCCTCATGAGGAACAGGATTTCTCACTATTAACCTAACAGTATCTCCACTCCCCAAACTCTCCAAACTGCTTTTTAAAAATGAAGAGATGGATGCAAGAAAAAGGCTGTGTCATCTAGCTGAGCAAGGTTAATACAGTTTAAGGTGCAAAGCGAGCTGATGGATGGAAAAAGACCAATCCTATTTTCTTGGTCATTCAGTGCCATCTGTTTAATGTCGCTTAGATTTAGGTCACACATTGCTGGCAATTTTAACCTTTTCTCAAGGCAGCAAAATGAAGTCATAACCCTTCTGCATCTTCAGCCTCACTTTTCTGCATTTCATTCTTCTGAAGAAGATGGTTCCAGATATGTTTCTTTAGTTTGTTATTGGAATATTATGAAGGAAATCCCAAATGACAGGGATGTTTTTTGAGAAGGAGGAAGACAATGCTTCTATGGGAAAGGTAATATAAAGAGAAAATGAGTAAATATCCTTTGGAGAAAACATCTTCTGTGGGTTGTGACCTTAGGAAGAAGCAAGGCCTTATTTTTAAGTGGTTTTGATCCCTTTTCTCTTGAAGGAGTTCATCCTTCAAGCTCACCTTGTTCAGTTAATGTAGTTGCTTACTTATTTCCATATGTCAGCTTTGGACAAATCTTCATTTTTCCTACTTTTTTCACCATTTTCACCTTTTCACCAGTTCATTGCTGTAACACTGTGTGGGTGTCTTGGTGGACCTTGGGCTGGAGGAACATACACAGGGACAAACCATATAAAAGGTGATCAAACATCTGCAGTGATGTCAGTGTTAATAGTCAAAAGCAGAAGGTACAGAAAAATAGTTGGAAGTGTTGAAGGTCTGTGAATCAAAACAACATACGATGAACTGACCAAAACTCCCATTCCCCATTCGCCTGTGTTGCTGCAGGGGAGGTGGTAGGGTATTCATGAGTAAAGTTGAGCCCAGGAAGAATGGAGGGGTGGGGAGGGAAGGTGTTTTAAGATTTGCTTTTATTTCTCATTATCGTACTCTGTTTTTATTGGTAGTAAATTAAATTAATTTCCCCAAGTGAGTTCTGTTTGGCTGATGGCAGTAATTGCTGAGTGACCTCCTCCTGTCCTTATCTCAACCCACGAGCCTTCTGTTGTGTTTTCTCTCCTGCGTCCAGTTGAGGAGAGGGAGTGATAGAGCAGCTTGGTGGGCACCTGGTGTCCAGCCAAGGTCAATCCACCACATGTCTGGAAAATATGAGAGATTTCTATACTGCTCAGAACTACCATGATCTGCACACATATCTCAGTACTCTGGTATGTCAGGAAACAAACAAACAAACAAAAAACAACAACAACAACAACAACAAAAAACAAACTACAACTCCAAAATCCCCAAGCCAAAATCCCCAATGACAAAATACAGATGAGGGTATTTCCTTTCTATGGGTTGCATCTCAGGATATCTGCACTAAACATCTACCTTTGGCTAGTGCCCAACCCCTGTGTGATTTTGACATGTTGAGAAGGTGGCCATGAATAGTTCTGAAGAGCTGTTTCCATGCCCATATTTTCAGTACTCAGTAACAAAACCCATCTGTTCTTTCTGTCAAGTATTCTCCATTCTTTGGACAATCCATCAGACTTACTTGAACAGTGTGTGTTTACAACTGGCCAAAAATCTCTGTATGTATAATGATCAGCTACTGTTAATAAGGTATTAAAATTTATGTGGATGAGCCTTTCCAACAGAGAAGTTCATTGAGGTTAATGTCTATGAAAAAGCCTTAAATATGTATAAATTTGGAAATGTCAAAAGTTGTGTCATCAGACCTTACACAGTATGATGTGTCAGCACATCTACTTAGAGGAAAGATGGAGATCTCACTTGATTCAAAACAACAGAAGGTAGGATCAAATTGGTTTATTATTCTGGAGAATTTATCTTCCCATAAGACTAAATCTTTAATTCACAGGCATAACAGGCTAGACTACATAAATGGGCAGAGTTTACATTGTAAACCCCAAAGGAGGGGTAAACCCCAAAGGAGCAAAGATGTGTCTCTGAAGCCAAGGAAGGCTGTAAGATGGATCCATAGCCCAGGTTCCTGTTGCAACTTAGAGCCACCATATGACTGGAGCAGCTCTTTACAGTCTATTTTCGCAGTTCACTGTAAGGAGGACCGTTACCCTGCACAGAAGAGTAATTTTAGCAGCCTGATAGCAGCAGGGTCTTTTTTCATTTGCTCTTTCCTTTCTTGACCTATGCATGAAAAAAGAAAAATCAAGATAAATACACCCATTGCCCTTCATTGACTATGAAGGTAATAGAAATGACTCACTGAAATATGGATGGGCAAAGCCTTGAGTCACCCAGGTTTCTACTGGTAAAGTTCCCCAGATACATTAAAAAACCAAACCAAAACAGAAAGATGTATCCCTTTTATTTTTTTTTTTTTTTTTTTAAATGGGATTGTAAATTACAAGTTGTTTCAAAAGTTGAACCTAATCTGAAATATATTCTTCTTTGAAATTAGGTCCATCTTTTCGAAACACCCTGTAGTTTGTATAGTAGCTAACACAAGACTGTATAGTCTATGATTAGAACTGCTAAACTCAGTACAGCTATTACTAAAGCAAATAGTAAAAACCTCTTTAATCAAAACATAAAAGTATGACAGAACTCCAACTCTTTTCCAGTAACCAAAAATAATTCATTTTTATCCTCAACTAAACCAGAAACACGTATTAAGTCTGTTGGTTTGTTGGCCCAATATATCTTGTAGGTGCACTGTATCTAGAGAATCTCTCTTCTTACACTCAAGAGCCAAGCCTGTAGAATATCTATTTCTAATTTAAATGGCTTTTGCAATGTGGAATATTTTTCCTTGCCTGCAAATCAAGATTCATAATCCCCAGTAGCTGCAGCGCCTGCCAAAGTAATGGCCTGTACTGGTAGTAGGGTTTGCTTTCATGTCAAACATATGGTGCCCTTCCTCCTAGTCCTCAGAGAAAAAGCCTGTCCAAAGTCCACAAGATCCGATTAGACTGTGTTCTTTCTCTCCTGTACACAGGCATGTGTGTGCCTACACGTAAGAAGAAAAAAAATCAACAAGAGATATGCATATACTGGAGCAAGTCCACTAAAGAGCCACGGTGATGAAGGGATGGGAGTATCTGACATACAAGGAGAGGCTGAGAGATCTGGGACTGCAGCCTGGGGAAAGGGAGCTCAGAAGGATCATATCCATCTGTATAAATATTTGATGTGGGATATAAAGAAGATGGAACAAAGCTCTTCTCAGTAGTTTCCACTGAGAAGGACAAGGGGAAATTGGTACAACCTGAATTAGATGAAAACTTATTCAAACATAAGAAACCACTTTTTTTTTACTTTAAGAGTAGTCAAACAAGGAAACAGGTTGCCTAGAGAAGTTCTGGAGTCTCCAGCCTTGGAGGTATTCAAAATCCAACTAGACACATCCATGATACATGTGACCCTGCTCTGAGCTGGTGGTTGGACTAGATGATCTTCAGAGTGGTGGATGAGGATCTCCAGATGTCTCATCCCAGCTCATCCATTCTGTGATCCTGTGACTTGCACAGGCAGTAAACATATTGTTTATTGGCACCTGTAGAAATGTTTCTGGGAAAAAAAAAAAAAAAACAAAACCAAAAAGAATTGTGAAATATTAAGTGAACAGGAAAGTAAGAATGGTTGCAAAGTGAGTGGAGAGGTTTTATGATTAGTGGTGTCCATCCTAGTTTCAGAGCCACTTGTCTGAGTAACCCTAGCAAATCCTTTTGTGTTATTCAAAGGACTTCTACTACTGAATTTGTGCAGCTAAATTTAGATATCCTCAGCATACATTTCTGCATCTGAGAAAGCAAACCTGAAGACTTCTTTGTAGTTAATGCTAGTCAGTAGCAGCCAGTGAAATACTGGTGACTCTGAAATTTATTATTCAAATAATGACCCCCACTGTAAAGATCCATTGGCTGTATTGATTAGATCTGTAATTACTCTAATAGGAGCCTGGAGCCTGGGAGCCATTACACTCAGATGGAGATACTTATACCTTAAATTAGCTGAGATGAGTATCATCTTCAGAAGGTTACCCTTTGTCATTAGAGAGTTCTTGTAAGATCTTTGTGGTGTTCATGTGACTGCAAGGTAGGGACTACTTTCTGTGTTTTGTAAATGCAGCACAGCACACAACAGATGTCTGATTTCAAAAGGATTATCTAAATAATATCTTATTATGAACAATTTTAATAATTGGCATAAATAACTATCTGTGTGGTTTTGTATTTTATTACTTTGGAAGAAAAGCGTTTCTGATCGCTCGTCTATTTTGACATCTTTTTGTTTTACAGTAAAGCATTATTAAAACAAATAATGTTTCTAAGGTTTTCACCTGTAGTAAAAAAAAAAAAATAAAATTCTCATTTATGGGTTCAGTAATAATAAGAGTATTTTTCCACCCTTTTTATTTCCCTTGATACCAGGTTTAGCCAGATTTCCTTACATAGCATATAAACAAACAATATTCACTGAGTAAGCAGATGTAGAATAAACACAAGCACTACTAAAGCCTGCTTATATCTTTCATAGTGATGTTTACTACGAACATCACTTGCTTTATGAGACAATGAGTGCAAAAATATGATTTGTCTAACCTCAGAAGTCTATAGTGCTGATATCTGTCTTGGAGGTGTTATCTTGGTTCTGACATCTGTCATAAGGGGCTTCTCTTGTAGTAATTGCAGAGCAACATTAACTTTCATCAAAAATTGCCTCTTGATTTCCAGCGAATGTCTATACTAAGTAGTGCAAACATGTTGTAGAGATCTACACATTGTATGGTGAGTCCTTCCTATAAAGAGAAAATATCTAATGGCTTCATTGTATAGAAAAATGGAAAATAGACTAATATTTCTTAGATATATTCTCTTCTGCAGAGTGCATCAGTGTCACACTCTGTCTTCTAAACTTAGTCCACTTTGCAGGAAAAGATATTCTTAAAACCAAATGCACCATCCTCTAGGAATGGGAACTGCTGGCATTTAAGAGAACACAAAATCTACACTTTTCCTTGCTACAGCAGGCTATACACCATATTTTCTTTATATATTTGGTCTGTTTATACTCTCAGCCTCTCCACCCCTTCCACTTCCACCGTTACCTTAGACTGTAAGCAGTGAATATACACTTTTCTACAATCATTGTTGACTATGCATTTTGGGACCATCTTGAGTAACAACCTTTTCATCAGCAACAACTTTGCATCAGTGAATCTCTGGAAATCCTGTGAATACTCATCAGTTATTCTTGCTTTTGCAGAGCCCGTGATCACTCTCTGAAGTGGAATGGATTCTCAAGGCATTTCACAGTCAAGCCCTACGTCAATGTCTGCTTTACTGATCACATCATATTAAAACACCTATAGCAAACAAACACTAATTGTATGAAAGAAAAGCTAAGTTCTATACTATGTTGTTAGTATAATTGTGAATAATTTTTCCTTGTTTTTTTTCTTTCTTCGTTGCAAACATATTTTACCTTATTTTACAGATTTTAATGATGTCTCCTGTGTATCTGGGGAGTGATATTTCTTTGCCTCTAGATTTGCTATACGGTGTGTTGTAAGATCCACGGCTGTTAATTAATCTTTGCTTGTGTTTTTAACATGCTCTTGATCTCCAGCTCAAGAAAACCATGAAATTCAACATGTTTTGTCTGATTCTTTTTTTTATTGTTGTTGCTTTTGTATATTTTAAAAAACAATCTAGCTCAGATTCTCATACTGTGCAATGCTGCTTTAGAATTTCCTCTGCCAGATCTGAGCTAAGCACTTTCACAATTATATGTGCCATTTACAAACACATCAATTAGATGCTTATTTGATCCCATTGTATGCATAGAAGACCACATTTATTTATGGGAAACACTAGTGAAAGACGAGGACAAATAAACATTAAGACACATTTTTACAATTTTTTCATAAAGGCCTTTAGTCTGTCAAAAAGATCAAGCAAGGCAACTCATTAAAAATGTCAGATTTTGCATTACATTTCATTTCATAGGTTTTAATGCAACCAGCATTTGGGATTTTGTTTCATTGTCATCCACAATATTCTCTGCTGAAAACATCATTGAAAATGTCATTAAAATTCTTCTTTAAATGTGTCATGTACTAGAAATGCAGCTTTCCTCCAGTAAATAAAGCATTTAAAAATGATTTTAATTAAAATGTCATAGGAAGTATTAGAATTTCACAAAATTGTGGGTTTTATTCCTCATGAAAAGATACTTCTTTTGACAAAAATGTTTCTCACTAGAGAAAAAAAAAATCAGCTACCTCTATATGTTATGTATTTTTGGTTACTGTGAAGATTTAGAAGAGAATAACAAATATTAAACTAGATTTTCACCTGCACTGCTTTCAATTACATGCTTCCTTTTCCAAAAAGCTGACACAGTCTGTTGTCAGTAAAGGCTGAGCACAGAAAACACACAGAGAAATCTTGCAGGTGCTTAAGCTCATTCAGGGGCCAAACTGTAAAACTTCTTAAATCAATGTAGTTAATTTTGGTGAAGAAAGAAAAATCAGTGTTTCTGGTGGTTTTTCTCTAGATCTATCCTACAAAATCTACATGACTGGATCATTATATCTAATATTAAATAGTTGCTAGTTGCTATTAAGCTCATTAATAGCTTGATGCTATTTTTTCCAAGCAAGCTTAGTAATAGCATGAAATTACAAATTATGATACCTACTGCTTTACCTTACTACAGAGAGTTTGCTTCTGAAATAGAGTGCCCTGCTTATACCCACCGCAAACTACAGGCTGCCTCTATCAGAAAATCTGGCAAACTCTAGAGTGATGGAAATGGTTTTCATCTAGTTAGCAAGAGCTGAAATGAACCCAGCTCGTAGCTGATTGCAAGCAAATATTTTGAGAGCCTCGAGTTGCATTTGAACAAGGGATCCAGAACAAACAAACCTTGCCCATTTGCTAATCTCATTCATTAGAAGCTCAGTGATTACCTCATTAGTATGATGCAGTGCAGAGACAGACTGATGGAGCTTTCGATGAGCCAGATTACACAGCAGATAGATTTGGCACCAATGCCCCAGGTGAAGTATTTCTCTGCTGAAACTGTAGACGCTGCCTGGCTTAGAGCAAGCGTGAAATTTCCATGTGGTAAAATAGAAATACTCCCCCTGTTGTGTATTACAGACTTGGTTATAATGGAAAATGTTATTTCAAAAAATAAAAAGAAGTAACCAAAAACCAAACCATACCATGAGGTTGCTATAAAACAGTATGTTCTTGCTTAATCATAGAATCAGAGAATGGTTTGGGTTGGAAGGAGGCTTTAAGGATAATCTAATCCAATCCCCTTGCCATGGTCAGGGACACCTTTCACTAGATCAGATTGCTCAAAGCTCCATCCGACCTGACCTTGAGCATTTCCAAATTCTTTGGGCAACCTGTTCCAGTGTCTCACCACCCTCATAATAAAAATATTCTTCCTTATGTCCAATCTAACTCTACCCTCTTTTATTTGAAAACTGTTTCCCATTGTCACTACAGACTCTGGTAAAAGTCTCTCTCCACCTTTCTTATAAACTCTCTTATATATTGAAAGGCCACAAGAAGATGTCTTGGAGCCTTCTCTTCTCCAGGCTTAAGAAACTCAACTCTGTCAGCTTTTCTACACAGGAGAGGTGTTTCAGCTCTTGGACCATTTTCATGGCCTCACCTGGACCCTCTCCAACAGGTCTGTCTTTCCTGGGCTGGAGACCCCAGAGCTGGATGTATTACTCCAGAGGGTCTCACAAGAGCAGAGTAGAGAGGGAGAATCACCTCCCTCGAGCTGCTGCTCAGGATGCAGCTGGCTTTCTGGGCTTCAAATACAAATCGTTGGTTCACGTCAAATTTTTCACCCACCAGTATCCCCAAGTCCTTCTGCTCCCAATCTATTCATCACTCAGTGTGTATTGACACCGGGGTTGCCCTGACCAAAGTGCATGACTTTGCACTTGTTGATGCCCATGGGGTTGAAATTGAGCCACTTCTCAAGTTTGTTCAGGTTCATCTGGGTGACATCCCTTCCCTCTAGCATATCAGATGCACCACTCAGTTTTGTGTCACCTGCAAACTTGCTGGAGAGTACACGAAGTCCCACTATATTTACGCCATTAATAATCATATTGAACAGTACCAGTTATTGATCTCCATTTAGACATTGAGCTGTTGACTGCAATATTGATTACAACTTAAGTTGCAACTGCAATTGAAGATACATTTTTGAGTGCCTCACTCACTTCATGAACATGTTTGTCTTCTCTTTACCCATGACAAGTATACCTAATGATGCCATAAACAGCTGTTTATACTACTGACGCTTTGATGAAAATATCGAGTGTTTCCTTCTTTGTAATATCATACACAGAGACATGGACCTCAAAGCTTTCCAACAGCAAGCAGTTCAATCTGGAAAGATCCTGCAAGCCACCATGGGGTGGGAGTGTTAATATGAGAAGGGATGTGAGAGGGGAAAATTTGAATAAAACTATCTTTCATGGGCATTATTAGGAGCTATTGCATGCTGGCAACAGTAGAAGAAAAGCTAAAAAGATCCTGACAAAATAAATTAAAAGGAAGCACATCAGAAACTTAGTGAGCTAAGTACCAAATTCAATTAAGTTGTCAGGTCCTCTCACTGAGGAGTGGAGTAGGAAGCAGTTTTTGCCTTAAGAACAAGTGCGAACATGTGAAAACAAACCTATTTGGCATTTCTTGCTGTCACTTAGACAACACATTTGGAATCTAGTGAAATTTCTCAGATCTGAGGTGTTTGCAAATGGGGACTGTTCCCCAAAGCTATGTCTACAAAACGATATAGGTGACAAACCTGACAGTGTTTTCCATACCATCTACTGTTCCACAGTCTTTTTGACCTTTTGGCCTCTTTTACAATATATGTGAAAACTTTTACAGGATATATAAATCTACTGTGCTGGGGAAGGTGGTTGCTTGAGCTAACCAGGAGGAAGTCCTGAGGAGCATTCTATGTCATAATCCCCACAAGGTAGGTCATGATGGTTCTACTGACTCATCTCAACAGTCCCTATCACCTGTATTCTTTCTCCAACACTGGCCATAAAAAAGCATCTTGGGGACAGAAAAAGTACCTATGATCCTTTCTCCCTCATAATCTCTCAGTCTCAAATCTTAATCTTTCCATTAAGAGGATTTCCTGATGATGGTGTGGCTTACAAATGAGATTCAAAGACCTTCTACCAACTGGAAAAAACACAAACTATAAAACACCTTTTTCCTGCAGTGGGATTGTATTTGAATCCTACTGCTGTAATTTAATAGCCCTGGTTAATGACCTGTCTCGATACACCCTTCCCATCCCATCATGATTTTGCAGCCTCTGTATATACCCCCTAAGTTGACTCTTTGCTGGTGTGAATAGTCCCAGATGACTTGGCATTTTATTTTACACTTGGATAACTTGCCTAGTCTGCATGACCTATGCTTTCAGTTGGGTAAAGGGATATCCTAAACACTAGCTTTAGACTATATGCCTGACTTGTAGACAGCCATTGCTAGCTGAAAGGAGTTCAATCTGTTATCTAAGCTGTTCTGTGCTAGCAAGGCATCTGTTATCTCTTGTGTATGGTGCGTTTTGGTCCAAAGGCAGCTGAAGTTATTTGGCATATCAGGCCTTGGATTTTGCTGTTCACCAATTGTGACCATTTCTTAGGCAAGTGCTGGAGAAAGCAACAAAATTGAAATGTCAGTGATTGGCACGCTCCTCTACTTTAGCATTTCATGCCTCTAAGAGCATATGGAGTGAAAGTGAAGAATGATGGGGCAGGTCAATAGATCACACCAACAACTTATTAATCTGCAGTTCTGTCAGTCTATGGGACCTTGAAAGACTGAAAATGGCTGCAATTCAGCCATTTCATTTAAGTGCATTAACCCACATAATTAGGTACAGCCTCTTCCAAAGCAACAGCCCAGAGCATATTAATGATCTCTCACATGGAGTCTGAACCATGTTTCTCATGTGTTCACTCATTATAGGCTTCCTCACTGTGGAACTGAGTTGAAACTAATTAGACCACAAAGAAATATGGTTATAATTGGTATGGAGCAGCTTAGTAGAATGTAATAGGGTAGTTTAATTGGCTTTTTATTTACATTACTAATTCCAGAATTTATCACTTGCTTTGGACAGTGGACCAACCCCACCTTACCTCTCCACAGAAAGCAGAAGAATAAAACTTATGATGACGAGTTGTAATTTCGTTGATGATTATACATGGCAATTGCAGAAATAGATGAGGTTCCCAATAAATTCAGAGTTTCCTGACTCTGGATGCTGTCAGTAACTGGAATGTGTATTTTAATAGTATCAGGTGCCATTTAGGAGAGAAGACAGGTCATTGCTGCTTTGTAACCTCTGCCCCACTGAAACAGACTTATGACCAATGCCAAAATCCGTAACTATTACAGCTAGCAACTATAGTCACATGTATAAATTAAATAAAGACCTATCACCAAGGCAGATTGTCATTGAAGACAGATTGATGCATAGATACATTTCAACATTTCTAATACACCAAGTTGTTTCTATAAGTGCTTAAATCCTTTATTTAGCCATATTGAGATACTCAGATTCACTGCTCTTAGTCCCACAGTCAGATACTGGTGCTGTACATTCTCTTATCACCTCTACTGGTCAGGATCTCTTAATTTCTTTTAGTTTTGAGAAATTGCATCAGTCTAGTTACTTAATGACTATGGGAGGCACCATTTTGTTTCCGAAGTGATTTGCCAAAGCACACGTGAGGAAACATGAAACAACATAGAACAAAACTGGAAGCGAGAAAGCAAGGTAGATGTTCCCAGAAATGCCATCCAACCTCATTGTCTTCTTACATAAAATGAAACTTCCAAGGTGAATGTGAAATTAGGGGACTGTTGAGCTACATGGTTGATGATCTGATGTTTTAGATCCCAACCATGCCTCCATCTCCTATCTGAATTTACGAAGGTTTCTTCACCACACCGTACCCCAGTATACCAGCCTTCTATCTGGTGCAGCCTTTATGTAGCAAAGAAGGGCTCTTTGGACAGGCTATGAAATGTGAATTATGTGATTAAGACTTCTATTACTTATATCCTGATGCACAATATAGACTCGAAACATCAACCTGATTAACTCTTTCATTTTCAGATGAGTTCCTATTTGAAATAAGCTGAAATAGGCTATTCTGAATAGCAGACTCTAAGCCTTGAGAACACTCTTTTCCATCTCTTTTTGGCTATGTTGATAGGATCATTAAAATCTGCATTTTAAGTACTTGCAGATCCTAAGGGAAAATCAAGTTTTTCATTGAAAGTTTTTATAGGATTAAATTGATTCAGTGGAGCTCAAGGGTGTGGGAGATTACTTCCATCACCTTAACGCCATCTAATTTGTGGAGTTCCTTTCAACTAGTTATATTAAAAAGATTTTTCTCTCCAAGCACGTGCAGTGAGGGATCCTCACCAAGTCCCTGAGGAAATTCCTAAACATCCTCATTTAAATCACTTTAAAAAATGTTATTCTTGAATTTTCAGTTTGCTTATTGCTTCCTTTGACAACATAATGTAATAACTGCCTGCTCAGGAATAACACAAATACAGTAGGCTATAGTGAATAATTCCTGTGCTAGATGTCTTTTTTTCCAGGGGAAAAAAGCCAAAAAGTTCATGACTGACAAAGGTGGAGGCTCCTTTTCCCTCCTATCTTCACAGAGCTTGTAAGCATAAACGAGAGACTCTGTAACAGACATCCATTGGACAAACTTGGGCATTATATGAACTTGCTTTAGCAGTTGGGTTTGACTAGATGATCTCCAGATGTCCCTTCTAACCCCAACCATTCCTGGATTCTGTGATCACTGAAGGACATTAACCCTGGACAAGGATGGAAGCAACATGTAAGGACCAGCTGAAGGGTATAGGAAACTCTGGTCTGGGTGATGCTGGCTGAAGATAATGCGTGAATGGGAGATTGTGAAAGGTGTGATTAATGCAATTGTCTGTTTAGCTGTGGTACCAACTTCCTGGTAGCCAGCTTGCTGTCACACTAGATAAAGAAACAACAACAAAAAATAAGAACTCCATGGAGTATGTTGACATACTGGAACAAGGGTTTGCAATGCACGACAAACAGGCAGTTAGCAAAACGCAAAAGCATGCAGTGATGACCAACACTTCTGACAGCAACAAGTAGGAAAGCATGGGATAAGGTGATTGCATTGTCCTTTGCCTTCTTTTGTTTGCTTTATGTCTCCACCGTGGTGTTTCTGACATGCTCAGCAGCAACGCTAAGTGCTGAAAAGCCTGTACTAGGATGCTCTAGTCCTGCACATTCGGAGCACAGACTCAGCAATTCTTCAAATCTGCTAGAAGATTTTAGAGCTTGTTCTCCTTACAGGTAAGTTGGATTCACTTCTGAGCCCGGATTTGCCTCATCTTACTTTAAGCATCTAAAAAAAGGAACACAGCCACTTTCAGCTCCTTTTACAGTCACTGGACAGAGATCTTGGGATAGGCTGTAATATCCTCTAGAGATGCTTATGTTTCCCAAGGGTTGCTGTGTTCAGAATTTAGAGCCTCAGTTCGGTGGAGTGAGTCTAGGCTGAGTTTCCCTTCACAAATGCTCCAATACAAAACCTCTCTCTGGTGGGCTATGAAGTTTCATCAGGACTGCTTCTTCCCACTTTTCCAAATCCCATATTGATCTTTCCTATGCTTTTAAGTGTTACTAACCTTCTGAGCCTGCATCTTCATTTGACATAAGACCAAATAAAGTACTCCACAGAGGCAGCCAGGCAAGGCAGAAGAAGACAACCTTTGACAATGGTTCCAGTATCTTGCAATAGTCATGGTCCCAAAGGAGAAAACACAAGAACAATGAAAAGACTGAAGGAAACTCACTCTCTATTCCTTAAGGCAATTAGAAGATTCATAAATGGCTTTATACATTACTTAAAATCAGAAAAAAAAAAAATTGTTACTAAGAGCATTGCAGTAGACAATGTCAGAAAGTGATGTCCATTTCTTCCAAAGGTCAAGGGCAGTTTCCAAAGACTCAAGGACATCATCCAAGCTCTGAAAAGTCATACAGAAATTTTAATGGAGTAGAATAGCAGGAGGGCTGGCTCAAGCTGGGTACCTGCGCAGAGGTCCAACCTGAGCATAGGAAACCATAGACCATGCTCACTTTGGGAACAGAGATTTCGGCTTACATGCAGCCAAGAGAGGCAATTCTGGCTGCCGAACTCATTAATTTGTAACTCGATCAGGAGAAAAGACTTGCTGCTGATTTATGGATTGTTCAGTTGGGACTCAGACCATGCTGATATTAAAGGGCTTAGGGATTGTAGTCAATTTCCCAATAAACCTCGTAATAACTAGTGGGCTAAAACATGTTAGAAAAGGACTGAGAAACACATTGCTCTCAGCAGTCCCTCCCACACATTATTAAACATAGTTCTCCACAAACAACTGCAATATTTTTACATTTTTGCCCCCTATAATAAACAATGATATTATAAGTTATAGTCTGCCTCTCAGGACCCAAAGCCCCTGCAGTTAATAATAATGTTCCTTTTTGGTTTTAGAGTCTTTTATTCATACCCTGATTTGTTATTCACTTGACCATGCTCCCTTTTCATACTTTGTACCACATGGAAACTTTCTCATTCTTCTCCAGAAAATTACTTCTGTCTCTGTAAAGCCTCTTGAGATATTGCAGGCACTAAAATCGAGAACTGGAGCTAAGAATAGAAAAGCAAGATGGTAATCACGACAATAAAATCTCCCAGATCACCAGTCAGAGAAAACATTTCCATACACCTTCGGAGAGTTAATGTTCCCCAACCACAACCCAATTATAAGTTACATGGAGACAGGAGTTTGGGAGTGGGAAAATGGTCTCTTATTGGTCTCTATCACAGCCAATAAGTATGATATAAACACATATAAACCGGGGGAACTGGCTAGGCCATGTCAGCAGGTCTGAAGGGATGATTGCAGGTGAGATAAACCCCTGGAGAGGGTTATGAGATCAGGAGAAAGAGAGATAATTTAGTTAGTAAGCCACAAAAAGTCTCAACAGTGCTGGTGAAAATCCTTTAGTGTTTCTTCCTTGACCACACAGCTATCACTGTGTGTAATGAAGACCTAATTTGCCCTATAAAATCTATTACTGGCTTAACCTCACTGGTTTCGCATTATATGTAACCAGTGCTGTGCTACAGTAGTTTTATAAAATAAAATTTTGTAAAGAACACTTCTCTTAGTATTTTTTCCCACTTTGATTTTAACGGACATTTAAAAAATCCTTGAGATGAGTCCTGACACAAAACTGAGCACAACTGTCGATTTTGACAGTTTTCAGTTTTGCTGCTTAACAAACCTTGACTTTTGAGCTTCATAGAGGTAAAATCTGGAAAGGAAGACATTACGAAGTTATATATTGGAGGCAGAACTCTGCAAGATAAACTGAGACCAAGTGAGCAAGGATCAGAAATTTTGGGGTGAAGAGATGTGAGTGAGAGGTAAAATGGGATAGTAGGGCACTAAAAATATGGTTCACAAGAGAATTTTCATGTGTGCCACTGTGAAAATATGATGCCTCTTCTCCTTTGCTTTGCCCTTATTAAACCTACTTGCCGGTGTATGCAATGCACTCAGTGAAACACCAGTTGCAGGGTCCCAAAATGACACATCTCCTACCATGATGATTTTGTTGTGGCTTCCAGCTTCTGAGACCTTGGGAACTATAAAACTAAATTCCTTTACTTAAAAAATACCTTACCAAACATTGACCTGCTTCAACTTGACAGTATTTTACCTAGCCTGGTGGTAGTTTTATTGTGCTGTTTCTGTTCCCCAATGACAGCAGGCAAGTGGTTAGCTCTTCCATAAAGTGGGTAAAGACAATCTTTTTCATTCCTCTTCTTAAGTACTGCTTTCCAGCACTGAAGCCCTTTAACCTGTTTCCTAGGTCAAAAAGATTAATCAATGCTATGAGTGATAACCAGAAATCACAGAAGGATGTCAAATAGTAAGAAGGTGTTTGAAGACTCATATGTTGTAATATAGACACTGCAATGCACTGCCATGTTTAGATTATACCCAGTATCCACATACTTCTGGTATTAAAACATTAAAAACATTAAAACAGTATAAATGTTTTGGTATTAAACATTATTAATGTTTACAAATATATAAAGGGTGAGTGTCACGAGGATGGAGCCAAGTTCTTCTTGGTGGCAACCAACGATAGGACAAGGGGTAATGGGTTCAAACTGGAACACAAGAGATTCCACTTAAATTTGAGAAGAAACTTCTTCTCAGTAAGGGTAACAGAACACTGGAACAGTCTGCCCAGGGGGGTTGTAGAGTCTCCTACTCTGGAGACATTCAAGACCTGCCTGGACACCTTCTTGTGTAGCCTCATCTAAGTGTTCCTGCTCCAGCGGCGGGATTAGACTGCATGATCTTCTGAGGTCCTTTCCAATCCCTAACATTCTGTGATTCTGTGATTTTTTTGATGGCAAGAAGGCCTATCAGCTGTGTTTGCAGAGGGATGGACGTTTATGTAGGAAATGTCATGATACTTTTCTTTTTTTTTTTTTGTCACAGAAACTACCTATTGCTTTTCACAAGGCAAGATGCACTGTTTTGACAATGTTGACTTTGCCTAATGCTGCACTTCAATTTATTTCTACAGGTCCCCACTGTGGGAAGCACATGGGCTTAGTGTTGCCACATCTGTCTCAGCTACCTGTCTTAGTGGTTTAATTGTCATGGGAAACCCTTTTAGTCAAAATCAGCAGCTCCAAAGGGCAGATAGGAGAGAAATAATTGTCCTCTGTAGAAGAGGAGTTTTCTTTTTCCATCAATCACATTAAGTACCTAGGATGAACTAACATACCAGGGATGAACTAAGGTCTCAATTAAATATTTTCTTAAACAATTTGTCATTTCTGGTATTCAGAAACTTTCTTTAGAAGTCTGCTTGTCTTTGGGATGGGAATGAAAAAGAACATAGAGGAAGTCCTATATGAACATAAAGACAAGAATATAAGAACAAACACACTGGGACACAGCAATCTCTACCTAATATTGTGTGTCCAACAGTGCCCACCAATGTATGTCCATGGAAGACTGTAAGAGAGGGCAAGCAGAGGTTGTGACTCCCAAGATCACTGTCTCAGCTGCCATTGGCTTCCTGGTCCAGAAAACTGATTTTGTGTACAGTTGTGTGGATTTGTCTTTCATAAATTTTGTCCAGTGTCTGCTTCCTTGCCAAATACATCCTAATGATTTGCCTAGTTATCCTTAGAAATGGATCAGTTGGTTCCAGACGTTCAAATGGTGCTAGATAGTGTCCGCATGTTGTGGACACGTGTGACATAACATACCTTTTTGGAGGGACTAAATTTACAAGTAAGCTATATTTTGGAATTGCACTAGTTTTGACTGGGATAGAGTTAATTTTTTTTCCATAGTAGCTAGTATGGGATTATGTTTTTATTTGTGCTGAAAACAGTGTTGATAACACAGGGATGTTTTAGTTACTGCTGAGCAGTGCTTACACCACCTCACCAGCAAGGAAAATGGGGGTGCACAAGAAGTTGGGAGGGGACAGCTGACCCCAAGTAATTAAAGGGATATTCCATACCATATTACATCAGCAATATAAAGCTTGAGGAAGAAGAAGGAAGGGGAGACATTCAGAGTGATGGCTTTTTTCTTCCCAAGTAACCATTAGGCACGGTGGAGCACAGCTTTCCTGGAGATGGCTGAACACATGCCTGCTGGTTGGAAGTGGTGAACCAATTCCCTATTTTGCCTTACTTCTGTGTGGCTTTTGCTTTACTTATTAAACTGTCTTTATCTCAACTCATGAACTTTCTCACTTTTACCATTCTGATTCTGTTGTCCGTCCCAGCAGGGGTTGGTGAGCGAGCGGCTGTGTGGTGCTTAGTTGGCAGCTGCGATTAAACCAGGACAGAAGTGTGACAACAATGTCGTGATACTCTGTTCAAGATAAGAACTCTCTTTTATATATATATGTTTTTTACACTCTCCTAGCCAGCAAGAAACTTGCCATCAGACAGAATTGTGTTGTCTGGGTTAATTAAAGTATGATGTACAGTCTTTATATGATATAACAATATTACATCACAGAGTACAATATAGTCTGAAAGCTAAAGGAAAAAAATGGCAGTATTACTGGAAATACTGGGAAATAGTACTGTAATACTATCTCTGAGATCCATCAGAATCAGCCTCTTTACACGTGTCTTTTTCCTACTAAAATATTTTGTTGACCTTAAAGAACATCTTTGGCCTTCAGTGCCTTTGTATGTGGCTGTCAAAAGGACAGGTTAAGATAAAGCCGTTAATTTTGTAACCTGACTTTCCAAGTATTGTTTCACTCATTAGATGGTCCTTTATTTAAAGAAAATAGAGACAAGAGGAAAAAAAAAAAAAGTAAGAAAGAAGAAAAAGAAGAAAAAAAAAGTCCTTTTTGAGCCTGGGGAAAGTTGTGATTTAAAAACATATTTTTGCTTTTCTCTGCTAGTGAAATCAAGTAGATTTACTTACAAAGAACACAGTCTATGGTTTTCAGCTGGCTTTATATAAACACTCTCAATATTTGTCCAATAGATCAAAATATCAACAGTAGACACTCATTTATCTTCAATCCTCTCAGGACTAGAATGGTGATTGTTTCTCTCATTAAAAAAGTTGGTATAACCCAGGGGAGGCTGTGTGTTATGGTTTCAACTGATACTCATTTGTCATATCTCCATTGTTGGTTAGAAGCATATATGTTTAGGTGAGGAATAATCATTGCTGCCTGAGGTCGATATTATGCCTTGCTTAGGAGAACTAAAGGATTATGAAGAAGAAAAGACACCCTTTAGGGAGAAGAAAGGTTAACAGCAAGATTATTTTTTAAATATGGAGACTCCTAAAGTATTGGATTATTGTTTGAATCAGAAAAGGTATCATAGAGTGGATTTGTCACTCTGGACCTGTCATCTTCTTCATCATCTGGGCCAAGATTCCCAAAACAAGAAGAGAGCACACGACTCTGCAGAGTAGTGGAAAACTGTCTTGGAAGAACATAAACTATCCTATTCACTTCAAGAA
This sequence comes from Nesoenas mayeri, assembly GCF_963082525.1. Taxonomy (NCBI): domain Eukaryota; kingdom Metazoa; phylum Chordata; class Aves; order Columbiformes; family Columbidae; genus Nesoenas; species Nesoenas mayeri. The sequence goes on from NC_137543.1 coordinate 4,636,442, forward strand.
GGTGTTGACTATTAATATATTTACATCAATATTTTGATGTATTCTTGATATTTTGAACTATTTCATGGCTGATAAGAAAAGAAAGTGAAATGAAGCTGTATGTCCTCAAGAGATGCATTTTTCATGGAGCAGAAAGTACAGGATAAGTTGGAAACTGTCACCAAGAGCATTGCAGAATGTGACAATAGATGTAAAAACAACAGAGGACACTCCAAAATTAAAGACTCCAGCAAGATACTTTAATGATGGAGTGCAATATTTTACATTTTACTTCAACAGGCACAGCAGATAAGCACATTAAGGTAACCTGGAGGGGTCTGAAGTTAAAGACCCTGGTGGTTTTGGTCACAGCACTTATCAAGATTTTGAAAAGGTATGGAAAAGGATCTGGGAAAAGGCATGAATGTCAATCTTTAAAACACATCCTGAACCACCAGATCCCCTCTTTAATAAACTTTGAGATTTATTTTTTAAAAATTCTCTGTGATTCTCTGCATCAGTGATGGACAACTTCACTGGTTTCCTGGATCGCCACCAACAGTGTATGGAACAGAGTCTGAACCATTGATAAGCCATAACTTTCAGCATCTGCTGGCAGCGTGGAGGTATTTCCATAAATATTTTCTGCTTTCTAATATGCTACTGCCAGCCTTTATTGCCCTCATTTTTCAACACATAGCAATGTTATTATTCTGATAAAGTAATTTTGTAGTGAGGGCAACTGGTAGATGATGGCACCACATGGTACCAAGGGGCTATTGATGAGCTATATAACTTAACAGACCTAAGTCATCTGTTCTCATTTGTCTTGGTTTAGAAGTATCAAAAATTAACTACTTATCTGCTAGCTTCACAAAATAAAATGCATTTGATGGGTTTAATCCAAATATGAGGGTTCATTCATCAAAATATCCATCTGGCATTGGGGATGGTGCTTTCTTCAAGGAAACAGAAAACTACAAACAATCTAAGACTGAGCCACTTTCTCTTCACTATAGAAGCGTCCTACAGGACTCAGCTAAAGCATTTTGATTTGTCCGGTGCAATGGAAGTGCTTTCATAGCTGTGTAGGTAAACAGAGCCATCAGTCTCTGGGGCTGTCACTCTCATGTATTTCATCACTATTACATTAGATCACAAGAAACAACCAAAGAAACTTTAATAAAACCACAAACATTGTTGGATTCTTTACAGCACTTTTTCATTATTTTTTTTTTTTTCTAAAGAAGGGAGAACAAAAATCCTGTTGCTTAGCAAAGGTCATTTTTTCAAGTGTCACATATGTTCACTGCCTAAGTATTTCATTACAGCGCAGATAAAAGCCCCAGCTGTCTCCAGTGTTTTGTGATGCCATGTTTTATTTATTACTTTTTGTAACTTTATTCATCCTAAAGGACACCTGGGTGTCCTTCTCTTAACCTCCAGTTGAATTTAATTCTGAATGGTAATTCAAACCAGAGCAAAAAAATAAAACAAACTCACAAGAAATGAAACAATAAGCCAAACAAAAGAAGCCAAAATCAACCAGCCAACCAACCAAAACATATATATCTTTAAAATATTTGAATTTTTTTTTCCATTACATTATTAGGTTAGATTTATTTCTGCCAAGAAAACTGAATTATGTCCTTTCTTATGGGAAAAGATCTGAATGGTCTGATACATATTACTGTATAAAAGAGGATCACTGTGTGCACTGGTATTCCTAGGTCCTGGCATTATCTGTAAAGAGAGAAAGTTAAGAGATAATATTTATCTTTTGCTGCACAAACTCTCCTTCAGACCACATAAAAAAAAATCAATCAAACAAAACCCAGCAAAAATACCACCAACCAGATTGTTGTAGGTTTGTTTTGGTTCGGGCTGTTGTTGTTTTGATGTGTGGGGTTTTATTTTGTTTTGTTCTGGTTTGTTTGTTTGGTGGGTTGTTTCTTAGGAAAATATAGAATCCAAGTTTGTGCAGAATGAAAGTATTCTAAGGTTAAAAAATTGAGCTTCAAAGGGATAAAGCAAAAAGATACCTCCATGAAAGATTATTTAAAAACCCAAACAAACAACAACAAACCAGCAAACAGAAAAAAAGCTCAAAAAACTCCAAACAACCAACAACAACAACAACAACAACAACAAAAAACCAAACAAAAAACACTCAGGCCTGTGGATAGTTAGATATTTCACTCTATTCTTGAAACTAATAAGCAGAATGTATCAAATGATCTATCTTCTTACATTCTCTTCACTTTCTTTGGAAAACAAGGCAGTGGCTTCAACAGCCCTCTGGGTAGAAGGGCTGCAAATATCTTCTTGATAACATAGATTGTACCAAATTATACCATATTTTAAAAATGTGTGATATAACAGTGCAAAAAAAAAAAAAGAAATTAGATCTTGACTTCCTTCCAGTGTCTCTTACTGATCAGTTGGGAGAAGTCAAGGTTCATATATGAGTCCAAACAAAGACCATGCAAGAGAATCAGCAATTTCTGCTGAGTACAGAAGCACTGGTGGGCTGGGATGTGTTTGAAGCTCAAATATCAAACCAAATCGTAAAAGGGACAAGCCAAGTATTATATAATTTGAAAAGCATTCACAGACCCCCCTCTGTGTTCTGCCATGGTAAGTTAAGGTGTGACAAATGGTTGTAAGAAAGCAGAAGTTGTGTGAATAAGGATGAATGTACCTACAATGGGATTACGGAGTATCACGGACTAGCTCTGTGTGTGCTTAACTGGGTGAAAATCAAAGGTCTTTTTACAAGCAAAAATTCAGTAATAAGCTGGGCTGTGTAATTAGTCAAACATAATTAAACAGTCTTCAAGTTTGCAAAAGATGCCACAGAGAGAATGAGAATAAACAGTTCTATTTCCACTGCAGGTAGAAAGCAATACACGGACTTTCCAGGAAGGAACTTTTACACCTGATTTTACATTAAAGAAACTTTATGATAGGAAGGATAGTGATCTTTGGAAGACATGGTCTACCCTCAAGCATTTAAACGCAGACCCTGTCCTTGAGTGATTTCAAGTGTTGCAAGCATTGATAAACAACTGTCAGAAAGATGCGTCTGCTTGACCCTGTAATGAGCAAATGACCCTCTGGATCCTAGCGAAGTTTCTTCTATGGCTCTGCAGTCCTCTGACACCTATCAAAACCAACCACATCTCCTTGGGTTTCACAATATCCTACAGTAAGTGAGAAACGGCATTTCCCTCCCCTCCCTCCTTCTGTTGCACTAAATATGGCTCCAGGACTGATCCCTCTGACAAGATTGAGACTGGCAGATATGTCAGAAAGATTTTAACCATGAGATGGAGAAGAAGAAAACAGTACGGAAAACTGTGTGTAACAGAAGCACACACGTATAAGGATTTCCAGTGATGCTCTTACCAGTTTAATGTCGTATGATGGGAACTTCACAATTTAAGAAACAGTCCTGAGTGATGTGTTCCTCCTGGGAGCCTGAGGGACACTTCAGCAAGCCAATGACATCGTCCAAGAGACACAGGTGTGAAGGCTTTCTTGCTTCGACACAGTCCATCTTCAGTTCAACATGAATTTAAAATCGGAGGTGTCAGCTGGGGGAGTTCACTATGCCCAAGGTCACATAAGCACTCAAAACCATCTCTTTCTACCCACCAGGCAGAAATTATTAATTTTCAGTGGAACAGTGTGAGACAGTCCCATGACACTGTCCACTCCCATGTCTCTTGTGGCACTGGTGAGTGCCCCACTTTAAATCCTGTGTTCAGTTTTGGCCCCCTCATCATAAGAGAACTTATTGCTGTCTACAAATGCCTGAGAGGACTGGTCTCTTTTCCCAAGTAGCAAGTGATAGGACAAAAGGAAATGGCCTCAAGTTGTTCTAGGTTTAGTTTGGATATTGGGAAAAAAATATCTTCAGAGAAAGGGTTGTCAGGTGTTGGAATAGACTGTCCAGAGCACTGGTAGAGTCACCATCCCTGGAGGTGTTTAAAAAGGGTTTAGATGAGGTTCTTACAGACATGGTTTAGTGCTAGAGTTAGGTTATGGTTGGACTCAATAATCCTGAGAGTCTTTTCTAACTGAAAAAATTCTATGATTCTCTCCACACCTCCAGATTGCTGAAAGCTTTTGAGAAGATGTCCATACACTTTCACCTCATCAGTCTTCTGAAATCAAATGGCACGTGAAAGCAACATGTTGCACTTCTTACTGTATTTATATATGTAATCCTGTCCCTAGATCTCCAAATTATTCAAAACATAAGATTATAAGGATAAAAATATTAAATCTTAAAGGCCCCACTTATCCACTACGTATTTCCCTTCCACCTCTAAGAAGAAACTGCTTAATCTCATCACTGGCTAAATAAAGGTGTGTGTACATATAACTGTTGTACGTGAGTACAGATCAAGAAATTCATACACAACTCAGTGAAAAAGAAGGAAAAAGCCTATGTAGCAGAATGCAAACCCACCTCTCTCCCCCTTCCTCCTTCAATATGGAAGGAGTAGGCACATCTTCCTCTCTCTCTGCTACTTGAGGCTAACAGCTTCTTTTGTTTGGCCCCAGAGCACCCTGGCCAGGGCCATTAGGAGAAGGGAGTGCCGAGGCGCCACTGAGCTCTTGGGCACCTTCGGCCAGCGTGGGGGATGTTTGGAGGCTTCAGAGGCACCCACAGCCAGTGTGGGGGTGCAGAGAAGCTTCTGGAATGCCCACAGTCAGATCTGATCAGCCAGTATAAAAATGGGATTCTCGACGAGACTCCGACCATTGTTGCGGGTCTCTCGGAGCATGAGCAAGATGCTGCCACCGAGAGACCCTCCGGGATGGAGACTCCGCTTGCCTTGCAGCCACGGGTGTGAGTAAAACTTCTCTCAGGATTGCAAGTGTATTTATACTTTCTGTGCACATTTGCACATGCAACTTTCCATGCACATTTGCACGCATACTTTCCGTGCTTAATACAAGCATGTGTGCTTTCCGTGCACATTTGCACATGTAACTTTCCATGCTCAATACAAGTACGTGTATAAATTATTTCCTTGCACAATCGCGAGTGTATTTTCCCCCCATTCTTCCACAGAAGCACATGTAATATTCCATGCACATTTGCATGTGTAAGTAAATTAACCCTCGAAAGATTGTGAGTGTATTATAAATTTAGCCTTGCACAATCGCGAGTGTACCCTTCCTGTACTCACTACGAGTACATGTATCTCTTTAAAATAATCCCACACCATGTTTAGGCAAGCGTGTACTTCTCCGGGACTCAGGGACTCAGAGCTCTGACATTGTTTTGGGGAAGCCACGTGCATGCACTCTGTGGACCACCTGTTGTATTAGTTGCTGCCCCTTAATAACTTTCCTCAACTGATATCCAAACCTGTATTTAAGTCACTTTTGGAGTGCTAAAACCCCGTTTCTCACCAATTTAATAAAAGTTGTTTTGGATCCTGTTGTTTCTTAAACTAACCTCGGGGTGCCTCCGTGACAGACTATTTCACCACAAATGCTCTGCTCTTTCCCAAAAGTCCCTTGCTGTTGTAAAAGAATTCTATTAATCTGCTTTGGCCTCCTCTTTTCTACAGAAACTTCTGTAGTTATCTCTCTCTCCCCATCACATAGAATGGAAATTTTGATAAATTGCACAAATTGATTTGTACATCTCTTGAGGCAGATGAGAAAAATATTTTTAAAAGTATATGGTGTCCCACAACAAAATTTCATCAAATTTGTGAAGGGGATATATACAATAACAGAACTGAGTTCAGTGCCATGCAGGTACCATGTATCCCCATATTTCCAACCTCCAGTACACAGTAAAATGCAAATACTAGCCTGAAGTATTTGCCAGATGAGGACAGGAGAAGATGAAACCTGAGCCCATTATATTGGGCAAATCTTTGGCGAATCTCTATTCCATGTTTCTTGCACCCCCCGATTGCAAAATATTTTACCATATGCTGTATCTGTCCTACAATCTACATTTTTTTTTTCTTTCTTTGCATGAAAATCAGAGCAAGGTGGAGACTGCTGGTTGCCCACAAACTATCCTGACACAGGCATGAAACGTGTCAATAATAAGCCCCAGAACAACAGTCTCACACTGCAAACGTACCCTTGGACAGCCAGTCTAGTTAGCTTTGGAAATTTTGACAGATGACTCTTTGAGTCAGACTGGATTCCCAGTTCTGTTCCCACCTAATCAAGTGGAAAGTCAAAAAAATTTCTAGTGGGTTAAGGAACCTACAGTTCTATAGCCTAAGTAGTACCTGGATGTACGTGTGAGTTGCTACAGCGCTCTGTAGTTATCCACCAACACAGACTGTGTGGCTATCTGCAGCTGTCATCAATGAAAGGAAAAAATAGGATGTGCAGCACTCCCTCAAGGACCAGTTCATTTGCTTTCTCATTTTTTGGTTTGACATTATGTATGAGCACTTAATGTGGATTTGAAGGGTACAAATCCCTGCATGCACCAAACAAAGCAGTAGACCCTAATTTTGAATTTCCCTGGAGCTGGGGAGAAAAAGTGTTTGTCAGAACTAATAATGGGTGAATCCCAAAATGGACTGTGAAAAGAAATTGTCTAATCCTAGTCATTTCCCTTGACAGCCAACTCCATGTTTGCTGGGAGATTCTGCCTGGAAATATTTTATTCAATAACATGTTTTGCCTATATGGACCTATTTCAATACAGTTCCGCTCTGGGAGACCCATCTGAAGAATTCAAGCTCCACATGTCAACCATTAGATAGTCAAGTATGGAAATGTTAATTTTTGCTTTGATGTATTCTCTATTTTTACTTTAATTAGAGGAAATCCCCAAATCAATCAGTTAGAAAGCACTTACCCACAGTGGAGGATAGAGGTTTTTAATGGAAAGGGCTTTCTTTAGTAATAAACAAATATCGCCACAATAATAAAGAAGAACTCAAAAGTAGCATCAGGGAACCAGTAAGCAATGAGATTCTTCCTAAAGCAGAATACTTCTCATTGTACAAGATGCATTAGCATCTTTAATATAATGTTAGGAAACAGAACTTATTTCTTTTAGGGAGCAGATCTTATTCATCAGAAAAAACATATGTCTTCCCATATGATTCAGCATCTGGGTCTCCGTGGTGTAACACAGTATTGGAGGTAACAGTTAATGTCTTAGTTCCACCCTGCTAAGAGCTTTTACTTATCACACTGTATTCCCATGGTGCCTTCTCTTTCCTGAAATGTATATACATTCACTGCTGTTCAAGAAGTACCTACGCAGAGTCCTTCGGTTTTATACAGAATCCCTCTTTGGGCCAGGGAAAATAGCTCTTTAGTTGAGTATCTGGGACTGCCTGGTTGTTTCAGTAATTAAGTCTCAGACCACATGGTTGGCTGGACCTTTTAGAAACTGTGTTTATGCTGTAAAACAACTCATGTGAGGTGAAATCTTACACATTTGAGCATTTTGCCTTCAGGCTAATGGCGTAATTATGTGAAAACCACACTGTATCCCTGAGGATGGATCTTTTTATTCACAGAGCACAGAGTTTTATTTATTTATTTATTTTGTTTGAAAGAGAAAGAAAACATTGCTCTATATTTATTGTATATTCAGTAATATGCTCAAGGTGCATTGTTTGGATGAAGTATGCATAAGGATATTTCCCTGTGAAATATAAAGTAATATGTATATTATAAAAACCAAAATAGTCAGTTTTGCCATGATGTTTACTGAATTTAAATGTGCTGATTGTTGTAATAATCTATCCTATGGCTTCTTAAATATATGCATTAGATTTGTGCCCATTAAAAGTGTATTAACTGTAGATGAGGAGGTTCAACTAAACAGTCAAATCCAGCTTCAACCTGAAGGTTAGATTTGCGGTTTAAACAGAGTGTGAGAACCACAGTGAGCTGAAGTAATTCTGAAATGTCATGAAAGACACTTAAAGTTGGTTTTGCCTTAATTTCCCTTTCTTTACCTCACTACAGACTGTAGAGGATGAATGTATTAATGGTGGCAATATCATTAAGCAGTCAGTTAATGGGAAACAATTATTGTGAAGCGATGTGTGTTTGGTAGAGACAAAGGTAGGCCAGATAGCATATTACTTTTGAAGCCATTTAATCTTTTTAAAGAGTCACATGGAATATTAAAAGATGTTTTAGGAAATTTTAGATTTTCATATACTAAAACAAGATAAGAGGTAGATTATGAAATTAATAAGCACTATTTAAGTTCCTTAAGGAAAACAAGACTTTAACTGTTCTTACCTCAACCTCTCTCAAGTACAGTAGAAATAAAACCAAGGACAGATGTCAGAGATTTTTCCATGGATAAAAATATTTTCTCTCTATTTTATCTAGAACATTTATTCTTTATCTATAATTTTATTTATTGTACATTTAATTGCATGATTTATTTTTGTTAAATGTCCCTGTCTGTTTGGTACTTCATTTAACATTAACTGGTAATATTTTGTATTCATAGACACCATACCATGAAACATCGTTTGAAAATACCTGAGAACATACCTTGAATTCTCACAGTAAAAAATACTTGGTGTGAAAACATCTCCATCATCTTATAAAAAAATAACCAAAGGAACACAAGAATGTGGTACAAGGCTGCCAGCTCTTCTTAGTTCATGTGTAGGATCCATGGAGTCTTTCCCCAACAAAAGCAAACTGCTATATGCTCATCTCACTCCTGTGTCCAAGGTCAATGCGTTAACCCATCTGTTATAAAAAATAAGAGTTTCTCCAGTGAATAGCCAGTTTGCATTAGCGTTGGCTGTAAAAAGCATTGATGTAAACAATAAGTCTTTTAATGTAACTGCCATTGCTTGGATGGTTTCTGAGTTTTATGCAATTGCTGATACTTTCCAGATGTAGCTGCAAGGCAAAGCATTTCGGCTCAGGTAGGAAGTTTTAAGCTTGGAAAAAAATCCACAAACCTGAAATGACATTCAAAGCATGTTGTATATTAACATCATCATACCTTTTATAAGAGGATATGAAATGAGGACAGAAAACAGGGAAACCCTAAAGCACATTGCTTTGTGGTATAGCTTAGTTATAATTTTTTAGGGGGGTTTCCCCTTTTGAGCTGGGCTGTTTCATCTGTAAGGGCTCCGCCAGGTACAACAACCAGCAGTCATGTTATATCTTTCCTGCTGAAAACAACCCTGGTTTATCTTCTTTCATCGAGATTTGCTTTATGAGCTCTTTCTGATCTCTTTGACAAAGATAGAGACTTCAAACGGTGAAAGTGTGAGAGGTATATTATGTGTTTCAAGAACATGATCTGATCCATAAACATGTTTCTCTGCCAAGCATGCTGGCTCTGCTGCTCACTGAACACTGGGATGTTGAACGCCTGACTTTTTTTAGGTATTGATAGCTGATTCTCCCTTTGTGTGTCAAGACTGGATGCCTAAAATGTGATAACTGGAAAGATAAAGAAAGTGAGTAGCTGTGCATATTTTCTTTTTCTGGGTCTGCAGTCTAAATTATTGCCAACAGGTCACTTTGCAGAAGGCAGTTGTAATGTTTCAGGAGCTATAGAACTTAGAAAACCTGAACACTTTCTTTTCCTGATTTGGGGTCTCTGAAAAATATGGGACAAAACAACCTTGCTTTCTTATATATCTTATCTCCTTTTTCTCCCCATTCACCACCTGCCACTCCCCCAGAGAAAGTAAAAGGGCATAAAACTGTCATCTATCAAGTGACCTGAGCACTTGGGGTGGGAGGGAAATTTCTAAATGAGGAAGGTGAAATCACTGAGTTTCTCCATAAAATAAAATAAAATAGCTGAACACATGCAGTGAAGTCATTGAAGCTCACGAGGATTAAAATGCTAAGGTCTTCTGTAGAGTACAGCTTGGTCCTACATAAAAAAACTAAAAATGAGTTCTGCTATATTTTGGAGGTGCACAATTCAGCTATCTCCATATCAGCTGAGTGTTTAGGTTCTTGTTACAGTTCACAAGCATAAAATCGTAGAATCATAGAATCATTTTGGTTGGAAAAGACCTTTAAGATCATCCAGTCCAACTGTTAACCTAACACTGTCACTAAACTATGTCCCTAAGAACCTCATCTGCACGCATCTTTCAAACGCCTCCAGGAATGATGACACCACCACTTCCTTGGGCAGCCTGTTCCAATAACCTGACAACCTCTTCTGTGAAGACATTTTTCCTAATATCCAATATAAACTTCCCCTGGCAGCTTGAGGCCATTTCTCTATAGTCAGTAGAGTCAACAGAGGTGTGATTCATCCCAACAAACATGAGCATCTTGGTTTAAGATGAGTTGAACTTCACCCATTATTGATGTGAAGTCCTTCTCCATGTGTATCAGGGAGCCCAAGCTGACACATATACCCACAATGGGACAAACTTACATTGCAGACACCTACATTTAAACAAAACATTGAGGATTTACCTGGTACAGGTAAATGGTTACAGGTATGGGTGCAGATTTTATCTGTTGGTGCCTAATCAAGTTGCTCTTGTCTTTCAATATGCCTTTGCATTCCTCTGTATCACTAACTCTCAAAATGACACTAAAACCAGGAAATGCACAGAAGTGTGAGGTTTTATTGCATTGCATTCAGGGTTTGACAGCAAGAAACTTAGGTTTGTTTCTCAATGCAGACAGGCTGAGGATTGTGTTAAATGCACCTGATCTCCCACAGTCACTTTTGCATCCATCCTTCCTTGCCGCACAGGACAGTCCTTAGGGCTAAAGTTGCCTTTTAGAAAGTGCATCTGTATCCTGTATGACAATAGGTCTCTGACCTCAGCGGAGAATGCCAGCTGCTATCATCATAACAGCAAAAAGCTGCAAAAGGAAACAGGGAAGCTCTTATGTGTGTTCCCAGGAATATAAAAATAGAGGGAAACAAGCAGAGAGACAGATGGTGGAAACAACAGGCAGGGTAAGTAGAATTAATCTAATAAACTCTCCTAGTATAAAAGCTGGGTTTCTAACCTAAAGGAGTTCATTGGTAGACAACTGAAAGACATTGGAGCCTCCAGAACTTGAATCTTTCCCTTGTAATACAGGTAACTGAAACAGGGTACAGTTTGAACATGCTCCAGTAACAATTTACCTGAAATTCAGCCTGTAATTTTATCCCACTCCAGTTTGTCTTGGTCTCTTTTTCCAAATGGAAGGGCTAAAAACTGTGTGGTTTTATTGTGTTCTACAGGACAGCTGTGAACTTCAAAAGTCTGAGTTGAAATTAAGACTGCTTTTGCATTAAGGAATTCTCTAACATGATACGCTGGTATGTTACCCAACATGATTATTTCATTGGACACAAACCAGTTTACAATCCATGTTTTCTTTTTCTTTTCTTTTTTTTTTTTTTTTTAATTATTATAAATATAGTATTTCACTTCTGTTCATTAAAAAACAAAACAAAACAAAACAAACAAAAACAAAATGCTTTTAAAATTTTCATTATATTAAAAATGCTGCTGATTTTCCCCCCTCTCTACCTTTATACTGCCTGTAAATCAGATGCAATAATAACTTCTGAGAAGCTAGAAGGAGCATATTTATCTCCCAGGGAAAGTTATGAGGATGACAGCTTAGTGCTTCAGCAGCGTCAGAGCTGTTACATTTCCATTCATTAACTTTCCCTTTTTCTATATAAAACCACATAATTGGGACTTCCCTTAGTGGAAACATTTAGTGCGTCTTTAATGGGCAACTCAGGATCACAGCACTTTAAGCCTGAATCGAAGAGTTATTGAGAGCTTCCTGAGAGCTGCCAAATGCTGCATGTTCCCATAGACTCAGCATCTTGCAGGATTAGATTCTCGTAATATTTTTAGTGTTAATAATGTCAAATCCTCTGTAGTGCTTTTGTAATCTATTTACAAAAATGTCACACGCAGAGCTTCTCCAAAATTATCTGACTATTCATTTTTTCAAGTACAGTTTCTCCAAGCCTAAAGTTTTTATAATGATGTCATTTTGTTTCCTTTCCTCCACATGAAGTTTCTGTTTAAAATGAATGAGAGAAATAAGTCCTACTTCCATACTGCTTGTGGTGAGGTTGAGAATGAAAACTAATCTGAAGCAGACAAATAAATGTTTGATCATGGTGGTTTTGATCCACCAGTACCCACTTAGAAATGTGGGAAGAAGATTTGGGTTTGTCAGATTTTCATTTTCACACTTATGTGATCATTTGTTAATTTGTTTTGAGGTTCAGCTGACCTTACAGCCTTCAGAAGAGAAGGATAGATCAAAGTAAGAGCACCACTCAATGAGACTGAGAGTTCCATGTCTTTCTGTCATGGTTTTTATGTATAAACCTGGGTCTTAAAATTCAGCACCCAGAAAATGAAGAACACATAGGGAATAAAATGAAGAACATGTAAGGAATAATGATCACTTGCCGTGACCACAAGTGTATTTACAGAAGCAAGAACCTGTCCAGAAAGAAACATCCAAGCACAACTTGTCTTTGAGAGGAAGCTGTTCTCTGATTTCACCGAATCACAGAGTGTTAGGGATTGGAAGGGACATCGAAAGATCATATAGTTATTTTCCTGATAAACTTTATGTCCCTCAAAGGCTGCAGTGAATCTCATAGATACAGCCTCCTCCTTATATGATCTTGCCACATCCTCAGAGCAAGCTGGGAATTTTTTACATAACGAAATGTGATATTGTGATGCTTGAGAAAGGTGGTTGTGTGTGCTTGACATTGAAATACTAAAAATATTATTTAAATTTGCTTCTCCCACAATAAAACAGGTAAAACTGAAACAAATCCCCCAACATGCCTATTACGAAAAACTGCTATTCTAGTGCAATCGTCACATAGGCATCGAACCATGAAAGATTGAAAATGTCTATTTTCTGTTTCTAAAAGCAATTGGAAAAATTCAAAACTCAGCCACTTTGAGATAACATTTTGTATTGTTTATGTTTTTTTATAACACCTGGTGTTCAGACCCAACCCACATCCGAGATCCCCCTTGCTGTGATAAACCACGACACACAACAGGCTAACACAAATGTATTAAATAAAGGAATATCAATATAGACAACTCAATTTTGGGTTACTTGAATTGAAGAATCCTTCTTAATTAGGGGACGTGCTATGTCCTTAACAATTTAAACACCATTGAAAGGAATGGAGACACAGGGTGCCCCTTGCCATGCTTGTGGGAATTACAAATACCTTATTTTCCTTCTATTTTTAATTCTTTTATTCTCCTCACTGTTTAGCTTTAAGTATCTCTTCTCTATTACTACTCACAACTCCGGAGAGTCACGTATGAGAGGGGAGCACATATTCCTGGAGAAGACACAACTTTGGAGATGCTTTTCTCTTAACTCCCCCTCTCTAACTTCATGGAACAGTGACTGAAAATGGTTGTCTTCATGAAAGTCTGGATCATGTTTCTTTAAAGTTTTCTGATGTGCTATTCAGCCCATCCCAAAGGATGAAACACCAAACTTCGTGTTTTCTGCTGTTCACGGAATCATTGAAAACTACTGTGGAAATGAGGTTAGAATCATCTGGTCTCATATTCCTTGCAATCTCCAAAGGATCATGGACCTGCTTCTGTAAAGAAAGACAAGTAAGGGAATAGTAAATCCAGAATACATTAATGTTAGAATTATATGTCAGGAGGGATGTCGTTGTGCTCACCTTGTGTGACACTTAGTATAAAACAGTCTATATTAATTCAACTCCAGTTATTCTGATTTTTAATTGACTGCTCCATCTAGTTCACACTGGACAGAAACACAGTCCTCTAGTTCTAAGATAGTCAATCTGAGAACATATATAAGCTGGATATTCAGATAAAGTTTCTAAACTCTGGAGCTGTAAAATTCTAGGACAGCCTCTGACTGAAGGCATGGTAGACAAAAATTTGACTTCCTTGAGACAGAATATGAGGACTTGTCAACAGGGTCGTATGAGGTAATTGGCTGCAATAATTCGGTCTGGATTTGATGACACTGACAATTTCTCCAGCCTTATGCTCCTAATTAATGCTGAGTCTCATGAAGGGCATATGATGAAGAAGACTGAAAATATTTTATAAGAGAAATTGATCGTTATATCATCAGGCTGAATTCCACATTTTGACATGACTGGAGAGAAACTTTTTCAGTACTGATGAAATCAGAAATAGTTCAGGGAAAAAAAAAAAAATATGATTATTAATAGCTGTTTCTTAAATCTACATACACTGAGGAGCAACGCTATTTTTCAAATGATGTGTGCTGCAAAGACCAGATGTCTTCTGTTCTATTAGTGAGATAAATTTAAGTTTGTTTATAAAGGTCAATCTCTCTTTAGACACATAATGGAGAAACTTCATATGGGAGCCTAATCATCTTGTGCTCCCTTTCTAGCTTTCAAAAGAGGAAGGCACAGGAAGAGGATGAGTCTGTTCACTCTAAAATTGGTTTTATGCTCTAGAGACACCTGTCTCTTCACCAAAACTCAAGAGAAAACACTAACACAAACACATAAATCCCAAACTCACTAAAAGAACCATGTCCAAAAGATACATTTTTTTTTTTTTTTTTTTTTACTTTCTAATTACATAAGAGTTATATCAATTAATAATTTTAATATTGGGATTACTATGTTTTATGTCCTAACTTTCTGGGTCAAATTATTTGTTTAAATAAACATTACATTGGCCTTACAGGTTCAGAGTTCTGAGGACCCAGAAAGGCAAAACTCTTGGGATTCGTTTTTGCACTTCTGGCAAGAGATTAAAACTGGTAGTGCATCACTGTTGGCATTTGCAGACAGAGACACTGCTTAGAACACAGGAAACTCAAATTAGAAATAATTTATAATTGCTTGTTTTGGAATCTATGATAAGGATATTTTGTTACTAGAAATCAGGAAACAACCACCAAACTCACTTTGATTAGCTAATGACTTCTTTTGTCCAAGAGAAAACTCATCAAGAAAAGAAAATTAAGTTGCGTGGTGTTTTCAGGAGTAATGTATGAGAGTCCATGCTTCTTGCTTGTCTAAGGGGACCAACAGTGATGACTGATAAATCTTCATGAGGCTGAAAACTAAAATGCATTGAAGTTTTGGCACATTAGGTCACATTCTTATTCATATTTCCCCTTGCCTTCTCCATGCCACATATCAGTCTTAATACAGTACCATGGCTTTTACAGATTGTCACCTTGTTACCAAGCTTATTTGGTCTTTTAGTGCACTCTGACTTTGCTTAAATTACTGCTGGATAAAATATTTTGTGCTGCTCTCAGCCTCACCCAGCTAAATATCACTCCTGAAAATATTTTGTCCTATTTTGCCTTTTATGGCTCCAGACAAGGTGGAAGATGAGCTTATTTCCTCAAATTTATTAGTAATATTAAGAATAACTTGCTGAGTTTTGATTTGAGATTTTTTAAAGCAAGATGAAATTATTCATGACACTTCCTACAAACCTTGCAAGTAAGATTAGCTTGATTTTGGAGACGGGAAGTTTGAAAGGTAGAGAAGTTAAATGTTTGACCAAAGGTCTCTCTAACAAAAAGAGGTTAGCATACCTAATTCTCAAATTGCTAATCTGGACACAGAGATGTTTGTCTGGTGATCTGTTCACATGGTACTATTAACAACTTTGATCACCAGGAGCTGGGCTGAACTTTTAGTCAGAGATATTAGAGATTTCTTGCCTTGTTTTCTAAGAGAAAGATAAAATATGGAGAATGTGGGATGTCAGGTTTCTGACCTCATCCAGAGTTTTTTAAAAGCTGAGCTATATGAATCTGAAAAAGATTTGCATTTGGATTTTAATTTCCATTTGATGCTACTCTTTGCTTCTTAAACTGACTATTTTTGGCATCAAAAGCAGGCACTGTACTCTGTTCTCCTCAGCAAGTTCCTGACACTCCTATTTTTGTGACATATATCAGCAAAGGCAACAGTTTGGAAAAAAATAGGAACACTTACCAATATATACCAGGAGAGAAAAATAATGACCACATTATGAGGGCTCTTCTATTAGCTTCATTTAAACAGTGTGTCATTCCCCATTGTCAATTAGTAAATGTTCACGAAAGTAAGATGAAGCATATAGAAATGTTTAAGAAATATATGAAGGAGGTAATTTTAATAACCACTTATATGCTTTAAATTAAACTCTTTATTAAAGTAGACTATTTAATACAAGGACCAGTACACCAAATTTTCCTTTTGAGATTGTCTGAGCTATGGCTACCTACTGTATTCTAAAATAAGCAAATATTTTCCAGTTTGGGGCTGGTGGTTTGTGGGGTTTTGTTTGTTTGTTTGTTGAGTGGTCTGTTGGTTTGGTTTGAGGTTTTTTTTGGCTGCAACTTGGAGATTTTCCTTGGCCTGTAGAGGGAATTCTGTCAACTGTCCAGATAACTGAGCTAATAATGAGTCTACTATATTAAAGGCAGGCAGCTCAAAGATTGCAGCTCCAGATCTACAGCCCAGAAATGAGAGTTTTCACCTGTGACCTTAGTGTGTGGATTCTCCTGGCTCTTTGTTGGTGTACTGTAATCTTTCTCAGTAGCCCAAGACTGAAGAATATAATATCCATTTGACATTTGGAAGAGAATTTAAGCAGGGTAAACTGCATATACCTGTGTTTGGCCTGGACACCAAATGCAGTGATTCTGTATTTGAAAACTGCAGGAAATCTTTCTTTGCATGGGGAAAAAAAAAAAACTGCTAATGTCTTATTTATGTCTGCTGACCAGAACAATCTTAGTGGTGCAATTCTCTGCTGCTGTCAGTCAAATAAGCAAAATGAGTATGTAATTGTTTCATGGGGTTCTAATGAAAACTTCAAAGTAATGTGATCAGATACATTCCAATATACCCTAAAACCACTACTGCCATAACCATGATGAATGAACATGTTGAAATTTGAGGCTAAATTGTGTGACTAATTCTGAGTTTATTGAAATGAACAAGGACAAATGAGGTACTACTTTCCCTCCCAGATACACAATCAATTTTAGAAGGGTTGTAGCACCTTTATCGTCAGTTTTTAAGCTGTAAATCACATCAGAGATTAGACTTTGCACTTTGGCTATGGCTACTGTTAGACACCTTGACTCCTTGTGTAGGCAGTAAAAAAAAAAAGCAAAAACATTATCTGCATGTTAACATGGTCCATTAATGTATAAAAATAAGAAACAATCTGAGGTTTTAGCACCAGAACAGTCTTTGGCACATTTCTAGACACACTTCATATTTTTTTTTTATCATTAATCATATTCCTAATTTACTTTTTATTTGCCTGTTTCTGACCTCATGTAACTAACTCAGCCACATAACCAGGCTACAATGTTGCAAAAGGCTTTTGACAAGAATATTCTGTAACCTGGAGGGCAAAACATCCCTTTAAGATGTTAGAGAGTTGGTTTCAAACACCTGAAGCCAAGAGGGTCCTACAATTCAGGCCTCCCATTCCTGAGTGAACATGCAACACAAGAGCTGGGCTATTATAGTAAAGGTATGCATTACCATTTAATTCTCAAAAGAGACAGACTTGCACCAGTAGCTTCTGGTTTAACAAGGTGGCCAAGGTGGGCTCAGTCCTAAGTGAATTTAAGTCATCAGAAGTTCCCTTTACTCTCACTGGCAAGGTACTAACTTAAAAAGACTGAATCTACAGATTAAGGTCTTCTATCTATTTATTGAAATTATGGGGAGCTTACTTTAAAAGAATTTTTAAAAATTTCCTCCTAATAAAACCCTTCACTAGGAGGATAATGCAGTGCTGGAACAGGTCATCCATAGAGGTAGTGGCATCTCATCCATGGAGAATTTTTGGATTTGGTGATGCAAAACAATAATTCATCTGATCTCCTGCTAGACACGTTACTGTGATGTGGGGGAGGCTGGACTGGAGACCTCAAGAGGCTCATTCCAAGAAACAGTTCTGTTTTCATAGGATTCATTTGGCATTTATGCAAGTAAAAAACTCATCAACATTGTTCTCATTCCAAATCCAGCTACTGGAGAGAACATCAGCTTCATTCCAGCAGAAGCCAGGACACAGACACAAATGAGTGGGACAGAAAATACACACAGAGACACATGCTTAGCAGGACATTAGGGTTCTTAATGCTGAGAGATAACTGCCTTTACAGAATGATTAATTTACAAGAGTGATTCTCACATCTCCCAGACAGTTTGGTAGAAGAAAATAACTTGATTTTATTCATTTCATTTCAATATTATGCTTACTGATCTAAAGGTCCTTTTAGACATACTCGGTTTAGATGGTTGCAGGAACCAACTTCAAAGTTTTCCTCTCAATGCTGGTAAGTCTGCCAAAATATCTTAGAATACTACTAGTAAATGATGTTGCAACAAGATGTGCTAAAATAACTACAACAAACAAAGGTTTCATCTCTTCACTTTACTGTGTGATTGCTATTAAATGAGGAAGCTACTTCAGGCAAGCTTTCATGGATCCATCCCCCAGGACAAGAGACAACTCTGGTGACCACTTGAAATATCCATGTCTACTAAGAGAGGCTGAAATTTTGTCCTAGGATAGCAAGAATTTTGCGAATAGCCTCTGGGAGTCTTTGAAAGTCACAGATAAGAAGCTACTACCTCTTTCTCTCAGAGAATACAGAGAACAGGGAGCCAGAATAGGCTTGACAAGTGACAGTCATAATGACAGGTTGGGGCGATGACATTCACAGGAATGAGGCAAGATTTTATTCCTCAAGCCCATCAAGAGAGCATTTGCAAGGAAAAAGTAAAAGGAGTAAATTAAGTTGGGGTGACAGGTCTGATCTTTGTTGCTGTCTCCTGCTATGGAGCAGGAGAAGCCACAAAACTGACGAGATGGGATGTACTCTAAAATGACCCAAAAGAAGTGCGAGGATTGGGGACAAAATGTGTACTGAGCTCAAAAATGTCATGTCGCAGTCCCAGACACCATCATATGGGTAGCACATAGGCTGAGAATTGTGATAGAAGCTTACAGTGTTGCTGCTTTTTACATATCTGTTTTTACATAGAGAAATTAAATTTGCACACTTGTCAATCCACTGTTGTTCACCAGCTTCTTACCACATACACATAAATGCAGTGTAACCATTTTTTGAAAGATGTTACATGAAAACCTGTCAGAAAGAGCTTTGATATCGCTGATTTTTAAGCACACTTTGCATTTTTTAATGCAATAAATAAATACAAGAGAACTGACTGGAAAAACTGTAATTAAGAGAAAAACTTCAGTAAGACTTGACAAAAAGAATGAACATAAAAGATGCCTGGAAATGTGTGTCATGTGTACATAGCAGCTAGGTTCCTCAAAAAATACAACAGAAAATAACAACAGCTTAATTCTCAATTGCTAGCACATACGTTACATTTCTGAGATGAGATATCCTTCTTAGCTGGAATCTCTTAAGTGCACAGTATATCCTCAACGATAACAGGAGTTTCTTCCAATTACCCCAATCCTGTCGTATATGTGTGTGAAAGAAGGTAGAAAAACATGTACAATAAAGCCTATCCCTATCTTTAACTTGCAGCAAAAGAGGTATCAGATGTTAGGAAGTGAACCTGGGGAGTATGTTGACTTGACAATACTGAACTCGATTGCAGCAAAAATTGTCAGAAAGACTCATGGGAAGGTCATCTCACTTTGGGGCTGCTGGCTGAACTTCTTACCTTTTAGTCCTGGTTTCTACAGTTTTATGGTTAAGTGCACCCAAACTTGTGTTTGTTGAAACAAAGGAATTGTTATACTATGACTGGTTATTTTTTGTTCATTTCCTTGTTTGTTTGTTTGTTTGTTTGTTTGTTTATTTTTGTGTGGTTTTTATTTTTTTTCAATTCCTATCAAAGGCCAATCAAAATTAAGCAGATTAATTCAAAATGGAATTACTATTAATGAAAGCCAAATACTTCCTGCTCTCAATAAATCCATATGCATGCCTAAAATCCCACTCTGGTATCCAACATCATATAGTCATATAGTCAGTTGTGTCTCACAGTGATATCAAGTGCAATCATACCAGTCCCTATGTTCATCTAGACGTTAAGGACTCAAGATTGTTTCAGTCTAAATGATCTATGTTTGTTCACTTTTTCCATGGAAAACTGATATGCCAGGATACATGAAGAAATCCCTTATACAGTTTGCAAATTGCAGTTAAGTTTTCCAGGTTTCATGGTCTTTCTGAAAGTTGATCCTGAATTATATTTGTGTTTGAAAGTTGTGTAACACTGGCCTGATGTCCCTGATGGTGTTTGTACCTTGAAAGTTATAAGAAATATTTATTTCAAGCATTTTGTGGCAGGGTAATGAGAGGCTAGGGAGCATAAAACTCAATTATGCGAAGTGTGTTATGTATGTGTGTTTTCATGATTTGTATTGATTCATGTGCATGACAGATTGGTTATAAATTGGGTAATATATTGCCTTGTAAATGAAATATATTGTATTGCAGGAGCGTATTAGGTGGTGTATTGAATTCTCAGGGCCACTATGACATTTTATTTGTGGGTGTAAAGAATCCCTGTTATTGTTTGTGTGTATGTCTGGTATAATTGCTTTACAGGGGGGATACCTGGGTCATTTATGGAAATATGTTGGCACCACTATGTGGTAAGTCACTGAGTGCCCTTGCCATCATTGATGTGAAAAGCTGAGTCTGTCCCTCAGAGAGTGAACAGTCTCCTTCCAAGCCCATGGTCACAACTGGCACAGCCTTGTCAACATCACAAGGACATCTGCTGATGTATGGATTGACATACCATGTTACCTTTGGGACTAAATCTGGATCACATTCTTTGTAGATAGCATCAAAGCTACCACCACAAAAACAAAGAAAGAAACAAACAATCAAAAAAACCCACCCCAAGACACAAAAAAACCCCTTTCTTAGGTAGTCACAGAACGTAGTACTACCCATACATGGACATTCCTCTGAATAGAAAAAGGAAAGGAAGAAATTTTAATAATGAGTGAGTAGGAAATAGGGAATTTTGGAGCCAGAAATGTGGAAAATCTGTTGTTACTTTTCTTTTACAAAAATATCTCTTATGGTCTGCAAATAGAGTAAGAAAACAATTATTCTTTCCGCACTGATGTTTCTGACTGGAAAAAATACAGAGGGAAATGTTAAAAAGTTTGTTTCTTCTAGAGTGGGAAGTGAAAAGAAGATTTATGTCACTTTATTATTTATATTACTTCTTATAGTTGCAAAAGTATTTCAATAATTTTTATAGAGCTCAATTATACCATAGCCAATTGATATGAGTGATTTCAGTACTTTTTAATATGCTGTTTAAAATCTCCAGTGTAAAATATTCTTAATGCATGGCATAAAATATATAGCAATCTCTTTTAATGTAACTAAGTCCTGGCTTCATTTTGTGGCTAAAATGCAGGAAGGATAAAGAGTGATTTTGTAATAGTCTACAGAGATGTTTACCTCGCTTCAGCTGAAGTTCTGTCAGTATTTCCATTTCTAATTTGGCAATGAGGTCTTGTAGTGAGGTGTGTTTACTTATGTTTTGGGGAATAATTATTTCTCCTGTTCTTGTTTTTTGGCTATTCTTGGCTATGTGAAAATCTGTGCTTTGTGACATAGTGGAGGTTACATATGTTCATCAAAGTACCTCCTCTTAGCTTTAGCTTCTGAGGATCAAGTGTTCAACACAGCTACAGTAGTGTGCAAGTGGTAATTATGAATCTATTTTCTCTTTGGGATACACTTGAGCTGGAGATTTACCATCTCTAAAATTTTCTGGCATCAGTATTTACCTACCCGATACCTCCTTTGGCATCTCATCCTTTAGACAAGGGCCTGTGGAAGAACATGAGTGGAAGCAATGCTTATGCTAGGAGAAGTTTCTTGTACCAAGCAGAAGCATTCATGAGTTTCCAAATATGTGGTGGTGAACACTTTACAATACTGATTTTCATGTAACAGTTGGGAAACAGTAGTAGTATAAGGTGATGGAGTACAATTTTTCCTCTGTGGAGGAAATATTCAATCTAGATCTCAAGAGATGAAGCCTCCAAAAACGAAGGGCAAGTCTCCAAAAAGCTACAAGGTAATTAAGAGGCAGGGTATGAAAATCACAGAATCACAGAATGCTAGGGATTGGAAGGGACCTCAAAAGATCATCTAGTCCAATCCCCCTGCTGGATCAGGAACACCCAGATGAAGTTACACAAGGAGGCGTCCAGGCGGGTTTTGAATGACTCCAGAGTAGGAGACTCCACAACCTCCCTGGGCAGCCTGGCCCAGGCTCTGGCACCCTCACCGAGGAGAAGTTTCTTCTCATATTTAAGTGCAACCTCCTGTGTTCCACTTTGTACCCATTGCACCTTGTCCTATCACTGGTTGTCACTGAGAAGAGTCTGGCCCCATCCTCATGACACTCACCCTTTATATATCTGTAAACATTAATGAGATCCCCCCTCAGTCTCCTCCCAGCTCACACAGGAGATGCTCCACTCCCTTCAACATCTTCATGGCTCTGTGCTGGACTGTCTCAAGCAGTTCCCTCTTTAGAGATGTTTAGGTAAAACAATATATTCATACTCTACTGAATAATGTCTTGTAGAGGTGCTAGTTTCCAAAACTAATCCAAAACTGCAAGGCTGCTTTAACACATGATTAGCAGTGATCACGTGATTATCCCCCTTCTGGGGCTCTCTGAGCCCCACCACTCAGGTCCTTTTCATTCCACAGTCTGTGGTGCTGTGTGCTCTTTGTATTGGTTTCTTCTGCTGTGTAGATCTGCCACCAAGTAAAGTCTTTGAAGATGAAAGAAGCTTTGAATTTGTGAGCACTGAGTGATAATTCCTGTCTCCTTGTCTTCAGTACTGTCACTCTTTTGAACTTTCATACACTTACATTATGAACCTGCACTATAGAATTTTTTTACAATGAGAGTATTGAAACACTGGTCCAGGTTTCCCAGAGATGTCGTGGATGCCCCATCCCTGGAGATATCCCAGGCCAGGCTGGATGGGGCTCTGAGAAACCTGAGCTGGTGAAGATGTCCTTGCTCATGGCAGGGCTTGGACTAGATGACATTTGAAGGTCCCTTCCAAAACAAACTATTATATGATTTAATGATACAACCCCCGAGAAAGACAGCATGTCAGCACAGGATTCTTGTGGCTGCAGCACAAGCTGATGCCAGACCCTAAGGCTGCGTGCATCTCTCCTGAGTCATCCGTACAAAGGAAAGTAATAGTCTTAATTAAGTGTCAACTTGTAGCAGTGGTGTGTAACTTGACTAGCAGGCTTAAGTATGCTTAGAAGTCTAACATTTCTGAAATAAGATTTCTTCAAATTAATAACATTTTCCCAGACAAGCAGGAGGAAGATGGACAGCTTGATGTTTTGCAGCAAAATAAATGCCAAGTAGTCTTTAAGGTGGGAATATTCACCTACATAAACATGGTGAAATGAAATATTCTTACTACTGTAATTTTGTCTGAAACTACTAGCCAAGGTACTTCACATTTTATGTAAGATATTCCCAAAGATTTTCCTGCCAGGACACCAACACCAGGTATGAAAATAAAAGGAAAAGCAACAATACAGAAGGATGAAGGTAACACTGATAAAATAAATATTCCTGCTTCAATGAACATGAAACATTAGCACAGCATCCATGTTGAATTTTTGACTCTTTTTTTTTTCCTGACCAGGGAAGGGATGTCACTGTATCTTCCCTTTGCACGTACTTTGCCTCTCTGGTCTGCCTGTCTGCATCTGGTCAAGGTACACTATAGCGACACCTCCTAGCTGACAACTCTTCCCTTTTCACTCGTGTTTTTCAGAGTTCATCAAAGCACTGTTGGAAATTTTTCCACTATAAAAGTACTTGTCCAATCATGAAGTCCTAGCTGCACAGAGTCACACTGCGAGCTATAGGATGTTGAAAGATTTGTGGGTGGAGGTGGATAATTTTCTTACATTACAAAATATATATGTTTCCTAATTTATTAAATTCTTATCCTAAAAGTTAAATAGCAACTGCATTTCCAAAAAGGCTGAAATAATTAAAAGTTGACCATTTTTCAAATGTACTCTCAAAGGCAAATTTATCAATTTCTATTTATATTTACTCTGTTTTATGATAAATAATTTCTCAGTTCCTGCTTGCCTGCAGCATTCAGGTCCCTGCATTCTCTGTTGGAACACGTTCTTTAAAAGAGGAAACCACACGTCCTACCCAAAATACTACTGAATCTTACAGAACCTTGAGAGAGGTTCTCCTCCCACTCTGCTGTGCCCTGGTGAGACTGCACCTGGAATATTGTCTCCAGTTCTGGGCCCCTCAGTGCTCTGGCACTGGGAACAGGGAACTGCTGGAGAGAGTCCAGTTCAGGGCAACAAAGATGATGGAATGGAACATCTCCCTTATGAGGAAAGGCTGAGGGAGCTGGGGCTCTTGAGCTTGGAGAAGAGGAGACTGAGGGGGGACCTCATTAATGTTTACAGATATATAAAGGGTGAGTGTCAGGAGGATGGAGCCAGGCTCTTCTTGGTGACAACCAATGATAGGACAAGGGGCAATGGGTACAAAGTGGAACACAGGAGGTTGCATTTAAATATGAGAAGAAACTTCTTCTCGGTGAGGGTGGCAGAGTCTGGACCAGGCTGCCCAGGGAGGTTGTGGAGTCTCCTACTCTGGAGTCATTCAAAACCCGCCTGGACACCTCCTTGTGTAACCTCATCTGGGTGTTCCTGCTCCGGGAGGATTGCACTGGATGAGCTTTAGAGTCCCTTCCAATCCTTGACATTCTGTGATTCTATGTGATTCTGTGATTCTGTGATGTAATATATTAGGAAAATTTGACATGTTGTCATTGAGCGTTAGTGTGAAAGGGTTGCTGTATCCCTGTAATATATTCCTAAATATTTCAGGCTAGGAACTGAGAAATGTCATAAGTTAAATGCAGCATCATAGCTTATGACTCACACACTACAAAATACAAGCCAATATCAGTGTGTTTTCCTGAAATGAATTTCTAACAGCATTTGTGAAGGGGGTGGATAGTTCTGGGAGTAAAAAGCTCTTTTATCTCTCCATCACCATTTGTCAGAGTTTGGTGATTGACGTGTTTTAATTTGAGAGTTACTCTGATACTGAGTGGAGAAGCAGCTCTTCAATTTAGCTCTAACCCTGCTGCAGGGACTTTCATTGAACCTCTCTCCAACATCTCTTACAGATAGTAGGAATTAAGATTATTACTATGGAGGTGGCCACTCTGCTGGACTGATGCCCTGAGAAAGCCCAGCTGTGTTGCAAATGTCTTTAATCTCATCCTTCAGCTTTCTGGGCTTGTTTTCTGGGGACTTGTGGTCAATGAGCTCTCATTGGACCATGTTTCTTTATGTGAGTAACAGAACTGCAGGGAATTCAGTAATCTAAACATCTTCCTAGTCCTGTTTCCTAGTCCTGTCGTTCTTTTACTTCTTAATACTGTCAAACATGGTGCCCCACAGCCCAAATATTTACTAATAATTGCTAAATAAATGCGATACACTTGTTAAAGTAACAATGTCAAGAACAGCTGGGATTCCTGTTGTCTAATTGAGCCAAAAAGTAGATATCCATCTCTCTAGACTGCCCTTATACACAATTGAGCAGAACTGGACTTCTCTAGGAATTGAGGTAACCCCTAATTTAGACTCTTGTTTTGGGTCTGGAGATGGTGTCCTCCAAAGATGCATTTCTCAATTAACACAAATTAACAAGACTATTAATTCTCAATTAACACAATGAAAACAACACAAAATAGCCACCTGAGTTTTATACTGTCAAAGGTAGGTAAAAATTTCACGAACAACCATGTACTCATTCATCAATGTCCTGAAAGATTAAACATCAAATAAATAAGGCTAAGAGGAAACTGGCAGATTTTCTGTCATTTTCTCCTCCATCAAGGGTTAGCTTATTAAAAGAAACAAACAAACCAAGCCAAGCCAAGTCAAACCAAACCAAACCAAATCAAACCGAACCAAACCAAACCAAACCAAATCAACAACAACATTAAAACAAACAAAAAAAACCCAAACCAAACCAACCAAACAAAACTTAACCAACTATGCAAAAACTCACAATAAAAATGAATGCAGTTGGATTTTTTAAATATTTTAACCACAGTTTAAGTCAAAGTTTCATATTGGTGACTTTTTCTTTCTAAATTTGTGGGTGAAGTACAAAATAAACAATGATGACAATTAAAGTGTCTGCACTGGCATGTATGTCCTTTCTTTTCTGTATTTTTTTTTTCTGTAGAATTCTCCTGTTAAACTGCAGGCAAAGCTTTTTCTCACTTCCCCATGATTTTATGTCTCTTGTGTTTGGGAACCTTCCTGAGACAAAGAATGGATCTGATTTTTCAAAGGGACAAATTCACTCCAGGCAACAAAAAACAAATCAAAGATCGTCTTTGAAAAGATCCAAAGATATTACTTGCTTAGTACAGTTGACATACTAAGAAGGTGTCCTGTCATCCTAACTTCTCCTGGAGACTTCGGATCATCCTACAGAACTTCATCTGCTCTAACTCAATGGAGAGGTACTCATCAATATTGGACTTTCAGATTGCTTGTGAAGAGCAGCAAGACTGAAAGGAATGCTGTTTCAGGGAGGAATCTCAAATATGAGAAAATCTACAGTTTGCTGTTACTACCATTTCTGCACATAGTAGATTATGTTTTAGTGTTTTGCGTGACTCTACTTCCATCTGGAAGTTTCAGAAAAACCTCAAAGGAACGCTGCTTTATAAGAGGCATGAAAAGTATCAATTTCAATTCAGCCAATTCACACAAACTTAGCACTGCGCATTTCGCGTCTCTTTCCACGGTAGATTAGTGCCCTTCTGATTCTTTCACTGCTCATGGTGAGATGCAGTTGTGGAAGCTAATATCAGCTTGCACTGCCTGTTGTTTCTTATGAAGAATCTTCTTAGCAATTACTTTGTACTCTAATTGAGCTGAACTAAATAATGATGTGTTAACTCGGTTTGTTTGCTATGACTCAAGGATTTACAAAAGATAACCCATTTAGGGGTTAAGATGCCTGTGTTAATTGTTTTCCCAAACAATACATCTTTCAATCACCTTTTCCATTATCTACATAGATTAACTCCATTGTCTTTGAAAGTAACCGACAATGCTCTTCATTCTTCTATTATCTCATAATAATGTCAGCATAAATACAACAAGAGGTAATTAAATCAGCAAGGGGGGTAAACTGCATGCTGTGCAAACAAAAATGAAAAATCTGGGGAGTTTTAGTCAATAGTACTGTGAGCTTAATCATACTGTAAGATACAACAATAGAGATATTATCCAGCTTTGTTTATAATTTGTTTTTCTTGAGTTTTCAAGTGGACAGTATTTACCCAGAAGTACCAAACTATAGTAACTGCTAAACCAATCAATTGTTTATACCTAAAAAGTAGGAAAACACTAGGTTACCTTGTCTTGTTGTAGGCAATGCTTCATAAATGTTAATATTGTGACAACAACCAATCCATTGGACCACATTATCAGATAAAGAAGTCAAAGTAATTTTGTTCAAATCAATTCCACTTTTTCTGCATTATGAGCTGTGTAGAAACAAGCAGGAAAACCTTTCAAGATTTTGGTTTGTAGGTTCTGTCTAAAATGGGTTTGTAGACAGTAATTAAAGCTTTAACTACTCTGTCCATTATCTGTTTATCATCTTGCTTGGAAACCACACAGCAAGAATATATTGTTTAGTCAATTTGCCTCCTTTTTCAGGCATTATTTCTCCTTGGACTACAAGCTATGAGTTTAGGACTCTTTGGACTGTATTATATACACATAACTGGTCGATAAAAGCATTGATTAAAAATAACAGCTAAAAAGTATCTACATCCCATTCAGCTGAGAGCAATTATAACAAGATGGTAATATTCCCAGGTTTTACTTGCTATAACCTGTTAATCATGTGCAAAGCCCTGTTATCATTGTCAGTTACTAAAATTTATGTCATGTTTGTGGAGGAGAATTTCTGAGAGAGAAAATGCTTCCTTTAGATGGTTGAAACTGAAATTCAGGTTCAAAAAAAAGATACTCAGGTTTACATTTTTGGTCTAAATATCTTTCCTAACATCAGAAAATAAGTCAGCTAAATTTATAGTGTATGATAATACATGGTAAATGAAGAAACACAGTCCCTAGACAATATCACAGATTCCAGAGGGAATTAGGTCTAATGAAATCCTTACAAATATTTTCCAGAATTAAATTATTAATTGGCTCTGTACAAATATTTTGAGTTCCGGGTCTCACCAATGTGAGGCTGTAAAGTAAGTTCATGTGTCACTAGTGAAGAAGTTATTGGTTTTCAGGTGGTAGGAAAGTAAAACATTAAGCAGTAATGGGCTATTAAACCATAAACTAATTACTAGAACTGAACAATATTTTTCTTATCAGCTTCAGGTCTGCTATTATCTAATCTTCTTTTTTTGACAGCAAAGAAATTCCACAAAGATAAATGCTTTAATAAAAAGCAGAGGAGTTTTTTTTCACTGGATTATTTTTTAAAGGTGGTCTATGGGTGGGCAATATTACAGTTTGAGGAACTGAGATTAGTCAGGGCTGCAGAGACAGCAGAGAACATCAGGTTTTTATACGTCTCCAGCTCTCATGAATTGTCTCAATACAATAGTGTTTTCTTGATCTAGCTGACCTAGGTTACTGCAGAGGAAGAGTTGTATTGCTACCAAATGCTCTGTTTTTTCTGCAGTGATTAATTTTCTCAGCTATGTCACATATGACTCGAGATAGGAATTAACCTTTAAGAGCACTCATTTTTTGCTCTTCTGTCTTTGATGACACAACAAAATTGTCATCATGGAAAAAAAGGTTCACCTAACCCAGAAAAAATAAAAATACTTGTATAGAATTAGAGCTTTATACAGGAATTTTCTTGTGCTTCATTCTCATTATAGGTGTTTGCAAACAATTAATATAATTGCAATACATTCTGCATGATACTTTGTTTGCAGAATAATATCTTTAGTTCAGAGACTCAGCTGAAAATGAAACTACTCAATTTTGTTATTTTCTTTGAAAGACCTAAAGGTGACTTTTTTTTTTATTTTATACAAGAAACACTACTCTGGAAGGAACATGTAGTGCAAGGTCTTCTGAATCTGGGATAGCACAAAACATTGTAGACCAACAAAGAGTTTCATGCGCATTTATTTGGCTGATGCCAGTTTAAGCACCTTCCAAATCTGATCACATATTCCTGTATTTGTTTTGTCAGCAGTTTGTGCAACCAGGTTGCATAGCACTTCATTAACAAATTCAGAATAACACAACTCACCAAAACTATACTTATTCTTCTTAAATATTGCCCTAGTCCAGTTCACCAAATAGCTTCCCATAGAGACCAATGCTTGCAGTTGTTGGAACAACCAGCTGAAAAACTTGTGGGGCAGGGGAAATGGGCTGAAAGGGAATTGCTTAACTTAGCTTCAGTAGCAGTACCACTGAGTGTGCAAGCATGGAAATAGTTTCATTTTTTTCTGATTATGAACTTCTTTATATGGAAAATATATGCAAATTGACCAGATGTACTGAGAGGGGAAAACATAGAAGCTCTGATTTAGCAAAGTACTTAAGCACACTCTCAAAGTTAATCATGTGCTTAAGTCTATTCACTGAAGCACTTGACACATGTGTATGCTTTTGCTGAGTTAATGTAATAAAGCAGAGACCATAATCACAGTCCCAGGATAAACAGACAGGCTGAGTTGCTAAAAGTAAAGTATGTGTGAGCTCCTGTTTCCTACATCCCATCCTAAAATAGGTCCGTAATGCGGAGATAAATCTCATGCTGCAGGCACTTCTCCCTTTCTGTTGTTCAGTGGGGGAACTCAATGATTACTTGAGACTAGACAGCAAATATTCACTTGGTCTGCATTCGGTGGCATGACTTGTGGATCACAGGCTGAAAGCTGCTTTCAAAGAGTAACCTGCTTTCCTGGCCAGGGGTTCTGGAGGTTGCCAAGCATTGAAACAGGCTGCCCAGAGAAATAATGGAGTCACCATCCCTGGAGGTGTTTAAAAGGTGTTTCGATGAGGTTCTTAGGGACATGGTTTAGTGCTAGAGTTAGATGAGGTTATGGTTAGACTCGATCCTGAGGATGTCTTCCAACTGAAATGATTCTATGATTCTAAGTTTTCTGGGAGAAGCATGCAAAAAGAGTGATGTCTGGTAACAAACTAGCACCCCTCAGCAGCTGCCTGACACTATGGAGTGTTTTTCCTAACACTGAGTCCTTATTAAAAATAAGTAACTACTTTCTGCTTACTACCTGCCAACCAAAACCACTAAGACTACAACTGTTGTTCCTAGGATGAACCTAGACCTACGAACTCATGGAAGCACCAGTGATTCAGAGAGGCATGAGCATCACCAAAGCTAAACTTCCTTATCAGAAGAACATAAACCATGGTTCTCATTAATGACCATATAGCTAGACAGGCTCCACAAGGATTGGGGGAGTGACCTATAGAGAAGACAACTAAATTTACACCTTTGCTTATAGGTGTCTACATGTGCATGAAGTGTCAAACCTCCTGTGATACTCAGGAGAGAGCTAGTCCAGGTATTCACAGAAGTCTAGAAAACAAAACAGCTCATAGAATCACAGAATAATAGAATCATTTTGATTGGAAGAGACCCTCAAGGTCATCAAGCCCAACTATTAACCAAACACTGTCACTAAACCATGTCACCATGTCTCTAAGAACCTAATCTACATGTCTTTTAAACACCTCCAGGAATGATGACTCAACCATTTCCCTGAGTAGCCTGTTCCAATGCCTGACAACCCTTTCTGGGTAGAAATTTTTCCTAATATTCAATGTAAACCTGCCCTGATGCGACTTGAGGCCATTTCCTCTTGTTCTATCACTTGTTACTTGGGAGAAGAGATCTTGAAACAGACAGTGACTGGCTGTTACAGCTAAATTCTTTCTGGTAGTTGTTTATTGTAGTGAGTATATCCTTCCTTATTATCATGGAGAACCTGCTCACGTGTTGGTACTCAACCTTCAGCATCAAAATCTTGAACTGAGTCCTACTCCGAGTGAGCCAAATTTCTCAGGACACTTCTGTGAAATGGTCCACAGAATGTTCATTTGCTAAATACCTTGATTTACCTTCTTTCTCTGGGAAGCTGGTACCAGCTCTGGCTTTTCTTACATCCTCATGTTCTATTGTTCTGATATGCAGCCATTTTTTGCTTAGGTAATGACCAATGGTGGGGCTTGAATCTTTTATATTTCATGCTTTCATTAGAATTTCAATTGTTTTCTCACTATCCACAGTAACCCTTTCCTTCCCTCATTCATTGCTTCATGTAGGAGTTTACTCACTTTGTATTTTAATTTTTACCTGTTTTTTCACTGCTCTTAACAACTGAAGACTACTGTAGATTTGAAAACTCATACAAAGACATTCATAGACATTCTGGGATGTGAGCCAACTCTTGCTTCTAGCTTAGCTGTCACTTAATATTCTTTCAATTTATTAAGGGTGGGGTTTTTAAAATATTTTTATTTATTTTTCAACTACAGCACTTTCTTTTCTAGGACTTCATATCCCACCTGCTGTGTAATGAATGTATTGCACTCACTCATACCTCATTGCGCAATACAATTCATAAATACATTAAATCCTCGCATTCATTTTGCTAGAGTAAGTCAAGTCACATGCTTATCACCAATTACAGAAAAAGAAAAATTCCACTTCTTTAGTTCAAAGAAAAGTCAATAGGAGGGTTCAATGTATTTGTCAGAAAACCACTGGATAAAAATAGGCCAAGTGAACATAAAAACACATTAATATTTCCTTTTCGGAAAGGAGGTGAGTGGGGAGGGTCAACTTTTGGAGAACAGTTCATGAACTAAAATTGAACAAGTAGCCTTTATTTTTCCTGTTTTTCCATATTACACAGAAGAACATTATAATATCATATTTATAAGCTACATATTAATGATTGTAGGTACTCAGTTGGCATATGAAGTTCATTTCAAAGGGAAATGAAGATGACAAAAATAGATTTTGTGTTTATAAATAGTACCTAAATCACCATGAGGTGTTGCCTGGTAAAAGCTCTGCTGTAACTGGTGTAAATTTGCACAATGGAACAAATATGTGGGGGGTTTGATTTGTCACTTGTGCTCAAGTTACACTATAAATACAAAATATTTTATGTAATTACAACTGCATTTGTTTTTAACTGGACTTGATAAACTGCAGAACACTATAATAACAGATTCAATTTATTAACTCCCTTAATCATCAATCTATTTATATTTTTTTCACAAGGACAAAAGGGACCTTCAACTTAGAAAATGTGAAAAAAATGACTATTCTTGCAACCTCTGTCCCCTTATATTTCACACTGTCATGCCTCTATTGACTAAAGGGGAGTTAGCACTGACTTAATGGGGGATCAGAAAAAGGCCTTTTTAACACAGCTGCTTTACAAGGTCATCTTGTAGAATTGATGTCTTCACTGGCCACAAGATGCGTATGCTGAATAATGATGTTGGACACTGAGATATTTTGCTTGGTACAGGCATAAATGGATGCAACTGCATCAACTTCTCCACATATACTTTACAGACTAAACTTTACTGTATCTACTGAATGATAATTACCCATTAATGTCGTGTGCGTGGAATAGCTGAGAGCTAGTATCTGAAACCTGGATGGTTCTTGTAACTGCTTAGAGTGGAAAAAAAGAGCTCTAATGAGAAATCAGTATGACTGTAAAATATTCTAAATTAGGATTTTCAGGAGTTAGTATCTACACTGTACATCTGAGAAAATCACCCTGGGTTCCTGTCATAGATAACAGGGAGCTAATTTTTGTAGTCAGTGACTTCAGGATGTGATTCACCTCCTTAAATAGGCAGCTACCTTTGGTTCAATGTAAATTCTGTTGACCAGTTCTTCATTGACTATATTAAGAGCCTGGAGAAAAAGTTCTGATGCAGGCAACTCCATTTTATATATCTGGAGTTAGGTGAGGTTAATTCATCACTGTTATAAGTCTTTGATTTGAGGATACAACCTTGAAACTACTGCCTTGTGCATGTTTAACTCAAATTTGTGGGTGCATATGCCATTAAAGAGGATAGGAAAAATAAATGCCTTCTACTACAGAAAGAATAAAAAAGCTGTTCAACATGTGAACTGTGGCATTTTAGCTTTTACTTCTTCTGTGTCCAGCCCATACAGGGCATGCTGCTGCTGTTTGAAGACTTTTGAGTCTTTCTTCACTTCAAACTCTACTGTGGTCTATATGAAGCTAAGAGGGCAAAGTAGGTTTATGCGGTTATGCTTTCTGGATGTCTTTAGCATGATTTCTTGAGCAACCATGTCTCCTTTTCTCACACTCCATCGGAGTGTAGGAACTGCCTGGGAATTTGCGTGCTCTACATTCAAATAATTTTAACTCCAGTCCATTATAATCAGAACTTCAGCATTAATGTTTCTCTAAACATGAAGGGAAATTCCTTTATCATTGCTCATCTTATCATAATATGGGCTAGAGTCTGAAAGTGCTCCTAGTGAAAATCCCCACATTAGTGTTCCTATTTAAAATATCTAAGTCTCACATTGGTAAATCAATCAAATGGAAATAACAGTTTTATATACCTTTAATATGCTGGAGATCTTGGATCATGCTTATTCAATAAACTTTCCACAGTTCGTGGAATTTTTTTAGATGAGAATCAATATCTCTTCATCTATACTGGCTTGATACTGCAGAAGAACAGGGAAGGCAAGTGAGTTTATAGATGACTAAAAGTTAAGTATACATAAGTGGTACGAAAGAAGAATACCCCACAAAGTCTGCTTGAAATTTAATGTCAATTTTTTTCTTTAAGTTAATCTAAAGAAAGCTATAGAATGAGAAAGGATTTTTGATCAATAGCTGAATATTTTTTTTGGAATGGCAAACCAATGGGCAACTATTGACATAGAAAAATTTCCATGTTAATTATATGGTAAAGGAACATGACAGTGTGGGAAAACAAATTCCTTTACTCTAAGCTGCAGGTCACCCTGTGTAGCATTGTTGTGTAAGACAGAAAAATGGATGAAGTCCCAAAACAGCTTAGTTTGACACTGACTTCACTGGAAACTTGAAGACTTGAGGCAGGACTTGAGTATTTACTCTGTCAAGCATTTCAGTAAGAAAACAAGCAAGAATGTTTTGGGGCACAACTCTCATATTTTGGGGCTTGAAAATCCATATCATTTTTTTCCCAGTCCTATCAATAAGTAGACATGAAATGCCAGGGAAGATTCCTTATTTACCTCTGTGACTGCAGATTATCTTCAAATACCTTGATACCTCTGCTATCTACATGTTAGAGGACAGAATTCTTCTATCCCTTTCCCTCTCTACTTTGCTTTCAGATTATTTCTTGTATTCTCTCATTCCTGCAGTTCCTAGAAGAACATGCTGGCTGAGGACTCTAAATAGTCAGTATTTCTGAAGCACCAATAACCTGAATTTACTTGAACGACCACTGAATCAAATTCTGTAGTTAAAATTACACCTGTGCATATATGCTTGTGCCAAGAAAAAATACTTTATTTCCTTGTAGCTGAATGGCCTCTCTATATGTGAAATATTATTATTACTTCAAGCCACAATCCTTAATTTGGAGATCTGAAATTATTACAAGAAGACAAATTTGTCATTTACTGTGGATATTACTTTAAAAATTTATGCTTTGCTTTTTAAAATATACATTTAGAACACTAAAGGCTTTTTGTTCAAACATTAAGATTAGAGTATTACACTTAAATTTCTAAGTAATAATTAATGTTGTGATTACAGCTGTTAAGCTTCTTGAGTCAAACACTGAGGAAGGCACAGGAGATGCAGAATTTGTCTCACAGTTCATTAATATTTTGTGGCTGTCTTTTTTTTTCCCGGTTTATTCAGGTACATGTCAGGCTTACAGTTTCAAGGGTCCTGATGTGTTTCCAAATGACCTGGATTGTCACATTAAGGGGACGGAGGAGGTTGGTACATAATCTATTGGACCTTTTAAGGGGAAGGTTTGATCCCCTCTTGCTTTATGTAGTTATTACTACTTGTGTGATCTAGATTTCAGCTTATTCTCTGGTAGGGTTCTCCTTATCACTATAGTGACACCTTCTCTCCTTAATGAAGGGTCTTGGGTTGACAGACTTGAGGACACTGTGGGGAAGGAGGGAGCACACTTGCTCTGCTGCCAACTCTATATTTCCTTGAGGAAAAAAAACAAACTGTTCAGATTTCAATATGGATGAATCTTTCATAAGCAATGCATTCAAAGCAAGGTAAGTAAAAACACCACAGAGGGCCTTTTGAGCTAAAATTGCCTGTTCTACATTACCAGTGAAATATGATGTTTTAACAAGGGAATCAGACTGAGCCAATAACACCACACCTCAAAAGGAGAAATGCCCCTCCCCACTCATATTCCTGGTATTTATATATATATATGTATATATGTATATATATATATATATATATTTTACATTCAGAAGATTAAAAACCTAGTGATTGTTGAGAAATGAACTTCTAAATCTTCCATGCTACTGGCCAGTTCACCAAGAGCATTGTCATAGCCCATCAGATAGAAAATCAGTCACAGCTTTCTAAAACACTGGTGTTTTGAGCTATGAAGTCAGAAGTCCAGGAACTTTATTGTTAACCCGCTTCTAACAGCAATCACCATGTCAGATGCAAAGACATTAAGATTCACTCAAGATTTCATATATTTTATTTCTTTTTATCTGACACATCCTCTGGGCTACAATCAAGATGCAAATGGCAGCAGGAAAAAAACAATGATTCATTTATAACTCTCAGGATCTTTACCTTCCAAATTTAGCTCTTATATTTGTTTGCCACTACTCACTCAGGTGAATATTGCTTGCAGACCTGTCCTCCATTTTTTTCTATATGTGCAAATTTGAATAAATATATGAACCATGCTCACCTTAGAGCAAGAGGATGAATGTTGCTTGAGTGCAGAAACATCAAGCAGATTGCAGGATCAAAACTTTAGCTGACCTACTCACACTTCTTTTGAGGAGCCCTGGTATTTGTAGATGGAGCTGCTGAGCTCAGTGATCACATCAAACATGTCAACCGCACAACACAGCTCGGCATCATCTGCAAACTTGCGGGGGTCTCACCTGATCCCACTGTCTATGCTTTGGCACACTTTTGTTTATTTTTTCAGCAAAAATAGGAGGATATTTTTTTCTATATTTGATTCCTACATGCAGCAATAATGATAAAATTACTACCATATGGCTCTGAAGTGTGTACAATATTTTTTAAAATTTATTTTCTAGGAAATCTCAAAATCTGAGGGAAAACCATTTCTACATTGACTTTTTTTTTTTAAATATCACCTTAATGAAAGTTATTAATTTATTTGCTTTAATAGATGAAAAGGTTTGTTTGTTTGTGTTTGTTTTTTGAATCAAATCACTTTGTTGCAAGGTTTGATTTAGAAAATAAATTATTTTATATTTTTCAGCAGGTCTCAAATTTAGTTTAACAGCCAAGTGGCAGAAACTCTCTAGATTTGCAAAATGTGTCAATGCTACAAAATGTGTGTAACAGTAAAACAAAAGAGAGAGAATAAAAGAAAATATGATAACGTAACATAAAACAAAAAAATAAGATAAGGTCAATGTTTTCTAGTACGCTGCACATATTCCTTTGACACAGGTGTCAGAAAAAGGTTTGATGACTCAACAATAATTCTACTGAACTAATTGAAACACAGGTACATTTTCTGCATGGTATTTTTGATTTTTTTACTTGTTTACATTTCCTATTTCAATGCTGCATTTGTGTCTTTAAAAATGTCAGATAAGAATTTAAATGAGAACAGGGGTTTTAAAAGATTGTATTTTGGTGTGTTTTCAACCTGCTTTATAATGAGAGCTCTAGCGAAAAGTTGTTATAATGTTTTTTTGAACCCAGAAATCTCTAGAACTCTTCAATCACAGCAAAGAAAGTGCCTCGTTAGGCATCTGTGAATTGCAACTATTGTACAAAGCAAAGGTTTCTCACAGTTTATAGGAGTAACTATCATGTTTCCATGTGACTGGAGTCAATTATAGACCATGTCAGCCATCATGAAAGATGGGACTATAAACAAATATAGAAGACAATTTAGGTTTCCTTAGCATCCCTCATATTCAAAGTATGCCAAAAGTGTGTATAAAACATCAGAGGGGTGAAAAAATGCCTGTAACAGGGAAATGGAGCAGGTGTCCATATGTTGCTTAACTTTGGGCTTTTTAAGCAAAAAGGTGATTTTATAAGCAATTTGGGTAGGTGGGAAGAATAAAGGATGATCAGTGTAGGAAATGTTAGAGATGGATTAAGGTGGACAAAGAAGATGACAGAGCTATATACAGACATGTAAACAGACAGAATAAGAGCCACAAAGCTGGCAAGTAACAGGCAGATATTTAAGGAAGTGTGCGGATGACAGGCAAAATGTACGTACTTTCTCTTAACAATTCATTGCCTTTTTTTAAAAAATAGTTCACACATATTCAGACAACCCAAATAGAGACTAGCACAATGAGACGCTACTGAGGAGAAAATTAAAAAGAACAAGTATGAATGGCAGCGCACAGATTTTGCAATCAGTCAGTTTACACTACATTGAAGCTGGTAAGTGAGCAATCAGACGTTCTGCAGCTCATTTCCAAAACAACGGAGGAAGCAACATACATCTTCAGTACTA
Source organism: Nesoenas mayeri (assembly GCF_963082525.1). NCBI lineage: Eukaryota > Metazoa > Chordata > Aves > Columbiformes > Columbidae > Nesoenas > Nesoenas mayeri. The sequence goes on from NC_137543.1 coordinate 4,674,263, forward strand.
TACACAGCAGTGCAGAGAGCAATGCTGGAAGAAACCTGAAATGTTGACTATTCCTTTCTGCCACAAGGCAGCATAAGCACTGCTGTAGTTTTTTTATAACCAAATCTCTGCATAATCACTGTTCTAGCAACATCGAGCTATGAAATCCATATGTCATCCCTGAAATCTTCCATGCACCTTCACCTTCCCCATGAGACTTTATTTTTTCCTTAAGTCTTGTTAAAACTTAACTGTCTGGGGATGTTGACTCAGTTACCTATGTACAGACACCGTTTGAGATATCATAGAATCATAGAATAACCTGAGTTGAAAGGGACCCACAAGGATCATTGAGTCCAACTCCTGTCCCTGCACAGGACAACTCCACACTTCACACCGTGTGTCTGAGGATGTTGTCCAGTCTCTTCTTGAACACTGTCAGGCTTGGGGCCGTGACACCCCCCTGGGGAGCCTGTTCCAGTGTCCAGCACCCTCTGGGTGAAGAATCTTTTCCTAACTCACTATACTCTGAAGACTGGTAAGTTTCTGGCAGTTGAGTGGGGGATTCCTATGACAACAATCTACTAAAAATTACCCTATGAACATAGTATTTCAACCAGACCTGCACCTACATCACAGCAGTTCCATATAGATCATATTCCCAAAAAAGGATACCATAAGAAATATTGTCAAATGCCCTTCTAAATCTAATACAGATGACATCTATTGCTTTTCCATATCTGCAAGGCTTTTACACTTTCATAGCACAATTTTAGAAGACTTGGCACAATTTTATCTTGACAAATCTATTTTGGCCGCAACTCATCCTTTTGTTATCTTCAAAGTGCTTGTGGATAATTTGATTGATTATTTGTACCTATATTGTTCCAGGAACTGAAGTTAAGCTGACTGCTCTAGACTTCCTTGAGATTTCTCTTCTCTTCTGTCTGACTTTTAAAGAGAAATATTCAGATTTTCTTCTGCCAGTTGTCTAGGAACTCATTTGCATTTCATAAGTTCTGAAAAATATTCACTAAGAAATTTGCAGTTACTTCAGCTTTCAGCCTAAGTAGCCTGTCATGAAATTCATGAGACCCATAAGACTTGAAAACTACGTTTTCTAACTACGATAACTTCTGTCTTTTTCCCTTGCTTGCTCTCAGATTTCATTTGCAAACATATCTGTGAGGCTTTTTTCCTTTCTTAAAACAAAAGACATGGTGTAATTAATTTTCAATTCTGTTTACCTTCAGAACCAAAAAAAAATACTCTTTCCCAAACCTGACTTGACCTTTTATTTCACAAGATACAGCCTATTCATGAATTTCTGAGTATTGTGCTAATTTCTTTGCTGATGTTTCTGTTCTTACCAACAACTCAGAAAAGTTTCTGCCAAGTTAATTTAAGAGATGGTTGGTTGTTAAGAGTTTAGCAGATGTATAGTATAAGAAAGCCTTAAGTAATTCTTTGACATTCTCTCATTCTCCAGAAATTATCAACAAAGAAATTATCTTTTCTGAAGTCTTTAATCCCTCACATAATAGATTTTTTTTTTAAATAGGGTAAATTATCAGAAGTAGCTCAATTGTTTCAATGTTGATAGGCCTATTATTTATTATTTCATCTTTTTTATAAACAAATAGGAATTTTTCAGAGCCAGACAAATCACTTTGAGTTGCACCCAGCTTCCAGTTGCTAATGGAAAAGATCTTGAAAAACAACATTTAATAAATAATGATTGCGAGGTTATTAAAAAAAATCAGATTTGTAGTGCTTTGGTTCTCAAGGTAAACTATAGAAATCCTACCACAATGGGCAAAAAGAACATTTACAGAGTTCAATGTGTTACATATACATAATTTCCTGATATTTACAGTGAGATTAATCTCATCATACTACTCCATTCTGCATTGTCCTACCTCTACGCTCCTTGTTCCAGTCTACAGATGTTTGCAAGCAGCTCTTAACTTCAGCCTTAAAAACCTAGATTCATTCTCATCATATTCTCTAGATAACTGGAAATGGTAAAGGCATTGTGCGTCTGGATCCTATCTTTTCCTGTATAAGCTCTCCTTAAACTTTACAACATCCCTACTACTACACAGATCAGCAACATAAAAATGGAAGCTGGAGCACTGAAGCACTCTCCACTTGAGTGCTGAGACATCATTGAACATAGATCATAGGATGATTTGGGTTGGAAGAGATCTTAAAGATCACCTAGTTACAACTCCCCTGTCATGGGTAGGAACACATTCTGTTAGACCATGTTGCTCAAAGCCCTATTCAACCTGGCCTTGAACACTTCCAGGGATGGGGTATCTGCAGCTTCTCTAAGCAGCCTGTTTGAGTGTCTCACTATCCCCATAGTAAACAATTTCTTCCTTATATCTAATCTCAATCTTCCCTATTTCCATTTAAAATTATTACCCCTCATCCTATCACTACACTCCCTGATAAAGACTCCCTCCTCATCTTACCTGTAGTTTCCCTTTAGGTGCTGCAAGGGCGCTACAAAATCTCCCTGGAGCCTTCTCTTCTCCAGTCTGAACAACCCCAGCTCTCTTAGCGTTTCCTCATAGGGGAATCTGTAGTATCTGATTTTTTATTCATGCTAAAAAAACCCCCAAACATCCTAACAACCTTCTGCACCAGTGAAATGTGAATTCCTTTTCTCTAAAGCAGAAGCAGGACAGAAAATAGATTAAGTGAATTGGCCAAAGTCACACACCAGAAACACATTGCTAGGGATGCACGGATGGACTTGATCTCAAGTATCAGTGAGAGAATGTTTCTTCTATACCATTTCCACAACTACCACTTCTACTGTTTCTACAGATTCAAATCACTGAAGCTGAGATTCAACAAAGGAAGAAATAGTATAATTTCAGGGTACCCTTCATATATCTGGAGTTTGGCTGGATTTCTCTACAGCCTGCAAACTTGCTCACAAGCGTGCTAATGATCAGCCTGAAATTTGCTTACAAAAGATTCAGTGATATTGTGGAAACTACAGCTGTAATCTTCCACTGCCATGGGTACAGGGTATGCAATTAGTTGCTAAAAATAATTGCAGTCTTGCAAGTGGAAGCCAGGCATGTAAAGTGTGTAAGTATGCAGCTTTGTCTGAGGCAGCATCATTAGTAAGATGCATAATCCCTTCCTCAAGAATGTGGGCAGAGCACATGTGAGTTGCAGTGTGAACAGTGGGTTATTAAATCAAGAGGGTTTGGCAGAGAAGATAAGTATAGGAATATAGATTTGTGTGCACAAGGATATTCCTATACTAATAAAAAATTAATTTTTAATTGAATTCTCTCTGTCAATTCAATTTCTTTTTTCCCTTCCTCTCACTCGATTTCTACTTTTTAAAAAAAGATTCCATCTTATTCCGAAGTATCAAAAACAAATATGACCAACACAGTATTTTTTCTTTCAAGATTTACAGCCTTTTGGAGGAAAGCTAAGAATAGCGTATGATAAAACAAGGTGCAAGTGAGGAGCTGTGTGCATTTGAAAGGAGCACAGAGACTGTCTAGTGCTGGACTCCAGGAAAAGCTTTAAACAAAAGAACAAGAGGGAGAATGAGCAGGAGAAAGCAATTATAATGCCAAAGGATGGATTTTCAAAGATCCTTCTGGGAATTTGTTGCCAAATATCCATTAAAGTTAAATATTATAGTGGTGCAAACCCTGTCTGAAGATCTCTTTGTTTAAGGAGAAAGAATCAGTGGGCTATACAGAAAGTCAGACAAGGACAATATTTTCCCATAAAACAAAAGGAAAAGAGCCATTTGAAGAAATGAGTATGTATGAAGTACAGGGATGTATGGGAATAGCTTCTCAGGTGAGAAGAACTGTGTATTACATTTATGGCAGTTATACACATGAAGTGAAACAGTAAAGCAAGCAATAAAAGCATTTTAACGTTTATAAAAATAAGGATATATTACAATAGTAATATCATCAGCTAGTATAAATCAGCACACACCTAGTGAAGTTAAACTGATAACTATCTGCAGAGTACCTGCCTTACCTTAGCAAAATAGTTTTCACATTTACTCTGATGATCCTTTTCAGGAGGCAATGACACTGTCTTACCATGGAGTGCACTGTTCCAAAAATCCACAATATTTACAAATTTTGTGCATGGTGGCACGTTTTATAACCAGTTTGGAATAAGGAAAAATCTCTACTAGTTTTATCAATCTCCTTCTTGACAAAACACAGCAGAAAAATTCTGACTGTGCCCAAAAAACAAGAGCAGCATAAAATGACAGGGGTGTAGACATGTATAAAAGCGTACATAAGGCGTTTTTTTATTGTTTAGGGTGACGAGCTAAAGCACGAATTAGCACATGTGGTTTGGGAACTTTCCTTAACCATTCTGCAAATGCTGAAATAATTGATGCTGCTATGATATTTTCCCTGATTTCTAGAGCTAGTGAATTCCCAGACCCCTTGGAGCCCTGAGTAAAATTTCAAAGGCCTTGTGCAACTATTGTAAGCCCATCAAAATAGTTCAGTGCTTTGGATGAAGCTTTGGCCCAACTGAAATCAGTCAGAAAATTTCCATTGACTTCAGCAGGGTCAAAATTTCGTCTTCAGCATTCATCTCCTAGAGGAATTCATGTCCTAGAGGAATGCTATTTTTGAAGCCTCCCTGCCATGCTTTGTGCTTATTTATAAAGCAAAGATGTCAAAGGGTACCTCTTCACTCTTTTCAGACGTGTGGCCGTTGGGTTATTTTGCCTGTCAAAGGCCTTCTCAGTCAGGACACTCAAGGCAGTAGTTTCATTAGTAAGGGTGAACCAGCAATCAAGAGGTCAGCACCCAGTGGGATTTGAAAACCCTCAGTCCTCCAAAGCAGAACACATCCCAGTAGGACAGGAGAGAGTAGTGCCTTCAACTCCCTTGTATGTTTTATGGCTCTTTTGTATGGAACGACGTTATTTTAAGAGGTTGGGGAATGAGAGTAGATATCAGCAGGTCTCCAGCTGTTTTATCCAAGGTCTCAGGCCTGTTCTGATGAGCACTGGTTATAAAAGAGGATGTTGGTGGGCATCGTTATAATTGCCCCCCACATATCAATAGCCAATTAGGAAACATAACTCAGTTTGATCCACTGCATTCAGGGAAAGAGTAAATGGCTTTGTATGAATAAATCAGTTAAAAAGAATTATTTCTCCCTCTTAAGAAATTATAAATGCTTCTATCAAGTACCATTATTGGCTGCAGCGGAAATAAAGTCTGACATTTGTCTCAAGAGCCTTTTATATTGAAGAACGATTTTTACAATTACATTCTCCAAACATTTAGCTCACTAATGGCAGAAAAGGAGGTATAAGGGCAGCAGCCAGCAAAGAAATGAGGTTTATTCTCAAGGAAGAGAAAATTAAAGGAATAGTTAGGAAAATTTAGGAACTAAAAAAAAGGTTATATCTTGATTTTTAAGACTCTGAAAGTAGACAACATTTTTAATGTAAATGTTCACTTTCCTGTAGTTAATAAGAATAGGTGACTAAATTTGTAAAGAAGAGAAGAAACTTCCTGGAAATGGTTGGATTCATAGGTCACAGGAAATTTAAAAGTCTTTATTGTAGTTGAGATATCATAATGAGGCTACTTTTAGATGTCTTTTAATACCTTCATGTGAACTATGTGAAGCTTTTTTGATCATCATTCAAAAAAGGGTCCTGCACCAAGTAAGTAATCCTGATGGTTCTGATGCTTTTTATTGATGTCTATTTGCAGCAAAATAAATGTTATTTTCTGTTTTGTTTATAATGAAAAGATGAAATTGGTTTTAAAATTCAGCCTTCTTATTCCATTTTAATCTATCTGACCTAATTTTGGAATGAGCAGAGGAGCTGATCAAAACAGCACAATCCTCTGTTGTAGCACATTGTTCTTCCTCTAGGCCTGCAGGACAAAAAAACAACCTTCCCAGGAATGGTCCATGAAGAACTGTGAGTTTGTGTGGTAGCTTGGCCCTCAGTCTCTATTGTGCTGATTGGACTCTTCTGATGAACATATGGAGATTGTTCAAGGAAAATTCATTTGAGTGTAGCTAAATAATCTGTCTGCTTCTGGCTCATGGATGCACTGTTTTTCTTCTCAAGCTTATTGATAAAAACCTTTTCTATTGTCTATATTTGCTTAAAATACTAATCTTATTATTTCGGAACTGTGGGGTTTTTTTCTGTACTGTAACCAAGCACTTATAGACCATAGAATTATAGACTGTTCGGAGTTGGAAGGGACCCACAAGGATCATTGAGTCCAACTCCTGTCCCTGCATATGACAACCCTACAGTTCACACCATGTGTGTCTTAGGACGTTGTCCAGTCTCTTCTTGAACACTGTCAGGCTTGGGGCTGTGACACCTCCCTGGGGAGCCTGTTCCAGTGTCCAGCACCCTCTGGGTGAAGAACCTTTTCCTAATATCCAAAGTAAACATGCTTCTGTTTGAAGAACCTTCTGCAGGTGTCACTCTTACATTTAATTGGGACAAACCCAAAACTTCCATATTTGAAATTAATTTACTAATACTGGGATCTTTACCAGTGTACTTCCAGGAAGAAGCACAAGGGGTCAGCAGACCTTGTAATGAACCCTCGTCGTTGGATAACACTTCATCTTCGCTTCTCTCTAATTAGCATTAAAATAGTACTCAAAACAGATCGGTTTTACATAAAAAAGAATTCCTGATAGAGATTGACATTTATAATTAATAGCTAGCTAGCTCAAGTGTTAGGTCTTTACTTTTAAGTGCTCCATTTTTATAATTTCTCCTGAAATTCATTGTAATAACATTGATCACAAAGAGACCATTCATCTTTGATTTAAAGAAACGTTGTCAGTGATGGCAAGGCAGAGATTTGACCTACATAAGAACATAAGGGCAAGGGCACATTTTAGTACTTGGACATATGGAGTTACAGGAGACTTGTTCATCGTGATGACAGCACTCAGATACACAGTTGACAACAAGGAGATGCTCAAATTTCCCCTCCTGCAGAAGCCCCTCCTGACTTATTAATGTTGTGTTGGAACCATCTCAAGGCCTGTGATCTCGTTTGTACCTAGGCATTCTAGTTTAAAGAGACACTGAAGTATTTGTTATGAAGAAAAGCCCAGAAGCACTGGGCTTGTCTTTGATCTCTGTATCATTTGTCAGCTTTAGTGGAATTAGCAAGTTTGCCACTCTGTTAACAACCATCCACCTAGTTCTGCAAACTGTCAACAATGCATGTGAGTGTTTGTCTACAATTCATGTGAGTGTTGAATTTGGTCACTTCAAATTACAAAATGGTGCATTTGGACCACTCATTTCTACCCATTTTTTGGTGCTGCAGCCACACAGCCTCAGACTAGTGATGGAGGCAGTCCCTGAAGCGTGTGATCTACCTTCTTTGAGACAAATAGACATGGCAGCTTTCAGCACGGAAAAGTAAGTCTCTGCGGTATTTTGCAACCCAAACAGGCTTGATCTACCTGATCTCTGCACTGATAATGTGAGCCATCTCTCAATATGTGTCACTGTTTACAGGGTAGTGAGATAGACCTAATAAACCCCTTTGGGAGAAAGTGTTGCTGATAAGTGCAATGGCAGAAGACATTTGGATTTCTGTCTTAACCCCATGATTCACCACAATTCAGAAAACACAACACGTAAGATGTATAAACTTAAATATATAAAGCAGTTAAACATTGGCTGGGACATTCATTTTGTAATCTTTGACTAAGAACTATGGACAATGAAGTTCAAGATTAAAGAGCAAAACAGCCTCACATTTGTAAAAGAAGATTATCTATTTAAAAATCTTCTTGTTGAGAAAATCATCTAATAATGGTTCCTGGCAAGAGGAGGAAGCAGATTTTTGAGCTAAACTCGATTTTCAGGCTAAGGGGAATATCTAACCTAACGCACGTACCTAAGTGGTGAAAGGTTTCAAATAATAATGTGCTCCCAAGGTGAAAAGAAATTCCAATCTCTTTTAGTGCTGCTACAGACCTCTCAGAGATGTTTGCTACCAAAATAAAACCAGCCTCATAAAACCAGTGTCCAATTTACCCAGGCTTCCTGAGGGAACTCCATCAGAGCTTCAGTATATGGATATTATAGGTTCCTCTCTCCATCACTCCAGTCTAGGTGGATTAGAAATTAGTCGAGGCCTGACATGCCCTCAGATTATTTTTTTTCCCCAGAAGTTCCCATTCAAAATGAAAACAAGTAGGAAGGGGAAGAAAAATACTGGTCTGGAGTAAATTTCTTACTGCTGGATTCCTTAGCACTGAAGAGGAAAGATTAACCCAAGCGATGTATGTTATCCATATAACCTGCCAACAAACTAATCTATGGGCTTTTATACTCTCTGGTAGCCTATTCCACCACAAATAATTGTCATTTGGTGTCTGCTAAAATGGGACTGAATCTTGCCATATAGTGTACATAATCCTAAAATGTTTTCAAAATCTCCTGCCTTAGAAATAATTCAAAATCCTTAGTACAAACTGTATTTTGCATTTGTTTAGCAACTTTGACCTGAAGAGCTCCAAGTATATTCCTAAATAAGATTCAAAATTCATGTGAATGAATAGCTCACCTTTATTTTTGCAAGGGCAAACAGAGAAATTGAGTACTTTATTTAGCTGACATTGTAAGGGCATTGACTTAGCTGAAAATAGAATCCAGATCTGATTCGTAGCCCTGTGATGGAGAGACCATACTACTATTCGTAAGCAACCTCCCAAGAAGCCCATAAAATTCCTAAGTGGCAGCTCTATATATAATGCTGATCCAACATTTGCTGTGGGTAATGTTTTACAGTATATCTGTTGCAAATCATTTCTTTTAAAGCATTCTTCTGTCTGTACCTAATGATTTATTCAGTCTTTGTTGCCTGATGTGAATCTTCCCCCCCAAAAAACAATATGCAAATGTATAAAAGCGCAACTTCAGGGCTTTTGCTGCATTTTTTTTTTAATTTAAATGATAAATCTTTACATTGGAGGAATGAATATTAAGAAACCTGAAGCAAACACTTTCCACACTAATTCATTTTAGCCTACAGATGCTGTATTTTTCCTCCCCTTCAGACTTTCTGTGGCGTTGGAAATGACAAAGGGAAAAGATGACAAGAAATTTTTTTTTTAAGATAATGCCTGGAAATGGGAGGTTGGAGAAGAAAATTACTTCAATCTGGTCAGTGTTTTAAAAACATTTACTAGTCTTTGAAGGTTAATACACTTGCCTATTGCTCACAATAAGACACAGAATTTCCAAGGGGAACCCCTCTGAAGTTATAAACAAAAGTTCTTCTCAAATGACCAAGAAGGAAACAGAACATGCTTCAAAAAATTTAGAAGCTGAATAGACAAGACACAATATCCCTGTCCTGAAGCAAAAGGCCTGAAAGTATAAGCAGGTTTATTGGGAAATGATGGAATATGTGACAAAGTGTAGAATTGAACCCCAACCCCACCCATAGTCATATTTCATGTAATTAACCTAATGTTAGCCATCCAAAAGTGAAGAGTAAAGCCTGAAACTAAGCACCATAGCCTGTACATCAAAGGAGAAAGGATGATTCATTAGTGGTAAAATAGTTGTCGCAGATAAGTAGCACAGTGTAAAGTTTTTTGCAGATGCTAATTCCTTTTGATCAGAGAGGATATAACCTAGATAATAACTTTGTACTGGAGCACATGTCTAGCTTTACAACAGCTAATTTTAATCTCAAAAATGGTGAATGATCATCAGGTAGCACTTAGATTTACTTAGATTTTACTCTCTGAAAGTGCATCCCTATCAATCCTGCTTGCACTGATAATGACCAAAGACAACTTCTCAGGAGTCCTCACTAACTTGTATCTACTGGCTTTGCCTTCATACAGTGACCAGGACATATACAATATTCTTAAGCCATAGCTCGATTTGATCTAGAGCTTGACAGATCTAGCAGAGAAGAAACAGTTTCATCCAGAAAATAGATATTTTAGGCGAGACAATACCTACCCATCTGCTGATATAGTGCTTGATTTCAGTGTAATTATTGTTCATTGTTATATCTTAAAGCTTTTCTTCCCATCGCATTTCTGACTTATTATGGTAATGGCACCTCCTGTCTTTGATGCCCAACTTTTGAAACTGGACTGTTTGTACTTTTTCTGAATGCTAGCTTTCTCACTGGGGAGGATTTTCTGAAAAATAGCCAGAAACATAACTTGCTCTTCCTTTCCAAAATTACCACAAATTTTCATTTATTATGATCTTATAAAAAAAGTTAAGTGAGAGTCATTTGATGACTTAAAACCCATTGCCTTCATGCAAAACACCATCTATCAGTTTCTTTAGAATTTTAACAGCCACCCAGAGGCAAACATTTTTGACGAGAACTGAATAGGAGTGTTGCATAAGAACATGTGCTCTTAGCACATCTGATGAAGTTCTGCAGCTGTAGAGTTTTCTCATCTTCCCTTTTCCTGCAGTGCAGATTCTGGTTAAGTCCAGTGATACATATCCATGCTTTGTATCTTGTATTATTTTGAAGACCAAAAACCTGTGAGGAAAACCCTTTTTATTCTGTTCACTAAGGCATCTAAAGCCTATATTTGTGCAAACAAGCTGTAATTACATATACTAGTGAAGTGTTGTCTTTCCTTGAATCCAGTAATGACTCTTTGTTTCTCAGGCCGCCCTTTTTCCAGGATGTCAGCAGTTTTTAACAGCCTGGGATACTTGCGTTTTGCATTGTAGTAATGAAGGTGATATAATTACTTAGGTATTTAGTAATACACCCCTGGAGAACTTTAAATAACATTTTGGTTTCAACTTGCCTTTTAGTGGAAGTGGAAGTTGCCTTTGCGAAGTTGTATCTCAGTGATTTATCTAATATTTGTTCCATTTCTATAAAATGCAAATTATATAATCTCGTATGACTTATAAAGATAAAACAATCATTGATTATGAGAGATCAGACACCTCAACAATGTAAACCATGGCATTAGATCAAAACGAGCTGCAATGACAGCTCTACAAGGCAACTCTATGAAACAGTTTGCACTGGTTTGTCCAAATGTGTCTGGAGACCAAAACTGGGGAAATCTCTTTCCTTTTACTCAGTCAGCCATTAAAATGGACTTTTGTAACAAGACTAGAAAATACAGAAATGTAACTCACCCTAAGCCTACTCACCTCAAGTAGACAATAGTAGTGTTGGAAAAAGAGGGTTTGCTGGATTAACACTCACAATAAAGGTTACATGCCTGACATTTTTTTTATTCTTTGATCTTATTGTATTTGATGTCTTGCTTTCTACATGTTCATGCTCTGTTGGTCTTTTACTCATTGATGGTTGTCCTTTAAAAAGAATTCCTCTCACTAGTCTGTGTCTTTGAGAAAAAGTGAAAAGGAAAGGAGGAAAAAAAACAAACTAGTAAGAAGCCAGCTGAGTATCTCAGAGCACCTCAGCCTTTAAATATAAATGGTCAAGGGGAATGCACAGATCCCTACTGAACATCAGAATTGGATTAGTAGTGCTTCCAAGCTCCCATGTCTGTGTTTTGGCTGTAGCCCAATTCTGTGTGGTTTAGAAACAGGCACACCAGTCCCATGTCACCTAACTTTCATTTAGGTGGTCTGGAAACCCCCATACCTGAATAAAAGATGAGCTGATATGTCTTGACATGGATGATCAGGGGAAAAAAAGTTCTCTAGATGTGCCATAATATAAAATCACAGGTCATAGCATTTAGATTCAACCATTGTGATTAAAGCAAAATTCACTTTCAGACTATTACTCTTATCCTTGACTCCAGTACTCCCAAGGTAGTGGTGCTCTTGAAGATGACACTAGTGCAGAAATAGCAATTTAATTACTGCGACAGATTACTATTAACTTAATTTTAAAATGAGAGGTTGCATGCTCCAGGCACTCCTTTGTGCTCAGGGGAAGATTAAAGATTCTTGGAATCTGCTCCCGGCTTTTCACATTTCCTGCTCAAGTTACTATGATCTCTCCTTTAGAGTTTTGATCACAGTTTGTCTAGAGATTTTTTACAGTACCTGGGACAATTGGCTTCTCATATTCTCCTTTTAAGAAAAAACAATCAAAAGACTTGTCCAAATTATTTGTCATATCCTCTTCATATAAATGCTAACCATGATATAGGTGACATGGGTCTCCATCTCATCCAACATAGGGTCTGAAATATTCAGTTATTTGGTCAGATTTGCCTGCAGCTGTTAATTTTACCTCTCTCCTTTGAAGAGACAGTGACCTAACAGTTAGTTGTTTAATCTTGACCTTGCTAAGCAGTTCACTTGATGTTGCTATGCCTCAGTTTATGCATTTTTTATTTAGGGATAATAATCATCTATGACCTGTTTCTTCCCTGAGATATCCAGGAAATGAATTAATTAATGTGGCTTGAAACTGCCATCTGAGAAGGAGTGGGAGGAGTGCTGGTTTTGGCTATATAGTTTGGGATGCTGCAGGAAACAAGAGCTTAATTTTTCCTGTGGGAATCAACTATTAATATTTGAGGGTTTCATGGAGCTTGGTTTTAATATATGTATTTTGGACACCTGTCTGCTCAGAAGAGCCTGCCAAAACATTTTATGAAGAGGAACAATAAGAAATGACTGTCAAATGAACCTGTGTGTCATGAAACGAGCGAGGAAATTCAATGTTATGACTCAGACACAATACTAAAATAGTCTGCCACAGCAGCCCAGGGCAAGTATCTCTTATTCCTGGCAGCTCAAAGCCCAGCTGATTGATCCCAACGCCTTCTGAATTCAACAGAAAGGCTCCCAAGCTACCTCAGACTAATTAGGTCTTCTGTCAGTCTAGATACTGTCAGTCACAAGAGACTTTAAATAACAAGACTTTAGAGTCTCTGGCAGGGATAGCAATATATTGAACCTTCACAACTCACCCAAAACATCCTGCAGTCCTATAGCAAGGTTTGTTCCTATGGAAAGGTGTTGCATAGATTACAACTTTATCAAAGGTGGAGAGCTGCATATGATGTGACTCTATGTTAATGTCAGAGAAGGAAAGGTGGATAGAATATGTGTGAATCAGGATTTTCTTTTCTGTAAAAGTTGCTCAGTGCCTGGAGGGAACCTGAAAACTGTTCCTGAGAAGCCTGTCAGAAGACTCAATCCCATCAAGTTGGCTTGGGTCACTGATCTCTCATAGCTATGGCCAAGGTGTGGGCAGAAGGCTATGAATTCCCATAGACAATCTTGTGCGTGAAACATTGAACTGCAGTTCAACATCATGGTCTGCCTGCTGGAAGCAAGGCAATTTAGTCACCCTGTGCCTCACCTTCCTCATGTCCTGGTTTGGGTTTTCATCCATTTTTAATTTGCCTTCTCTATTCTGGTTATTGGCATGTTGAAATGATGGCCATTTCTTATGACTGTCCAACATGACATTTTCTGCAAGATTTTCTCTTCTCCCCAGGGTATTTAAATGAAGACAATGGATCCACAAACTGACTTTGTTTTAATTTTTCTAGTGCAAAAAAACATATGGGAGAGTAAGTGTCTGAAATAGGGAGCCTTTGATGTATTCCTGGGTCAGGAATTGTCACCACGGCTTTTAAAGGCAGTGGGATTCCCTTTTGCAAAAAGTGCTTCAAGACTTGCATCTTTGCCTTTGCTATTGTCCAATGATAATGTTAACTTTCACTTTTACTGCCTTTTATAGAATCTCTGGGCCAAATTCCTCATAGTGTAAAATGGTGCACCTCCACTGAAATCAGCAGGATAATGGCAATATAGATTAGGTAAACATCTACCTTATTAAGAATTATTTATTATTATAACTATTTATTAGTTTGCAATTTACTATCATTACTATTATTTACTATCAGGCTTATTTCTTCAGACATTATGAATTCTTCTTGCAAAAATAAATAGCCTTGGAGACTCACATTATACCTCCAAGGCAGCAAAATGGAAATGTGAAGAAGCTTAGATGACATTTTCAAGACATCTCATTAGTTCACATCCTAAAAGCCATGACATAATGAATCTGTTGTTTATTTTTGATGGATAGTGAGGCAGTGACACACTGGGAAAATGACAGAGGCCCATCTGGTGCATTGGGAGGTGGTGGTAAGCTGGAGCTGTCTTGTGATGGAGCAGCTGTCAGAGACGCTATGGTGATGCAAAAGCTCATGATATATCAGTGGTTGATATGGGGTTCAAGTGCACAAATCTCCCACTGAAAGCATGAGATTTGACCCACCAAATCCCATCAGTCAAAAGCTTATTTTCAGGAGTTTTCTCTGACCAGAACTTGAGGCATGAGTATGAGTTTTGGCACCTTCTTTTGTCTCTGACTTGTATATGATGCACTGGGGGTGCAGGGAGGGAGGTGCTTGCAAATAATTACTTGCTGCCCACTTCTCAAGGAGCACTAAGAAAGAGCTGGAAGAGTCTATCAGCAGGGACTGCTCTAGCTGTTATATCACACTGCCTTCTGGCAGCAAGGAAACCATCACTTTTAAGTTACTGGTATCATTTTCCATGGGTTGGAAGGGGTGAGGTTTTTCTCTGTGCCTAATGCCAAGAAGCTGACTACACACTGACATATGGCCTGATTTTCCACCCTACTCCTGTTCCAATCACTTAGTCATCACGAATACATGGAAATATTGCCATGTTATCAGAGCATGATGGATACCATGGCTAGCAAGTCTTCATTTTCATGGGTAATGAACAGAAGTCTCTACTTAATGCTAACTTTCTGGAACAGCAAGGAACTGAGATGTGCCTAAATAATGTTCTTTCATAATGTTGTTATTTAGCAGGAATCAATGTTCACACCTGTTTATTTCTCTTTCAGACACAAATGAAAACGGTGTGCATGATTAATATAGTTAAATTGAAAAATAGCACAGTATTGATTAGCCAACTTTCCATTATGCTGTGCAACATCAGTCAGTCTCTCCTAGACACCAGGAGAAACCTAATGGGCTTTTATTTATCACAGTCTAAGAAATCCCCATGGCAAACTTCTTCAACTTGAAACAGTAAAACTCAGGAATTTTGTTTCATCCCATAACTGAATATCTTTGCTGCTTGGACTATAATTTAAAGTCACATCCCAAATCTTAGTGCCCTTTTCTGGAAGTATTTGGCTCCCATAGATATTGTTGTTAGATTATTGGCCTCAGCTGCTGTGTTTTGAGGTATGTTGTGTATAAAACCCAGGTCTAATTCCTGTCACATTTTCTGTTCAAGCTGTTAGAGCCATAGCTCTGTGCAAATATCTCATCTGTGATCTAAATCCCCAGATGGAGATTCTAGGGTCAGAGACAGGGCTGATTTGACTTCAAGTAGAAAGTGAGACAAATTACAGCACAGATGTATTTAAAAAGCTGTTCTCAGTTATCTCTCAGTTCTGATCTGCTGCTGGCTTTGCTTATTTTGACACCAGCATTGGGCAGAATTACAGCTGCAATCCTACAGCATTTTCATGAGTCAATAGAAGGCTTTAGTAAGAAATTGTTGTGCAGGCTTACAAATATCCTGATTTGCAGGAGAGCTCTGTTCAGCTGATAATTTGAGTGACAAAATGCCAAAGGTTTCAAGTAACATACTAGAATTGCAGTTTCACAATAGAAACATATATAGCTACTTATGATCTCATACAGTTTTTCATAGAATAACCTGAATTGGAAGGGACCCACATGGATCATCAAGTCCAACTCCTGACACCACACAGGGCAACCTAAAATCTAAACCATACATCAAAGAGCATTGCACAAACACTTCTTGAACACTGATGGGCTTGAGGTCATGATCACTTTCTTGAGGAACTTTCTACAGTGTTTGATCAAACTCTCAGTGGAAACTTTTTCCTAATATCCAATATGAACTTCCCCTCACTCAGCTTTAAGCCATTTCCTTACCTCTCTTTCTGCTGCACCTCATGAGCAAGTTACAGAAAGGGATAAGTTTACTCCTCAGTCTCCTCTTCTCTAAGATGAACAAAACTAGTATCCTCAGCTGGTCCCCACAGTCTAGTCCTTTCACCATCTTTGCTGCCCATTCTTATATTGTGAAGCCCTAAACTGCATCCAGTACTTGATATGAGGCTGCATCAATGTTGAGTATAGTGGGATGATCACTTCTACAGCACAGTCTGTAGCTTGGTGAGGTGAGTGTCACAAACTACATGGATCTTGTACTATCTTGGGTCACATACAAATTGGTTTGAAATGGTCATTTTTTTAAGTTTTTTTTTTACTCTTTTGATGCTACTATAAGACTAATCAGTCTTTGGTATGTTTGTAATAACAATATTATTTTTTTTTTCAGTCACATATAAAACCAAGAATAAAAATATGAATCTCCTGTTGTTTTCAACAACAACAAAAAAAATTGGTCACTTAATTAGCAGTGGTTTGCAAGCATTTTTGGCAGACTTTGGGTGATGGCTTCTGAGAATCTATGTCTAAAGACGACTACTGGGAATGACATTAAAAAAGTGCAGGGTATTTTGGGTTTCAGTTTCTATTTACCACATGGCAATCTACATTTAAGACATCCTTAATGGAGTTCAAACTTATGATGGAAACATTCAAGAATCTACACACCAAAATGTGTTGAAACCAGTGGCAAAATGTAGTAGGAAATATCCCTTGAAGTTTTACAGCAATTCCATTACTACATACAAGGCCTTTGTGGATTTAAGAAGTCCCATAAATGTACTATACCATATTACAAGGTAGCTATAACGTAAAGACCCAGTCCAAACTCCCTGTGCTCATACTGGAATTTACTAGTTAAGTGAGTGGTTTAGTGAAAATTTACAATTTCAATCTTATTTAGAATTCATGGGTTTCCCATAGATTTTGTTACTGTATGTTCCTCAGATGTTAACTTTTCATTTCTAGAATAATGAAAGTCCTCTATTTTTGATTGCTCAAATAGCTTTCTGAAGAACAGACGTAGAGAAGGAAAGCTGTCTGGGTTTGTATGGAAAGTATTATGTTGGCAAAATTAAACTACTTCTCCTGAATTTTCAGATGAAAAGGATGAAAAGAACATCTGCCACAGGGGCTCATGAAGCTTCATCTGAAGAACCAGCCAAATTCCTTTGGTCAGTGTCTCACATCATATGGGTTGTAAACATTGTGGTGGGGAAAATGCTGAAGAGGAGATACAGATAAAAAAGCACAGCACTCTCACTTGTGTCATAGCCAGAGGAATTGCAGAAGTTGATGGAGATCAAGCACTCTCAAAAAAGGCCAGACAACAAGAGGCGGCTTTATTGTATGACAGTTTATAGAGCAAAGTACAAGCTGGAGATAACACAAGGCACATATCTCACCAATAGACAATGGTAACTCATCAGTCCTACTTCTGCCACTCACTCAAAAGAATGGGAGACACTATTCCTAATTATACAGGAGGTGAAACACAGTTTATCAATTTACTTTGAGATAGAGGGCTTGTTCCCAGGTGCAGAGAATTAATTTTCTTGCAGTAATGCCTGAGAAAGAAGAAGATTGGTTCTGGTTGATTTACAGTGTCAGCATTTTTTTATTATTATTTCATGAACAACCTCCATTTAATCACAAGGCTTCTAAAATTTGAATACAAAAGAAGACTTTTCATTATTAATAGATAGTATCTTCCTCAATCACAGAATTGTTTGGTTAATAACAACTATTGTAAAAAAAAATCTTTGTTCAGGTTACCCTCACAGGGCATCTTATTTATTTGTTATTTACTCTTAATACACAAAAGGATGCTGAAGATCAGCAAAATTCTCACATGCAGCTCTTAGCTGGAGGCTGGAAGTAGGAATTCATATTTTTCAGATTATTTTTGCTTCAGCATATGAAAGTTTTATTCCACACTTAAAAATACAGTATGAAGAAGTCTTTGACCTCTGCAGTGTAACCAGTACACAAGGTCTCATTGCTGCTTAGTGGAGCTGCGCATGACCCAGATCTGGGTCGAGACTGACATATGTCCTCAGCTAAGGTAGTTAAGTGTTTTATGTTTGAACTTCAATAGAAATGGACATTTCAATAAAATGAACGTTTCACTGTTATATGACTACCTGTTTTTTGTAAGTTTTCAGTGTCTTGTTGGAAAACTGAAAATTTTCAAGGAAAAAATATTTAATTATTCTGCAATTTCTGTAAATTGCATCTGATAGCTCTAGATTATTTGCACACACACATACAGTTAGTCAAAGTAAAAAAATTCCAGAAAAACATGAAAAAAACCCCTCACATATAAATCCTCCTTATGCGGAAGTAAAAAAAAATCAAACTAAACACCACCACCACCTCCAAAACCACCACCACCACCAAAAACTAAAAAATATCTCCAGTTCATAGAATCATAGAGTCATAGAACAGTTTGGGTTTGAAGACACCTTCAAAGATCACCAAGTCCAACCTACGCTGCCATGAGCAGGGACATCTTCACCCAGCTCAGGTTGCTCAGAGCCCTGTCCAGCCTGGCCTGGCATGTCTCCAGGGATGGGGCATCCACCACCTCTCTGGGCAATCACCCTCACTGCAAAGAGGTTCTTTCTCATGCCTAGCGTGCATCTCCCCTCTTTTAGTTTAAAACTATTACCCTTTGTCCTGACCATACAGGCCCTGCTAAAAAGTCTGTCCCCATCTTTTTATTGGCCCCTTTTAAATACAGAAAGGCCATAATAAGTTCTCCCTGGAGCTTCTTTTTTCCAGCTGAACACCCCAACTCTCTCAGCCTGTCCTCCCAGCAGAGCTGTTCCAGCCTCACATCATTTCTGTGGCTCCTCTGGCCCCTCTCCATCAGGTCCATGTGTGTCCTGTGCTGAGGACCCAGAGCTGGATGCAGGCGGGGTCTCACCAGAGCAGAGGGGCAGAATCACCTCCCTGACCTGCTACGCACTCTCCTTTTCATGCAGCCCAAGCGCAAGTGCACAACTTAGAGAATGATCTTCAGGTGTGAGTGACGGATCACAAAACCTTCAGATAAACAGGAATGAAGGTTTTAAAAGCCTCATCTGCTTCACTTGTCTTTACTTCAAAAACTATTGCCAAAACTATCTTCCCGATAATAGAAGATTGCAAAACGAGTCTTCTGACATCTTGGTAAGTAGCAAAGGTAACTATTTTTAACTTGAACCATGTCAGGACAAGTGTGGCCAGCAGGTCGAGGCCAGTGACCATCCCTCTGTGCTGGGCACTGGGGAGGCCAAACCTCAAATCCTGTGTTCAGTTTTGGGCCTCTCACAACAAGAAAAGCCCTTAAGGTGCTGGAGCAAGTTGTGAGAAGGGAACGGGGCTTGGGAAGGTTCTGGAGCAGAAGTGTGATGGGAGAGGCTGAGGGACCTGGGGTGTTCACCCTGGAGAACAGGAGCTGAGGGGAGACCTTCTGCTCTCTGAACTGCCTGAAAGGAGCTTGGAGCATGGAGGGGGTTGGTCTCTTCTCCCAAATAGCAAGTGACAGAAGGAGAGGAAATGGCCTCAAGTTTCACCAGGGGAGGTTTAGATTGGATATTAGGAAAAAATTATTCACCTAAAGTGTTATCAAATATTGGAACAGGCTGCCCAGAGAAGTGACGGAGTCACCATACCTGGAGGTGTTTAAAAGACATGTAGATGTGGCGCTTAGGGGCGTGGTTTAGAGGAACACTTGACAATAGTGTTAGGTTAGGGATTGGTCTGGTCGATCTTAATGGTCTTTTCCAACATAAAAAATTCTATGATTCTATTCATAATTATTTCCACTGATATATACGGGGTTGTTAGTACAAATTAGAGTTCCAAGAAGGAGTCTGCAGTCTCTCCATGCACATAAGCCTTAACTTACTACCTGGGATGCTGGGAAAGTTAATTTGCTAATGTTTGTAAAGTGCTTTAAAACCTTCAGCTATAAGAAGAGTAAAATATAACAATTACTTTTTAATGAAGTAGAAATAACAAATACTCCATCTCTGCTTTTTTCTCCAATAAAGTTTTCTTTTGAATAATGTATTTAATTCCCTCTATATATCTACCTTGATTTTTTTTCTTAACATGCACAACACCATTTTGTCTTGGCACTGATACAGAAATGCAAAGTTTGCTTGCTTCGTTCCCTGACAACATCTTAAACTCATTACTATCGATTTAGGAAGTATTGAGGTTAAATTAAGAAGTGGAGTTTGCAGCAGCAAGGTGCCTCCGAGGGGTTCATGCCATGGAATAAGCTATCTACAAAGCAGCAGGTAGGAGAAGTTTCATGAGCTCTTTTTGGAGGAACTCCTACGTTCCCGCAGAAGTCTTCTGTGAGAGCACAGATGTTGAAGGCAGAATTTATCTATCACAAGCAGAAAGAGCACCATGAGCTTGTCCATTTGAGGTGTACCCCATCTGAACATTGGTTTCACAGATCATCACTCCTCATACATATTAAGCATGACTAGAGACTTTTGAATTGCATTGTTTGAACATTATAAGTGGGCTCAAGCATCATTCAGTGCACAATTCCTGCAAGAGTAATAAATACAGAGCATGAACTTATTTCCTCGGATGAATTTTCAGAGCACTATTGATTCCATGTTTATGCTAAAATCTATTCTTAATTCCTAAGGACCACTTAATTCTCTTGCTTCATGGCAACTTTTCTAAGGAGAGAGGCAGTGCCAGGTTTTGCAGCAGTACAGTGAGGAAATAAAGAATAAACCTTGACCAGCATATCAGAAGACAGTATAGTGCTTTACATCATCAACAACTTAGAAATGTCTTAAAATCTAATTTTTGTGTGTGCTGTGCATACCTGTCATGTTATAACAAGAAATGAAAGTTGTAATAAGAGTAATTAAGTATCATAAATAATTGGTATAACTGTAAGGACTCCCTTACAATCACTTTTCTGGTAATAACAGGTGCTGCTCACTTGAGAAACTCAGCTATCCAAGTCAATGATGTCTATATAAGACAACAATCATGATTGTCAGGAATGTTAGATGTGTTTTAGTTTTCTTCAGCAAAACCAGCAAGGGTTAAAAAGGCTATATTGGGTTACATTTCATTTGCACAGCACTTCTTCTTTGACTTCCTTTTTTTTTTCCTTCACCTTGTTGATTTTTTTTTAATGCTTCCTAATCTACTTGATTTGAAACATTGAAGAAATTCCAAGCATATTGAATGAGACGCATTTCCATAATTAACAGGTTTCTCATTTCTTCTTGGTAATTGATATAAGTGTTATGGGACTTTTCTTCTCAATATTTGTCAATGTCTTTTGGAAAAAGGAGAGGAAAAAACAGCAAGTGTACTCACAGCCTTAGGTTAAATCCCAGGCAGATCTTGGCTGTCTCTGGGCATATGAGATTGATTTTTTTATGCTTCTTTGAGAAAGCTCCATAGATGTTCGCACTGTGACCACGAAGCTGTTACAGCAGTGTTTTCTGCATTAACTGCAATGTAAAGGTAAAGCAGCTTCACAGAGCTAAAATAAAATCCACTGAAGAATCACTATGCATCATTTGTTATCATGCACATACTCCAAATACCTATAGCTTTCTCTTAAATGCTTAGAATAGATATAAATAATAATTAAGAGAGTTGCTCCACAATATTCTTCTATTCTTTGTAGGATATGAACCTGTGTTTTCATGGTAAGACATCTCTTCCAGGAATAGCATAATCATTTGAACCACAGGAGAGCAGGAAGGAGGTGACATTGAGTGGATGCTGACTTGCTATGAGAGGGAATTTAGAGTCTCCTGGCAAAGAAGCAGTTATTTTAAGGAATCATTCCATGTGCTAATTTAATTTCCTTCTAGAGCCTGTAGGAAGGCTGGCTTGGTGGTCAAAGTGACATATATGTGCTTCAGAGAACAGGATTTTCCTCCTCTACAAACTTCTCTGTCCTTGAGCATTCAGGGTAGAGTTTGCTAACCTGTGCTCACTCCTGGTTGCAGTGGGACCTGTAGCAAGAGCTGAAGATGGGTTCAAGTGCCTAAGCTAATCTTAGATGTCTTTATTCCACCACACTTCAAAGTTCATAAGACCAGAAATTTCCCTTTGCAAAATGATTCTGCAGAAATGATGGTTTGAGCACTAAGCTTCCCAGATATTTTTCTTCTTCTCTGAATGCCAAGATGTACATCAGAGGATCAACTTGCTTATCATGCATGTAACTGCTGTCTAAGACTAGAGGCTGGATAGCCCTCCACCCATCAAGTCAGTAGCTCAGTTCAGGAAAAATCCCAATCGGACTGAGCTCTCCCCAGAGTATGGTGATGTCCACCATACTTTGTTTTGTTTGAGTGTGAGTAGAGAATCTGGACCTTCTGTAGAATCGTAGAATCGTTTGGGTTGGAAGGGACCTTCAAAGCTCATCCAGTGCCATCCCTACCATGAGCAGGGACATCTTCACCCAGCTCAGGTTGCTCAGAGCCCTGTCCAGCCTGGCCTGGGATGTCTCCAGGGATGGGGCATCCACCACCTCTCCAGGCAACCTGGGACAGTGTTTTACCACCCTCATTGTAAAAAAGTTTTTCCTCATGTCTAGCCTGAATCTCCCTTTTTTCAGTTTAAAACCATTACCTCTTGGCCTATCAAAACAGGCCCTTCTAAAAAAAAAATAAAAATCTGTACCCATCTTTCTTCCTTTTAAGTACTGAAAAGCGGCAATAAGGTCTCCCTGAAGCCATTATGCAGATCTTCTCATTACTGTTTCTGTGTTGCCTTTATACGTGTGAAAGTGTAGTCTCAAATGTCAAACAGGAATTAAAATCCTGTTTTACTTCAGATGGCTGCTGTGAGAAAAAAGACATTGAAATTTTTGAAGTGATCAGATGTATGATGATATGGTCATGAGGTATCTCTTGGCCAAGCTAACCCAAGTTCCAGTAAAAAGTCACTATTCACTTTAATTACAGTTCAGCAGGCCTGCACTAACTGGAAGCAGATGTTTCCCTTCAGGTTTTAATTAGCAAAATAAATTAATAAAAGAGCTTTAGTTTCAGCATTGCTTTTCTAAGGTTGAAATAGCCTTTGCAAATAATGAGAAAAATACTAGACCAAAAATGTTCAAATGTTCTAAAACCCTGCTTCTTATAAGATGGTATAGAAGGTGAAATACACCAGGAGACGTAAGAGTTTGGTCCAAGACAGTTTGCTAATCCTGATTTGGAAAAAAACAAACAAAAAAACAAACTAAAAATTCTTTGCTGTGCAGTGAAAATAATAAAAATTTGTTTGTACGAGAGAGACAGGGAGAAATACTCCAGAGAGGAGTGAGACTTTGCTCCATAAATGCTCATATCTCTATATCTCTTCTAGAGGGGAATGCTCATCCTAGGCCCTGCTCAAGAAGTCTTCCTTTTTTTTTTTTGGTTTGGTTTGGTTTGTTTGTTTGGTTTTTGTTTGTTTTTGTTTGTTTGTTTGTGTGTTTGGTTGATTTCCGAAGTAGCTGTTGAATGTAATATAAAGAAACTGTCCCTAGCAGAAGAATAAGAAGTAGCATCACAACCTGCTGTCCTTAAAAAGGAGCTTGGTTTTTCAAAATGATAGGGAGCTTGTTTTCCGTATGGAACTTAAGGTTGTCAGTCCCCAGGATCCACAGACGCCAACCCACACTTCTGGGTCAGTCACTTTCTCAAGAGTCCCTGTTTTTGATGGTCTCTTGACATCTCCCTACTCAGCAAGAGTGTTTAGGAGAACTTTGTCACGTACCACAGGGAGATGTTTGGTTCCTATACTGAGAAGAGAGTGTCTTAGGTTCTCTCTCCTGTTCTATATTTGGAAGGCTTTGCTATCCTCTTGTTTTAGGGAGGATTTTTGCCAAGTGAAATGGGTGTTTGCCTACATGAGAAATACACAGAATCACAGAAGTTTATGCAATCATGGTTTACTCTTTATTTCCAGCATTACCTCCTGAACCCTATCATGGACCACCACCTATGACTACCATGGAGCAATGACCATTCAGTATTTTCTAATGATCTGCTGCTACCTCAAGCCCTGCTGCAGACATGATTCCTCAATTATTTTTGTAGCTGATTAACTCTTGCTCCACTCTGAGTGCTATTTTTGCAGGGCTGTGGCAATCTCTAAATCACAGCCTTCAATGTGCACTCAACAATGGAAGCGCATTACCTGCAATTTCCCAAGCATTTCATTTCCTTGGAAGATTTATTTGTAAACAAACATGAGCTTTATTGTTGCTTGTTGCAGGCACACAGTAAATTAGTTTTTCCACGCTGAAATGCAGCAGCATAAAATTCTCACTCGAGGAAAGCACTAACTGGCATTATGGCATTACTTTGTTAATTATATTGGCACATACACGACTGCTCTTTAAATTAATCCTGTACACCAGGAACACTTCTAACCTAATGATTTCCTGGACTTCTTGTATATTAATTCATGCTTAATCTGATTTCAATCATTGTCAAAGTGACAAAGGCAAGGAAGACACAGACAGTATTTAAAGCAACACAACTCTTGAGTCAGTGAGTCATGGTCATAGAAGCTATCATGCAGTGATCACTGGTGAAGATTTATTTGAATATGTTGAATATGGCTTTGGTATGTTTGACAGGTTTCTGACTCTTTCATATCAGTCTGACCAGTGATTTTTTTAACCGATTATATTTTCCACATGGTTGACTTCTCTAGCCATCTCTCAGTCATTTCAGTTTTGGTTGTTGATTGCCAAGGGTGTCTAATAAGATTGTGAGCTTGAAAGACTATGATGATGACATTTATTTAGGTTATTGTTTATGAGAAGGAAGGCTATCACTACTCCATTGCATACTTTATAAATTCTTAGAATTTAGCATTCTTTGATGATACAGTATACTTAGTGGAAAACTGCTTGATAGACATCGTCATCTTCCCAGATTTCTTCCACACTGTTTACATCAACAGCCCTGTTATTGCATGTCAAATATCTTATGAAATAAATTTATGCCATTTTATCATCTCACTTTGAACAGAGCTTTAAAAAAGTGTAATAAATACAAAGACATCTGCTGTGGTAGCTACAACATAAATTACACCTATTCTTGAACTCAGAAAGGTGCATTGAAGTACTTTGACTACACATGGGACAGTCTCTGGCTCTATTGAAATTTGAATTCAGCACTTAAGTTTCTGCCTAACAGAGACATTGCACTAGTGCTTCAGTCAGGACTCTCAAATTTATAAGGACTTGGTAATTAGTATTTAGTACTTAGTCTTTACAAGTACTAAATGGACAGAACAAGTTTCCAGATTTCTCGCTTGAGAAGAAGCATCTTGCCAAAGTAGTTTCCACCCAACTGGAAGGAGTGTTTCTCAGCTCTGCAAAGAGTAAATCCAGTGGCAGATTTCCGAGGTCTCCTGGATAAATGTGCATGCAGTTACTTGCAAAAAAGAGACACAAAAATAAACATCTGCAGCAAGGAATACAAGAAACAAGAAAAGCAAAACGTAAGATGTATGTTTTCAGTTCTTCACCTGTCTGCTGTTCATGTGTGTTATTTAATGCAACTAGAAGAGGTGTCATAGCATTATCAATATTTCTGTCAATACCAGAGCATGTAATGCTGGAGATAAAGTGCCCAATAATTATCACAGTATCCACAGAATCATAGTATTATTTGGGTTGGAAGGGACCTTCAAACCTCATCCCGTCCAGCTACTGCCATGAGCAGAAACATCTTCACCAGCTCAGGTTGCTCAGAGCCCTGTGCAGCCTGGCCTGGGATGTCTCCAGGGATGGAGCATCCACCACCTCTCTGGGCAACCTGGGCCAGGGTTTCACCTACGTCAGTGTAAAAATTTTCTTCCTCACGTCTAGCCTGAATCTTCCTTTTTTTAGTTTAAAACTATTACCCTTTGTCTTATGGAGACAGGTCTTGCTAAAATGTCTGCCCATCTTTCTTACTGGCCCCTTTTAAGCACTGAAAGGCCATTCGGAGCCTTTGCTTCTCCAGGCTGAACACCCTACGTCTCTCAACCTGCCCTCCCAGCAGAGCTGTTCAAGCCTCAGGTCATTTCTGTGGCTCCTCTGGCCCCTCTCCAACAGGTTCAGAGCAGAGGGGCAGAATCACCTCCCTCCATCTGCTGCTCATGCTCCTGGTGATGCAGCCCAGGATACATATGAATGTATAGCTGGCTGTTTCAGACTAGATGCTAAGAATCTCTCATTCCAGGTGAGTGCTATATACATTAGGTTACTCAGTCTTGCTCTTACCTGTCATTTCTACCAAGGCAAACCAATCATTATTAAACACTGAAAATTCTGCTAGGCACCATGTAGTGGGATAGGCAATGTGCTCTAGGATACTTTAGGAGGAGGTGGAAGGAGGAGTTTTAAACCATGCCTTGCAACTTCATTATCCCACTTAGCAGTTTTCAGTCTATGACCTCAGCAGAGATACTATGGGCAAAATTCCCTAAGTATGTGTTATCACTTATGAAATGGGCCTTCTTTCTATGTAGACTGTAAGTGTATAATTACTGTTAACACTTTAATTTTATGCTCACAGCTCCTACTTTGTGGTTTTTTGTTTTGTTTTGGTTTTTTTTTTTCCCTACCATCATTATATTTTTCTCGTACAACTTTCTAGGAGTTTTAAAATATTGTTAAGTTTCTGTCTGTTTTACTTTAAATGTGATCCCTTATCCCTTTTATAGTTTTTTTCTATATTTCCCTCCGGTTTTCCTTTAGCTTCTAATTTCCTTTTTTTTAGTTCATTATTTTTATGCTAGCACTTTGAATATTGCTTTCCCATGTGTAGCTCTTTTGTTTCTTGTAGCTTTGAATTGTTATTTACACTTTGAAATGAAGGCTGGGATGCCTTTATCTAGAGGATGGCTTCATCTTGTAGATATTGTGTTAACATCCAGTGCAAAATAGTCCATCTCAGTGGTGAATTTTTTTAACTGTGAATCCCTCTGGGAAGATGATGTGAGGGTGCACAAATAGAAGGAGCTGAATTCCTATCAAAGTTGATAACAGAGCTTGTTGTGCTCTGTCACAAAACCTCTGTGCTTTAGCTGGAGCATTTATTTCCAGCATAAGGATTTTCTTTGAGATTATGACTACACAGGTACTTAAATCCATTCTTGAACTTTAAAAAGTACTTAACACCAGGGTCTCCAGATTACTTAAAACCTGAACTCAGTATATGAGATCTCACCCTCCAGGAATGTGTTTGGGGTAGCAGTTAAGACCAGAGATGCGTCACTTGAAGTAGTGCTAAAAACAACCAAGATTTAAGGTTTAAGCAGAAGTTTCTTCTTTACTGGCTGTATGTATAGAAAAAACAATCAGCCTTTGCTGTGTTATGTGGGTTTCATGTCTGTTTTATTTTTTGGCTTCTTTGTGGATATTTTTCCTAATGAGGGAATGAAACTGCTTGTGCATAGTGTTATGTCATGAAAGCTTAGTATGTGCTCTGCAACAGCACTGCAAACTAAAATTTCTGCTGTATGCCTTCTTTTGGGCAAATTTAGGGAAGTCATTGGGTCAACGGCAATGTTATATTTCCTGACAATGTATCAGACTCCTGCCCTTTACCTCACCTTCCTGAACAAAAGTCTAGACAGAGAAAATACTAATTGTCCTTATTCTTCCCTCTTTTCCTCACCATAGCTATCCTTACAGGATGGATAGTGACTAAACATTATCAAAATAGTAATTTCACAGCATAAGAACCCATGTTTTTCATCCTTGAAAATGTATGTTATTGATGTACAGTTCATCAGCAACACCTTTAGAAGACTGTCATGTAGACTTCTCAGCTCCTGGATGTGAAGATACAAGTGGTGACGGAGAAGAAGAACAGAAGAAGATAGAGATTATTAATACCAGAAGTTCTTGTTCCATTCAAACAGTTTCATAATGCAAAATTTGGATACAAAGCTTGCATTTTTGATCTTGGACATGGAATACAAATCTTGCAGATGTATAGACAAAACTACAGTCTTACTTGTGGGATTGGAAGGAAGGCAAAGCCAAATTCAAGGATGTCAACTAAAGTGCATTGAGATGAAAAACCAATGCAGAACCAATCCCTGTAACCTGTCTTCTAGAGCACTTCAGCAAGTCCCTTTTGCTCCTACAACCTCTTTCTCTTTATATTGAACTCTGTCTTCCTTTGTCTATGACATTTGTCTTGTCTGTTAAAGAAATATTATCTGTAGTCAAAATTGTCTTGACAGTAGTAAGATCTTTTGTATCTAGACTATTTAGTTCTTCTAAACCCAGGAGATATTCAGAATTTTTCTTTGAGGAAAGGAAGACAGGGATCAGAGCCATGCTTGTCCTTTGCCTTTATCATCTACACATGGAAAAAAAAAAAAAAAAAGGAAAAAAAAAAGAAAAAATTTTAAAAATAAAATCTCCAAAAGTCAAGGAAAAGTCCAACAAGTGGATCTTCTTCAAAGTGGTAGTCCAGACTGCCAGGAATTCATTGCAATCTTAACTACCGGATATTGTTCATATTTTATATGCAATCAGAGCTATTGGGGGGAGGTAAATACAGTAATTCATTCATTCTTCAAATTTTACTTGAAGTGATGGGACAAGAGTCTATGGGCAGGAACTGAAATACAGAAATTTTCATTTAAACATTGAAAAAAGTATTGTGAGAGTGGTTAAACACTGGTTGTGGATTTTCCCTCTTGGTATTTTTCATTGTGGATAATATGCACTCTTTGTCTTCAAAGCAACAAAAAATTGTAATGTAACATGTAGAAGAGACCACTCCTAGCTTCTTCACACTCTTGGCCATGGTCCACTTGAAATAACAGAGAGGTTTTGAGTGGCAGACTGAAAGTTCACCTGAGTATCTGTCCCCACACCTTTTGTGAAGTTAAATGCTTTGCCACAGAGCTGGTAATAAATCAGTGATAGAGAATGGATGGAATTAGAATATTATATATAATTGTCCACATAACTCCTTAACACAGTACTAGAGATCTCTAGTTGGAGAAACTGTCCTTGCTGATAATTGGACTCTCTGATGAGACCACAGCTAGAATTAAATACATACATACACACACATATATATATATATATAAATGTATTTCTTTTGGCGTCATTTACAAAGTGATGTCCTGAAGCTAACATAGATTAAGATGAAATTTAGTTATTGGTGACAAAAGTCTGAAATTTCTTTTATTATAAACAGTTATCTGTGTGCAATGAAGAATGAAGATTTCTCCTATCATAAGCAGTCCCCCACCCCAGTCATAAAAAATTCCCACCCATCATTATTTTACATTGTTTTCTTGAAGTTACGAGGTATATCATTGAAACACCATTTCAGAGAAAGCAGATGTTAAATTCACCTTTATGACTGCTTCTCATTCTCACTAGATCTAGAGATCTAGTGTGATTACTGTGAAAACAAAATAGTATTTGTATTCTTGTTTTCTTCCACCCTCCGTACCCTTTTGGAATTCTCTAATATGACTCTCTGTGTCACAACTATAATGGAGTTCTCTTTTGCTTTATTCTACAAATTACATCATGAACACATTTCTAATATTCTCAGCTATGCATGAGTATACCCTATAGAAGGGAAAAATAAACATAATTTGATGCTAAACTCCCAACTTAGCACAGCTCTAGAGATTATCTAACCAATACCTACTCATTTGTATGCCTCCTGCCAATATTTATTTTTTGTGTAGAAAAGCTGCTTGCTAAGTGTCCTTCAACAATTTTGAAAACCAATGTTGAAAGCAGAAACACTCTGGCTCCTAGGGCTGCTTTTAAAACTGTGTTTTCAAAGGTTTTGTCTCACAATGCACAGCTTTCAGGAGTTTCATCAGTATCCACACTTGACATTTTCTGTCCTGGGTTAAATCAGATGGGTAGATATGGAGAGGTAGAGCTTGTTGTCAGAAAGTGCAGAAGCTCAGGAGGAAAAAGAAAAGGAAGAAAGAAAGAAAAGCATTTAAAACAAAAGGGTGGTCATACAAATTTCTAAGTGTTTGTTATGACACACTAGGCTGCAAATCTACAAGGTATTCAGCTAACAATCTATCCTAGACTTGTATGAAAATAACATAGTCTCCTGGACATGAGAGCAGAAATATATGAGAAAGGCAATCAGTGCTGCCAACATACATCGGATTTACTGCACAGTTGCTGTATATGTGTTATTATCATAAGCACAACAGCTTTATGGCATGTGTTCAGATGGGTTTTGTGGTGCACACGTAGGTTGGATGTATTCGTGCCTATGGGAATTTTCTTGTTTTGGGAAATGGAAGAGAAGGAATACTCCCTACAAACACTGTTGGATCTCTATTCCATTACCTTCTTTTTTTCCTGGCCTCTGTTTTGTCCTGACATCCTGTCACCCACGAGTAGGATTTAAAATCCAGAATGAAAGGGTGGAGTGAGAATATTCACATTCACACATAGCTTTTTACAGCCAGCGATGCTTAGTTGGGAATATTTTCAAATGTTTAAGTGATTTAGGAGCGGATTTACTTTGATATGTTGACTGACATACAAACTGGTTTGGGTTTTGTTTGTTTATTTGTTTGTTTTTATTTGTTTGTTTGTTTTAAGTCTCCTGCATCAGAGATGTTGTCTCATATGAAAGATCCACACAGAAGAAAACATTTTGTCTAGACATGTCTGCCAGGACCGCTCACTTAAAAATTGTCAGAAAATCAAGATGGCACGTTGACCTTTGTGATCTGCTCGTGTTTTTCTTATAAAGCACTCAAGCAATTTTGCTGTGATTCTTTTTCTTCACCAGAGGACAAAATAACAAAGGTAACTTACATATGACACTACTTTTTGCCTTTAAGCTCAGGTTAAAAAAGTCTTGAACATGCAGACAGGAATCCCCTTGTTACTAGACCATAGTTTAATTATCTGACTTCAAAATACGTTTGGCTGCTCCTTTTGATTTACTGGTACTGCCTGATAATTAGCTCTTTCTTTCCCTTCACTGACTTTGCTTGATAAGGCTTTTATAGAGTCTTGGTGTGCGTAATTTAGTAAGTCCCATTTGTAATGCAGCACATCTCTCTCTCTCTGCTCTATCCCAAGCTTGGAGCAGAACAGAAGTCTAATTGGCACTGTTTACAAACCATTGCACTTGGGAAGAGCTGTGTCTCCATTTGATAAGTAAAGATGTGAGAGATGAGATGATTATAACTAATTCATGCTTTGAGCCATCTATGAGTTTAAAACAAAAAAAAAGAAAAAGAAAAAAAAGACATGGAAAAAGTAGGAAAGGTGGCAAATAGATTACACTGCAAATAAAGCATTGGGACATTTTATACGAGATGGGTTGTGAGCAGCTGATGATTTATTAATATTTGGATCAATTGGAAATTGCCATGCTAAGGGATGGAAAGGTTAAAAAAGAAAAAAAAAAAAGAAAAAAAAAAAAAAACACACACAAAAATCCACAAAAAAATCCCAAACAAACAAAAACTTGAAATCAACAAGAAAAGTCAGCTGCAAGCAGAGGCCCATTTTTAATTATTACTAATAATTTCTATGACAAATCAGAACTTGGCCCATGTACTGAATTAAATTTGCATCCCTACCCCGGAAAGCTTGTGTTATTTTTTGACACAAAATATTTTTAACTAATTTAGATAAATTACAGATTAGACAGTCCTTAAGTCCCAGGTGGAGGGATCATGGGATAAGACACTGAGGGGACTGTATCATCCTTTGCTTTCCTTCTACTGTAATTTCTCATGATGTATTTGCTTTTGGCTACTGTCAAGGTACACAGAGCTTAATTCAGACTGATCCTGTGTCTGTTTATGTCTTCGTGTATCTTCTACACATTCATGAAATGAAAGATGAGAGAAAATATGGGCAGGGATCATGGGAGGAATAAAATAATTTGCTTTAAGTGAAGTCCCAAACAAAAGAAGATTCTCTGAGCATTAGCATGGCTGAATGCTACTTCCCATAGATTTTTCTGAGCATGTGATTGCTACCAATTAAGCTTAGCATCAGAGATATGGGGATACTTAGAGTTAGATATATGAAAATACGAGGGAGAAGAGAGTGTTATTACGTATTTATATCCTCTGCTTAATGCATTTGTGAAGAGCAGTTGTCCTGCTGCCTGGATATAGTTCGTGGATCATTAAGAATTTCTAACGTATAGTATTGTGTCAGATCCAGAGTTCTTGTTTATTGCAATAATTCCCAGCATGACCTGAGATTTTAATACAGAATTATCATCTGGTGTATCCAGGAAGGGTGTAGGCAGAGAACGAGAGATGAAAGAAGGATTCTAGTTCAATGGAGCCATCAACTACAGTAAGACCTGCACACTTGTACTAGTCAGTAAATATTACTGCTTCTGCCTTCCTGCTATCTTTTATTAGATCTTCTCTTTTCTGAAACAAATCAAGTTCTCAGCTTTCTGAATCAGAAAAAAAGAAAAAAAAAATAGTAGGAAGAATCACAGCTCCCTTTGGAAAAAAAAAAGAAAACCTAATTTTCAGAAATTAGTTAAATTTGTCAGAACAGAAATTGTGAAACAAAGTCAAAGTTTGACACAATATCTGAGAATTGGTTCTATTATGTTTCAATGACCTAAATCATTATTATTTTGGATGAGAGATGAATCATATTGGATTGGTTATTCAACTCTTTACCATATGTGGAGAATATCTCATCGCCAGTATATGTGCAGCACACAGGAAACGTTTTTAAATAATAGACAGTGGATTTCTGGGTATGAAGGCTGCATGGAGGGGCATCTTGTGGACTATGTCTACAAAACCCTTGAAAAGCCACAGAAGAAGCACACCAGCTGACAGCAGGCTTACATTTGCTCTTCAGAGCACTGTATCATCAATAGGAAAGTTAATAGGGAGTTAACTATTTCTGAAAAAATTAGGAAATGATTGGTCTACAGAGGAGACAGCAATCATTTTGAACTATTAGCCCCTCTGTGAGAGACAAAAATCTTTTCCTACAACTAAAAGAGGACAGAAACTGTTGCAATATAAGCAGAGAGGGCCCATATATGATTCTTATTTTTTTTTTACTTTAACTTTTCTTCACTTCAGGTGTCAGTTTAAGATACCATACAGGTCCTGTCTCTGTTGACTCTTAATTAGATTTCTGAAAAGATCTTTAAGAAAAGAGGCTTGCATGAAACACCTACCTTATTCATAGCAGAAGCCCTGAGATTAACTACTGAAGGCAAATGTGAAATAACAACTTGAAAGTCCTGCTGCCAACAGCCTCTGACCTGGAATCCTGCTGGATGGAAAACATCTGGTGAATTTGGAAGTCCAGTACAATTCTAGAAAGGTAACAGCTTGGAAAGGCTGGAGGTGAAGGAGAGAGCAAAGTTGAGAAGAGGAAAGGTGTAGAGTCTGAATGGGGGAAGAAGGTGGAGGAGGGACGTAGAAAAATGCATTTGTGAAATGCAGGCTCATGAAGGGATCCCATAAAGGATCAGTGCTCTCAGGTGGTAATGGCAAGATATGAAATGTCAAGTTTAAACTGAAGCAAACAATGTTCTTCCAGGGTGTTTATGAATAGAGGCAGCACAAATAACAATCAGACAAAACCTAATGAGTCTGAAAGTGAGCTATGGGTCCCCACTCGCACATTTGCTATGCCAGTGTGTGAAGGCAAATACAAACACTTTCTCAAAGGCTTCCCTGACAAAATCTAGAATGAATTAGGGCAACCAGAGAGAGAAATGTCATCGCATAGTGCATTTATCAGCAGTAACATTTGCAATCAATGCTGATTCAAGGCTGGAAATATCCTTAGAAAATGGCAAGAAGCATTATTCACTGAGTACTAACTATTTGCTCAGACTTATCCCTGTAAGTGGATATTG
Organism: Nesoenas mayeri; assembly: GCF_963082525.1. Taxonomy (NCBI): domain Eukaryota; kingdom Metazoa; phylum Chordata; class Aves; order Columbiformes; family Columbidae; genus Nesoenas; species Nesoenas mayeri. The sequence continues at coordinate 4,708,066 of NC_137543.1, forward strand.
TGGCTCCTGACTGACACACCAACCACCAAACAGGTCTTATTGTAAAAGTTCATAGTCTCAATTGACAACCAATTGGGAATGGGTGTGACCCAACTTTGTCCATAGCCACAGAAAACAGCGCCAGCAGTGCAAAAAGACTGATTTCTCAAGTGTCATGCTTTATTATCTCTGGTGATTTAGAAACAACTAGTTTACTAGGTAAAAGCAACCACCTAAAATGAGTTTTGGAAATTATTATTATCACAAATGACTTAATTAAGGGACATAAGGAGCTAGATAAAGAGACAGATGAGTAGGTAGTTGGAAGGAAATCTGTTAGAAAGAGGAATTTCTCTGCTACAGCTTAACTTGCACAATTATGTAATAATCACAGTAAATACAGAGATCAGTGGATTATTTGCTTAGCATTGAGTGACTTATGTGGCATGTCAGCAAAACACCCAGGAGAATAAAACACACCAGAAACTGCTCTCTAATTACTCTTTTCAGATGGAGTAATGATCTCTAATGTGCAGTGGATCTCATTAATTAACTTTTGGATTTTAATTAACTCTTTGCCTAATTCACCTGCCATAATACATTATCACAAATGTCAGCTCAACATTTTTTTCCTCATTGGGGAAAAGAAAGAGGAAACTGTGTGTTCATAAGTGTTTTTTGTTTCCTCTTTCTAGTGCCTCTTCTGCTAATGAGTAAATTTTTTAATACAGCTATGTGGAGTAGGAACCTATTGAAACATCAAATGTGTTTGATTGCCTAAATGATGAACTCAAAGGGAGATAGGTGTCTGATTACCTCAAATTTACCTTACACATTTTTAGGCACATTAAAAATTGTGAAACAGAGCTTAACTGCTGTCTTCAATGTGAAACAGCAAAACTGTGGGAGTCATAACTGTTTTGTGGTGTCCCAGATCTGCTATATTAACTAGTAAAAGAAATATATTCTAAGTTTTATTTATTACCTGCTTAAACACTGGATTTTCTTCCTGTCCCATAAAAACAAATATCAGAATTCTCTCTACACATTTTAAAATTTGTTTCTAATACAGGTAGCATAACTATGATAAAAATAAATAAATACTACCAGCATAATCTGTGGCAGTAGTCACACCAAATGATATATGCTCATAGTAGCTTTGAGTATGCTCTATTAGTTCTACCACTATTGAGGACCCAAGAGCAAACCACATTACAGAGACTAGTGTATTTGCATAGTGATTCATTACTTTCAATATGAGTTTCTCCCATGCTAGAGTGGATTTATGTTCACTGTTCCTTCACAGGGAAGACTGGTAGAGTCAGTATCTCATCACAGTAGAGGACATAGAGAGCACAAGGTCTTCTGCTAGGTAGTCAAAGCAACAGTTCCCTGATGTTTCTTCCTTCCTCATTCGCAACCCTTCCGTAAGATCGAGGACCAAATTATCTTTCCCTTCATGGTTTGTAGGTGATCACCTGGTTTTCATTCCTGTCTTCACTGCTAAGTTCCTGTGAAACTCCTGTTTCTTCCATTCCTTCCCCAGTCTTAACACATTTCACACATTTAACCGCCCTTTATACCTTTCCCTCCTCAAACAGAAGCTTCTTTGGGACAAAAAAGTTTCTCACTCAGCTTGTACAAGACCTTATAACCTAAAGTTTCTATTTCATGTAATTACTTAAGTAGTAGAGGAAGATGAATGTCTTACATTGATATTTTGGTTTTCAATTTTGTAGAAGATCTATTGCTTTTTCTCCCCCCAGTATTTCCCAGCATTTCTAAGGCATTCTGATGGATATTTTTAAGCAAACCTCCATGGAAAGATATTCTGTTTATAGTCAAACACTTATGAAGATGAATATGCTGTAAACAATGACTACGCTTCATGGTGATTGTGCCCTGATCTAACATTTATTGATGTATGAAATTAGAGACTAGTGCTAAGCTGAACTAATTGCTATAACTACTGCTGCAGACAACTGAGACTCATTAATTACCTAAAAATAACAACAATTTAAAAAGTGTTTTAATTTGTTTCAGGGAGATTTTGTCATATTCCCTTTCCTTAACAACCCAAACATATGTGTACCCACAGTGTGTTTTCTTGGTATTTCCTAAATAGGAAAAGAATTTTTTTGCCAAATATGACAAATTTCAGGAATGTAGAACATGAAATGAGTTCTGTCAGACATAAAAAGATTACAGGCTATGCACAGGGTCACTTATTTTGTGTTTGGTTGAGGTGTACAAGGCAGAGAGGTAGAACCTGCCCTCTGTATGGAACACTAGAAACCATCCAATTTCTGGCATTTTACAATGTTCTTCCTCTTGTCTTCAGGCAAGTTATTTCACCTCAGATAAAAGAATTGTTGAGGTTAGAAGTAATGTTGACTTTAGATTAGTCTCTTTCTGATTCATCCACAGTTGCTTCTAAGCAAAATGATTTTTCAATAACAAAACCAAAAAACATTATTATTATTGTTAATAATAATAATAATAATAATTTCCCTTTCCTCTTCTGTTATAGAGTTGATACAGATGAAAGATCTGAAAAATAACCAGCAGGAGGAGAAGAACTAATGAATGTTTTTAAGTTACAGGATAAATAAAGAAAGCAGAAATGCTCAGGTTGTCTTTAAAACAACATCCAGCCAAGCCTGTTGTGGTTATCTCCTTCAGAGTGAAGTGTGGCTGAAAACGGCTGATCAAATATAGGCAGAGATGGTGAATTAGTGGTGAATTCAGTCCTGACACAGAAAATAAATAGTTATAGGGGTCTTTATCTTCTCATCTTGCTCTATGATCTTTGAAAATCACACATGGTGTTGGAAAGGACTTACTTGTTAGTTATGAAAGTTTATGGTATTTTAAGCAATATTTATGCCTTCTTGGTTCTCGCCCACATAGTTCTCAGGGGTTTGTTTTTGTTTTACTTTGGTGCACTTCTTCCTCCTTGTGAAAGACAGAGTCCAAGAGTGATCCAAAGAGCCTAAGCACTTTACCTTTGGGAATCAGTCCCTCCTTGAAAGTGTTTCTCTCTGAATTGTCTGAGATGTCTGTGTCGTAATATTAAAAGCAATTATTTGCCTAGTAGCATGATATTCTGCATTTTCTATTAAAAAACAAACAAAAAAACCTCATTGAGTAGAATTCCCCAAATTTCTCTATTAAAACACCATAGGTGACTTCAACATTAAGTCCCATTTGCAATTTTAACCCCCGAAGTAGGTTCTAGGGAACAGTTCAGACTCCATCTGCTTGGACACCACTTATTCCCATATGAGAACTCACTCACATCAACTGAGAACACCTGAAGGCAGAAGCAACCTTTTGTGGTTTGTGTCTCACTCTGCTGGGGTTTACTGCTCCTGTGCCAAAACCTGTAAGACTAACCATAGCCCACACCAAAGCTTATCCAGTTCACCTTGCAGTGTGTTACAGCAGAACATCCTTTACTGGTGCCGTAAATTCACACATAAATCTGTAAATTGTGTTCAGCAGTCACCTCCTGAACACCCCTCTCTGTCTTCCCATATTTCCTCAGGGAAAAAAGAAAAAAAAATTAAAAATCACTCCTTTCTGGTGGACAGTGTGGAAACATGTTTTTTCATTTTGTTTTGATTTGTTTTGTCTTTTTCATATATAATGTAATACTTCTTTGTAGCAGCTTTACAGTGGTTTCTCATGGCCTCACAAAAATAAAACCAAACAGGTAAATACCACCCAGCACACTGCAATTAAAAACAGCGATTTATTTAGGTGCACCACAATTAGCTGAGTCAAACCTTTGAGGCGATTCATATATATACATACATATATATATATAAGAAAATATTCCTGTTTAAATTGTAGGATCCTCTGGCTGTAACAACAAAATAAATTGATAAATTGTTCCATTCCTGGTAACTAAGATATTCATAACTAGATAAATATTTGACCCTAAGTTGTCCAAATATAAATTTATCCACTTATAGGAAAACAGTCCCTATCCTTGCAGTACCTTGTCTTTATCCAAGAATGTGATGGGAGACTGATCCTGTCCATTATCTAAATTAGTGCTCAAGCATGCACTGGAGGAGACCATTACACTGTTTCCCTGCTGAAAGGGACAGATGCTATGAGAAATATATATATATATATTTAAGTTCTTTCAGAAGTGCCTAGGACCTGGATGGACACATATATTTCCCAATTTCCCAATTTCTGAAGCCAGACTCAACTAGATTAAAGTCTCAAATGGATTAAAGCATGATAGTGGAAGACCCATCTTTACTCGTACTTCAAGAACATCCAACATTCATTTCTTATATTCTATAATTTCTTCCTGCTGGGGCTCACCTGTACTTATTACTTACTGCATATACTTGCTGAGCAATGAACACAGGTGGTTTCAGTTCTGTAAAACCTCAATTAGACATTCAGGAAGCCATATCCTATTTGAAGTTATGAAAGAAATGGCTCTGGTTTTGTATTTCTGCTGTCTTTTTATCAACTGTCATTCATCCAGGGTTAGCAGTATTGTAATCATAGATGGTAATAGACTGAACAAAGCCCTGATTTAAAATAAAGACATTTACCATTTAATACTTTAACATCACTCTAAAGGATTTAAAAAAGCCTAGTAAAACCAAACCAAACCAAACCAAACCAAACCAAACCAAACCAAACCAAATCGAAGAAATGTTGTCCACACACAGAAATGTAGAGTCTCTAGCAACCTGGAATTTCACATCCTGATCAGCTTAATCTCAACTGTCAATGTTCTTTAAGTCTTAATATCCATAGATGGTCCATTCCTGTCTCAACTCTCCCTATCTTCATCTGTTGGAGGGTATCCTGCACTAGATACCTGCTGGATCACAAACCAGATTGGCCAGTTACATGCTCAGGGTGGAGAGAAACTAAGTGATAAGTCTTTGAGTTTGTGACCTAGTTGATAGGACTTCAGGTTGGGTGGCAGCTTGGAGAATCTCATCGTCAAAGCAGGAGGTGTGTTTCCTCTGTTCACAACAAAGCAGGAATTCTGACCAGCAATATCCCCTTCACTATCATTCAGGGACACACCTTTGTTTTATACCACTGCAGATCTAGAATTGCCCTGATGATCTTCACTGATTGATTGATTTCCACTGATTTACTACTAATGGTGGTGTAAAGCCCAGTGGTAAGGCAGTTACCACTGCTGTGACACTTCAACCTAATATGCCAAATCTACAATGGGAAGATGGTACTGCAGTTTCCCCCAAATCTGATTGTCCATGTTTGATGATGATTTGCTCAGTTTTAATTAAAATAATAATAATAATTATTATTATTATTATTTCAGATCACCGGGAACACCGACTTTTAACGTGGCTTCCTGATGCTCATTAGGTGTTACAATATCAATACTCTATTTACATGCAAATGAAGGAAGATGGCTTCATGTGGCCTAAAATAGCTAAGAATGGATTTTTGGCTTCAAAAATGACCTTATATGTTTTCCAATCATTCCCTGTAGTTCTCTAACACACTCTATTATCTTGAAAGTTTACAATAAGGTTGGAATAACTCCTTTGATGAAAATTCCACTACCTTTGTTGACAATTACTTCTAATCTCAAAATGGTTGTTTAGTTATGATATTTCTTTTAATGGTACATTCAAGCCCTCGTTGGTGAAGTCTCCCTAGTTTTGCACAGTATACTTTGTTCTGTTTATGGTGCCTACTTGACTATAAGAGATGTTTGGGCCTTTCTATACCAACTCTTTAAGCAATTATTACATCCTTTTCTCTGAACAGAGACTGTTCAATGTCTCTTTAATTATCAGAAATCTATATTCAAAATTTTCATCTTTATTTCATATCTCTCCTCTCAGCTATCTTCTAAAGAATCACCCGTATTGGGATATATTTGGAGTCTAACTAGTTACTGTTGTATAGATTATTACATTTTGTTATAAGTACTCCCTTTTGAGTAGCTATGTAATTTTTTTTGATGTTTGAGGAAGGCAGAGGAAGATTTTTTTTCGCTTTTCAGTTGTTAGTTTTTGGGGTTTTTTTGTTGAAAGACTTATTTAATCAGGCATAAAGAACTCAAGCTGTTTGTTTTAAAAAAGGACAATCGAGAGGTGACTCTATTACAGTCTAAATATCTCTACAGGGAGAAATACCAGGTAGTAAAGGGATCTTTAATTTAGTGGAGAAAGACATAACAAGAAACAGAGCCCAGAAGCAAGAAATCTATAAAGTCAAATTAGAAACAAGACACAAAATCTTAAATATACAAAAGCAATTAACATAGACTAAAAATACCAATGGTCTTGGTGAATTCTCCATTGTTTTAAGATTTACAGGCCATAGAAAAGTGTTTTTTTTCTGGAAGGCATGTTTCATAAATACATGTTTTAGATTAATCACAGGAGAAACAGGACAAATTTCTTGGGCTTATATTCTTCACAAAGCCAGAGAGGATGGTTTAATAGTCCTTTCAGGCCTCAAAACTTGTGAAATACTTGATTGACAAGACAATGTTGTTGCTATGGATATTAGGAGAAAAACTGACAACAGCAGGATGGGAACTTAGTTGTGAGACAGATAGCTTGATGTATAAAGGATCATAGCAAATTTAATTTATATGTGACACATACACACACAACCTGTCTTCTCAATCAGAAATACATAGAAACAGACACACTGAGGAGAAAAAAAAATAAATCACAAAAGCATATGGGTCATCCTGCTCCCAGATCTCACTCTGGATATGGAGTGAGTGAAAGAAAAAATAGTTTAGCACAGATATTAATTCATCTATTCATAGAATAGCCTAGGATGGAAGGCATCTTGAATGATTACCTGGTCCAACTTTTCATGGGAAAGAGGGCCTATATGAAATCATCCAACACCCTGTCCAACTGCATATTGAAAACCTCTAGTGTTGGGGACTCTTCGTTAAACTTCATACAATTTTTGCTAGCTCAGTCTTCCAATCTGTCCAGGTCCCTGTCCAGTTGTTTCTCCCTCCTGACATGTCCACCTTCCTGCTCACTTTAGTGTCATCAGCAGACTTGATGAGGGAGCTTTTAACCCCATCATCCAGGTCAGTATGCAAATGTTGAACAGCATGGGATCCAGGATCTGTCCTTGCAAGATCCCACTAGTGACTATCCGCCAGCCTGAGTAAAAACCGTAGATGACCACCCTCTGAACCATCTCACAGACCACCAATCCAATCTGTATCTTGCCACTTTGTCCAGGAGAAAGCTGTGGGAAACACTATGCTGAAATCCAGGTAAACACCAGCATCACTCTCATCGTGTCAACAAATAATGTTATTTTCTTATAGAAGGTGATCAGTTTAATCTGACTTGATTTTCCCTGGTAAATCCATGTTGTTTTTTCCCAGTCACCTTCTTCATTTGGCATGGAATAATTTCCAGGGGGACTCAGGCCATTACTTTCTCAGGGACTGAAGTAAGACTATAGGGTCTGTTTCTTATGTCCTCTCTTGTTTTCTTTTTATAGCTAAGTATGACTTTTGCCCTCTTCTAACTGTGAGGGATGCCTCCGATCTCCATGACTTTACAAAGATTATGGACTATAACCTTACAACAATGATGTCAGTCATTGCTCTTAACACCTTGGGGTGTAGTCGGTCCAATCCATACATTCATGTGGGCTGAGTCCTTCCAAAAGGCCACAGACCAGCCCTTCTTCTCCTACTGGTGGGTTGACACATGCATTGTTGTAGCTACTTGATCCTGTGGTGAACAATATGGATATGCCCACGTTCTCCACCTGACCTCTGCTTCTGTTGCTTAAATGCTGGATGAAAGCTCTCAATGCTGTACAGAGAGCATAATAAACCAGTTGGAAGAGCTATCAGAGTACTTGAGGCCATGTCGATGGTGAAGAACAAACCATGTCGTAGAATATGCACATCTTCTGAGGTAGATTCTTTCAAATTTCTGTTCCTCTATGACCTCCTTAATCCTTCTGACACTGGCGAAATACCTGGAACAAACTGGGAAAATCTGCACCTCCATAATCCCATTTTGGTAAAGAGGTCACATTTCACATTCAGCTTCACACAGCCAGTTATTTCTTCATGTGTTCCACATGTGATACTTGACTAATGCAAACATTTTCTATATTTTCTCACAAATATAAGGACACTAATACCTCATGCTTCATCATGTGCCAGCTCTTTCCCTCCTGTCATACTGCTTTTCCCATTTTCTTCAATGCTAAACTTCTGTGTTGGGTTGCATTTTCTGTAGAAGAACACGTTTTAATTTTGCTTTAAGAGACTCACTCTATCAGTCTCAGTCTCACATGTTAATTTCTCGAGATCACTTTGAATTTTTTATCCTATCCTTTTAAATCTTTTAATTACCACCTTCTTTCTGATGCTTGAAGTGCTTTTCCTATACCATCTTCTCCATTCCTAGTGAAAATAATGAATATATAAAATCCAGAAAAGCTACTTAATTTTTCCACTAAATTCCTCAAGATCTTACTTAATAGCCAGCTGCACAGCAATTTTGTAGCAATTGCAAAGAAAGTGCATATTCCCCGTTTTTAAAACTTCATTAGGTTTATGGGAATGAAGAGGTGTGTTCCTGGCTCCCTACCTAGTCAGTTAAGATATATTTTACTAAAAACGAGAGGGAAAAAAGGAAGATCAAAGTTTCCTGTTGAAGATGCTTAACAGTGCTGTGCATTGAAATCTCAATGACAGCAAGTTTTTGAATTAAGTTGCGGTTTTGTATGCTGAATGTATAAATATGCCCCTTTCATTCGAGATTTAAGAAGAATCTGGGTAAATCCAGAGCCTCCTCAGATTTAGGATACAGTGCTTTGCCATAAAATTCAAAGAGGTTACATGACTTTGCTCATGAGTTTAGCCTGAGAACTAGTACAAAGGCAGTTACTGTAGGAGAAATGAGCCAATAAAGATCTCAGTCTGTCTTGACTTCCTTTTCTTTGCTTTGACAAACATCATCTCAAAAGAAATGCAAATTGACCCTATTGGAGTCACTCCCTAAATTGGTCACATATAATTTTACATATTCTTTTTTCCCTTTGCTCTACTTTGGTCTCTTGGTAGCTCATTTCCACTGTACAAAGGAAGCAGAAAATTGAACCCCATAATACGCACCATGAGCTTACAACAAAAAAAAAAACCATGACTCTAAGCCTTCCTTTTCCTATTTTTCAAATTTTGTTCTTTCTGGTGGCTCTCATCACACCGAACACTCCCTGGGACACCATTTCTACCTCTGGAAAGTCTTTTTACAGATTCACTCCTATTTCCTGGTATATTTTGCTGCTGTTGTTAAATATTTGATATACCACGTGATCTTTTGGGACAAAAGCCTTCAGAGCACATGGTCAACAAGTGGGAGAAGCAATAGTGTGGTGGACCATTCTTAACCTGATGGATCAAAACACTCGAGCACAATAGGCTTTTGTTCCATCAGTTATTATGAGGACCCATGCAGTTGCACATGCAATGTAAGTATAATGACAACTCTGAGTTACACATGCAATTATTATTGTGTAAGCACAGGAAAACATTGCTTACAGAAATGTCTATCTCCAGTTCTAATTTGCTTTACACAGTTATTTACCTAATTTGAACAGAGAATGGCAGTCATTATGCATTGAACTCTCCCAGGACATAGTAAACACATTTTTCCTGAATAACTATATGTAGATAGCTCTGAAAAAATGGGTCTTGGAGAGCCTGTAGCAATAGATACATTCATCATAAGAGCACTATCAAAATGTTATATTTAAACTTATCTAAGTCTCTGAGAAAGTGGGAGTCTTATTAATGCAATTGTATTTGCAAACGCAATCTAGTTACAGAAGAACGGAAGGAATATAGATTACTTATCCCCAGGGAGAGAATAATTTTCTCCAGAGGCTAATGAAGAAATGATCTACATTCAGGAGATTATTTTTCTAAGTTAGCTACACTCTAAAATAAAAAATAAGATTAGTATTTAATACAGTATTAATTGAGAGGAAAAACACTTTTAACATATCAGACATGTGTAATATATTTTTCTGCAGACCCATATTGTAATAAAGATTTAATTAATGACTATTTGTTCGCAGAAGTGTTCCTATCATTTATTTTGATGACATCCATCATGCTAAAACCATCTGCTATTCATAGGGGCATTATTTATATTTCTATTATGATTCCTTTTAAATGTAGAATTATCAAATAATTTGTTTTCAGATACTAAAAATGATTTATTTCATCTAAATTTATTTGAAATGAAAATCATTCAAGGTCTGATAATCTCTACTTGTTTCATACTCTGGATAGGATTGATTTAAAGGCTAAAAGGGAAATTAATTATCCCCATTTCTCCTATCTAATATACAGATAGTATCTCCATCAGTATAGGAACAACTGCAATAGGAATTTGGAATTGCAACAAAAATGTCTACATGCCTTCCTGTCTAGAGATGTTAATCTTTTCAGACTGGCAACTGAAGCTCCTCCATGCCACAGAAGTGCATTTAGACTCCTAAAATCACACCAGAAGAAAGCAGCATGTAAAAAATTGAAGCTACCTAAGCTACACCTTTAAAAATACATGTCAGAACTATAGAAATTGAATAACTCAGTCTCCTACAGTTCTGGTGTATATTTTCAAGAATGTGACACATCATTTTCTTCTACCAGGTAAATGACTATGCAGACATTTGTCTAGTGATGATATCAAAGATTTTCGGAATAAAATGTGCCACAGGAAGCATTTTTAACCACAGGATCAATTTGGAGTGCCTGCGCAGCATGAGGCTTAGCACTGAAGCAAAATTCGAGGTGAGTATTATAAGAATAGAGAGCATATAATACAAGAAACCAGCTTGTACTATGACGAGGAAAACATAATATCCAGGTTCTCATTTCTATTTCCAATGTTGTAATTTTTTGTTCACTTTTCACTGGAACAGATTCTTGCATGACGCGGGGTGTATAGCTAACCACATGCAGAACTGTTCAATGTAGCCATCTGCCTATATAGATACTTCTACCTATCTGTGTGCACAATAGTTCTTGCTTCCGAATAAACTGGAGAGGCACAGCTGTTTTGTGATATGGAAGATTTACTTCCATTGTACAAAGATAGCCTCATAAATCCTGAATGCAAATATTAAAACTTAGTCACGTGCCATTGTCACCTCTCAAATAGGAAGCCTCAGTAACTCACTGGTTATTTATTTCTTTTTATAAAACACACAGCAAAACAGCAACGGAAAACAAAATACAAACTCTACCAGGCAGAGCATTTTTTTTTGGGAAAATGCCAGGGTGTGTGGAATAATGACAACAAAGAAGTCCTTAGTGGCTCCAGATTTGTTATGATCTCACTCATCTGGAGAATCTGCTCGAAATTTCCTCCTGGCTTACTTTGTCTTTTACAGTTCAGATTCTGCTTATTTCATCCAAAACAAAGATTATCCCCCCAGGCAAAGACTTTGCTCAGAGGCAGGAATGTAAACTGGAGCTGTTTGTTCTTCTGTAACCCTCCTAGACAGAGACAAACACTTCTTCCTCCTTGTTGTAGTTTAATTCTACACTGACAAGGAAAAGCACTTCTGATTATTACTTTATTTATTAATCCTTATGCAAGTGAGGGTTAAGAAGTAAGGTTTAAAGACAGCGAGCAGTAAAAAATTCCTAATGCAACTTTTTTTTTTTTTTTTCTGTACAATTTCTATGTAAATCAGTATGAGTTTCTCCCCTCTGCCTTATAGTATCTTTACAAGATTTATTTCAAAAAACCCTGAACTTCAAGCTTCCTGTGATCATAGCTGCCTGGACCTCAATCAGATGCTGAGCCTGCATTTGCATTAATGGAACAATGGACTAGAGCTTATAAATCCTATTGGGAGTCTATCAGTTTGAGTATTGCGCCATGATAATATTTTTTTAACAGCTTGGAGATTGGTTATATCTTAGTGACCTGGAGGGCAGAAAAAGCCAGCTCAGACCTTTTTGCAAATGTCTGTATGAATTTTTCCTGCATCATCTACTTTTCTATTTGAATGATTATTTTCAATATTGTAATTTTAGATGGTACCTGAACGTTCTCTTCTGCCTTTTCTTTCCCAGTTCAAAATATTTCAAGTTTGTTTGTTTGTTTGTTTGTTTTTTAAAAAGCTGCTAGAAAATAATATCAATAGTAGATTTTTAGTGTTGACCAACTCTCAATCAAAATAGACTTCCTTAGAGAGTGGGAGGTTACCCCTTTGATAAAAATCTTCATGACTTGGGAGTAAATAGACATACAGGAGCTGGGACTGACAGGCTAAAAGTCAGGGGGATAAAGAAGCAACAAGCTGCTATAAAAGAGACCAGAATTTGTTCCAGCAAATCTCTGTAACTGATGCCCAGGGAAGAAGAAGATTTGGGGTGAGATGAACTACCCAAAAAGACTTGAAACCCCATGAGGACTAGAACAAATCCCAAACTGGTCTTCCTACTTACGGTTTAAATAAATTATCTATATATTACTCCTGGGGTTCCGAGAATGATTAATCTGGGCTTAATGCTTTGACAGTGTGGCTGATGTATTTAATCACTAAAACAGAATAAAAAAGTGCAATCAACATTGTCATGCGGGTTCTGTTAGTCCTGTAAGTATGAGGTACCAGCCAATTTGGAGGGGCAAGGGGTGCTGGGGGGGTGGTCTGTTTCAGTGCTTCATTTGCTGAACAACATTTTTTTTTTTCCTAAATAATGTATATCACAGAATCATAGATTGGTTTGGTTTGGAAGGGACCTTAAAGATCATCTAGTCCTATATCCCCTGCCATGGGCAGGGACATCTTCCACTAGACCAATGGACCATTGAGCCAAGCATACTTTCATGCAGGTAAACATTTTGTAAATATTTTGCAAAAACAGGTGGAGATTTCAGAGTGTCAACGATGTTTCTCATGCAGAAGTACAGAGAAAACAGGAGAGAAAATTTCATTACATCCTCTAAGCACCCACCTTCCCAAAATGGAATATTAGATGCAATTCATTTGTCTCTCAGAACAAGATCCCAGCAGCATGGTTGTGAATGAGAAGATAAAAAGGATTATCTGTGCGAATAGATTCCCAATCAATACCAAAATAAAGCTTATTGTTAGGTCTGACTGTTCAGTAAAGAACCACTTTAACTCATCAGGAGATAAAGCACTTAAATAAGACCCAAATAAATAAATGATGGCCTAAACAAACTCATGTCTAACTAGTCTTTCATCTAAAAGGAATACACTCTAATGAAATTTAAAATAGGCTTATATGTTTAGAGGAACCATGAAGTCTGATTTATTTCTAGATCTGTCACCTGGATTGTTCAGTATCTGTTGACATGATTGATCCCACAGTACATTGAGGACCTTAATTTGGGTCTCTTATTCAGTTCAATAATCCATATCATTAAAATTCTTCATATTTGTTAGCTTCATGAGCTGCACCTTTCTGCTGAATTCAGTTGAAGTTGCAGAGCAGAATAAAACATCATTAGCACAGGCTCACAAAAAAACATAGCCACAGATATATATATTGTTTGTTTGTGTGTTTGTTTCTTTGGTATGGTTTGGTTTGGTTGGGTTTGGTTTGGTGTGGTTTGGTTTGGTTTGGTTTGGTTTGGTTTGGTTTGGTTTGGAAAGAAGGTGAGAAAAATATGTCCTTGCAGATATACCTGGCTCAGTCTTCCTACCCAGGTGTCGAAGTCACTAAGTTGAGGAAAGGTTTAAGGAAAACAGCCTCTTTTGTATGCAGAATTATTAGTCGTTTGCAGTTTTCTGTTAAGTGGGAAAAAAAAATAAGGCAGTGAACTCCCAGGTCTGCAGAGAATGAAGACAAAAAGACCAAAGAAGCTTTTGAGGAGAAAGTGGAAAGAGTCCTGATGGGTGAAACAAGGAGAGCACATTTCTGAGGAGTATCTCATCTCTTAGAGATTGAACTGAACTTGTAAAACTTGACCTGCTGCAGCTAAGAACTAACATATTTGTCTGCAGTTCTTTAGAATATCTGCCTACTTGTGGGAAACTGAACTAGGTTTTCTTTAAATTCTGGAACACTTCAGATACAAGGAATGGGTTTGGGAGCTGACCAGAGACCAAGGAGAGTAGTAGGATGCTGAAAACTGATATAATGCTGGTGGCTGCTTCAAAAACATTCAGGAAACACCCAGTAGCCAGGTTTCATGATATAAGGGGGTCCAAAGCAGAGATTTATGTTTGGGACCTCTGTCTGTAACTCTCCATCCATTTCTCAGCTCCTCCCAGACCATTTTCATACATTCAGGAGCCTATAAGACAACACTTAATTTTAGGAGCGAGGAGAATTTTTGCAAGCCTGATTTCATTCACAGCACTGGCCAAAAAACATATCCCAGTGAACTAGGAACCAAGGCATATAAAACAGCTGGTGTTTGTAGCGTCATGGGACACAAATTAAAATAACCAAAATATTATGGTCCTGCTGATATAAATTCTGGAAAGCTGTGTTTTCACTCCTGGGAACTTGGAGGAATGTTATCTGCATACAGAATTATATAATTATTATAAATTTAATAATTTGTTAAGTTCTCCTTTTAGTGGTTAGGAACATTTTTTTTAACAAGAAAGGACATGGATGTTTGAGTTTTAATGACCACCTGTGTGCATTCAGTATGGAACTTTCCACTGACTGATGGGCTCTGTGTCCCATGCCCATCAGCTGAGGGCTTAATCAAAAAAAAAAAAGCATAAAACAAGTGCCTGTAACAAAGTTTGGTAGCAATAGCATTAAGCCTTAAACAAATAACCCAAATTATTATAATTTGTAGTACATATAGGGACTAGGTGGTGCTTGTGTGGTGCTTTCAAAGGATCTGAGAAAACTTTTCTGCAGTTCCTTTAATTCATATGTCACCAAATGGAAGCAGCCATTGGTTCTTGTGATGGATAATGTTTATAATGCTATGTTTCGTAATTTTAGTGCATTAAATGCAAAGTGAGCTCCCTCAGGAATGGTGGTGGTATACCTCCTTCTGAAATAATAAATTAAATAGACAACGTAAATTTTTGTTCTTTTTTTTTCATCTTATTAACTGAACCTTCCATATCAAGGGGTAGAAACAAGTCAGAACCTGAAGCAAAGAGGAAGTTTTGTCTGTCTGCTGCATTTATGACCTCCTGTATCACAGACATGAGTAATGTTGTTGACAAAACTGAAATGAAAACATAACTTGTTCCACTGAACATCTTCAATAGCTAATAATGGGAACTATAAACAGAGGTGCACCTACAGAGTCACCAGGATATTGAGTTCACTATTTACTCTCTTGGAAGGTGGAGCAGAATCCAATTTGATTATGTGTACTAGGAACAACTCCATGTGTAGGTGTGAACTGGAGTATTTCAGAAATATTTCAACCAAAGACAGAGGCAGCTGATTGTCATAAAAGTATTTTAATATATAGCAGAAGGAATAATGTATTAGTGAAGTTCAATGTGGATGCATTTATTCCAGACCTATTGTATGACCTATTGGACAGAAGGAGGCAAGCACTGTCTATTTTACTTCTATTTGTTTTTGAAATATAAAAAGCAAGACACAGATAAAATGAAAAATTAAAACTATAAGTGCATTTTACTTTGATGCTCAGGAAATGACAGTTGAAAGGCCACACTGGTTATTATTTACCCTGTGCTGACATAAAAATGCAAGTAAGCTACAGAAGGGTGAAAATTTGTAGATAGATATAGATTTATATATCTATAAACGAATGGAAGAAAAAAAAATGGTTATAGGAATTAATATAATTCAGAAGCTAGAAAACAGTAAAATGTTAAGCGAAACAATACATGGGTAAACATTTGATTAGGTTAAATATGAACCATTCTTCTTACATATACTAGAAACCAAAATAAATGTAAACAGTGTTAATCAATGAATGAAAACAGTAGAACTGACTGTAAAAAAAAAAAAAAAAAAAAAGATAGATAGGAATATTTAGAAATTATCTGAATATGTAGATAATGTTTAAAGATGACAAAGGAGTCCCCATTTTACTCCAGCAGCAGCTGGAGTGGATGCTCAGTGGCTGCTGTAAACAGACAGGTCTTAAAAACTTTAATTAGAAAGTTTTAAGAGGTGCATCTGAGAAGTCTGCTGAAAAGTTACGGTCTGTGTTCAGGAAACCCTGAGGAAACACTTTGACCAGTATTGTCTGTGGGATCTAAGAGGATGCTTAGCCACCATGTGCTTTAATAGAAGGTTGATGCTGTTGTGGTTTAACCCCAGCAAGGCAGCTAAACACTGCACAGCCATTCAAAATTTTTCTCAGAGGTCCACAGTGGATGGACATGAGATAACATATATAATGCACAGCAAGAAATATTCCTGTTGAGTATAAGGATTAATAAGCTGGAGTAAAGCACTAGGAAAGATTTCCCAGAGTTGCTGTGTGACCTTCATCCTCGAATGGAAAACCTGATCTAGCTCAGAAGTCGGGCATTCTTTGTGTAGGATTTTGGACCAGACACTTCCAGAGGTCTCCTCCAAATGTAATTATTCTAATACTGTATGATATGCTTGCCTTGTTCTTACTCTGCCGTGCTTGAACCAGTGCAGATGTCCTTAGATGTAGTAAAATTGAATTGATAACTATTGGTTTAAAAATTGAGAATTGTTTATTAATATAAATAAACATTGTAATATTATTTGGTCTAGGATGTTCCTTGAATGTTTTGTTAGACTTTTGGAAAAAGCTTCATCACTCTTTCAAGGAGCAGTTTGATACATGAGAAGAGTTAGATTCAATTCTGGATGTATTTCTTGTCTTGTACTGTTGTGCAAGCTGTCCTGTGTTTTCTCTCTATTAAAAGTGTTCACCAGTTCTCCTCTAAAACCCACTTTTTGTGAGGATTTATAAAAGGATGTGAGATAATGACAAGAGAGTGTTTATACATACATTAGATAAATGACAGTAAGCAACATACTGTCAGTGACAGACACACTGGGTATCCTCTGTCACAGTCTTTCTCTTAAAATGTAGATATAATTACTTTTATTTCCCCCCTACTGTGCTTTGAAATCTACAGATGTCTGGAAATATACAAATATTTCAAGGCTAGATAGCATTTGTACTTGAAAAGCAGCCAGTTTAGGAATAACTTAGAGAGCTATAGCTGAGCTGCAACTGTTTTAATGAAAAAGTGCCAGAGAAACAATGAAGACAGCATTTGATTAATGCATGAGCTTTAGTCCAGAACTGTCAGAGCTCCATAAGTTGTCATAACGATGAAAATATAATGGATGTGATCTGGAATGCCATCCATCTTCCATTTGTTGTGGGCTGAATTTAAAGCAAAGGTTCCTATGGATTTTTTTAATTATTTATTTATTTTCTCTCATTCATTCATCTGAAGTGATTTCCTTAGTTAGAATTCAAATGGAAGGTACAGCAAAAAGTCTTTGGGACCAAGAATCAGGACTCATCGCTGAGAAAAACAAGAGCAGACTGAAAATGTTAGGAAGTGAAGTTTTCTTTGATTAATCGGAAAGCTCAGAAGAGAAGAGAGGTCTAGGAGGGGTGAGGTGATCTTTGAAAGAAAGAGACAGGAAGAGACACTTTCCTTTGAAGTCTTGCTGATAAGAACAAATCAGGTGCACAAATTAATCTCTAAACAGTGGAGCTAATGAAGCTTGCTTTCCTACAGGTTCATGTGTCAAGACTGACTCATTTTGGTCTCAGAGAAAAGCTAAGTTGTAAGCCAAGCTTTAACAAACACTAACATCAAGTGTGTATAAATCAATATTTATCTTTCTCTCTTTTTATTTATGTTTATATCTGAATAATAAATATCTATATTACAAATAATACTATAGCCACATATAGAAATTCTAATATTCATTCTCTGATGTCTTAGAAGTTATGATCGCATTATGGTTTTTCCCTCTGTGGGACACTTTTAACTTCTTAGTTCTCTTGGCTACCTAGTTTAATAACTTTATAGTGATAGAATTTTTACTACTCTGAGTGCCTTCCAGTCTGTTTGTTTGTTGTTTTGTTTGTTTGTTTCTTTGTTTGTTTTTGTTGATGTTTTTTGAAATGGTTAAATTTTTTTTTCAGGAGAGTCATAACTTTGATAGTCCAAGGCTTCTTTCTAAAAGATAAATGGAGAGGAAAAAAAAAGGTAAGATACTTCTAATATCTTTATTCATGAAAGTGACACTGCCAGCACTTGTGTCTATGTCTTACTGTCACTTAACCAGGTTCAAATCCTGCTTCTTTAATTATTGTTATGGGATCATAAGTTCCTGCAGAGACTAATATAAACTATTGGTTTGTCGGTATTCACTTATATTCATTCTCTGATTCTATGCGATGGTGCCTTTCACTTTTTTAATTTGAGATGAGTCTATGCATTATGGGTTTGTTGTTTTTGTTGTTGTTTGGTTTGTTTCATTGTTTTATTTTTTTTTCTTTAACTGATAGAACAACAGATTAATATAATTTCTTTCTCCATAAATGATACATTATCCAGGATATCCATCAGCTTAATCTTCTGGTAAGGAAAATAAACCTTCCTGAATCATGCTCTTGTTGGAGTAACATGACAAAAATCTCAAGTGATGAATAAACTAATTCCACCTGCTGTCCCAGTTATTGCCTTAACATCTAGGATAAAGCCAGGAAGAGACTATCTAATTTTGTAGGTAATTTGGGAGACTCACTGAGAGCCAGCTCAAGCTTCATGTTCTTCTATTTACTGTCTGTGTAGGAAGTTAATTCCTCATAATGCAGATGAAAGTACTGGTCAGGGCTAGAGGCAATCAACCCCTCAATTGTATTAATAATTTATTGACTCCCAGGTGTTAGTGATGGCTTCCTGTAGCTGAGATGCAAATGTCTCTGATATGCAGTAATTTCATGTCTTTCTCTAGTCCTTTAATATCTAGAATAGGCCACTAGAGCATTTAAGGAAGCAAACATTGTATTCCACTTTGGCATACACCAAAGCACACACTTGGTGAATTATCATGCACAGTTGATGGGTATTATCCAGCTGTGGAGTGGTAATTTTACAAATTCTTCAGCCTTATGCATCTGTTTGACCGTGTTCATAACATATTTGCTCTGCTTTTCTTTGCCACAGAGATATCTCTGTGGGCTTGGAAACATAATGCCTTTTCACTGGACTCTTTCACTCTTATTCCTAGATCAACTATTATCTGAGTTCCTACTAAGTCACTTCCTCTCAGGCATCTTTATTTTCAGCAATGGAGAAGATGCCATTTATCTTTGTTTGTGACATGCAAGATATCAATATCACAAAGCCTGAGGTGAATAAAAGAATAAACACTTGATAAAAGTACGATTGAAGATTAACAGTTGCCTGGTGAAGATTCATGATAAAACATCCCATAAAGACATTACTTGCCCACATTGCTGAATTGCTTTAGCAGTCATGACTGAGTGAAATAGAGGAGAAAGAAGTCTCATTTCAGAGGATGCTTATCTCATTTTCAGCCCTACCTCTGCTCCAGATATCTAGTGGAAAGTTGGAAACTATAATGGTGCATTTTTAGGATGAGATGAAGACGTGACTTTTGTGAGTGGTAGCTAGTCTTCTCATGGTACTATAGGTCCGCCAGAGGAGAAATTTTCATAGATAGGACTATAAACATATATGAAATATCCATGTATATATGAGACTGTATCCTGTGATAAACACACTTTTTACTGACTTTCTGGGCTTATGTTTGTAAATAGAAACATCAAAATATCACAAATAGCTGTCTGCTTCTGGTGTCAGTTGTGTTTCTCAGTGGCAGCTGCAACAAATATTTCTGCTGAAAAAATCAAACCTTGGTATTCTAGGCAAAGGAAAATGTCTTTAACAATCAGAAGCGATTGCACTCAGATGATTGTTTCTGCTAGCAAATGACAGTGATTAACATGATGCCAGCGCTTCTCAAAACTTGGGACGTACAAACCTCTTTTGGTTCATCTGTGTCTGTGCAGCATTTTTCTCAGTAGCATCTTGGTTTCTTCAAGACTCAGGAAGAGAAGCAATTAAAATTGATTTCTGCAAGTATTGACACTCATCCACTCCCACAAGGAACTGAGCTGCTACCAGAAAGCAAAAGTGGCATAAAATTTTGCAGGCAAAAATCACAGCCTACACTTACTCTTCTCTTACTTGTGGTCCTTGGAGAAGCTGATGAGCTGTTGACTATTGTATCTGATGCTTTAGGCTCCATTTGAACTCTTTGGTCTTGATCTAAGGTGTGGGATGAAGAGGGAGAGACAGTGCTGCTGCCATGTTTCCATCTTGATCTGAAAAATGTTGATCCTGGAGTGTTGCTGTTTCTATTTCTAAAAAAGGGTCAAGAAGAGGACCCAAAGCACCATAAAAATTCTGAATCTGTTTGTCTTTTTTTTCTGATGGTGCTTTGAAAACGCCTTTACAGATCAATTATGGCCTAAGCAAGAAGCTGACAAAGGGTTCCACTGCCTTGAAAATTGCTCAGTTCTCCGTGGAACACAGTAACAGACGGTTTTTGAGCTGGCATGTCAAGCTTTTATCCTACTTGTTTCTATGCACTGAGTCTGTCTGGTCTCCTTGGACCACGTTCTCGTCGCATTTAGTGTCAAATGTTGTAAAGACATGATCATATTTTAGAATTCGCTGAGCCACATCAATGCATTTGGAGCTAAAGAAGGGCTTAAGTGGTAACATTTCAGCAAGCACTTAGATCCACTGACATCCATAAGGGTTAAGGAAGTGCTTAATCAGGGTTTTAAAACAGACTGGGTGTGAGCAAAATACCCTTTCTAGTTATTGAAAAAACAAAACAAAATGAAGAAACAAAAAACCCAAAACCTTCCCATAACTCCAATACACACTGAATTTCAGAGTTTTGACCATTTATTTTTAATCTATCTTAAGGCAGCTTAGTTCTGCTTTCGGTTCTGGTCTGAGAAGTAGAAAAACTGGATAAAGTAATCATTACACTAACTTGAAAAAAAATGATGTTGCTATCACCTTCCTTAATTTGACTGTTATCATGGAAAATTATGTGCAAATGATACATTTATATGCAGTTCATAAATGGCTCTGCTAATTCCAGCCACTGAATGTGTCCTACATATGCCCTGTATTGTGTCTGTCGGTAAAGCAGATAAACAGTTGAGCTTCTGCAAATACAGTATTGGGATCAGCATTTTGCTAAAAAATTGCTTTTTCAAGGGGTATAAATTAGCCTGTTTATTCCAGCACAGTAGCAAAAAACATGAAGATTTCACTTTATTTGGAAGGGATCATAAATACTCGTTTTCATCCAATTTAAATGCTACCAGCAAACACATATTTTTGAGTAAATTTATTTTTTACAAGATATGGAAATGCTGCATGGTTAGATAATAGTCACAGAAATAATATCTTTAAAAATATCCTTATAAAATTATGTTTAAAACGCTGAAACGAATACCACTGAGATTTCAATCATATACTTAATAGCATTTAAAAATAAAATAATTTTGTTAGTCTCAATGCTAAATAAGTTTCCACAAAATGACTTCCTGAAAGAGCTTTTATTTATTTATTTATCTTTTAACCACTGAAGCAGTGAATGGGAATTCAAGTTGAGTCTCTTCTTAGATTTTCTATGTTGTTATGTATAAATTACTCAGAGTCTCATATCCTCAGTTTTATCATCTGTAAAATGGGAGTGAAATGATTTCTCTTATCCATTTGCTGTTCTTGGCAACTTTTACTGGAAACACTGCAGTCAGGCTCCAGCAAACGGGTCTTTTGTTCAGATAGAAAAAGCCTGTTTATGACAAAAAAAAAACCACCATGAATCACTTATCTCAATGGATTTTCTCATTACAAGTGCCAAGTAAATGTTATGATTGCAGAAAAATTAAGATTTTTTTTTTTTTCCAAATTTGAAATGTGTCAGTAAGTGAATGCTTATATTTTTTCCATGTAGTGGTTCTCAGATGTAGAATTTATTTAGGTCTCAGAAGTCTAGAAGTATTTTCCCTGTTTTACTATAGAGCTGGAAAGACATATTGTAAGCATTCAAGAATGCTATGAGGCATTGTGTAGTCACATCTCACTTTTAGACTTCTCTGTTTAGACAATGATGACATTAGGAAAAAAGTACTTATTTTACTAAGTGTTTTCTTCCTATGGTGACACATGCTAACCTCCAAGTTTTTTGGTTATCACCTCGAATTTTGTTCCACTTTAGATATGCCCAAAAGAAGCTTGCCTGAACTTTTTTATAATGTTTCAGCAGTTTCAGAAGTATTGCATATTATTACTTGATTGTGGAATTATCAAAACTCAACAACTCTCCATTGTAACTCACATATTAGGGACTAGAAACAGATACAGTTTGTTTATATATTTGCATAATGGATATAGTACTCAGAAATATGTTATGGAGGTACTAATATTTCTACGATACAGAGCTTTCTTGTATATATTACAATCCTTTAATTATTTATAGACAGATCCTCTAAATTGTCACAAATACACATACTTATTCTTTTTTTAATTCAGTTATGAACTAAAGTATAATGGAACCAAGTAATGAAACTATGACAGCTTGTCTGTAAAAGCAGTGCTTTCACAATGTAACTTAAATTTTCTTTCCCAGAACAACCTATAAAAGTGTTCCTAACAGTCAAATATCTGTAGCATATAGTCTCTCTACTGGACTTGATGGTAAGGAAAACAATAAGGAGTAATACTGCAACTTTGAATGGAGAGATATTCAATGCCATAATAAGATACCAAATTCTAGGTTTTCTACCTGGTTCCTCATTCTTCCTTCAGAATTTTCCAGGTATCTTTAAGTCCAGTTTTATGAATGCCTTGTGATGATGTTCCCTCTATCTTAATGTATCTCAGACAGCATGAAGTACTTGTATGCTGGCAAATAAAGAGTTCACTTTGAGGGGCAGATTAATTTAGGTGTTGTACACATTGGGTAGGAAGAGAGTCAACCTCAAAATGTATAAGGTAAAAACACACCAAGGGAATACCTATCTTGATGTTTACAAATCAACTTGGAGGTTGCCTTTCAGTAGTTCATGGCTCTCAAGCTGCTCTTGCAGATTGTGTCCTGAATCTTATAAGACAGAGTATGGTGAACAAGACCAGCTAAGAAGAACTTGTTGGAGGTGGTGGCTTCACGTCTGAGAGATGCACCCCATCTTAGATGTTGAGTTGCCAAGTCAAGGAGCTATAAGAGGAGGTCACAGACTGTAATTTAACCCTGCTTTCAGTAGGAGTTTGGATGAGAAAACAATACAGAGGTCCTTTCTTGTATATACTATTCTTTTTTATCCCATACACTGTGCTTCTCAGTCTTGCCAGTAAACCTTTCCAAGGATGTGTTGTCTTTCCTTCTGGAGTCAGATTTAACTACAAGCAACAGGTGGGAAGTCAGAAACAAGATGCTGGGCTAATAAGTTTCCTGTGTGTGAATCATGTTTCTTATCAGGAAAGCTCTAAGGACACCGAGAAGAGGCACAGGTTAAGAGACAGGAAACATTTCACACTCTCATCATCTGCAAAGTTATTACACTCCTTGACAGCTACAAACTAGGGGCTGAAACATTTGCAAGATACATGGTCAGTGTTTGGATATTCATTTACACATATTCTGAAAACACAGCGGGAAAGATGCTCTTAAATTAAGGCAGGCAGGAATTTATTTATATTTATTTGAAATGTACTTTTTCTAATTTCTTCTTATCATTAAAGACTTTTATTATATTTTATTTAATTGCTTAGCAGTACACAAATAAGTACATACAGAGTCATATAGCCTTGAAACCTGTAATTTAAGCTGAATTTTGAAGTCATTGAGATGATTCTCACAGCTTGGTCCTTAAAAATCCAGTTCCTCATACAAATTCACCAGCTGTAATTCAAAGAAATACATAAGGTTAAAGAGGAAAGACTATCTTTGTTGTTACAGAGAGAGGAAAATGCCTCTCATTCATTTCACTGACTAAAAGGCATTTTTTCCCTAATGCTATTTTCATATCTGATAAAACACATATTTATAAGAGTTTAAAGCAACAAAAGTAGAAGAAATCAGCAGGAATCCCATTTAACCTCATTTATTGGCATTCTCAACAGAGGTATTAGGCATATTAAGCACTAATGAATTATTTAAGATAGCACTAGATATGAAATGCTTTGAATTGTAGGAAAACAGCTAAATAGATGTCTTTCAGAATTTTTATCTTCTAATAGGAGCCCCAGGACATTTTAGCTAATAAATGACTGTGTCCTCACAGCTCAACTGTTTATACAATGGATTCCACCTCTGAAGCTAAAAACAAGCATCCCAAGAAAGAAATGGGCATCCTATAGCAAAGAAACCATGTTAGAAGATATCTGGAGACACAGATGCCTTCTGATCTGCCCAAACCTGCTATGTATTTTTGTCACTGATCAAACCCTTCTGCTTTTGGAGATAAGAATACTGAGAGAATGGAGGTTTGGATGAGCTGGAAGACAGCAAGGTTTCAACAATCAATCAAGGACAAAAGAAAAGTAAATTAAAACTATTACCTGCGATACACAACTGCACTGTTTTTGATCCCTAAGTATCTAGCTCCAGGTCAACAAGGCAACCATCTAGGAGAAGTTTATATTCTAGATCAAGCTGTACTGAACCATTTCATGGGGCTGAATCTACTCTATGGGCATTGGCAGACTTCAAAGCTTTAAAGTTGGTCATGAAGTATTGCCATCTAACCTCGGAAATGGCTCAAACCCTATATGAAGAACATAACCAATAAATAGTGAAGATTAAGTTACCTCTATCTCTATAGTTTTGCAGGAATAAAAGGTCTCCTCAGTTCTTATTTCTGCCCTTAAAAACGATACAGAAATAGGCTCAAATGCCAGTA
This sequence comes from Nesoenas mayeri, assembly GCF_963082525.1. Classification (NCBI taxonomy): domain Eukaryota; kingdom Metazoa; phylum Chordata; class Aves; order Columbiformes; family Columbidae; genus Nesoenas; species Nesoenas mayeri. Next base: position 4,732,986 of record NC_137543.1, read on the forward strand.
AAAATAACTGAAGGGAAGATGAGATCAGCTTGGACCAAAAACCAAATAAACAAAAAAAAACAACAGAAAAAAAACCACCAAGACCCAACACAACTCTAGCAGAAACCAAACCCGCAAAGGAAAATCATGAAACAATGGAAAACACTTTGAAGAGTTAAGTTTAGAGTTAAGCTTTGTCTTGTATAGAACCACCATTGGTTATTTCAGGCTGTTGTTTAGGAGGTATCCTAATTCTTTAACATATTTTTCTAATGAAAAGTGATTTTGCAGTTCCTCTTTGGACTTACAATTTTTATTCCAGTGTCTGAATGCTTAGTGTTGGCGGTAACTTCCCAAGACAAAAAAGTCTTTGTGTCAGAGGGAAATCAAAGGAAGAGTTATTTTGATTTAAGGTGTTTGATTGGTTTGTGTAACAATTTGGTTTACTGATGACTTCAGGGTCCAGAGATTATGATATGCATACCCGAAGGATATGAATATCAATTTAGAAAAGAAGTTAATGGGATAGAAAGTAAAACCATAAGTAATGAATGGTTCCAATTATTAGATGCATTATAATGGAAATGATGAGAAAAGACAAACATCTCAATGCTGATATCCATTAGGGAAGGGATTACTTTCCTCTGGGTTGGACAGGGAGGTCCAGAAGTCATTATTAGGTCAATTAAATTCAAAATGGATTAAGTCTCCAAGAGTGTACCATAAAATAATGTTCTTAGCAGAGTTTGGATTCTGGAGTTCTGTTTGACTCCTGAAGAACTCACAGGGAGAGTTTCCATTGAACTGAGAAGACCACGATTGTTCAGAGTGTTTTTTTCTTTTTCCTTTTTTTTTTTTTTTCTGTAGTTGATGCCATTTAGATATTTTGATTGTTTTTCAGTCAATTAAAAGTATAATATAAGAATGAACATTTGTGCATGTAGTGCTATTTCTCCCAGTTGTGCTTGAGCCAGAGTCTTGTAGAAGCAATAGCTGTCAGACAGGCACTTACGTTAAGTACCATGTTGACATTAAAAGAATTGGAAAAAGTGCCCTAAAGAGTATTCTGCTCCCAACAGTCCTCCCAGCAGAAGGTAACATTTACTCCTCAGCCTGGAATAAATTACCATATTAATTATTCAAAATACTTAATGCCATCAACCAGGAATGAATTTACTAGATGCAATCAAGAGGCAGACACAAGAAATTGATGGAGATTAAAGGCTTCTGCTCTCCATGAATGATTAACCAGATGTTCTCATGAAGTGGAAGTTCTGAAGAGTGTATGAATCGCCTGAGGAGGGAGGGAGGGAGGGAGGTCAGCCCAAATTGCAGCTTGAACTAAGGATGAATTCTCCTTTCTTCGAAAGCCCATACGTGCAATAATGTCAACACTTAAGGGAATACTTGAGGAGTCTGATGGACTGACAAAGAGCTCTGAGAACAGGATGCAGCTCTGCAAACCAACTGTGCTTTGAAGAAGTGGAGTAAAAGTAGAATGCTCTGGTAATTGCACAACACCACCAGCACAGATAAACCCTTTATTTGCTGCCTTTTTTTTTTTTTTTTTTTTGGCAGCTGCTCCCACCACACAACTCTTTTGGTCAGGGGATGTATCTCTTAACATGCAGACAAATTTGTGATAGTGAAAGTCCAGCCTAATTCTTAAGATATGTGTTAGAGTCAATGGTGATCCATAGGACAGAGTTCAGCTTCTCTTATTTCTCTTCCACTGTCTACCACTTTCATACTTATTATAGTATAAAAATCAAATGTTTCTTAACGTCTTTTTTCTTGACATTTCCTAGTTTTGACTTGACAGCATGTGGCAGTTTGTGTTTGCTGCTTTAAAGGTAGGAAGGTGGGTAACTTGGAACCTGTTTGTAGACAAAAACTGTACTGGTTTAACTCTGTCACTCATGGCTTATCTCCACAGAAGCAATGTGGTGATACAAGTTTTAGGAATACAAAGCAAAATTTGCAATACAAATCAATATAAAGTATAGGTAGACTATAAACACTTTTGTCTTCTGTTGTTTGAGTGTAGATGACTCTGCAGTTGAGTGGTTAATACATTTTGCTTAATAAAACCTTCCTTTTAGCTTTGGTTTGCCTGAACAGTTAGTGTAGTTAATAATGGGTAGATATTGGAATTAATTCAGGCTTAGGGATGAAATTCAGCTTCTGGCTTTTCCTAGATGGACACTCCATCAAGGATCTTAGCCACCCATGGTGGACAAAGGATGAGCATAAGCACTTAATCCAAGCCCTAAATCAGGCAACTTTGTCTAAACAGACAGAATTCCTTCCCTCACCAGCCTAACAATATCAGAGTGAAGGAGAAGTGCTGTATGGGAAAGAGGACATTCCCAAGGAAATGCATAGTGCTAAGCTGGTGGGATAGTAGAAGTAAAAGCACACTCCATCCATCTGCTGGTTCCTTCTCATATGGATTTTAAGGCTCAAAAGCATGTTGTGTGATGGACACTTTCAACATTTTTTATGGATGTGTGATGACATCTTGTCTGAGGAGGCAAGCTGCAGTCTCAGAAAATGAGTCCTGCCTCTTGGTTGACTCATGTCTGATGCCCACTTATTGCTTTTCATTGCATCCTATTTAATTCCTTCCCTTCTACTCTTCTTCAGTTTTCTGAATCCAGTCCTCATTTACTCTTGCTTGCCTGCTTACTTCTGAGAATGACAACAACTCATTTTTCCATGAGCTGAGGAAAATGAGAAAAAATAAACAAAAGAAACAAAAATCTGTGAGACATTCCTGTAAAACAGGAATGCCATGCCCTCAGCCTGATTTGCTGTGAAGTGTTACACCGGTTCAAAACCCTATTGGGAATACATTCTTTTGGGATCATCTGCTGGAGTGCAGTGTCTCTGAAACATTTCAAAACCAGAAAACATCCAGACATCAGAACCAGAGCAAAAACATCAGACTAGAAATCAGTCCTTCTTTCCTATAAATTAATGAATATGAAAGGAAAAAAGCCTAAACCTGGAAGGTAAATATGACAGGATGAGCTGGAATTGTGTCACAGTATTTGAATTAAATCAGTGATGGGATTTTTTACTTTCACAATTGTGAGAGGGGTTCAGGAGAGCTTTACTTGAGCTCTTAGACCAATTTGACTGTCAGTAGTTCTGTTAAAAAAAAAAAGGTAATTATTTTGCTGTGTTGATTGCACATATTGTTTATATTGCTCACACTATACCTCAGTGATATATTATGCATTTGAGGATATTTCATCCCTTCCAATCTTGCAGTGTGTTCTGTGGAAGGACAGGAAGGTCTAGGTTCTCCAGGTCCTGTGCAATGACAAGAGAGAAAGTGAAAATCCTTTACCTTCCTGAATAAGCTGAGGCATTTATGTCAGAGCTGAAAATACTCAACACTTTTTGCATGAACAACAATTGACTTTTCATTTTTCTTAGGGAGAGAATCAATTTTACGTGAGAGTGCATCAGGTTCTCCTCAGACAAAATGTAGTTTCTAAGAACAATTTTGAATCAATCCAAAATGTTCTCTTTTGTCAAATGATTACAGGGGGAAAAAAAAAAAAAAAAAAAAAAAAAAAAAAAAAAAAAAAAAAGGCTGTTTGATCTATTTTTGTCTATTGTTGTGATTGGTTTTTGCAGGAGTCCCTGATGGAGTGAAAGGCTGTGATTTATTAGCATAATAACATCACAAAATCTGAATTGGGTGTTATTGTGCTTATGGCCACAGGAAAATGCAAAAAAAAATATCATTTGGAAGCACATCACACTCTCTTTCTGAGCACCATGCTCTATAGAATGATGAACGTAATCCAAATCCTGCTAAGAAATGGAATAAGATGGAAATGATTACATGGACATTATTTTTCATAATAAATAGTTAGGTGTATAGTTTTACAGAACCTCTTTCACTGGGTCAGGAAGAATGAACATATATTATTAATGATAGTACAATAATGTAGGACAATAATAATATCTCAAATTATTGTAATAATTATAGTTCAATGAGGACTAATAAACACAAAGATATGACCTCTGGCTCAGGGAGTCCATGAGCTTCAAACTGCTTGAGTTTGGCACGGGTTTTTGAGGAAATAACACAGCATACTTGCCATGCATCCACATTAGATGATTGTTTGGTCTGATCTGATCTGGTTGGCTTTATGTTTTGTACACTTATTAATCTCTTTGCTAGTTGTATCTTAGCAAGTCTAGCTTACAGATTGTCTGACAGCTGGCTTCACTGTTTTGATTTTATCATTATAACACCTCAAATCTCTGGCCATAGCCTAAAATTTTACAGTTATATTCGCTGTACAAATTACGAATACTTAAAAGGAGCAACTTACCAAGTACTGTACTATCCTGAGAAAATCTTTCCAAAATATAAGCCTTCATGTACCAGTTTTCCTTCCATGTAGTTGAAGGCAAAAGTAGAGACAGGTAGTACTGTCATATCATGGAGGGTCATATCATGATATAAGACTGGAGTTTTGAGTGTCAAGTCTCTCAGATAATAAAAATATCTATATTCTGCTGATGATGCTTGATAATGAATTCACTCCTCAGTGAAATTCATTTTTCAGGGTGGTGATTAAACAAATCACATACCATTTTCCTATCAGCTCAGCCCTGAAGAGACTTTCCTTTCTATCAAGCCACTCCACGAATGTAATTAATTCCAGCACAAACACAGGCAAAAGAGATATTCACGTGTTGTTGCCTAGTGATGGGCTCATACCTCTAACGTCGTCCATGAGGATAATAGCACATTTAATACTCTTGAAATGTGGCAGTCTTTGCAAGGATCTCTAGCTGCTTTTCAGATAAAGTATCATAACCCCCAAAAATATGGTCACTCTGTATACCTTAATATTCAGTTTTTAGTATAGAAATAGAAAGTGCCAGTAAAACAAGATTTCCACAACTAATTCTGCTGTTACATTCCTGGATGAATAACTTAATAAGTAATATGTTGCCACTAAGGGAGACATAGCCAACAGCTTATGGATGCACCTTTAGGCACAGCAGAAAGATACATATATAGCTTTGTGACAAGATTAATGAAATGCAACTATTAGAGAAAAAGTATTGTGAGACCACTCTGGTGATCTAACTCCTTATAACTTGAGTATAGAATGAGTACAATGCAAAATTAACCCATTTACCAAAAGATATCATGGAGAAAAAGGAAACTATCTGCGAGTGCCCCATTAGTAAGAAAAAGAATAAGGGAAGGGCTCAGTGTGTTCAAATCACTCTCTGGCATGGAAAAATTGTCAGCAGAAAATGTCAGAAAATTTAGAGTGTTGCCTTCTTGTATGTTACCAGGCTTCGTAAAAGAAGTGAAATGTGAGCAGTGACTAGTCCAATAAATACCAATATGATAAAACAGATACTCAGATTGTAATAAGAAAAGAACATGAAAGACTAGTTAAATTTGTAAACTTTTTTCACATCAACTGGATGTGTCAAACTTCATCCTAGGTAATTTATTTAACTGGTTGGTGTTATCTCAGATCTTCAAGAACTTGTGGAATAAAAAGACACTGGAAAATAAAAATGTACAAAGCCTAATATCTTCATAAGGGGGGGAAATTAAAAAAAAAAAAAAAAAAAAAAAAAGAAAAGAAAAGAAAAGAAAAAGAAGAAACATAGAAACATTCAGTCCATAGCAAAAATCCAACAGAACAACATTGAGCAGACAATGTTTAAGTACACAGGATGACAAGGAGAAGGATTTGTCAAGAATAAACCAATGTATATTCCTTGTATGGCAAGAAAAGAAACATCGTGGAGCATTGTGACGGGGAGAAAAGCCTTCAGTCCTTGTCTTCAGTGGACCTTTGTAACTGTATGACATGACAATTCCATCAGTATGATAGAGAAATGTGAGCTAAACAAAATTAGTTTCAGGGAAGGCAAATCTGACTAAAACTTCTGTCCAGAGTACATGACAAAGTTATACTGACATGGTTGCATCAAATAAGGTTCTTGAGACATCTGTGCTGGGTAGAGCTCAGTGCTGCCATTAATGTCCTGAACGGTGGAACTGAGAGTAGGGTTATTAATTATGAATGTGGGAAGGAGTATTAATATTTTGGAGGACATAGTGGTAAGTCTTGACAAATTTGAGAAGTGATCTGAAAAGATGTGGCTGCATATTATTCTAGATCAGCAAATATTTTGGTGAAACTTATTGCCACTTTGCAAAGTAGGAGTTTTTCTGCAAAGGATCTGGGGATTATAGTAGATCTGAGGCCAAATATAAGTCAAAAATGTCACGCTCTGACAAAAAAATCATGAGCATTTACCTGGCATGTGTGAAACGAACCAGAACTTGTAAAATAATTACTTCCTGTTGTGTTGAGCACTGTTAAAACTTTTCTTAAATACTGAGTCATTTGGGGCTTCCTCTTTTAGGACAGATAATAATAGACTGAAGATATGAAAAATTCACTCAATAATTTGAGATAGATCACAAATATGGACTACATAATTTTTTGAGAGAAAGTATAAGGTCCCCTGAGTATTTCTGGGGGGATGCCAAAGCCAGCAGCCTGAAGGGGTTTGAAGTATGTCCCCAAGTCCAGCTAGTAGTGAAGCTGAGCATGTATTCCCATTACAGGCATACAAAGAGCACAAGTACACTACTCAGAAATCCATACATTGGACAAGAGAAAATGGCCTCAAGTTACACCAGGGAAGGTTCAGATTGGATATTAGGAAAAAATTATTTGTGGAAAGGATTGTGAAGCAGTAGAACAGGCTGCCCAGGGAAGTGGTGGAGTCACCATCCCTGGAGGTGTTTAAAAGGTAGATAGACAAGGTTCTTAGGGACATGGTTTAGTGCTAGAATTAGGTTATGGTTGTACTTGATGATCTTGAAGGTCTTTTCCAACCAAAACGATTCTATGATTCTACATGTCCTACCAGATAGATCCCGAGAGAGACAGACAGACACATTCTCCCTCACACCTTGTCCCGTTGCTCTCTTTCAGCAGCTTAGGATGAAGGTCCGTTAGCAGATGGTATATTTATTTATTTATTTATTTATTTGTTTGTTTAAATGTATATGCACTAATATTTATATTTAAATATATATGCATATGTAGAGTGCAGATCCAACTCTCCTGGAACTCAGCCTTACCAGTTGCTTCCACCTGGATAGATGAGCCCTTAAGGCCACAGTCTCACACTGGCTGCTGGCACACAATCCCACGCACACAACCAAAGAAAACCACACACACACACACACACACACACACACAGAGACATGTGCAGTAACATAGACATATCCTTCAATCCCCTTATCCCTCTATTTTCCAGTTCTTGTTCCTGCTCAAGTCTCCTAGACCTATTCCGTTCCCTGCCACTGCTTTTTTACCCTTAGTGGCCCATAATAAACCTTGTGGAATCCGAAAATGCTCTTTTTCTGCATCCTATAATGTTTCCCATACCCCTGAGGTGGTGACCTTTCAATCTGTGAGATGTCCCTCTCCCATTGACCCACTGGGTGGGTGCCCACACGGTCCATGGGGCTGAGGTTGTCTTGGAACAACCTTGGGGGTCTCCAAGAATTGTCTCACGTCTCTGACCCAGTCACTGGGGCCTCCCTCACTGACTTTTTTCTTCTTGACTCCTCAATGTGTGGGGAAATTGTCCTTTTGATGAGCTGATGGCTCCTGTGATGAGCCTGGGAACAGCCAGGGCAGGATATTGTTTATGCTCACCTACCTCCAGTTGTTCCTCTGTGGCTTTTGTGGGTGTGAAGATGAACTTTTCAAGCCCATTACCAAGCAGTACCAACTGAATATTCATATGCGCTTACAGGATGTCCTGAATGGAGCCCAAAATTAGCTCCTTTGCAGAAAAAAAAAAAAAAAGAAAAAAAGAAAAAAAGCTTTTCCACTTATTTTTGGAAATACTCTATTTAAAAAATAAAAAAAGGATTTTGAATTGCCAGCTGTTAAAGAATGTGCAGCTGTTGGAAACAGCTGGCAAGCTACTACCCCAGCGCACACAAGAAACTCAAACAACTGTTAATTTTTCATCTTGCACAACTTACAGTTTTGCTGTTGTAAGATACAGAGGCAAAAAAGTCTATCTTTATGGTTGCCATGTTCCCCTAAACACTCACAGTGCAACCTACTTTATGTCTCATTTGTCCTGCCTGGCCAGTCTCTCCCTGGTGGACTTCTCTGACAGCTGAAGCTCTGGAACTTCTGTGGACAGTATTTCCAAGAGAACTCACATGTCTCATGAACCATAGAAATAAACATGTAAAAACTTGAAGAAGTCCATCCAGCATTACTCTTTAGCCTTCCAGAAAAAATTAAGAGAAGTTTTCTGGCAGTCCACATAGAAGACTTGTAAGTGTGAAAACCTGGAGCACTGATTACATACCCAGTACCATTTAGGTTCTCCCAGGCAATGAAATACCTTGCAAATAGTATTCCTTGTAGTTCCACCAAGAGTTTGTGGCAAGCAGAAGTGCTTATCTCAGCAGTACCACCTACAGAATGGAGTTCACAGCTGGGTCTAATTGGAAATATTTCTGGTCACAAGGGAAGAAGTGTTGCAAGATTAGGAGTTCATTTTATTTCCTAGGATGTATGATGTCAGCAAGTTACATCGTAGTGTTGGGAATCCTCCAGCCTTTCTCAGGAGGGCAATGTTGTCTCTGGTTGCACGCAATGTCAGAATACAGTGTAAGCTATCTTGTGATTTGCTTCTAAAGGGCAGGAAAGCTTGTCTAAAAGAACAGTCCTCCCAGAAATAATTCATCAGATGTTTAATGCACTTAAATATATACGAATTTACCAGGAGCTGACAGTGCAGTCACACAAGTCTCAACCCAAGCAAAGGGACTTTGTGTCCTTTAGCAGCAGAGAAGTCACGTCAGGAGAAATTCCTGGGCCAGACTGTCCCACTGAGCATTGTCTCACACTGCTTTGACTTAAAACCAGCTGATTGATCAGTATAGAAAGGTGACCTGTCATTGTCCCTCTATTAAGAAATATGGATGAGCATGTGGAGAAAAATGGTAAGGGAAATGTTTCTTTGAAAAGAAACATCTAAAGCTCTCACTCAACTCAGAAACCCAAGGCTCCTGGAAAAAAAAAGTTTCAGCAATAGAAAGTGTGCTGCAAAGAGCAATAAAATCCATCTGAGTTACATTTGGCATCTCCTTGGCTTGAGTTATTTACAGATAACCTCTCACACATAGGTCTTCTGCTTTTAATTTGCCATCAATGCCATTGTCTTTAGGCTGTATTTTCTTCTATTATGTCTTTCTTCTGTAGGAATAAGGTTCAACCTTCAGGAGTTCAAGTGCCATGAACTGGAAAGGAATCACATTAATTGCTCTCACTGTATCAACAGTTCATTCTTTTCTTCTACTTGTCTCTGCAATCTCTTGGCCTTTCTTCTGTTGCAAGCTTATGACATGTACAAAACTACTCAAATCCTTATTTATCCTCAAAGTACTCAAATCCTTATTTGTCAGATACTGAAGTTCCCAAATATCCTTTTTTCCTCCAACCAGGTTAATATCTAATAACACTAATTACTCATAATTTTTAAAATGTAACCTGGTTTTGCTGGGAAATCATGATCCTGGGAAATAATTCTGCTTTTGATATTGATGTTTTATACAGACAAATAATCTTCTCTAATATGCTTATAAGGAACCAATTGTTGGACAGATCTGGGCATTAATCAAACGATAATCGGATGTATTGGTTTTGGCTGTGCTAGACTTCATTTTCATCATAGTAGCTTGTATAAAGCCATGTTTTGGATTTCCAGTGGAAACAGTGTTTATAACATAGGAATATTTCAGTGCTTACACAACATCAAGGCCTTTTCTGCTCCTCACACCACCACACCAGTGAGTGGACTGGGGACACAGCTGGAACAGCTGACCCCAACTGACCAAAGGGGTATTCCACACCATATGACATTATGGTCAGTAATGAAAGGTATGGGGAAAAAGGAGGAAGGAAGGTGGATGTTCGGACTCGTGATGTTTGTCTTCCCAATAAACCATTAAACGGCTGAACACCTGCATGTCAATGGAAGAAGTGAATGAATTCCTTATTTTGCTTTGCTTGCATGTGCAGCTTTTGTTTTACCTATTAAATCCATAGATTGAACAAGATCTCACTCGAGGGAAATGAGTGAGTGGCTGTGGGGCGCTCAGCTGCACACTGGGGTTATACCGCAACATGTGAGAAGAAAATGTATGGGAAGAAAAGAAAAGGAATGTGATTTCTTTGAGTACAAGGACGCAGAAGAGTGTCCCTCAAGTTCAGATCACTTTATACAGTCTTGCGGATTCAGTGTACCAGGGAGAAAATTTTTGTTCCCTCCAGGGCACTACAGATAGGATTCTAGCATGGTATACATATTTGTAGAAGAAAAAAATTACCTATCTGATCATCAGATATAAGTAAAGGTATATATATGTCAAAACAAAAGAAAAGTTAGCCATCAGTAAGCCTGACTGAAATGTTAAGCTCTTTTGATATACAAAGGTCAACCCTGATACTGAGTTACGAGGTAGTTATATGTACAGAGATTCTGCTACCAATCAAACAAAGACTTGGGGAAATAACTGAATAGTTGTCTGGGATTCAAAACTTTCTTCTGCTGTCTCTTTGGCCAAGAGAGAGAAAGAAGAACCAAATGTTAATATCTAATCTTTTGGACATGTTTAAATGTAATTGCTAATGACAGTTTTTCCAAGGAAACTTGTAGCTTGCATCTGTTTGCTGCAGAGAGCCCAAAGAACAGCATAGGATTGATGCAGAGTCCGGGGAGGTCGTTGTGAACATCTACCTCTCCACAATGTAGGAAAAAAACTCCACAAAAATAAATAAATAAATAAATAAATAAATAAAATAAAAAATAAATCTTGCTTAGTGCAACAAGTAGATTTAAGTCCTTGGTCTTTTTCTTGCAGAAGAAATCACTCCATCTCAGGAAGTCAAGTGAGACCTTGAATTTTGGGTTTGGTATTTCTCTAGTAGTCCTCTAGTAACCTGACCTGAGCCAGCCCTAACGTGACAGCGTGCCCAAATATCTCACTCTGTAAAAGTTACAGCTTCACTTGGAATCAACATCTTTGATTACTTTGGGAAAAAAATGTACCTTCAGTCACAGATTATGGTGGCAAGTCCCAGCATCAGATCTGCAGAACTTGCACAGTCCATCCAGCAACGTTTACTGCAGTACCCAACACAAGCTGCTTTCAGAGCTCAAAAATTATTCATCATCCTAGAGTTGAAACACTCCATAGCTCTCATGTTAATTGAGAATCAATCAGATTCAAGCAGCAAGAGACATTCTACAGCCTTCAGAGATCTCTGAACAAGAGTAGTGTAGGATGAGTTGAATCTTGATTTGCTGACAAGGGACAAAGAAATTACCAAACAGCAAGAGTTTTGAACTACAAAACAGATATTAAACTGGCTTAAATGTAGAACAAACACCAAGACCTGACATTGCAGTTACATCAGGTTCTCCTATCACAGATGGTACTTTATGTCCTGCAAACACAGACAAGCTTCATCAGAAGAAATACCTGAGTCACAAACTCCTGCTGATAAATCCCATGCACTCATTCTCCCTCTTCCCTTTTGAGGGAATTTATGGTCTAAGCAGGGATAAAAGCAATTCACTCTGCTGCCTGTTGAAATAGCTTAAAAGGTAGCTAAAATGCAAGATAATGGAACTTACCTGTTGCAGAATGCCATGAAAAAAACATTTTTCTGTCTGCATGCATTTCTCCTAGCTGCCCTTCCAAGAAAGATCTCTGTTACATATCATTATTTGGAAAGCAGAAAAAAGGACCGACCTGTATGACCTTGCTCTGCTGGGAACAGTGGCAGATAATTCTTCCCCAAAATAAGAGAAGACAATTTCTGACCTGTGGGCCAAAGTTCCAACGTTATAGACTTTCAAACACATTTAAACTGACAATTCCTATCTGAATGCATAAGCCATTTGAATTAAAGGGAGTTAATAACAATCAGATTTATAAATATAAATTAGTTACTGAATTAGTTACTTGTTTTGAAGATACTTTTTCTATGTTCTCCACAGCTGAAATCCTGTTCATTTGACTCCTGACTGCATTATTTCATTCGAATAGAGAAAAAAAAACAAAACAAAAACAAAAACAACAAAGTATTTGAAATTTGGAGAAGCTGAAACATTTTGTTTCATTATTGCTAAAGAAAAAAAAAAATCAAATTTCCATTTCCCAGTGAGTTTTATTCTCAAAGTTTGCCAAAATGTAATAATAATAAGAAGAAATGGAAGGAATAAGAAACGTGCCCTTGAAAATGAAATATTTAATTTAATTAAAAAGACTATTTTTTTGAGGGTTATGCTATTAGAGAAAAATGTTCCAGGTTAACCTTGAAACAATGAAAAAAATGCTTTTGTCAGTGAACTAAAATATCAATTACTGACATGGCTCTACTGCTACCAGAATAATGCACTAAGATGGAAAAAAACTTGTGGGTCAAGATAAAGACAGTTTAATAATACAAAAGCGAAGGCCACACATAAAAGCAAAGGAGCAGACAATGTTCAGCCGCTTCCCAGGAATCAGGGCTTCAGTTGATATGGTGGCTGCTATGGAAGCCAAACATGGTGATAACAAATGTCTTCTTTCTCTTAGCATTTATTACCGAGCAGATGTCATATGGTATGAAATATCCCTTTGGTCAGTTTGGGTCAGCTGTCCTGACTATGTCCCTTCTCAAGATCTTGCCCATCCCCAGTCTACTGATGAGGGGGGAACGTTGGGGAGACAGCCTTGATGCTGTGTGAGTCAGAAGACCGGTGTGTTATCAACACCTTTCTAACTACCAATACAAATTACAACACTGTGAGGGTTGCTCTGAGGAAAATCAACTCCATCTCAACCAGACATAGTACAGTTTATTTGTTTATTTTTTCAAGGAAAGAAAAAAAAAAGGGAGATGATCATTATGACGATTATGATAATAATAATGCCTCAGTTTCCTAGTGATAATAAATGCATTTTTATCCTTTATTACACTCGTTTGAGGTTTAAGCCTTGCTTATGCAAGCTCCATAAATTGTACAGTGGGAAGGTAGAAAGTTTGCATATTTATTAATTAATTTATTGTAGCTTTTTACACCACTATGGACAGAAGAGTTTATCAGATTTACAGTATGAGAAAGATGGATTTTCAAAAGACAGAAAAATAACCCAGTGAGGTAAACCCTCGCTACCTCCACTGCTTCCTCTGTGGGTGCTTATGCTATCAAACCACCTTTAAAATCAGCCACAATGTAAACACCTATGACAAAATGCTCAATATTTGATATAATCCAGGAGCATCTGTTGATGTCGGGACAGCAAATCAGCTAATTTAATAACTCACAGTGTCTGCAAATGAGGAACAGTGCTTTACAATGTTTCAAATGCATTTAGACACTGCAAGTCTGAGCCAGCTTAACCCTCTTCTATCTACTTGTAAATTTATGATCATTACAAAACTCAAACTTTCAGTGTGATTTTGCTCTCCCAAAGCAATGGCCGATTTCTTTATTCGTTATTTTTGCTGTGAAAGCTTTACAAAGGCAAAGCTCTGTTTAGGACTTCTTCAATATGAAACAAATACATCAAGCATTAAAAAGCTTTTCTGTGGCAATTTTTCTCAAAGGCCATCATAGTTCCAAAGATGGCATGAGGTGCTGAAAAAATATTTGGAAGCATACAACGTATGTGGTTTAAAACATGTAGAAATTACTTGGGTCATGACAGACAGCATTTGAAAAAACACTGAAAAATAAAAAAAAAGTGGTTTTTTTTGGCATTTTGTTCACCAAATCAAGAATCCTATTAGCTGCACAATTCTTATCATAGTCAAGCAATGGCTTGGGAGATATCACTTCACCTTCTTTGCTTCTACTTCTTTCTTAATCTTCTTAGATTGTAAGCTCTTGGGATCAGAGCTGATTTGTTAAGAATTTGTACCATCCCCAGAAAAAATATGTCCCTAATCTCAAGTATAACCTTTAACTACTTCTGTAATAAAAAGAGTAAAAGAGTAAGAGTAACAATAACAGCCACATTGCCTAGGAATCAAACTTGATTAGGAGACATCACTCAGTGTCACCTGCCTGTTGACCTTCATCTGAAATGGACACAGATTTTTTTGAATTATATATTTTTTTCTCATTGCCTGTTATTGCTGTGAGGCACAATTGATATGTGAAAGCTGCTGCTGGAAAGCTACCCATTAAAACTATAATTTCAGTGTTCTGACATTTCAATAGAAGGCCTGCTCCCTGTGTGGCTCAACAATTTGGATTTGCAAAATATCATGCAGGGCTTTATAAGCCTGGTTTTGTCAACTATTGGTTCTCTTCAGCAGGAGAAAATATGAGGTAAACGGAAAGACCAAGGGGTTTCTGTGAGGGCCTGTATATTTTCCAGTCTTCAAGTGAATAGCATTAAATTATAATATATACCTCTGATCAGGAAAAGCTTTGCCCTTTCTTCCAGAATTGGAAGTCTTTATGACATTTCCCTCATGTGGCTTATGGATTTTGTGAGGATGATGATGAAGACCTACTGACACAGCGTAAAAGGGCTTCTCACATAACTGGTAAATGCACCCTAAATAATGAGATAACTTTGATCACTTTTCCCTATTAAAAACTATTTTATCTCAATTCTAATCCTGAAGATGGGCAAATAATAAGGACAAAGACAAAACTGGGTTTGGTCCTCAGCCTTGAGGCAACTTCTGCCTCATTCTATAGAGAGGGAAATGTAGTCTAATTTAGGAGGATATAATAGAGGGGTTATGTTTCCAATGAACGATAGAGCTAAGAGCGTGGTCTTCATCCTTGCCAATGTGTTAGGTACTACACATAGCTGCACTCTAGTCTGTTTGATTATAAATCAAGATTATTTTATTCAAATTAAAATTCATAATACTCCAATATGGCAAATGCCCCAACGTTACTGAATAGGGGAGAGGAGCCTTTTGACATTTACCCATTTCTTGTTACATGGTCTCCATTGTTCTTTTTTTCTGAACCGCAAGTTAAAGAGCATCTTGCTGTTTTCTGCGCAGTGATGAGAACTAGATTGTTTCACAGAGACTATCTGTAACCTTGAAGGAAGAAGCTCCAGGGCAGAGAAGCAAAACTCTTTTGAATTAAAGTCTCAAGCAGCAGTATTAACAAGCATATGATTACAGTACAAATTGCCCTGAATAATTCAAAAAGAGTCCTATCTGAAGTTTGATGGTAATCACAGCCTGGGAGGATATTATTAAAAATGAAACCTGCTGTCTGGGGCAAGGGTTGCTTTGCTTCTACTTTTTTATCTCTCATTCCTTCTCTTCCCTTCCCTTCCTTTCCCCTGTCTTTTCTCTGATTCAGCCAGGAGGGCATTAGAAATCAGAGAAGTCTCCATTCAGTGCACTATGTTATTCTTGTCACTGTTGCTTGCTAAACCCAAAATAACTGAGACAAATTCTTGCAGTCATGGGAGCAATTGTTTCTCATATAAGAGGAATGTTGATTTGTACCTTCAGATAAACACAAAAGGCTGCTAAAACAAACATCATCCGAATATCAGATATGATGCTGAAAACGTACCAGGTCTCCTAGGTATTTGCTACATGTCCTCCATATATATATTTTTTTAAATTGATTTAGAGGTACGGAAAACCAGTGTACTATCCCAAGAGATAGGAGTCTTTATTTACCCACAGCACAAATGTGGCACATGAGCAGCAGCTGTGCCTGGATGCCTTGGAACCTCTGCTAGCACCAGTGCTTGAGTTATAGAAGAGCAGCATGGTCACCACTTGGATTCTCACACTAATAAAATAGCAATTAGTGCTAATCAGTTGCAGAATGGGCACTGGCTTGTCAGGAGTTGGGCTGAGGCCACCAGCAGCAGGAGGGCTGAGATACAGAATCATAGAATCATTGTGGCTGTAATAAACCTTTAAGATCAACTTTCACTGTTAACCTAAGATTGTCAAGTCCACCTCTAAACCATGTCCCTAAGAGCTTCATCTACACATCTTTTAAACACCTCCAGGGATGGTGACTCCACCACTGCCCTGGGCAGCCTGTTCCAATGCCTGACAACCCTTTCCAGGAAGAAATATTTCTTAATATCCAATCTAAACTGTCCCTGGAACAACCTGAGGCCATTTCCTATCACTTGTTGCTTGGGAAAAGAGACCAACCCCTTACCTCTAAAACCTTATTTTGGGCAGCTGCAGAGAGCAAGAAGGTCTCCCCTCAGCCTCTAGTTCTCCAGGTTGAACTCCCCAGGTCCCTCAGCTGTTCCACATTTGTGCTCCAGCCACTTCCCCAGCTCTGTTCCCTTCTCTCAACTCACTCCAGCACCTCAAGGTATTTCTTGTTGTGAAGGGCCCAAATATGAACACAGGATCTGAGGTTTGGCCTCACCAATGCTGAGTAAATATCAGTGAACTGATCTGGTTGGAGGTGCAGGAAAATCTCCAATGTGCCCAGGATGGGAGAGTGAAATGATGTTTTGTAAACCACGGGTCTGTTTTCAGTTCTGCTGCTGATCAGCCGTGTGTGAGCTGGGGTCAATCATGGTGTTGCTGGTCCCTCGTCCACCATCTGTGCCTATTTATGTTGGGCACTCTTTGGGGATGGATCCACATTTTTTCTTTTTTTCTTTTATGAGCAGAGATCTCAGAGACTTGAAGGCAATTCTAGGGGAGTGTCTATGTTGTAAGAATAAGAATATTCCTTGTAAAAGGCAAGCAAGCTGTAAAAATGCTATCTGACAACCTACACAGACCTGTCACAGGATCTTTTCAGCCCTCTTGGCCATCATCAGAAATATCTTAGAAGATTCTTTTGTCAGAGGTCATATACCAACACATGGGGCTTCTGCCAGGTCTCCAGATACATCCCTCAAAGGGAGATAGTGTTCAACACAACTCAGACAGTCTTTGCAGAATTCAGATGGTGCCCGAATTATTCCTGGCAAAACTTTGCTGCTAATGCAGGGTCTCCTCTGACAGCTTTCTGTCCTCTCTACCCAGCAACTCACTACAAGCATGAGAACAAGCTATTTCTTTCAGAATAATGATTGACAGCTCCAGCAACAGATTTTTGAGTTCTTGACATAAATGTGGAAGGGGAAGAAATAAAAGGAGGGAAACAGAAAGTAGCTGAATGCATGTGTTTGCAAAGAAAATGCCAAGTACCACAGTATGAAAGAAAGTTTTGACAACCTTAACTGATGATAGGAAAATGAAGACAAACGTGTCTGTATTTGTGAAGGGTGATAGCTGCTATAAGCAGACAAGCAAACCTAAGCAGGCTTCGTTCAACGATTAAAACAGGATTTCCTTTCTGTTCTGCATCTATATGTACAGCTATATGTTTTCATTGTCAACAAAGCAGTGCACTAAATACCAGAGCTGTTATTAATGAAATAATTTTATAATCTTAAGTATTTTTCTTCCGTTTGAGTGTCTCATTTGCATATCACATATCCCTCAGCTTGTAGTATGAAACAAGACACAATTTGGTTGCTTTTGCTTTTCCTTTGTGGCCAGTTTCAGTTTCTGGTCCTCAAACCCAGACACCACAGTATTGAGTTGATAATTTCCTCTTCTGGGTCATAATAAGATTGTATCAAGCAACAGAGACAAGAGGAGAGGAGAGGAGAGGAGAGGAGAGGAGAGGAGAGGAGAGGAGAGGAGAGGAGAGGAGAGGAGAGGAGAGGAGAGGAGAGGAGAGGAGAGGAGAGGAGAGGAGAGGAGAGGAGAGGAGAGGAGAGGAGAGGAGAGGAGAGGAGGATTTTTTGCACTGAAGTCACTATCATCCTGGAAAGAGAGAGGACCGTAGTCCACTGCCCTCTCTTCTAAGTAAGCAAAAATGTTGTGTTAACTAGGAAATATTCTCTGACTTTAAGTCACAGCAAAGAGAGGGAGATTCAGTTGTACATGCAAACTTATAAATAGTGGTTCAAAATTATTTGTGAAGTCCTTGCTGGAGAAAAGAAGGGTAGGGTTTATTTTGAATAAATGAGACGTGCTCACTCAGACTTTCAATTTCTTTTAATAATCAATTTATGTAAAATTAAGTACATTACATATGCATGTTTAATTTTGCTGCTCATTATGATGACAATTGCAATTAGGCTCCTTACTCTCTTGGCAGCAGTAATAAGACAGGACAAGAAATAAATAAATAATAATAATTTATGTTTCCCGTGACCTTTTTAAAAACTTATGGGTGAACTGGAATACTGATCTTTTAAAAATCTGTTTTAGTAACACTTTAATAAACAAGCACATTTATTAAAGTGTTTATGTGTTGCCTTGGGGAAAATAGAGGGATTAAACATCCAAGAAACCTATTCACAAATAGAAAGATTAATTGTGGAAACAAAACATTTTCCATTGTTTTAACTATAATGACTCTATAAGGTTGAGTCTTCTGTAGTAGATGAAAGGAAACCTGCATTTAAAGCAGTGATATGGGAAGAAAAGATCTTTCCTCTTATTGCTACCCAGCAGAGTTCATAGAATCATAGAATGTCCTGGGCTGGAAGGGTTCCACAAGGATCACTGAGCCCAACTTTTGTCATTGCATAAGAAAACACCCAAATTCACACCACGTGTCTGAGGATGTTGTCCAATTGCTTCTTGAATATTGCTAAAATTGGGGCTGTAAAAGCCTCCCTGGAGACCCCTGTTCCAGTGCTCCAGCGCCCTCTGGCTGAAGAACCTTTTCCTAAAGTTCAACCTTCAAATGGAGTTGTACACACAAAAGGGAGTAAAATCAACTCAAACTTAGTTGAGTGAGTATGTTTCCGACCATAGTTTTGTGTCTGGAAACACAGAGTGGTTGGCTTCATGTATGTTAAAGTGCCTATGTAAATGTATGTGTGAGGAAAGAGAGAGGATCAGGAAGGGAATGGGAAGGAAGGGACCAACTAATCACAAATCTTCCACAGGCCAAGCAAGGATGAGCAGTGAAGAGAAGGAGAGTGTCCCTGTTCACCCAGTAAATGCCACACTCTTGATTCTCCTCTTGTGTCTTTGCAGGCATTGAATCCCTGTTCAACCTGCATTGACATGTTCAGCTCCTTTGCTCCTACATCTCCCTGATGCAGATCGTCAGCTGGTCCCGTATATTTCTTTAGTTAAAGTCTCCCAGACCTGTTGGTGATGAGCTTCCTCCATAGCCCAGCCAAATAATTTGTTTTTCCATCCTGTGGCCATTCTGATTCACTCTTCCAGGGAAAGGGATTAATGAAGATCTATCTTTTTGGAAGGCAAATGAGGCTTTTTTTTCTCTTAGATACCTTGTTGTTAATTCAGAGTAAATCTTTTAAAGATCCCATCCAGATTGAAGTCCCACTGAATAAAGGACATAGTCCAATTTGTACAATCTGTATTGTATCCAGTTTCAAGACAGCTTGATGTGCCAGGGACTAGTGTATCTTGGCTCAGATGCTTTGTTTGGTATAAATGAAAAAATAGACTTTTATACATAGGAATCTGTCCTATTGGTTCCAGATATTTCATACGGTGTGTTTTTGCCTAGGAGATACACACAAGCATCCCAAACAAACAAGCAAACGTTTTCTGCACTATGCAATCTGAGTTACATCCTCTAATGGAAACAAATTCGTTGAAATGAGAAGAACGAGACTACCTCATTGATTCCTCATCTACCTGCTGACATGGAAAATTACCCGTTTCCAGCAGGTCTTTCATCTGCTAATTATCCTCATTGATTTTAGATGGGGAAATGTAGTGGGTGAATTCAGCTCCATTCTACAGCATGTTCTGCCAGCTGAGACCTGTTTACACTCTGACATACAGAAGAAACGGAAAAAAGAGCCAGGAATTCAATTTCCCTCTCCCTTCATGCCCTTCCCTTAGGATATTGGGATACTTTCCTTTTTTACTCCTAGCAAGTAGTGGGTCCTTTTTATTGCAAGCAGAATGATTTTTTATTGCATTTCATGAATTGCATATGGCACTGACATATAGAGTTAGAAAAATCAAATGGCCAGTGTGCAATAAAATGAGAAGAGAGACATCTAAAGAGGGGAAAAAACAGCAAGATGAAGCAGAGGTAAGGAAGAGATGCTTTAAATAGTATTTAGTATTTTCACCGGGCTGCTCCAGCTATTGTTGAAAAGAGAGAATAATAAACCATAAAACTCATCATTTTGTTTTGTGCTGCATGTTTTTGGACAACAGTAGCTCAAACTTTCTGATCTACAGTAATATAGGTCAGAATAAAATAACCACTTATCCTGGTTCAGAAAGAAGCACTATGGAAAGTATAGTGGAGTCTCTCTTTTTTATTGGTAGGGGAATTTCACTAACAAAAAAACCCACAAACCCTGTTTCTTCATCAACATAACAGTGTCAAACAGAGAGAATCTAGTGTAGTAAAATACCAGCCCATTAGGAAAAATATCATCCCCTGAGTTTTATGGCTTCAAAAACCTGAGAATTAGTACCATTAATTAGCTCAAGTTATTTGTTTTACAAATTACATTTGCATGTCTAATCCTGCTAACTTTCCATCCCTAAGGAGTTACTGTAGCAAGAAGCTCCACAGTAGAAGCAGAGATTGAATGGGTAAAATTTCACTTCTAGGAGTATCTGAGAAAAAAAAAAAAGCACAAACTGTTATTCTTATTTCACTCCTGTTTTCCAGTCTGAGAGGAAGATAATAGAACTTCATATCTGCCTTCTCTCAGCCATTAATTCTTTTCCTGTATTTCTATTGGATTCAGTCTATTATTTTTATGGCGAGATTTTATATTTTCCTTGTGCTTTTGCAGTCTTTTAATTATTCCCACTGTTTCAATTGAGCCCCTTCTCCTTATAGAGTTTCTGTCTTCAGCTTGATTTTACCAAGGTCTATCTCGAGGAAGCTTCACTATTGCCTTGCACTAGGACATCACACAGTATTCCACTCCTTCTGCCTATTCATGTCCTGTTTGCCTTCTTGATTTTAAAATGGGGTTCAGAATCACCTTTAGATAATAGAATCACAAAATCATTTTGGTTAGAAAAGACTTTCATGATAGTTTAGTTCAACCATTAACCTAACACTGGCACTAGATTATGACCATAAGAATCTCAGCTATGTGTCTTTTAAACCACTTCAGGGATGGTGACTCCACCACTTCCCTGGGCAGCCTGTTCCAATGCCTGAAAACCCTTTCAAGGTAGAAATTTTTCGTAAAATCCAATCTAAACGTCCTCTGGTGCAACTTGAGGCCATTTCCTCTCATCCTATCATTTGCCACTTGGGGAAAAAAGACTGAAATCCACCTCTCTACAATCTCCTTTCAGGTAGTTGTAGAGAGTGAGAAGGTCTCCCCTCAGCCTCCTTTTCTTCAGGCTAAGACCCTCAAGTCTCTCAGATGGTTCCCATCAGACTTGTGCTCCAGACTTTTCACCAGTTTCATTGCCCTTCTCTGAACTTGCTCCAGTAACTCAATGTCTCTTTTGTCAGATCATCTTTATTAGTTACAACCTAAGATAATTCTCCTGGGTCCTGCTATAAGCAAGGGAGATATAATAAATTATATTTTATACTACTTCTACTGACCAACTTTGGGAAATGCTGAATTTTACAGAGAGGCTGTGAAGTCTCTATTCTTGCAAATACTTAAAATCCAACTGAGCACCGTACTATGCCATCTGCTCTAGCTGACCCTTCTCTTAGTACAGGGGTTGGACTATGTGATCTCCAGAGCTACCTGCAACCTCCATATTTCTGTGACAAAAACTACTACAAAATGCCCGATACCATAGAGATTCTTTTGACACTCTCCTGGTATGTTCAAAGAATTTTAAAGGCTCTGATGCATGCTGAGGAAACCATCCATTACTTGCCAGCACTTTTGTGATCCTCGTCTGTCTCTTAAGTTAGGGAAAATGTGAAATAATTCTTCCCAAGTGAAAAAGAGCTCAGATAGCTTGAATTATCAGTCTTTTAGAACAGAATGTGAGCACCCAGGAACAGGTATTATGGATCAGCTGGTCTGTCACTAATAGTGTGTGTAAAGGTTGAAAGACTAATAAGTTACCATTGGTCTTAGAGAATGAAAGCAATAGCACGTGATGTCATACTTTTTAATGTATTCATTTTTCTCTGTTCAATAATTATTTCAGCCAATATGCTAGATAAGAGCCCTGACTTTTTGGTTCCCAGAATCTCTCTTCAATGTAGAAGCTAAAAAAGCAAGAAGGCATTCAAGAGTTGAATAAAAATTGATGTTCATGTTGGAATATTTGCAGTGACAATATACTGGAAACAAAGTCTAATGGAAAAGATGTAGTATTGAGACCCAGAAAATTTGGGTCTTATTTTCAGTTTGCCACTGACTTGTTGTCTGACCTTTAATTTTCACATAATCACTGTGTTTGCTTTCCCTTAGGGTTCTTTCTGTGTCTGTTAAAACTATGTATTTTATTCCATAATCATCTAAAGTAAAAATTCTCCCACTCTCTTCCCCTGAAGCCTTTAGCATTACCGGGTAGGATGTTGGGCTGAAGGAATATCTTATGTGGACCGAATATATTTAATCACCAACAAATCACCATCCTGGCTTCAAGTCTCTTCCATGAAACTTGTTCCAGTAAAACCTCTCACTTTGACAAGGGACTGTGTAATATTTATTTTGCAACTCTGTAAGGAAGTCAGCAAGTTCCCTGGCTACATCAGGAAAATAAAATATTTCATGGAGGAACAGTAATATTTTTACGCTGATTTATGAGCTGTTTTTTACCAGTGAATGTTGAGCCTTGAAGTGCACTTGAAAGTGATTTTTGTTGTTGTTGATAAATGCTTTACTATCTTAATAAAGTCCACAGAACATGAGTGAACACCTGAAATCTTGGACACCTATTGAACAGGCACAACACTCCACATCCATTTCAGTAATGATATATGACTCAGCCACATACTGTTGTATTTGAACTCTATGTTTCTAAGGAAGAATTTTAATAGCGTTACACACTCACGGAAAGTGCTGTTAGCTATAGTTTGGTAATTGAGAGTACATGATGCTTTCATGTTCGACCACATAACCCAAGGGTAAAAAGAGTAGAGAACACATTTTATTTTAATTTGAAGAAGTTAGTGTTTTCTTTTCACCTTATGTGCACTATGACAAGTGGATTATTGAGTATGGGCATACAATAAACAAATGCAAAGATATTAATCTTCTCTGTGAAATTAATGAACAGATTAAATCTATGTTGAAATTACAGGAGAGGTTTAAAGATATCTCAGCCGGTAAGGAAATATGAGTTTAAGCTTTGCATCAAAGACCAGCCATGGTGTTTGCATCTCTAGGTGTCACCATGGGAATGAAAAACAGATGGCCAGACCACTTCCTTGCTGTTAAAAAAAAAAAAAAAAAAACACACTTTGTTGTTTTAGGCCACATAGACCCTGATGAAAAGTTGACCTTGATTCTGAAAGAAGACCTATTTCCAGAGACATATTCCATTCTCTTATTTTGCATTTCTTTAAGTATATTAAAAAAAAAAAAAAAAAAAGAAATTATGTCTTTTTTCTTCTCATTATATAGAAGAACTTGGGGTTTTTATCTGTTCTTGGCTGTATTTTATATTACAGTGGTAACTGAGATGTGAATGAAGAAGAAAATTCTTCAAGACTTGGATTTCTGAATATTTCTAAGTGGTATAATTTCAAAGCACAGTTAACAAAGTTTCCTTGGTACTTATTGGTTTTGAAAATGTTGGTTTTATAGAAACATTACCAATATTTTAAAAATGTTCTTTGTTAAAATATATTGAAAGGAGGGAGTATCAAGATACTTTTTCGACTTTAGACCAAAGGCTGTTTCTGTAAACAAAATATTTTGTTTATTCTTGAAGGTTTGTGGAAAATACCATTTCATAACAAATGTATTTGACAAAAGGCATATACAGTCAAATTGCTAGAATATGCCTACAGAAGTAAACTCAGATAAGATTAATTTCATGTTTCGATCTGAAATGTATCAGAGAAGAAATTTGTGCCTACCACATGTAGGAGATCTGCAGCAGAAAAATGTCATTTAGGATTAAAGATGTTATGCACAAGGTATGTTACTTGGAGGCAGGAACATTGCCATGGGTTTGGTGCTTGCCTAACCAATTCTTAATAGGATCTCTACATAGTTCTATGTTACAAGTAGTAATAAATGGGCATGTTGATGAAATTAAGCTGCAGCTTGCTATTTGTGTTGCTAAATATAGTGTGAGAATACTTCAAATTATAGATTGATAGACGATACATATTTATGTTTTCAAGTCAGATCATTGTGATCTAAGTTGATGTCTTGTATAACACAATCTGTAGTACTTACACTGATATTTCTGGCCCCCTGAGTGTGCATTACGGATTTCTTCTTTTATTTGAAGGTGAGTCAATTGCACCTCTGAATTTGGTTAATTATTTTCCCTGTATTTTATTTTTTTTTTTTAATATACTTTTAGTCTAGTTTTTTACCTAGTTGAAGATGTCCCTGCTCATTGCAGAGGTGTTGGACTAGATGACCTTTGAAGGTCCCTTCCAACCCAAACTATTCTATGATTCTATTTATAATCTGAATTTTTCTTGTTTAAAGTAAGAGCTCCTACATTTGACTGTTTCATTAGATCTTGTGTTCTGCAGGATACCAAACCATCATCTATCATCAATCTTTTCTCATATCAGTGAAGAAAACACATACTTATAGATCTTAATCAAGTTACTTGCTGATCTACTCTTCAACATGTTAAATGAGTTTCACACTTTAAGAAAGCTGAATTTCTGTTTTCTAAGGCCCTCCTAGTAATCTAATTTTTTGCAGGGTGGATTTTGGAACTGTTTTCACTGATGCCACACATTATTTTGTATTACTAATAGCTGTTTGCTGTCTGACATCTTCAGTGACCATATTTATCACCATTTTGCAGTCTCGCTTGAGAAACTGTGGTAAATAGCCTACTAAAGAACAGGACAAGCTAGATGTGCTCTGCACTTCAGTTTAATTTACCCAGTCCTTTATTAGCATGTGCTCTGAACACATCTATGATACATTAAATATGTCCTCACACATTTCAGTTTAGTAATCCTCATGACAGTCCTGTGAGGCAAGGCGATATTGTTGCCTGTTTTTCCTAAGACAGAACAGAGATATAAGCAAGCTAAAAAAGGACCTTAATCCTTGAAAAGCATTTAAGCAGGTAAAGGAGATCATAACTGAATATTTAATAAACATGACTTAGGCAAGTCTGTAGTGTAGCAAACTGGCATGTCTCTAAGACTCATCCTGCAGTGCTATATAATCATGAAAAAGAAAGCATGGGTGATCAGAGCAGTAACAGATAGTTCTGTACATCACACAGAAACATTCCTGAGCCAGAGGATCCAGAATACTTTGATTCCTATAGGTACATGTCTCAACCACACTGTGACTTCATGTTAGGGCTGGACTTAAGCACACTCCCCCACTTTCCCATGCCTCCTTTGCTCTCTTAGGTGAGTCCTCAGTCACTGGAAAGCGAACATTGCACCATGAAGTACGATAGAACCATGAGGTAACTGGAGTAAATAAGAACAGAAAACTCAGACTGTCTCCAAAGAAGAGTTTAGACTTAGCTAAATCCTTCAAAAAGAGGTGTTCTGAAACACCACATGAAGGATAAGCAGTTTGAAGAGACCATACCATTTTCCTCCTCCCATCTCTTACCATAAATCTGCTGTGCTGCAAATTCATTTTTCCTATAGGTGCTTCCAATCTCCAAGCTACCCATTTCACTCAAAATTTTAATGTTTTAGGTCATTAAACCCTTAAATAATGCTGCCAGACTCCCCTCTGACAAAATGCCCTGGAGACATCTTCTTGATGTCAGACATCAGAGGAGCCTGTTCCTCTACAACATTTGGATATACTGTTCTGATACTATGTTCTCTGAACCTCATTCCTCTCCCTGAAGTGCTCTTACTCAGTTTTCAGGCTTACGGCAGCAGAAAAAAAATGATTGTAGCAATATGATTAAAACAGCCAAATGCTATTCCAATTTTTTGATAAAGACATTTGAATTGATATGGGTTATATAGCTAAGATTCTCAGATCATGAAATTCAGGTTTCATCCTTTGAAGGTTTAGTTCAATGAGTTATATTCATTCCTAATTTCAAATAGATACAGTAACATCACAGGTGCTTTGGTCATATCAAACTCTACTGTTTAATTCAGAAAATCATTGGAAGATTTAAAAACAAAAACATTACCAAACCAATGAGTGTTGTTTTTTTATAAACCTGAAACTAAGATTCAGGCTTGAAAAAATATTGCATAGGTTGCTTAGTTGATTCAGTCTTTTCATTCAGCTATTGTTTCATCTTCAGTTGGAACAATCATGAAGCTCTGATGAGCTTGTCAGAGTATTGTTTAGACTAATTCAAGGTCATAAAACAAAAAGTCAGGTGGGGGAGTCATAGTAGGGAAATGAAAAATAAATATCAGGGTGAATATCACATTAGGCAAATGAAGCTGACAAATTGCATCCAAGAAGAAAAGATTAAAACTTTAACACTGCCATCAGTTAAAATAGACTGATTCTGGAATAAATCTCACTTTTAGAAAGGAATGAGCATGGATCTATCCAGTGCGCACAGGTTTATTTATTTTCTAATCAGTAGAGAAAATCACACACAAATTTACACACACACAAAGAAATATCCATGATCCAAACATAGCTTTAACCTCCTCAGGAAAAACCTTTATTTTATTGACAAGCCCAAAGAATATGTTCAGATTTTTTTTTTTCTTTGTTACAGAGAATATCAGAGTAACCTGTAGAATGTGTATGTATGAAACGTCTGAAAAATATTCATGTCCTCTAGTACAAAGGCGATGAGGAACAACAGATCAGCCTCCAGTATGAGTTTAAGACCTAAAAAACCCCAGAATTAGAGTCCTTCAGAATCAGCCTTTCACTATTCTAAGAGCATCACTTCCAGATCTGGTGAAACACCTGAATTTATTGGGACCTTTTGGAGAGCTTTAACAAGACAGAAGTGGTTTGTATGTTTGAGTTTAATGTTCTAAACAGTAGTAGTTGAAAATGCAGTGTTATTTGGCTGCTTTATCCTATCCATTTTGTTTGGAAAAGAAAAAAATTGTTTATTTAAAAGAGCTGTGAGGTAGTATTTAAAATATTTATTTTCACTTGATATTTAAAAAAATATTACATAGCAAGATAATAAAATATTTTTATTTCTTTTATAGAAAATATTTTATGTGGATGTGAAATACATTATTTTATTATTTCAGGCACATAAAAATGCAAAATCTTTCTTTTTTTTAATTTGCATTTAAAGTTTATTTTTCATTTGCCAAATTTAAATATAACTACAATTTGTTAATATGGCTCAAACATAGGATCTTCTGACAATTAAAACACTTATGACCTTATGAACATATTTGCAAATAATTAACTCTACTTCCTTAGGAGCCTGAATGCTGTTGTTGCTTGTTCTGCTGCTAACAACTTGCAGACTATGTTGAAATCAAGTATATTTTGGGAAATCATATCTGAACACCAGTAGGATTTCTGTACGTACTCATCTTTGACCAGTTTTCTTTTTGACCTAAATGTGTAGAAGATAATTGATCTCAGTGACTGATTTTAGTGTGCCAAACAACTTATTGTTATTTTCTACCTACTTCTAAAGATTTCAGGCCAAGCATGTAATTTTTGTTAATACTGATACATCCATAAAAGTCATATTCCCTCACTGGCTAATGTGTTTACATAGATTTTGTTCTTATGCTGTCTACATGTAATTTTGCTTTTGGTTAAGTCATCCCATAGGACATAGGATGCATTTAAGTTCCATATATGATCTAAAATGCAAGAGGCTAATTTTCTTCTTAACTGTAATTTTAACAAACAAGTCTATTCAATACTGTGCAAGTTAGACTTCTGTAGGTAAGCATGTATTTTCTGCAACATAAATTAATTTAACATAATTACTACAAATTTTCATAACAATTCATATATGAACATATTCCAAAGAATAGCACTAAACTCATTCTGATTTTTAAACAAGGGATCTATATTTAGCTGGTAATAAGATAATACAGTGCTCTTGTCAGTGGTAATGATCTCATCTTATTGGGCAGTAAGCAGACTGTTAAATGATTTATAGATAGCAGAAAAGCTATGAGGCCTGGCTGGTAAAAAGAGAAGAAAGGGATGATGAAAGCTTAAGGGTTCAATTCTCCATGGTTTCTGAGACATGATGCTAATTCAATATAGTACAAATTACTATTCAAATTCATTAACATCAAACTAAGCAGTATGCAATCACAGCCAAGTTCACAATTAGCATTAATGATATTCTCAAAGTGGGGAGAAAAAAAATCAAGGATTGAGTTTTACACTGCAGACAAGATAATACAAGGAAAATAATGCTGGGGATTAGTGTCTAAGATGGGAATTTATTTCCAGCATGTTTATAAGCCACACAGCATGAGGACACTGAAGTTAACTCACAGATGGGACATTTCAATCTGCAGATATTCAGACCCAGCTTCTCCCAGTTTCATCTGATCCTCAGTAGATACGGACTAAGTGGAATTGAGGACAAAGCCTTATAGTCCAGCTCCTCACCACACCTTTGTTAGGAGCTTTTTGGAGAATTAAATATTCCAGTTCTGGATGTACCTGTGTGTCTGCTCTGACTACAGGGAGAGTCTGACACAAGTTCTCATGGACTAAACAGTGAAATTTAGCTGCAGCTGGTGAAAAATATTGCTCTTTCAGAGTCAGCATTCTTTAAAAAATTATTCATAGGTTTTTGAGATGTAACAGATTATTGTGGCCATGTTATTTAGATTCCTTCATTATAGGAAAAATGTTACGCTTCAAAATGAGTGACAATGGGGCTGGAGTACCTCTGTGATGACAGGCTGAGTGAGTTACGGTTGTTCAGCCTAGAGAAGGCTCCAGGGAGACCTGATAGGAGCCTTTCAATACGTAATGGGGATCTACAGGAAAGATGGGGAGGGCGACTTTTGCAGAGCCTGTAGTGACAGGACAAAGGATAATGGTTTTAAACTGAAAGACCATAGATTTAGATTAGATATAAGGAAGAAATTCTTCCCCATGAGGGTGTTGAGGCACTGGAACAGGCTGCTCAGAGGAGCTGTGGATGTCTCATCCTGGAAGTATCCAAGGCCAGGCTGGATGAGGCTTTGAGCAACCTGGTATAGTGGAAGGGGGGTTGGAACTAGACAATCTTTAAGGTCCTTTCCAAATCATTCTATGATTCTATGAAAATCAACTTGATTGTGTGAGGGTTGATGAGTTTTGAAATCAGAGGATAGGTGGTTCAGTCCTCATTCGTAGACATTTAAGCAGTTAAAGTCTTATTATGTACCACATCATATTATTTCAATGACTGATTGCCATTCCTCTTACAAATAGGGGTTTCTATTTAATTTTAAGTGCTTTTCACCTTCAGTTTGAAAGGATTTATTCTTTTATTACTTTTGAGGGTCTCTCTTTTTGTTTGGTCTAATTTATAATCTTATGTCCTTTGATGGCTCAGATCCTGAACTGCACTGCATAGTCCAGAAATTGGCTGTCATGCCAGGTGCTCAGATGGCATGAACTTCCCTTTCCCTGTTCCAAATTGCTGTGGCATTGTCTGGTGAGGTGAAATCTTAAGGAGTGGAGATGGGGGGTTAGGAGTTGTGTGTGGGTAGAGATACGTTGGAGAAATATGGTCCTTTCTGTCAAAGCATTACATGAGAGGTCAATTTTAACACAGATTTGTGGTTGAGTGAGGTTAATTGTTTAGAATCACTGTTTTCAGTCTACTAGCACCTATGTACAATGTACATACTTTTCCTTAGAGAAAGCCATTCATCTTCTCCTACCACTTCTAGCTAGCTTGCTGGTAAAGCATATGATTGCATAAAAAATACAAAGAGCACACATATGCTGATGACATGATGAACTGGATACAATCCCTGCATGATCAGATGGTTAGTGTGGTGCTGAGATTGACATGACATTATATAGGTTTCCAGAGATAATTATTGTATTGGGCATAGCATTATATAACACACCTGTATGGCACCTGGATAGGCAGTAGCTGGATTTGCAGGTAAAAATTCTTACAAGACTTTTTTAACTTCAGGCTAGACATGAGGAAGAAACTTTTTACAATGAGTGGTGAAATACTGAAGCAGGTTGCCCAGAGCGGTGGTGGATGCCCAGTCCCTGAAAACATTCAAGGGCAGGCTGGACGGGGCTCTGAGCAACCTGATCTGGTGAAGATGTCCCTTCTCATGGCAGGGGTGGGACTGGGTGAGCTTTGAAGGTCCCTTCCAAGCAAAACTATTCTATAATTCTGACTTGTCACAAGTTACAATCCTTTTTGCGTGATCAGTGACCAATTGTTATTCAGATTAGGGTTGTGCATGTCAACCAACCTGTCTTGAGAGTCGCAAAACACAAAACCAAGGAGGTCTCATCTTATAACAAGGGCTATTCCTTGTACGTAACCCAATTTAGTGATGATTCAATTTGGACACTCAAGTAGGCAGGCATAAATACAAAATCGGGGTTGACTATCTGTGGCGGATGTGATAAAGCCTCTAATGAGGTGGAAGATAGTTCCCAGTAGAACCCAGAAGTGTGCTGATGCAGATAGAGGATGGGGGAAGAAATCAAGAAATGGTACTGAGATAAGAACTTCAAAGAACAGCACATGGTCATCCCAAACAATACAAAAACCTGGATTCCTCTACTGCAATGCATAAATTCTGATCAAATGACACTTAAGCAAAGATTTGCATAGCTGCAGTAGATGTTCAATTAATTCAATATTGTTGTTGGTATATTAAATTACTAACAGTGTGACACTCTATGTTTTGCAGTGTCATGTCAAACCCAAATATTTTACTAATAACATGTTAAGAACTTCTTTGCCCTTCTCTTCGAGAGACCACTGTTGAGGTCACTGAAGATACTCCATTTATTGACTGGCATCACTGGTGAATGGCAGCTGCCCTCAATTGCTGTGCAAGAGATTGCAAAATCCAGCTATGTCATCATAGGTTAGCTTATTTTAAAATTACTTTTACAGGAATTAATGTAAGCCTTTAGTCTGGAAGGAGAATTTTCTGAGAACATGATTCTTTTTAAAGCACTGCACATCTTCCACTTCCATTTCTGAAAAGAGTAGAAATCTTTATAGAAATTTTAATAACATTTGACATGAGTCCTGGATGTGATCAAGACACTAAGTTATATATTACTTACTCTGACATATAAACTCTCTTTTATGGTGTCAAATGTGACTTTCCTTCTTACTGTAAAGAAAAAACAAAACCAGAATACACTGTGGCATGCAACTGGATGTGTGTCACACACATTTTTTCCCTCTTCTAATAATTAGTAGATGGCTTAACTGATTTAAGAAATTTAAAAAGAAAGAAAGAGAGAAAGAAAGAGAGGAAAAAAGAGAGAAAGAGAGAAAGAAAGAGAGAAAAAGAAAGAAAGAGAAAGAGAGACAGAGACAGAGACAGAAAGAGAAAAAGGAAGAGGAAGAGGAAGAGGAAGAGAAAGAGAAAGAGAAAGAGAAAGAAAGAGAAAGAGAAAGAAAGGAAGGGAGAAAGAGAGAGAAAGAGAAAGAGAGAGAAAGAATTCCTGGGTGATCAGCCGTCTCAAATGTAGAATTACTATAGACATCTACAATCAATTCCTAGGCAAACTGTTAAAACTCATGGCATAAAACTCTTGTTTCTGACAAATCCAAGCAAATAAGTAATTTTAATTTCATAAACCTATTATTTCATCATTTTGAAAATGCCAAACACTGACTTTTTTTCTTCATAATACTCCCACCTTTCCTGCAGTCTGACAATTCATTGTTTGGGAAAAACTTCTTATTTACAAGGCAAGTTATCTCCAGTGCATCAAAGCACTTGTGATGGCAAAACAAATAACTTATCCCAATGATTCAATAAATCTTCATGTCTTCTTGCTAAGGCGAATGGAGAAATCTGTTTTCTGAGGCACCTTTTTCAGTTCTGTACATCCTTACCCATTTCCTTTAGTAAAATGTTCACCTCTCTTTTTAGGATGGACTGAATCACCCTGAAGGAATATCATTCTTTATTTCAATATGCCTTGGACATAGACAGCAGTTTAATATTCATAGAAAATCATAGAAATCCAATAGTAGAAATTTAGATTCATAGATGCAGCTCTCTGGAGGAGAATTCCAAAGGCCATCTCTTCCATATTTCTGACCTAAGGAAGGGTCAAATTTTATTTAAATCATTCTTGACATACGATTGACTATCGCATTCTTAAAATCTTCAGTGAGGGCAGGAGGAGATTTCATGCTCATAAAAGCATGCATAGTGCAGTGGGTAACTACCCTTGTTGGCTGAAAGTTTTTTTCACGATGTCTGACCTAATGAGCATTCATTGAACCAAATAATTGTCTGCTGAAATGGCAATGAGAATTCCAGGTACAATGACAATCTTTGTTACACAGATATAAGAGAAACTTGGCCAAACCCACTATATCCTGAGATGTGCCCTGGATTTTCAGGTTTACAATGTACTTTCACTCAGGGCAATTTATTGAGGAGGAAGCAGGAAAAAGATGGATATATTCTTTTATCTTTCTGAAATGTTTACTTATCTATTTTTATTAGCTACTAAACCACACTATCAATCTAACGTTCCTATAGAAGCATGACAATATAGACTGTATTCTCTGGATGTCTTCCTGTTTTTCAATATTGAATTGGTGCTGTCACTAACACCAGCAGCACCTGAAAAGCAAAAAGTATCTCTAATTTCCCTAGAAATTCCTACTTGTGGACCTGTGGAGGTGTCTAGTTTAATGGCTCACTTGAAGTGGGAATGTTGCCAAAACTAAGTAAAGACAGAAGTAATTCAGCTATTAGTTATTTCCTTTCATGCCCATTGGTTCAACCAGCTCATAATCAATTCTACAGACTTTCTTTCCAGTCCCCATTTCCAACTAAGACTACTGAAGGAGATAGGATTAGAAGCCCTAGTAAAACAACGTATGACAACCATTCACAGAGTTACCTGCACATTTGCAGAAGAAAATTGGGTTATCCAGGAATGATCTGTCCTTGGAAAATCCCATTTTCACTGATCCTTGTTACCTTTTCCTCCTTCATGTGCTTGGACATAGATTCAAATGGTATTTGCTTTATCATATTTCCAGTGATGGTAGCGAGACAGACCAGCTTCCAGTTCCCTGGTTCCTTCTTCTTCATTTCCTTAAAGATGTGTCCAATGTTTGCTTTTTTTCCAGTGTCAAGGACTTCCTTCAATTATGGCAATATTTCACAAATTATAGACAATAGCCTCACAATCACAGTAATAACATTTTCCGTACTATTGCCTCTCTCCCATCCAGCCCCGTGGATCTGTATGCGCTCAGTTTCTCTGTGTAATTTCTAAATTATTGCTCATCAGTGGTAGCTCCTTCCCAAACTTCATCTAGCCTTTGGTCTTCTTATATTCTACTTAACGTCCTAAACTCTTCTCTGATATTTCTTCTTTACCATTTGTCCTTTTCTTCATTTCCCTACTCCCTCTTTGTCTTTAGGTCATTGAGAAGAGTCTTGTTTAGCCACAAGAGTCTTCTGCTGAAATTCCCACATTTCCTGCATAATGGAACCTGTATTCCTCAGTTTTCTTTGTAAATTGGTTAATTATTTTGCCTTTTCCCCTACACAAATTCCTTATGGAAGTCCAGGAACTTCCCAGGAATTCTCTAAGTCCTAAATCCACTCCTGGCCCTTCCACTTGCCTTCCCAGCCCTTCACTACACCAACTCCAACATTTCATGTTCACTGTTGTGGCCACATTTGCCACCAGTTCTTCCCAGTTTGTGAGCAGCAGCTCAAAGACAACATTACCTGTGGTTGGCCTCTCTGACATTTGTATTAATAACTCTGACCAACACCATCTATTATAGAAACTCCCTGCACAATTCTCTCAATGCTACACTGTCTTTCTATCAGATGGCTGGATGAGTGAAAAACTCCTCACTGAAGGCAGGCAGCAGCATGACAGTTTTTGAAACAAGACTCTTCCAGTTCAGACAGCTGCCTGTGCCACAGCTGTTTTCTGTAGAAATGAAATTCTTTGTGCTTAAAGTATTCCAGTCTCTGCTTACTTCAAGTGTCTCATCAAATTTGAAACAGACAAAACAACGAGGATATCAGTAGAAAGATTCTTTCTTTCTGACTTGATCTCATACTTTACTTAAAGGAAAAAATATAACATTTCAGCATTAGTCTTTCCCCACAGGTACAGAGACTGTGACTCAATGGGTGTGAGGACACCCATTCACACACATCCTGTTCCACTGTATTTTGTTTACTTTTGGAATATTCTATATCCAGCTGGCATTTAAACTAAGAAAGACAACAAAATGAGGAAAAGTATTAGAAACTTCACATATATATGCATACTTATATATGCTATATATGCAAACTGCATTGCCTACCTAGCATGATGTGATGCTGGTATGTCTCTGTTGACTTCACTAAAGATGTGGTTTATTCTAGAGAATATGGAAGAGCCTCCAAGTCTCTGATTACTGCATTAAGTCTCTTGTCTCACCAGTGGAGGCACACCAAGCTGAAGAACAGTCAACAGTAAAATTATTTCATTAGTGTCTCAAGGAGTCATTCACCAAGGAGAAGAATCTTCAGTCTTCATACACCTGACGTCAGAAGTTATGGAATCATGCCTCTCTAATTTCCAAAATGATATTAGACAAATAACAATAAAAACACATTTGTTATCACATAAATGATTAAAAAAAAAAAAAAAAAATCACTATATGCTCTAATTACTACCCTTTTATTTGTCCTTACTTGCACTTTTGCTTGAGGCTTTTGGCAGATGAAATCAAGTGAATGGAGAAGTACATTTTAGTTAACAAGCTTCCTAGTCCGCAAATTCCTCTCGAGTGCATGATTCAACCAAATCAGAAAACAGAGAGAGAGAAAGAGAAAAAGCAAATGGAAGATGATTGCCTTGCTAATTTAATATTTTTGGTATGCAATTAGTACACATCAGACTAGTCAATAGGAGACTGCCCTGCAGGTCAGGCTTTTGCAGAGCAATGTGCTTCAGTTGGCTCGTTGAACTGTCGGCAGTGTCTGCTCACATACCGGGGAAGCATCCACACAGTTTGCACCTGACAGCTTGCCAGAGATTAGCTGTCAGGGAAGTGCTACTCAGAATTTCCTCTTTTGGTGATAGCTTCTATTATCTGGTAAACAGCAGCCAAAATGTGTTATTCTATAACTTGCTCTCACGCTCAAAATGATGCTCCAGGTTAGTGAGGTTAGTGCTTTTGCTTTGGCAGGCTGGATGCTGAACAAAGCTTATTCATTCTATTTTGGGTAGGTGTGGATTAAAAAAAAAAAAAAAAAAAAAAAAAAGATAATAATGAAAAAAAAAAGAAAAAAAAATCGCACACCTCCAGCATTTTATGCATCATTGCAGTAGAGTAGAAAAATTGATGAATGGCTGCTGGAAGCACATCCTCACATCTCTTAGGCAAGAGAGAGTTGGCTGGACAGTGAAATCCCGTGTGGAATTGAAAACAGCTGGTTATGTGACTTGCTGCTGTGTGCAAAGTTCAACTGCTACTTAGATTTGAGGTCAGGAGAGAATGTGAGTGTTCCCTCCAGGCCAAATTGGCAGGCATTATACTTTGATTTTATGCCTTCCTCTGTAGGCAGCACATTGTCAGCTTTCAGTAATCACCTTTTTCTCTTGAATTGTCTAACTGATTAACTTAGCCCGAAGTTTGCTGCTTCTGCTTGAAGCCTAAAAAAAAAGGAACATGCAGAAAGTCTTGTCTTTTCCTTATCTGATGTTCTAATAAAAGATTTTCCCTTACCCTACACATTCAACTTCACTGTGATATGGTGCTGTAGACCCTTCTTGCACTCATAGGCATATAGCTGTCTTCATCTAAAAATGTTAAAATTAGTTGAAATAAATTCTGCAGTGCAGAAATCTACATCTGAACCAGTCAACTCCAGTTCCTTTTATGGAGCCAGCGGATAGGAACAGACAGGGTACGTCTGATCTATTTTAGACGTCTACTTTAGTCAGATATATCACATCCCAGAAATGCCTGTTTCTTTCTATTGATTAATTCTGGGGAAAAAAAAATAAAATAAAAATCTTGTTTTGTAGCTCGAAAGTACACAATTGTATTCAAGCAGAAAAAAAAATACACACACACACATTTCTAATGACATTACAAGTAATTTTGCCTAATTGACAAATTAGTCTATTGATTTGCTTTCCATATATGACAATAATAGATTCAGACTTTTAGCAGATGCTGGGTTTAAATATTCTACAGAGCAGAGCAATCTGGAAAAAAAGTTAGGAGCTCCATGTTTTTCTTACCAGGCCTCTGAACCACGTTGTAACCCTTATTTCCCCCAAATATACTGGTGTTTTTAATAAAATACAGCATCAGAGTGAAAGGGCTGATGTCGGAAAAGTAGATGGAAACACTTCTGATAATTTCTTTCTAATATCATGGAAACATCTGAACTTTGGGCACTAGAAACAAGATAATCAGTACCCAAACTTCTTGAAATGTTTCTTGGTGCTTGAAGGTGGATTTGGTAGACCAAGGTATTTAAACATATGATACTAAAGTAAGTGATTGCAATGAGAGCTTACCTAGTAATAATAAACACAAATAAAACCAACCAAACAACAGAAAAAATCAAATGAAAGAAAATTCACTTTATTACATTAACAAAGATTTAGAGTGCAAAAACAATGGAATAACACCTCTCTTTTAGAAGAAAACACTGAGAGTACTATGAAACTAATTATTTTGAGGATTCAGTTATCAGAATATATTGCTAGATTAATTTTCCTTCAGTCACTTTATTATCTAAAATACATCTTCAAAATATAAACTGGGAATAAACTCATTATAAGAAAATCATCTAATTTAAGCACTAGCATAGTGAAAAGCAGAATAACCATGACAATGATCTGCTTGATTTTTACATTTAAAATTGAAAGTATTTTCCCTTCTTGCTTTTTGTACATGTCAGATAAGTTAGATGTGTGATAACATGGAACACTAACAATTATTTCTGGAAACACCTGGTAGCTAATTTCACATACCACCCTCCCTATCAGGATCTCAGTCTGCAAAAGGAAAATAAATTAATAAATTACTGCTCTAGAAGTATATTGTATTTCTCACAACTTTAAAGGGAAAGAAAAACCACCACCACCACCAACAACAACCAAAAAAGCCATTACAGTTTACCACCACAGGAACAATATTTTCT
The DNA here is from genome assembly GCF_963082525.1 of Nesoenas mayeri. Classification (NCBI taxonomy): domain Eukaryota; kingdom Metazoa; phylum Chordata; class Aves; order Columbiformes; family Columbidae; genus Nesoenas; species Nesoenas mayeri. The sequence goes on from NC_137543.1 coordinate 4,770,438, forward strand.
AGGTTCAAGGTTGTGGCAGTTGCACACACCCCAATGAGGTCCAGAGCTTTGAATATGACAGTTGATAGCACCTTTTGTGCCCCACTGTGCCTGTCCTCACCCATGAAGCTTGGGCCATGCTGATTATCCCAGGATATGGTGACTCCAGCCAAATATACCCTTTATTTGGGGAAGCAAAAGTGGTGGGACTCCAGTCAACAGACAAGGTCCTCAGCTAACAAGGTGCCCCAGGCCTAGAGAAGCTTCTAGACCATACTCATAATGACCACAGCCAGATCTGACCAGACTATAAAATGGGACCCCCACTGAAGACCCCCACCTTGAATGGTCTTCTTGGAGCAGGAGGACTGTGATTGGAGCTCTCCCCTTAGATCAAGCACACCATCCAAGGAGACTTTATGGGAATGAGGTGCCCTCACCTTCCCCTTGGTGAGTGATTATTATCTTCTGGATATATCCTTGAGTGAGTTCTTGCCTGCCCTGGGCAAGCGATTATTTGTTCTGGATACCCTTGAGTGAGAGAGGCCTCTTCTTTTTGTGAGTGTGTGCACACTGTGGATCATCATTTTTGTGTAGTCAAATGGTAATAATATATATATATTTTATATATATATATACATATATATATATGTATGTGTATCAAACCTGCAGGTTGTTAAATGTTATCAGAGTGCTGACGGATTTTGGATTACCCCCTTTCAGCTTGCACTGGTTTCTGTCATTTGGTTTCAGTTTTGGTTGAGAATTAAAGTTCATTTAAGCTGATTATTTGTTTTGCAGTCATTTTGGGGTACCTCTGTGACCAAGGCATACTACTCACTTTCTGATCTCCAGCTGGAAGCACAGAAAAAAGAGGGTATATAACATAACCTTATGCAACTAAACAAATCTAACTGGTTCTCAAATACCACAGTCTAGAAGAAGTCACTTGTCTGTATGATGGATGTAGCTGTAGAAAACTCGACTTTTTTTCTTCAGTATGTTATTTTCATTATTACTTCCTGGTATGAAATTGTAATCCTGAAGGCATTTTCTTGGATAAGAAATTATCTTCACTTGGAAATATTATCTGAAATTCTAGGCAAAAGATCTTAAATCTGAACAGAAACACACTTCAGAATGACTGGATGCTGTACTTCCTTAGTCAACGGGAAACATAAAAAATTATTTCAGTGCCTTTTTGTTATGCTAGTCCCAACAAAGACACCAACAAGATAATAATGCTGGTACCCAAATTGAAGAGATGGATGGATTTCACACTCTTTCTGAAAAACAGACCTTTCTAAATTGCTTTACGTTACACATTAAAAAAGAAAAAATAAATAAGAAGCACAACAAATCAGTAGTCCTTTGAAATCCTCTATATGACCTTCACACCCCCAGCTGATAGATTGCTATTTTTGGCAAAGAGTTATTCTGTCACTACAATGAGCTTTGTTTGAGCACCTAAAAATCACTCAGTATATTTTTGAGTGTCATAATTACCCAAAAGATATACTAGACACTGCAACTGAGATGATAGGTTTAAACTTGCCCATTTCAAAAGTGAGATTTGAGACTCAGGCTTAAATGAGCACAGTAATGATCTGGAAAGCAAACAAAATAAAGCAGTTAGGCAAAAATATTATAAGAAATCCATAAAATTCACTGATGTTAAAAACTTACATGGAAAAAAATAACCTCTGATAAACTAATTAAATCAACAGCTAATGGCCTAAGTTGAAGGCCATTGGGAGATTGTTCTGGGAAGTATCACCATACATTTCTGCTGCCCTCACAGTTTTCATGGGTACTTATTATAGACTGCTGTCAGCAAGAGAAAAAGCATGTTGACTGACCTCTGCTCTGACTTACTAGAGATGTTGCTAAGTTTGAGAATCAAGTGTCATTGTGAGGGCAGAGTGACCAGCAGAGAGGAATTAAGTTTCTTTCTCTGCTGGAGACTGTGTGTGAGATTCAGTTTGTTTCATGCCTGTGGAATCTAAGTTCACAGTGATTTAAGATTGAATGCAATAGCTAACACATATATGTTTAAAATCATTACAGAGTACCTGAGATTTCAACATAGGTCTGAGATATGGCAAAGGAACTGCAGTGAATGAATGTCCAGCTTGAGAAGGGTTGGAGACCAAGTAAGATATCCCAAAGGATATCACATTACTAGGTACTCATGTGCCAGAATTAAATCAGTAGTAAAAATGGCCAATAAAGACTAAAGAAAATTGCACTTACCATTACATACCTACTGGTTTGTCAGCTGAATTAGTCTTTAGGTTACATTAACTGTACTGATTGGATCTCCATCTCCTGTAATGGGAGGCTGGACACCTCACAGATGGAGGTAACTTCACATATACACTTATGTTTAGATGTCTTAAATTGGAACTGCATCCCACCATAGGACTTCAGTTCCTCTTCCTAATCATAGATATTTAGTGCTATTCTAGACAGCAGGCTGTACACGATGTCTTTACAGGGTTAGTAAACATGACAGTGGACCCACAAGAGCACCACTCGTTTCTGGAGCAGTGGTTGGAGGTTGGGTAAGACAACTTAACAGGCTTCAAATAACACCAGGTTAGCCTTGAGTCTACCACAGTCCTTGGCTCTTGGAAATGTTCGTCTTGTCCTTTTCCACCCTCCATCTTTTCTGCTTTTATGACAAAGAATTTCCTGTTATTATGTGTTAGATCACAGTATCTAACACAAATGAAACTTCATGGATGTCTGTGTCCTTATGTAATAGAAATTTTAAATAGCACTGAATGAATGAATGAGACAATGTAAGGGATCTGAAACAAAAAGTGACTGAAATTCTTAGTCAATATGTGATAAAATAGATTTTAAAATATATTTTTATTATTATAAACATGAAATTATTATAAAACTTTATAATAGATGAGTAATTGCCATAGAAAGAGAGGAGGTGAGGTTTCCAAATTATGATCAATAAGAACAGACTTAGAAAGAAGGTGAGAAAAGAAATCTTCAGTATTACTAATTTTCACCACTGCCTAAGGAAATATGCAAGACTCTAAATCGAGATCTTTGTGGTATGAGTATTTCCAAGCCCACAGAGTCTCCGAAAGAAGGATGCTTTGAGGACATCTTCTTGGTGTAACAAAACTTTAACCTCAAAGGATCTTTTTGATCTTTAGCTTGGGAGGAAAGACTTGTAACTAATTTATGATGACATTAGAGGATAACAACATGCACAGTAATGAATTCTCTTTAGCCTTTGGGCTGTAGCTGCGTTTTACTGTCTCCAGGAAAATAAAAAAGGAATGCAGGGAAATATTCAACATTTGTATTTTAATTGCCCCTGAGGATGCTAACTGTTTTGTAAAGAATTCAACATCTAATGGTGTGAGAAAAAAAGAGACTGATGTTTCTAATTTAAGTTCTTATAAGAACAGTAGGAAAATTCCAACAGCAGCAGTGAAGTTCCTATACACTGGAGACAATGGCACTGATTTTATTTATTACCATTTACGATGAGCATTCAGAAGAAACACACAGGAAATTTTTGTGAGTCCTGGACAGGACAAGTGGGAATGAAGGATGGGATGTACAGGATGGGACAGAGCCTCTTTTCATGTGGAAGAATCTTGTATCTTGCAGCAATTTTACAGGCCTCCTTAGCTAAATTAAATAACGTTACACAAATAAAAGGATTTCAAAGGGAGTGTCACACAATAAAGCTCTTTTGGACTGGAGAGTAGACCAGCATTCCTCATGTCGCCTATAATGCAACTAATAGGTAATAAGAAAAGAATACGAACTAGGTCTTTAAATCTATTTTCTACTTGTTTTTTTAAAAGGTTCCCTTTGACCTTTCAAGGAATCATATATATCCTGAATGATTATTTTTGTTTTAATTGAAATACAGCCATTTTTTTTAAACAGAACTTTTATGATTTAAAGCACTACTGGTGCTATGTCCCATATTCTTCCCTGACATTAAGTGTATGATGCTATAGTTAAAGTATTTACATACAGACATAAGCAGTGAAAAGAAGGGAAAAAGGTGTGTGAAAGAGAAGAGATTCCATGTCAAGGTTGTCTAAGAATGCAGCTTCAGAGAGAGATAAAAATCTTCCTATTTAACCAGTTTCTATTTCTTTTAATAAACATGGAACGTATTAGTCGAGATGGAATGGATTTTCCCTTAATAGAGTGGAACGGATTATCCTAGTCTGGAGACCAGACCAGGCTCCAAATCACAAGAAAGTAGAGACTGACATTGTCTTTACTCTAATTAGGAAAAGTTGGAGTAACAATTGGGGTCTTGACTAGTCAAGCTGCCTTGCTAATATGTTAGTGGTTCATAAGGACAGAGTTTAGCATCCAAGGTAATCTCACTGTTACGTACAAAGCAGCCTCTGGCATTTCACAAAGTTCTCTCCATCTTTCCAGTTTTGTTAGTATGTGTCCACAACTAAACCTGTTACTGTTGTGGGAAGTACTTCCACAACCATGATATATTTCCCTTGATTCCCAAGCCATAGTGAAGTGGTCTTTGGTCTTGAGACTGTGCAAGAAAAATAATTAAGTGTTTTAAAAGATCCTAAGACTAGATCATATTATTTCAACATAACATTTATTTCTTGCTGTCTCTGAGTCAGGAAGCTCCCAAGTCTTTAAAGTGAATTTTGATGTGAATCTCATTAAATATCCAGCTTCCAGCACATCAATGAAACAACTGGATTACACGGCAGTTTATTTCCACTGTAAAGAGCAAAAATCACTATGGGTAAATATAATCATGCAAATGTGAAACTTATAGACGGCTAAAGGGGAGAGAAAGAAAAAACTAAATACTGCAAACATGAAAAAATCTGTCAAAATAATTGGCCCCAAAATTGTAGTAACATGAAGATAGTTTGATAAATATTTCTGTAGTGAAATATGGACAGTTAGAGGGAACAGTTATGAATGAACATTAACGTATCTGTGAATGTACTGGTGCACATGCATATAGTTTTACATTTGAATAAGTATGTATTCCATTTGGGACCACTAAGGTGTGTTCACTCCAAATACAAAACAAGATAAGTTTTCCACTTCTGTAGAAAAACTCCAGGAAGGCAACTTTCCATTTAAAATACTATATTTTGAGTGAGTCTGTGATCTTTTGAAGACTCATTTCTGATATTGTCCATGAGAAATATGAGCTGACCCACTAAAACACAATAACTTGCTCTGTATGTGGGTTAAAGACACTACTTCATGGGCTGCAGAGATGTAACTGGATGTCCCAATGACCCGTGGCACAGGATAAAAGTTCCCTATGTGGGATAACTAGCATGGAAACTTCCTTCCTGTTGCAGAAACTGCTGACATTTTGTTATTATTTGGCAGACAAGGCAGGGAATGGAGGAGAACACAAAGGGCAAGCGAAAAGTAAAAATAAAGTATAGAAAAAGATGTGAAAGAAATGTCATGTTCTCTTTGCTAGGTAATGTGATTAAGGGCTAATCTCTCTGAACACAATGACCCAGGGAAGCTGGTGAATCTTTGTAACCTAATCAGTGAACCTGCTCCTTGTGGATGAGTCAACCAAAGAAACAGCTTCTTAGGAATGTCCTGCAAACTGGAGAGGTCATTTCCTGAAGGGGGTTAGGGCTTACTATGGGATGCAGAGGTGGAAAGAATTTGGAGAGTGTTTAAAAGTTGTTACAGAAGGTTTTAAGGAGAGTCTGGGAATGTACAAGACTGCTGATGGGATGTTTAGCATAAGGACCAGAGGCAAGAGGGGGATCAAAAAGGACCAGAAAGGAAAAAAGAAGGGGAAAATAGAGGGAAAATTGTTATGGGTAAACAGGTTGCTGGTAAGCATGTCACCCTTTGTCACCAGAATCTATCCTAACTTCTTCCTAAATTGTAATGCCCTTGTAGGCAATCTTGATTGTAGCATCATCAAGAGGGCAGGTCAGCTTCATACATTCCCTTTTGCTTTCAAAATCTTGGTGAGGGCTTCATGGAATAACCTCCTCAGGAAGGTGGTGAATTTCCCAACATTGGACAATTTTAAGATTCAGCTGGACAAGGTCCTGGGTCATCTTGTCTGTATTGTGGTTTGCCAAGAAAGCTTGAACCAGATTATCTTTGTGGTTTCTTCTAACCTGATGTTCTGTGATTCTGTGATTCTTAGGGACATGGTTTAAGGGTGAACTTGGCAGTGGCAGGTTAATGGTTGGACTCAATGATCTTAAAAGTTCTTTTCCAACCAAAATGATTCTGCGATTCTACGTGTCTGTATTTCTGTAGCAACTTCAAACCTGGTCAGCTGGGAAGGAGGAAGATGATGGGGTTGTCTGTGCTGCTAATGTTTGTGTGAGTGCTGCGTGTGTTTACAAGGTGATTGTAAAGTTACTGCCCTCTATCTGTGTTGATTTTCATGGCTGGTTGTGCGTGTATTGTGTGTATATGTTCGTGTATGTACTTGCTAGGAATACATGTTCAGCTTTGTTGCTGCTGGACCTGGGGGAATAGACCTGGGAGAGGAAGAACTTACTGGATATGGCTACCTTTAACATCTTCACAATGTACAGTATATCCAGATGATTAACACATAACTATTTCATGTGCATCACAACCTCACGATGTACCGACTGCTGTGATATGGTCTCACATGGTCATGATTTGAAGATGCTCATGGCTTTTTGTTGGAGAACAGAACTCAGTAAGATCAAAGGCCAGTTCTTCCATGGGGAAACTATGCTGCAGGAATTGTACCGCTCACCCCATGGATACAAGGCACTACTTCAATAACTTGGTACTGCATTCTTGGTCGCAATGGAATAGTACCAATTTACCCCATCTTCCCAAGCAGGAAAACAGACTGCTATTTTCAGACCAGGATTTGTAGGTGTTTGAAATCATCCTTTGTCTATTATCCCATTTTTGCTTTACTTTCCCCCCTGTTTTATTACTGTATCTTTGATGTTGTATGAAATCAATTCTGCAAGGCTTTAAAAGGAAGTTAAAAGGTGAAACATAATTGATTTTTCCCGCCTCTATAAAGGCAAGTAACTGGACAATACATTTCCTTAGTAATGATCTGAGAGTGTTAATGCCATTCCTTTGCCTACATTTAATATGATTATCTAATTGGTTTTCACTTACATTTGGAAATAAAAGCCATTCTAAATATTTTTAATAAAATTTCCATCCTGCCGGTTGACCTTTCTGTTGACTTTCAGAAACTCTTATCCCACAATAAACCAGGGAAAGTGGCAGAAATATAGATGGCTTGGTTTGCCTTCGACATTTATTTTTATTTGACCATGGAAGAGTTCTCTTACATATTGCTTTGACCCCTGCAACTTCCTCTGTAAAGGACTATACCTTGCAGGTTTTTTTTCTGCTGGAACACTTCCAGAAGAAAGCCTTTTTTTGCTAAAGTTTTTTTGCATTTTTTTTGCTAAAATTGCATGTTTTGATTTTAACATACTTAATCTTGGTTGTTAGAAATTTTATATGCTCATACTGAGGTAGAATTTGCTTTTACCGAATCTTACTATCTAAAAGCTGACAACTTCATCTGAGCCAGTTTTCTAAACTTCCTGTATATTTATAAGAGACACCTCAACTGTGCCTCCGAGTGGGATGAAGCACCTTCTAGTGCTGAATCTGTAAGTCCAACAGCTACAGAAGGAGTCTAGCTTACTGACTTATACTAGGCATATTGCTCATAGGCAGTTATAATAAATGAAAAAAATCCCTTTCCTGAAACATAGCCCTAGCAGTAACAGCTGCAACTTTCAGTGCCTAAAATACATTTTCAGATAAATAATTATAAAAATCTGACTTTCTTCTTTCTATTATGTAGATAAAGGGAAGACTTAATCACTAAGAGTCTAAAAAAAACCTTCATCCCAGCTCCCAATAAAAATCTGTTTAAAATCTCTATTTTAAAGTAATAACACCTTCAAAGCTCACATAACACCTTCAAAGCTCACCTAAATAATAATGTACTAGGGGGCTATTCAGTGTCTGCTTAGACCTGATTGTGACAGTCTGATATACTACAGATTATAAGAAATCAGTTTTCCAGTACTTCATGTTGCTGTCATTTTAACCGCATAAATAAGAGTGATCTAGCTGACTTATTCAAGCGACACCTTCTGTTAACTTCACTTGAACGTGTAGCAGTCAGAAAAAGTTGTATTCGCTTGCTGCTAGAAAGTTATTTCATCTTTCTTTGAGAGCAGTGCTCACAGAGCATTGGGCGTACAAGATGATGTATTTTTTTTTTTTTTTCTCCTGCATAAAATATCCAAAAATTTCAACCAATCTTTACTGGAGGGGACTTTTTTTTTTTTCAGAAATTGAAGAGACAAAACTTGTAGCTGCATAGCAATATCGGTTTGGAGGGGATATGTAGGTCATTCAGCTGGCTGAAGCTTTTGAAGCCACATAAATTTCATCAGTGACGGGGCACTGCACTTTGTAGAGTCTAAATATAACTTTGTGCCTCAATAGCCTTTGAAGACAGTGGAGAGGAAAAGGCATGTCAGAATGTGATCCCTTTGACCCATTTAGACATCTGCATGAAGATAAAATGGATCTTCCATCAAAACACCTAATTCTTTCCACTGGCTATAACAGAAGCCTTAACAAAGTTTGGCTTCTTTATACAACCAGGTGACCTACAAGTAGTGACTTGAGAAATGGGTCTTCCCATTGTGCCTCCACATACATAGGTTTCTACTGGCCTTTTCCATGAATATCCTGTGTAACCTCATCTAGGTGTTCCTGCTCCAGAAGGGAGATTGTACTGGATGAGCTTTCGAGGTCCCTTCCAATCCCTAACATTCTGTGACTCTGTGATTCTGTGAATTTAGAATTAGAGATGGGCTGACTCACAAGCCTTGGATGCAAACTCGTACAGATTTGGGATGCATTAGGGCTTTGGGAGCCAGATTTACCCCTGCTGACTTCTTATTATTCAACAAGAAAATGGTTGATGTTCAGGCTCTAAACAGCCACAGATGGGGGCAGGGGATACAAAAGTTGAAGGCCTGAGTGACCACTCATTTTCACAGTTTATTTGCCTTAACTAAAAGCCAAACAGATTTTCTTTAAGACTTTGAAATCTTGCATCTTTGAGTGGGATGCTTTCTAGTAATGTGTGCTATGGGGCCAGGCTATTCACAGTATTATTGCTGTTTGCTGAAAACATGCATTTTTACTTGGCTCTCGTAATTGAAATTCAAGCTGCACATGATGCAATTTGACATTAATTTCAGTTATTTGTGTCTGAGGTTTGCCCCATCCAACAAGAGCCGACAGTAAAGTAGAGCCCTGGAAATGGAAATACACAGTGCCATTAGATGCAAGGCTTGATTTGTAAATCACTTAGATAGCAATAAAACTGAAGATAGAAATAAAAGTGGCAAAGCTCAGCTTTTTAAATGCTAAATAATTCAAAGGGGAAAGAGGGACGGAAAAAAAGTACAGAGCAAGAGCTCTGTGTATGAAAACAATGGCATCTGAGCAAATCAGAAATTTCAAGCTCTGAGTAAATGTAATTTCAGTTCAATTAAAGCATAACATCAAGATTATGGGCTGCTAAGATCTGGGATGAAGTATGTCATTGTTGTGTGCAGTTCTGAAAGATTTATAGCAAAATCTGTATCTGGGAAAGATATTCTCTGAAATGGTGCCACAGGGCTCTTTACTGAGCAGACAGTTATTTTATAAAACTGGGCTGTAGGGAGCCAGAGCCAGCAAAATTCAAGATTAAAATGATTTTTTGATTATTTTTTTTTTTTTTTGGGGGGGGGGGGAAGTTAACAGTGAAAGTAAATTAACCAGAGGAACAGAATCCTGATGAAAGAGGGAATATTTTTTGTCACCTGAACTTTACAAATTTGTATTTGAGGTGGTGCTGATTTATTTTTGTTTTAAAGATAGACTGTAGTCCAGTTGCAGGCTCTTAATTTTAGCACAATGAAATTTTGGGGGATTTGTCCATCAGGATGTTATTTCTATACAGGGTGAACAGGAGAAGGGAGGGTAGGCAAGAAGCAAAACGTAGATCAAATGCAACCAAGTAGATGTTATCATTTAGTCTCCTGCCCTTTACTGAGGAGAGACTGGGAACAAGTGTTTCAGCATCGAATGCTGCCCTAACAGCAAAATATTTCCTACAGGGCTTGCGAACAGTCTGATACAAAGCTGAGGAGTGTCACTATCATGAGATCTTAATGAAATAAAGCCTTGGGAATGGAAGTAAAAGATATACAATTTACCCAACAGCGATCCCGTTCTGGCTATTGTAGCCCATCTTGGGGCTTGTTTTGAACAGGGTCTGTCATGTACCTGCCATTAGCACACTTTCTGAATACTTCTTTTAAGTAGATAGTGAAATAATATTTATCATTTGTTCCATGGTAACAAATAAAATCTGCAAAAGAAAAAAAAAGAAAATCTTATTGTTCTCCCAGCTGCTGAAAGTGAAGCATGAGCGCAGTGACTTCCTGGTTCCCCTAGTGTGATCACTGAACAAATACAGTACACACAAATGTCAACTGTTGGATAGTCTCCTAAGTAGCCTTGTATGGTAGCCATCATTTTTTCCACCTGGACACCTATATCTACTGTGGTTCTCTGAGCCCCCTCTACACTAAATGGAGAAAAACAGACTCGTCAAGTGTGACTCATCCTAAAACAGACATATATAAGTCAAAAGACTCGTACCCCAAAGTCCTATTCTTTCTACTTCATGAGATGATTCAGTTCTAATGGAAACATCAACACCCTAGAAATAGAAAGTGAAGAAAGATGTGTTTTCAGAATGGTAGTAAACAGAGAAAACTAAATGTAGGAGAAAGATCCAGGGGCTGAAACATCAAACTGTTTGCCCTGGTTCTCAAAAGAGGTATATATCTTCACCCTAAATTTTTTATAATGGAAAAACTGCTGAGCACCATGTCCCTTTCCAAGTGTGTTGTACAATTACAAAGGAAAGCCTTGGAGACACTGAGAAATGAAAGACCAAGTGAAATTCAGAACTACTGTTTTCAAGCTGAATTTTATCTTGAAGGCTGTTGATTCTATATGAGATCTGAAGAAAGGGGTTTAAAAGCACCTGTTTTTTCTTGTTTTCCCAAAGACATCATAAAAGCTATTTCCTATTTCTACTGACGTTGTCTCACCTCTGTTCACAGCTACAAAAAGACAAGTATTGCACCTGAGGCAGGAAGCGTGAGGACAGTTGTTTTCCTTCTAATATATTTTCCACTTTTCCTGTTCAGAAATAATGATAGCTGAAGGTCAATACTCTGATAAAAAAAAACTGGGGAAGGTGCCAGTTCTACTGTGACCCATGCTACCTGTCAGGAAACTTCAAAACATTGGCTTCAGACCACTTTGAATAAGCTCATTATAATTAAGAACACAGTCAAACCTGAAATAAGGGTTGAACTGGAAAAAAGAAGTGTTCTAAATGTCTATGTTTATTTGGTCATTTAGCAGTTCATACTTGAGCACCTCCAACATTTCTTTGGAAAAAACTGTGAAGAAATGTTCTGTTCCTCTCTATGTATTTTCCAATTGTTTTCTTTGTCCATTTCATCATTTATAAACAGATCAGGAGATTATAATTTCCAGACATGTCTCGAGAAATTCAGCACATAAGCCCTTTTTCATTCAATCAAATTCATTCCAGAGAAAAACTCCTTGCCCAAAGTTGTTACAGATCTGCTGCATTCAGTACTTGTTCAAGCACAGATCTGACACTCAATAACACAACAGATTTTGTAGAAACATATCCAAGATCTCTGGATAACTGTCTTATGTTTTCCTCAGATGAGGAAATATATTCCCAGAGATGACAAACAGACATTGTGGCCACTTTTCATTTACTTAAGTAATTGCTAATTTTTGATATATATTTATGTTCAGATTCTTAAAGTTACTGTATTGGTACAGACTGATGACAGATAGTGCTAATTGTCTTAATCTTGCATGAATTGTTAATTTTTGATATATATTTATGTTCAGATTCTTAAAGTTACTGTATTGGTACAGACTGATGACAGATAGTGCTAATTGTCTTAATCTTGCAGGAATTTTCTTGTAGCTGACTGCATGACATTCTTCTGACATTCAGTAGTTTGTCATTGTAGGGATACTCTTCCATACAAGATTATTGTCAAGCACTTCTTTTCCTCTATTTATTGTTTATTTTATCTATTCCTTGGAGAAAATAAATAAATAAATAAATAAATAAATAAATAAAGTGTTTAACGGTTAGATGGTTAGGTATTTATTTTTGCAAATGTTTATGACTTAAATAAATCCCAGAGTATTACCTCTAAGAATCATTTATTTGTGCATTGAGTAATACTAATAATACTATCTGGGTACAATGCAGAGTTTTCAAAGTATCAACAAAATGTTGAAGTCCTTTTTATAAAAATAATAAAAAATAAAAGGGAAAAGACAGAAGTTGAAATACTATGCATTTTCAAATTCTCCTATCAACATACATCTGTCAAATAGTACAACCATCATATAATATCTTCAACTGTTTCACTATAAAATGTAGTAGCCTTCAGAGCAGGGGAGGTTATATCTCACTGACTGATAGAATCAGAATGCCTGAAGTCATTTATTGTCTGAAACACACACACATCCTCGGAGCCAGTTAAAATATGTAAACTTCAGTGAAGAAAACAGCAACACTAAATAAAACTTCTCAGCTCTGCCAAGGTCAATAGCTCCACAAAAAGGCCCTTGGAGCTCAGGAAACAGAGCAGACAGAGCTGTATTATATCATATTCTCCCACACTGACAACCACCTTACATTATGAATGATAGACATAAATTGGAGCTATTTGTTGAGCAAGTCTGCTTCTCGGTCTGAATATAGGAAGGGACAAGTTGATTTCTGGAAGTACTAGTTTTGGTCTGTCTATTATTGAGGGAACGAATAAAATAAAGTGAATTCATTTCTTATATTAGTTGAGAAAAACTTCAGATGACCTCGGAAAGAATGTGGAAAATGAAGAAATGATGCAAGGGAAGAAATGGACAACCAAAGAACCAATATACATAGAAAAATGAAAAATCCAACTCTGACTCCACAAGGAATTTATTATCTTGAGACGCTATGAATAACAAATTCTGGAGCATCCAGCAGATTATTTCAGGTACTTTTTATGAATGAGAAAAGCAGTTTTTTGTGCTTTGGTTTTGATGTGCCAAAATCTCATTAAGATACAGGAGCAATGCCTTCCCGGGCATTGAAGGGTTCAAAGTTCCTGGAACAGATGAAACACAGCTTGTGAACTTTCTGTTAACTCAAAGGAAAATAAATAATTGACAGCATCCAATACCTAGAACTGCTAGAATAGGAATTAATGAAATCACTCACACCAGGAGTGATTAGATATAATTTCTCTGTTTCTCTGTCTAAATACTGCATGGGCTTTAAATTTCTCTTTCACAATGTTAAATTGATGTCTTGACAAGAGAGAAAAAATACTTAAAATGTGTGAAACCTACTAGCAGACTGATGGTTATTACTTTCCTGCAATGTGATTTGAAAACATTAATCTAATGGGAGATAAGCTTAGGTGTTTCATGAATGAATGGGATATATGTTCATCATCCCCTGCTTCAGTCTGCAGACTTAAGGGTGTAGCAAAACACTAATACAAAGTTAAAAGAGAAATTAAAACAGCGCTAATGACCAACAGAACCTCATGAAACAGCTCATGACCTCCCTCTCATATTCTCTCCCTTACCAGTGAAAAGCCCTGTTAATTTCTTTTCATTTACATAATTGTAAAATCAACATGATGCAATGTGGATGTTTTTCTTTCTCCCTCCTTTCTTCTGCCCTGAATGTCCCCCCAAATTTCTCTCTTTATTTCCTGTAAGACTTTGCACATTCAAAGCAGAAGACATGGCTAGATGGCCTGACTTAATATAGTATTTTCACTGGGCAACCCCAGTTTGCATAAAATAATTAAGGGAGCTGGGATGAGAAATGGACTGGCACGGTGATGGAACTGGCAGGCTGGAATAAATTAGTTCACTGATCAACAGTGAACAAGCAGAGCACATGTGATCTTTAAAAGACAGAGCCAGAGGGAAAAGAGCAATGCCACATTTCAGATGTCTTTAAGTCTATTCCAGGACATTATATACATATTTTTGATGAATGGATTGTTTACTGATGATCTAAAGCATGCAAGACGTGATTCCATTTATGTAGCATTGTATCCCCTTGCAATTTTTAATGTAATTATCTTCACAGCATCTTTCTGGGCCTGGATAGTACTACTATTTTTTATTCTGTTGATGAAGATCTAAGCACTGAAAGACTGATAGCTAGGTACATGAAAATAACTGGGAGATTACCTGCTGCCAAACTGCCATTGTACACACCTGAAGGTGGAACTAAGAGTCTCATTAGTTATCTCATTTTGGTTTTGGTGAATCCTCACTGAAAAGTAGAAATGAGCAAGAAGAATTGAATTATAGACTATCTGCTTTCACAGTACTCTAGCTGCAATATCACAGACCATCTCCCACATCAAGATCAGTGAAGTTTTTGCCAACAGCTTCCCTGAAATTAGACACAGACTCTATCATAAGACAAAACCCTGTTTTGGTGCTAAGTTTAGGTATTCTTGAATGTGATTCCTGAAAAGGAAATAATGAATGGGAAGACTGTCATATAGTTATGTGGGCAATGAGTAACCCAGGCAAATAGCAGCGTGTGTGTTCTTGGACAACTTGTGCGTGGCTTAAAGAAGATCTGAGGTGCTGTCAGACACATGCTATGAATCATACAGAAAAGTTGTCTGCTGTACAGGAGTGGGTGGACTTGCTATTGTGTTCCCACCCATTCATATCCAAATTTTCGTCCTCATCCAAAGCTGTAGAATATCAGAGGAGAAACTGCAGTTTATAATCACTTCTTCTGTATCATCTCTACAATGCTACGTGATTCCCACAGCTACATTTAAGATCCATGCTGCTGGAACACTTCAGCTAATTCCCATTTGTTTTTTAGTAGAAATGTCAGTCTCATGAGACACATTTCATTTTCCATGAAGGCTTCATCTCCTTATTTTCAGAATAATATTAAATCTTAACTGGAAGAAATTCTGCTAATTACCTTGCAAAAAAAAAAAAATAAAAATAAAAAAAAAAAAATATATATATATATATATATATATATATATAAAAATCTTTTCTCATCCTATAGAATCATAGAACGATTTGGGTTGGAAGAGACCTTAAAGATCATCTAGTTCCAGCCTTCCTGCCATGGTCAAGGACATCTTCCATTAAACCAGGTTGCTCAGTCCTGCTTAACACTTCCATTAAAAATAATGGAAGAAAAGGTTATTATTCCTGAGACATGTAGTATCCCAAATTTGAAGGACAATCAGGAAATCTCCTAAAATGCTGCAGCCAAGAAAAATCCTCTGTAACACCTGAGAACTTGATGTAAAGCTGGTGTTTCTTAAATTTCGTATTTCAAAGTTCCCTGGTTAAATATATGAGAGCTCCAGGGCCTCCTTCTGAAAAGTAAGTCTTCCCTAAGACTCTAAGATCTGATATCTTTCTTGTAGAACCTGCTTTTATTAGATGTGACTTTTTTTGTGGGGAAAAACCCACAAATTTTTCTAGTTGTGTGGAGCTGGTCATAGAAAGTCTCAGAAGAGTGGGAAGACAGAGCATTTTTCTCTCTAAAATGTGCAGGAAGTGACACAAACACACACATTTATGCATTTAACTGTATCAGCAGACACCAAAATATGATTTTGGGATTCCATTTCATCTGGTAGCTTTGTTCTCCTACTCTTTAGTTCACTTTGGAAATAAATTCCGCTTTCTTTGGCCTGATTGCATCTTTTCTTGGGAAAGGGATAATTATCTAGGTAAGCTCGCTCTTTCGTGTGTGCATTTTGATTCACATTCAGACCAACTGCCTGGTTTCTGCAGAAAATCAGGGGGTTTTTGCATTGTCAGGGAGCAACTGACTGGAAAGAAAGAGTGGAACATGCTGTCACTCCTACCCATGGAATCCAGATATTGTGGCATTAACTGTGTCTTCTGGAGTTTTAGGGGGTGGGAAGGCTTTCATTAAGAGTAGAAGGGACAAGGTGAAGTAGTTATGTGCTCCCATTTTAAAGGGAAATAACCCCATATGCAACATTCACAAGTACACAAATCAGAATAATTAATCTTGGATAGAGACAAGCCTGATTTGATAGCTTGATGCACAGAGCTTTTTATCTTTTTCTGAAGAAATGTATACAATCCTTTCTTCATTATGTGCATTGCAGCAGCATTTTGAAGCTCTCAGCATTATGCTGATCAAGCTAGAGCTAACAGGGAAAACAGAGATGCAGAGCTGAGTTCAATTGCCTCAACAGATGCATACAGTGTGATTTGAGATGTCCCAAGGTACTTGAAACATTTACATAGGTTTGGAAGGTATGACAAAGGTCCTATAAGAATTGCACATATTTTTGTGACTGAAACTGGAACTGGAGGCCACTACCCTCGAGTCCTTTAGATGGCTCTAAATACCTATGCTTAGGTACTAATAGGAAACTATATATTAGAATATTTGCTTATTTTATAATTGTACAGTTCCAAATTATTTTTGAATGAAATACAATGCAAAATTAGGTATACAATATAAAATATTTTTTACTGTGCCTGAATAGATTTGCACAAAACTACCCCAGAGACCAGTGGCAGAGGGAAGAGCGGTGCCCAGATCCTCCTCAATGCAGCATGGAAAGTAAAGCATCGTGAATAAACACCTCATTCTATGCTGATCCACTGATATCCAGGGACAGGTAACAACACTGTAAAGTACTGGGATGAGGCTGTCTCTGTTCAAAACAAAGCCAAGCAGAGGTGGCTACTGAATTCAGCATATTTTTCTAGTGTTACTATGGAAATTTCTAGGGAATTTGCTGTAAAGCAGGTGTAAAGGAACTAAGCCTGGGAGCTGCTAGGTAAAACATATAAAATTTATAATTCTTCAGTGAACTTGATATGGCCAAAGTTACAGCAGATGGTTCCTCTGCTTTCCTGCTGTGCTCAGTTCTGAGTGTGACGGAATTACAGCCTAGCACAGCTCTGTGTTTCCAAACATCACCACTTAGACTCAGCTCTGAACAAAAGCTAATTGATAGTTTGAGCAGTAAAAGGTTTTGTAGTAACTTTCTAAGTCTTTAAATTACAGAGGTGGGGAGGAGAGAGTGTGAAGGGAAGTATGAGCTGGTGCTGTGTGTGTAGGGGGATAAGATGGAGAGGAGTTCAGGTCTAAAATTGCAAAGCTGTGTCCTCTATGTGAAAACTCTGTATCTTACTGTCATGTTTTCCAGATGGAAAATCCTGGGGG
Source organism: Nesoenas mayeri (assembly GCF_963082525.1). NCBI lineage: Eukaryota > Metazoa > Chordata > Aves > Columbiformes > Columbidae > Nesoenas > Nesoenas mayeri. The sequence continues at coordinate 4,787,830 of NC_137543.1, forward strand.
TGAATTCAAAGTTCTTTAATTGTGATATGTGATTCATTATGATAATCTTGGCATGGCAGAAGGGGATGGGGAATAAACAAACAATGAAACCTTCTCCATCTGTAATGTTCTTATTTTAATGGTCACTTGACATTAGTTGTTCAGTAGCAGAAACACTTCAGCAATTAAATACAAATGTACTGCTGACACTAGGAATGAGAGCAAGCTAAAGAGTGTCATTAAGCTGGAAATGCAGTGGATTTATCTGAACCTCAGCATTTATGCTCTTCTTGCACATAGTTAATCTAGCAGGTAGAAAAGTGTTTTGCATACTATCTATACACATCTCATGTCGTTCAGTAAGCAGAATATGGAGGTGCCTCTGGGATGTCATATAACCCTTTTGTGGAATACAGAAAACAGTTGGGCTGAAATACTATCCAGAAAATAAAACTACTATGTATCTTCTCAGTGATATTGAGTTGATGACTGATAGTGAGGTGCTCAATGTCAAAATATTAAGTATTTCATTGCCCAGACAAGTGGTCAAGGGAAGAGCAAAATGTCACGCAAAAAAGCAAGGCCCACCTCAGGTCACTCTGACTGCTGTCCAGGAGTGGGGTCATAAACAGGGTATGACCATCCATGCAGTGGAGGTGGAATTCAGTTTTCAATTTCAGAACTACAGATTAGCTTTCAAAACTTTCTTAAATTCTGTTTTAATCCAAGTTTTATACGTCAAGCCATTGGATCAATGTGTTGTCAAGTTTTGTGCAGGAAGATTTGTTCCAGTCCTAATCTCCAGCATAAAAAGTAGACAGTAAAAAATGTCAAGTTCTCTTATTGCCCTAGTTTGGACAAATCATTGAAAATAGCTGGGGTTTTCTTCCCCCTTTCTAGCTAGCAGCAGAGGCAAAGTAGAATTTATTTTGGATGACATTATACTCATATCTGTTCCAAGGAAATATTATGGATATGCACTCACCTTATTGGTCAGCAAAAGGAAATGAATAGTGAAATACCACTGAAATTTTATCTAACCTATTTACTGAGTGAAGAATAGGTATGGATCTGTTTTGCATAATCCTTTATGCAAGAAATCTTTGAACAGAAAAACATTTGAATACAAATTATTCTGAAGCCTATCCATTGCTAATGTTTGAAGCAGCACTTTCACCTGCTTGGAATGAGAAAGAGCATTAATACTTACAAATCCATGGCTGATAATTTTTCTGTGTCTTTTGGACATTTCATTTTCCCTTTCAGACCTTGTTTTCATAGGAAAGCAGGATAATTATGCTGGTGGCTGCTTTTATTCTGGTATGAAAGTCTCTTTTTTTTTTTTTTTTTTTCAGATTGGTTTGTGTCATTTAGGAAAGAGTTTAAAGATAAATAAAAAATAAAGATTTACTCTGACTTTAGAATAAGGGTGTTTACACCACTGTGTGATTTATAATTATAGATTCTGATGTTTTCATAATAGACTGTCTAATTTTTTGTGTCCAATTTAGGTGTGTTGAATAGGATTCTCATGTCCCTAAATACTTAATGGAGAAAAATTAATTCCTCCAGAGAGTTCATTCAGAATATTAGCTGAACTCAGATGTCAATTTAAGTGGTATAAATGCTCCTTCTGTCTTGTATCTGAATGATGTTACTTTGGGACTGTCACCACATGCAGTGGTGGTCCTTAAACCCTCTTGTCACTGACGGGAGACTGACCAAATCTTTGACTGTCTTCTCATCCATGAATGTTCCCATAGCTCTCAACACCCCAACATCCAGATCAAACATTGGTTTCCATAAATACTAAGCCATGCTTGAGACAATTTTTATCATCCATGAGCTATTTAATAACATTGATCTTGGATACCTATAGCAGTACTTACAATAGTAGAGAAAACCTTATCAAATATATTTATTGGAATACAACCTATGAGATGTTCACCAAGTTTAACAACTCAAACTTTTTTGGTCTAATTATGTGACAATACTGACTTTATTCTTAATATCATCAAAGACTGTCATGTTCAGGACTAGAAGGGCTCTTCTTCATGATAATGATCTATTTTTTGTATTCTTTTCCAGAGATCAGGTTCTGTGGGGAACTCAATAATCATGGTTTGTTTCTGCAGGGTTACATAGTGGTGGTAGCAACCACACATGAAACTCATCATATTCTGCTCCAGAGCAGATATTGGATTCCTCCACAATACTGCAGGAAGAAACTTTAAAATATTACGGAAAACACAGTCTGGATGGGTCAGTCACTAGGCAGGAGAGAATGAGAACATGGGGCAGCTGCATTACAATTCTGAAGAGATCACATCATTGCTTGAAAGCCAAGACGTTAAAACATCAACCAAAGGGAATTTTAGAGCATTTTCTGTAGAGAGATAAAAATGTTGTCCATCTGAGTCTATGTAGCAGATCAAACTAGTAATTAATTATTTTGCTTCTGGAATCAATGGGAAATTTCTGTCACAGGGCTTGAACAATGTTGTGTTACGCAAAGCATTTGAGTCTTGAACGTATTTGATGTCCCTCAGGCTGTATGTAGTCTCAGAAGGACTGAATTCATATTGAGCTCTGAAGTCAGCTCACCTAGTGAAAACATGAGGTCCTAATCTCCTGATCTGTCCATCGGTACTTCTAATGTGACCAGGGGAAATCTGAAGGCCAAATATGATTTCATGTATATTGCACTATGGCCAGTATTTTAGAAACCTCTTTGATCATGGGTTTCTTCTAGATATGAGAATGAAGATGGACAGTTCTAGCCTAAGAACTTCCCAATAGCTCTTTCCAAGAACTATGCAGCTAACCAGAATTTTGCAACAGATTTTTCAGCAATAGTTGCATATCAGACTACATATGGGGTGAGCCAGCTAGTTTGTTCAATGAGGGAAATGTCACCAAAGTCTTCCTACCAGTGCATTAAATATTTATTGTCTTTTTCTCCTTTGCTCCACTGTATCAACAATTTAATCTCCCATTTCCTAATCATGCAACAATTTAGCTGGATTAAGCGAATTTGACTGACATCTAATGCAAACACAACTGTATCAAATAGTTTTCTTGGCCACTTTCGCATGTGTACTTGAAAGCTGCTGGAATATGAAGCTTGAAAATATTTGTAAGCAAATGATTTGTCTATGGAAGAAGAAACCTAACATTAATATTTCACATCACAAAATGAATATAGCAAATATAAACATTTATTACTTACCTGTTTCATCTGAGTGGAGACATTATGACATGTTTATAAAACATCTTTGATAAAGGAAGCTTCAAGGTATTTTGCAAGCAAAATTATACAAAATAACCACATATCCCAATCCTATTTTGCATTCAACATGTATAAACACTGCCAGCCCTTCTCTCAGGAAATGAAGATGTTGTGCCCGATTGCATATTCAGGGTAGATGTATTTGCACTACCTTCTGGGGACCGAATCTGTGGGGCTTTATCACTACCACTGAATTTGATGAAATTAGCATAATTTTGTCTGTTTATTGTTCCTTTTTTCTTTACAATGTTGAAAACTAAATTAAGCTTTGTGGCATTTTCTTTTAATTTTCTTTTCTTTTCAAAGAAATTTCTTCTTTTTTTTAAGCATTTGGTGAAAATGATTGAGTATTGCTGGCAAAGCAACAATGTTTGTATCATGCTTCCATTGCATCTTTACAAATAATTCCTCTTTTCTTTATTCCCATGGCAAAACAGTAATTTAGATCACTGACGTTGTAAGAGAGATGTTTTTGCCTTCCAAATAACTCCAGCTTAAAAATGCTTTCAGATAAGACTGGGGTCAAAGAGAGAGTATTTGGTAGAATATTTTCATGAAAAGGTTTGCATGGGGAATATGCTACTCAACTTCAAAGTGCCGCAGTGCAGATATTGCTTTGGAAACACTTAAAACATTCTCAGAAACCTGTTTGTTTTGTGTTTTTCAAGTTTCATGACTCGTATACTGTATTACTTTGGAAATATCCAGCTGTCTGGAACAGGGAAGGTTTCATATGAACCCCTGGAATGGCTGAAGTTTAGATAGATTTACGGTTTCCTCCACTGGTTCCAGTATCAGCATGACCTGAAAGAACAGGTGAAAAATGCCCCATATGTCACTTTGCCGTTAAGCTTATTGGGAAATCTTCCTTGTCTCTACTCAGAGCACTTCTGACTCACAAGTTTTCCTCAGAAATACAGGTTGTTTTTGCTTTAAGAAATAATTCAGACCCACAGTAGTGGATCTGCACTGAAAACCAGTTGTTTTTAAACATTTGGTATTTGTATTCATATTATACATTTATTTTTTTTTTTTAATTAATACTAAATCTACCCCAGAAGTGTGGTCTGCATGCCCATTTACAACTTGATCACTTTACGTGAACCCCAAATTTCTTCTGCTCCTGTTTCTTATAAACAGAGTTTGGTTGGTGTCTGCCAAGCTCTGTGATAGAAACCAAAGTACTACACATGGAAATTATTGTGAGATCCTTCTCAAAACTTCTGTCTTGATTCACACTAAAACACTGATGCAAAAACACAGACTAGTTTGATGACATCAAACCTCTTCTCCCTACACAAACATTCTAAGTGACACAAGAGGTCTATGATATTGTCTCCAAGATGCTTTACAGCACAAATCAGAGCTGGCTACCTATCTGTATGTATTATCTAGAAGTTATAGCATGATATGCAAATCTGAAGGACCAGCCATGGCTAGGCTGAATCTTCAATTTGTACATATAACCAGGATTACCCTACCCCAGCTGGAGAATTCTGCACTTGTCTGGTTAAATTTCATATGGTTGGTGGTTGCCCAGATGTCTAGTCTATCCAGATCTCTGTGTAAGACCTCTTTACCCTTGAAGGAGTCTGCAGCTCCTCCTAGTTTAGTATCATCAACAAACTTACTGTATGTATGTTTGATTCCTGCATCCAAATGGTTTATTAGAAACTTTAGAGAGCACTGGCCCTAGAACTGAGCCCTGGAGAACCCCACTGTTGACTGGCCACCAGCCTGATCTAACTCTATTTATTAAAACTCTCTGAGCTCAACTTATCAGTCAATTTTTCACCCACCATATTATGGACTTTGAGAGACAGTATTAGAAGGTTTGCTAAAATAAAAAAAACCCAGCAACCCGCATCTACTGTCTTCCCTTGGTCAACTAGATGGCTGGTCTTGTTAGGAAAGGACATTAAGTTAGTTAAACTAGCAGTAATATAATTAAAGTTGTTAATCCACACACTTCCTAGAATCTACTCCTTTTCCTGGCACTACGCTATCCCTGACACTGCTCCTCTGGAGTAATGTCACGAACTCTGGAGTCAATAATTCTCAACCTGTAACAGTAGGCAACTCTATTTCAAAAGTTAATCTCATAAGAGAAGAGGCAGCCCTTTCTAGAGAAACTGATAAGACAGAGCAATTATATTTCCCAGGAGATAAAGTCCATCAAAGCTTCTCACCATATGCTGTGATGAGGTGGATGGGACACAAGCACAGTAATGGTAGAAAAATGGGATCAGCCACTGTAAGAGTCAACAGGCACCCAATGGGTTGTAGCATATCCCTTCTCCAGTGCATCTTTCTGAAACAAACTCAGAGTACTGTGTACAGGTAAAGCAAGAATAAAATAATAATAAAACAAAACACTGCAATGAGTGGTTGTTTTCTTGAGGAGACCTTCAGAAAGAGACCAACCGTCAAATGACAAATGTGAATGGCAGCATGTAAGGCATGGCTGGATGACTAAATATCTGTTTGAGATACAGCTGAATCGTTCAAAGAAGCAGGATTCTACAGGCTGATGTTCATGCATGAGAGAAGCATGAGAAACAGTCATATTTCATGCTCAATAAAGTGTCTTACTATCACCTTGTATTCGACAACGTATTAATGCTGACAAGTATCCAGTGTATCAGATTATGAGGAGGCATTTCTTGAATAGTGCACAAAATTCTGCTATTTCTTTTCAATTTGTTTTTGATTTCACTTAGTGAGGAAGAGTTAGAAAAGCAAACATTACAATTTTGTTGATCAATGCATATAAAGGAGATGAACACATAGTTTTCATTAGGATAGATGCGTCATCAAGGAATTGAAAAGGTTAAGAACAGAAAGTTAACAGTATATGTGGGAGTTTATAGAGCCCCAGGGCAGCAACAAAAATAAAAGTCATTCTACAGTCAGATAGTGTTAGTAGATCTTACTTCCATTATTAGTATGAGATCAAATGATATTTTCATTTTATTTTTTAGATTTTAATTTTAGTCTAATACAAGAAAGTACTGCTTTATGAAACTTTGAACAGATTGCCAAAAAAAGAAACAGTTTCTTGGTTAGAGGTAGGCATCTTTGTCTAGAAAAAATACATACACGAAAAGGGACTTAAGAGAAAAGCAAAAGAAAGAAAGAAAAAGTGATCAGAAAACAACAGAACTTGTCCTTTTGAGAAAAGATGAAATTAATAGTCCTTACCTCTGAATGTATTTTAAGACAGGTTTGAAAGAAACCTCATCCCTGTTTCCAGATCTGGCAAATATTCATGTTCTCATATGTAAGCAATAGCTTAACTGTTTAGCAAGATCATGACCTGAATATGTGTAATGGATTAATCTTTCAAAAAGACTCAGTTGAAAGGGGAATATACCAGAGGCAGACATCAATTATTTTGTTTATATGAGAAACAAAAATCATGCATTGGAAATAGGAATCTGGGATAACTGAATGAATTTATAACAGAGAAAATGTCATCTAAATTTTGGGAATTGTTCCCAGCTGGTAAGGTCTGACAGACTATAAAACATCTTCATTACAAAAGTGGTGGCAGTGTTACCCCTTGGGAAACTTAAATAGAAGAGAATCTGCCCCAGGGAGCAACAGGGAGGTGATTGGAAAGTGGTGGCCTGACCTAAAGAGTCTTTTCTATCTAGTGCAACCATGGCTCTACGTAATAGACTTGCCAGCTTCTCAAAAGCAAAGTAGGAGCTGAATCAATCTCATAATGCACTAATAATAGGGATAGAAAAATGCCAAAGCCACATTTAAAGGTGTTATGAGTAGGAATGACAAAACGGGATGAATACTGGGACCCGGCTTCATGAACTGAAACAGACCATAAAACATGTAGTTGAGCAATATTATCAACATCAGTATGACAGCATGCTTAGCTCAATATACCTTCCTCCATGATAATAATAATTATAATAACAATAGTACCAATAATTATGAAGATTAACAGGGTGTTTTGCTTGCTATATCTTCATTTCATTTGATTCCATTGTGTTCTACAGAGAACAGACATTTTGCAATTACCTTCCACATGCTGCTAGTACCTTCACAGACTTTTTTCACCTTCCCCTTCAGTCGTCTCTTTTCCTGGTTGAGAAGCATCGGTCTACTTAGTTGTTCCTCTTATGAGAGCTTTTGCAAATTTTCATTCATTCCTGCTCTCCCTACTCTATACGTTTGGACATAAGGGAAACCAGGATGAATGCTGATTGTAAAGGCCATTGGAGTTTGGGTGGGCTGTTGGAAGTTACTGTAGTCCTTGTTCTCCATGTTCATACACACTAAATCACTCGCAAAATCGACAATGAGATAAAATCAGAATAACTGGGAAGTGCAGAAGGGCTCAGGGAGGAAGAGAAATACAGATATTTGACTACCATGTTGTCATCGTCTCACAAGTGTTGCAGAGCAGAATGTTTTTTTCAAGCAACACTATGATTAATATTTTCACATTCCCCAGGAGTCTTTGTAAGAGAAAAAGATGCAAGAACTTTTTACTGAGAGAACGTGGAGATTCAACTTTGCTGTTTCTCCAGGACCCTATGGGCCCTTTCTATTTGTGCTCCTTCTGGACATGGGTTTGGCCATTTTCTCTCTTGGTATATGATGCTTAGTATCTTCTTGGAAGACTTCCAGTATGAGTTTTTATTTTTATACAATGGTAAAAGTTGCTATAAGTTTCATAAGCTTTTCTGGGAATAGCTGTTCCATCACCTTGCGATCTCTGGACCCAATTAAGACACGTGAGCTACACAGGGTAATTCAATGTTTGCATGCTGCAGGAACTCAGAATAGATCAGACTTGATCACGTTCGATCTATAAAAAATACATTGCTCAGTGTTTTTCAGAAACTACCATGTATATTCATTCAGATATGGAGACAAAATAGAGAGGAGAAAAAAAAAACAGATATATTTCAAGTTCAGCTGTAAAATTTGTGTTTCCTTGGCCAACAAAGAGGCAGAAATATAGCTTCTGTTCATTGTGTAATTCCTTTTGTTATCTGAATAGACACCAAAGGCTAAGAATAAAATTCCTGTCCTGTTAAAAAGTCCTGTCTTCTTCAGTATAAATTGAACTTGTCTCTCTAAATATTTTACAAGATATAATTCTTTCTTTAATTTCTCTTCAAATTTCTCTTTGCTTCATTATTTTTCTACTGGGAACAAATGCCAGATTTGTTAGAATATATTACTTTCCCTATGGGTCACCTCTAAGCTTTTTTATCGTGTACTTTTTCCTTATTCTGACAGAATATGAGGCATTATCAGATATGCCCTCTGCTTATTGAGTTCTGCCTGATACTATAATTGTAATATACATGAACTAGTACTTCATGCTTACATTGTGCCTTACATTCAAAGATCTAATAGTAATTCAGAAAGAGGTATAAAATATTAATGATCTGTATAAAAGAAGTGGAAATGTAAAATGAAGAGAAGAGAGGAAAAGGAAGTAATTTTTCAACCTTATTTTATTTTGGTTCTTCAGAAAGAAGAGAATATTTCAACACAGAGGGAAAGAAAATAAAAAAATACAATTTCATTTTTAGTGAAAAAGAGCAAGTTTAAATGACTTTTATGAAAACGTTAATTTTGAGACACTACCTGGTGAAAGTCTACAACCATCTTTATTTATACATATCACCCAATTAATTCACCAAACAACATTGCCAGGCAGGCAGTGTTATTCTTCAGGCTTCAGAGATTTTAAAAACTGAGTATGTCAGAGAATGTGCTAAGTCGCACATTAAATTTGAAGAAAAAGCTGAACAAATAATGTAGAACTCCTGGATACAAAAATCAATCTTCTATCCATGTTACATGCAAACTGACACATATTGTTTTCTGCAGCCCCGAGAGATAATTGTAGGTAAAATTGGGAAGAGCCCTGTGTTGGATTTTGCTGCTTACAGTCCATTACTTGGTATCTCCATCTGAGATATTAATATCAACTCTTAAAATCTCTCTGGAAGTCCTTAGGTAAACAGAAGACTACAGTTACAAAGTGTTGTAATTGTTTCACTACAGACTCCCTCTCCTAGAGGGCAAAAAATAATGTAATGGTCCATCAATCTGTTTGTCATCATCATATAGGATTTTTCCTTGATTTGGACCCAAAATTCAAGGCACAGTTGACAGTGCAAATATCTTTCACTGCAAAAGCACGTTGATTTTGAAAGGCATCGATTGGTAGGCTGCTGCTTTTTCTACACACTCTTACCACAGAGATGAAAACATTTAGTACCACACAAGGTATTATTGAGGTGCTTTTGACAGCATTTCACACCTCATTTGCTGCCAAAGTTATTAGATTTTAGTAAATGGTCAAAGAGTAAATTGACTCTAAAGAGCTCCTTTAAAGCACTGAGGCATGAGATTAGAACGATTTAGAAATTATCTTGATCTTTACTTCATCTTGTGCTCAAAGTAGAGGTGCCCACCTCTTCTAGCTACCTACCTGCTTATTTGAAAGCAAATGCTTAAGGTTAATATAAGCTGTGAAATGATTGCCATTTGTAAGTGGCCTCTGGCAGTTGAATTAGTGGGAAGGGTACCTTGGATAAAGCAACTGTTTGAATGTAGATTGACTGATACTATTTTTAATGACAAAAAAACTTAACAAGTCTGAAATGAAGACTGACAAGCAAAGTCAAGTGCTTTTGCTAAGGATGAAAATATCAAAACTCAAACCAACTTGTGATAATGATGTGAACTGAGTTCAGTGAGACACATCCTGAAGACTATCCTGTTAGCACCAGGATCTGATGAACACATAACATAACATCTCACAGTTTTATACCTATGTAAAAGTACTATTGTGCTAGCTTCACAGGAAGAACACCAGTTTTCTTAATTGTTCTGCTTTTTTACAATAATTTTTCACAATAACAAGCACTATGCATTATCATTCCTTCACAATATCATCATTAATCCACTTTATTACTCTTAAGTCCCACTCATGTCTTACCCATCACAGAGAGACCATCAGGCTTTGCTCTCAAAGGCAATATGGGAATGGAGCACTCAGTGTCCCCTCAAAGTACGTACATGCTTCTTCCTTCAGTTATAAACATGCACAAATCTCCTAGGTCACTTAATCGCAGAAGCTCAGTACCAAGTGGTTTCAAGTAACGCTTTAAGTCTTCAAAATTGCTGCTTCTAGCTGAAGTACTTTCAGAACATTTACATCAGCTACTACCAGGTCTAGAGGTAAATCTAAAAGTTATTTCAACAGGTTGCTTACTGTTCTGAAGTTTGAATGCACCTATAGTCAAGAAAACAAACAGTGTAATTTATCTTTAGGCATCCACAATATATATGCTGTGTACTTAGGTGCTGTGGGATGGAGGTGAAAGTCTTATATCTTGCTGCTACCTGATCCTTTTCTGAAAGACTCATTGTTTTCTTTGCAGTAAGGACAAGCAGCAGCATCAGCATGGCTCCCATAAATTGAGGAAGACATGTTAGTTTAAACTACGTACACAAGGGGACAATTAGGCCTCCAGTCTTCTTGCCTGTCTCCCTGAAGATATTTTATATTTCCTGGAGGAATTCCTACAACTCAGGGCACTTTTTCTCAACAATTACAAACTTCCCACTCAAATCACTTAGCTTCTGGGAAGTTTTCACAACACCTAACTTGGTTTCATGAATCTGTGTTAGCTGAAAAAAGAGCTCTGAAGTGGCTAAAACCAGGCAGGGCACCCCATTTATCTTTTTCTTTGTAACACTGACTTGTCATTTCAGGACACATTTGTTCACATACTATCCCAAGCCACTTTCTAGGAAATGCATTTTGGTGCCTGATGGTTTACTGATGGCAAAACGTCTTTGATTTATTCCTTAAAAGCTTTCCAGATGAACTATTAGTTTTCTTCCTTGGCATCAAGAAGCCATTGGAAAAGCATGGTTATAGCTATAATTTAAAAAAGAAAAAAATCATTTTTTTCACTCTATAACACAGTTGCAGGAAACTCTTTAGTTAAATCAATTGCTGATAATTAGAGTACTACTCCTAGCTGTGCCTAAATCATATTTGATTGGGGCTATTGTGTTAGTTCTTGCCATGAACTGTATTTCATTGCATCTGAATTATTCTAAGTGATCCTGTAATCCTCTCACTTTCCTTCGATTCAAAGATGAATGTCTTAGCTTTACACTACTATATTATCAAAACCTCCTCTCTAGACTAATGTGTTAGCAAGAGCCATTTTTCATCGAATGTTAGGCCTGACAAAGAATTATTATTCTAATGTGTTGGGGAGATTAGCTCATTTTCACTCAAATTCTGCCTTCCCATTCATCACTCTCCTGCTGTTGGGACTTCCAAAATGATTTATTCAGGCAGAAAACTTAAGTATGGTGGAGGAGAGCTGAAAATACACAAATGGCATGGGAAATGTCATTCCTATCCACTGTGCTCCACTAAATGCAACTCATGAGTTGACAGTGTGTCTCTTCATTTGAATTATTATGAACTGTGACTCTTCTTAGTCCATCTCATCTTTACTGGTAGCATCTCCCTAATACATATAAAATAGATACTCCCTATCAGGTCAATCAAAAACATCTTTTTATTGCCTCTTGTTGCTGGCATCAGCCCATATTACTGATAAACCACTGTCTTTTAATTAAGTTTCAGTTTATTCAGGGCTATAACAGAGCTCAAAATATGGCCCTATTTGTACCATGAATTATCTGGACAACGATGTTGTGAGTATGTTAAAACTATGAATAAAACTAATATATCTATGATGGTTTAGAATGGCTGACAGAAATTCATATGTCATATTTAGCTGCCCTGGTCAATGGTGTAATATGCAAACTAATACAGTGAAAATCCAGCAGATGGGACTTCTGGCTGACAAGGAACTCAGAAATATAATCTTTATAATGAAGTCAAATAGAAAAGAAGTCATTCAGGATGATGGAGGAGCATAAGAAAAAAGGGGAAAGGTTGACATAGCATCAACCAAACTGAGAAAACGGATGATGGGAAGATGACATGAGTTAAACCAATGGAAGAATGAGGCAGTCTGAACTGCAATAATCTTGGGGAGTTAAGATGAAACCAGTGAAGGAATCCAAAAAGCATCTTAAGATTTAGTGAAATCTCAGCAATGAACAAGGTGTAAGTTTTCAGCAGTTGTTCAAAAAAAAGGGCTATACAAGGAAGGAAGGCTGGCAAAAGAGTAGCAAATCTTTCTTACAATGTGTAGACCTTGAAATCTTGGCATGGGATACAGCTTATATACAGATCAAGAAATTCTTGGTATCTATCCATTGATAGTCTAAATGAAAATATTAATCTAAAAATATATATATATATTACTTCACTGTATAGATATATGTCTCTGAGCTGTCACTATAATTCAGTACTGATCTTGGTGGTAAAATCTGTGCTATTTAGGTTTCATTTAAACTGATCAAGTGTAGATGTCTCTATAAGGTGACACAAATTATCTCCTAAACTCCATTTACTCTATTGACTAGATCCTTATTGACTATAAAAGGAGCCCAAGGTGACTTGTTCCAATCTGTCCTATCACAGCCTTCATTAAAACAAATGAATCTCACCTCTGAAGTAAGAGATTAATCCCACTCTTGCTTGTACTAGAGCTCTTTCATCATCATCCTGGCATTTCTGATATTCTTCATCTCACATAGTAGCTGAGCCACCTTTTCCTGCAGAAAGCTTTCCCAGATTCTCATGTTTTGGAATAGTCCACAAAGCCTCCCTTTTTGCTGCTTGATTTCTTACTTGCTTTCAAACTTGCCATCTGCCCCACCTCTTGCTCCAGTGGTTTCAGTTTAACCTTTCATTAAGGAGTTTGTCTGTGAGAGGACAAAATGTTCCTAAATTTATTGTGAAGAAGAGATTCTTTTAGAATAACTCCATTGCTATTTGACAACTTTGCTCTCTGTGACTAATTCTGTTCACCTCCTCATCATAACTTGTTGGCTTCTCTGTGTTAGGAGGAAAGTCCTGCCAACAAGAGCCTATAATCAGGATGTTAGTACCTGCATATATTTCTTCTTCAGTCACAGACTGACTTGGAGATATTTTTAAAAGATTGACTAGATAAACCCAGATTAATGTAGTGTAACTTTAAAGTTGCACATCCTTTGAGAAAGTGTTAGCCTAGTTCTCCTCCGGAGGTCCTTTACAACCTAAATAGAATAACTAATAATTCTATATCCTTATGGTAAAGACAAAAAGGACAAAAAACCATAGGTCAGCATTTCTCAAGAAATTACAGAATCTAAGATCTACAGAGGAATTCTTCATGAGCAGAAAGATAGCTTTCTTTTCAGCAATGTTTTGAGATTTATACATTAGCAACTGCATTCATTATTAGACTGTCATCAGCTTTCTTTGAACAGTTTTCCATCTACCTTTGGACCTCATTGCCACTAGCTATCATCAGAATATAGATAATGTTCCCCAATAATTTCTATAGGGCAAGAAGAGAGGACTTATTAAGGTGTTTAACTAACCCGAAAAGTACACAATCTCTTTTTCTTGAATATTTGCAACTTAGAAAGTCAGCACAAAAATGGCAGTCTGCGGAGAACAAAAATATTTAGGGAGTTGCAGTATTTGAGCTCTTCGCCTACTAAAAGATACACCAGTGTATAATACAGGTGAGCTCCCTTGTTCACTAGATGGTGCTCCAACATTCAGATCCAGTTTTTCTGGATCTTCCTAGAACGTTTCTTTTTGTTGTTCATGAGACTGTTTCTGTGTCCGTTTTTGTAATCATGAAGTTCCTGTAGGCTTGATCTCCTCGTTCCTTACTGCAGTGCAAGCAGTACATGGAGCATGCCAGACAACTCTTCCACATGCATGCTCACCAACATCAGCATTAGCAGAGGCTCTCCTCTGAGCCCCAAACAGAGCCCAATTCTGGCCCTCATGTAAAATGATCATTTTGTGTGTTTTGCCTATTTGAACTGCTTTAAATAGTGTATGTCACAACCCAATAGAGAGACTTTATTATAACATGACACAAATGCTTATAGCATACTAATGATACTGCATGCTGGGATATTAAAGGATGTGAGGTGACACAATCAATAACTTGCACGAAGGGAGAAGAATATGATATCTCATGTCCTCTTTACATATCACAGTATCACAGTATCACAGTATGTTTGGGATTGGAAGGGACCTCAAAAGATCATCTAGTCCAATCCCCCTGCTGGAGCAGGAACGCCTAGGTGAGGTCGCATAGGAACATGTCCAGGTGGGTCTTGAGTGTCTCCAGAGAAGGAGACTCCACAACCTCCCTGGGCAGCCTGTTCCAGTGCTCTGTCACTCTTACTGAGAAGAAGTTTTTTCTCAAATTTAAGTGGAATCTCTTGTGTTCCAGCTTGATCCCATTACCCCTTGTCCTGTCATTGTTTGCCACTGAGAAGAGCCTGGCTCCATCCTCATGGCACTCACCCTTTATATATTTATAAACATTAATAAGGTCACCCCTCAGTCTCCTCTTCTCCAAACTAAAGAGACCCAGCTCCCTCAGCCTTTCCTCATAAGGGAGGTGCTCCACTCCCTTAATCATCTTGGTTGCCCTACGCTGGACTCTCTCCAGCAGTTCCCTGTCCTTCTTGAACTGAGGGGCCCAGAACTGGACACAATATTCCAGATGTGGTCTCACCAGGGCAGAGTAGAGGGGAAGGAGGACTTCTCTTGATCTACTAACCACCCCCCTTCTAATACACCCCAGGATGCCATTGGCCTTCCTGGCCACAAGGGCCCAGTGCTGGCTCATGGTCATCATGTTGTCCACCAGGACCCCCAGGTCCCTTTCCCCTACACTGCTCTCTAATATGTAATTTCCCAACCTATAGTGGAACCTGGGGTTGTTCCTGCCCAGATACAGGACTCTATACTTTTCCTTGTTAAATTTCATTAGGTTATTATATAGACCCTATACAAACTGACTATAGTTAAATGTTGTAAATGACCTGGAATACATTTATTTTATTCTAGTTATGACTAAGCCAAAACAGTAAATACAAGGTTGGGAGGTCATGATGGTGTCCCCAGGAAAACAGTGCAACCTCACTTCTGCTGGATATACAGTGAAAAATATATCAATTCCGGTACACATCATTGGGATAAGAACTTCCATCAACTGGACCTTGAAATAATATGAATCTAGGCTGCTTCTAACAGTTCGACCCTCAGTAAACAAAATCTATAAGTCAAGCACTGAGGGCTCCTGGGGGTTGTCCCTTATTTGCAACATATTTCCATTCATTCTGCCCCATCCTTGTCCTTTGTCCCTCCCCAACATGAGGCCAAAGAAAACAAAGGCCTTGCAATGATAGCATGCATCCTGGCAGCTGGAAAAATCCTTATCAGTTCAGATAGCATTCCCTGTCAGCTGAGAGAAAATGGAGGAGTTTACAGATTGAGTGTTTGTGGCAGAGATATTTTCCCTCTCCTTGCCTAGATTCAGCTGATTAGATTAGAGCAGAAACAGAAGAAAGGGAGCACATGTAGCCTGACCTTGTCATCCTAAGTGGTTGTGGCATTTCCAAGAATGCTCACCCCGCTTTTGCTCTCCATTCCTCACAAAACGTTTCTGCAACAGTAGGCAAACAAATAAAAAAAGAAATCCTATGGGAGAACTCCCTCCAATAACCACACTGCTCTTCAACAACCCTATGTAGTCCTGTTTTCACTGTAAGTTTTTTTTAACACAACAGAGAAGTATTTCATTGCCTAGTAAAACTGTTCCTACTTGATGGAAAAAAAAAGGTCAAGATAATGTAGCAGTTACAATTTATGAACCTGTACCCAAACCCACAGCAAGTTAAAGATCGCAACAAGGTGGCATGAAAGAGTCTGAAGGCAGTATCTGTGTCAAGACAGTTTTAATGAAATCAAATATTGGATATTTAATTACGCCAATATGAGAAGACCTGATCATATGTAGAAAGAAAAACAAAGCAACAGGTTCTGGTCATCCTTCCAGTTGTCACTTGGTTTTCAGGTAATTAAGCCTTTCTGCAGCATCTCGTTTTAGTCGCCTTTCAAATGAGGGTCTTAAATAGCAAAGCTGTGGTTTTCATTAAATGTATTGGGCTCAAATGTATGTCCTCTGTGACTCTAACAGATCACACAGAACCATACACTGCCACAGAAATAATTCCCATGTTTTACTGGAAATAGTAGTTTAATTTCTATTTTTTTCTTAGGTAGTTGGAAACTTATATTCTGTGGCTCTGACCCTCCAGGGAAGAAACTTGAGTGCCTCAACATTAGTTTCTGGTGCCATTTGAAAAGCATCAACTGTATCCTGCCTGATAACCATTTGCTAACCCAATGGAGTACAGGTCTCCTGCAGTTTCCATACTACATCTACTAGCAGATAACTCAAGTACCAGATTTTTAAACTTCCTTGAGACATTTCTGTGTAGGTACATGAATTCCACCCCAGACAGAGATGAAGTTTGTTGGCACCCTAAGCTAACTCTAAGATATTCTCTTCAGTTTAATATAGAAAGAAAAACAAACAAACAAACAAACCCAAACCCAAGCCAAACCAAAACACATCAAGAAATAAACAGCAAAAAAACCCCACATTTAACTTCACTGAGATAAAAGAGAAAGACAGTGATGGATGGGAGAGAGACCATCTGTGGAGTCCCTCAGAAAACAGAAAGTTTAGTTAAATTAGAGCTTTATAAATGTGTGAAAACAGTAAGTCACACATCTATTCACAAGTGTTGATTTATCAACTACATGCAAGAAGAAACTAAAATGAGGACTTGGTCCAAACTGCAGAGAAACTGAGCCCAAGCACACTCAGCACCTTGGTCTGGAGATAAATTCTTGTGCAAATATTTTGGCTAGAAAGGAAAGAAGCTGAACAGAATACCCTACTAATAGCCTTATTTTGGTTCTTCCTAAACACAGGGTTTACTGATGTTGATCTCACAGTGGTCATTTGACCATCTGATTGTTGGACTCAGGTGTCTAGTGATGGTAATAACAAGTGCCCAATGTTGTTCTTTACTCCAAAAATGTGTGCTGTTCTGTCCTTCTACTTAAATAGTAAAAAAAACAGTCCCAGAGTGTGTCCTAGACTAAATAGCCTAATTTCATCTTCTTTGTTGGCAGCTGTTTCTAAGAAACAATGTTAATTGAATCACAACTACTAGATATTTGGTTCTCTCCACATTGACATCATGACGAAGACTCACTGCCCTCACTGGCCAATGCTCTCCATGGTCTCATCTACACCACAGGACAAGCTGATCTTCTATGCCTGATGGCCTTTGAGGTCATTAAAACAGTCTCTAAAGATGTATCAGTTAGTTCAGATGAGGCAGTGGATCAACATCTTGGGTGAAAAGGTTTATTTCAGTATGACCATACTCAGCGTTGAAATACGAAAACAAAATGAAGTGGAATAGAAAGAGGAATAGTGTTGCCTTTCTCAGTTTAGGACAAAGAGCAAAAAATTACTCATGGACACCAGTTGCAAGTGAAAGGGTCAGATCCAAAGCAGGACTTGCCCATCTCAGAAATTTCTCAGATCACAGCCAAGACACAGTAACGACTAGATCCCTCACCAAATTTAGCAATGTCTACTTTATTTTTAAACACATTCAAACACAAAATCCATCTTGCTAGACTAGTTTTGTGCTAACGCACTCACCCAGACTCCCATCTGAGTTTTCGTGTTACTTCACAGACATAAAACCCATACCACCCACTCCAGAAGGACAGCTAACAGCCAATGAGGGAAATACTCTTTTTTCTTCCCTTTGAACTCCTGTCTCTTTGGAGGAGCTTGCACAGTACTCAGCAGTCAGTGTCCTATAGACTCATTGTTGTAATCTAGTAGTAATGGAACTCCTCAGGCCCTGCAAACTAGTCTCCACTCTTACAATAACACCTATTTGCTCTCCTAACCCAGTTTTGATTGTCTAAATGCTCCCCCACTGAGCATACAATACATAAAGCCATAATTTGGATCTTAATCAAGCTCAAGGACATCAATGGAAATAATTGCACTGACTTAAGTATCTAGTTCTTGTGACTGATGTACTGAGTGCAGGGCTGGGAGACCTGGGCTGCATTTTTAAAATTACTTAGGGATTTAACTCCCTGCTCTCCACTAATGCTGAAAGGAGAATTTTTTATTTCTCAGGGAGTCCTCAGGGGATCTCCCTTTAGGGTTGTCACCTAATCACAGCCCTGGAAGTGCTGATGTCTTCCTGTTTTACCTGAGCTCACTCACCTACGCAACAGGCTATCTATGCCAAACAGATCAAGAACTCCCAGTTCAAATGGTTATTTGATGCTTAGATTTCCTTCCTTCCTTCCTTCCTTCCTTCCTTCCTTCCTTCCTTCCTTCCTTCCTTCCTTCCTTCCTTCCTCCCTTCCCTTCCCTTCCCTTCCCTTCCCTTCCCTTCCCTTCCCTTCCCTTCCCTTCCCTTCCCTTCCCTTCCCTTCCCTTCTTTCTTTCTTTCTTTCTTTCTTTCTTTCTTTCTTTCTTTCTTTCTTTCATCACAAATGGTGATTTAATTGACTGAAAGGTATTCTACATTTGGAACAATGTGCTTTGGTATGATTTGTAGTATGGTACTTGGATCACTGGAGAGTAATACTACAAGGATATCACATTCAACATTGTAATGTCTGAATTTCTGATGAGACAAGGGTCACTTGTGGTATTTCTGTTCCCTAATAATGTGTGTGAATTGGAAATGCGCACCCAGTCAAAGTAATGCAAGTCTCACTTAAAATTCCTTGTTCTTGCATTTTTTACCATTTAAACTGGAATATGAGCTGAAAGTGGCATCAGCTTATAGTGAACGGGTTCAACACTTCCAGATAATAGTTATACAACATTTACCACTTTATTTTCCCTGAGGCACTCTCAAATGATCCATGACTTTATAATGTATGTAAAGTGGTTTGAACACACGCACAGAGCAAACTACTATTGCTGCCTTGTTATTAAATTTGGGTTATTATTATCATAAGTGCTTGAATTAGTATTATTAGTATTAGACGATAGGGCTTATTATGAAAAAAATTGTTACAAGTTTTAGTAATTGTTAAAACTGCTCCCGTGAGATACTCTGTTCATCTGTCCATTCATCCTAGGTGATATATTATTCCAAGTCATCAGCAGGTTTGGGACTTTGTTTTCTGCTAAGAGAAAAAAATATATATATAAATAAATAAATAAAAATTAAAAAAAGAAGGTAAAAAATACAGAAAATATCACTTATTCATGATTTAGTGAACAAGAAAGATGCTGAGGTGTTACAGAAGGCTTAAGCCAGACACAGATGTTAAGCTTTGTCCTGCATACCATATACGTTTCCATTTTTGTACTCTCACAGAGTTGGAAAACAGCACTCTGAAACAGGTTCAGAGGGAGAGGGATGTCAGGATGAAAGAAGTGATTTAGGTCCAAACACTTCTCACAGTGAATAAACCCATATTTAAAGTTTCATTTCAATTGTGTCAGTTCCCATTTCTCATCACCATTTAATTCCTAATGTTGTTCAATTTGCCACCACTCCGGTCCCAATATTTATTATTTTTTTCATCACTTTGTTTTTATACCAAGCATGGAAATATAAGTTTGGTTCAGAGATTGCTTGTCACTTTTCTTACAGAGAACAATCTCTCCATTGCTGTGCTTGATTACTTCTGATGAGACTTAGTCTGGAGTAAAGCAGCTCCACTAACATCCATTGCAGGATACTAGATTTATATTTGTCCAGAATCATGAGTTAACTTAAGAGTGATTTTGGTAACCAGTATCAAACTGCCTAGAGGTATTTTGTCTTAGAAGGGTGGCCTTGGCTTTTCAAAGAGATCATGGGGAAGTTAGATCAGTTTATACTAGTAGAGTTGTTTTTATTTATGACTTAGTAAAGTGACTTACATTACTGTATTAATTAATAATTCAATTACAAGAAAAATAAAACAATCCTCTTATTTGTCATGGCATTCATTCAAAGAATTACCAGATAAAAATTTGCCTGATTCTTCTGGCTTTAATGTGGACTGGCAAAGGGATGCTTTCCTGAATTAATTTATATCTCCACTGTTCAATGAAATCAGAGATGGTTTGACTTCACTCTCTCCAGGGCCAAGAATGCAAGGGAAAGAAACGTGTTAACTCAGATCCACATACTTTATGGATGCTGCATTTTAGTTAATAAGCCTCATAAAGCCATCACATCTGGGCAAAACAAAACAGAACAGAAAAACCCACCACATTCCTGTATCTCACTGCATGTGCTACTTGAATTCTCAAACTCTTACTAGGTAAGGTCTTTATATAGTTCTGCATTTTGCAGAGCAAGTATCCATGGATGCTTCATCACAGGAAAGCAGTGGTTACAAGGGTGCTTGTGGAAATTCTTTGATAACCTTGTGGGGTGGCACTCTGAAGACTTTTTAGGCACAAATGACTCCCAAATAGTGTTGTAGCAAAGAATTACAGAAGCACTGTCTGTGTAGAAGTGTCCAAGATCTGTCTCTTCTTGTGCAGTTTTAGGGAGTTTAGCTCAACAGATATGTAAAGACTGATTTGCAAAATTACACCCCACTTCACTGGTCTCAGTGCTGTTATTGTGCTATGTAGAGAGGATGAAAAGAAAAGCAGGAAAACATGCATCTGGAACTGGGTAGAACTGAACCTCCCTGCTTTTCCTGTGTGAATTTTAACAACTTTTTGTTTGTTTGTTTTACATGTGAGTTTGTGCATTATCATCCACATTATAGCAAAAAAATTTTTTTTTTCCTTTTTTTTTTTCATATTAGTTTGGATGTGAAGTTCTTCGCTCATCTTATAAATCTGTAGTAATTAAGAGAAAAAGCAAAGAAAACAGAAAGTGAAAGAGAAATTAAGAGGAAGAATAAAAGAAAGGGGAGGAGGGGGAGGAGAAGAAAGAGAAAGCAGGAAGGAAAGAACTTTCATAATGAAGTTCCTCAGCAATTTACTTTGAAACTATTTTTCCTTCCAAAATTTACTTGAAGAGTTATCAACTCTAAACCAACACTAAACCCAGATGCTGCTATTGGAGTCAAACAAAAAGGTTTTGTGAAACACGAAAGCTCATTTTGTGTGACTGCTTAACAGCGAAGTCTTTTCATTTCACGGGTCTATTTCAACATAGTTCCTCCTTTTCCCAAATTTTCAACTTGACTGGGGAATTAAAAACATCTGTACTCACTGCATTATATGAAATCTTTGAGATATCCAGAGGGAATAATGAGAATCTATAAGTCAGCTGCCTGCTTATATCTTACCTTTCAATATAGAGGCTGTAAATTAAAATGTGAGAGGTATCTGAAAATATTGATAGCTAGGGCCTGGGAAAATGTTAATTTTTACTCCAGGTGCAAGAGGACTCTTGTTTGACTTAATACAACTGGAGTGTGTATTACTGCCTGGGTGCCTGGTTTTGTTTGTGCAAATCTCAGCCATCTAGCAGAAACATTTCGCAGTACCTCCATCACTACATGATAAATTGTAGGAAGGCTTTAAGCTTCTTTAGAATTGTTTTTGCATAGAGTGCAACAATACTCTGTGGCTCATTTTAAGTTACCTTCCCCATTTCTATGGCTAATATATGCGTACCATGCCACTTTAAAACACGCTGTATTTTCTGCCCCAGTGCCATCTTAACATTCTTAATCCCAGCAAAATCAGTGACTGTCCAACAGACTCCACATTAGGGAGAACTTGAAACCTCTGTTTGTTTGTTTGTTATAAACTAATGGTCTGGAAATCATGAGAGCTACAAATAAGGATTGATGCGCTGTGCAACTTGGCACAAAATGAAAAATGGCCTTGTATCAGTGAGGGGAAAACATAGAATGAAATAGAGCAGCAGAGGAGATACTTTTCAGGGGACTGAAACTGGAAACATAATGTTGCAACCTTACCACCTTGTTGCATTGTCTTGGAGCTCTGGCAATTCAAAATTTTGCCAAAGAGATTTTATGAAAAAATTCCCTCTTTTCTAGTTATCTATGAATACATAAGAGAAATGGGGGGAAGGTTTCTTTTTTAGTAAAATAAGCTTACTTTCAAAAAAACCAATCAGTTTAACACCTAGCTCTTGCCCAAAGAGGTTCCTAAGCTTCAGCTCTTTCTCCTTTTCTTATCCAATGACTATAGGAAAACAGGGTTTTTGTGAAATTTCTAGAAACAGAACTCTCACCTGACAGTAGACTAAGTAGGTTTTGTGATATTTGCTTGACATACCAAAGATCCCTATCTGTCCAAAAAAGCTCTGTGTTATCTTGATGGACTATGTATTGTAGATGTCAAGTATCCTTCAAATACACAGAAGGTTTTAATAATACAGTGAGCTTTTGTGTCAGTAATCCAGGTTGAACTGGGTTGGCCAGATGATCCCTCCCATATACACCTGCAACATTTGGAAGTTCTAGATCCTCACAGCAAGGTTAGAGCACCAGAAGCAACATGTTTCCATGAGAGTTTTCCTTATATCTCATGTATTGCCCATTTTTGAGTTATCAGTGGAAGTGCTAGTCTTTGGTATTTCACTTTTTTTTTTTCTCTCGCCATACTGTGTCTTTCAGAAAAGTTTGCAGGGAAGTGAAAATTAAGAAAAGAAAATACTGCCTGTTATGTTGATTCATCTGAAGATGAAGAAACAGTCCTTAATATGGGAAAATCAGGAATTTGTCCTTATGATCCCTTTCAGATAAAGTCAGAGTTTAGGAAGTGTTGTAAGTCTCAAGCATAGAAGTGTGAACTGCCCCGGAGCTAAGGAGTCTGTGGTGCTGAGATATTCGGTTATGAATATCTTCACCTGTAGAGGTAAAGAAAGGCAGAGCTGATCATGGGGATCTCATTTCTGTACTGGACGTGAGGGGAAGGCTATTCAGTATTTAATGATTTAAAGGTAAGCAGAAACACCCAGAAACGGGAAAAGCCAAAGATTTGTGGGAAAAGTCACACAAAATCACAGAGTGTTAAGGATTGGAAGAGACCTCAAAAGATCATCCAGTCCAATCCCCCTGTCGGAGCAGGAACACTTAGATGAGGCTACACAGGAAGGTGTCCAGGCAGGTTTTGAATGTCTCCAGAGTAGGAGACTCCACAACCTCCCTGGGCAGTCTGGTCCAGGCTCTGGCACCCTGACTGAGAAGACGTTTCATCTCATATTTAAGTGGAACCTCATGTGTTCCAGTTCTGCTTCTACTGTGGCAGAGAAAACAAACAAACAAACAAAACAACAACGCCCTCAAAACCAACAACAACTAAAACCCACACAAAATTTTTTTTTTTTTTTTTTTAATTAAACCCCACAATCTTTAGTACCTAGAAATGTAACAGTAAAATTATATATATAACAGGTATTTCATTGTGATGGTCTTATCCTCCTTATGTACTTCAGCAGTAGAGCTCAGTGTCTTCAGGATCTCACATGATCAGACCTGGGCCTGGAGAACTGGTTGGAAAACCCCTTTATGCAGCAAAGACAAAATATAGTGAGGGATTTCCAATCTACTTGAGGATGTTCTGCATGGACGACGCTTGTCCTCCATGGCCTTGTTTTGTAAGATTACAGCAAGCAGCTGGAAATACACCCATGCCAGTTTTGAGTTTTAAACACATTCTTATGTTTAAAAAACACACTCATACACACATACCATTGGGCTTGAGGCCATGAATCTTGTTTAGTGGGTGGTTATAGTTGTATGTAAAGAGTGGAGATTAAATTAAGCATTGCAGGAAGGTAGTGCATCTTTTCTGGGCAATTACACATACCTTGTGTAATCTAATGAGCTGTTACTGGGCCCTAATGGAACATTTAAAGAGAGTTATTGTATTTTTTCACAGTTTGCTGGATTGGAGAAGTTAATTGATTTACCAGGGAAAATGCCTCTCCCTTTCCCTACACCCCCAACTTTTTTTTTTTATTATTATTATTTTTTTTTTTAAACTAAACATACAGAAATAGAAACACAGTAAGGAGAAAGACTAGAATAGGTCATAATTGGGTACAACATCTTTAAAAAAAGATCAGTTCCACAATATCTTCCCTGGTAGCAATCCACAGTGATAATAGTAACACTCAGCTCTGCAGTAGCTCTGTAAATGCATAGATTCAAAAGTGCTTTGCAAGGAGGAAAGTACAGATAATTTCTTTTTTTTTTTTTTTTAGCTTGTCATTAAAAATATTTAAAAACCCACTGCAATATTCAACTACAATGATCCTATTTTTTTTTTTTTTTTTTTTATTACTACTGGAGGACTTATTTGAGTCCCAGAATACTTTCAAGCAGTAAAGTGAGATGTTACAAAAACACATTTTCCCAATTACATGTACAAAATATTAAGATCAGAGGTTCAGCCTCAGACAAATAAATGTCACCACTGGCTTTCAGTAACCCCTTGGACTTAATCACATACTCTTTAGCTACAAGCAACAAGTTTGCTTGAGTTTAGTGGAGGAAACAAGAGCTAGACTCTCATGTGAAAGCACGCAAACATCATTTTCCTAGGTTGTGCTCAATTTCTGCTACAGTAGAAACTGCTCTGTTTCTAGGAAACTTAATGAGGATGATAACTTCAGTCTGGTATTTTCTGAACATGTTATCCAGATGGGATTCAGGGTCTCCCTGGGGTCCATTGAGCCTCTCTTAATACAGATAACACAAATCTGTGTGTTTTCACTATGGTTCTGTTCCTGCTTTGTCAACAAATAAAGGAATTCACATTCAAAGTTATCAGCTAAGTGCTTTTTTTTCCTTGTCTTTTCTTTCTTTTTCCTGATAATGATTTCATTAAATCAGTCAGACAAAGAGCAACAGCAGAGAGGTGTGACAGCTTTCAAAAAGGCTTGTACAAAGGTGATCTCTCAGCTACTGAAATGCAAAGAACAATTGGGATCACTCCACACTGGTGTTAGTGTTAGAAAAACATCACTTGAGGGGCTGCCAGCACCTTAAAGCAAGTCTAGAAAATAGAAAGTGGAAGCCAATGATAGTTATATTATTTAGAAAAAATGTCCCTGAGAAGCACTGAATATCACAGCTGGAAACCAGCAGGTGACGTGAATCATTCCTTTCCCATTTCTCCCCCGTTTCATTTCCAGTGAGACACTTTAGAGTTTGAAATGTTGAGTTTGAAGTAACTTTACTCCTTACAGAAGACAGAATGAGAACTGCTTCTGGGAATGGCAGGAGAACATCTTCCTATCTGTCCTTGCAGCACCCTTGATTTTGTTACTTTCCTTTCTACATCAAATTCTCATAAGAAATTGTGAAGGCTGTTAAAGTACAGAAACTTACTATTTCATATAGGAAATTATAATTCTATCTATAATAAGTCAACCTGTCTTGTTGCATTTGAAAGTTGTATTTTAGGTTACTGGTAACGTGGTCTAATTTTCTCATTTGGCAAACATTTCTCTTATGACATATCTACCTTCAATATTCCTAGAAAATTTTTAAACAACTCTTCATGCATTTCTGAGACACTTGTTCATATCAAGAAAAGCCTTTGTTTTTCTGAAACAGTAGACCACCATCACACTCTGCTATTTGGCCCATGTGGACAGAAAATATTATTTGAAAACACTCTGAAGAACAGCTGCTCAGTCAGTTTAGCTCTACAGTCTTATGTATTCTGTCCTGGTTTTGTATTTGATGGTTCATCTTGGTTCATCCTACAGAAAATCTGGACCCTGAACATGACACTGCAAGGTTTTCTTTCACTTTCCCATCTGTTGCAGGCTGTCTGGTATTGAGAGAGAACAATAGCAATGCTTCTCATTTTCTCTTGACATCTATCTTTCCACACATGCAAGGAAAGACACAGAAAGGAGGAAACTCTGTGATGTGAATGTAAAAGAAACAAGGAGGATACAGGCTTGGAAGAATAAAACTGAATACACCCAATAGTAGAATAAAACAGAATTTGCTGATATACAAAGAAGAGGACTGGAGCATATCAGACTGGGGTTGATGATGAAGGCGATGCTTAGCCTGCTGGATGTATGGGGCTGGAACAGATTGGAAGTGGAGCCAGTTTTGGAAAGGGTGAGTTGCAAATAACAAGTCCAGCAGGAGATCCAGTATCAAGGTGAAATAGCTTCTGGCAGCACAGAATGAACTAAAATAACTAGATAAAAAGATGAGGAATTCTAGGAAAGTAGGGAAATAAAAAACTGAGAAAACTGAGTCAGAGGGAAAAAAGCAGAATGAACAGAGGGACAGATTAAGCATTGATATGGAAATGGGGTGGGGGGGAGGGGGGGTGGGATTTAGTAGGGAAATGTGTGAGAGACAAGGAACTGAGCCAGGAAGTGGGGTTCAGGTCTAGTCAACAAAAAGAGACAGGGATTCAGCTAAGAAACCTGTCCAAGCAATGCTGAAGCGAAAAGTGGAAAATCTAGGAGAAAAAATTAGATGAGGGTAGAAGCAAATGAGACTCATGGGATTAAGTTGGAGGAGACCTGTTTGCCTTTATGGATAAGAAGAAGCCCCAAACACTCCAGTGAGTTGTTTTACTCTCTGCTCAGATCTACAAAAGATCTACCTCACTTATCTGCTGCTTCCACCTGGCTGGCAATTAGTTCCATCCATTTGCTGGTATAAGCGGCAGAAGCTGATGCATCATCCCTGAAGTCAATGAATGATGGATCAGGGAGGTGCATGACAGGTGTTCTGTGTGTCTGACTGATTGTATTTCTGAATTTGCTTAGAAAACAAACTACGAAATAATATTTAAAAACCACATTAAATTGCTATAAATAAGGTAACCATATCAGCCATATCACAGACATCTTAATGAGATGGATCTTGTCTTGCTGCTAAGGATACCCATAGAATCAAGATATGTTCATTGAATATATGTTCACTTTTATCCTCTGCAGAAATTTTGATCAGTGATCATTTCAGGTGTTCTGTTATTTGGATATTTCAAGATGTTCATTGGTGTGTCTATATAACCTGCTGAATAGCCACTGTTTGAACACATTACACCCAGTTCAACATGGATCTGACAAATTCACTCTTCATATGCAACTAAGTGAACGTCCACAGAGATTCCTTTCTCAGACAGAAATGCAGTTTCTCCATCCATTCCTCAATACATAAGACCAATGAAGGCTGGAATTCCATAAAGGATATTCTTCTTTATCCCACAGAGCTGTCTTATGCTTAAATCAACTCTATGCACTGTATGAATGAAGGAAATGGAACTGGAAAATGTGACAAAATGAGTGAAACCCATATACTGCATATAGACTGCAAGAGTAAGATAAACATAATGAGGAATTTTAGACTAATTCAAGCATTTTCAAATTTCAGGCTATTAATTTTATAATTTTATAGTTATTTTACTTTTTTTTTTTTTGGGGGGGGGAGCATGTGTTTTGCTTGTATTTTTTTGGGTTTTGTTTGTTTGTTTGGTTGGTTGGTTGGTTCGTTATCTTTCTTTTTGAGTTGGGGCGGGGTGGGGGGGGATGTTTTATTTTCATTTGGTTTGTTTGGTTTGTTTTCTCCCTGTGTAGAATATACGGAGATAACAGCAGCATTTCTGGGTGTGTATGACAGTAGTTCATAGAAACAGTGCCATCTACTGACGTAAGAACAAGTCATCCTTTCCTTCAGTTACTCAGGACCAATAAAGCCACCAATGATAAACCCCTCTGAGGACTTCATGACTATCCAGTTTTCAAGAACAGACTATTAATTCTTCAGGGATTGGGAGTCTGTTGGGACAAGAAGACTATTCCACCTCAGTCTTCTCTTGGCCATGGAGATCCCTGACTCAGTTCCCAAACATCTGTCCTGCTTCACATTAAACTTTCATTCTCTCTCCATTCTTGCTCTATGTCCAAGCTTTTGTTTTGTTTCAAAAGCTCTGGAGACATATTTCGGCCTCCCCTGGCTACTGACTTAAAAAAGGGGATTGCTTTTGCAAACATGGCCAAACCAGTACTCTATTTGTTTTGGTTATGTCCTTGCTATTGAGACTTTTATTTGCTAGAAAACAGGGAAAGAAGAGAAAGAGACCATAAGCTAATCATGCCAGCTCCTTCAGCTCTGAGAACAGATGTATATAGTCTCAATGGCAATTTCCACCTCTGCCTGGCCAACATTTTTTCACCTGCCAGCAACAGTGAGGTCAGTTCATAAATACAAGCTGATAATTCAAGGTGATGCCAGCCTGACTTTATGGCTGCTGTTTGCAAAAGAGAACAATTTTTACTGTGATTATTCAATCAAAGCTTGCATCACCACTCACTAATCTGGCATTCCTGACATAAACTATTCTGCTATTTAGGTATTTTCTGCACAGAGCTTGAGGAGGGGCCAATTCTTCCACATTGAGGAAAAATGAACAGGAAGAAGCTACAACACTGTTGAGTACAGGCACTGAATAGAGAAATGTACCAGAACCATCCTTGTTACTGACCCCTGGCTTGCCACACAAATGAGCATGAATTTGCATAAGTAATAAAAATGTAATTAAAAATAAGCAACGTATTAAACTTACATTGAAATCCTCAGGAATGTTGCTGCCATTGGGCAAAGAGGAAAATACTGTAACAAGATACCAGTAGTTAAAAGCCAATTAAGCATGCCTATTAGTTGTCCATTATCAGCACTGAGTTCTGTAAATACAAAATATTAATTGCTATAGGCCATGTTGCTAACTGCCAAATAAATCCATAAATATTTTTTACAACATTCAATGATAGTTAAGTATGCGACTCATGTATTTGTTAAAAAAAAAAAAAAAAAAAAAAATCTTCTGATAGCATTAAGCTTGAAAAGCATTCTAGAAAACCAAATTCCATTGTGCTGTTGTTAATCACTTTGGGTCTAATTTCAAATAATTGTATTTCCTGGACCTGAACTAGTATTTGTCTATTACTGAAATCTAGTTTGATTCCCCCCTTGCTGCCACCCTCCATCTCTTTTTCTTTTTTTTAACTCACCCTCTATGGGATGATTCAGTCTCTGCTAATTAAAACTGGAAAGTTCTGTATGTGATAATTGCCTGTGGTTATCTTTGGTGATTTTCTAATGTGACCTTTCATTTTGCGTGTCTAACTTGGAATACCTTAAATATATCTTATTTTCTTAGGGTTACTGTGTGGTACCTTTAGGAAATCAAAATCCTTTGTCACGTCTCTCTCTGAATTCCCAACCTTAGAAATAGAAGCACACAAAATCATTAAAGCCTTTCAGAAATTCTGGCTTCATTGGTACTTAAGAGCCAAGGTAACTCCTTCCAAACAATGCTCTCATTTGCCATGGCAGTGAGGATTCAGCAGTTCATTTAAACAGTAGTGGTAAATGCCTACCCCTTTGAAAATCAGGTCACGTATTTTAGGTGACTATGTATAGATTTCAGAACTATTGAGGGAAATTTGGGCAAAATACTCTCCCCATTGAAAAAGCAGTCTTTAGGACTGGTAGTACCGTGCTAATGAACTAGATTTGGAACATATTTAATTTTCTCTACCAGGACTTTGGGCTTTAAAAAGACAAACCATTAAAACCAGCAGCAATGACAGTCATAACAAAGCTTTCATTTAACAATCCTTTCAATTCCAACATTTGCAAAGTCTGCCAGACATTCTGTCTTTTCTTTAACTGGGGAAAATGAACACCACAAAGTCTAAAGGATTTATATAAGATGACCCAAGGAAACCTACATAAGGTATTACTTCCTTCCTTTATCTTTAGCCTTGAAGATAAGTCAGAAGTCTGAGCAGAACAACTTAGGCTCTCTCTATTATCAGCTGATGGTGCCCAGCACCCCTCAAGGGAGAGGATCCCCATCTAAGACAAATGTCCAATGCAGATAAAATGTTTGTCATCCTCTTAGTTGCGTCTCAACTAAGGACTTTCCCAGGGCTGTCCTCCAGCCCTGATAGCCACTCAAATAGCCTCATTACATGTGCACTGTTAAACTCTTCAAGCCATCAGCATGATCACATCAAAACTACCTTTTAGTCCTGGACTGGGCTAATTCTTGAGCTCTGCCTTGCTGTTATTTAGGAGAATCTAAGGTAGAGGAAAGCTAAAGGTTGCCAAGGAGCATTCACACAAGTTTAATGGTGTCAAAGGTACAGTTCACCTGCTGGGTCTGTGCCCAAACACTATTAAATTTACACAAATTTTATGTCCAGATCAATGTTATCCTGAAGACTTTCTAAATCCTAGATCCTTTTAGACTGCAATGATAATAGAAAGCTAAGAACTGTATTATTGACCATAAATTTTTATGTCTTGACTGTTCCAAATACTAGAAGGTTTTTGAACATTGCCTAGGTAACCAGACTTAGTCTTCAGCTAAAAAAGTAGAATCAAGATTAGTTCTAAGGTTAAACTCCATTTCAGAAGGATTGGGGTACCATCCATAGTCCGAAGTACATAGTTACTTCACACAGAAGCAGCTGTTTGATTACTCAAAGCAACGACAGGTTTTATAACTATGTGCATATCTTCTGCTTTAGCCTATTTAATTTTTAATCAGAATACCAGTCCAGTGCTGCAATATGTTGAAATATTACTATGTACAATTTTGCTTTGTACTTGTGAGTTTGCAAATCTAAAGCTGTAGTGGATTTCATAGTCTCAAAAGATCTCTGGCCGAACAACAACAGAAAAAAACCCCAAACAAATAAAACAGGGAAGTCTGTCTGTTGGACCAATGGGACATGCTCAGTGTTAATAATTTCAGATTACTCCATTTTGGAGAGATGACTATTAAAGTTGGCATCATCTTCTTTACATAATTTATAAGGAAGAAAAACATATTTAATGCCACGAGTATATCTGCAATCCCCTGAAACCATGTTGAATTAATCCATAGTGTAGACAGAATGTTTCCTTTAAGCTGTAGTTTATTTATCTCTAAATGATTCTGACAGCTATGGTGTAGACATCCATTTCTGTTATTCAGAGAAGAGAACAAATGACAGGTTTGAAGGGCGTTGTATGGTACACAGTATAAGAGAAGGACAAGGAGACAAGGCAGAGGCATTGTCATTCCTTGAAAACAAATAATTCAGAGAAGGTGCTGTATGACCTGCCAGACTGCCCTGATGTGGCACCTTTTCATAACCCAATGGTGAAAAATTCCACTGTACAGAGGATGACTTGGTGATTTAGGGAGCTGTTTCTTAACACAGGTTCACCACCCAGTTCATCCACTTCTTTAGCATTGGGTATGAGCAAGCAGTTATTATGGACTTTGCCTGTGGTCTTTCCCAGTATATTTATTCTCTGCTCATTGTCATTTATCACCCCATTGGCTTTTCCTTCCCTTTAGAAAGATCTTTTATAAGTAATTCATATGCATTCATATACATATTGTGCTCATAAAATTAGGAAGATGGACTACCACTATGTGTTAAACCTGACTTTGAACTCGCTGAAATCAGTATTTTCTTCACTGGAGGGTATGTATACTAAATGCCAGATTTCCCCAGTAAAATCCAATAGTGAAATCAAACTACGACTAACTGGGAATGATCCTGCTGAAGGGAGTCAGAAATGCCACAATCATTAATGAGTCTTGGTGAAGTGTTAGTCCTTTATTTCTTCTTCCTGTAATTGAATTTCTTTCAGTTTAAGACATACCCAAGAGATTCCTAAGAAGTGCAAACAGACCTGCTGATAGCATCTCATGATATACATGTTT
The DNA here is from genome assembly GCF_963082525.1 of Nesoenas mayeri. Lineage (NCBI taxonomy): Eukaryota > Metazoa > Chordata > Aves > Columbiformes > Columbidae > Nesoenas > Nesoenas mayeri. Next base: position 4,819,813 of record NC_137543.1, read on the forward strand.
TCTGTCAGGATAATAAAAGAAAAATTACTGTGTTAGTTAATTTCTCAGCAAACATCCTATCTCACCTTTAATTGAAAATGAAGATATGTTCGCACATATCTTGAGTAATTAAAACCCTATGGCTTTTTCCTTATCTAATTAGTGAAGAAAGTGAAAATAAGAAATTGCAAATTTGGCACAAAAGGAAACAAAATTTAATTAGGGTTTTGTGTGTGTGTTTTTGTGTGTGTGTGTGAAGTTCACAAAATATAAGAGAATCTGGTTAAAGGGAAATTTTAATAACTGCTTGCAGGTTTTTGAACTACAATTAAAATTGTGAATTAAAGTGTTGCAAACAAATTTTTAACAGTCATGTTGCAAACAGGAAAGTCAGCTGAAGAAACAACCAAAAAAATCCAAATACCAATGCCTGGCAGCATTTGACCTTTAAGAGGAGTCCGATCAATTACAGTTATCATTTTACTTTTCCCGAATTAGATAGATGCATTATTTTGCCATGATGACATTTACTTAACTTCAGAATATTTCTCAGTCCTCCTGCAGGCAACAAATAATAAAATAATCCCCTGTTAAATATTTTCCTGAGCAAGGATTTAAGCTTATACAGAAGTATGCTCCCTCATTTTGGAAAACATTTCTTAGGCAATGGCAGAAACAGGCACATATTTATATATTAGGAATTCATACACTCTTTTGTTTCTGCTGCTTAAGATGCAGAAGTATTGTTTATGCTTCTTTCAGCACTGCAGTGCTAGACTACTGTGTATGTTGTAGTATTGCTGTATTGTTCTAATCAGTGACTATGACATGTATTTTTATATGTGTGTATATATACATACATAAATGTGTGCATATATATATATAAAGAAATATACTACATAAAACTGTGCCTTCAGGCCCTGTGCAATTTGCATCTTCTTTGCGCTTCACATGCAGCAAGAGAAAATTCAGTGCGGAAGAGAAAATCTGTGCCCTCCAACTTCACAACGGTAGTGACAACCTTGAGTTCATTCATGAACGAGATTAACTTGGTTATTTAGGTTCTATCTGTTTTCAAGGAATTGTAATCATGGTCGGTTGTCCAACCCATCAGATGTTCTTTTTGGTATGAGGTAGGTCATTCATTCTGCTGGTTTCAGTTTCTCCCTTTGACTACAGATGGAGCCAGGATAACTATCTTGGACTAGAAGTCCACATTTTAAATGCTAAATTTGGGTAAGAAGAGTCCACAGAAAGAACATTTCCCTGAGTCTTGAGCATCCCACCAGAGAAGATACACTGAAGGAAAATAAAACCTTGTTATTTTTTCTTGCTGAAGAGCCCTGAGTTAGAAGGAGTCAATCAATTGCTCAAATGCAAACACTGAACTTCTCATTTAAGGTCTATTACTTTCTACAATCTAAGAGCTTTCCTGTCTATCAATTATCTTCCTGCCTCTCATTGAAGAAAATAGATCCTTTCAAAAAATAAGTAAAAGTGTATTCATTATAAATAGTCTCTATGTATGAAATATTGCAGCAGAGGTATAATTATGCTACCTTTTTTAGATCAATTACACTATTATATCATCCCAGAGGTGTTCAGATACCATGGTGATGAGTGTGGGACTGATTATTTCAGTGTATTTTGAGACAGATAATAATATATTTGTATTGCAATTTTCATACTAAAGGAGTCCCATGAGCTTCATGCAATAATATATGCCATCTCCTACCTAGATACTGACATTTTTGGTACAGATGGGAGAACATAAATGAATAAATCCATTAAAATTGCTTTTTGTGGAGCTGCTGGACTTTCTCAAAAAAACACTCTGACAATCTCAAGCAACCACTCACCAGAATAACGCTTTCTTGGTTTTGGCGATCTTGGGAAGACAGATTGCTCAAGGACCTTCATATCACCTAAAGACATGAAAGTGATTATCCTTGAAAAGTGAGGCCTTATTAATTAAGCGTAACCCCAGCTACTGCATCATATTACCCACAGGACCATGGAGCAGGTGAAATGACAGACCCTGTCTGTAAGAAGTGCACAGGGGAGCAAACTCCACATTCCGTACACGACACTTCATGAGCATGGAAATTGAAAACTAAAGAGGATTCAGGGATCGGATCAAATGTAGGCATCCTAGAATCATAGAATCATTTTAGTTGGAAGGAACCCTCAAGGTCATTGAGTTCAACCATTAATCTGACTCTGGCACAAAAACTACATCCTTAAGAGCCTCATCTACACATCTTTTAAACACCTTCAAGGATGGTGACCCTGCCACTTCCCTAGGCAGCCTGTTCCAGGACTTGACAACCCTTTCTGTGAATAAATTTTTCCTGATATCCAATCTGAATTATATCCGATCATGCCTGCACTACCCAGAGAAACAGGGCTTGGAGAAAAGCTGTTACTTATCCAAGCAGTTGGGAGAAGTAACAATAGGAACAAAGGAGTTGTAGATCAAACAAAAAGTAAAGGTATGAAGATCTTCAGTGTAATATTGTAATATTCAAAAAAGATAATTCAATTTTCTCAGAGAAAATCATTAGCAATGAAACTTGATCATTCTAGACCGATCTAAGTTGTTCCCAGTGTGCAGCTTGTGTATGGATACTATATTTAAAGGATAAGACTAAGGGTACTTAGTTGATTACAGTGCCATGAAATTTTTCCATATTACCTTAGAATTTATCCTGAAAGGGATAAGAATGCAATAAATGAGAGAGAGAGGAAAAAAAAAAAAAGAGGAGGCTATTGGAGAGCTTTGCATGGAAGCTGACAGGTGATCAGACTTAGCAAAGACTGTCATATACATTTGACAAGAAGATTTTGTGCAGAATTTAATTGTAAAGTCAACATGGGTATAAAGAAAGCAGAACAATGGAAGCCACTATTCAGCTTTTGAGCGTAGGATGCACTGACTTTTTAATTGTTGATTCAAAATAAGGACTGTTCTAAGGGAAGAAGAATTGTGCAAACCTCTTTCAGAATTGGAGATGAGGGCTGGACTCAAACCCACCAGAACAATCTCTAACTGATTTTGCAGGGGGATTTGGAGGAGAACTTGGCCAAATATAGGTAAATCAGCAATTCTATATTTGTACAGTAAGATGCTTTACAGTGCTGCACCATCATTAATGCCAACCTCTGGTTATTGGTGTTCTAAAGAGTCAAGAATTATTTCCTGTGATTTAAACAAAATCACAACAAAGGTCAGATACATCAGGAAAAAATTCCAAAACAGATCTATCCACTTCTCAGTTGTGGCTTTAGCTGACAGCAATATTTGGCAGAATAAATACCCTGTGAATTACAATTTTCTTCTTGAGAAAGAGAAGTAAAAACCTCCATTTTGTAATTCACTTTTCTAAACTGTGTCAATTAAAAAGAAAGAGAGAAGAAAGACAGTAGCTTCAAAAAGCAGTAAGGTTTTCAAAGACTGATCTTGACAGAAACTGAATAATGTAAACACGTCAGGCCAATTTTGTTTTCCAGAAGAGAAGTAAAAATATAGCAACACAATATGTATGCAGAAAACCTCATAATTACAAATGAAAATAATATTAAAGTGGAAGAGTCTCAGTTCATGCAAATTGATTTACCTCTACTGGCTTTAGTGCAGCTTTGCAGATTCGTATCATTTCTATTAGTACTTTTCTCAGCGAATCACAGAGATTGAACTCAACAGCAACAACAAAAAATCCTTTGTAAGCAAACACAGTGGGGAAATATTCCAAGAACTTGATAACCCATTTTTTGAATCAGTGCTATATTCTCATCTGGAAAACAAAATTCAGCTCTGTACATCCAAACCAAACATAATATCTACCACAAATAGAGGAGACCTAACTAAAAAATATTAGAGTTCTGAGAGGCTTTTGTATGAGGAAAGGCTGGATAGCAGCAAGAGGAGCGACTGCAAAAAGAATATGTGGAAGTCAATAAAATAATGGGATGAAGGGAAATCACTCCGTTGCTTTTTATTGTGTGTTAGTAAGAAGAGATAAGGTAATGCTGCTTGAAATTAAAGATGAAATATTTAAAATTTTAAGCCAAAACTATAGAATCACAGAATTACAAAATCACAGAATATCCTGGGTTGGAAGGGACTGACAAGCGTCATTGAGTCCAACTACCGACACCACACAGGGCAACTTAAAAATACCACATATGGAGCACTGTCCAAATGTTTCTGGAACACCAAAGGGGCATGATCACTTCCCTAGGGAGCACGTTCCCATGGTTGACTGTCCTCTCAGTGAAGAATTTTTTCCTAATATTCAATATGAACTTCCCCTGATGAAGCTTTAAGCCATTTCCTTGTGTACTATTGCTGGTCACCAGAGGCAAAAGATCAACACCTCCCTTTCTCTTTCTTCTCATAAGGAAGTTGTAGACACCAATGAGGTCACTCCTCAGTCTCCTCTTCACTAAGCTGAACAAATCTAGTATCATAGAATCATCATAAAATTATAGAATAGTCTGGGTTGGAAGGGACCTTCAAAGCTCATCCAGTTCAACCCCCTTGCAATGAGCTCAGGTTGCTGAGAGCCCCGTCTAGCCAAGTATCATCAGACGATTCTTGGAAGTCATGCCCTGTAGACCTTTCACAAGCTTTATTGCTTTTCTTTAGATACTTACTGATATGTTGATATCCTTGTTATTTTGTGGAGCTCAAAAATGCTCTCAGTACTCAAGGTGAGACTGCACCAATGCTGATTATAATGAGACAGTCACTGCTTTTGACAAGTTAGCTGTACTGTTCTTAATGAACCCTAGGATATAGTTGATTCTTTTGGCTGTCAGGGCACACTGTTGACTCATATCGAGCTTACCATCAACCAAAACTTCCAGATCCCTTTCTGCAGGGCTGCAGTCCAGCTTTTTGATTTCAAAACTATATTTACATTCAGGATTACATCATCCCAGGTGCAGAACCCAGAGTTTGTCCTTATTGAATTTCATGAGGTTGGCTCAGTGCTCTAATCTATCAAGATTTCTCTGTAAGGTCTCTATCCTCGAGGGAATCAACAGCCCCTCCTAATTTAACATAGTTTACAAGCTTACTGTGCACTCAGCTCTTGATTGGTCATTCATAAAAATATTAAAGAGAAAATGGGAGAACTCACTGCTACAGTGAGTCCCAAGAAATTAGAAGGCCTTTGATGTTTGCCTGTGCAAATACATGTGTCTTCACACAAAATTTGACTTGATGGAACTGTCCATGGAGGAAGATGCTGATGGTTATCTATATAAAGCCTCCTTTCCAGTGCTTATAACTTTGCATACTTTCAGCTGTTTGAATTGCGGATGTATTCCTCTTGACTTTAGGCATCAAGAAACTAGGCATTTATACTTGTCAGGTAAGTTCCTTCTACATTGCATAAAAGGAGAACAGCACTCCCAGATGGTGATCCATCTCAAACATCATAGCAACCTAAGTTGAAGAGTGTCCTTGTCCCTCTACCAAGGCTACAGAGAGTTCAGGGAAAATAATTTACCCCTCCTATTGAAATTTTTCCTATTAATGAAAATGGGTTTAATTCTCTCCTGGCAACAAGATGTTCTGTATCAGACATTTGATTTACACTGGATGAATCTGAGAATTTGGGATACAATGTTTCAGATTCATCACAGCTTAAGGCCATGGAAATTTGTTTTTCTCACAGTTGCACAATACCAGTGATCTCTTCTTCAAGAAGCTCTGTTCCTTCTATGCATTGGAGCTGAGATTTGAAATCTGGCAATGATAGTGCTGGACTTGGTTTCAGAGAAGTGCCCTATATTTTATGATATTATCATTCTATTATATCTACCTGAAAATATATCCTACTTTTTATACACTAAACAGAGTCAGGAAATATCTTTTCAAGTCTTTACAGAGCACCTGAACACATTTTAGTGCCTCCTTGGAAGAGGATCACAACCAGCTACTTCTATCACTCATTCGCTTAAATGAAGTGTCAAAGAATTGTCTGTAGTGTTAGATTTATTGTCTGTACATTTCCCAAAGTCAGAATGAGATTATGATGGTGAATTTAATTCTTCAGTTTTATAGGATCGTCATAGGACCAATAGGACAATGGTTGAAAGGGGTCATAGAGGATCTCCTGTCCAAGGTCCTACTCACACCATGATCAGCGATGAGATCAGACCAGGTTGCTCAGGGCTTTGAGCATCTTGAAAACCTTCAATGGAGACTACACAGCCTCTTTGAGCAACTTGTTCCTCTGTTTGACTGTCCTCATTGTAAAAAATATAAGTTTCTTCCTCTATCCACACCATTTGTTTGTTTGTTTGTTTTACTGTTGGAGGACTTGGATTTGAACTATAATGATGTTTCAAATAAGTAACCACAGCTTAACAAGTTTCTGAATGTTAGCTGAGCATGGATAAGTGATTAAGTACACTCCTTTTTCCATGTAAAAAGGGTGATGACTCACCATATCTTGATTTTCTCACACTGCGATTCAAAGTAATGTGCTTTATTTCATATTTAGTGGATGCTCAGAGTATGCACGTGGTCAGTTACTGCAGCTAAGCTGACCACTGCTGACTGTTTAAACTCTCATAACTACATTGTATCTGGGTCAAACAAAATTATAAATTAACGACTTCTACATTGATGTTTTCTGTAGATAAGAAAGTTTCCTGGATCATATTTGCAATGGAACTTCTACCTAGTTCACATTATCTACTCCCAGTATTTTCTCTCCATGCTGTGTGAATGGTTACCACAGGCAAAGAGATGTGTTGTGGGTTTTTTTGTTTGGTGTTTTTGTTTATTTATTTGTTTGTTTGTTTGTTTTAAATTTGCTGACCAAGTCTTTTGAAATGGCAAATACCTATCAACTAATAAATACTATGTTGCCATAATCTCATATGAGTTCATTATTTTTTTTGTTAAGTCTATTTGAGACATCAAACCAGTATTGTAACCTCCTTGACAAAACTTTTAAATGCATGTTTATCTTTTAGTTCAAGCCCCACAGCTTGTAGGCAAATGCTAATATCCTTCAAAGCCCATGGCTGGAAGAGCAAAGGCTCTTGTATTATTTCTTTGCAAAGAGATATATTTTATCTAGGGTGCTCCATACTGTCCTTAAAACTGTGAAACGCAACATGAGTTTTTATGGTGAGAATCTACACACCTATACACATGCACACATTAATATCTTACTGGGTATTATTATCTGTTTATGGCAATTTAAAATGTTTAGAGCCCAGAGGGCAACATATGATGACAGAACAAGAGGAAATGGCCTCAAGTTGCACCAGGGGAGGGAGGTTTAGATTGGATGTTAGGAAAAAATTATTCACAGAAAGGATTGTCAGGTATTGGAACAGGCTGCCCAGGGCAGTGGTGGAGTCACCGTCTCTGGAGGTGTTTAAAAGACACATAGATGAGGTTCTTAGGGACATTATTTAGTGACAGTATTAGATCAACAGTTGGACTCAATGATCTTGAGGGTCACTTCCAACCAATGTTATTCTATGTTTCTACATAAACTATTCAAAGAAATAGAAGGTTACTGAAAGATCAATAAGAGAATTGTCTGAGATATATATATACACACACCCTGCAGTATAATGAGCTTTAATTTTGCACTCTGAAGTGTAAAACTTTTCCTGAGAAGAGTGATGATAATAAAAATTCAAAGCAATGGTAAGCAAAATATATGTGGAAATTCTGCACTTTGGGAGCCCAGAGGCAAGTCCATGCTATTTTCAGGTGAGAAGGGAATTCAGCATTTAGATTGACTGCCTGGTTACTGTTCCTCTGAAGTAAGAGATAATGACCATGCTGTGAGGCAGGCTATGGACTAGTGTGACTTCATGGCCTGTTCCGGTATGGAAAATCCTATGTTCCAGACATTTGAACATTACATTTGATACTACAATACATATTCCTTGAAGGTCAGGGATTAGGAACTGCATCAAAAGCTGAAAGGTATTAAAAGAAAATTAAGCCGGTGGGAAATTTTAACAATTTAATTGACATTTTTTAAAATGGAATTTTGTCCTCACAGTTCCGACAGGGTAGAAGATCTGACAGAGGTCCTACATTGTCTCTGTGGTCAGCTATGAATAATTTGGTTACTGTAGGGGAAGAAGACAGCACTTCCAGCCCCCTTTCCCTCTTGAAAACCCTGTTTGTAAGGCAGACATAGAGTTAAACTGACTGTCCTCTTTCTCTTATCCTCTGCAGTCCCAACAAGTGGGGACTCAAACTGACTGTTATATACAGGGCTCTGTTTCTACTGCCCAGACTAATTCTTTTTTCTCTGCTCCTTCAGGATCTGTTGTCTCTGAAAACTGAAGTGGATCCTGTGGGTACCCAATCACATGATGATACATACAAGCATTTGCAGTTACTGCACAAAACAAGAGAACCTCATTTTAGCATTGTATGGTTTTACTTTTTCTCCTTAGACAGGGTTAAAGCCACATTCTCACTCTTGAGTCTGTGGCTCTTTGGACATCACTGAATTTATGCAGATTTCAGTTAGCTTAAAAACTACCCCCTTGGAAACTTCTCTTCCATACATATCCTGTCTCAGCATGGGTACTGCAACTGATAACTTCCTCCTGGAGCTTTGCATACACCGAACCTTAGCATTTGGGGTTAATAAATATGGTGATCTACATCTGCCCACAGACTTCTGTCTTACCACACCATCACAAGAGACTTTTTGGCTTGGGTATCCATTTGCCTAATTTTTAATTTCTCCCACATCCTTATTGTGTGTCTGTCTGGGGTCTCTGGGAATGGCAAGCAGCTGTCCCCACTAACTTACCTCCACATAGGAAAAAAACCCTTTCTTTCCTTGTCAGGCATCAATGAGACTTTGAAAGAAGAAGGACTTGGTGAGAGAAATGGTCTTCCATTTCTTCATGGCCACTCTTATGTCCCCTGTATCCTCTTCTACTACTGCAAAAATCCAGTAAGTGTTCTGTGAAGTCATAAGTTTTGAAAGTTAAAAATAGAGAAAGGACAGAAAAGACAAAAGTAGAAATCCTGCCTCAATGCCAGCCTGAGATTTAGGCCAGCAAACAAAGAACAGGAGATATAACTGCTGCTGCAGACTTTGTTCCACTTTTCTAGAAAATAAGCATGGATTAGAACTCACAGAAACATGGAATCATAGAATGGTTTGGGTTGGAAGGGACCTTTGAAAATCATCTAGTTCAACCCACCTGCCCTGGCCAGGGACATCTTGCACTAGATTAGGTTGCTCAGAGCCCTGTCCAATCTGACTTTGACCACTTCCAATGATGAGGCATCCACAAGTTCTCCGAGCAACCTGTTTCAGTGTCTTACCAACCCTTATTGTAGAACAAATTCTTATTTTGTCCCATCTAAATCTATCTTCTTTTGGTTTAAAACTGTTGCCCCTTTTTCTGTCACTGCATGCTTTGGTAAGTTGTTCTTCAAGTGGAGATCAAATTTATTTTATCTTTAGTACTTAACTAAAATAACTCATTATGACTGATGGCAGTGATGTAGTGGCAAGACAAAAAGAACCCAACTGCTCCTTCCCAGTGAAAGTGCAGTTGCATTGTGCTGCATGTTATCAAACACTTAGTAATTAAAGACACAAACAAACATGGCCAGGTAAAATAAAATATCTGACTGCTATTAGTTAAGCTTCACATTCAGGAAATTGAGTCGCAAAACAGACAAATGTACTTCGCTGAAGTCATTCATACATTCTATGAATGGTCTAGAGGCAACTTCTCCCTTGAGGACCTCTTTGATGTCTTGATAACCATGTCCACTTTCCCATCTATTGAGAGCTCCAGGTTGAATTTTTCCCACTTTTCTGATTTTCCTAACACCATCATTTTCCCTCATTCCTGGGTCTGTTCAGGTCTCTCTGACACTCTTGTGTTGTTCTTTTTTTTTTTTTTTCAGCTTACTTTTCCCTTACTCTGATATAAACTCTGGCTTTGAATCACTGATTACTTGTGCACACCATTAGGGAAGATGCATTTGGGATTTGCGTTCCTTTAAGAACTAGCCTGAGGGCTTGGACAGTGAAAGAGAACACTCAGGAAAGGTACATGAAAGTAGCCATCACATACAGGAAAAAAAAAAAAAATCAAACCAACACAACACTGCTTAAATCAGAACTTTCAGCTAGGGGATGTAAACTGTTTAAACCCTTATTTTCTGATGACTAAAAGTATAAAAAAGAAGCCACTTTGATAAAAGTTTTGTGTCTCTTGCCATTTTCAATCAAGCTTCACACTGCTTTCTGAAGCAATAAATGACAAAAAGGTTTCGATTGGGCCTTGGATTTAAAATTATATGTAATGCTATCTGTGTAATGTATGTAATGAAATTCTGTGCACACCAAGAGCACATAAAAATGTCATATTCTACACAACAATTTCTGGATAAAGTTGCTTACAAAGCTAATTAATGTAATTTAAAGGTGAAAAAAAAAAAAAAAGAGAAAAGGAATGAATAAGATTGAAAAGAAAAAAAAAAAAAAATTGGACGAGTGTTGATGAGAAGAATTTGAAAGGAATTACAGAAAAGCATATCCCAGCACCTCCCATTCCTAATAGCTACATGGATTGTTTTAAGGTTGTTTAGAGATGTAGCAAGGAGAATGAGGATACATACTTTCTAGTGTTTTCTAGAAGTTATTGGTTAACATTTTTCTTTCCTGGAACTGTATAGAGTTTTCAAGGCTTCACATGGAACTGCTATTACAGGCAGGGAGATAAGAAAAATATTTGTAATAAAACTACATAAACCCTCTGTAAAATGATTCCAAAAGAAAGGCAGGCATCTAAAGAGCAACTACAGACAGAAACTTTATAATGTGACTTTACAACACCTCTTCATCCTCCACGGAGGAACGATGAGCCTGTTTGCCTCAAGGGTGGATGCTAAACTCCAGAGAGTTTTCAGTTCAACTCTTTGCAAACCCAACACTCTTCCTTTCCAATTAGAACCAAAATCAAAGGTGCAGGCCTAAAAGGAGCTATAACAGTGCCATACCATATCCCCCAACCTTAAATAACTTTGGAACTATCTGTAAACACTACCTCACACTTTTTCTTGTGAGAACCTTCCCAGTTCGTTGCAATCTTAGCAACTTTCAGAGTAATTGTTTTTTTAACCCAAGCAGCTATGTTGTGGTTTAACCTCAACTAGCAACCAAAACCATGATAGCTGGTCGCTCACTCTCCCCATACCTCCCCCCCGCCCACTTCCCAAATCTGTGCTTAATTTTTTTAATTAAAATATCAACAGGAAAGTAGAAGTTCGATGTGTGGCATCTGGACCAGCACAGAGTAGCCATTCTTTCCCTTGCTATCACAACCAGCCATTAAGCTCCAAGGCAATCCACAGATCACTTATGGGCAACATAATCTAGGTATTTCCTTGGTATATTAGAGAAGCTCAGATACCTCCCTTTAAAATTATTTTTTAAAAATGCATTATTCCATAGAGATTTATCCATGCATTCATATTTCAATTAATTATGTTAACAAAGACAAAGGTTAATTCTAATAAAGGTTAACAGGTTTTAGTTAAATAACATGAATTAAGCTAATATCAAGGTCTCCCAGATTAGTGTGTCTCTTCGGTATCGAAATTTAAGCTAGAAAAATTCTCAGGTGTTAAGAACTTTTGTATAAGAGTAAAATAACTGTGTGCTTTTTGCAGGTTGGAGAGTGTTAAAATTTTTATCATCAATTATGTTCTCTGACCTATTTAATGAGCTCAGTTTGTAATAAAATATATTTCAGTCCTACAATAAAAAATGGACTTCTCAGGCTCAACTTCACTCCTTCATTTGTGATTCTTCATTTCCTGGCTCATGGGGGATTGAGGATTGTGGTCAGTTCATCTCTGCTGTTCTTCCCTCTTCATGATCTTTCCTGCTCCACTATGGGGTCCTTCCCATGGGGATATTGTCCTTCATTAACTTCTTCAACATTGGTCCTTCCCATGGTCTGCATTTCTTCAAGAACTGTTCCAGTGTGGGTGCTCTCCACAAGATACAGTCCTTCAGGAATAGACTGTTCCAGCATGGGGTCACAGATCCTGCCAGAAACCTACTCCTTTGTGGGGTCTCCATGGGTTGAAACTTCCATCAGGGCATCTTCACCTGCTCCTGCATGGACTCCCCATGGGCTGCAGGGTGGATATTTGTTCCATCATGTTTCTCCATGGGCTTCGGGGGGGCAACGTGCATCATGGTGGTCTTCTACATGGGCTACAGGGGACTCTCTGATCTGGTGCCTGAAGCACCTCATCTCTCTCTTTCTTCACTGACCTTAGTGTCTATAGGATTGTTTCTCTCATATTTTTCCCACTCCTTTCTCTCACACCTGCTATGCAGCATTGTTTACCTTTTCTTAAGTATGCTTTCACTAGGTGCCACCAGAGGCACTGATGGGCTCAGCTTTGGCTAGTGATAGGTCCTTTTTGGAGCTGTCTGGAACTGACTCTGTCCCACACAGGAGAAGCTTATAGTCTCTTCTTACAAACACCACCACTGCAGACCCACCACTACCAAAACCTAATCACATAAACCAAATATAATAAAGGCAAACGTGCCCGGGGGAAAAAAATAATAATAATTAAAAAAAATAATAATAATAATAAAAAAATCTAAGTCCTGTTTACAAACTGCTTAATTCAAGAACCAGGTGTTATAACCCTGGAAAAAGACCTTGAGGTTACAGGTTACAGTTAAGCAGTTCCGAAATCTGTTGCAGTACAGTTAAAAATCCCCCAAGTTTTAAGTGTCAAGCAAGGCAAAGGATGTCCTTTTGTGATTCTACAAAAGCATAGTGTGACGTTATCTTGGGTACTATGTGGTTAACTCAATGGAGTTAAGGAAAGTATAGAGAATGGTGGATGAAATAAGGGGAATGGAGCCTTATAGAGACAAATGCCTTGAAAATAGAGACTGTGAAGCCTAGGATCCTTTAGTTTAGCATGGACAAAGCAGAGAAGAGAAATTATTCAACTTCATAAAACCATAAAGATAGTGGTTAAGCTGAATGTTATAAATCCCACAATGCTAGAGTGGGGAACACTCAATAAAACAAGGTAAACTAAGTAAAACAAACTATTTTTTGATACAACAGATAGTGAAATTCTGTAGTTTGTTGCCACAGGATAGAGGCAGACAGGATCAGAAGTTCAAACTGAAATTAAACAAATTGATGGACAGCACATCCATAAATGGATACTAAAAAGATTAGGCAGAGTCAGACCCTCTAGCATCCCTAATATATTATGCTCAGAGAATACAAGGGGAATGAATGACAAAAAGTAGCCAGACATATGTGCTTTTCCTAGATATCATCTCCTATTACCCATGTCGCAGAGAATATGGAGCTAGACAGAGCATAGACCTGAGCCAGAAGATGCTCTTGGGTGCATCTGCATTGGTGTTGCATCACTCAGAAACCTGCAGCTGTACCTCCCAGCCAAAAAATCTGGGTCAAACTTCATTCTTTTAGGCAACCTTAATTGCTAAAGGGCCAGAATCTCAAAAGACTGGGAATTTAACCTGAATCAGGAAGGTATAATCAGAGGAGACCTTGAATATTTTAAGTTGTGACAGGAAAAGGGAAATAATCAGTCCCTGATGTGGGTCTTTCTGACCATGCATGAGAAGAAATCAATCTAACCAAAAACACAGGCAAAGGGAGTAACAGAAACATCATCATATTTTTTTTCTAGGTGAGGAACTAATGCTTTGTCTCCACTGGACAGTGGAGGACAGTGACCCTGAGCCAGCTCTGGACTGCAATGTCCATGAAAAGCGTGGAAGTATACATAGTATATGTATATGTATATAAGTATATGTATATAAGTATATGTATATAAGTATATGTTGATGCACATGGTTGCATAAACACAGAACAACATTCCTGCTATCAAGTTGTTCCTCTCTAGCAGACTAATTAATGCATGGATTAAAGTCAGTAATAGGGCTTAAACAGACCCTGCCAATTTAAAGGGCTTCTACACTACACTTTTTCAACCAGTGAAGAGTAGTCCTAAAACACAGGGAAAACAAATAAGAAATCTGAGTAAATGTAGAGCAGAGCTGTGAAAGGAAGTCTTACTATTGACAAATTTATCCACTACCAGAAATAGATGTCTGTGTCCACTTTCTCCATAGCTGGCCTATTTTGAACTCTCTCCAGATATGGTAACAGTAAGAGAATAGGAATCACCCTTCTTTTGCAATCTGGAACTTTTCTTTCCTTAATTTCATCTAAGCTTTATTAATAAAATAAAATTTCTGGCACCAGAAATTTGTCATTTTCAAATGGACTATGTAATTCAGCACTATAAGCAAATACATAAGGTATCTAGAAACTGTTTCTAAAAGTGTAGACATGTGACAGCTGCATGTCTTTACACCTTTGTGTCTAAACCCCAAAATGATTATTTTTCTCTCTCCCTAACTTAGGCATTATGTGCTTGTCAGAGCTCTTGACATCATGGGCTATGAAAGTTCAATTTCAAACTGAGTTCTTACAAAATCTTTTTTAACACAGTGTTTTAAACAGTATTGTTCCCATAAATTTTATGCAGCAGAAAAAACAAATAGTTTTGGAACATGATTTTTAATAAATTCTGAAATATGATTACAGTAGATGAGTAAAAGCAGGCTCTACATAAAACCTACAAGAGACCAGCCTGTGGAATTTCAAGGAACAGGAAGAAACAGAGAGGAAACTCAAAAGAATCTAGGGTTATATAAAGTGTAACTGGTTAATCAGTTGTTACCCAGATGCTCATGAAAACACATGTGAAACCAGGACAACTCTGTTCACTGACAGAAATTGTCTGTGAAATGCAATGGAGACAGAAATATTTACTCAAACGGTCATTTCAGCTTCAAGTATTTATGAGATTGCTACCTCTGGCTGATCAAGAAGTTCACTTTGCCCAATAGCCAGTACTTTTCAGTAAAGGTATTGATTTCTCCTAATATACAGAATTACAAAGTTATTTCAGTTGCACTGACTTCTGGAGTTCGCTAGACCAGCCCTCTGTTGAAAGTACGGTTAAGTTCATACATCAGATCCCTTAGGGCCTCATCGGCTCAGTTTTGAAAATCTCCAAGGACAGTGGTATCATAGTTTTCTGGGCCCCTGTTCCAATATTTAACTTTATACTTTGCAGAGCATTTTTTCCTTATATCAAGCAGAAATTTCTCCTATGACCATTTGTGTCCATTACTGTCCGTCCTCTCATAGTACCTCCTGAGAAGTCTGGTTCCATTTTGTCTATAACCACTCATTAAACAACCAAAGATGTTAATTAGACCTGCACACCATCATCTTGTCTCTAGAAAGACTAAACGCAGCTCTTTCGGCTTCCCTCATACTTGCCATCCCCTGAGCGCCTTGGTTACTTGCTGATGGAGCTATTACAACTTTACCAATATTTCTTTGTTTTATTGGGGAGCTCTCAACTAGACACAATACTCCACATACAGCCTCACAAGTGGTGAATAAAAGTGATTAATCACTTTTCCAGTTCTACTGGTTAATCTTTTGTTAATACTGCCCAGATGTTATTTGTATCCATGACAAGAGCACACCAGTCACTCGTGTTCAGCTCTTTACCCACATTACTCAGCAGCTTGGGAGTTCTTAGACTGGTCCACAGCAGCATAGAGAGAAAAGTGTAACTCAACCAGGTAAGCATCAGCCCAAACTTGCCATAAAGACCTTTCTGCTGTCAACCCTGAAAATCCTTAGGTCCTTCTGAAAAGGTTGCTTTAGTCCAACCTCAGTCATCCCCTGGAGAAAGGGAATATGAGCTCATTGGATACCTTGGCGTGGACCAAATTTCCTAATAGTAAATTACAAATATGTCCAAGGTGATGGCTGGGCATAGAGGTAAAACACTAGTGGGCTGGCTTTCAGTCTGGTGTTGTAACTGTTCAGTCGAGTGCCCCATCATTTGCTGTTGCAGATGAATAACTTGGAGTCCTTCTTGCCACAGAACAGTGGTTTAGTTTACTTAAAGAAAAGTGCTACTTAACAGAGTTTCATGGCAAGGTTCACTCTATTACTTATGCATGGAGGAAATATGCCAAGGAGAATAGGGTCAGAGTTGTTTTAGAGTGAGATATATGGGGACAGGACATGCAAAAGGGTAGAGGCAGACCCTCACGTTGAAACACAGGGTTCAGAATGGACCCCATTGCTTTCTAAACTCCTCCTCAGAGAGGAGTTTAGGTGCAATTGGATCCAAACTTAGTCCTAGACTTGGTCAATGGTTTATGTCTAAGAGACACAAATGTTAAGGGAAAACAGGTGAGGGATTATAGGTGTTAATGGCCAAAGGATTACCTGTGCACACCTCATTCTTTATATAGCTTGGCTAAGATTGCAAAGTTTCATCATTTTGCATCTAAACCCACTTTTCTTTCCTCTAAGAATTTGGTGACAGGTCACTCCAAAGCCTGGATCCCAGCTCTCTCAAAACAAACTCTTAGGCACTGAAGTTCTTAGAAATAATCTAGTGGATTAGGGTCAGTTTGACCTGGGTGCCTCTGCAGAGGTGCCAGCTTGGGCAAAGAAGTCCCTGGGTAATTTTACCCTTACACACTGTTTACCAGCCCCTCACATGATTCAGTCCAATAGTAATATTTGAGTCTGGGGTCTTCTTGCTTGTCATTAGATTCCTTCACCATCTTCAGTCAAGGCCTTATTTTATCTAGCTATAGATGCTGTTCATAGTTTGTAGCTGCTTCATGCTGGCCTTGAAAGCATTATTTTGCTCAAGTAGATCCTGTTTTGCTCAATAAAATACAAAACAGGCCTTGTCTTGCAGGTGTTGTTGATGATTTGTAGCTGCTTTGTTTTACTCAAGTAGACACAAGTTTAGTAAATATGAGCAGGACTTTGCAACATACAGTTCTAAGATTTTAGCAATTTTAGTCACTAAGTAATGCTAAGCAGACAGTATAATAGGAATCCCTTGACCTTATAATTTTAAAAGTTATTCATTCTATTTAAAACCTATTTACTTAAGCTAGATTATTAACACAAAACTTAAACTGGGCTCATCCAGTGACCTGTGAGTAGTAAAAGATTGTTGCCATACAGCCACACTTGCCTAGTAGAGAGTAGGATCATCCAGGCAGTCACATTTACGGAATGAAGTGTTTGGCTCATAGTCAGATTGTGTACAGTAGGAAAGGTCTGCACAAGAACCCTTGTACCCACAACTTATCAGTGTTCAGTGTGTCATCTGTTCCTCTGTGGGTTTCCTGAAAGGAGTCTTGGCCAGGCTACAGCTCAGGCCTTTACCTCCTTTGGAGCCTGGTCCAAACCACTGCTGCTTTGGTTAAGGGTATGGGGTCAGGTGAATCCATCTCATTTACCACTTCACTGAAATCACTTCACTTCAGAGCAAATCCACCTACATTCTCCCCCTTCAAGCTCAGCACACCTCAGCTCATCCTCTGAGTCGAAGCAGAACAGATGTTTCCACTTGAGTGTGATGGAACAGAAACGGTTGCATGTCAGTAGCATGATTTCCCTGATCTTTAGCCTCAAAAGGAGGTGAGAAAAAATGTGTGTTAAAGTGAGAGTGATCCTGGACATAAACTGCATACTCTAGCACCTTTTTTCCTTTTTATTTTTTTTTTTTTTTCCCTTAACATTTGCAGGAACATGAAACTGAATTGCTGTGTTTGTTCAAATGGCATGGAATCTAAAACCAATTTGTGGTGACAAGGTCACAAGGGGCAAGTGGAGGCTTTTTATAACTCTGCAGAGGGCTGGTGAGCATATCTATGTTGTATATACACAGGGAGAAATACAAAATATTTTACTGTTAATGATATAGCTGCAGCTAAAAAAAAAAATAGATTCAGCTCTACAGAGGGCAATGTGTGAAACGATACTGAATTTTCTAGGCAACCTAACTATTTCCAGGCTTGTTAAACGGAAGCAAGAGCAGCAGAGGAAGAACACACAATTTATAAGAACAAAACAAGACACATGAGAAGATTTATGTCTCATTGAATCATAGATTCTAAATCAAACAGAAGAGAGATAGCAGAAGGATTACCAGCAAACACTTTAGTGATTTTTGATACTTATTAAAAGATGCCAGATTTGTTTTAAATGTTAGTAATAAGAATTTGAAGACACAATTATTCAGTGTTAAATGAGAGTGTCCCAAAGTCCATTAGGATCTACAAAGTGGTTCATAATTATTTCCTCGGGGGTTTTGGTCAGATGCCTGTTCAGTTAAAAATACATTGCACGACCAGAATAAATTTCTGCATTTGAGCTAGGACAGGGGTGAAATTTAGAGTAGTGACACTAAAATGGTATCTCAACTTCTGAAAAGCCCCTCTAATCCCTTTCACACAGCAGAAACCAGATTTCACTTAGTGTTTTCTTTGGCAACACACCCCACAGACTCTAGGTAGCTTTCTACTTTAGAAAGATGAAGCTCTTAGTGAATGCAACAACTTTTGGACACATTGCTCCAATACATATGGGTATCACAAACCTGAATTTTCCAATATTCCCCTTTCTTCAGGAGAACAGTTCCTCATATAGTGACCATTAGGACAGTTAGAGTTAACAATTAAATGGCTGTTTTTGCCTGGGGGATGCTAATTAGTAGTTGCAGCTTGACTCTTTGAGATATTTATAAAAGTCATCATAGTCATAAATCAGACTCCTTGGAACCATATTCTGTTGTTAATTTGTCCTTCATATTTAAATTGTATAGAAGTCTGGGCTATCCCTCAGTATTTAAGTCTGCACATCATGCAGCACAATTATATGCCGGGTTGTGTCTAGTTCTTCAATTTTATCACAACATATGGTCTTAAACTGTTCTCACCGACTGTTATCACCTTCTTCTAGGAATCTTTGCAGAGTCCAAACCTAGCTGAAAATATATGAAAATATATGCTGTAACATAACACAATCCAGATCACATCTTGTGATAAGAGATTGAATTATTGTGTCTGGATGGGGAAAGTTCCCACAGTGAAGGAAGGTGCCTCAGAGGAAAGAAAACTGAAGAGGCACTAAAAAGAATTAAAAAAAAAGGCCAATTCAATGGTTATGACGCAGACATATCACTTGCTGAGAATAAAGATCCCGAAAGATCAGACATGATTTTCCTTGTCTATTTTCAGGAAACTGTTAGGAACAAAAAATACCACAGCCATCTACTACCGTCTATTCAGAGCAAAAGGAGTTCAGACACCCACCTTGTAGTGTGAGAAGGTATTAATAGTAATGAAGAGAGACCAGACGTTTAGAAAAGTTTGCAACCCATCTGTGGTACATAGAAAAGAACTTCAGTAGGTGTAAATCCGCTAAGCATGACTGAAACCTCCTGCAGCTACAAATCTGGCCCAGTGATTCCACTTGTGAATCATTAACTCAAATTGGCAAGTTTGAAGGCTTTGTTTTGAAGCTATGTCAGTAAGAAGAAGTAGTGATTTTATCTGGTGTTCTGCAATTATTGAGTAATTCTAGGTGAGAAAAGGCTTTTAGAGCAGATATGAGTACCATTATTTTGCACATAGTTCTACTAATTTCGAAGTTTGGAAAGCCACTAAGGCTTTAGCATATTGGAAATTTATTTTTAAAAGTGCCTTAAGAGTATGTGATTCCTCCTCCTCAGAACAGGATGAATTTAAATGAATTAAATGAAGAATCTGCCGGGGATCCATCATTAGAATCTCTTATAGGGAACAGTCAGTGCAATACGTCATTGATTCCTAATGCTGCAATATTTACATTCTCAAAATACTCTAATGCAGCGTGGGGGAACTTTCACAGATTGTGGAACCTGAACACTTCATTCGCTGAAATAAAGAAATGGTGGTGTCCGTGAAATGAATGACAATTTAGATACTTGCTATCTATTCTTTTTCTCTGGTCATAACGTAACAGATAACAAGAAAAAGATAAGAAATTATTAGCACGTAAATTCACTAAAAATAAATCATTCCTTCTGTGGAACAGAAAGGTTGAGATTTTGCTAGATCCTATTCATTAAGGTCCTGAGCTGTTCAGGAACTAAGTCAACTCAGCCTTATTTGGAAAATCCTGAAAACAGACAGAAAATATTTTTCAAAACTGGGTCTTGATGTAGAACTCAGTCCTGATATTAGATGCAGCAGCCCTGCTGACATTTCACAGTTATTACTCAATGTCTTAGATGTCCTCTCTTTAGCAAAATTGCTGTCACTTTGGTAGAATCCTATTATAGCATCATAGAATGGTTTGGTTTAGAAAGGACCTTCCAAGATCATCTATTCTAATCCTGTTACCATATGTAGGGACATCTTCTGCTCAAAACCATGTCCAACTTGACCTTGAGCACTTCCAGGGATGGGACATTCACAACTTCTTTAGGCAAGCTGTTTCAGTGTCACATCACCCTCATCCTAAAAAAGCTCTTTATCTCCAGTCTAAACCTACCATCTTTCAGTTTAAAACCATCGCCCCTTGTCCTGCCACTACAGACCTGGTTAAAAGTCTCCTTCTGTTTTTTTTATGATGAACCCCATTTCTATATTGAAATGCTACAATAATGTCTTCCTGGAAAGAAGAGTGGTTCAGAGAAGCCCTCTGTTATTGATGAGGATGGAATCTTAACACTGAGTTTTTTCCGAAATTCTTATATTCAAACTTTTGTGGCTCCTACTCCAATTTGTTATGTTAATTAGAAAATGAGACTCATCTTTCCTTCCTATTACTTTATGTTTTTCTGTGACATTTGAAATTTGGCTTTGGGTTTCAACTCATTCATGAAGGCCAAGGAAACTACACATTATGTCATTTGCATGCAGCAGACGTTGATTTTAGAAGAGGACTTAATAAATTTTGATCGAATGTGTCTTTGGAGGTAGGGATGAACCATTATGTAGCTGCTGCCTGAAATTCCTATTCTGGAGTGGGCTTCAGACCCAAGGGGAGTTCAGAAATTATTCCTTAGTGCAAGCTTTACCACTATTTTCTTAGAAGATATGACCACTTGGTGCCTAACTTCATCTTTTCCATCCTGGTAAATATAGTCCAGGCTATGAAGTTGATACTTGATTTGGAAGGGGAAATCAATTTCAAGAGTCATGCTGTTGATGGGAGCTGCAATTCATGAGTACCTTTCAAGTGCCTGGAGTATTTGGAAGAACAAAGTTATAAAGACCTGATTGTGCATGAGAGAATCCACGAATATGTACTGCTGTAGCTTTTTGAGTTCATCTGCAACATCACTCTGAACTAAAACGCAGCTGATTGGTTTGTCTTTATATGCAATTATATACATGTCAGGTTTTTGAAACATTCATTTATCATCTGAGTAATAGAGTACATTTCTTACCTGCCAGGAATATGTACTCAAGAACATTTGATTTCTGTGGTTTTTAGACTGTCCAGCCTAAATTACATGAGGTTATTTTACAGGGAGCAGAAAGTGGTAAAAAAACAATATAAGCCATGGATGTTGTCACACAAACAGAAATGTGGTTAGAAAAGCAGAATATATGGGTCCATGTAACTATACTTGCATTATTTCTGTAGCATTGTTACCTTATTGGGATATACACAGTCAATACAGGTTCCCAGTCATGGACATGGGATAATGAATTGGAGAAGCATTTCAGGAACAGCTTATTTGTGCGTGTTTGTTTGCCCCTGAATATTCTCTTCCTGATCATCAGGGTAATGGCATTGTAATGGATGTTCTTGATACAAAAATGGCAGGATTAAAGGAAGATATTTCATGAAAATAGATCCATGTCACCAAGCTTTTAAAACAATGATTCCTCACCATGCACAGGTTTTGGGAATACAGGCTCCAAAGCTGTTAAACTGTCTAAATGTGAACAAAAAAGAGCAAGCTAAGGGAAAAAAATCAGGGAACAAGCTCATCTAAATGTCCCTGACATTTTTATGTGGAGATCCAGTGAAACTGGGGAGCTTTATTGTGACTGAAGATAGGATCAACACATACCCCAGAGTGGAGATCCTTATGGGAAATGGAAAAAAGGGTGCAGATGGAATCATAGATTCATAGAATACCCTGAGTTGGAAGGGTCCTACAAGGATCCAACTCCTACAACTCCTACAAGTCCAATTCCTGTCTCTGTATATGACAGCCCCCCAGTTCACACCATGTATCTGAGGAAGTTGACCGGTTTCTTCTTGAACACTGTCAGGCCTGGGGCCGTGACACCTCCCTGGGGAGCCTGTTCCAGTGTCCAGCACTGGGTGAAGAACCTTTTCCTAATATCCAACCTGACCCTGCCCTGGCACATCTTCCTGCCATTCCCTCAGGTCCTGTCACTGGTTGCCAGAGAGAAGAAATCAGTGCCTCATCAGTCCTCCTGCCTTATGAGGAAGCTGTAGACCATGATGAACATTTCCCTCAGTCTCTTTGCTCTTTCCACCACCTCACTTGAATTCCACGTTTTGTAAATAACACTATGAAGATCCAGTAGACAACAGACCCTTTAGCACATGTCCCTGATGTATCACAAAAGTTGATCCATCTGTTCCCCATTGAAGAGAGTAGGGGTCTTGTGGAAGAAACTTTGAAATCATCTGATTACAGAGACTATCAGAAAGCATAATTAGGCTCCCAGCACAGGTAGAGACATACATCTACATGTCCATGGCTTGGAGATGACACTCATCTCTGCTGATGGCAAAAGCATAGAAACTGAGGGTACCTGCATTCAGTTCTGGGTGAGTGCTGCACCAAAACCTCATATGATAAGGAACCCTCCTGCCCCAGTTCCTGAATTATTTCTATCCCTCTTATGCACACTTAACCTTTCTTCCAGCATTCTCTGCATTTTTTTTTATTTATTTATTTTAACCAATCCCTCTTTGATTCTGTTTTTCTCCTGTTTTTCTCCTCTTCCTCCTTTTCCTAAGACCTGAGCACCACCCAGCTATTGGACAAACCACTTGAAAACTTGTCCTTTCTGGTTTTCTAGTAGGAATTATACAGAAAGGGTACCTGCAACCTCACTGGCATTCATGTAGGGATTGTTGGGCTTAACGACTACTCAGTGGATATGAAGTACCTCGCAGCTCTCTTCTGTTCATGGAGAGCTAAGAAATTATCTGAATGTAATTAATTTTCAGTGGACTTTCAGGTAAAAAACACACATCTGAAACAGTAGCAAATCTCCTGCAAACTTCTTAGCCTCTATACAGGTTGCAAAAAACTATTAACAGTGAAGCAGACCCATTTATTTTTATTTTGAAAAAATAATGCATGAAATTATAATTGATAATGCAATAATTGCTGAAAATTATTATCATTATCATTATTCCTAGGTGAAAATCTAACATATATATATACACACACACATATATATATATACCACAGAGAGAACATCTCAGCTTGAGGCAGAGACCTAGGGAATTAAAAAAAAAAAAAAAACAAAAAAACCCCATGTAATTTATGAAGCAAAAACCAAACTTTTGTTTTCCAAAACATAGGAAAAAACCCACCTCAAGTGGAATATATAACAGCTCTGACTAAATTATAGAGAAACCTGGAACCACCACAGAGTTATTTGAAGCAAGATGGCCCTTTGTTCAAGATGTAAGTCAAATTACTGCAGGAATATGTGTTTATGGAAAAAGAAATCAGAAAATTTCCATCAGGAATTAAGACCATGGAATTAATATCAGGGGTAAGTAATGTTTCTCTGGTTTTCATTTGCTTAGCAAGAAGCAGCAGCTTCTATTTTATTCCATCACAGCATGGTCATTAATAACAATTTTTAACTTTACCTAGATTTATTTTAGCCTGTGGAGACCTCCTAGGGATTCCTAGCTATTTTCAAAATGATTTTGACTAATTGCATTAGGCCCCATGTTGGAATCTTAAATATATTGTAAAGTAACTTGTGTTTCCATGTAAGGATATAACATGCTGCTCTTTGCAGACCTTACTTAATGACACATGGTTGTCAATATTTTATTAAGAACAGCAGCTGCAGCAGTAATTCACTGATTCATAATGATTTCAAGGGAGATACCTGATGTATGCTACCTGAGGGTTTTGCCTTAATTTCTTGGATGATACCAACATTGTCAGTTAACTTATGCCCATTTTCATACCTTGACCCATCCCATCTCTCGTGTTACCAGTACCCAGGCACAGAGGAAAGCTCTATGTAGACATTTAAAGTCTCCTCATGACCCATTTCAGCCTTTCCTTGACACAATCTGGTTGGGTCATCACAAGGTAGGTCTGCCATCCAGCTCTCATAGAAGAAACTGGCTTCTCTTTGTCCAAGAGTGAATCCATTAGGCTGGAGACACAACAAGGCTGTTAGCTAGCAATGAGATGAGCAGACATGTGCTCAGGATGCCCAAATCTACTTTGATATTTACTCTTCTTTCAGAAGGTTTTCTCAGCTCTCTTCAGAATAGCAGAAGATAACAATCACTTTATTTCTCCATCTCCCCTACATTTTTGTTATGCTTTTGGCATAGTAGCCCTGTTAGGCATAGCATTCTGAAACAGGACTTAGTTGCACAGCACGATGTACAAGTTGGGTTTTCATTGCTCTAAGTGATCCATTCTTTTCTGAAATGCATTGAAGAACATCAGTGGTCAGCTTCATGAGCTATACATTGGAAAGGGAATTGTGAGTCTGTGATGGACACACAGGGATTCTTTCTGCTTTAATACTCTAGAGCACATGAAAAAAAAAAAATTGTATATTGCAATGGAGTCTGTTAAACACTAGAATACACAACACATTTAAACATGCACAACATACCTACATATGACCCTGTCCTGAATCTTTCTTTATCCTGCACTTTTATGAATGGAGAAAGCTGCCAATGCAATTAAAACTTTGGCTCCCGTGTCATACTTGTTCGTTTTCCAAGGGGAAAACCGCTAGCCTAATCAGAATTCTGGCTGCTACTGCTATTGAAAACATAATTTCATAAACAAGTCTCCTTCCCAGGAGAAAGGAGAAAAGGCTGATGGGCTGCAGATATGTAAGGTCATCTCAATCAGCATTCCAGTGCATATGGGAAGTAGTGATCCTTTCAATAAGTCAAGGACTTTGAAAACTGCTTTACCATGCAGCAGGAAGGGAATAGCGTTTGAAGCACAGATGCCTTGACTACTCAGAATAAAATGAAAATCTTTCTGGAAATGCTTTCCAGCTAAGCTTAAAAGCTCATTTCAGAAAGTCCTGCTGTTTAAACAAAAGTAGAAAATCCTGACTTTCTGATCCTTTGAGTTGATACAATTTAAAATAACTGGAGAACATCGCTTTTATTTCAGACAGTGATCAATCTCAGTGTGGTCTGGTAGGGACAAAGGCTCATATTTATGATGGAAGAACATGCAAGACTTTCTGAACTTTGTCTACCTGCAAAATCTCCTTACTCATCATGAATCCTGTTATAAAGATCTTCCAAGTGGATTTTTCATCAGTCACAGATTCCAGTTATGTATGTGCTAATGATCTTCATCTTGCGTTGTCTCCAGTCACACAGGGGTTCAGACCTGGAAAAGAAAAAAAAGCTGTAATGCTTTAAGAGGCACCAGAATACCTAGCTGAATATGCAAAAACTGGGTGATTTACCATGGGATTTCAGCCTGTCCTACATCTAATTCTGGTGCGGTGTCTGTGAAAAGTGGAGTTTCTCAGCTCAAGTATGAAACAGAAAAAAATTAAACTTTGCAAGGGAATGAGTCTGACTACAGCTCATTAACCACGCTTCAGCTCAGTCAAAATGTCTTTTGGCTGGTTGGGAAATTCCCTCCTACCTGTGACTACAATAAAATAAGTTCAATCACTTTCAGCAGTACTTTTGCAGTTGGATACACTGCATAACAGCTTCACGAGAAGCCAGCAAAGGACCATTTTAATCCATCTGAAAGGAATCTATGATCTCCTTCTATAGCAGCTGCCAAGCTCTGGGGATGCTTTGCTGATACCTTGCTGGAGCCTCCAAGACTGCAACCCCCATCCCATTCCTGCATGACTTGAGGTAGAGGAGTCGGGAGTCAACGGTGAAGGTGTGAATGGGAAGAAAAGGTTTGAGGGGAAGGTATTTTAGCAGTTGCCTTTGGTTTTCAGCATTCAACTCTCCTGTTGAGGAGGGAGGATGGTAGAGCAGCTCAGCAGGGGTCTTGCAGCCCATGAAGGTTAACTCAGCACAACTAGTGTTGGGAAATAATCACTCTAGTGTTGTTAAGATTGCATTCATTACATTTTCATTTCAGTGACAAATAGCTGGAGTTTCATTGCAGTTAGAGGAGTCTGAGGAAGATACAACTTTAAAAACTAGGGCTTAGAGGGGAAGCCATATGAGGAGTGGCTAAAGTCATTTGGTTTGTTCAGCTTGGAGGAGACTGAGAAGAGAGCTCATCATGGTTACAGTTTCCTCACAAGGGGAGGAGAAGGAGCAGGTGCCAAACCCTTCTCTTTGGTGACCAACGACAGAACCTGAGGGAACAGCAGGAAGATGTGGCAAAGCAGGTTCAGGTTGGACATTAGGAAAAGGTTCTTCACCCAGAGGGTGACACCAGGGAGGTGTCACGGCCCCAAGCCTGAAAGTCTTCAAGAAACAATTGGACAAGGCCCTCAGACATACAGTGTGATCTGTGGGGTTGTCATATGAAGAGACAGGAGTTGGACTCAATGATCCTTGTAGGTCTTTTCCAACACAGGGCATTCTATGACTCTCTGATTTTATGGCTTGAGTGTCATCCTGTTGCCATTGTCTCAGACATTTCTGTTGTTTGTCCTTGGGTTGGAAGGCACAAAAGGGTCTGAAGTGGTCACAGAGATGACCTAAAACTCAGAGGTGAAGGTTGTCATTCCACTGCCTTCAGTCTGCTTTGGATCAAATTGCCTTTCATATACATCTTCCCAGAGATGCCCATTGTCTTCCCAGGTTATATATCATATCCAGTAAAATGTTGCCTTGTTTGAGACCCCACAATGTGAATAACAATGCTAATTTCATGGAGCCTCAGGGAATTGAAGAATTATGTCAAAATGCATCAAGGTTTCTAGGGAAAATGAGAGACTAAATTTTCATGATAACATTAAAAAATAACACCTTAAATTTATGTTTAGGCATATTAAAAGTAATAAATGCGTTTCGTTGCATAATTTATGCTACCCTTGAGGAATAAAGTTGAGGTAAATTCTACTTTTTTCTACTACACTTAACTTGCAGCTGGTAGAGATTTTCTGTTCCTACTTTCCAAGGCTAGAAAGGAATCTCAGATGTGAACCTGTTGACATATATCCAGCAGTTGTAATTGATGACTGTGGCTCCTTCTACACTGATTCTTCAAAGCAATCTACTGTAATAGATGTGCTGCTGAAAGCACAGGACTCTGATGATGTATTACTTACCTGCTAAAGGTTGTCATAAGAGGGCATTAGAAAAAGAAATGGATTATAGGACAAGTATTCTCATTTAACTATATGCTCAATGTGCTTGTTTTGCCTCCTGACAGAACCTGGAGACTACACAGTAATATTCTAGTCCCAGTGAGTGGGCTAGTTTAAATGATAAGACAGAAGCTTCTGCTAACAGACTTCAAATCCCAGTCTTTGTCAAAATAGTTACTGGTTGCATAGCATCATAAAAAACCAAACCCAAACAAAAGAGGTAGCAAATATCACCTTTCAGTGAAACACCTTGTTTCATAGATGTGGACATTCAGACATTTATGGCAATATTATGTTTCAGCATTTCAGGATTTTTACAGTAATAAGGGAAGGCAAATCTCAGGCCTCTTTTAAGCCTATTTTTCCTTCCTCTTTCACACTCTAAGTTTACATTCAACAATTACTTCAACCCAGCTTCCAGAACTGGTTGTAGAAGGCGAACCTGATCTTTTACCTCAGCTCCAACTTTCATGTATGTAATTAAAAAAAAACAGTATGAGGGTTCAGCATAACCACATAGCTACACTGTGAGATAAGCCAAGTTTATCTCTTCTCAACAAAATGTAGATGCTTTTATCCTGCAGTACACACAGTCTAAAAACAGCAATAGAATCATTGAATGTCCTGAGATGGAAGGGACTCACAAGGATCAGCGAGTCCAACTCCAAAAGGACAGCAAGGCAGCACAATACTGTCAAATCCACCCTCAAAGCTTTGCACATCACCACATGGACCTGTTCTTAGAGGCCTCAAGGATCGCTTGGTGTCTGCCTGAACATAAAGTTTAAATTTGATAACGATGTGCCCATGTGTGTGTCCTCACATGGTGGGCAGAAGGTCATAGATTTTGTCACTTCAAGAGCAACTTTCTCAGCCAACTGGTTCATGAACTTGCAGAATCCTCTCAGAAAACTGTCATGAATCTCAGCAAGTGTAAAGTGTACATCTCCTCTTATTCATAAAGAGCAGCTTTCACTGATTTTGTCAGATACTTAGCTATCACAGTGGTGAGTAGATACGGAGACAATACACTTCGTTACTGGAGCAGAGCTGAAATGTGTATTCCAAAGGGATTTCCCACATAGTCTGAAATGCTCTGAGCAGTGGAAATTCTTTTGAATATAAAAGGAAAATAGTCTCATGCTTTTCACTTCTGAGAATCATCCTCCTATAAGGCCCTCAGCAATTTTTTTCCAGGTGTCTTTCAATGTGGAGAAAGGACTACACACCTTAATGAATGTATAGATAATGTTAAATAAATAAATAAATAAATAAATAAATAAATTATATATATATATATATATATATATATATCAGGGATTTTTCTTTCTTTCTTTTTTTTTTTTTTTCTAACATGAGAAATCACTAACAATGTCATCTGTTGTTAGGAATTAGTCAGCCAGCCTGACTTTTTTTGGCAAGTAAGATAATTCCATCTCTGGAACATTTACAAATTAGATCTTATATTTAGATTTCAAGATAATTACTAGCAAAATAATTAAGTTATTCTGAGACAACTTCTGGAAATCAGTGGATATACAGATGTCCCTATATTTATAATATGTGTAGCTGGTTAATTCTTTGATGGTGAAATTCTAATGTGCATAAAGCTACTTGAGTCTGAACTGAGAAAAAAATGAAAAGATACAGCACACTGAGGACCAATATTACATAAACTTAATGCATTAACATTATTGCATTGTTTTAATAATCGTTTTCTTAAAACCTACATTGAACTTTTTTACTAAGTACTTCTACAGCAGTTCAAACCAAAGAGAGCAAATCATTATTTTCTTAGAGGAAATGAAATAGGACATTAGACTAGATAGACAATTCGGAAAACCTACAAAAATCCACAGTGATTGATATCACCTGAGAAAGTATAAGAAAAGTATGAGGCTTAGGGTGTGGCAATTATTAAACTCAGATTCCATATCCTTGAAATATGTTGATTCATACACTCAGTATCCGGTGGCACAAAGCCTCTGGCTCTGATAAATTTGAATGAAGAATGGAAAATCATGTTAAATGAAGGATATCGAATGACTGCTGCTGAAAAAGGTAGTCTGAAACCTGTACTTAGAAGTACAATGATTTGGAGCAGTCAGTCTGTGCTGCACAGCCAAAGTAGCTGTGCATGTTGAAGACGTTATTGGAAGAACTTAGTGTTTGACTTTACTCAGACTTTATTTTTCCCTCTGGGGATTTTTTTTTGATCTAGAGTTTGGCTGGTGCAGCACTACAATAGAGAATATCAATCACAGTCACTTCAAAAGTAATTCAGAAATGTATTTTTTTTGCTGTGCAAAAGTTAACCAAATATGAATTATTTCACACCTCCTTGAAATACAACTGTGTCTTGTGTGTACCTTGGCTCCTCCTGAAATACTTTACTTAAGAAGAGAGTGAAATAGTGAAGCTGCAGACAAGAGCTGGTGCAATGTGGACATATGACTCTTCCTGTTTCTGAGAATAGGTTGTGTGACAAAATACAGCGCAGGGTTCCATAGCTCTTACAGATTTGCATTGTATCAGACACATTGTTCCATTTTTTCCTGTGCAATAGGAACAGTACAGACAGAAAAAGAATAAATTAATACTTCTAAATCTTCCATTTAGCAATGAGGAAATTAAGAAGCTGTAAGGTAATGTTTGGTCTCTGCGCCTGATGAGTTGAGAATGAGAAGGAGCTCTGGTAGCTAGAGAAAACAAAAACAAAAGCAAACAAACAAATAAACAAACAAACAAACAAAAACCAACAGAAACTTCACATTTTTTCATAATTCCTTATCTCAAGATTTTGACATATGTGACCACAAATCAAGCAGTAGCTCACAACAGCAACAACAGCTCCTCTGTTATATTTCAGAGGTTATAAAGTATAAAGATTACAATAAATTAGGTAATTTATCCCCCTCTGTTCATTTAGATTGAGGATAATTCAGTGCCCTTCATCCTGAGAAAGCTGAATTGAACTAGACTTTTTTTTTTTTTTCCTACCGAACCAAAACCAGAAAGGAGTAGAAGCTGGTACGTAATAGGAGTCATCCAATGCTTGCAAAGGAGGTTACAGTAAACAGAAGACACAGATTAAATCTAGCTGTTATCAAAAAGGCATGTGCTCAGATCTCTGTGAAATTGCAAGGAAACTAATCTGTGATCTCTACCATTCTCTCCAGAGAAGAGAATGTTTCCCAAGTTTAGGTTTGACAAATAATTCAACCCTTCCCTCCTGTCAATGAATAGTAGATGTCAATACCCTACAAGCTTCTTATAGTACATTACATATCCAGCTTTTAGATTACAAGTTTAAGTGCTCTGAATTGTGTCAGTTAAGATTTATTGTGATTATACCTTCTTTTTGCACTTTATCTTTTATCATCAGGTTTCTTTAACTGGATGGATGCAGATCACTACAACCCAAAAAATAACTGTATGACTAACAATTTGCAGCCTAAGTCTCTGGGATGAGCAACAACTGTTGGGAAAATATATAAAAGTACCTGAGAAAGAGAGAAGGCTGTTTGGACAATGAAGTGATACAAAGTGATCTTGATATGGTGACTATCAAGGAGGAGATATGACTTCTGTCTATATTTCTGTTTAAGTGTGGGGAACAGACATCACTCACAATCATTCAAGAACAAGAGATCAATGCAGTCAGGATGTCCGCTCTGGAAGAGACACTAACATACAATACAGAAATCAATGGACAGAGAAATCCAAGCTCTGATCTGAATTCAGACATGAGAAGACTGAAAAACATGGTCTAAACCTGATTTTACTTAGAAAGATGACAAATAAGAGGGGACAGAGTGACAGAATATGTTTGTGAATGTTATACAAAAGGTAGACAATGACAGTTCATTGTTCCTACTTCAACACATGTAACAGGAGATTTTCCAGGAAACAGAGAGCTAGAAAATTTGAGACTGATGAAATATGGTTTTTATCCAATGAACAACTGAGTTGTGAATTTCTTTGATTGAGATACTGTCAATGTAATCTTCTTATCAAGACTTAAAAAGCATCTAGGATATTCTTGGTACCCATGTACATATTTTATTTTATAATATTGCATGTTGATAGAATGCAAACTTTTTTTTTTTTCAGAGACTGAAAGGGTGAAGATGTAGCTGTTGTATTGAACACACACAAATATGCATGAAAATCTTCTATCATATACTTGGTTTGGACCAAAACTTGAAGCAAGATATTTGAAGAGCTGAAACTTTCAGAGACTACTTCCTTGTGAGATTTGAAAAATCTGTATTCTTTTATGTCTTTTTTAGCTTTGATCAAATCAAATTTAGACTAGGTAATACCATGAGCACAAGAAGAATAATATTACTATACATTTACCATGGAAGGCACTCAGTTTCGTCATAAAGGCAGCATAAAACTTGGAGAAAGGAGAGGTGAGAATTTCCTTCAAGACAGATGTTGTCTTTTTGTTTTGCTTTGTTTTTCTTTACTGCTTCACAACCTCATCCTTAAAGATAAATACTTGTTAGTGAAATACATTGGATGTGCCCAGTTTAAACCATCCAACATGTTGCTAAATTAATATTATCACTTTTTTAATAGGTTTTCTTTCTCTTTGGACAAGATAGTTCAGCTGTGTACACAGATCTCTAAAATCACACAAAGACCTAACAAGCGTGTAATAACAACATTCATAATTTGTCACATTTTTTTTCAATATTTTTTCAATTGTTCAGAAAAACTCTCTCTGTCAAGTGATATACCTTTAATCCAAAGTGTGTTTTGACATTTTTATTACATAACATCTCCCGATGCTTAATAATGTTGTCAATTTAAGTGATGAAAGGAAACATAACTAAGTTTTAAGAAGATTCATTTAGGAGAGAAAAAGATTTAATATCTTCTTAAACTATCTTTATGTCTAGGATGTTAAAAGTCACTTGTCTGGTGAATTGTGTTACTGTTTTTACTATGATTTGATCTAGATTAAGGACATAGACCTTTCTAATAGGTTAGAAAAGGAAGAGCTGGTGCTAAAAAGGTAGGGTTTTGCTGACGAAGTCCAAGTTGTATATGCAGTCTAGGACAGTTTCTAAGCTCTATCTGCACTCAATGCATTTAGAGATTACCAGTTCCAGATGGAAGCTCATCCCAGTCTCAGGCAAGGTGTCTGTATCTCCTCACTTGAAGTTAGGGTTGAATATGGGCATTTTCTGTGTGGGCATTACTTTTTAAACAAGTTACTCTGTGTTACTTTTCATAGCTGAGGAAAGTCCTGAATTCATTAAAATGTAGATACAATGTATCTTATCTCACAGGAGATGCCTACATTGGCATCACAGTCTCACCCTGTAGAATTCATCAATGTCCTGTGCCACTCTGCCCAGCTTCCTACCTTGTTGTCCACAAGGATGTGTATTCCTGAAGGTCCTAGTCATACCTCCTTTCTCTGTGCAGGTGCCTTGGATACAGTATGGCATTTCCAGACATCCACATTTTCAATGATGATGATCTTTTCTAGTAGGATTCAGGTGGAAATTAAGTCACCTAAATTTAAGTGTCTACTTTTGTACTATGTGTTTAAGGTCTCATTGTAATAAATTATTGTGGCAGAAGCACTCCACCCCCAGCCCCCATTATCTCCTGAAACAATCAGAAACTTCTAGTCTAATGCACCACCATGGCCATCGACATGCCAGTTGATCAACAGATGGGGCCCTTGACCAATGAAACACCTTGGTTGAGAGAAGTTTCTGGACCAGTACCATAAATGACCACAGCTCAAATTCAACTTAGGGTATAAATGGAGCCCACTAGATGTCTGCATTGAGTTGGTCTTCCTTGGAGCAGCAGATCTGCAGTAAAAGAGTCTTCTCCTTAGACTGTCCACCTAATGAAAATTCCTGGCGGACTTATGGGCGAATGATCTTCTGGGTACCCTTGAGAGTCCTCACTTTGTATGAGTTGGAAGATACACCTTTTGAGTCATCATTCTAGAGTTTTGGGATCTCTTGAGTTTGAATCATCTGTGTAGTAGCTGAACTCCTAACTGGTATCCAATTTTGTGTTTTATAATGTTGTCGGAGTGCTGAATAATTTTGGGAGAACCCTGTTTCTAGTTGGTTTTATGCTATTCAGTTCTGATTAGAATAAAATCTTACTAATATCGTCTGTCTAAACTGATTTTTGGGGTGCCTCCATGACAATGATGTTGCAACCAAGAGTCCAGAGGCCAGTTCAGCTCACCTAAAAGTAGGTAATCACTGACTGGTGACCAGTACTGCTTTCTGGGCTCGCTTGATGCACTGACACAGCTTCTGAGGGTGTGGAATTTAGCTGTAAGATTCATTTGCCTTTTCCTCTTATTTACCACTAAGGCAGACCTCACCACTTGAGAAGTACTCCTTAAATTATCCAGACCTTTCTGAAGTTGCTCCAACCCACTTCTAACAAGTGGCCCTGGGGAAAATAATTTGCAAAATCAGGAGGTTGAAAGCATCATCAGAGTCCCTGAGTAATTTTGAGAGCAGGGACTGCCTGAGAATTTATATAAATAAGCAGCTGGCCTGTTAGTTCGAGGACGGTGCTCAGGATAAAAGTCATAGGTCTTCTGAAGTGTAGACACAATCTGTGCAAAGCATACATAAATTAGAAATATCAGATGAGCACACAGAATTATGATTTTTAAACAAGTTCAATTCAGTACTTTAGCTCAAATTTCAGGCACAAACAGGACAAGCAGCTAATCAGGTTAGCCCAAAGGCCACCAAGGAGCATTGTGTGGTGGATTGGCACATCATTTTAATACTCACTGGAGGGAAAGAGAGTCAGTAAATTATGGATTCGTGTGCTGCCTGGGACATCGCACGTTGCTGCTAATAAACACGTTATGGTGTGAAATACAATATGGCATGTGAATAAGAATAACTTGTAGCAGAAGAAACACTATAAAAAGAGGGAACTTGTTGAGGGAGAAATGGCTCAAAAAACTAAACTTTCTTCTTTTCGCATGAACTTTTTTCAGGTAGACAAATGTATGTAATGCATTTGAATGAGTAGACATTTATGTCTCAGAGAGACCATTTTGTTGAGGATAAGAGAATCTATTATCATAAATAGCCACAGTCTGGTGTATCTTGTAGCACAGATCCTTATACTATGGCTCTTGAATGCAACATACCAATTTGAGTTTAAGGTAGAAGATAGATTTTTAAACAGAAAGACATACAATCTGTGTTTAAGGGCACAGAATGATATAGAAATCCACAGCTTTTGGAAATTATGCTTACCAATACGACTGAAAACTAGCAATGTACATTTTACTTCCATTTACCATGTATTGCTTCAATTTTCTTGTTGCTGATACCCATTCAGTGCACTGGCTTTGGCTGCATTCTATTAGATCAAAGTGTGCTCTAACATTAGGTATTTTCTCTTTGTGAATATACTCAAAGACCATGATTAAACCACATCCTAAATCCTTTAAAGCTAAATGGTGTCTGTCTATTTATACCAGGAATAATACTCAGAAAGAATACAAGAATACCAGGGTTATTTATTTAATTTATTCAGTACAGATTTTGAGTATTACAAAGATTATGGACATTTTCAAACTTAGTTTCCTGCAAGTAATCTATTGAAATATCAAAATCTTATGACTTCAAAGAAAACCCTCCAAACAATATTTTATATGTTTTATTCTTGTAGTACCATAAATCTTATACACATATATACTAATTTAGATTACCTAAGACCTCATGATGTCATCTGCTCCAATCCACAAGGCAAAGCAGCATTGGTTAATATTATGTCAGGATATTTGGGATCTGTATTATAGCCAAAGCAACAATTCTGTTACAAAGTATGAAGATAATAACCTATAACGATTAGGCAAAATGGATACACTTCCATTTACATTTTGTTGTATCAACATTTTCTAAATGGCAGTTTGTTTTATCTGAAAATTTTTAACACTTTTCATTCACTTTCTCTTTTTTAATGGGATAGATGATGAAAGGAAGAAAAAAAAAAAGATGGAAAGTAAGAAGAAAAAAAGAAAAAATGAAAAAAACCCAACCAAGCAAAACCAAACTAACAAAAAACAAAACAAACAAAAACAACAACAACAACAACAACAACAACAAAAAACACACACACACACACAAAAAAAACACTTTTGAGAAAATGGATGGTTTGAATTCCTAAACATTCATGGGAGTCATTGAAAGTATCTGTGTAGAAAATCTGTCTTTTCTGGGGCAGTTATATCGTTATATAGATTTAGCTTAGGAGTTCAGAGGAAGAAACACTTCTGCTACTACAACTCAAACTTACTCAAAAGAAATCATGTTGAATATGAAATTTGAAAGAGCAAACATCAGGTTTTCAGCCCTTCTCACAGAATTATTCTTCAATACTATTGGTGTGTGTAATTCTCTGAATTATGCAGTGCTTACTGACACATAAAAGGTTGCAGTAGAAACAGTATTTGTAATTGTTGCATAAATGTGGCATAAATTTCTGAAGAAAAAAAATAGGAACTTTAACTTCTGTGCCCAAGAGAAGACACAAAATGACAGAAGGAGTCAACTCGAAAAGACAGCTATAAGAATGATTAGTATTTCTGTAAGTATCACATGTTCCAAGCACTCAATTAAGCTATTAGCTAGCAAATGTGGAACAACTAACTGTAATTACCCTTGCTAAAGGCTTAGAATCAGTTTGCAGAATTCAGTGCCATGGGCTTCACTGCACTGATGACTGTATTTAGTCTATTAGAGGAAAAAAGGATGCTGGAACTTAAGATCAATATAAATATTATTTATATTCATATATGCCTAAATAAACAAAATCATAAAATGCCCAAGGAAAATTGTTCAAAAACTAATAGGCAAGAAACCAATAAAAATGTACCATGATTCTTTAAGGGAATATATATGAAATATATATACGTATTTAGAGAGTATGTATATATATGATATAATGCATATATTATATAATTATATAACATAAATGTACACCATAAAATTATATTAAATATGTATGTATACTAATATATAATGCATACATATTTTTATATAATATATAAAAGCATATGTAACTCACAAAAAACTCCTATGTTTTTTAACCTCCATGTTATAATATTTCAGAAACACATGAGAGAGATATTTGATCTAGTTCTAATTCATTATGACATAGGATCTGAACAAACGACTTTATGTACTTGAAGCAGGAAGGTGTTATCTGTTTATGCAGTTTAAATGGTGAAGTGACTTCATAAAGTAGACTGGATTTTCCAGATCTTGTCTGGGCATCCTGTATCCTAGCAGTTTATTCTCCTGGATGTTCCAGACTACAAGAGAAAAATCATCATTTGCTATCCAGCTGTCTAAGACTTTTTACTGCACTGGCCAAGAAGGAATCATACTCTCTACTGTAGAATGATACATTGAGACTGTTTTATTTAGTTATTGACCAAAACAGGAAGAAGAATAATGGGAAACTTCACAAATTGTTCAAGTTAGATATCTGAAATTATACTTGCAATGAAAATAGTGAGAAAGACCTAAGCAGCAAGATGCACTTGAACTCATTCTCATTTCCCGTTTGAGTTTCCTTCTACTTTTCCAGCATCATGGAAGGACCATAAAAAGGATAAATTAATTACATTTACATAGAAAACATTAATTTCTAATTCAAGCAATTCCCTAATCTGAATTACGAATCAGAATGGAGGGAAGAACAGAGGGAAAAGAAAGGAATTACTGTTTGG
Organism: Nesoenas mayeri; assembly: GCF_963082525.1. Classification (NCBI taxonomy): domain Eukaryota; kingdom Metazoa; phylum Chordata; class Aves; order Columbiformes; family Columbidae; genus Nesoenas; species Nesoenas mayeri. The sequence continues at coordinate 4,857,013 of NC_137543.1, forward strand.
CTGCAATTATTGCTTTTTCAGTCCATGCAAACGTCTTAAACCTGATAGTGTTTCCCACCAGAAGTATTCACTAAAAAAAAACCAAAGGAAAAAAAAAAAAAAGTAATCAAGATGTCTTAAGAAAGTGTCTTCAAAGCAATATTTCCTGCAGAAAACAAACAAACAAACAAAACAACCCCACCACAAACAAGCCGCTCTGTGCGTATCTGAGACATTTTGAGGCGAACTGAGAACTGAAAAGAGTGTTTAATTTGGCCAAATGGGTATCTGAGTATAAAATATATCCAAGAAGTAATCTGTGAATATTTTGAGAGAAGTACCATGTACTACCTTGCTAAAATTTATCCTAGATCTGCAAGTTTCAAGCAGTAAAGTAGGTGTTGCTCTTCAATCATCCACAGTCTTTCTCTCCCAGGTATTGTTATCACCTGAAGCAAAACTTATTGCCCATGTTTTATGGAAGCTTATTATCACTCTGTGCATACGTGTGTTTTGACTTTGGTCCAAATTTTTGCATTTCTCTCCTCAGCAGAAAGTTTAACTAGAACAGAACAGCTGGAATTATGCCACTTACAAAGAGATCTGAAAAAAAAGATGCAGACCTCTTATATGCCACTGAAAGCAATCCAATAACTTGCACTTTCAGGGAAGAAACAGTTTGCAGCAAAGTCAAATTAAATTAAATACTTAAGCCACATGTCCCAGTAAGTGCCTGACCAGTCCCTTCATAAGAATTCCCTTCTTTTTCAGGGCTGTTAGATCATGCGTCCTTAGAAGAAGTAACATGCAAGGAAATGTGGACATCTAAGATTGTTCGACTACCTTTGAAAAAATAAATGAGGGATTGACGTCTCATACAGTAACTTTCCCTACTCAAACGGACCCTTGTTAATTTGCCTTGGCACAATGGAGAGGTTCTGAAGTGGGCTGCATTAATCACAGTTTTGAATTATATGGCAATATCCATAAAATATTATAAACAATAGCCAAACAACTGAGCCTTGATATATTGCCTGAAATCCAGACAAAGTGACTTGTTCTGTGCTAAAATCCAGGCTGTTATTTTCTCATAACATGGGGCATTCATCTCTTCTGTGTAATTTACTGACTATCTTAAAAATAATAACAGAATAACACCAACCTGTGACTACAATCACAGTTCTGCAGCCTTTCTGATGGCAGAGCTGCCATGGAAGCCCATGATTAAGTACTACAGGAGGATACTGCAGTGCTACTAAAATAAGATTTATTTTTATATAGCTGGTTTAATATATATTCATTTGACAGTGTCAAGGATATTTTTTTCCCCAATTAAAGGAATATAATTGTTTATGAAATGTTTAAATCTAGGGCATTATATTTATTATATCCATCCTCCCCTCTGCAACAAGAGTCAGTTGTAATGAGGCAAGAGTCAACTGTAATGAGAGAAGAGGGAGCAAAGGTATTTCTAGTCTAGGTCCTAGGCAGTCAACCTTTGTTTCTTGTGTCATTAGCTCAAATAAATATTCTCTTCCCTTCAGAGCTCTTTATAAAACTACTGCTGAGGGCAAAAAACTAGCATTGATTCTTCATCAAAATGAAAGGGGGTATTCTGTAGTCCTCTACTAAGTCTCTCAGTTAACATTGTGTATTGTATTTTTTCTGTTGGCTAGTTAAAAGTGGAGCATTCTTACTAAGCTCATGGACAATGTCAGATTAGAAATATTCTAGAGAATAGAATTAGAATTCAAAATCCCCTTGGTGAACTGATGCTAGAAACAAAGTGATTCAGTAAGGACAAGAACAAAACAATACACAGTGTTTCAAAAAGATGGACCCAATTTGTTACTTTGAAATTGGGTCCATCTTTTTGAAACACCCTGTACAGTTGAGTATGGGCTTAATCTGGCCTTATTTGATCCACCAAAACATTAAGTCTCTAGTTCAATTCAGTCATCTGAATGCCTTATAACGAATGAATATTGATTCCTCAAGAAAGCGAATCAACCATCCCATTTAAGATATCTGTCATAGTAAGGAATTTTGTTACACTTAGAGATAGTTTAGTCTTCCCGGGATGACCATTGGGACCAACAAGCACGTTACACTGGGCAAGCTGCTGAATTCTAGCTACTCTAGAGTTAACTGATGATAGAGTAAATCTTTTCCATTGTTTTGTAACCTAGAGGACACAAGGAAGGAAGCGACACTTTGGGCAGCAGTTTGTAAGTGAAGGATTTCGAGATCATGAGCTTAATGGAAATCAGATTGTCATGCTGTCGCAAGGAAGGGAGGACATCAGAGCTAGTCCTTCCATTCTGCTTAGTGCTGAAAAGCTGTCAGTTGAACATCTGCATTCACTTCTGGACACAGGATTTCAATTAAAATGTAAATCAGCTGGAGAGGGTCCAGAAGATGGCACTACGAGTGATTAGAGGTCTACACCACATGACCTTCAAGCAAACGTTGAAAGAGATGGAATTGATTTTACTAAAAATAAGGAGAATCTATAGAAAAGGCATTATAATAAAAATTTAGTTAGACTTAAATAAAATATTTCAGTTGGCGATGATATCTAGGTATGAGGGAAGATTGCCTATTAGGTGGCTGAATGATGTTGGGCATCTACATATTGTTTAGCTATGGGTGATATCATTTCAAGAAGTGGAACACTTTAGTGATGTTCAAACTTTATTGAATTGAATAATTATATTTTTGAAGGGAGTGAAAAGGAGTTTGTCATATGCTGTGTTGCTGAAGTGGTCCATTAATCCAGTCACACAAGGCTGTGTTTATAACAGAAAGTTCCTTCTTTTTAAACCCTTCACTCTGCTTGCTTCTTTCCTTTCAGGAATGTGCACACTAGTGTTTGAACTACTTCTGTTTGTTTTTCAGATCACCTGCCAATTAACAAAATTCATGGAAGACACAGTCCACAAACTGAACAGTGCTGGACTACAGGACCTCTTGAAGTGCCTTTTAGACCTGCCTCTCTGCAAGGTCACATTCAGTAAAAAGGCACAAGAATCTCTTTCAATCAGTGGCATCACACAGGTTCTTGAAGTTCATCACAAGCTTAAGGACTTCACTAAAACTACAATAGTTGAGTGGTGAATCAGGCTTCACATTTGATCTGTGTATATGAAAAAATGTGAATGTAAAATTCCCTTCTCATGGCAAAAAATGTCTCTTTCTGGACCTTTACTGCATTTTTAATCCCTTTAAATATTTCATCTTTATAGATTGTATTATTTATATATTACAGTCCTTGTCTTTCCCTCAAGCTGGGTCAGGACACTGTTTCTCCCTGTACAAAACAAATTGCTTATAAAATTTTTCTTTAGGGGAACACAGACACAAATAGTAATGTGCACTCTTTCTAAGTCATAGATAACAAGCTGATAAATTTTTGTTCTTAGCACCTGTTTTGAATTTCTTGCCCTGAAAGATCCTCATTCCTGTGTGTAATACAAGGTGGCTCATTATAAAACCTAGACTACTTTAGGAGAGAGTTATCTCACCTGACTTTGGACAATTAATTTTGATGTGCCTAGCCTAAGTTAGTTAGCTAGGTTTCCCACATATTCAGAGGACAAAGACAAGCACTATCAGCAGGTGTTTTAACCCAGCTGATCTGATTTATCCTCTGGAGACGCCTGACAGAGATCAAAACCAACCTAGATATATTGCTTTTTTTCCTAAAGTGTGGTGGGAATGCATCCAAATCTTCAAGAAAGCTCATTCCCTAGCCTTGTCAGATGGTTACGCATGTGGGAGTTGGTGATTATATTGTTTTGTGGCTAGCTGCTCCCAGACCATTGATTTTAATGGGACCATATGAATTTATCACCTAAGGCAAGGGTGTTAAACTCCTTTTCACTGGGGGCCACATCAGCCTCCTGGTTGCCTTCAAAGGGCCGAATGTAATTTTAGAACTGTGTAAATGTAGGAGTAGTTTATACAGTCCTAAAATTACATTCGGCCCTTTGAAGGCAACCAGGAGGCTGATGTGGCCCCTGGTGAGAATAAGTTTGACACACCTGACCTAAGGAATCCACGTCTATTAGCCTTCTTCTTCCATGTCTTCCTCTTGCTGGATCTCATGCATCAGCTCATGTATCTACTCTGTGAAGAAACAATATTTTTTTTTCTAAACTGGATCTCAACAAATCAGAGAATCCCAACAATATTGCTAGAAAAGCACTCTTAATTCTGCTGTTTAAGTCTTTCTGACTAGTTTTCTTTCACAATTGTTTGCTTTGGCCAGACATTTGACAGAGAGGCTAAAATCACAAAGTCATGTCCTTCAAAAACCATGGGAAAAGGTGACAAGAGAGAATACAGATCCTATCAGCACTCTTATTCAGAGAAAGATGCAATATCTGATCATCCTTAATTAGATAATCTGAACAAGGAAGGGGCTTTATAACCATCCCAAACATCAGAAAAAGACTTAATCAGCCCTTGTGCTTTATTAGGTAACCAAGAATCTAGGATGCAAATCAAGCAGAAAATAAGCTTCAACAGCTTCACTGCTCTAGGCATAGCCTGTTTATGCATGATTTTTTCTGGAACCGACTGTTCATCACAATCGTGTTCAAGCACAAACTTCTGAGTCTTCATTCTTCCAGGACCACAGTTCGCGATCACTATTTTGGGATGGACTGGGTATTGGTCACCGGTTGGTGAAAGCAGTTATATTATCACTTGCAGAGTCAGTAGAAGAAGAAAGTTTGGTCTGAATATCCTTCATTTTTACTCTATCTGGGGGGCAAATGGAAGCCCTGAGATTTCCCAAAGACCACTGAAAATAAAGACTGGCCAGAAAAAATGTTTAAGTGTAATGAGACCCATCTCCTGGAGTCCTCTGGAAAAGCCAACTGATACACAACTGATTTGTAAATACAATGTGGGTTAATACACCAGAGTCCCTGAGGAGCAGGGGTATGTCGGAAGGGAATTACGCAATAGTCAAGGCTGAAGGCAGTGAATGGCTGGATATTGTCATGGGAGCATGTTGAACTGTTAATGGAAGGAAGAGCTACTCAACAGCTTCAAATGGTCCAGCAAACAGCAAAAGCATGCATATAAAGCATTAAGTAAAGGCAATGTGTATCAGTAGTCAGTACAGGGATTGCACAGGCCACATATCTAATAGTTCACTGTGTAGCTTTTAGGTCTTCCTGATGTCCTTTTTCCTCTGATAGAGCAAAACCAACCACAGCCTGAACCAACACATCCTGTGGAGATGGAGGAGAGTCTGACAGTAGAGGTAATGCAAGAGACCAATAGGCAGCCCCTGGAGGTCTCACAAGCAAACACACAAACAACTCTACAAGTTGTACTGTTGCAATCACACTGCATTGGCTGCATCTCATGCCTTGGAATACTTTCCTATTATCGTCAATTGTCAGAATGGAATCTCCCTACTCAGAGTATTTTAAAGGGATTTTTCCCAAGAAGAGCCAATGACTACCATCATTATTCTCTCCTCTGAGTGCCAAAAGTGGAAACCAGTTTGTTTAATTACTGAAATCACACATATCTCTCTGTGCAAGACAGATATTTTTTTTTTAGATTTGAATACATTATTTATTAATTTTCATAATCACTAAAGCTTTTCTTATTAGTTCTTCTTTAATTTCTTCACTGATTTTTAAAATGCGTGGGTCAAATGAGGCCGGAAGGCCGGGTTTTCAATTACTATTGAGTTATATAATGTATTAATAGAAGTATTAACTAGGAATTAAGAAATATAGAGGACTTAATTATGTATTTGAACAGCTTTTGCTTTGGGCTGTTTTAACTGATGTCTCTGTCATCTTTTATGAGGTTTCATCAACAGTTATTGATGCATGACAACAAACCATCAATCTGAGATACAATTTCATCTATAAAGACTCTCATTCAACAGATGAAGTCACCTTTCTCACAAAAAAAAAAAAAAAGCAAACCTTCTACATGTATATTAGAATCATAGAATGGTTTCTGTTGGAAAGGACTTTCAAATATTGTCTAGTTCCAAGCCCCTTCCTTACCCATCAAACAGTCTATCCATCAAACCTATATCTTTCTAGTTTAATGACAAGGATGCTGTGTGGGACTGTGTCAAAAACACCTTACAGAAGTCAAGGTAGATGAAATCAGTTGCTCTTTCGTTATCCACTAACACAGTCACTCCATTGTAGAAGCACCTCACTGCTGTGTGGAAACAGTGATTATTTCATTTTTGCATATTTTCCCAATATTCATTTAGAGAAAGGTGTGAAGTGTACATTTCTTATCACTTCATTCAAGTTTTTGCATGACAAAATGTACATGATAGTTCCTTTGGTTTGCTTTGGGTTTTCTTATTTTATTAAAAAAAAAAATTAAAAAAAAAAAAATGAGACAATATGTGCTTTTGGAAAAAAAAACCTGTTTCATCAGTTCACTTGATTGAATTTTTTTGTCTTTAATTAGCTTCCAACTGAAATGTGAACATTTAGTTGCTAGAAAGGAAACAACAGAGCTCTTAATTTTCAGCTTTTTAGTGGAAAACATTTCACAATTAGTTGTAGCACTGTCGTGCTGTCTCTGTTCATAAAATTGTTTATTTCTCTTAATTCCAAGGATTGCATTTGCAAATAAAACTATGTGAGAACTGCTTAACTGGATCAGCCAGCAGTCCCTTTTGTCCAATATTCAGTTTCTGAAAGAAGAATGTAACAGATGTTGATGTAAATAGTATCAGAAACAAGGCACATATAGATTAATATTACCCTATGTATAAATCAGAGATTCAGACCTGCCCAAGAAGGTGATTGCATCTGAATCATCATACTGCACAACTGTTACTATACCTTTTCTCTGTGAATTGGTCCTAACCCTTTTTTGAGTCTATATATGTACATTTGCCTTCCATAAGAGCCTCTGATGATGAATTCCATTACTGAATCACGCACTTAGTGTAAAACTATGTAAATTTTTCATTTCATGTTAAACTGTGTAAAATTCTTTTATTTATTTTCAGTCTACTGCCTGATAACTTAGGAATTTATGCCAAAGTTAGGCACGAAATTTCACAGAAAATAAAGTGAACTATATTTAACTATGTGCAGAAGACCCTGTTGATTTTTGCCATTGCAAATTCTACAACGGGATTTCCTGTGAGTATGTGTTCAGTTGCTGTACATGAAATGTGTTTAAAATCAGTCTTTTGTGTCATGCTTTATCACCCACTCTTGCTGCTTAGTGTCATTCCTCATCATTCAGAGTGTTCCATGAAACCTAGAAATGATCTGTTAAACTCTATAACCTACCTTTTGGGGACAAAATACATTAGTTCCAGTAGTTAAATATTTCTCACCATCAGCAGTCCTTTGTCCATCAACCTTCATTTTCCTGTGCTTCATATCATATACCCCCATTGCATGGAGGTGGGCTAGGTGATCTTTAAAGGTTTATTCCTACTCAAACCATTCTGTGATTCTGCGTTATTCTTGCAATGTCACAGTCTTATTCTGGCATATTAATGGTCTCAATATTCACTATCCTTCTCTACCCTTCAAGTTGCTATCAGTGTAATTTTTAATCAACATACTTCATCTTGTTTGCCTGAACAGACAATGTAACATTGATTTGCTTATACACCTTTAAGCCATCACGGTGAGGATACATCAGGTTTACCATGCACATGGAGTGGTGCTACTCATGGCAACATTTCATTAGATGAACTGGCATCCTGGTGAGTCTGGAAGAGCTGTTAATATCAGAAATGCCCTGGAGATTATTTGACACCCCTGAGGCTTGCTTATTCTTCCCTATTGGACTTGTAAATATTGTCTGCAATACCCAAAACTTCTGGGAAATTTTGGGTAAACGTTATTGTTTAACTTTATAATTCAATTTTAATAATACTCTTATGCAATTGTGGAAAAGCAAATAGGACATTCCTAAAGCTGAGGAAAAGTCAGCCTCTCTGCTGTATAAATAGAAGCAGCTGGGGAACTGCTTTCTCTTAAGCGTTTGATAAATGATTCATAAACCAACAAAATGCCAAAGGTTTCTTCTGGACTTATGGATCCTGAAGGGATCCCTTTATGTTTGCTAAGAGTTCAGCTTATGGAACAATTTCTCTCTAAGCAGGGATGTTAACACATCTCTCTCTTCCATTAGGCTATTTTCACAAAGCATTTGAGAATATAATGTTTCTGATTACTGCCTCTTTACTAAGTTTGTCTGAAATTGGCCCATATTCTAAATTTGGCTGAAGTGGGTATAAAAAACAGTGTTACTTAAACATTACTTTGAGATTGACCTCATGATCCATATCTGGACAATGTAACTTAGGAATTTGAGTTGGTATAGTTAGTCTGAGTTAAAATATAATGGGAATGAGAGCTGTGTAAATCTTTTCTCACATCATGAAATTGAAGCTGTGTTACTATGTGAGTAAAAGCACCAGAAACTATTCTTCTTTGCCACTGAAATCCATACCCCTAAGCTGGATAACGTTATGTTGAAAGGAGGGCTTGGAAACCTTACACACATATGTCAAAAAGATGAAAAAGAGCAAGAAAATCAGCCACAAATAAAATTGACAAGACATTTTTTCAGGAGAAAGTGCAATTTAATCTAAACATTTCCAAGTAATATGCCCTGTTTCAGTGGCATTTTTAACATGAAAATGATAAAATGAACCATCGTCACTTCATCTTTTAGTTTTGACAGTCAAAATGTTTTCAATAAAGCAAAAACATTCCTTTTAATTCTCCTTTAAATGAATACTTTAATGTTACTATTGTATGTAGTCTTTTCTATTGTGCATAAAGTATTAAATAAAATATATTATACACTAACAAAATATAGCCGATGATACTAAACAGCATTTTTTTTAATCTCATGGTAAAAAATATACTTTTTTCTTTTTTTTTTAATAAATCAATATTTGTCATTTAGAAATTCTGGAGAAAAGGTGTGTTTGTTGATTTGGTCTTGGTGCTAGACAGGTGTGAACTATCACGCTTCTGGAGAATTCTAGGCAGCAGAAGCAGGATTCAATATAATGACCATTCAAGGTATCATGGCCAACATTTGCCTGTTTTTCGTGAGCGTTCATGAATTCATTATTCTAGTGGCTCTATTACTGCCACATCTTTCGTGTGGTCCTTGAGAAAGTAAGAGTATTTAAAACTTCCTCAGAGTTTACTCTTTCAGAGACTTTAGATACAGCATTTAAGACAGGAAAACACATCACTTCATCTAAGGTCCTTTGAAAACACCAATGCCTTCATTAATTTAACTGAATTCAGCTCAGACTAAGCTACACAAAAAAGTGTTTCTCATTCCAGTGAAGGAGCAGAAGGCTCAATCATCAGCACTAGAAGGCTGATGCAACATGGGCTGGGGTCCTTTGCTTCTCTACAGAGAAAGGCATATCACTCAATTCTTTTCAGTGTGCATCCAGGCTGATATCTAACCCTCTCCTTTCCTTCTTCCCTTTTATATCCAAAATATATTTTTAGATATACAAATATATATCTAAATATATATATAGTGAATATATATTCAATATATAATATTCAATGTAATCAAAATATGATCCCTACTAAAATGATTCCAGCAGGAAAATTAAGCAGAAAAGATTTGTTTTGCTGGCTGTGTTTGAACAGCAAGTCATGTCTTTAAAAATAAAATAATGCAGCCTCAGGCTGTTTATCTGAACATGATTGGAGCCAGGGGATTTCTATGGGTTCCCGCAGTTATAAATAAATGCACTGAGTTTTCAACACATGTCAGATTTTGTAGTCATATAACAGATCCCAGGGCTCTTAGATAAGAGGGATGTTCTGATAACCACAGCTCTCACTGTATTTTCAATTTTACCCTCATTATTTTTAGAGAAAATCCAAAGGAGACAATTGCAATAAATATGATGAAAAGTCCATTGAGATACGGTGAAACAGTGAAACCAGACTCTGAGCAGGCTGAGCATTTAACTAATGCTGCAGGACATAATTGCTGAGACTCAACTGGGTGAGAAGTTGATCATAATTCCTGAGATTTATGAGTATTTTAAAAGGACTGACAATGCTGGCATGCATAGTTGTGCTTTCACAATATGCATACTTTGTCTTACAGTCTCAGAGCTTCCTGGTCAGCAGCCAAAAACAAGTGTTATCATGGAAGATACTTTTTACATATTTTCACTTGAGAAGAAGAAAACTAAAGAGCTGACTCTGTTGTTTTAAACCTAACAGTATATGTTGGACATAAATGCATATTGGAAGCAGGGATGCAAGGCCAAGCTCGCAGGACTGATGATTTGTTTTGGAAATGAATCTTTCAGGATGGTGAAGACATAGCTATGAAATTTCCTGCTAAACTATTTAAAGCTCTTGTAACTAAGGAAGTGAGATGGAAGGTGAATATACTGCAGTAGCCACAAATAGCATTGAGTGTCCTTGATCATGTTGCTTATCTGCTCTGGAATTCTGCAGCTATAGAGTGCAGTGAATGCCTCCCAGTAGAGAAGAGCAACACCTTCCAAAGTTGTGAGGACACTTCCACACTTTATTTTTCAGGTGATGCTGTCTGAAGGCAACAAACAGTTGCATGAGGGAGAAAATAAATACTGCAAGATCCTCTTCTGAGGAACTGTTGTGATTTAGCCCCAGCTGGCAACTATGACCACGATTGCTCATTCACCTCTCCCCTGCCCCAGGTGGGAGAGGAAACAAAAGGCAAAACTTGTGGGTTGGGATAAAAATAGTTTAACAGGATAGCAAAATGGAAAAGATAAACATTAACCATGATAACAATGAAAGAATATACAAAGCAAGGGGTACACAACACAATCGTTCACCAACTTGGAAAAATGATGCCCAGCCTGCTTCTGAGTAGCGATCCCCTGAGCAGGGATCACAAACGACAGACCACAGCTCATGCTCAAACATGCTCACATTGAATAGCCCATCCCAGAAAAAAACAGGGACCTGGATGGCAGTTCATACTTGAACATGATCGTACCACACCACCAGTTTTGGAGAACAAAGAATGGTCAGACAGCAGCAATCCCCAGCAGAGAGCTCCTCCCCTCAGCCAGCCCCCCAGTTTTATACTGACCATACCATCATATGGTGTTGAGTATTCCTTTGACTTATTTAGGTCATCTGTCCTGTTTGTGTCCCCTCTCAGTTTCCTGTGAAAATTAACTCTATCCCACTCAAACCCAGGAAATTATCAGCATCCTGTGAAAATAAACCCCATTCTAGCTGACCCAGCACAGGAACTTCAGACATTTACATTTATATTTGTTTACAGACTGTAAAAATATAGTTATTTGGAAGAGAAAAACAGATGAGAAAATGTCATATTTATCAGCCCATTGTAAGTAGAAACATGGTAATGTAGAATCAAAGCCAAATAAGTCTTTACATAGTCTTCCCTCATTAAACTATTGGGGAGGGCAGGATCACATACACACCCCAGCCCATATGAAGTTCTTTATAGCATTGTTTTGCCTAATACTCAGTCTGCCTTTTCATCCAAGTCAAAGTAGTATGGAAAAGGAAGTTTAACAGGGCAGCACAGCCTATTAAAGAGGCAGGAATACGCATAAATACATGTTGAAAGGCACTTAGTCCTGAATAAGCAGGAAACTGGGGTGGGCAGAGTTCATGGAACAGAAGAAGAAAGTTTTCATGTTGTCCCTGAGCTGAGAGACTGAAGGCCTGTCTTTATTACCTTGTGGCAGGCTGCCCTGAAGGACAAAGGAGCCCAGGTGAGCTGATTGTTCTCTTAGGACAACCTCTTAAAAGTGCAGAAGCTGTCCAAACCAATGTGAGACAAAAAAGTCTGACATAGCAGAAAGCTGGGCAAGGGACTCTTGACAGAACACAAAACATAGAAATGTGTGTGAGGTGGAAGAGGGGTCATGCTACTAGGGAAGAACATACTAACATCACCCAAGACTGGACTGGATTAAGGAAACCCAAAGCTTGGTGACAGCTGAGACATCCTTGAAGACTTTGGAACAAGAAATGGATGTGGAATTGAAGAGAGTCTTGCTCTGAGCAGGAGGTCAGCTTAGAAGCCTCCAGAGATGTTTCTGTGATGTTATGACTATAGTGCCACATTCTGCTTATAAATGGGAAAGCTGAAAACAGTTGTTCAGAGTTTAACATTTTATCTTTTAAGACCAAATTAGGTCTTAAAAAGATTTTACTCCTTGTAGGAAGCACTCAAAAAATGAAGTTTTAATTAAAACCTCAGTCAGCAGTAAGCTTTGTAAGGAAAGGAGGTACATATACCAGTAGGTTACCTATGATTTGCAAGTAGATAAGGTATTGTCAAGAAGAAAGAACGTACCAGAACCTGACCAAAGGCACAAGTCATCTGTTCTAGGTAAGTATGGAGCCAAGCCTACTTCTGAGATGGGTGCCACTTATACTGTATGCCATCCAACCTGTGCTAAATGAGCATTTCAGTTCTCTGATAGTGCCTTGATAGTGTCCTCAGTGGACCACTACCAGTCTTCCAACACTTTCTCTGACTACAGCTCTTCCAAAAAACAATCTATCTGTTTGACCACAGGTACACTCATAGGAATGGAGGGTGCATGCAAGATTTGAAACTTCTGTTATTTGTATCCCCTTCCAGACTTGCTCTTCAATACTAACATAATTCCATGTTAATGCTTACTCTGGGTTTTGTAAGCTTTTGGGGACATCACTAAGTGACTTAAAAAATGCATTCAAATGACGTAAGGGAGTATACATGTTTTATATGTCCTTGTGGGGGAATAGAAGAGGGACTCTGACACTCTAAATCATTTCTCTCTTCCACAAAATAATCAGGCGGCCTTTCTCATTAGCACTACATTCATCCTGTATTAAGTATCTGTATTTCCATGTATTGGTGAACTGTGTTATTATGAAGAGAAAAAAGGTTTTTCTTCAGTAACCAGTAGGAAGGAGGAAGACATAGATACACACCGACATGAACATGCAAAGCTCCAGGAGGGGGAATCAATTCACAGTAAAGATCATTTGCTCATCCATCTAAGTTTGCTAGGTAATTTCGGCCTTGAAAGTAGAACAGTTAGCACACTGAAATGGCATTAGTTGTTACTGTTCAAGGTGAATAATGTGGCCTTCTATGGCCAGGGTCATTATCTCTCTGAGCCTGCTTATGGCAAGGTAGAGGAAAGAAATATAGTATCTATGTAAGAAGACCAATATTTTCAATTCAGATGTTTTTTGTATGAATCAGAAGCGCAGTATTTTATGAGGTATGGCATCATTTCCAGCATGTCTTTTATAGTATTTGCTTGGGGCTGGCAGAAAAACTCGTACTGTTGAGCCAAACTCCTAGAATTGGATATGTTAATCACAGCAAGAGTTTCATTTTTCCGTATCAATCTTAGGATACCCACCAAGTATAACAGGCAATAGCAATAACAAAGGAGCCCAAGTCAGAGCCAGGATTATGATGTTAGACCTGAGATTTCCATTGGACTATTGTTCAGAAAGACATATTCAAACTGCCTGAATTCAGTCTAAGCATGATTCAACCACACTGAATTCAGATGCCTATATTGTAGGTGTCTATGCTAAACTGAGTTATCTGAGATTAAGCTGTAGCTGGAGGACGTTGATTCAATGGATTCACAGGAGTTTAAGGTACAATTCCTCTGACTCAGTGTGTAGGTGCCTATGGAGACTTGAGTTACACACTAAAATCTGTTGTTTCTATTGACTACAGACTCAATTAAGGTAGCTAAAAAAGCATGCAGTGCTTTTGGACATGCCCTAGGCATATCTCTTTTGGAGTTCATTTGGCAATCCAGAAGAACTTGGGTCTCCCAAAGGTCTGGTGTCCTACCTGTGTGATGTCTCAGGTACCTTAAAGCATTTTGGATGTTGTTAAATGCCAGGGCTCACCAACTGATTTAAGTCCCAACTCTTCACTGGCAATAAAGGTAGTTTAGAGTGACTTGTTCAGATGTAGACAGGTTTCAATAACTCTTCAAATGAATTGTACCTTCTTACTTACCAAAGACATTACCATATCTAATGTCAATGCATGACTAAAATATTCCCATCTCCCACTTCCCACAATGATGGCAATTTCTATTTAAGCTATCAGAGAAGAAAAAACATGTGAAACGTAAGTTAAATGGGTCAGCTAATGAGAATGATGATTATTTCAGTACTAGCTATGGGGCCAAGTTGGCAAAATTAGTATTCTTCTTAAATGGTTTTAATAAAATGCCTACCATTCTCTCTCATTCATTCCTTCTCCTGTACAGGGAGTCAAAGCTTTTCTGCCTTAAATAGCAGACAGCATGATCTACTCATCATTTTCCTATTTTGTCGTTGTTGCCACCACTGTTAAATGGCAATTCAAACATGACCCAAAGTAGTCCTGACTGATGAGATTTTGACTTTACCCTTGGTGTGTTATAAATAGGAGCTGTTTCTCTCTTTGATGAACTGTAAAATAGTTGGGTCATCTGGAGCAGAAAACATCCCAACAGTAGAATTATCATTCTTACATGTGAGTAAGGATAAAAGGTCTGGAAGAAGTCAGAGGTCTCCCTGTTCTCCATGTCCCTTTTGTACTAGAAAACAATGAGAGACTGAACTGACTGTGTCATTGAAGAAATAATACAGATTCAAAAGAGAAACAAATTCTTAGTATAGAAGCAATACTATTTCAGGTACTTCATAACTACTGTGCGCTTGACTACTGTCCTTCACATTCGTTTACAGTATGGACACTATAAAATTTATTTTAGTAAAATAATACCAGTAAATAAAATAAGTGAATCCCATAAGAGTTTTGCAGCTATTCCAAACATTGCAGCAGTATCTTTAGGTACTTCAGTCCCCGTCAAAATCATCTTCCTCTGGACCCAACAGAATATTTACTCTGTGTTTTCACTGGTGGCATATTACTATAAGCCCATTTTACTGTAAGCTGCATCAAGCTCATCTTACTCTCCCAGACTCTTTCCCTTTGTCAGTACTCTTCTGCCTTTAAGTCTGCATCTGCATCAAGGCTATGTCCTCTTCTTTTGTCTTAATACCTGAAGACTCATAATTTAACTATGCTTGACAATTCATCATCTGAGAAATACAGGCAAATCTCTGACAGAAGTGACCCACTAGATTTCAAGTCTTCCCTCAGGAGAGGGGAGGAACTAAAATGTCTAAATTGAATCAGATCTATGCAAATCAGATCATCTTGATATCATTTATTTCTTAACAGAGATGCATTAGGAGTAGTATTCCACAATCCTGTTCTTTTTATTTAATTGAATATAGTAAAAATTCTATAAAAAGCTAAATAGAGGTCCCCAAATTGAGAAATCATAATTCTACATGACATTTCTTGTGCCCTAACTGGAAATAAATATATTAGCAATTGAGCTATTCAAGTTTAACTTCTCAGGATGTCTTATGTGCTGGCAAGATGCTAATTGTCAATCCCAGTTTATAGCAATCAGAAAAACTAAGCCAAGAAGAATCTGCTACTGTGGACATGGTTGATATTCTTGAGATTTAGCTGCATTCTCAAATCTTGCATAAGCACACAGAGGACTGCTGGATTTATGGTAAATCACTGTCTTAGCCCATCACAAAGCAATTCCTGTAGCGGTTTCAGCCCTGAATCCTCCTTCATACGTGATACCTGCCATATGGTTTTCAGTCATATGACAATTTTGATGTGTGGTTTGTAATGTCATGAATATTAACTACTTTACCCCACAATTATTTCTCTACAGGAAAGTAATTATGATTGCAACAGAATTGGATTCAACTTCAAAACTGGGTACTTTTGGAATTTGGGGCAAGCCAAACTGTCATCCTAGCTTCACAACTGCCATTTCAATGCTTTGTTGAGGTGGAAAAGGGCTGAAAAAAGCCTGTGCCATTTTACCCTCCCTTCCATACAGTGTGCACTGCATACAAAAATTTACTTTGCATTCAGCACAAACATTTCGCTCTGAAAGGACTGTGTCAGCAGCCTTAATTGCTTGGCTGGTGCCACAAGACTGATGGATTATAGGCTCCTGCATTTCTAGAGGAAGGATGAGAACAGATGGGATTTTGCCAATTTAAACTTCTGTACATGTTTAATGTCCTATTTATCTCTTCCAGTGAGCCTGAAATGGTGATAAATGAACTAGAATCTTACTGGAATCTGTTAATGTCATGAGAAGTGTTTGTGAAGAACAAAAAGCTCTATTAGCCTACATTGACCCGCAAATAAACAACAGGCTGTGAGGAGTGGTTACCTACTTTCTAATTTGCTTAATGGCCTTTTAATGAGTGGTCTTATGGCTGTACAGTAAATACATCGGTCTAGCACCCTAGAGGCCTATATTCATGCTATTTCCTGGGACTTTGAGACACCTCCTATTGTTTCTGTTTCTCTATTTTTCACTCAGATGAGCCTAACAGTTCATTTAACCAATCCTTAAACAATTTTAGGGGTTGGAATACAAATAATAGCATGAAGACTTTCTTGTGACGAATATAAGAACCTCAGTGCCCCATTCATGTACCTATCAGGTCGAGTTTCCCTATCTAAATCTAAATCTAAATCTAAATCTAAATCTCTATCTAGTGAGTCTCTGTACCTAAAGTGTATTTCACACTTCATATAGAAATGCAGCCTATTTTTGCTGTGGCAGAGATTATGATTTACTAGGGCTCCAAGCCATAAAAACCATAATATTATGGAATCATTGTTCTCTGGGAAAGCAAGCAGAGCAGGCTGCACATACCAGGAAGACAAGGAGGGAAACAGTTTGGGTTACTTTGAAATTTTTAAGCTACATCTGCAACAATTTTAGTTTTAGTATGGTCACATTCTGACAGTAAGATGTTTGCTTATTCTAGCTCAAGTCACTGGGCATAGAAATCACAGCAGGATTATCTTTCTGGTAGTACTGGGTAAGAAATTAATGGCAAACCACCCTCTTGTTTGGTCTATAGGAACATCTTCAAAAATCATAAACCCCACTACTTCTGAGAAGGAAAAATAACGGGAGAAAACAACTTTACACAAGTTTTCAAAACTGAAAAAAGTTTGGATGAATTCCAGACTTCATTTTAAGTGATAGAAATATTTTCAACTTTGGACATATTCCTAAGCAAAGTGTAGCATATCTTGTAGGTTTTAGAGGTATGAAATGAAATAAAAGAATTACTGCTCATAGAGCACAGCCTTTATACACTACATGCACACACAGAGACACATTAATTACACCATTGGTCTCTTCTACTGAAAGTCACTGTTTTTTCAGGGTTACTTACTTTTTAACTAATGTAAGAACAGTAGCTTTTGAGCCCCTAAAAAAAAAGCCTTTTTTTTAGACGCCTTGATTTAATCATGCAAATTTGAAACTGTTGGCTCAAATAAACTAAGACCATACAGTCAAACAGGGACACTTTCAAGAGTGGATAAATCTCCTAAATCTCCCAGCTCACTCCCTCCTCCTCCTACTCCTCCACACAATTGAAGAGTAATAAAAAATTGTGTTAAAATTACCTCAACAGGTCATTTGTTCCCCTAGGCCTTACTGAGCACCTTTGTTAATAATTTAGTGCCTGAGCACTAAACCAAAAAACACTTAGCAAGGGCAAAAAGTCTGCAAATAAATTAAAGAATAACAAATTCCAGTTAGTCTCCAAATCGAGTCGATGATTAAATGCTTTCTATTTAAGCAGCAGCCATATCAAACTCTTTTATGCAAAATTGTAAAGGCTAATAGATTCAACAGGCTTTACACTAAAGAGGAAAGGAAGAAAGGAAGTGTTTTCTCAGCTTAGATAAAATGACTTGTCTTTCAAACACTGATGTATAAAATACTCATGCTTTTTCTTTTACTTTCTGAACAAGGCAAGTAGTAAAGTATTGACACTTTCATGCTAATGGATGAGGGGGAAAAAAGAATAAAAAAAGCTAAATGTACTCCTAAATGATAGAGATGCTGATTTAGTGGTCACTGAATTAATCTACTTTAATGATTTTTATAAACAGAATACCAGTTTCTAGGCAAGTATAATCTTTCTTGGAGAGACAGGGCTAGAAAGAGAGTTGGAAGGATCACAGAATATGACAATGACATTTAAAATACCATGAAATGGCTTCTTCACAAAGAAAACGGTTGAGGAAAAAAAATCGGAAGGAAGAACATAAATGAAAGTTTTGAGCTTTTTTCTTTCTTAGAAGAGCCTGGAGAAAAAGGGGCTGCAATATGTCTATGCCAACATTTGCAAGGTATAGAACTGATGGTGGGCTTTCAAATGAGTCTGAAGCCATTAGAATATCTGTGGCTGCTGAGATTTTTTTAGTTTCTTGGTGTCATATTTTATAAGTTCACAAGTAGAATGAATTGATAGCTACCAGACTACATGAGTTGAGAAGGTGTCACAAAGTCAAAATCATGATCTAGAAATATAGACTTTTGTAGAAATGGTTATTCTTAAATGTTAGGCATAAGAAAATCCATGGAGCTGATGCACACACAGAGAACTGATGTAGTTCATTAAAGCTGTACAATGAAGTTAAACAAAGGCTCTTTGGGTCCCCAAATTTATAAAAAAAAAATTTCAAAGTCAAAACAGACCTAAATGTCTGAGATCACATACTCAGGTTACTTATATAACATAGGTCTCTATCCAACAACCTCTGCCTGGAATATTATTACCACAGTGAATATTATCCATTAATCCCATTTAACTTTCAGTACCTAACTAAATCATGTAGTGAGCATGGATAGTGATCTATGTTCTGTCTAAATTCAAAAGAGAATAATCTACACTTCAGAGTACTTCATATCTTGGATAGATTCAGTTGCCCATGGGAATTACCCAAGTTTATCTCTACCGACAGGAAAGGAAACAAAAGGGAAGGAATTCTAAGGGTAGGTGAGATAAGCCATAGAGGTATGCAGAAATAAAGACTTCAACATTTTCTCCAGTAGTTTGTTGCATCATCTGAGGCTCAGGATTAATTTCTGTTTAGCATTTGTCTTCAAATTCCAAATTTTGGATCTTGTGAGATCAAGCACAATGCATTGAGTGTAATGCTGGAGCTTGGAACATGCAAGAGGACTAACTCGAAGGTCACATTAGCACCTTCTGGCTAGTAATACCTTAGCTAGCAAAGTGCATAGGTTACTAAGAAGAAGCCATGCAGCAGCAAAAAATAAGCAGTGCAATTAGAGCCACAGCAGTGCAGAAAAGTACATTTATGCATGTAGTAATTCAGTGATCCTGACTGTTAAGAGTGGAGAGATAAATCAGGAAATCCTGTCGTCTGAGGAATGCCTTCATGGTCACTGGAATAGTCTTGAGGTATCAAGAATTAAAATAGTAAAAAATATATATAATATTGCCATTAACTGAAAGTCTTTAGTGAAATATATTTTACATAGTTAAATGAAAATATATTGTTGTAACTTCAAAAGAAGGAATAAAACCTGGTGGTGAAATTCACCCCATATAACTTTATTTGCACTAATAATTTTCACACTCAGATAGAATACCTGAGGAGTTGGGCTGTCATCTATTTGGATGACTGATAACATGTGATGAGACAGACCAATCACTTAATCTAGATAAAGACTCTCAAAATCAGTGCAAGCTCAGGTACTTTGTGAATATAAATCACTACTGAGGGAGTGCACGAGAATAATACAAGAATAGAAGAGAGACTAGCACTCTTGAGTTAGTTGCTGGCTCAGGATAATCCATTACTCTGTGACAAATAATGAAGAATAAAAATAAATAAAAGTGAATTTTATGACCAACAGGAAGATAACTTTCCAATGGTGTTTTTCATCAGTTGGCAGGAAAGTCTTTGCAGCAAAAAGGCTCATTTTTAAATTTGAAATTAAGACAGAATACAAAGAAACATGTAAGCTACTGGAAGAGATGGAAAAATAGATTAGATCTCAAAATTCAGATTTTGCAAATAGTCTTTAGTGTGGTGAACAAGTTTTCCTGAAGTTTAAACTTTTGTTGTCAAATGAAAAATAAATAAATAAATAAATAAAAATTAGGGGTTTGCTTGTTTTTGGTTTTGTTTTGTTTTGTTTTTTGTTTGGTTGGTTGGGTTTTTTTGGCTGCTTGGTTGGTTGGTTTGGTTTGGTTTGGTTTGGGTTTTGGTGGTGGTGGTGGTGCATTTTTTTTCTTTGCCAAGTTAGTTGTATGTTCTAGCAGCCTCTAGGTAAATATAAGGAAGTCATCAATATAAAAAAGTTCTGTTAGGGCATAGAAGAGAAAAAGTGACTGTGCATTTGTTGATGTTACCTGAGCAGAGTGGGAGGATACAAGGATTCTCATTGGCATCGTTGTTCATTGAAAATTTGCAGCTCAGCTCTTCAACTGAAGACACCTGTTTTCTGAAATTGCATATTCTTGTGCAATCTTTGCACATCTTTTTGTGGGTAACTAAGCACTGGCTGCTGAATAATAGAGTGAGGTGTAACGCTCTAAGGTACCTCTTGTTCCCTTATATATCTTTTATCTTCATAACGAAAACCTGAAAGAGTGTGTGCTACCTGCCTGTTAGCAAAGTTAAGGATTGGATGATAATGAGAAAGACAAGGCTAACCTACAATTCTATCAAACCTTCTTATTCAATCCATTCAAGAAACTGTTGCTCCTGAGCTCCTAAATACATGTTAGGGTGCAGATTTGTTGCAAGTAACTTCAAGGGTCTGTGTTAGATGTCTAAACTGTCTATTTATTTTGGTCTCTTTGTAGCACTGGAGAGACATAATGTGTCTGCTGAGTGATTCATCCCACTTATGTCAGACATTTATCTTAGAATGGAATGAATCACCCTCTGGAACTACCAGTTCCTCCTCTGTGATTGCTGGGGAACTTTAAATAACTAGTTAAGATTTGTTGTCTACTTAGAGGGGAACTTTTGTGGACTGCAGTGATATGTGTGTTATCCTACTATGGACTGCAATCCTTCCAGGTTAATATGGATTACAGCAATTTCAAGATCTTTCTTTTTTATTTTTACTTTCCTATCTTCTCCCATCTTCTCCTTAGAAATAAACTGTTTGACCATGTGTGATAGAAACCCACAGCTCACCAGAAAGGAAATTAACAGACCTTGTGTGTTTGCTCAAAGAGGGAAGAATTACCAGATACTGTAAGTAAAGCAGGGTCTACCAGATATTACAGTTGGTCCCAAATAATTTTCTCCTTCTGTCTTCTTGGAAAAAAAAAAAAAAAAAAAAAAGAAAAAAGAAAAAAAAAAAGAAAAAGAAGACATTAAATCCTGGAGAAAAATAATTTTCACATTAATTTCACATTAATTTCCTTTGTGCAGCAGTAATCAAAGCCACCTTTTATGCCCTATCAAAGTGCTGGATTCTGTTCTGGACAAAGGTGACAGAAATTCAGTACAATTTCCACTGTTAGAGTTAGGATTTGATGTATTTGCTGAGTCTACCAACAACAGGATGATTTTGTGCCAGTTGTAGTCTCAGCTTTTATGCCATGACTATTTTTCTCCTGCAGTTCCCAGTTTTGTTTCAGCTAAAGAGTTAATTTGCCATAAAAATTCTGCATCTGTACAGGTCTAGGCTGGGTTGGAATTAGATACTTGCTAGTGGGATTTCTTGCCTCTCAACTAAGCTTCAGTAAATGCTGCACCCAACATCACTATGATTGCAATAAATGACTCAAGTAAGTACCATCAAGCACCACCACCACAAAAAGATGTTGTTCCTAAAACAAACAAACAAACAAAACCAAACAAACAAACCCTTAAAATATTTAAGTTAATTTTAAAGCCAAATAAAGTTTTAAACAACATTATTTAAACACCTTAATTTAAATTGTAACTCACATTAGAAAATTATTACCTGGTCTGCCTTCACTCACAATTAGAGGATACTCCATTAACACTAGATTTATTAGATTGTTTTCCATCTCCTCTGATTTTAGCCATTTAGCCTAAAACTGCATAGGGAAAGCATTTATCAGGCTTTTGTTTAATCAAGGCAATTTGAGATTGGCCAAATGCTTTTACAGACTTGCATCATTTTGTCCTTTAGCGATAATGACAATGTCACTATCATCTCCATCCTTTAATACGCTTCTATTTCACTTTTAATACAAAGCTCAATCAAGACATAAGTATGACTAAAACAGGTATAAGAAAATATCCTGAGCCTCCATTTATTCCCCAGATTTAAGTAGGAGAGAACACTAATTTAAGACTAGAAATTATTTATACATTTTACATGGTTTCCCATTAATCAGCATCAGAACTAGAGCAATTTGCAAAATTCATGCAGCATCTATTAAATTTTTTTCTTCTAAGTAAGTAAATGAAAGAGATCTATTAATTCTGGTAGACACTTCATGAATTGGTAATGGGTGAGAGATACTGAACACAGAGGGACATATTAAATCTGCACAAAACACAAAATACTCCTCAGATCTCTGCTAAATTAATTTAATCCCTTTTTGCATGTTTTAGGGCTCATTAGATTTTATAAATATTGATACAATGTATTGAGAGGCGGCTGTTTGCAAAGAAAGGACGATCATCCCAGGGAAATATCGTTCAGCATGACTGCAGTGTCTGCACTTGAGTTAGACTTTGGGACATTCTACATTTTCATTGTGACTCTAAATCTGGTGGAAAGGGCCACTT
The DNA here is from genome assembly GCF_963082525.1 of Nesoenas mayeri. Taxonomy (NCBI): domain Eukaryota; kingdom Metazoa; phylum Chordata; class Aves; order Columbiformes; family Columbidae; genus Nesoenas; species Nesoenas mayeri. The sequence continues at coordinate 4,879,678 of NC_137543.1, forward strand.
TCAGTCTATTCCAGGGTGGGAGGTGGATACCTATTCTAGAAATACCTGGGATTTGAATAGACTTTTCTCTTTTTACAAGCTATATTAGTTTATGGATATTCAAATGAAAATGATGACAAAATTTAGAAAACGTCTTTGAAGTGACAAGCAGCACTGAATAATGGTTTAAAAGAGAGTTTTCTAGCTTTTTGGACCAGCACCACCAGTGTTTAAAATTCCTGCTGGATCAATATGAACTTTTGACACAGAATGTTCAGTTAATGAACTCACTAATGTTTCTACTCCATCATACCCAGTGAAGCACCCACAGAACACACATCATGGCCTCATCTACCATGAGTGGTCTGTGAATTGTGGTGTTTGAATCATGCTTTGTCACATCTGTGCCTCTGGCATGCCCTGGGGAAGTCAAGTTTTTTCATTTGTTTTTAGAAATGCACACTCAATCACTGGCCTTACTTTGCCAACCTCTCTTTGCTCTCTAGTCGAGTTCTCATTTTGCCAGGAATAAAAGTTAATCTATTCTTATTATGTTGCTACTTGTGTTGCTTTAACATCCCAAAGAGCAGACAGAGACAAAAAATGGTAATGAGAAGCATGGTGATGGGTAGGTCAATAGCACTGGCTGGGTCTGTGAGTGTCACTGGGATACAGATGAGAAATAATCTGTGCTTTAATTGTGAAGACCCAATGGCAGTGAGGAGAAAATGAACCTGTTGGTGGGTTTGTAACTGAAGAAAGCACTATGCTGAGCATAAAGGCAGTCCCTGGCTCTATGATGGGATGGCAATGTTCATAGTGTGTTCTTCAGAGAGACGGACCAAACGCTTTCTGATTAAATCCAAATACTGGGAAGTGCTTACTTGAGCAACTTTGAAAACTGGCCTTCAAACACATAAAATAAACCAAATCTGGGTTCTAACCTAGCCTATAACACAATTCCCACAGATTTTGATCCAGTTCCAAATTCATGAGAGACAATGGCAGAGTTTTCATTTCTCTTGATGAGAAAAATTTCTTTGTAATTAAACTCTATGTCCATTTGGGCCCATTAGTGACTTCCACACAGATGGAGTTGAAAATTCAACGCTTGCAAAGATAGTGAGAGTTTATTCCTGCACAAAACAAATGGAATAAAAGAAACATTGACTTGCATCTTTGCTAGAGGAACGTGATGATGTTGTAAAAAATACAGTTGTGATTCGTGCTAAGATGTTTAATGTTTACAGATATAACCAAATGAGGCACGGACTCTGAACCTGGAGAAAGGAAAAGGTGGTTAAGCTCCATGAAACTTCTATATGAAGTTATATTGACAGAGGGAACTAACATTTTAAGGGTTAACTAAAACTTATAATGGGTGCCTACTAACTAACACTTTAAGGCTTAGTCACACAATAAATGCTTAGTTTAGAGCTTTATGTTAAGAAGAACAGAACTCCATCGAATGCCAAGATAAGAAGTTTTACTGCACCTAGCTGTAAACTTGAGGAGACAAGATAATGAAGATTTACAGCAAAAGGGGGGGCCAGTCTGGTCTCAATCGACTTGGCAGCTTGGGTCCCAGTCAATTCAACATAATGAGCCAAAGGTAAAAAGTTCACTGTGACGAAGCTGAAGGAGCCTTCATCCAAAGACCCCCGAAGACCCCTCCTCAAATTCACCAAGTGGCACTACGCAGGCGCAACAGGGGAGGGTCTATGGAAATGGTTATCTGAGACTCATTTTAATCAGAAGTGGGGAAAGGTTATGAATATGTATAGGCATTCCTGGGGTCATTATGAATATGTAATACCTTACTGTATTTAAGCACACTTCTTATTGTTTAAAGGTGTGCGTCTTGGGTGGAACGAATCCCCTGCGTACCCAGCGCTGTTTTGCTTATGCTCTAATAAACACATGTTTAAGGAATACAAGGAATTGGATTAAATGTTGTTTATCCATAGAAAAAGCGTAAGTTATTTATTTCAATGTTATTTGTTTCCATCTGTCTCCCCATCTTTTCCTCTATCCCAGTAGATGGTGGTTACTGGTGAGCCTGAACTGTCACAAGATACAATACAGTATTTCAACATAATGCAAAATCAGAGGAGGCTTTCCTGGAATTTCTGCTGGCATCTGAAGCCACTTAGAAATGACTGAGCTGTGTTGTACAAAGGGAAGGAAGCTTGAAAGACTTGAGCACTGCTTCCCATTAGCCATGCCATGATATGTTTCCCTTCTTTTCAGACAGAACAGGACCCTCACATTACTTCATGGAAATGACCATGCAGTGCTTTATGGAAATGCTAGCTAGTGACACTGACATTAAATCTAAAGGACAAACAAATGAACAAAATCCTGTTTCACCTTTGCTTATAGCCTCCCAAACTTATTTAGTTTTAGCTGGCAAGAAATGGGTAGAGTATAACATTCAGTTTTACTCCATAATTCTCTTTCTTATTTGTTTTACTCGACTATGCAGTGCTGTGGTGCCGAAACATCATCCCAACTTATGCATTATTTACTAGTTAATATCTCAAAACAGATGTCTCCAAATAAAATAATTTTCTTCCTCTTGCTTGTCTGCCTAAGGGCCAAATCTGAGGAACAGAATAACTCTGTAATAATGTGCAGTACACTCAAATAATGACACTGGGATCACTGAACCCTTGTTAAAGTTGGACCCTGGGACATTGAGAAATTTGTAGCAATACGAGTCTCTCCAAGTCAGTGTCAGTATTTCCCAGTTCAGGACTATATTATATTTCTGCCTTTTAATCAGCCATTTTAGGTCTGCACACCAATTAATTTCAAGTATTATATATTTTTTGCTGATCTGTGTGGCAGAAAGTCCATGTATCAAGGGATGGTCTTGCTGGGTCAGAATAAAACAGTACATCCTCCGGATGCCTGGAAGCAGGCATGCACCATAAGAGCAGGAACAACTGTGTAATCAGCCCAGTGAAACATGCATTTAACCAATATTTAGCATATATTGCCTCATGTTTGTGTTCTTCAGACTGGTGTTGAACATTTCATAAAATATTGGGCTGGGGTGTTTATATATATTTTTTTCCTCATGGGTAATTGTTTTGTATCACGTTACTGATCCCTCCGTTAGGTACTCGTGATATTTGTGCACTAACAAAAAGTTTCATAGCAAGAAATTTTATGAAGTTCAAATGCCTCTGGGAACCCTATTCACAATCCTCTCCTCACCACACAAATTATGTGTCTCTTGGAAAACATATGGGCTGCAGGGAAACAAGTTCTCAGCTGTCATGGGCTAATTCTCTGGAGGACTTTGATGCTCAGGATCAAAGACATGAATGGAGCTGACATTTCACTGGGGCCCAAAACACATTTGAGATGTGCCTTCAGCTTGTTGATGAAGGGATGAAGGACAGATCAATGAATTCTAGTATTTGCACTTCCTCCAGAGGTGGAGGATTTACTCACAGTTTTAATGAACTGTAAGAAGCACATATGTAAGTCAGGACTCTGTAGTTGCCTGTGACTACATCTGGACTTTATATCCAAACATGAATTAAAACGGAACTCTAAAAGGCAGACAGAGAGAGTCTAAGTCTGGTCATTAGTAGCTTGATTGCAGATATTGATTTTTCATGTATTTGTTCAAATCTGGAATTTGATCTGGAGGGCAAGAAACCCAGAAGTCTTTTTTCTTTGTATATTTTTTCATTTATCTATTTTCTTCTGGCAACACCTTATATTCTTATAGTCTTCACACAGGAAGTGAGCCTTTTGTAGTCTTAAATTAGTGTACTAGGAGAAAGGTAAGTTTCTTCAGAACAGGATCAGCTCCCTAAACTCTCTAATTTTATCTAAAAGAAGCTTGAGAAGAGATATTTTATGATTTTTTTTTTCACTTACATAAAATACATTAATCTATGCAAGGCTTTGTCATTATGTATAGTAAAGACATCTCCCAATCTGAGAAGGTTGTGACCTGTGAAAAATAAGGTCATGAGTGGGACAACACAATTTGTCCTGTTGGAATTGGCACAAGGTGGTCACAGCAGCTCCCATGGCCTTCCTAGGTACTCGTGGTGTTCCTGGGAGAAAGAGGATGTATTGAGTGCCCATAGGGAGTGTATAAAATATTACACTGTGATTTGGGTGGTAATAGGATGGCAGGGCTTATATTCTGGGTACTAGAAGAAGGAAAAGACAAGCATTAACTGAATAAAGGAAGAGGATAAAAATAAGGTGAAAGCAGTAAAAGTCTAGAAAAATATATGCTTTAGGATCTGCTGCTTTGGGTACAGAAGAAAGCCTAAAGTGATTAATTCATGTGCCTATAATCACAAAACAAATAGGAAGCAAGGTTAGGAGTAATACCCTGCTGAGTCCACGTCCAGAGCTGTAACCACAAAGCCATTCTGCTCACAGCTGCGCTCTGTATCTCACAATTTGCATACCTTCCCTATAGATTTACTTGCCCCTCCAACACTTGGCAAAGCACATGTTCTGAATTTCAGCGAAATTTGCAGAAGCAGCAAAACAAGGCTATTTCACAGCATAATAGCTAGCTGGAAAGGGTGAAAAAAAAAGAAAAACAGTAAGGATACCTCATCACTAAAAGCAAATTATCTAATTATAAAGGAGACAAGACCAAAGTTAACTAATTGTCCACAGATTTCTCATCCTTATCCCTGCCAACCTCTAATACACGTGCAGCCCCAGCAATTACCTGGCAGTTATCCACAATATTCACAGAATTAAGCAAATTACAAATGGGCCCATTGTGGGCAATGCATGCCAGGCTTGGCTCTCCAGTGAACTACACCATGCCCTGCAGTATTTGGCTTCTCTCAGCAGGTACATTAGTCAGAGTGTATGAGTGAATGCACACCAGTAAGTATGCTTGGAAGAGTGGAGACATTTGACTTTCATGAGAGATGAGGAAAAAAAGAAACTCTGACTGCTCTGCCTTGGCTTTTCTCCCCTCCAGCAGCATCTATGCAAAATGTAATCCTGTCTTTGGTCCCACACAGAGCAATAGATTCTACCTAGTCTTCTATTGTGGTCTCTATTGTGCATATCCAGAGTAGGCAAAGATATCTAGTATGGACCTATAATAGAGTGAGGTAGTTACCAAGTGTTTTTTGAAAGAACTGCTGAAACTTCAAAAGATGTTGTTGTCTGTTCCCGGTCAGCAACTGGGGATTGAACAAACTAGAGGGGAAATGGTCATATGTATTGGAAAATAAAACTACTCCGACTGAGACTGAGATGTCTAAGTTTCAAAGGCTAGATTTCTATATCCAGTCCGCCGAGTCAATTCAGTCTTCTCTGCCTCCAAAAACACCCCTGGTTTGTTCCTGAGCCAGTTATTACAGATACCTCTGGCAACTTGAGTTTCTAATGTTTCTGGTCTCTTTTGAGAGTTGTGTTGTCCTTACTTGGCTTTGCTAGTGGGTCCTCTTGCCCTTCCTCTTGCCTTTCTCCTTTGCAGAAGGCCCAACACCACCACAGAGGGAGAAAAAATAATCAGTCTCTGCCTCTTGTGCATCTAAATTAACAACTGATACTATTTTATAGAAACATAGAATCATTTTTGTTGGAAAAGTCTCTCAAGATCATCAAGCCCAACTAACTCTGTCACTGAACCATGTCCCTAAGAACCTCATCTACGTGTCTTTGAAATACCTCCAGGGATGATGATTCAGCAATAACTCTGCCCTTATCACTTGGTCTTGAGTGACCACACTTCCACTTCACATACTAGAGAAGTCTTCACTTAGGGTGGAATTCGATCCACAGTGATGTATTCGTTATTTTGCACGAACACTGCCTTATCCAGGCTGAAATGATTTAGGATTAGTCTTTGGCAAGTACTGGCTTCTGCAACTGGTACAGCTGGAGACAAAAAAGAAAAGGTACTATATCCTTATGTCATCTGAAAAAATATGGGGTAAAGTATTGAGAACTTCAGAGAGACCAAGAAAACATACTCAGCATATGCTGAATGTTTTTACAATATCGTTCTGTTGCAATAACTACATTGTCATTTTACCGTCAACTAAAAATCAACCAGATTCTGACATGAGATGTGGTAATCTCTTAAGTTCCCTAGATCTATATATCCCAGGAGAGCTCTGAATTGCTTAGAGAACAAAAAGGCTGCTATTACTCCATAGGGATAAATAATTCAGTCACTCTGAACACAGGGGTATCTCTGACTGATATTCAGATCAGACTGTACGGATTGTGAGTAAATAAATGAATTGTAAAGATTACACTCAGAATCTGCACTTGAATTGATGCAAAAAAAATGAAGAAAGTTCATATAAGAAACCCTCATAACTACAAGGTAAAGTCCATGTCATCTATCTATTTTTCTTCTATCTTAAAGTTAAGTGTTTACTGTTAGCTTGTCAACCAGAATACTATGGTCAATAGAGATGAATAGGCACCTACAGAGAGTGAGTCATCCCATCTATCTTAAAAAAGGATGAATCATCCACTAGAAGTGCATTTCTTTCTCCATCTTTGGTTTCAGATCTGAAAAGAACTGTGAGCAACTGAAAGATGTGCTTAGGTTTTTCCAACTGCGTTAAATGCCATAATAAAAATATTATCTCTCCTTACAAACTGTGTCTTGCTTATATCTTCAAACCATCATGACAGCAACAATAATGTTCTCCTCTGTAGAAAGAGTTCAGCTTAGCCTAGAGACATCTCCCTGGTAGATGAAGTTAGGTGACATGTATGCCAGGTAAACTCTTTACAAACTTTTGTCTAGAAGTTGCATGTACATTCCAAAAGGCTGTGAAGGATGCTTTTAACACTTTTAAGTGTTTTTCAGATACATCAAATGTTTATCTGATTAAGATATACGTAACCTCCTTTCTTTGAAAGTTGTCTAGGGTATATTAACACTTCCTTAGCAAGCTTTGCATACAATTACCACAAGATTCAAGCTGATTAAAAATAAGATTTTTTGAAATGCTTTTGCTTTGGTTTTTGAGTTTCTTGTTTTTTTGTTTTGTTGTTGTTGTTGTTTTGTTGTTGTTGTTGTTGTTTTGTTGTTGTTGTTATTGTTGTTTGCTTGTTTGTGTTTGTGTTTGTTTTTGTTTTTTTTCCCTTACAGAATGGAAACTGTTTTCTGGCCAGTTCTGTTTAAACAGTGTAAGAAATTTAGCTTTATTGAAACATTCTGTAGGAACAAATTTGTCAGAGAAACAATATTATGTTCAGTCATATCCTTTAATTCATTACAAACTCTCTCAAAAAAACACTTAGGAGAAAACTGAAAGTATATATTTCTCGTTGAATTAATATGAAAGTTATTCTCAGCATGTTTAGCATACGTGATCTAATTGAGTTAAATATTCTAAAAGTAAAATCCATTTTTTTGTGTTCCAGAAATGCAAGAGAACTGTTCTAAAATCTGTTCCACACTGGAGCTCAAATCAGATGATTGTTGTTCCTATCCGTAAAACATATGAATTGTGAAAATGGTCTCATGTGATTTCTAGCGTGAGACTCTGAATTCTGAAGTCTTGACAATTAAATAAGGCTCCATTATGGAAAAGCAAGTCTTCAATGCCTTAATCTGCCTAAATGGAAATGTTTGGGGAATCTTGGAGAAACATCTAGATTGTCCAATTAGAGTGAAATGATCAAAAATTTCAGATTATGGATTTTGTAGATTATTGAAATTGTCTCTAAATAATGGCCATAACAAAGACTGGCATATACTTGTTTTTTCTTCTATGCGTCCATATTTTTCCAGTGTGGATTGAAGTTTTTATCCATTTGCCTGTGATTATCAGTTAATCAGAAGACATAGGTGAGCCATTACTGCCAATAGCCAGGAAGGCATATTAGATTAGAAAGAATACAGAAATCAAAAAAACATGCATGAGAGCCTAAGTCTAATGATCAAAGTTTCAAGTCTCTTAAGCACGTCCAGAGGAACTGTGCAACCCAAGTGTAAGGCAATTCACTATAAAGTTATGAGCCTGTTTCTTTAGTTCATTTTTAATACAGATAGGAAAAAATGAAGACAGTGTACTAATAGTTCTTTTAGACTTGTTAATAAAATGCATGACAAGGCTCAGCTGGTGAAAAGTGACTTATTTCAACTGGCTCTGTGGGTGTCACATCAACATGCGCAAACTGAAAAGCTGACTTAACAGAGATATTAAGATATGGACTGTTCATTCATGACAAGAGCCAGGATGCCAACTCAATGAAAAACCGTGGAACAGCCATTAAAAAGCATTTTAACACTTTGGAAAAGAAGAGACCACATTAAAAAATTTAAGTGGACTAATTACTTGGATTACATTGCGTTACATACTTAAGCTGGGTTTTTACAGCCCTGTATTTCAGTCCTTGCTGGTTTTTGCTAATGAAGTTAGCTATAAAATAAATAGGATGACGCTTTGGTTTTTACTGACCTGACAAACATAAAGACTTTTTACTGCTCAGAGCAGGGGCAGAATACAGGGGACTGAGTGAACAAGCTCTGTGAAAACTTGTGTTTGCCTAACTGTAGGGTGAAGAAATATTTGTACAATTAAAAAAAAATTGGCTCAACTCACAGTCAAACATGTTTATCCCCCTATCCAGGGAATATGCAAGTCATGTTTTGGTACTTGTACCAGTTCCAGATGGCTACACATGTTATGACACTAAAAGAAGAATCAGTGTGATCTCCTAACAGCATAAGGAAGGTTGTGTACAACTAAGCAGTGGGGCATTAAAGTTCACTATATTTGATAGTACAAACTGATATCTGTAACACTGTTGTTGCGATATTGCAATTCTCATTCAGCACTATTGATCATTCTGCCTCTCCTGCATTCTGATGGCCACAGAGTCATGCAAATAGAGCCATGGTACTAAAATCTGTCTCCCAAAATGTAACTCCATTTCCATCTAGCAAAATCCTTACACATTCCAGGGAGAAAAGTTTTCCTGAGCACAACAGAGAGCAAAACAGGGCTCCAGAGGGTCCAGGGACCTTTTGCTTGGGGGCCAGGGACCAATCTCATTCCTCAGGTTTTGAGCACTTCAAAAAATACAACTTTACTGATAAGATATGAGCTTTAAACTATCAGATTTGAGCAGTGTAAAAATTCATGTCATCCATGCCAAGTGAGGAACTCCTTACAACAGGTTGATTATCATTGTTGGATATTTGCTACCCACAGTGCTGAAATACTCAGTGTAAGAGAGTCAGAAGCTTCTTGCTATGTATTTCCCATAGAAGAGGTAAGCCTATTAATTGCTGTACAGTATTTTTTGCTTTATTCTGCTAAACAGGCTTTAATTTTGTGAGTAGAATGATTAAAAAAAACCAAACCAAACCAAAACCCACAAAACAACAACAACAACAAAAAAAAAACAACAAACCAACCATCCAAATAAACAAACAAAAAACAGAAAACAAAACAACAACAACAAAAAAGACAAAAACAAACAAGCAAAAAAACCTCAACTGATAGAATTGGTTTAACTAGTGGGAAATCCAATGACACCAGTATGTGCATGCTGAGGTACAGCCAGATCATTTTACTATCATGGCATTCATTAGCAGACTTGGATCATTGCTGGGTTTGCACGGATGGTGTGTCATTTATGACACATTGTGCACAGTAACATGAGTGCTTTTGTCTTTGGATAATAGCAAGCTTTTCCCCTGGGCACAGTTAACTGAGAGCAGTCTGCAGCCTGTAGTTTTTGGACGACACTTCTGACAACCTTACAGAAAATGCTGCGAAACTTCCCCTTCACTTTTGCTGAGCTGCAATCATTAGAAGTGCTGATGTTCCACAAAATAAATCTGTATAGTGAAATATGACCAATTTGGCCTTTAGGGAATCCCTAAGAGAAATTCAAAGGTAATTTTCTTATTGTGATTTAGCTGATTGTATCACAATTACATTTATTTGTCTATCATTTTTAAAAATAACTCGAGCCACTAATTCAAAATCTTTGGCTGAAATACTCCACTGAATGCTTCATAGTAACTAAAGACTTAACTATAGGGTGGATACTGCAATATTGCAATTAGCATCTTGAAAACAAATTCTTCTTATATGATTTTTATTGCAGTTTCTCCATGATTTATTTTTTGCTGAACTGCCAAGTTTCTGACTATTCCTTAGTGGTTTAGCATAGATCAAAAGTTTATCTGCTTAGGAACAAATAAATCCTCTGGTGTGGTATCAATAATTGTACTCTGATGAGGAAAATAAATACTACCAGTCCTTACCTTGAGCAGCAGAACTGAGGTTCAGGGAAGTCAAGCACTGTTAGAAGTTGTTGTCAGTGTTTGGAATTCAATGGGAAAAGCTCTTGATACAGTCAACCAAGCACTTAGGAGAAATAAATTGCTGGCCACATACTCTACGTTGACCATCCTTAAAGATTTCCAATGTACTGGGATGTTTCTTCTTCACACAGAAATTTTACTGGACCCTGTTCAGGGAGGTTTGTTTTCAACATAATAGCATTAAACTAGATGTGGCACTGGGGTTCAGATAATTTGTTTTGGTTTTCTCTTATTGATATTAACACCAAACAATCCTCATATTCAATTAAGCCAATATCAGATCAATGATATGGGAGAAATAGAGAGAATGTCACAAGAGAAATGGCAGCCAAAAGAAGTCGTCCTGGAGAAAGAAATGACCTTAGAAAGCAGTGATAATTGTTCATCTTCCAGTAAGTTTTGATAATCAGGACCATGACATTCACTCTTGAATTTATAGGCAGCTCAGATGAAAGATCTAAATTGTTTATTAAAAATACAGAAAGAAAGATAAACTTTATTTCACAGTCTCTCTAAATAGATGATTCAAGTTTGGGAAGGTATCCAAGAGTTTATGCATCTTGCAGTCTTTGTGAAAGGGAATTTACTCAAGACAGAATACTTGTAGGATGAGAAGCAAAGAAATAGAATGGTTCTTGTAGTAAATTACAGGAATGGTGTGCAGAAATTATCAGAGAGATCAATATGTGGATGGCTGTAAAAATGCATTCAAATGCTATCTTTCCTCCTTGGGGTATTATGCATAGCATGCAATAAACTAGTCATGTTGTGACGTTCATTATCTGCAGACAAACTTTGTTCAAATGCAGAAAGTAAAAATAATAATTAAAAAAAAAAAATAAAGCTGAGAAACAGGGGCTGGGCGATCATAGACATTCCTATGCGTTCACCACCTCCAGCAAAGACATTGCCCTATGTATGTATTTGGATTGTTATATATGCTGTCATCTTATTTCACAGTTGTCTCACTGAACAGACAGCAACACGACAAAATGTGCATTTGCCTACTGATCATGTTGAGGTTGGACTAGAAGGAGGTGTCTTTGGAAACTTATTTGCCAGGTATGCAGATGGGATATTCCTAAGTACATATGCATGATGATACTGATGACTGTAAATATTATAACAGAGAAAAGCAAGATGGTAAGGACTGTCTTCTTTGGTTAAATACCACTGTATATCCTACCACGAATTCACAGTTCACCCAAATTCAACTGGTGTGTGAAGGGGTTATTCATAATTTGAGGTCTCTCTTCTGAATTCCCTTAAGCACAAAGCTCCCAGATTGTGTGTTTTGGCTTCAGGGCTGAACAAGCCTGTCTAGCTATACAAAAGCTCTGTCTTGTCCTAGATTTCAGCTGAGAGAAACTGATGCTGTTGCCATCAGAATTGCTGAGATCCCAAAAGCAATGGCGTCCAAGAACAGTTTCCCAGGATTAACTCACCAGAAAGAATGGCCCTTGTGATGCCATCCCTGAAACTACCATGTTCATGAGTAGGTCATTTCAGGGCTAGCAAGATGCAGCCTATATGAAAAGAAAGTTTAAGTTCAATTTCTAATTTTTACAATATTTTTTTTCCAGGGAAACAGCTACCACTTAAACTCAGATAAGCAGCCCAACAACTCTAATGATGTGTTTGAATAGACACTTCAGAGGAATGTGAAAAATAAATAAACACCTCACAGTGAAGACATTTGCCCTACAAGAAAAAAAAATAAGAGTTGGATGAAACTCTTCAAGAGATGAAAACTTCAAAGTTTTGTGGCTGATGAGTTTTCTCTCAATATTTACTATTCAAGCACTGATTCTTTTCAAGCATTTCAATGTTAATTCATTATCAAATTGGTTAAAGAGGCTCAGAAAAAAACATGATAGACTTTTTAAATGCCAAAATAAGACTCTTAGGAAGTGTTTTTAGAAGGAAAGAATCTAATTAGTTCATTGGTTAATGAAGTAAATCGAAGGAGATTGGCTATGGAACCAATCTCATTCATTGCTTTCACTAACTCCTAAAACAGGGGAGGATGTTTCTCTTCATGGCCTAGTTATTGTCCCCATGCAAATCAAGAGGAAAAATGTAATTAGTGTCTGGGCTAATTGGTGACACATTTTGTGACATGGTGCCCTGGCAGATACATTATTGTATAGAATAATGCCTTATTTTCACAAATGTGGCATAACATAACCCATTATTTTACAAAGGGGAAAAGGAGGAAATGCTCCAGTTTCTATTGAATTCCAGTTATAAAAAGTTGCTGGAAGTATCATCCTATGATTACATTTGAAACTGTTTTTCTGTGTTTGTGTTAAAATGGTTTCTCAGTACAGAAACTGTACATTGACTGCTGTTCGACATTTCTGATAAGTAATCATTCAAACCAATCTGCAGGCTAAATGTTTTTCTCATCTGAGCAGGCTTAAAGATACAATAATTCAATTGAGGCCAAATGAAAATAGGGTTCAACTTCATTTGCTTAAACAGTCCCTAAATTCAACCAGTCATCTTGCATCCCAGGAACCTTGACAAACCACTCACCTGCCAAGCACAAGTTACACATAGAGTATTATAAATCTCTCATACATAAGCTAGTGGAAAAGCTGTATAAGCTGGTATAATTCATTTTATCTTTCAGATGAACTGGGATATGGAAAAAGGACATAAATATTTGGCCAGATACTGCTGCTAACTGGCACTGCATATATTTCAGTATGGATGGCAGGGGAATCCTGAGATGATGGATATGGTGGCAACCACATCACTGCCTGGTGGCCTGCTGTATGCAAAAACAACCGTCAGCTGGTGCACAGTCCATTGTAAACACAATGCTCAAGAAGGACCTTTGATCCTTTTTTAGCAAGAGATGGAACAAAATCTCATCAAACATGAACTAATGTTTGCTACTTGGGAGCGAACCCTTATATTACAAGGTTGCAGTTTGCGTCTGAATACAGTTGTGGGTAGAATACTAGTGGCTAATTCTTTTACATAAATGACATGGACAGTGGAAATTTGGCAGCCTGACCTCCAGAGAATTAATCAGATTTAAGTATTACTGCACCATTGCGTTTGAGTGAAAGATCAAAGAAAGAGAACATTTATCTTATCAGGATATTGACTTTCTTGCAATATTGTTGTGCTACTTTCTGGGGATGTAATAACACAATGTGGTGTTTGCATAGCAACAAGGTAAGGGTTTATTTTTTAAATGTATGGCTCTGCCCTGAAAAAGAAAACCTAACACCATGGCAACACATAGTGATTCCTCCATCAAATATACTTACAAAAAGTGCTCTGCTACATTTAGGAATCATTATTAAAAAGAAGAGAGATATTAGCAATCTTCCTTCCATTATTTTTCCATATCCTCAAACATTGTTACTTCCAACTTATTTATTAGCCAAGTATTTATATCTTCACAGACTCCTACAATATTCTTCCTGCTAATCCTCCTGCTCTTTTACCATCTGTCACTCCAGTTGTAACAATAAAATTAACTGTTTTTTATTTTTTTGAAGCCTGCTAAAATACTGCTAAAAGCAGACAGTTTCCACCCATCTGAGCTTTTAGTTAAAAAGTATGTGCAAGCCTTTATGAGAATATCTAAGAATAAGGTAGATAATATGCGCACATCTGCACCAGGAAGAGCAGTTTCTCCACTGGTTTAGTAAGTGCTTCATCTTCCCATGCAATCTGTACAACTGCAGTGTCTGTGCTTCAGTTTGTGAAATGGAGATAAGAACTGCTGAGGAAAATCAGCTCTTTCAGAAGCCTGGATCTCCCTCCAAGTGATTGACTTCAGAAGCCAGCAAGAGAAGTGTTTGTCAGACACTTCAAATCAAAAAACAACAAAATATGTAAAACAAAACAAAACTATCTAAACAGTGAAAGGAAAAAAAATAAAAACAAACAAACCACAAACAAAAAATCCCTCAAGCAAAAAAAACCCCAGCTGATCTGTATCCTTTTCTTTTTTTTTTTTTAATAAATTAAAATCATCCTATTTAGTTAAAATTAACAGCAAATTACTGTCACATTCTACCAAAAGGAGGTTTGTTTTGTGTTGTTTTGTTTTTTCTCTTATTTAGCATGCATTTCTCCCTTCTGTTTGCATGTGTCTGGAGGTGCTTGAACCTCTCTATTTATTAGCTGGCTGATTTCAGCTGCCGTGGATTCCCTTTGAATGTCACTGGTGGGATATCACTGGTTTTACATTCTGGTCAGCTGTGATGGGGGGTTATACGGACAAGTGGAAAGCAGGACTGATGAAAAGGATTTTCAATGGTGACTTCTCTGCCTAATTCTTCAACAATGTGATCTCCCTCTAAGTGATTTCCACTGTCTGCAGGTCAGAGCCCTCACGGTGGTTGCAGGTCAGTCTCCATCCAGGCTGTCATGTTGATCTCGCAATCAGTTCCAGCTTCACAGTTGATGCTGCACTCAGATCCGCGGTGCCTGCTCAGTTCTGATTGTTTTTACTGACAAGTGATTAGGGACCAAAACCCAGAGAGAACAAATAAGAGGCCACTGAAAAATGCCCCTGCTTATGAAAGTATTTCCAAGCCTTTTAAGAAACAGAAGTGTGGTACTTTGGTTTGCTTTACCTCCTTTCCCCTCCTCTGCAGAGAACAGAAAACAGAAAAAAAATAACAAAGAATCATAGAATAGTTTGGGTTGGAAGGGACCTTCAAAGCTTATCCAGTGCCACCCCTGCCATGAGCAGGGACATCTTCACCCAGCTCAGGTTGCTCAGAGCCCCGTCCAGCCTGGCCTGGGATGTCTCCAGGGATGGTTCATCCACCACCTCTCTGGGCAACCTGGGCCAGGATTTCACTACCCTCAGTGTAAAATTTCTTGCTTATGTCTAAACTGAATCTCCTCTCTTCTAGTTTAAAACCACCACCCCTTGTCCTGGGTGGACACACCCTTCTAAAAAGTCTGTCCCCAGCAAAATGACTGTCCCGACCAATCCACCACCAAACTGTCATTGTTTAGCAAATACACTCCAAATGTAACTATGAGTTAATATGAACTCATTTAGCTCGTGGTGATATAATTTTAAGCTAAGATGGATCTACTTGCTTTTGAGTGGCTTTGAGACTGCCTGCACAGCCTCTTACTGAGATTAGCAAAGGTGTGAGAAGTTAACTCACACCATTAAAAATGTTGATTGTGAGTTTGAGACCTTGTTCTGTTTCTATCTCTATCTCATTTTGCCACCTCCCAGCTAATCTCACATGCTTACTTAGTGAGCACCACCTCGTGCACTAGTAAAAGCTGACAGAAAATGTCAGCATTTGTTTTATCGCAAGTGGCAATTCATACCTAGGACATGTCAGGCTCCCTGAAAACGGCACAGGTATTTTCTGATAGTTTTTTGAAAATTTTCTTGTAACATCTGAGACTGAATTTTGGAGTGCGCTTAGTCCTCAGACTCTCGACATGTTTGCATGCATTGCCACATTCATGCACTTCTGTGACAGTGAATGATCTGTTAATAAATGGGGTTCATTACCCACCCACTGGAAGAACTTTCCCTCAAACTATAAAAAGGAAAATTTGTTCCAATTCTGGACATCTTTAAGAAGTATTTTTTAAATATAATCTTTCCCCTGAAGAAAATTGAGTTTCTGGGAAGCTAAGCAAGCCATGCAGGCAACATGGCATAAAAAGTGATCATAAATAAGTCTGCTTTTTAATATAATCCATTTAGAAAGATTTTTTATGGAGCATTCATATTGCTACTTAAGGCAACTGCTCTTCTGGTAGTTATAGCTATAAAATACATACATGGTGAAAGCAAAGGGACAGAATTACCTCTAATAATGAGAAGATTAATTTGTAATTTCAGTCCTCATATACATATATGATCAATGCTTCCAGGCAAGACTGAGCCAACATCACCTCCAATTAAATATTATTGGACAAGCCCTATCAGGGATGAGGTTGAGTCTCTTATACTCAGCTATTGCAAGGAACTCCGAAAGATCAGAAGAAAGTATACCTCCATATAAACTTGTCAAACAGGAGGCAATTCCACACTGTTAACCCAAGCCATATTAGCATTTGAAAACAACTTCTGCAACCATGTAATTCCCTAAAATTCACAATTTTATTTTACATGAAAGATGTACCAGTTTTCTAGAGGGAATATTTCCATAGGGATCAAATTAAAACACTATTTGATATAACACCTGGCCTTTTACCACAAAAATGTTTGCATCAAAGTACTGTATATTCAGTACATTTGTAGTTCTTAATCATTGAAGTTTTGCTGAAGTTTTTACTTATCTAAAAGAAAAAATGAGCGTGGGAGTTCTAAAGAGGATTTAGCCAGTATTCTGCGTCTCTGTTGGAAAATGTCATTCAAAGATTTTTAAGAGAAACTGCTATGCCAGAAAGATTTTATTCTGTGATGCAGAGCTTCATTTCCTTTCCTCTGTCTTTGGGAATAAGCCATCTTCTTCTCCTTCACTTCATTTAAGTAAAACGGGTCAGTTTTGCTTTCTCCAAATGGTGTCTTTCATTTGGAGGACCTTCACCATCCTGTTGACCTTGCCAACTGATAAGTCTTCTGAGATGCCAAATGCCCCCGGTGGCCACTGACCGAAATAACCTGGAGAGAAGCAGATTATAAGGAGAACGTACCTTGGATGGGGAAAATTGACATTACAAGTGAAACTGTAATGTAATCTCACACATATATAATACAGACATTTACACTTGATCTAGACATCCTAGATTTTTAAAGCAGTGGAGAGAAATACACCCTTTCAGGATGCAATTCAGCTGAACTGTTTTGCACATCAACTTTAAAACAGGATGCATTGCATCTCATTGAACCTTAGCTACAACAATTAGAGTTCTCAGATCAAAAAGTGAATCACATTACAGCTCACATGTTGAATTCCACATTTAATAGTATAAATGTAACTGAAGAGAGAGAAGGACTGATGGGCAGAAAACAATTTGCAGCAGTGCAGGGTGGAATTATGGCCTGCACAGGTCCACTTCATAAAGGACTCCTGTTGCCCTACAGTAAATGAAATGGGCGATTTAAAAAAGAGAAGAAATAGTGAAATTATGTGAGTTGGTTTACATGACTTGTCTAACCTGTGCCACTTCAGTCAAATTAATCCTCTGAAGGGACTGGTGATTGCAGATAGCTCCTGGAATGGAAATGGACCAAGAAGGTCTCCATGCAGTACTCCACAAGATTAGTGTTGGCCTACACCCAAGAGAAGATCCTTAGTGCTCTTTCACTCATACCAGTTCCATGGAAATAAACCTGATTTTTATTTGAATAATTAGAAAAGAATCAAGACCCTAATTTATCAGGGGGAGCAGGTGCTGAAACTGTGAGTCCATCAGTATCTGGAGTCGACGCAAGTTCTAAGAGATGATGTCTCTCTTTCATATAGGTTAATGTGACATACTCAAAGGGAAATCATATTAGACAAGGTAAACAGTGTTTAGACTAACACTGGGCAGAATGGATACATGTGTACCTAAAACTAATACCTGGTGCACCATAGCATTTGGATTTCCATTTGAGAGAAGACGTGGGTTCTCTAATGTAAATTGATGTAACTTGCTCCTCTTTCTTTCCGACACAATACACAAGGTAATTTGTTATTTCATAGTTAATTTATTGGAGCTCCTTACTATTCCACTTCGCTATGATAAATTACCTCCTTACATCTTTTTTTCTTTTTACATCATCTATTGCCCATTCTCATATTGTATCTTTCTGGCTGCTAGCGTTTAACAGAGTTGTGTGCAATGCTCTGTGGCACTCCTGATAATGTGTGATAGTTGCTTTAACTATTGCCATCTAGCAGCCAAATGTACATATATATATATATATATATATATATTCTAGTTGATGCTAATAAAGCCAAGAATAAACTCAGCTTCAAAAGTCCTTTGGAAAAAAAAAAAAAACCAAAACAAAACAACTCTGCATTTCTCTCCCAATTTTGAAACTATTCCCATCCAAAATCAGGGCCTAAGCGGGGTGTAATCTGCTTGATGCTCTGTAAATAAGCAGAGCACTTCTATTCTGTCTCTCTGTGCTACCAGGTTATTCAATTCAGCTCTGCTTTATAATTTCCAAACAAACAAGGTCAACAAAGCTGGCAGCTGGTAGTTAACTCACTATAATAAAATTTTGATTGCTTTCCTAGAGCAGAGAGTACACAGAGAGACAAGTACATTATGCTTTTGAGTTAAAGCATAAGACCTATTTCAAGGTCTTCTTTAAATGCATTTATCTTTAAAGATAGGAATACCCAGTAATGATTAAATAAATAATGAGGCCTTAACTTCACACACTGAGCTGTGATAAACAAGCAGCCAGCAAGAAGGGTTACTGAGAAGTAGACAACTTTTTTTTTTTATTTTTTATTAATAGAGAGGTTGACTAGCATATTTATTCTGGAAAAAATATTGCAGAATAATGCCATGCTTTGTCACTGTAATTAAAAGTAAAGGTATATTTTTCTGCAGAAGGGAGAGGGCAGGCATCCTCCCTACCTACACGTGACTCAGTAGTTATTTATCTTATAACAATTATCATATCCTAAGAGTTGTTACAGGTGGATATATTGTTCAATATCTTTATCACTGATCAAGATGAATGCACTGGATGCACTCAACAAATTTATAGATGTTGTTAAAATAGAGGGAATGACTTACTCACCAAATAGGATTTCAATCATGAAGAACCTTGAAAAATTTGAGAATTAGGCCAACATAAAGTTCTTAAAGTTCAGAAAGGAGAAATATATGGCTCTGCATGTGGATGTGACAACCACAGTGTGGTTTAACCACAATACACAGCTAAGCCCCACACAGCCACTTGCTTATTCGCCTCCAGTGGGATGGTGAAGTGAATTGGCAGGGCAGAAGTGTGAAAACTCATGGTTTGAGATCAAGACAGTTTAATAGATAAAGAAAAAACCTTTCATACAAGCAGAGGAAAATAAGGAATTAATTCACTACTTCCCATCGGCAGGCGGATGTTCAGCCATCTCCAGGAAAGCGGGGCTTTATCACGTAAAGATAAATGAGAAGATAAATGTCATAACACTGAACACCACTCCTTCCTCCTTATTTCCCCTATGTTTATTGCTGAACATGATATCAAATTGTATGGAGTATCCCTTTGGTAAGTTGGGGTTATCAGTCCCAGCTGTGTCCCCTTCTTGTGCAAACCCAGCCCATGCGCTGGCAGGGCAGCATGAGAAGCAGAAAAGGCCTTGACTCTGTGTAGGCACTGCTCAGCAGTAAATAAAACATCCCTGTGTTATCAACACTGTTTTCATCACAAATCCAAAACTTAATCTCATATGAGTTACAATAGAGAATATTAACTCTATCCCAGCCCAAACCAGTATACCCACGCACCCAAAAAGGATGGGAAGCAGCTGCTGGAGTAGCAGCCCTGTAGAGAGGTTCTTGGTGGTTACAGTGCATATGAGGTTGACTGCAAGCCAATTATGTGCTTTCATTATGATCACATGAAAACACGTGCTAGGGCATGTTGGGAGGCTTTCTGGACAGCTTGGAAGCTTGCTATGGGACATATGGAAAGTAAATCTTCTTCGCTAGGAGGAAAGGCGATGCTGAAACACGTTGCCAGAGGGACAGTGGAATCTGCACCCTTGCAGGTTTTCAGGACTCATCTGAATTGGGCCACTGCTAACAACAATCAGTATTGGATACAATCATATTTTAAACATGACTTGGGATATCCAGAGATTTCTTCTAAGCGAAGGATTACTGCTGTAATTCAAATTTCGGACTCCCAGTGATTCCTCCAAATGCGGTGATCAACAGCAGAATCATGTCCATTTTGAAAGGAGGTGGCTTTGACTACCCCACTACTTCATTTCATTCAACACAAACTATCTGCTATTCAACCACCATCTTTGCAAGAATTGTTTGGATCCCAGTTTAGTTCCCAGGACAGAGCAAATTCTTCCTTTGGAGGACGGGTTACAATAAGACTGCTCAGAGGCAGTTAATATAGATTTATCTACATATTGCAAGTACAGTCATGCAGCATTTACTGAAGATTTAGTGTGAATATTTTGATAGGTGCTCCATTGTTACTGTTAGGAGGTTTTTCTGCTCTGACATGTCCAGCTCAGAAGTCCCGGGAGAGGGATTATCCAGGGAAAATAGTCCAGTTTCACTGGACATAGTATATGATACAAGGTGTTTGCTGGGCTGAGATGGGAGCCTGACTGAATTGGTATTCCAGGGATGTCGTAAAATTTAACAAAGACAAGGTCTTTTCACACAGCAGACTTTATTCTGTTGGGCCAACGCTTCATGAGTTTCCAAACAAGAAGTCAGATCCCTGAGTAGAGCACATTTGAGAGCAGTTGTGAACTTGATCCACCATCCTGATGTTTTATTGTTTTATTTCCTATAGTGACAGCAATTTTCTTTTGTAAAAGGGTTGAGAGTAAAGATCCTTTCTAAACACTAATGACTCACAATAGCTCCATCTATCAAATGAAGATATATTTGTTAATTTAAAAGCAGGAAAACCAAGGCACGTGTAGGTGAAGAGACAGCAAGAAGTGTTCCTTGCGGGTACTGTCCTATAGTACAGATGAGGTAGAATTATCACATTTTAAGGTAATTAAATATATTTTTTTTCTTTATCACAATGGACAATTTGAGGGGGCTCATGTCAGCTGACATGGAAAAAATACCAGCAAAAGCAAATTAAGATTGCAATATTTGCAGCTGCCAGTCACACAGTAGTTGTTTCAGAAAATCATCAGTTCATATCTCAAAAAGGAATTGGTATGTTTTATAGCTAAAATTTAGAACAGTTTTACAATATGTTTCTAACAGCTTGATAGAAGTGTGATATCCAGGCACAACATCTGAGGAAAGCATTAGAGATCATTCTTTTTCTAGCTTATTTGATCCGTTTAACACACTGATTTTTAAGTACCACTTAATTACCGGTTAATACAGATGAGTGTAGTTCGTATAGGTTACAGAAATCAAGCATATATCAGCACTTACAATCATATTTCCATGATTTTAGAGTTACTGCGGCTTAACTTTGCACTTTGCAACTACCAAAATCCACTACAGTAAACTACTCAGAGCATCTAAACGACAGGGTTTCATAACGTTTTAACCAACCAACAGGGTTTCTATGATCTTTGCTAATAAACCACATATTATGCAATCCACTCCTGAGTCTTTTCTGCTTTTGTTGCAGCAAAATTTGTAGGCAACTACTACATGAAAATCTGTATTCTTGCCAGTTCTCTTCCTGCCATTGTAATATCTACTGTAGAAACACCAGACAGGGTTTGTTTGTGGATTATTATTATTATTATTTCATACTTTCCAGAGCATATTTCACCTTGTATTTTCATTCTGGGGACAACTGTGGGAAAAAAAAAAAAAAAAAAAGAAAAAGAAAAAGAAAAAAGAATTTTTGAGCTAATTTGGACTGAAGTAAGATGGTAAGACAAGGAGATCTTTCAATAGAACATCCTGTTTTTCAGACCAGTCTGCCAATGGCCACAATATCCCTCATGACCTTATTTGAAATAGCCTGCACAACTATAATTCCTGAGGGAGGCAAAGGAGAAATAAATAAAATATAAATAAATAAGACTGATATAGGGTCTCCTAACTTCTTCTTTTTTCAGAATTATCTTTTATCTGAAGCTGGCCTTAGGCTTTGTCTCTATATTTTGCAAGACAGGAGCCAAATTAAATTATGAGACCTATCAAAAAACTTACTTCGTTCGTGTCTATTTGGCTTACTTGTAACTCCCTGGAAAGCTGTAAGATGACAAAGAAACTTTTACTACCAGGCTCTGTTTTATTTTAAACCATTCAAAATCCAAACTCACCCATTAGTCTTCTTTTAACCGAATTGTGGGTTAACACAGGGTGGCGGATGAGTTACAGACCTGGGAACAGCAAGTGCAACAATTTCTGCTTTAGCTCCTGCTCCTTACTTGCTGCATAACCTTGAGCAGAGGGTTTCAGCTTCCTGTGACTCAGTTTCTGCTCTTTGTAGCACAAACTCTGCAAGGTAGGAACTATCTTTTATGTATTTCTCCAGCAGACAGATCAGTAATATCCCATTCCCACATAAAGCCTCCACATATTACACCATGGTGAATAACGGAGCGAGAGAAATCAGCCCTGAACCATTTCTTTAAAAAGCTCCAATACCTCATTCTCATTTGTTTCTGCAATTTAGGAAACACACGTTCCACAGTACACTGAGCTATTTCTAATATGCCCAGCTGTGCAGGTCGATAGGCTGGAGATAAAACGATGCTGCTAATGAAAAACAGCTGCTCATTAGTCAGGAGAAAACTGGGTATGATGTTTAGGGATACAATTATTTTTACTGTTCTTGTCCCTTTTACGGTTATACAGAAATTATATTATTATCAAATCATGTTAGACGGTGTCTCAGGTTGAACATTTTAAAAATGAATGTGGTTCATTAACAACATGATGAATATTTAAGCAGGATTACAGAGCGTAATGAACTTCCTTTAATTTTTTTAAAATAGAAAAAGCCCAATAAATTTGCTAATATTTCACTGTTTAATGTTGCAATTAGGTGTGCAGCATCTTTTCCCGGCTGTCTGAACATCTCTCTTTTACTGCTGACTCTGAATTTAAGTCTGATGCAAAGGCCTGAAAAGCTGCATGTTTGTTGTTGTTTGTTTTTTTTTTAAATTGAACATCAGCCAGAAACAGCCTTATACTTTAAGTCTAATCTAAGAGCTAAGCAGTCATCCCGCCTACAAGAAACCACTGGTAAAGGAAAGAAAATAGAGCCAAACAGTGTGGTCTGATGCTCTGTATCTCAAATGTTAAACAAAATTGAAACCTCATCCTCTGAATAACCCTTTTTGCGATCTTATCGTGCTTCTCACAAAATTGACTAGAATTTCACAATTGTGCAACACTTTCATCTTTAAGATTCTTCTACTCTCTTTGGGAAAGGACAAGAAAAGGAAGAAGTGGAATCAAACAATTGAATATCCCTATTATTTAAAAGATCTAATTATTTCATTGCCAGAGCCCCATTTACTTGGGGGTTTGGACCCTTTTACTAGGAGGTTGGTTGTAGCAATTTGAATGTTTCTGCCATGAGTAGAGTGAGCTTAATGCTTTTGAATATGCTCCGATCAGACAATCTTCAGCTCAATTTACTCAGCAGCAAAAGCACTAAAATGAAAGAAAAGCAAAGGAAGATTGATGGAACATCTGCCTAAGTCTCTGGGCCCAGATCCTTCTCTTGTGCTCTCTCTCCCTCTCCAGACTTATAGTTTGAAGGCAGGGATATCCCAAGACAGAATTTTAGGCAGAATTAGAAATTCACACTATATAGCTCGGCAGAAAGGTTTTAAGAGAGAGAAGCCTGGCTGAAAATATCCTTATGAAAATTGAAGTTTGGGTAGAAAGTTGAGCAAGGACTGATAAGATGGCACTTTTTGGGGGTATATCACGGGATATGCCTGGGGAAAAATCTCTCATTCCTAAATGCACATGAAAAAAAGAAAGTGTGTGCCTTTAAGAGCCTGGGGGAAAAATTAAGGGGGGGTAAGGGGAGCCCAAAACAAACACGTTTTGAAAACACTGTTTAGCACTTTACCCCAAATTTTATAATGTGATGCCACAGCCCCCCTCCCACTCCTTTTTTTTTCTTCTTTTTTTTTCTTTTTTTTTTTTTTTTCCCATAAACCTACACAGTGAAATTAGAGAATTATTTTACTGGCAATAGCTGAAGGGGAAAAAAAGGTTATTTCTTAGTTATCTCCAATAGCAAAATCGACACATCGAGAAATATACACAGCTCCTCTATCTGCTAGCAAGGGCAGAACTGGGAACAGCAACTCCATTGTAATGCTAATTCATTTATCTGGAACATTTTTAGTTTACCAATACATGTCTGCTGTGGAGAAACAGTGAAAAACTGCATCATAAGAAAACTTCAATATCAATAAATGCCTTGAGGCAAATCTTTTTTTATCCCTTGTATTGCAGGTAAACAAGAGAAATTATCTGCACTAACTCAGAATCGCAATCTTGGGACAAAGTCTTTCTGCAAGATACTGTACAAACATCAAATGAAAAGAAAGTTACAGTCTTAGAAATCTAATAGACTGAGTAGTTAATAAAAGACAAATGGGTAGAGATGGAGACCAGGTAAAGATGAGAAGCTGTTGTTTATCTGGAGATGAAAGACTTGTAATGTGCTGAAAAACTACCTGTTGTCAAATTTTTTGAGTTGCAGAACAATTGAGATTCTTGAAGGATGAGGAAACAGCTTTGCAAGTGCAAAGGGAGAATTATTCCCCCAAAATGAGGACCAATACAGTAGCAGGCACAAATCTGAGATGGAAAGTAGTATCTGCATGGCATTATTTAATTTTGCTATGACTGTGGCTCAGACTAGCTTTGTGTCACCAAATTGGATGATGCATCACTTGCACCCTTATTTGTGGATGAAGATCTGGTCCTTGGGAACACCTCAGGTGTCTTTCTGTAAGGTCCTGATGCTCTTCTACAAACATCACCAGTTTGCCATTACATAATGAGTCATGGGACAATCCAGCTGCCCTGAGAATGAAAATGTGAGGTCAAACTTGATCCGCTCCATTATACAATCCTGATCAAATGATGCCCTGATAGAAACACATGCAATAATTGTTCATGTGCATAGGTAATGTATGTACATACGAGGCATACATATGCATCCACATCTACATCAACATATGCATGTGTTACATATTTGATCTTCTAGCAGAGAGCAAAACATGCCCAAAAATATTCCATTGGACTCACTCCTGACATCGCAGACCTCACCCACACATGTCAGTTGAGAACCTGAGACATTTCACTGTGGAAACGTTGCTTTTGTTGCTATTATTTTTCACTTCTGATTGTTGGATCTGTGTCTTTCCCTGCTCTCAGATCCAAAGGACTCTGGGGAGCTATTGCAGTCTTTCACTACATGTGCACAGCAGGTCCCTAGCCCAGAGTTGTCATCCTCATCAAGCGAACTGGAGAAATTCCACTGGCCAACAACACTAGTAGACTATTACCATCTTGCTGAATCAGACACCAGAGGATCCTCTGGCATGTGGTACCCTGCCACACAACAGCCAAAACAACAAAAAAAAATTAGTAGATGTACATAGTTTTTCATAATACCATCTTGAGCCACAATAGCTCAGAGCAGGAAGTTACTCATTACTCTGCTGCTTACTAACAAAATTCATTTTATGTATGTTGTTGAGTAAATAGTAGATAATAATAATATACTCCAAGTCCATTCAGTCTTTTCCTCTCCAAGTGGCCTCCTTTTGTGTCACTGTGCTGTAGCCCATGGCAGCAGTCTGTCAGCAAGTTGATTAGCATGGCAATAGCCAATTAGAAAACCAAAATACATAATCTTGCTAACTTCTACTCTCCATGGGGTAGAAGACTCCAGCCTGGCTCTGTAGAATTATGCTGCCTCATTGGGACAAGTTCCTTCACCTTGTAGATGAGAGTGATAATCATTACAGCAGCCAGGGTAATATCACAGTATCACAGTATGTTTGGGATTGGAAGGGACCTCAAAAGATCATCCAGTTCAATCCCCCTGCTGGAGCAGGAACGCCTAGGTGAGGTCGCACAGGAACATGTCCAGGCGGGTTTTGAATGTCTCCAGAGAAGGAGACTCCACAACCCCCCTGGGCAGCCTGTTCCAGTGTTCTGTCACTCTCACTGAGAAGAAGTTTTTTCTCAAATTTAAGTGGAACCTCTTGATCCCATTACCCCTTGTCCTATCATTGTTTGCCACAGAGAAGAGCCTGGCTCCATCCTCGTGGCATTCACCCTTTATATATTTATAAACATTAATATGGTCACCCCTCAGTCTCCTCTTCTCCAAACTAAAGAGCCCCAGCTCCCTCAGCTTTTCTTCATAAAGGAGGTGCTCCACTCCCTTAATCATCTTTGTTGCCCTAATGCAGTAGCTTACACTGATTAAACACTTTAGCATCAACTGGGGAAAAAGTAAATTATTGCGAGTGGACTTTAATATTAATTTTTGCAAATTTGTAATTTGGTAGAGCAGGGAGCTAAATTTCTCTGTAAAGTTCCACTACTTTTTTACTCCTGGTACCTTTATTTTGTGACTCAGCTGCATTCCTCATTATCTGGTCTGCTGTTATTCTGTCCCAGGTTTTACATCAGGGCTCTATCTAGATATTTTGAGTCCATCTTGTAATAATATATTGACTCATCTAGCCCTAAATATTAGCCAACTTTCAGATGACTTATGCCACGTTTTGTCCATCCTCATAGGGTTGGAGTCAGTCCATCTCAAGCTGTAGCGAGCCCTTGGGGATGCAGGGGATGCAGTCTAAGGATGAGAGAGAGGTTGTCAGGCTCTGCAATATTTCAGGGAAATCAGCAGTGAAAGGTGGGATAAAAATCCTGGGGAGGAAATAAATATACCAAAAGCAGATGACTGTAGGAAAAATGATTAGGCCCTGGAGAGGAGCTGGCAAAGCTCTGTTACTTGGCCTCTTCTGTTTTGCCATGCAAGAGATGAATTTTCGTAGGTCATGAACATTATCCTGAGGACAAAAAAAATCTTAACTTAGACTAACTTAGACTAACATAACCACAGAGAGTAGGTAACCTGGGTTTTGATTCCAACTCACAGCTAAAATTCAACCCAATGCTTCCCACAGGCAATAACTAGAACTGTTAAATTGAATTCAGATTTACTAGATTGGTGCCTGCATTACAGGTATTTTTTTCGTCCACAAAGACTTTTATCGTATTACTTTTCTTTATTCGTCCCTCTGTGCAAATCATTGTCCAAAGGGGATGCAAGTACAGTAACATCTTTGCTCTGAACATGATGTTATGAGGAAATTTCCTCTTAAGAAATAAACTTAACATTGTGATGAAATTAATGCACATTAATAATGTTCTTTCAGTAAACACACTGTAGGTAGGAAAAGGTCAGGGATGGAAAAGGAAAATATGAATGGCATGAGGACATGGAAATTCCTGATTTGTTTATTTACACATCTAAAATTTTGAACATATGAACTGTAGATTTCATGAAAGAACATATCCTGATGTGTAAAAGAAGTAGGTTTTTGGAAAAGGATTGATAAATGAAGCTAACGATAGAAAACTTTTCCCAAATGGATTATACTATCTTTTTCTGCTTCTAGAAGGGGACAGAATAAACCAGTCTCAACAAGCATACTTCAGAAAAATTCTTTTCAATATGCTTTTAAATACTTGCTCCTGGGGTAAAGTAAAACTCCCTTAAATCACAAAATGGTGACATTCTAAAAGAAATATAGGTTTTACTCTTTCCTGTAGTAGTGGTTTTCATACAATAATGTAAATGTAAGGTCAAGAAAGAGAGGTTTGAATATAGATACCTGGTTAGTATTTAATGTAACAGTCTGAAGTGCCCATTGTGTAAACATGAGGGCTATTCGTTATAGCCTCAGTCTGCAAAGCAAGGTCCATATGGCTGAAATGGTTAAATTTTACTTTCAAAAGTGACTTAGGACTAAGCCTTCAAGGGAACAGAATAGATTTTGGAATGAAACCTAGGCAGTTTTGATGAAAATATTATTTTTTAGGCAGTGAGACATGAAATTCTCATTGGAATATTTTTGACTGTTGACGTGCACATAATACAGATTCAGTGACAAGACATGTGGGACTAGAAGGAAGATTTGAATTATTATTATTTTTTTAAATAATAATTTCCCCCAAGGGATGCCCAGTTTGTCTTGCTAATACACAAGTGGAGAGTGTTGCTTCTGCCCACTGCTTTTGCAAAGTGGCATCTTTTCCCCCCTAAAGCTTTCCCTGAGGGTAATTATCAGAGGAGCAGTGCCTTACTGGTTTGCTCTCTCTCTTCCTTTTGCCCAACAATTTCCTATGCAATTAATTCATATTGGTCTCCAAAGAAAATGCATTTGGGTTCTGCCCCAGTCCCGCCACAATTACAAGCTGAGAAAAGGAATTCAATGTTTCTTACATTTGCCATTGAAGCTCCCAAAGTGCTCCAGAAAGCAGGTGTCTCATGCTAGTTTCTTCCTTCAGTATCTACTCCACTCTTTCATCATGCAAGCTTCAGGCAGGAACAATACAGCTCCAGGATAGATGCTTTGCCCCTTACAAGACCACAAACAGACATTTTGGTTACTTCAGGTGTCATCGCAACCAGATGAAGATGCTGCTGTAAAGACCTTTGCAACAAAGACACCTGTCTGCATCTATGCATCGACTACATCTGTCCAAGCCATGAGAAGCCAGTTTATCCGGGGAATGCTGTGGGAAACAGTGTCAAAGGCTTTACCGAATTCTAAGTAGACAACATCCACAGCCTTTCCCTCATCCTCTAAAACATTAGAAATTTCCCTAGGAAAGAAGCCCATGCCAGTGACAGTTGCATTTCCCTGTTGCGTGGTTCAGGAAGAGGTCTGCATTTTGAAACTAAATCTAATTGGAGTTTGTTTGGGATTCAGCTCTCCTACTGTCTTAACAAGCTGCTGGGAAGTCTAATAAATATTGACATGATCCTTTTCCCTTTGGCAGAGCCTTGTGAGAACTCCACAGCTCAATGATGCCTCCCTGTGTTTCCTGTGTCACAAGGTACGGAAGATGAAAAAAACATGGTCAGCACTCACTTCTATGTAGAAATTTAATGACTGTATGTCTAAATTTTCTCCAACCCATTCATCTGAAACAACCATGAACTTGCTGTCGAGCAAAGAGAGATCCAAGCCCTATTTCAACAGACATCTGGTACCTGTTTGGGTTTCACCCTCCCAAATCAGGCGGAGCTGGTGTAACCTACATCTATGAAATGTGATGTCTGCATTTTGATCTGTGCCTACTTACACATTATACTTCCTATTTCGTCAGAACCTGTCAGAATGTGAAGTTAAATTAACCATGGTTACAGCATACGAGAATACTAATTGCCTCTGAATGGATAAGAAGGAGTGGAAAGAGATAAATGAGCACAGGGGTAAGGCATGGAAAGGAGACAACAGAGTTTGTTTTGAAGCTTAGTTGAGTTTTATTTGGTGATGCTTTGGAAGGTATAAAATACAGCAACAAATAAATCCATAGATAAGAGTAAGTTTATACTTTCAGATAAAGACTGTTCAGTGTCAGTTTAAAGGGGTGATAAAAAGTCACAGTATAATAAGAAATAATAAGTACAATGAAATTGGGGTGAGGAACAGCTTAGAAGAAAAATGGATGCTCTATAATCTTAGATGATGATTTAGGGGGAACAAAAAGAACAATCACATACCATCTTACAAGGTCTCAGTATTTGCCCTCTTCTGCTTTCATGCGTCCTGAGCTACACTCTCATGTTGCTTATTTCTTTACTTCTACATCTGCCAAGGTGTCACCCAGCCTTGTGCAACTGGTATATGTAGCATAATAGTGTATTTGGGATTGCATCTGTGAGGCAAAAAAGTAACTGATTCTTTGAATATGGCTAGAAAAGGATGGGCATGTGATCTGCATTTTTAAATATCAGTTTTGTCCTCACATATTGCCTTTCACTTATTGCAAATGACTTTTGAAGAAGTGTCTTTGTACCTAGTTCATAGATGGAGGGAACTGCATTATTGGAATGAAGAATGCCTGGCCCACCACATGTGGGATTGAAAAGGGGTTATACCTCAAGACTTAAAGTCTGTACTTGCGAGATTACTTTCCTGTTCTTTAGTGTGCTGAAGAGCCCAGATTTGCAGCACAAACTCAGTAGCAAGTCTAAGTTTTCGCCTACTAGAGCAGGACCAAGCACCACTGAATGAAATGATGCTCCTGAACTTTCACAGTTCTTAGGTGAAATGTGAGCCCATTACATGATTGAGCATTATTTCTTCTCTACAGCATGTGTGAGAACGGTTCAAATTCTGATTACCTGGAGAATGGACACCAAACTCTTCCCCATGTCACATCTTCCCCCACTCAAAAAAGAGCAGCCCAGTTCCCGTATGAGCGTTGCTCGCAATGTGGCCAGAGCAGCATGAAGCTCTTTGGGGGCAGCAAACCAGCAATGGAGAAAAGTTATATACATGTTGATCTCCAGGCTTATGCAGCTACGCTGGTCACTGCGCAGGTAAGAGACTTCCTGGGGAGCTCTGTGGTTGCCTGGAGAGTACCTACAACTAAGACACAACCTCAGACAGACTGTGGTTTGCTGATGATTCAATCATGGTCTTGTTCTACAGTGTCTTGATTTACAGAGAAATCAGTGCTACAGTGACAGTTTGCCCCCTCCACACATAGATGGTTTCAGTGAGTGTGCAGTAGGTTGTCTAAGAGTGCCTATAACAAATGACATACACACATAATAAAATAAAATTATAAGTAAAAATGATATCTATAATAAATTACATATATAAAAATACGTATATTATACTAATAAGTCATAGTTTATAAAATTATATTATGCCCCATGCCTGTCATTGTCATTGTCATTTGGACAGTGCCCTTAATAATGTGCTTTAATTTTTGGTCAGGTCTGATGCAGGCAGACAGTTTGTCTAGATGACCATTACAGATCTCTTCCAATTGGAACTATTCATTCTCTTCTCTCTTCTCTTCTCTTCTCTTCTCTTCTCTTCTCTTCTCTTCTCTTCTCTTCTCTTCTCTTCTCTTCTCTTCTCTTCTCTTCTCTTCTCTTCTCTTCTCTTCTCTTCTCTTCTTTCTCCTCTATGCCATGCCATGCCATGCCATGCCATGCCATGCCATTCTATATTTTAGAAGACAGACCTTGTCGAAACATTAGGAGATCTATTACTGAAGTCATTCAAGTTGGGACTGAAAAAAATAGTTTGGAAACTACTCAGATACTAGGAGAATGGTTTAGATGAAGCTAATATTTCATTTTCGTCTTTCTATCACTCTTCTTTTCCTTTCCCTCTGTGTTCTGACGCATCATCAAGGCACTTAGCGTGCTGCAGATGTGAAAATGCAAATTTGCTCTTCCACTGGGCATGTGCAAGCAAAACTCAACTCAAAATAAATCTGCAGAGCTGCCTTAGACAGGCCTGACTATTCAGGGACAAACCCAAGCTCTTCTGCCTGTACTTCATACCAGACAGCTGCACAACAGCTCTGATCTCACAGCAATAAAGTCCAACAAAGACTGTTTCTAAGTTGATAGATTCACCATTTACCATGTATATATGGTTTCTGCACAGGCACTCATTTGTTCCCAGTCAGACTGGAGTGTGAAGGGGAGAATGATAGAAGTTTGCCCTTTTAGCAGAAGGTATCTTTTTGGAGGTTGCTTGTAGGTTATTCCCAACCCAGTGGATGTAATGCTGGGTATGACACCGAAAATCAGCCTATGTTTTTAAGCTGTAAGAAGAGTCAGTGGCACGTGGTTGGTCTGAGCACCGTACAGTACAGCAATAGGCAGCAGTGCAATTTTCAGCCGTCCCTACACTCTTCTTCTCAAGCACATTAGCAACAGCAGCCAGCACCCTGGCTACCAACAGCTCATGTAGTATTTCCTGACAAACCCACCCTTACCTACCAAGTAACATTAAAAAAAAAAAAAAAAAAAAAAAAAATAAATCTAAAAATGCCATTTAGGTCCTCCTGGGCTGTCCGGCTTAGAAGTTTTATTTTAAAATAAAATTTTCCTACATTCAGTTTTAGTGTTTATAGACCTTTTATTTTTATTTTTTTTTTTGTAAAAGTGATGTAAATTCTTTTGACAGAAGGAAAATTGAATTCACTCTCAAATCTTCTGGTTGATATTAAAATAGTACTTACGTAACAGAAGTAGATACTTGTCTCAGAGGTTGTCAAATCTCTCTTCTGTGGGTAAAATGAGGAGAAAAAATCAATGCAGAGACTTTTTATTGCATAAGGGTAGAAGCCCATTCCTTCAAAGAGTTGAGAGACTGCAGGGAAAATAGAAGGAAATAAATTAATACTCAAAAGGGTCTGTAAGAGGTACACCTTACAAAGTTGCCTTGTGCTGTCATTGATTTGCAATCTTATGACCCTTTTATAACAAAATGTTTAATTTTTGTGTTTCGATCTCATAAATATTGACCCTCGGATGTGAGTTTCCAGCTGACAAGATGCTTGTGATAATCCAGCCAGCCAGCTCAGCACTACTTGCACATGCACACAGGCTAAATAGCCTCTCCCATCCATGGATGGGGCAGGATACAGTGGATAGTTCATCCTCCCTTGAAATATTTATTCTTGATCACCTTTGGACATTTTCAGAATATCTGTGAGGTGGCCCAGCAGAAGCAGCTCTAAGATCAGCTGACTGTTAAATAAAATGACCACTGACAAGCCAAACACTTTATCCCTCAGTCCTCACTTAAAGAGAAGACACGTTGGAGTTCCCATTCCTGACTGCACTTCTCCCTGTCTACTCACTATCTATAGCTAAGAGGATTCACCACTTTTTTCCTTATTATAATAATTACCAATCCAGCAAGTCTCTGTTTCTCTGTTCTACAGTGATGAATGTTCAAAAAAATGATGGTGAAAGCTGAAGTCAGAAGGTACTTTCTGCTCTGTCCTGTATGCCAGAAAAAACTGAGATCCCTGTGATGGACCACTTGGTTTAATGTGAGTGTGAGACATTTTGTTTTTCAAGTCCATGAAGTTAAGAGCTATTAAAAGGCAGCTGCTTATTGACAAGCTATCAAATAAATTTGGAATGCATCCTGCTGTGTAGCCATCTGATGAAGCCGAATGGGAAAGCTAATGACCCTAGAGATATACTGGCTATAAAATATGGCCTTTATTTCAGCACTTGAGGCTTATTCAGTAGTGGGGTAAGGAAGGCAAATGCAATGCATCCCATTTTCCTCCAGCACAGAATTGCATGTGTACATATTCGTTACAAACCACCCAGAAAACTTGCTCTTTATATCCTGCAATGCACTCCCCCTACAAGCTTGATAGCAAAACTGAGATAGCAGTCTGCAGCAAGCAAAAACAGCCTATAATTTCTTTGCATTTCTATTATTTGGAATTATTCCTCAAATATGGAGTGAACACCAGTTGGACTATATCAGTTAATTAGCTCTGCCAGTTTTCTCTCACTGAGAAGCTGACCCAATTGTTATAAATAATTCAGAGCCTTTCAGTGCTCCATGTGCTGCAGTGGTGTAACTATCTGTAGTTTTGCTGATAGTGACATCTCTTATAGTCATGCGACTAGCTAAGATAAAATGCAATGTTTATTTTGATTAGCATCGCAGTTTACATGGCACTGTTTCTGTCCTCTAATTGGATGAAAATAACTGAGAACATGATTTCCAATAGCGAAAATGCATTTGGAAATAATATTTGTGGCAGAGACTATTTTTTATCCTTCTTTGTCTGTATAAAACCCAACACAATAGCAGCCTAGTCCCTGACCATGCCTTTACTGTTAGCAAAATTCAAATAATAATTTCAAAGTGAAATACACCCAGGTGCAGAGGGTAATCTGCTGTTTAAACTCTCAAAGTGAATGATGTAACCCATTTGTTCTTGCAATGGGATACATTACACATACTGCAAACCTTTTCCACTATTTGCTGAAGTATTGACTGTTTTCTTTAACGCTGCTGCACAAGGTAAGAAGCAAATACAATGAAGTCATTAGGCACATTTTACCCATAGACACCTAACTTAAGCTGACAGCAAGAACAAATACTCTTGTACATATAACCGTACATCTGTCTCCAATCCCATATACACAGTCAATAATAATGTCACTTAAGGCTATAAGTTTCTGATTTCAGAAGTCTGTTCAATGAAAGACCAACAAATCACACTGCCCATGTAAAATGACTCAACAAATGGAATTATTTTTAGTTTTTATAAATAACTGAGCAGCTGAAGAGAAGCTCCCCGTGGCAGTGGAAGAGATGTCAAATGTGGAAGTGAGATTTTGGAGAAAGGTCATTTCTGGGGAGCAGGAAGAAAGACAGGGGAGAGGTAGAACCCAACATTTGTCCAAAATTCCACTCATCCTTTTTGCTCACCACTCCTCATATTGCCTCAAATCTATCCAGCTTCCCTCATTCAGAGGAACTCCTTAAGCCTACTTGTTGATGTGCTAGTATTCGGTGTTTCTACCCCCGGAATGAAAACACAGCACATGTTACTGTGCATCTTTGGGATGACAATAATCAGTTTACATCAATCTCTGTATGCAACAGAAAAAGTATGGTGAAGGGCAAGCTCATGAGACTTTATTAAACACGGTGGTCTGCAGGAAATCACTGTCTCAACAAATCTCCAAGCCATTTGCATGTAGGAGCTGGGAGGCTTTCTACCAGGGAAGGAATATTGTACTCAAAACATGCCTTGTGTCCTGCACAATCTTCCCTAAGTATCTATTGCCAGTCACAATCAGGGTTAGGCTGAGTTCTGCACCTCATATGGCCATCCTGATGTTTTACATTCTCGCATTATGCAAAGTCAAGTTGGTGCTGAATTAAGTAGTATTTCAGCCTCTGTAAAATTCATCTCAGCTAGCTATGGCCATATAAGCAGACTCTTAGGACCTTGCCCATTTCTCACATGAATACATGTGGTGTCTACAGCAGAGGCATCAACACCCACAAGCCACCTCAGGATCCTCCTACAGCCAGCTGGGGACTACTCTATATGTTAGTAGAGACTAGGGAGAGATTCCTGATTTCCAGGTAGTTCAGCATGTTTGAATCAAATACAAAAGCACACTGACTGTGATTAAATCTCTTATAACTATAAGAGAGCTTAGATTTAGACACTGACAATCAGGTGACATATGTTACCCTTAATGTAATATAAGCAATAGAGTTTATTTCCAGAGATTAAGACATCCCACCTTCGATGCCTTGTGAAGGATGGAATGTGGATGACATATTTCTTTGACATCCTACAAATCTAGATTGATTTTTAATGATTAATTATTTTTTTTTTTTAATGATTAGTTGTATTTCCTTTTTAAAATACAAAACATTGTGAGTCTTCTGGCTAGATATATCACTGTAGAAGTAGAAAACAAAAGAGGTTAAGAACTAAAGAGCCCTTTAAAACCTGGTCTTTTGTGTAACAGGCTGAACTGATGAGATCTTTCCCTACCTATTGAACCTTCTATGCCACATCTATAGTAAAATGCATAAGCTTTTCTATAAAAGTCCTGCTTTGGGCTGATTTATTATTCTACTTCTTGGTAACTGAGCATCTATTTTTACTTCACTTCAGGCCAGTCAAGCAAATTCAGTTCTGTTGTGTGTTCCTTCTATGTTACCATTGCAAAGCTCAAGTCAATAAGCCTGGCTCAGAGGCTCATCTCTCTTGGGTAACACCTAAGGGCTACAAGGGTGAGTGCAGGCTTCAACTAGTGTCTGCACTCTCATCCCCGGAGGCAACATGGGCTGAAAAAGGCTTTTTCATTCTGTATTTGAATTCTGAGCTCCAGGTTGCACTGCTTGGTGTCCCAGCAGAAAATCTCATTGCTGTAAACACGCACAACACCCACACACTTGACTTTTATCTCCCAGCAGGCAACTGCAGAACAGTAGCCCCTGAAGGAAGCGTATTTTCTAACATACATTGCTGGAGATTGACTTTTGCCATGAAGCAAGCACTTTTACAGCCCCTCCTGGTCACTGAGGGAGTGTTTTGTGTCTCAGCTTTGTGCCAGTTCCAGCTGTAACGACTTTGCATACCCTAGTGCCAAGGGCTGTAGCTAAAATTCTGTCCTACATGCATCTAAATTAGTAACCACATTTTTTTTTGGATGAGGCAACATCTCTGCAAGTGAATTAAGGAAGGCTGAGAGCATTTGCCAGCAGTGAGGCCAGCAATGACCTATGTTTATACAATTAAACTCTTAGTCTGTAAAGTGAAGTTACTGCATCCAGACTGCCTATCCAGAATGGTTTTGGGGCTCTGCCAGCTATCAACTGGCATCCAGGAATTGTAAAGACAGTTCTCAGGCTAAAACCACACCAGGGATCTTTGTAAAAAATGTTTATCAGCAAATTCCAGTGCCCAGCGTGTCCTGACACTTTTATTTTCTAGTACAGCAGTAGTTTACTTACAGCCTCACTGTGTGAGGACCTGGGTTCTGGCACCCTGGTAGCAAGTGACCTGTAGTACTCACCATTTGTTTGAAAATAGATGATACAACAGTTGCAGCAAAGAGTTGATCGGCACAGGGGCTGGTGCCTGCCTGTGACTCTTGCAGATCTCTGGGATTCAGGAGCACTCAGTGACTGTAAACTCCACTGAGCAAATGGAGAATTTCTGAGGAGTGAGGTAGATTGTTTTCTTGCATATATCTTTCATATTCTGGGTGTTGCCTTCATAAAACACTGCTTTATTCCATGTAGAATACTAAGTGATCAAAGCAAATGGATTTGCAAGTACACCCAGTATGTTGCTATGCTATTAACATGCTGAAAGGCCTTTCTGTCATCAGTGGTGTTATAGCTGATTGGAATTAAAGCTTTACAGAGTCAAACTTAGAAAGAAGGTGACTGTTTATTTCATGTCAATTTATTTTCCACAAACTTTCTAGAAACTCTCACAGTGATAATTGTTAAATAATGAAAATATATAATAATAATTCTTCTCTCTCCTGTGTCTTGAGCTTTATATAGCACAATATTATGAATATTCTATGTGATTTTTTTTTGAAGGTGACGGAAATGTGAAGCTATCTTTACAAAGCAGAGTCATGCATTGTTATTTTTAACCTTTATGGGGAGACAGAGAAAATAGCCCACCCGCTCTGAAGGAAATAACAATACTTCTTATTAAACATAATTGTTTCCATGGGATTGTAGGGATGAGAGTATAGAGACAATAAAATTCCTAGCCAAAACGTCACTTCATCTTCTTGCTTCATAATCGCCCATTATACAGCTGTTTCGCTCACAATGCGGATGGCAGATCTCTATAATAGGGCTTTAGAATCTCTAAATTTCCTAATGAAAAGTCTTTAATCCCTGCTTGCCAAGACAAATCTTTAATTGGTAAGTCTGGTGGTGCTGCTGTGCTGCAAACATTGTGTAAGAAGCCGGGCTCAGTTCGCCTGCATTCGGACACCATGGTTACCAGCAGTGTTGTGTACGAGGGTGGGGAGCACAAGTCCTGAGCTTTCATCACCACCAGAGACAGCGGGATAATCAAAGATTTGTATCCTTGCACCAGAAGTAAGTTTCCATCTCCTCTGTGAGGCAATTAATAATATACCAACAGAGCCCTTAGAAATTGAGCCGGTTCACTCCTAATTTAAAGTCTCATCTTTTCACATGTTGCCTCCTGGTCCCTCTTTTTCTGCCTCAATCACACCGTCGAAAGGATATCGGATGTTTAGATCATGCTGGAAGTTAAAAAACCTGTCTGTGAAATGGCAGTTATCATGTGTTAGATTAGAAGTACCATAGCTTCCCAACAGTGGGATGAATTGGAAGGTATAAGTTTTCCTGGAGGAAAACTAAGGAAATAGAGGCTCTGTAGGCATGAAACTAGCGTGGCTTCTTTCTGAGGCTGATATCAGAGACAGCAGAAAAAAGAGTCTCTCTGTAAAAAAAACCAAAAAAACAAAAAACCAAAAAAACCAGAATTTAAATTATTCTATTTACAAATGCATAAATAGTGCTTGAAGGTGTGTGTCTGTGTGTCTTACACTATCCATCCAGGGCTTGTTTGGTTCATGAAATGATGCAAGGCATCCAGAGGAGAGTGAAGAAATCTTTAACCTACACCTCTGTGACCTGTTGTTTCCTTTTCACCGCTCAAAGAGGTCAACTGACTGGTGGTAACCCAGTGATGCCAGGAGTCATGGGTCAAAGTCAGTAGATTGTGAGCTCTGAGCAGGAAACTGCTGCTACCCAACCAACCCTGATGTTCTCAAAGACAAAATCATTCTGCCAGAACTGGCAGTGTAGTAAAACATGTGCTGAATTCATAGATCAATGGGTTTGTGGGCTATTTCTTGCCAAATTTGGGATCTCACCTCAGAACTCTGAGAGCAGCAGTCTCTTAGGCTGCTTTCTCTGCTGAGTTCAGCAACAGTCCAGCTCCCAAGCCCAGAGACACATCCCCAGTCTTCATTTTTCTTCAGTTCAATCACCACGTATAACTTATGAATATGTCCTTGCATTGTTTGAGGATCAAAAGCATCTGTGAGGAGCAAGACCTCAAAAAGAGATATGAAGAATGGAAGAGATGTGTCTTTTTGCTCTAAATGCAAGAGTCTAATTTAGCATGAGATGAATTGTGGTCCCTCAAGTCTATAGACTAGATTCCTACTGATTATAAGGGGAACCTGGAAAACTTAATCCTGATGGAGACCTTTACTTTATAGACACCTAAAGCCAGGGGAGGTGAATCACACTCCCTGTGTCTTCACTGCCAAAGAAATGTATTAATTCTTTACAAGTGATTCCCTATCATTCTTTTTCTTTTAGACTTTGTACTTATTTAAATATCCTAAACAATGCGAAGCAGCTCGGCCAGGAAGGACTACAAGAGCAGTAGCATAGACTATTCAGCAGCTTTGTAAGGACATGCCCTTGTTCAGATGTGAATTCAAGCTCCTACAGGTAGAATTCAGTCTGAATTGATGCCTACTGGACCCTCCATGAACATTCATATTAATAAATAAGTAGATGCAGGAATCTACAGATTTTACTGTTATTTTTACTGTTGCAATAACTGATTCATTTAATATTTATTTGTTTATACCTTTTATTTAACATTTACAGGTATTTACCCAAATATATATGACCAAACAGTTAAACCCAGCTATAAATAAGGTGATAAAAATATAAAAGAGTCAGGAAAGTTATGCTGGGTTGACTAGCTAGGAATCCTCAATGTGCTATGTGTAGAGAAGCATAGATACAGATGCAGCTACATTCATTCCCTTACCAAAAATGATCAAGTGGAAAATAAGGCATGCTTACTCTTCCATCACACATAATATTTGCTTTTTTCCCTTCAGAGCTCAAGAGAGTATTTCTGTGAATAAACCGAGAATGATAAAAAGTCCCTTTCACTCTCTGATTACTCTATACTGACACTGCATCTAATATAAAAATAGCCCATAGCCTTTATAAAATTCAACAAAGTGCATATTTTTGACAGCAATCTTTTCTGAATTTAGTAATATTTTCTTTTATTTACAGTCAGGAGTGAGACAAGGCAGAAAAACTCCCACTAGCCCCTTTTATAAAACCCGCAAGTTTCACTGCAACAAAATTAAATGATACAGATTTGACACAGGAGCAAAAGGCGTGAT
The DNA here is from genome assembly GCF_963082525.1 of Nesoenas mayeri. Classification (NCBI taxonomy): domain Eukaryota; kingdom Metazoa; phylum Chordata; class Aves; order Columbiformes; family Columbidae; genus Nesoenas; species Nesoenas mayeri. The sequence continues at coordinate 4,919,319 of NC_137543.1, forward strand.
AACAGTATATGTGCATTTTTTTGGGATGGGGGGAAATGAAAGAATGAACTAATTGCATTTTTATCTTAAAAAGAAGTTAATAAATTACCATTTCAAAGTGGGATTTACATATTCCATCACTTCACAAAGATTAGCTTTTTCTTTGATAGTTTTTTTCTTTCTCATTTTACTATTCTGCCTTTTGGATGAGATACTCAAACAAAACAAAACAAAAAAATTTTAAAAATATCCGAAGCCCATTCCTTTGCAGTCATTAAAAGATCCTGTGGCACTTTCCATAGGAGCCGAAAGTCTTTTAAACGTCAGTGTCCTGGCAAAAGTCCAACTTGGGTAATTGCATTCTGTCCATCCTCAAAGAAATCCTTTCCTCAAGCTATAATTTCATTTGGAGACATTGTTCTACACTTCTCTGCCTGGAAACGATTGCTGCAGAGAGGAAATAGCTGCATTTTAGTGCAAGCGTTTTCTATAGACTCTGTCATTTGGATTTCCACACTCCGCACCTGAGTCAAATACACAGTATAGAAGCTGCTTACTCACAGTATGCACCTGGTTGAAGCCTTCAATATGCTGTATGTAGTTGACTTCTATAGGAAGTATACAGGATATTGTGTTATAGATCACAAAACAGCAATTACAGTCATTAGTCATTTGGTGTATATGGGCACCTTATGGTTGCCATAGTTTGTAGCAAGAAAGTTAGAGGTAAATAGAGTTGATAGATTATATGACCAATTTCCTTTCTGATAAAACATTATAGAGAATGATTCAGAAATGCAAAATGACCACAGACACTTCAGAGAAAACTGTTTTCCTATAAACACAAGGTGCATCATGATACTATCATTGATTCCTATGACAAGATTTGAGTCCTCTTCACATTGAGTATGATCAGAGAAGACCTCCCAGTGTCTTTTCAGATTGTCTCAATGGAATTTAAGGTGGAGGTTATATTCTTCATCTGCATAGTTTATTCTCTCATGGAGTAGGAACATCTTGCCTAATTGTAGATAATTACAAGATCTACACCTAATCTAAAGCAGGTTTCAAACTACCAGAGATTTCAATAGGGACTGGTGTACTCACAGACGAAGGGATTCAGCATCTAAAGCAACATATATGAAGAAAGATTTTCACAGACATCAACAGGTGCTACCTCGGGACCTAACTCTTACTATGCCAGGAGAATTAAACTCGAACTTTGCCAGCTTGGAAAAATATTATGTCCTTGACTTGATGTCAGTATTTTCTTTCCCCCTAATTAAACAGAAAACTCAGAACAGGGGTAAGAATGGGAGAGGGAGCAAGAGGGAAAGAAAAAAGAGTTAAGGAGAAACTGAGCGGAAAAGCTAAGCAGTTCAAGTCTTTTAATTTAGTATTTAAAAGCTTTTCTGTGAGCCTGCTTCTCAGAGATATGACTATTAAAGAAAATGGATTTTCCTACTTCCAGCCAACCACAATATATGTACATATTTATACACACCCACAAGCACACAGACACAAATGTACAGAGAGGAGGAGGAGAAAAAATTATACTGAAAAATATGTTAAAGTTGTATCAAAAGAATAAGATGCAGAAAGAATTTCTTCTGAGAAAATACATTTTGTGAATCCATGACTAATCCCTGCAGAACACACACACACACACACACACAGAGAACGTAAAGATTGAAAGAGCATAGCTATGCTTAAAAACATATTCAGCTCTTGGCATATATACTCAGGATTGTAGCTAACCCCTCCAGTTTGTAAGCTGCCATCCTTTTTTAAGTACATTTTTAAATAATATATTTTACCACTCTCTTAGGAAAATAAATAAATGAACATCCAAACCTCACCAAAAAACAACACAAGCATCTTCTGAAGGGAAGATGAGCTGAAAGATCAGACCAAGCTACAGTGGGGAAAGAGATATCACTGCAGAGGTTTATGAGACATTGATGGTGCCATTTGCACCTTGAATCTAAATACAGCCTTAGGATCTTTCTCCCACTCTTTGCAGACAATAACACTGAAGAGTGATGTGCTATGGGGCAAAAAATTGGGAAGTGTGAAAGGAAAACAAATTTGGGGTTAATTAGTTGACTGAGATTCAGATGCTCAGGCAATGAACATTGCTGTGTTCTCTTAGGGAGCCCAGAGCTATTCTGCAGTCTAATAAAGGTTCCCCTTGTCATTAATACAAATTTAATCGATAAAAAACCTCAGCCAGATTATCAATAGCTTGGGTTATAAGGGATTTCTGAATGTCTCTGATGCAACCTGTCACGTGAAGTAGGGCCAGCCTCAAAGTTGCATGCAACTTGTCCTTCCTTGGTGCATCTTAGTTCCATGAGCAGACCTAGATACAGGCAAGAAAGAATAATCTCTCCCTTTGCCCTGAGGCACTGGGTTATTTAAGGCAGCTGGTTGGCTATGACTTCTTCAACAGAGATTTTAAACAAAACACATATTTTAAAATTCAGTGTGTGTACACACAGACATAACTTTATCTATCATCTGATGATAGATGGACATGTATGCACAAATGAATGCATAAATAATTGTGATGCATATTCACTTGTCCTTATACATATCAACAGAATAATTCACTTTTCCACAGTTCTGTTTTCTGTACAAAAGAGACAAAGTGACCAGATCAGGGATAAACTGTGGGACTGGATGAAGTCCAAGGCCACCAGCAGACCTGAACCCCATGATCAGGCTCACATTGGCATATTGGAGAAGGCAGCACTGAGCGTGATGGGGTCATATGGTGCAATCACTGCAATTTCTCACACATATGGCAAAAGGTCTTTGCCTCATTTTTCACCGTTTGCAAAATTCACTCAGCTGTGTTGTTCCGCCTGTAAGAGGGACTGGTCCCCAAGTCCATATTTTGTCACCTCATCTAAAGCAGCATAATTTCCAGAAGAACTGATAAGCAGGGAGTAAAAAAATACAGCACCTTTGGGAACAAGGGATACTAAGATGTGAAAAATCCGTCTTTTTCAGACAGGTTTGAAAATGTAGGTCAGCTATTGCTGGACTTGGGTGGCTTCCACCTCAGCCCTTTTTTTCTGCAAACTTTTTAGCCAGCCCCTTTCTTTCCCCTTTTAGCTCTCGCTTTTTCAAGCTCTAGCCCGCCTCTTCCCAGCCAGCTGTGTATATGAAATGACTTTGGGACACGCTGGCAGGGAATAGGTTTAAAAATAAACATGGTGATATTCACCAGGAAGACACTGCAGGCTGCAGATTCCTTTCTGGGTGATAAAGATTTAATTATTGCATGCTGGCCCTCCTTACCATCTTCACAGCTGTAGCAGGTGCCTGAGTTTCATCTTTCTTCCAGCTTTTTCTCAAGGTAATTACTTCTTTATCCTGGAGGCAGGTATATGAATGTATGTGAGTATCTTCCAGCTTTAAAGGAAGACATTTTTATTTTTTATTAACTCTACTAATCAGCAGAGGAATTATACACAAACTAAGCTAGGGAGGCTACAGAGAATTCAAGGTTTTATCTAGTACTGTGTTTGCCTGTAAAATAATCCCATTCTGGGGAAACCTGCTATGGTTTTGATTTTAAGCACAGGTTGTGTTCATTTTGTGATCCTGATATCTTTATTCCACCCAACCCTGGGATTTATTTCTAATCCTGAGCAAAAGAATTTTTCATGGGAGAGAAAGAGGCTGCAGCAATGAGGACAAAGCACCAGCCTGCAGCAGGGTTTTTCCCCAGGCTCATTAAGTGACTTGGGGCACGACCCTCCATGGTACATTTTATAATGGATCTCAAGTCACTTTGATGACATTGTGATCAGATGTTCCTAAATTCTCTTTGTACTTCCTATCACCAGATGTTGCACTACATCATTTGTGAAGAAACTTTGTATGGAAAACAGTGCCATTAAGACCTCTTGACTCCAGAAATGTGAATTTCGCACATAACTCTTTGAAGATAATAAGAGGCAATCTTTCCAGACTCTCTAAGGGTGAATGGCTGGAAAAATTCTGTTGGGAGAATCATGCTGAGAAACTCAGGGCAAAGACTGATGCTGTGATTTGGGTACTGTGTTTGCTTAACCACATGCTGCTCTCTTTACATATGTGCATCATTCATCCATTCCTTGGCTTGATATAGAATGTCATTGCAAAAGATATATGGGCTTAAGTGTAGACAAGAATACACATATGAAAGAAAAATCAGTTTTCAAGCAGGAAATACATAACAGAAATCACACTCAATCCAGAAAGTCCATGAGGCACGAATGAATATTCCTTCAAAGGAAACAGCATATGAGCTGTGATCTTCTGATGTTGTCAGAGACAAAAGAATGAGCCTAACTGAGCTTTGATTTTACTCAATATGCCCGTTCTTGTGTACCTGTGCAAACTCTACTATTAATGGAAATAAGGCAACAAACCTTATATTATTTTCCCTGTATGAGACAATGGAGATGGACTGCTTTTTGACAGGTCATTAGACATACCTCCAACCCCATATTTTATCTTTATGCTTCAAACATCCATATTCAAAGACATACAACAAATGAAGGTAAATGACGATTACTTCTCTGCTACTGTCCCATGCTTGGGAAAATAAATCATTGGTAAAATAATTCATTGACTTCAGAGTCAACCAGCCTGAGCAGTGAAATTATGGGATTCAAAGGTTTCACACATAGAATTGAGAAAGTTAATTTCTTTTCCGTGCCAAGACACCTTTGGCTTCTTTTGTGCCTATCAGTAAGATGCTGTTTGTAGTGGATACTGAATCAAGACAAGGCTGCAGATCAATAAAGCTTCAAGGAACTATGTTGCATATTTTTCTTCTTCAATGTAGTTGTTACTGGGCCTGTAAACTCTAAGTTATAGAACTGGATTCTCAGATGTTATAAACTGGCTAACGCAGATTGTTACCACTTACAGCTTCACGAAATTTAGTTCAGCTGACGTACATTCAGTATTGAGGTACTGTGTTGTAGCACCTTGATTTGCTTCAATAGATGTTTCTATGTGAAGCTTCTTGCAGTTTCCTGAGACCCTCAGGGTAACAGATTCTAGTTCTGTTATTGCAAGCCTATATCACCCAACTCCTTGCAGACATTCATCAAACTCCATGAAGTCCCATTTTGGCTTCTTTTTGCCCCATTGTTCCTACTGAAAATCTGTTTCTGGAACATGAGCATGTTATGATTAGGAATGTTCTTCTAATTGCCAGCCTAAATTTATTCATGGGCAGTTTATTCCTCATTTGCTGTTCTACAAACATTCTCTCTGCACTTATTTTCTTATTATAATCCCTTCTTGACTTTGCATGTAATTCAGGCCTTGTAATGAACACTCCGTCCATTATGCACATTGGTTATGGAAACCTTCTGTGAGCAGGAGCTCCACTTTGAGTGCACAACTGGGACTTCAGTAGGTGTTTAGGCACTTTCTGAATTGGAGCTTTAAATGGTGGGATTGAACCAATAAAGGTGAGAAATGTTCTCCACTAACTGTTTCACCCTGAAAGGGGGAAGAAAATGAAATAAAGCAATTGGAGCTTGGGGAAAGGAAGGAGATACAGAATTTCTTACTGCTCTTTCCATTTTCTCTTAGTTTAACTGTGTTGCAAGTCACTGATTGCTGGAAGGGTAAATAGCTTGAGATCTTCTGTCTTTATCCTGTCTTCCGAAGCAGCTACTACCAGTCCATGTCAGAGCAAATGTACTATAACAAACCTTTGAGTTGACCTAAATATGACCATTTTTGTGTTATTCATTTCTATCAGCTCATACAGATAAATCAAACATAAGGAAATTATAATTCATTTCAGACCAGAGCAAAGATTTTCTTTTTTTTAAAAAAAGGCTAATTAAACAAACAAACAAACAAACACAATTGGAAGTAAGTTGTCCACTTTTAAGGAAGAAATAGACTTTTGTTTGATGTTGTTTATGCTTCCCGAAAGAATTGTAGTTTGTAGGCTTGGTCATAAATAGCACTCGGTTGAGACAATGTTTTATTACAGTGCAGGGGAAGTTGTCATTTTCACATGAGTTTTCCTCCAGAGGTGACTGGGAAATACAGTTTCTGTCCTCTGGGAAATTTCAGCCTCTCAGAAAACAGTTTTCATTAGTAAAAGAAAATTTCAAAATTTACTGCATGGTGTAAATATTACAGCTAATCCAGAAAAATAAATTGTGTTAAACATATTTTTGACACTAAATTAGAATGATTAAAATCATTTGGCTAAATAAGACAGCTTTTATGAAAACAAAGAAAATTGGGTTTTTACAGTTCAAAATGACAATATTTCAACAAAAGTGCTTTTTTCATAAGAAAAAATGATTGATCAAAAACTTTTTAGCAAGTTATGTCTCTACACATGATGACCAAGACACAAATATACATATGCCAAAATGGGATAGCACTAGGGGCGGTCATCTGCAGAGATCTGAAGAATATTGTTGGCTTTAGCTGGGTCCTTATCTACAGTTTAACTTCATCCACACCAGGGATGTTTTGTGACTCCCAAGTCTGGCAGCAGAGGATGCTCATGTCCTCATTGCATAGGGACAGCTATTTGCGGAGCACTCTGGCTGCCCCAAACTAGATGCACCAGAGGAGATTTAGATTGGATGTTAGGAAAAATTTATTTATGAAAAAGTTTGCCAGGCATTGGAACAGGCTGCCCATGGAAGTGGCTGTAGCACCATCCCTAGAGGGGTTTAGAAGATGCATAAATGAGGTTCTTAGGGACATAGTTTAGTGCCAGTGTTAGGTTAATGATTGGACTCAAAGATCTTAGGGGTCTTTTCAAACCAAACTGATTCTATGATACTTGAGTTCAGGTCTCCTCTGTGTCCTTTTTTGGACCTATTTGGTCCTAGGGTCTATTAGCACATTTGGCATGTTTCTACTTTCAGTCTAGAGTGTTTAAATAAAGAGTTGTGTTGCAGCACATCACAGCCATGTATTTCTAGAGTTAAACTGAAAGCATGTGCCAGGCAGTGTGACATGAACTGGTCCCAGGGCAATGCTGGGTGATTGTATCTGACGGTCTCCTGCATCATCCTACATCATCCTTTCCCTGGCATAAGCCCCAGATGTTTCCTGCATCCCTATAGGCCTTCCATCGGCCTCCATCAGACTCTGCAGGGTACCATCCTCAGGCAGATGTGTTTCATCTTCCAGCTATACCACTGTGCCATCAATCACTGTGTGAGGGAGGAATCTTCCCCAGGTAAACCTTGGCAACCCTTTTTCTGCCTTTCTTTATCTTTCACAAGTCTTACACTGTATTTCTTCGCATTTGAATTCAGCAAATTCCTGTGAGACAACAATCAGCCCTGAAAGCTTCTTTTTTTAACTTTTGAGGAGTTCACCTTTCTCTGTGCTCTGTTGCTTAAACAGAGGCTTGGCTGCTCAAGGCAAAAATGATTACTGTCCTGAGGAGTAACATTGCTGATTGGCAGAAAAACAGAATTATAGCACTAGCCCTGCAGCACTGGCAGATGCTGATGGAAGAACAGAGGTACCACACATAGCCCCTCACACAAATTAACGCCTCCCTGAGACAGACCTGTAATGTCTTGTTGTAAATAACAAAATCTACTTTAATAAAGCTTGACAGACATTTAAGAAAGACATCAGCATCACTATATCAAATCTGATCTCTAAATCAAACCCAGAGCAAGAATTTTATATCTAGCAAATGCCACATGGAAAATCTTCAGGGAAGGTGACATCTAGGCAACATTTATCTAATTTTTATCCTAGTTTCTGAAAGATCGTCTTAAAGCTATGGACAAAAGCACGAGCTTGTGAGTTCACAGAAACCTGAGCTTTTGAGAGAGAGAAAAAAAAAAACAAACATAAGTTCTTAATTGTTATTGCTCATCGCATTATCAGGCAGTTCTGACATAAGGAACAGCAGGCAAGTAATAACTTTTGCCAATGTCTGCAGAAAACATGTGGTCAAGCAGGCAGCAGGATTTCCTCATGGTCTTGAACATGACTATCTCTTGCTTTCACAGATTGCTTCTCATCTCCTCCAAGCACCTGGATTACCTTCTTCAGCTTGGTTTTGGATGCTCCTCCTCCTTGCTTCTCAGTCTGTCCAACACTTCCTTTTCCTAAAACATCTACTTTCATCTCTGTTCCTGTAATTTCAGGAGACAACCTGGTTTTTTTTGGTCCTGTTCTCTCATACCCTCTGGCTGCTGCCTGAACTGGCTGGGCAGTTAGGTAGTTTTGAGAAAGAGCATTTTTTTCACTCTCTTTCTTATTCTGGACTTCTAAATATTGGAGTTCATTCCTTTCTATCTTGGATTCACCAATTAAAGACATTAGTTGAATACTTACCAACACACCAGTCTGTGTTCTGCTGTATCTCCTTCCCCTATAAACCTCTAATACAGAAGATGAGCCTCAGTATTTAATTTGGCCAGAATCCTGTTTGAATTTCACAGAACCTCCCAAAAACCTGCTCCGAACACCACCCATTAGGAAACAAGCCTATTGTTAGGTGCTTATCAGGAGGTGACCTAGATATTTGGCCCAGAACTGTAGGTTGTAATTACCCTTATGACTGGGAAAGTGAGTAATCTTTAAATGCCAGAAGAAGAGAAGGGAAAAGAGAAAAAGAAGAAGAGAGGAGAAAGAAAGAGAAAGAGAAAGAGAAAGAGAAAGAGAAAGAGAAGAGAAGAGAAGAGAAGAGAAGAGAAGAGAAGAGAAGAGAAGAGAAGAGAAGAGAAGAGAAGAGGGAAGGGAAGGAAAAAAAAAAGAAGAAAAGAAAAAGTAAGAAAAAGAAAAAGAAAAAGAAAAAGAAAAAGAAAAAGAAAAAGAAAAAGAAAAAGAAAAAGAAAAAGAAAAAGAAAAAGAAAAAAGGAAAAGAAAAAGAAAAAAAAAAGAAAAAGAGAAAAATAACCCCCCAAAAAAACAAAAAACAAGGAAAAAAAAACACCACACATAAAAACCAAAACAAAACAAAAGGAGTCCTTTTAACTCTCAGCAGAGGCCAGACTGGTAGTGACAGTGATGCTGCAAGGTAATGATCCCTGACTCCAAAACCACAGCAGATATCCATGGCATTTCCTCAGGTGGCATCATGCATGGAGATTTCATTAGGCCACTTTTACCACCCTCCTCCTTCAAGGAGGTCTTTGATGTCCCTGTCACAGCACTTTATCTTTTACAGACCCTTTTCTTCTCTTGCACATAAATATCCTGTTTGTAGAGGTAGTTTAGGCTTCCTTGGCAGAAAACAGAGGGGATACAGCTCATTTCCCTTTGATACAAATGTTGGAAGAGGCTGGAAAGTGTTCAGTGAAAGGCAGCACAGGATTTCTGCACATCACCTGTGGTAACTGTTGGACTTGATGATCTTAAAGGTCTTTTCCAACCTAAACAGTTCTATGATGCTATGAATGTATCCTGGAGTAGCAGCTCCAGAAGATGAGGTCTTCTTACAGCACAATCTGTAGAAGGATCACATGTAATTCATGGCGTTTCTGCCTGTTTTCCATCCATTACATTTTGCTGTTTCAGTCTGGCAGAGCAATTTCCAGCCATAGTGTGGACATGGTTCCCAAAAGTGAGTGTGAAGTTGTTGCATGGGGATTGTTGTTGTGCCTGAGAAGGAGGCTGCTCTCTGTTATGTGCTGTCAAAGTACCTAATAAGAAAAAGTAACTCTATTTGGGACACAGCAATTTAAGACCTTTTAAAAAGGACAAGAAGAAAATAACCTTGTTGGTACTCATTCAAAGTGAGATATAACTCAACGTGTGAAGTGACTTGGGCAAGGTTACGCAGACTTCTAAGACAGAACAAATCACACTCAGGTCTCCTTGCTTTCCAACAGAACCATTCAATCACCAGACCAACAATTTCCACCCCCATCACCTGCCTTCCCAGGTGACCTGTTAGGTCTTTGGAAAGTTCTAATCAATTGATAAAGATGAAAATGGATCCATCTTGCATGCATGTCCAACTAATGAGAGGCTGATCTAAGATATACTAGCCTTGTTTTGAGGAGCTTTGGGCATGATACTCAGCTCAGCTGCACCTTCACTGTAGGCTAGAAAGCCATTTTCTATGCTGTGCCTTGAGTATAGAGGGTGACCCCAGGGATTTTGGTTGGAAGGGACACTGAGGATCAACTTTTGCCCCCTTGTCATGGGCAGGAACACCTTCCACTAGACCAGGTTGCTCAAAGTCTCATCCAGCCTGGCCTTGACTAAAACTTCAGAACTTTTGCATATATGGAGAGTGTTGAAAGTACTTGTTGGACTCATTCCTCAGTCAAAACCATTTCTGTTGAACTTTCTGGGGAAAAAGATTTTTTCTGGCTCTAATTAACTTTCTGTCAACCACTAGCAAGGCAAAAGGATAAGTACCTTTTTTTTTATCCCTCCAGAGATAAAGCTGAGAAACTGATAATACAGATTATGCTGACAGGCATTAGGCACTATTAGACTGATCCATCAGCCTGAGTGATGATGGCCACATGAAGCAGTGAACACATCACCACTTAAAGCATTTAAAACTGATCTGGACAGGGCACCAGGGAATATTCTGGCAGAAACAATCCCACACTCAACTGAGACATAAAGTAGATGGTCTATTGATGTTGGAGTGGAGGTATTATGCTTTGGAGTGATTTTTTATTCATTTTCAAGGGTGTTCTTTTGTGTGTTTCTAAACACCAGGAGTGACATCAAGAGAAGTATTGAACTCCTGCACCTTTCATAGAAAGACAGTGAGAACCATGAATTTGTAACAAGTCCATGCCCTAAGGGAACCCTCCAACATGGGGTTAACTTCAAGCATGTCAGACACTCCAGTGAAGGATATTTTATTTCCAGATTTAATTGAGTGTGTCACAGAGCATTTACCAAAGAAACTGGGAAGAGCAGACAGATTAATCACTCCGATGATATTTGGGGCCAGTTTTCGAAACATGCTTTAACACATGATAGCCCTGCATGCACAATTTCTGAGTATCAGCATCTGCACATCATGTCATTCACAGGCACAAATCCCATCACCTGCAACACAACTGGGATGCAAATTTTGAATTTAGCCTAGGTAAAAAAATATGTAGATACATTGTAATAATTGACATCGATGCCTGAAAATACTGTGCACAAGAACAGCTATGAGGACCACTCTGTTTCTTCAAAATAGGGTGATTATTTTAAACAGAGTCCTAGAAAAGCCATTGCCTGAAATTTAGCTGTAACAAGATCAACTTCCCAATCTCGTTTTGTTGAGCTCTGTAATATTGCCTGAAAGAAAGGAAAAATGAAGCAGGCAAAAGGGTTTATCTGGTGAGGAGTTTTACTTATGAAGGCAGACTGAGTTAGCCTGGGGGTACCTTGATACAGCCCCGTATAACATGATAGATGCCATTAAGGCAAGAAGATTTTTCCCTCTAATATTCACAGGTTTCTTTTGCTCATCATGGCAGTGAGGAGACCAGATAAATCGTTCATGCATTTTATATCCTCTGACTTTATGGTGTTAGAGTCGGAGGAGGCCTCTTCAACAGCAGATAACGATCCCTTTATCAAGATCTTGGCTGCCTTTCAGTCAGCTGAGAAGGAAAATCAAGTTATATACTGACGTTTAATTCATGTGCTCTCCAGGGCTGGAGGAGATACAACCTCTCTTTGTATTATTTATAGAGAAATACCTGGGGAAACTAACGGGAGTGTATATCTCCCACCACCGGGGAATGAATGCTCTGAGAAAAATGGCATTGCTCTGCTGAGAGACATGGCAAAGTTTAATTACACCTCTCAGTCAAGAAAAGAACCTGACCAATCTGCTGCTTGCAGGAGAAACCCAAGTTGAATAAAGCTGACAGTAAAGAAGACAGTTTACATAACTGTTTGATGCTGATCATATTTTTCCAATTTTTAGGTTAATTTAATAGGCACTAATTCAGATGTTCCTTCAAGTAGCTGCATAACTTTAGGAGTTTTGGCACAATTGTTTCACACAAACATATAAATTCTTTCCTAAATTAGGATTATAATTTGATTTAGTATTGACATTTTGTCCTCCTGTGCATTTTTTTGCTTTTATTGCTTTAAACCTGTGGTCACCACCAGTCAGAATAGTTTCAGTGCTGGCCGTATGAAGTCTAAAACCTGAGTTAGGTTTCTGCTGTTGTGAATTAAGAGAGAGTCATGAATCACAACCACCACTTTAGGTACTTTCTCTGAATAGGGCTGTGAGGCTGAGCATGACCATTTTGTCAGTCCTAAGCTTGCAAACTTTTGTGCTGTTTCCAATAAAGGCAGAACTTTGTTGTACTGAGTTTGGCTGGTATAGAGTTAATTTTCTTCACAGTAGCTAGTATGGGGTTATGGTTTGGATTTGTGCTGAAAACAGTGTTGATAAAACAGGGATGTTTTAGTTATTGATGAGCAGTGCTTGCATAGAGTCAAGGCCTTTTCTACTTCTCGCACCACCCACCAGTGAGTGGGCTGGGGGTGCACAAGAGTTCAGAGGGCCAAAAGGATATTCAATATCATATGTCATCATGCTCAGTATATATTTGGGAGGAAGAAGAAGAAGGAAGAGGAGTACATTTGAGTTATGGCTTTTTGTCTTCTCAACTATCCATTATGTGTGATGGTGCCCGGCTTTCCTGGATATGGCTGAATACCTGCCCGCCCATGGGAAGACAAAGTAGTGAATTAATTATTTGTTTTGCTTGTTTTGTCTTTATCTCAACGGATGAGGTTGAGCCATGTGGTGTTTAGTTGCCAACTGGGGTTAAACCACACCAGGGTCATCAGCCACATGATGTTATTATGTTTTGGACGCCAAAAGCCAGCTCCAGGTCAAGTGCACAATACCTTTTAGTTATTTTAAAGAAGCTGGTGGAAAGAATAAACCTCTAGTACCCTCATTTTTAGATGAAACCCACTATGGGTGTACAACATGGCACAAAATTACTTCTGTGCTGATTTTAGAACCTTCTGGGTATGATTCAAATACTAAAACACATCTCTCTGGAGCCATTGGAAGGTCTCAAGGGTATCTTTCTTGACCTTGCTCTCACTGGTGCTCTAGAAACATTGTTCTCCTTAACATCCTCTGTTCCACCTGCCAGCCCTGCAGAGAAGTCTCAAATACCATAAAGTGACTCAAACTAAATGCTGATTTTCAGACAGATTACTAAAGCTCCCCAAGGAAGGGTTGGTAAGTCCTGACCTTATGAGAGTCTTGTTAGTAAGAGGCACTGAGACTCCTGTATGGAGAACCATAAAAGCATCTGTTAGAGCCAAATTCCCACCTCCTTCTAAGGGCCATGCGCTAATAACAACACCTGGAAGGATCACAACTCAGACTGATGCATAGCAGTAAGGGTGAAAGCTTGTCCACATCTGTTACCCAGCTCACTAAGAGATACTATGCTTTTTGCATGCTCAGTAATTAAAGGAAATCGATCTTTCTCCATTAGCAGTGAGATATTAAATGCAAAGGAAGAGCTCTTATTACGTGACAGAGGGTTAAATTCCATTGACTTCAGCAATGCTTCTGGCAGTGGTTCCCAGACTTGAGCTCATAGACTGAGGCTTCCCTGTTTGTCAGAGAGTGGGGGGCCATATATCCATAGCTTCCATGTATCCACTTTCTGTCCATCCTTTTGTAAGCACTAAAAGCATTACTAAGCACGGTGTCAGCAAAAAGCAGATTTGTTGGCAAAGAAGAGACACTTTTGGAACTGCCATAGACAAAACAAACAAAGAAACAAACAAACCAAAACCAAATACAACAACAACATAATAAAAATAAATGTAATAAAATAAAATATAAAAATAAAATAGGAAAAAGAAAATTAATAAAAATAGTAAAAAAATAAAAAAATAATAAAATAAAATAATAAAATATGCAGAATCTCCCACTCTGTTGGGAGGTTGCGAGACACACTTACAATGTAATTTAACCTTGTAGTGGTAATGATCTCTCCTGCAAACTGGAAGGCAACAGCCTTCTTCTAAGCCTTTCCATAATGGTGCTGCCCAGGAGAAGACCTTTGCCAATATTCCCTTTTGTCCATGCACCTCCCTATATTGAATTGGAAGCATAGATAGCATTTAGCAAGCAAAGTATTCATAACTATTGACAAGGTCCTTAGAATACCTGAATGGCTCCATTTTGCAAAAACATCTTAGGGTCTTTCATGCCCTTAAGGAGGTCTAAAGTTTCTCCTGGCCTGTGCTGTCTCCTCAGACCAAAATATCACATCAGCTTGAAGGAAATTAAGGGGTGGTGGAAAGGAACATCTGACATACTCTTTCCTTTCACTTGCTCTGATGCTGTGATAGAGTGTCTGGTTCTGCATATGATTTACGTTTATCACTGAAAGAAGCTGTGAGTGTAGCTCCACACCTGACTAAGTCTCTTATTAAAAGACCTGTTTGAGCTCCAGTCAAAGTCACACAGCATCTTCAGTTAAAGATAGACAAGAACAAGACTATAAATCTATGGGGAAGAAATAGCATCAATTTAATGTGAGTTTATAATGCGAGAAAACTAGTAGAGCTTAATATACATTACATGTTTAAATAGCATCTGTCACTGCCTCTGTTAAAGACAGACTCCTGGGCTAAATGAACCACTGGTATCACCCCATAGGTTTTTTTCCACATCTCATACTTAACTCCTACAAGATATTTAAATGTACAATCGAATAAGAAAGTGGATAATTCAGAAAACAACATGGCACAGATCAGATGGCGCAATTGCTGGTTCAAGAAATACTTCATGTATTGCAGTTATAATGCAAAACTATTTTAGCATGGTATACTTCTAGTGGAGTCTTTTTAAAGGCTGACTTTCATGCTTATTGTGCAGTGACCTGCAAGAAATCCTTGCTGATAAGGCTGTCAGAGGACCCACAAAGAGGAAAGAGTGAATAATGTGGACTGTCCCCAGGGAAGATGTGACTCTGAAAAAGATTTGTCCCTACCTCAGCCAGGCTGAGGAAATAGTAACAGGGTCTAACTCTTGCCTGGCTTTTCCTTCAGAAGGAGGTATTTCAGGCCACAGTTTTTTCCACCAAGCAGCTAGAACATGTTCAGAGTTTCTGCCCCTACTGCAAACATAAGCGTGGTGGTTAAAAGGGCAAAGGGTTCTTTGAGTGCTCGTAGGTTTTTTTTTTAGGGTTAGAAGAGGTCTATAATCTATGGATTTTTACCTACTGTGTCTGCAACTGGAAAATCTTTTCCATGTACTAGTATTTATGCTTCAAAGCTGTTGCCCAGCTGAAGCAACCAAAATTATTCTGTGATTTTGATTTTGAAACAAAAAAGATTTCAATGAGGAGCTTCATCCCTTTATTTGATCAAGACATGGTCAAGGAATGGCATAACAGGGCTCTGCAAAAATTCAAATAGGGGCAAAAGTTATGATAGTAATACTGCCTTCTACAGAAAAGAATTCAGTGCCTGCAAATGCAAACAGGCCAAATGACCTCAAAATAATTTTCCACTGTAACAACACACCAAATGCTCTCATTGCTAGACACTTAATCTCTAAATCTACTTTATTGATATGTTGTGGATTGTTGGGTTTTTTTGCTGTTTTCTTTGTTTGTTTGTTTCTGTTTTGTTTTGTGGTTTCGGGATTGATTTGTTTCTTTTCCTAAATAATATATCCTGTTACAGGCTGAATTAATATACTTTAATCAGAGTTAAGTCCAGGAAATTCATGAGTTGTGGAGGTGGTACAACACATGTAGAGCCTTACTCCATTCTGTTTCCAGACTCCAGGCTGCTCATAGGAAGCTCTAGTTATGATATCTCATGCACACCCTAGTCTTGTACATTATTAATAAAGAAAAAGTCTCTGCTCCAGATGCTGACAGCTGAACTGTAAGAGGAGTCAGGGAATTACAACAGAAATATCGACACTGATTTGATAAATACTTGTACCCCTAGGGAAAGCACATTTTCACAGGCATTTCTAGGTTGCAACAGCTTTGTGTTTGTTTTCTTTAAAGCCAGAATCATCATCAAACTGTTTTAGGATCTTGGTTTGGATACTTAGAAAGTTGAATCTCGTTCCAGAGGAAACATGAGAGGCTCGTCACGTAGCCCCACAGGAGATTCATTTGCACAGGACTAGCAGCACACTGTGTAACACTAAAAGCTAAAATTTCATGGAACAGAGCAAAACACACTAATAAAAAACTCAAATTCTTGTGAAGTGGTCGAATCAAGAGATGTAGATTCTTTTTTTATTATTATTATTTTTTTTTCTCCTGGGACTGGAAATAGCCATTACCATTACGCAGTGCTCAGACCAAAAATAAGATGTGACATTTTGAAGAGCATACAATCTGGTAAAATATAAAATATTTAATAAATATGTAAATTGGTCAGGCTGCTTCCCCAAGGAGGAAAGCTTCGGTCGTGCTTTACAGCCTTCATTCACTTACGCAAATACTTTAAGAGGATCAAGGATGGATTTTTAATGAAGTTAAAGTTTAACAAGAAATATATAATCCTTCCAGGATGAGATTTTGTCATCTTCATTTATAATTTCTTGCATATTTCAAAAGTAAGAAGTTGAGGGAGTAGCTTTCTGAAGCTTTGTGAGTGCAAACTAAGAGAACTGAAGCCGTCCACCTGAATCCTGCAGTCAGGGATGTTAAAAATATGGAAATCAATGGTCTTTTCTATTGCTCGGGGAGTTCTGGATTTTCCCAAGGATATGTGTAAGTTCACTATTCAACTCATTCCTATAGGATCCAATCACAATCTTCTAACATTTCCTCTTTGGATAGACTGGCAACTTGAAGGGACATCCAAAATCACCCAGACCTAAGTCATGTGTCATAGATCCCCTTTTGAAATCACTTCAAGTTCCATCTTGTAGTAGTTAAGTGTTATGCTTTGCAAATAAGCTGAGTCTTGTTTCTCTAAAATCTGATTTCTTTAGCAGGTAAGAATCGTATTGAAATTCCCAGATCAATCTAACTCATATCTTAAAAATACCCATACCTACGTGCACCCTCTTTAAAATGTCTATGATAGACAGAACATACAAGAGTTTATTGAAAGTTTCCACACTTAAACCAGCTGTATTGAGTCTGCTGGTAATAGTCCTGAAAAAGCTGTGAATAAGAAGGAAACTGTGGAGGGAAAATGAAATGGTTAGATAAAGAAAATGAGAAAGAAAATAACACAGAAAGTGCCTTTGGACTGAGGAAAATCCCAGCAAAGGGGCATGCTACATTTCTATTTTGTAAGTTAGTTCTGGCTTACAAGGCAGGATGAAAAAACTAAATAGAGATGGAAAACTGTTGAAGCTGGAATGTGTTTGGGGGCTGGTATCAGAAGGAGAAATTTTCCTTGACACATGCTTTGCTCTGCACACTCGTGCACTGCTCTATTAATTTTCACCCTGTTTCTCTGAGTAATTTCACACTGGAAATAATTGTTCATCCCACTTCATGTGCTCATATTTTGCATGCTGGAAAGTTTAAAGCAAGTTGATCAAGCACTCAAGAACCTGTGGAGTTCAAAATTTACTTTTTCTCTACCAGGAAAACCATTATCTCATGCTTCAGTGCTGTCTACTGAGACCAGCATTCTGCTACAGATCGACTTGATAAAGGCCCAAAGAAGTGTTGTGGTGATGAGGAAAGTGGAATGGAGTGAGAATAGTTTCTTTTATTTGAAAAGCAAACTAAATCTGCATTCAATTCCCATCATTCACACAGTAGAGTAGACAGATTCTCTTATCTTCTCTGACTCCACCTCTGCTGCCCATGCAGGGAGAAGAGAAAAACAGAGTGAAGGGCTGTGAGATTGGAAGGTCTGAGAGAACACAAACCCATAAAGATCTTCATTTTCCCCCTCAAATGCGATAGTTTCATAGAATGAATTTCATTGTTGTCTTGATCAGGTTGCTGTAATATTGTGTAAGGTTTTCTGGAGGATGGCATATGTCCCTTGTCCCACTGACTATCCGTTGCTTGACATATCCATTACAGCCAGAATCACTTCACCACCACATAGATATGCTGCTCTTCTCTCACTCTGAACTTGGTGGGCAGACACAATTCCTACAACCCAACTATGAAGATGAAGCTTGGTGGTCCTTCAGGTATAGACTACAATATTACTGCCAGATTCACCCTCCCTAAACCGGTGCACAAGATTGAGACAGATACTTAGGGGAAGTTTAATCTCCCTTTACTTTAGCAGTTAAAAAATAATTCATACAAGGTGTTTGGGCAATAAAACCCCTACAAGTGTCAGTGGAGAGGGACTGTCACTTCTGGAGCAAAGTGTCAGCTGCAAGCAAATCATTTGCCTTGTGGACAGCCTTCTCAACCTTCAGTGAGCTGCTGATGGTGACTATATTAACATCTAGGTTAGATCAGCTGTCTGTCTTCTAACTGGCCAAAGTTCAGTGCATTGAACTTAAATTAAAGAGGTTTGCATGAAATTCAAAACACTTGCTGTTTAGAAATGATATTCCCCTTTCCTCAGCTCCCTCAGTCAACGGGGAAGTGTGAGCAATTATTAAGATGACATACTACAGATTGGTTTGGTTTTTATTATTATTATTTTGTTCAAATTCCTATATTTTCACATTTATTTTTTTTTTATTTTTCTCATGGCAAGTGCAGGAGCCTTTGTCTCTGCAGTCACCATCTATCTCCCTGTGTCTCATCTGTGCCTGTGCAGAATAGTACACAAGACTTTTTCTTGAATGTATTTGTAGCCTGATATCAATGTGAAACTACAGAGACCTACATATGTAAGTAAATGCCTACTGAAAATTAGTTACACAGGCTGGCAATCAAGCGGTTAAACCAGGCATGGAAACGGTTTGCAATCTGTTCCACCAGTCTCTCAAATTTCCATTGTCAATGTGGGATTATTTTTCAGCAAAACGGCCACCCTCCAGTACCAGCCTCAGGAATCAGTGTAATTAAAAACAACAAAAAAGGGTTTTATTGTTTTTAAATATATCTCTAAGCTACAGAGGAAAGGGAAGGAGAAATGTATTGCAAATTAGGATATTTCTCCTTAGTATTCACTATTACCAGTCTGTCTCCAGTTGTGAGCCGAAGAAGCTGTGTTTGATCTCTTGTACTTGAGATGAGTCTTTGCTGTTTAAAAAGGAATATACCCTCAGTGTTTATTCCAGATAATAACAACGCTGGGAAGTGCTGGGCTGCTGGGAAGAGCAGAAATGATGCAGCTTTCCTCGGCTGCAGGAACAGCCCCTGCTTGAGCACACATGTCACAGTTTTCAACAAGTGTCTCCCCTGACCTTCCTCAAGGACATCTCCTTGCAGAAGGGAGCAGGGATGCTGTTTTCCTGGTCTGCTGTGTGTAGGATGCCTCTTAATGGGATTTCATGTCAGATCTAGGAGGTTTAATAAGCATAAAAGGATAACTTTCTCCCCAGTTTACCCTGAAATCCACTTTCTCTGGAGAAGGGCAAACTGTGCCTTGGCTCTAGGTTAACCTGAAGACTCAGAGTAATCAGGATGATGCTGTTGTGACAGATAAGCCTGTATTTGAAAGGGAATTGACTGTTCTCTAAGCAAGCAAATGCCATGTAGTGAAGATAGAGAAAAACTAAGGAAAAAAAGGATCTCAAACTTCAATATTACTTCAATCACTTTCCATCATATGAAAGCATCTGCTATGTATGCAGTTGAATGTACTTTCCACCACCTTTAATGTCTACCTTCAGAAAAAAGGACAAATCTTTTTAAAAATTAAATAAATCCACCAAGATCCACAGGAGGCTTCTTCTCAGACAGTCTGAGAGCCACAAGTCACTGGAGACTGGGAGGTGGTTATGGGGAAATAGCATTTGACTGAGCTCTCCTAATATTCCATGCCTAACCTGTCAGCAACAGGGACAGGATGCCAAAGAAAAAGATCCAGTTGTCTCACTCAGTCTTTCTTATGATATTTTGCAACAACAACAGCTTCAGTGTGATGTCTATTTTTCTATTAGTTTCTGCAGAAGTGCAGCTACTTCCAGAGAGGATGTTTTAGGGCAGTCAGTAATGCCATGGCACAGCTTTAACAGGAACTGAGGAATATTTTTATGCTGTTGCTACAAGAGATGGGAAATCAGCTAGAGATAATCAAATCAAGCAAAGTGGGTTTAGTGAGGATGTGAAGGCTGCAGCTTCTGATTCCAGCAAGAAGAATGGCCAAGATTATTGGGGCAGATCTTTCTGCTGCTGGGACTAAACTATGACTTTGGTCTAAGAGGAAAAGCAAAGAGCAGAAAGAAGACATTAACAATGTCTGAAAAAAAACCCACCTTCATCTCCATAGGCAAGATAATTTAGCCGGTGGGGCCAGAAACATCCTTTAATGAGAGGTGACAATTACTTGGCATGCATTAAAGGTTGTTGTCATCGGTCCATACCATCCTTCCCTGACTGCCAACCATGTGTGTGCATGGCAAGGTAAGCCTTCCAAATACTGAGTCATGGGCAAGCAGATGTTTCCAGTACCCCATTCCTGCAGGGCTGAGAGCACTGACCTCATTAGCACATTTGGCAGCACAATCAGTGTCGAAACTTCCCATCTCCCTTCAGACAGCAGACAGCAGTTTAATTCCCATCTCTTCATAGAGCCATGTTGCAGACCAAATAAACTAAGCATCTGCAAAGGAGGAAAACCAAGCAGAAATCCTACCTACAAATCCAATAAAATGTATCAATGTTTTTTAGAGACAGCTTATTTCATTGACCTACTTTATATAATAGTTTCATTGGCATATATAAGGAGTTAGTAAAATATAGTCCTGGGCAGGAACAAATGATTTGGAGCAGGGAAAGATGGAAACCACTTAAGTCCACTTTGCTACAGAAAACCTGATGAAACATGTACGTCTTGAGAACTAAGTCTTTAAATTTATACGATATAACCTATAGCAAAAAGCTATTCCATCTTTACTCCTGACAAAATAAACTTTACAGGAAAGTGTTTTGTAAGAAAACGAAGGGATAATAGCCACCACCACTATCCCCGCCAACTTCTTCATATAGGCATGTTTTGGATATGTCTGTACAACCCTGCTGTAATTTAAAGATACATGACTTACTATACTGTCCTCCAGCTTTGTAGCCTGCATCATCTTGTCCAATTTAGCCATGCTTGTCAAAGGACAATGACAATGTGTAGATCCTTCTGCGTAATCCCCCAAGATTCCAGTCTCCATTTGAATATTGGCTTCAGTGTCACCATTGGCTGTGGGTCTGTTACCTTCAATCCAAGAGCAGGAATTGCCAGCTGAGACTATTCCTGAAGTAACCTACTGGTGTTGGTGTTGTAGAATGGTTGAGAAAGAGATGCTCCTATTCTTGTCAAGATCTGAGCTGGCCAGGCAATAAATATTGATATACACACTGTAATAGAATATATGTATTACATATATAATTATATATATATTGCATTATATATAACACAAATTTATATAGAGTCCATGTGTATGTGTGTGCATTTAAGTATTGTAGATCAATACATAAAACTTCAAGAAAATAAGGAATTCTCTGGGACAATTACTAGTATTTTC
This sequence comes from Nesoenas mayeri, assembly GCF_963082525.1. NCBI lineage: Eukaryota > Metazoa > Chordata > Aves > Columbiformes > Columbidae > Nesoenas > Nesoenas mayeri. The sequence continues at coordinate 4,940,872 of NC_137543.1, forward strand.
TTATTGCAGTGGCTTTTGATCATTAGCATTTTATAATCCCTTCTTTTGACCTGTTTTAATATTTCCTTCTTGGAGAAACTGAAGAACACTCCCAGTCTGAAAGCTGAGTTGTGCATTAGTGACAACCTACAAATCAGAAATTTATATATGGTTGCCCTAAGGTTTAATTCTGAAAAATCTGGAATCCACAAATATCACCTATAATGCTTACAGTATTTCTCGACATTTCTTTTTTTTGCTAACTGACCTGCATCTTTGGTTCAACATAAAGGCAGGAGGTGTGCTACCAGTCTGGTCTGTGTCAGAGAACCACAGCCCAAGTCCTGTGGTCTAAAAAGAGCTGGCAGGGCTGTAGGAAATTTTTAGCAAGGCAATGCCCAAGGCCAGTCATCCAGCAGGTATAAATCACCACCTGGGAATTTGGCCCTGCATATGCAATGTCATACATAATGACAGTATACATATCAGTATTTCTTGGCTGCCTCAACTAGCTGCTAAATGAAATTCAAGTGAAAAATTGAAAGCAAAAGTAAACACCACTACAAAGCTTTTTTTTTCTTTTCTTCTTTTTCTTTTTTTTTTTTTTTTTTTTTTTTTTTTCTGAGGTGCTGTGCAGGTGTTCCACTCTTTAGAGGAGGAAAACATTTGACAGCAAAGGATATTTGTATTGGCAGTATCACTTGATCCATGTTTCAGGAGCCAAACTGAAAACATATTTTCACAAGGCACAGCTGTAGATTATTAGAAGGAGACAACTTCTGTGTGTTGCACAAGTATGCCTGAGAGAAAGCAGATGTTTAAATTAAAATATACCCCAAAACCTGACAGTGGTATATATGGGCATGTGAAAATTTGGTAAGTGCAGCAGATTTTTGTGTTGCTATTTCTTCTAATGCTCCAGGATTGGTTCTATCAGCTGCAGAACATTATTATATGGTTGGGTTTTGCTGTTCCTTCTACAATGAAAGCTCTACCCCACTTTTCTTCCCACTGCTTAGTTTTCTGCTGTTAGTAAAGGATAATCTCATCTCTCAGTGGCTGGTTTTGCAAGTACATCACATGGTCCTCCCTGGAGATTCACATCAGCAGACACCCAAAATGACACAACCCACAGAAAAAATTCAAATGTTTGAGTCACCCATGAGATCCCCCAGGAAACCCATAAAATAAGACTAAAATATTCTGTTTGTTGTGAGTAAACCCAATATGCTACAGAATTGTAAACACCAAGCTGAATGGTGCAGTTGATTCATGCAAAGGAAGGGATGCCATCCACAGGGAACTTAACAGGCTTACAAGGTTGGCCAATGTGAACTTTATAAAGTTCAACAAGGATAAATGCAAAGTTCTGCACCTGAATTGCAACAGGTCCCAGTATCAATACAGACTGGGGGGTGAATGGGTTAAGAGCAACCCTTTTGGAGAAGGATTTGGGGATACTGGTGGATGAAAGATTGGACATGAGCCTGCGATGTGCACTTGCACCTCAGAAACACAATTGTATCTTCAGTTGTATCATCAAAAAAAGTGTGGCCAACAGGTCAAAGGAGGTGATTCTCCTGCTCTACTCCAATCTCATGAGACCCTAATGGGAGTACTGCATCTAGCTCTGGGGTCCCCAGCACAAAAAAGACATGGACTTGTTAGAGGTCCTCTCAGAAGATGGTCACAAAAATTATTAGAGAGCTGAAACATCTCTCCTATGAAGAAAGGCTGAGAGAGTTGTGGTTGTTCAGTCTGGAAAAGAGAAGGCTTCAGGGAGATTGTTTTCAGACTATTCAATATATAATGGGACCTTATAAAAAAGATGGAAAGAGACTTTTTACCAGGGTTTGTAGTGACTGGATAAGGGGCAAGAGGTTTAAACTAAAAGAGGTTAGGTTTAGTCTCAACATAAGGAAGAAATTTTTTTTACAATGAAGGTGATGAGACACTGGAACAAGTTGCCCAGAGAATTTGTGGATGCCCCGTCCTCGGAAGTGTTCAAGGACAGGCTGGATGGGGCTTTGAGCAACCTGATCTACTGCAAGATGTCTCTGCCCATGGCAAGGGGGTTGGACTAGGTGATCTTTAAAGATCCCTTCCAATTCAAACCATTCTATGATTCTATGATTGCCAAGTGGCTGGAGAAATGAACTGGTTCTCAGAATTTTGTCCTGTGACTCAGGTAACATTTCCTGGGCAGTGGGAAAAAGAGTCTTCATTGTCTCCTCCATGTGGATGTGATCAGTGGTTCTTCCTCTTAAAGTCTTCCTCCTTGCAATAAGATCAAGAAAGCAAGATACTAATCAGTGAGAGCTGAGGACTTCATCAAAACATTTCACACTTCCATCAAACCACGATGCATTCTCAGCCTTGAGATGGAAAAGACACAACATCTCAGTGTTACAGATGTGAAAAATCATTAGGGGTCACTCACACAGGCTGTGCCCCTTACAGAGAGACCTCCTCTATCTTCTTCTTTCTCCAGAGATGTGATATGAGTTACCAATACCAAAGTTGCCTATGTGTAGAGGAAAAATCCTTATATATAAAGCCAAGATTTTATTGTTAGTATAAATGAAATCATAACAGTTTAATTCAAGAATCATGACTTGTTTAGATCTAATGATTGCAGGAAAAAAAAATAGAAGAAAGAATACTACAGAAAAAGTCTCAATAATAGTAATAATGCAATTAAAAATTAATAAAACCTGTTCTTAGTTTCTATTACTTTTTCCTGATATTCGCTCATCTTTCCACTGCTCTTCTGGGTCTGAAAATTGTTAGCTTCAGACTGCTGAGTGTTGTTGTTGTTGCATCAAGTTTGGAGGGTTTCTGGGGTCTTTTGCTGCAAGGAATAGGATATTGATGGTTTCTTCTCCCTCACTCGAGGATTCCCCTGGGGTCATTTTTACACATTTTCTATTTCTTCATTGCTCTGTAACTCCAGGTTACAGCCAAATTTGTTACACATGGTGCAGCTGATGTAGGTTAGATAATACTCTCTGTACTCTTTGTTACCCATAAACACAGTTTCATATTCATAGAATGTCCTGAGCTGGAAGGGACCCACAGGGATCGAGTCCAACTCCTGTCCCTGCACAGGACAATCCCACAGTTCACACCGTGTGTCTGAGGACGCTGTCCAGTCTCTTCTTGAACACTGTCAGGCTTGGGGCTGTGACACCTCCCTGGGGAGCCTGTTCAGTGTCCAGCACCCTCTGGGTGAAGAACCTTTTCCTAATGTCCAGCCTGAACCTGCTCTGGCACATCTTCCTGCCATTCCCTTGGGTTCTGCCATTGGTCACTAAAGAGAAGAGCTCAGCTCATGCCCCTCCTCCTTCCCTTGTGAGGAAGCTGCAACCGCCATGAGGTCTCATCTCAGTCTCCCCTTTTCCAGGCTGAACAAATTAAATGAGTTTAGCTGCTCCTCATACAGCTTCCCCTTCAAACCCTTCACTGACTTCGTAGCCTCTTCTGGACACTCTCCAGTAGCTTAATATCCTTTTTTTTCCTGTGTCCCCAGCCCTGCACACAGTGCTCCAGGTGAGGCCACCCCAGTGCAGAGCAGAGCAGAGCAGGACAATCCCCTCCCTGCCTGGCTGGGGATGCTGTGCTAGATGCACCAGGACACAGGTTCCTCTTGGCTGCCAGGGACACTGTTGGCTCAGGTTCAATTTGCCATCAAACAGAGCCCCCAGATCCCTCTCCACAGAACTGCTTTCCAGCACCTTGTTCCCTAGTCTGTATGTACAGTCAGGGTTGTCGTGTCTCAGGTGTAGAATCTGGCACTTGCTCTTGTTGAACTTCATGTGGCTGGTGACTGCCCAGTTCTCCAATTTGTCCGGATCCCTCTACAGGGCCTCTCTGTGCTCGAGAGTGTTGACAGCTCGCTATGATTTGAGCCAGCTCTTTAAGCACTCTCAGATGAATCCCATCATGCTTCATTGACTTGTAGGGATCTAGCTGGAGTAGCAAACCTTGTACATGTTCCAGATTGATTGGGAGTGATTGCTTCAGTCTCCAGTGCCAAGCCCATGTCCCATCTTTTCTCATCCCATACTTGCACTTCTCTCTGTTATATCTGGTATATTCACTTCTCAAGGACTTTGTTGCCATGGTAAGCCTGTATTTCTCTATACTACATCACTGTGCTGAAGTCATTAGTATCTTATTCTACATGGAATGAGTCCTTGGTACTGCTGTCTATGCAAAACTATGGTTGCACCATGGAAAGACAAACACAAGCAGAACAGATTAGCCATAAATACCTGGTCAGTAAGAAAAATTGCTCTTATACCTAAACCACGTAAAATAAAGCTGCAGACAAGTCAAAAAAATTTAGATAATGAAACCTTACAAGGCCTTGCAATCTCAGTGCTACCACTGGCAATACCTTATTGCATAGCTACATACTCACACACTTTCTCTTCTGTCCCACATGACCTATGGTGAGCATCACGGTGACACCTGGTAGCCCAGAAGGTGCTTCAGGTACCATCATTTTTCTCCCATGACATGGTGATGATATCAGGGTCAAACCTGGCAGTGGGCTTCAGTTTTGTTGCATAAAATGAATACTCTCATCAAGGGAAATCAGACTTATTCATTTTCTATTACTGCATAGGGAGAGACTTTCCTTCACTTTCTAACCCTATTAACCATTAGAGTAATTCTCAGGGATTCCATTATATATGTCAGGAGCAAATCTCTGAAGAGAAAGATATTAGAATATGGCAAATGAAGGATTCTTGTTATATAAAGAAAATAGAAAAGTAATTCAAGCATTACTAACATTGTAGAGTCTAAGCCATTTTTGACATGAAAACATGAACCTCCCTGAAATTACTTCTCTTTGGTTTGGAGGCTGGAAATTTACTTTTTGCTTTGAAAAAAAAATTACTTCTTTTTCTACAAAGCAAACAGTATTCTCTACTTCTTTAATAAGTTTCTCTATCTCTCTTTTTCTTACAGTAGCTATTCTTGATTATATTTCTTAATATTTTTATTGACCTATCACATACCTGACATAATATTAAAAATCCAATCCAACTTGACACAACATTTAAAGTGCTTATCATAAGCCTTTAATACTATCAAGTGATTTAAAGAGTCTGATCAGGACAAAAATCCCAAATACTCTCATTAAACATATGCTTGACAGTATTTTGAGTTTCAAAGGACCCTTATTTACTTTTAAAACCTAGATTGATTTTTCGCAGTATTTGCAAATGCAGCAAAACATCTATTAGATATTCGAGAAAGTTGTTAGTTAATTACCATCGTTAGCATTAATCATGATATATTTATTAGATGCTGGAGCTAGCTAGGAAAGAAACATCAGTCCACCCAATTAATAGCTTCTGAATCAGATAAATGCATTGATGAAAAGTGCCATTTATTTTTCATTCTCTATGAAAATATTTCACTGTGTCTTAATAAAATATGTAACATTGAATTCCAAATACTAAGGGAGTTCTAGCTTTGCTTTTCCAGCTGAGCTTTTTCTTCACAGTCACTCATCTATCTGGAACTTCTCAAATTTCTCAGTTACTTTCTAGGGCTCTTGCCAAGAGTGGTCCCATAAGTGGTGGACATCTCCAGCAGTGCAGGCAAGCTGTTAAGTTTGCATGGTGTCACACTGAGGCTTCTCAGCTCATGATGATGCTGCCTCAGAAATACTCCTTGTTAAGCAAACTAATGAAGCCCAGATTTAAAGGAAATTTGAACATCTGAATTTCACCAAAATAAACAATGCCATCACAGTTCAAGCAGTCCTAGTTGCAGCTGTCAAGAAACTGCATGAGTATGGAGGGAAATGTAACTTTATGATTGCTGTATTTACATATTTCTTCATAAGCATCTACTATTAGACATCACCAGAGGCTAAATAGTGGACTCAACAGCTCCTTAGTCCAACCCAAAGAGAGGATTTCACAGAATGGTTGATGTTAGAAGGAATCTCTGTGGGTCATTGTGTCCCACATGCCTGCTCAAGCAGGGACACCTAGAGCCACTTGCCAAGGACCGTGTCTAGACATTTTTTTAGTATCTCCAAGGATCTCCATAAACTTTTGGGCAACCTGGGCCAGTGCTTAATCACTCTCAGAGTAAAAAAGTGCTTCCTATTTAGACAGAACCTGTGTTTCAGTTTATGCCCATTGCCTTGGGTTCTGGCACTGGGCACCACTGAGAAGAGCCTGACTCTCTCTTCTTTGTACCCTCTCTTCAGGATGTGGGGCAAAAATGTATTTATATACATTAATCAGATCCTCCCTGAGCCATCTCTTCTCTAGGACAAACAGTTAGAATCATAGAATCATTTCAGTCAGAAGAGACCCTCAGGATCATTGAGTCCAACCGTAACCTAACTCTAGTACTAAACCACATCCCTAAGAACCTCATCTAAATGCCTTTTAAACACCTTCAGGGATGATGACTCCACCACTTCCCCAGAAAACCTGTTCCAATGCCTGACAATCCTTTCCGGGAAGAATTTTTTCCTAATATCCAATCTAAACCTCCCCTCGTGCAACTTGAGGCCATTTCCTCTTGTTCTATCACTTGCTACTTGGGAGAAGTGATGAACAGCTGGAACAGAGTTCCAGCTCCCTTGGTCTTTCCTCACATGTGAGATGCTTCAGTTCCTTCATCATCCTTGTGGCCCTTCATTGTACCCTCTCCAGTATGTCCATGTCTCTCTTATACAGACAAGCCCAGAACTGGACACAGCACTGCAGATGTGGCCTCACCAGTGCTGAGCAGAAGGGAAGCATCACCTCCTTCCACCTGCTAGAAGTGCTTTGCTTAATGCAACTGAGGATACCAGTCACCTTCTTTGCAGCACAGGCATATTGCTGGTTCATGTTCAACCTGGTGTCCCCCAGGACCCCTGGATCTTTTTCTGTCAAGCTGTTTTTTTGCTGGGTGACCCCTAGGGTATATTGGTGCATGGGCTTTTTCTTCTCCTAGGGAAGGACTTCACACTTCCCCTCGTTTAACTTCATGTTTTTTTTCTGTCAACCCATTTCTCCAGTCTTTTGAGGATGGATGTCAGCATGATCCTCAGGTGTATCAGCCAGTCCTCCCAGTTTTGTGTTGTCTACAAACTTAATGAAGGTACACTCTTATGCATCATCCAGATCATTAAGGAAGATGTTAAACAGGACTGCACCCAGTGGAGTCCACTACTAGTCATTGGCCTCCAGGGAGATTTTTGCACCACTGATCATCACCCTCTGGGCCATGTCCCTTCTGATAATTTTCAGTCCACCTCACTGTCTGCTCATCCAGCCAATGCATCAACAACTTCAATCATAGAATCATAGACTACCACATTGGAAGGGGCCACAAGGATCATGTGGTCCAACCTTCTTTGGCAAAAGTACGGTTTAGACAAGATCACATCTTTGTAAGTGATCTGGATAGACGAGGATTTTATGTGAGACGGTGTCAATGGTCCTGAAGTCCACATGGACAATATCCACTTATCTCCCCTCATCTGTCCGTTGTTTTCCCCTCTCTACAAGGCCAGTCATTTCATCATAGAAGTTTATCAAGTTGGTTGAGCGTGGCTTCTCCTTTGTGAAGACATGCTGACTACTCCTAATTATTTTCTTGTTCTTAATGTGCCTGAAAAAGGTTTCCAGGATTAGCTACTCTAACACCTTCCCAGGAACTGAGATGGGGCTGACCAGCCTGTAGTTCTTTGAGTCCTCCTTCTTGCCCTTCCTGAAGATGGGTATGATACTTGTTTTCCTCCAGTCTTTAGGCACTTCTCCCAATCACCATGATCAATCAAAGATGCTCTCTTCTTTGTATCCATCTTCACAAACTCCTGCGCAAGCCACTGCATCTGTTCATTGCCTCTTTCAAATCCTTAAATTCTCTATTTCAGTTTCTTTTTTGACCATTGTTTTTCTTGGTTGTAGAGGCATATATTCTTTGGGAAATTCTTTCTTGCTATTCCTACTATATTTGCTATATGTATATTATGAACTTAATTTGGTATAGATAATGTGTACCTCAAATAGCCTGCACGTAAATTAGCTCAAAGATAAGACAGGAATCACCCTGAGAGAGGTTAAAGGAGCTCATGGGAAGTAGGACGTTTGGCAGAGAAGAGGGAGCTTAGGAGGGACAATGATTCTAAGACAAATTTCCATGGTTTCCAACTATGTCTATAAGCCATGTTGCTGCTTGTATCAGGCATGTGTTTTTTCTGTCAATATGAAAACATAATACTTTTAATCAGTATTGTAAAAGTGGAGGAAAGTTTGAGAAGTGGTGATTGCTCAGAAACTAATCTCTGGGTTAAGTAGTTGCCTCTTCTAACACAGAACAAATTACTTTCACACGAAAGACAATAGATGGCAGGAAAGAGAAGAAACAATGGCACAAGAAAATGATTCACAGTGCATAGCCTGGAGTCCTGAGTTGCTGTTGTAATTTAAAGGACTAATTAATTTAAACTGCTGTCCTCACTTTCTATTTTCAAAAGTGTCAAAGTCCAAAGCAGCCTGAAGTAAAATCTGTCCATCATTTTGCAATACTCTGTTTTCAGTTCTTCAGCTTTATAGCACTGGTTTTCAAACTTCTGTTCTCTGTCATGTTTTTCTTCTCTGTTGGAACTCCAGTGTGAATGTGCATTTATTTCCATTTTTGGAACCTAATCTCCCTGCCTGGCTGTGATTTATCACTACAGCTGGCCCAACAATAATTGTTCTATTTCTTTTAAGCATACTTTTATCTCCAGTAGCATTCACGTAATGAAAGCAGAGACTTTGGGTTTTAAATATGTATGGGCAATGGATACTCAATGAATATTTATAGATATTTAAAATATTTAGAATGTTCAGAAATATGTTTATATTTTTTTCTCCTCAGCATAATTGCATTTTTACAGTGTTTTCAATACTAAAACACTTTTGCTCTACATTGGTATTCATCTTGCTCTGCTGTTCTTTTTCTATGTATCTGTTTGACTAGACCTTTTAATAGTTCAAGTCTAAGACTCCTAAACAAAGCAGAAATGCTTCTCAGCTCACAGTCACTCCAGGAGGTAATAAGGTCAGATGGATATTGAGGTTCCTTTTTTCTTTTTCTTAGAAAAATGTTTATTTATTCTTAAGAAAAATCTCTACATATTTCCATAAATGGCTGGGGAAACTTGTAGTTCTGTAATCTGCAACAGAAGATACATAGTAAATATTGACTAAGTTCAGTACTGAGAAAACTGAACTCCAGATATTTAAATTCACCTAATTTATTAACAGCAAATGGTGATTATTTTAAATAAATTGTTTCTTTATATAGAAGTCAAAAATGTGGGGCTTGTTTGTGGGTTTTGATTTTGTTTTGTTTTGTTTTTTTCCTCATTTGTGGGCAGGATTTTTCTGACCTTGATTTAACTTTCTGAAAATGAGATATCTAATACAGCCTTTTAAGCTAACCTTTACAATTTCAGCACAGAAGGATGCAGTAGAATGTGCTTTGGAGATGTCTGTGTCTCTGTGTCTCTGCACAGAAGATGTATGCACAAGTAGCTGCAAAAAGACACAGGACTTTTCAATAGTCAAAGCTGGGTAACGTGAGTCCTGATGAGAGCTCTGATCCAGAATGAACACTCTCATGGATTTTAAATGTCCTGCTGATTTTTAATTAATAGCCTTATTTCTAAACATTATCCTGAGTCTTTGTTCTCTTTTTTTTTTTCTTTTAATGAGTCACAGTATCACAAACTTAATAAACAGTTATAGCTTTAGTGACTAATTTGTGATAAATAGTCCCTGATTCAATATTAATAAAACTGTTTTTAAGATTGAAAAATGCATCACACTCTAGCCAAACTGAAATAAAATGCATTGTGGGTGCAGCATCTCAAAAATAAGGAAACTCTTTATATATTAGGATATTTACTGATTTTTACAGCTGCATTAGGGATATATAGTTCTACTCTTTACATTATATAGTGTATTAGACACAGTTATATCACTTATTAATATCTAACGGAGCTGTGAATATCAACATCAACATGTATATATCTGATGCAGGCAGAGATACATGGCTGGTTACTATAATATTAGGTGCTGAGCTATTATTTAAATGGCACTGTGTGGCTCTCAGTCCTCAAAGAACAAGTCCATCGTATCACTCCTTCCATGCTCTTTATAAAATTTTATAGTCTCAGATTTGAAAAAAATGTGACTTTGATAGACTAAAAATCCATTTAAATAATTCTAACCACCAGTGAAATGTTTGATGTAGATTTGAATATATCACCAAGAAAAGTATATTGAATAAGAGTGTTAACAGATTATTATCAGACTGCAAAGCTGGCTTGCACGTGGTTCTCGTCATCCTCAATAACAATTTCCTGCCCAGCCAACAAAACTGAGTTTTTGCTTCCACGTGTCCGTGGCAAAGTACACATGAGGACTTAGTGTCCTGAGGAGACATACTACAGAGTTAAACAGCAGAATTCCAGAGCCCTGCATGCAACCACCATGCTCATTGAGGCAGAAGGCTTCAATTTAGGGAAGGAGTGGAAGAAACTCACCCTTAAAGAACTATAGAATCGTACAATCATAGAATTGTTTGGGTGGGAAGGGACCTTTGAAGGTCATCTGGTCCAATCCCCCAAAGCAGACTGTGCACAGCAAGGAACAAGAGGCCATTCCACCTTGCAGCTGGCTGAGAAGCTGGAGAGACCTCCAGTCGTTCCAATCTCTTGTCTGGAGCAACTTAATCTTTTTTTTTTTTGGTCATGCCACTGCATATTAATTAAGAAAATAAGCCAAAATCACAATGCAGCAAAAAAAGGGATTTGAACTGGAGGGACAGTGGAAGCTCCTGTGTGATCTTTAACATCTGTGACTTTGTTTATACTCTTCCACCATTCCTTTGGACATGGTGGTTCTTGTGCTAGAGGAAGGAAAGAGATTATCCACCAGAGCTGCTGATGAATTAATGCTGCCATCACATCTTTGCCCACAACTTCTCATCATCTCAACTGAAAAAGGAGGCAAATAGCCACCAGGCAGAAGAAGTGACATCTCTGTGCTGTGCAGCAGATGAACAGTGAAATGCACAGAGGAGAGGATTTAGCCTGTAAGCTCTTTGTCTCTGTTGTCATTGCCATTAATCAATCCGTGCTTAATGCCATTTCTTTCGATTCACTAACTCTCTGCTGCCAAGAAGTACAGCCTTGTCTTTCTCATTATCTGTCTCCTGACTTCACCTCCCTCTTGCTTGCTCTTCTTTCCCTACCTGCCTCCAAAAAGTCATGTGGCATGAGTTAATGGAAAGTCAAATATTTTATATAAGAATTTAAGGCACTGGTCTGGATGTGAAACTGGAGGCTCCTTCAGGCATGGAGCATGTCTTCTTTTATGATCATCATCACAAAATCACCTTTGACCTTACAGTGTCTTGAACCTGAGGCACTGGCAATTACTGCAACAGTCACTATGGCCTGTTGGAAAATGCCAGAAATTTTCCATTAAAAAGAAAAAAGAAAAAGAAAGAAAAGTTATATTGAAATATAAATGCTCTAGAAGGGAAAGTTGAAATGTCTGAAATGTCTCCTCTAATGTACTACAAAATTTTTGAGGGAGCCTGTGGAAGATACTGGTTTATGGAGTTCTAGCTTGGTCCAGATCTAAGGCTGGAAAAGAGGCAAAACTGGCCAGGACTGCAGCTTCTATGAAGCTTCTATGAGGCTCATAACAGATATCAAATGGCTCTCAATAATTCCTGCCAGACCTTTCCACACCACTGAAACCTTCAGTGTGTTGACTTTTTATTCCAGCATCTGGTAAACATAATACATGTTTTTTCCATAAAGACAGAGATTACAGGTTTTTAAATCAGTTCTAATTCAAAACTAGAAATGACACTGTCCCACTTTTCCATCATATACAGATTACTTAAGCTACGTACTGTAGAGCATGGCTTCTCTATCCATTGATGATATTCATAAATATTTGCTTTGTACTGTAATGTCCCACTTAGTGTAAAGCTGAGCTGCGCTTAAGCTGCAGAGCCATAATAGCATTATCTGGGGATGTACCAGGATGTGCTATGTCTGTTTGTAATGGCACTTCAATAATTGCTTGTCATATTTAATCAAGGAGTCTGAACTGGTCATGTGATTCTTACTGGGGGTAGAGAGAAGAAGCATTTATCTGCAGAAGAGTAGAGAATGACTGACCATGCCAGACCAGTCAGATATATCTGCAGTCCTAAGCAGTGTGCTATTGCAATGTAAGTTATAAAACTGCTTAGTTTATACTCAGGATCAAAATTTTTCTGATTGAGCAAGTCTTGATGACAAGGAATGGTTTGTTATACAGAAAATATAAGTATGTCTGATCTTAAAGCATTACTCTTCTATTTATTTATCTTACATATTATTATTTGTCCCTAAGACTTTCTAAAACACTGACATTTTTCTTTGGAGGTTTTACTTTTGTCAAAGAATTCAAAATAAATTTGTGGTAAATTCCTACCAGCTCACAGAAAATGTCATCTTTGCTTTCAAACCTAATTAACCAGTTCTGATCTTTTTCTTTCCTTAAATAAGAGTCCAAAATCCAACATACTGGAGTTAAATTTACAGCTGATGATGGGAGATCTAAAAAGAAATTAAGAAAATCAGTCAGTCATTGTATGGTATTCTTCTCCTTTCAAGATGGTCATTTTTTTAATTTATATAAATATCTTCCTTCAAAAAGTAAAAGAAATTAAATTTCCCTGGTACCATAACAAGATATTATAAAGACACAAAGCACTAACAATGATAAAGTAAAAGCACAAATAAAGGCAAGTAAACCTTCTCTGCACCTGCACATTTACTAGAAAAAGATAGTACAATAGTGAGATAAAATCAATAAACAAATTTCAGGTTAATCAGTGTTCTGCTGTTCACTCACCTGCTAAAACATAGACAAAGAATAGAAACATTTAGAAATACAATAGAAATAGGATTCAAAAGAACACTGAAGTTCATAGAATTTTTTATGTCCTTGAAGGTGTAGTGTCAAAAACTATACTGTAAAAATAAGAAAATATAGAAACCTCCTAAGTAGGAGAATTATTCTAAGAAAGAATCTAATCTAATCTTTACAAATAAGAAAGGTGGTGCCTGGAAGAAAATTTCTTTCCAAGTTTACACAAGGGTTAGATGACAGGTGACCTTCACACAGGTAAAACATCTCAGTCTGAAATTATAACATCATTAGATTTTGCAAAAATATACAGAGAAAGTGCAGCAGAGCTTCAGATTAGCTTCTAGTTTTCCTGTTATGTATCTATAACAATATACATTTTTGAAAAAAATATGTTGCTTTTATGACATATCTGATGACTCTTCCAAAATCTCACACGTACAATATTATGATTTTCATGCCCTATCCAGCATAGTTTGCTGGTTTTGCATCACCTGTTTTTTGATGTCCCATGTCTAAACTATGAATAACTGTCTCTGTATAGTTCAATGCTCAGCAGAAGGAGAGAGATCTTGTTTCAAAAGCAATATCACCTCACCAGGACGAGGATGAGAAGAAAACCCAGCAGGAAGGAGAGGAACATGAACAATCTTCCTTCCTTTCCTTTCCTTTCCTTTCCTTTCCTTTCCTTTCCTTTCCTTTCCTTTCCTTTCCTTTCCTTTCCTTTCCTTTCCTTTCCTTTCCTTTCCTTCCTTCTTCCTTTCCTTTCCTTCCTTTCCTTCCTTTCCTTCCTTCCTTCCTCCTTTCCTTCCTTCTTTCTTTCCTTCTTTCCTTCTTTCTCTTTCTTTCTCATTCTTTTCTTTCTCTCTCTTTCTCTTTATTTCCTTCTTTCCTTCTTTCTTCTTTTTCCCTTCCTTCCTCCCTCCCTTCCTTTCCTTCTTCCTTTCCTTCATCCTTCCTTCCTTTCTTCCTTTCTTCTTTATTTCTCTCTCTCTCCTTCCTTCCTTCCTTCCTTCCTTCCTTCCTTCCTTCCTTCCTTCCTTCCTTCCTCTCTCTTTCTCTGTCTGTTTCTCTGTCTGTTTCTCTGTCTGTTTCTCTCTCTCTCTCATCCTTTCTTTCTCTCTCTCTTTCTTTTCTTCTTTCCTTCCTTCTTTCTTTTCTCCCATGTCTATCTCTATGGTGGGTTCTTGTTGAGTTTTGGAACCCAGCATCTTTTCTCTGACTGCTTGGCATGCATCAAGTCAGACTTGCAGGCCCCAGGGCACAGTAAGTCTGAAGACTGCCCAGTAGAAGAGAAGTTGCCTTCTGCAGCAAGAAAAGTCCTACAGAAGTGAATGTCTACAGAGGAGAAGGTTGAGGCTAAACGTATCAACTCCCCCAGTGAGGCATGTGGTGACACTGGCTTGTGTCTTAGTTTCTCCACCTGTAAACTGGAAATGAGAATTTGGTGTGTGAGGTTAATAATATCTGTTTAATTAATCCTGTTTATTAATTCCCTGTCAAAGGGTGATGATGCAAAGTGAGTGTTATGTCTAATCACTGTCTTGTCTTTTTTTTCTTCTTCTTTTTTGACTTTCTTGTTCGCATGTGCTTATTGACTGTTGTCAGCATCCAGCTCATCTGCTTTTAGGAACACATCATGTCAAGTCAGCATCTGCTCTGTGTTTCATTTTTAGCTCAAGAACATATTGCTCTTCAGATACAAACAAGTGATACCCCAACATCTGAATCTATTTGTGGAAAAACATGCTGAGGAATTAAGCTCCAAGAACAACTTTCACAGGGGTTATTAAAAAACAAAGTGGAACTTTTTCCTCTCTTTCTCTTAAAATCTCTCGAGGTTAGAGAGTAGTGCTCTTCCTCCAAGCCAGTAGGATACTTAGTGTATATCTCTGTTCTCCTCCATCCTGATTAAACAATATCTGCTTCCACGCACACATGCATTAATACCCCTTCCTACAATGCTATTTTGATTCTATGTCTTTGTCAGATTTCTGAATACTAATTTCTTTAAATGTTGGAAGTTATCCCTTGACCAAAGCCTAAATGAATTGCAGACTGATAATATGTGCCAAGTTCGACTAAGCACACTGTACATGAGCATGAGGCTGAAATTGCTTCTGATGGTCTCATTAGAGTTCACCATGTCAGCTTTGAAAGGTTTCTCTTCTAACCTTAGCACCCACACTGCTGACACACATGTGACTGCTTAAAATAGACTGAAGCAAAGCTCATGAAGTTTTTAAAATAATAAAAAATGAGAACAGAAGAAAGAGAGGTATCAGGATAAAGCCAATAAATATGTTCCTGCAATTCTAATTTCTCTGGTTCAGCCACTCATTAGTCTTTTCTGGCTTTTCATTTTTAGGTTAACCCTGAACGGGTTAACAGTGATTTAGAAGATCCAATTTCAACTACAGAGGTTGTGCTCCAGCTTCTTACGTAACTTCAGTCAAGTCATGTAACTGCTGAGTCTATAAACTTCCACGTGCAAAATGAGGACAACAACTGTGTCCCAAGTGGGAGAATATAAACATATCAATAAGCAAGTGGTGCCCACATAATGATGAACATGTACAGACCATGGCAGTATTGCCTTCAGCTCAAGACTAGGACCTTCCAAATGCAGTAGAGTCCACCCTGTGTCTTGTCATGTTGATCAAGAAAAGAGCTCACAACATCTTCTCCATGTTGATGTGCTCTACGGCTCATCAATCACTCTTTTCGTCCCCCACTCCACTAATCAGGCTGCCCAGGGAAGTGGTCGAGTCACCATCCCTGGAGGTGTTTAAAAAACACATAGATTAAATTCTTAGGGACATGGTTTATAAGTAGACTTGACAGTGTTAACGGTTGGACTTGATGGTCTTAAAGGTCATTTCCAACCAAAATGGTTCTGTAATTCTATGATTGAACAAGTCACAGGTAATGTGAGATGAACAGCCTCCAGTCCTGAGCACCACAGAGGACGGCCAGCATCACATAATTCATGGGCTTCGCTATCAAGTCTGCTTTTTTATGTTCTTGAGTCTCCTGGTTATGCTTGGAAATAGAACAAAGTCACTCAGGATTTAAGGAAACATACAAGGGGAAGGAAATAGTGTTGGTAAACAACTCTTCAATTTTTTAGGTAGAACCTCCTACATGGGATTATATAATTGCTTCTGATTTCAAAGGGAAGGATACAATGACCTTTGTAGTTCTCTGTCACTGAAATGTTTGAGAAGGGAACTGAATCAGTTCTAGCAGCAGGGATTTAAGATAAAAAAAGAAAGTAGCCTTCTCTCTAGCTTTAACTATGAGGTGCTGAGGCATTTTCCCAGCATTGAAAACAGGATTTCTATTGATGACATATGACTTGGGTCTACCTTCCTCCTTCTCCCTTTAGAGCTGATCTTGAAAAATCCTCAGACAGGTGAAATTACAAGATATTCAAGTCCTAAAATACTCAGTGTTGAAACTGGTATATTCTACTTATGCATCCATCTTCCTATTAATTGGGAGTCACCTGTAGATCCCTTGATCTTTCTCCTTCCCACCATGAATCCCCAGACAACAGCTGTGAGCTTCCTAACCCTACTACTCTATTGTGAAAGGACAGAAGAGATCTTCTGTCTGAGTGAAACAGAACATGTAAAAGGTACCTGTTAATGGCAGATTTCAGCCATGTAGGAAGATGAGAAAGAAAAATGGGAAAGAAATGGGAAAGAAAATCCCAACTCAAACTGCATATCCCAATAGAAGTTTGGAAAAGAAGGCAAGCTATTCTGCTACCCAGGGCTAATGTTAACTAAGTGATGACACAGAGAAATGCCTATTTTTTTTTCCTAGATATCTATCTTTATGCAGGTGGATGGATAGATATTACAGTTAGCTCCTTGGAGAAATTGCATGGAAGGAATCAACCCAATTCTTGCACAATTTATCCTTTCTTCTCTATATATCATATTAAAAGAAACCAAAAAAGCACCATCTTCCCGGCTTTTAATTGTCTTGAATTGCTTCATGTATATGTAGATGCGTATTTTGTTCTCTAACATGAGATGAAGTCTGAGTGCATGAATCCATCATTTCTCTGAAAGACTTCTCTTGGCTTTTGTTCTCCTAACTGTGCTGCTGATTAATTTCAATTAACTTAATCTAAGATGGTGCAACATTTAGCAGATACAGGTGGCACATCATTGTTATTAATGCTGTCGAGACTAATTGGAGTGTTGTTGCATTCTAATATTGCCTTGAATTTGTCAGTTTCTTTCAAATCCAGGTAAATAAGTACATGGATTGGATTGCAGTGGAGGTAATGAAATAGCTTTTCAAACTGTGTCTCCAAGCACTTTTTTATCCTACAAACATTAATAATCTAAAAGGAGATCTTTATTTTACTTTTTTTTTCTTTCTTTCTGCTTCTATTGTTTTAAAGTAGGCCTTAGATTTTAAAGTAGCTTTTTAAAAATTCTTAGAAGCACAGAAGCTTGAAAAGCCTAAAAGTCCAATGTTTTAAAGTGATGCTGTTTCTTATATACTGATAATTTATGACATATCCCCTCTCCTACATTTGCCCTTCTCCCAATGGTTAACCATTTTGCACTCTGTAAAAATTAATATTTTTACTTTATACTTCTGTATAGGTAGCCAAAGACCTAATTCAACACAGTGTATGAATACAAGTGTATTTCACCTTTTTTGGGCACAATTACTTTTAATATACACTTAACTTTAAGAACATAATTCACTATCACAAAGTACTTCATTGCACAGGGGGCAGAGTACAAAAAAATTTAAAAGGCAGACTTGCCAAAAGAAAGGTTTTTGAAAATGTTGATCTGCACATTTTTACACCTCAGTTTCTTTAATAAAAGATGGTAAAAAACAAGGGGGAAATTATTCTTATTGGAAATTATATGCAGCTAAGCCTCAAGCTTTTTGAATGCTTACTTTTTTTTTTTCCAACGGGCATGGTGCACAGTTGTCAGATGGGAAGGTTTCTTTTTCTTTCTTTTCTTCTTATTATTGTAGTAGTTATTTAGTTTGCTTCTGTGAAGTTTTCCCAATGAACACAAAAGCATGATTTTTTTTGCTATTTACATAGATAGTGCTGAAAGAGAAAGACTAGAATCTAATTACCATGCCTGAGCTGTAACAATCATACATGTTACAAAGTCTGTATTTAAATCACTTAACCTATGATTCATTGTTTTTAAGCAGACTATATCTTTCAATATTTGATTAAAATTTTATTAAAGAGATTAAAAAAATAAATCAAGGAATACTAGCTTTGCCAAAGAAGAAACCAAATAGGTCCAAGTTGTATATCTTAGACAAGAACCCAGCTTGCCTGTACTCCAAATAAGCACTCAACCCAAAAGCCCTTTTGCAACCCATGGCATACCCATTTCCCATTCAGTTATCTATTTTCATAGAATCATAGAACAGTTTGGGTTGGAAAGGACCTTCCAAGCTCATCCAGTGCCACCCCCTGCCATGAGCAGGGACATCTTCACCAGCTCAAGTTGCTCAGAGCCCCATCCAGCCTGGCCTGGGATGTCTCCAGGGATGGTTCATCCACCACCTCTCTGGGCAACCTGGGACGGTGTTTCACCACCCTCACTGAAAAAATTTCTGCCTCATGTCCAGCCTGAATCTCACCTACTTTAGTTTAAAACCATCACCCTCCTCCTATCGCAACAGGCCCTGCTAAAAAGTCTGTCCCCGTCTTTTCAGCCCCTTTTAAGTACCAAAAGACTACAATAAGGTCTCCTCTCAGCCTTCTCTTTTCCAGGCTGAACAACCCCAACTCTCTCAGCCTTTCCTTAGAGTAGAGGTGTTCCATCCCTCTGATGATTTTTGTGTCCCTCCTCTGGATCCTATGGTGAAAACATATTTATTTTTGGGCTGTAAGAATTAACTCCTTCTCCTTAAATGTGTGCATTTCAGTTGAGGTTAGAAATTGAGTGCTACATGCTTCCTGTGGTAGAAGGGCTGCTGGCTCTTGAAGACTTTATCAAAATTTGTCCCAAGTGTATCATGTCTGCCCCAATGAACCCATTTGCAATGGCTGATAGAGTAGTATGCCACAGGAACGGAAATAATTGCTTTTATCCTCTGTTCTTATCTTTCTTTCTCTTAAGGAGCCTGAGAAAACAAGCCACTTGAATGTCCTTTGTCAGGTGGATGCACTTCGTGCATCGTTAGTTCAATTCCAGACTTCCAAAGAAATCGTCCTTCTTCTGCAGACAGCAGGAGAAAGAATATCAGGGAACATTCATAAATCTGGAGAAGGAGCTTTGTTTTTATCACTTACATCTATCACAGCAATACCTGGAACACGAAAAGATTTGCCAGTATCTGAGATTAGTCCAAATAGTTATTGCACAGTGACTAGCAATGCTAGCTACTATTTATTTTTGCGCTTCCTCTTTCCCATATGTTGCAGCTTGCATCCACTCCTTGACTCGAAGTTACGAAAGCTCAGGCCAGTATCCTGCTGTACATACATAGATTTTAAATGCAAAATAGCAGTCTTAGATCTGTAACATATTCTCAAGGCTACCAAGAAAGGCAGCAGCTCATAATTCCTGACCTTGAATTAGTTTTTAACTCAAGAGAAGCTTTTACCCACTCAGGGACAAGACATCATCGATTAGTTGTTTTGAAAAGTCCTGCATTTTAGAAAGTCACTGTCCTTTTTCCAACCAAGCACCTAATTCATGAAAGATAAACACACCGTGATGAAGAAACCTTGAAAGTTTTCCAGAATTTGATTAAAAGTCCTTCATACAGTTTTCTGAGGGGTGTCACAAAGCCATAAATTCCTGATTGAGAAAAATGTAGGAGTTTTTACTGTCATGGTTTATATAACAATTTTTTCATTTGGTCTTTTAAAGTGGGAATCAGAAACTCTAATTAAACACAGTTCACAAAGACAGATTGCCTCTTTTGACAAACAAGGCCACACAACACAAGAGCTGGGCCCACGTTTAATTTCAGCAACCAAGAACATGACCATCCACAGGTTTGGCTTATTTGGCACACCAACAAAAATTAAAAGGATGAATCAATTAAGGTGTTGCAATTAGCACCTCTCCAAGCTGCCTGCTTTCTTATTGTCTGTGCCTCAGTACTGTTCTACCAGCCCATCTAAATCCTTCTAAAGAAGTGTCATTTGCAGCATATGCAGAGGGTGGTTAAATTTGAATCTGTATTGCTGCTTTTATTTCCACATGCCATTAATTTATTTAATTGCTGATTTGCTTATTTTTGTAAGTGTCGGGGGGGCTTATGGTATTTGACCAGTTTTTCTAACAAAACTATCTTACCCCTCTTCAGGTCTTTGAGTTTTGCTCACACTAGTAGTTCCAAAGGGAAAAGTCTTGTCAAAGACATTAGTTGATCTCAAGATGCATGAAATCCCAAAGGATTTCCACCTAATATATTTATTTTAAAGGCATAAGGGAGCAAATGAGTCTGAGATAACTGAAACCTAAAATCAATGATAATTGCTTTGCACTTAAGAGCATATCCCAAACATTTTACTTGTGCCTTCAGTGCTTATTCTACTGTATCTTTTCTTTTACCTCTTTGCAACATGCTTGTTAAAGTTATTTTATTTCAGGGGTTGACTTTGTTCCTTTTTGTAGCACCAGATACCTCTCCTCAACCACATTCCTTAACTTCATCTATTCAAAAACTGTAGTTATATCCAGAAGGAAATATTTATCTTCCTTCAACAACCAGAAAAATTAAATATGCTTTATAACTGCAGGAGCTTCCTCTTTTTCTGTTTGTGGTTGAGTTAATCCCTCCACTTGCTTCTAAGTTCTGAAATTGATGTTATTTTTTTTTTGGCGGGGGGGAACACTCCTAATTTGGCTTAAGGTCTCTTTATACCAACTGTTCCTTAACACAATGTACAGAGGCATCAGGGCTCATGCGAACATAAGTTTTGACAGCTGGGGTAGTTGCAATGCAGCATAATCCAGGGCTCGAAGGGGTGGTTATTCAGCACTAGCCAAGGACCTCTTCCACCACCCATCTACAGCAGAAATCAGCTCCTGTGCCATCATGATTTAGTGAATAAGATAAATCATTACCAATCACAGTTTATGATAAATCCACCTGTCTGCCAAACCACAGTGCCCAAGCTTCTTCCCAACAGTTCAGGTTTTCTGGTTGTAGGAGTAGTAAGTACTTGAAGCAATCAAATGCAATCTGCTATAGCAATCAACTTCCAGCATTCATTTTTGTTCCCCGTCATTCAGGCTCATGCTGCTTTGCTGCTGACTGCAAACAAGAATCAGAAATCTTCTTTTTCCTCCTCAAAACTTTCTTCTTGTGTTTCTTCAGTTTTGTTTTATTAGTACTGATAGTTTAAACCCATTTTTTTTGTGGTGTTGGAATATTGAGCAACTGTGGCTGTGAAACAAAATTTACCTCGCCTGGATGAAATATGCACCAGAAATTACTCCCTATGAACCTAACTTGACTCAGAGCAACACAGATATTTCACAACAAATTGAAACCCGACCCTTCAAACCCAGGGATGCCCCTATGGGGTGCCATCCAAAGTAAAGAGAACAGGTTTTTTGGTTTGGTTTGGTTTTGCTGCTTGGCTACATCTCTTCCTCTTCTAAGGTCTTCCAGCACTTGTAACCCAGGGAAGAATGAGAAATCATTGTCTACTGGGGGAAATAAAAAAGCAATGGAAATGACTATATGATGGTGAGGATGCTGGCTTTGCTCTCCTGGGGTAATACAGTTGTGTGGCATCTTTTGTATGAGGTAGGATGAAAGCACATGGGGAATCAATGTATTTTACTGTAAATAATGTAATTTTGAAACTATGCTTGGGTTCATGACTTCTAGAGACTGTCAGGCTGGATAATTCCTTGTCCTAGGAATACTCTTCCTTCTAGATAAGGACTGCAATATTGCAAACATAGTCTTCCTCACATGGAGAAAGCAAACTAGTAAGATATTCTCCAGCTGTGCTTATCATCTGTGCTGAACCAATTCCTAAAGGAAATCTACTCTTCAAAACAATGATAAAGATTGGAGTTATTGGGAACTTGTTCATCATCTCTGTTTTATCAAGTATAAAGTTTCAAAAAGCAAAAGAGTTTTTGTCTTGTAAAGCATTTGTGCTTAAAAAGCACTTAGGTGGCTCTACTTTGTACAAATGGGGATGGGCACAGTAACAACAATGTTGAGGCCTCAAATTGCCTGAGGACATCCATATAAATCCACACAGTCCTCTCGAGTACACATGCTAGGATTCTACCTAAAACTGATGTTTAACACATCATCTGAATCAATTGCTCTATCTTGATTCTTTTCTTCGGTACTTCAGTAGTTCCCTCAGAAAATTGCATGTTTAATATCCCCTGCTTGATTCTACTTACATAAGAGAGAAAAATCTGACACAGATACCAGCTTCAGTTCATCAGCTCACACTAAGAAGACATGAGTTTTCCACCCTGGAGATTGTTTCTGCCACAGCTGCTCCATCTGTTCTCATTTCTCACCCTAAAACCAGCTGTGGAGGAACTGTCATATGCAGCATTTCACTGGCACTGCCTTCCAGCAACTGAAGGATTATGGGGACAGAGACAGCTTCTGCTGGAAACCTTTCTAAACTGAAGTCTTTGTAAAGTCAGGACCAAGAGCTACTGCCCTAGAGTAAATCCCCTGATAGTATCTTGATTTATGGAAAAAAAAGTCACCAGATTTTGCGTTTAGGAGAGAATTAATCTGCTGCCTGGATTGAGTGATAAAGGGAGCCTCAAGGGGGGAAACTGCAGCAGGCAATAGCAACAACAATAAACCTTTTATAAAGAATCCAGGACTCTTTTTGGTTAGCTTTTGAGACACAGATGCACAACTGTTATTTTGAGGTTTTGTACTGCAGCCTGCCCATAGTGAGGCACAGTAAAATAAGGACCTTATGTCACTGTATATAGTGCTTTTTCTGCTACAAAATACCTTTGAGATATCTAATGGCTTTATCTACTCACCCCATTCACCAAACAGTAAAGCCTCTTCAGCTGATATCTGAAGCAACTTGTTTAAAAAAATAGGCATAGCAAGAAACTCCTCTCCTCCTTGTGTTGTACTGGTGGGGGGTAAATTGTTGTTTTCAGTAGTGGAAGAGAGTGATTTAAACAAAAGAAAAAACACTGTTATGAGATACAAGGAGAATACAATTGCTCAGGTGGTAAATATCTCAGGAAAAAAAAAAAAGCCAATAAATGGATTCATAAGTAAACAAGTAAGACTAAAATAACAATAGACAAAAATAGAGAGCTAGCCTGAAGACACTGAACAAGACAGCAATGTGCCCAGGTGGCCAAAAAGGCCAACAGCATCCTGGCTTGTATCAGGAATAGTGTGGTCAGCAGGACTACAGAAGTGATTGGGTCACTGTACTCGGCACTGGTGAGGCCCCACCTTGAATTCTATGTTCAGTTTTGGGCTTCTCATCATAAGAAGGACATTGAGGTGCTGGAAAGAGTGCCGAGGAGGCGATGAAGCTGGTGAAGGGCTGGAACACAAGTGTGATGGGAGCCGCTGAGGGACTTGGGGGGTTCAACTGGAGAACAGGAGCTGAGGGGAGACCTTCTGATCTCTGAACTGCCTGAAAGGAGCTTGAAGCATGGAGGGAGTTGGTCTCTTCTGCCAAACAGCAAGTGATAGGATGAGAGGAAATGGCCTCAAATTGCACCAGGGGAGGTTTAGATTGGATATTAGGAAAAAATTCTTAATGGAAAGGGTTGTTGCGCATTGGAACAGGCTGTCCAGGGCAGTGGTGGAGTCACCATCCCTGGAGGGGTTTAAAAGGCGTTTAGATGAGGTTCTTAGAGACATGGTTTAGTGCTAGAGTTGGGTTATGTTATGGTTGGACTCAATGATCCTAAGGGCCTCTTACAACTGAAACAATTCTATGATTCTATGATACTATGACACATTTTTGATTATTAAAACAAAGCTTCCCCATAGATTTCCAGCTCCAAACTCCCAGTTTTATACTGGTGCTTGCTCAGTTTTGGATGGGTTTCTGTGTTGTACCTGTGACAGAAAGGACTGAACACAGTGACCCACTATTCACACCATCTTTCTTCCTGTGAATCCTGAGTTCAAAAAACTCTCAGAGCTACCTCTGCAAGGTTCATCTTCATTGACATCATGGAGCTTTACGTCCCCACCATCAATTCCAGAGCCTCTGTGTCTCTCTTTTAGCAGGATGATCCCAAAATCAGAAGCTGAGCACTCATATCACAAGATGCCAAGTGCTTTAGAAACATGATAGAGATATATGTTATCAATAAGAAGGCAAATAAGAAGATAAATTTGAGCAGGCAAATAATGACAGGGATATAGCTCTGCCTAAGTGCATAGATTGAGATGCATTGAATTGTTTATCCTGTTAACCATTGCCTCCACAGTAATGGATGCTCAGGTCTCTGAAAAGGCTATTTTATTAAATATCATCTGTCTGTATTTTCCGTATGGTTTTCTGTATTTATCTTTCAACAAAAGTGAAATATTATTTTGCAAATCTATCAGAAGCTCTGCCTTCTGTTTCCATCAGGTATCTGCAGCAAGAAGCCCGGGGTAACTAACCAGCTCCATAATTTACACCATGTCAAAGTCAAAGCGCTACCAAAAATTGTAGAACAAACAAGAAAAAATTCATCAGTATTACTTCGATTAGCCTTCAATTAGATTGTTGTTGGGACTGGTCAGAATGCAACCTTTCCCAATATTATGCAAGGTCAGACACTGGACCTTGGCATGTTCTCAACTACAGAAACTAGCTAATTGCTTAATGGATTTAAGTTCTTCAAAACTGTCAGGGTTTGGTTATTGGCATCTGATTTGAAGCCTATTTGGGGTTATAACTAGCTGTAGATGACCCCATGGCTGGGTTTTATTTGAATTCTTATTCAAAGGAGGTCAAGTAAGAAAAAACAAACAAACAAACAATGAATGAGGATTTCTCTCTGTTTGATTTCATGTTCAGAATACAGGAATTCCCATTTTCACAGGATCTTGTTCTTTACATTTCCTGTTTCAGACTAAATCCAAAATCCAGCACCTGGCATTCCAGCTGAATCCCCTTAAAACAACCCCACAAAACATACACTCTCAGACTCCTGGTTTCTCTAGCACCCAGGCTCCCACATATGCATGTTCACACAGGAAAATAATCAGGAATAGATTTTGATAGACAATAGGACAGATGACATTGATCAAGCAGTGGACTTGGCCAGGCAGGAATATTGAACCACTTCCATAGAACAAGCCCTTTACCTTCATCTCTTCTCCATTCTCCCATTCTTTCTCTTCTTCATCCATCCTGAACCCTCCTCTCTGCCCTTGTGCCCTCCCAGGTAAACAACTCACTCCTAATTAGTTTTTCTCCATTTGTCTCAGGTTTACTACAGCCACATGCAAATCTGCTATTTCTGATACCATTACCTATGCAATCCCAGACTTATTTAATGTTACCATTATGGTTATCTAGGCACTCTTTGCCTTGTAAGACTCCAAAGGTCCCCAGTATTCCCATGCAATTAGTGGTGAAGTTGGGTTGTCTTTCACATAACTGCACCTCTGAAATCTGACCATTCCTCATGGTGCTACCTGTAACTTTTATTATCTTCTCATTCTGTTACATGTCATGTTTTCCAGTTTCTTATGTCAAAATTCTTACACAATCTGTTCAGTTACTTCAACCTCAGACTAGAGTCTAGCCATCTGCTTACATACCTTAATGTCTATCGTCCTTATGGCTATGTCGAATAGATACATCAATTAAAAATATTTTTTTAAAAAAGTAAAAAGAAAAAAATAAAGGAAGAAATAAAGGAGAAAGTGAGTAAAACCTGGTTAATAAAACTGTATGATCTCCTGCCAAGGTGATAACATGGGGGAAAATAGGTATTGCTTTACACAAGATTAGCTTCTGGGGATGTTTCCTCTGCTGTACCACTCTCCATGGGATGTCGAGTCTGTAGCCCTGGATCAGACAATGATTTTTAGATGAAGAGTTTTTACTGCCAGAAGGACTACACTGGCAACATAATATGACCTCACATATCATAAAGTACACAGCTTTTTATCAAGTTTCTCCTACAGAAAAGCAACAGTGGGTGTTTGGCTACAGCGTTGCTTCATAGGAAAGCTGTGCACTTTTTGAAACGATATCAAGAAATGGAAATTTCATTACTTTCTGTGGTGGTTTAACCACTGGAACAAATCCTCCTCACTTTAAAAAAACCTAAGTATATCCCTCTGTTGAATTTGTCTCACATTAAAATTGTTGTGGATTTTTCCACTGGTTTAAAATAGCCCTGTATAAACTCCTTTTTTCTTCCCAGTACAATGAAGTCAGTTCCTGACATCTTTGCAATAAACTAACTGGGTCTTGACGACCTTCACTTTGAGAGAAATACCTTGTGACTCCTCCATGTACATTCTCCATGATTTGTACTTCCTTTATAAATGTCTGGCACTACAGAACTGTTGTGGCATCCTGGTGTCTGCCGTGTCATAAAACACAGGTAAAATCCCCAGCTCAGCAAACCTTTTTGAATAAAACCATGGGCAATTATGATACCTTTTGGCCACAACATCTGACTGTGAACTCAGTTTTGTTCCAGGTTTTTGTTTATAGCAGATCATCTTTTTGCTTCAGAAATACTGCTTCAACCTTTCTAGGGAAATTGTACTGTTCCCTGTCCAGTCAGTAAGGATGGCAATGGTTCTGCCCACTTATAGGATTTTGTGTTTGATGGCCTTAAAACACACGTTTATATATATTCCACCTACTCGTGGATCCAGACTACATAGCCTGAGTGTCCTACCTTCATCTTTACTTTCCTTTTACAAGTCTTTTTGTTAACCACACACTTCACCAGCAATAGTTTCATAAGATCTTGTTGAAATCTATAGCCTTGCTGACACCAATGCTAAAATAATCTATACAAAGACAGTAAATAAAGCCAGGCATTGGATTAAATGTTCAGCTGAAATACCATCCTGTGAGCTTTTCCTCTTTTTAATGTTGAATGGCCCATAAATCCCTCTTGAGATACGGCTTTCCTTTCTTTTTGAGATGGCCAACTGTTTTATATCCTGGGAATGCATACTCCTTGGATTTGGCAATAAAAAGCCTATCCTTGTCTACTGGTATTCGCACTAAGAGATTCCATATTCTATGAACAAATGACCTAGTATTTTGCACCCCAGCAATCCATGCATCATGCCTACACTATTATCAGGAACAAGGTTATAGTTTATTAGCAGCACAAACACTGGTGATGTTGGGTCAATAGCACTGGGACTCTATTAGAAATACACTGCTAGTTGTAGGGCCAGCTCCTGCTTTCTGAGACAGGGCAAAAAATCAAAGTTCAGTACCCAGAATAGAAGATGTCAGTTAAGTATTCCCATTTCTTCACTAAGCAGTCTTTATACCCTTATCAAGACCAGAAAACAAACAAACAAACAAACAAAACCCCTCTCTGTCCTCACTCCTTCTCTCAATGAAAAAAAGTGTTCTGCTGTTTTGTTTCTCACAACCAGAAAGTTTAACTGCTTACCAAGTATACATTTATCTCTCACATGGGGCTGCGCAGGCAGAGTCAGTGTTTGTAAATAACATAATTTCACACTGAAAGTATCCATGCACTGGAAAAGCTTTTTCAGCTTTTTCCTAAACAATTCTTACACTCTGTGGGTCTGTTTTTTCTGTTTTAAGTGACCACTAGGCCAAAGGTTTGTCAGCAATACACTGCAGAATTAGGAGGAAGAATACAGTTCAGTAACAGAAGAGTATTGGGTGAGTCTGGCCTTGATTTACTGCATGAAGGAAAACAGAGTTTAGATTATTAGGTGTGGTACTTCCACTCAGAGACTGAGTTTGGGCAGATAAAATCACGTCAGAATAGGCAATAATCAGAATTATTTTGAGTGAAGAATAATGAGATGGATGGGCTGTTCCATAGGCATTTCCAGGGGAGTTTGATCTCTGGCACATGGACCAGACCTTGCTCTTAGACACAGTCACTGAGATATTTCCAGAGCAAATTCTGGTTTGTATACTGCATTCAGAGATGACTATATTAGAAAGTAGCAGCAATTTTAAAAAATTCCTTTTCTGCAGAATTTTGTTCCAGTTCTTCATTTTCTGAAGGCCATTGTCTCACTGCATCCCCCAGACCCTCATGGACGAGTAGAAGATTTGCATGGCTATGTTTTGAGGAGAAATTGATGTCCCTTCATGCAGAGAAAAGGGGAAAAGAGATGCAAGTCAGCTGCTAGCTATCACAGGACAGAAAGCCCCTATCCTGTCCTCACCATGGTGGTATCTCCAACTCAATGGTGGCAGCAGAAGTCAGCTGTCATGTAGGAGATTTCTTCTGCTGCTGCTTTGCAGCATCTCTTAGGAGATAAAGCACCACAACTTGCCCTCACATTTCAACAGGACACTTAATTCAGTAGACTAACTTCATTCTAACTAAGGCTAAAAAAAGTAAAGCAGCTTGAGACAGGCAGGGCGTAGAAATCCCTGTGGATCAAGGAGCTGCAGGCAGACAAATCTGAGCAACACCAGACCTTCATAGCCTCAGAAAAAAATTTACTCTAGTCATAGCTTTTCTTCATCGCTCCTGTCCCCAACCCCAGAAACAGATTTGCGACATGATACATTGGAATCAATGCAGTGTTGGGATGCATCACTCATTGCCCTGCTCCTACTCAGAAGACTGTCATTTCTGGGCCATAAATATTTCTAGTGAAGAGATAATGGTCTGGGTTTCTTCCATTTTCAGCCAGTGAGGTCACTAAGAGCTACCCTGTTTATAATCAATATTTCATCTGCCATCCCTATTGTTTACTGACCTTGAAACTATTTCACATGAATTCATCAGGAAGGCGTGTCCTTTGCTACTCTGGCATTCACTTACTGTTAACAAGGTAAATGTCTGATAAGTACTTTTAAAGAATCCATCCCCTTTCATACTTTCCTGGTTAATAATTTTATTACAGGGCTCCCTCTTTCGTCTATGTTATCTGTGTTCCATGGACAGAGGCCCTTCATCAAACCAGATAATTTTATTTTCTGAGAGACGCTTTTGTGCAAAACCTGATGCCTAATTTATGAGATAAGCTGGACTGACAACAAAATGACCTTCTCCCTCTATCTGGTTATTAAATTGTTTGTGATCTAATAAAATGCTGGTAATACACTCCGTTTCAGCAGGGCCTTTAATTTCCTACCTGACATTTAGATTAAAAAGAGTATGGATTCAGGGAACAAATTTGTCACGGTCTGAAACAGACCCGAGCTCAAAAGCTGAGCTCTGCTACCCCTCGAACATCATGTGTTTCACTCTGAGAAGGCAAGAGCTGCTGGCATAGATTCAGCATGGCAGGATCTCCCTCCTCCTTCACTAGAGGGTTATTCACACCAGGTTATCTGCTGGATGTCTGAGCACAGTAAGGATCATGTGGACAAATGCCATATAGAGATCAGCTCTGGTCCTTGATGTCGTCTTGACAACAGCTTTTTGTGAGACTGTGCAAAAGCAGATCGTATTTCATAGAATCATAGAATCATTTCAGTTGGAAGAGACCCTCAGGATCTTCAAGTCTAACCAGAACCTAGCCTAACTCGAGCACTAAACCATGTTGCTAAGAACCTTGTCTAAATGCCTTTTAAAACCCTTGTTCATTGGTCTCCAGACAAATGTAGGCTCTGGAAGGAAATTAGCCTACTTTTCTCTCAGAGCAATAAACATTTTCATGCAATAAGAAGAAAGTAGGACGTCTTCGTATCACAGTGCTTTTCTGTACAATACTAACTCTTGCAATATTTCAGCAAATGCAAAAATATGTTTGCTACTCTTCCCAATGTACTGAATAAGCTTCTCCTTTAGAAGATCCAGATTTTATTTTTATGAAATATTATTTGTAGCAAGCAGATCTCTCCACAGGGAAACACAATACCCTGAATCTACAATGCACACCAAATCAAAAAGATGTAAGACATTCTAATAGTCTTAGCTTCTTAATAAAGACTGAAAATACACCC
Source organism: Nesoenas mayeri (assembly GCF_963082525.1). Classification (NCBI taxonomy): domain Eukaryota; kingdom Metazoa; phylum Chordata; class Aves; order Columbiformes; family Columbidae; genus Nesoenas; species Nesoenas mayeri. The sequence continues at coordinate 4,970,893 of NC_137543.1, forward strand.
TTTAAGTAGATGACGAGGAAAACTGAGTGGGAAAAACTGAGCAGGATGAAACCTCACTAACACAAAAATACCATAATGTATCTCAATAACTGTGGAAACTTACCTCAGTGAAACCTCAAATTTCTCTGACTTCTCCAGTTTTCACTCTGCCACCTGTTTTACATTCCTCAACTTGATATGCAGTACTTCCTGCTAAGAAAAAAAGAAATAAGTAAAAAGTTTAGGAACACATAGCAAAGGTACTATATAGGAGAAAAGGAAAATGAAAGGGCAGCTGGGCTCTGCTTTAGAAAGTTTATAAAGTTCCAATTATGGGAACACACAATGGCGTAACTCGACTGAGAGCTGTCTGAGGTTCACTTCTGATTATAAGGTTCTTCCACTGAGAGATCAGGGAAGGAGAAGGGAAAGCCTTTCTAAGGTACGACTTACTGTTGAGTTTATAAAGCTTTGACCAGGGATATTCTACCTTGTAAGACTCTGGCTCCCTTTTTCAAGTCTGTTTTGAGTCATTGCTGCCTGTGTATTCTGGTTTTGTTTTGTATCAGGTCTGCTTTCACTCTCTTTTACTGCCAGAATACCTAATTTGTCCAACCTTATTTATTCATCTGCTGAGTTCTTTTATAACATTTTGTTCCTCTGCCCTCCTTCGTGTGTGTGAATTTGCTTCTTTCAAAAGCAAAAAAATTTAGAAGTTCTCTATGTAGCAGAGAGCAGAAGGATTGGTTTTTATCTTGAAAGGAGAGGCAACACCATTCATATCTAATTTCTGAGTGTAAAGTCAGAATTACAACACTGATGAAAATAGGGAGGAATTATATGTGATGAAGATTTGGAACCATCAAGGATAAAAAATTTAGAGGGTTTCAAGAAAGGCTTTACATCTGGTAGGAATGATGAACAGGAATCCTTTGGGTTACTCATTTTTTCATGGCCACTCTGCATCTGTGACTCTCTACCCATGGTCTGGGAGCCATTCTCTGATCCCACAGCTATTGTTTGTTCAGAAAAGTCAGTGGTGCAATTGTGTCCAAACATCTAAGAAACATTCACCTTATTCAAAACTCTTCTCTGGTAGGAGCAGACCTGACCAGTGCCAAACTTTGGGCTCTTCTTGGAGACTGTCCTCATCAGCTAGATCCCTGGCACAGTTTTGGGTTCACTGTGACTTAGGGTCTGACCAGTTGTTTTCCTGGTTCTGTCTGGTTTATAATGACACTCAAGTTGTGCTATTTGATCATGGTATGAACCCTTGTGGTGGACATCCAGAACCAAGATTTCTATGGAACTTCCAAAGCTACTAACAGAGTTATGGACAAAAATCTCTCAGAAAGTACAGAATAAGCTGCCTTACAAGGAAAATGAAGTATTCCTTTATCTTCGTTTCCAATATGTACTTTTTTTACCTCCCTCACCTAATATCTGAAATCTTAAAGGTAAGGCAACTGGGGTATGTAAAATGACCATTTCCCTCATACTTTGCATAGGTGGGAATCAGTCAAATGAGCACAACAGTGTAAAAACAAGTGGATGAAATAGGAGATTCAGTATTTAAGTACTTTCAGAACTTAAAAGGGGCCTGTAAGAAAGATAGGGACAGACTTTTTAGCATGGACTGTTGGAATAGGACAAGGGGTGATGGTTTTAATCTAAAAGAGGGGAGATTCAGGCTGGACATGAGGAAGAAATTTTTGACTGTAAGGGCAGTAAAATAACGGAACACGTTGCCCAGAGAGATGGTAGATGGCCCATCCCTGGAGACATCCCAGGCCAGGCTGGACGGGGTTCTGAGCAATCTGATCTGGGTGAAGATGTCCTGGCTCATGGCAGGGAAGTTGGACTAAATGAACTTTGAAGGTCCCTTCCAACCCAAATTATTCTTTCTATTCAAAACTGGATCTCTAGAAGAGTTACTGTTCCTTTTGTGATTGACTTTTGGCTTTGAACATGACACCCAGGAGGCATGAGGTGAAGCTTACAGCAGAATTTCCCCAGATCAGCCCTATGGTCTGACCTGATACCAGAATGGGAATCCATGGGTGATCCATGCTAGATCCTATGAGTACCACCTCAAAGCGGTTGTCAGAGCTTCTTTAAGGGCCAAGCAAGCAGTTTTCTCCAGCAATTGCCATAGAGAGTTATCAAAGAGCATTTAAAATGCCTATATCCTTCTATTCACTTCTTTCATTGGGAAAAACATCTGAAAGTTATAGAGACCACAGAAAGCAAGCAACAAGGTTAGGAAGAAAGGATGAGATTAGCAGGATACTCCATAGCTGCAGAGAAAGACAGTGAGATACTTTAAGTCAGTTCTGGGTTCATCCATACAGCTTCTGAGCCTGATTACCTTCACTGGACTTGATATTGCATAATTTGCATGTACTTACATGTTTGGAGCACTGTTAAGGTCAGCACTACACTTCATGGCATGGCCACAAGTGTCCACATCCCAAGAAAGGTGAAAACATTCGTTCTGTAGAAAAGTCAGGTTTTGAATCTTGTGTGAGGTTGCAATCTTCAAGATGTCTTCAGCAGTTCCTCACACTAATTAATTGATTCGATATTCTCAGCTTCCCTGTAGCATGTATTTGTACAGATAATCTATCTGCTCTAGGTGAACCTGCTTTAGCAGGTGGGTTGGACTAGAGGTCCCTTCCAACTCCCCCTATTCTGTGATTCTATGATAATACAACACCTATTCCCCACCTCTTTGAAACCTGATGTGCATCATAGCATTTTGAGTGCAAGGCTAGCAGTTCAAGCAGAACTGACATAGCTTTTGACAATATCAGAGATACTCTGGAAGAATTTTCTTTTGGTAAAATATGGAGGTTGAGGCACATTTTAAACTGTCGTCTGACATCTGTCAGTTGCAGAAACAGAAGACTAGTCTCCTGACTTATACTCAAACCCAAACTTTATGCCACCACACACAGTCTCAGTACAGTCACTCTACAGAAATACATACATTTGCACAGTATATGAGCACCCTGACTCTGCCAGAAATAGATGAATGAAGGAGTAATACCTGAAGCTAGAAAGACAAGGGGGGATAAGGGCTGATGAAAGAAGCATTGATTAATTCCTTGAAGGCTGTTTTACTCCTTTAGTTTTGCCTTTTAGCAGTACTCTTAATCTCAGTGAAACCAGAGGATAAATGGCACGGCAGGTTGAGAGCCCTGGAGAGATGCAGGTGCTGATGTGCTGGTTGTGCATCTTTTATCCAGAAAAAAGGGCTAAGATATGCATTTCTGGTGAAGATAACACTTACGTCTCCCACTTTGTTACTGCTTCCCTCTGCCTGCAGCTCTGCTACCTGTGTCAGGAAATGTGTGAAGCAAAGGAAGACAAGACTTTAAAGACTGATAATTCACACAAGACTGCTTAGGAAGCCAATACTCACATAAGGCAAGACATCGCAACAACCCCACTCAAACCTTCAGAGTCCTAAAAAGTTTCAAGAACTCATCAAGATGATGAAGGAAGCATTGCAAGAATAAGCATGACTTTATGCATTTTTACTGCTTTTTCACCTAAGTGTGAAGTGACATTGTATTATGCCATTTATTCAGGTCTTGTCAGCATTGGATCAGTTGAGGGAGTTAATACAAGAATGATGGAAATACAAAGAATGTGTGCAAGGCTCATATAATCCAAACATACTGTCTCACCTGCTTTGATAATGTAATAAAAATCAGAGATCAAGAAAACGTAATAGATGGTACAGTAGATGTCTGTAGTTTTATTGCCTCTAGGATATTGTATCCATTCTTGCCTAAAGTTATCAAGCAATGGGCAAGTTTCTCCCCCTTTCCACGGTCAGTTATTCCATGTAAGAATAATGTAAGAATAATGAGCATACGCACTGTTAGGGCATTTACTGTGTGATTCATCTCACTTAAGTTTAGATGCCCGTAATACAAAATCTACTGTTGAGCTTGTCACCCTTGGCTTATTCTATACTAAATGGACAGAAATAGGTGTTTTAAGGGCGTCATTCATCTGCCCTATGACCTATGGTAGACCTCAGGAAGACATGACTTTCATCTGTAGCTCTGGGCATTATATTAATTATCCCTCCAATGACTGTCAAGCGAGCTTGGGTTAATGGGGATGGCAATGTTTAATGATTTGAAGAATATTCTTTTCTAACTAAAGATGTCCTTTATTCCTCTCATCATATTCTTATGACCTCAAATCCATATAATACAACAAAGAATGCTGGATTTTGAAGAACAGATGTAAAGAAAGGGTCACCTTCTTCCTTAGGGCAAGAGCCACATCCTAGGAGCATCTGGCTATTTTCTACCTTACAAATCTCCAGTTACTGAAAATGAAAGTCCAAAAGCAATGTCCTCAGTCTCTCCTGCGTGCTTCCTTAGGAATCTTGTTATTTATGTAGCTTTTGGCCTTTCAAAGTATTTAAATTTATGGAGTTTATCTTGTTACAGTGCATTGAGGAGGCTGCTTTATGGCTTGTGGCATTAGGAGATGTACACAGTGAATGCATCTGTGGCATGATTTCCGTTGAGTGAAGGAGACTGAAAACAAAAAGCAGGATATTTGCTTCTGCTACTAAGGTGTGAAAGAACCTCCATTCCAGCTCCTAAATCTGCATATTTTACCACAGGCACCTGCCAATCAAAATTTTCCACACTGGGTACCCCCCTTGTTTCATCAGTGGTGAAAGCATTTTCATGCTCACTTATTATCCCCAGCTGCTAAGCTTTCAGTGGACAACATCACTCCAGCCTCCTTCAAACCCAGATATACTGTCCTACAAAACCAACCAGAGATACCTTTAAAGTCATCCTATTTGGTGGCCTTTTTGAAGTCAACAAGGAAAACAGCGATGTTTGAATAGCAGATTTACTCTGATCACAGAATCATACAGAATCACAGAATGTCAGGGATTGGACGGGACCTCGAAAGATCATCCAGTCCAATTCCCCCGCCGGAGCAGGAACACCCAGATGAGGTTACACAGGAAGGTGTCCAGAGTAGGAGACTCCACAACCTCCCTGGGCAGCCTGGTCCAGGCTCTGTCACCCTCACTGAGAAGTTTCTTCTCAAATTTAAGTGGAACCTTTTGTGTTCCAGTTTGTACCCATTGCCCCTTGTCCTATCATTGGTTGTCACTGAGAAGAGCCTGGCTCCATCCTCCCGACATTCACCCTTTACATATTTATAACCATTAATGAAGTCACCCTCTTGATGTCAGAGGGCACAGGGCATTTATCCTTCTGTCCATTTGATTCCTTTCAGCCATCCAAGTATGAGTGTTTTTTACAGGGTTATGGCATGTTTGGCAATTTGGTGTTGTCATGGTTTAACCCCAGCTGGTAATTAGGACCACGCAACTGCTCACTCATCCCCAAAGTGGGATGGGGGAGTGACTCGAAATGGAGAAAAGGAAAAGAACAAATAGGTTGAGATAAGAACAGTTTAATAGGACAACAAAGAACATCTAATAATATATAATAATAATCTATTCTAATAATAATAGAATATACGAAACAGCTCCCTCCCAGCTTCTTGTGCAACTACAGCCTTCTTGTTGAAAAGTCCTTAACTTCCTATAAACATTGCTTGGCAACAAACAGAACACCAGTATATTATCAACATTCTCCTCATACTACATCCAAAACACAGCACTATACCGTCTACTAGGAAGAAAATTGACTCTGTCCTAGAGAAAACCAGGACAGGTGTACTATAAGATATCATTTATTTACACTCTAATTCCTTAAACAATTCAAATTTATTTGAGTGTCTGCACGGATGTGTGTGAATTTTTCCAGTTGTGACTACATGTGCACAAAGCCTCTTCTTTCCTGACTTAATCAGCTAATTCCCAAACATTCATTTCCTCTGTGTTGGTTTTTATGATTTAGTTTGTAGAATTTTATTATTATTGTTATTATTTAAAATTAATGTAATGGTGCTTAACAGACCTGTGATTTATGGCCCTGAAGGAAGAACGCTGCTTTTTATCCACAGCAAGGGTACACTGCCAGAAGTTGCAGCCCAGTCTAATCTGGAACGAACAACTGCGGAACAGGTGGAGATGCTCAGATTTAAGATCTGTTACCATTCAGGCATTCAGCCCACTAAAGCTACTGACAAGATGATTCATTATTAAGTCTCTTAAGTATTGTTAATTAATGGTAATGATTATGATTTCACTTCCAGTGACTGAGGAACTAGGGTTTCATTTTCCTCAGCCTCATTTCTTTTCCCACTCTTTTATGCATTGGAATATTTTTCATGTGTTTTGCAGCCGTGGAAATGAAAATTTGTCCTCCTCACCCTTGTCACTCGCAACATAACAGTTTAATGGCTCAGTGGTCATGGATGTCCTACGCTTCCCATCAGCTGTTGCTGAAGACCTCTGTCAGAAACTAAGAGTGCTTTGCCCCTGGAAGGATGAGACCTCCACATAGGGCAAAATTAATTACGTTAGAAAACACAAGTATTTCATGTCTTGCTAGGCAGCATACTTTCTCCACCAAAAGACAGGAATGGCTGTTTATATAAAGCATATAATAAAAAGCAAATTATAAATTCTTCCTCCCACCTTCTGGCAGGTGACTGCTGAATGTGCAAGTCACATGGAGATTTCAATGTTTAGCAGCCAGTCACAGATTTATCCATTCTGAGTTGGTTCATTCCTTTACAAGGGTTTTTTTCACAGTATTCTATGGGAAAGATGCATATATCACTGGCATGCTACCTGATAAACCACTTTTCTTTGCTTGGGCTGACTGATTCACTGGTGAACCTCCAAATCTTGCAATGAGCAAGACAGTGAATAATTATTTCCTGATGATACTCTTTCCACCATTCATAAGTTTATAAACCCCCATTAATCATGTACTTTCAAGTGATGTCTTTTCAAGTAAGAAAAAATAAGAGTATGAACTCATTCAGACTTTTCATAGGAAAGATGTAAGCTGAGGAGCTTCATTTGAGACAAACTTTCAGGGACAGAAGCATCTCCAGACATCCTGAGCAGATCTGATGTTGTTTGGCAGCACGTACACTGTGTGCAATGACAGTTGCGATGGTGTTATCTGATGTCCTGAAAAAATAGAATAAAAAAAGAAGTTCTGAAGAGCGTGTTGGAGAAGCATCCTTACTGGGCTAAAACTAATCCCATCATCCAGTTAAACCTCTATTTAAGTCCCCACCAGCCACATACAAAGCTGATAAGAGGTAAGGAGATTCATCAAACCATACAAAGTCAGAGATGTGATCATGTTTTTCATGTTACTAGTTCTGCTAGAGTAACACACTACAAAACGGGCATTGCTGCATCAAAAGCCTATATGCCTATGGTGTTCCCACTAGTGCTAGGAGCCACTGGGCAGGAAAAATTAAAACAACAACAAAACCCAAAAACAAGCCCAAATAAATCCAAACCAAACCAACCAAACAAAAAAACGAAAACAAAAAACAACAAAAAACAAACAAGCAAACAAAAAAATCCCAAACACAGTGCCACCAAATTCACATTTCTGTGTGTTATGTTATTTCAGATACTCAGTTGTTCACAGTAGAAAAATTCAAATTGCAATTTTTTTCCTTCTGAAGGGATACAAGTTAAAATCATCTTTCAGAAGTTGAATTAAAAGTTGAAATCTAGCTCTGCTTTTCTGTTAGAAATTTTACTAACTAGGATCTTAATGATGCCATTTCTAAATTCAAAGGTAAGCGCTCACAGATTTAACAGGGTGGATGTATTTACAGTGCAGATGATCAGAGTGAATAGCATGTTTACTTCTAATGATCATCCTGCTACAGGATAACAGCCCATTAGCTACACGAGCTGAGTAGCTCTCTTTGTTTGGCAGTGATTCAGTAAAGAAGTATCCAGGTTCAAACCCTGATGAAGATGCAAATCTGAGATCAGACATGCCTGAATGCAATTGTTGCTGCCTGAAAAATTTTAGGTCACCTGGGATTTTTCTTGAAAACAGTATCACAAATTTAAAACAGTAGGAAATTAGTTTTCTCTCCTTTGGAATGAATGACTTCCCGTGCCTTTTCCCTCCTGACTGAAATGTCAATGCAAGTCTCTGAAATGAGAGAACACATACCCAAGGTCTATAAATAGGGTGAAAAAATCATACACAAGATATCCCAGTATATTAAAAACCTAGAAGGAAATATTTGCAATATCCTGTAGAGAATATCAGAATTAAGGATCAGTATGTGTTACTCGAGCTGCAAAGCCACATGCAGTAAGTAGGCTGGCATAGTACGTTCTTGCAGATAATACTCCTTTATATCCCAGGGCTAGAGAACAAATGAAAGGCATGCTAAGACGGAGACAATGCTTTTAAATGTTTGCCACTTTGAACTCTTAATTCATGTTATTATGACTTCAAAACCACCTGCCACCCAAAAGAGAACATGGAACAATACCATGCACAGAGGGTTTGTTTATTTCCCTGCTTTTTAACCATGATGAGTTTTGATTCAGCTTTGGAAAGAATTTAAAAGAGGGACCAAATTCTGTCTACATTAAACAATCCCAGAGAGAACTTTGTGTTTCTGTATCCCTATATCTCTCTGGTCCAGAAAATGACCCAGTCCCTTCAGTTTAGTGGAATGATGCACACCACTGTGATTTATTTGCAACCCACAATATGGATTGCAATATGGAAGTGCTTATGGCTAGATAAGAGAAGAAGATTGAAAGGGACCTTGTCACTGAAGCTCTGACTTGGCCAGCAACCATATCACATACTCAAAGGAGCTGCTTTGTTGCTAAATTGTAAAAGAGGCTCTGACTGAGTGGGTAATCCCCACATTGGCCAAGAAAGAATCACAGAGCTGCCAGGGGCTTTGCTTTGTCCATTTCCACTCTACCTCCATAAGCACAATTTCTTCTCACAGTGAAGACCTGTTTCACCCATAAACCAGGCTGTAAACCCCCAGCCTGTCCTCTGGCACACAGTGACTTAGTGTACCCCCATGTTCCCTTTCCTGGGGTCAGGTGGACATAACTGGCTTCAACACCCTAAAGCCCAGCCCAGCAGGAAGTGTCCTGAGTTCCTTTTTTCATCATCCTGTGGGCTTCAGAGGTTCTCCAGCATCTCTGAGGATAGAAAATGAAGGGTTGTAGGGTTCAGCTTACCAAAATTTGGCCTTGAGACAGCTCTTCTTGTCCCAGAGTAGATAAATTGAAGGCTAAACTCAGTGTGAAAGCTGCGTGTGAAAGCCTTGGTAAAAGAAGTAAAGCCTGGAGAGGTCTGTGGCTTTGGTTCCTACCAGTGCAGACATCATTAGGACATTATGTTTCTATGCTGGCTGTTGAAAGAGTTGCTGAGTGTGTCCCTCTGCCTTAAGAGAGTGACAGCTAAGTAAGATCCTGAGGGCTTTGGTGTCAATCAGGAAACATTGCAATGGTCTGCTGTGAACACTGGAAGAAAAAGGTCTCATAGTCCTAAAAGCAAATGATCTTTCCATTGAGATTTACAGAGTAAGACGATCTATCATAATGTGTACATATCCTAGCAGAATCTATAAATCCTTTATCTTAGCCCAATCCAGGATGCTTTCTGTAATGTGATGTTTCCCAGCCTCCTGGTACAGCCTCCATCTCAAGAATCTGAAATTTCTCTTGCTCATTAGCCTGCAAATGGGCAAATGGCCCATTTGGTGAAACACCCTGCAGATGTGGGGAAAATTTAGCCAACAGATCATCATGGTAATGATTTCCCAGCATCGCAGAAACAAAGGCACAATTAAGGGATGGGAAACATCTGAATTATTTGCTGATGGTGAAAGGAAGAAAATTGGATTCATGTTGTCCAACTTTGAATATGGGATAATGATGTCACCCTCCTTTCCCTGGGCCACAAAACTTGGCTGTTGTCATTAGTTTCTTCAGTCCTTCTATTGTTTTCTCAAGAAGCTGCAAATTGTTTTCATGAGTAACTCCAATTAACCGCAACAGAGCCATTACACTCATGATAGCAAAGGACCGTAACTGTATGAAGTCATTCAGCTTTCTTGAGGGGTTTTGGAATGGCACTGAAGTTTAGGAAAATTTTCTTTGGAGTTACTAGTTGGGGAGACAAGGCAGTGGGGACCTCCTCTAGAAAAAGAATAAATAAATAAATAAATAAATAAATAAATAAAGACATAGAAACTTTTCTCTGGCGGTCCTCCTTGGAGTATTCTTCAAATTGTGCTTCAAAAGAACATGGGTCTTACAAATCAGAGAGGAACCAACTCTTTTATCACTGGTGCACAGCAAAACTTTGCTGGAAATCTTATAAGTTTGTGTTTCCATCTGGAGCTATCATAAGAGGGCAATCAGAATTCAGCACCCAAAAATCAGAGGAAATATTTGGATTTAATTTTGTGCATCAGATTTCACAGTCTTCAGTTACCATGATCCCAAAAATAGTAACATTTTGAAAATTAGCTCCTAAGAATTTGGAAAACTCTCTGAAGACACAGTATTGAACATAAAACAAGATCCCAATCCGGTATTTTTAGTTTTATCTTTAGAAGTGGATTGAGTAAGGTTGAAGGATAAACTTGCTGCCAGTCCCTGAACAGGAAAACAAAACAACATATTGGCTCTCTTCCTTCTAAATTATCACTATATGTTCTGTGCACAAAATAAAGTATGAACCTGGGGGTTAATGTGATCACATAATTAAAGACTACTTCAAAATATGATCCAAGTCATACGCTTTTATTTACTTGCTGTAGTTGAGATTTTTATTGTTTATCCATGCCCTAGCAAATGCCTGAAGGCAACAGTTTTAGTTTTAAGAGACTTCAAACGTATCCTGGGAGATTTTTGCCAGCATTGGAGTCAGGTTATTTTGCATTATGGCTGGAGAAAAAGAGAAAGTGAAGGTGAAATAGTGACAGAGATGGTGGGAAGACAGAGGTGGTGGGAGACATTGCATACCCTGCCAGGATGAGTTAATAAAACAGCTAAGTTAGAAACAAAACAAAATAAAAAAGAAACAATCAAACAATACCTAAGCTCCAATTTCCTCAGAGATAATGAGGAAAACTGTATCTTTTATGGACCATGAAAGGAGACAGTGTGGGGTCCTTCATAACCCCCATTTGTGGGGTTAGAAAATCAGAGCAATGAGCCATGAAGATGTTGCAGGCAGAAAATCTAAGGAAAGCTGAGAGGACAAAGTATCAGAAAGTTATGTCAAAGAGAAGACTGTAATGTAATGTGATCATAAAACTGAATCTTCATACCATAAGGAACTTTAAGACCTTGCCATCTGTCCTGGATGGGCATCAGAACATGCAGGAAAAGTACTGACAAAATGAACAAAATCATAAGAGAGCAAGGAAAGTAACTTGGAAATATGAAAACATATCAGGAGATAATGGCAGATCATATTTCCTTTCAACTGGACAGAGGAGAAATGAACTCTTTTGATATTGTCATAACACACTAATGTACATTGCTTTCATTAAAATATATAAATATAGCATTGCAATTATATCAAACATAATTCAGAAATCATAAGTAAATGACAGGTCAGACTAGTTCCTTCAAATTAGCAAAATGAAAAGGAACAATTCAATGATCCACTTGATCACCTTCATACTGAAATGTTAGTTTCCCACAAAAAGTTCATAAAATACACATTTTTTAAATAACTTTTTTTTTTTTTTTTTTTCACTGAGCTCTGTTCAAATTGCACTAGATGTTGCTAGGTTGAAAAAAAATAGGCACATAAGAAAGTCTTGCCATAAAAGCACAATAAAGGAAATAATCATGAGAGCTTCCTATTGTTTTATTAGAAAATTAATCTGAACACAAATAAAGGATTTTTTGGCTTAGATAATTATAATGTTGTTTTGTCAGTAGTGGAAGGGATTCTGAACACCTCAGTGGAAAAAAAAATAACAAAACAAAAAAACAAAAAAAACAACAACAACAACAACAACAAAAAAAGACTACAATTGGTCATGTTAACGTGCTTGCTGGAAATTGAAAGATTGAAAGCGAAATGTCAAGGATGGGCTGAAAGAAGTATGGGGTGAGCTATGAGACGGTATGAGGTGGAGACAGACCCAGGAAGGTAGGGATCATATCCAGTAGACCAGGTAGAGTTACCTCCCTTGATCTTTTGGTCACGCTGCTTTTGATGCAGCCCAGGACACGGTTGTTTTTCTGGGCTGCAAGTGCACATTGCCAGGTCATGTTGAGCTACTCATCGGCCAACACCCCCAAGTCCTTCTCCTCAGGGCTGGTCTCAATCCATTCTCTGCCAAGCCTGTGTTTGTGCTTGGGATTGCCCTGACTCATGCATAGGACCTTGCATTTTGCATTTTTGAACTTCATTAAGTCCACAATGGCCCACTCCTTGAGCCTGCCAAGGTCCCTCCAGATGGCATCCCTTCCCTCCAGTGTGTCAACAGCAGCACACAGCTTGGTGTCATCAGCAACCATGCTGAGGGTGCACTCAATCCTACCATCCATGTCATTGACAAGTCATCATTGTTCACTAATTAAAAAAAAGGGAGGAGGAGGATCCTGTGACTGGGTGTGAGGGTTCCCAGGGAAAGACGAGCAGAAAGATGAATCCTGTGAATCCACTTTAAGACTTGGGAGAACCCCTGAAGGACAGATGATGAGCCCATCAAAGGTGAACTGGAAAATTAAGACTTGTGAGAAGACAGAACTACAAGAGCTGAAAGGGGTCAAGATTTCAAGAAAGAGATGAAAGAAAACCTGTGCAGTACATGAATCAGAGAGTCTGCGCAAAATTTAGCCTTCATTCTTTGTACATTCCTCTTTTTTGTTGTTGTTATAGTAAAGAAAATGATCTTCCAGGAAGTCATTACATTGATTCTCTGTCACATTAGCCCATGCTGAAAACGAAGGTCCTGTCAAGTGAAACAATAGAGATGAAAGATTTGATTTTCCTCTCTTTCAGTATTTGATGTAGGCTATTACAGCTTAGGTATCTTTACTAAGAATTAAATTTTGCTCTAGGTGTTAGCATTATTGATTCTCTCTCAATTATCTGGTTCAGTATTCTCCTCCCAGCTTGTTCACACAGTTGCTGGTATGTTTTAGGGCATCACCCATTGAACAAACCATCATGGCATAAACAAAGGTGTGGTACTTAAACAACACCTATCAGGTACTCTGGAGTGAGGCAAGATGTTCAGACTCTTGCTTTGTAATAAGCAGAGCCTTTGCAATAAGGAGTCCAACATTGGGCTTAACTTACGATGGTGTGTGTCTACATCTGACATCTCCAGCAGAGAAGGAATCATTGTAAATACAGACCTAGAAAAGAATAGTTTCCTGGGTTAAGAAGATAATGTCAGTTGTTATTTTTTCTTTTTTGACACACATCAGTAACGTCCTCTCTAAAAGAGTTGCTTTTGGGGATCTATTTGTTTTGCTGGATGTCATTCTTAAGTAAACCCTACACACCTGATTCTAAGTCCCTGTGTTTGAAGAGTCTGCCCTGTTTTCTATAGCTATGTCTCTCCCACTTTCTCTCTGGTGGTTGCTCATTACCTGAGGCTGTGCTAGTTGAACTCTCTAGCAGGAGTTTTTTGTCTGTTCTTTGATATCAAGGGAACAGGCAATTTGGCAGTACAGCTGTTTGAAAATGCTGCGCTGGGAGATTTCAGCTTTAATAGCTCATTGCAGGATTTGTTTGTTTTTGTTCTGTAATTACTTCTCATTTTGAAATGTGTGCTACTCATTATAATACATGACACGTAAAGAAATAATTCATCATGAAACAGAGTTGAAACTGAAAAAAAAAATGCACTACATTTTCAAAACTTTCTTTTTCCCTTTTGGATTTTTATACTTCCACTGTAAACATGTGTTCCAGTCTAGAATGTTGATCTTTGCTTCAAAACAGATTAGCATTTATCATACAAAGGATATTCTGAATTTCTCTCAGCTCTAATAAGTAGATTGAGAAATCAGTGATGGCTCTTTAGTTTAAGGGAAAGCAGGATGTTTTAATCAAGGCATGGTTCTCCTTTTTCAGGCATTATCCTGAGCTGTAGTGAGATGCTGTTCTAAGGGAAAGGATATTTTTTAAGTTACATTCACGTTCTGTTGCCACTGAATATCCTGCAACCAAGCAGATTCCACTCTCTTTCTGTAAGAAGCTGAAACAGGTGAGAATTAGTGCATCCACCTGGTGTTTCACCTTTAAAAGAGTGTAAACCAATATTGACCTATTTTCATGCTTAAAAATCTCCTACTTCCAGGTCAGTGTCCTGTGTCTGTCACGTTGCAGTGTCTACCCTCTTTGTTCTTCATTAGTACCCATTCCCCTCTTTGCTTGTTAGTCTATTTGCTTGGACATAAGCATAACAAATGGACAACGTGCTGTCCCTGGGAAGACCACACACATTCACAAATAAGATTTGTGAGATCTTACTGCTATGGCTTGGCACCACCTTGCTCTGCCATTCTGCACCCATAGAATCATAGAATAGGTTGGGTTGGAAGGGACCTTCAAAGCTCATCCAGTGCCACCGCTGCCATGAGCAGGGACATCTTCACCAGCTCAGGTTGCTCAGAGCCCTGTCCAGCCTGGTCTGGGTTGTCTCCAGGGATGGAGCATCCACCACCTCTCTGGGCAACCTGGGCCAGTGTTTTACCATCATCACTGTAAAAAATGTCTTCCTCATGTCTAGCCTGAATCTCCGCTCTTAGTTTAAAACCCTTGCCCCTTGTCCTTGCTTACAGCAAGTAACACAGGTTTGCAGCACAGCCCTTCTATTTGAAGTTTGTCCTCCACGCTGCAGCCACTCATGAGCAGACAGCAAAGCAGGAATGCCAGATTTCACACTGACACAGGCATCCATCCTACTGACTGCCATCAAGGTGACAGATTTGATCACAGGCTGATGATTGACAGAGGTGACTTCTTAAACCGCTGCAGCAAGATTAGGCAGAGCTCCTTTGTCAGTTCTCTCCAGCTGTAAGCAAGGAACATTTTGGCAGGCAGCTGCCCTGACTGCTCACACTGTCTGTCTCTCACACACACAAACATGTGTGTGCACAGTCAAATCCACTGAAGGAATCACTAGGCAGATGTACATGCAACAGCTCCTAAACTGTGTTTTTATTTTGCAGTCACAACAGTCAGCACCAAAGGAATTACACATTGATCAAAATTATTGCACAATTAAGGCATGATAATGAGCATCCAATACTTCAGCTGGTGTAATTACAGTGTAATATCACTTAAAGCCATGCTGCCGGGTGATTAAGCAGGGTGCTGGAACATCATTCCAACACTTTACAGAGCTGCAGCTATGTAAACCTGGGGAGGAACAAAAGTGGAAACTGGAAATTGAAATGTCACTAGCAGTCTCATCTATTGTGCATAAAAGTGGCTTTCCAAAGGATACCTAGCAAGACCTAAGCATGTCATCAGTACTTTCTGATGACACATGGGTGATGACTCTATGTTGTTGATCAGCACAGCTCTTCATACAGCCAAGACCATGTGTTGTGTGATACCAAATAACTCATTGAGTTGATAATCTCAGCTTGAGAATTAATATTAATTTCCTCAAATATATGTGGGCCTGAATCCAAGTGCAGTTAGTAACAGTTGCATACCACTCCAAGTTAGACAGAATCAGGTGTTGACATGCTCCAGGCTGGTCCTAGCAATGAATTTGTTTTATGTGCGAATACTCAACTGGTTAGAGGCAAATGCTTTGACTCATAATTTGGGTCAAACACATAGTTCTTACAGGAGACAAGAACTATAACAAGAAAGAAGAAAAGTATATTCTTTATGATGAAACAATATATTCATTATCACCCACCTGAGGCAATATTTATTTTTTTTTTAATTTCAAAATGTAACATACTAAAACAGCAAGAGCAATACTGAATATGGGAATTCTGAGTGGCCTACTGACTTTCTGTGCCCTAGCTTGTTTTGATACTTTATATTTGAAGAGGGGATAAAGGGGCAGAGTTTGGTTATAACCAGATCAATTCAAAGGTGCTGGAACAAGAAGAAGAAACTGAAGATACCAGTCAGAATTCATCATGCTGGCAGAGTGTAGGAAACAATTTTATTCTTTTCACTGGCCATGTTGTCTTGGCTGTGGATAAAGCTCTTAGGATGGTGACAATCAGCTTGTCTTACAAGTGTAAATACGGATTTAGAGAATATTTAGGGTTCAAGTGGCAGTCTCAGTTTTGTGTGCATAGCATAAGGAAGGTGGATGGGTCCTGCTAGTTGTGCTTGTGAAAAAGTTAGGCACATATGTAAGAAATTGTGCATGTTTAAAGCTCTCTGTGCTTCATTTGTAAATGAAATCTGTATCTTCATTCCGTACATAGCATGCCAAAGTGAGAGGATCCAAACAAAAACTTTGCCTCTTTTGTACTTCCAGTGTTGCAAATGGTAATAAAAGTTTGGATCTTCTTTCAAAATGTAGACCTAACTACCTTCAGCAACATCATTTCATGGAGCAGTAATGATCCAATGGAGGGTGACTCAAGAGCCAAGCACCATTTAAGATGTCGACTTGTTTCGTTAAAATTACATTTCCGTCTGCTCAAGGGGGAATCTCAGAATTAGGACACGTAAATAACCAGATTTATAAAGGGACTGTTTTACTAAGTTGAATGTGTCTGAAGCTTCCTGAAACTTCAAAGTGCTTCACTATTCTTTAGTTGTAAAAAGCGTAGGCAACTATGTTGATCCAGTCAACTATGTTGTGTTTCATCTCAAGTAATTTTCAGGGGTTAGATCTAGCACTGTATCACTTGACTTAAATTTAGGTGTATATGAGAGCATAAACTTGTAATTAGTGAAGAACTAGTCAGTTCAGTCTACCGAGACTAGACAACTAATAATCTGAAAAATCACTAGGGACACAAGTTATGTGTATAAGCATATGCTTTTAGTATGACATGAGATGCCCCAGGTTATGCTCTCCAGATTTCAGCTGAGGCTCCAGGATGGCATGGACCTCCAAAAAGTCTTTGTCAGTTGAAAGGTAATGACTTGAGGATCTGAGGTCTCTGAATTTGCTTTAGACCACTAGCTTTTGGCCACTGAAACCCACCCTTGATGTCTACCTCACGTGTTCTGAAATTTCTCCTAACCTCACCACTATATTGGTTAAAGGAGATTCAGTTGTTTCAGCAAAGGTGACCTGGTGCTATGTGAGATGCCCTAAGATTTCTTCTGTGGATGTCTGGTTTATAAAAAAAAACATCCACAGGGAACATCCCAGATCCCAAGACTTCTGTCTTTGTAGTGCTAGGCTGGACAGTTTCCCAGGTTTCCATAGCAGCCAATGGCAATCTTGTGTTTATTTTGGTTGCAGAAAATAGATATTTAGTGATATTTTTGATGCATTGGGGTAACCTTTCTGGATACAGTTAGTAGTGCAAAAGAGATTCTGTGCCGCATCTGCCAGCTTCCCATGTAAGGTCTTAGGGTATCTCAGATGGCATCATAAATCTGTGCAGATAAATAAAGTCAATGCGTTTAGAAGGAAATTAACCTGGAGAAATACAAGAGTTTGTTTTAGGATGAGGTGAATTGACCTTAAAATCCACTTACACTATTAACTGTTTCCCTATTAACTATAAAGGCAACCCATGGTCACTTCCACACCTATAGCCACCTAGCTGAAATGCTGTTAACACCCACATCTAATTAGATAAATTATACCATTAGCAACAGGCCTATTTGTATAATAGACAAATTACAAGTATGTGCTTGCAGCCCAGAAAGCCAGCTGTATCCTGAGCTCCATCAAAAGCACTGTGACCAACAAGTCAAAGGAAATGATTCTCCCCCTCTGCTCTGCTCTCATGAGACCCCACCTGTAGTACTTCATCCGGCTCTGGAGACTCCAACATAAGAGGACGTGGACCTATTGGAGCGAGTCCAGAAGGGGGCCACAAAGACAATCAGAGCGATGGAACAGTTCTGCTATGAAGACAGACTGAGAGAGTTGGGGTTGTTCAGCCTGGGGAAGGCAGATCTTATGGCAGTCTTCCAGTAACTAAAGGGGACCTACAAGAAAGATGGAGAGGGACATCTTACAGGGGCATGTAGTGATGGGACAAGGGGTAATGACTTTGATCTGAAAGAATGTAGATTTAAATTAGATATAAGGATGAAATTATTCACCATGAGGGTGGTGAGGCACTGGAACAGGCTGCCCAGAGAAGCTGTGGATGCCCCATCTCTGGAAGTGTTCAAGGTCAGGGTGGATGTGGCTTTGAGCAACCTGGATTAGTGGAAGGTGTCCCTGCCCATGGTGGGGGGATGGGAACTACATGATTCTTTAAGGTCCCTTTCAATGCAAACCATTCTATGATTCCATGAATGGCCTTGGTTTAGGGAAATACAGAGTTTTGTCTGTAACTGGGATCCTTACATATACCTCCTTGGCTCCAGGAGCCACAGAACACACAAAAAGTAAATTACTTCCTTGGAAGAAGAGTACAGATCTTTTTTTGACAACTCTTTTCTCACCTCATTATTTCTCCATCACAATAACTAAATCTGTCATATTTCTGACAGAAAGCTGCAAGAGAAGCATGTTGCAAGCAGCTGGTCTTCACAGAGCTGTTGATTCCCTCCTCCTCACTCCACTCTCCAATGTAGAAACCACAAACAAAGCAAAACAAAGCAGAACATACATTTTCTTCCACCTGCACAGGTTTGCCAAAGAACCAGAGAATTTCACTGAAAAGTTAAGAAATGTGAGACTAGATAATGAACTAACAAATAGCTGGATGATGCAATGTGTGAGTGGGATTCCTGAGCTGGTATCTAAGGAAGAAATCGTGTCATGGATGGGTTACCTTCCTTCCCTCACTTGACTTCTGGGCTTAGGCATTTGCTGGCTGTGCTTTGAGATCCACAGGTGACAAGCAATGTATGGGAGCTAGGAGCTGTGGATGACACTGAATCTAGAAAAAAGTAAAATGTTATGTGATAAAAGGCTCATCTCTGCTCAGCAAAGGAGAGCAGAGACCTTCAAGAGCTTGGAGTCCAACCAAGGTTTAAGAGCATAGCAATGGCAGGCCACATGCAACCAGTTTGCTTCTCAGGCCCTGTTCTTCACCTGATCGGTGCAGTCTGGTTTGTCCTCTCATTAATGTCATTTTTTAACTATTTTCCTGGGTGAAGGACTCTCAGTTCTGTGTGTATGCAAGTATATGGGTTTTTCAGTGCAGTAACTGGAGAAAATATCCATGTGTCCACCATGCCAGCAACTGGCATGAGCACAAGTGTTCAAAGGAGGTTGTGAACATTAACAAGTCATCTGCCATGGGGGCTTGGAATTTCCTGAAGGCCCATTTGTGTGTGTATGTGTACATCTGTGAGGGACACATCTGGAGAAACTGGGATCCATGGGGAGCTACTGGGTAGACTGTATCTTAGTCTATTTATAAGAGGGATCCATGTTGTACATGCATATACACATTTCCCACTAAGAGACCTTGATCTTCATCAACCAGAGGGGAACACGACAAAGGATTTTCTACCCACATCTTTCACAGCACCTCAGATCAGAGGGCCCACAACTACATGGGCCATATTGTCCTTCAGCCTCACTGATCATAAAGGCAGGTTAAGCAGGAAAGGAGATGGCTGGTCTCACTACTATGAACCCTTAACCAAAATGTCACACATGACCTGTCCAGAGTATAAAATATTCCCTGTCAGCAGTGGTTCTCTACAAAACCTGGTTTTGCCTCTTTCGCTGTAAGAGGTTTAGAGAGTTGGATGCATTGCATTAACTGTTTGACATTTATATCAAGAAGCGGTGGTGCCTCTTAAACCAACAGATTTTAGAGCAAACTATTCCTTTGGAAGGAGTGAAAAAAAAAAAAAAAGATTTGGTGTTTACATAGGAAAACCTATATCCTGCTGCTTCTGGCATATAAATTGAGTCACTTTTCACACCACTCACTCTCAAGAGGAATGACCATTTCTTGTTAAGCCTTTCCAACCTTTCTCCACAACCAAATAATAAACTCACACCTGAAATATCTCCTTAGGAAATGCAACTTTAAAAAAAAAAATCACGAAGGATTTTGACAATAATTTATACATGTTTAGACAACCAATAAAACTTGGAGTTAAACGAAGCCCACAGCAAGGAGAACCCCCATGCCCTAGCAAGCAAATTGTTTAGGGAAACAGTTTGCATTATGAATATATTAAGCTATAAGGACATCATTCCTTGTTGGTCTTGGTATTCCTCTGATGTCATTATCAGGGTAGACATGACAAATAATATTTTATGTCTATGAATGATAATCAGCACACTGCACAGCAGTCATCCTTATTGATTTGATTAAGGGCTTTGATCTGGAAAATTACCAATTAATGCTATCTAAATTAGTCTCCGTGGGATTGGACAGAGCAGCAGGAAAATAATTCTCTAGTAAAGCTAGTGATTGGACACAAAACCCATTTGTTTAATCATGCTAAATCTGAAGAGAAAATATTCAATTTGGAGGTCTCCTGCAGGTCAGTCTTCAGTGCCTCATTAGTCATTAATGACTGTACTTTAATGCTACTGTCTCATATTACATATGAATTTTACAGAGGTTTAATTAAAAAAAAAAAAAAAAAGAAAAGAAAGAAAGAAAGAAAAAAAAAAGAAGAAAAAAGAAAAAAAAAAGAAGTATTTCCTAAACAACTGAGAGTCTGTGACAACCGGATCCACTTCAAACAGCAAGATCAGGCAAAAGCATCTTTGCCAGGAGACCTGCTAACCTGGCAAGGAGGGCTCTGAACGAGGTTTGCTAGGGGATGGAGAGCAACACCCTGGGGTAAGCAGAAGAACATGTATGAGAGGACGCAAGCAAAGCACCGGGCAGCAGAAGATGATCTCTGACTCTCCCCTGATGAAGTGCATCTCGAGTACCTATACCTGAAGGTGGCAACATCAGAAACGAAGAGGAAAAATGGAAAACCTGTGTGCAGTAGCAGAGCTATGACATTGGAATTGCAGAGATCTGGACAAAACTTGCATTGCTGGAGCACTGTGATGAACAGATGCTTTTTCAAGGAGAGACAGGACTGATGGTAGGAGGGTTTTCTTCCCTCCTGTGTGGTTCTGGTGGGGAACAAGTTGAAGATGAGACAGCAGTGCACTCTTGCAGCAATGAAAACTAAATGCATATTGGACCACACTAACAATAGCACAGCCAGAAGGCTGAATGCAATGGTGTTTCCCCTCCATTCAACAGTGGTGAGGCTGCATCTGCAGCACTGTCCCACTAGAAAGAAGACATGGAGAAGATCCAACAGAGATCCACTCAAACAGCGAGAAGGCTGGAGATTTAAGAGTTGTGTGAAGAAGCTTAAAGACACAGACTTGTTTAGCTAAAGGATAACTAATTGCAGTCTTCCAAAACATATAGACGAGTTACAGTGAGACAGGATCCCTTCAGAGATGCACCATGAAATGACTGGAGGCAGAGATCACAAATGTCAGCACTATTTGGAAATCAGAAAAAAAAAAATTCTTCATCGCATAAATGGTTAGGAACACATACAAGGGTTGGAGAGCCTGTGATATCTCAAATATTTTCAAATTTCACTGCACCAGGCTGTGAGCAAGGAGGTTTAGCTTGAAAATAGCCTTGTTTTCAACAGAAGGTTGGACTATCGAATTCCAGATGTCCTTTCCAACCTAAATGAATCTCTGATCCCCCAGTGGCCTGCAGAGTAACTCAGCAAATAAACATTGCTAAGAATTCGGCTCTCCCCTCATAGCAGTGGCATGACTTGTCTGAAAGCTCCCACAACATATTTTTCCATTTGGAATGCTATGACTTCTAGTAGTGAGTAAAACACAGACAAACAAGGAGCTGGAGGTGTCCAAGTACCATTTTTTACTGGAGTTCTCAGTCTCACCTCTACAAACCACATGAAGTTACCTGAGAGTTGGACGTTAGCATATATTTTCCATGGTCATAATGAGTCATAATGAAGTTGTGGAAAGTAATACCAAAACAAGATCATAGAAGTTTTTTATTGGGAGAAATCAAAATACACATAAATTTTATTCTTGCATTTCCATGCCTTCAAGGGCTTGTAACCTAAAAGTAGTACAGTACTGCATGGCAAGTGGAATCATTCACCAGATGTTCCTCTTAAGTGTGAAATAGCTTGTTTGATGCTTTTATCTTTTCAGCTACATCTTGGAAGTCCCCCCTAAAAAGTGTAATTCACTGCAGAGCTTCTGCCGGTAAGGACTCGACATGAATGCAGTATCACAAAGGATTTTCTCTGCTGCATCACTTAACCAATTAACTCAGAGCGGTGGATGGCTTAGTGCCCTGCACAAGCCCTTCCCCTCACCTCAGTGAGAGACAAGTGAAGATCTCAGGGTTTGATCTGTTGATCCTGATGTTTACTGCTACTATTACCAGCCTGAAAGATGGAATATAAAATCCAAGGCTTTTAATGCCTAGCTTTAATTTCTGTGCATCCCCTTGGCTGTTTGTGCTGAGAATATACTGAATTGTTTCTGGGGGTATTTTTTGGAGGGACTTGAAAGTGAACCCATAGGAGCACATTATTGGAATACAGCCATTCGTTAGCACAAATTACCTCTTGTTCTGACCACCTCCCATCTTCAAAGCACCTACTGAGACAGGGAAGTGAAGATATGAGCTTTGCCATGGCAACGTAACACTTTCTAGTGAAATTAAAACCCAAATGGAAAAGGATAGCAGGCTCAGTTGCAAACAGAAACCGCACTTTTCCTTTCAAATTAAGCTGATAAAAGTTTTCGCTGTATCTTGAGATATTAATAACTAGTTGGAATTTTTTCTAGAGACAGTGAGATGAACAAAATAATTACGACACTAACAGTAACAGTGGTAATAAAAAGAGCAACTCTCCTTGAACTAGAAGCTATCATTAGCTTGACTAAGGAGATTAGCATTTGGGCTTCACAGGCAGTTAGTCTCTAAAGCAGTGTCTCTGGCTCATACGAAGGTACTGTTTCAGTATTTAAATCTTTTAAATAACAGAAGAGTTTCCCACTGGGGCACAGTTTGTAGAGGAAGGAAATGTGTCATTATTTTGTTTTAGAGGGTGCCATTCCAGACTCAGAGCCAGGGAAAATTATAATTTTGCAGAGGGGAAAAGAAATTTAAAAAAAAAAAAAAATGTTGCTGCATCAAAGAAAAATTAGACTGAAAACCAAGATGAGATATGGTGTGTCTCACTCTGTATCTGTCAATCTACTGTTTGGAACATGAGATATGAGAAAATGCAACTGTCTTGCTCCAGAGAACTTGTCATGAAATATTCTAAATTGTGGAAGGTTTGCTTTGAAAAGCTCATTTGGACAGCCTTTGAGCTGAGTTTGAGAGGAAAAGCAGACTAGCTACCAAGCTATGGATTTTTTTCTCATTGTTCCTTGTCTCACACGTTCTATTTTATACAAATACACGGGGAAAAAGAGGATTTGCATAGGACACAGAGCCGAATATACTGTACTCACAAAACCCGTGTGTTTTTTGTTGGTTTTGTTTTGTTTTGCTTTGTTTTGTTTTGTTTTTCTTGGATATTTTTATTTCCCTCTCTTAGTTTCACAGTATCACAGTATGTTTGGGATTGGAAGGGACCTCAAAAGATCATCTAGTCCAATCCCCCTGCCAGAGCAGAAACACCCAGATGAGGTCACACAGGAACATGTCCAGGTGGGTTTTGAATGTCTCCAGAGAAGGAGACTCCACAACCTCCCTGGGCAGCCTGGTCCAGTGCTCCGTCACCCTCACTGAGAAGAAGTTTCTTCTCAAATTTAAGTGGAACCTCTTGTCTTCCAGCTTGATCCCATTACCCCTTGTCCTATCATTGTTTGCCACTGAGAAGAGCCTGGCTCCATCCTCATGGCACTCACCTTTTATAAACTTATAGACATCAATAAGGTTCCCTCTTAGCCTCCTCTTCTCCAAACTAAAGAGCCCCAGCTCCCTCAGCCTTTCTTCATAAGGGAGATGCTCCACTCCCTTAATCATCTTTGTTGCCCTATGCTGGACTCTCTCCAGCAGTTCCCTGTCCTTCTGGAACTCTATCATGGACTAGAGACTTTTTTTCTGATAATTTTTATATGTTTCCATGAGGAGTCTCCATTTCTAAGAATTGCTACTTCCAAATAATTTTTTCATATGATTTAAAAATACCTTAGTAGTTCTGCAAGTTCCTCTTGTGAAGACTACTACGATCTATAGTGTTTTGATCAATGTGAGCAACAGCAATTCGAAATAAAATAAGTTTATATGTGGGGTTTGTCTTCACTGACTGTCTAGGAGCCAAATTTCCTGTGTGCTGCTTCCTACAGTTAAGGGATGGTCAACAAATCCAAGACATTATAGCAAGATATCACCGAAGGTCAGCATATTGAACTGATGCTGAACTCAGATTTTGCCTAATGAGACTATTGTATGAAGACAACTTTGTATCAAAATACCCCTCATTACACTCATCATCTTATGGCAATGATGCTTGAGCATCACATTGATCACACAGAGTTCCAGACATGCAAGGATTCATGAACTTAATTCCCCCTTTGCCAGCAAGATGCAGTAGGCTGATCCCAAGGGTTCAGCTATGCGTGTGAAATAACATTATCCTTTACCTCATTTCAGCATTTTCTACCCTTTACAACTCATAGGCAAATAAAAGGTAACAATTATACGCCAATTACACTCTCATCTCACCTGAAAGTTTAGATCTGTCTGTTTAGCATGTTGAAGTCATGATGCTGTTATGGCTGAATTTTGTGCAGCCTATCTTAAAGAGTCTTCTTACAGTCGCCAGGATATGTCTGTATTTTCTACCCTGCTACATGCCTCAAAACTCTCATAAGATGCAACAATCTGCCCCTTAAAGGGAATGATTTTGTCAGGCATTGGAACAGGCTGCCCAGGAAAGTGGTTGAGTCACCATCCCTGGAGGTGTTTAAAAGACATACAGTTGAGGGTCTTAGGGATATGGTTTAGGGACAGTGTTATGTTAATGGTTGGACTCAATGACCTTTAAAGGTCTTTTCCAACTAAAATGATTCTAGGATTCTATAATTCTAAAAAAACCAAACTATTAACTTTTTTTTTTTTTTTTTTACAAAGGATAGAACAGTTCTAACCAGCCTCAATTTGTCACCTGTTACAGCTCTGAAAGTACACAGTAACTGAAAAAGAACAGGCTTGCTATATTCCTAGGGACTGAGACCTTGGCAATACTGCTCAGGGCAGTACCTCTTTCTAGTTTGTCTCAGAAATGCGCAAGTGATTCAGGAAAGACGTGGGCCTGTTGGAGAAGGGCCAGAGGAGGCCACCAAGATGATCAGAGGGATGGAACACCTCTCCTATGAAGACAAGCTGAGAGATTTGGGGTTGTTCAGCCTGGAGAAGAGAAGGCTCCAGGAAGACCTAATTGCAGCCTCTCAGTGCTTAGAAGGGATTGAAAAGAAGAATGGGGACAGACTTTTTAGAAAGGCATGTTATGACAGGGGGTAATGGTTTTAAACTAATAGATGGGAGATTCAGGCTGGACATGAGGAAGAAATTTTTGACACTGAGGGTGTTGAAACAGTGGCCCATGTTGCCCAGAGAGGTGATGGATGAACCATCCCTGGAGACATCCCAGGCCAGGCTGGATGGGCTCTGAGCAACCTGAGCTGGTGAAGATGTCCCTGCTCATGGCAGGGGGGTTGGACTAGATGAGCTTTGAAGGTCCTTTCCAACCCCAACTATTATATGATTCCATGATTCTACAATTCATGTCCACGTGTGCAGCCCTCTGAGATGATAAGGCCATGGCTCAGACCTGAACAAGGCATCTCCAAAAACATAAAATAATTTGCATCCATAGTCCTCCAGTTTTCCTTGATACGATATCCTGCCTTGCATTTCAATCAATGTTGTGACTTTTTCTTTCCAAATAGCTGCAGTTTCTGGCTGATTTGAAGGTGAAGTTCTCTAGATAGCACTTTGCGGTGACAGAGATCTGACTAAAAGGACCAGGTTCTGAAAGAAACAGCTGCAAACTACTGGGAAAGATAACACGTGGGTTTAGAAGTCTATTTGATCGTTATTCACCCAAGCTCTTCTCAGTTGACCCTTTAAAGGGAGGTCACACAAAGCTTCTCCAATGTATGGGATGGAATGAAGCCTTATCAAGGTTCTCTGAACAAGTTGGTCAGGCTGTTTAACCAAAATATATTCTTGTCATGTACTTCCATTTTCATGAAAAACATTTTGAACGAAAACATTTTGAAATATGACAAGTTAAAATTCTGTTTAGAAAGAGGAAATGAAACAGTTGGAACTGCATTTTTAGTGCACAAGACATTAAATTTCAAAAAAGCACTTCCAAATTTTATCTACGTACTGAACTGAATTTTTTCCTCTGAAATTTCAGTTTCTGGGAAAATTTATTGAGACAGAATACATTTACACCATTTCCAAATAGCAAAATAATTTGAAATTACAGAATTTCTGTAAGTTTTAGTTTTTATTTCTGCCTAGTTCTGCCTTTAGGGAGGAGGAAAAATGCCATTTTCTTTGAAATATGTCTTGAATGACTCCTGGGTAGGAACCCATTCTTGTAGGTGCTGCAATCACTACATTAGTGTCTATATAAACTTATTTTTTCCCACTACTCCTTTTAGATCTTCCTCCTTTTATAATCCTAGGTGCCGATTTTTCATGTGACTGTGTACTGCCTGCCAGCAGACTGAATATGGACACATTAAACTCCACTATATTGTGCAGCAGAATTTTTCAATTTCTGAAATGGATCGTACTCACAACAACAATCCCACTAGACTGGTTATAGTGCCTACAGCTGGGCATGTGCAAAATATTACCTCTCTGACCTGGGACCTTATTTCTAGAATCTTGATCAAAAAAATATTTCTCTATAAAGATAAATTACTCTGAAGTATAGAACATGTCAATAAACGGTGTCATAAAATGTAGTATGTGATCATGAAGTAAATTTCTTCCTGGCATCCTATTGTGGTACCTATTTACCATGGTATCTTTGGTCACTGTTTCTCCATCTGTAGATTCTTCTTCTCTCTACAAAGATCATGAAAGCATCATAATAGTCCTGTTTTTATATGATTCAGATGTGTCAGGAGAAAAACTCTACAGGACTAGAGTGTTTATTTCAGAAACACATTCCATAATCAATCTTAAATGTGCCTGCTTCACCCTTACCAAAGTATATCTTGGGAAAAGTTGCCAAATTGTTGCAATTTGAAGAATACGGCTTCCATTTAATGGAAAATATGGTTATAGTCAAGCACATAATCATGTCAAAAATGCACAAGTATTACATTTCTGAATTGTAAATGCAGCCTTAAAACACAGACCAACAAAAAAAAAAAAAAGACAGGAAAGGAAAAAATGCAAGAGACAAAACATTTTGCTTGTCTTCCATCAGACAAATAGGGTCACCTTGTGTTCTGCTAAAGATCAACACTCCTGCCTTCGATTAATGTGCCCATACATTTAGACTTTCATTTCTCCTGCTAAAGAGCTTTCATGAGATGCTATCTGCATGAAAAATATCTAGCATTTATTATTGTGACTCAAGTCACAGTCCACAATCTGTTTTGCAAAACACCCCAATAAAAAAAATGTTTCAAGAACTGAGGACCAGTCTTGAAGATCTTTTATAGCCCCAATATCAAGGGCTGTACACACAGAAAGCAAGAATATTTTTGGTTTAAAGTCTACAGTACTCTCACACTGACTCTTACACTGAATTATTTTGTAGAAATGACAACAATAACAACAACAAAACTGGGGGGGGGAGGGGGGATAAAAGAATAAAAAAGGGTTACCCATAAGATAGTAAGACTTCAGCTGTTTATGATTTCCCCACTAGCTATCTGCCTTACTGGACACTCATGATTACCCAGAAAGACACCTCAAGTTGCTCCTTGCACGCTCTTCAGGTATGTCCAATGCATTCACTGTTCATTAAAAGCTGATGCTAATAGCAAATCTATGGCCTATCACTAGGATAAACACAGCATTTGAAGGAGTCTTCTAGCCTATGTGATGCTAGTATCAATAGAAACATAAGAAAATACGCTTAAACCAAAATATCTGCTATCTAGGGCTGTAAGATAAATCCTGACTCTACAAAAAAAATTTGATCTAGACTGTAACAGCATCCCAAGTCTAAAGATTTGGGTTCTTGAATATTACTAAGAATACAAAGGTCTCGGAAAAACTCAGCAGTTTTAACTCTTTCTTGTTCCTTCTCCAGTGTTTATCACCACCCCATACAAAGCTGGCAAAATTATTTTTTCTTGAAATATCACAGAGATTGAAAATCTAACCACAAGTGTGCACTAGATGCAGCTGTTGGCTTTCAGGGTACAGTTCACATTAATATATGTGTATAAAACAGGGGAAAAAAGGATTGTGTTTTGCTTCCCTAGTTCTCTGTTTGTCTTCCTGAATATAAAAGCTATAGTTTCTAAACAAAGATCTGTCTAAAAGCTGTTGAAAATACTGAATATAAGTTTTGTAAAAAGTTATGTTAGGCAAAGGGGTGAATCCAAGCTGGTAGGATCATATAAGCTTTCTGAAATCACAGATTCACCACAGGTAATGAAGTTGAGTTAGTTGGGATCCCATGAAATCCCTTCTCCTTGTGTCCCTCAGAACATGCAATGAGCCTTCATTTTCCTTCACTGATCTCCTCAAAGACCATTTGCAGTGAAGCTTGACAGGAAAGTACCAAATTCCAAAAGCTTCCTGTGTTAGTTGAAGGGGTTGGTGGAAACTTAAGGCTTTATGCCCAAAAGCATTAAGGGAGAGCACATTTATAAACATTACTCTCTCCCACTCCACTACAGAGCTGCCTTTTTTAGTGGTAATGTTGAAATAACTAGTTCAGAGTTTATTAGCCCCCAAACCTTGAATTTTACTCAATTTTAATGCCTAAATGTTACTAAAAAGTGGTAAATAAAGACCAGCATCCCCTTTTCGTTTACCATGTCCTGAAATATTCAGTGTTCCTTCACCTCCAGGACTAAAAGATCTACTCTTTCCTGCTTCAGCTTTTTGAAACTAATGACCTAAAAATATCAGCTGTTCAGCTCTAATTGTGATGAGAACCCTCAATTGACTTGAGTGCTATTGATAAGGGGCATGTATTTGTTTTATACAGATTCCCTACCTTCAGGCAACGTATTTTTCCAGCAGTGGGATCACTCAGGATTTACAGTGGAGCCCCTTGAGGTTTGGTACAATTACAGTCACTACAGGGAAGTGATGAGGCACACATTTCCCTTACTGCTCTCCTCAGAAATCTCTGTGGTTAAGTAGGCAGCTGTCATCAAACAGACAAAATTTGCGCTGCATCAAGTGGCATTTGAGGATATTTGGAGACTAATTTTCTGCTGGCAAATCTCTTTGGCAGAAAACCTATACATTGACAAGAGCTGAGGAAAGTATTTATCTAGCAGTGGTTGAACTGAGCAGTTCCAGGATAAGGGATAAGGTGAATAAATTCCCTCCTCTTTATAGAAAGGCCCTGTGGACTGATTTTATTGACTGAACGATCTAAAATTGTGGTGGATTAAGTTCTCTGCAAGACATACAGAAGTAATAGCCCAGTTGTGAGGAAACAGTATTAAGCATCAAACTTCTGGAAGGTAGATGCTGACATCTCACATCTTCTTTCAGCTGCCTCATGATGGAAAGATGATGGAAAGATTTGGCTGGTATTTGGAGGTGCCACCTTCATGTGCATGGGTGCAATGCAGTGTGGAAGGAGACTGATGGAGAGGCTTAGATAGGACAAGAGGAATACATCTGTGTGGTCCTACTCCTGAGCCACCTCTCCAATATCTACCCTGAAAACATATCTCCAAGGTGGAAGCAGATGCTATCTCAGTGCATAGCCTGGAGTACTCAATGTCAACATTTTTTCATGATACTGAGATCCACTATCCTAGGAGAAAGCTCCATTGATTCACAGAAGTCACCACGTCATCCAGTGGTTGTGAAACTATTTCAGAATGGTTTCAGACTTTTGAGGTTCAGGAAACCAATAAACTTGTCACTTACTAACACCTCTCTACTAGTTTTCTGCATTTTATATAAGATTCTCATCAAACAGGACTTGCTGCACATCTGCTGAAGATGGACTTTTACCCTTTGAGATAATAGGTCCAATGGTATTGAGACATCAGCCAAATGAATAACAGGCAGCAGAAAGGCTGCTGCTTCTAAATTATTTTCTCAAAAATTCAGAACTCAGGCCCATCTAGTTTCAATAACATTAAACATATCTGAGAGCAGGGGAATATCCATGTATGTGACATCTATAGAGGTCTCTGTATTGTATTTCTAGGTTACTGTGTTTGACTACGGGGGAAAATACTTTTTATAAGTTTATCTGTTTCCATTTTAAGTTCTTCTGTTAAAAAAGATAAAATTTATTTAGTGAAGTCCAACACAGTATCTATCAACAGTCTGTCTTTCTGAGAGAACAGTTTCCAGCATCCATAGCCCTTAGTTCCTTTAATGGGGAGGAAGAATAGCTCTCCAGTATTAACACCTCCAATTCCTCTTCTTGCAAAACTAAAATAAATGCAAGAATGTCAGATGTCTGCAAAAATTTGAGCTCTAAACCATTTAGGCTTACATTGTACTGAGACTGAAGAATATTACAGAGCACTTGGGTTATATTAAAGTGAATTTTATCACGCAGGGTTTCAATCTAGTTTTAAATTTACTGTATTCCCTGAAAAAGAATAAAGATATTTTCTCTTATTTTGTGCGTGCAAATGGCACTCTGTTTCTTGCATTAAGGATTTCCACACATTTGATGATAAATAATGAAAAAGACAAGTAACCGAGGTGACTGGTTGCAAGTGTCTGTAAATGAAGGCAGAATAAAACAAAGAGTTGAATTATTTCCCTAAACAACAACAACAAAAAAAGAACAAACAAACAAACAAAAAAATTTACAAAACATGCTGGCTATCAAATCCTGTAAAGTCTATTGTAGGTTCATGAGAGTATTTAGGATACAGAAATCATAAAAGTCAATGACAGAGAGAGTGGATATGCATGCATAAAAGTGACAGATGGCAAAATTTATTGTGCTTGGAAAATCACTTTTATAATTGATATGGCTTTTTATTAATTTTTAAAGCTGTGTATTTATGCCACAATGCATTGTCTAGGTGTTAAAATTCATGTTTTATATTGCACTGTTATGAAATGGGAATGGGAAGAGCCAATTCAATAAAGTGCTGTTTCTACTCCTGTCCCTCCCAGGCTTCATTTCCCCATGATGGCAGAGAATGAGACACCTTGCAATAAAAACAAATGTTCTCAAGGTGTTTTTTATCTTTCCTGTTATATTCCTAATGTTTCTTGATTGCTCTGGAAAAGACACATTTAGTCAAAGGTCACTGAGAAAGCACAAAAGAATAAAACCTCCACATTTGTGAAAATCCCCACTGTGTAACAGCCTACTCTGAGACTTACTCATCAGTGAAATGTCATTTTCTGGAGGGATTTAAAGTGATGCTCAGCCTTCAGCTGGCTTTCGGCCCTGTAGTCAGCTTTAACCTCTTGGGAAAAAGTCTCTGGCATGTGAGTCAGCTGACAGATTTTAGTCCTTTTCTTTTTAATATTACTTTTTGGACAGTTTGTCAAAGGATGGAAATCTTCAGAGTCACAAAGTCTAATGTACCTGTACTACTTGCACCAACTAATTATATTAGGACTGTGATGTTTTAGATATATATGAGAAAGAAAAATAATAATCGTGTTTGCTTGCATTACAGCTACATCTTTCTACCTTCAGTCTATACCTTCCAAAATTATAATATATTCAAGATGCACTTCAGATCTGAAATTATAGTTACCTGTGACCACTGTGTAGGTATGACCAGCCGGTGAGCAACAGTGTAAGCTCATATAAGTCTCTGCAGAGATGCAGTGTACTCTGCAAAGGTGCATTTACATTGTTAAATTTCTTAAATGCATTGTAACAATCATTTTAGGCCAAAAGAGCTCTGACTATGTTGACTTGATTATGCCACTTTTCCCAAGCTGGCAATAACACAGCTTTTGTCTGCAGTTTGAACCATGGCTTCACAGCCCAAAGCATTCAGCCTTGGAACTCACCGAAATTATTCTTGACCCCACTTTTTACTTCTCCTCCATGTCACACACAACAGCACATCAACTTGCCAGATCAACTGGTCTTGTGTCTGAACAATGAATTGGATTAAGAGATAACATATGGCAGCTTTGGTGGAAAAGTGAATTCTTTTTTTCAGAAATATTACTTTCTCCAGCAGTGCTCCAACACCGTACCAAGAGTAGTATCTCAAATGAACTTTCTAAGTGAGCACGGCATAGCTTTTTAAAGTAGAAAGTGTGTCCCCTTCTGTGCTCGAAAGGCATAGAGGAAACTTCCAACACTCAGTTATAATAAACAGCAAGAGAATTATCATCACGTCCTTGCCAGTCACTGGTGTTTCTATTCACAGACAAAATGTTTGGCTCAAGAAAGCATCATGGACTGAATTTTGTTTTTAAATTTGCAAGTAAGAATGAGGATGTTGCCATTCAGTTTCCAGTGCAACATATGAAATGACATGGCAAATGCAATGGTGTGAGTTCCCCGTTTTGGGTGGGATCAGCTTTTTCCCATGGAATAACACATCATTAAACGCTGTTCCTCCTTCAAAGTATATCCTGAATTCATCCTACCTGACAGAGGCAGGGTCAGGTTATGCTCTGTCTGTGATTAATGTAGCAGATGGACTGTATTGTCCGCTGGTAATATTTACTTTCACTGACTCCTGAGGAATCCTTGGATGAATGTGTTCTTTAGCTAGGTACCCAGGCTAGACTGGATGAACCAAGGAGCTCAAACTGATCTCATCCTCACAATTTTTGTATATGTATCTAATTGAAAGAGATCCAAAGCAGACACTTACAGTTCCTATTAAAACTATGAAATCCCTAGAAGCTGAAAAGGTAAAATAAGTTTATATTAAATATACTTAGATATCAATTTTATAATCTAACAGATTTCAAAGCATATTACTAGCCAACAGACAAAATGTGTTCTTAGTTCTTTATCCTCACAGTGAAGATGAGGAAAATTCAGTATAGAAAGATTTGGGGCAATCTTCACCAACTTACATTGTCTCAGATTAGTCACTTTATCTAATTGTTATCTCAGATATCAAAATTGTCATCCTCGTTTCTCAGATGTGCTCTGGCCCTCCAACTTTTGTTTTCTGCTCCGTTAGACTTGAAGGTAAAGCTCCTTAAAAGTTTTTGGCCAAATGAAAGATGCAGAGATGGAATGAAGAATTTAATGTGAAGACAATGTTTCCTGATGGAACTAAAATAAATTTCTACTGGAAAACTTCCCTTTTTCTCTGTGCAGAGGCCAGGACTCAGCCAGCTTTTACTCATGCATTGTAATAATTTTCCTTACAGGTTATGCTTTCAGCTGAAATTCCCAGCAAAGATGATGCTCGATGTATACAGTCTCAGAGACAACTTTGTCCACTATTCTCCATTTAATTTCACACAGATACAGACTTGGTGTCCTTATCAGACCATTATGGGTGTTCTCTCAGGCCTGGTGGTCTGACTTCAAGGACTTCATAATTTGCATGTGACGACTATATCAGAAAATGCTCTGTAAACACTCACTAGCCCCATCATAACAATATTTTCTCTTTGATTTGCTCATTTCCTCTAATCCTTGTTCTATCCCGTGAAGTGATCCCTCAGGTAGAAGAGTAAGTAAAAAGTAGATAGAATAAATATTTGTTGATAGATGTAGTTGATCCATAATAACTTTTTTTTTTTTCAGCATCTCTCTTTTAGAATCTTGACTTTTTTTTTTCAGAGTCTGTCAAAACCTCAGTACTGCTAAAAGCCACCTGGACAAACACTGCTGGGAAAAAACAGACTTCTGGAAACCTGGATGAGAGTAAAATATCATCAAAAATACTGAATGCCCTAAGTGACATTTTAGTTACCTCAGTAAAGCTTATGGATTCAAAGGTGACCTGAGAGCATTTATTTTTCACTTTAATTGTTTTCAGTCCACATGTGTTACCCAAGCTCAGTAAAATACCATCTCAATTATTTGAAAAGCAACAGCTCAATGTCCCCAAAGAAGTCTTCTTCATCTCAAGAGGAGCCGTGATAGAGGACACCTCCATGAACTGGAGGCCCCGAAGGAAAAGACTTTTTACAGAAAAATACTATTTACTATTTGTCCTGTAGTGACAGGACAAGGAGCGATAGTTTTAAACTGAAAGAGGGTAGGTTTAGACTGGACATAAGGAGGAAATTTTTTACAATGAGGGTGGTGAGACCCTGGAATGGGTTGCTTAGAGAAGTTGTGGATGCCCAGTCCCTGGAAGTGTTCAAGGTCAGACTGTATGAGGTTTTAAACAACTCTCAAAGATGGTTAGAAGTTGTGTAAGGAGGATTGGATTAGATGATCTTTGAAAGTCCCTTCGAATCCAAACCACTCTATGATTCTATGATCTAGGAAAATTCTATGATTTTATGGGAAAAAAAAAATAATAATTCTTAGTCCTTGGTTAATTCCCATAGCTGAATTGCCTCAGAGCTGTGTACCTCAGCAGCACAGTGATGAAAAAAACAGCAAAGTTTCCATGGAAACCCTGTCTTGAATTCAGCAAAGTTCATCAAGCCTAACAAGATTCAGAGGAAACACTGCAGAGCTGATGAATTGATATTTTCCCTGAAATTTCTTAATAAAAACACTGGAAATGTGCATAGAGGTCTTTGCAGTGTACACAGGCCTCTTTTAAGAGCTCAGCAATGCCTTTCGCAAAACAGAAGGATACAGTGAATAAATATTCAGTTTTAACTCCACTTGCACTTGCTAAAGCTCCTGGTGCCTTTGCAGCTCAGTGAAGATTTGGCCTGTTATCTGGCCTGGACAGTAATGCCAAGTATCTCTTTTTATTTAGCACTTTCAGCAATATTCTGCTACACTGAAATCTGCTTGTGTTTTCTTAAATATCACCACCACCTTGCTGTGATCACTGGAGATGAAAGTTATCCTGCGGGTTTATTATGCCTTGAGAAAACAAATTACTTCCTGACACTCACACATCTCTCATTTTCAATATCCTTAAATGATCCTCTCACTGGCTTCCTGATGTTCCTCTTCTTGTTGTCTACCTGAAGCTGACAGCCATCAGAAATTCAAAGAGGTGCCACTTCTCCTAAAGACTGAGAGCTGGAAACTGATATGCGAGCTCAATATAAAAAGGAATGAATGAGAGGAAATAATTTGCCTGAAAAATCTTCACCAGCTGCAGACAAACACACACATCTGGATAGGACCATCAAATGCAGTCTTTTCACATACCAGTTCAGAGCAGAGTGTGACATCCAGATGATAAACACAGAGAGATGCTAAGGAAAAAAAAAAAATATATAAAGGACATAAAATACTGAGATATATACAGAGATAAACAATAAACCTTCAATTAAAGAACTAAATAATTTCAAGATTCTTTTTTTCAGGTAATAATTACACCTCTCCTTGCTCAAAAAGCTGAATCTATTCCAACATCTCCACGTGGCAGGGTGGTAAGTTTTGTGGGAGAGGGAGGTAATACATTAGCAAGGAGATCTGGTAACTTGTTGAAGGTTATATGCAAAGCTTCAGTTGTGAAACACCTACTCCCAGCACTTTACCCATAAGACCTCCCTCTCTCTCTCCTTGCAGCTTCTTACAGCTTCCTATGTTAAACTGGTTCATATGGACTGATAATGGTGTAGTGCAGTATGGGAAGGAATGAGAAAAAGCATCCTGGAAGATTGACTTAGTAAGGAAATTTCAATAACGGGAGACAAGACTAAATCATATTTGAGAAAGACTTACGACAAGCTGTCTGCTGTTGGTCAAAGCAGAAGAAAAGAAGTGTTAATTCAAAAAATCGTATGAAGCCTTTCAGACTTCTCCAATTAGTCAGGACTTGCTGGCAATACAGAAGGAGAATAATATGGCCAAGACCATAAGGTGACCCAACTGAGAAATTCAAATGCTAATAATGAACTTGACCAAGGCTACAAATCATAGAATAACAGAAAATCAAGCTGGAAATAACCTTGAAAAGTCATCTAACCTTCTAGCCTGTTCCATGACCCCTTCAGTGTCTAAAATGATTCATTCAACATGACTGAATCACTGTAATAATTTGCTTTCCTGTCTAGCCAATTTATTTGCTCTGAATCTACAAGATGCTAACACTGAGAGAAATGTCAAAAATAACTTCTCCTGGGTAATCAAGTGAGTGGAAACTGGTAAATATTCATTTTTATACAGTTCCTTTTCACAGTATTTGATCCAGCCCTAGCATTTGGCTGAACAAAGAAGTTTTTCAGGAGTGCCCATTGCTTTCATTGTATTTTCCCTATCGTAGCAGTTGCATCACTAATCATATGACTCTGACTCATTCGATCCCTCTTCTCCCCTGAATATTTGGTGAAGGTGGTGAAATTTCACTGCCAGAAACACAGACCCTCCTCAGTGAGTTCAAGGTCTCTGAGCATGATTCAAAACAGTTCAGCAGAGGGGAGTGAGATGCTCTGTTGAGTTTGTTCAGTCAGTTCCAGGAAATCGAAAAGCTTCCCATCCCACCCCATGTCAGGTTTTCAGGGTGTTCAGAAGAACCCAGTCTTCCTCTGAAATAGAAGAAAGGGGTGACAGGTGCATTAAAATGAACTGGAGCCAGAGGAAGCCTGATGGACCCCGAAGTCTTTGAGCTGCTAGACTGGAGATAATTTTCCCAACTAATGAGATTAGTAAGGGATTTCTGTATCACAAGAAGAACAATTGAGTGACCCCTTGGCTAATGAGGACCTGACCCAGCAAGTCTACAAAATATTGCTGTTCAAAATCTAGCAGCAAAATACCTGTGCATGCACAACACTGTGCTGTAGCTAATAAACTCTCCTCCTCATGCATACTACCAGGTGGATGTATAAAGTGGTGGCATGAGGTTTGTGCCCATTTTCTTCATTTTTTTTCTCTGCCATATTCCCACATTTCCAGTTCCCTGGTTAACACAGGTAAAATCAGTTCAGGCCTGATAGTCCCATGATATACAGATAGATCGAGTCAGGAAAGAAACTTCTCCAGCCTTAATTTCCCATAGACAGTGTATCCTGGGATGGGCCTGCCTGGGAATCTCACGGTGACATTGAAATTTTGGAAAATTTTAAATCATTTGAAATTTTATTTCCCAGAGAACCCTCTTCAGTAATATTCCCTTGGTTTATTTTAATGAGTCCTGTTGGCAGCACTCAAATAATTTCTGCCAAAATACATGCACAGATTTCACTTGCAGCTTCTCAAACCAACAGGGAAAGCTCAATCTCCTGCTCTGGCATAGCTGAGCCACAGGGACCTCTGCAAACCTCAACAGGCATTGGGATAACCATGACCACATGCACATCCCATGCAGCCTCATCCCACAGCTGAAGAGATGCTGTCCCACCTGATGAGTTGCTCCTCCACCCATCACCTCATCCAGCAGCATTCATATTAGTCCTATTCTCATCTATCCTATAGTCCACTTGAATGCATTACACAAAACAGGTGTCACAGAAGCATCCAAAAATCAATTTAGGCAGGTGATTAGCTCCAAGCAGACTTTATTTTAACCAGAACTGTTAAGCAGAAAACCAACTAGAAATTAGGTTCATCCAAAATTATTCAGCGCTTCAATAACATGATACGGATACTGGTTAGAAGTTCAATTATTACACACCTGATTCAAACTCAAGGGATCCCAAAACTCTAGAATAACAATTCAAAATATGCATCTTCCCACTGACACAAAGTGAGGACTCTCAGGGGTACCCACTTACCAAGAAGGCAAGGTGTCTCAGCCCTTGAGCAACTTTCCTTAACTGGTATCCCAAATCTAAGCAGGAGAGTCATCTGCAGATCTGTGCTCCAAGGAAAACCAACTCAATGGTGGACTCCAGTGGGCTCCATTTATACCCTCAGTGGAATCTGAGATGTGGTCATTTATGGTAATGGTCTAGAAACTTCTCTCAGCCAAGATGTTTCATTGGTCAAGGGCCCTGTCTATTAAGGAAGGGGCATGTGCATGACCAGAGTGGTCTATTGATCTAGAAGTTGCTGGTGCTTTTGGGATGGCAGGAGGTGCATCTTCACACCAGGAGATACCAGTTATTCATTATTTGGATGCTTTGCAAGTGGTTGCTTTTAGAAATACCACCTTTAAAAATCCATTCCTATGTGCTTTATTACTAAATTCTTTGTGATATTAGTAATATGTATAGACAGCTCTTCTTTGTAGTGCTTTTACTTGACTTTCTAATGCAATGTACCTACTTTTCAGGTATTTCTGAATAGTGGTTCTTTATTTCCAAGAACAGTGGATTATAGGTTCTTTTCTTTGTTTCTTTCCTTTTTGCTATGAATGAATGAATTTAATGTAGTCTCTCTATTGCTTCCTCTTTACAATGGGGACAGCTGCTGCCTTATGGTAAACAAGAATTCAGATGGCTTGGAGAACAAGTTTTCGTGCAGGCAATGCTGTACAGTAATAAAAGAGATATAGCAAAATGCAAGACGCACTTTCAGCCTCCAACCACTTCTCCCTCTTAACCAAATCAAAACATATTAGACCACTAAAGAAGAACATTAAGCTTCAGAGTAGATGAGAGGTTTTATTTCTTGTTATTTTCTCCAGCTTCCAAAGCAGGCAAGCAAGAATAGAATAACAATAATTAGGAAAAAAAATATTTTAAAAAGCCCCAATTTTTCAGGATTCTTTATGTGTAATTCTCAGGGGAAACAGGCAAATGAATGTTTTGCCTTTTAGATAACTTGTAGCTGAAACTGAGAGATGAGAGGGGCATTATACTCTAACCTGGCAGTCCAGCATGTAAACTAAATGTAGAAGAAAACAGTCAACAAATGAACACTATTC
This sequence comes from Nesoenas mayeri, assembly GCF_963082525.1. Classification (NCBI taxonomy): domain Eukaryota; kingdom Metazoa; phylum Chordata; class Aves; order Columbiformes; family Columbidae; genus Nesoenas; species Nesoenas mayeri. The sequence continues at coordinate 5,009,938 of NC_137543.1, forward strand.
TAACATATATATTTATCCATATCCACAGCTTGAGTTCCATACGCTGAGAGATTTTAAATGGTGTTCTGATGGAAATTCTTGTCTCTTAGGTATCAATGGATGCAGCTGGCCAAATCCCCAAGGAAGTATGAATGATAAACTTCATTTGTGAAAGGAAGGGCATGAGGAAAACATGAAGGAAAAACTTCTTGGATCTGTGAGTTAACTAACCAAGGCACCATGCAGCCTCTATTGTTGCGGTTCCTGGAAGAAAAGTAGCTGTGCCCTTTGTTTCTGAGTTTCATTTACTTCTTCCTCTCTTCAAAAGAAGTATGTTTTGAGGGAATATTCATTCAGAGAGTTGAAAGGAGTTTGCTGTTATATCAAAGCAACCATGGGAAGGTGTATGTCCTGCAGGTTAGCACATGGGATCCAGGTAGATTACAAGAAATCTCTCAATTTATGTTAACAGATCCCTTGAAAAATAAGGAGAAATTGTCACTGATTTAGAGGCAGGATACTAAATAGTATATTTATGTTGCACAGTACAAACCCTGAGCTAACAAAACCAGAAAGTCAGTGAGCCCATCTGCCACAGCAAGCCCAGAGGTGGAGGTGTTGCTCTCAGATGCACATTAGCTGCCATTCAACCATGCTAAAGTGTTTATGATGTATCAGCTTTGCCTATGGGCCCAATATGGCTGAGTCTACAAGATTAAAACCCACTGTGGCAGACAAAGCAAAAATTACTGTGTCTGGAAACTGAATTTGAATGCTACTCCTGGACCTTATCCAGGAATTCAGCTTTTTCCAGGGAGCTCCTGAGGTAGCAACAAACAATCAACGAGTCATGGAGTTGGGCAGGTACCTCAAAGATCATCTAGTCCAACTGCCTGCTCAGAGCAGGGTCAGCCAAAGCAGGTTGCTCAGGGTTATGGCCAGTTAGGTTTTAACATCTCCAAAGGTGAAACTCTACAACATCACTGGTCAACCTGTTTCAGCGTTCAGTCATCCTCATAGTTAAAATATTTGTGTGTGTGTGTGTGTTTAAATGGAATTTCCTGTGTCCATTGTGTAGTGTGCTATCTCTGTGAACAACTGGGAAGAGCCTCATTCCATCTTCCTTGCCCAACACCATCAAGTATTTATACATGTGAATAAGGGGCTTCCTGAGCCTTCTTATCTGCAGGCTGAACAGAGGCATTGAGTACCCTGACCTTTTCCATGTCCTTTGTCACCAGAGGCCCTGCCCAGTTCAGCAACAGCATTTTCCCTCGCCTTCCCCTCAGCTCCAGAAGGACAGGGAATTGCTGGAGAGAGACCAGCACAGGGCTACAATGATGATTAAAGGAGTGGAGCATCTCCCATATGAGGAAAGGCTGAGGGAGCTGGGGCTCTTTAGCTTGGAGGACATTGAGGCGTGACCTCATTAATGTTTACAGATGTATAAAGGGTGAGTGTCACGAGGATGGAGCCAGGCTCTTCTTGGTAGGACAAGGGGTAATGGGTTCAAACTGGAAGACAAGATGTTCCACTTAATTTTGAGAAGAAACTTCTTCTCAGTGAGGGTACACTGTAAACACAAAGTGAGAATAAAACTATGCTTCAGAGAGTCTGTCATCTAAATAGATAAGGTGGACAGCTGAAGAAGGAGAAACAAGGCACATTGGTTTCCCCAGAACCATCTGCTAAGTTTGGGAGCAAGGGGGTAGAGGAAAAGATTGATGTCTAATCACATTTCCATACTGAAGCCCTTCCTTGACCATCACTTGACCATTAGACTACATCACTTCTGCTTTTCCTCTGTGCAGATTCATCACTCTCCTTGTTGTTGTGGGGTTTTTGCTTGGTTGGTTGATTGCTTTTTTGCCAGGCCCAGAAAGGGTAGAATAGTAAGGGAAAAAAAAAAACCCAACAACAAAAACAACAAAACAAAACAGAACAAAGCAAAGCAAAGCAAAACAAAACAAAACATAACAAACCCACATATTCGAAATTACTCTATTGAGTTTGGAAGACAGACATCTCTTTTAGAAGCTTCAGACCCATATTTAACAAGGACACACACCAACTTCTTGCAATGCAAGTGGCAGGAGACAGAAATGGTGGCCATTTCTGCATAATCAAATGCTTCACTGGTCAAGCTTCTGCCCACAAGGCCCTTAAGTTCAGCCAAAACATACTGAAGGATGAACTGAACTTAAAAGATACAAATAAGAAAGCCAAAAAATTGTTCTTGAGCCCTTTGGCTAGCGCACTACCTTTATAATTATTATTTTAATGTTATAATAATGACTATTAAAGGGCTTTATAAAAATCCTCCAAGTGCATAATTTCTGTTTGTACTTCAACTGCCCATGTAAAAAGCACTCCAGATGCTTAATTTACATTTAAAGTTCAGGAGTCATTCTATCAATGTTTATTTCCCTGCAAATCTCAGCTATTTCTAAAAGCATCAGGGAGAATGTTTTATTTTCCATATAAAAATTAGCTTTCTTTGTTTAACCTCCTCACCAAGGTCCTTCCCAAGGATTCCGGGGGAAACTGGACTGACAGCCACATCTTGTAGGCAGATCTGTTGCTTAGCCAGGAGTAGGGCATTTTGGAATGCCCTGTGTTTGGTGTTAGAAAAATTGGATGTAAATATTTTGTCAAAAACTGATATAGCAATAAACACTCCAAGAATTTGTTTAAAAATAAAGTGTTTGTAATTTTTGCAGGGGCCATAAAGACAACATAAACAACTCTCAACATTTATTACTCTGTTGATTATTTTATGCTAAGAGTAAATATTCTCTTAAAAGGGAACACAAATAGTAGAGGTATCCAAAAACCTAATTTTCTTCCTGTTTCTGATCATCTCCTCAGTACCAACTTCAGAGCTGTCCTGTCCTTTCAGGCATATAAAGCTACATGAGATTAATAGTTTCTGATTCAACTTTGTTGTCAGGAGCTCAGTCTATTTGAATGACTGGGAAATCAGTGTAGGATTTAGGAAGTGATCCTATAAAATTTTTCACGGTTTGTTAATTTTTTAATTTTATTTTTCCTTTCCCAGTGAGGACACATTTACATCCTGTAACCCAGTACATTGCTACTCCAGACAAAACATCTTCTGTGTCCACTGATTATCTAGTGGACAGAATTCAGTGTGATAAATGGCAGCTTAGGGAGCAGGGAAAACTGGATGACACCAATACGCTAAAGATTTTATTTTGTCAAGACTGATTGTGGATGGCACCTCATTAGCAGCAAGGTCATGACAAAAAAAGCCTAAATGTAACTAGTGCTCACCCATGTTCTCCTCAGTTCAAGTTATGGATGTCTCTTTGATAGCTGTGGCAACAATACATCTTCTAGAAGAAGGAAAGAACTTCCCTGAAAAAAATGTCTGTAAATCACTTGTAAAGACCCATGAATTGTCCTCTTCTCCTGATGCTTCAAAACCTTTCACTGGAACATAATGTCACAAAAGAGCTTATTCTCATGAAACGGTTCAGTGAACAGTTGGAAAACCTTCTTTGTTGCAGGATGCAAGTAAGTGAAACACTCCTTTGCATTTCTAATGGCCCCAAGATGGTACTTCTCCTTTGGTAAGATCAAGTAAATGCACCTGCCCAAAATCAGATAGACTTGAGCTGAACTTGAACCTGAATTAATCTCTTTCTGGGTGAGAATCTGAAGTAGCATGTGAGTCATTAATCTGGAACTAAACACATTCTCATATGGCATGAAAAGCTTTCATGACATTCATCTGATGTTCTCATTTTCCCCAAGGTCACAGTCCCTGCAGTGGTCTTCTTTTGCTCTGTATCTGGAAGTATGAATGAAAGCTTCTTGAACCTCTGCCAAAGGCATCCATAGTTTTCTGACCAACCAGAGAGGTGCCTGGTTTCCCACTGTTTTCCTAACATCCAGGGACTGTAAGTCAAGCGATACCATGTAGCTTGGAGAAAGACACGCAGACTAGTATAAGACAGCTATGCCATCCCCTTGTGGGCTGGTGAATCTACAGGCTTTGAAAGGAGTCACTCTCTTCACAGATTTCAGTGATTGCTCTCAGTGAACAATTTGATGCCTCACTACAATCCAACACCACTGCTTTCAACTATCTTCCACCAGAGCACGTGTGCCTTTAAGAAGTTAGTTGGAGCTGGGGAGTCAACTAAGAGTTGTTCTCTATGGACAAACAGGGAAATTATGCCCACCATGGCCACATGTTATTTAAAAGTAGTATAGGCTTATCTGAACATTTTCATCCAGGTTGCACAACCTCCTTCCATGTAGCATGGCAACTACAGAAATTTCAGATGTTGGATTAACCTAGCTATACCTCGCCAAGGCTTAGGAAAGCCACCATGGATAAAAATAATGGATGAAGATCAGATCTTGTCACTAATATAGCTAAGTAAAGTACCCACATTACTAAATGTAACCTTAAAATTAGATTATAGACAAAATGAGTCCTTTGGGTTCTCTGTTACATTCCATATACATTAATTAGTATATTGCATCAAAAAGGTCATCCAATAGATGCAACTAAGTTGTTAGCAACCTAATCAATGACATGTTCAAATCATTCTTTGAAAACATCTTGGATGAACCAAGAATAATAGAAAAGAAACATGCTATGCATTGCCCTCCAAAGAATCACAATATATTAGTCCACAGGAATTGTGGTCCTGTTTATACAGGTTGATCAACAGGAAACCTTCATCAGTTCATCCTGTAACCCAGTATTCCCTGGAAATAAAAGTAGGGATTAAATTCTTCAGCGAGAGAAAGTCAAGTGCCAAAGGCCCCCATTTCCTCGGTGAATATCCTAACAGTACTATACTATGCTAAAAAAGATGTATATCCCCCTCTTACGATGGTTGGGAAGGGAAGCGTCGAGGTCAGGGCAAACAGTGCACACAATGCCTAGTGAGCTGGACCTTCCTAGTAATTTCTAGGAACCTCAAAGGATCCTTTGCAAGGATGCAGGGACATATCTAGTTCATTCTAGCTTCATTGAATTAAATTCTAAACACTTAAAATGGTTTTAGGTAAGACAGAGAAACCAAGCTTCTCAGCTCAGCGAAGGTGACAATATGCCTGGATATGGCAAGTAGCAGAAACTGAGGGACTGAGTGAGTTTTCCAAGAGAAGAAGCAAAACAAGACATGTATACCTTCACACTCTCAGATAACTGCTCAGGCTATAGAGGTGATTTTGGATCATTCTTTTAAGAATAAATCCTGTGTAAGTTGCCGTTAGTGCTACTATAGATATCTCCTCAGATGTCCACAAAGCCTTTGTGCTGTCACAACCAGGGAAACAATTGTCCCTTTCAGTAAATCACCTGTTCAGTCAGCCACACACAGCTCTGTCCTGCAAGGCTCTCAGCTTTCCTCCAGGGCACGAGGAACTTCTATAGATGTCTACAAAGACTAATGTCTACTGAGACATTAATTTCTGGACTACTTCAGGCCTGTGAGCTAAGATTACTATCTCATAATGAGCTCTTGTACAGTAAATGGCAACTTATTTTAAGAGAGAGAGGTGAGATCCTTGTGTTCTGTTTTCACTGAAGTGCAACACAGCCCATGTGGCAAACCTCCTGCAGCTCAGTGTGCCATCTGATAGGATGCAAAACACCTGCCTGGCAAGATCAGGATTATTTGAGCTGAGCTCATGGATTGCATGGCTTTTTCTAATGAATCCCTCTTTAGCATACATTTATGTCAGTTGACAAAGTGAAAGAAGCAATTTCCTTAAATATTGGGCATTCATACGTAAATTGCAGCCTAGTGGAATCTTCTCTTATCCAAACGGAATCCTTTATCTATTTCTGTTATATAAGAAAAGCAAATAATTTCTTATCGGTCGACTTTGAAATACAGGCAAGTGTTCACTTGGAGTGTTATGAAGTGTCAGCTTTTCTACAGCATTTACTTTTCATGCTCTTAATTTCTCATTTCATTATCTCGCCTTATTCTCTTGCCATGTCAGTGTTTTGATTCGATGGCTTCCATGTGACAAGAACTCTTGCTGTGTGAGCGATACAAATGCGGCTTTAAAAGTGCAACGACTTGCTATTAAGGCAGCTCCCTTCCTCAGTAATTTCTTAAAGCTGCAATGAGACAAGGCATCCAAGAGAAACTTTGATATGCACAGCAGGCTAAGCCCTCCTGCAGTCCCTGCCATGGATTGCTCTGCAAAATCTGTCTTTCTTTGTTCTTGATTTGCAGAGGTTTGATCTGTTATTGCCCTGGTAAAGGAGAAGTGGCATCTCACAATTTATCTCTGAATGTTCCCACTTCAGTCAATGAGGTGTTTGCCAAGTTCTTAAATACTATTGCTTTGATGCCCAAAGAAAGTGCTATATTTTTTGCTTGGCTTTTCCTGGAGTAGGTCCTTACCCCAAACAAAGAATAAAAAGTATAGCTGGGGCAGAGTCTGCTTCTGCCAATGAAGACCAAATTGAGATCACAGTCCTCAAAAGTAATCCAAGGAAGAGATCAAGCTTAGTAGTGTCCATCAGGACTCTCAAGCCCACGTCTGCTGCTGTCAGGGGCAGTGTGGAAAAAAACAGGCACTGGTAAATCTTATAAAGACATGACAGGCCATACAGCTTTCATACAGCATGGGTGAGTCTGACATCTCTTTGTTAGAAAGGAGAGAGGAATGAGTAAAAACAGTTGGCCCAATCCCATGCATATCATGATAAACAGATCTGGAAGAAGAAAGCTATCATGAGCAACTCATAGAATCATTTTGGTTGGAAAAGACCCTCAAAATCATTGAGTTCAACTGCTAACCTAACACTGGCACTAAACCATGTCCCTAAGAACCTTGTCTAAATGCCTTTGAAACACCTCCAGGGATGGTGACTCCACCACTGCCCTGGGCAGCCTGTTCCAATGCCTGACAACCCTTTCTGGGAAGAAGTTTTCCCTAATATCCAATCTGAACCTCCCCTGGTGCAACTTGAGGCCATTTCCTCTCGTTCTCTTACTTGTTACCTGAGAGAAGAGACCAACCCCCTCCATGCTCCAAGCTCCTTTCAGAGATCAGGTCTCCCCTCAGCTCCTGTTCTCTAGCTGAACCCCCTGGGTCCCTCAGCCACTCCCATCACACTTGTGCTCCAGACCCTTCCCCCACTCCGTTCCCTTCTCTCGACTTACTCCAGCACCTCAAGGGCTTTTTTGGTGTGAGGGGCCCAAAACTGAACACAGTATTCAAGCTGCTCCACTTGTAACTCCATTTGGAATGAGGAACTCCACTTGGTACAATAACAGCAATTAAGGAATATCTTGCTAGACAGGTATTTGTTTTTTACCTGCTGAGTAGCAAAAATGTATTGCAATTTCTCTCTCTTCTGGCTTTATTCCTTCCCCACACAGCATCTTGGAAAGGAAATGCTGCAAACCTTGACTCACCTGGGGAATCCCACTGCACACAAGTAAGAAGGGACTGTTCACATGAATGAAGCGAGATCTTGGAAAGGGATCAGTCTGTAGAGCCAGGGAAATGCCTGGCCAAATGTATTCAATGGCATCAGGGGAACCCTCATCTTCACTGCAGCTCTCTTTGTAGGAACAAGAAAACAAGCTTACGACTCTTGAGATAGTAGGATTTCTTAAGATGAATGTTTAATTAGCATAATGGGAAATTGCACCACTGGAATGAGGAGAATTGTTTGTGTACATTCCAGCTGTATTTATGTTGTGAGCTGACTCACAACTCGGAGCAATTCCACTTGAAGATCGCCTCTCTCATTTACCAGTCTAAAGGAGAAAAAGACTGAATTCTGTATGCAAGATGAGAAGGCTGCAAGTTTTTCTCCTATCCTGCAGAGCTGTTCTTATTGGCAAAGGTTTGGAGCAATAACAGGCTGGAGGGTTCCAAGGCTGAGTGGTGGGTTTGAGAAAGATTGACCCATAGTCACTCCAGAACTGCTTCCAAAATAGTTGTTTTTGATTGAATTCTGTCGTGTGAGTCAAGGGAGAAAGTTGCCAAAAATGTTTGATTGCAAGAGAAGATGCCTAAGATTCTCCAGTGGAAGTTCTTAAGTCTTTCTTCTACTTTGCCCCCTTTCATATAAAGAAATTTCCATTTACAGGTTTCATTTCTATGAAAAGTGAAATGGAATAGTTAGCAGCTCTTGAATGTCCAGCAGTTCTTGTGTTTATGCCTGACCTGCTGCTCTGGGATGACTTCTAGTGTCAACAGAAGTCCTGACCTCCAGAAGTAGGAAGAGACAAGGAGGTGATTAGCCTCATCTGACATGCAGACAAGGGAGAGCTGAAATTCGTTTTGCATAGGTCCAGCTAGATAGCTCATACCACTTATGCTGGTTTGACTGAAAATGAGTTAATTTTCTTCATGCAGTTAGAAACCTTTCTTTTTCATAACAAGCACAGTCATTATTTGGACTTAGTTAGAGAACAAGAAACACCCCAGCACAGAGATAATGTTTTTAATTGCTCTGGCCTGAGAGCCAAGGACGTTCTAAGCATTCTGCCCACAGGTGTGAGGCATTGAGGAAGGTGGGCATGGCTGGAGCAGAGCTTGAATGACATCCAGACTGATCAATGAGAGTATTCCATCCTATTAGTGTCATAATTCATATTTAAGGAGAGTGGGGAACTTCCAGTCTCTCTCTTGTGTTTTTCTTTGCTCTTTTTGTCAGAGCTAGGGGAATTCTGTTTAGGATGTTTAGTTCAGCCTTTTGCCATTTTGCAGAGGCATCTGGGCCTTTCTGCCTTTTTTCCTTTTTTTTCAGGATTGGCTGTTCTAGACCAGGTGCTGCTTTTTGGGACTGTCTGCTTGGTGTGGACAGAGCTCATGAGGAATTGCATTGAGTATCCTTTATTTTATATCCTATTTCTGGTTTATATGTACATTTACTAGTAGTGTAGTAGTATTCTGTTATTTTATTAAACCGTGTTTATCTCAATCCATGTTTCTCTCTTCCCTTTCAATTCTCTCTCCTATTTGGGTTGGTGGGGAAAGGGGAATGAGTGAGTGGCTATCGTGGTTTAAGCCACATCTTCAGTTTACTTCTCTAGAAGTTAACCACATGGATTGTAAATAGAAGTACCTTGTACTTCTATTTTATTATAATTAGTCTGTTTTCATTTTTCTAACACTGAAATTTATTTTAATTAAAATGACACGCTTTCTAATTAGAAACAAACAAACAAAAAATAAGTGATTAGGTTAATCAAGAGCTGTTCAATTCAAGTGGCATTTTGGAAATTGACTTTATATAATAACTCTTCTGCCTGAGTTCAGATACCAGCTTAGTATCTCTAGTTTTCTAAATCAATGTATTTATGAATGGATTGAGTAGATCTCTAAAGTTAGGCAACTTATGATTCTGGGTTAAATTTTTCAGAACTATTGGCTGAAGAAATTATTTTCATGGCTTAGTGTATACATACAGAAGGAAAATGGTCTCCTTCAAAACAAAAGGTAAGAGGTTATGAAACTTGTTGATTGGAAACAGAGATTAAAATCCCTTGTCTGATGCAGCAAATTTATACTTGCCTTGACTTCTCTCTGATTATAAGGATAAACAGTCATTCCCACAGGGGTGAAAAATTGTTCATTTCTGGTCAATTTGAACTGAAATTGCTTATTTGTTTGTAAGTCAGTCGGTGAACTGAAATATCCTTTCTCTTTTGCAGTCCTTGCTCTGTGTAAAACAAATCTAGGGCAGAGATGGTTTTGATGTCGCAGAAAAAGCCACATTGTAATGGACCACTGACAAGAATCTGAAGTAATAGGGTAAGAAGCGGATCAGGATGTGACAGAAAAGACACTCAGGACAAAAATCAAAGTTTAATACATCACATAAGGACTTTGACGCTCAGCACAGGCAATTAATTGAAGAACAACAGTGAAACAAGGTTTGAAAGACACTTCCATATTTTTTTTCAGACATTTTGATCGTCTTGAAAAAATGAGAAGAGAAAAAAAAAAAAAAGAGAGACAAGAAAACGAGAGGCAGCTAACTCTGCCCCTGTCTCCCTAAAAGATGGTTATCTGGAATATCTGGTGCCTTAGCATCTGGAATCTAATTTCTGAATAAACTCTGCTTATACGCTTCACTTATATATCATTTCAGTACTTGGTTTCTCATATAAAGTCTGACCACTGCGAACTCATATTTGTTTGCTGGTGACAGACTGAAAATCGCCAGTAATAAAGGGTGTTTAATCAGGGATCCTCATACCCCTGAGAAGTTTTTTTCTGGTCCATACATTTTTAAGGAGCTCAAGGCTCTTGGAGGTATTTTCATAAGCAGACACATAGGCACGGTGTCCTTAATACACACCAGGAAGCTGCTTTGTTCAGTATTAAATCTGAGCTAGCAATATTTTAAGATGCAGAGAATTAAAAGCAAATCTGTTAAATGTGTTATGTTGCAATGCTGACATGAATCAATGCACTCAGTACAGAATTTTAAACCACCAATATTAGTTATGTCTTTAGTTGGTAGGGCCTAGAGTTTAGATCATGAGTGTGATGTTCAGGAGCACCAGACACTAGTGTCTGTTGTTGGTTTGTTGGTTTATTTTGGGTGTTTTTTCTAGGTGAAAATAAAATTTTTGCACTGTAAAACAGAGAGGTGTTCTTCAATCTGTTGTGATATATGAGGAGACTGCATTTGCTTGTGGGGCTTCTGTTTTCTCCTCTCCTTGTACTCTCTCCTGCTAGATCTCCAGCGTTCTTCCTGAAGGTGAAGATAGAATAGTAATAATAATAAGAACAACAAAGTCACCATAGAAAATTAATTTGAAATGTGTAAAAAATAAATAACTGGAGTATTAGTTATTTTCGTTACAATATGTTAAGTCATAGAATGGCTGCTTTCAAACAAAGGTATGCAACACTGACCATCATGGGGATGTTATAAGAATGTATGCAAGACCAAGCCAGACTACAGTGATGAAGGCCAGGGTCCATTACCATGAACCTTATCTATCTGAAGTTGTGGTTTAACCCCAGCCAGTACATAAGCACCATGCAACCTGTCACTCACTGCCTCCTTAGTGGGATGGGATAGAGAATTGAGAGGGTAAAAGTGTGAAAACTGATGGGTTGAGATAAAGACAGTTTAATAATTAAAGAAAAAGCTGTGTTCACGAGAAAACAAGATAAGGAATTAATTCAGTACTTCCCATTGACAGGCAGATGTTCAGCCATCTCCAGGAAAGCCAGGCTCCACCACACATAATGGTTACTTGGGAAGACAAGTGCCATAACTCCAAACTTGCCCCCCTTTCTCCTTCTCACAGATTTTATTACTGAGAGTGATGTCATGATAAGGAATATCCATTTGCTCAGTTGGGGCCATTTGTCCTGGTCATGTCGCCTCCCAATTTCTTATGCATTTCCAGGCTATTCACTGGTGGGGTGGGGTGAGGAGCAGAAAAGGCCTTAATTCTCTGTAAGCCCTGCTCAGTGTTAGCAATACTGTTTTCATCACAAGTCAAAAACACAGCCTTAAGCTACTATGAAAAAATCTAACTCTATCTCAGCCAAACTCAATACAACAATTTAGAGGTTTATAGTCAAGGTAGTTATCTGGGTACAATTATAAAAAGCCGAGATTGAACAAATGGTCAGAACACATACAGGATGAGTCACTTCAATATTTTAGATGAGGGTAAATCAGTCTCTAAACTTCAGTGAGTCTATTGACTTGCTCTGCTCTGACCATACAAGAAGCCTGGTGTGTTTTGCTCGGATTGACTCATCTCCATTGTGTAAAACAACATTTAGTGAAATGAATCCCCACTGAGGTGACAACAGTATCGCAGTTTCAGGAACACTAGATTTGCACCCCACTCTGTGCTAATTTGCAAGGCTCAGGCTTGCTCCTGTTTGAATTGTTGAGCATTTCTCCTCATCAAAATGAAATAAAAAATGATTCCTCTTCTGACACTCCCTCATCCTTCTCCCTCCCCTCCTTCCTTGACAGGGTGAGCCAGAGAAGCATTGCTGCATACATAGGGTTCATGAGGGACTCCTGGGTCCTTGAAGATGACTGAGCTTCCTGGCTGAGGGAAGATATTTTGTGTGGATCTGGTTGTGTGCCTCCCAGTGGGACCAGCATCCTGAATGCCATCCTCTTTTGGAGCCTCACTCATTATATGTAGTCCCCAGGGATAAACCCCAGCTGCATAAAGATGGACAAATGCTGTGTGATAACTGTGGGAGGGGATGCAGAAAAGGCATTTCTGAAATCTCACTGACTCCCTTCTCCACCTCATCCCCTCTCCACCTCATCTCCTGAGTGGCTTAATATTGTTAGTGCAGCTGGTAGTTTCTTGACACTGGTTTTTGTAAGACTTGGGAATTGCCCACACTCCGTTGCACAGTCACGCATGTTCCCACATGTGTAAGTGCATTATCTTTTATTCAAAATACAGGTTGAAATAAGTCATTAACATGAATTTCTTAGCAGCATGACTTGGATTCAGAGGACAATTCTTTCCCTTTTCCTGCCTGTTTGTTTCATTCCCAGTTCCTCGGGGAATATTGGGGACAGAACCACATCTTTCCTATTATCTCTGACAGACGATATTGTTTGTATGTTAAAGCTCAAAACTGGAGTTGTGTTTCAAATAAAAGACAGTACTGATCACTGGAAATTACTGCTCTGGCTCTCAGGGCCGTGGTAATGTGGTCCTGATTCTGCTTGAGAAACACAAATAGTCTCTTGGTTTTCCCTTTCCTAAGCTGAAAATTATTTCCTCAATATAATGCTTCAGGCTCCAGACATCCTTCTTTGGTTAGAGATGTGGCTACTTGGAAATGAGAGCTGACCTGTAAAAGCCATTGGTTTGTGCTCAACAGTGAACATTTCTCCCTCAGATTTATCTGCCCTCAAAATATCTTATCGGAAAGGTTTGAAGGAGGCCTCTTTTGAGGTTTTGTTTTGTTGGATATTTTTTTTTTTCTGCTTTCTGGGGAAATGAGGGGTCTTGAGCTTGTCAGATTCACCTGAGATTGTTTTTGACAGCAGACAAACCTAACGAAGATAAGAGATTTATCTTTGCCAAAAAAAGCTTTAGGAACATGATAGCAAAATTGGAAAAGAAAACAGAGAAACATAAAAACCAATAAAAGGTGAAGTGAGATAAATAAAAGGAGAAGTGTCTCCTTTTCTAGCAGCTGCTTTGGATTTCTCTGTGGGACACCATTGTGTTGGGATCCAAGGTCACGATCCAATAATACTTCTCCCATCAGAATTGACAACTTCCCTAAACATCTTCCTTCACTGACAGGGAAAGCTTTTCTGTCTATGAATAAGTTACACTGAAGCTTCTCAGCAGATTTTAAGGATTCCCCAGGCTCACTTGTAATTTAGGAAACCTTGTTCTTCTACAAAATTTTCAACCTGCCTCCTGTCTGTGACAAATGCAGATGGAGCATGTCTGGCTTAAGCAATGAGTTTCACTTTGATATGCAGACAGCACATTTGGAAGAGCTGATTCATCCTCCCTTAAGGACTTTTATTCCAGAAATCAACAGAATTTCACCCTCCCCTTCTCACATTACAAATGAACCCATCATCAAAGATTATTTTGTAGTTAGCACCCTGGACATGAGGAAGAAAATGATAGGCCTAAGAACAGGCTGTTCAGACTAAACACCTCTCTGCCTGAATTCCCCTCCCTCTTCCAGCTTCACTAGAAATGAAAGTAGTATCCTGCCAACCTTCTGGGAAGCATGATGCTAAGAATAAGGTGTGAGCTGATGGGGAAATAGTTCATGTCTCATTGCAAAAACAGTTTGAGTTCATTTTTCTCTACTCAGATGCAGCACATGCCTCAATCATTCAGGGATGGAGCAAACCCTTGAAGACAAACTTTCAGAGTCCCATTGGATGTGGTTGTAATGATGGGCACACATGTAAGGCTAGTAGGCAGAATGCCTGGCTTCTACTTTTACTCCGCCACTGCTTTTCAAAACATAATTGTGTGAATATCCCATCACTCCTTTGTGTCTATATTCCCAATGCATGTGTGTGGAAAGTGACAACTCCTTATTAATGTCTGACATGCTTGAAGTGACAGATTCCTCTCCTAGTCAGGTGCCTTCTAAATGCAAATAACAACAACCTTTACTTGTCTGCAGCCTTATTATTAATTTGACTTTAAGACAGACACAAAGCTGGCTCTTTGGTCCCTCCTTATTGAGGTACAATGCAATGTGATTAATCATTTGGGAGCTTGAGCACGTGGGACTATAGAAGATGAATTACAATGAGGAACATTATCTATTTACTAGACAAGATTTTAAAGTAGGAGAATAAAAATCTTGGGTTTTTTCCTCTCTTCATGGAGAAAAGGGTTTCGGTCAACAGAAATGAGCATCATCCAACAACTCATTTCTTCCTGTTTTTCCATAAGCCTACACTATAATTACACATCAAAAAATAGTAATAAAAATACATTGTTATGGTCTCTAAGTCAAGTACTTCTAGCTGTGGAAACATTACAGTGAGTTTTAACTGTTAGCGCTCTGTTAATCCAACGTGGCAGCATAATTTAGATCCCATGTGCATTTGTTTTATTATTCATATAGTCTTCAATCATATGATTGACTCTAATTTTATCTTTCAGAAACTCCACTGGGCAACTTCATAGTTATTTGATGGTGGCAGGAGAATGGTGAGACCTAGAATCACATTTTTCTCATATCAGGATCTGAAAGTGTATAAACCCTTCGAAGTGCAAAACATGACCCCTTATTCCCCAGGCCTACAGATAACCCTCCCTCTTGAACAGTAATGAAAACTCTTAATTTTGAATATCCAACCTGCTATAGCCCAGAACTACCAGTTCAAAGAAAATCCTGCTCAGCTTTTCACTAGAAGTTGTCCAGAATAGATAGCACATTTGAGAATTTTGTCTCTAGTGTTGGTCAAATCTCCAAGGACTACCACTTTGTTCAGATTTAGGTTCCTTTAGGTTCTTTTTTTCCAAGGATGGAAAAGCACTTTCAAAATGCTCACTGGAAGCAAAAGGAATAGAAGAGTCCCTAGAATTTTTCAGAAGTTCTGAAACAACTGAAATATTTTACTAACCTAATTCCTGAAAATAGCCAAACCCACTTTGATTAAATTTTCTAAACATAAAAACAAATAAGCTATGATTTGCTGAGGCAGATACAAGATAAAAAATGTACCTTAGAAAGAATAAGAAGGTGTTGTAGATAATTGAGTGTCAGTATTTAGAAAGGAAAATCTCTGCCAGCCTTCCCCTCTGATACCAATGCTGTTCTGTCGTGCTCACACTTGGCGCCCGTCAAGTAATTTGAACAATGAGGGAGGTCTTGATAGGAGGTAATTCTTTATAACTTCCCTCACTGACCAGCAGCTACTTGTTGGATCCAAAAAGTAATGGAATATGAAGTCCTGGAGAAAAAAGGAGAGAGATTATTATGGACTTGGCGACTCAGTCAGAGTGGTATTTATTCTGTATAATAGAATTATCACAGATTATCACATTATTATTATCATCACATTATTATTACTATTTCAGTATTATTATTCTTGTAATATTGAATGAGATTCAAGGTTATCATCTCTCTAGATCTTCATCTTCATATCTAAAACTCCAGGAGGGAGATCAGCAAATCCAGTACATGATAAAATGGAACATCATACTTGATGCTTAAGATTTAGAAACTAGAGAGGAATTTCTGCCTAGGAATAAAAGCATATAGGCAGAAATGGGCTCAACATACCCTGGTGGTGAGCTATTAACATTAGGTTCTTATTATCTGTCATGCTATAACAAATATATTTGTCTTCTCTTCCAAGATTACGGATCCTCAGCAAGAACCAGGCACCAGGAGTCCCAAATGATGGCTTTGCAGGGCATGAGGTGAAGAAAGGGTGAGTCTCTTTTCATCTCTTGTAAATATAATCAGAGGTTTCAGAAGAGCTTTTCAAAGACTGCAGAATGATCTCCACGAAGCCATCAGGATCCTGACACGTCATACTGACTTCTCCAAATACAGACCTCCTTTCTACATAAATAAAGAACAAAATCAATCCAAGCCCAAAAGGAAATTCTGTGCTGCCCACACAATTCTTCTTGGAAAAGGACAGTAGAAAGAGGGCAACTAACACCACAGATGTTATTCATACTTAACCATATTGCTTATTACACTCCTAGGAGTTGTTCTGTTGTTGTAACTATGTGAACATTAAAAGAGCAGAATGGATTTCCAAGGTTTTAACTTCAAGAGTCAAACCCTTTACTAACTTAATCCTTCTTCTGGCAATTTTCTTGCTGCAAACGTTGTAATTAGAGTTGCACTGACATTTCCATTTCAGTCTCATTCCCACTTGCTGGTGAGTTTTCTGATGGCTGTTGACATAATTTAGAGCAACTCTAAATTACGATCCAAGCTGTTCTCACTCTTAGTTGGCCTGTAACCTGTACAGGAGGGAGATTATGGGGAATTAGCTTCTCATAGCCTTGAACTTCCCATGACTTCCCCCACCCACTGGAAAGGTAAAATAATGACCATGTGCTTTATGAGAATCTGAGTCAAAGTCACTATTTCAAATTCATTTATTCCTGAAGGCACAAAGAGAAAGCTGAGGGACAATGCACGATATTTTTTTTCCCTTGGCTTGTCTTATCTCTTGTTCGATGCCAAGTTCTCCAATACAAATAAACTGTGATTTCAAGAGGAAAGTCGGCAAATAAGTGTTGCTGAGTTGATGAATATTTACTTTGACTTTGTGACTGGAGGCAGAACACAAAGCAGGGAATATCTGAACAATGTAGAACTGAATATACAGTTGCCATCTCTTCAGTCACTGGCTCAGGTGATCTCATTAATAGAAACACTCTTTATTAGTGGAAATTGTTGCCATAATGTCTTGGTCATAGCAAATGCATCGCTGGGTATACACAAAAAATCAGAGACAAATATTCCAAAGAGCTTGGATATGTTATGGTAGAGTTGAATTTTACCTTTCTCTGCATTATTAATATCTTTTCATCAACTAATGCATTTTTCCTTACGTGCTCAAACAGAGAGGTCTCAGCAGGGAGCACAGACTTGCTGGAGCCCCGTAGGATATTTAAAGCTACGGAGTCAGTAGGGGAGCTTCTTAAAAACACAGAGCAATACATCTGTCTAGCCATGATCACCTACAGCAAAGGAGTCTATGTACAAGCAAAGCCCCCTAGGCTCTACCTGTACTCAATAAAGTGCAAGTCACATGCATTAGTGATCATCACTGAGCAAATGCCTAAATTTGCTTGCGAGAAGGGCTATGACTCACAAAGCCAGCCTAATTCTCATATTCTCTTTCACAAAACTGAAATCATACCTCCTGCAAGATAAAGATGATTTAGCTTAGATGAAGTTAAGATGACAACTAAGATGAAGGTTACTATTCAAGAGCAGCACAGGATGCAGGGCAACCTTCTCTATGTTCCACTTTCAGCATTAGTCAATTTTGCTTTGACAGAAACACCGATTTCTTCAAGGTTTGTCTGTTTGTTTTTCTTTCAGATAGTTATGTTTTTATGAAATATAGAAACGGGAAAGGTTTATCAGTTTCACAGATTTATTTTCTGGAAGATAAGCCTAAATGCACACCTAGATTACTCAGTAGCTTAGCTAATTGGTCACTGGCTTACATGAAAGTCTTTCCTGCTAAATCTTTAAGTTTTGAAAGGAGACAGGAACCAGCATTTTCTTGACAAACTGTCCTTTCACTCCAAGATTTCAAATGGTGTTCTTTTACTTTTAATACAGAACAAAATCAAACCTTGGTTGCTCCACCCTTTGGTAGAAAAGAATTCTGCATTTCTGGGAAGGATCTGGGCTTGCAGAGATTGGGAGGGAGACAATTCACATGGCTTCTATGAAATGTCCTTGCACAGCCACTTCTGTATCCAGCCTCGACAATGTTGGAAGTACTGCTCTTCTCGCAGTGGGGCCAGAGCTTAACCTCTTCATTCTGTGCCTTGAGAAACATCTGGCTGTAACAGAGGGGTAACTTGCAGTGTCACAAAGTGTGGACCAAAAGATCTCAGGGAGGGACTGGGAACTAACAGCAGAAAAGCTCCTGCCTGGATGTCTCCCTTACACTATGTGGCTACATCTATGTCTTTTGATAGGGCAGTAAATGAAAAGCAGATAGAAGCCTGTCATCCTCCCATCTTTCTGCAGCAGCATGGATTTAATAGAATAGAATAGAATCGTTTCAGCTGGAAGAGACTTCAGGATCGAGTCCAATCATAACCTAACCTAACTCTAGCACTAAACCACGTCCCTAAGAACCTCATCTAAATGCCTTTTAAACTCCTCCATAGATGGTGACTCTACCACTTCCCTGGGCAGCCTATTCGAATGCCTGATGACCCTTTCCAGGAAGAATTTTTGCCTTATATCCAACCTGAACCTCCCCCAGTGCAACTTCTACTATTGATTTCAGGCTCTCCATGTCTTCCATCATTTTTGCATGACGGGAACCTTCTAGGATGTAAGGAAATATTTTCAAGAATTGGCAAGAGATGCTGAGACACCCTCTCCTTCCATGCCCACAAAACCTGTATATAAGTGTGGGCTTAAGTCCAGCAACCTCCAACAGGAACTTAAGCATGGGGCTGTACTGAAGACAGGTCTGCCTTGCTTGGCAGCAGAAGCATGTGAGAGCTTTGCCTGACATCCACAGGTCTTGTTTGCATCCCTCCACTATGAAGTCCCTCTTAGTCTCCCAGTGGTTGATCCCTGACTCCAGGAAATCCCTCCCTCCTTCTATGAGTAAATTTAGAGGATTTTTGTACTCATGGAAACATCTGAAGTCAATATGCTAGTGCTCTCATTACCACTCCAGACAGGAAAATGTCTCTTGTGATGCTGCCTATGATAAAAAGCCATTTCTATTACTCAGTGCTTTGTGTTTAGTCTAGCATTCTGCTTTCTTTATGCCTACATTTTCTTCTGTAGCCAACATTTAATGAAACCTGGCACAGAGACAGATGGATTTTCTTTCTGTCTGCATCACTTATTATTCAGCACCTGAAAGCAAAATCTTGAATGTAAGAGCATGGGGCAGGGAGAAAAAATAGAGCTCAGTTTCGTTTATTTCTCACCTCATACAAATATCTTCAGTTTCCTTGTTTCCAGTACTCTCATCCCCAAGGGCTCTCTATTTGTCATCACTCAAATGTTAATTTTATTAGACTATGCAGCACATGGAATTACTCTCATATAATCAATTTGCTACTTGTTCACCTCATGTAAGATTAGTCTTTCTCTCCGGATTCTTATATAACACTCAATAAGGAAATATCAGGGTATTCTACATGGTAGGGTGAATAATCCTCAATGCCCCCAAGGGACTAGGATATCATGATCGTTTCATTGTACAAACAGAGAAATGAGACCTGCAAGTTTCATTACCCTTCTGCCAGCACATTTGATTCCAGATAGATCGAGAGGCTTCTGATGGGTTTGCTGCGTATGTGACCAAGATGGGAAATGAATCAACATTTCCTTGGGCTAAGTCTTGTGCTAATCTGCAAGAGCATTATTTTTTTTTGTATCAGTGATTTGATTTGAAGGAAAATGTGACATGATGGTTCTGTGGCAGAAAAAAGCGAACAATCCCAACCACATCTAATAGTGATAGTAAAACACTGGTGAACCGTGGACTTGATGGACTTTGAAGCAAAACTCAAATGGTTTTGGATGCTTATGAGAAAGTTGTTAGGAGATGGTGCTTGAAATTCAGCAGAAGAAAAAGATAAAAAGACCTGAAGCAATAATACTCCTTTGGCAGGGATATGGACCACTGACAAAGGACCCTCTTCTTCTCTAGTTAATATAATGATAGAAGTATGTTTCTAGAATGATCTTGCTGGGTTTTTTTGGGCTTTTTTTTTTTTTTTTAATGAAAAGAGAAATGTAATTGGACTGCCTTAACTCTTCCCTACCATATCTGACACCATCGTACTGCAAAGCTCTCCATTCCTCAGTTCTATTGAGACCAAAATCAGAATGAATCCTTAATTATTTGCATGAGGATATAGTTTTTATATGCTAGCAAAGAGTCAAGAGGCTGCCCCAACTGTCATGAGGGCAAAAAATTGCTTCTCAGCATGAGGTATTAGCAAGAGGTTTTGGCATCTAAAGCAAAATGTTGATCCCTCATAGAGTGTTGGACTGTCTCTGCCTGCTCCTTCTGCCTCCTATAATTCCCCTGAATTCCTCATCACACAGTGGCCTCCTCCCAGATGAGTCCCTCACTTTGGCTCAGTCAACCCACTACGCTTCTGGAGACGAGACAGATGAAACAGACAAACAGGAAAACATCTAAGGATGGAGCACACTGTGCTCTGCTGCTGACACAAGGTGCACTACTGACCTTAGAAAATCTGCATCATGGAGTGAAGACCATGAGCAGAACTATCCCTCCCAAATCCGTTCATCAAGTAGGACATAAGGACTAAAGGAGGGAAGATTCAGGCTGAAATGGAGAATTTTTTTACAATGAGGGTGGTAAAACACTGGCCCAGGTTGCTCAGGGAGGTGGTGGATGAACCATCCCTGGAGGCATCCCAGGCCAGGCTGGACGGGGCTCTGAGCAACCTGAGCTGGGTGAAAGAATAAAGAAATATAACCCCTGCCTATTCACTGTATTCCCAGGCCATGGTATTTTGGCCATGGTATTTTAATATTTCCAGTCTTCACAATTCCTATGTTCATACAGAAAATCTCCAGAAGATCTTTGTTACTCTATTTCAATATATTTATGTATCTATATAAGTATATGTATATGTGTATATATGTTTAATTTCATTTTTTTCTGTTTTAAATCAGTCTCCTATAATTTCAGGGAATTTTCCCTAGTCAGTGGTTTAAATTGATCTCTTCCATCACCATTACTATTTCAATTAACTTGAGCATATCCCACTCAGTCTTCTTCTCTCCAAACCAGAGAGTCCTCAACTTTATATTCTCTCTCCATAATGCAGCTTCTTCTTTCTACCAGCAGTATGAATTGTCCTTCTTCACATCTTTTTTTAGCTCTGCCTTTTTTTTTTCCTAACTTGAGCTGTTTTGCATTTCTGCGTGACAAAAGCATGTTTTCCACAAAAATGATCTGACTTGATTTGACAATACCAAAAGACAAGGAACACACAGCTTCCCTCGCCTGTTTGCTGCAGTGACTAATAGCCTCCACTGTTAAAAACATGCCAGTTATTAGTGTTTGCCTGGCTGTCACTGCCTGCTGCTCCTTCTTGCAATGTGTTTCTGTGTTTCCCTGTTGAGGTTAAAGAGCTCTTTATTACCCATTTTTTTCTTTTTGCAAAAGCATTTTATACATAGTGACCAAAGAAACTTTCAGCACTTTTTTTTTTTTTTTTACTTTTATAAATTGAAATTTATAAATATCAGCTAGTCAGTGATCAGTGTTATATCCAGACTGCAAATCCTGTCTGCGGGTCACTTCCAGATCTGGTGTCCTCATTGCCACAGGAAGACATCGGTTGGGAGATAACATCCGCTTCTATGCACAGGACTCTTGTTTGTGAACCCAAGTTCTCATTAGCAATGTTTTCCCATTAGTGCTGCAGCCCTGGGAATACTAAATGAGTGACACTTCTATTGTGCCATGTAGGTGCTTTCCAGTGCTTTTCCCTGCTTGGTAGGTGAGGTTGTGCTTTTTGCTCCTAGATGTATAACTGTGCCTTCAGCGACCATAAATGTTAGTCTTCTGAAAGGGACGCATACAAGAAGCTCTAGGCAACTTGGGAATTTTAATCTAAACAATCTAGTATCTTCCTAATCAGCTGTGTCTAAGAGGCAAGTAATTAAATTATAGCATCAGGAAAGCACTCCCTTGGGAGGCTGGAGAGAGAGTGGAAGCTGGTTTTTTGCTTCATGGGTGAGCACTCTAAAAGCAGATGTCTAGAGATGCTTTCCAGACAAGCCTGGTTCCTTTTCATAGTTTATTCAGTGACTCCCAAGCACCCCACAAGATGAAAGTGCAAAACACTCGTTCTTGAGATCCCAGTTGTCATGAGTGTGAGCAGATGGATGAGGCACACAGAAGAGTCAACACTGCAATGTATTAGTGCATTCCCATACATTAAAATATCAGGCACTTACGTAGCTTTAGACATTGACACATGATGACAGAAAACTGCAGCTATGTTGTATCTTTTTAAGAGTATTTAATGCCCAAATTTTGGGTTGAAATTCTACTTCTTTTCTTTTTAGGTGATCCAGCTTTTTCACTTCTTTGCCTTTCTTTTAACTTGAGCATTGAAAGCATATGCTTTGAATCACTGAGAAAATACATCCCTTCTTGTCTCTCTCTCTGTGTTATACAATGACAAGATTGATGGTAAATTGCCAGCGCTGCTGAGCAGAGATGTAGCTTTGGTCTTCATTTCTGTGTATGCTTTTGTACAGGCCCACGCACTACTAGCATCTCGGAAGATGAAAGTGTTCTTAATCGGAGCAGAAAACGTAGAGAAAAATATCACACAGGGTAGCCAAGAAGAAAGAAAAACTCTCAGTGGCACTCAGTTTAAGAGATATTTGTTCTGGCCTCCGCTGTAGTTTGTTTCATTTTGACTCTTTTTGTTGTTGTTGCTGTTGTTCAATTTTCTGCAAGAAGGAGATTAAATTAATGGAAATTGATTGGTGCATCTATAGTTATGTACAGGGAGGTCTGGCTACAGTGGGCACATACATCACAAAACAAACTTCCCTACTGTGTTTATTACTGAGATCATTTATTAAAGTGCACTTCTGCTTCAATTTGATCTGATTTTTCTGCCCACCTCCCCCAAGCCCACTCTTCAGCCCATTCCTCAACTTTCCTTTTCACTGGAAGAAATAAAAAGTGACAGGTCAAGTCAGAATGGATGTAAGGTATAACAAATAATATATAATCAGACATTGTCTCTTCCATCCAGTTTCAAGACATTTTATAATCAGTGATTTCCACCTCACAATAACCGTGAGGGTAGGGAACATTATTGTCCTCAGATAAATATTTCCCTGAGGACATGCACAAAGGGTCATACCACTGCTGGCATAAAACAACATTGCAGTGGATCTGTGCTAGCTTTTGTCTGATAAAGTTCTGCAGTAGAATGGAACTCAGGAGGCCAAACCAAGCCAACCAAAAATTATTCCCTTGTAAGATAACCTCATAGAGAGAAGTACACCATCCTCATTATGAGAGGTGAATTAATGCCTTTATCTGATTGTTTGCTAATAATAGCAGACAGATGCATGCTCATGGTGTTGTCTTGTTGTTCAGCTTTGTCAATCTCTTTATGTAGGCTAATCCTAGGCTGGGAGGCACCCTATGGCTTTAGATGTGGTCTTAACAGGCTTGTTTGACAGAGCAGAATAACTCCCCAATCAACTATGTCTCACTTTTTCTGTAGATTGCCTCAGTCTCATCAAATACATGATGTCTTTGTCAGGTCTGCACAAAGCTTTCCCTGAGGAATTGTAGGCAGAATGTACTTTTCTAACAAGCCTTGGTTAAATCTAAGGTAACAGTTGAGTAGAAGAAAGCAGATGACAGAGAAGAGGTTGATAGGTGCTCAGGATATGTCTCCTACCTTCCATTTTAATGACACGTGTGGTCTGTTACAGGACTCAATTGTAGATCTGAACACATCAAACTCCACCTAGCCAGCGTCACTCTGGCGGTGCTGATCAAAAGAAATCTTTAGCGCTGCCATGCAAAACTAATTGGGAGTATCCTGTGCTAGAAAGGCCTAGTAAGAAAGTCAGTTAAATCCCCAGCCCAGGGTTGTGGATCACATCAATAAAAGGTATCTAACAGCTAAGCCTACCATTGCCTTACCCTGCACCTCTCTTCTCTGCTGTCTCTGGAAATGGGTTCCCAAAACATACAGTCAAACATGTGTCACAAATATGGCATGAAGATTAGTAAATTAATCTTTGTACAAACCCACAGGCACAAGAAGCATCCAATAATCAGCAACTGGTTTTAACGTGCTCCTGAGCTTGGCGCAGATTGAATCTAAAGCTCAGGTCTACTGTGATGCTCTATCCAGTTTTCAGAAGGATTTGAGGCATTTCTCTCCCCAATAAACAATTAGAGAAACCACATGAGTGAATCCATGCACAGCCTGTTCCCCGCCAAGGCATTAAGTCAATTGCTAGTGCCACAAATCTTGGAAATGGCAGGCTTCCTAATCCTGTAGTTTAATTCTTGGCAATTTTTGATAGGTTTCTAATCAGGAGACAAATAAGCTTGATGAGTCTTTCAAGCTGACTGTGTCAGCATCCAACACAGAGTCTTTATTTCAACATCCAAAGTCTAAGATAGCATCACAGGCATGAGAAGCAGGTCATGTCCTGAAGGGCTTGAAAAGGAGGTGAGTGCATTATAAATGGTTTTTTTTTCACCATTTTAATACTCAGGAAAATGTCTTCCTCTAGGTTTAAAATAGGATAATCACACCTAGTGTTTTCCAGCAAGGGATCTCAGGGGGCCAATGTACAAAACAGATACTATCACAGCTAAAGAAGCTTCATCTGCCTGAATTTCCTTGTTGATGATGTTCTAAGAAGAGGATAGGGTAGGAGCCTGGATTTGTAAAGAGATGCAGATCTTAATTGTCTCTCCTTTCCCTGATTTCCAGCCTGGACTATCAAAAACAAAAGCCTCCGTTTTTTACTCTACAGAGTGTTTCAAAAAGATTGCCCTAATTTGAAATCACTGTATCTCTGCAACCACAAACCACCCATGAATGAAACTCTTACAGTTCGTACAGCAGGTGAAGGGAACACAGAGCATTTGTAAAAAGGTTACTAAAACTTGATAACTTTTTAAACCATTTGTAAAGTTCATGTAATTGTTGGGTCCATCTATTTGAAACACTCTGTAGTTAATTTCAAAAGTGAATGGGAAAGAAATGGGATTCTGCAGTGATATTCAGCACAATGTTAGAACACATTCAGTCATAATCCCTTGTTCAGCTCAGTCTAAATCACGGAATAGTTACACGGAAATGTATCTCATACTTTTGTTTCATTTGCTTTTCAGTATCATGAAGGTAGTAGGATGTTATGTCCCAGCCACCCCTTAATGAGTGGTGCACTTGACTGTTCCTCTGCAAATTTTGGTCAAAAAAAGCTAAACTAGTTTAAAGCATGTACCTAACAGATCTTTCCTAACATGGCTCACATTGAGAGAAAAGGATTAGAGATCACTTACTCAAACAGTACATCTGGCAGAAAAGAGGAGATGGCAACCACTGGGAAGGGACAGCTGAAGATATTCAGCTGGTGTAACAAGACCCACAAAATGATTTTGCTATGGTCTAAGTAAAAGATTTTGCAACACTGGTACTGCTTAATTGTTTGAGAGCAAGAAATATTGGAGGAGGGGGAAAGGAAAAAACTTTAGATATTTAATGAAACTAAATGTCTGTCCTGTGGTTACATTTTTCTCATGTCTCATAAAATGAGTGTGTGAGTTAGGAACACCTCTTGTGTTGATTCTGTGTTGGTTTATGCATTTTAATTCACTTTGCAGTTTTCTTTTGGGAAGCACTGGCAGGCTTACTCTTTTTATATACTTAGCCATCTGTATTCGTAAAGTTAAGAAGCAAGTAATGTGAGAATTATGACACTTCATGCTAAATACATGATACTTGATGATTCTGCACATGGCTCATGGCACTTCATGGGTTGGCATAGAGAGACTTAAAGAAGAAAGGCTAAGGATGAAGGATGAGGTGTTTGACACAGGATAAGTAAAAGAATGAAAGTGAAAAATCTTTAGACATCAGGGAAATAGAAAAAGAAAAAAAAAAAGAGGAGAGAAGAGGTAACTTTTTAATTTCAATTTCATTTAAAATCAGACCTGGGCCACATACACATAACAGTGATAAAGTTGGGTAGATGAAAGAGTTCACACTCTGTGCCCATAACAGTGTATGAAGGGCAAAGTCTTGGGCCTGAAGAGGTCAAAGACACCTTTAATGCAGTCAGGAGTTCCTCAAATATGATGTGTCATGACTGTAGAAACATCTCAGATGTGGGACCAGGCCTGAAAAGATCTAAATCAAAGACTGAATACAAACAATAAAGAAGTTAAGAAGGGAACAAGTAGAGAACTTCAGCTATGTGTTCACTTTAGAAAAGACCAATGTGACGAAAAAAAAATATTAAAAAAGAGAGGAAGCAGACTCTTTAACACTAAGAAATATCTTCACTTTCACTGGGTAAATTTACTGGTGTGAGAAATTGTCTGAGATCTCCAATTATCAGTGTCAAAGACCGGTCATGATAAATTCCAAATGAATTACTGGTACAGCTTTCCCATTTTGACCATTTCCAGAGACTAGAGAGGAAAAAAATAAATATTACTATTCAGCAGTATGTTAATTTATACGCACTATTGCTTCCTCATAGACCAAGATCTAAAACCACAGAAAACCAAGACCACTTTTATAATAGGGATTGTAACTCTTTCATTAGAAGTCTGTAAAGATAAATAAAGGAAATTAGTTAGGGACAGATTTATTGACCATATTAAAGATGACCCCAGACTTCAATTCTTCATGTTTATTTTCAAAAGGACATATTCTTCTCTCAGTGGGACCAGCAGATTTGTGGTTGAAAAGTGTAGTCTGGCAAGCAGGGACTGGCTTCACACACATATTAGGATGTCCAGATGAAGAGGGACTCCCATAAGGGTGAACCTCAAGCTGCTGTCAGCACTTCCAAGTCATATTTCTTGGAGAAGGCAGGTCTATGCAGAGTCCAGGAGTTGCAAGAATGTGCAACAGGTGTTCTGGTAGAAGGAGGAAAGAGAAGTGGGTCCACACAGTGTCCCAATCTTTCCTTCAGTTTTGAGGTAATTCTACATTGAACCAAACTCTTTGACAGGTGATTTGGTCTAATCCCAAAAGACATCTTGAAAAGCTATTGCATGGACAGAATTAAGCATGTAAGGCAGAAGAAACTGAGAAGCAATAAAGGTACAAGAAGATGTAAAGACCTTGTTACCTATGGTGAAGAGACTGTTGAAGGTCTTCAAAAAGAACCTTCTACTGCATTCATTACTTTTCCCCCATTGTCTGGTGCTGTTTGAGGTCTTCTTTTTGGTACCTTATGTATTGTCTGCCTTCTCCATAAAGTATCTATATATTGCAGGTACCTACTCAACCAGAATTTCCTTCTTTCTTCTTGGAATACAAGAATATAGATTATTTCCTTCAAGAATAGCAAAGGAGGAATAGAGGTTTATTCATCCTGACTGAGCTGAGGCAATTTCCACAGGTAGGAGAACTGTAGTTAAATGAAGGAGACCACATTAAAGTGTAGGAACCAGGAGTGAAAAGACTCCTTTGCTCATGTTTGAATAGGACAGAACTACCTGTGCTCACTTGCAGAATGCACAGCTTTTCCTTGCTTCTTTATTTTTAAGTGAAAGCATATGAAAGCCATTGAACAAACAAAACTGCAGAGGCAGTAAAATTTATTGAAAAACCACTTAAAAAGTCAGGTCCATTAAACTTGCCAAAAATAAATTGCTGTTTACTCAGTTGTGTTGCCATGTACAGATAAGACCCTATGTTCTGCCCCTTTTTACGTGCACGCATCAGCTTTCTAAAAATAAACAACTAAGCAAATGGCAATTTCTTCAAGGTGCTGAAAACATCAGACAGAAGATCAGAAAGCAAACTGATTCCTCCAGAGGCTCTTGAAAGATTCTCAGGAAATGGGATACCGTTGGAGTTGGTCTGGGAGAGAGACTTTGCTTTACTGAACTTCTAAGCAGTTGTACATCAGTGAGGAGCTAATTCAAAGCTAATTAAAAAAAAGGTAGACTGAAAAAAAGCAGATTAATTTCGCCAGTGGTTTTCTAATGGGAGTTGCTCAATAGGTCAGATTGAAAAACACAATTTACATAAAAGGCATGAGGGAGACAGCAAAGAGTTCTTCTTAGAGGATATATTGAGCATATCAGGGAGCTCTCTGTTGTCAAAAAACATTCATGCAAGTATCCCAACTCAGTAGAGAGACTTACCATTTTTGGTGAATTTCGATTTGTCTTTGTCATTATTATTTTCATAAATCTCCAGTTCCCATGTACCATATAAGAATCTCAGTTTTCATCTAAAAATAGGAAAAAAACTCTATTTCTAGTTTTCATTATAAGAGGTAAAGCTAGAAATTTAGTTTATTTTTCCTTAAAGAATGACAACAAGATCCTGGGCTGCATCAACAAGAGCATCACTAGCAGAGATAAAGAAGTCATTATCCCATTCTACTTGGCGCTTGTCAGGCCACACCTGGAATACTGTGTTCACTTTTGGTCCCCACTATACAAAAATGACGTGAGCATAATAATACCTGTAATTTTAAATCTTAAATATCTGATATTTCATTTGATAGAAACAAAATAGCAGTAAAGAAACTTATAGCAAGTGAAATGAAAAAGTCACACACATAGATTTTCTTTCTTATGCTCTATTTCCATTTTCCTTTTTATTTCAGCTCCTGAATTAGTAGGTTTAATAAGTTTCAGAGTTTGATTTAGAAACTGGACCTATTTACAGATTGGAACTTACTTGTTATCCAGAAATCCTCCTAGATAATTCTCATGCTTATATTCATTTTTCCAGAAAGCACTAATTCCGTAGGCACTGGAAAAAGAAAAGAGGGATGTAGCTGGCCAGGTTTTCAGTCTTTTTTAAAAAAAATTATTTATTATTAAACAGAGGCAGAGCTCTACATGATCATGGCAATTCACTAAAACAGAATCTTCCAATCAGAAAAATTCAGTATTGAAATTTTAGGTTGTGTGATTCAGTTAAACTTTTCTCAATCAAGTTTTCTCACATACAAGTCAGAATATAAACATGAATGGATGTCAGCTCAAAAAAAAAAAAATCAATAGTATTTTAAAAATTGATACCTTAGAGGTTAGCATAGAAAGACACACAAGTTCAAGAACCTACCTTACTTGATTCAAAGAGGAATTTGAAATTAAACTTTCCCCATATATGGTAAATTCCCTAACAACTAAAGAATCAACCAGCCATTTGTTATGAAAAATCATAACAGCAAAAGTTGCCATCCATTCAGATGCAAAATAAAAACAAAACATGAAGCTTCAACTATTGAAAAAAAAAGTTGCTTTTTTTCTAGCCCTGACTTTGTAGTTTCAATTATTACGTGGTATAATGAAGTCAAAATTAAATGTATCTATTTTATTGTAATATTTTACTAACATCCTATTAAATTCAATACAATGGGGATGTTCCCATGAAGGATTCCCTGTTTTCTAGAAATTGAAGGGAAACTTCTCATTTATGGGATTTTTTTTCTTCTTTCTCACTGAATTCATGAGTATGACCAAGGTTGATTATGTTTTAGTTCTCTCCTATACAAAGGGGTGAAGGGTGATTGGTACTGGCCTTAGACTTGCCAAGAGATATTAGCCATTATGGATCAGCCCTTGTGTTGACTTGATCGGCTTTACCAGGGATTTGTCCACAGATTAGTGGACCCCTTTTGATTTAACCATATTTTATAGTCATCTCTCTTGACACGATGTGAAATAAAAAATGGTTTCACCTTTACCAAGAGACATCAGATTTAAGGACAAAGATGCAGTGTTTGGGTCTCTGAGTCTATTTTTGGCTGTTGTTGGTTTACAAGTTGTACTTGGCAAGGTGCTTGAAGTCTCTAGAAGTGGGAACATGAGTCCAGATGGAAGCATGGGGAGCTTTGTCTGTGATTTTCATTAGACTGAAGTTTCACTCTCCATGAAATAGGAACCTTCTGGTTCTCATACCTGATATCTTGATGTTGTGCTTCTTGTATTTATAGTATGTGTGAATAAACTGTTTTAAATTTACAGGGAAGTCTGAGGCTTCTCAATCGTAGGTATATATTAATTCTTCAGGCTATAACCTTCCTTCCATATGTACAGAACATAGACAAGTGTCTCATCTTCAGTATAATACCTTTATGGAATGTAGACATGAAGACATAACCCGGATTCATATGCATAGAACTGAGGTCGTAATCTAATTTTGTATTTTTGGTATATTGCTAGGCTATCATTTGAATTAATAAAGATTGCACTAGGACCATTTTAAAAAGAAAGGTGTGTGGTGGGAACATTAACAACCCTAGCCCAGAAACATCCTGAACCATTCTTCTGTGGTGGAAGCACAATGGGGACCTTTGGAAAGGCCAGCTACTTCACATTCGCTCACAATTTCTTGCTCTCCTCTTCTCACAAGCATTTCTCATCTCAAACTACTGGCACATCAACTTGGGACTGCAGGAATGAGTGGCTTCAGGCATATGGGGAGGCATTGACAGAAAGAGAGATTGTTTGTTAAAGAGAGGTGATCTGCTAAGAAAGGTGTCCACAAAAGACAAAGTTTGCGTGCAGCATATTTATCTTAGGTTCACCCAACAGCAAATGGAAGCCCCTTCAGAAAATTACCCTTGCACTTCCTTGCCCTCTGCAGGAGTCTCTTTCTCCATCTGCTGATGAGGGAACATTCTGTGTCTATTCTCCTTTGACTAACGTGAGCTTTTGTTACTGTTCTTCATCATTGTGAGGAAGATGTTTTCTACAATGAGGGTGATGAAACACTGGCCCAGGTTGCCCAAAGAGGTGGTGGATGCCCCATCCCTGGAGACATCCCAGGCCAGGCTGGACAGGGCTCTGAGCAACCTGATCTGGGTGAAGATGTCCCTGCTCATGGCAGGGATGGGACTGGATGACCTTTGAAGGTCCCTTCCAACCCAAATTATTCTATGATTCTATGATCTTCCAAATCCTTGCATAGGTCCCAACTTAGCAAAGGGCTTAAGCACAGCTCTACTGCTATAAACACATTTAATTCAGCAGGATTCAGACTGAGACGAAGATATATTGCCTCTAAAAAACTGCTGTAGTATGTTCAGTTATATTGCAGAACTGTATTAACCATTAAAGGATAATTGTAAATAAAACTCAGAAGGATCGATCCAGCTCAGCTCAATCAGCTTATTGATTTAAGCTATAAAAAGAAAATAGCACATAAACAGCACTCTTACATGTGACCTCACAAACAGTCCCTGGTGACTGACAGTTTCCTGGCACAAATAGCACATGAACTTTTAGCAGATGATTATTGCATCTATTTGACTTTACAGGTAACTTCAGACTTTCCTTTAAATTGAACAATATTTCCCTGCCTGTCCTGAAAGGCAGGACAGTTTTTCTGCATGTGGGTCTTGTGGACAACTTATTGTAACCATTTTTCATGACTGTCTGGTATTCTATGAAGTGGAAAATAGGAAACGCATGCATCACAAAAATCACTGTTATCTACTATGCAAAGAGAGATTCATCAATGGTTGAAGAAAAACAAAACTAAACCAAAACAAATGAAAACACACACAAAACTAGAAGACAATAACATAAACTAATGAGAACCTAAGAATGAAAAAATTATAGGACTTTTACTCATTGTTGACAATATAAAACTTTACCAAAATGAGCATACCACCTAAGAGTAATATCTCGAGATCAGCCAAGAACAGCCACTCTGCTAGAGCAGCACACAGGAGCTGGACCCAGGCCTGAATTATCTAGGACAAATCTAATCCTGTCCTTGTAGGTTTTGCAATTTTGCCAAGAGTAAAGATTTTGCTGCCTGCCTTCCTTCCTTCCTTCCTTCCTTCCTTCCTTCCTTCCTTCCTTCCTTCCTTCCCTTTCCTCTGTTATATGGCTGGCTCCACTATGTGACCATGAGCACTGCAAACACACTGCCCAAGCTCCTCTTAGTATGAGACTTTTCTTGACCCAAGAGAAAATCTAAGTAGGCAGAGGGAACAAAACAGTTCTATCTAAACCCTGGAGAAGGTACCTGAGGAACTAGAGATTATCTTCATAAAATACCATCTAAACGTCACCCCAGGCTCCAACAATTAGGGGCCATTAGCCTTTAAAACCTGGGGTGTTTTAATACAAATATAAGCCTGCCATTCAGGAGTGTATTCACCTGACAACAAACTTTGGAAAGTTACTCTCAGCTCCTGCCATGGTCAGTGAGACAAAGGGATGTCTTCAGAGGGATGTTTATTTCATCCTAAAATTTCTATCAAACTTTGGGTGAATTCATCCTTCCCTCCCACCCAACACCCATATACCCCCATATCCCCCACCCTGGCCTTTCTGGAAGAAAGGATTAAATAGACTCTAGAGGTAACCTCATCCTCCACTGGATATTACATTGGAAAGATGTCAACAAGAGTGTCTGATTCTGCACCAGTGACCACAGACCCACATGTCATAGAATCATAGAGTCATTTTGGTTGGAAGACATGCTTAAGATCATTGAGTCCACCTAACATCGCTGAGCTGGCTGGTGACAGTGCAGTCCTGTGACCAAGCAACCTTCTTAAGTGGAGGATTTCCCTTCCTTTTCCATGTTCTGTTCCAAGCACAGGAGCTCCTTTACATTGGATCACAGTTTACACTGGATCACAGAGATCCTTTGTAATGTAAGGAGGACAGAAATAGATCTTGTCATCTAGGTCTCTGCTAAATCTATGGGTACGCCAAGGGATAGTTTCATAAATAAATACCTGGAACTGAGGTCCCAGCACCCCTCGTCACCTAAAACAGGTAGTGTCCATCATGTAAGCAGGATGAGAATTGACCATAAATCTCAGCATCTACCTGGATTCCTTACCCATCTTAAGAAACAACTCACTAAGAAATGCATTGCGATGTTTTCTGGGGCAAGCTGCATTCAAACTTCCATGCTGAAGTTGGGTCTCTTTATAATCTTTTTCGCTATTGATCTAGAAAGCCTGTCTCTGTTTCTTAGGGTTAACAATCTCATATAGGATGTATAGGATGTAACAATCTCATATTGAATGGAATGCCAATTTCCTCCTGCACTGAATTTTCCACTACCTGTGCAGACAGGAGATTTTTCTGTCACTGATCACTCTTTTCCACTTATCACCAACCCTGCAAGGAAACTCTTGTCCTGGTTTACCTGCACACACCTTTAGCACCGTGCAAAAGAGGCAAAAGAGATCACAAAGATCAGAGCCTCTTATTGAAGAGCTGGAGCGGGTCCGGAGAAGATCAACAAGACTGGTGAAGGGACTTGAACACAAGCCCTATGGGGAGAGGCTGAGGGAGCTGGGCTTTTTTAGTCTGGAGAAGAGGAGGCTTAGAGGTGAGCTCATCACTCTCTAGAACTACCTGAAGGGCAGTTCTAGCCAGGTGGGGATTGGTCTCTTCTCCCAGGCAGTCAGCAATAGGACAAGGGGGCATGGGCTTCAACTCTGCCAGGAGAAATTTAGGCTGAATATTATAAAGAAATCGTTTCCAGACAGGGTGGTCAGGCATTGGAATGGCTGCCCAGGGAGGCAGTGGACTCACTGTCCCTGGAGGTTTTTAAACTGAGATTGGACTAAGTGCACTAAGTGCCATGATCTAGTTAATGGACTGGAGTTGGACCAAGGGTGGACTTGATGATCTCTGAGGCCTTTTCCAACCCAGTCGATTATGTGATTCTGTGATTGTAGTGTGAGCCAGCAGCACCTGACAATGGCAGCAATGAAAACTAAAATGGTTTTCTGGCTTATCCAGGAGCCCTTCTTCTGGAAGAAGAAGTCCTGACTGCAGTCAAAGTCAAGATGGATAGAAATGTCAGAGAGCGTGTCAGGAACTGTTGAGACATATCTTGTATTGGGAAGGTTTGGGCATCAGAGGCTGTCTGCAAAAGCAAAATGTGTTAATGCCACCAGAATGTGTGTGGGAAAAGAAAGGTTGGCTACTCCCCACTATGGGTAAAACATGATAAACTTGAACAACACTCAGTGCTGTTACTCCTGAAGCAAAAGATGCTGGTTTTGTCTCTGGCCCTCAGTTGACATAAACCAACATGGTTCTGTTGAAATAACTGCTTCTGAAGCTGGGCTGGTGGATACCTAAGCTTGGCTCCTGTCACCTGAAAAGCATAAATCTTGGGTACAAGCTCTCTTCTGATATCTTCCTTCTCAGGGGTCTGAAAGGACTTGTCCTCTTCCTTCTGGAGACACAGCAGTGGGAGAATTAATGTGATAAAGAAGCCAGTGAGTCTCAGAAGTGTGAGACCATCTTTCTGTCTTTCACGTCAAGGAATGTCTTTCATGCAAAGTATTCTTAGCAGTTATCACTTGCAGATCAATGGGTTTACTTCCCTGAATGGGAAATATCAGAGAAGGTGGTTTAATTGATTTAACGGATTATAATTAGATGGTAATAGGTATATGTGTAAATACGAAGAGTGCAGTAAACCAAACATAAAAGGAAGATTTATCCTCACTAAGATTTATTTTCTGATTGCTAAACAGAGATAATGTTTGATGTTTTGTTTTGTTCTGTTTCGTTTTGTTTATTTTACTATAGTTATTTATTTTATTTTAATTTATTATTTTCACAGATAAGAACATTTCTCTTTACAAATGGACAGCTCATATCCAAGGATATGCAACGTAAATTTTAGAAGCGGCTGAGTTCACTTAATGCATGTTCACACACATAGAGCATAGAAGTGGGTACAACCTGTATAAGCAAATATGATTGTGTACTGTCAATCTTGGTAAGATTTGGTTAATACTGTGCATAAGTACTTTCCATAGGGACTGCAATATAGCTTACAGTGCACATATGCATGGTCCCTTACAAGGGACCTGGAAAAGAAAAAATGTTTAATAGAAGGGTTTAATAGAAAATTATAACAATTCTATGAGTGTTTTCTCTAAAGGGTCCTTGAAAAAGATCTTGACATATAAAAATATCATTTTTGAAATCTTATCTTTTTTAAAAAAAATAAATCCCTAAGGAAAGTACGTATTATCCTTGAAACAATAGACAAGTCTGGAATAATGCAAAGTTCAGTTAGTTCCATCCCTATGAGTTATTAGAGAGTTTCCTCTTAGTGCCCTGTTTGTTTGATTTGGTATAATTTTTTAAAAGAACTTTTAATTGTGAAAATGTGAATAACTGTACATGTCAAAATCCATTTGTGCAAACATAAAAGAACTATGAAAGCAAGAAAGGCTGGTGATTAACCAAGGCTTCCAAAGATCGACATCCAGTCCTCAAATTTTCCTGTTTGACGTAGGCTCATTCACATGGTCCTCGTTAGCCTCATTTATTTCCACAACTGTCCCCTGTCTGCCCATGAACAGACACTCCAAGGAGCCGATGTTGCCTTATTTTGTGGTTACAGAGAATCGTGCAGCAGAGCCCTGCTTGCACGCTGGTCCCACTGCTCTGATACACTCATTCATGCTCCAAAATTTCATTTACATTGGTCTTCTCCCAAAACGCTTTTGTGCAAGTTTCAGAACATGAGGTTTTGCAGAAGCTATAGATGTCCACAACCATGCCTTTATTAACTTTATCAAGCTGCTCACAAAAGGGCATTCTATTTTTAGATGTAAAATGGAGGAAAATTTCATAACAGGATTATACCTCTCTTACAAAGTTGCTCTATACTAAGTAGTAGAAGAATGTCAATGATAGAGAGGATCATAGCTGAATCTAAATAACACCTTTGTCTGCAATGATTATATGTTGTCAGCCATCGTTAAGACTTTATTTAGGAAAGAAGACCAACAAATTTAGACTCATCTTTGCCAAAGAAGGACTCTGATCATAAGACTACCAGGTATTTTGTTGGACCAGTTACACAATCAGATATGGACATAATCTGAACATCCAGCCATAGCAGGCCATGGCCTGCCATAGAGTATGATCAGGTGATATTTGGCTTATTGCATCAGCTATGATAGTGTGAAATATTCATCAATAAATGGTACTATAAGAAAATGAAACCAAACCAAAACAAAACCAAAATGAAACAAACAGCTTTCCTTTTCAAACCAAAAAGCTTCATAAATTTCTGTGAGCTCAACTGGGCATGTTCAGAAAAGAAATAACTGTTTTGAGTTTATTACTGTAAAAGCAAGCAATTTTATGAGCTGAAACCATACCCTTGATTGCAGTAGTTGTATCACCAAACTTTTCTCCATCAGTTGCCTTAGTGGTGCGTTATCCAGTTATTCTACATCTACCTTCTCTAAGGATTTGAGATACATTGTATTAAGCCAACATGTAAATGAACTATTTACACAATTTGGGATGGAAGTCCAACTGAAAATGCAAATATAATGCACTCAACTCAGCATCCTTCTAAGAACATTTATAGCGACAGATCTCTGTCCTAAGCTGGGCAAAGCTGGGTAGAAAAAACTTGAAAAACACATTTGAGAAGTTCATATGTGGCCATAGGAGCAGGTAAGTCAGCTTCATTTTAAGCATTCCTGTTCTGTTCTACTTGGATACGTCTCCAAGCAAACAACACAAGTACCTACCATCCAGATAGCACAGCAGATATTTCAGGAAGCATGGCTTGGTGAATTGGGGCAAGATTTTGGCTCCATTTTCCTAGACAGCTGTGCTGCAAACCAAATTTA
The DNA here is from genome assembly GCF_963082525.1 of Nesoenas mayeri. NCBI lineage: Eukaryota > Metazoa > Chordata > Aves > Columbiformes > Columbidae > Nesoenas > Nesoenas mayeri. Next base: position 5,046,463 of record NC_137543.1, read on the forward strand.
TTTTGCCTGAAAAGGACATCTCCCCTTCCTCTCTCCTTTGTAATCTGGCAAAAAGAGGATTTCTTTTCCTTTATAAACATCAAGATTTGAACACGAGCCCTCCACCTCTGTGCATACATATGCCTTACTTTTTTTAACCTGGTGATGAATCTAAATCAAGTTTGGGACATGGATGGAGACTTTGGCACTGGTGAGGCCTCACCTCAAATCCTGTGTTCAGTTTTGGGTCCCTCATGACAAGAAAGCCCTTGAGGTGCTGGAGTGAGTTGAGAGAAGGGAACGGAGCTGGGGAAGGGGCTGGAGCACAAGTGTGATGGGAGTGGCTGAGGGACCTTGGGGGTTCAGCTGGAGAACAGGAGCTGAGGGGAGACCTTCTGATCTCTGAACTGCCTGAAAGGAGCTTGGAGGGGGTTGGTCACTTCTCCCAAGTAACAAGTTATAGGATGAGATGAAATGGCCTCAAGTTGTGCCAGGGGAGGTTTAGATTGGATATTAGGAAAAACGTCTTAATGGAAAGGCTTGTTAGGCCTTGTAATAGGCTGCCCAGGGCAGTGGTGGAGTCACCATCCCTGGAAGTGTTTAAAAGACACATAGATGAGGTTCTTAGGGACGTGTTCTAGCGATGGCCTTAGCAGTGTTAACAGTTGGACTCGGCGATCTTGAAGGTCCTTTCCAACTAAAACAATTTCATGATTCTATGATTGTCTTACAAGATTCATGAAAATAAACAGCCGGGTGGAGAAAAAAGTCCTTATTAGCTTCTGCATTGTAAGAAAAGGTAAACTGTGAGCTCAACTCTTACAATCTGTTAGAGAATGCACACAAGAGCTAACCCTCAAGTCAGAAATCTACAGAAAGCCAAGCTGAAATGAAAAATAGAGCAACAGGAATGATAAAATAAAATTGTGTTTCAATGTTTATGTGCTCTACCTTGCTGGCAGAGCTGTACATAGCTTCAGTAAGCTTTTCATTCATTCAAACAGCTAATACTTGAAGAGTGTCCAGTGCAGCTTTCCAAGACTACCTTTCCCATCCAAAGTAAGTTAAATCAGAGATAATAATTTCCTCAAAATGGCGTTTCATGTGAAATTCCTACTATTGCAGCCAAAAATTAACACAGAGCAAACAAAAAATCCTTAACCACAGACAGTCCTGATAATAATACACAGTCATATCTCCTACTCTGAAGGCATTCTGACAGTACCTCAGAAAAGTATGGGTGGTGTTATTCCCTCGTATTTTTTGCAGAAGAGAAACTAAGGCACAGATTCTGTGGCACAGAAGAGAAATTGAGGCACTTGCCTTCACCACATTCACATAACTCAATGATCTTAAAGGTCATGATTGTATTCTAGAAGGATTTTTGCAAGAGACCCAAGAACTGAATGCAAATAGCCCATCTCACCTGCAGATAGCATCCACTGATTAACTCTTCACTGCCATTAACATTGACCAAATGTAATGCAGCAACCATTAGCAGCATTGCAAGGCAACACATGACCTGCCTATCAGCTGCCCTGTGCTTCAACTTCTGCAACGCATGGAGGAGGAAGCCTGTCTGATGTGGTAGTCTGCAGAGACTTACATTGCCGCTGCCACAAAGTGAGGGATAGCAGGTACTTGAGGAAGATGATATTTTGATTCTGTTATTCCGGCAATTGTAACCCTTAATGGGCAGTTTGCCTCTTTTCTGCCACTGTAAATCACCCGGAGCACATAATAGCACCCATTTGCTTGAGCTCCAAGGTTCCAGCAGAAGAAAGCGAAGAGGGAGAGAGCAAGAAAAAAAAAAAATGTCATCAACTTTTCATTTCTACAACAGCTCAGCTGGGCACACACAAAGTTGCTGGATTTCATTCTGTCTCCACACTGCTCGCAATCCAATTTTGTCAAAGGCCTTTCTCCACTCCCAGTGAGACCCTAGAGAGCTGTTGCCCTGTTACTTTGCAAGGGTGAAGCCAAGAGCATCTAAGAGCAGCATGGAGGTTTTGCTTTCAAGCTCCAGTCAGAGCTGTTTCTGTGCTGCAGGGACATAGAAGGGAAGAGACAATAAATGGGTAATAAGAGCTTTTCCCCAAATAAATGGAGTAAAAATTCTTCATTTGCTCCAAAAGGGTCTTGTTGACATTGTTTATATTTGGGCCGCTCAAGGTGGTCCAAGGCAACAGAGGCAGACTGCAAGCAGCAGATAAGGAAAGGTCCTTGGGAGAGATTGCGCTAAACCTGATGGCTCTGTTCCTGCCTTCATCGTGGTTCTTCACATCTCCAAGGGGATGTGCATGGAGCCAGCAACAGGGGAGGAGAAAGAAAAGAGAATCCTGAGCGTGGAGCTGGCGTTCGGGGTTATACTGAGTCCAAGGAGGTCACAGCAGTACAGACCTGGGAGATGGTTCATGAGCCTCCGTGGTGTCAGTGCGGCCACTCTGTGGGCAGCTGTCACGCCAAAATGATGCAGGTTTAAAGGCTGAGTTCAAAAAGGGTGAGAAATTAAAGGAATAATGGGAGACCAGCAAAAATATTGATTTTTTTTTAGATTATGATACATAATAGAGGTGAAACCTCAGACAACAAGACCAATTTTAATATGTTCTACTAAAGATATTTACAGAAAATTATGTCCTACTCAAGGCATTTATGGTAAGGGAAACTGAGGCACAGACATGGGATGACAACTGACCAACTTGACCCAGACAGTCACAAAACAAGGACTGGAACCAGTTGTCCTGGCTCCTGTATGTGATGTTTGGGCCACTAAGGTCATGTGTCCTACAATACGCAAGGAAGAAGGGGACTTTGCAGCCTCTTTGCACACTTTGTAGCTGTACTAGTGACAAGGGTTCTGTTTCCATCCTTCACTACAGAGCCAGCAAAGTCCCCATGTCCTAATCATTACCCTGCCTGCAATTATGATCTCTAAAGAGATCTCCTAGGGCAGATATTTAGCGCCTGTTTCCTTCCTGCAGGCATTCTTCTTTCTTATTAATTGAGAATGGCTGAAGGGGAGAGTTAACTATGAGGATTTGTAGGCATTAATTTTTCATCTGATTATTAATATGCTTGCAGCAGGTATTAGAAGCTTTCTATTTTAGTGGTCTCAGAGAATGGCAAAGGGTATGAGAGCCACTTATCTTTGTTTAAACCATTACCTGATGGGGCTAGTAGGAGAGGAGAAAGGGTTGAACATAACTCTGTAGTATTTGTAATGTCGTTTGCTTCTACTTCTGTAAATGTGAAGTATTTATCTCGTGACAGACATGTCTCATTTTCTTCCTTTCTCTCTAATCTCCATCTTGTCTTTTTATTCTTTTTCACAGGGTAAATGGGAAAAACTACCTTGCATGAAATTATTTCCCAAGACCTCAAAATGGGAAAATTGTTTTGTATCTTTGGGAAATCTTGGAGAATCCGACAGCTTAGAAGAGCTGACACCAGTGTAAAAGCTGTTGGTCCTCACCTTAGCTGTAAAAAACATCTTGCTGGAATATGGGGAGAGACTGAAGATTTGCAAAAAGAGTTGTTACCACAGGAACTTAAGAATTTTCAGAGTAATTCTGCATTGAGGACCATCCAGCTTCATACCTGCTCAGCCTGCTTTGAAAGGGGCAGCAATTCCCCCAGCCTAAATGCAACCACAATAAATATCTTCAGTATATAGCATGCATTTAGCAAATATCCTTATATATATTGGCTATGTACTGTCTCCTTAGTAACTTTTTTCTGCTTTACAAAAGCCTTCATTCAACTCATTACAGAGCAGAAGCTGTATGTAGTTTGAGTGGCCAAGGCAACCACCAAAGAGAACTGTGAGCAGACCTGTGCTATGAATCGTGCCCTAAATGCATCAAGAAATGTTTAGCAAAAAGAGAAAAATTATTTGCAGGTTATGTCTGATCCACAGTGGAAAAATTAAGTTTGAGTAACTTTATTTGCAATGCATAATTCTACTTATTTCAATCAGATGTCTCAAACTTCATAGTCAGTTTTATCTGCCAATGGCTTCTTGCTGATCAAGAGCTGAGCTTGGGTCAGTTAAGTTGTGCTTAGCATATGATTAGGTCGCATGCTTAGATCTTGACTCTAACCACTAGTTGAAACCATCCTTATTTTCACCCCGATCTAGATGCTTTTGGGGACTTTTCTAAATATGTACATAGGTATTAACCCTGTTTTGACACACAGGACTGATGTTAGCAGGAAGATTCTAATAAATCTCCTTCACCTTGAACTCCTCAGAGTCCACATGGTGTTTTCTTCTGTTAGGCTGTTCCTTGGCCATTTGGGTCACCATTAGGAAGGAAACAATTAAACCTGACACTATATTCACTAGAGCACGTTCCTGACAGCAGTGTAGAAAAACACTCGGGTTTTTTTAGTTGGGTTTTTTTTTGCCTGGCACTAAACAAACTGCTAAGTATGCAAATTACAACCTCTCTATTCATTTTGCCTTCACTTCCTTACTGTACGCACTGGATCCAAACATCTGTGTTTTGGGGATATCTGACGGATCTCATCACTGGCCTTTGCATAACAGGTGAAGCCCTGAAGTAGGTCAGCATGAACCCGCATGGCAGAGCTTCTGTATCTCTGGCAAATCCTTTACAAATCTTGCTTTGTGTCCATAAACTTTGTATATATTTAGTATCTACTTAAAAACGTTAGTTCTCCTAGAGTAGTGTGGAGATTGATGCCTTTAAGGCAGCCAGAGCAGCTACTGAATATGCTGTGTTAAGACTACCACCAAGAGGCCAGTAAGGAGATGGCTGAAGAGATTTAATTGCAGCATTTTCACGGAGAGAAGAGGTCCCCTTAGCAGGAAAGGCAACGATTGGGAAAGCAAAGCTGGGAAGTATATTCTTAATAATCAGCTGAGCCCCTCTCTGGCATCGTTTCGTGGCAGCACGATCGAAGAATGGCAAGGAGACGGGGACATGGCTGCTATATAAATAGAAATACTGCAAGCACTGATGAATGCTTCAGTATGCAGCCTGCACAGCAATGCTTGGCTGCAGCTGCAGTAGTACAAGGGATACAGGCTGGACATTCCTGTCCCCAAAGAGCCCAGGTCTCCTTTTGCATCAGAATCAGATGATATTCAGTCTAGACATGAGAAATAAATTTTAACACTGAGGGTGGTGAGAGCCTGGCCCAGGTTGCTCAGAGAGGTGGTGGATGCCCCATCCCTGGAGACATCCCAGGCCAGGCTAGATGGGGCTCTGAGCAACCTGAGCTGGTGAAGATGTCCCTGCTCATGGCAGGGGATGGCTTAGATGAGCTTTGAAGGTCACTTCCAATCCAAACTATCCTATGATTCTAAGATATTCCATTGCAATGCAATCAGCTCAGACCCTGCTTTGCATCATTGTACAGGGCAGAAGCAGCCACATCTGTCCCAATAAATGGCATCCTTTTTAACCACGGAATTTCCTTTTAAGCAGTGGTCTGTAGTGAACACGTCTCCTTTGTTCCACAGCAAACTCCGATGAGTGAAATGTGATCAGAATGGTAAATTAACATTCTGCAACTCAAATTAACTGAGAAGTCACCAACCCTGAGTATTTCCTAGCCACACGCTGACTCAACAGTGTGCCCAGCACTGCTCATAGCATGAGACCAAGATCAGACTGCTCAGCACATAGTGAAGGGAAACTCCAAAGCTTCACCTATACTAGCAATAAGTAATGACAGGGACAGAGTTAAACACTCAAACTAAATTATCTGTTCTGCTAAACTGCTACAGCAGCCCTTGAAACTGTCGCAGCCTCGACCAGCTAACTCTCTGCTGCACAATTTCTGCATGAAGTTGAAGCACTGACACAAGATGGGGAAGGTTCCCAAAAGGAAGTTTGGATTCAACTATCCTGGTTTGGGCAGCAAGAAAGTTTAGTGATGAGTTCAGTCTCTGCCTGGTGAGCTCAGTGCCCCGGAAGGGTCCTGGGTATGTGTGATGTCCAAGTGCTGTGGTAGCCTGAAGTATCTACTAGGAATGGAGGAGAAAGAGGAGTTTTTCAGTGGAAATCTCAATGGAATGTCTTCTTGAGTGTGTGCTTGGTACTATTGGCCCCATGTGATGAAACTCTGTGAGAAATTTCCATAAAAGAATGGTTAAATGGTCCATAAAGATAATCTCTCCTACCCGAGGGCAGGCAGCTGGAGTAGGTAACCTTGCCAGGAGCCTTTCAAGCCTCTTTTCTCTGACTGCTTGTAAAATAAGACTTTTAAAGAGTGTAAGTCCATGGAAAATAAAGGAGGAGGACAGTCCTTAAATGAGCCTTTTTTGACGATCCTTCCTCTCCACAACTGAGTGGAAGCATTATAGTTAAATGGGAGAAGGCAGAACAAAATGATCCTTGGGAAGGACTCTGGTGCCAGATGTGGGGAATATACATAATAACTGTTACAAAGAAATGCAATAACCAGGAAACACACTGAGGAAAAAAAGGCATTTGAATTCTGCTTTAAATGGACATGGCAACGCAGCCCTAAGTTCACTGGCTACAATGCCTGCATTATATTTAATTGATATGATTGTGCATGTTCTGTACAGAAATGATCTAATTCAGCATGGTATGACTCCAGTGTTACACTGGGATAACTCCAGGATGAAATTCAGATCCCAGAATATTAATCCAAAAACACAGAACTCAATAATGGTCAAGCACATGTACAGACGTGTATGCATTCATACACTTGAGCCATAAGGGTACTCCTAACTTAATTAGCCTCCAAAGCAATAGATATTTATTCTGATGGCAGGAGCTCTCATAGCTCACCTATTCAGGATTATAGATTCATAGAATTATTCGGATTGGAAGAGACCTTTAAGGTCATCTAGTCCAACTACTAACCTAACACTGCCAAGTCCACCTCTAAACCATGTCCCTAAGTGCCCCATCTACAGGTCTTTTAAACCCCTTCAGGGATGGTGACTTCACCACTGCCCTGGGCAGCCTGTTCCAATGCCCGAAAGCCCTTTCCATTAAGAAATTTTTCCTGTTATCCAGTCTAAACCTCCCCTGGTGCAACTTGACGTCATTTGCTCTTGTCCTATTGCTTGTTACTTGGGAGAAGAGACAGACACCAACTTCACTATAAGCACCTTTCAGGTAGTTGTAGAGCATAATAAGGTGTCCCCTCAGAATCCTTTTCTCCAGAATAAACAACTCAAGTTCCCTCAGTTGTTCCTCACAAGACTTGGTCTCTGGACCCTTCGCCAGGGTCATCAATGAATGAATCAGCAATGGGTTATCTCTCCTTCCCTTTACTGTATGCAACGTGAAAGGAATTAGGGTCATACAGCAGAGAAATGGTGGCTGTTTTTTGCTAGCAATTCTGGTCCAAGCAAGGGTGACCAATTACATTCAGTACTGCTCTGGATTTGGCCAGCTATCCTCTGCTTGAGAATTCACCTGCATGATTCTCTCACAGCTTTCTAAGCTTATAATCTACTTGTATAACTTGTATAACAAATGGAACTTGAGTTTTGCAGGGAACTCACCTGGATGGACTGGTGTTTGGAGTACAGGTTTACTGTTTACTGTGTGGCACCTGTGCTTTCTCCTTAGCATCATGGAGAGACAATCTCAGTTGTTAAGTGTTTGAGAGGATGAGCCATGCAGCTCTGGGGTGGGATTAAGACAAGGAACCTCATCTGCAATCAGTCCCAGAAGGACAAGAGTCTCTTTGCTCATGCTAATTCTCCTCATCCCAGTAAACCAAACAGCAAAGTTCCTGCTAACTTCAACAAATGCTGCATTCTGCTCTGGAGGCACAGACAGAATGAAGGAAAACCCATGTTCCCTCTCCTACCTTAAGGATTAGACAGTGCCTGCTGGTGTTTGGGACATTTGACAGTCCAACACCTTTGAGGAGTATATGATGCAGTTCCTCAGCCTACACTGAATGAAAATTCCTATGACTGTGAATAATAAAGAGACAAAGATGCCCTGGGGACAATAGCTCTGTTTTCCCTGCCTGGCATGCCATTTCAGAGACCCTGGAATTCCTTGAGAGCTAAAGAAATTAAAGCAAGAGAGTTAAAATACGCCTCTGCAGGGCTCCGAGACACGGAGCATTTTAGCTGGCTTGTATTTTTCATCTTCTGTGGCTGTTTCAAAAACCTCTTTAAATATTAAAGACAACAATATTTATTTTAGCAAAATAATGTGTGTAGTGCAGTGAGATTTCCATTTGTGTATTTAGCACAAAAAACGATTTGAAGTCTCTTATATAAAAGTATTTTCAGACCTGAAAAACAAAGAATGTGGGAGCTTTTGAAGAACTCAGATTTCTCTTTTCTTTGGGGACTTTACCATGTGGACCTTTTCCTGGCCTAAATTTAGTGGGTTGTGTTTCCAGACTTTGTATGTGTGAAGAATGAGTTTAACAGTTTAGTTTCATGGTCCTTCTAGCCTAATGCCTTGTCTCTAGGAGTGATCTGAAATAAAACATTGGAACAACAGTGGTGCAAGACATCCATGGTTCACAGACCAGAAATTAAATTAATTTCTCAAAAGCCTCACTCTGTCCTTACATTTTGTAGAGGCCAAGAACCTTCTTCCACCAAGTCACCAGGGTGTTAAACTCATGTTTTTATTTTAGATACCTACTGATAATATTAGATTAGCCAAGTCTAATATTCCATCCCAGATCATCTCCTGACCATAAGTTTTGTTGATATCTCAATTAGTTCAGTATGTTTCACATCCCTGCAGTATGAATTTGCCTAAAGTATCAGGTCCATACAGGTTTTATACATATAGCCAAGCAACAGTTTTAGGCTATGATGCTGAATACATACAAGAACAAAAACAGTGGAAGAAAATATTTGCTGTGTTTTTCCTTAAAAATTGTTAATGAAGCCTTTTAAAAATGATGCATTCAGAATTTCTCATTGGATGGGAAATAAAGTCATTATTGATACTGTCCATCTCTTGATCTGCTGAAGCACTTCCTCATGCATTAGAAAGAACATGCCTAAAAGATCTGCATTATAATTAATATTTTTCCTTTCTCTCCAGAAGCCATTTGCTCCTTTACCTCTCTTTGGCTACAAAGTACTGACTGATACATCAAACAAATTATAAAAAGCTTTGGGTCGTGAATACTTCTTCCCATCCCAAACTTTATCTTTTAGAACTGCCTTACCATCTGCTCCTAAGGAACATCTCTTTTGGCAGAAGAGGTCAGCAGCCAAAAAGGATCATGCTGCATGGGATCTCATGTCCCTTAACCTTCTTTGACCTTGCGCTAGGTCAACGAAAATGGGCAGAGGTTTTGCTAGTATGTCTAAATGGGAGGTGTCCTATTCCACTCACTTGTCACCTGTAAATGTCAAATTATTTGGCTATTTTCCTTCTCCCTCCAGACAATCAAATTAAACAAATCCACTCAATTGTCTGGGTCTTCATATACCCAGCATGATCTGAGCCTAGAACCCAAGTGATGTGTTCACCCCAGCAACCTGCGGTCAGTGTGATTTTATTTCTAGGGGAGACCTCAGTTCCCAGAGAAGCAAAGCGATAATGAAACAGCAGAGAGTTCCTACTGCTGTTTATTCTGCCTCTTACCCAGCCCAGGGATTGTCTGTTCATCCATTATAGCTGCTGAAGAAGTGAGGCAAGAATATGTTCTTCTTCCCTCTCAGGAGTATAAAGATGAAGATCTGATGCCAACTGTAATCCTAGTGTGAAATTAGCATGGATTCTATTGACAGAAAATGGCTAGAGAGAGAAAAAGTAAATGTAGTGAGAATACATACATTTCTAGGATAAAAGCTCCACTGGTAGCTTGGAGGGTTCAAACACAACAGTGAGTTAATGCAGGGTAAAAAGTTTTTGTTCATCAGCAGACCTGAGGTAACTGCCCTTGTGTGTACTTTCATCTTGCAGTAAATCTGAGTTAATTTGAGTTACACTAGTCCTCTTTCTCTAAAATAATTTAAATGTTTCAAATAACTTCACATTTGCTACAGGCAAGAAGCTTGTGCATGGACTGTTGCCATGGAAACCTACTCACGGATCTTAGCACAAGGGAAATATCATTACTCTTTCATTAATTACTGTATTAAAGTAAGATGTCGTCTGAGATCAATGCTTATTATGCTAGGTACACAGTGAGAAATACCTTTTGTCCCAAAAAATACTTCTGATCAAAACAGGTAGCTTCCTTTTAGCTTTGCAGAAAAAAAAAATAAAAAATGTTTATTTTACAAAGTTAAGAACTGAACCAGAGTCACATAAATCAAAGTCAACCCACTGCCTCCAAATCCGGGAAGTTATTGACAAGGAGGTCCAAGGCTTGGAGGTCCACCAAGTCTCCACTTACAATTATTCAAGTACCAAAAGGCTGCCAGCAACTGAAATTTGAGCCACAAACTGTTTTTCTGGTTTTCTGGGAGTGGGGGGGTTTGTTTATGTACCGAGCTGAGCTCTGTAACAGCACTAGAAAATACAGGCTAATAATCAACCAATTTCCTATAATGGCACTTCATATTTCAGCCTCTATTCGTTTTCTTTTCATTGTCACCCAGGAGGTAATGGCCCTGTTTGCTCTTCACAACAGAAATGCACCCTGGTACATCGTGCCTCTGAGAACAAGGCACAAAATTGAAGTTGGTAGAGCGTAATGAGTGGCATTTTCATGGCATAATGGATTTTAGCCATCATCTCAATAATCACAGAGCTGTCATGTCAGTAATTGCAGAGGAATGCGGTTTGGGGCTGAAAAGCTGTTCTCCTCCACTTGTCAGATTAGGTTCAAATAACTGTTTGCACCCCATCGGTGCTGCTGGGAGGCAAGTTGGTGCTTTCCCAAATGTGACTTTCAAGTAAATTTAAGACTTCATATGTATCCAGAGGCATGGAGTGACTTTGCCACAAAACCTGCTTTCCTTCCATAGGAGACTGATGGAAAGACTATTTCTTGAATCAAGGCCTCCATCTAACAGTGCTCAAGTGTTCCATAAAGACACATGGTGTAAAAGCAGATCTCACTGGGAATTTGCTAAAGTTGAGAAATACAGAGCCAAATCCAGTTTAGCTTTATAGCCTTTAGTTCTTCTCCTTCTTAAATAAGGCATTCACTTGTAAACACACAAGGAGAGATTTTCTCAACCATATCTTAGAGATAGGGTTTTTTAATCTTCAGCTATCAAATGCTAGTTCTTTAGCTCATGCTCTAAAGTTTTAGCTATGGCAACATCCATTTCTATCCTTGGGCTGACACTCATATATTTCTCCAGGGCCCCTATATCGTTCGCCAATTTAGATATTGAATTTGAGGCCAGCAGAGGAGTCATGAGCTTAACCCTGATGCTATTGCTCAGGTGGGGAATGAGCATGAGTCAGAGACAGAGAGACAAGTTTCAGTCACCAAAGGGGCCTCGGGGAATGATGTCCAACATCAGGGACATGCAGGCATTGAAGATAAACTGCTGAGCAGCTGAATCCCATTTCTGTAGCATCATAGCATCACAGAATCATTTAGGCTGGAAAAGATCCTTACGATCACTGAGTTCAAGCATAAACCTAACACTGCAAAGTATACCATTAAACTACGTCCCTAAACACCATGTCCACATGTCTTTTAAATTTCCTTCAGGCTCTGAGGATGCTCTTGCTTCCTTTGCTTCTCTGCTGCCTTCTCCTAGCCATTTATGATCCTATCTTCACATTATGGCAAGGGCTGCTTCCCTCAATCCTCCTCTGTCTTTTAGACCCTCTGGGGTTAGCCAGGTATTGAGTGGAGAACCACGGAATAATATTTTTCAGTCAAGAGGAGAAGTGCCAGAAGGTCCTTTCAGTCCCCTTGCAGTGTTCAGATTCTGCAAAAATTATCAGTAGAGATCACAAATTCCTCTGCATTAATTTACAAATGACAGATATAAGTTGCTCTATTATCTTTGCAGTACTCTTGGAGGTACTTCATGAGTCTATCAATTATTGAGTGAAAACCGTCATCCTTGGTGACCATGAATCAAGAGCATAAGTGAGAGCAGTCCCTAGTTTAAGGACTAGAAGGAAAACTGTGTCTCTGATTCTTATACTTTCCTCTGAAATGTCCCCTTCTCATTAATACGAGAGATAGGGCATAGCACAAAATCAGCATTATTTAAATACACGATAGTACTTCTTGCATGTTCATGTTTCCTACAAAGAAAAAAAAAACAAAGAGATAGAAGAGATCCTTACTATGCAATAGTTTTCAATGCAAAGATGTCTAAGCTTGGAGATCCAAAGGACATCGAAAAAGGTCTGGCCAATTAACTCCAGACTGGAAGTAACAAAGCTGTGTCAGCACTCCACTTCACCTGAGCTAATAAAGCTGGCCATCAGCTAATTAGCCATGCAAGTAAATTTTGCCAGGTTCCTGGAGGTGATATTATGCTCACAAAGTCTCTCCACCTAGTGCAAAAACATGAAGTATGTGAAAGTCCCATTATACTTCTGTAAAAAATAATTCTAAAGTCTGAATAGAACTAACTTTTGCAACATGTCTTGAAGGCCAAGCTTTTGGGGGGTGACAGAGTGGGAAGGAAATCCTAAGAGGCAAACTTCGAGGATGGGGGGAGTTTTTCATTTGCATTGCAAGGAGGGAGAGAAGGTCTCTCCGATGGTTCAAAGCAGAATTTCCCTAGAAAAATTATCAGCTAGAGCTTTTTTTTTAAATGTGATTGCTGAACAGGTTTAAACCAACTGCTTCAAATTCCATTTCTATACTTGCTGCAAACTTCCATACATTTGCTTTATATCTCCATTGTGACATCATTGTGTCTTGGAGTTTTTCTCCTTATTTTTACATTGTTATCTCTAGACCTCTTTAACATTTCTAATTATCTTATTCACAAAATCACTGCTTAATACTTAAAACTTATATGAGTTATTGTAACAGTCCTGAATGAAAATTATCTCTTAGCACAAAAGAATTTCCTCTGGACACTTAAAACAAAAGTAAATTAAACTAATAACTCTAATCTTCTCACTGTAATGCAGTTGTGTTCCAGAGGACATAAAAGATTTTGTGTTGTGTCATCTTTGCACTGGAGTTATAGTTTAGTCTCCTTCTCTTTTCTTTGGGGCTTTTTCTAGCCCCTTTTTCCTTTCTGAATACCCCCCAGGTCCCCATACACCTATTTTCACAGTTCTTTCATGCACTCTGGCTGTTTTCTAAGATTCATGCTATCTTATTCCTTGTAAGTCTGTGGAGCATCTTTTCAGTGGCGAGAGGATGAAATTAAAATATTATTTGTTGTGTCTATCCTTGGAACAACATTTAGGTAAAAATATCAAAGGAGAATGTATAGTTCTCAATACTGATAATTTATAAGTGAGGGAATCTGGTGCCTGCAACATTCCCCATCACTGTACTACAGACAATGAGAAACCTCAACATCTAGTAGCAATTTCGGCTACTTTACTGGCAGCTGCACCTTGGGAATGAAGAAATAAAGATAACTCACGGCAAAATTGAAGAAAGGTAGTTTTTCTCAGGGCACTAAACGGATTTCTTCTTCCTCCTGGGACTGCACAGCAGGAGCAGAGCTTCTTGGCCATCCAGCACAAGTTGGCAATAAAGGGAAGAAAAGCCTTCCTGTGAGGGTTCAGTCAGGCATCAGGAGAATTAATTTGGATGTTCCAGGTGAATTCATGTCTTCATTGTCTTCTAAAGTGAACTCCAAGAGCATTTGTTATGAAAGATGTGACTGAACTGGTTAAATGCAGTGGTCTGCAATGTTGGCATCTACATCTGAAGAGGTCAGACACCAAATCAACAGATTCAGCAGAGTGAGCAACATCACACCTCATCCTAACACTAGCAGATTTTTTGGTAAACTGAACTGAGCCCAACTCAGTACGTTAACTGGTTCTCCATTGACTAGAACAGGAGCCTATGTAACTCAGTCAAATGTAACATACACATTATAGACAGCTAAAGTGAGGAAACATAGACACTATCCTACACAAATCTTCGTGTCTGTGTACATGGCATAGTGTAACATCATTCAGATATAGATGAGTTTTCTTTAATATTCTTACCTTAAAACCAGATGCAGTGTGGTCGCAGGAGCTAGAAGGAGAAAGCTAACAATCTGGGCAAAAAACAGCTTTAAAGAAAGCTTAGAATTTCAGCAAGGTGCTGAGTAGATGCAGAGCTCAAAACTATCACAAAAGACTTGTTTCCAGCCATCCATGGTAAGGCTGGAACAACTATATCAGCTCATTGCATGTATGAGCAACAGTCATTCAGAAGAAGTGAGAAGGCAACACCTGAACTTCACCAGTGTCTTCCGAAACACATTTGTGAGAAGGCTGCTTTGGAGCCAGAGACAGTGACTTGATCAGATGTTTCTTCCATCCATACCACCATACAGAGGTACTGGACTTGTAAGGAAGAACAAGTTGGCCCAAAGAGAGAGGTTCCTGAAGTGACAGCGCACCTTTCCTCTGGTTATTACAGCTTCATTCCTATGGCATGCCTTCTTTTAACTTGTCCTCTCCAATTGCCCAGTTAATTCCTCTGCAAGTCCTTGGAGTTGGTTTCTTTCTGTAGCCTGCTGAATGAGGTCCTCAAGCCCGAGGAGAAAGGCTTTTTTTCCTTTTTTTTTTTTTAATTGACCCAGCAAAGGAAAAAAGGTTAAAACTAATTCCCCGTGAAAATCTATTTTTTCATTCAATAGGACCTTGTTGTCCCCAAGTTAAACAAGTCAAGTCTTGTTTCATCGTCTTCTTGTTGTAAATGGAGGAGCTTGCACTGAAACAGGTAAGACAAAGTGTAGAACAAACAATGTATTGGGAAGAAAAGTCTCTGTTACAGTAAAGCCAGCTAAAGCCAAGGCTCTGTTGTGCCATAGCTGTACAGGGACTGTTCAGAACAGAGAGCAGAACATCCTAATCTGAAATGTTTGTCCTATATAGGCAAGACAGATATAGCATCAGGGAAAAGGGATACCACAGGAACCAGAGGAACGATATTCTTTTGCAGCTAAATGTCTAAGTGAGATTAGCATTGAGTCTTATAATACAGGTGTCTAAACACAAGAGTCTATAAGTGTGTTAGGTGTCTAAACATTATAGGAGCTGAGACATGGGCCCTGACTCAGTCAGCTACATGTAGATGTCTTTTGTCATATAGAATTGTGGAATCATTTTGGTTGGAAGAGACTCTCAGGATCATTGAGTACAACTGTAACCCAATTCTAGTACTAAACTATGTCCCTAATAACTTTGTTTAAAAGCCTTTTAAATATCTCTAGGGATGATGACTCCACCACTGCCCTGGGCAGCCTGTTCCAATGTCTGACAAGCCTTTCTGTGAAGAATTTTTTCCTAATATCCAATCTAAACCTCCCCTGGCCCAACTTGAGGCCATTTCCTCTTCTCCTTTCACTTGCTACCTGGGAGAAGAGACCAACATCCTCCATGTTTCAACCTCCTTTCAGGTAGCTGTAGAGACACCTTAAATTATCTAAGAGATGGTATAGAGATGATAGACAGGACAAAGTACCTGCAGGAGGCCTCAGAGCTGGGGGAGAAGGGTGTATTCTCCATTGTCTCAAATGAACCTAATTTCCATTGTTCAAGCAATAGACTTGCAGCCCTATCAGTGAATATTTAGTTCACCCTAAGCAGACACCTGGATTTGCTCAGGTAAAAGGGTGGATCAGGACATACTGAATAGCTCTACTCCAGAAAGAGAGCACGAAGACTGCCCACCTGAAGGGAAATTCAAAGCTTTCACCAAAAGAAAGCCTTATTTGAAAAAGCCCTTATATGCCATTTGTAAGGAGGGTAATGGTGATATTGGCTTCTTCTGCTGAATCTTTAAAAAGGATGAAAAAAGAAACAGAGGTTTTTGATTGGGAAAGACACAAAGAAAAATATAAATAGTGGGGAAAATTTATTTTACATTATTGAAATGTCATTAGACAAATGAAGTTACAGAAAAGAAAATCTTGATAAAAATGTATTTATGTACATATACATGCATTCACACACAGATACAAATGTATATGCCTTTGCTTACCTTTTTGACAAAAAATCAACAGGCAGCAATTGCTAAGAGGCACTATGAATGGGAATTGGTTATAATAGGGGTATAAATTCTGCCATATGATAATATTGGGTTTATCCAGAGTGCTAATTAGAACAGCATACAGCAGATCTCCATATTCCCAGCTTTCATGCTGACTTGTCAAACAAAACAGATGCAGGAAACATAATTTTATTAATTTGAGGGATAAAATAACAAAAGCTAAATAGAGAAGGAGGAATGAATAAGGGAAGAGACACAGAGGAGATGAATTTCTCACAAAAACCTAATATGTGGTAGTTACCTGCAGTCGTACTGTCCCTGAACCTGGAGACAGTTTCATAAACATTGAAAACTTTTTCCTGCTACTGGGATTTGCTGGATCTGAAGAGAAGTGAGGCCGTGGCCATGACCATTCCAGATGCCTTCCTGTTCAGATGGGAGAATCTGTGAGGAGGGTTTCACAACGGGTAACCAACCTCAAAATTCCAGAGGCACAGAAGCTGAACATGCATTTGCTGACATCCTGGATACAGTATCCATAGAGACACTGGGTAAAGCAATATACAGCCAAGAGAAAGCCAAGGCAAGATGCTATCAACACTGCTGATGCCTAGAGAAAAGAAGCAATATGCCCATCTTCAATACAGTCAAGAAAGAGGATGCAAGGAACTACAAGATGGTCAGCCTCACCTTATTTCTTCATGCAGTTACAGAGTAAAGCCTCATTTAATCTATTTCCAGGCACTTGAGGAAAAGAAAGTGGTCACATGCTGTATGAGGAGACAGTGGGAGAAGGGAGTTTGTTTACCCTGGAGAAATGAAGACTTTGTGATAACAGCATACCAGTACTTATGGGGAGGTCATCAAAAAGACACACAGGCTCTTCACAGTGGTTCATGATGTGAGAGTAAATAGTCAAAAATTAAAACAAGGGAAGTCTGGATATCAGAAAAAAAAAAAAATACAAACATTTACTCCAAGGACAATTAAGCACTGGAACAGGAGGTCAGAGAGGCTGAGGTATCTCCATAGGCTCTGAGACTCTACTGAACAAAATCCTAAGCAACGTAATCTGAGTTCTGTGTTGACCACTGCTTTGAGAAGGATGTTGGACTAGAGACTTTCTGAGGTCCCTTCCAACCTTAATAAATCTGTTCGGTCATGTTTGGAAACAACCAGCACAGATTTACCAAATGTGAATTGCACCTGGTCAACATGATCACCTTTGATGATGTGATGATCAGATATGTGGATGACATGCAAACTGGCAATGTCATTTACTCTAAGACTTTCAGTGTGGTCCCATAATTTCAGATATTCAGATACTCCTGTTTAAACAGTGTTCCTGTGTGGCATTCCATAAAAAGCAAACCAAATCAAACAGTTCCCTTCTGTCAAACCAGAGCTATGACTCCAATTGAGAATCAGTCTGATTTTGAACTTATTCTGCAGCCTTCTGTTAAGACTTCTAGAGCAGACTCACAGAAGAACTGGGACTTTGTAAAGCTCAGGACTAGGCCCTGTTTTACCAGCTATGGGACACCATGACCTCATCTCAGACGAATGAGGCAAGGGTAAATACATTCAAGAGCACTTGATAGCCTAAGATGTTATGTCTTAAGGTCTCCCTTTCCTCAGGAAACTTTGGCCTTCATTGTCAACAATACTTGTTGAAAAGAACAAACCTAGTTTTAGGATAAATAGGAACACATTCTGTTTATCCCTGTCACCTGAGTATCTTCCCAAGGGTTTTACTCAGTTTTGAGTAGCTGACCTTGCCTTCTACCAGTACAGCAAGAGGATAAGGTGTCAACAGACCTTGGCAGATTCACACACATTGCAGAGTGCCAGAAGAACAGACCTACTTGAGCATAATTGCTCCTGATAGACTATTGACTTTGATTAGGAAACACACATTAACATCTTTCTTCATTTAAGCTTCACTTGTAGAAGGTAGCCTACTTGAGTGTTCTGTTGTCTGGAATATTAGACCAGGAATTAAAAATGACAGGATGGACAATTTGGCAGCAAGTGTTTAATTAGGCAATAAATTAGAGTCCCTGAGAGCACAAGGATCTCAGGCATCTCTCTTCTTTTGGATATAAATCATATTGTTTTTCTAATGTACAACACCCCCTTTATTATACACTACAGATGAAGATCCATGCCCCTTGCTGTTGGTTTTAGCAAAGCCACATTGACAAGGAGAAAACATGAGTGTATTAATGTTTAAGTGCTTTTCTGCCAATTGGGGATTTTCCAAAATGTCACACACATCTTGTTTTCAGGATCAAGCTATGACTCCTCCTCCAGATTTCTAGACTTAAACTCCACCATTTTGTGGTGTATTTCTGCTGAACTTGCAATATCCTTGTTAGAATTTTATGATTTCTTTTTGAGTATGAGGAAGAGTTGGAAATGCCTCTCAGCTTCCTGAAGTCCCAGTGGGTGGGATGCCAAATGTCATATCTTATGCTGATACTGGATATCTGATGCTTTCACAGCTCACTTAGTTAACAATGGGTTGGTGCTGGGCTGGAGGCAGAAGTTTCCAGCTCAAAATCATGCATATTCTTGTTTAGTAGCAGACTGCCTTCTCTGTCCTGCTCTGGGTCCTCACACTACCATTTTGGAATGAGAACAATGTCATGGTCCTTGGCCAAGAATAAAGGATAATGCAGATACAGTGGCATGACAGATGGAATAGGAGAGGAGAAAGGGTAATTCACTAAGTTTCACAGAGAATAAGTGGTAGTGGACAGATAACCTACTTGATTTGTCTTTCTTTAATTTTTGACTCATCCACAGTCAAACTTTCTGTTTCAGGTCATTCGGTCCTCTTTAAAACTTCTCTCCTTCTCATCTAACCTTTTCTTTATCTCTCTTTATCTCCTTGTTTCTGTCACTCTTTCTCTTTCCTTTTTCCTTTCTTTCAGTTAATGAAAAAAATGCCATTTCAGAATAAAACACTACCAAAGTTTGTTTGCCAACACAGAAATAAAGCTTCTAATTGTTTTGGAAAATGTTGTCTAACCCTAACAAAACTATTTGATAAATTTTCCTCATTTTGGAAAGACTTTTGCTGTTCCTCTGAAACTGGACAGCAAGGTGCGATGCAATAGTTCTTCCCCCAGACCTATGCATACTCAATATGAAGGTTCCACATTGGCCATTCTCCCACCCCCCAACCTATAACAAGCATTGTCTTATCCCATGGACCTTATTTAATCTCCCAGTGGAAGCTGCAGGCAAAGGGTATATAAAACCATAGTGGTACAGAAACAGTTCTGACAAATAAAAAGACACTATAAAGAAGAAAAAAGTGATCTTCAAATGCACAAAAGGAGTAAATGACAACCAGAGTCCATCTTTCGTATGATGGGACTGGGCAAATGCTCAAAGGTCTCCTGTCCACCAGTAACCTGTAGCATTGTCATGAGGTTTTTTATAATGGCTTACCTTTGTGAATGAGCTCTATTCTTCTTGACTGCTAAAAGTTCCTTGTAGCTGTTGACCACTCAAAGCCACTGCTCATCTGTGAACCATTTTTCTGACTTTGCAGCTTCTTAAGTATGGTTTGAGGGTATGGACTCACAGTGCTGTGTCTGGGCTCCCTGAGCAGAGCAGTTTGTAACTAATGGGTTTGAAGTATGAGCTCAGAAAAACAGTGGCTGACAATAAGTCTGTCAAAATGAACAACACTCACTCCATTGCTCCAGCATCCATCAGTCTATGGGATTAGTCCTACATCTATCATTCATTTTGGAGAATGAGGGGAAAAAAAAAAAAAAAAAAAAAAAAAAAAAGAATGTGAAAAGAAAAACAAAACCAAAAATCCCACATATTAAAATACCTCACGTCACCAGAATCATTGTAGATTAATAAGGCTAGCAGAGAATCAGCACAGCTCACTGACACAGTCACACACTTCTGATAATTCCCAAACAAAAACCTACTGTCCAGAATAATACTAGTAAAATATCTCAGTAATTAATGTGTTGACAGTGTCTCTTGTGCTACTCCTTTAGCAGCTTGGAGTTTCTGTGGCTTTTGATTATTTATGCTAGTAGTTAGAAAGATGTTTTGTGATGCAAGATGTGCACCCATGGGATGGAGTGTCTATTACATGCCACTTGTGTGTGCAAACACACACTCAACACTTTTTTCTTAATCAGTCAACTTGCATATAGTCCAACAGATATAAATGAAAGATAGGTAAAGTTCTCCAGAGCAGGAGCCACTAAGTGGATCAAGATTCTTCAGCTTACAAGGCATAGATCGTACCTACTTACACACATAGAGAACACAAAGTCGAGGCCAATAAAATCAGAAATTACATGGGAAGAGGGAGTAACCAGCATATGTTCACTTTTTTTCCAGTACAAGCACCAGGAAGCATCTAATTAAGATAATGCAAGGCAGATCTAAAACAAAAAAAGGCATAGTTTTTCACATGGTGTCTGATTAATCCGTGAAAATTCTTGTCATAGACGTGCTGGAAATACAATATGTTTCTATTAACCTTCTACAGGGAAGATCCCATTTTCTTGCAGAACCAAGGATGCAAGGCAAGAAAGGGTGAAAATCAGATGGAGTAAAATTTTTTAAGGTCAATACCCAAGAGCTGATCTGAGGTCTCACATAGAAAAGAGGAAGAACATAAAACCCAGGCAGAGGCACCCTATGTTATTAAGGCGTCTGGTCATGCAAATAATACGAGCCCTTACTGCTTTGTGAACCAGAAGAAAAAGGACTAGATAGGTAATTTAAGCAGCATCTATAAAAATAAAGTGTCAAGTTGTTGGACCCGCCAGGCCCAGCTGCATGCTTGGTCAGTGCCAAGATGAATAGCCATCCGGCGGCTCCTTCACAGATATTAACTTTCAGCTGAACAACTTTATTTGTTATATAAATTACAAATCTTGCTGTGTACCAGGGCAGGAGTGGGGTTGATGAGGGCATCACACTGGAAATACATGGCTTGCAATTATCGGATCAGCCATCAAATAGGAAGGACTTGAAATTACCCACCTCTATAAACTGCTACCTGGACAAGACAGAGTTGGAAATAATTTACACGTTATCTGAATTTCAGATGGGAAAAAAGCATCAATATGATACAGGAAGAATATCCCAACGGAGAGAAAACTGTTTATTTTTTTCAACTGTAAGCAGCTAACATTGAACCTGTCATTCAGCAACACTTTTGAAGGAACAAGAGTTGTTAAAAGCAGAAAAATAATGAAATCTTGTTTCAGGGGCCAACTGGTGTTTAGGGATAAGAAAGGTTTCATTTTGTTCTGCTTTGTTTCTTAACAAAATCTAAATGAAGAGGCATGTTGTTGTGTCAGAATGAACATAATGTTCTTTTTGATGAAAATTGGGATATGGCATTTTGTTTTCAGACTATTTTTAACTATTTTCCTTTCTTCCTGAAAGAAAATGATCAATTCCTAAATGAAAACGTAATTTTTGGCTTAAAAGTGAAAAAAAAAAAAGTACTAAGAGGAACTGCAGAAATTACATGTATTTTCCATTTTGTTCCATGCACATTTTCAAAGTGGCAATCTTTGCTGAACTCAATCCATTCACTAATAATTTTTCTCACTGTGAAAGCAAATTTTTTTGAGAATTTACTTTTTAGCAAGAAAAAATAAGATGCTTCCTTTCTTCTGCTTAACTGGTAGACAACTGTAAGGTGCTTACTTTACCTTCTACCTTCATTTTTCTCATCTGTAAAACAGTTGCTGGTCATGATATTTACCCATTTGTTCTGGGGGGCTTTGGAGATGACAAGTTGTGTGTGACAGTAATTTAAATGTCTAAAGTACCATATAAATAGCTATTTATACGTTCTGAGGATTCCTAAGGAAGGTTTCTGAATGAAGAGTAGGTGAACAAAGCCAGACCACCCTCTCCTGACAAAAGGCAATTGTGAGTGTCGGTAGTTGCATCACATAATTTGTTATATGCAGTTGATCAATAAATTAAACCTAAACCCTTGGCCAACCAATTACCTTCATCCACGAGACTAAACATGATTCAGACTTTCTTTTAATCAGGTTCAGTGCCTGCAAACTGAAATTGAAGTTGATTTGAAAAAATCAAGTTGCATTCTGCTGCATTATTCGGCATCAAATCTACTACAAAAATCATTTCACTTCCACACATGCTGAGGAAAACGATTATATCATTTCAGTGATTTATTAACCCAACAAACAGAAGTAACACAGCAAGCCTGGGTATCTATCGCCGTGTATCTGGGAATTATGTTTTAATTAACCAGTTTCTCTAATATGTTGTCTAAGCTTCCTACAGGGGAATTGAAATACCCCAAACAGCTGCAAGGCTGGAAGACTCTCTAGACAGTGTCCTCATTGTGTTTTGGTCTGGCTAGTGAATGCCTCTGGTGACAAACGCATATTGATGAAGCAAAGAATTGACTAATTGGCACATTTAATGAAAACTTACTATTCTGCTGGTGGCAGAGGGAAATATTAAACTTGCTCTCAGTCAATTGTTATAAAATATTAAACACACACACGGAAGCAGAAGGAGCAGAGAAGAAAGATGATCTTCAAATGAATCAGATCTCTGGACTGGTCCCAAATAGCAATTCAGAGATTGGGAGATACAAAAAACATTATAAATCTGGTGTATCTAAGGACTTTCCACATGTGATTGCCAGTATACATAATGAAAACTTTGATCATTTCATACAAATGATATCATCTTTGATTAAAAAAAATCTGCCTGTCCTATCCATTTACCTGCTGCAGCTCTGTGATACATAATTTATTCTATGCACCACGTTCTACTGTTGATTTACTTTGTCTACCAATTAAGTTTTATCATTTTGATTCCACACTCCTTTGAGAAGGTCTAAAGCTGCATACTATGCTTGTATAGCTGTCTCTGCAATAGGTCCCAAACGAGTCATCATCTTTGTTTAATACTGCAGTAGAACTACTCAATAATATTAAGAACAGCCAGATGTCTTTGCTAGTTTCTAAATATTTAAATATTTTTATGTTACATCTCTCCTTCTTTTTTCAGACACATTTTGTTCTGCAGCATAAATGGGATCTTCAAAATGTCTTTTAAAGACTCACCCAAGCATGGGCTGTCCAAAGCTACTGAAATTTTGACCCAAAGGATGGGAAGCATTGGTGTCTCTACAAATTAGAGTAGAATCAGTCATAGAGATTGAAAAAGTCTCTGACATGGTTAGGAGGTCTTTTCCACATTATTTAGAGAATTTAGCTATTAGCATTTCTCCTTTTTCAAGGCACATTTTATGCAAACTGGAATGTTATTGTGGTCTTTGCCTGATGTCCTATAAATATGTTTATTTGCAGTATGTAATCCAGACACCAGATGTCACTGCATGATGCAGAGTATTGCAGAGATGATCTAGAGTATGGTAAATAAATTGAGAGAAAATGGAGCACGAGCTGTGTAGACCCATGTTTCCTACTCTCTTTACTGACAGTTGTCTTCCTTTAGAAACATATTTTGTTCAAGAAGAAACATGATTCTGTACAGCAGTTAGCAACAGTGATCCAAAGTACAACCAATAAACTTTTTAAAACAGCTCAATTATTTCTCTAGATTTCATGACAATAACAGGAGGTTTGTGCTTGGCAAAATGCTGGGATGTAAGTTCTATGTTTTAATTTGAGGTATCACTTTCTGAATTAATTGCAAAGTTGTCCCTATAAATTATAGAAATTGATGAAGCTGGTATTTTTAGCTTAATAATTTTTCATTGGGAAATTGCATTTACCTCTAATCACAGTGATCATGCTCAAATAACAGTATCATTATTAATAATTACAAAACAACACAATACCAATTTAAACTATTAGCCAGGAAGCAAGTACAGATCACCACATAAAAAATGAAGATTGATTAATAATCGTAGTAGAGGCAACCAGGAGAAGAATAGTTCCAAATTATTTTTCAGGCAAGTTAGTTACGGACAAGCAGAGATGTGAAAGTAGGGGTAACTGTTGAAATCATATTGTAGGCATCATCCCCAGTGACAATCATACTTTCTATTATTCCCTGGGACCAGACTGAGCACAGATTTCTCCCAGCTGTGTCCACAGAGGGACCAGGGACAGGATGAGTTACAGAGCCTGAACAGACATCTGGTGATGAAATGGCCCTTTCAAAGATCCACAAGGGAAAAAAGACACTATTTTTACTGCAATTCTGTCAGTGTTTCATCAAGGAAATTGGAGTATTTTTGTGTGTTACAGAATGGCCAGGGTTGGAAGGGACCTCTGGAGATCATCCAGTCCAACCCACCTGCTAAAGCAGGTTCACCAGAGCAGATCACACAGGAAGGTGTCCAGGTGGGTTTGAATGTCTCCAGAGAAGGAGACTCCACAACCTCTCTGGGCAGCCTGGGCCAGGGGTCTGGCACCTCAAAGGCAAGAAGTTTCTCCTCATATTCAGATCGAATCTCCTGTGCTTCAGTCTGTGCCTGTTGCCCCTCATCCTGTCATTATGCACCACTGAAAAGAGTCTGATCCATCCTCTTGACACCCACCCTGGAGATATTCATAAACATTGATGAGATCCCCTCTCAACCTTCTCTTTTGTGATATAAAGCCTTCTCTGTGTATTGCTGCGCATGATCCCGACTCTGTGCTTTAGCTATCCGAATTTGAGTTCTTGACTTTTCCTGACCCTCTTGGTGTGTCAGTGAAGAGATTTTTCCTTTTTTCTGTGTTTTTTTTTTTCCAGTTCTGTGCTCACTCTGTGGGAAGTTACAACAGGTCCCTGGGGTTAGCCACCTTGGAGAACATAGATAAATTCAAGAGGTTAATAAGCTGATATACAGAAACACTGAAGTGGGAAAGTATGAGGCGGCCCACATACTCCACTAGACCTGAGTTTGTCTGAGTAAAGATATCCGGACACACTGGTTAGCACTACCTACCCAGCCAATAAGAACTGATTAAACTACCTTCTGTAAGGGTGAATGGGGAAATTTTTCTTGCTGATAATGTGAAAGATAAAAAAGGTAAAATTCCACCCACCTTCTAACAGCATCATCTGTCAGAAAGAAATAGCAACACTCTGAAGAGCAGCAGTGACCTTCCCTCCTGCTCAGAGTCTACATAGGGTTTTCTTACAAACCGGTAGGGGTCTTGCTCTCCACAAAACTGGAAAACAAGGATTTTTCCCTGATTTTTCCTGTTGAGGTAAAAATGGAGGGAGGTACAGTGTGTCAGCTGGGAAGCTCTGAGTAAAATGAGTTCTCTGGGAGAAGCAAAGCTCCTACATTCACTGACAGAAGCCTGAAACCCTTCATGCATGAGCATGAAAAGAGACTTTCTTCTCTGTACAGTTAGAGGATGTAATTCTTCCCTAACTAGAGGCTGGCAGAGCAAATTAGTTCCTGCCTCACGACAGGGCTTCCACTTTTCACAGGTGTCAGAAAAAATTTTGCTTTAACCCGTATTTCCTCCCACGCTCAACTCTCAGTTCACTGAGATACTACAGGCTATTTTCCCTGCTCATCTCCCACTGTCCAAGCATCCTCTCTCCTTTTGACCATCACATTTTTAGCAGAAGGAGCAAGATAATGAGTGGAGTTTCAGTGTGCTCAGTGCCAAGTCTAGAGTGGCGTTTTGGTCCCACAGAGTCAAAAGAGTCGAG
Organism: Nesoenas mayeri; assembly: GCF_963082525.1. Taxonomy (NCBI): domain Eukaryota; kingdom Metazoa; phylum Chordata; class Aves; order Columbiformes; family Columbidae; genus Nesoenas; species Nesoenas mayeri. The sequence goes on from NC_137543.1 coordinate 5,072,164, forward strand.
CCAGTCTTCAGTGGCCATGATATATCCTGTGAAACTTACAGGAGTTCATGATATTTTGTGCTTCGAGCTGCATACAGATCTTGGTGATGGTAAGAGAAAGTCTACACAGCTGAGATAAGCATTTGGAGGGCAGGTGTCCCACAGAAATGCTGTGTGTAATTTGATGGAGGAGAGCACAACTTCCAGTCCATGTTTAGTGCCAAGCAGCTGCTCTTGGTAGTTGTTGGCCTGCTAAAAGAAAAGAAACACATGTTCTCACAATCAGAATTCATATTTTTTAATCCCTCTCCTTTGCTCATTTTCTTTAACCTCTAAGTCATTAGATGCTAGGGTGTTCTGTCATGATAATGCCCTCCTAGAAACAAGTTGTTTGAAGATGCTCATTAATTACCTGAAAGCTCTGAATTTTTAAGGCTGGCTCTTAAGCAATGACAAACAAGAACACTAGGCAGTAATCTTTGCAGAACAACCAGGCATTAAATTGGTTGATTTTGAAATAACCTCACAATCTTGATGCTCAGATGTATTTATTCAGTCTTTATCTTTCTTTGAAAGAAGAAAGAAAGAAGATAAGTCTGTAAAAATGTGTACAGTTATAGTATGGACTCAAACTTTAACATTAAGGGGGGGTTTCCAGAAATTTTAGCAGTTCTGACAGCCAGGTACCTCATCACTATCACTCTGTGTGTCTAGATATCTACCTGCCTCTCACTGTGAGCACACCTGAGAAAGTATTACCAAGGTGAGACACCTTGAAACTATAAAACACTTTACAAAACATGATTCAAGTGATTTTCCAAGTAATTCAAGAAGGACTTAGAGACCTAGATCATTGCCTGTGTCACTGCAACAAACTTTTTCAGAGTCACGACAGCAGAAAATCTCTCATCCTAACTAATTCTAATTCATTATTTTAACAAAGGGATGTGAACAGATAGAGAAATGTGACAGCGAAGAAACCTTCCAGATGCACTTGTAGGGGTCAAGAGAGTGATTCTGAATGTGTTGATAGATGAATGCTCACTTTAAAATGCAAGCAAAATAACTTTAGATGGCATTGCATTATAAACAAGCTGCCACCAAGCTACTGTATAAATCACCTCAGAAGCCAGGCTGTGGAAGCAATTCAAAATCAACCTGTCAGAGGGATTCATCCCTCCATCCAGTGGTGGACGTGAAGTAAAGCAGGACTGATAAGTGCAATTCCCTGCATAAGTCACCATGTAGCAAGAGGCAAATGGCATCAGCAGGAAATCATTGTGCTTAAAACCTCCTGTTGTGAAACCTGTTGCATCCCCATTGTCTCTGAAAGATACTGGGCCCCATCAGCACCAAAGCCCTATAGAGAAACAGTATTTTTTGATTAGAAAAACAATTGTTGTGGTCACAAACGGTAATCTGGGCCTGATTTTCTAGTCGGGTAGTCGCTGCTACCCGTGAATGCTGCCATAGTGGTTTAACTTTGTAATTCATTGAAAAACAGATTAAATCTTAAAATCAGTCTGGATTGTAACCAGTCTGCTCCATATTAGTTCCACATTTATTCCTGTCTCTCTATATCTGCTTTTTGTCTTTAAAGTATTATGCCCATTCCATCTGGAACTGGGAGAAAGTTGGTGCTACCAGATTGGGACAGATTTACATAGATCCACAAAAGTTAGCTACAAAATGGTTCATCTGCCACAGACTTTTTCTCTCATTGTCTTACATTTTAATTACACACCCAAATGATTTATACAATTGACTAAGATAAATATCTTGGTTCTAAATGTCTGTTTAGGGGTTTCACTGCACCCTTTTCCTACTTACAGAACATATCTGCAGTAAGAAAATGTGCTTGCCCAGGGGAGCTTACAGATCAAATACGTCAAGGAGGAAAATGTTGGGGTTTTTTTCTAATTTCATACATGGGTAAATGACAGTTAAAATTGTTAAGAGTAAGTCAAAAATATGCACAGAACTGAGAAATGAGCTCAAACTTTCTGAGTTGGGTTTCCATACCACTCAATTGAAGAGCAAAACTTCTCAATTTCTAATCTTCAGGCTGATATAAAAATTTAAGCACTGATTTAGAATAGAATATATTTTTAATGAAGAAATAAGTGCACTATTCCCTACTTCTTTGTTTTAGGATAGGACTCCCATGCAATTACTTTTTTTTTCTCCCAAAATGTCAGCTTTCTAAATTTAGTAAGGTACATTAAAAATTAGACAGTAGTGAGTATCTAGCTTTCACAACAGTTTGGTGGGTTTTTTTTAATTCTGAGAGTTCTCTCTCATTTCTGACATAAGAATGGAGAAACTGGTTGCCAGTAGCTAAGTACCACTTTGATTATTCTGCAAATCACTGAAATGGAAGCATGCACAGAAACAGGAACCGTTCCAAATGGAAAAGTTCTCCTTCCCCACTGAATCTGTCACCAGGTCATGTCATCCTGCTCATAAATGTATCAGTATCTGCCTTGCAAACAGGAAGATTTTTCTCCCTAACGTACCTACAGTCTTACCCAAATAATATTTTTTTTACACTTGAATTCTGAAATTAGAAACCTAGATCCATGTTAAGGACATATTTTTCTGAGTGTTTATTAAATAAGGACCTAAATTTGCAAAGAATCTGAGCATCTGAAGTTCACATTACCTTCATGTCTTAAGCCCTATATGTCTTGATGTGAAAGACATTTTAGGTATTAGCCACCATTCTTTTCTTTAAGGAAAATTTCAGTGCAAGGTTTAAATATGTTGAGCCTTACAACTTTGACAACTGATTCTACAAGCAGTAGCTGTAAGAAATTATTTCAAAGGGATGCAAAATATTAAGTTCTATCTCTGGGCTTGGTTTCAATGCATATTTTGACCTTAGGTAAACTTCACCACCATAAAAACCCTCTCTTGATGCAACTGTTAAATAGGAATAGTAGCATACACCACAGCCTTCACTGGAAGCTTCTGAGCACAAATCCATGAATCTCTTTGAAGCAAGTGTGATGAGAACAACTAAAAGACATTGTAAAATCACAAGCCTGTAAGTCATCGTATTCCCAAAGATTTGTTAGTCTCACAGTTAACCTACTCAGAGCCAGTGCTAAACAACCTTTCCTCCACTATCCTGCTCTTGTGAGATTTAGTCACTACCTGTCATCGTTTTGATAAAGGCTTGACTGGCTGGTACCATAGCCAAGCTTAGTTTTTCTCCAAACTCCACTGTTCATGATAGTCGGCAGACACTATTCAAAGTTTCTCTGCAGCACAAGCAATGATGAATCTGGTTACTGCCAAGGTTTGGGCCATGGCCCAGAAAGGAAGCAGAAAGGGTAAAACCGGTGGCAAGTCCTAAAAAGTCGAGGATGTGATACCCACCAATAGAAACTGTAACAGGGCAACTTCAATTCTGGGACTTCTATATTTCCCTTGTAACTTGTGTCTCCATTGGCAACCACAAAGTGTTCTTGCAAAGTGAAAACCTCCCAGTGCAACCCACCAAGCACATTATTCTAAGTCCTCCCCTCAATGGCTTGTGTTTATTTTGTGTCTATTGTGCTTCCAGAGATCATTGAGGAGCAGACATCACATACTCTGATTTCTGATCCTTGACTGGATTTTTTAGCTCCAGATTTTTTGATGTGCCATTTATCAGACCTCCAGGATACTGTTGGCTTCCAGATCTATCAGCAGGATAACAAAGGGCAGAAAGAGTAAGCTGCTTTACAAGGAGTTAAAACTCATTATACATAGGAAAAGATCTCATTTTGATACTCTGTTTTCAAAAAAGAAATTGCTCAGAGTGGAAAATAACTTCCTGATCAGTGACAGTGTCAATGGTGACAACTTTAAACCAGTGTTATTCCCTTTTCAGACCTGTAGCAGAGTAATAGGTGTGTAGTGCATTATCTACTTTCTCATATTCACTTTTTATTTCCCTCCACAGCGAAGGGTACCTCCTGTTCCATTCAGTCAGAAAAGAGGGTCATGGACAATTCTGTCTCTCTGTCTGAATTAAGATAAAAATGAAAGCCTCAGAGAATGCCTATTGCATAACCTTGCGGTAAATCCCACTGAAGGATGTCAAGTAGAGAACCTGTCCAACAAAGTGGAGACAGTCATACAGTATCTGATCATCAGGAGTAAATTGAAATAAATGGCGTCTCAGCTACCTAAGTAACAGTGGTATTTATCATACTCCAAGAAGCTCACTGGCACTGTCTGGAGACTACCTGTGAGGGACCAGACCATGACATCTTGGCTTAGAGTGAAGCATTGATTGTGGTTTCTATAACAATAATATTGAGATGCTTCAGCTGAGATCGAGGCCTGGGAGGCAAACAGCTAGACAAGCTGTGTAGAAGCAGTTATAAGGAGAAGTTGTCTAAAGCATCGTTTAGATTTGGGGGCTTAATCCTTCTCTCCAAAAACATTTGAGATTATGTCTAGGGGACTGTAATGCCTAAAACATAAGGTCTTCCGTATTGAGCTCCAAATTGGGTTCCTTGACTTTGCACACAAAAATCCCTTAAGTGTATGAGATTGTCATTTGTGACCCAGGCAGTGAGGACTTTTGGAATGCAACATTCCTTGTGGTTTTCTCCCATTCCAGGAAGCAGATGTGGCAGTAATCTGCTACCTATACCTGGCCTTGAGGCACCCATATGCTGGGTGTGATTCTGCCATCTCCTTGCCCTGGTGCACAGGGTACCCCCAGAAAATGGTGCCAACTGGTGAGAGATGCACTGCAGCAGGAGCAAAATAATCAGAGAGTCATATAATACTGTGTTGGAAGGGACCACAAGCATCATCTGGTCTAACCTTTCTTGGCAAAACACGGTCTAAACAAGATGACCCAGCACTCTGTCTAGCTGAATCTTAAAAGTGTCCAAAGTTGGGGAATCCACCCACTCGAAAACTCCTGCTTGAAGTACGTGGCTGATGGGCTAATGAACATTGCACAGAGGAAGCATTTGGCTTCATCCCTGATAAGTCGGAAGTGCTGCTGCTCTCCACCTCTTGGCCAAATAAGTGAAGATTTCCCAAACTTGACATTGACTGGGAAGAGGGGTCAAACAGGACAGGGGAAAGGGGAATTTGCAGGCATAGGTTGGGACCCACAAATTTAATGTTTCTCTCAGTCTTTTATCTGCTGTCAGTGGAAATGTGACCTGTCTGCTGTGGGATGCTGTCTTCTTACATGTCCCAGCAAAAATTGTCTTTCTCTTGATCAGCTACAAAACTGAGTTCCATATTGCAGAGTTCCATTTTAACTGACTACCTATCATCTGCATATGTTGGGAAATATGGTCACAGGTGATAGAAACTAATGATTTCTGTTAATTCTGCTAAATGAGAGGCAAGGACAGCTTGTTAATGAGTGACTAATTGACATGTGAGTTAATTTCTCAGCTGAATTTGCTTGGATTGCCAGCCATGTCTCAATTTTCTTTAGGGAGACTAGTCCTCAGAATGCATGTGGCAAATTTTCTGCAGCCATTAAAGCAACTGAGTTCAAACATTTAAAACATGAAAATACAAACATGCAAGAGCTAAGAGCCCTAAATTATAAATAATTGACTGAGAGTAATGACACCAGCATCTGAGTGGTTGAATTTCTGTCTGCCACAAAAATCACGGGTTCTATCCCTTGCTCCTGGTGACAGCATGTGAAAGTCAGATTAATGACAATTTCAGAAAAGAGTAGTTAAAGATCATATAATTGATCTTGTGTGACAGCAGAGAGGGCAGAGTTAAGGCTGTCCGTGACACTTAAATAGAAATGCCAGTATTATGCATGTATTCAATGTATCTATTAACTACTAGCATAGGAAGAAAATATACATTAGTGATTTCTGTGCCTCCCCAGAACTAATAGTTTCATCATTTAGATATATATCTGACTAAACATAGAAGTCTTGACATAACTTACCTGCACAGACTCTCTTTGCAGACAAGAAACAGGTAGCCAGCTCCCACAGAGCACCACAGTGTGAAATGCTTTTTATCAGAAATGGATGTCGAAAATGGGCCAGGTAAATAACACCTTACAGAGCCTTCACCTCACCAGTGATTAGGAAGGGAGTCTGAGAAAACATGCAATTTTACACTGTTAAAATAGATGAGCCAAATCCCTTGCTCCTACATCTACACACTCGAAGGGAAGGGACAATTGGCTGTACAATGCGACAAGCACAATGTGGTTTCCCACGAGACACAACCCTCCCACACAGCATAGGGCTGGACATTGCCTGTGTTTCAGTAGCATGGTGGACTAGTCCTGAACCATGCCAAAGCGAAGGGACTTGGGGAAGACCTTGGCAAGAGGAGTCATACCTATCCTTGGCAACAGCTAAAGAGTTCCTAGTAAAAATGTGCCCAAAAAAGAACATGAACTGCAGAAGATCTTGGTGTCCACATATATCCATGATTTACAGGGTCTACTGCCCAAGAAGTCATGCTTCTTTTTTTTAATTGGGACTTAACGTATCACATGTTTATGCCCCCACCATCAATTAAACATAAACCCAAACCTATGCTTGAATGGATTCATTCAACCCATGAGAGACAGCAAACAGGTACACACCTAAACAATGAAATGTGAAATGTTGTTCCCATTAACTGCTAGCAGCTGATATTAAGCTTTGTGCAGATTCAGAGGAAGGTCAGTCCTAGATCTGAACACTTTGCAAATTGAGCAAAATCAATGTGTGATATTCCCCAGATGTCCCTTACCTGCTGCTCTGGAAAGCATCTTGTCATGTGGTGAAACACATTGTCCTCCTCCTGACTTATCAGGACCTTGACCATTCATCATTCCAGTATAGCATCAATGCTCATGAGCAAAACTCTTCAGCCATGGCAAAGGGAAAATAAAGGAAGGAACTAACCACCACAGAAGGCTAGAGTCTTGCCAAAAGAGCAGTGCTTTATAAGCTGTGGCATGCAAATCTGATTAAGTAACATCATTTGTGCATTTCAAGAACATGTTCTGGGACTCATAATGGCAAAAAAGTGGAAGGAAAAAGAATCGTGACAAGTCAGTTCTTCAAGGAGAAGATGGAGTGCCTCATCAATCATTCCATATTTCTTTATTTCTTTCAGGTCACAGCATCACCAGCCATTTAGAAAGTATTCATAAATGTCACTAATGGATTATCACTGCATCCTGAAAAAAAAGCAACATTTATTTATGCATGGAATGTCAATTAAATTGAGATACATATTGAAATTAATAAGTACCCAGTAAAATGTAAAGTGCACAATTGATTTTAGATCCTCTGTTATATGCACAGCATGTAATTACTAGTACTAAATCTAAAATGAAAATATAGAAGCTTATGAGATGCTTCGGTGCAGTTGTTCATTTAGATCCACATAAATCCAGGGGACACACGTTAGAAATGCTGGTGCTAGCATAAAAGGACTAAACTATAACTGCAACCTTCATGGAAAGAAAACAAGAAAAATCCTTCTACAGCAGAAAAAGAGAAAAAAAATATATATAACTCACATCTGAGAAACGAATGGCCATATGTTGATGTTACTATGTCAGAGGGGTAAAAATGAATAAAATAAGTATTTGTTAATACACATGGCAGAGTACGGAATAAAAATGCCAGAAGATTCAAGTATTAACAGTTCTTTAGTTTCGACAAATAAGGGAAATGAGTGAATGGTAGTGCATCTAGAAAAACTAACATCAGGTACTTTTTACTGCAAATGATAGTTTTGTTTAATATGTGTTTTGCTTGCAAGTGTAATAAGGGACTTCAGTGATTCATGTAGAGCCACACTTTGTTCTGTTCTGGTTCCATTTTTATGCCATACTTAGCACCTCAGTATCTGAATTCCTGGGATGTTAAGATTTCACTCACATTCTAAACCATTTTTGTAGGCAAATCCTTTAACCTCATAATCTGTTGTTCTAAATGTGGTATGGGATTCTATCAGTGCTCTTTAATTTCAGTTGCTGTCAACTGGTACTCTTGCCAACTACAAAAAAAAGGCCAAAATATATTGTTATGGTCTGTGTTGCATAAGATCAGGCCTGTCCATATTGTCATCATTATATCACACATTAGGGATCAGTCTATAAAGAAAACAAAAATCTTCATAATCCTACATTAAGAAAGGTCATCTTTAGAGAGCTTAGGGAATTAAAAATTTATTCCAGAATCAGGTGGAACTTTTCTGACTGTGCATGTCAGAAACATAGGCATCCCTACCCACAGAAGGCAGGGCAACACATTTCACCTACTGAGGTCTCCAAAACACAACCTGGTGAAAAGTTTTGACCAAGTTGATCTAAAAACAGCTGCTAGACATTGGAGGAGTTTGGCTTTGGATCCAGATCCAGAAACAGTGACCTTCCCAGACCTAATGGCTGGTATTTGGTAGCCTAAATATATATGTGCAGTGTCATTGTAGATGCTGTAAAGGATTCATTCCTCCTTCCACCTGCCATTCCAGAACAGCACGCCTCTCACATGTCCTGTGGCACATCTGTCAGGCCTATGGAAAATGTCTTAAATATCTGAGTTTATCTAATGCATAGAGTTGAAAACTAGGATGGATCCTCCAAAGGACCTCAAATCATAACAGAATCCAACATTTGGGTTGTTAATTGCTGTCCTATCTATACACCTATACCATCTACTTGCACGGCCTAGTGACCAAGATATCACTCCATTCTTCTGCAAAGCTGGGAAAAAAATCTGTATCCAAGAGCTCTTGAGCACAGAGCCACTTGGATGTAAATCTTTATCTGATACTAGGTCTTAGCCATTAGTTGAGGAGATAATTCTCATTCTGTTGGCTGTGATTAATGGGAGAGGGTATGCAGATTAAATCTAATGGCATTTGGCTGCCACACTACACAGCTGGAGTTGTCTCATAGAAAGACATTTTCTCTCTTTGGTTTCAGGTGTAAAGCAAACACATTGATATAAAGTAGATTATTCACCTGGGAGCTTAAAAAAAAAAATCTCCAAGAACCACAGTTGTTCCAGTGTTTGAATCGAAACAAGAAAAACTTAGACTCTGTATCAAAATTTCATACAAAGATAATTCAGAGACTTGAAAAAATGAATAATAGTCCTGGTGTATGTGAATGTAGAATTCTGATTTTTTTTTTTTTTATCAAGCTCTGGCCACAGTAATTTTATGATCAATAGAAATACAAAGCAAACAACAAGAATCAACTGTTCTATATAAAGCAAAAATATTTCTCAGGCACTCATAATATCTTTGTGGATGCCTGGTCTCTGAGTGGTGATTGATAAGCACATAAGTCAGAAGAGGATTTAAGGTATATATATGATTTTATTTAATCCTCCTAAGCAAACTACAGTCACTCATCCGTTATATGTGCAGGAGGGTTTGATAACACAATCTTAGAAGGAAGCTATATGTTAAGAGGGGCACTCATCAGCTTTGAAGTGCATGTGCCACTGATTTCAAGAGGAATCTTGGTTAGAGTCTCTGATTTGTGTTTGATATATTGTCCAGAATAGTTGGTCTCAAACTGAACTGTATTAACAAAAACAACATTATAAATAGTAATAATGGTGCTGATAAGAAGGTCACTTGGATTCTGTGAAGATGTTTTTTTTCAAGAATCACAGTAATTACCCAAATGAATTGCGCCTTCCTGACTGCTGCACAACTTGTGCAAAATGAGTTCACTATGGACCACCACCAGCAGCAGCATGAGCAACCTGTTATATGAGAAATAAAAATAATAAAGTAAAAATAATGAAGCCTGTCTTTTTGATGTGTCCTCTTTTCCCTTGATCACCTCCCTTATAATCCCACTCTGCCACGATGCTCACACTAGAAGGAAACTGTGTGCTTATATCTACATGTGTGCTGGCAGACTGGTGAGTCAACATGTCCGAATTATCTATCCTGACTGGACAGGATGCACAACTGAGTTCCGCCAGACTTCCAGGGAAAACATCAGTTTGGATATCTCTTATCTACCAGGCTTTGACGAATCTTGTATGAATTTAATTAACTCTTGTGCTGGTTTAGCTTACTTAGATTGAGTTAATTTGCTCCATAGTAGTTAGAATATTGTATTTCTAGTCACTAGCATGGTCTTCTGTTTTGGATTTAATATAAGAATAATGTGATAACACACTGCCTTTTCCCTCAAATGGAATTAACTTTTCCGTTCAGTAGCTGGGCTGCATTTTGGAGTTGGTACAAAGACAAATGTGAGACCTTTTTGATGTTTTGATTGTTGCCAGGGAGATCAAGGGCTTTTTAAACTTTCTAGGTACAGGTGCATAGCAGCTGGGAGGGGACACAAATGGGACAGCACCTAGTTTGATACTCAGGCTGGTCAATGAAATATTCACTACTGCTAGCATCATGCCCCATATATAGCTGGAGCTGGCTTTTCAGCTTAGGCAGTTCAGTTCTGTGTCAGTTCCATGTTAGTTTGCTTTTTAGCCTTTTGCCATTTTGGCCTTTTGCCTTTTTGCTGTATTCACGATCAGCTGTTTGGAACCAGAGCACTCTCTTTTCTAGGACTGGCTGTTTGGAGGGATCAGATTTGAACACAAAATGCCATCTGGATCCCCACTCTTCCAGGATCCAGGATCAGTTGCACAGAATAGGAGTTTATGAGCAATTGCCTTGTGCATCACTTATTTTATATATATATATAGTTATTATTATTATTGGTATATGTATTATTAATATATTAATTTTATTTTCTTTTGCTATCTTATTAAACTTTTTACAAAAATTTAAGGATACTGTGGAAGGTGGGGCAGCAAATCTCCCTTACTACTGACAGAGAACGGGGAAATTTGAGATTTAATTTCCACACAATTTTTAGCCAACATTTTCCCTAGATCCTCTATACAGTAACATAAAAATTCAACCCTGAAATCAACATTCTCCGAAGATGGACAGCTGAATGAATCATTATGTGAATGAAAGTCACATTATCATCATCATCCCTTAAAAGGCAACAGAGCTCCTACCCTCCAAATCCCATCCCTACTATCTGATTTCATACTCAGGCCTTCTATAAAAACACTTTTTTTTGTATATTCCCTATATGTCTCCTTGTGTGTCTCTGTCTCAGTCTTCTCTGTGTTTTCGGAGTACTGGGTCAGATAGCTTGGACTTGAAAAACTAGTGTATAACAATCTCTTTTATTATGCTGATGAACTGCAAACCTGTGGCACTCAAATTACATTCTGATGAGCAGACCTGTGCTCTAGGGGTTGGATAAGAGAAGAATTCAGGAGTATGTCACCAGCATCCCCACTGATTTGCAAACTGGTCCCCAAGAGAGATCTTGGCAAATATTCCCACAGCATCTGAGCGATTTAAGTAACAGAAGCCAAAACAATCCAAAAGGGAAGTGCTACTTTCTATACACTGCATTTGCTGTATTTGAAGTCTGCTTGACCTAAAGCCAGAGGCATGATAACAGCTAATATATTCTTCATGACAGAGGCAAGGCACTTTCTTCTACACACCTAAAAGGCTGGGATTATGATCCTGAGAAGATTATAAATGACATCAACTTCTTTTGCCCAGGGTAGTGGATTTTTCCAGACCTCTTCAGTGTACTTTCATAAGCATATGGTGGTTTAAACCACAAAAAGTACAAAAGAGAAAAGGACAGGGATGAGCACTGGGCAAGAATTCAGTTTCTCTGAAAAGGGCTGACAGAATTTGCATGGTTTCTTGAGGAAGTAAAGCTTACATCATCATGCTTTGTGAGTGTGCATCTGTTGGTCCTTCCTCTGCGTGGACAGCATCAATCCAATTTGATACAGAGGGACAGGTCTCAAAGATATCAAGTCCTCAAAAGTTTAATAGAAACTGATATCTTCAATCTGAGCTCACGAACTATCAAACACTTGGAAATCTGTACAAGGATGTTATAAATGCCCATAAAGCTTCAGAGCTTCTAGCTTAAAGATAAACGTCTGAGAATGGATACAAGAGCTCCCACCCCTGTTCTCTGACCAGTTCATAGAAATCAGTGCTTCCTTATTTCCACCACTCAGGGCGAGATTTCCTTTAAGGGCATTACACCTGGTCACAAGGAGAATGAAGCTCTTTACCGCACAGCAACACAAGAATGAAGCCATAAAAAGATTATACTATCCCTATAGTATATATATTATTATATTATCAGGTCCTGAGTGAGGCTTCTGCTCTACAAAATGTTCTTAGCTTGACAGGTTTATAATCCAAATAGTGAAAAGGTGGTAGAGAGAGGAGACTGAGGCATAAAGATGAAAAGGAACCAGCAACAGGCCATGGTCTCAAGCAGTGGCACAGTCAGGACCAGAAACCATGTCCCCTGAAAAACTACCAAACTAACTAACTAATGAACAAATAAAGAAAAAAAAAAAAAAAGTTCCCTAGAAACTGTACCTACCACTCCAGTTCTCCTGCAGCTCAATTTTGTACTTTTAGTCACTGGACAGAGAGTTACCAAGGCTAGAAAACATGCTGAAATGCTAAGGGAATTTGAAGCCTGTGGCAGGAGTCACCTTATCTAACTTCAGATGACTTCAGGGTAGACTTCTTAGTAAGTTACCCTGGGCTTCCTTGGAATTAATTAAGATGGAGTTAATAAGACTGAGGAGTTTTAGAGGGTAAAAAATGTACCCATCTATTTTAGAGTGAGATGAAACACATCTGAAGATCCACTGTGCTACAGAAATCAATGTAACTGAATGAATCCCACTCCTGCATCCTGCCTGTCAACAGATCAACAAACAGGTCCAAGAACAGACTTACCTAGGATGCAGGTGGGGTGTGTGAGCTAAGCCAGGTGTATCCAGGCTAGAGCCTCCTGTGAATACAGACTAAAGTCTTAACACCTCCTAACAGAGTGGTGTGGTCTAACAAGAGTTCCCAGGTGAGGGGCAGCTGCCATGTGCATCCAACATTCACATATTACAGCAGGTCTCTTCTTGGTCTCAGCATGTCAGGAGTCAAATATCTGTTCCAGAAGGACATGTGGAGCTGCAGACACTTACAAGATGAAGAAACAGCTCTTCCTGAAAAGACCTGGCAATTTCAGAAGTGCTTTTTGTGTCAGTTCTGAAGACACGAATTCTCTTCTACATTGCCACATCCTCAAGCTGCCTCCCTGGCTGTTTCATAGCACCTTGAAGAGTTTTCTTAGGTTTTTTTCTCCTTTTCTGCATGGATCAATATCACAAAGGTGTTTAGTCACATCAGCAAAGTGATCCGTTATGTGAAACACCCTCCTGACAGGAAAAGCCATTATGATTATTTTTCTAATGCAGCTAGGTAAACATTAATATCTGTAACTATTTAAATGCAGACTGACTGATGTCTCTGTGTTCATACCATCTGCAGTCTGCTCTGAAAAGTCACAGTCTTGAAATAACACCAACTTTATTTTCTATCAAAAAATTGTTCTGGGCGTGGACAGTGCTTCACTTGATCCTACTGTTACACAAGATTGATTAAGGGCACATATTTCTGGAGGTGAGAAAATTTTTGTCATAGTCATCGCTGCATCTAGATAATGTATGTACATCAAGTATTGACCCTTCCTAGTGAGATTCATTAGTTCAGATCCTAATTTATAAGTTTCTTCATACTTGAGTGGCCAGGATTCTCATCTGCACAGTTTAGATGAGTTTGGATGTGTGTCCATGCCTTCACTTGTGCTTCTGAATGTCTGAACTGATGGGAATTGTTTATAGCAGTGAAAAGACAGGGAAAAGGTCCTTCTGTACATTAGGCTCTCCAATACTTTGGAGCTAACAGTGATATATACATGGTTCTTGCATTGGTTGATTGTTTTTTTCTACCAAAGATTTGAAAAGAGAACAACCAAGTGATCATTATTAATTTCTGACTTTAACGGCAAAACTCAAAATTTCACACAAAAAATAACTAAATGTCCTGAGTGGTGTCCATTTTAGTCCTCCACATAAAATGCTGTTGAAGTATCAGGCAACTCTGCTATATAAGGATGGATAATGAGATGGGTCCCTCTCTGGGCTTTCTGCTTGCTCACTGGCCATGGTGCTGTGATGGGGCGACGACTCACCTGCAGCACAGCTCATGATGCACACATTACATTGAAGAGAAAATGTCCTCACAGCACATGTGTCTCCTGGGACAGGCAGGTCCTCCATGGCTCTTCAGCTGCCCCCACAAGTCTCGCATATCTTGTTGCTTTCCTCCATTTTTACTCTATGTGTGATATATCATCACATGCTTCACATAGACTGCAGAGTAGGAAATACCTTGCCTCAAACTCTGCCCTCAAGTGGTCTCTTTCTCTTTGAAAACGTCCTTTTAAACCAGTCTCTTCAAACTAAACTTCTTGCTTACCTCACAATAAATGATCCATCTATCTCTTTTTTGGTTAACTGTTCCATTTTTACCCTAGTTTCCCATGAAGATGAAGCATAGGTGGCCTTAATTACCTTGTGTATGTCTGTATGTGCAACAACAATAACTGCTGAGCTCATTAACCAAAATGACAGAAGAGCCTGAAGCCTCATAGATAATTACGTTTCATGCAAATAGGCTGAAAGCAGAAGACGGATCTTACAGACGCTGCCACCGTAGGAAAACAAACAAGCATAAATCTTGGCATACATGGGAAAATACACATGGGAGAGAGTTTTTACAGGTGCCCCAAGCACAAGAAAATCTTCAGGCATAGTTTAAGCTTTGCTTAAAGCCAAAGCAAATCTACCAGAAGACACACATCCACAGGGAAATAAATTTAATTTATTCCAAAAGTCCTCAAGTAAACTTTGGGTTCACACAGTGTAATATCTTAATTAGGTTTGCATGTGAGCTACAAGACAGTAACAAATCTTAGGCCAATAGATTCTGTAATAAGTTTTTAGGTGGTTTAATTCAGAAAGTATTTTTATTTTCTTTCTAGTTGTTTCTACAGTTGTGTGAATCCAAATTCACACAGTAATTTCTTTTCTGATGAGTTTGTCCCAGACCTATATTTTTCTGAAAACAGTGAATGGGACATTTCTACCTAGTTTGCAACCTCCTGTCACTTTCTGCTTCTTCATTAGCTCATTCACAGTTTTATGGGATGCATCTTCCTACTCTTTTCATCTTCTGCAAGATCTGCTGCAAGACTGTCAGCACAAACTGAAACTGGAATCAGTTGCCTGAGGGAGCTGTGGAATCTCCATCACTGGAGATATAAAAGAAAATATTAGATAATTCAGAAGGTGATATTCGTGGAGTTAATGTTTTGGGTCAGAATATTAAGACAAATAAATCGCCATCCTTCTTTTGCACTATTCTGAAATGGTGTCTGCCATTTGTCTCTACAGCATTTCATTCTGACGTTTCTGTCAGATCACTTGCATTTCCAGGTCTTCCTAGCCCAACTATTTAGCTCCAAGCACACTTCTATATTTTCACCCAGCATACTAACGGACAGTGTTTGTTAATTAATGCGATGTCACTTGGTATCTCCTGCCTACCCGCTTTCTCTTGTTACCATCAGAGATCACAGTATCACAGTATGTTTGGGATTGGAAGGGATGTAGTCCAATCCCCTTCCTGGAGCAGGAACGCCTAGGTGAGGTCACACATGAAGGTGTCCAGGCGGGTTTTGAATGTCTCCAGTGAAGGAGACTCCACAACCTCCCTGGGCAGCCTGGGCCAGTGCTCTGTCACCCTCACTGAGAAGTTGTTTCTTCTCAAATTTAAGTGGAACCTCTTGTGTTCCAGCTTGATCCCATTACCTCTTGTCCTATCATTGTTTGCCACTGAGAAGAGCCTGGCTCCATCCTCGTGGCACTCACTCTTTATATATTTATAAACATTAATGAGGTCACCCCTCAGTCTCCTCTTCTCCAAACTAAAGAGCCTCAGCTCCCTCAGCCTTTTTTCATAAGAGAGGTGCTCCACTCCCTTAATCATCTTTGTTGCCCTACGCTGGACTCTCTCCAGCAGTTCCCTGTCCTTCTTGAACTGAGGGGCCCAGAACGGGACACAAAATTCTAGATGTGGTCTCACCAGGGCGGAGTAGAGGTGAAGGAGTACCTCTCTCAATCTACTAACCACCCCCGTTCTAATACACCCCAGGATGCCATTGGCCTTCCTGGCCACAAGGGCACAGTGCTGGCTCATGGTCATCCTGCTGTCCACCAGGACCCCCAGGTCCCTTTCCCCTACACTGCTCTCTAATATGTAATTTCCCAAACTATACTGGAACCTGGGATTGTTCCTGAGCAGATGCAGGACTCTACTTATTTTTAATCAAAAAGGAAATATCAGTCAGCTTAATTCTACTGGGTGAAATCCACTTCTTAACAGAAATTGAGCCCCAAAACTGAAAGCAAGAAGGAGTTCCCAGCTAAGTTTTATTATCAGTATATTGTACTATGTGCTGTATAAAGTGACTTTTGTCCTTCTGTAGAGCATTTCCAAATAACCTCAAAGCTATGGTTATTTACTTACTTAAGATTCACATGCTTAGATTTTAGTCAGAGGTTTATAGATTTCTACCAGACACCTCAACCATACTCTCTGTCTGACTCTATTTTAGCCATGGGCAATAGGATGGCAGGTAAGAAAATTGCACTAAATTCTCATCGAAGCCTCCATATGAGATTATGTTTTGCTTAGGAAGTTGCAAATGACTGGAAAGTGAGTGTTCTTGGGAGCTGTCGCTATACATTCTTCTAGTTGCTTCTCTTTTCTGGCTACTGACCTTACCCAAGTGTTTTTGTAGATCACAGAATCACAGAATAGTTTGGGTTAGAAGGGACCTTCAAAGCTCACCCAGTGCCACCCCTGCCATGAGCAGGGACATCTTCACCAGCTCAGGTTGCTCAGAGCCCCATCCAGCCTGGCCTGGGACGTCTCCAGGGATGGAGCATCATGCCACTGCTTATTGCAACTAGGCAATCCCTAAGGTGACCAACAGAAAAGTGAGGTTTGCTGTGATATTATTATACCTGTGGCAAAGACACAAGAGTTGCTGGAGAACATTTTTTTTCCACTTTCCTACCCATGCAATAGTTCTCATCATCATTTGTTGGACTGCACTGCTGTTACCTATAAATGATTGGCCAATCTTTCTGACACAGTGCAAAATGCTGAATTTTTTTCCATTCTACTCCTTTAGTTTAGTTTTTGTTACCCAATTTAGGGATCAGCTATTTTTTCTCCTGTTAGGATTTGCTTTTCTCATCAACTAACTAACTGGCTTTACGTACGTGGTGGTGTCAAAAGGTTCACAGACATAATGCTTGTTAAGTATTTGTGCATGCGTATATGCCCCTTATTTTCTTTTGGTTATGACAATAATGATGATTATTAATGGTAGTCCCCTAGCACAGGTCTCCAATCTAGTACAGGCTAGTTCAAAGGAAATAGCAGACTGAGGAGAAAAAGATAAGCTGTGTACACCCTAACTCACAGTGACCTTTCTTTCTTCTGCAAAAACTAGTAGCTTAAGAAAAATCTCCACAGTCATAAATCACAATCACTCACTGCTGTTTGGAAAGAGCTGGATGATTTTGGTACATTTATCATGGTTTAAGGAATTTTGACATGTTGTTCTCCTCTGAATGTAAAAGTTCTTTTCTTTGTGGTTGTTTCCTTCCACCACATGCGCACATTTCTGAAGGTTGCTCAGAAAAGTGACAATATCAATTGTCTTTGCACATTCAGGGGTAAGAGGAGGCACATTGACTGTGCTCCTTGAAGATGAAAACACTGGAGGAATTTGACCGTGACTCAAGGAGCTTCTGTGGAAGATTAGAAAAATAACAGTTCGCTAAACAGATGCCAGATCATAATGACCACTGATGACTACCTCATGCGTCATTCTAGGCACCTAACAACAAAAATATTATCTTTTGACAAAGATGGTGGCAACAACCTGTGGAAAATAACCCATTTTTTTCTAGCTTTTTGTTTACAGACCGATAGTTACTTAACTTGACTGTAAGTGAGTAACCCACTGAAGATACGCAAGTAATCCAAGAGCAAGAAAAATGTTTATATACTACAAAACTGTCTGTGGGTTGTAGGATTTATAACTAGAAGAGATCAAAAATGAGATTTCTGCATTACTGAAGATTTTGAAATATTTTTCAGCCTCAGCATTGGACTTAAAAGAGAAGGATTACTTTTTTAAAATTGGAAATAATGAAAATTGCTATTCATAATTACTCATTTGATTGTTTTGATTAAAAAACCCCTCCACTCTCAGATATAAATATTTGCTTCTATTTTTATTCATTAAATTGAAACTAAAGAATTCTAACCTGTTTGATTTGACCTGAGCCTATTTGCAACTTTCTTCTGTTAGTCTGAGTTGCACCACCATAGGATCAGGTGCCATGTTGTAGTCTATGTAAAAGGGGGAAATGGCAGGAGACCTCTGTGTGGAGCTTCTACAACTCAAGGAGTTCTACTCAGTGTAGTCAAAGGTGCTTAAGGCAAGCCTACATTTGGCCAGATGAGATATAAATGCCTTTGATTAAGATTTCTGTTGTCCACA
Source organism: Nesoenas mayeri (assembly GCF_963082525.1). Classification (NCBI taxonomy): domain Eukaryota; kingdom Metazoa; phylum Chordata; class Aves; order Columbiformes; family Columbidae; genus Nesoenas; species Nesoenas mayeri. The sequence continues at coordinate 5,090,669 of NC_137543.1, forward strand.
GAATCAGCTTACAGATAAAAAAAAACATTCTAGACACCTCAAACTGGGGAAGATCAGTCAGATCCCTAATATATGTCTCAATATATCAAAAACTGGTCACACAACCCCTGTTGCCTCCAGGAAAAGCAGCTTCATTTTATTTCTAAAACATCTAGGAACTAAGAAAGGTGAATATTCCAGAAGGGTTTATTAATATGGGGACAACTGGTTAAAATAAAATATGAACACCTTTTCTACTACTGCTTGTTGTCTGCACTCTGCTGTCACTATAGCAAATAAAAAGGCAAGCCCAATTAATTTAATTGGAAAAAATACTCTATTTCAAAAAGAAATACCTGTTTTCATGGATTAGCTATATTCCCATCAGTTTGCAGCATTCACTGAGTTCAGTTCCTGTGTTGAAATAATTTATTATGCCCTCCTAGAACTGCCCCCTTTGCAAAGGGTAATTGTGATTTTAGGGAGAACAGACAATGAGGAAACATTAGCTTTACAGCCCTGCTTGGAATTGCGCTCTAGTTTCCTCTTGCATCACACTTAGTTTTGGTGCAAAATTATGGGTGAAGCTTGACAAATAACTGATATTTTGCTGAAATATAAACAGTGGAGACGTGACTTATCTTTACTGCTGAATGCATGAGCAGCTACTACTCCTTGAACTGAATGAGTAAATCCTTTAGTTGTCTGACTTTTCCCTTATGTACACTGCTGACTTGGATGTTCAACAGAAGATGTCGTGGGTAGCAAAAGCTGCATCTTTAGTTTATTAAAGAACACACAGCCTGGGAATGTTCTTAGCCTTCCTCTCTTTGCTGGCTGAGCACAGGGTCTTCAGGTGAAAGCCTTAAGTTGAAATGTAGTTGCACTATGTCTACTAGTGATGAAATGAGTTCTTTGAGGTCTAAAGTAAATCTCTGAGAGAGTTCAGGGGTGGAGAAGGAGGCTTATCTCTCTCATACAGGGCAGCAATGATTGAGCTCAGGAGGACCAGGACCTAGAGGTGGATGCTCATATCTTTGCCCAGGCTACATAATTTTCCTGAGTCCTCTCCTCTGTTCTCTCATTCTGCCCTATAAAATCTTAAAATGGAGTGAGATAACAAAATAAAACCATTTTGCATTATGAAAGCAAGATTTTATCTAAAGATACCTTAGGACAGACAGATGAAACCCAAAAAAAGCAAGACAAAACAAGGAGTGCAGCGAAACACATAGTAACCAACTCCAAGAAAGAGCTTGAGACTTGTGCATGAACAAGTTATTCCTGTTAGGGATGAAGTCTCATGGGGTCAGAGTCCACAAAGATGCTTTATTGGGGTGACACTCAAAAACCACCTTCAGTCAATGCCAGCTCTTCAGACTGAAACATTTCTAAGGGTAGACAAAGTGATATGAGTATGAACATAATGACTCATTAAGGTTTGGACAAAAGAGTTGTATAACTCTGGAAATTAGTAACAGTTTGAAAGAAAAATTATGTTAAAACCTCATCCGCCAAAAGCAATATCACCATTGTAATAACAAGCACCAGCTGAAATAGATAATGAAACTGAGAAATCATTAGGCAATGTGAAACAGATCCTCCAGATAAAAATGAACTCTTAGCATTACAGACAATAATTACGATTCTTCTCTAATGCCCTGATGCCCTGATTTGACCTGCTTGCTGTTGTCAGTCTCAGAGAAAGTCCAGGACCAAAATCTGAATTTTGATTGAGGTGCCCTACTGAACAAAAAACATCCATGTAAATGAAATAAGGTGACATCAATGACAAACTGAAAAGGAAAGACAATAGAAGCTATCAAAATCTGAGCAGCAATTTGTTTTTGAAAAGAAAAATAACTTTGGATTTGCATAATCTTGAAATAGAATTACTATAGCTTAGACAAATTGATTAAATTTGCCTGCAAACTTTCCTGTTCCCATTGTTATGATTGTTGTAAAAGGCCAAGCAAACTACTTATTGAGTAATTCATTAGATGGATTTAGCTTCTTGTTCATGTTGCAAACTATGCACTTAACAGGATTTGATTTTTTTCACATTTCTTCATGACTTGAAATGGTTTGATACAACCATGGACTAAAAGTCTATAGCAGACTTCTCAGAAACTAGTAATGGCCTTGCAGCTTGTAAATTTACTTATTTCATTGTGTATTTGATCAACATTCATTATGTGACAATGCTCATGATGCCATGAAGCATTCAGGTTTGCTTTGCAAATGTTTTCTGTCTAAATAGACATTTATCAAATGTGAGATCCACCAGAGCAGACACAGCAGGTATTGATATGTCTGTGTAATCTTGATTACCGTGATAGATATATTATGCCAAAAAGTACGTATCAAGACTTTACTCTGCTTGTTATTCTGTACATGATACAGAAAAACAACAAATCACCTTAGTGCCAGATGCAGGAAGAATAAAAATACAACCACAAACATGACAAGCCATTATCCCAATAAGCTGTTTGCTGGAGATTTTCAGTAGGCCTGGCTGAAAAATAAAATCTTGAGACATGAGGAACAATGGGGTGGCACTTTTTTGGTTGCCTGTTGCTAGCACCTTCATATGAGCACAGAAACTGTTGAAAATTCAGCAAGGAAGGTAGGACAAGAGTTATCAGAGGACAGGGCAAGCACAGGAGGTCTGTTAGTGAGCTGAGTCCAGGTCTATTGAGGCTCAGGACAATGACCAAATCCCTAGACTCACTTTATTCTCTTCCAGTTGGAAAATACAGGATATCATCTCCACCCAAGCCTGAGGGTGTGAGGGTATCAATAGTCTGCAAAGACAGAGCCAGGGGGTAGTGGCGGATTCATGACATTAGAAATTAATGATGAATAGTGTTTTTATTATTATTGTGCATCAAAACACCGCGACAGATTATAGGCCTTGGTTCTTTCTGTGTCATGACCTGTATAAACCCAGACCAAGACATCAGATGGGTGCAGAAGGATGATGATGAGGAAGTAATAGCCATGATTTGGCCAAATTCATGGACTCTTAGCCTAAGTGTCATAATCTAGTAATGAACTAGGAGGGATTAGAAAATAACAGCAAGGTGGCTCCAAGGGCAACACATTTGGGAGAAGGTATAAAGCTGCCTTCAACAAACCTAAACAACAGGCAACAGCAGCATTGACCTCATAGACAGAAGGAAAGCAGAAGCTCCTGGTGGCACTTATACCTTATGGGTTGGGAAGAGACCTCACAGATTTTGAAAGCAAAATCAAGGCTCATTCACAGGTATACTAAGAGAGCACTAAGAAGGATTCAGCTAATGATTTAATTGCTCTGGTGTCTCGTTGGTCCCATAGGAATAATGATATTTTCCTTAGATGGATGTTTTGAGTGGGAAGCCCAGACACTCACAAGTGAGTAATCAGAAGCAGGTGGGCTGGCCAGAGAAACCTGTGAAGGGTTCTTCACTCAGTGGCTCCCAAGAGAAAAGAGCCCTGCTTAGTAAATCTCAACATTTTGCAGCATATTATTTGGAGATCTGGTCTTTCATGTATATCAAATCGGGTAGGCTCTCTGGTGGTGAACACTTCACAGGTGGTGGCCTTACAGCTCACAAAAGTGAACCTCAGCTGGAGAAACACAACACCACTTGGAAGGAAAAATGTAAATGTTGGAGGAGTGAAAGGGGGAAGACTTTAGTGCTGGCAGTAGGAGTGAGAATGGCTGGAAGGTTACAGAGCAGCTGTAAATGGCTCTCTAACTACAGAACACTTTAGTTTTACAAGCACAGAGTTGTCTTCTGTTATTACACAGCACAGAGTATGTCATAGAGTAAATGTTCACTAAATATTTGGCAGCCTGGCCTCTCTCAAGAAATATGACAGGTTCACAGGTTGCTTTGCTTTGTTTTGTTAATTGGATTTTCTGGACAAGGGACACTCTGCTCTGAGGTGTTAGAAACAGGCACACCTGTAAATGAAGCAGGCTAACAATTTAAAAATAAAGAGATCATTACTGAGCTCATGGAAATCTGGATCTGTGTCTCTCAAGGAAAGTTAAAAGGCATTTCGCAACTTACGAGGTTCCACTCCTAACAGAAGCAGATCTCAGGAGCACTACGAAACTCTGCTTTTAAAGGGTTATTTTTATTTTAATTTGTCTCGTGAGGCAACCTCATTTGAGCGGAGTTTTAAGGACAAAGCAAAGAAAGGGCTTTAAAAACATCCTTAATCTCACAACTGCAATACCTGCTACTACCTAAATCTTAAGTATTTAATGGTTCCTAAAAAATATATTGCCTTGTTAATGCCTGTAGCAAAGCATACAGTTTATGGTGAGAGAACAGTAATGCCCCTTTAGCCATCTGGCCAGCCAGAATACAATGGGGCATTTGATAACAGCCATTTACGTGTCTGCAGGAGATGGCTGCAATAAAAAGAACAAACAAGCACATTTACAGGGGGCTGTATTTGGGTAGTGAGCCAGACTAGGCGAGATAAGAAATTCAATGCAAATCTCTATGGCCCAATCACAGACAACTCCATTGCTTCCAATGTCAAACGAAGCTTGATGCTTTCTGTTACGAGAGGCAAATGGTTATTCCAACCCAAAATGAAAGTGTCTGAAGAACCTTGAGAGACCCTGCTACCATAATTTCCACCTACTAATACAATTCCTGGAAGATTTTAGCTTGGAAAAAAACCTACCAAACCCCATGCACCAAAACAGCATGTGCAGTGGAACTGAGCACCTTGTACTTACTCCATAGTCCGATATATTGGATGGAAAGATTCTTTCTGATTTCAGTGAATCTTGCATTAGGGACATAACTACCAAATCAAAGCAAACCTATTGCAGAACACATGTGTGTTGAAGCAACCAGCAGATCTAGAAAGGATCTGAGCCTATAGCCTGAATTGAGATAAGGTCTCCAAGCATAACACTGTGGTTGGAGTGGAAATATCATTATCAGCTCCAAAATTTCTACTACTCTGTGTATTATGAATGTCTGTTGTAATTCTTACCCAAGTCACATATGGAATACTGTGTCATGAAACTACTTCATTTCACGACATACCGAGCTGCTGTCCTCCTTCATCCACGAGCATAAAAATTGCATAATATTATTTCATTCATCTGTCTGTTTTTGTACTGGTCACGCAAAAAGAGTTGTGAAAGTACAACGAGGCTTTTCAGGCTTTTAAACATGCAAATATAAACTGCTATTAAGGGTACATCACATTTCCTTGCTTAGCGCCTAGCTTGTAAAATGTAATAGCTCTACAATATTTCTAGCACTGAAATTAAAGTTTTTCCCTTAAGCCCTAAAGGGAAAGAGAAATTTATGTCAGCTAATTTCAACCATCTAAAAATTAGGAATCTAATCTGAGATAGTCATCTATGTCTTAGCTGATGCAATGAATGAAACACCTTCAGAGCACAATTCATGCAATCGTAAACCAGGATGAGAATCACCTCCAGGGGAAATGTCTAAATGATGTTTTCACATATGTTTGGTTACAAAACTCTGATTTAACTCAAGAGACATCTGTGGCACATTTAGTTCCCCAACCATGGGAATTTACTGGAGTTCTAGGCATTATAGGACATCCCACACAGTTTTCAGAAGGGTTTAGACCTCCTCTGACTGTGTCATATTTGCCAGCCCACACGTCTCCCTATGGCACCTGAATGTCACCCGATGTCTGTGTTTAGGGAACTTAACAATGCTCCGATTTCATGATCTTAGCTCTTTCTATTTCATTAACTGTATTAACATGATGGCCATTGTTTATAAAGGTAATTTAGACACTTAGTCCCTTTGTCATCACCTACATATGGAAATCTAAATTGCAGTTATTTAATCTGTAGAATTATTTCTTCCCTATTGTGCTTAATGTGAGTGAGATGGGTCACTCTGTGGAAGCACATATCTCTTTTTATTGAGCACAATGAGATCCCAGACGTAACCCTTAGACTAAGCTCCTGATTTTTTGAGGGCTAAGTTGTAGTAGATATGAATTCCAGTTCATTATTTTGACGTCCAAGTTTAAACCCGTCAAGATACTTGCCTCTTCAAATAACAGGACAAAATACTAACGAGGATCATGATCTAATAGATAATTCTGCCTTTCCAAACGCAATGTTTTCTTTCTTACAGCTATTTAGTTTTCCATCAACGTCTTCCATTAGGTGAGCTCACAGCATTTCATTCATGGACTTTAATGAAAATCTCCTAAAATCTTTTCACACATACACAAAAAAAGGCAGAAGCTTCACCATGAGCAGAATCTACCACAGGGTAGATGAGCAAGAGTCTAGTGTTTACATCTTCAGACGCCAACACTGTAAATTGTAGAAGCAACATTAAGAATAGAATTGGATATGCAACTGGGGCTAATGCTATGGCACCAGCATAAATCAGAGCATAAACACTATGAAACAAAATATTGCTGTATTGCTGCTTGAAAAAAGTTGTGGTATCCACTCATCTTGTGCTTTAAACAGTAAATGCAGCAGAAATGACAAGTATGAAAAATAGAATAAGAAGGTGAATTTAAGCTCTAACTTATTTTGATTCTTTTACTGGACCGCCTAACCCCACAATGAATTACATTTAATTCAAGTTATGAGTACACGAGTAGAATATTTGTGACTCAATACGCTTGTCTTGGAACTAATGTTGGGTTAACCAAAAGAAATGACTGATTTTAAGGTCGTCACGATCTTTCACTTGTGGATAGAGTAATCCACTTCTGAATTTCAATGTTGTCATACTGGGATTACTAGTTTGATTTAGCTCTTGCTAACAAGAAAAACAGATAATATTTGGCCACTGACTTCTCATGTAGCTGTCCCAGAGATTCATTCAGTATAATTACAATATTAGGTGACAATTTTAAAACTAAACTCACAATTGGAGATTGTTTTTGTCAATTTCAGGCTGCTTGTTAACAGCATGATAGTTTACGGCTGCAGTAAATAATAAATTTTGTCACGTTTTCCAAATAAAAGTGCCTCTAGAAATATGCTTTTACATCCTCTACAGCAAGGTACAGCTTAGAAACAACCAGCTACCTTGGGTCCCAAACAGTTATGGTAGATTTGAGTTCCTGGGGGATAATTTTCTTGTAATGGGAACTATGGTTTTTATTTCTACTGCACAGAAATGTTCAGTTTGAACATATTCTGAAACATAAAATCCAGCCTCTCCTTCAAGATGTTATTTGGAAAGGACATCAGCTCCTGAAAGTTTATGTTTTCAGATAGTCTTCCAGCCTGTTCTATTCGAGTTCTTATGTTACCCCCATTATTATATCTCAGGTTATTGCCTTCATCAGTGTAATATGTCTATAATTCATAGAACACAAACTTTGATTTCTGGGAGTGATGGATACCACTATTTATTGTCCATTCATGAGATGACTCTTCTCCTTGAGTTTTAGTACCATAATCAGAATGACAGAATACTTCTGGTCAAAAATATTATCTGTCAATAAATGTAGCTTTAGGATGGCCAAAAAGAATCATGAATTCCTGGGAAAAGCCTAGAAGTAGGGTAATTTTCAGAATCAGTAATAAATGGAAAATGAGAAAAAATAAAACAGTTCAATTTTTGTCTGAAAATGCAACTTATTCAACTTTCCTAGGACACAGGACAACACTGAAGAGGGTAAGAGAAAAAAATTAAAAAAGGTTAGTAGACCCAGATGTTCCAACTAATACAATTTTTTAAATCATTCTCACTAGAAAAATGAGAAAAAATGGTCATTTGCTACCTTCTGTGCCTTTCACCCTGTTCCAGTGGCCACCTTAAGGTCTAGGTGGACCTCAACTCACTACTGGCACACCTGGATGGACATGCTTTCTTGTTGACAACAACGGTATTTTTCTAGACTGCTTTTATATTCTCTAAAATGTATACTATATTTTTACATACTCCAAGTCTTTCACCAAAAAAGAGGTTTTCCACCCTCTTGCATGGCTTGACTGAACACCAGATTTGTCAGGCAAAGGTTTCTTTCAAGCCAGTTTGGTAGATAAGAACAGTACCACTGCGCAGAGGTGCCCGAATAGCACGATTTGGGATCCAAATTGACAGCTTAAATCTGAAAAGTCCTTTGGACACCACTTGTTCTTCCTTTGGTTATTGTCTTACAATGTCTACATTGAGCACTTCTTAACTGATTAATTATTTCATCAATATGCCCAGGTCCAGTCATTAGTGATATATGTGGTCGATTCATGGGACAGATCTTTAAATAGTGTAGTTGGACATTTCCTACTCTGTAAATCCTTCAAACATAGGTGTCTCATCGGTGTTTCAAAAGACTGAGAACATCAAGCCCATTAGTCCAATCATTAGTACCTTTCTGCAGCTCTCTATTATTCTAGAAGTATAGCTAACATAGTTACGCTTTATATTTCAGAGGCATTCATAGCAGTTCTTTGACCTGTGTCAAACAGAGTGAGTGAAACTAGGTATTACTGAGCACACACAACTTAATTGCAGATAAGAGGCATGCTCTGTTGTCTTAAATGACAGGAATGTTGTGTGCAGATCACTGCATCTTAATTTGCCCCCCAACAATACCATGAAGCCAGGCTGCTCAAAACATGCAGCACAGCAGGAACAGGAACAAATCAATAGCAATGCATTTTATGCATTTGCATGAAATGGCAAATCGAATGCTTAGTCAACAGATTATTGGAGCCACCAACAAACTCCATGAGGGAAGGAGACATCTAACTGTAGGTATCTAAATGAAAATATCTTATGATCATGATTCAGTTGAATAAATGCAAAAATCTGATGTCATGTGAGATGTAATAAAGTAGTCAAAACATCTGTGTCATGCTGGCAGATACCCCACAGGACACACAAGAGATACAAGCCGTCCTGGAGCATCCAGAGACCAGAAAAGAGATAGAAAGACAACCCAAAGGGCTCTAGATGCCCCATGAGTAGCTGAGTCCTACACTTGCCACCTTACCTCCATTTATAGTCAGTGGAGACCTGAAGCTGACCTGGTTGCCCATGCAAAAGGAGGCAAGACATCCATTTTGGGCTGGTAGTTGAAAAATTGGACACTAGAAAAGTCATACTTTCCTGGATAATAACTTGCAATAGCCCAAACAACGCTAAACACTTACGTTTAAGCAATTTAATCCTGCTCCTGACTTTGATTTTTCATTGCCCAGCAGGTATAAACAATTTTCTAACTCTTCAAAGTAAGTCACTGCTAGAAGCACAATAAACATTTCCTAAGCAAATGCTGAAAAGCACCAGGCTCAGAAGTCAGCAGCGGATGCAGATAAAGGACACATTTGAAGCGTGGCTGGAAAAACAGCGTTTCCCAAACGCTCACACAAACAAACGCCACTTTGATCCATTCCCACGTAAGTCAGCTACATCAAGACACAGGAAAAAAAAACCCAGAGATTCCTTTTCAAAATAAATCCACACTGTCACAGATGGCTGTGACCTCAAAGAACCTGCTAAGCACCTGAGGCAGCAATCTCTGCATCTGAATAATTTTCTAATGAGGTTTTTAGAGAGATAGATACAATTTTAGATGCTCAAGCTGAAATAAGCATAGCCATGTCCCCCACAAAAAAGCCACTGGGCTGGACTACTGCCAAGAGCTGCTCTAAAACTGACTATAACTGCTTCATTTACTCTCATGACAAATAGAATTGTTTAATGGAAACACTGTACACAAAACTGTACTGCTCAGGTAATTACCTTGATTGAAACAAGTGTTTTACACTGAAAGCAAAATTCCCCTGGAGTTAAACCAAAGCACAACAAGCACAAGACCTCTGCAAAGGCACAGGCATATAAACAAGTATGTGTACTAATTATTTTCCAGTGGTTCTCTTAATGAGTCACTTGCTAGAGTCCATTGGTCACAAAGATGATTACTTTAATGATGATTCATAGAAATTCTGTGTGCACTGCAAATACCAAGTGCAGCACCAGTTGCTATGGCAGGAAAATGTGTGTGGTTTGTTCCATAAATAGCAGAGTAAATAACTGCGTGACAGCTTGTTCCTTCTCCAGAGGGTCTCCCCAGGTTGGAAATGCTCTGCAGGGAGCTCACCACATTCGACATTTCCCTGCCTCACACTTTCTTGGGCTTAGGGATGAAACCTTAAGCACTTATTTTCACCCACATAACTAATTTTTTAGTTGGTTGGGGTTTTTTTTGTTTGTTTTTCCCTGCACTAGAGACTTGGAGCTTGATTCTGGTCTCTTTTACCTTGGTGCAAATCAGCAAATCTGGAGTAAATATATTTATTTCACGATAATAATATTACTGTATTTCCCAACCACAGAAAATAGCAGACAGAAGAGCAAACACTTCTCTCTCTACATAGGGTGGTAAGAAGTTGATATTTATGACAAATAAAAAATCTTCTACTTTTAGCATCATATAGGGCTGCAAGTTGGGTTAACACTAAAAAGAGATTGTTACTGAAACGTCTTCTTGCCTTTACCAGCAGCACTCTCTATCCCATTCTAGGAGTCTCTAGGTAGATAAATAAATTGTTTTGGTTGGGTTTAGTCTTTCTCATCTTGAAAAGCATGTGTATATTCTAGAAAACTCTTAGTGTGTTTTTGGCCAGGGCATTTTCTAAACTTTAAATTTTGGAATGATTTTTAAACTGAAAATACTGAAATACGACCATTTTCCCTACAGCACTGTGAAGGAAACAGCACATAGTGAAAAAGAATTTAAAGAAATATTATGAATATCTCAGCTCCTGGTAGTTACCCCTCCCAAGCACCCTAAGACTAGCAGTGAGCAAGGAAGTGAAAAAGTCCCATATGGAGCTGAAAAGCTATTTTCAAGGGGACAATGCAAACACAAAGATAAAAAGCAACTCTGGGGGCCAGTCTGATGGAGGTGGGTTTTATCACAATCAGGGATTGATAAGCCTGCCAGGGAAGGCAGCTCTACATACAGTTTGCTTCACTGAGGCTTTTAAGCATCTGCTTTCTCTGAAGGGTCTTTATTCTAAATAACTGATACTTCTCCATACAGCAGCTATTTGGTCACAGATTACAATGCTCATTGCTCCAAAAAAGAAACAGAACAACAAGGCAGAAAGCTAAATCAGACTTGCTGCAGCTGTCATGGGTATTAGGGAACTGCAGAGGTGAAGATCTTCCCAGAGGGGATGACACAGGTGTTGCCATCCCCCATGTTGTGATGGTTTGGAGAACTGGAAATAAATGACCACTGAATTGAACAAGAAAGAGTGAGAATCCCTCCCCAGGCAAGAAGGGTTATAGCAGCTGAGACCCTTGAAGTTGTTCTCCTGAGCTATACAACCTTCAATAGGTTGTTAAACATTTCTGTCGATGATGTTTCCAGGCTATTGATCATCCTACAGTAAGTAGAGTGCAGCTGAGATTGCCTCCTGTCTAAACAATGTCCAGCTTCTCAGGAAGGACAGTCCTACCTTGAGAAGTTCACAGCCTGCACAGGCAGGGCAGAAAGCAAAACTATGCACTTATATCCCTGTGTCACAGGATGATGATAAAAAAAAAAAAAAAAAAAAAAAAAGAAAGTACAATAGGATTCTGCATTGTTTTTCCAAGCAATGATCATTAAAAGGTTGGAGCTCACAAGTTTCAGGGTTATTACTGGAGCTTACATGAAAATTTAGCAGAAGTCCTCAACCAGGGTTTGGATTGAGTAGGATATAAGGAGTTTTCAGGCCTGCTGTTGGTTTTCCATCCTGACAAACACTGAGGACAAGATGGCAGAAATTGACTGTTCCTGAATTTCAGAAAGGGACCACACTGCAACAGCGATGGTGAAAGTAAATAACCACCTACTGCTATGGCTTGAGCTGCAAAAATGTTTTCACAGCTCTAAAGGTGTAGAGGGAGATGCAGAGCCCTGGTAGGAACCAAAACCACCATGCTGAGAACATAAGCAGATGAGGAGAGAAGCAGAAAAGGCTGCAGATATGGCAATGCTTTGGTTGGCATCACCTGTGACATCACTACGAGGAATCAAAAGATGTCTTAATTTGATGCCTGCAACCCCAGAAAGGAAACAAGAGCAGCTTATCAGCCTGATCCAACATGTGGGCTCCTCACCAGCTAAGCAAACAAGAGCCAGGACAGAGATAAAGAGCATTCTGATGATGTTTTTTTCTGCACAGCACATGGTTGAGACTCACAGCCTCCCACTGTGGAGAAGGAGCCAAATTGAAGCTCCAGTTGCTAATTTAAACAGGCAAGGATGCTCAAAACCCTGCTCTCCACAGCTTCCCTTGAAGCTCTCGAGCAGCCTGTCAGAGCCCAACAGACCCCAACAAAAGTAGAGAGAGAGCAGCAGCCACAAGGTGAAGACAGTTACCACAAAACAGCTGTTGAGTTCAGCATCTCCACAGGTTTTTAGACAGCAGCAGCTGCTCATAAATGTGAAAGCTGGTTCTTTTTTCAGCATCAACCCACAGGAGACATTCCCTGAAAGAGAAGAGCAAAGAGGCACTTGGCCAGGGAAGAAGTTCGCTTTGTAGCAAACAGAAAAATAACTATGGAAGATTTGTGTTTTCCTTAGTCTGCTACTGATCAGAGTGGTACAAAGTATGTGGCAACTGGAAATAATAACAGGATATAGAATCATAGAATCACTTCAGTTGGAAGAGACCCTCAGGATCTTCAAATCCAACCATACCCTAACCTAACTCTAGCACAAAAACAGGGCCCTATGAATCTCATCTAAATGCCTTCTAAACCCCCACCAGGGACAGTGACTCTACCACTGCCCTGGGCAGCCTGTTCCAATACCTGACAACCCTTCACATGAAGAATTTTTTCCTACTATCCAATCTAAACCTCCCCTGGTGCAACCTGAGGCCATTACCTCGTCCTATCACTTGTTCCTTGGGAGAAGAGACCAACCCCCTCCATGTTATAACCTCCTTTTAGGCAGTTGTAGACAGCAATAAAGTCCCCCCTCAGTCTCTTTTCTCAAGGCTAAACAGCCCCGGTTCCCTCAACCACCCCTCATAAGATTTGTGAATTAGTGTGACTATTTTCAGTTCACCCATTTCTATGAAGTCCTCATAGAACTCAATGACCCCTAGATTTTGAATATGGAGAGGAGACAAATTCAATATTGCAATATTTTAACGCTGCAGGGCAGTTTCAGCTTCAGCTCAGAAGATCTGCACTGCAGTACACAGGATGAGTTGTGGACCTCAGAGTAGCCTCAGGCACAAAACATTACAGCAAACCTGATGTTTGATTCTTCTCAAACAGGCTTTGCAGCTTGAGTTTATTTGCCTTCTGATGTAAAGTGGCTTGTGCCAGGTCAATCCTTTCATGCCTCAAATACAGTAGCATGGAAACACCTCTGAGACATTTGCAAAGTTTTGTCTCACTTATGAAGTTCTGAGCTGTCACAGAAGGTAGGAAGCGTGGTTTTAAAGACAATAAAAAAAAGAGTTTGAACTGCCCTAAGTCAGAAAAGAACTGTTAAAACTGTGTGGTCCCCTGAGTCTTATTTAGATTTGTTCTGAAGTAAATGACCACAGACAAGATAGATGGAAGAATCCCCAGTTTCTTCGTCCAAATGAAGCTGATTAGATGCAAAGAGAATGTTGTCTACGTACCCACTGATAGAAATGAGAGAGATGGGACACACTATTGGCAAAAACTGGGATGGTTTGAGAATGTAAAGATCTCAAAGCAGAAATTCTGTAGGGTTTTCAGGACCTAATACTTTGAGTTGGGTGCTAAGAGTGGTGAGGTGCCTTTATTTCCACCAAATCTACGGGGACAATAGAGAGCTGACTTAGACAAGGCTCTTATTTTTTAGACAGCTAAAATTAGATGATTTAATCCCCTAACACACTCCCCAGCCATTATGTATCTAGTCCTACTGACAGCTGGTTCTGTTCTAAAGCACCACAGAAAAATGATACTACAGATCCTTGAAGAAAATAATGTCCCAGATAGTGATGGAAAGGAATGCCATCTGTAACTCTGAATCTCAATTTTGTTCTCATTAGACCTTCATTATATCAGCCATCATTGTTGTGCAGAGACCTGAATCTATCCCCTCTACATTCACCTGCAAGCTATTTCCTTTAATTGCTGTGCACAAAGAAAATCAAATGTATTCTAACAACGGTGATTCATTGGCTCAGCTGTTAAATGCAATTTGTGCTTCTCTCTATACAGTTTATTTATGAATTTCCCATCCCTGCACCATCTGAATGTTTCCCAATCTTTACTGAAGTTATCCTCACAAATATCCTCCTTAGCTCCAAAGTGCAGATGGGGAAGAACAGCCAAAACCTAATCCCTGTAGCATACTCTCCAAATGTTTTACTTCCGACTGAATACATAGGTTTACAGACCAAAATCCCAGGGATATAAAAGACAGCATGGACTAGCATCTGTCATACCAAGAGATGAAATCTTGGCATGGAAATGTCTCACGGGGGAGCTCTGAAGTCAAGTAAATGAACTAGGAAGTTAGTCTGGATTAGACTTTGCCTAACTTAGCTACTTATGTGACTGCCCTTTTGTAACAAGACCAAAAATGTTTGGTTACTTCACTAGAGGAGAGAAAAGAATGTAACAAATCTCTAATTGTGCTGCTAGGGAAGAAAAAAATATATAAAAAACTGAAAGCAAACCATGTTAGGTCGGTCACTGCTGAATACGTGTTGATTTCCTGGCACATAGGAGAGCAAAACACAGACCTTTTGCTCGGACCAGGAAGAAAAGAGAATGAAATGGATTTACTTGAAACAAAAGTGGTGTGTTCATCACCTCCTTTCACCTCAAATGGATGGAGGGTGTTGATGGGGAAGCCACGATAATTACCATTTTGACATACACACATACATAGTTATGCACATCCCCATTTCCTAATTAACGTTACCTTCTTGCTCCTTTGCTTTCCCCAGTTCAGTGGGTTGTGTTCACCGTCCCTACTTATTCCTGGGAGGACTCCCTAGGCAGAAGGATCTTGTGCGCATATTCCCTGTCTGATCCATGATGTGGTTACTACAACAGCTGTTGTATGGCAGAAAACAGCCATATTTGCCTTTCCACAGTCAAAAGAAAGACAAGACAGCATAACTGTGCACATATAGCAAGAGATTTCATGTTTCACAGTATGGCAATGATTTCTTGTCCTTATGTAGGACAGTTTGTCAGCTGAATTTGAAGAGACCCTGTGTAGCTCTGGGAGTATTACATTATTTTCTTCTGCCTTCAGAGATCAAATGATGTGACTTTACATGGAAACAGCTTCTATGTTTGTCATATTCCCTGTTCTTCCCAACACATCCTCTGTTCAGATTTCCTTAGCCATCTACTGGAGTAATGCAGCATTGTATTTCCCTGTTAAATTAGAGAGATTCAGTGTCACAGACTTAAAGAATTCAACATCCAGTCATCAGTTTTTCCCCCTCTCCCCATAAAATCAAGAGCTTGGCTAAATATTATGAGACTTAAAAGGAATGGTAAACATACCGGAGTGTCAAGGTGGTTCATCACGCCTGATTTTTTTACACCTTTAGGGTTTTGGCTGCTTGGGAGCAGTTGTGTAGAACAGAAATTTCATGGTGTGTTGTGTGAGCAGAGGAATCAGCAAAGCATCACACACACAAGTCCTGTTATGTGCTGCAAGGGCTGGGTTCCCATTACAGATCCCATTTTAGGAGGGACAGTCACTGAATCTCTCTTCTCACAATAACAGCTGAATTACCTTTCCACCTACTTTAATAAAATTTACAGGAGGTTGACATCTTTGAGACCTCTGTCATTCTGTCAGCTGTGGTGTGCTGGCTTTGACTGGGAGCGAGTTAATTTTTTCCATAGTAACTAGGATGGGACTATGTGTTGATAACACAGGGATGTTTTAGTTATTGCTGAGCAGAGCTCACACAGAGTCAAGGCCTTTCCTGCTCTTCACACTACCCACCAGTGGGCTGGGGGTACACAAGAGTTGGGAGGGGACACAGCTGGGACAACTGACCCCAACTGACCAAAGGGATATTCCAAACCATATTATGTCATACTCAGCATATAAAGCTGGAGGAAGAAGAAGGAAGGGGGAATAAAGTTAATAGCATTTGTCTTCTCAAGTAACCATTGCATGTGATGGAGCTTTGCTTCCCAGGAGATGACTGAACACCTGCCTGATGATGGGACATGCTGAGTTGATTTCTTATTTTGCTTTGCTTGCACGCATGGTTTTTGCATTACCTATTAAAATGACTTTTAACTGATGAGTTTTCTTACTTTTATGCTTCCAAGTCTCTCCCCCATTCCACTTTGGGGTAGTAAGTGAGTGAGTGGCTGCGTGGGGCTTAGTTGCTGGCTGAAGTTAAACTATAACATGTGGTGAACCTATCTAACAGTCATAGAAGTTACCTGGCTGAAAAGACAGCTACAGCTCACAGAGGAAATACGATCATGAAATTATTTATTTCTGGGCTTAGACGGCTAAAACGAATCTCTTACGACTGCAAAACTTAATGATTCTGAGAGTTTTGTATTTAGTGGTATGAAGTTTTGATTCCACAGTCACATTTTAACCCTGAGGTTAAAATGTGACTGTGAATCTCTGGGAATTTCAGAAGTAGCTGTAAGTGTATAGCTATAGAATTTTAAAAGAATGTATCCCATGTGAGTTAAGGATCTACTAATAGTTTAAAACAATGCAGTGTTTTACTTTGATGTGCAGAACATTTAGGCTGAAAAGGAAAGGAAGCTGCGGGTTCATATAAACATATTAACACTTGGCTAAAAAGTCACTTATTCAAAGCAGGAAAGGTGCAGTGTGGAAAAAATTTCCCAAAGGTCCTCCCACCAGGAGAACAAGCTCATGGTACAAATACAACAGATGGTGGAGTAACTGTAGAAAACAAAATTATTGGACTAACAACCCAGCTGGAGGGAACTAGATGCGATTAGCAGAAAGCAGGACTATTTTAAAGAAGCAAAAGATGCAGTTTAGCTTGAGAGAGTGATCAGGTTTATCTGTAGAAGGTGCTGAGTTGTCTATTCCTCCACACTGTAGTACAGAAATACTCCTAATCAAAACCAACTTGCTTTTGGTAGCTATGGCATGAGTAGGTGATCAGGAGTTCTGTTCACCTTTGCTTATAGTAAAATTAAGAAAGTAAAAGGAAATCTGGTATAAACAAAAGGAAAATAAAAAGAATAGGAAATAAAAGTTCTCTTAGACAATGAACCAAGCGCCAGGTCCTGCACTTTGGCCACAACAACCCCCTGCAGCGCTCCAGGCTGGGCACAGAGTGGCTGGAGAGCAGTCAGGCAGAAAGGGACCTGGGGGGACTAATGGACAGGAAGCTCAACATAAGCCAACAGTGTGCCCAGGTGGCCAAGAAGGCCAATGGTGTCCTGTCCTGCATCAAAACTAGCGTGGGCAGCAGGAAAAGGGCAGTGATCCTTCCCCTGTGCTCTGCACTGGGGAGGCCACACCTGGAGTATTGTGTTCAGTTCTGGGCCCCTCAGCTCAGGAATGAGATTGAAGTGCTGGAGCGGGTCCGGAGAAGAGCAACAAACTGGGTAAGGGACTTGAACACAAGACCTATGGGGAGAGGCTGAGGGAGCTGGGCTGGTTTAGTCTGGAGAAGAGGAGGCTTAGAGGTGAGCTCATCACTCTCTAGAACTACCTGAAGGGCAGTTGTAGCCAGGTGGGGATTGGTCTCTTCTCCCAGGCAGTCAGCAACAGGACAAGGGGCCATGGGCTTCAACTCTGCCAGGGGAAATTGAGGCTGGCTATTAGAAAGCAATTCTGTGCAGAGAGAGTGGTCAGGCATTGGAATGGCTGCCCGGGGAGGTGCTGGACTCACCGGCCCTGGAGGTTTTTAAACTGAGATTGGACATGGCACTTAATGCCATGATCTAGTCAATGGACTGGAGTTGGACCAAGGGTTGGACTGGATGATCTCTGAGGTCTTTTCCAACCCAGTCAATTCTGTGATTCTGTGATTTACCACAGTGGAATAGACTGTCACAAGGCACTAATAAAGTAAGAGCCAGCCAGATGCAACACCCAGTGAAATTAATTTTTCAGGGAAAACTAAAACAGCCAAACTCTTGAGATGAAAAGCAAAAAAGCCAAAAAAAAATGTTTAATCAGACTAAATGTCCTCAGGCTTCAAGTCTTAAACTAGCCTGTAAATACTCAGGAAAAAAACAAAACAACCTGTGCTTGGTCACAGAAAACTTACAGCAACATCCAACACAGTTTTGTACACTTCCTCTGCAGTTGACTTAAACCTTCTTGAGATACAATAGAGGTCTAGGTTGATCCTAGGTCCGATCTAGACTGAAAATAGCAAAATCATCCTTGGCATCAGAGAAATCTATTGTCTACTAACTCACAATCCCAGATGAGATGAGAACTGCAAAACAAAGGCATCTATCACCCAATGACCCGCATCTTGGTCTTTCATTCAAAGTCTAACACATTTTCTTTTTCTCTGAAATATCTGAAGTTTTTAACATCAGTTAAAGCCTTTCTTCTTTTTATCTGCTGCAAAGCATGATCAGTTCCAAATAATTTGCACTTCCACAACGCTGTCAGC
The DNA here is from genome assembly GCF_963082525.1 of Nesoenas mayeri. Lineage (NCBI taxonomy): Eukaryota > Metazoa > Chordata > Aves > Columbiformes > Columbidae > Nesoenas > Nesoenas mayeri. Next base: position 5,109,234 of record NC_137543.1, read on the forward strand.
AAAAAAGTACAGGATTTCCTTATTGGAAGTATCATTAGTACAGCTATATCGCTCAGAGGAATAAATACAATACAGTGACAAGCCTTGTCAGAGAAGAGGGACCATAGCTCAAGGAAGCCACCTCTGTTGTCTGTGACGTCCATGCAACTTGCAAGTGCCACTCTCTCTTATCCCTCTTGGTGACAAATGAAGTCAAACACACTGAAAAGGCTCTTCAATGAATGAGCTGCACTCCAACCTGCAAAACTCGATAAAAAAATTAGCTCCTTATTAAATCAAACATGTCCTCCTAAACACTCTAAGCCATTTATCAGATTATTTACAGTCTCTGCCTACAATGTAAATATCTGCAGACAACATCGTTCTCCTGTCTCTTCAGAGAGAAATGCTCATTCTTGAGCTTTCACTTAAAAATTCAGATTAAAAAATCCCTTCCTCACACCACTTGTAAAACAATGACAGATCCTATGCCAGTATCTCATTCCCATTTAAGCTGATTCATAGCTGAATGAGCACATAGTGAAATAAAGCCTCTTTTTGACACTTTCACCACTGGTTCACCTCTTTCATTTGTAACTAGATTTGCACAAGAGGAGCTCTTACAAAGGTTTTTGTGCTATTTGTGCCTTCAGTTTTGGTCTCAGTGACTTCAAGATTAATCATTTATTTTCAACCTGCTTTCCCCACTGAAAAACAAAACAAAACAAAACACAAAAGAAAAAAAAAATGTGGATGCTTCTGGTTGGGGGATAAGCTGGTTTCCAGAAAGAAGCCACAACCAGAAAGTCCATTTTTAAGCAAGGGGTTTGTGGGTTTTTTTTAAGGAATGCCTTCATTAAACACTAGAGGATGAACTCAAAGGTCTAAACCTGTGGATCTATGGTGTACAGTTTCTGTCTCAGAAACTCATTGCAGACTCCTTTCAGAGCCAGTCTAGTTTTCTCACTGTTTGACTTTTAGCAGCCTCCATTTATTCAGGTGAATCATTCCATAAACCCCACTGCTTGCATGGACCAGATCTCCACTGACTGTGAACCAGTCTGGAGAGCCCAGGGTCAGAGTGTGGTGGATGCTTGAGGTACAGTGTCATTGCCTAAATATTGGCCCCTGGTACCATCTGAGACAGCCTTAGGAATCCAGAGCATACAAAACGATCAGGCAGATATGACACAGAACCTGTGGAAGACCTTAATCTTGATGGATGGTCTCTTGGGCTACCACACAGCATCTCCAAAGGCAATGACATCTATAAGACAGGACAAGGGGTAATGGCTTTAACCTAAAGGAGGGGAGATTCATACTAGACATGAGGAAGAAATTTTTTACAATGAGGGTGGTGAAATGCTGGCCCAGGTTGCCCAGAGAGGTGGTGCATGAACCATCCCTGGAGACATCCCAGGCCAGGCTGCACGGGGCTTTGAGCAACCTGAGCTGGGTAAAGATGTCCCTGCTCATGGCAGGGGTGGCACTAGATGAGCTTTGAAGGTCCCTTCCAACCCAAACTATTCTATGATTCTGTGATTTAGGCAACAGAATTACACCTCAGAAGCCAAGGACACAAAAATCATCCTTTCTAACTAGCACATGCAAATACATCCTCTTACCGTGGTTTGATCACAGAACACAACTAGATGTGGCTTCGGCACAAATAGGCTTGGGCAGTGAGAGGACCAGGGCTTCCTGTGGTCCTGCAGGCTTCTCTGATACCCCAACATTTATCAGGGTACAGTCCTGGCATTAAGAGATAAGCAGAGAGGCAGAACAGAAGGAAAGCCCCCCTGCCCTGTAAAGGCTTGAATTCTCACTAGTTGCATGATTTTATACAAAATGCCACTCATAGAGCCAAACTATGAGCTGGTGCTATGTGTATCAGCTTTCAGCCCTTCTTTCTTTTCTAAATGGCTTCAGGCTGATTTATCAACACCTCTGTCAGCCTTTTGTGCTGAATTGCCCTTTTCTCCTCTGCTGGCTATAGAGGAAAATTCACCTTCTAGGGCTAAAGCTAACCTTTGCCAATTAAAACTGGTTATAAAGCAAGAAAGCCACTGGTCATATAAGCGAATATATTTTTAGTTTATCTCTAGCTTCTTCAATTAATTAGTCTAAGTAATGCAGAGTACTGCCTATATGCAGACGGAGAAATATGAAATCACTGGGACTTGCATCAGTGGCAGCATTCTCGTCACTGTATGGAGATAACAGATACAGGTTATTACTGGATTCTTCGTATTGTTCTTTCTGATTAACTTCAATACAACATATTCAGAAACACTGAAAGCAAGTAACTGCATCCACAAAGGCCTTGGGTTCAAACTGTCTTTAGGCTGATTAGATATTCATGAGAGTGGTGCCAGCCTGATTTATACTCCTCCAAATCATTTGAACTCAATTTACAGAGTGTGGATGTGTGAGAGAGAAAAGATTAGTCCAATCTTACACCACTTAGTAGCAGAAAAGATCTGAGAGAGCAGAGCGTTGGCAGATAATTTGTCTTAGTTTTGAAATATCTATGTGTAAGATGTCCCACAAGGAAGTGGCAGGAGGTGAGCAAAATGGTAGCAAGGAACACAAAATAAGTCAGAGGGGAATAGGGGATGCCCCTTGCAGGAGGCACTAATATGTCTCCAGTGATACAGAATATGCATCCTATGGAAATGAATTCAATAAAAACTGCCTTGCTCTTGACCTCTGATGCAAAGTAAGGGGAAATTTCAACAGAAAACACCAATTTTTCACAGGTCTTGAAGCTAGAAGCATTGAAATGCAAAGGAAGTTCAGGAGAAATTTCCTTGACAGAGAATTTAATTTTCAACCTTTCATGATCTCAGGAGATATATCAGGGTGTTATTAACAGCCAGAATCAAATATATTTCCCAGTACTGATTAACAGTTTGGTCCTCACGCCACGTATACATAAGAGAAAAAAATTGTAAGATCAGTCTTCATGTACTACAACAGCTCAATGGCTTAACGAGAGATATTAAGGACTGGAAATAATCTTTCCTCCTAGGAATGGCCTGGAAAATGGTCAGCCAGTCACCATCACAAACATGACAGCAGTCAGGACAGGTAATGATGGACTATGACAGTCATACTCAGAACTATGCAAAAAACAGCTTGGATGCACCTTTTTCTGCAGGAAATTCCAGCCCTCGCAACAACCTACTCTTGATTTATATGAAATGCACTGCTTCTAAACTCTCCATCTTTAAGACCTATTTATAGCATGCAATTTAAGGACACAGAGAGAGCAGAAGAGAAAAAGAAAGAGTGAAAGGAAAAGAAATAGGTAGGAAAGCCATTTGCAAATGAGTAATTCGCCAGGAATACTTTGACAGGCTGTCAGCAGAGATCTGATAAAGACATCCAGTTAAAATACTCCACTCTGGTTCCAGGTGAAGGCAGATTGACGTTTTGATGGTGCACACACAGAAAACTCCACGCAGGAGATGTTTAACCTCTGTGGGAAGCTTTCAGATAGCCCAAGTGATTTGAAAGTCACTCTGCCTTTTAGCAAATAATGAACATACAAAAGAAATATGTTAAGAAGAAGAAAGAAAAGCCTGCTTGGAAGAATACTCTCCCCTGCTGGCATGTTATGCGTGGTTAATAACTGAGTGTTTGCATTCCTAGGTGGCACACCCATGTTCTGCACTCCATAGAATCACAGATTAATTTTGGTTGGAAGAGACCCTTAAGATCATTGAGTCCAACCATAACCTGACTCTGGCACTAAACCATGTACCTCTAAGAGCCTCATCTCTGCATCTTTTAAGCCCCTCCAGGGATGGTGACTCCACCACTGCCCTGGGCAGCCTGTTCCAATGCCTGACAGCCCTTTCCACGAATATCCAATATATCCTAATATCCAATCTAAACCTTCCCTGGCACAACCTGAGGCCATTTTCTCTCATCCTACACAACTCCAGAGCTGGAGTTGCTCACTGCCCGCTGCTGCTGCCAAGATTTCTCAAGAGCACTAGAAAGATGTCAGGCCTGGGCACACGTCTCCTCATCTCTCTCCTCTGGGACTTTGGCATCATCTGAGACAACAGGTTTGTCAGAAGGAGACATCCCAGGCTGCTGAAGCTATTTGTAGGAAGCTGAGTGGTCTGTGGGTGCACACAAGTTAAAGCAAGCAGTAGCAGCTACTGTAAAGGTCCACTTTAAATGCCAAAATACTTTGAGACTTCACATTTCTGGGGCTACTAGCAGTTTTCATATTTTTGCAATCATGTGAGCATAGTCTTTCAGCCTTTGATGAATGGAGGTGTACAGATCTACCAACCTCGTATTAAAGCAATGGTACATTGTACATCAACCAGGTGATGAGAAAAGATACAATTAGAAAATAACCACACTAAGCTCAAAGTTTACTGAAAATAAGGAAAAGCGTTAGGGAAGGAATAAAGATTTTTAAGTAGTCTTCATACCTGTCCATCTTACCCTGGGTAAACACTAAAGAAAATTAGGCCAGATAATCTTCATAGCTCCTTTAACCCATGTATATCAATAAATCAGCCTCCCAGGATACAAAGACATTAAAATTTTGCATTAAGAATCCAGCATTACCCATGAAAACCTCCTGATATGGAGCCTACATTGTCCTCTGCTTTATTACTAATTGCTCATTCATGATGGTCCCTTGACTTGTTTCTTCCCTGCCTTAACTGTTTACACTTTACAGATATTTGCACAGTGTTATTGCATCCTTCTTTAGCTGGCATTTAAACTGCGTACCATTACAGGATACAAAATCAACCTTTTCCATCTTTGTCTCCTTGTAAATGCCAGTAGCAAAAGACCTTAACAAAGACAATTTTGTCATTTGCCCAGGACTGATGATTTTGTGCCTCGGTTTCCCTAATATTCAGAGATGTGATAAAGGCAGAGCTACTATAGAGCAAACTGTATTTCTGTACACTTGTAAACTCAGCAGGAACAAGATGGACCACTATCTTCTGTTTGTCCAGCCTACTTCATTGTAGAACTGTCTACAGCTGTAGCTTTGCTTTGTAAAGTACTTGTGTTCTGGATTGGCAGATGTGTCTGGGCAGTGTTTAGCTTATTGGTACAGGCATAATTCCTGTCCCATTATGATGCCCTTTGTGTTTCAAGGGACCAACTCTACCATATCTATGTGCTACTCAGGATGTGCTTTGACCTCCGGAACAGCCAGTTTACCTATTAAGTCCTCTGAGATTGAAGCACTGAAGCACAACTTTTGATCAAGCTGAGAGAAGCCAATTTTCATTCTAAAAATCTATTTTTTTCTAACAAAACATACGGAGAACAGATTCAAGCAGGTGTCCCCTCCCCCCCGCTTTTTTTTTTTTATTTTCTTTTTCAGTGTAAACATACTAAAAGCAACAAGGATAAGCTTCCCGAATGGAAGCAGGTGTTAAACTTGGAGGCTATAGGTTTCTGTGCAATGTATAGTCCCATTAGAAAAAGAGAGGAGCATACCTTTTCACTAGATCTGCAGGACTTAATTCAGAAAAAACTTGTACAAAGTCTGCACTCTTCAGCCTTTCCGCATAGGTTATTTAAGTTTTTGTATTGCAATTTCTGGCACATTAAACCAACTACTTTAAGGAAATGCCAGACCACCATGGATGATAAAAATCTATCACTTCATAACAATATGAAAGAACCTCCATTGATCTATTACAAGCCTAAGCCACATCTAACCACCACACAGGGTTTTCTCGGATACCCTACAGCATCTCAAGTAGTCCTGGACACCTATATTCACATACTACAATTGCTGAAGCTGAGGCTTAATGTCAGCAACACAAACATAGGGCCAGGATTTGTCTTACCTCAAGGATACTAGATCATGCACAACAGCATTTAAGCAACTCATAGGAGGTGCACAGATTTTCCATATAAATAGATGTACAATGATTGATCGTCCCGCAACTGCAACAAACTTCAGACTATCAGTCACGTTGTTAACAACTGTATAATAGACGCTTATGCAGGATGCGTAAAAGAAATTCATCAAGCCTCCCTTGACTCTACTTGAATGGTTCAGCAACCTTGTGTTGAATTTACAATCTGTCATTGCCTTTCAAAATGCCAGACACGTGAGGAGGACACTGCCTGGGGAATTGAAGTACCTAGAAAGGAACAAACAAACAAACACAGCCAAACATGATCACACTTCAGCCTTTGTTTTCACTGAATAATTAATTTTAATTCTCCATGCTTGATTTGGCCTAACTTATAGGAAAATAGTCTTGATGCAAAATGACTGGCAGGCTACTTGAAACTACTTGATGGACACAGGAATGTCAAGGAAAAAAGTAGACTAATGCATGCTTTAGCCTGCTTTCCTTGATGAGTCCAACGAATTGAATTAAAAGCAGTGCCAGACTGTAGTTACATGTAACAGCACTTAGTTTAGGATTGAAATTATAACAGGGCACTTTATCTTCCTTAAAAACTTCCCTTATCACTCTTTACCGTTGGCCTCATACCTATCTTTTCTTCTACTAACTCTACTAAAAATCCGTTTTTCACATGGAAAAAAGGAAGATCCTGTAGAGAGTTTTCAGCTCGTCCAATGTTTCCTAAGCTCTGTTGAAACTGTGTTTAGAAAGAAGTGTTCGTAAAGTCTTCAAGGCATTGAGCAGTTGATATTAAGAAAGGCAGGACCCTTACGAACTAAAACTGAGCTACAAGGATTTGTGAGACCTACTATAGGCCAGATGATAGGTCTCATCTCACTTCCCAGACAAGATTCTGGAAATCTGTGATATTGACTTAAAATTCCGAGGCATGAGTGGGCACAGTGGCTCTTTGAGGTTTGTAGGAGCTCAGACTGCTTTGTGTCCTTATCCACGTACATGTACTGGCTTCCATCTGCAGGAAATTGGTACACATAGGCCAAGGTGGAATGAATTACACTCTGCCCAAATCTGGCCCCCAATCTGTACCTGTATCCCTCAGGCACTCAACCGTGTTCATCCGCTGCTCCCTCTAGGTGTATTTTCCTTTCATAATAACAAAGCACTGCTTACATTTGTAGTTATAAAGGATAACACAGAGACTAATTCTGCAGATCTCATTCTGAAGAGAGGTGTCTGTTCAATGAGTTAATGTTATTACACTCGTATACATGATCTATAGGTGTCCTTGCCTGTGCTGTCCATCATAGACACCTGCAGCTGGTTGTTTTGCAATTCTATACAAAATCGTATAAGCCTTAAACTGCTTCTACATAGCTGTCAAGGTCATACTTTTTTAGTGATTTAACTTCTGTGATTTGTATTCATACCTTTGAGGTCCCTGGCACCAACCTGGGCTTTACTTTCAAGGTCTCTGCTTGTCCTCTCAACAGTCCCTTCCATATTCCCTCCTTTAATACCAATTGTATAAGGACAGCTTTAAGCCAAGAGAATATATGACAGTTGCCCACTTGATCTAAGAGCATCGCTGATTAACTGTCCATTTCCTTTGAACCAGGGAGTGTTTATATGCTTAAATATGTACATTTTAATAGAAATACAGATTTCTCTTTCTACGTATAAATATATAGAGAGAGTACAAATATATGTGATTATGTATACATAGATAAACTTCACATACATATATTTATACGTGCATTTATAGCATGCAAATATACATGTATTAATATATATAAATTCAGTATATATATCAATATAAGTGTATGTATCTAATGACTAAAACATTCTTTAGCAGGAAATAAATAAATTAATAATTGAATGTTAAATGAGAATGGAAAGTTCTAACAGTAAAAGGCAGGTTTGGGGCCCTGACTTCACAAAGCAGTTGGATAAGCCCCAATGTGTTTGGGATTGGGAAGTTCATCAGGTCAGTCAAGCATCCAACAAGATGACCATGCAGACTTTGAGCTCTGCACAGTGATGCAAGACACAACACTGCCATGAAAATGGAAAACCAGAACATGTCAACTTCAGAGGAACACATGCATGGGAAGAATAAGGAAAAGACCCTAAGTAATTCCTGAAAAGACCATAGAAACCAGCCGATACACTCATGAATCAGAAACCATATTTTGAGCTATGTTTCTTCATATTAATATGGATTTATCAAAAACGTCTGCCTCACTCTTGCACACTTCACTTTTCCTCTGAACAGTCCGACTTTCTCATAACTGAGATTTGTGGAACTGAACTTTATATTAACTATTTGTCATTGAGCACTGTGCTTTTAATCTCAGGTTAGGGTCAGTTTCCACTCCCAATTATGAAAGCTGCACTAAGAATTTGGATCAAAGTCTCTATCTGATGTCACCTGAAATTTCTAATATAACAAATAAAGTTCTGATTAGGCCATGAGGTAGCCCTTGACAAGTATGCACCCACAAAGTCAGTAAAAGACTATTATGACAACTTGAGCAAAGACCATTTGGAATATTATTAAAAAATGAATGCAATATTTTTTTTCCTATTACTCAAAAGATTTCTTTTTGTCTGTCCTACCAACAGCAAGTGTCTCTTTCCTTTGCTCTGAATATTTTTTGGTTTGTCTTGGATAAACAGGGATAACATAAAGGGAATAAAGGAGGATGAGAAAGTAGCAAAATACATCCTAAAGCTCACCAGAATCCAATAAAATAGAGAGAATATGAAGACTGGATCCGATTAGAATTTATAGACAAAATCATTATATAGAAGGAAGTAAACTGTAATATTCCTTCATAATCCTAGGGCAGAAAGGAGGAAAGTTTACTGTAATATATTGCAGAAGTACTAGGGACAATAACAAGATCTTGGGAGATTTGTGAGACGAAAACCCATGAATCATTAGCGTTAACTATTGTGTTCTTGTCAGCATATATCAATGTGCCTACAATGTATTAGAAAACAGAAGCTGGGGAATCTTCTAAGGCTGTGATAAATTGTAGAAAAGATGTTTATACTGATATGAATTTAAACTGAACATAAATGCACAGGTGGAAAACACCGGAAGAAGGATTGTAAAATAGCATTTGCTGCTGACACCAACAGTAGCAGGTCATTGAGATCCAAGCACACAACTTCCTGCAATTTCTCGTGACAGCCAACTCTGAAACAGAGATAATGACTAAATCCTGATGACTCATAGAAGTGCGAGAGGATAAAGAGATTAATCACTGTCAGCTCCTGGAGTCTACAATGAGACACATCCAAAACCACCAGCACATGCCTAAGAGGGAGCCAAGAAATAATGGGGAGGGTCTCAAAAAATGATTTCCTTGTCCTACATATAGTTGCAAGCAAATCCTGGACGGACTACCAGGAAACAGGTGTCTTTGCGGCTGAATGCTGGGAAAGCTGTTTAAAAAACACCTCAGTGCTTGTGAATTCCTGCCATAAGCAGGGACACCTTCCACTAGACCAGGTTGCTCAAAGCCCCATCCAGCCTAGCCTTGAACACTTCCAAGGATGGGGCATCCACAGCTTTTCTAGGAAACCCATTCCAGTGTTTTACCATGCTCAGAGTAAAGAGTTTCTTCCTAATATCTAATTAAAACTGTTACACCTCACCCTATCACTACCTTCCCTGATAAAGAGTTCCCCATCTTTCCTGTAGGCCCCATTTAGGTCTTGGAAGGCTGCTATAAGGTCTCCTCAGAGCTTTCTCTTCTCCAGGCTGAAAAACCCCAACCGTCTCAGTCTTTCCTCATACATTCCTTGATCTTCTTCATGGCCCTTCTCTGGACCAACTTGAGCTCTTTAATGTGCTGATGGAGGGCAGAAGGAGAACAGCTGTGTACAGATCAACTTGTCACATGATTTAGCTCCAGGATTCAAACTCAGATATCCCACCATCAGAAAGATGGTGTGACCACTAGGTAACTGCATTAAGGCTTCTTCACCACCCGTTGCTTCTGCAATGCTCTGCCTGGAAAAAAAACGTGTAATCTGGATTGAGGGAGAGTGATACCGGACTTTACCTCCTGTAACGAGTTCACCTTCTGAGGAGAGACAGGCATTATCCTTGCTCTCTTATTTCTTTGTCTCTCTTTCATCCCGCTCCACCACTGCTCATCTATCACAGCTTGTTGAGAAACAAACCTCAAAAGAAGAGGAGATAAATGTTGTTCTGCTAAAATCTGATCACAAAAACAGTATTGGAAGGGTAATGAGTGGCATACAGGTCATCCCCATTGGATGAAGTTGGAAAATTTGTCCATGAAGTTTCTTCTTTCTTTCAGTTTGCTTTCTTTCTGATTTCCTTGCCACATATCAATAATCAAAGTGGCAGCTAGCAGAGAGGATACGAACTGACAGAAGAACATCAAAACATTTTAAAATTTCTACCCAGCTTTCCCTGTTTGTACATCTAATAATCACTTTCTCCAGTACAGAGGAGTGGGTAAATAAAACGTTAGCACTCACCAGTTCTTACATCTCTGAAGTGAAAACCAGAATTAAACAGAAATAACAAAAACTCAGAAAACATGAAAATTTGTTAACAGAAGTTCACCATTGCACTCCTTTTCTATCTCATTTTTGGCCTCCAAGGAAACAATAGGAATGTTTAACTGATGGATAGAGTTTGACCAAAGCATCTTTACCTATTTAAATATGTTGACCATGGCAGTGAACCACTCACTGGAAAAATCCCAGAAGAGAAATGTCATGAGTCTTGTACTAATTTAAAATTACAAATTACTTGTAGCTGGTAACGTACCCAATTCAATCACGAGAGGCTAAGACTGTGCACAAATTGCTGGAGCTATCTACAGCCATACTCAGGATCGTCAGTCAAAAACACATTTCACAGATGCTTGTTGTTTGCTTAACATGATTTCTTATTGACTACCTCGCATTGCCACTGTGTGTTTTCTTTTGATTTACACAACCTAAGTACTTTGAAATTATATATATACACACACACAGACACCAAGAAAACCTCAGCACATCTACTTTCTTTTGTTTGGGACAGGATGGTGATTATGAATGAATTCTTCCATAAATACATTGCAAATCCATTTCCTATGTCTCTTCTACAGGTAATTACGCTTGTGGCCTCATCTCTACTAAATCCAACAAATCTAGTTTGAAATCAGGATCTTGTCAGAACAATCTCATTGTTGGACACATGCTGATGTTGGTTTATGCAAGCTCCCTTTATGAATCTGTTTTTCAGAGGGTCGTGGCTGGACTTGTGAGTGGGATAAATGTGGAAATTAGGAAACCCGATGTCCTTTATCAACACAGCCTCATCTAGGAGGTGGCATTTCCCTTTGTGAATGTCCCAGTTTCCTGAGCTATACTATAGGAGTAACAACACTCACCAGCTTCACAGTGGTGTTTACCCAAAAACTGCATATTCTCTTAGCATAATAATAAGTGTACACTACAATGTGTACGTCCTTGTTTAGGTCTACACTTCCTTGACAAAAGCACTTGCACACACATGGCAAAATCAGATTCACATGAGGCAAATGAGCCTGATATCTGAGCAAGACCACTCACAGGCACATAAACTGAAGACAACTTCACTTGAGGGATCTTGATGACAAGAGCAAGCCTTGCACAGCTCTCAGCCAGACCTGCTTTCAAACTCAAAACAATGATCACGTAATAGGCACCAAAACCCATCATTGTTGCTGTTGTTCATAGACAATACCAAACTTGGTGGATTAAGAAAAGACAGGAGCAGGGTTAATGGAGAGGCTAAAAGAGATCATATTTCTTCCATGACCTATTAACTAATGCCGATGTAGAGCAAATTCCTAAAAACGAGTGAGAAGTAGCCACACCTCTGTTCCATGTCCATATCATAGATATATTTAGTTCTGGACTCAGAACAATTACAATCACTGGCTAAGACAGAGCTGTGTAAGCAACAGATCTTCCAATACAGCCAAAACCAGCTATATACCCAGAAAGGAAGGAGTTGGTATCGAGTGAATGTGAGCCCTGTACCCATGGTATCTGCAGATCTGCATGTGCTCTCAGGAGAGTAATACCCTACAATCACTAGATATATACTAGGAGGTAATTTCATTTCCACATCTGGCCAGATGCATAATTTAACACTCTGTACAGAGAAAGAGACAGGTCTGAGTGATAGAAACAATACCACAGTGAGAAATTTAAAGGCTGTCAAATACCTTTAGCCTATCAAAAAAATAGCAATCAATGAGTTTTGATTACAGAAAATGAGAAAATTCATGCAGGGGAAATATTAGAAGCAAGAGGACTCTTCAATTTGGAGAAGTAATGCAGATCAAAACCCAATGGCTGGAAGCTAAATCCACACCATTTACTGTTAGAAGTTAGTCATCATTTTTTGCAAGGCTGAAGATGATTAGACTGCAGTAAATTCCCCACAGGAAATGATGGATTCTCCATTTGTCAAATCAAACTTTGATGCCATTTCAGTCAAACACAGATAAGTGGAGTCAATATAAGGCTATCAGGGTAAATTCTAATGGTAAAATAGTATTTTCATTTGTGGATTATGCTGAGCTTGATTCATGATAATAATTAAATTCAGTGGAAACACTTCCCAGTTTCAGAAGTGAAAACTAACTCTCTTCTTTGCAGGCAATATCCCAAAATATGCTTTTAAGAGGTTTACATATTACTTGTGTGTGGGCAGAAGGTATTGCTTTCTGTAATAAAACATCATTTTCTTACATGAGGAAGAAAAATGATTTTCTGACAACCCTTTGGTCTTGTACTTACTATTCAAAAACACAATATTGTGCACACTGCCACACAACAGTCCCTTTGCCCTATAATAAAGGCATCCAGTGACTACGCTGTCAAACACAAGGCAAGTAAGTCATCCACAATGCAATTTTTTAGTCTCATGATTTATCAATTTAAGTGGTTTGTTCTTTCTTTGTGGTTCATTTTTAGTCATCCAGTTCATTCAGACTCTCTAACTCGACCTTCTTAAGTTTTCTCACCCCTGCAATAAGGGTGTAAGAACATCATTTTCCCATGGCTCATAGGAGAGAGCTGAAGAATGAGAAAACTGCAGGTGATGCATATATCTGTCAGATGGCAGCAGTGAATGTTTATAAATCTTTATGAATTTAGAATACCCATTTCTTGTTCCATTAGAGAGCGACAATTTAAAGATTTCTGGATTACAACAAGACTAGTGATGTGTATCTGGACCCTGCTGACACACATCTCCTATTACATGGTGGATGACTATATATAAAAAAATTAACTGCTCAGTGTCAACACTTTCTGCAGAAGCTGCTAAAGGAAAATCAGTGATGGGTAAAGGACTCTTCTATGATATTCATCAGAGAATTTAGAGATACAAAGTACCTGGATTTCTTCAATGACATGGTGTATATTTTTGTTCTTGTTATGCAAACACAGATAATATCATTAGAGCTCCACAAAACCTGATAAGAATATGCACCTCTTTTCCAGTAAGGACATCTGAGCTTCTCCAACAAATCTTTTCCAGTTATCTTTAATGCGGACAGAACGCATTTTAGGCTTGCCTGGACAAAAATAGTCCCAGTTAATTTCTCCTAGGGGAAACAAATGGCAGAAGTTCATGTCAAACAACTCAGAGATTTATAGCTGGAAGTCTCGAAGGACCAAAATAATGCATTGGATTTCTGGGTCCACTTATAATAACCTGGAATGACTTATACATCATATTACTGTAATACTAATGTGTGTATATATATATTACTGATATGAATGAGCAGTAGATGCATTGCATATATATCCACCAACAGGACTGTAATATATATGTATCCATCATTATGACCAAAATGAGAAATTGGTTCATGCTGTTTACATTTTTCAATGTGCTCAATGAGAACCAGTAAATACTTCCAGAAAAAAATTTGCTGAATGAGCACTGAAACTAATTTTTTTATAAAAATGCCTGCTGAAGTTTAAAGCACCAGATGGACTGTGACACAGAATAAATTAGGGGAAGATCATTGTCAACAAGGACTATAATAAATAGCATAAAGGAAGCTGCTATGCAAAATGGGGTGGAAAAAAAGAAAGGATCATACAAATGACAACCCAGCACGTTGCTTAAATGTCTTATAGCTCAACTCAACTAAGGTAAGTTTCATTAAATGCATCTTTTTAATGTTAGGCTTTTTGTCTTACTATAAGGAAAGAGAAGTCTAAAATTGGGTTTGAAGAATGATCATCATACCAGTGATTTACTTTGCAGTTTCTGACTGTCCTTCCTTACTCATCTTGTTAGGAATAAAAAACAAGTAGGCATTCTGACAGAGTAGAGCTGAGAAGCAATCCTAAAACAAAAGGCAAAGTTAAGTTGTATGTTTCCTTTCCCAGGTCATTTTAAAAATTTATTTCAGAGAAAATACCATTCAGATGACATAAATCTGACAGTAATACTGCCAGAATATCTATCTCCATAGCTGTTGTTGTAAGATCATTGGAGAAAGACACAATTACACATAGCTAAGGAGGGAGATCAGGCAAAAAAATATGGTCAGGTAAGGGACGGATGGGGCTTATCTGGCTGAGTTGTCACCTAAATAGATTAGGTCCATAACAAGAAAAAGAAGGATGCTTTCTATACTACCAGCCAGGCTACCTGCTACTGCATGCACCCCAATGCTCAATTACAGTCTTTCACACAATTGACACTTCTTAGAGATAAGAAAATGTGACTCAGACTAATTTTAACCTGAAAAACTGGACAGAAAGAGTGACCTACAAGGATATTTAAGGTTTAATTCCTACTGATTTCAGACTCAGATACCTCACGCTCAATTTTAGGAATCTGAGGCAGTTCAGCTAAGAGTAGCTGTTTTAAGTACCCGCAATAAGAAAGAGTTATAGTTGATTCATTTCACTAGAGGTGATTGAGTTCATTACAGGACCCCATTTAACATCTAACATCTGACATTATATCTTAGGGTTGTGAGCCCTAGCCCTTCATGAGGACCTGAAACCAAACAACCAACTGAGGTTAGCACCAGCAGCCAGGAATGGAGCCCACACCCTGTGTGGATGCTCTGACCATTGGATCATCCCCAGGTTTTTGTATAACAGGGGAAGAAAGCCACCAGATCCTGTCCCCACAGCCCATCACATGCCTCCCATTCAGTGAATTTGCATTTCAGCACAAACTTTTCCCGCAGGCAGCTTTTACAAAGGGCTTCACTGCCATGAAAAACTCCGCTCAAAGGCTGAAAAGGACTAAAACCCCAAGCTGGCTTTCTCTGTTTCTGAATTTTAATCAGTCAAATTTTAAGTCCATGCACCTCTGAGGCTGATAGTAATTTAACAGCACTATGAACAGCATTCCCCAGCATCCTGGTACCCACCTTGCTCTTCCCCAGATGCTTTTGTCTTTCTGTGCAGACTGACAGGTGCTGTGCTTTCACCAGCTACCTCACCATTAACTGCTCTTTGCCCCTCAGGTTTGACTGTTTGCTTTTGCCTGCATCAAGACAGAACCTTTATTGTTATATCCATTGAAAAAAAAATAAGAAAGAACTGACAGGCACTACTTGGATGATTGTTTTTCTGGTTATGCAGCATTTTACAGCCGTCTGCTTCAAAGGCCAAGACAGGAGAGGCATCTCTATTAGTTGCTGTTAGCAGATTTATCATGAGCTGCAAGCTCCTTGTGAAGGTGTCAGTAGGAGATCACTCAAATAAATATCTGTCAGGACACCCAAATATCTCTTTGAAATGGGCAAAAATGTGTGCATCAGCTTTACACAGACCCCTCTTCAGAAAAAAACATATAAGAGCTTTGCTAATCTGTAGGTTTTACGTGCTGCTCTGCAGAATGCGAACAGCTGGCTCTCTGCACCTCTTCACACATGGTTTAGGGGAAGAGGCATCATTGTCCCATCAAATCTAACCTAAGTACAACAAGTGTTACTATCTAAACCATAGAGTTTTAGACAAATACTGGCACCTCAGAACCTAGGAAGATAACAATTTTTGGGTAATCTTTAACTAGTATCCTCAATGACACTGACAAGATTTATTCTATTATGTAAATCTCTGAGTAGAAAAGCAACCCACATTTCCCTATTTGCTTCTTTGAGACTCTCCTGACACACCAAGGTACCCAACGATTGCCAAGATGTAAGAGAGAGGCTGAATTTCTTCTGCTGCCTCTCAGAGATGAGTTAGTCCCATGGCCACTGAATATTTGATTGGATATATTAACAGATAGGAGTCAGACCTTGCTTCAGTTTTCACATATTCCTGTCTATCAGACAGACAACTCTTTGGAAACAACTGTTTTCTGCTTTTTCTATGTTACCTCTTGTTATTTCTTTCTTTGCTATATAGATCTCACGCACAGGATTCACCTGTATTGGAAATGACAAGACTGTCTCTACTGTGTTTCTCACAGAGTTGCCTGACACAGTAAAACTAATGTATTATTTTACATTAATTACATTCATATTTACCTGAAAACCACAGAGAAAAGATCTTTCTTCATTCTATATGAAGGTTCCCCCCCACTGCTAGCAAATCTTTCCCACGGCCCATGGTATAGTGAGAGATGATGTTAATGGCATGTTTCTGGCTGTGAAACACTATTACAAATTTTATCCAGTAACCCCCATGGTCCAATTCCAATTGCTTACTTTTTGCTCCCATTGTTTAATAGGTTTTCTAGTATTGGAGTGGGAGACGGTGGTATTCACTCCAGCTGTGAAAAATCTTTAGCGAGCCTTCACAAGCATTTTTAGAGTTAAACTGTTCTTCTGAGATTCATGAAAAAGGCCTTCTACATGTGGCAATTGACAGTAGGATTCCCTGAGAGCACATTGCTCAGACACAAGTTTATCTGTAACTCCCTTTGGCCCTCAAGACAGAGGTATCGGCTGCACATGTGTCTCCAGCAAGCACTGAAAGGGTAATCGGCACCTTGCACAGGTAGAAAAAGTGAAGATGTTGTGATGTTCCTAATTCTCAGAGCTCAGAGAAGCGTAAGCTCCAGTTTGCCAACTCTTCTGCCTGTAGGACCCTGTGTAGTGCTACTGACTTAAATTTTCATGACACCTACACTCAATATTAAGTATTTGCAACAGCACAGATGCCATTGAAACAGGAGAAAGAGGGAAGTTTGTCCATAATGAAACCCCGTCCAGAGAACGGTCTTTTTTTAAGTATAAGCAGAATTAACATGAGTTGTTTCCAACATTTGAATTTCATGAACAGTGTTTCAAGCATTGCAAGCTTCCTGACATGAAGACCCATCTCTTTAAGTTTTACCCTGAAAAACAATATTCAAGATTTCCAAGCAATTGCAGAAGGCAGTGAGAAATGGGGGCAAAAAATGCGGATGGAAAATGTATCTCCATCAGAGTATACAGAGCTACATTATAGAGCTTTGATTTGGGTCTGAACATGTTGATATGACTCTGGACAGAGCTCCATGCTGTCAAAAAAGTCAGATGAGACCCAGGAATATGGATATCTGCCCTAGTTCTCTTCTCTGGCTAATTAGTCCTCCAATTAATTAGCCTTGTTGAAATATTTGTCCTGATGGGACAGATGCCTGTTGTTCTGGAGTCAGAAAGTTTGGCACGGGACGGCCACAATGTTTTGGCTTCACAAGCTGAGAGCCAGGTCACATTTTTGCTGTACTTTCTATACTTTAATCCCCCTATAGAATTGAATTAAAGAAACAAGCCAGGAATAGGGAACACCAGGGTAATGGGACACTAATGACTCCAGTCACCAAAGGGTGAACAACCTCTCTGAACATTTTATTTCAAAATATTAAGATTCTGTAAGTCCAGTTTTCCACAGTATTCACTGGATATTTGATTCAGGCCTGTTCTCATTGCAGGGAGCATTTTTCCTGCTACAAGGGCTATAGCAGGTGCCTGGTAGCATCAGGGTAGTCTGAGAAATTCCAACATTATGCGATAGACTAAAGAAATAAAAGGAAAATACATACAACCTTTTCTGAAACAGAGGAATGTTTTGTGCTCCTGAAATAATTTTCAACAACAAAGGCTCAACCTCTGACATCAGGATGGATAGTCTAAGTTGAACAGATCCAGTGTAGCAGTAGAAGCCTCTTATTTTCTTCTGTAGAGTTACAATTAACAGGGAAGATGGCCAGAAATAATGGAGTTATACAGTGCCCCTCACCTGATCCATCTGCCATCAATGCCTGTCACTGCTTATTATGGTCATGTCAACCAGGATGTGCCTGAGACAACTGTCCTAAAATTCTCCAGGATCAAAGCACTGTTTTTTTTCTACTGTAAGATCATTTCCATGATGGAAATACCATCTGCAAAACATTTTCATGAAAAACAGCATCAAAAGACAAGCTCTGCAGGATCTAAAGCTGCTTTGGAATTCTATTTATACTTTTATTCCTACAGGTACTGCAACAAGCAATCGGAAACTGTGGCCGCAAAGCCTACACTTCTCTCAAAGTGATCCCCCTCCTCTAGGCATCTTACAACTGCTAACAAACTACTATCTTTAACAGAGGGAACACATTGGCCCACTGTCTTTGCACCTACTCATGGCTTCAGGAAGCAGCCAACACAGCACAATATTTGTAATAAGGCAGAGATCAAGTGAAATGCAGATTATAAAATGGTGCAACCTAGAGAAACCTGGTTGAGTTGATGATGTCCCTGCTCATGGAATGAGGGTTGGACTAGATGACTTTTAGAGGTCTATTCCAACCCAAACTATTCTATAATTCTACAACTCTATGCCAATGTGAAGAGGGACTGTCAATTCAGTCCTTATCATAGGCTTGAGGCCCTGCACTCTGTCTTATTTCCACCCTTTCCTGTTCCCCTAAAGCTCTAAAGTAGGTTCAGGTTCTCCAGAAACACTGCAGTGAGTCCTGAGCCCAAATTATCAAGTATCATAGTCCTCTATACATTGGGTACCCCAGGGAAATTCCCTATAAACATAGGGCAAGACACAGAGGCTTGCTCCATCTGACTGCCAGCAAGCTGTCACCTCATCCAAAAACTGGGAAATCAGATCACAATCTCAGCTACACCATCGTTTACGCTAGAGATCACATCTCAGTTCACACCAGCAAAAAAGATCAGGAGCACAGACCAAAAGACCAAATCCCCAACCTTCTCTCCAACTCCCTCTCCTTCACCTCAGCTAACACCTGACATTCCCATTGTCTGCAAGACACAGCTGATGTGACTGGGATTATAAACATAAAGAAGGAAAATTAGTTACAGCTGGAGCAATTGTCAGGCAGGAAGATAATTGAAAGCCAGCAAAACGATCAACTGTTTAATTGCTTACATTAAAGAAATGAATTGACAGCAATCAAGCCAACCTATAAAAGGTACCAAAAAAATGACAAGCGAGAAAATAGGTTAATTTTCATATAGAACAAGTAAAAACAAACTTGGAAAAATTGAAAACCCAAGCTTGTGTTGTTTATAAACCTTAATCAATTTAAAACTCATTTTCAGCATATTAAACTTTACTATTTAATGTTTCCCAATGAATTCTGCCTGTGGCATTGTTCATCAGTCTCGCTGAAGCCTTGTGCAGTTAAAAAAGGTAATTCATCAGCATTACCCCTGCCAAGTGCACTTAAATCAGGAGGCAGTCCCCAAAACCATGAAGGAGGAAGAACTGTGAGATTTTTAAAGGGGATTTTTCCTGTTTGGGGGACTGCTGATTTCCTGAGGAGCTTTTTTTTAGAGAAGGGAAAACTACTGAGCTCTTACATTTTTTTTTTCAAACCTTGTACTTTGGTCTTGGTACCAAATCTTCGCATAGAAGTAAAAGCAAAATAGGGTGTAGGGGAAAAGATGCTTGTTAGATTTGGTCAATACACTGAGTCTCCAACCCACCATATCACCTAGAACTGTTAGTATTTTCTCCAATACTGCTCTAACAAAACACTTTCGAACACAAAATAATGCCTCCTGAAATATTTAGACCCAAATCTGAGGTGAGTGGGGATATGACCTCTATTGTACCAATATATGATACAGTTTTGGAAGATGTGTGATGATGAAGGAATGGGAAGAGAACTACTCCAGAATGGATCCTTGATGTTTCACACTTCATTTTTACAAAAGCAGTATTTTTTCACACTTATATGAAACAGTTAAAAGATTTTATTTTGAAAGGAGAAGACAGATTGTATAGCATTTTTTTTTTCCCTATCATCAATTTTTAATGTAATGATAAAAATCTGACTTTGTAAGTGTAATGTTCAAAAAAAGAAAGAGAATAAAAATAGCTCAATCCAAGGGCTCAGTTACTGGCTGCCGAATGACTGAGCATAGACAGAATGAAGTGTCACCCACCTAATTATTACCCTAACATTGCTGACCTTCATCCCCTGAAACCGAGTTATGAAAGTCTTACATAAAATCAATATTTTTATAAAAGCTGTCTGATTTTTTTGGTTTCCCTCATGTTTTCATTCCCACATTCTTCTTGCTGAAAACTCATTGTCCAGATATTCAGTTTCCAGGTTGCAAATCAGTCGCTCAGGGTTTAAGTGAAACAACGTCCCACTACAGGTACACTGAGATTTCAAAGAACTGCACAGCGATAGCAGGGACTGAAACCCAACGGCCTTTCTGAAAATGTACAATCATCTCATGTGAGCTGAAGGAAGATCAGATGATCTTGTTTTTCCCAACCTTAGTGACAAAATGCACGACTGTGGTATCTGGATTTTGACTCCAGGGAGGTCCCAAAGGAGGGCCACCAAGCCAATCAAAGGACTGGAAGACAAACCTTCTGAGGCAATTCTCAAGAGAGGAAATGTTGAAAACCATACCACCTTGATTAGGTTCATTATTTTTTTACAAAACCAAAACCAACTTCATTTTCTGCTGTAGTATATTACTTGATAGATGAGAAATACCAAAGCAGTAAGTAAAAGGTGTTTCCAAAGGAAAAAACAAACAAACAAAAAAACCAACCAAACAAACAAACAAAAAAAAACCCACAAAAAACAAAAAAAAAACAAAAAAAAACAAAACAACAACCAACCAACCAAACAAACAAACAAAAAAAAATTCCCTCTGGAAAGTTAAGCTTAATGATTACTAAAATTCTGGGAACACAAGACTAAGAGGAATTATGTGTAACTCTAACAGCAGGTACCAGTTAGCAGAGATTAAGTAAAGGACTACGAAGTATTGACTCCATTCTGACATGCCATAGGATGATATATCTCTCTGTAGAGCAGTCCCAGGTGCCTTAGTACATAGGACCAAACACCCAACACACTTCAATGTGCTACAGTAAAACAGACCAAGGGTGTCCCATACGAACTCACATTTCTCTGTCCATTTTCTGAACCCTCACATTAGAAGAGTCATCCAGCATCTGCCCAGCAAGTGATTTGTGCAGAAAAGTCAATGAACCCAGAACTTGCCAGAGTCACTGCACATTGACATATACAAGTCATTGGCCTGCAGTTTCAGGTTATATTAAGTGTTTCCTAGTTTTGTCTCTGATCAAGTGACCAGATGACAAGAAAGCCTAGAAAAAATGGCTTACTTCTCCTTTTCCTGCCAGGGAAAAATTACTGGGTAGAAAAAGATGCTATCTTCTTGGAAACCTGGGTCTAGAATAGTCCCAAATTAATCACCACTGCAGAAGAAGACATAAAAGTCACCCAAATAATCAACTTTATTTGCCAATTGGACCCAGAGGGAATTATTTTCTGAATTCATCCTTCTATGTTTTATTGACAGCTATAGTTATGATCCTTATAATGGCTTTATAATTCCCTGCCTTGCTCTAAGACATAGTATATGGTGAGAGAAATCAATGAAGCAAAAGACACGCAATATCAGCCTTCAAATGTGCTGTTTATAAAATCCTTTTAAAAGAGAAAATAAAAGAACCATTTTAATAAATTAAAAAAACCTGATGCGCAGCTTGCTGGATCACAGGTTGAATCAAGATGGTTGACATGTCACACTGTAACTACTTCCCAGTGAATTATGACATAATTTTCAGATTTGCCCTTCTTACTGGCATTGATGCATTCAGGCAAAATGATATATCAATCAGCCTTTAGGATGTAAATGCCTGTTATGAGTCAATCCTCTGAGGCTCTCAGCTTCCCCCATCTCATAAGAATCTCAGCGGTGATTTGTAGTCATTTGAGTATTTTATAATGCTTCACCTCTTTCAAATTGATTAGCACCTAAAAACAGAGCCCTTGCTCTGTTTCCCATCTCCCACATTATTGGTATAGGACAAGTGTGTCTTACTCTATTATCTTCTTACTCCCAAACTAATGCCAGCTTTTCATAATTAAATATGGACAGAATCCCATATTGCACCACACATCTAACAGGTTTATGGGCTATTTTCTCCCTGGTTCATTTTCAGGCCCTGTATAACTCTCCCAAAGAGTTGCTCCTAGGCAGAAGGACTGCATCAATGAGCGAGGGAAGAGCTACTGATTTCATCTACCTGGACTTCTGTAAGGCCTTTGATAAAGTCCTTCACAATATTTTCACCTCTAAATTGGAGAGGCATGGGTGTGATAGCTGGATTGTTAGAGGATGAGGAATTGGCTAGATGGCCACATCCCAAGAGTTACAGTCAATGGTTCAATGTCTGAGTTGAAACCACTAAAAAGTGGTGTCCCTCAAGTGTCCATACCTTGACCAATACCGTTTAGTACCTTCATCAGTGACATAGATGGTGAGATTTAGTGCACCCTCAGGAAGTTTGCAGATGACTTCAAGAGAGGTGGTGCAGTTGATACATTAAAGGGAAAAAAATACCATCCAGAGAGACTTTGACAGTCTTAAGGAGTGAGCCCCTGACAACTTTGTGAAGTTCAACAAGGCCAAGTGCAAGGTCCTGCACCTGGGTCAGGCCAATCCCCGGTATCATTAATGGGTTGTGAGCAGCCCTGCAGAGAAGGACTTGGGGATCGTGGGGGATGAAAAATTGACATGAACCAGCAATGTGCATTTGCAGGGCAGAAAGCCAAGTGTATCCTGGGCTTAGTCAAAAGAACTGTGGCCAGCAGGTCAATGGAGGTGATTTTTTTCCCTCTTCTCCACTCACAAGAGACCCCACCTAGATTGCTATGTCCAATGCTGGGATTCCCTGTGCAAGAAAGACCTGTTAGAGCAGAAAGGGCCACAAAAATGATCAAAGAACTGGAACACATCTCCTGTGAAGAAAGGCTGAGAGCATTGGGGGTGTTCAGCCTGGAGAAGAGAAGGCTCCATAAAGACCTTATTGTAGCCTTTCAATACTTAAAGGGGGCTTATAAGAAAGATAGGGACAAACTTTTTAACAGACATGCAGTGACTGAACAAGGGATGATGGTTTTAAACTAAAAGAGAGTAGATTTAGATTGGACTTAAGGAATACATTTTTTATGACGAGGGTGGTGAGATACTGGAACAAGTTGCCTAGGTGTGCATGTCTCATCCCTGGAAACATTCAAGGCCAGGTTGGAAGGGGCTTTGAGTAACCTCATCTAGTGAAAGATGTCCCTGCTCATTGCAGGGGATTGAACTAGTGCAGAAGCTCCCTTCCAACCTAAACCATTCTAGGATTCTGTGGTATCTTATCAAAATATTAATGAGACCCAGAGAAAGGGAAGTCAGATAATATATGGCTATATAACCTATGATATATAAGAGATTTATATGAAAATTACTTGTACTGTGTTGCTGGATAATATATTCAAGACAAGTGCTGGCCACACAACTCACATGTTATCTCAAGCAAAATGACAGAGGATGTCAAGTAAATGATACACTCTTACTAAGGAATAGATCACTTAAATAAAATAGGCTTTAAAATATTTTGAAGTGGTGACAGTCAAAAGGAAATGTATGGCCCCCCAAAGACTGAATTGTCATATTTCACAATGCCTGAAAAAAACACCAGTTTTCACAAACCTTTCCTTGCTTACATCAGGTTGTTGGAACTATAATATTGCAGCAAGTGGGTACTTATCCGAAAACAAACACACTGCAACCCAAAATTCAGGACCCAAATTTGAAATGATGTGAAAAGATCGCAAAGATCTAAAAAGCAATCATATGGGTTCTAAGTTACAGCCATCAACTCTTCATTGCAACAACTTTTTCTCATGCTAAAATGTTTTGGGTTTGGGTCAAAATTATTTGAAGGGTTTATTTTAGTTTAAAAAAATACTAAACAGAAATTATTTTATGTAGCCTGGTTGTTTGGTTTTGGTGTTTAGGTCATCTCTTAAAAATTTTGTGGGAAGAAATAACTAAAAAAAAGATGGTTGCTCGTGGTTGATAAAGAAAGATCTGAGTTTTGTTCATGATTAGGTGGTCTTACAAAGAAATAAGCTACCAGTGTCAAATGAGACCATTCAGAATCCCATTATACCTAATTAAAATCCTTTTTTTCCTAGGATTAATAGAAGTTCTGAGTGTGAATAACTTTGCTTAAGCAGATTCACAAATCTGGCTGCAGTAAATTACAGATGAGACCTCCCAGGAGCAGAACAAACCCCATCAAGACTCTCATAAACAAAATGCCAGCATCTGGAGCCAGAGAGAAAAGCACAGTCAGGATAGAGAGAAGAATTGCAGACCTGGGATTAGACTATACATCAACACCATCTAAGGAGAAAGAAAAGCTCTTTATTTATTGCTTACCAGCCTCCAGGGCATAAGTGTCACTCAGCATTAGCATTCACCTTTATAACTGTGTTTTGATTTACAGCTCCACTCCAGCACAGACAAAGCAGCCAACTATGTGTCCATGAGAACATGCATGCATTGAGTATATCCCAGCTGCTTTCTCTTCCCTCTCATACAGATTACACACAAACAGTTTCTCTTGGCCTGAGCCTGAAATAGAGGTTGTGAGAGATGGGATCTGATCTGCATTATTATACAAGTGACAAAAGAATATTATGTTATACAGTAATTTATGTTTACATCAGTTGAAAGGTTAGGAGATATTAGGCACAAAGGTGTTATTTCACGTTAGTCATAGCTGTACAGATGCTTTGCAAGCCAGGAGCTAACATCTAAAATGCACCAAGACCACTGAGGTGACAAACTCTCTGTGCTCTGCTGTCTATACTGACCAGATCTATGACTACTTAGATGTATCAGACCAAATTCTATCCTTTTTGTCAAACCTGGGCTATTCCACTTCTCAAATGCAATCAGATCTTCTCCTCTCTCTGGTGGACTCTATTGTTTCTTGATATTTAAATTTTCATGTTTTTTTTCACAGTGGTACCCCCGAGATCAGCTGTGGATGCTGAGTACTTCTCAGAGCCAGCCTTCACATAAGGTTGGATGCTCAGGTGTTGCTAATCGCAATGGTTGGCTCTTGACTGCTCAGGAGTTCACTTAATGTCTTAAAGCCCACACTGTTAAGCCCTGCTCATCAGTACCATCTGTGCTTCTGGCCCCGTTTTTACAAGGTATGTTAATATTCTCAGGCCAAAATACATAAAATATTTGAGGTATTAAACCAATTCAGTGTTTGACTAAGATTCTGCAAGCAAGCACTGTTTATAGTCTTGCAGGTATCCACATCACAGATCTGCATTACTGGCGATGGATGGATGCAAACCTGGCATGGACTTCTGCTAAGATGGTCCCATGCAGAAATAGCTAAGGCTAAAATGTCAGTTTAGCTGCTCAGATGCTAAATACAGTGCTCTGACTTTTGCTGTCTGAATTCAAAAGAGCATCCATGTGAAAGAACAGGCATTGCATTGACCTCTGAAAACCAGTCCCAAAGGGCTTTGACAGGCTTACTGCAGATGGTAGCTCAAGGTTTCTTTTCTAGCTGACAAATCACCCATAAGAATGGAACCAAGGAAATTTTTCAGTACTTTTTTTAACTTCCTTCAGTTTCATATTTATTTTGTTCAGAACAGGAGAGGTTGAAAAGTTTCACTTCTACCATCAGACAAGAAAAGAGTTCCAATCAGGCTGTTATAATCATGCAAATCAAAGTCAACTCTCCACATAGGAAAGCATTCTCCTTTGGTTTCAAATAATATTAAGCTAATCATTGAGGGAAGCATCTTTAAACAAGTACTCATTGGATCTGACACCTTTGATCTAATCCGTTTTCCCTCCCACTTGGCCCTGAATAGGCAGCTCCTCAGCACTTCAGAAACTCCCATGCACAATGATCCATGCATTACGTGCTATTCACCAACACCAAGAGTCTCACAGAAGGGCAAACTTTATCACTCCCTAGGGAGGAATGAAAGGTGATTCAGAGGACAGACTGT
Source organism: Nesoenas mayeri (assembly GCF_963082525.1). Taxonomy (NCBI): domain Eukaryota; kingdom Metazoa; phylum Chordata; class Aves; order Columbiformes; family Columbidae; genus Nesoenas; species Nesoenas mayeri. Next base: position 5,135,418 of record NC_137543.1, read on the forward strand.
AGCAAAGGTTTTGTGCATGGAGAGGCTGGAGAGAATTACTGCTAAGATTTTATTAGCATGCATAAACACTATGACGTTTTTGATGCCTCAGGCTATAGAAGTGAAATCATTTCAATGAAGACCGTATTTCTTTCCATCTTTCCATTGGTCCTGTACCACATTGAGCAATCCATCTTGCTCACATATCCTATATAGTGACATATATATTTTTATTTCTTTGCTTCTTGGAAATAATGTTTAACCTTTTGAGCACTGCAAGTGATTTGAGCTGTGAGAGCAAGCACTTTGCAGCTTCTGCTTTCCAACATGTTCCTGGTAGAGGGTATGAATCATACTATCAAATGCAATGAGTGAAGGTTGAAAGAAAATACCAGCTAAATAGTCAGGACTATTCCATATGTGTGTATTCATTGTGGCTAGATAAAAGTGTCATAGAATCATTTTGGTTAGAAGAGACCCTCAGGATTATCAAGTCCAACCACTAACCGAACTCAGGTATTAAACCATGTCCCTAAGACCCTCATCTACTTTTCTTTTAAACCCCTCCAGGGATGGTGACTCCACCACTCCCCTGGGCAGCCTGTTCCAATGCCTGACAACCCTTTCCATGAAGACATTTTTCCTAATATCCATCTGAACCACCCCTGGTGCAACTTGAGGCCATTTCCTCTTGTTCTGTTGCTTGTTACCTGGGAGAAGAGACCAACCCCCTCCACGCTCCAAGCTCCTTTCAGGCAGTTCAGAGATCAGAAGGTCTCCCCTCAGCTCCTGTTCTCCGGGCTGAACCCCCCAGGTCCCTCAGCTGCTCCTCACCAGATTTGTGCTCCATGAACAGGTGGAGGACAACCATGTATAGCACCATCAGATACCAAATTTCTGAAAGCTGCTACATGATCCTGCTGCTCGACTGATGCCAGCAGTGACCTACTACACAAAAGCAGCAGGGTCTGGATGGCTGGAGATGAGTGGCAGAAGAGTAACAGGGGGTATGGATTACAGACACTTTTCAGCCGTAGCAAATGTGTGTTTGCTCACAGACATAGCAATGCTGATGTTTTTGTCACCCAAATGTCATTCAAATGAAAGATGTGCCAGTAATTCTTCACTTTGAAACAGTTGCAAACTCATAAATCTAGATGCTTAGCAACAGGAAGGAAAAACATCACATTCTGTGTTGCTGAGGGTTCAAAACACATTTAAGAAACAAGGAAATGATTGTAATTGAAAAATTATGTAATAATTATTATATTCCTTTTTAAGTTCATGAGCAAAAAAACAGTTATCTGAAATTTTGCTTCAGTTTTAAATTGATGCTAAATATCTCTGCACACAATACTTGTGTGAAGAAAACTGCAAAACTGAATCCACTCTCAGCCTCCATTCAGCCGATTCAGTCATGTGGTGCAGTTTCTCTTTAACTGAATGATTTATGTAACTATGAAGCCCTCTGTGAATTTTACAATTGAATATATCATTGATGACTGTCTCCAATGAAGCCTGAAGCTTAGAATTAAAAAATTATTAGTATTTTCATTAGGAAAGTTCAAGAGCTCAGGTATTGAAAAAGACCAAATCCCAGAGTCCCTAGCAGGCTTGTGCTGAAAATTTTTCTGCAATTATTCAGAATTTTCTCTTCGCTATGGATTATTTAAATAAAATCATTCCCCAGACACAAAATTTCAAGGCCAGAAGAAACCATTGCAGTCATTCAACCTGATCTACTTTTTAATGCAGACCACAGTCGCACCTTTACCTTCTCACTGGTCTTTCCAGTTGGGCCATTAGTACACCCTAGACTCCCATCCTCTGCAATATCTCCCCTGATATAACGTGCAGCCCATCCTAATATCTACAGCAATGCCCTGTGTGTTTTACTGTCTCACCTCAGATGACGTGCTTTCTGTCTACATTTTATTTTACAATTTGGGATTTTTTATTCAACAGTTCTCAGCCCTGTTTTGCACCCTTATTTTCCCAATCAGACAGGTTTTTCTGTCAATGAAGGATTATGTGGTTGCACTGGACTAGGATATAATGTACATTTTTAACCACTAATAGTAACACAAAAATAATCTATAATTTAATAAAAGTCCACCGAGGTACCTTCACCAGAAGCAGCTGGTACTCAGATAATGCCACAAATACTACTGGTAAAGGGTGACCCATTGATTATTTACTGTTCTTTGGCATAATCCTCAAATGAACAGTAAAAAAGGAATGTAAAAATTTGTTCTTACAGAAAAAGTTACCTAAATTATCAGTTTAGACCCTATGTGGCTGCATGACAGGGAAGTGAAGTCATTTTCCAGCTTATTTAGGGTACCAAAAGCTCAGGCTAAGACTGAGCCTGTGTCAGGTTTCATGGGGGAGTGAACTGTTCATTCATCTTGATGCACAGACATGGTCATACTCTAATGAAAATCTTATCACAGCTTGTGGTTTTTTCTTTTTAATTTGTTTGAATTTGTTTCTACCACCAGCCCCAAAACTCTGCATTTTGCTGAATCATTTCCATCTAAAAAAAATTATATATATATATGTAACAAAAAATTCCACTGTTAAAAATGTCTTAAGCCAGAGAACAGTATCTAAAATAATTAAGAAAAAAAAGAAAAAAAAAAAAAAAAAGAAAAAGGAAAAAAGAAACAAACAAACAAACAAAACAAACAAACAAGCAAACAAAAATAAAATAAAAAAAAAAACAAACAAAAAACAAGCCATCAAACAAACAAAAAACCCCAAACCAGACCAAAATCAAAATCAAACTAGAATAACTGTACAAAAAATGGGGTTTGAATAGCTTTGAATGGGCTTTGATCATCTTTGCCTATTGAACCCTTTGTGCTGCTAACTTTATTGACTTACAATACAATGAGAAGCCTTCAAAACCATGAGAAATTAAAGGGTCAGCTCCTCTGGTCTCCAATGATGTTTCCATTTTACCTTTAAGGCTACAGTCTTTACACTGCTTTTTTTGGTTGTTTGGTTTGGTTCAGTTTGGTTTGGTTTGGTTTTGTTGGGGTTTTTGGTGTGTTTTTTTGTGAGTTTTGTTGTTGGTGGTGGTGGTTTTGTTTAATCTTGAGGGATCCCCAAATGCCTGACAGAATGTATATAGTAGGTAAGTACCTTTAGGTCGTTGCTTTTTTGAGGCCCTCAAAACCATCTAGAGGACACTGGGATGAAACAGTCAGCACCAGTTTCCATCAATAAATTCTTAGTAAACATTTTTGGGTCTGGGGGCTTCACTGACTGTCTTGAAGTGCTCCTGTAGAAATGCAGACTCTAATTAAAGCTGATTGTCCTAGCCAACAGGGAAGGGGTTTGCTGCCTTTTCCCACATCTCTCTATAAGCTAAATTCCTCAGGCTGGGTTCATCCTAGATTCCACGTCTTCTCCTGTCCTGGTTGACTGCTCTTGCTGCAGTACAAAAGCTGGGAAACAGCAGCAGTATTTTTCCTCATGACACATAAGTTTTCAGTCTTCCCTGAGAGTATTTAGGTGTAAATATTTGTGTAGATGAGGTTCTTAGCAACATGATTTAGAGGTGGACTTGGCAGTGTTAGGTTAATAGTTGGACTTGATAATCTGAAAGGCCTTTTTGAACCAAAATGATTCTGATTCTATTACTGTAATTCAGATGCCTGTCTGCTTATAAACACACCTGCAGCCTGGAATTGTCTTAATATACATGATTCATACATGATTGTGCTGTTCTTGTACACTAACTTAGGCCATTGGCCAGAGCAGTAGCTAGAAAAACAGCTCAAATGGACAAAAACAGCTTGAGAGGACATCAGATTAAGGAAAGAAATGCAAAAATCTCGTGACCTGGAGAGACAAACTCATCTTCTCCAATTGCCTTCTCAAGATCCCTCAAGTTTCTTTAGATATCTGTCATATTTTATTTTCTTGGATGATGCTGCAGATATTCTTCTGACCTTTAGAAAAGTTTGGTCTATAAATGCAATCAGCATCAAAACTTCTAATTTACTTGACCCCTATGAATGCCAGCACAAAGAAGAAAAAAAGCAGAGCTTACCACAATTACTTGCCCAATCTTCAGTGAAAACACTAAAGAATTCACATAATGGCTTTTATGCTCAGAAAAGGAAATTAATCATTCTCTCTCCACCCCTTTCAAAACAACGATGCTTCATTGGGATGGCCTGAGCCAACAGAATCCAATATCAGGAAGACTTATTGCATTTTCACTTCATCATTCATGTCATTGAGAGACAATTATGGTATAAATAAGTCCAGAGATTAGTTTGGAACTGATAACTGATTATAAAAGTACCACAGCACTCTTTAGACTTTAACACTTTCTATCAACAAAAGAAAGGAAAAAAAAAAAAAAAAAAAAAAAAAAGGGAAGAAAGGAAAAAAATATATAACACTGTTTTATTGTTTATTATTATTTCTGTAGCAACAACTGTCTCAAGATTCCAGCTGGGAAGAGAAGACTGTTCTGTTAAACAGATGGTAGAAGATCATCTCTGCTTTTTAAAGTGTGATGGGAAATGTATTATATTTTATCCACAAAGCAGAATAAGAACATGAGATCTCAGTGCAGCACAACAGCTGTAGTTGCACTGCAAATGGAAATCTTTTAACTTCATGTCCCTCTCTTCTTCTTTAGCCTCTTCTTCCTTATCCTCCCCTTTATCTTCACAAATAACCATCACTCCAACGTTTGCTACTGGCTGAAAACAGTCATGTAAGTTTTTGGGACTTAAATATCCTTTAAAGAAATCTTCAAAGCCTAGGAGCTCTTTTCAACAAAGAGAACAAATCAGTCTACAAAGTTTCCTCAAAGACTGATGGAGCCAGACTCTCCCTGGATAACAATTAGGCATGAGTTGGTGGCATCAACAGAACTTCACTGTTTTTTATCCCCTAGAAATGCAAACCTTTCTATAATTAGCTCTCAGTAAATCTTTCCTGGTATGTAATTAAGGCAACACATCCCTTGTTTACTGTCACTGGCAGAATTGTTTTGCAATCTGTTCATTATTGGGAGAAATTGCCATTTATACTTTTCTTCTTATTTTTCTGCACACACAAAAATATCTCATTTTTTCCACTAAGCATGGGGCCTGTCATATACTGATCCCACAACTATCTTCTGAGCTCAGCAACTCATTATTAGGAGTCTGTTAGGAAACTCTGAAGTAAGGACCGATGTCAGTGATTTTAGCGTTCCTTCCAGTTCTGTGATCTGAATATTCTCAAAGACACAAAAGTTACCCACTTCATTCAGAAGACCTGACTGTGCTTTGCCGATATATTATTGGATTTCGGAGGTCTTTTGTGTATCTAGTGTCCACTTTCCTGTAGCAAGCAGGAAGGAAGTTGCAGAAGCAGCACAGTCTGTTTGGTCCATGAAACAGCTTAAACTCTCCCCAAAATTCAAAAGAAAGGTTCATCTCATCCACTAGTTCATTGAAAAGCTCTGATACCCTCAAGTCACAACTGTATTAATAAATGAAATGTGTCCAGGACCATTTTCTGGCATTGCATAGTCCAGCTCCAAACAGCTGAACTCTCTTATGCTTCAAAATGAGGTAGCCACATTCAAACTCTTAATTGGGAATGATCTTTGGTTTATCAGAATAAGAAATGTCCAGATGCAGCCTCCTTGCCCACACTGAACATATTAATTCACTCCCTCTGCCCATTCCAAAGAAGTAACCCACCCACAGCACACATAATTAGGCCAATAATTAGGCTTAAGGTCAACTGTGGACAGCCACTATAGACACAGATCATATCAAGTATGGCCATTCTCTTCACACAGTCCTCCAGCACTTTCCCATCAGGCTTTATGACCTCACATGCTGTACAAACATACCCAGGGGACACACACCTTGGGATCCTTGTAGAACACTACACCTTTGGCTGCAACAATATGTAGCAACAAGAATTGTATGCCATGGTACCTGAGTTGCCACAGAGGGCACGAAGGAGGTTCTAAGCAATGCAGAGGTGAGTCAAGCTTCACCAGTTGGCCCAGGAAACATCATACTCCCTCTGGGATAGCCCATGCAAACTCTCTAGATATCATGTTGGATGGCTTGCTCAGTGTGTCAAGATGCATTTGCAGTGCAGATATTTTTCTGAAGCTGAGCATCTAAGGTCATAATTCCTCACATAGTGGGGTAGCAGGGTGATCAACAGAGTGCTGTCAGTGCCTTTTCCCTCATGGTTTAGAAAGCATCAGGGGAAGACCTGAATTATTCTGAATGGTACCCAAGTCCACACCAGCTTGAGCACCTCTGCACAGGGAACTGCTGGAGAGAGTCCAGCACAGAGCAACAAAGATGCTGAAGGGAGTGGAGCATCTCCCGTGTGAGGAAAGGCTGAGGGAGCTGGGGCTCTTGAGCTTGGAGAAGAGGAGACTGAGGGGTGACCTCATTCATGGTTACAGATATATAAAGGGTGAGTGTCAGGAGGATGGAGCCAGGCTCTTCTCAATGACAACCAATGATAGGACAAGGGGAAATGGGTTCAGACTGGAACACAAAAGGTTCCACTTAAATTTGAGAAGAAACTTCTTCATGGTGAGGGTGGCAGAGCCTGGAACAGGCTGCCTAGGGAGGTTGTGGAGTCTCCTTCTCTGCAGACATTCAAAACCCACCTGGACACCTTCCTGTGTAACCTCATCTGGGTGTTCCTGCTCCATGGGGGGATTGGACTGGATGATCTTTTGAGGTCCCGTCCGATCCCTGACATTCTGTGATTTTGTGTGCACCACACCAGAGTCTGCAATGTGACACACTGTATTGGCCAGGTCACTAGTAAGCAGCAATGGCAGAATAATAAAATAGCATTCTAAAAGGACCAAGAATCCATCCTACATGAGCTATATGTGAAGGGACATCACATTTTCCCCTGGACTTTCCTATCTTGAATGAAGGGTTATGAAGTCATTACCTCCTTGGCAGGTGACAAAGTGCCTTCTATGTCACAGCATAGGTAATTATATGGAGCACATGGCAACTGTATATTTCTTTTGTTCTTATGTTACATTTGAATTCCATTAGGATGCAACTGCCTGTCCTGAAAATAACAAATAATGTCATTAGAGAGGCCCTGTGATTCAATCCCTTTCCCTCAGAGAGAAATCAAGCTAAAGTGGTTTCCTCTGCTTTCCCAAGATGATTAATATACATTGGAAGAGGCACTGGAGATGATCCCTTATGAGGCATGCCAATTAAGGCTGTGAGCAAGAAAATAAATTAAAAAATTGTCCCAAACTGAGCACTGCATGTATTATCATAATTTTTATAGTCTTGGCACCCTGCTGTCCATGTCACAGCCCCAGCATAGCCTGAAAGGCTGAAAGGCTGCTTGCATAGGGTAATATTCCTTATTTCTTATAATGATATCAGTTTACTTGTGTAACAGCCTCGCTGACTTCTTTTCAGTTTTATTTAAACTGCTTAGAAAGTAACATAAAGTAAACCAGAAAGAGGAATGCTGTTCTTAATTAGGATAAGAGTATTTGAGTGGGAAGGAGTATGTATGGAATTAATCTGCTTACTAATCACTCCCTACATCAAACCAGTGTAAATGAATAGACAGCTTTTTGGATCACTTCAGCCCACCTACCCAAAAGGTGATATTTAAGTCAAAATGCAGACCTTTGTGGAATTCTGTCACAACACAACCTTACTGCTGCCAGCAGTTGGAAGAAGTATTTGGGCTTTCAAAGCACAAATGCACACTTTATTCTGCCACTTCTGATGGGACAAGCTTAGGATAGAAAGATCTGAATGTGAGAAAAGCATCCAAGGATGGCAATGCTTTAAAGTGAGGAGCATCCAAACTCATCCATCAGTACTTCTAACGGATGAGTGACTTCTAAACTGGAGACTTGCAAGACTCAACAACAGATCAGACAGTCAAAATTAGAAGAGGCTTAGCTAAGCCACCGTAACTTCAGCCTGAGACAATGCCAGGCCAGTGCAATGACTGTTCTTCTATTCTTACAAATAGCCTGGCTTAGCCAGTCGAAACAGCAAATGTAGTTGATCAAGCACATTGTGTTGATAGGGGTAAAACTGTTCAGAACAAATTGACTTGCTGTGGCCCAAGTGATGAATGAGGAGATAAAGTGTCCATGAGCCTGATCTTACACCTCAGAAGTCAGTAGAAACATTCATAATGACAGGAAAGATACAAGATTGAACATTTCCTTAATACTGAAGTCTTCAGAGATTGTCCTACCCACAGTAGTTACAGCTATGCCTTTATATGCAAACAATTTTCCTTCTTTCAATGGAGAGAACTGAAAACTATTCTTAGTGCTGTAGGAATGTCCTGTATTGCAAGAAAGTCTCATGTTTACAGCCCTTTGCAGATTGAATAATTATTGTTGTGGACACTTGGAAATTGGTATCCAAACTACAGAGAATTATTTTTTAGATCTCTGCACTGCATGTTAAAATACATCCCACCCACAGAACAGGGGAGGAGGTTGAGTTTTTAGAAAAGAAAATGTCATGACTAGATGGTCTAGGGAAAATGCTTTAATTTACAAGTTCTACTCAATTCTCTTCAGTCCCACTCTTCGTGTCTTAATTTGACAGGTAACGTAGTGTTGCTAGCGGTGAAGTCACCCTAAGTGTACACAGTGTAACTGAAAGCTTGGTACTTGTTGCTAAAGAGAAAAGAGTGCTGTTACCTGTACGTGTTAAAAATAACAAGATAAATGTGTGAAGTGTAACAGAACTGATACTTGAGATGAGAACAGCTTTGACTACCTACTTTACAACCTAAATGATGGAGAGAAATGGAACAGCAGATGCCCCTTATACATCCCTTTATATAGATGGTGAAGGAAATACAGCCATATGTTATATTTTTAATTAGATTTTCTCAAACTGTGCATTCCCGTCAATAGTTTTGGTGGGAGGAAAGGAAATCATCTCCTTAAGGCTGTCATTGGCATTAGTCACAGTTCGTCTCTTTCTGCAGAGGCCAAAGACAAAGGAACTGGAAAGAAATTAGAGGCACCAGCACATTCTGGGTTCAAGGAACAAACACCTTGGAGTTCTCCTTGCTCTGCTGAACCTTTCTCCAAGTACTCCAGCAACAGCAGAAAATGAAAAAGCAGAAAAGGTACATAACTGCCATAAAGTGGGAATATGTAAAGGCATCTCACTGATGCTGGCACTTTGCAGGATGATGGTTTGTGCTCAACATGAAGATTGGATGGAAAGACCTATCATGGAGCAACACTATTTCCCAAACTGAAAGCATCTGAATTCCCCAAATTCTCAAAGGTATTTCAGGTGAAAAGCAGCTAATATGCTTTCCCTGCATAAACCATAGGACTTTGATTCATTGCTTCTGGCAAAATCATCTGCTCCAGGCTTTTAGTATTCAGCCCAGAATCACTTTTTAATACAAGAGATATGGACAATGAGTGCAGGGTGTTAAGGCTCAACACCTTGCACTCAGTTTTTGAGGTTACAGCATTGCACTTGTATATTTCATACCAATTGCTTAACTAGAGGAATGGTTTGAATACAGAGCACAGGGCTGGTTGTCAGAAGCAACACATTTCCTAAAGAGAGGTAAAAATGAAATGTCATTTAGATACCAAGAGAAAACGGCAGCAAAATCAGATAGTTCTGTTGTTATCTAACATTCATCAAAGGGATCAGTATACTTAATTGCTGGTATGAGAACTCCTTTATTATGTCATCTGGTATTGCGTGTTGGAAAGTACATATCAATTTAGAAATGTAGGCTCTGTTCATTTCAGAAGAAAAAAAATCCATAGACTTAAACTATATTGCATTAGCATCTTCATTCTGACATTTATGGCTCAGCAGACCCACTCTTTGCCTTACAGAAAGCCTACTTGAATACCCCTGCCCACCTGAAAGAGCCTGTCTACAGTCACAATCAGTTATGATCTAACCTACTTTATTTCTACTGAAAATATTTCCCCGGTACAAAGAGGCACACTTCTGCTCTTCCTTCTGAGAAATGCATCCCACTGTAATTTTATTGGCAGTTGTGTCTATAGGTTACATCAGATGCCAAATATGGGGTGATTTTAGAAAACAAAACATAATAAGGTGACCGTGAGTATGTTCTTCTGGGAGTTACTGCCATATCTTTGGGAAATCACTAGATGGATTAGATAATGATTCGTTTACATGGACAAGCTATTGTATAATAAGCTATAGCTTAAATTAAAACACAATAGCTGTTATGTAGCGATTCTAATAAACAGTCCTGCACCACTTTGGGAGTTCACATTCACTCTATCTAGTAGTAGAAAAAACAGCTAAACATCTAAATCATCTTTCATAGGAATCTTGCTCTCTCAGCTGATTTTCAAAGGAGCATAGGGCAAATGTGCATCCCTGGCAGACATCTCAATTAAGTGATTAACATCTCTATCTCTGTATGTTGATTAGTCAAGGCAGAATAGGACTGAATATACAAATTCCAAGTCTAGAATATTTTTTTTTTCCTCAAACATGAAGTTTTTGTTACCTGGAAGACACCTAAAACTTCCTCATACTTACAATAAGAAACTCATCTTCAGACCCTGCATGCAATTAGCTAATTAACTAATTTCTATCAATGCACTCTAATAAGTAGCTACTGTAGGAAGTTAAAAATTGTAAAAGAAGGTACAAGATTTGAAAGCATCCAGGAAAGAAGGAGGCAGAATAAATGATTCTGATAGCAGGTGAATTCCTTTTGGAAGCATGGAAAAAATAATCTTTAGTGTTATGGGGCCATGTGTCTTCTTTGGGCTTTTGACTAGGATGTTCTTTGTTTTTCACCTTCATTTCACACAGTCTTCCACAAGGAAGCTTAGTGTCCAAAAGTCTCTTCTTCATGTAGTCTCACTGTAGTACAGAGATCATAATGTTCCATTATGTATTACTCACTAACATAGCGCAGGTGGTGGTTTGAGTTTTTTCCTTCTAGCTCTCCTACATTTAATAACAACACTCTGAGATGAGAGTCTTCCAGGAAATGATACAATCATTTCAAAGTCCTCAGTGTGTTAAATCACTCTTTTTTGGATGTTTCATTTAATTTTTGAAGTCTGTAGAGTGGAGACCATGACCTTCTACCTGTCCATTTTAGGTCCTCCTGTCCTTTGTTGTATTTGTTGCCCAGGTGCAAGAGGACAGACCAAGTGACCTGTTTATTCTTTCCTGTCTTGCCATATTGTGGCTGTGAGCCTGTAAGACTTGTGAGGGTTCACTTGCCAAAACAGCAGAAATGTTATTTATTTTAAAAAATGTGTGTTTGACCCTTTTATAAAGGGAATTGAGCTTACTAAATGCCACATTAAATTACATAAGACAGAATATAGGTTTAGAGTATCACACAACTGTTCTTCTAACTCTATGGGAGAACAAATGGTGTGGTGAAAGAAATTGTCCTTGTGAGCTATGGAGAGTTTCCTGGGATTTGTAAGTCTGTGTTCATCATTAAAAGGAATTTACCTAGTGTTAAATGCATATATCTGCATATTCAGAGACAAAAGGAAAGGCAGAAATGAACAGCACTACATGTATCTTTAATGTTTATTGGCTTTGTTTCTCTAATGTATTTATAGTTGCTTCACTTGCAGCCTTTTTTTTTGAGTTTTGTAGGTAATTATGTTTAGGGATCCTTCCATCTTTCAGTGTCTATGTTGTCTTTCACCCTCATTTTGCCCATCATACAGTAGCAAACCCTAAGGCTAGTTTAAACCACATTTGATAGAGAAGAAAATGTTTCAAAGTTACAATGATCCTTTAAGTTTTGTGGAATTTTACATTTGGCCAAAAGGATGTATTAACACTACACACACTTTTGGGATTTGATCCATCTGACCTATTTTATACATCTACTGAGACATTTAAAATCCATGAGATATCTGGCCCTAGAGTACTTATTTCTTGCCAGGTAGTACAAAAAGAGCCTAGATAATTAGATCATAGAATCATTCAGGTTGGAAGGGACCTTCAAAGGTCACCCAGTGCCACCCCTGCCATGAGCAGGGACATCTTCACTAGCTCAGGCTGCTCAGAGCCCCGTCCAGCCCGGCCTAGGATATCTCCAGGGATGGGACACCCACCACCTCTCTAGGCAACCTGGGCCTGTATTTTACCATCCTCATTGTCTCCCCAGAGCCTTCTCTTCTCCAGGCTGAACAGCCACCAATTGCATTGACCGATCTCCATTAATCATAGCAGGAACTGAGACAGGCACATTTATGTGGCAATCTCAGACTGAATCATGTCCCTAGGGCTCCATTCTGTCGCCTAAAAATGGACTTTTTAGTGACATTTCACATGTCTCAATGTATCTGAGATACCTGCAGTTGCTGTGCCAGTCTGATCTGATAAAGAATCTGCAAAGAACTGAGCCCTGTTTAAACAGCAGCTGAAGGTAATCTCAGGAAATATTAAAACGTACCAAAGGCTCGTGTTTAGTCAAATTACTCTGCAAAAAGCAGAAGGAAATCATTCATGAATATACACCTTCACATGTTTTCCTTCTCCTTTAGATTCTGTTTCTTCCCTAATGCTTGTCAACTCACACCAAAATCTTCTAGAGGAGAGCTGTTCTCCCTTGCTGTTGCTTTATTCATCTGCTCAGCATCAGGACTGGATCTCCTGAGGAGACCAAGGGTGCTCTTGGTCTTCTTTTGCTCCACCTATTACAAAATCTACACACGATTTTGTGAAGGAGCCTCAAAAAAAGAAAGTGCATGTTTCCTTATCCTACCAGCCTAATTCAAAATGAAAATTTCACATTATTAATTCACAGTCCCCTCCAAACCTCTTTAATTCAGTTTTATGTGTCCAATCAGGTAATTTAAAGAACTCCATTTGGCTAAGTTGAACAGTCATGCAGCTGTGGTGAACGACCAGGAGCAGATGCTTATGAAATCTGTTAGTATGAAAAATTCATAGAATTTTTCTGGATATAGATTTAAAAAAAAAAAAAAAAAAAAAAAATCAAAGTATCTCTTTGAGTAGGAATAAAAGACAAAATTAATTAAATATGTGACACAAAACAAACTGTTTATTCTGTGTCAAATGACAAAAACAAGAAACAGCTTTTGAAGTCTGTACAACCACCTTTCAGTAGGGCAGCATAGAGCAACAGACCCACTGAAATCTTATGAAAAAGGCATCCCTGCCCATAACTGACAGCTAGACCTGCAAATGTCAAATCTAATTTCTCCTACAGAACAAGGTTTTTCACAACACCAGCTCAACAGAAAAAAACCCACCAACTCTACCAGGGTAGGTGTCAAGCTACCTGCTGGGAAAAAGTCTTCTATGAAGCAGAAGCAAGGGATTGATATTGGATTATCAGCACTGTCATTGAGGAACTCAGTTTTCTGAGCCAACAGCTGGTGCAGTCCACTGATATCTACTACAACTGTATATGTGAATGTGGGTGGGGAATTATGCTCCTGGTCTAGGTGTGACTTGAGGTGTTTTCTGACAGAATTAAGGTAGCACTTGACAGAAAAGTCAGAAGTTCTCAATAATTGGCAAAATGTCACCTTTGTCATGTTCTGAGGCATTCAGCTCTCCATCAAGCTCCCGAGAAGTTGAAAGGTCTTGTTCACAAGGCTAAGACAGCATTATTTTCCCAAATAACCTTACTTTTAGCTTTCAGACATATTGTTTCCCATTCAACCAAAGTTTTGGCCATAGCAAACCATGAATTTATAAGTTTCAAGCTAGAACATCCAGGTTTACCATCTCTGAAGTTGAATGTGAATATGATGCAAAGACTCCATCTAGTACCTATTGCAACTGCGCAGTGCTCCATGGCTCAACTTGTGCTTGCATCTGGCAACTGGCTTTTCACCAGCTCCTGGTGCCAGTGCAAGGTTTGAAATTCAAACAATTTAATGATGCATGTCCTAGCGACATCAGAAATGGAATTCTGTGCAGAATTCACAGCAGCAGCTGTGATCCTTTGGGGCAAAATGGATCACTGAGCAGAGAGTGAACTCGGAGCCAGAATCAGCTTTGGGGAAAATTTCTAGATGAAATTCAATAATTTGGCACTCTTTAAGAGTGCATTTAGCGCTCTCAAAGAAGTACCCTTAAAATTTTGTCTTCGAAAATTACTTCCCTTTAAAATCAACGTATGGTCTATGAGATTTTTATGCTCTGTTCTAGTAATTTTGTGACCAAGTGGGTACATGAGCTTTACCAAACAGAATAATGAGCCTAGAAATTATCAGTAGAGTCCCACAGACAGTTTTATACTTCAGTTTACTTAAGCAAAAGGACAATCAGTGACTCAGCCTATTCTGCTTTATGCACAGGAACATTATACATTCGCCAAGTGATTCTTTCCTTCAGATTCAACTTTGCATGACCACCACTTTCTTTTCAAAGAAGATTGGAATTGGTGTCTTGAGAAAGGAGCCAATTTTATAATACTCCTGACAATGAAGTTATTGTCATGGAAAGGAAACTATGCTTTTCTGTGGGCCTCAACCCATGACCAGCATAGTACTTGCTGGTTATGCCAACAAAGCCCTGAGAAAACAACCACAGCAAACTTGATTTGAGCATTTCCTGTGGTAATACTCAAGCGGGCCATCTGCAGCAGCACTTCACCACGTGTCTTGCCAAATGTCTCCTTAGGATGAGGCCAAACATTTTTGTGGCATAACACAGAAGTGCCATCTGCTCTCTGCACAGAGCCTAAGGAAAAAGGAGCACAATTTGATTAAGAAGAAGATAGCTGATCTTACATCAAAACAATTGCACGATTTCACTGCTATTGACAAGTTTCAAGGGAATATGCACTAGAATAATAGATTGGGTTTTTTTGCCAGTTACACTAAGAAGTCATCTGCTTTGAATGTGAAACCAAGAAGAAATACTACTCCCGATCCATTGCCCAGCTTCTGAACACAGGTGCCAAAAATTATCCACACAATTTTATATAATCCCTTAAGCACTTGACTCACGATTGACATTCCCCAGCTTCATCTAGCTCATTTAAAACACTAGTTATTCAAAGACATTTGTGGTAGGAAATGACGAGTTCTCCATACAGTTCCCTAATGCTGAGGGAAAAGTAGCATGGCCTAAACAGGTAAAGGGCCAGTTCTCTATTTGACTCTAGCTTTTGTTGACCATCAAAGTTGACTGCTGACCTCCTCCTTGCTTCTCTTCCATCTCCAACTCCTTGGCTACTTTCTCTATACAGATAAGGATGGTCTTCTGGACATGGAGGGCTCATATTCCTTAATCATATGCATCCTGCTTAATTATAGTAGCTACAAGGACATGACTACTTTATACAGTTATTTCTGTCTAGTCACTGGGACCGACCAGCTGTAATTTATCTCATTTATTCTAGAGATATTAAGCCAAAAATTCCACCCCCAAAAGAAGCACAAAGGAATGAATGGAAGATCTATCTGGACTATTCAGGCATTCTTCTGACCCAAACCACAATCAGAAATAGCAATTGATAAAAACAGAGCCTGTTCTGTCACTACGGAAAAATATTTCCAAGCCTCAGACATTTAATTGGTTAAAGTCTCTTGTTTAGGTGATCAAACTGTTTCATGATCACAGGTAAAATATCTCTCAAATCTCATAGTCTTCCTCCCAATAAAGTCTTCTCCTCTTGATCTGCATGCCTCAAATGCAGACCACATTTAAAAAAAAAATGAGGGATACTTTCCTCTTCAGCCATCTCAGGGTATTTTCACTGGCGAGGGAAGGATACAATCATCTATCAGGTAAGTGTCTTTTCTACCCATACATCAGGATGACAGCCACTTTGTTATATTGATAGATTCTAACACAGGCTGGGAGTAGACTTACTGATACATTTCATTACACTTTAACGTATGATGATCTCTCGTTGTTGTCTAGAAACATTGACTAAGTAGAAGTCCAGCACACTGATTTATTGGAGCTGGCAACTTGAGTCCAATGAAGAATCCATGACAAGGAACTTTTTGCCAATACACAGTAACTTTGTTTACTCAATAGAGAACGTATCCGTCTTTCAGCTGACATTGATTGTTTTTACGTTTTGGTTCTTTTTTTTTCACATGCCCAGGCTCTAAAAGGAAAAAAAAAAAAATATCCTGCCACAGAAAGTAATGTATTTTGGCAGAGTAAAAAAATGTTAAACCTCTACACTGATAAACCAAACAGACTGAGGAAAAAATAACTGTCCTCTTCAGCAGAATAAGGTTTTTTAATTTGAAGCACAGCTCACACTACTAATTATTCCCTTGCTTACAATAGAAACACTCATTAAGACATAAGTAAAATAACACTATTTTCTACCCTGAAGAGCCTTGAGTGCTCCAATGGAGGGAGATGTGATGGAGGCCAACAGCATCCTGGCTTGCATCAAGAATAGTGTGGCCAGCAGGACTAGAGAAGTGACTGTGCCACTGTATTCAGCACTGGGGAAGCCAAACCTCATATCCTGACTTCAGTTTTGAGCTCCTCACTATAGGAAAAACCTTGAGGTGCTGGAGCGAGTTGAGAGAAGGGAACGGAGCTGGGGAAGGGCCTGGAGCACAAGTGTGATGGGAGCGGCTGAGGGACCTGGGGGGTTCAGCTGGAGAACAGGAGCTGAGGGGAGACCTTCTGATCTCTGAACTGCCTGAAAGGAGCTTGGAGCATGAAGGGGGCTGGTCTCTTCTCCCGGGTAACAAGTGAGAGGATGAGAGGAAATGGCCTCAAGCTGCACCAGGGGAGGCTTAGTTTGGATATTAGGAAAAATGTCTCCGTGGAAAGGGTTGTCATGCATTGGAACAGGCCACCCTGGGAAGTGATGGAGTCATCATCCCTGGAGGTGTTCAAAAGGTGTGTAGATGAGATTCTTAGGGACATGGTTTAGTGCTAGAGTCAGGTTATGTTTGGACTTGATCTTGAGGGTCTCTTCCAGCTGAAATTATTCTATGATTCTCATGAATCCACCTGTAGAGGTATCCACTTCCTTCAGCATGAACCTTCATGATTGCCAGGATCTAGCAAATGTATACAACTGGAACACTAGAAATGCTTATGTGCAATGGCAACAAAGATCACGTACTGCCACACAAGTCAACAAGTTACATTTGGAAGAAGATATAAAGAATCGATGAAAGACTTTATCTTTCAGATGTCACTAGAGACAGCTAATACCTATGAGCCAGCTGGGGTGGGAGAAAAGGATTAGTCATGAGGAACATCTAGTCTGGCTTTGGGCAGAGGGTTTGTGTTCTCACATGCCAGCCAGGTAGGTCACAGAAAACTGCCAAACCCCTTTTTCTACTTATTGATGTTTAGTTCAGGTGAGGGCTGTCCTCATTTCATGTTTTAAAACCTTTTATTGGCACATAATAAATGCTTTCTTAACCAAATCAGTTATTCCTCTGTCATATAGTCAAAGAAAAATCAGGGATCTTGTAAAAGTAATCCAGAGACTGTTGGGAAATTTGAAACTTCAACAAAAAGTAGAAAAATGTTCTATGATAGCCTCCCACAGAATCTTTTCCATTTTCCACTTAACTCTCCTGAATGACTATAACACTCTACATCTGAAGAGCCTGAAGTGTTACACAGACAGTAAATAGTACACCAAACAATGCAGTAGATTCAGTCAGGAGATGGCTGTTATCTATTCAAGAGCTGTTTGAGGCTGCACATCCAGGGACACTGGCAAGTTGAGTGGAGTATTTGTTTCCAGAGAAATAAAGTAAATGGTATATGCGCAGATTTTCTTGAAATTGGGTCGTTTGTTTGCTTGCATCTATAAATGGAAGGTTACATGTGAAGGCTGAAGACTCATTCAAGTGCCAATTGACTGCGCAGAGCTGAAAAGAAAATATGACTTGACAGATACCTTTTAGATCATTATTATGGGCCAGAAATTTCAAATATATGTTTACTAAAACACCTACAGATTTTTGACATTTTATGCATATTTTCTGAAAGAAGACATAGAAAAGAGAAAATTATCTGGGAAGAAGCCTTGGTGACATGGACCTGAGGGTCCTGGTGGACAAGGAGCTGCATATGAGTTAACTGTGGCCACTGCAGCAACAAATCAAGTCAGATCCATAGCTGCATCCACTGACTCATGACCAGTAGAGTCAGAGAGGGTTTGGCTGTCCCTATCTTCATCTAGGTGATTCTGCACCTGATTATTATTTTTCTTGTGGGAATGGAACAGAATGTGCTGTTCCTTTGGACAAAGAGCTTAAAGACATCTTTGAATATTATTTTTTTCAGAACAGCTTTGCCATTTACTCAGAACTGCTCACCCTGAGCTGGACTGATGTAAATGAAGCCACTGACAGAGCATTTGTTTGTGCTTATCTGCAACTTTTGCAACTTGAAAAGACTAAGATAAGCCTCTTTTGTTTGCTAGTTCATGAAGCACCAGGACAGTTTTCTGTATCTAATTCCTCTGTGAACTTGGCTATGAGCAAATTCACAGGGGCCAACAAGGGGGATTTTCAGCCTAACTCACGCATTCTTGCAGTGCTCCTCAGGGTTTTTGAGCACTCCAGATTTTACAAGAGAAAATGCAGAAAGACCTAAGGCAGAGATCATCATTGAAGGACATAGAAGTCCGTGGTGTAGAATTTTGTGGCAACAACTTGTTATTTATAGAGCACAATGCCACGCTAAGGAGATTACACATCCGCTGGGTCAAGCCAGCTCATAGTCAGACCCAGTCATGAAAGAGTAAATGTCCGAGACTTTGACTTTCTTCCATTTGCTTCTAAGATCAGGTTAAGAACATGGAGAGGCTGCTTCAAGAAAAAGACAATTGGAAAAAGAAACTGAAGCTATGAGCTGAAGTTCTGCTGTCTTTATGTGGAGCAGCAAAGTTCTGTATAAGACTTCAGTCTTGGTTATAGTATACAAAATAATTAAATGTTATGTATAGACAGCTTTCAAACAGGGAGGTTTTCAGTATAAAATTTGTCAATAAAAAAGCATCAGACTCCAATGGAAATGGAGTTCATGTGCTTTCTGGTAAACCAGATTAGAACAGCATGGTAATTCTAGATAAAGCTTCACATTTCACTCTACATCTATTTAGCTAATCTTTCTCTCTGCAAGTGAAAAACACTCTCCAGGAACAAGGCAGAAAGCATCTCTTGGCATTCAACAAACCTTTAGAAACAGTAAATACTTGCTGCAAATTACACTTTCCACACACTACCCTTCCTACACAGACAGCAATGAACACTTAATGCCCCAGGAGTGCAAGGAGGCAATTCCTCGTAAATGTTAAGTGCTGCCTGTTGCTGCCTTCCAAATGTCATTTCAAACAGTTGTGATTGAACGAGTAAGGTCTGTTGCGTCCTTCCCCCACCAGCTTTCCTGCATCATTGCACATTGCACTGAATTGATCTCCATGTGTAAACGTGCTGTGTTTCTGACAGCGGCGTGAGGATACTGAAGGAACTCCACTTATGTGTTCAAGTAGAGGAGAGAGTTCATGTGTCTGGGCAAACTGCAGGGCAATTTCACCTTATTTTGTTGCGTAGGAGACAGATACCCTAAGGCTATTTTCTAAAACACATATGATGACCCGTGCCTAGAAGCACCCATTTCCCCCCACCGCATGTACAGACAGTGTAAGCAACCAGCTCAAGGTTAGTCATGTGCACTGTAACAATGTAAACCCTATCTTTAAAATTCTAAAACTTTATTTTTTAATGAATGTGTATCATTAATAATGACAAGACTGTCTTTTACTTTTAAAAAATGCATTAAAGGATGTCTATGCTGTAGGCAGACTTTTTGAGAGGTGATGGATGCCCCATCCCTGGAGACATCTCAGGCCAGGCTGAATGGGGTTCTGAGCAACCTGATCTGGATGAAGATGTCCCTGCTCATGGCAGGGGGCTGGACTAGATGAGCTTTGAAGGTCCTTTCCAACCTAAAACATTCTATGATTCTATAATTTTGAGGAATGGAAATGTGTAAGGCAATTACAAGAGGGTTTATCTTCCTAACAAAACATGGAACAGCTCAGAAACATCAAATTATCAAACACCAGAAGGAGCACAGTCATGTTTGAACTTCAGCAGGAGCCCTTTACTTCTCTGCAAACACAGCCCAATCTTGTGTTTTGAGCACTCTTGCATTAGAAATGTTACTTTTATGTAGGTATAATACAACCCAGCTTAGCTTCTTCAGTACATTCAGACCAATAAAAGTGTATCCTCAATATATGCAGTAGGATTTTCTGTTATTTTTGTCCTGCGTACTTCAAGTGAAAGGCTTTATGTACGCAATAAAACTACTGCAGAATACTATAATAAAGATTCTTTTCTTTAAAAAAACTCTCTTGATGGCTTTTTAAGCAAAAAAAAGGAAGATTCTGATCAAGTATAGATACTTCTGGATAACTTATGTCTCTCAAAATTTCTAGTGAATGATGATTATTTCTTTTCACTGTGCTTCCTAAAGTGTTATATGTTGTCTCTGACTCCTTTCAAACAGCTGCTTTATTCAGCTCCAGAGATTTCTGTGTATTAGTGAAGGATGAGACTTAAGCATTTTGAAATTGTTTGGGGAACTTCTCTATACAAGCAAAAGCTGCCCTTCTGGGCAAACCAATGACCCATGCAGTCTGGTACTTGTCTCAAAAATCATGTACAACACAGAGAGGAATTTCTTATCATTCATTTGGATGTTTTTCATCAAAAGGTGCCTAGCAGCATTTCTGATTGTATTTAAAAATCCACACAACTGTATTCATCACCTTCCTTGGTTAAAAGATTGTTGGTCTTCTTATGAGAAATTCATCATAAAACCAAAATTAAAAAATAAGAGTGGAATACCCACCACCCATTAAAACAGATTTACATGGGTTTGTTTTGCCAGTTCTTCAAACATTTTTAATTGGCATGGTTCCACTAGAGTCAACCAGACTATGTTGATTTTTAGCAGCTCAGGGTCCAGGCAACATCTAAAAGAGACAAGGAATGACATGGTATATTATCTCTGCATTGATACTACAGTAACAATAGAACCAGAGGGGTTATTTAGGATGGGTAAGGAGGGCTACAGCAGGCTGTGGTCACTAGAAGAAGGTAGGACGAAATGTGAACTGGATTTAGCTGTCAGTGTAACACTCAAAGCAATTAGGTTTACGGCCAAAATGCATGGGATTCCATAGCATGTTATAACACCTGACAGGAAAGTCAACTGGCACCATTGCATTAATATTCCAGCAGTATGTAAATCTCCAAGTAGCATAAGTAGGTATAATGGGTGGTGCAACACGGCTGGAGGAAGATACAAAGAATGTGATCCTTGATCAGTAAGGTTGTTCATAACCCACACCCTAAGCTCTTCTCTGAAAAGTGATCCTGGCCTCACCAGTTCCTCAAGAACACTCCTAAGAGCCTCCCCCACATCCCAAATATCAGTTTAAATAACAGAGCAAACTTTAAAATAACATCAGCTCTTGAATGAAGCTCATACATAGTGAAGGCAATAAAAAATCTTAAACACCAAACCAAACTGTACCAAGAAACCCCAAACTCATACTGTGAAATGAACTCCTCTTTTTTACTTTAATTGCAGATCCCAGCAGGCACTGTGATATAACACCCCGCAGGACACTTGTTAATAAACTCAAATAGTCCCGTTTTCATTTCTTTACCCATTAAATAGATGATCACAATTTGAAAGAAGGAGAACAATTTCCAGCATAGAATAGGTCATTATCTGTTTGTCCCATCCTGGGTAGATTCCTTCTGGGGTAGGGGCTACACTGACATCAAGTTAACTGATTGACATTTTGACTGGTGTTTGTTGTTCTCAGAAAGCTAATTCAAGTCAGGAGCAGTGTGAATTTGCATGCTAATTCCTCAGGGGTTACTGCAAGATTCTGGTCAGAAAGCATGCAGTTGTGTTTAGTAAAAAAAAAACTCATTAAAGATTAATCCAGCAAAGACTGGTCATAAGCATTTAGCACTGTAATACCATAAAAGTTAATGGTACCAGTAAACAGGACACGGGAACAAGCCAGACTTCATGAGTCATGGCAGTGGAGGAATGAATCCCAGACTGGAGCAGCAGTTTGCAATCTGTTGGCAGGATTTGCTTTGCATGTGGCATCCAGAAAGTGGGAATTGATCCCAACGGGAACAGCTGAAGCGGATTCTCTCTCTTTCTATTTGCTCAGGCAAATGATAGCTCATCCGATCTGTTGTTAGGGAACGTTTCCTCTCAGAGAGAGGATATAGTGCAAGCATCGAGCTGGCCCTTGGGAGGCATATGAGACACTACCAAGTTAACAGTGCTGCTCTCCTATGAATTTGTGATGGCTGATACCTTTCTCCAAGCAGACATACCTGAAGATGGAAAATTAAGCCATCAGTTGCATTCAGAGGGAAGACTGGTAAATTAACTTAAAAAACATGACAAACTGCCCAAATAATGATATTTGATGGCAGGTAATGTCCTACTGATCAGCATCCCTTGTTGAATTTCAATTGAAATTTTTGTAGTCCCATTCTTAAATAACATTTGTCTTCCTTTTCTGTTGCCACTGCTGTTAATAAATCATCTCATACTATTTACTACATGGTAACATTATGTACACAATGGGACAAAAAGTCATATTTTCCCTATAGAAAACCAGGCTGAAGTGCAGACAATGTTATTATACATATTCATACCTATGAGATGAATGCAAATGCATTTGTAATGATTTATTAATCCAGAAAGAACTTTATAATCTTTTAATACAACAGTTATATTCTATTCAACTGTTCTATAAAAACATCAAACGTGGAAATGGTAAATAATTATCTAATCCATGAGAAAATAATAAGTATTGACTTTTTTTATGTTGGAATGTTTCAAAGCAATTCCCAACTCTTTCTCCTTCTATCCCATGACATCAAATATATAGTCAATAATGGAAAAACACCTTAAATTAACTTAATAACATGCTAAAAGACAACCCAACAAGCATGGAACACGAAGGGAAGGTTAACAGAAACATAGACTCACAGAATAGGTTGGAAGGGACCTTAAATATCATATAGTTCCAATCCCCCTGCCACACAGGCAGGGACACTTTCCACTAGACCAGGTTGCCCAAAGCCCTGTTCAACCTGGCCTTGAACACTTCCAGGGATGGGGCATCCACAGCTTCTTTAGGCAGCCTGTTCCAGTGTATCACCACCTTCTTGGTGAGGAATTTCTTCCTTGTATCTAATTTATATCTACCCTTTTTCAGTTTAAAGCCATCAACCCTTGTCCTGTCACTAACTGCTCTAGTAAGAACTCCCTTTTCAGCTTTTCTGTAGATCTCGTTTAGGTACTGGAAGGCTGCTATAAGGTCTCACCAGAGCCTTCTCTTCTTCAGGCTGAACAACGCCAGCTCTCTCAGTCTGTCTTCATAGGAAAGGTGTTGCAGCCCTCTGATCAGCTCCATGGACTCCCTCTGGACTTGCTCCAACAGGTCTATGTCACTCTCATGCTGGGGGCCCCAGAGCTGGACCAGCACTGTAGGGGGATCTCACAAGAGCAGAGAAGAGAGGCAGAATCACCTCTCTTGACCTGCTGGTCACACTTCTTTTGATGAAGACCAAACACAACTGGCTTTCTGGTCTGCAATTGTACATTGCCAGGTCATGTTGAGCTTCTCATCAACCAACACCCCCAAGCCCTTCTCCCCAGGGTTGCTCTCAACCCATTCTCTGCCCAGCCTCTATTTGTACTTGCAGTTTCCCCGACCCATATATAGGACCTTGCACTTGGTCTTTTTGAACTTCACAAGTTTTGCATGGGCCCACTTTTCAAGACTGCCAAGGTCCCTCTGGATGGCATCCCTTCCCTCCAGCATGGTGAATGTACCACACAGCTTGATGCCATTGTCAAACTTGCTGAGGTTGCACTCAAATTTGTCAGGCATGTTTTGCCCTTACTGAAGCAATGTTGGCTGTCAACTCCTTATTTTCTGTGTTTGAAAGGACAGTAATTATTTTAGAGTGACATCATTGAAAAGAATTCAAAAAATTAACTGCTGCACATCAGAAAAAGCAAACCAGCATGAATTATATACTTATGTAAATAAAGCCAAGAGGCGATAACATTAATTAGTGGCATAAAACTTTTGCTCATCATTCCGCAGATAGCAGGTATTCTTTTGTGAGGATTAATTTATATTTTAATTAGAAATTTACATATTTAGCAGACTTGCCATGAACAATTAGCAACCCCAGTGCTTTTAAGGATTTTCAATTTAGACTAAACATGCTGACTTTCAAAGGGTCATTTTGGTGCAATCTGTCTTGTTTCACAGTAATGTGGACCTACACATTTCCTTTATAGCCACCTGTTCCCTTTGGATTAAAACTTCCAAGAAGTAGTTAGTAACACTTAAAACTTGATTTGGCATCCTCTTCTAATTTATTTCTCATAAAACATTTATGTTTAATATTAATTGGTAGGGTAAGTCTCCATGGAGGTTGAGGAAGAGAAAATTATTTGCAATGTAATGGATTTGGAGCAAAAATAAACCAGACTTACATGTGTTGGGTGAGTGGGAAAGCACTGGTTAGTTTCATGTATGATTAAGTTTTAAGTATGATAACTGAATCAGAGCTTAAATATATTTCAAATAATTCTATAATGTGCTGGCAGTATGTATAGCGTGAGGTTTGCTCTATACAGAAGCAATGAGAAGAGAAATCTGGGTTTGATAATTTGTATGATTTATTACAGATTAACAGATGGACAGATTTGGACACTGCTCTCTGTAACAGAAAAACTGCACCACAGACATGGTCTAAGATATCTCTTCACCCACTAGAGTTTTTCACATTATTACATCCATTAAAACCTGGCCCAAACTGTCTAGGTTAAGAGGGTGGAAAGATTTCACTTCAAAGGTGTGTCATTGTAAAAAGTGGAATCTGTGCTGCTGAAATCTCACCTGGAGCTAGCGGGGTGATAAAACTGAGTCTTTATCTGCAGCCTTCAGTTACCATCATGCAACTAACATTGCAAACAAGATAAAGAAATGGACTGACTGATATCCTGTGATGTCCAGATGCCACGTTTGGATAGATCTATTGTTTCTGATAAAGTATTTTTTTAATCAAGCAAAAATTTCCATCAGGACATAGTTTCCCTGAGCTCCCCTCTTAAACTGCTGCCATGGGAAGTATCATGTGCCAGCAGCAGGAAACAGTAGCTCAGTCTCACCAGCATCCTGGTTCCTGCATGGGGACATGCAGCCTGACACAAGGGCATGGACTTCACCCCAATCCATGCGGTGCCTCATATGATCCAACGCAGGATGATCTTGAGTCATCAGAACTCTCTTTGATTCAGCTCCTTTAACGGGTGAAGAAAATTGAATTTTCATTGAAATTACTGAAATGTATTTATTTGAAAATTAGTAGTGAAAATTAATATTCATCTAGCCTACAAGATTTCCCTGAGGCATAAGGATTATAACCAAAAGTGCCCTTAGAAGGGAGGCTATTTAGTCATGCCATCAGCTATAATGCTGATTATTACTTTTTTCCCCATTCCCTTTCTGCTTATTTGCTCAGTACAGCCAGTCCATGCTAAGCAGAGCTTCGCAAATCTTTGTGTGATACATCTTTGAGAAATTAAGGATAGAAGAGACCTCCAGAGATAATCTACTCCACGGCTGCTGATTCTTTCTCCTCCCTTGATATTTCCTTTTCCACGTCAACAACATCTTTGCTGCTCAAAGTGGGGGCTGAGAGGTGTCTGTAACTAATAGCTGTAGCTATAAACATCCCTTTTTTGAGAAAGTGAGATTTTGCTGGCAATTAGGTAGCCAGTACTTTGCTGGCTCACTGCCTTGCTGTGAAAGATGGAACTGTTTTCACCTAATATTACCTTTCCCAACATCTAAAAAACTACTCTGAATACTTGCAATACCTTCTAGACTCTTCTCTGCTCATTTAAGGAACACTGGCCAACCTCCTGCATTTGGGCACGTTCATCTGAGAGACCAATATTTGACTGACCATAAAATGGTATTAAAATATAAATTGTTAAGTCGCAGAAGTTGGTGCACAGCCCTAATCTGCTTTCAAGTGACTACAGACACCTCTACCATTCTCAACATGTTTTTGGCTAAATATGGGTAGTGATGGATAGCTGAAGGGTCTCTTCCACAGGTAGTCATTTTTTTTTTTGCTATTCTTCCCTATAGAATTTTTTTTTTTCCTGAAGACTGAATGATTTTTTTGTCCTGGCCAGAGTGTAGAGAATCGTCCTTTCTTTCAGTCCTTTCTTTCATAATTGAACCAATCTAATTATTCAAACACATTCTCTTGAGTCATGGTTTTCTTTACCTCCATTCATTTTATTGTTTAGTCAAACACTTGTCTTCTTCCCCTCTTTTTCTGTGCTACAATATCAGCCTGAGGACCCAGCCCAGACTAGGGATGTATTATGCTGGATGCTGTGTTTGCAATTACATACTGTGGGAAAGGCCCTTGTCCCCAGGACTTGCATTCAATGCAAGAAGGGATAAAAGGCCAGGAGATGCTCATAGGGAGATTAATGTCACCCAGAATCTGTGTCACAGATGGAGAATGAACTCAGATTTTGGGTAGCATCAAAGCCACACACAGCTATGTTTCCATTCACAGCTGTTAAGGGATTTAAAGAAAAGTGTCTGGCAGCCTGTGGCAAACAAGCAAAACAGAAAGGGGGCAGAGCGAAGACCCCTGCAATGCAGATGAATTTCCCTTATATCAAATGCTTTCTTTACAAAAGACTTAAAGAGGAAAAAATGCCAGTAATATCCTGTGACTCCCTGCAGGTGCTTCACAAAAGCTGCCCTAGCCAGGACTGACTTGAAGCCTTGTAAATTACTGATCACGATTCTATCATATTTTTGCCTTGGAAGATACCAGACTTAGGTCCATACAAATTACGTCCTTGTATTTTTTCCCTACAGTTTCAATAAAATCATTTCCCTGCCCTGAAAACTACCACTACCAGCCTGGCTGCATTTTTCCTTCAAGCAAACTGAAAACCTCCCAGACTTCGTCCCCTGTGTGACTCTTTTCAGAGCACGATGATTTCCAGAAACAAGTAAAGATAAAAATTCCCACAAGGAAACCATTGCTATTAAAAAAAAAAAAGGGGATACAGAACCAAAGGTACCATTTGGTCTGCATCTATTAACCATCTCCTTTAGCACTGGGTATGTTAATAGAGTATTTTCATACTTTTCAGACAAAGAAGCAAATGTGGCTCATTCAAATCATCTTTCAACAAAAGGGAATGATTACTCCATTCATTTGGTACATCTGTCAGGTACGGTAATTCTCTGCTAAATATCACACGTGGTGGAGAGTTCTGGATGTTTGAGCAACAAGCCGCACGTTGATATGTGATTAACTCCCACACCCACCACGGTAGTTCTTTACCAATGCCAGCAGCAGCATCAGACAGGAGTAGCAATGCAATGAGAGTGAGGTACCAATCTCCTGCGAACGCTTGGGTTTCAGTATCCACCTCTTGCTGTGAATCCTCCAGCAAAGGATTGCAATGAGGGGCAAGAAGGAGGACCGATCTCGGTCTTGGAGAAGTATCTGTAAGAGATTTGTTTGTTCTGGTGTGCTTCTCCTGCTTGTAGGAAGCAGATGATAGAATCATAGAGTTGTAGAATTAAATAATAATTTTGGTTGGAAGAGAACTTCAAGATCATTGAGTCCAACTACAACCTAATTCTAGCACTAAACCATGTCCCTAAGAACCTCACCTACACATTTTTTCAACATCTTCAGGGATGGTGACTCCACCACTGCCCTGGGCAGCCTGTTCCACTGCTTCACAACCCTCTCCATGAAGAAATTTTCCCCGATTTCCAATCTAAACCTCCCCTGGCACAACTTGAGGCCATTCCCTCTTGTCCTATCACTTGCTACCTGGGAGAAGAGACCAACCCCCTCCATGCTACAACCTCCCTTCAGGTAATTGTAGACAGCAACTACCTGATGGGATCAAGTGGTAGCCACCTCCTTAGCTTCACTGTGACCCAGTTGGGGAAAAGTTGATTTGTTGGCCATCAGATCTCTTAGGATGAAAATTACCCTATAAGCCAGAAGATAAATTCTGTCCTAGGATGAAAGACCATGCCTGGAGTGGTTCCTGTCACAAAATCACAGAATGTTAGGGATTGGAAGAGACCTCAAAAGATCATCCAGTCCAATCCCCCCATGGAGCAGGAACACCCAGATGAGGTTACACAGGAAGGTGTCCAGGCGGGTTGGAATGTCTGCAGAGAAGGAGACTCCACAACCTCCCTGGGCAGCCTGTTCCAGTGTCTGTTACCCTCACTGAGAAGAAGTTTCTTCTCAAATTTAAGTGGAACCTTTTGTGTTCCAGTTTGAACCCACTGCCCCTTGTCCTGTCATTTGTTGTCACCGAGAAGAGCCTGGCTCCATCCTCCTGACACTCACCCTTTATATATTTGTGAACATTAATAAGGTCACCCCTCAGTCTCCTGTCTCCTGTAAGGTGCTGAAAAAAATCCTCATTCATTTCAGTGGCAGAAGCATCAGCATAGATGTATTGTCTTAAAAAATGCAGCATTGATCTGAACCAGGACATAGACAACCATCGATCATCATTGACCAATGCTTGGCAGCAGAAACCCTTCCAAGAAAGATGTGTGCTGAGTTCGATAGCAGAGTCAATCCTGAATTCTCCTACCTTACAGGAGATGGCCTGAGCAACCCAGTTCAGCCCTGGCCCAGCCTTCTGCTAAGAGAAAGAAGCAAAATGGAAATGTCAGGACAAGGGACTTGTAGTCTTGTATTTTGCTGCTGTAATCAGCTTTAAGGAAAACAAGAAATCTGGGATCTATGATCAGGTTTACACTGTGGACTTAGCTTAAGCTAAAGAGTTTAAGATACAGGTTCCCTAGACATTTTAGACAAATATAAGTTAAATGTCCTTCTTCTAATGACCAGTTTGTATTAAATATTAAAATATAAGTGTGAAAATCTTTACCTTATTGAACAGAGAAATGTGTAAATGCTGAAGGAACCTCTTTAAGAATCAAAATTAAAACAGAAATCCACACAGCAAATCAGAGAAGTAAAAGGTAGACTTTGAAGTTTTCTTTAGTGGCAATGTTTAACAAAATTAAGATGTAAAATATCTGTTCTTCACCCATTCCTTCTAATCTCATTTCTGTAATAAAAGAACAACAAAAACATCCTTTATGAAAAGTTCTTTTCTTCCTGTCAGCAGTTCTACCAAATCAGGTCCTTCATCAGAAATGCTGTATCTGCTTTTTTCTTCTTAATTCAACTAGAACATTACATGCTGGGTGCAGTTTTCTTTCACTGAAAAATATTTCTTTTTTGTGTATCATATATGATTGAAAATATTTTGGTTTTCAATTAAAGAAAAATTATTTTATTATTTTAAATGAACAGCAAAGAAACAAATGCATCCTACATATTAGTTACTCTTGTCAAGATTTTATTCAGAAATATAATCATCTGTGAAACATCCTACATCCCTGATTGTAAATATACATAAATGACCAAGCAAATAAAAAAATGACAGTGGAGGATTTCCAGCTACCATTAAGAACAGCCTGAATTACAATATGTTTGCTTCCAAAATGCTGGAGCAATGTTCTACTGCAGGGAGAAATTAACAGAGCAAATTACTGGGATATGGAGCATAATCCTGTCTGCATTCATGTCATTCAAATTGATTTGAACGGTCCTGATTTGAAGCTGCTTTGAAATCACCCATGGAGTCAAAACAGGTTTTATATCTTCAATATTCAGAAGGTATTTTCAGGCCACTTTGACCATCTTGCCCTGGTAGGTGGGACACACATCATATAATTTATTCTAACCAGACTTAAGACGTTTAGTCCTAAATAATCAGAATGACTCCTGCTATGGTGAAAGGAAAGGCACATAAAAACACCTTTCTTGCAATGGGATAAATCACTCTGGTTTTATTTCAGTAGCGATGTAGCTTGGACTCCCAGTGTGGAAAAGTAATTTGGTATTTAGATTGTCAAGGTTAGGTGGCATGAATCCACTCTCAGGTCTGTTCAGCTGCCCAACTCAAGATAGGGACTCTCATTTGCACCCTTATGTTATCTGTCTGTCTGTCTCCTCCATTTAAGCAACTTTCTTCATCTGAGCAATAAATTACATCAATACTCCAAACAGATCAATTTGAGAAAGGTCTGACAAACAGGATAAAGGAGTGGAAGCTAGGAGAGTTATCAGGGAAAAATCTTGGTTCCACTGAAGACTGGAAAATTAACATTTTTTCATTTTTTTAATTGGGACAACACTTTCACTTCTAGACACTCTCAGTTCAGCTACTGACTCACTGTGTGACTTTGGACTCAGCCCTGACCTCTCTGAGTCTCAGATCCTATATCTGTAAAAATCAATTATTTTTGTGTTAAGGATGTATATTGGATTTATATAGGATTTAGATTAACTTCACAAAGCACCATTCTGCATTCATTTCTCTCATGTTCTCCTACTTTCTGGCATATATTTGCACCCAACTCCCCATATAACTGTTGCCTCTTCCCTGTACTTTGTATGCATCTGTATGGTGACTCACAACCTTCACCTAACACAACTAAAATCTTCATGTTTACTTCCAGATGTTGTCTCCACTGTCCATTCACTTTACTGCGTAACCTGTAATCTATAGTATTATCCAGTTCATAACATTTCTGCCCACAGTGTGCTGCTTGGAGGTTTACTAACAAATTTTAATTGGACAACACAGAAAATCAATCAGAAAGGAAGCCAGCTTGCCAGGCAGGAGCATGTGAACACCAGCTGTTGGAAAGACTTGAATTTTTGTACTGTTGAGCTGAAATTATTCGGGTTGATGGTGGACAAAAAACTTCACAGTGAAAAAAAGCACTCAGATAGCCTAGTCATTACATATAGCCAGTTTTCTCGTGCACAAGTGCACAATCAGTGCTGTGAATGGAACAGTTTGGGCAACATCACAAAACCATTTCTTGTGGATCTGACTGTGGATCTGGATACCAGGGTGGGAAGGAAAGGAAAGGAAAGGAAAGGAAAGGAAAGGAAAGGAAAGGAAAGGAAAGGAAAGGAAAGGAAAGGAAAGGAAAGGAAAGGAAAGGAAAGGAAAGGAAAGGAAAGGAAAGGAAAGGAAAGGAAAGGAAAGGAAAGGAGGAAGGAAGAAAAGGAGGAAGGAAGGAAGGAAGGAAGGAAGGAAGGAAGGAAGGAAGGAAGGAAGGAAGGAAGGAAGGAAGGAAGTTTTCTTAGTTAAAGAAGCCACCTTTACAGACAGCATGGCTACTTCTGTAGTAATAAATTAAACACATAACAAACTATTCTCAGTTAACATGTCCGTAAAAAACTGGTTTACTGTCCAAAACAGTGTGACCATATCCAACTACTTGTTAGGGGTGACCATTGGCCATGGTAACCTCTAAACTGTCTGAGAAATTCTTCGATAGGTGACTCCATAGCCCAGGACAAAGCAAATGTCAGTGCCTGAGAACATTCAGTCACACTGGTTCATTTACTGATATGGAAGAAGATTATATACACCAGTATCTCCTATTACATATTAATCAGTTATATATCTCATTCACACACTGCAAATATATGTATGTACGTGCACAAGCCATTAGTCCTGTCATGACGAAAATCATTGCCTGTACAAGTATGGTTTTTCTTGTTTTGTGCTATTATAGAACCTGATCACTCTTCAGATTATTTCCTATGACTAAAGATGGAATTTGAGTGAGAGAAAAGTCCAAGCATCCCTTTCCTTGCTGTTCTTTCCTTGGACTATTACCACTCTTTGTGTCTAGCCTGGATACAGCCACATGCCTCCTCTTTCCCATTTCAATGTAGTCCCACCAAGCTCATCAATTGTCAGGGTAGAATAGATCAGATTAAAGACCTGTCTGTATGTGAGATTGTTGTTTGGGGTCCCCTTACATTCAATGGAGAGTGATAACTCTCTCCAGAATCATAGAATTATTTGGATTGGAAAGGACTTTTAAAAATCATCTAGTACAATCCCGCTGCCATGAGCAGGGACATCTTCACTCAGATCAGGTTGCTCAGAGCCCTGTCAAGCCTAGCCTTGAATGTCTCCAGGGATGGTGCATCTACAGCCTCTCTGAACAACCTGTTCCAGTGTTGGGGGTGTAGTTTTGAGAGTTGTAGAGTATCATCCTGAGGTAGATATGTGACCTAATTCACATAAATTTCCATCTAGATATGCATCTTTGTCCTCACATAGTCAAAAGAGATAAGCTGGCTGAAGAAGTGTACATTGTAGACCAGTGAAAACAGGCAGGAGTCACACCTAAACCTACACCACATACAGCCCTGGACGGTATCAAGAGAGTAAAAGCTGTGCTAGAACCAGTAGTATTCTTTTACTGGAGGTTAACACCATGTAGAGTGGGCTATAAGAAAATGGCACACGTTCCCATCTCGGCCACCAAGGTTCCCAGTTCAACATACCAGCAATTAAGATGGATTGACAGTTGACATGCCTGATAGAGACTGATGAAGGTAGGGAGACATTTTTGATGAAGCTCGCTTGAGGCAACTACAGAACCTGTCTTTCATATCAGACCTACATATTTTCCTTGTGCCAACCCGGTGGGTGGCAATGAGATCATGTTGTTTTTCTGTCTCACTTTTTTGTTGGTTTGTTGGGTTTTTTTGCACAGTGTTGCCCAGACCTTTTGTTTCAGAGCAAGTCATCTTTCAGACATGAAAACTGGGCCTCAATCACAGAGTCTTTCACATCAGTTATGCAGCTTCATTATGTGAATATTTACTTCCATCCTCCCATTTGTCCTACTCAATGACAAGCTTCAAAGTACGTCCAAGGGCTGAATTCCAGTGTTTGAGTTTTGGAAAGGTGTCTATTGCAGATGCTGCTTATTAAGGAGTTTACTAAGTCATTACCCCTTAGGATGCATCTTCTTGCTTACACTGGAACGGCTAGGGAGTAGAAGAGATCTCTGGGAATTCGGTTAATTAATCCAACTGCAAACAGTAATTAGACTTTATCGTAATCAACTAATTAATTCTTCCAACTCAGTAGTTAATGTAATGAGCAAAAGAAACACAACCAGCTCTTGCAAGACATGAGCCTCAGCTTAGAAAATAAAGGAGCAGAGGCCATCCAAACCAATTAAGGGAGAGTATATAGACAGAGTTAGTTGTGAAGGGGGTGGTTGTGAGTTATATGACACAGTTAAGCTGATATTTTTCCTTTGCAGAACTGCTTTGGAACTGATTTCTAATCAGCCTCAAATTCCTTCCACACTTTCCCAGTTATGTGCTGAGCTTGTGTTGTCTCCTCTTCCTCAGTCCCTCTTGAATAACTGTCTTGGAAACTGCATTTTGTTTTTATTCTCAAAATTATTATATTAACCAACCCCAAGGAGGAGGAAGACATTATACAGTCAATATATAAGTGCCTCCTCCTTGCATAAAGGCTTTACTGGAATGTCAATAGGAGGACAGCTTTTTACTGATGCATTCACCAACATGCTGTCATGCAGACAACGTGCTGTTATGCTAGCTAATTCCAGTACTGGTGGCCAGAGAAAATTACATCTGCATGATACTTCACCAGAATTCACTGAGAACAGGCTTGTTGGTGCCATACAAAGACTTGTTCAGGAATTTAACTTGCTTCATTAGGGCTATGTAAGAGTCAGTCCGAAGATCGAGCAGTATTTGCCTGAACATCGCCATCAAGAACTCAGAGAACTGAGGCCTTGAGAGAAAGAACGCATGGACAAAGACTTAGAGAGAGGCCCCAGGAGAAGCATTGTGTTGCACTGGTTTCTCCGATACGGGGGTCTGCTGTTTACAATGGCTGCTGTGTGGACTTTGCCTGCTCCTTCAGCCAAATCAGCCCCAGCCTCCTGAAAGTTAGTGTTATAAGGGTCTCTTCTACCCAGGGACAACAGCTGCCGTGCAGAAGATGTGTTCTCACCTGCAGCCTCAGTTACACGTGTTCCCCACCTGCTCCCCCAAACAATGGCCAATGAAAAGGAGCATGCCCAGAAGCTCACCAAGGGTCCTGAGGTCACCTAATGAACCAGTGAAAGACCCCTGAATGCTGGACACATAAGTGTTGGCAAAAGAAACCGTGAATCTTTCGAGCCTGCACAGTACGAGCCTGGGTTGCAAAGTCTAGGCAGCGACTGGCCTCAAACAATGGGAGCAGGGTGGGTGAAGAAGCATAAAAGGTGACTCTAGAATGGACACTGTTGAAGATCTTTCCACCAGAGGATCCTGAACCATGACAGAGGACCAGCAGGACTCCACAGGACCGGAAACCAGAGGGATGCTTCTGAAACTGGACTAGTGATAAACACAACCTCATTTCTCATCTTTACTCTTACTTTTTCCCCATTTCTTTTCCCTTTTCTTTTTCTTACTTTCTCTCTTTCTACTGCGTGCCACTTTACAGGCAAATTAATGAAGTAACACTGCTTGACTGAATTATAATCCTTTGGCATTTTGGTCACCTTAATTTTGCACTCTGAGATCAAGTTAAAAGAACCATCACAAGTCCATCACCAAATGGACCGTGCCAGGCTAGTTTGGGCATTTTCCAGTGTGGACATCTCTAAAAAGAGTGGATTCATTTAATCATGTCATTTACACTAGGTGGAAGAACCACTTCAGCTGTGGGTACATTAGCATTTGTATATTGATACCACCAGTCCAATGATCCAGAGTGGTCATGGCAACTATCCAAATGTAATTATATTGGCACTGTGTTGGCAAGGCAAGTTTCTCTTCTCTGCAGATGCAACATTTGTGAACTATCAAAATGTGTTTTCTTAGTATATTTTAGGACAGGAAAAGTTACTGAATGTAAATAAACTAGCAGGCTTTTTACACTGTCACCCATAAAATCCTCATAGACAAAGTGAAGTATGGACTAGATAAATCAGCAGTGAAGTAGACTGAAAACCAACTGAACTGGTGAGCACCAAGGGTTGTGATCAGTGGTATGAAATCCAGCTGGAGGCCAGTCAAAAGCATTGTACACTAGGGGTAGGTATTGGGGACAAAACACTTTAACACGTTCGTTAATGACATGAATGGTGAGGTAGAGTGGACTCACAGCACGTTTGCAGATTATACAAAATGGGCAGGCTGGTTGTTATACCAGTTCAGTATGTGACCATTCAGAGGTACCTTAAGAGGCTGGAGAAAAGGATCAACAGAAACATCATTAAATTCTTGCACCTGGAGGGGAATAACCCCATGCACCAGTATAGACTGGAAAGCAGCTCTGTGGAGAATGATCTGGGGGTCCTGGTGGACAACAAGCTGACCACGACCATGACAGCAATGTGCCTTTGAAACAAATAAGCTCAATGGCATTCTGGGCTATGCTAGGATGAACATTGCCAGCTGTTCAATGGAAGTGATCCTGCCCCTCTCCAGATCCTTCAACCAAAGAAAATGCAGAGATGAGGAAGATGATGGGACTACAAACTCTACCCTTCCTGCCAGTATTATCCAGTGTGCCAGACATCTTCCAGCTCATGTCATATTTTCTATAACTCCCACAGTGCAGGTCAGGATTGATGGATCATGGGAGCATTACTGATGCAGCTGGTATGAGAACTATTTAAGGGTAAGCCAATCCTAAAGCTGTCCTGATAAAAGCAATCCTCTAGGCCTATACAATCAAATGAAAAGATAATTCTCTTGTCCTAGAGATAATTATCTTGTCCTAAGCGCCAAGGGAAACATTTAGTAG
Source organism: Nesoenas mayeri (assembly GCF_963082525.1). Lineage (NCBI taxonomy): Eukaryota > Metazoa > Chordata > Aves > Columbiformes > Columbidae > Nesoenas > Nesoenas mayeri. Next base: position 5,171,222 of record NC_137543.1, read on the forward strand.
CTCTCTGAGTCAAAACTTTTCACTGTGAACTCACAGCAACTGAGGCTCATGCATTCAGTCATGAACAGTGTTCAGTTAATGAGAAATAAGTTGTTAAGCTGAGGTAACTCAATTCCTTGCAGCTCATGTCCACACATTGCCCAGCTATCTCCACACTAATAGGGTTTTACCCTGGCTAGTGACACACCTGTTATTAAAAAGCATTATATCTTTGACAGAAAATCTGTTAAAATGTTCCTACACAGCACTCTTTCACCCACTGTGTGCTTGCACACCCTGCAATTAACTCAGTGAATTTCTGAGCAGCGTCGAACCCTACCCACTCCACTTTCCCTTTAAGCAAGTTCATGTCCTCCCCGAGATCTGTTTCAACCTCCTGGTCACCTTTCAGTGTTTCTGAGGTCTGCACATCTGCAGGTCTGCAGCTTTATATTGTGATTTCCTAACCTGTTACACTGTGTGTTCAACTGTATTTTGCCAAGAGTGGGTTCAGTTGCAGTTCATAGGAAAGAACAGGGTTCTCTTTTTCCAGACAAGCCATCTGAGAGCCTTTTTTTCAAGGAGCATAACAAACTCGGCCGAATAAAACTGACATTTTCAATCACAATACACCAAAAAAGTCCTTCCTACTATCTCTGTCTCCCCAGTTATTTCAAATATCCCTGCCTCTGAGACCTCTGATACATTTTTTCTGGAGTAATTTATGGTCGTCACCATGTAATAAACCCAAAGGGTCATTATCTGCAGATAATAGCCTGTGCCCTGACCTTAGTTTACAAACATAGAAGACATCCAACTATAGTGCCTTCCTCACTAATAGGTGTTACTGCTCCTCAGCTTAATAGAACCATTAGGCCACAGATATACCAGTCCAAACCAGGTTTATCACATCTCTTCACCTTTGTGGGCACTTCAGTCAAGCTGTAAGCCCAATGACCAAAGTCCAGATCATAGAATCATAGAATAGTTTGGGTTGGGAGGGACCTTCAGAGGTCATCTAGTCCAACCCCTGCCATGAGCAGAGGACATCTTCAACTAGATCAGGTTGCTCAGAAATCTGGGATGAAACAAGTGCAACTAGAAAGGGAACAGCATCCCTCTTCCTCCTTCCATTCTGAAAGTGTGATAGTCCTTGGCAGCAGGTGGCTGCATCTCCCATCACTGCAGTAAGATTTATGTCAACTTGTCTGTCACAGTCTTATATCATCAGCAGCTGTGTAGGTGGCTGAAGGAACAGAAGCACAAAAGCAATAAAGAAATAGCTTCCTATAGTACTTAACTATTTTACATTTGAGAACGAGATGAGAGAACGGCTCAATTTTGCTTTCCCTCTGAGAAAGGGTTGTAAGTCAGCTAGTGATGCTGTGCAGGAGAAAATATGTGTTACCTCAAACAGCAACGCTGCTGTAAATATTCAGCAACTAATGACACTACTCAGTAGGCACCGTGTGAGCCTGTGCAGGATGGGGAGCAGACAGAGGAGGTTATAAAGGATATGTAATCATGCATTATGTTTATAGATGAGGGACGTTTAGATGCAGCGGTAATGGCTGAATTACAAAGGAAGAGAGAGAGGGAGAATGAGTGACATGCCTCACAGAACAGAAAATAGAAGAACTTAAAATGATGGAAGTTGGGCACCAAGGAGCCATAAGAGGGTAGAGAAGGAGGTGGGAAGAGGAGAGTTACTTGTAGCCTTTTCTATCTGTCTCTCTGGGCACTGATAGTGATAATTTGGCATTGAATTATCAAAAATTAGGGCTGGTAGGACATCAAGAAATCATGTAGAAGCCTAATTCACTGTCCCCAGGTCATTCTTTCCAGATGTTTATCCAACCCATTTATAAAGCCTTCCGGGACAGAATCCACATTTAGCTCCAGCAATTTATTCTAGCATTTCTCAATGCTTACAGTCAGAATTTTATTTCCTAGTGTCTAATCTAAAACTCCCTTGTTGCAGTAATATTTCTTATATCATGACCTGCTCATGAGGATCACAGAGAACAGATTATTTCCTCCCTCCCTCCTTTAAACTTTTGCACTCTAGCACTGTTATCATCTTTCCTATGCTAGATGATACCTTTTCTCATAGTTTTTTTATCCTAAATCATGGCAATGAGGCTTCTTTCTTAACATCGTGGTAACTGACCCCATCCTTCACATTGCTTTTAACATTTTCATTCTCTCCTATACTAACTGTCACTCACTGCTACTGAATTTTAGACTTCCCTGTGCCCCAGTTTCTTTCTGCAGAATACAGGCAATGATTATTCATTTTGCACAGAGCATCCTTCACACATACAACTCACACCCAATCAGAGACAAGATTGTAACAGCAAAACTAGAGCAAACCCATAAGGTCCAGTCTGGTTGCCCACACATAAGCACCATTCAAGATGGTACTAACATAGACCTCCTAGCTGCAAGCTCCTGGGCCTAGATATCATGGTGCTCCTGTACATCATGTGTTATATCAATAGACCCTTACCATAAGTCTCAAATACTCTGAGATTACTAAAATGCCACTAAACTCAATTTAAGTCAGTGAATTGCACCCACAATTTGTGATTATAACACCTGAGGTGTTACAGGTGTTATCATGTCGGTGTTATAACATGTACTAGGTATCCAAACACTCCCCAGAGCCCCTGAAGATCTAGTCAATGCACTCAGCAGAGTCTGCAGATGGATTCAGATGCATACATGGAGGCCTTGAGGTGCCCTGGGGACACCTTTTTCAGCCTTAATCCCCATATGGAGCTGTGAAATAATTTAAGGCACTGCTAATGGTGCTAGATATCCACATGTAGGCACACAAACACAGCCAAAATAAAGTACACATTGACCTTCATAATATAGACCCAAGTGAAAGCATGGGTTGGACATTAGGAAAAGGTTCTTCACCCAGAGGGTGCTGGACACGGGAACAGGCTCCCCAGGCATGTGTGAGAGCCCCAAGTCTGTCAGTATTCAGAAAGCAATTAGAAAACAACCTCAGACACACAGTGTGAATTTCGGGATTGTCCTATTCAGGGACAGGAGTTGGACTCAATGATCCTTGTGGGTCCCCTCTGTGATTCTATGATTCATGAATTTTCCACCCAGGAATGTTATTCCTTAGTTGTCTGTTATGTGTTATTATGTTCTCACTTTCAAACATGCCAGCTGTGTGCCATGGCTGGCAAATAGAAATACAGTATGACTTCTCTGAGAAACTCCTACAGAGCAGAGAATTGAGTGGGGGTCCTTGTAGGACAACACCATAAACATTAGACCAGCTTCCTCCACAGCTCTCCATACATAAAAATTGCTTCTTTCTCCTTGTAATGCTCAGCTGCATAATTATTTTGCACTGGGGCATCATAGGACAATGGTTTACCCTTTACCATATGTATGTGAGGCACCTAACAAAATAAGGTTAAATTTAGTAGATGCCACATCCAGAAAGCAAACAAAAAAATCTCATTTCTAGACAAGCCCATTTGTTCCTCTGCATTGAAATATTTTCTTCAGTTTGTGTTCTGCCTCCCACTTCCCCTCACTCCTGACTTTCTCCTTCATTATAGTGTTTTATTCTTTCCTTGATAAATCAGAAAACTTTCCCATTGCTTTGCATCAAGCCCTTATCAAGGGGCTTTATAAATAATAATAATGACTATGCAAATGATGCAATTCAGTTAACAGTATAACGACTACAGGGATTAGCACTGCTGTATATTTTTTTATGGGCATAATATGTCGTCTTCATTCTGTTACCATAATGAAAATAACAAATTAACAGAAGCATTATGCAAATTATACATTAAAAATGTCATGTTTATTAGTCTATCTTAGCAAAAGAGAAGCTGCAGCAATAGCACTGTTACCTGCTTAATAACCATGTTTTTAAAACAGAGAAGAAGCTCAATTCAGCTTGGTTTTGCTTAGCTTTAGGATCATTTTCAGTGACTTCAGTGGCAACGTTTGCATGCTCAGTGCAAAGCAGATGCTTAAATACATTTCTGGACAACAAAATCTTAGAACCGGTTTCAGTTCAAGGTTATTTCTTGATGTCTATTACCTATATTTGGAACAAATTCCTCACAAAAAAATTCCTCCTTCTCTTTGCTCCTGCTTCTGTACAGCTTTTACTGGGAGTTCCTTAAGCCTTGCCCCTAAGCCATAAGAAGCTACGAATATTTACCCAAGAAACAACTTTATTATGTTTTCTGTAGGACACAGTTCTGCCCTGCTCTCTTGGACATTAAGGGGCATCGGCAATTTCTTTTCCAGCATAACCTAAATTTAACTTCACTCCTAACCAGGAGCTGTTTTCTAACAGCCTTCAGTGATTAAAACTCAGACATAAGAAATTCTTGTATAAAAAAAATGTTATTCACAGGGGAAGAAAAGGATTAACAATAACCAGGAAATCCACACTTTTCTTTTGTTCATTAAATGCCAACTCTGTAACGTAATGTGGTTATGAGTTTTCCATAATATAGGGTATTATTGAAGTTCATCAGATTTAATCTAAAAGCAAAAGGAAATTCATTTTCTGTATCAGATTCAGATTGAACGGAAAAAAAAAATCCAACATACTCTAGGAGCTCTCTCTATATATATATTTAAGAGAAACAGTCTCTTCATTGTGGATTTACAATCAAGGAGCAGAGAGATACTGGGAAACCACAGGTGTAGAGTGATTAAAAGGGACAGTGTCTTGTCCCAGATGGGACAGATGGACAAGTTGGGATGTGTACACACATTTCAAGGCTTTCACACTCCTACCTCACTGCCTGAATCACATCACCTTTCTATGCTCATGGCTGTGTAAATGCCGTATCTGCTTCAACCTCCATTCAGCATCACTGTGGAACTACAAGCTGTCTGTACATACCCAAGTAGAGCAGATGCTCTGAGCGCAAAGACTATTTTAAGAGCAATAATAAATATAATCAAAAATAAAGGGAGGAAAAGGAAAATAGCCGTCAGACAAGTTCAAACACCAGCTAAACTAATCACAGGTTGAAAGAAACAAGTTTATTTCACAATTACTGTATTGGAATAAATACGTGCAGTCATTTTCACAGTTTAAAACCCAATAACAATAAATGTGAAGCTCATAGAAACTTGAGATTTCCATTCTGTGGAAATTATGACATCTTCAGAATAAATTTGTTATACTGAAATGAAACAAAGGCTATTTTTGACATTTCTCACAAAATTTAATTGCCTGAAACATTTCTTAATTGTTCCAGCTCAATCGAGGCATTTAATTTTGCTTTGATGCATTGGAATATTTCTAGCTCATTTCATTACTGAAATTCATATATATATACACACATCTATATATATAAACCCACTCTTTTTAAAATTAGGATTTGGTTATGCTTCTTAAATTAAAATGTGCAATCAAATGAATATACATTGGCATTCTAAACAGGCACTTGGCATTCTAACTGCACTGGTAATTAGAAGTTAGGCTGTTTATCAATGACAATCTGAACTCTCAGTGACCATTCATTCCCAGCTTCCTAACTGGTATTTGCAGAACTGAGCAATATGTATTTATCAGAAATCCATGTGGCCAGTCTATCTTGATGTTTAATTTCAGTTCATGTGACAAAGTCAGGAGACCACATTTAGGTCAGGAACCCAAGTCCAATGTAGGGCTCAGGTTGTTAAGGAAATGGTTGCATGGGACAGAACTCCATTAAAGCCATCAGCTAATGAGGACAGGACTGGTTGAGAGAAATAAAGTCAGGAAAAGTAATGCCTAAGGTTCTGTGAAATGAGAAGCCAAGCTGTTACATTATTTCCAGGATGCTCAATTTTTCATTCTTTAATAACAAAATTTTGTCAAAATTATCACTTTTCAAAAAACTTTGACATTTTACAGCAAAAGGCGCATCTAGAAGAATATTCTATATGTGAATTTTAAAGACTTCTTTCATCCGAGGGTGGGATTCAACTCCATATTTCAACACTCAAATGATACTGTCTACATAGTGATATCTACTACTTGTGCACTAGTGGCACACATCCAAGTAAGTAATTCAGTTCTTCCTGAAATTTATTCATATGATGACAATCAGCTACCTAAACATAACGTTTATTGCCATTCAAGACACCTCAAGTAGCCAAGGTAGAATCATAGAACCATAGAATGGGTTGAAAGGACCTTCAAAGCTCATCCAGTGCCACCCCTGCCATGAGCAGGGACATCTTCACCAGCTCAGGTTGCTCAGAGCCCCATCCAGCCTGGCCTGGGATGTTTCCAGGGATGGGGCATCCACCACCTCTCTGGGCAACCTGGGCCACTGTTTCACCACCCTCATTGTAAAAACTTTCTTCCTCACATCTAGCCTAAATCTCCCCTCCTTTAGCTTAAAACAATTGCCCCGTGTGCTATTGCAACAGGCCCTGACAAAAAGTTTGACCCTATCCTCCTTCTGACTGGGAAACCTCTCTGGATATGATCTTTTGGCCACCCAACCTTTGCTGCCTTCACAACAGAAATAACGACATGGGGTCGGACAGTGCAAACCCTTGTCATGTCCATCAGGAGCTGGGGTGCAAAGGAAGGGGTACATTACACTCAATATTCTTGCCAGGTAGCTAGAGCAAGGGTTCCTTCTTTCTTCAGTACCAGTCAAAATATATGAACAGAAGTATACATTGAGTCCCCAGTCAGAGCTCCCCTATCCCATAGGGACATTAACCTTGAAACTCTCCCCTCAGGCTCATTTCCAAAGAGAATATTCCTAACAAGTATTTCTGCAAACCAGGACCAGCAAATGAAGTAGTTCTACCAAACTTTCTTACCCCATTGTTGATCATAAACTCAAAATCATTCAACAACAGCAGATTATTGGAAAAAAAAAATAACAGGGGGAGAAAAAAAGAAAAAAAAGACATGATATTGCTTCCCTACCATTAGTGATCAGTGTTTTGAGAAACGTAGCATGCAGGAGAGGAAAACAGTAACTGACTTTGCCAGAGAAAGAGAAATGAAGGAAAACAGAATATATCACTCTGCAACCTGAGGTGAAAAACATGGGTTTGAACTGAAATAAGGGACTTCAGGTTTAACACTTGTAAAAAATAAATATAAACAAAACAAACAAACAAAACTAAAAAGCCGCTTTTTTAATAGGAGTATAAAGGAAGTCTGAGGTAGATGGCACAGAGATGGGACACTCTCCACACACATCCAAAAGCATTGCATGTTCTCAAAAACTATCCAATCATCCATCATGGAATAATACAAAATAGTTGATCCTGTGCATTTTCTCCATTCCTTCCAGCTCTGTTTTCTCTGTCTGGAAGACATAGGAAAAAATGGCATGAATTAGTATTCAGAACATGCTAATTTTACAGCAGCTAGTATTGATTAAGAAAGAAACAGGTAGAAGTTCTTTTTTAGAAGGGTCCCCATTCAGGGAACCACGTTTCCTTGGGTACCCCAATTCCCTGGGTGGCTTATTATGTCCCTGGGATTTTTTTTCACTGCATCCTGGGGGCAAGGCATGAAAAGCAAAAAAATTTCTGCCTACCATTTCTGCTATCGATATCTCCCACAAAGCTTCATTTGATGCTTCTGATCTCTGTGAAGGGGAGAAGAAAGAAATCAATTCCTGATGAAGCTCAGCTTGCCAGCTTCGTTGCTTGAACAATCCATTATTCATGCATTTGTGACAGAGAGCAGTGAGTCTAATGCACAGAAATTAGCTCTGAGAACTGTTGGGTTATTGCTGGGGACTGGGACATGGTCTGCTGTGGCTGCACAGCTCTTTGTGCTGGTTGACGATGCTGTGCCAATACTCCTATGCAAAATGCAATCCCACCGTGCAAAGACTATTAGCGCCTTTTGTTTGCATTGCTTTTTTGGTTTGCAGATCCTGCCATCACTCCACTTCACTCCACATTTGTGGTATTTACCAGTTGCTATTGGAAAATCTTAATGAACTGAAGAAATGTTAGCCCATCTCACTCCAAAAACACATAGTAAAGCCAATATTTCACATTGCCCCTTATGCTGTTAGAAACAAGAAGACTGAGTGACCATGAGCTGCAAGTATTTTAACTGTCAGTGACAATAAAGACATATATTCAGTGCTATGGTATAGCACCACTAAGAAATTGTGAATACCACAAGAACAAGCCACAGGATCATCAGACCACAGACACTGAAGAGGCTGCAAGACCCACCTCACCCTGATATTGCCAATGTGCAGGAATTCGGGAGATTTTTTTCCATAAAATTAGAAGGGGTTTGTTAAAAGAATAACAAAAATCTGAAGCTAGGCATCAGAAACACATAGAAGGATGAACCCTCTTCAAATTGCTGATGGGATTTATCATAAGGAGGGGATTCTACTGAATTAACCAATGAAGGCTTGGGGGAACATTAGTCACTTAATCTTTCAGCTTTTAAACAAAAATTGCCGTTGTTAAAAAAAAAAAAAAAAAAAAAAAAAAAGGCAGAACAAGTTTTATTTCAAAACGGCTAAAAAAGCCTTCAGCTTTTTCTGAAATCAAACTTTTAAAAACTATACGTGTTCATTGGTGTTATCAAAAAAAAAACCCCTTTCACACCCTTTTATTTGCAAAATTCATCTGAAATAGTTGGTATTTGGGGGAATTTACTATGTGACTCGAATGTGAGCTATCCAGACTTCATTTGCACCCTTCTGTGCTGTTGCGGAGCAGCTGGGAGACATGTTGCTTTGCTGAGTGAAGATGATATTCTAGAGTGAATTTTCCTTCAGCACTTAGATTCACAGACATGCATATCTAGCATGTCAACAAAGCTGGGCAAAGCAAAGAATTATGAGCAAAGAAGTCTCCTGTCCTGCTATGAAGTTGACTGACTGAGGCTGCTAACTTCAGCCAGGTAGCCATCGAATCAGGAAGTGGTGCAAAATCAGCATGGTCCCCATCTCTACAAGCCCAAGAGGTATGAAGTTGAGATGGGGTAAGCAGTGGAAAAGAGGTGGACAAATGGTCTTCATTTCATCCATAGCATGAGGGTGCATGACACTACCCAATATTCCCCATTGTTTGTCGTGCCCATCCTTAAGCATCTACTAGAAGATGCTGCCCTTGTTTTACAGGAAGTTTTCTTACACTAAACATAGTGCCATTGAAGTCATTTATTTCCTGTGGAGTAAAGCATTGTTTAGTCTAACCCGCAATTCATCACAACATATTTCTCCATGCTGTAGTTGTAAAGGCTAATTAGAACTTCCATTGTGCAAATCAGATTATATTGGGGTGACATCTCAAGATTATTTTCACTTTGTTTAGTTCCAGTGTCCCTACTGTAAGAAGGAGCCATGCAAATCATACAAAGATCACAATATCATGTGATACAAAATGAACCTTTGTATGAAAAACAGAAAGAGCTTGATCTCCTTAGTTCAACAAAAAGAGAGTTAGAGTCTAAAATGAGATTATAAATTTCTATGAAGGGAAAATATATTGTATAAGACGTGCTTTCAGTTTAGCAGGACGCTGAATAAGAATTTTTAAAATGCTTGTAGCAGGCAGCCAAAGGATCATATTTTTTACTATGTGTCTTTCTAGTAGTTGCCAGTAATGAATTGGTAGGGAAGAGTATCTACCAAATAGCTAGGAGATGAACATTGGCAAGTTCAGAAGGAAATTAAGACTTTTTATTGTAAGGGTAGTGAAGCACCAAATCTTTCTAAAGTTGCAGTGGATTCTGCATTACTGGGCAGGGGGAAGTGATTTCCTTTAATTTTAAGGTCCTGTTCAAATTATAAAGAATTCCAAGAAAATCCCTTGTTTCTCTTCTATAGAAAGTTAAATTATTTAATTGCAATTGTTTCCTTTGGCTGTATGCTGTGTGACAAAGCTGGGGATGTGGTGATGAAACTGAGAATCTCCTCAGTGCAGCAAGCTGAAAATAGAAAGAATTTAAAAAATGTCTCTATGTCTTAGCTCATAGTGGTACAGAGTCCAGTGTTCTTATACCCATGAAAGTAAGAGGAAAAACAAGCCCAGTGAGCATTGCTGATGTGCTCAATACAGGAATGTTGTGTTTGTAGCAAGCATTCCTACATACATCCAGCCTTAGAGAGCCCTCCTACTTCATCACATCCCTCTAGGAAATGGGATATTAGCGTCCTCATTATAAACATGAAGGAGGAAGAGTTGGAAGACAAATGACTTCATAGTACAACAGAGTCACTGAGGTTTGCAGGGTCCTCTGGAGATTGTCTGGTCCAACCATCTGCTCAAAGCAGGGTCAGTTAGAGAAGAGTGCTCAGATCTGTGTCCTGACGTGGTATTTTAATGTCTTAAGGGTTGAGACTCCAAAATCTCTCAGGCAAACAAGCTCCAGTGTTTGACCATGCTCCCCATAAATAAGACTTTTTTCTTATATTTATAGGAATTTCCTGCATTTCCCTTTGTGCCCATCGCTTCTTGTCCTGGTCCCTGGACACCACTGAGTCTAGCTCTGTTGTCTTTTCTCCTCCACATTATTTATACACATTAATAAAATGTTGGCCTTCTTTCTAGGCATATTGCTGGCTCATGTGCAAATTGTTGTCTACCACAACCTCCCAGGTCCTTCTTTGCAAAGCTGCTTGCCAGACAGCCAGCCTGCAACTGGGGAGGGACAGTTCTTGACCATGGAGGAGGTGATCCCTGAAAGTCATTCAGCAGGTACTCCAGACATTTGCAATCAGTACATATGTCCACAACAAGAAGGGCAGACAGGCCACTGTGCCTGCATGGGCAGGTGACCAGAAGAAAGGCTGAACACGTCCAAAAGCTGTCCATTTTCATTATCACCGCAATACATTTGATAGGATATGTCAACATTTTTACAAACACAGACTGCTCACGTCTGGCCAGCTGAGAGCTCAGGCAGAAGGAGATGGAGTGTCTTGACATCTGCTGGTGTGGTTTTACGTCAGTCGCAATTAGGATCTAGATGCTTTCTCCTGTGGTCAGGCGATGTCAGACTTTGCAAAGTGATGTTACCTTCTGTTTCTCAGAAGAGTAAAAGTGTTGGCTAGGACAAGAGTCCAGCTCTTCGCTCCTCAGTGTCTGGGGTGTTAAATTTATTCAATTTATAGAACAGCTGATGGGTCTGGACAAATATTCTCCAAGTCGAGAAAAGCCCAAAGAAATTCATTAGACACTGTTGTTTAACACAGATTTTATTGTCCTTTCAGCTTGAAAATTAAAACATTAACTTTTATCCAGGACATGACACCTACTCTTGCTCAAGTCCTACCATTAAGGGTTAAGTTGTATCCCACCATAGAGTGTGCTCTTCCAGTCTTAGATCCTAAAATGCAAAATAAGGGCCAGTCTTTCAGATCTCACTGCCACACTGGGCCAGACATAGGCAGCAAACCCTCCTTTCACCAGCCCAGCACAAGGAACCCACATTGCAAATCATACAAAGGGAGAACCCCCAGAATCTCTCACACAAGCCTGGTTAAGATGCTCCTGTTGCTGCATGACAAAGTGAGAACGAAAATCATGGGTTTTTTTCCTTCATGTTCTCAGGACCTAATGCTAAGTACCGTTCTTAAACCAGCTGCTTCCTGCTTGACAGTTATCTGTGGCTTGGCTCCAAAAGTCTTTTTGCACAGTCTGTTCTGTTTTCTTGAAGGGTAATCATCTGCATTTACCATTTTTTGATGATTACCTACCAGTAGTATCACACACTGCTTTTTCAGGTGTTTGCTCTAGATAAAGATTCACTTGTTTTAGTTAACTTATTACAGAGCTTCCAATTAATCCAAAACTTTCTCTTCTAAAGAGCCTGTTTTCTCCCAGTGGCACTGATTTCCAGCCATGACACTATTCAGCCATAAGGTGCAAAGTATGTTGAGGTCTATTGCGTTGGCAGAAGCCAAGGCACAGATTACAGCTCCCTGTTTGCAAAAGATACAGTTCATTATTCCTGCCTCATATTTGGTAACTGCTTTTGGCACTACAAAAATGATGAAAATGTATACAAAAAAAAAAAAAAAAAAAAGAAAATGATAGATTTCCATGTTTCCATGCTGAGAAAACAATACTTCAAAACTATTATTTGACCCTAACACTCACATGATTGTTTTTAGTATCTCTGCAGAAGAAGGGGGAAGCAAGACATGCTTAATGAAAGAGGAAGGTTCTGCTCAAGAGCAATGCCTTGGAAATTAGTACCAAAGCAATACTAACACTGATGATTTTTCTTTTCCTTTTCTAGCACAATATCCCTACTTTTTAAGATATTCCTTCTGGATGAGGATATTAATATGTGATATAACAGTTTTTTTCCATAGAAGGTACAGAAAATGCTGACCAAGTTGTCCCTCCAAATACTGAGAATTCTGTACTGGTGGCATAGGAAAATATTTCAGAGGAGTAAACCCCACTTTTATTAAATGTACAAAAAAACAGTTCAGCAAGGTTTTAACAAGAACTTCAGTGCTTGTTAACACATTTTGCAAGTTTTGCACTTACTGCAGATGGCCCAAAGATTTGGGGCACCTTGTCAGCTAAGCACGTAGAGAGCAAGACTCAAATCCCAGCTCTAAAATCAGGTGCAGATTCAGACTGAGCTGCAGAGCTTTCTTGCAGAGGAAGCCCCAGTGGATTCAATATATTTGCATGGTTATACACTCTGTTACATATAGCAAGCCAGATAATATGGATATTTTAATCTGATATGGCGAAAAATAGCTAGCCCATGGAAATTGGTACATGGGCACATTAACCTTCATCACCTGTCTCTATGTATATATATCCCTAGCAGTTCTAGTTGTGCAAAAATACTACTAATTGCACATATTATTGAGGGCAGAAATTTGAGGTGAGCCACATAAGGTATGTGTGCTTTGTAAGGCATGCAACTATGGACTTGGTGACAATAATTACCTTGACTCACATAGGCTGATAGGTTAGGCAGCTGAGTCCTTCTCCACAACAGTGGTGAGGACAATAGGGATTATTTCCCTATGAACTTGCTGTTGCTTCTCCTATATTTACTTTTCCTTCATAAAACCAACCAGTAACAGACTTGCCATTAGAAATGTGTGTTGCTGCTCTGACAGCACTCCTGTGGACCCAGGAATCCAATGGCCACAGCTCCCTTTAAACATAGCATTCACCTTCATGAATAATTATTTTGCATTTTGCTAGGTGGTTCCTCTTTTGTTGATATTCTACATTCACCATGAAGAGAGTGTGTTTATCTGGTATACCTGGAGCTGTGGCAGCCTGCAAATTGCCTCTGCACTAAGTTAGTAAAGCAGAAGCATCCCAGATGTCCTAAGTATAACCTCCAGTAAACCCTGCCTGTGCCCTCACTCTCAGAATTGCACAAGCCCGTTGTGATCGACTTGTACAACTTCCCTTATTTATAGGTTTTGCCATGGGTGCAACTCAATTGCCTAAACATAAGCAGCTAGTGCCATTCGAGACACTTTGGGTATGTGGGACATCTGCACAGGACTGACAGCTATGGCAGAAAACCTACTGATGATGCAAACCCTTCTGCAGAAGCAGCTGGAGGCCAAGAGAGATAATCAAAAGCATCTCAAATGGCGTGAGACAGCTGTGTATGGAGAACAGAATAATAATTTACAGTCAACCTGGCACAGTCTTCATGGAAAAATGGGACCCTGCCAACCATATGTATGTATTAATAGAGAAAATATTGCTTTTGATATTACTTTGCATTTTGTTCCTGCAGACACTTTATCAGGTTTGCATGCTACCCTACAAACTGAAAGGATGTGAGTCAAAATAATCAGAGGTATCAGGAACCCCTACCTTGACATCAAACGACCCACAGTGTGTTTGAGCATAACTTATAAAAACTGTCACTGTTATCACGCTTCTATTTGCAGCAGAAAATCACAACACAGTGAAACTGAGTGAAAATAATAAAATAAAAATATGGGTAAACATGTAAAGGAAATAAAAAAAAATAAGGAAATTACATGAAGTTTTATGTCACTTACTTTTTTTTAATATCCAAATCTTGTCTGCCTAAACAAAAACGTTAGTCACCCCCATGGTTTATATTTCTCTGAGAGAAGTTATTAATCTGTTTCAACTACTCCAGACTGTAATTATCACCCTTTACTGTGAAAATAAAGCTTGAGAATTTTTGATCTTTGGTATTATTTACCGAAGCTGTCCCTGATTCAATAGTAATCTCATAAGAAAAACTGTAATCAATATCTTATTATGGATTTTTTTTTGGAGGCAAATTGGCTTTTATTCCACAGAAATCTATACATTTTCTTGTTTCAGTGAGTCTTTTCTCTCTGGATGTCTACTCCTTTTTCATTTAGTTTCAAATTGAAAACCAGATCTGATGATTTATTTTTAAAAGAAGCTAAACAAATGGAATTTTTAGATGAAGAGAAATGTCCATACCGTGGAAGCAATGGGGACCCAAGAGACCTGAATGCTCCTTTTTGGCTGTGACATGAGCCATCTGTGACTGAAGGCAGCCACAAGCTGTGGTTACCACTTCTTTTGCAGTGATGACTATTCTGTGCTTCTTATTGAAAAGAAAATAATAATAATAAAAAAGTAAGTTTTGCTGCAGCTCAAACACCACTCAGAAAAGAGAAGCGTAAACAAGAAATAAACTGTGGAGCAATACTGATCTTGTGCCCATACTGAATCATGTAAACTACGTTCTGGACAGGGAGAGCTCACAGCCCCTCTCCCCAAACTCCTACAAGGTCAGAAAAATTCAAATTCCAGTGTATATTAGGGCAATGAAGATGATTAAGGGAGTGGAGCATCTCCCTGTGAGGAAAGGCTGAGGAAGCTGGGGCTCTGGAGCTGGACAAGAGGACACTGAGGGGTGACCTCATCCATGGTTACAGATATATAAAGGGTGAGTGTCAGGAGGATGGAGCCAGGCTCTTCTCTGTGACAACCAATGATAGGACAAGGGGCAATGGGTTCAGACTGGAACACAAGAGGTTCCACTTAAATTTGAGAAGAAACTTCTTCATGGTGAGGGTGGCAGAGCCTAGCCCAGGCTGCCCAGGGAGGTTGTGGAGTCTCCTACTCTGGAGGCATTCA
Source organism: Nesoenas mayeri (assembly GCF_963082525.1). Lineage (NCBI taxonomy): Eukaryota > Metazoa > Chordata > Aves > Columbiformes > Columbidae > Nesoenas > Nesoenas mayeri. The sequence goes on from NC_137543.1 coordinate 5,186,288, forward strand.
AGACCTGCCTGGGCGCCTTCCTGTGTAACCTCATCTGGGTGTTCCTGCTCCGGTGGGGGGATTGGACTGGATGAGCTTTCGAGGTCCCTTCCAATCCCTGACATTCTGGGATTCTGTGATATCTCTTGCTGTCAACCTGGATTTCCTGAGTATTTTCCTCAAGTAACATAAATGTAATAATTTTCCCTTTTTTCTTCCATATTCAGTCCAAGAACTGCAATGCGCAACTAAAATGAATGACTAACATTTATGAGTGATCCTGTATCAAAGCAAAAGTCAATAAGGAGTTGTTATTACAACTGAAGGGCAGTAAGATTACAGTAAGGATGCTTTAAAATCTTTGAAGAAGTATTTAGCACAACCTTCATTAAATAAAAAATATGTGCAGCTAGAAAGAGTCAACAAGTTATATTCAGACTATTGTGTAATGTGTTAAAATAATATAAATTAAACCCGGAAGCTTTCAGCAACAATATGAGACCAAACTGAATTGTGAGGAATGTGTTCTGAGATATGAAACCTGTTGGAATAAAAGAGGTAAAGCGGTAAAAGAGGTTAAATGGCAACAAGAAATTGTTTAGAACCACAAATAGGCTTGATGGAAAAAGGAAATGGAAAAAGTAGTGGACTGAAACTGCAGAGCAGGAGGCAGCTTTATTGTGTTGATGCTTTTTCAATTTGATCCTCAAATTTGCATGGTCTGTAAGTCGCTGTGTGTTCCACGTCTTCTCTGAGGTACACATTTTGGCCATGGAAATCACCAAGAGTGATTTGGCACCAAGAAAGCCAAATTCACCATGGCACAGCCCTCCTGAGTCATATGGCACAAGACCATCTTGATCTTACATCAAAATTACCTTCTCTGCAGAGGCTTTTCCAAGATTTCCCACAATACAAACTGAGCAAATTCATAAATCAGCACCCTGTCTTATTTCTTATTTCTTATTTCTTTCTTATTTCTTACTTCTTCTTCTAGTGCCCAGGTGAAGTAGTTGGAGGCAAAGCCCTTCCCTGCTGCACCCTCCACAAGCTCACAACTCAATTGGTTGTTGCTGTAAGGGGTTTATAATCTGCATGAGGCTTTTACAAATCTTTTCTTTTTCACAAGGGTAGGTGATATTTATGGTGTGTTACGCAGCTGCGGGGAAAAGGGGATTAAAAATTTATGATATCTTTCCCACCCTGCAGTGTCTGGGACATTTTCAGTGTCTGGAAATGCTCAGCACTGCAGAGGAAGGCGCTCTGAAGGGATCTCGGTGCAGCAGCCAACATTTGCTTAACATTCTGTTAATATTTAAACAACAAATCTGTCAACAGATTAATTGGCACTGTCACTTTCCAGTAGTTTTATGGGTACTTCAAACCACTAGCAGTCTATTCCTAAAAGGAAGCATGCAGCACTTAAATATGCATGCATACGAGATAATAGGAATATTAAGCACACTGAAGGAAAGCCGTAATTGCTATCATACTGTTCTTGTGCTGAATTCCCACTGCTTCCTGCCTTCTCTCGAGAAGTGCTGACAGAAAGGAGTCACCAAAAATATTTAGAAATCACTCAGGCACTTCTGCCCATGGCAGAAATGACATTGATACCTGGGACCAAGCATGAACTGGAATGAGCAAGACAGGATATTGGATAATGTAAGAAGCTGTTTTTTACCTCTTGTTCTTTTCTGCAAATGGAATGCATATGAGTTGCATCAAATTACAAGCAATTAATTCTATTACTCTACCCCATCCAAATCACCTGAAGAGGGATTCATTTCAACTTATTTATCATCCCAGACTTAGGCATCTATTACAATCACTTGATCAGGGTCCTTCGGGAGCCAGTGGTGACACAGAATTTGCAGAAAAAAAGGTACTTCTTGGATCCCTGTTTTAGGATGTAATGGACTATTCTCTGAAGACTCTCCTATCCTTTTTCCATGCACTATTGAGGGAATCTAGACAGTTAGATTTGAACCGATGCCTAAAAGCTGATATTAGGTGAGAGGAAACTTATCTCAGGTATATGGCACCACACAAACCCCACTTACTTAAATACTTAACAGCTTTCCCAGCTCTGCTTTGACAGGCATATTGTAGGAATTATGGGAGGAATTCAGTGAAGTGGGGATAGACGAATGCATGGGCTTGCTCCCACATGTCATCAGTGCCCATAGATCTGAGAAAATTTTGCAAGAGTGATAGATACTGCCAGTGCGTATTGCCCTTGCTTCACTCCATTAGCCAAGCACATACTAGTTTCAAGAGCAGTGACTCAGCCTTATTTGGTCTGCAGAGGCATAAGATCCACAAAAAGTAGGAAAGAGAGTAAAACGGACAAAGAAAAAGAGGCTGCAGCCGCTAATTGATCCTTCCAAAATATATTCACTGTGTTCTCGTTCCCTGATGAATTAATTAGCTTGCACTTAGCACTGTTCTTTGGTCAAATGCTCAATGGTGAAATAAATTGCAGCAATTTAGCCAGGATTTCATAAAATACTGTTTTATTTCCACCTTTTGACTACACAGTCTGTGAATGTAGTTACACTTCCAGAGAAGAATAGTTCTCTTCCTGTCCTCCAGAGTTTTTTTAGAAGGCAACTCATACAAATATATGTGTGCATGCATGTGTGTGTACGTGCACAGTCACATAAGAGATACAGAATTTGTGTGGTGCCACTATTCCACTACAAAGAGCTTAGGGACAAAATAAAATCAAGACCTTCAGTGTTTTCTGCCAATGCTCCAAGCTTTTCTGCTGAAGTCTTTCTCATCGGCACTGCAAATCTGATGGAGTTAATCATAGAATCACAGAATCATTTGGGTTGGAAGGAACCTTCAAAGATGATCTAGTCCCACCCCTGCCATGAGCAGGGACATCTTCACCCAGCTCAGGTTGCTCAGAGCCCCGTCCAGCCTGGCCTGGGATGTCTCCAGGGATGGGGCATCCACCAGCGCTTTGGGCAACCCAGGCCAGTGTTTCACCATTTCCATTGCAAAAAATTTCTTCCTTAAAGCTAGTCTGATTCTCCCCTCTTTTAGAATAAAACCATTACCCTTTGTCCTATCTCTTCCCATCTTTTTTACAGAGCCTTTTAAGTATGGAAAGGCTCCAATAAGGTCTCCTGGGAGCCTTCTCTTCTCCAGGCTGAACACCCAATTCTGTCAGCCTGTCCTCCCAGCAGAGCTGTTCCAGCCCTCTGATGTTTTTGTGGCCCCTCTGGACCCTCTGCAACAGGTCCATGTCTGTCCTGTGCTGAGGACCCCAGAGCTGGACACATCAAGCCCTCTTGTGCTCCATCACATTTCCTTCCTCAGCCAGAGGGTAAATGAGACATAGTTACATTTTATGTTTATAAAGATTCATAGCTCTTAATTTTACTTTTAATTTTAAGCAATCAAGTAATTCTTGTATTCATTCAGCAGCTTTTCAGTGTCTCTTTGGTGAGGCAGGTATCTGCCCATTTGGGAGCTAAGACCATAATTCTGCAACATACAAACAAGAAGGAATTTGATATTTACCACTGAGAAAACTTCTTAAAGTTTTCTAGTTTCCCCACCAAGCCATCACTCCTTATTTAAGAAGGGTTTTCTAGCTGCACCTTAGGTTTGGTTCTTCACTGAGGATTTCTGTAATTAACATTTGATGTAAAACTCAATGTGATTATTTGGCTTTACATCTGGTGCCTTAACTGAAAACTGAATTAAAAAAAAAAATAGCCAAATTTTGAGATATTTGCTGCTTACTTTTATTTCCCCTCTTGGACTGTTAATGAAAACATTCCTTTCTCCTGTAGTATAATGTTCCAAATGTTAGTAACTTTGGTCGAGTGTTTCAACTTCAGAAATGGGCAATATCTGGGCTTCCAAAAGAGTCTTTGATCCTTTAGGAGCTCATTAAAGTTCCTCGTGAATGCAGCACTCCATTTCTGCAATCACTTTGTCAATTAACCCACGCTAATGTCACCTGTTAGTTAAGGCGTGAGATGTCATGACCACTAGAGCTGCTTATTTAGAATAAGAGGCAATTACTGGTTTTAACAAAGGAGCTACTTAGATAGAGCTTTGATAAGTATTGCTATATAGCTGCACATGAACTGGCTCAGCATCATATGTAAATTTTTTAGGGACAAAAGAGACAAATTATCTTCTAGAACCCCACTTGGCTAGAAAGCTGGTCCCTTTGCTGAAGAGTCTTTGCAATGGAAGAGAAGAATATTACTTCAGGATTACAACTTTTTGTTGAGGTGACCATTAAAATACACTTTTATTACATTTCTTTCTTTTCCCTGCATGGGGAATTAAATATCATTTATTTGGGGATTTCTGTTTTGAAAGGAAATATAGGAGTGTTGATGAAGAGATATAAATGCCAAGGATAAACCAAGCAGGGTTATAATGAACAAGTCCAGTATGTCTATTCTCATTACTTTCTGATCAGTGTTACAGCTTTATGTATTAGCAGAACTCAGCCTCGCATTTACAGCTTCAAGGCTCATACAGACACAGCTTCTCCTAAATTGTATCAGAGCTTAAAACACAATTATAACACATATTTAATTACATTACAATCTCTTTGTATACACAGAATATTCCAGTTTGTATAATCAATATGAAAGACAGAGAAAGCATCAGTGTGAACTTTGAAATCTTGAATATAACAGTTAATTTTCCCCAACACAAGCAGCAAAGCCAAAACAGCTCTCCTTACATGTCAGCTACAGCAATGAATTTCTGGAGAACCATTTTACCCTGAGAAGGCATTTCACTCAAAACTGGTAAGTTTTATTTAGGAGAGAAATGAGAGGAAATGCTCTGTTCACAGGATTTATGAAGAAGAACAAGGTGGAACCATGCCCTCTAAACACAGAATGAGACCCTGTTGTTTGCTGCACTCTGCAAGCACAGGACACAAAGATGACCTTTGCCCTGGTGATCATAGAGGTTTTCCCAAGAGGTTGTGGAGTCTCCATCCATGGAGATACTTGAGACCCAACTGGACAGAGTCCTGTGCAACCTGCTCTAGTTGGCCCTGCTTGAGCAGGGAGTTGGACTATAACATCTCCAGAGATCCATTCCTATTTATTCCGTTCTGTGATGATATGAATAGTTACCCCAGTACAACACAGAAAACAACTGTTTAAAATAATGTGTTATATTTGTATCACCTAATTTCTGCTCATTTCACCATTGCAGATCTGATGGGTAGGCCTCACCCACTTCATTGCAGGACTAGACATGTTTGATTAAACCACAGTCTAGGAGCTCTTGTGTCCATGAGTACTTGTACAGCTGTTGTACAGTAAAAGCACAGACATGCCTGGTACTTGAAAAACAGCAACTGATTAAAATGAATCCAACCACGATATCTTCAGTACCCATATCTGAGGAGAACATCTATGAGAGAGCATGAAGCATGTGTTTCTCATTGACCTGTAAGGAAAAAAACAGGCATCTGTTCTAAGAAAACAAGACCAAGAAAACAATTTTAAATACCCTTTAAAAGATTTTTATAAAAGATTAAATATATGCATGGAGGGTTTTTTTTATTTTGGAGAGTAATTCTAAAGTCATCTTCAAAGACAAATTTAGCAGAACGGGAAGGAGATTTGCAGAATAATGCTTTATCAGGACAAGCAGTTATTCTAGTACAAACAGGTAGGATGAAGCGAGACAAAGAAATAAAATTTAAATAACAAAAGAATTAACCTTAATTTACCCTAATTAACCTAGAGATAAATTGGTCCCTGCTACTATATTCTGCCATCACACTATAGGTTTTTAAAGTTATTTTTATTGGCCAATCCATCTTCACTTCGACATTCTTTCTTAAATCCACATTACTATTCCACAGCTCAATAGCTTTTTTTTCACTGGACATGTTAAATGGTGGAAAAATAAAATGGATCAATACAGCAACTCAATTAATTCCTCATCTGAAATTCTAATAAAATCAATTTGGAGAAGTGGCGTATCGTTAAGCTTACATCATAATGCAGTAATTAGAAACAACTTTAATCTTGCCAGTTCCTTTGAAGATTTTAATGGCAATCAATTAAACATGCCTTGCTTCTCCATTAAAGACTTCCAAAAAGGAAATTGGATGAGAAGTTAAAGATAAGTTGGCTGATTGCACAATCTTACCACCCATCCCCATTTCAAATATCCCCCCCAAAATGTGCAAAGTCACCATTAAAAAGTTAGCATAAGTTAAATCTGTACTCATAGTAACCAATAGTAAGTTTTCAGCTCATATGTATTTTAATAGGCAGAGTGGTGCAGTGCTTTGTGATTTGCATATTTACCAAGCAGAGATTTTGGTGTGGCTCACTGCAATCAAATCTTGTTTTAGGCTTACACCCACCTACTTTTAATAGTTTAGGTACTTTTATATTAAAACGATGCAAATTAATGTTCACTGTCTACTCTTTAAATTAAGATGTCTTCGCAGATCTTGGAGATGAGTGGATAATTTTTATATGCTGTTTCATTAACAGTAATAATTGCAGTTTAGTAGTGATCCACTATACTATGGGACGGAAAAAGCATCAGGTTCAAATCATCTGCAGTCTAGGCAGAAACCATTAGGTACTTCTATTAATTCTTCTTCTTCTAGGGGTTTATGCTCAGAAGGAATTTGCGCTCAAAAATAAAAGAAGCACACCCAGTCAATGGCTGAACCTCCAATTAGCTATGCTAGCTCTCCCTCGCACCTCTCTTAAATCCAAGAAATCTACCTTCCTCTGTTGTTTCTATTTTATTTCTTAAACTGCAGCAGCATATTTTGGACGCTGGGATGTCAGCACCGCACACGCTTTTCCTGGTGATGTCCCAGAAGGGCCACATGGACTATGTATCTCCAGGCCACTCTCCCTGTGTTATCACCCTGCGCTGCTTGAACCAGAACTTGTTTGTTTGGGGTTTTTTTTCAGGTTTGCTGAGTTGCTCCCATCTTGTATCTTGACACTTGCCCAACGAATCACCACAAGCAGATCAGGGATATTGCCATTGAGATAATTATGGGACAATGTATCTTTTGGATTAATTCCACAACCCAAATACCATTTTTTCTCCAGGTCTCTACATTGTCTCTTCTTGTTATTTTTATTCATTTGTTTAACTATATGTCCCTTTTGTAGTAAAAGAAAAGAAAGGACTAACATTTAAGTAAAAAACTCTTCCAAGAACTGAACAACTTGTTCTTCAGTCCATGTCACTGAAATTTTATAGATAAAGCTATTTCTGGATGTGTCAGTAAAAGAGACCTCATTGTGCCTACATTTGCAGTCAGCCTGAGTATCAACGAAAATATGAAATATTATAATTAGAGTTCATTGTTGTAATTAGAGTTCATTTTTATAATTAGAGTTCATAACTTTTTATATCATTATAAAGTTAGTTTTTTGTTGAAAATATAAAATCAACTTTTGCCTAACAATTTTTAAAATTCTTTTTTTAACATCTTATGACATATTAGTATGTGGAAACAATTCTATTTTTGAGTCTTCCTGAAGTACCATTCTGAACAGAAAGTGAAGAAAAAGTTAGAACACTGTTTTAAGAAAGAGAGACGTAACACAGAGAAAGCAGAAAAAAAAAATAGGGGAACAAGAGCCAAAGAAAATGATAAAATCAAAAATGGAAAACAGGAAAATTTTATTTTTCAAGAAATAACACCTTCACAGAATCCCAGAATGTCAGGGGTTGGAAGGGACCTGGAAAGCTCATCCAGTGCAATCCCCCCATGGAGCAGGAACACCCAGATGAGGTTACACAGGAAGGTGTCCAGGCGGGTTGGAATGTCTGCAGAGAAGGAGACTCCACAACCCCCCTGGGCAGCCTGGGCCAGGCTCTGCCACCCTCACTGAGAAGATGTTTCTTCTCCAATTTAAGTGGAACCTCTTGTGTTCCAGTTTGAACCCATTACCACTTGTCCTATCATTGGTTGTCACTAAGAGGAGCCTGGCTCCATCCTCATGGCACTCACCCTTTATATATCTGTAACCATGGATGAGGTCACCCCTCAGTCTCCTCTTCTCCAAGCTCCAGAGCGCCAGCTCCCTCAGTCTTTCCTCACATGGGAGATGCTCCACTCCCTTCAGCATCTTTGTTGCCCTAACCTACCTTCATAGAAAGCAGGTTAAACATTTCTGATTAAAAGCATAAAAAGAAAGCAGATTAAAAACACAACACTTCCAAATAAAATTACTTGCTTCAGTCAAAACCTGGTGTGATTTGGATTCATCGCATCAAAAGGTCTAAAATGTACAGGTCAACACCTGAACTAGCTATGAAGGTGCTTTTAGAGTCAAAGGTAAAAAATAGTCCATCATAGGATATAATTCAAATGTTAAAAATCAGTCAGGTGGATAGCGCTTGTTTCTCTACAGTGCCTGTAAGCTGAACTTGGCACTTCTGACACTGACAGAAATGCAGGTACCATCTAAAGCAGGCAAAATTAATCCCAGCTCTGAGGCCTCATCCTTGTCAGTGTCATAAGAACACTTGTTTGAAGTCAAGTCAAGGATCAAACACCCGAGAGCCCACAGACCTCAGCAGATTTGATATCCAACAAGAGTTGGTGGAAGCTGTGGCTGAGGATGAGTCGGTGGATGTGTGGGTTGGAGCTGGGCTTCTGAAAATCATGGAATCATACAATCACAGAATCACTTTGGTTGAAAAAGACCCTCAAGATCATAATTTACGACTGTTAACCTAACACTGTCACTAAACCACGTCCCCAAGAACCTCATCTACACGTATTTTAAGCACCTTCAGGGATGGTGACTCCAGCACTGCCCTGGATGGAAACAGCTTGTTCCAATGCCTGACAACCCTTTCCAGGAAGAAATTTTTCCTGATATCCGATCTAAACCTCCTCTGGAGCAACATGAGGCCCTTTTCTCTCATCCTATTGCTTGCTACTTGGGAGAAAAGACCAACACCAATATAGGAATTTTCATGGTTGAACTATAGTACAACTGGAACTATTCTCAGCTCATTTTTTAGAGACTGGCATTACTTAACCTGCACTGCATTTGGGTTTTATCAACACCCCTAGTTTTCCCACTGAAAGATCAAATGGTGGAAAATCACTTTTTATGTTGCTTGAGCAGTGGTCTTTGCACTCAAGAGAATATTCTATTTTTACTACACTAAGTTGCTCCAGACATCCTCAGGTTTTAAGGAGAGCATGTTGCACAACGGTGATGTAGATATCTGACAAATGAATTCCACATGAGTGCCGATGCCTGGACTTCTCTTGAATTTAAACAAGTTTTCTTGTGACATTGATAGGGAGGCATTGCACTCATGAGGAAGGCAACAAAATGCCAAACAGAGACAACTCTGATCCTTGTGTGTCACTTCTAATTCAGGATATTCTGTGATTCTATGAACTGGCTGCTGGCTGGAAGCTGAAGCCCAAGTACCCACCAATGGAAGAGATCGGAATATCCACCTATGGAAGAGTTCAGTTTTAGGGAACTGAGCCATTTTGAGAACAGAAAATTTGGGACATTTTGTATGAATCCCAGACATTTCTCAGAAAGCCTTATCAGCTACATCCTCTCAGCCACTGTTTATGCTACAGTTATGTTAAATACAGATGCAGTGGCACCGGTAATTATAGCCTACAAGAAAAGGAGTATAAGAGAATTCTTACATACCTCTAGAAAGAAAAAGCACTGCTTTAAAAATGATCATCCCCACCGCAAGTCCATCGCTGAGTTAGTGTTTTCAAGACAGAGGATAGATAGTTGTTTACTCAGAAACTTCTGGAAAAATCAATTAGACTGGGTTAGCAACTGAACTCAGTTCAATTAACCCTGGTGCACAATCTGCACTCGGAGGAACAGCAATCGCAGGGTGTATTTGTCAGCCATGAAGGCCTGGAGAAACTATTTGCAGAAGTCAGATTATAATTCAGGTGTTGGATGTGCATCCCCAAACCTCACAAACAGCTCTCTGGTCAAGCAATAAATCCAATTTAAGCCTGTTCAGAGCACTGAGCTGTGTGCGAATTCCCTCATGAAACAACATTGCATGTTCTTTCTTAAAAGTCCTTTTCCGCAGCTCTGCCTGGCTAATGCTTTTTTCAGCAGAGCACAATACCTCAGCCAAGTGAAGAGTCGAGATAGCCCAGCTTTCTCCCATCCTCCAGCATGATGAAGCTGTTTAAGAAGTGACACCAACTGACTTCTTTGCCACTCCTGAGTGCAGTGACTTCTCATCCTGGCTCAGCAGCAATAACCCACTGAGATGCTGGGGGCTAGACCACACCAAATTTGTGGTTTCTCTCCAGCATTGACAGTAAGTCAAGTGCAAAGCATATTAACATGCTAACGGATCAGGCCTATCACCTCTTCTACATTTGCAGTGATTTCTAAGAGACTCAAGAAGACCAAAAAACATAGTAAAGAGGCAGTTTTTCTTGTGTCACCTCATAATTGAGGTCCACTGCATTTTGTTGAAGCCTGTGGTTGCCCACAACCCTCTACAAGGAGTAGCTAATGAATAAATTCAGCAGATATATCTTGCAGTGGGGAGCAGAATGGAACAGCTGGAAAACCCCACAACTGGGATCACAGAATCAAAGAATGTCAGGGTTTGGAAGGAACCTCGAAACCTCATCCAGTGCAATCCCCCCATGGAGCAGGAACACCCAGATGAGGTTACACAGGAAGGTGTCCAGGTGGGTTTGAATGTCTGCAGACAAGAAGACTCCACAACCTCCCTGGGCAGCCTGGGCCAGGCTCTGACACTCTCACTGAGAAGTTTCTTCTCAAATTTAAGTGGAACCTCTTTTGTTCCAGTTTGAACCCATTACCCCTTGTCTTACCATTGGTTTTCACCGAGAAGAGCCTGGCTCCATCCTCCTGACACTCACCCTTTATATATCTGTAACCATGAATGAGGTCACCCCTCAGTGTCCTCTTGTCCAGCTCCGGAGCCCCAGCTCCCTCAGCCTTTCCTCACACGGGAGATGCTCCACTCCCTTCAGCATCTTTGTTGCCCTGCGCTGGACTCTCTCCAGCAGTTCCCTGTCCTTCTGGAACTGAGGGTCCACAACTGGACACAATATTCCAGCTGTGGTCTCCCCAGGGCAGAGCAGAGGGGCAGGAGAACCTCTCTGACCTACTGACCACCCCCTTCTAATCCACCCCAGGTACCATTGGCCTTCCTGGCCACAAGGGCCCAGTGCTGGCTCATGGTCATCCTGCTGTCCCCCAGCACCCCCAGGTCCCTTTCACCTACACTGCTCTCTAATAGGTTATTCCCCAACTTATACTGGAAATGCAAGCAAGAATACTGGATGCAAGCAAGAGTAATGTGACACTTCTAACAACAAACAAGGGGATTTGTTGGCCTTAAGGATTTACACCAAACACTGTGTTGGCAGTTTATCTAGACAGCACCTAACACTGCTGGGTAGAAGGGGCCAGGTAAAAAGATAATGTCAATTTGCAAAGAAGATAACTGCAGACGTGATATACAGTGTTTCGTGCATGTATTGTAGAAGTGTAATCTAAGTGACCTTAATTATACCATGAGTCATTACAGACTCTAGGAGAGAAGGCAAGATAAGGCTGATTCAAAACATTAAGCCATAAATACCTGAGCAATGCTTACCTTTCAAATATCCACCATGAGATATCCACCAGAGTCAGAATTTCAAGCCAACATCCCATAAGGATTTTGTAATGGGGCTCCTGGGCTATTGGCTGTCTTTTTGTTATACTCTGAAGAGAAATCAAGCATAGAAGAATTAATCAAAACAACAACAAAAAAATACTGGTATTTTTTGCTGTGTGCTCTAAATTCCTACTGAGTGTCAAAGTACAATGCAAGTACTCCACCAATCTGTAGCATTCCCAAACAGGTATCTGAGATTTCACTAGTAAAGAAGTGCAACAGGTCTTCTGCCATTCATTAACAGCAAAAGGCACCTCGGATTTTGAAACAGAAGTTTTACAGGCAATTAATTGTCTAATATTTAAAAGTCCCACAGGTGGTGTTTTACACCATTAACTTAAAGGCAAATGACAGTCGCTGATTAGAAGATGAATTTTCATCTATGTAATGACCTGGCAAAAGTCTTAATTGAGAAAAATTAAAAAAAAAAAAAAAAAAAGAAAAAAGAAAAAAGTCTTTTAGTCTGATTCTGCTGTAGAAAAACTCCATTCACCACAACTCTTTGTGTCTGGCCATCCAACCAGTTTTTTACCCAGTGAAGAATACACCCATCCAAGCAATGAGCTGCCAGCTTCCCCAAGAGAAGGCTGTGGGAAACAGTGCCAAAGGCTTTACTAAAGCCTAGGTACACAACACCCACAGCCTTTCCTTCATCCACTAAGCAGGTCACTTCGTCACAGAAGGAGATCATGTTAGTCAAGCAGGACCTGGCTTTCATAAGCCCATGCTGACTGGGCGTCATCATCTGTTTGTCGCGTACATGCCACATGATGGTACTCGGGATTATCTGCTCCATAATCTTCCCCAGCAACAAGGTCAGGCTGATAGGCCTGTAATTCCCCAGATCACCTCTCCAGGTCTTTTCGTATATGGGTGTCATGTTTGCCAACTTCCAGTCCACTGGAACCTCCCCATTTAGTCAGGACTGCTGATAAATGATTGAAAGTGGCTTGGTGAGAACTTCTGCCAGCTCCCTTAGTACCCTTGAGTAGTTCCCAATCATTACACAGGGCCCAAGAACTCACCTCCTTGTGAGCAGCTCTGCTGTTGTCCACTATGCCATTAGCATTCATAATTTCCAGGAGTGATTTATTATAGCAGTAGTAGCTTGGGAATGAGAAGCAGGCACAGAAAAAGCTTTGATGTATGGAGGGGGCAACTTGTTGCATAGCAGTGAAGTTTGCGATGAGCATTTGAACTAAGAACTCTGTTCATTCATCATCAAACCCCAGGTTAGCCTTCAGCGCCTTTAATGGGCTGTGGACTGGCTCAGCCTTCAAGGAAGTTGCCATTTTCATAATGGAAAAAGAAATATAACTGGAAATAAATGTCCGAAGAGCAGGTAGTGACCACTTTTCGTCACAAAACAAATATCTGTGAAATTTCTTCCCATAGGGCTATAATGTGCCCACAACCCTGGTAGCAATTAGAAGTCCAGAAGAAATCTCTGTGTTTCTCCCAAAATTGCAAGGCTTCAATGAGAGCAAGAATAGAGCACGAATGTTCAAGTGATCTGCCCCTGCCCTATCCTTCCTGCTGTTACCATGTTGGTGTCAGTCCCCTGTGCCTAGCACACAGAGTTTGGGGGCTAAGATGAGAAGCTGTTGTTGACTTCTTTCATCATTATTTATATACCACTCAAAGCACACACATTAGCAAAAATATAGATTTTTATCAGCATCTACTTCACAGACTGAAACAGCCACAGGAACTTCACTGTTTCCTGAGATGGCAGGAAAAATAAGAGACATCTCACTCTGCATGCTGAATCTGTTGCACTGTGCATTTCAATTACTCTTGTCATTCAAAACATCTTATCATATGTTTACTAAAGAATCAACATCTCCTCTTGCCTGACCACAAATTTTCCTCTCCTTTCCTTAATCAGTACAGTTGGCAGAAATTTTCTTGATTTTCTCATCCTGATATTGATTTGAATCAAGAGGCTGTGTCTGAGGAGCAGCTGAATACAGAGAATGAAAATCACTACCAGATTGGAACTACATCCCTTTTCTACCCCGCATGGAAACAGAAGAGATTGAAATAGTGAAGGGATCAGGAAACTGAAGTTTACATTCTTTCTACAGTGCAGAGACTAAAACCTTGTGCAGTTTTCAGAAGTAATTAGACCTCATCTTTCTAATCATCTTTGCCAGAAAAAAGTTCTACTTAAATTAGAGACATGCAATTATACTAAATTGTGTCGAGGTAAATGAGAGTCAGTCATGCATGAGGGTCTTAGAAGAAGAAAATGGGGCAGATTGTGTGTTTTCTATGGAACTAGTCTTCCTGACAATCAATTTGATCTGAAAAGCTGGGCTGAGCAGTCTTTCTGGATTTTATTATTGTAGCATCAGGAAATTGCAGTGACTTGAGAGGCTATCCACAAGCCAAAAACACTTTCACAATTCTCAGACATTTTTGCAGCCTTTCAACAAAATTTAGGGATTTAAAGTGCCTGCTTTTTGGTGTGCTATGCATTTTCTGAGCTTTGTTGTAACTGCCATCAATTGATTAACTGAGTTGCTTTTATTTATTTTTGTCTTCAAGAGCTGCCAGAAGTCCTGGCTTTTTACCATTATCAGTACCTGCAGTTTCTTTGAGAGTTAATAGGTAGAAACATGAAGACATCTTAAATGCAAGTACCAGCTAGCAGTCCAGGAGGAGGGATAAAACACTAATGCATCCCTTGAGAAGTAGAATATGAGGAACAGTGCTGTACCACAGCAAGCAGAAGAAAACTCCATAAAGAGTAGGGAAGCTGTAAAATGAGCAAATGCGTGTATAGCACTAAAGGACTGTTGAAGGCAATGCTGGTAGGACACAAGAGAGTGGGACTAGATAAGTAGGCAAAGAAGGATGAAGGAGGCAAAAGGTCATTATTCTGAGTGCTCATCTCTCTTGTCTATGTTGTAATTGTCTTTAAATTAATTGCTATGTAAATAAAAAGATCCCTGAACTATTTATTCAGAGGAGGAATGCATGCATGCACAAACACCTATATTCAAACACAAGCACATGGATTAACCCTTTTATTCCAGGGTGTATTGGGGCATCAGAAGAAGTAACAAAGTGGGGAAACAGCATGAGGAGCTACAGGAAAAATAAGAAACTGTAATCTTTGTCTGGACAGAGCAATAGCACAGGTATGTCTGGCTGTGGAAAGTATCTGGGAAAGCCAAGTGCAGGGCTGAGCGAAACCTTTGCCTCTCAGGTTTCCAAGGAACTGGAAATCAATTGGAATCATAGAATAGTTTGGGTTGGAAGGGATCTTCAAAGCTCATCTAGTCCAACCCCCCTGCCATGAGCAGGGACATCTTCACCCAGATCAGGTTGCTCAGAGCCCCGTCCAGCCTGGCCTGAGATGTCTCTAGGGATGGGGCATCCAACACCTCTCTGGGCAACCTGGGCCAGTGTTTCACCACCCTCACTGTCCTGTCAAGTTACATCAGGCTAGACTAGATTCTTCCTTCTGAGAAGGAAAAAGATCTCCCTGGATCCTTCTCTTCTCCAGGCTGAACAATCCCAACTGTCTCATCCTGCCCTCATAGAAGAGTTGGTCTCTTCTCCAAAGTAACAAGTAACATAACAAGAGGAAATGGCCTCAGGTTGCATCAGGGAAGGTTCGGATTGGATATCAGGAAAAAAATCTTCACAGAATGGGTTGTCAGACATTGGAACAGGCTGTCTATGGCAGTGGTGGAGTCACCATCCCTGGAGTAGTTTAAAAGATGTACAGAGGAGGTTCTTATGGATATGGTTTAGTGTTAGAGTTAGGTTGGATTCAATGTTCTTGACCATCTCTTCCAAACAGAATGATTCTATGATTCTGTGATCCCTCTGACCATTTTTGTGTCCATGTCTTTCCTGTGCTGAGAACCACAGAGCTGGATGCAGGACTCCAGGTGGGGTCTAACCAGAGCAGAGGGGCGGAATCACCTCCCTCGACCCGCTGGTCATGCTTCTATTTATGTAGCCAAGGATAAGGTGGGCTTTCAGTGTCAGTTTACACATTTCCAGAAATGCAAATATTGCTGAATTTGTGGCGGCTGGAACATGTAGAGCAGCCTGGAAAGACATGAAATCTCAGCAAACTTAAGCACAGGTCAACCTTCCAAACTCAGCTCTTGGACTGGCCTCTGGAGAACATCGTGGGAAAGGTGGCAAGTCATTTATTCTCTGTGATTTCATCTGCCAACCAGGACTTCATAGCCCAGGAAAGACTGCTGTTTTACAGACAAGAAAGGACAACACAGGGATCAGAACGTGTTTGTGTCTCAGAGAGAAATTAGCTGGTGGTCTACAGGTATGTCAGGCATTTCCCTGTCCAATCCTCATCAAATTTCAAATGGAAGTCAGGACAGATTTTCTCTGTGTGTTGTCACAACTGGTCCCTTTTCTAGTCTCCTTGTCTGCATGTGGCTAAGCTCAGACTGGTAAAGTGGGCTCCCCCCTGTCACTTCTCACTGCTTTATAGGCTTTGCCTGGCCTTTGAAGCTGCTAAATCTAAGCACGAGCCATTGTTTGCAAGCTCTCTTTCATATATTAGTTTTCTGTAGGCTTAGCTCACAGCTGCCAGACTCCCCTGAACCCTTGTTGCAGAAACAATTAACAGCCTCTGTGACTTTTGTCCATGGCATGCTGCTAAGTAAAGAATATGCACTGCACAAAACCAGAATTTTTGTCTCTGGAAACCTTAAAAGGGGAAAAATTCTCTAACTAATAGTGAGGTGAAGCTACATTCATTCATTTTTTAAGCTAACAGAAGTCCATGGGTAAGAGGAACTACAGAAAGGTGAAGTGTTCCCATGACTAAATGGAAGGCTACTAGGAAAGCAAACAAATGTGATGCAGGTTCAAGTTACAGCAGTTCCACAAGCTACGGGTCACTCACTGACAAAAAATGAAGGAAGTTCAAGTTGACACAATTCTTCTCTCAATTACAATAGACCAAAAGAAGGGCCCGTGAGTGAAAACTGTGTAGCCAATGCAGGTTGACCTCACTTGGCCATGGTATCCTTCCTGATAGAGCCTCCAAGATGACCATTTGAGCAAATTATTCAAAATACTGAAACAATGAAAACTGGTCCCATTGCGACTTCCTTAAAGTCACAGGAGACAGCAGCATCAGGAAGATAACCCAAGCCCACTTTCTTGCTTCTCCTAAAGACCAAGCCGGTACCCAATAGAAAGATTTGATATTAAAAGACCTGCCTAAGTACTCCCTAAGTACTTAGATCCTATTGACCTAAGCTATTTTGTTTTCCTGAGAAGCTCCAAATCCTTTCTGCCTTCCTCAGAGTCTTAATGCACTGCATATTTGTAGCAACACAGTTTCTGTGGGGTAGGTCCCTTTGGTTTTTGTACAGCTCAGACCAGAGATTGTTTTAGATGAATAGAGCCTGTCGCTTTTAAACTAACACTGTTACTCACAAAATTGGACATTTTCCAGCTAACCACTGTTATGAACGGAAAAGTAAATAGAGTCCATTTAGCAGAGACAAGAAACTCAGTGCTTCCAGATGAGCCACGACTGTCACAGGTGACAGCTGTCCTCTGAGCAGCAAGTAAGGTCAGGTAGCAGAAGTGTCCTTCCATCTGCTTCTTCTTAACAATAATCGTCGACCTTATGCTTTATGTTGGTGATTGCCTCAGGTAAATCAAGACTTGACATTTCTTGTCTGAAGTAAGCTCAATGAAATCAGAGAACAGATTTTTGCAAGCTGTTTATCCAAGCAGCCAGGAACTGGAGAGGTGCAAAACCTCACCAGAAGAGCTTTCAAAGATAGGTTAAATGAACTATAAGGTGACAGCTCTGTTTGTTAACCTTTCCATGGAACAAGCAGGCAGCTTCAATACCCCCCTGTGTTGTGAATGACAACTGACATGCTAAACTACGTAGATATATTGAAATGGTTAATAAATCCATGGGTTGGTCTTACTTTTCTCTAAGGAACTTATATTCAAAGGTCACATCTTAGCTGAGGTGCAGGGATGTGGTGTTGCATTAACTGTTGTAAATATAACTGTCAGATCTAAGTATCTATATTACAGGTACCTGCACCTATGGTCATCTTTCTGGGAAAGATTCATTTACCTATACTTATGCATCTCGTGCCACAAGAGACACAGTAAGTAGTCTACTGAAGCTGGCAGATAGGATAAAGGACTTCTGGGATGCCGGCACCCTTCTGGCAGAGTAGGTACAGTTGGAGACTAGTCAAAATATCCCAGAGCATTTGCAATCACAGGAGGTGTCTGTCATTCAGCACTGAGGATTATCCTAGAAGCAGCCCAAGCAGCATGCTAAGCAATAGCAACAGACATTGAAGTGACGGACATGGAGAGCTACTTTAGGTTGAGAAAATTGTGTTCCTATTTTATCTACTAGCTAGCTATGACTGAAAAAACATCTAAGAGATATGCTTTTACATAGATGTCAAAATTTTAGAAGCCCACATGCAGACTTATGAATGTACAACAGAGCAACACAATTTCCCTTGATCTAAACCAACACAAAGAGCCAGCAGCTCACCCTTGAGGAGATACACATTTATTTTGCTCTGGAAAGATTCCTACACACACTATGGTCCCCTCTCCAAGCTTGTTCGAAACAAACCCAAAGAGGTTCATTGTGAAACTGGGGAACTCTTCACCACAGGATGTTGCAAGTGCCTAAAAGTGGTGAGTATTCATGGGCAGGTTCATGCCAAGAGAGCCACTAATTTTACCAAATACACAGAAACTACTTCCAGGTCAGGAAATCTCTGACCACCAAGTGGTTGGATGCCAGAAAAGCAATTTAGGGAAATACATATTTACTTTGTTCTTATACCTGGTATCACCCTGGACCACTGTCAGAAGCAGGCGGCTAGGTTACATAGCTAATAGAGCCTTTCTTATGTCCTTCTGTTAGCCCAGGACATGTCACATCCTTCAGGTAAGCAATGTCCCCTCCTCCCTTTGCTGCACACACAAATACAAAACCCTTCACTCCAACAGGTCTTTCAGCATGTCCCACCCCTTCCCACCAACATCATTCAACCCCTCTACCTTTAACATCAGTGTCCTGCCAGTGCCTCAGACCCCTCATTCCAGTGTTGACCAAGTATTCAGCTTCCAGCAACATTTCGATCACTCAAAGTCTCCAAGGACTATGACACTAGATCCACGTTAGTTCCAATAATAGCTTAGTCCCTTCTGCCTCAGGCCCCTCAGCAAGAACCTTGGATTCCCAAAGTCAAATCTAGGAGATGGCAGGAAAGTATGAAAGCAAGGACAGATGATTTGGGAAGGGAAGAGAGGGATAAATAAATCCGCAAAGCCAACAAAATGTCTTATCTTCTGCTACTTCAAAGTCGGGGTTGTTTTTTTTATTCCTAGCTTAGACTATTTTGCCTAGTTGCCAGTGCCTACACATACTCTCAAGAACATGCTTCTAAAGCTTGCTTTGCTTCATAAAATGCTATTTTTATTGTGAGGTGTAATGACTACCTAAGAAATCTCTTGTACCCCTGTCAAAGAGAGAAATCTATTGAAAAAAAATATGTCTTTTCTTAGGAAACAGCATGAGCTCAGTTCAAAACAGGTCTATAATACAAAATGACTTCCAATAACTTGGACTATCTTTATCTCAGAAGCTGTTGGCCTAAGGCATCTTGTGTAACAGAGCACAAGTGCAACATTTACAGGTTAGCTTAGGGCATCTTCTTTAACAGTTTGTGAACTATTCGGTCTTTGCTTGGCCACAGAATTTCCCCCCACTTCTTCTTCAAACAACCATGTCTTCAGGCAATATTTGTGCTGGGATTTACCAAATTCCATTGACACATTTCTTATGCTGTAAGGTACATGTAATACCCACCCAGCCACCCATTCGAGCACGGTGAGTTGATCATTAGCACCCTGGTGTTAAAGCATGTTCCTGCAGGCTTGTAAGAAATTGTTTGCTCTGATGGCAAACATCACCACAGCAGTAAATATTCCTTTTTGTGCAGCACTGCTGGTCATGGGTCTTTTGATGTGCATGTTGGGAGGATATGGGGAACAAGTAGCCACCTTGATTAACAGGACAATAATGAATTATGTGCATGACCCAAGACATTACTCATGCTTTTCTGAGATGTGCTTCAATAGAGCAGCCATCCAGGTAGAGCACTGGCAAGTCACACAGCTCTGAAAGATGCATGTTTATGTGCAGAAACAATGGTGATTTTTAATCTGCTTCACATTTCAGGGCTCTGTGCTGTGTTCTCTGCAGCAGGGAAAGGGAGGTGGGACCCCAATGAGTATCTGCTAGCTGTAGTAACATCACACATGCAGGTCTATGCTCAGAATATTTATTAAAAAGGACAAGAGTGAGGTGAGACTGCACATGACATGCAGATCAAATATCAGCCACAGGAGTTGCAGAGGTTGTCACGAGCTCGACAACATGTTTAAATCTTCTTGGCAAGCTCTGACTATGGATTAATCATTGTCCTGCATCCAGCTCTTTGGCCATACACTGGAAAGGTAAGAAGGACACAGGCTTGGGCATTGATTTACCACTGGATGGACCACTTCCGTCTTAACTTGAAGCAATTGTGTCCTCTTTCAAGTATCTCTTTCCCAGACAAAGTCTAAATATTATTTGAGGAATGGCACAGGCCAGGGACTGTTCCCAAAAGGCAGAAAAAAAATTGCCCATTTCAGGTGAGAGTTTTTAATCACACACATGTCAACTTGCTGTGTCCTCCAGACCAAATAATGGACTTTGACCTGTAGCCACCTCCAAAACATTGCCATAGAAACTAGACTCTAGACCCATAGAATCACAGAATCACAGAATGTCAGGGATTGGAAGGGTGGATTTATTTTAGGATGACTATTGTAGCCCAGTAGTATTTCATAGAGAAAACTGAGACCAAAAAATCCAGTCTTCTCCTTCCATAGACTTACACTGCACCACTGCCAGCAGGAATGACAGATTTGGTTCCTTCCAGTGATGACTGTTGATGAAATGCCTCCAAACTCTATCAGCTTACCTGGGTATTTCTGAGGTGTATATGGTCCCACCAGCTTGCTATCTGCATACTTCTCTCCACACCCTCCTCTGCTGCCCTCTGGAGTTTTACTCACCCAACCAAAGTGCACAGGTCTGTGCTATTGGCAATAAGAGACCAAGGCAATGATTCCTAAAAAAAATCATAGGTAGCATAAAACTAAAACTCCAAACACTTTGGTCCAGAGTTATGCTTTTAGACTCTTTACCCTTTCTTTATCTAGATCCAGGTATTGTCCTTGCATACTGCTCTTTCAACCTTGCTCTCTGTTGGACTAGTACAGTTCTTCAGTGGCCCTAATTCTTCTTTCTTCTGGGCTGCTCAGATCCATTTGTAGCTCCTTCTGTCAGCATCTTCAACTCATCCTGACCCTCTGTGGACCCAAGGGACTGGCCCCTGCCTTGTCCTTCAGGCTGCTGCATCCCATCACTTGATCGTGTCCTCACTTTGGCTTTGGTACCCCCATCTTGCTTCTGCTGTAGCTCCAGGTGTGACTGCCTATGCCCTGATCAACAGCTCCCCTCACAGACACCCAGTGTTTGCCTTCCACATACTGTGCACTATGTAAGCAAGCAGAGTAAAAACAATTGAAAATAAAGGCTGTTTGCAAACTACAGTCTTTGGATTTGGCTAGTTGCTAAAGTAAGATATCACTGCTTTCAAGAGAGGAACAAAATCTGACTTTTCTGGCTTTCTGTGTATATTTTCATCGAAATTTTAATTTTCAAAATGAACTCCAGCCAGGCTGAGCTCATGGCTTCTACAGGGCTTTGAGCTCAGGAGGGAACATAGATTTCAGTACTGCCTTTGCTGCACTGCAGTGACTGGAATTAAATTATTGACTTCTTCACTTGGAAGACTCTAGGATTTGCAAAGTATAACTACTTCATCAAGAATAGTTGCTCATATGAATTCGTCAGAGCTTTAGGACATGGAATTCCAACATGCATACAAAAAAGTCCTGCTTGGGAAATGGTTAATGACCGACAAGGGCAGCCCTGAGCTCCAGACTTTGCTGAAGGACTGCAGTGTCTGAGAGTAGTACACGAAGAATACCAAGGGACTGGGAATACTGACTTTGTTGACAAAAATCTTGACTCTTCAATTTATTTACCAAGGCAGAGCTTTCTTCTGAACGGATTGATATAGTCCTGCTCTGGCCCTCACTGATGTGTGAAGATGGGATTTGCACTACTGATGTAATTTTTATGAGAGAAGTTCTCTCCCATAAAAGACAGAAAGAGAAGTTATCTCTCATAAAAGAGAAGTTATCATGAAGCCTTGTGAGTCAGGAAGAAGACTTGGCACTTGCCTTCTATCCAGCCAAGTGATTTTCAAGCCAGGGAGTAGGAGCAGTTTGCGGTAAAACAAACAAGTCCATTGGCACTTTCTTCCTTAGCCAGCTCTGTGTTTTGTTGGCTTCTTTACAAGCATTCAAACTATGCATCTGCCTATGCAGAGAGCAGTGGCACTAACTACAGTTCAGTAGGATGACTCACACACAAGTTTCTGCAAGACTAGGATGTGCATTAGTAGGAACTTTAGGGCTTTGGATGGCTATGTTCATCTAATAAATTAGATACAGTATACATTTCTCACCAGTGTTTAGCTTTTGATCATGTTTCATGAAGAGAAGCAAAATGTATATCAAGAGAAGAGCCTAGAGCTCTATAGGACCTAAAGGAAAGCTTCAAAGACATGAAATCAAGTCCACAAACATGATTTCAAGAGAGAGAAGTAAATAATAAACACGTTTTCTCTCCATGACTAAGCAAACAGATGCAGAAGCTTCAAAAGGGAAAATCACAAAGCTTTTGTCCAAAGAAAAAAAACTGCAAGATCCATTCAGATGTGTCTCACTGGCTCATCAAACAGAGGCAAGCCAACAAGCTGGATGAAATCCTGCCTTATTAGATGGAGCTTCGTTTTTTCTCCCTTGCTCATTTATTCTCTAATGTTTCTTGTTTTCTTGCAGGAAGAGAAGGAGCCCAGGGTGATCTCTCCTCAGCTCCTTTCCATATCAAAAATGTAGAGCTGAACATGTTCTAAAATGAACTGGGTTTGCCAAGCAGCATCCACCCTGATGCTCAGGACTCCTCTGAAGCTTGCCAGACACTGTGACTGATTGTTGTTCTTCATGCAACAGCCATAAAATACCTATGAGAAGAGCCTCCAACAGCATAAATTGACAGTTTGCAGCAATTTGGAGCACAAGTCTTATGAATGGCAGATGAGGCACCTGGGGGGTTCAGCCTGGAGATCAGAAGCTGAAGAGAGACCTTCTCGCTCTCTACAACTACCTGAAAGGAGGTTGGAACATGGAGGGGGTTGGTCTCCTCTCCTCTTCTCCTCTTCTCAGACGTAATGATTTTAAATGCTGGTGAAATAGGAATGTGTAGCCTACGCTCTATGTGCTCAAGATCTTATCCACGCAACTCTAGTTTCCATGTTGATCAGGCACTAAACCAACACTGCTTAATATTTTAGATTTCTTCACTCTTGGTAACTTGACTTGCACAGTAGTTGCCTGGAGAACGATGAATTTGACCTTCCAGGCATGTTACATACACAGAAAATCCCTCTTGACCCTCAGAACCATCTTCTGAGATGACCTAGTAGCAGCCAATTACTATTTCTGGTGGTTTTCGAAGCAATATTATGCACACAACTTTCACACATGCCAAGGGTTCAACATTTCTCTTTTCCTTGCCTATGGTGAGATTCCTTGCAGTCTTCTCAAGTTTCTAATTATAAGAATGCATTTCTATAAAGGGCACATCTCAAAGCAAATTCTCAATAGAAAATGTCTTTTTAGGAGGTGTACTCATTCTACATAATATCGAGTAGGGATAAGATTATTTCACACTTAAGAATGTTTCTGAAACATTTAAGGTATAATAACTATTGATTCTCACGCACAAACAGAAGAGTAAATATGTCAGAGATTATTTCACTGCTTTGAAAATTCCAGGAAGTAAGAAAAATAAATAAATACAAATCAACGCATGTGGTTTGGTCAGATAAAATCAGCAAGGAACAATATTTTCTTACTGAGTATAAGGGCATATTAAATATAATGAAAAGGTTTATTTTTTAAAAAGAAGGAAACAAAAAATGCACACTTGCACTGATAGTCGCTCTCTGGTTAGATGTGACTGGCAGCATTTTCCAGTTACAGACAGCAGATTGGAAGAAAATTTAGGGGAAATATAACGGGTATTTCAAAAGAAAATAACCTGAGTAGCTTGAGAGCAGGAATGTCATCAAAATTTGTCTTTCTGAGTGGCAGATGATCATCAGAAGTTCAGTAACAACCGAAAGACAGTCACACAAAGTGTAGTATGGCAGCCATGTGCAATGCCTTTGCTTTCTTGCATTTCAGATTATACTTGTCTGGTTTAAATAATACCTTTAGCAAAAAAATAGGTAGCTCATAAAAAAATAAAATATGATCTTGGCTCTTGTGATTTGTTCAGCAACTATCCAGCCTCCTTCATCACAGCGAAAGCTTTGGGCCCACTGGTTGTGTCAGCCAGACACTGGGCCCATGATCTAGGCCTTCAGTACATTAATGCTTTCAACATTCATGCCCAGAAGGCAGATGAAAATAGGAATAATCATCACAAAGGCCTCAGCTCCAAATCTCAGGAACCAACAAGCTGCTTTCTTGTTTTTGGAAAAGAAAAGCACAGAGCAAAACGAAAACTCCACTCAGTTCCTTGTCCTATGATACCCAGGGCCACAAAGTTTTGCTGTTCCTCCACCACTGCAAGCACCAATCTCTTTAGCTACATATTTAAAAACACACCTCATGCTTCCCTAAAATTCAGAGCTCACTCAAGCACACAGCAGTAAGTGCTAGTTGTAGACGATTTTCCATGCCATAGGGTACAAGATGATTTGGCAGACTCTGCTTTGCAGAAGTCTAATTTTGTCCTGATAAATAGGAATATACCTTGGGAAGGAAGCCAGGGAAGTCAAAATGTGGGGAGAGAGCGAGGAAGGTGAGAAGAAGCTATTAAGCAGACACTAGCAGTGCAGTCAGATAAGTTGTTTGAGAAAATAAAAAAACAGTCCAGGCATTTTCTTCCTTGAATCATTCTTACACTACAGCAACATCCTTCTGATTTTACTGAGATCATAGAATCATAGAATAGTTTGGGTTGGAAGGGATCTTCAGAGCTCATCCAGTCCCACTCCTGCCATGAGCAGAGACATCTTCACCAGATCAGGTTGCTCAGAGACCCATCCAGCCTGGCCTTGAATGTTTCTAGTGATCATATAGCCACACATTTCCTGTGGGCAATGCAAAAATACTAATCCACTGTGCCACAGTCACAGTGGGGCTCAGACTTATCCTGGGCCGCATTGCCTGCTGGTGTTACCTGGCATCAGAGTCAACAAACTCGACAACTCATACTCTTCAGGAGGAGCTGGTTGAGAGATTGACACAGTCCTGCTTGAAAATGGGCCAAAAGTAAGCCTAGCAATGCTGATTTCACACACACTTCCAGCACAAATGCAGTAGCTGCAAGTTCTGAGCCCAAAGCAAAAGCTTCCTAGCCTTGAGTTTAATTATAGAGAAATTTCTTGAGTTGGACTTTGGTTTGGTGAGCAGGAGCAGCAGTCGTGTTACAGGAGATACATTTACCTTCCAAGATGCACAATGAGTGGGAAATACTCAGTATCACTCTGCCCCAGCCATTCTCCTCCATCCGCAGCCACAAGGAGAGACAAAAGCCCTGCACATTACTGATGTACGTGTCTTTGCTGCCCAGGATGTCCAGGAAAATGGAGCAATTGAACTTCTAAACCAATGCAACATGTGCCCATGCCCTATCACAGGAACACAGCCCCAGAGAAGGATGGCCACATCTAGTTGCTTTCTCCCTGGGGCAACTGTGCCGTGTACTCCCTATCACAGCCCTACCATATGCCTATTTAGGGCTGATAATCATATTCTTTCTCAGAAATACATTTCACTGCTTCCTCCCACCTGGCAGCTTCAGCAAAGCACTGAGGAAGCAGCCGAAATGAACGTATTTGCACATCACATAAATTCTTGAAAGAAAGAAAGAAAGAAAGAAAAGGTTATGTAAATATTTCATTTCCACAGCAGCGGGCTTTGACCTCGGGGCAACCTCTGTGGCTGTGTTGTCTCCACTAAAGGCTTTCAAGTACGCTCAGGTCTGGCATGTGAGATTAATCGCCATGTAAAGGGGTTAGGTTTTGTGCTGAAATATTGTTGAAAGGCATTACAGTGATTCCTCCAGCTCAACAGGAGAGGAGATTTGCTGCACAGCTTCGGTTTACCTAGTGAGATTATTTCAGTTCAGCTCCTTTGGGATTAAAAATTCGGGTTCCTCCTGCAGCGGTCTAGCGTACAGTTCCTCAGAGGCATTGGCACACCCCATTCCTAACACATAGATGTATAAGGGAAGTAACTATATTCATATAATCAGACACCTTTGTTCATCAGCTGGCAATTTCTACCAAAAATTCATTGTTTGTGCTGAACAAAAGCACTGTTGTCACCTCTCTGGGATTTTCTGGGGAATTTTTCCAGAGTTGTGCTGGCTGCAATGCAACTGCCAGAAAATGGTTTGATATTATTAATGTCTTTTACAGCAGATCAGCTCTAGACACATGTATTAAACCATATATTAAACAATAAGGGGAACAAAAGTGTTGAGCAAGACCTAGTATAATTTGAGAACAGTTATTTGGTTCAGGGCCAGCACACGGTGATAATTTTCTAGCATTAGGAACTTCCTCTGACAGGGATGTGAGCTTTGCATTTAATGACTTTTGGTGGGTTTTCTTCCCCTTTTAATTTAGCCACTGCTATTTCACTCCATCTGGACTTCTGGCATTCTCACTGACCTGTGGTAAGAAACTCAAAATGGTCACAAAAAAATACTATACGAAGAAATAACAGAGAAATATTTTTTTAATGTGCAAACATTAAGATCTCTCCCTCTGTCCCCTTATGCACTTGATTTACTGACTTCTCTGTTATTCAGTTTGACAAAGACTCTTTCTTTGTGTATCCCTCACTGTGGAGGATACATTCGTGTAGACCACTGTCCTCAGAGCCAGGATCTCCCAGCCCTTTGAACACATTTAGCTTTCCTCTCCAGCTTTGGTTTATCTGTTTCCTATTCAGGTGATAGCCTTGTTATTCCTCTTAATTAAAACAAGAATTTAGAGAGGAAAATGCCTCTCTGCATTGGTTATCTCCAGCACTTGACTAAATAACAACTTGTTGCCTCAGCAAAGAGCAGCTTCATCTTTCACAACTGTGTACATCTTCCACAACTGTGTACATCTTCCAGTGAGAAGTGCATCTCCTGCTGATCCTCATGTTTGATATAGCCTTATATCTGCAGGTATCTGTACAAGCTCAATAGATACAAACAACTACACAGGATAAGAGTATTGCTCGTTATCATGTGCAAGGTTTGTGTTTAGGAGTCATTTCTGATCAACTTTGGGACAAGAATAGGTAAGGGTTGACCTACAAAAGTTTTATTCTATGAAGCAATACTTTTTGTTGTCCTTGCTGTCCCTTCCTGCACCTTCTGCAGTGCATCCTCTTTTAAGAACCGTGCACGTGGTTGCCAGAATCATAACAAAATCAAAGTCAGAAATGACCTCAATAAATCCTCTTGTCCAAACCCCTGCTCAAAAAAAAAAAAAAAGTGCTTTGAGATTAGATCTGATTGTTCAGGGCTTTGTTCTATTAAATTTTTTAATAACTGCAAGGATGCAAACTCTATAGCCTTTCTGGGCAATCTGTTGGATTGTTTGGATTAGCATTGTTAGCAAAGAAATTTTGGCAACAGACATTGATCCCAGTCCTCTCTAAACATGTGCCAGAACCAATTTTGGATGAGCACGTGCCAGTCTGGACTGAAGAGTGTTAGGTTAACGGCTGGACCCCATGATTGTAAAGGTCTTTTCCAACCCAAATGCTTCTATGATTCTGTTACTAGGATTGTATCTGTTACCTGTGTCTCATCATCAATATCTCACATGAGTTCTTCTCAAGAGTTTTGGCCACAGGGACTGTGACTCCTTTCAAACTGATCGTCCACAGTCATTCCTTCTTCAGATCCAATTTCAGAACATTTACTGTGGCCTCATGGGCAACAATCTGGAAACCACTTCCTTCAGCCCTTCTGCTCATTGACGCAAAGTTTTTGTTCGTACCGTAAAAAATAATAGTCAATGGATCAAATCAGCCATCTGAAGACACTTCCCACAGTTCTTTCTATCTGAAATAACTGGGGAAAAGGGAGAATGTTTTGATACCTTCTGTCTTTTTTTTTTAAATCCTTCTTCATCAAGACTTGAAAAATATCCCGTTTTCAGGTTTCCAGATGGCCCCAGCTCTATGATTATTTATTGTGTGGACATGAGGAGGCTGGTTGGCAGTAAACAAAGGTCCACAAATTTTCAAAGGAACTCATAACCACTTGTTGAAAAACTAATTAAGTATCATACAGACTAGATGCATGCTACAGTGATTGCAAATGCTTTGTGTCTCAAGTGCTATCTTAGCACAGACATCAACTTTATAATTTTAATTTCCTTACACTCACCCTCTCTTCATTTCCGCCCAAGTGGTTTATTTGGGCTTTTCAAGTGGTATAAATTAGCATAAATTGAAATGTCAATATCAGACAAGAGAAAAAAAAAATCAAAAACTCAAAAACCAACGTTGCAAAAACTATATGTCTTTTTTCAGTTTCCTGAAGAGTCCTTGTTTTTAACCAAGGAAACACTACCACTTCAAAATGCTATGACCTCGAGTAGTTTAGTTAGTCTCATAAACCAGAGGGAAGTGCAGGTTATGGCTTAGAAGACTCTGACTGGCTTGTCATTCTCAGTTTCCCATTCTTATAGTGCAGGAGTGGATAATTCCCATGATTCATACAACTAGGACAGACAACTCATGGTGCAGAGCCTCCTGGGTGATGGGTATCCTGAGTGTTGATGATGCTATGACCAACCAAGCAATCTCACATCAGCAGCTGAGGAACTGCTTTGCAATAGCTATGTGACATACCTATCCATGTTTAAGACTTTGTGAATCACCAGATCACCTAAGAAACACATATCATCCCAATTTAGTGGCACTGCGGCCTGCCAGCTATTATCCAAGTCTTATCCCAGGGGGAAGGGTGGAGAATATCTCTCTATTTGAGGCTTATGCAGTCCATACAGTCATAAAGGATTGACTACTGCTTTTAACTAATACAGAGGATATTCAGATGGTATCACATTGGGCAGAAAAATATAAGAAACTACCTTTCTTATGGGCAACTCATTGCTCTGAGTACAGACAAGACGCCAGACACTGGAGAAACCCAAGAGAAAAAGATGAACCCTAACACAGTTATCTTTCCAGTCAAGGTGGCAGGGATCAGACATACAGACTGCGATGATGTGCTAGATTACATTGTTTTACAGAGGGATTTTTAAAAGCCAAGGGGCAGTAAGCCAGTGTCATTTGCACTTCATCGTGTCCCTTCTCTGATCTTTAGGAAACTCTGCATCTGTGACATGAAATCAAAGCTAGAAGCAACCATTTGAGAAATTATAAGCACACATCTGGAAAGGAAAGGTGTTTTTTCTGTAATTGTGTCTGTAATGGAGAAAGGATGACTGCCATTCTTCTCTGTTCATTAAATAGCCAAACATCATTTATGTTAAAGAACAGCCAAGTGTCACAAGTGTATGGTGATGGCTATATTATATAAACACAGAAACACAGAATTATTTTGGTTTGAAAAGACCTGTAAGATCGACTCCTAACCATTAACCTAATGCTGCCAAGTCTATTATTGACCCCTCCCTTTTTTGGAAGGAAAAGCCCTAGTTCCTATGTGACCATTTTCAGGTCCTTCCACAGTTTCTAACACATCAATAACCCTTGTGTCTTTGCTGCCATGTGGATCTCCATCTCCTACCTCCACTGAGATGGCAGAATGAAGAACCTTGCTAGCACACTGTACTTCAAATATTGGTGTTCTGCCACCAGCTTTATCTCTAGTGAGCCTGGTTTTCTTCCCTTCCCCCTTCAAATCTAGTTTAAAGCTCTTTGAATGAGCCCTGCTAACTCCTGTGCAAAGATCCCTTCCCTCCCCTGATGAACCATGTAACAAGGAGCAGCCAGGAAACACATGAAGTGCCTGGAATCAGTTTTCATTTCAAAGTGCAATCACGTCAAATCAGCCGCAGCACTTTGTACATGGCTTTTGCAGCCTGGATGCATTAGCCACTGATTCATTACATGATTCTAACTGCCTCACCCTGACCTCATGATCTTCTTCCCTGACATTCATTGTGCTCAGCTCCCATCCTTATCAAATGCTTAGAACATGAACTCGCACATCCTTGTACACAGGGGCTGTAAGTGTAAATCTCTTAATATATGCAGCCTAGCTTTGTCTCTTGCTGATACTCCATGCCAGAGGAAGAAGCAGATTTCCAGGCGTAGCAGGAATCAAACATTTCAGAGCTGGGAGCTCCGTTATTTCAATACTGCAAGGTGCATTATTGCTCCTTGAGGCTCATTACTTCCTTCGCCTTCAAGGAAATCGGAGACCTTGAAGGGATCAATAAGTACATTATTACCCTTGTTCAATTACATCCCTGCCTGATTCTGAGCAGTCTGAAGGAAGTCATTCATTGGATTCGGCTTTCACGGGCTGATTGCTACACAGCCAGGCAGCTTAGCTCTGAGGTGGTGCCAGCCATTCCCTCCTTGTACAAGGTACACTGCCCACAAGGGCAATCAGAACACGTCACTATCTGAAAAGACAGCAATGAATATATTAGGGATGAGGCACCAAGGACGGTGAAACTGCTGAATATCCTTTTTGACAACCTATGAGCTCTCCAATTGCTCGACTGTAGAATTGCAGCAGCGTTTAGGGAAAGAGAGATTTCATTGCTTGTTAGTTGCTTTGCTCGGTACAAAGTTCTCTCTCTCTAGGTCTTTTTAGAAAGGGAAGGATTCCCATTTCCTAAGGTGCACTGTTAAACATCTTTGCGTGTATGCCATATTTTTATGCCATAAAAGAGAAAACCCGGAGTTTGTTGTGTTAGATTATTTGTCCACTTAAGTAAAACTTCTCAAAATAGGAAACCTCCTTATTTTCCAAACTTATTGCACAAAGAGGAAAGCCACGTCCCCAAACTGCTTGTCTGCATGCTGGTGACACTAAGCCCAAAGAGCACATTCTCATCTCAGTTAAATTTGCATCACCCTGTTCATTTTCCATCACTGCCCAGCTAGCTTCCTATAATCCTTTGCAATCCCTTCTGCCATTAGAGCAGCCACTTAAGCAAGACAAGTGAAAAGACTTAGTTTCATTTTTATTTTGGAAAAAGAGACTTTATGATGACCTGCAACATCTTTCCCCACTAGAAGCTTTCTGCTGGAGGAATTTTCTTAAGAATAAACAGATTTAGGTATTATTTTCAATCTGAAAGTCCACAAAGTTTGAAACAGAAACAAGACACTTATTTCAACAGAGGACAATTAACTATTGGAGCTTATTATGATGGGATGAAGGATAAATCTCCGTTGCTTTAGCCCTTTAATTGAAGTTTTATATCCTTCTAAAAAGAGTGATAAATAATTAAGAAGCAATCTGAATGAGATTATAAAACCATGCAAAGCATCCACCTAAGACATCTTTCTCTGCACCTGAGCCTTTGTATCTGTTTATTTTATTCAGTGGATCTAATGTTCAGAGCACTATTCCATCACACCTTGTCTGAGCTTTACAAATAAGCAAATCCATACAAGCTTTTGCTTAAAACAAAAATTGTTATATCAGTGCCAATATGGAGACTTTTAACACAACTTCTATGAGCAGGTGTGTGTTTTTCCTTCAAAGAAAAATTCAGAAATCAGCAGGATATAGTCAAGATGCAGCACAGAAAGGGACAAATGCTGTCTTTGTCACGTTATCCCTTCCAGGTCATTCTTCTGTTGGTCTTTTCCCACTCTGAATTTTTTCACTGTCAGGAGACCAGTGCTTCATTTCAGCATCTCATGAAAAGATGGCCTAAGAGTCTGTTTACTGGACAGACAAAGAGACAAGACTCACTTCAAGCAAAGAAAGCTTTGGAGGGATTTTCTAAAGCACCCTTATGAATTGGGGTAAAACTGGTTTTGATATTCAAGGAATTACTTTCCATTTTTCTTCCTGTTCAGATATATTTACCCGAGATACGACCTTCAGAATACCACAGGGAAATTGAATCACTCTCCACCTCCTAGAATCATACAGGGATTTACAGCCCAGGTACTTCAGGTTATTGCAAGGACCTCAGACAATGGAAATGCTCTTCTTTCTTCCTGAAGCATGTCACCATTTCCTAGGGTTTTAGCACTAAAAGTATTAAATTTGTGAGTTGTTGGGAAACATTTGGAAGTGGAAGGATCTAGAGTGAATACTCTTACTCCATTTCTGCACCAACTTTCTATTACATGGCTGGACCAACTGCTGGACCCAATGACTTTAGTGAACCATCCCTGGCCTATGTTAAGCAAGTATCTAAGAAGGGCCAATGCAATGCCACGGGAGAACCAAATATGGCAAAACGCAGACCAGTTGCAACTCATAATGAAACCTCAGTGTTTCTTTCTTTATCAGAGGAAGATGGAAACCTGGTTTTCTGTCTGCCACATTGCTCGGCCATTGGCACTGGAACAGAGGACTCCAGAGGCTGCAAGATACTGAGAGGTAGTGATATTACTCACAGGCTCCTGGCAAACAACCTGCAAGTAAAGCAGGCTCATGAAAAATTTGCTGAATGGGAAAAAAAAATATAAAAAAGCACATCAAAATTTTCCTCAGGATTTTGCAAATGACACAGATCAGCAATTCCAGTAGCAGGTGTGTTTTTCTCAGCATTTTCTCCATCGCGTCTCCTTACGAGTCCAATATTTCCTCAGTCGTGCTGTATTTCTTGGTTCCCAGAGACTCATTGCTGCCTGTCAGGCACAGAGTGGTTTCAAGCTGTATCCTGCCCCACTGCAGCAAAAATCTTGACACTGGTTTCGGATAACTTAAATTTCCTTTGAGACATCTCTTCCCCGGTTGTTCAGTTTAGTAACTGTGATTTTCTGGATGATATTGTGTTTCACAAATAGCAAAAAATGCCTTTTAATAGAGGATGAACAAGGAGAAAGCTACTCTTGACTGTGTGAGAATTGCAGCCTTTAGCTATCGCAGTTAAAATTTACAGATGGTGCTTTAAAGGAATGGCTTGGAACACAGCCTATCTTCCCTCTGCACAACAAAGACCTATGGCAGCGCAGGAGCAACACACAATAAATGTGCTAATTAATCAATTTTCTTTGGGAAGATATCAGAGGGAATGGCTCCCAAACAATTTTGCTGGGCAGCTGTTTCGAAGATATAAGAATCAGATGCGATCTGCCGGGTTAAAGGAGCAAAGGGGTGCAGACACACATGGCTACAGCAAATCACTACCCTTACCATTTCAAAACACTGCTCTAAAATACCTCTCTGGGGCAGAATTCTTTGATAGCAAAAGATTTATAGCAGCACTTTCTCACAGCACATGCCCATTTCACTCTAAAGCAGCTCCAGTTCTGAGCAGTAATAAAAAGCAAATTACATTTATTAAATCCCTTGATCCCACCTTTAAGGATTGCCAGTAACAGCATTTTCATAAAAGGAAATGTCTCTCTCAGCTCTGAATCTTTCCATTTCTGTTGGAATTTAAAGTGGGAAATAATTTCTTAAGAAAAAACTTCTGACAATGACTGCTACTTGTGTTAGGTATGGTGAATATTTAATAAAAAGTTGAACACACCATGCTATATTTCAAGCTCTTCAAAGACTACATACTAGATGAATATCATATGAGTGAGATTTCAACTTACCGACTGTTCATTGCCACTGCTCTGGAGACTGTGAACTCTCAAATCAATTTGTGTTTTGGGGGGATTTTTAGACAGATTCCTGTCAAAGCAGAGGTGATGTTGGAGGAGATAAGTCCCTCTTGGAAGCAGGAGGGGTCAAGATGCCAGTTACACACAGCACAAGCCTTGCACATTGGATTCATGATATTTCTTTGTCATTTGTTTACAGCCTTTGAAGGACTCAGGAACATCTTGCACAGGCCCAGATCAGAGCTCTTGGTGTCCTATCCCAGGGTATGGCCACATGAAGTACCAAATGCATGAAGTTCAACTAGGGCAAGTGCCAGATTTTGCACCTGAGACACAGCAACCCTGGCTGTACATACAGACTGGGAGATGAGATGCTGGAAAACAGCTCTGTGGAAAAGGATCTGGGTTTTCTGGTCAACAGCAAGTTGAACACGAGCCAACAGTGTCCCTGGAAGCCAAGAGAGACCCATGTCCTGAGTGCGTCCAGCACAGCATGGCCAGCCGGGCAGGGAGGGGACTGTCCCACTCTGCTCTGCACTGGGGTGGCCTCATCTGAGGCATTGTGTGCAGGGCTGGGGACACGGGATAAAAAAGATATTAAACTACTACAGAGTGTCTAGAAGAGGCTACAAAGTTGGTGAAGAGTTTGGAGAGGAAGCCATATGAGGAGAGGCTAAAGTCATTTGTTTTGTTGAGTCTGGAGATGAGGAGACTGGGGGTAGACCTCATCGCAGCTACAACTTCCTCACAAGGGGAGGAGGAGACACAGGTGCTCATCTCTTCTCTCTGGCGATCAATGATAAGACCCAAGGGAATGGCAGGAAGATGTGCCAGGGGAGGGTCAGGTTGGACATAAGGAAAAGGTTCTTCACCCAGAGGGTGCTGGACACTGGAACAGGCTCCCCAGGGAGGTGTCACAGCCCCAAGCCTGACAGTGTTCAAGGAGAGACTGGACAACGTCCTCAGACACACGGGGTGACCTGTGGGGTTGTCCTGTGCAGGGACAGGAGTTGGACTTGATGATCCTTGTGAGTCCGTCTAACTGAGGACATCTTATGATTCTATGGTGAGTACAGAGTAATTCAAGAGGAGTATAAGGACAGCTCATAGAGAAAAATAGTGCTTTGGTGACTATGTTGATTTTAGGAACTCCCTTACTTGGATAGTACCCAAGTCACTGTTGACATGCCCCATAAGCTTAATAACAGAAAATCCAAGAAATTAATGTGCTTCCTGGGTGAGTGCCTCCAACCTACCAGCCCTATGGGAAGCAGTGGATGTCAGTTGAAGGATAAGACACAGGAAAGGTGTTTTACTCCTCATCGTTTTCTGCTCTGTGCCAAGACATCGTCGGTCCCTCATTTTACCAGTTTGTCACTTTCCATTACAACTAGATATGCTTTAGAATAGCCAGAAACTAAGCCTGAGTCAGATCACCAATTTCCTGCTTAAGCAACTTTAAACTGCTGCAGATCCTTATTGCTCACAAGTGGGAATAGGACCCTCAGCAATCACCCCAATATAGCTTCTATTCTCCAAGTGGAGGAAGGACTATAAGATTGCATTGTCATAGTGACACCTTCACCATCCAACAAAGGAGCTTCCAGGAGCTGTGTATGATATTAATCATAAAGTTCCAGTAGAATCTTTGGCCAATTTGGAGTGATAGCATCCCACCTTACCACTGAAAAAATCCAATGAGACCATCTCCTATCAGTGCTTTCTTCTCATTCCTGGTATCACAAAACAGGTTCTGCTTTTGGACTCTCATCATCACCTTTACAGTCAGAAAAATGAGTTGGAACTTCTCAGCAAGCCCATTTTTCTACTGCAGAGCTACACCAGCTGTAGTTAACAGAGATGTAAGGGCTGTGACTTTGCCAGGATGATGGATGGTTATTGACTCTAGAATTCCCTGAAAGTAGTTGTATGATGCAATTCACGTCCAGCAATGGCAGTACATTAACCAACAGTGATGGAAAGAGACTTACACTCCAAATTTATCCAATAAAAAAACACTGTCATCATGGATAAATTAATTCTGGATATCAAAAGAAGGCAAAGGAAGAGGAGCAGGCTGTGAACAACAGCCCTTCATCTTCTGTGTGTTGCCACAACACAGTGATGATGAATGAAAGGATTATTAAAAACAGATATAGCAGCAGAAAACCTGTCTCCAGTTCTTAAATTTTACCTAATTTTAAATTAAATCACTCATTAGAATGCAATCACCTGCAAATAAAAAGCAGTGTTAGCTTTTTGGACATGTATATAGGAATATGCATAGATACTTTATATAAGAATATAGATATGTCTTTATATAAGAATATAGATATGTAAGCTTGAAGAAAAGGAAGAAAGGACACCACCCAGCTGTGGCATTTTTTTGTTTATTTGCTTGTTGGCTTTTGGACAGAGAATTTGACAAAAATCATTGTTGATATGCCAGCATTTGCAAAATGACTTCAAAATCTTTTTCAAGTCACTTCTAAAATAAAGTCTGTCCTGTTAAGCAGTGCCCGGTGCTTACAGAAAGTGGTTCTGATTTAACTGCAACTCCAGCAGAACAATGCTGCAGGGGCTGAGAGGTTGAGGCTGTCATGGATTTACTGAGGGAAAAGCCCTTAGATCATTTACCTTTGAAGATAAAGCACCTTGTTTTCACTGTACACAAGGGAATATAAGGAATATTGTTGTACTACTATGGTCCTAATCCGTTTAATCTCTGATTAAGGAAGAAAAATAGAAAAAAGAAAGCTTTTAGACTTTAAGGAGTATTAGATGAAACCTTCATTTTAACAGTTTCCCTCTTCCCATTCACCTGCTTTAATCTTCAGATATAAAGAGTCTCTACTTTAAAATAATTTGGGATGTTTTTATGGGAAGATCATAGAACTGACGAGACTGGCAGGGAAATCCCCTGCTACAGTCCCCTGATCAAAGCAGGGTCAGCTAGAGTAGCTTCTTTAGCTGAGCTTTGGATATCTCTGGGTGACCTGTTCCACTGTTTGACCACTCTCTCTCTCTCTATCTCTCTCTCTCTCTCTCTCTCTCTCTCTCTATATATATATATATTTATATATATATATATATATATATATGTGAAGTATTTTCTTATGTTTAAATGGAATTCCCTGTATTTCAGTTTCTGCCTGCTGTATCTTGTCACTGGACATCACTGATAAGCATCTGGCTTCGTCTTCTTTACCTTCCCCATCAGATGTTTATACACATGGATAAGGTCCCTCTGAGTTTTCTCATCTCCAAGACAAACAGTCCCAGCTCTCTCAGCCTCTCCTCAGGTGGAAGAATGTCCCATCCTTTATTCTTCTCAAGCAGGACCAAAATTAGATAGTTGTGAGTTGCTACCACAGAATCCTGACTTTGCCTGCTTGAAGACAAGCCTTAAAGCCACCCACAGAGAACGAGATGATAGAAAGGAAAGAGAATGCAGCTTCAGTTCTTAAGTATTTCTCCTTTGTAGCTTCACTCTTGGAAAACCGCAAGCACAGCACATGGTCTTTGAAGACTTCAAGAAAGTACACTGCATACCAAAAAAAAAGATCATAGAATCATAGAATATCTCGAGTTGGAAGGGACTAACAAGGATCATTGAGTCCAATGGCTAACCTAAGTTTGAAGAGGCTGTGGCCAGCATGGAAATCACAGAATCACAGAATGTTAGGGATTGGAAGGGACCTTGAAAGATCACCTAGTCCAATCCCCCTGCCAAAGCAGGAACACCTAATGATGGAAAATATGAGAGTGAAGGACAAGTAAAGCAGGAGTTCTGCGGAGTGTCTCCAGGAATGGAGTGGCATAGACAATAGGGTTCAGGAGAGCACCAGATGTTGAAAGCTTTGGTGAAGTACTGTTGGTGGTCAGTATGACAGTAAGATAAATTTTAAAGTGCATAAAGTAACACAGCTTATGCATTAAAGACTTCCTCCATAAGTAATGGCAGCAGACATGAGCATAATAGCTTTACAACACAAAAGCTTGTTTCCCCCGGATGTCTGCTTTTTTCACAAAACTAGACATGCTTTTACCTCTTGACCTGGCTGTCCTTCCTTCAGCCCTGAGAAAAAACAGTTTACACGCCAATAAAGATCCGGCATCCCATCTGCAAAGCATGGAGATAAATTCGCAAAACAGCGTGGTGGTATCTTGTACTATTGAATTATATGGCCCATCTCCAGGACTTGCAGATTAAATGGTTTCACAAAACTCAGTGGTTGAATACTTCTTTTTCTCCCTCTTTTTTTTTTTTAATTTTAAATAATAAATATCTATACTTCCACTGGACTGCTAGGTTATCAACAGAAGGGTGCACATTGTTGGTCTACACATTTTCTCATCAGCAACTCAACACTCAGACTGATGTCTAGGGTTCCTGCCAAACTTCCCTCTAAATGGTCTCTGCCATTTAGATATAGAAAACCCATTGTTCTTTTTGGCATCTCTATAACTCTTTTTTCCCCACAAGTTCAAAATTCGTAAAAGAATTTGAAATAATCTGAAATATAATATATGAAATAAGGTGGGCAAGGCACAACATCTCTTGCTGGGAATCGAAAATGAAGTTCTTGTGCCAGCGGGTTCTTGCACACAATCTATTGCTGGTGAAGAGTCCTGCTCTTGGTGACTGTAGTGGTCGTAGATTTCGGAAAAGCCCCATGTTTGACGTAGCTGAAAACAGGTTCTTGGAAAAAACCTGATTCTCAAGGCATCAGTGGCTTATTTTAACACCAAAATGCATTTTGCAATTTTTCTTTGTACCATAATTTTGCCATTACTACTTCAGAGAAATATTGAGAGAAAACCCTGGTTTTCTGTTAATTTTCTTGAAGATGAGTTAAGGAAAAAACAGGGCAAGCTTCTGGCCATTTCTTTTCTGACCATCTTTCTATTTGTACAGTCATCATCTGGTCTTTAATAATCACAAATAATTTGGAAGACATGGTCTGGTAGAAAAGCATCCTGCATCATTCCTATGGTTTTAATTAACAGATGGAGCTACGCTACTCAAGATCATTTATGCTTGTTCTTCAGCTGAAGGAAAACATTGACTAACACAAACAATATTTGTCTTCTTTTGGATCCCTGGTTCAAAATGATATCAAAATACATCAAAACACATTGTGAGGGTACGAGATATCTGTTACTGCAATTACACATGGCAGCCACATTAATTAGTCATCTCAGCATAGACGGTGGAGAGGTGAGATTATAAATTTAAACTGCCTGGGTCACAACTGCAAAAAGCCAGAATATAAGCCAAAAAGACTTGTGGGAAAGAGATAATATTTTAACTATCTCTATTTTGGAAACATTCATCAATTGTGAAATGCCATAGGAGTTAAGAAAACATTTTATCTACTAAAACTGATTGAGTGTTGTTTCTCTGTAGAGAGGAAATTCTTGCCTGTTGCTATTTTTTGTTTCTTCAGAAAAATTTTGTCTCCAGGGAGTATACCAGGATTCAAGCCCTCTTGAACCATTGCTACTAGCCATAAGCTTGAATATTTTGGTTTGTTTGTTAAGGAATAAACTTGTTATTTTGTCCCAGTTAGTTAAATTAACTCTGTTTTCTGCACTGATCCCCCAAGCCCAGCAGAAAACAAAATATCAGCACTCATTTATTAAATGGGAATTGGAAGCGAGATTTTGCTGTTTTTTCAGCAAGACATTTTCTTGTTTTTGCAAAAATAAAAGGAAGCTAATTGACATACCTACACCCAGCCTTTTGGTTGCTCTGCAGAAACATAATTTTATGAACGGTTCAAGAACATTCACTTTCATCATTGTTCCAGTTTGATTCCATTTTCCTGTAAGCATCCATCACCCCCTGACAGCTCAAAAGTTTTGAATTTTTAAAACTAAGGTTTTGGAAGATGTGAACAATTTGATTTCATTTTCTGGGTATGTGCCAAAGACATGGCTTTTGAGAGCTTATCATACTAAAGAGTAATAGGGGTTACAGCAACTTTGTTCACCTCTGCCTCCTAAGCCCCTGCTTTTCTTCTCCACCTTCTCTCCTTCAACATGGACAAACAAGGCTGCGTGTCCCCATACACCACCTGTGACATTGCCATAGCTCGTGGCTTCTTTTGCCATGGAAAATAGGGTATGTGCTACCATTGAGAGATGTCTCAGAGCTGTGGCTATTCCCCAAAATAAATCCAAATCTCTCACTTCTGTGGTGGGACAGCAGGTCCAGCTCTCCAGAGCTTTCTATCACAAATCTCCATCCCACTGTACAGTGCTCTTCCTGCTCTTCTTTTTCCCATAGGAGGAGCAGCTCAGCTCCAGACGTTGATCAGTTCTGCCTCTTGCTAAGAAGCCTTGAGTAGCCTTTGATGACAGAAATGGCAAAGAAATTAACACACTTTCAATGAACAGCTCTCCAGGCCCAGCCCTTAGGGAAGACCACAGACAGGGATGTAATTACCAGTGCTGCCACCTGTTTGCAAACACTGGAGGTCACACAGGCACCCCAAAAGTCAATTTATGCAAACAGCAAGCTCTGAATAGACTTCATTCAAACCAGAGCTGTTTAGCAGAAAACCAACTACAAACGGGGTTTATCCAAAATTATTCAGCACTCCGACAACTTTACAAAACACAGGTTATGTTACTGATTGGGCATTCAATTGCTACACAACCAATCCAAACTTGGAGTACAAGTCTGATGAAGAGCGATTGTGAGAGCTGGGGATTTTTAGCCTTGAGAAAAGAAGGCTGAAGGGAGACCTTATCACTCTCTACAACTGCCTGAAAGGAGGTTGGAGCATGGAAGGTGTTGGTCTCTTCTCCCAAGTAGCAAGTGATAGAACAAGAGGAAGCGGCCTCAAGTTGCACCAGGGGAGGTTTACGTTGGATATTAGGAGAAACATTATTCACAGAAAGTGTTGTCAGGTGTTGGAACAGGCTGCTCAAGGTAATGGTGGAGTCACCATCCCTCGAGGGGTTTAAAAGGCATATAGATGTGGTTATTAAGAACATGGTTTAGTGCTGGAGTTAGGTTAGGTTATGGTTGGGCTTGATGATCCTGAGAGTCTCTTCCAACTGAAATGCTCCTATGATTCTAAGGGGATTAGATCCCAAAACTCTGGAGTGATGATTCAAAATTCACATCTTCCCACTCTGTATCAAAATGAGGACTCTCAAAGGTACCTAGATCACTTACCAGATTGGCAAGGTGTCTCAGTCCCCAGGGAATGTTCCTTAGATGGATAGTCTAAGGAGTAGAGTCACCCACTGCTCCAAGAAAGACAAACTCAATGGGGGTCTCCAGTGGGCTCCATTTATGCCCTAAGTTGAATCTGAGTTGTGGTCACTTATGGTAATGGTCCAGAAACTTCTCTCAACAGAGGTGTCTCATTGGTCAAAGGCCTTGTCTGTCAATGAAGGGGCATGTCCATGACCATAGTGGTCCATCAGCCTAGAATTTTCTATTGTTTTTGCAGGCTGGGGAGTGGAGGGGAATAAGTGAATGTGCCACACTGGAAAGGAAGGAGCTGGCTGTCAAGGCACACTCAAAAAGTGAAATAAATCAAGCTAGAGAGTCATCCTTGAGCCAGGGGCAGGTCTGCAGCCTTCAAAAGCAGGAGTCAGCCAAAGGGAAAGTGGATCTATGCAACACCACCTCAACAGGTACAAACCCCATTTCCAGCAGCCAATCTCTGCACACTCACCTCCGTCTCCTGCATGTCTTGGGGCTTTGCTTGCCTTGACCTTTAAACCTGAGATCTATTCAACCTTAACAGAGTGGGAAATAAGAATCAGCCATTTCATTTTGCACTCTTGCTGCTGGGGGAGTAAGGAGCTGGAAGGGAATTGGCTGGTGATGATGTTAATTGGTGAAGATAAAATGTGTTCCAAATAAGAATATAGAAAATAATTATAAAGTAACTTGTGCCTAACTCCTTCTCCTTGCGGAAATACTGAGACACTCTTTATCCCTAAGTGGAGGGAAAGGTGCAGAGCGATGAATTTTCACAGGAAACACAGCTTTAATGCCACTAAAGACAGTCACAGACTCTCTCCCCCTGCCTGTCTCTAAACATTTCACCTGTTCATCTAATGGCTTTTTGGAGCAACAGGGCTGATTTATCCTTGTCACAGAGTGCACTGACCCTTTACAAAGATTTATCCTGCCTTCACTTTTCAGGAGGCTCAGTTCTCCTTTCCAGATCAAGCGCTCATGTCACATCAGAAACAGACTTG
Source organism: Nesoenas mayeri (assembly GCF_963082525.1). NCBI lineage: Eukaryota > Metazoa > Chordata > Aves > Columbiformes > Columbidae > Nesoenas > Nesoenas mayeri. Next base: position 5,228,189 of record NC_137543.1, read on the forward strand.
CTGGGACATGAAGAGCACAAGGTCATCAGGGAAAACCAGCAGTGTCCTTCAGGACCACGGTGGCTTGTACTTGCTTGATATTTCTAGGAAAAAAACTCACATTTTCTAGAGCAATTAAATCAAAATAGTACAACTGCCAAGAAGTTTTATGGTAAGTGGACACCGGTGTGTGAAATTCCCCTGCCTCTGAAGGGCTTTATTTTAGGTCACTTCAACTATCATGTGCAAAGGCAGAAATGGATAAGAGACAAGAATGCAATAAAGGATTTGATATAGAGTTCCCAGGCACCAATGGACACAAATCTTGCTCCAGAAAGTCAATCTGTAAATTGAACCTTTCAATGCATACAGGGTCACAGCGTGAGCTGAACAAGTGGGAATGTGAGAGTGGGTTTGTTTTTGTTTTCTGGATGGGTTGCAGTTTTTTTTCAGTATATTGTGCTGCACACACAAAACATGCCAAGACTCTGACTTTGCCACAGGCTGGATTTGCAAGAATGTAACTGATGGGACTATTCCTCACAGAAATTTCAAACAGTTCAAGCTATTTTGGGCTCATATTGGTTGTGGTTGGAGGAGAATGTGCAGAAGGTATTCTAGATAATTTTGCACTAGGGTTAAAAAAAATACACTGAACACTTTGTTTTCTGTATTTTTCATTTGCTATTCCACATAAGTAAGCCAACTTCTGTGGTTCTTTCTTAGAGATATGGAGGGAATGATGCCCCAGAAATTGTCTCCTGGGACAACACCTAAATATTTCAGTAGGAAGTTCATATGAATTACATGTCTCAGTAAAAAGCTTGTTGTCTAGTTGCTTTCAGTAGTAAGGTTGGGGTGGGTTTGGCAGTAACTTAAGGTTATATTATTGTAAAACAACAAACTGTCACAAGACAGCTGATCACCTTGGCCTGAAAGAGCCAAACTTTAGTTGTCTCTTTTGGCTAATTTTATTCATAATCATAACTAATATAAATTGTTCCCCTTCTATAAATTCAAAGTCATAAAAAATTCCTCTCGTTCTCCCTTATTTTGTCTTGTTAGTCTAGATAAAGGCTACTTTACAAAACACTCTGTGCCTGTGTATTTACATATAGCTTAACATAACGAGCCACTAATCTTATTTGAGGCCTCCAAGCAGTATTGAAATATAGACTGTTATTAATAATGATAGCACTTACATATTACTGTTGCTGAAATGGCAGTCCTTCCCTCCCTGCTTGCAAATGCTGCAAAAAGAGTATGTTAGCTGAATTTCAAATGAGCGTGTCAGGAAAACAATATCAACCACAGCGGAAACTCCCTGCTTTACTAAACATGTTCCTTCTTTAAATTAATTCTGGCAGTACAGATTCCTAAACCACAAAAAAAAAAATAAATAAAATACTTTACGTGTCGGAAATTTCAGACCAAGGATGCAGTTGAATTGATCTGACATAAGTCAGGCAAGGTGAGACTCCACCAAGCCTGATAAATCAGAGAATACCTTTGGTATCTCATAATCTTTGATGCTAAGCAGTGGAAAGTCTATTCATGAAGATCCTTGATCCCAAGAGGCAGGATACACATCATGGGGAGCTGAGCTGGGAAAGCTGCTGTGACTCCCTTCCCAAAGTTGTCCAACTCTGTTGGCCACAAAGATGCCACCATTCAGGTGTGCCATATTTAGGTCAAATTGGGAACATCCATCACACAAAAACTTTCCACTTGTAAATGACATTTCATGGAAATGGAGACATTGTGCTGAAACAAGTTGAATTTGGTGAAATATCTGATGGGAAAATTGGAGAAAAGGGTATTGTTTTGACTTTCTAATTTCAGTCTGATGTTGAAATGTTTTGTTTCAGTAAAGCAGAGATATTTCATTTTGACTTTCTTGCTCTCTTTTGTTTCACCCCTTTCCAACCCAAACCATTCTGTCTTTCTGTGATTCTGAGTTCTTTTCAATACTGTGTTTATATATTTGCCTATTATTGCAATAGTTCCTTGAGCCACCTGAAAATAGGCTGAGATGAAAGAAAATGAGTATATTTCATATTTTCTCTGAATAGTATTGATTACTTCTCAACATAATGTTTGTACAATCACTGATGGTTTTGATGGCTTTTTTTTTCATTTCACTAAAGTTTCATTCTGCCACAAAAGCAATTTTCAAAATGGCAGCTGTTCCCACAGAAGGGAGCATTTATTTACCATCAAAACTAATGTACTATACTAATAATGTCAAATCACATTCAGCTGCCAGGACAATTAATTTGCCCACTGCCTGGCCATGGTTGCCCTTTTTCCTGCTGATCTACAGGCCTCATTGTACCACCTTCCCTTTGCATTGGAATAAGTTGTCTGGCCTCCTGACTTGGAAAATCAGGTGCTATTTTTCTACAGCATCCACGGAGAGCAGTTTTTGACTCCTAGTTCAATGCAATGGAAAATCATAGCAGCAACTGGGTTAGTTTTCACATTGATTTTTGTGAGGATGTGAAGGCAATCTAGGAGAAATTCGATCTATTTGAAGATGTCCCTGCTCATGGCAGGAGGAGGTTGGACTGGATGAGCTTCGAAGGTCCCTTCCATCCCAAATTATTCTATGATTCTATGAATATCACCAGAAGGTTGACCAACCTTGTTCTGAACAGCCTCCTTGTGGGCCTAGAGGATGGTGGCAGTGTGTCCCCCCAGTCTTACCCACATTTACTTTTCAGTTCAAACAAATTCCAGTAATCAGATCTAGAGAAAATCTGTATGTTCAGTATAGTGGGAACATGGTCTTTATTGAATGTGGGCCTTTCGTACCTGATTCCTGGAAGTCTGCAGAGGCTTCAGCCTAAGTCTGGAAGTCTAAAGACTAACATACTAAGCTCAAAGCCAGGTTTGTGCATAGTGCTATGTCTCTTGCTACATCTCATGAGAACACAGCCCTGGGAATCCCTCTGTTAATTTTTACCACTGTCCCAGTGCAATAAATCCCCCTCCTGGCACTTTCCTGTACTCTGGGGTGTAACTTCAGGATGTTCTGGTGTCCAACTGTGTTTTCAGATTTATAACCATTTCTGCCTACTTAACTCTTAATATCCTTCATCCACACCATACATAAAAACTCTGCTGTTTTATTCAGGAGTGGTTGTCTCTGGCCATACTTCTGCCAAATAAAACACCAGCAGCATAACGATGTTGTTGCATGGCTTCAGATTTAATGCTCTGACGAGGTTTTTATTACTCCTGATTTTGATTAACGTATTTGTATTTCTAAATTCTTTGCTTGTTCTCACTTTTATTTCCACCTCTGTACTGCTGTTATCTATTATTACCAGGTTGCCACAGTAACTGCATTCCTCAACACTCTGCATTTGTTCCACACCAATTGTTATATGGACTGTGTTTATTCCCACCGTTGCCAAGATCTTGGTCTTTTTTTTGTTGAAACTTTCACCCTTATCCCCTTTATCAGTGGTTTGGAAGCTTTTGGCTGCATGTCATGGGGTGAGAAACAAAAGAGAGGTTCGTTCTTCTCCCAGGCACTGTATTCACATTTCTTACCAGAAATATTGCGGTTTTCTGGGGTGGTTGACTCGTGAGCATCGTTCTCTACAGGTCATCATGGTTTCCACATCTCTGATCACCCTCTAAGGATCAAGGAGACTCCCACTTCAGCCTGGTACAGATGACCTCTCTTGGGAGGACTGCTCTGTGTGTGAGCTATAGCAAACTGCCCACTCCAGCGACTTTGTCCCGTCTGCAGTAACATAGCCATACATGACACAGGACAACCCCAAATCCCACTCCACAAAAGTGCACCCTTCCTGAAACAGTTAAATGAACTCCTGCAGGCTCTGCAAAGGGGATCTCCTTCTTGCTCTCTCTCAATCTCTATGTTTTGCTGCCCTCTCCTGCTCAGTTAGGAAACCTCTCAAACCTTTCAAATCGGGGACTGCAGAGCCCCCCTGAAAATTTGAAATGCCATCATATGTCTGACAGATCTGAGCTTCCCTGATGAGAGCAAAACAGCAGGGGCAGCAGGCACGTATAGGGCATTAGTGGAGACCAGGATTAACACTTTCCAAGTGCCTGATCTAGGAATAAAAAAAATACCCGAGGAGTGAATACTTTTCATAAGATGCAGCAATGAAATGCTTTGTCAGCTTGACTCTGGCTAGAACACTGATAGGGGTATTTTTCCATGCCCGTATTAACCCTCAAAGTAACGAAGATGTTTCTGCCCCCTTTTTGCCCATCTTGCTCTTTTCCCTTAACTCGCAGGAGTGTGGCGGTGGGGAGAAGGAGAGAGACATGCCACCAGCATTGCACACACCACTATGGTGAAACCTTCAAGGTCACACTTTGGAGCTCCCAACTGCTCTCACAATGTGCTCCATTCCCTGAGCAACAGCAGCAGTGAGGTCGGTGACTGTAATCACCTAAAATGACAAAATGACAGTACTGCCACCTCTTGGCACGGACTCTGCACCTGGGAAGCACTTTGCTGCCAATGTACTGGTCTCAGAAGTGTTATCGCCTACAAAGTGGGATTTAGTCTCCATTTCAGATGTGACTGGAGTGATTTCACGGTGCTTCTGCTGATGTGTTGATTAATGACCTTGCTGCGCTGCAGAACAAAAACCTGCTTAGGGCTGAAATAGAAACCCAGCACCAAGGGCATGAACCGCTGTGTCGCTGCCAAAGCATCAGGAATGGAGCCATTTCCTCCCATTAAAACTATCAGAGGTAAGAGGAGATTTTAGAGGAGGTTTTAGCGGATTTCTCATTTTGTCCCTCAAAGTGAAGGCAAACAGTTTCCTCTAACTCACTCCTAGCGATGGGGCACTAGGTCTTCACATATTAATGCAGGCAGCCAAGTTTTCTTCTTCTCTTCCTTCAGTATTCTTGATTGACACTGCTGTTTTACACATTACTGAACCCATGTCTTGTTTTAGACACCAAACGGTTTTCCCCCTCTGCAAACAGATTGGCAAAAATGTATCCATTGCAATATGTGATTTATATTCACAATTTCTTTGTATCATTCGTAACTTCTCTCTCTATGGAGCCACGGTAAAAACTCCAAGCAAGATACCACTGGCAGCAAAAGATGGAATCAAATTATTTTGTTAGGTAGCATTCTCCTTCAGCAGTATACCAAATTAGTTTAAAAATTTTGGAAAGGCTAACTTGACTAAATAGTCAATAAAAATGTCTGCATCTTCTCACTCCGAAAAAGGACCAACTAAACTAATAACTGGTAATGCTGAAGGTGTATATCCAACTTCCATTAAGAAGATTATACAAGGAGAGGTTGCTGTCCTACATGGAATATAGGTCCTAGCTGATTAACAGAGCCATCAGGTGATGCCTGTTCCACAAAAACAGAGAGACTGAGGCCAGGGTTGTAGTCTAGATGCTGCACAAACATGGACATGGGCATGAACGTGAAGATAAAAAATGTCATGGAGAAAAAAGCTGAAAGAAGATGACCTTGACAAGCTATCTAATGCAATACTTAGTGGCTTTTGACAGAAGAGCTGATTGAGCAAGAAAGAATGATACTGTCCAATAGAGGATGAAATAAAATCGTGTAAGAGTAAGATGAAAGCTCGGTTAGAATCATAGACTGTCCTGAGTTGGAATGGACTCACAAGGATCATCAAGTCCAACTCCTGTCCCTGCACAGGACACCCCACAGTTCACACCGTGTGTCTGAGGATGTTGTCCAGTCTCTTCTTGAATACTGTCAGGCTTGGGGCCGTGACACCTCCCTGGGGAGCCTGTGCCAGTGTCCAGCACCCTCTGAGTGAAGAACCTTTTCCTAATGTCCAGCCTGAACCTCCCCTGGCACATCTTCCTGCCATTCCCTTGGGTCTTATCATTGATCACCAGAGAGAAGCATAAGTGGATAAATATGTAGCAGGAGGAGGGATGTATCCAAGGCAGAGATGGTGGACAAGTTACCCACATGCTCAGTGCTCAGGGATGTGCTGTAGCTGGGCTGGAGCAGTGAGTGTCCTGGAGAGGGCATTATGGACCTTGCAGCAGGCCACAGACAGGAAACACTGACAAATCTGAACACCCAGATTACTCCAAATCTTTCTCAATAAATTATGACATCGATATCTGGAGTTTCTAGTGCTAAGGAACTCCCAGGGGAAAAAAAAAAAAAAAAAAAAAAAAACAAAACCTGGCATCAGGCAGAAAGCACATAGATGGCTGGGAAAACTACTGTTAAAAAAACAGTTTTGTTTTAAATTCAGATACTACCATTTACACTGAAATGTTGAGCCACGGGAGAATGGAATCAACTGAGCCTATAAAAGCAAAATAGGCCACCTTATTAGACAGCACTCTTAAAACAAGTTTTGATGTTCACTTAATTATATCCCCGTGGCTGAATCAGGAAAACAGAAGCCTGCCTTATTATTACCATTTCACATTGTTATGAAGGTCTTTGGTTGGGTTGGGTAGATGGTCTTAATGGGATCTGTCAAACAATAGGATAATCTTAATTTAAATGAAAAAGCTATCTCTCCCTAAGGCACTTTTTTTGATAAATGGCTTTTTCATTTAGACACAAGCCTAGCAAGGCATTAAGTCATGTGTTCAAAATATAATGGCTTACGTGATTAGCACAGAGTTAACATGGGAAAGGTATAATGTACTTAAGAAAAACCTCGGTATTCTCAAGAAGGAAAAGAAGGTTGGGATAGCAGGATTAATATTTACTGCCAACTCTACAGCAACCACATCCACAAGCATTATAAATTATTTAAATTCCACTGCACTTCAGTAAGGTGGGGGTCCAGGGAAGTTAGAACAATAGATCATTTAGAGTTGCCTAAAAGTGTAAATATATTGGAAGAAAATTCCTTGATAAGCTTATCAAAATTATTACCAGAATGAGTAATTTCTTCCAACACAGTTAGAACTTGAGCATAAAATCAATCAAATCAGTGAAAGCAGAAAGGCGCATTTGTCAAAGCAGTATTATCAGCAAGGAGGCATATTATAGCAAAAGTGCAGAAAACTGCACTTTCTCTGCTCAGAAAAGCTATAATTTGGCAAAGAACTTCAGCATGTGCCTAAATTATAAAGCATATTACATATGATGGAAACCAAGCAGTGAAGTTATTATTCTCTGGAATGATGTAACTTAATTTCCTCCATTTGGCAATTAACAAAGCATGGGAAAAAATACCTTAGAAGTCCAAGAATAGATATATCCAGAGAAGCGGTAATGTGAGTCTGATTAGTACAAGAATTTCGGCTATGATGTCCAAACCTCACAAAGCTTGTACAACTATATCCATTACTGATTCACCTGTAATTGAACATGCTACAGATCTGCCAATATACCAGAGTGCCTTGGGCCTTTTTGGAAAACCATTCTACATGAGAAACAAGGAAATCCAGACTTCTGTTATTAATGATTTAAAGCAGAGTCTCTAGAGTTTTGTCAAAGCTGAGAAATGTTCATGGCTCAGAGCATGTGATAACATTCAACTAACAGAGACTTGGAGGAACACCTCCTCACTGGCAGACTATCCCATGACAGCAGGACTGTCTGTAGCATCTCAAAGGGTCCTTGATAGGACAAGAGGTGATGGTTTTAAACTACAGGAGGGGAGATTCAGGCTCAACATGAGGAAGAATTTTTTTAATGTGAGGGTAGTGAAACAGTGGCTCAGGTTGCCCAGAGAGGTAGTGGATGCCCCATCCCTGGAGACATCCCAGGCCAGGCTGGACGGGGCTCTGAGCAACCTGAGCTGGTGAAGATGTCCCTGCTCATGGCAGGGGTGGCACTGGATGAACTTTAAAGGTCCCTTCCAATACAAACTGTTCTATGATTCTAAGGTATGTGCTATGGGATACTGTCAAAGACAATTAGCTGACCCTGTCTGGTAATTCCTCTGTCCCTGATCACCAGGAACATCTCCACAAGGACCTCAGAGGATACTGGTGTTGGAATATCAGCTCTTGGTAGAATCCCTGCCATGGTCCTTGCTTCTTCCCCAGCCAAATGCAACACATCCAGAGGCTTGAATGCCTCTGTGCAGTATATGTTGGTTTTCAGGTAAAACCTGAAGGGTGACAGGCAATGTAGCTGTACACTGGGAGTTGCAAGTGGAACTGGATATGTAGGTAGGACATCATAATGGAGAGAGATACTCAATGAAAGCAATGGGCTTTCAGCCAGAAGAGAAGTGAAGAAAGGAGATTTGTTTCATATACAGTGTCTTTCTTTGTATTTTCAAGTCAGTCCTGGAGCAACCTTGTGATTGTCAAGAGTGTTATGCAAAGACCTTTGGACTCAGGTCTCATGAGATATGTCTCTACCATCATATAATTTAGCTTTCCAGTCACCTCCAGGGCCCCAGTCCTTGATCTTCCACAGATGTATAAACATGAATTCATATTCAAGGTATTTTGCAATAAACCAGCCAGTGCTCTCCAAAACAACCCTTAGTTTGCCATGAGTAGTTTTTACTCCAAAATCTTTGCTCAGTGAGCACCATAGATGAGATTTAGCCAGGTTCAGCTCTCCCTGCCCTGCAGTGTGTTTTCAAACAAGGTCCCAGTTGGCTTTGTATTCTCCACAGTGCAGAGCCCAATGCATCAGAAAAGCAATTGGTGTGCTCTAAAGGAGACAAGTCTTTTACCATGGAAGAGTAGTGGGCATAAGCAATGAGGGGAACAGGGGAAGTGATGAAAACATGACAGTAAACAGTTGAGAAAACACAGAAGATGATAGTATGATGAAATCCCCAGACTTTGTAAGTCATCTCTGTTGAATGAATTATTCCCACTAAGAGGGTTCCCTGCAGAGCACAGTTACCAGTTACAGCCCAGCACTACGGCCACTTTCCATACAGTGTTGCAGTCCCACCTCACCTGCAGCAGTGATGGACAAACACAGCAAAGCTGAGTCCTGCAGGGCCAAAATTTCTCCTGGAATATTTACAGCTATGTTATGCTCCAGTCAGTCCCAGTAGAGCTGTGTGGAGCTTTGGCAGGGGAAATCTGGGCCCAGTCCTCGGGAGTTTGTGAACCTTTCAGTAAAACTGTCTCCCGTTCCAAAAAATCCTGGGCTGACGTCCAAGAAAAACTCCAGCTCCAAGAACATCCTGCCTTGCCATAGCTCTTCTGCATCCCTCCACCCAGCTCATGCCAAAAAATCCTAGATGCTCTTTTCATCTTTAATTGCACACACAAAAGTGGTAAGGGATCCTGCTACCAGGAAAGCAAAGAAAAACAGGCCAGGTGTCTGCTAAAACCAGCTAGAAGGATCTTTCTTCCCCTCTAGTAGGGGGGATAACAAGTGGATATTAATTCACGCAAAATTACAGCTGCATTCCCACGGAATTATACGTTATATCCACATCTGTTCTTGCACTGAATATTGAAGAAAAGGGAAGGAGAAGCTGTTACACTTTTCCTCGTCTCCTGCAAGCAGAACAGCATTTGACTTTTTGTATTTGTTAACCTACTCTGGGAAAGTTACTTTGAAACACATGTTATGAACCCAGGGAGTTGCAAATAGAAAAAAGAGATTTGCTGGTGTGTGCCTGTGCAGACAATAGCCATGCACAGGCATTGTTAGAGCAGGCACAGCCAGCCCAAGGCTACCAGGTTTTATTTGCTGCCCATGCAGTCCAGAAATGGCTCTGGTGTTACATCCCCAGACCTGCAGCAATGCCAAATATCCACATTTTTCAAGTGTAAACAGCAGGTCAAGGGAGGTTGTTCCTCCCCATCTACTCTGCCCTGGTGAGGCCCCGTCTGGAGTTCTGGGTCCAGTTCTGGGCTCCTCAGTTTAAGAAGGACAAGGAATTACTGGAGGGAGTCCAGTGGTTATGAAGATGATGAGGGGTCTGGAGCATCTTTCTGATTAAGAGAGACTGAGAGAGCTGGGGCTGTTCAGCCTGAAGATGAGAGGGGATCTCATCAGTGTTTACAAATATCTTCAGGGTGGGTGTCAAGAGGATGGACCAGACTCTGTTTAGTGATGCTAAACAATAGGATAAGAGGCAGTGAGCACAGACTGAAGCACAGGAGGTTCCATCTGGACATGAGGAGAAATTTCTTTCCTTTGAGGTGCCAGAGTCCTGGAACAGGCTGCCCAGAGAGATTGTGGAGTCTCCTTCTCTGGAGACATTCAAACCCAGCTGGACACATTCCTGTGTGATCTGCTCTGCTGTACCTGCTTTAGCAGGTGGGTTGGACAGAATGATCTCCAGAGGTCCCTTCCAACTCCAACCATTCTGGGATTCTGCGATTCTCACAGCCATACAGGGTGTCTGGTACACTACTGTTAGGAGCAGGAAGGTTTCTACCTTTGAAATACAGTGTGTGTCCAAAGTCTGGAGTCTCCTTCCAGCTGTGACTCTTTCAAACAGAAGTGAGGTTTACTAGGGGACTTGGACACCCACCGTGCAACAGTAAATGTCAGAGTGCTGTGAGCCAGGGTTTGGATCTCTTTCAACCACAGAGCACAGCAAGAAGCTCAGGGGTTTACAAAGCACTGATAGATCAAAAAAACAACTGTATGGATTTTTTTCAGGCATAGTCAGACAGGGTTAGACAGGGCTAGACAAGCATCCTGCTATCGTTTGCACAGCATTCCTGTGCTACGAACTGCAAAATTCTGCCCCTGATATATGTACTAACTGGGTAGGAATGGAAGAGCTTAGCACAACATCACTACATCACCTATACCACTGACACTGATTTTCCTTTCAGTCAGGAAGAAACAGGAGAAATCTCCATTTCTGCCACTGCCACCTCCAGGATTTTCCAACTGTCCATGCAGAGAACCTTGTTATCGTTGCTTTTCAAATTATAAAGGAAGGAAAAAATCTTTCTGCTGGTTTGACATGCAATGCCAGCCCTCTGAGGAGCAGGTTCAGGTCTTTGTGCTGCTTCCCATTCCCTCTGCAGCTTTGAGAAGGTCACTTGACCTCTCCATGTCCTTCAGATCTGCCTCCGTAAAACAAGGTTAATGCTGCTGACCCTGTGGGCTGTTGAGAGGAGAAAGGTCTTCACTTATCTGTGATACCAAACAGAAGGAACCAAGGGAGAGCTGAAGGAGAGGAGAAAGAGTTTATTTTCAGCTCTAATTCTTAATTGAATAAGCTGCTATTTGCAAGTAATTAAGGGGAAACACTCTGTGAGTGTCTGTGAGTGGGGTGAAAGGGAATTCCTCTAATTTACATCTCATTGTCACTGAGATAAATATACTTTTCTTTTTCTTATCAAATTACTGTGAATGGTGGCCATACTGTGCCAGTCTGTCCTGGGTATGGATAGATAGCATATGTCCTTATCACTGGCAAGACAAATGATTAACGAGACCTTTCTTAAAGGTGATGCGTTTTAGAAACAGTTATCACCTAATACTTAAACTAATACGTAGTTAAAGTCTGGAATTTTCACCTGTTTGTTTCACAAAAAAAAGTTTCCTCCCTCCAGCCTCCCATCCAGTCCCACTTATAAACTCCAGTTCTGCTGCAGATTTACCCACTAACAAAACTGGGAGTGGTTTAAGCCTGTTCATAGCCCTGATACCAAGATCTAGAGGAATCTATACAAACTGCAAGACAAAGAGCGGGTCTGATGATGAATGTGGTCTGGCCAAGTCTACATTGGAGGTGGTTAAGACTGACTGTAACCCAGATTCAAAGGAGACACATTGTGATTACAGAAAGTCAAGCTCAGATATCTTCCCATGGACTGCACTTTGCCTGTTCTTCATCTGCCCATGCTGCATGAACAGGCACTTGGACATCACATACTCCTCAATTCACATCAGACCATTTGTATTTCAGCATTCATGAAAGCAATGTAAACAGTGGCTGAAGTTGAACTCACAAGCATGCTGAACTAGTCATGTGAGCAGATTTTTTATGATTTCATATGGGTTTGGATCAGTCTCTATCAAAGAGAGATGTTGAGGTGCTGGAGTGAATTCAGAGAAGGGAACAGAGCTGGTGAAGGGGCTGGAGCACAAGTGTGATGAGGAGTGACTGAGGGGGTTCACCCTGAAGAAAAGGAGGCTGAAGAGAGACCTTATCACTCTCTGCAACTGCCTGAAAGGAGGTTGGAGCATGGAGGGGGATGGTCTCTTCTCCCAAATAACAAGTGACAGGACCAGAGGAAATGGCCTCAAGTTGTGCCAGGGAGGTTTAGACTGGAAATTAGGAAAAATGTCTTTACAGAAAAGGTCGTCAGGCACTGGAACAGGCTGCACAGGGAGGTGGTGGAGTCACCATCCCTGGAGGGATTTAAAAGATGTGTAGTTGTGGTGCCTAGGGCCATGGTTTAATGCCAGATTTAGGCTAACGGTTGGACTCGATGATCTTGAGAGTCTCTCCCAACCAAAATGATTCTGTTATCCTATGATTCTATGTACCATGTCAAATGGCATTAGAAGCCTATAACAACCAAGTCCTTCTACTGATGGACAATGTCAGCTGAGCCTGGAGAATTATTCACTTTCATGCAAATGCCTTTGAGTTATTGATCCAGGAAGGGGTAGGTCACTCATAAGTCCTGTGCTGTTTCTACCTGGTCCATAGAGATTTTTGCATATTGATGGGCATCTCAGCACTAGGCATCTGTGTTTGGCAAATGTGTTTGCACCATCAACTACAGTAGTGAAAACATAACATAAAATGCTCCAGTAAGGAATCATACATAGTGACAATGTAAATGATCTCCTAAGGTATAACCCAGCGGGTAAACAAACCTATCCTTTTAGGTCAGTTATTGCTTCTTTTCTCTGAGCAAAATTCCTACCTGACATTTTAAGCTTGCAAGTATGCATTAAATAATAGCATCTCACTTAACTCATTTTACATTTATATTGCCTCCTGCATGTGTTTGCTGCATAGGCTGCTAACTGTGCTCCTTGCCAATAAGCTGTCCAGAGAAGCAGAACAACATTAATGATCAAGAAAAACAAAAGCTAGTCAATAATAACCTCAGTGGTAATTTCACTATGAGAAATTCACCCGCACCCTTATTTGTGCCTGGGAGCTCTCGTTGTTCTTATTATGAATCCTCAGGCATGAAAAGTGGATGTGATTTCTAATTTAGAGTTTGTATCAACCTCCAAAAATGAATCTTCCTGAAATGATTAAGTAGGGGTTCCAACACTGCATTTTGAAGATAGCTGCGTGTTCTGAATAATGTTGTAGATGCAGAATTGAGTGATGGAGACAAGCACCACTGCCCTTCACGGGGCAGGAACGAGACCCCTTGATGATGCCCCATAGACTTCACATATCTATGTGCTGGCTCAGCATGGATAGAGGATCCATTATTCTGGAACAAAAACCATGGGGAGTTTTCCCTGAGGTGTCCCAAGAGGCCATTATGGTAGCGAGCTGCTGACCTACAAAGGATTGAAGGGATGCCGACGACATTGATGTTTGGTGGGACATGCTGTAGTGCAGATCATGCCTTGTCCTGAAAGTCTGAACATCTGGAAAAGACACTCATAAACCTAGAAACTTTTGTTACATTGGTGGTATTGATGGTTAGACATGAGCCTCACTACTCCAATGAATAATGGAGTTTGCTTAGCTGTTGCAAGTTATCAAAAGACATTTATTTCTCTGACATTATATATCAAACCCTGCTACAGAGCTCACATGCACATGCATCTCAGTACCCTTTAGATACCATAAAGCAATGTGGTATCTCTTTCATTTAGCAGAGAATCAATAAGGCACCAACAGCTCTGTTCAAAGGACTCACACACCTGTATATGTGGCATAAAATAAGAACTAGCTTGATCACTTGATAAGGTTAAAGAAGGAAATAATATATTTATTTGAAGATAGACTTGCATCATGGAACTACAGCTACAGGAAACTATGATGTCAGATTTTAATTACAGTTTTGCAGAACAAAGATCTTCCGTAGCTGTAGCAGTATCTCGGATAGCTTCTGTCTCTTCTAAGTGACATGGAATCTCCATCCATGTACTCTCACAGTATCACAGTATGTTTGGGATTGGAAGGGACCTCAAAAGATCATCTAGTCCAATCCCCCTGCTGGAGCAGGAACACCTAGGTGAGGTCTCACAGGAACATGTCCAGGTGGGTTTTGAATGTCTCCAGAGAAGAAGACTCCACAACCTCCCTGGGCAGCCTGTTCCAGTGTCTGTCACCCTCACTGAGAAGAAGTTTTTTCTCAAATTTAAGTGGAACCTCTTGTGTTCCAGCTTGATCCCATTACCCTTTGTCCTATCATTGTTTGCCACTGAGAAGAGCCTGGCTCCATCCTCGTGGCACTCACCCTTTATATATTTATAAACATTAATAAGCTCACTCCTCAGTCTCCTCTTCTCCAAACTAAAGAGACCCAGCTCCCTCAGCCTTTCCTCATAAGGGAGGTGCTCCACTCCCTTAATCATCTTTGTTGCCCTACGCTGGACCCTCTCCAGCAGTTCCCTGTCCTTCTTGAACTGAGGGGCCCAGAACTGGACACAATATTCCAGATGGGGTCTCACCAGGGCAGAGTAGAGGGGAAGGAGGACCTCTCTCGATCTACTGACCACCCTCCTTGTAATACACCCCAGGATGCCATTGGCCTTCCTGGCCACAAGGGCACAGTGCTGGCTCATGGTCATCCAGTTGTCCACCAGGACCCCCAGGTCCCTTTCCCCTACACTGCTTTCTAATATGGAATTTCCCAACTGATACTGGAACCTGGGGTTGTTCCTGCCCAGATGCAGGACTCTACACTTTCCCTTGTTAAATTTCATCAGGTTATTCCCCGCCCAACTCTCCATCCTGTCCAGGTCTCTGATGGCAGCACAGCTTCTGGCGTGTCAGCCACTCCTCCCAGCTTAGTGTCATCAGCAAACTTGCTGATAGTACACTCTATTCCCTCGTCTAAATCGTTAATGAATATATTGAATAATATTGGTCCCAGTACTGACCCCTGAGGCACTCCACTAGATACTGGCCTCCAACTAGACTCCGCACCATTACCTACCACTCTCTGGCTTCTCTCCTTAAGCCAGTTTGCAACCCACCTCACTACTCTATTGTCTAGACCACACCTCTTCAACTTAGTTGTGAGGATGCTGTGGGAGACTGTGTCAAAGGCTTTACTGAAGTCAAGGTAGACCACATCCACCGCTCTGCCGTCATCCATCCACCTTGTTACATTCTCATAAAAGGCTATGAGGTTGGTCAAGCCTGACTTACCCTGTTGCTTACACTGTCTAAAGCAATATGAGTATCAAATATAAGTTCTGAAAGTACCTTTTACATCTCTCCTAGGCTCTGCCCTTTCTTGAGAAGGAAACAAGCATTTTATGAAGGCTTCTAGATCATTTAAAATTAGCATTGCCCAGCCTTGCTCTCCTCCTCATGGTCATTTCCTTCCTGTTTCCCACTACCAGTGCTGCATTTGTACCTGACTTAGCACATGTCTTGCCTCAGGCTCCTAGTCTCTGCTACAGCTGCCTAAAGCACATTTTTTAAACTCCTTAATTTTGTGCAAAATATTAAACATTATTTCTCACTACACTCATAATTATCTTCTCTCCATCACAATACCACTAGGTAGTACCCATCAGGAGCAGGATGATTAAACTGTGTCACAGTCCACACTTCACACACAGTGACTGGGAACTCCTCCTATAATGTTTGTCTTATTAATCGTCTCTTGAGTACAAAAGAGTGATGCAGTGATGCTGTTCAAGTCGGTTTCTGCACATCAGACATTTTGTGGCAATTCACTGATATTTCTGCCAGTGAGGGTGGCATCAGCATGAAGGTGGATCTCAGTCAACAAAATACACCCTGATGAGCAATTCTGGAGACTGGAATCACTCAGTACTGGAGCAAGTTGAGAGAAAGGAACGGAGCTGGGGAAGGGGCTGGAGCACAAGTGTAATGGGAGCGGCTGAGGGACCTGGGGGGTTCAGCTGGAGAACAGGAGCTGAGGGGAGACCTTCTGATCTCTGAACTGCCTGAAAGGAGCTTGGAGCATGGAGGGGGTTGGTCTCTTCTCCCAGGTAACGAGCCATAGGACAAGAGGAAACTACCTCAAGTTGCACCAGTGGAGGTTTAGATTGGATATTAGGAAAAATTTCTTCCCAGAAAGGGTTGTCAGGCATTGGAACAGGCTGCCCAGGGCAGTGGTGGAGTCACCATCCCTGGAGGGGTTTAAAAGACATATAGATGAGGTTCTTAGGGACATGGTTTAGTGCCAGAGTTAGGTTAACAGCTGGACTTGGTGATCTTGAGGGTCTTTTCTAACTAAAATGATTCTATGGTTCTATCACCATAATATTACTACAGTCCATCCTCTGCAATATTAATGCACCACACAGTCTAGGTGGAAATGTGGTACCATGGTAGAAACCACAAAAACATGCATGCAAGTAATGTCCTCTGTACCATCTCCTACAAGCAGACTGGTGGCCCATTTAAAAGAAGTTCAGGCTGAGGGGAGAGCTGAGAAGTTAAAAAAGTCACAATAGCCCTCACCCACTCAAATCCCTGCTCCTGTAGTGACTGCAGTCCCTGGGGCTGTGGCTGACTGGTGACAAGCAGTGGGGTAGGGGTGACACATTAGCCCCCTGGGGCTGACTACCCACTGCTCCACACTGGGAGGATGGTCTATATCTCCAGGGTCTGAGGTCCAGTTCCCACACCTGGATATCTCCATCGTTCCAGGCCAATGCTGGGACTCGTCCAAGCTCCGTTGACTGCAACCACAAGCAAAACAACCCAACTGGAGACATCTGCATTTTAGAAACATATCAACCTCACACTTTGTCAGATCGATCTGGTTGTTTCCTCATCTTCATCTCCAAAATAACATGATAAGCCTCTCAACTTAGACAGCAAAAACAATACTAAGTGCCTTCTTCATTATACATTGCCTCAACAGACATGACTAGTACATTAGGCAGATGCATAAAGGAAACATTCCTCCTTGAGTTATTTGAAGAAAAATCATTTGCCTTTCCATTTCATATTGATTAAAGGTTTGCATATTTTTTATTGAATCATAGATCAACTACTAGGGGTGGAAATCTATATCAAAGATAGTTTATGTTTTCATTTGAAAGCTTTATTTGGCAAATCTAATTTGGCTAATCAAAGGAGGAAAAGGGGGGCATGCTCCCTTTTACTGGGTAATAAGCTTGGGGTAGTGAGTCAATAAAACAGAAAAATAGCTACCATGGGTGGAAAGAGATGCTTTTTTTCAGCTTCCCACCTTCATCTCAGAGAAAGGCAGGGCCCTGCATTGCTGAGTATCCAGAACTCACTCAGGGATGATAGATGTTTGCAAGCTTCCCATGCCACTCCTCTTGAATATGTTGCAAACACTGAGCATCCTCAGTAAGCATCTCCTGTTTACCACTCATCAAATCCATCTTGTTGCTGATGTGCCTTTCTCCACCCTCTGAGACATAACAAACAACACCCAGTAAAGGAGCAAAAGGAACCCGTTGTTTCTGGGTTAGCATTGAAACCTACTGGTTAAGAAAACAAACTTTGGGAAGTAGGTGAAAACCAGGAATCAACCTGGCAAGCACTGATCTACATACAGTGTTATGAAACTGGAAGGGCAGAGATCTTCCCAGGGAAGGAGAGGGATCATAGAATCATGGAATAGTTTGGGTTGGAAGGGACCTTCAAAGCTCATCTAGTGCAACCTCCCTGCCATGAGCAGGGACATCTTCACCAGCTCAGGTTGCTCAGAGCCCCGTCCCGCCTGGTCTGGGATGTCTCTAGGGATGGTTCATCTACCACCTCTCTGGGCAACATGGGACAGTGTTTCACCACCCTCAGCTTAAAAATTCTTCCTCATGTCCAGCCTGAATCTCCGCTCCTTTAGTTCAAAACCATCCCCCCTTGTCCTATCATAACAAGCCCTGCTAAAAAGTCTATGTTGTGCAGGACCACCAAGAGAGCTCCTACATAACAGAGAGGTAAACATCGAAGATTGTCCTGTAATAACAGGTCAGCCAGTACTCTGTGGAGGTCAGTGATCATGCACCCCATTAATCAGCAAGTCTTCCTTCAGGAGCAGGTTCCCAGCAGAGGATGCAAATCCCGGGCACCCTGTGGGCAAATCTCTGCCCTTCACTCCAGGTCTTTGGGTTCAACCGCAAACGACAGCGAGTACAAGGGTGGGCAGATCCGAGATGCAGTTTCACACGACCTTCCTCCCTGAACCAAAACTGCTGACGTCCACCCGGCCCCGTTTCTGGGCACAGATCCAGGACCTGCCTTTGAAAGTTTGTCCCCCTTCCAAAACATCTCAGCTGGAAATGTTGAATCCCTGAACCTGCTCCGAGAATAACCCTGGACCGTGGTTCACCTACATGCAAACACAGCCTCAGTATGCCTGCTGCACAGGTCTTCTCCAACAACCTGAGAACACCTACAGCTACACCTCCAAAACACAAGCATGGAGACAGAAAGCAGCTTGCAGATTCAGTGGCGCAATCCATAAATAAACCTGGAAGTTCAGCACTGGCATCCTCAGTGTGTAGCCAAATCCTGTCTGTCTTACACTACCTGACTTGCTACCCTATGCCCACCACCACTTTGGTATCTCCATCCTTCTACGTTCTCCTTCAAAGGTGCAGAAAATGCCAGACCTCAGCTGCACAGGTTACAAGAGAAAAATTGGAGAAAGGAGTGGTTGGTTTGGTTTTTTTTTCATTTATTTTTTTTTCTTATGTTAGTCTTATTCTCCACCTAAATAAATAAGGAAATTACTCATTTGAGAGGTGTCCTATCTTTACCTGGATTTTCATATCAAGGGTCTGGCTCTTATTTCTTGAAGATAATAAATACAATGCCCCAGAGAATTCTGATTTACATTAGGTGACTGGTGAGAAACCTATTGATGAAAATTAGGAAATATTGGAGGAAGAATTGCACAGATTGTGTCTGAGGATTATCTCTACAGCCAAACAGGTATGAAAAAATAAACAAAAACAATAAAGGCCATTCAGTCTAAACAGACTTATAGACTGGCTCCTTTTGCAGTGAGAAAAGCAGTTACTGTAGTTCTTATTCTCCAAAAGAACAAAGAACAGCTCAAACCCATAAACTAGCAAGTCAACGTGATTAAAATAATCTATAAACATGAAGCAGTCAAAATAGGAATGTAATTAGGACAGTGAAGGAGAAAAAGCATACTGAATTGCAGAATAACATCACAAAATAACATTTCAAATAGCAATTTAGCCTCTTTCTACTTAGAGGCTGGAAAGAAATGAGCTTAAAGAGACTTGATAAGCACATATCTGCATTATATCGACTCATTCCTCCCTCCAGCACAGCTTCTTTAATGGGATGTTTGTGCATTGGAGAGGGGTGTAGAACTGGCTGTCATGCCTTGGATAACAGTTCAAATCCTCTTCTCAATGAGGAATTTAATCCCAGATGTGTACAAAGGACCACAGGCCAAGAAATGGGGTGGAGTAACTCCTGAGCAGGATTGTGACTCAACCCCACGAGCAAAAGTCAAGCATTGCGGACATGAGTGTTCAACAGGTGGTAGATGAATACTGCAACATTCATGATGTGTGACAAGGAGACCTAAGACAAGAGCTTCAGCCAGTGGGTGGATAAGTGATTGTTCTTTTGTGTTTGTCACTGGCGAGACCACACCTTGAATACTGTGTTCAGTTTTTGGCCCCTAACTACAAGAAGTATATTGAGATAGTGCAAAAAAAGAGTAATGGAGCTGGTGAAGGGTCTGGAGCACAAGTCTGATGAAATGTGGCTGAGAGACCTGAGCGGTTCATCCTGGAGAAAAGAAGGCTGAGAGGAGACCTTCTCCCTGTCTATAACTACCTGAAAGAAGGTTGTAGTATGGAGGATGTTGGCGTCTTCTCCCAAGTAGCAAGTGATAGGACAAGAGGAAATGGCTTCAAGTTGCACCAGGGGAGGTTTAGATTAGATATGAGAAAATCAGTTTTCATCAAAACGGTTCTCAAGCATTGAACAGGCTGCCCAGGGAAGTGGTGGACTCACCACCCCTGGAGGTGTTTAAAAGACATTTACCTGTGGTGCTTTGGGATGTGGTTAAATGGTGGCTTTGGCGGTGTTAGGTTTACAGTTGAACTTGATGATCTTAACTCTTTTTTCTAACTTAAATAACTCTGTGATTCTATAACAGGGGATAAAGAAGAGAAGAGATATCTTATATCTGCTCTACAGCAAGTCTTGGACATATGGGAGGACACGGAGGAGTGTCCACGAAGGACTGCAGGTGGTCCAGAGAGGGAAGACAGTGGTGTTGACTGAAGGCTGAGGATGGAGGCAAGTGGGAACTCTCATGTCACAAGCACAAGCCATGACTTCTTCCCAGGAAAGCTCTGGATGTGCAGACACCAAAGCACCTGGGATGGACAGGGAAAATGACCCCAAACTCCAGCCAGAACCTTCAATGGGGAGAGAGAGGAAAGAAGCAGAGACAGTAGGACATTTCCAAGATGGGAGAAGCACCATCACTTGAGATGCCAGGCATGTGCCTGCTCCCCAGCAAGTGAGCTCTGCATCCTCATCGTCTTTCCCTGGGGTCAAATCCGTGTGAACAGGAGCCTCCCAACCCCACCATGAAGCCAAAGCAAAGGATTTAGGACTTAGATTCTGGTTTGGGCATATACCATGAAGACCTTCAGGACTGAGGATTTCTGCAGCACATTGAAAGGAGATGGGTCACTTGCAAAGAAAATAAAACAATCATCTCCCTGCTTGGCCTTGATTTTTCTAGAGGAGGCAGATGTTTGATTCAAGGATTTTGGCAAACACTTATGCACCAGGGATATGAAGACCACAGAATGAGAGAGCAGGTAGGTATTCTATGCTGAATGCTAAGTATATTTGCCCGAGGCGGGGTGCCGCATGTGTAATAATTTCAGCAAAATGCCGTAACCTGTTAATTAACTGAAAAACTAATTTTTTAGAAAATCTGTTACGCTTTTGGAAATAAGCAGCAGCCCTGCTTGTTGGTAAACAAGCTCAGGTCAGTGGAAATTTTTCAGCTGACTATATGAACTCTAGGATTTATATGTTTTATTAATGATCAGCAATGTCATATTCACCAGCCTATGGGCCAAGAGAGAAATGAACTGATGGCAACTAGAACTTCTGCTAGGCTGTGCTGCTTGCTCCCACCGTAGTGGCTGGCACTGAAAAATCCTGACTCAGGCCTTAAAACTCACATGCCCTGCTTGAAAACCCACAGGAGAATTTGACATTTATGAATAGTAATAACAGTGGCGGCAGCAGCAACCTTGGCATGTTAACCTTGGCTTTCTGCTGTATTTCCAGCTTGCATTTCTCAGCTAGAATTTACTTTTTGATCGTGAAACCTGAGATCGTTACATGTTAGAGGGTCCCAGGAGCTGGATGTATCAAAAAAGCTTTGTATATTGCAAAACGAATAGCATAATTACACAACAGTGTTGTGCCTGGCTTCTTTATGAAGCAGGCATATATGTATTTTTTCCACTTACCTAGAGAAATCTATCAAACATCTGTCTTCTCAAGCAACTGAGAGTCTTCATGGGACAGTAAAACCCCAGCGAATAAACCCAGAATAGGAACAATAAATTATTGGCCTGAAAAAAAAAGAAAATAAACTTGCTATGCAAAATACTGGAGCTGCTTAAAAAAACAACAGGGAAAAACTAAGCAGCTTCACAGCCGATTTCCTTCTGCAGGCTTTGAGGGAAGAGGGGTTTGCATCTCAATGGTCTTCTGTACATGAAGCATTTTTAGCCCACCCACCTTTCCCCCCAACACTTGTGTGTGTGTGTGCATTTGGACTTTTTTAGTTTTATCCTTTTCTAGGTTTCTTCAGTTTTGCCTTGAAAAGGCGTAATCACAGAATCACAGAACGAACTGGGTTGGAAAAGACCTCAGAGATCATCCAGTCCAACCCTTGGTCCAACTCCAGTCCATTGACTAGATTATGGCACTAAGTGCCATGGCCAATCTCAGCTGAAAAACCTCCAGGGCCGGTGAGTCCAGCACCTCCCTGGGCAGCCATTCCAATGCCTGACCACTCTCTCTGCACAGAATTGCTTTCTAATAGCCAGCCTCAATTTCCCCTGGCAGAGTTGGAGCCCATGTCCCCTTGTCCTATTGCTGATGCCTGGGAGAAGAGACCAATCCCCACCTGGCTACAACTGCCCTTCAGGTAGTTCTAGAGAGTGAGGAGCTCACCTCTAAGCCTCCTCTTCTCCAGACTAAACAAGCCCAGCTCCCTCAGCCTCTCCCCATAGGTCTTGTGTTCAAGCCCCCATCACCAGTCTTGTTGCTCTTGTTGCAGTAATAACAAGAAAGCAAAAAATATCCTTGATTTTCATTTTCCAAAAATGGATGAAGGTAAAAAATAAATAACTAAATAAATAAATAAATAAATAAATAGGTTTGTTTTGTGGGTTAAGGCAAACGTGCCATTTTGAAGAAAAAGGAAAAACAAAAAAGCTTTCAGTACTAGGAAACACATGATTTAGTTATGCAAGTCGAACGTGTTTCAGTGGACTCAGGGCAAAGGGAGAAGCAGTGGACACATTTGGGACTGCAGCCACGGCACTGGCCTCTGTCCCATGTCCATCCATTCTGCAACAACCTTAAATCTGCTGCCTCAGTTTCCCTGTGTATAGAACACACTAAAAATAGCGCCTTTCCTCCCAGAGGAAGCTCTGAGGAATAATTAACTAATTCTTGCAAAGTGCCAGCAAGCGCTAATTACTGTCATTACGCAGGAGAGGAACAGTTGGGGTTTGCTTTGGTCCTAATGGTGCTTGTTTTCCTGGGCTCGATGAGCTGCCGCCTCAGTGAGCCACTGATGGGGCTGTAAGTGGCTCCCCGAGGCACTGCAGCATTTTTTGAAAATATAAACACTAACAAATTAATTTAGCTCTCCAACAACCTCCAGGAAAGCGAAGGCTCCAGCCTCCACTCAGCATGGCACACCGGGGAAAATTTTTTTAAAAACGTTATTCACAGAATCACAGAGTGTCAGGGATTGGAAGGGACCTCGAAAGCTCATCCAGTCCAATCCCCCTGCCGGAGCAGGAACACCCAGATGAGGTTACACAGGAAGGTGTCCAGGCGGGTTGGAATGTCTGCACAGAAGGAGACTCCACAACCTCCCTGGGCAGCCTGGGCCAGGCTCTGCCACCCTCACTGGGAAGAAATTCCTTCTCATATTTAAGTGGAACCTCTTGAGTTCCAGTTTGAACCCATTACCCCTTGTCTTATCATTGGTTGTCACCGAGAAGAGCCTGGCTCCGTCTTCCTGACACTCACCCTTTAGATATTGATAACCATGAATGAGGTCACCCCTCAGTCTCCTCTTGTCCAGCTCCAGAGCCCCAGCTCCCTCAGCCTTTCCTCACACGGGAGATGCTCCACTCCCTTCAGCATCTTTGTTGCCCTGCGCTGGACTCTCTCCAGCAGTTCCCTGTCCTGCTGGAACTGAGAGGCCACAACTGGACACAAGATTCCAGGTGTGGTCTCCCCAGGGCAGAGCAGAGGGGCAGGAGAACCTCTCTGACCTACTGACCACCCCCTTCTCATCCACCCCAGGTACCATTGGCCTTCCTGGCCACAAGGGCCCAGTGCTGGCTCATGGTCATCCTGCTGTCCCCAGGACCCCCAGGTCCCTTTCCCCTACACTGCTCTCCAACAGGTCATTCCCCAACTTATACTGGAACCTGGGGTTGTTCCTGCCCAGATGCAAGACTCTACACTTTCCCTTGTTATATTTCATTCCCATTATTCTGGGCTGATATAGTGCCTTGGATGAGCTGTAAATCTCCATCCGTTCTTTGATTTGCGTTGAAAAGCTAATGTGGTAACACCAGCAGGAGCAAGGTCATGATGGTGGCACCTGGAGCAATGCCCTGGGAGCAGGGAGCTGGGGATGGGTTCATCACTGGTCCAGGCTGGTGCATGCAGGATGGGGGAAAACACTTGGTTTTGGAGGAAAAGAAGGAGAAGAAAGGACTTAACCTAAGGAAAAAGAGCAGAGTGGTATCAGATGGCTAAAAATCAGGCCCTGGATAGAAACCAGGAATGGTTTGGGTAAGGACTAGAGGTATGGACATCACCAGTTCATCCATGGAGAGGGGACTTCTGGTGGCAGACAGGACTTTTGCTGAGCCCAGAGGTGTTACAAAATAGAGGAGCCAAGATACAATGTGCCCAAGAGAATGTTCATCTACTTGGGAAAGTAACAGTTTCACTGTCATCCTCATTTTTCAACAGGTCTATAGGAGTTCAACCAGAAATTACAGTGGGGTCCAGGAACATGCTGTTGTTTGCCATCTGCAGGGGTCCATCCTATGTGGGACCATTTCTGGACGATACGCCAGAGGTGGGCAGAGACAGCATCCTTCAGCAGCATCACACCACCAGAGCCTGCAGATCGATAAAAGGCTTTCTTCAGGTTTGGGAGAGAAATCACCAAATCCAGGCTAAGTGCAGGCTGGGAACCACAGATCAAATTTAATTGTATTCCCCAATTAGACAATTGGAGAGAAATGGTCTTGCTGATTAGTGTCTAATTGTGAAGACCTAATGAAGAAGGGAGGTGGGAATAGTCCTTGGCCTGGGCATCTTCCAAGGTGGTAATGGTAAAGACGAGGATCTGATCTCGCAGTCCCGCAGTGTGAAGGAGTCCTTTTTCACAGCTTTTTTCTGTCTTGAAAGAGGTTTTTTTACTTAAATAGTTATATATTTATATATGCATACATGCACATTCTGTCTCACAAAGCAACGCAAAAAGTCAAATAACTAATGTTAGTGTTTGAAAAGCAGATGCAATCAAGCAAAATGTCTTCAATCTTGAAATTTCCCTTACAATACTTCAAAAACACATTCTTTCAAAGCACAATCTGAGCTTTCCGAGTGCAAAGTCATTTATAGACCAAAATTTTAAGTAGAGCCTTCGCAGTCCCTTCTCACCTGCCCAAAATATTTTGGAGATGGGTAAGCTGTTCAAACTCACCCTCCCTAAAAAAAAAAAGATGGTGAGGTCTCTTCTGACAGTGAAAAATTAGCCCTCATGAGCTAATTACTGCTACGGATATGAGACAATGACTGTCTGGCATGAGGATGTGGAAGAGGTGGGAAGGAAGCAGCAGGCTCAGTGTAACTGTGTCATTCAAATGCCACCAAGGTAGTAGGGTGATGGTCCACCAGCAGGAGAATTTGGGGCAGGTCCCATGAGAATGGCCTCAGTGCAGAGCAGGATGATGGAGTTGGAGCTCTGTGGCACAAAGCTGGGAGTGAAATGCTGTGAGTCACCTCTTGCTGCCTGTAAGCAACAGATCCTTCTTTTTTCCTGGGAAGAAGGTGTCCCCTTAGAGCCAGATGGGCCTGATCCTCCTGCTCACTCCGAAATCCCTACAATTAATAGGATTAAGCTTGGGAAAAACAGCCTGTGTTACTCCAACATGACATTAGATGTCACCCATGCACTGCATTTACTGTTGGTCCCCCTCTCCTGGTCTCCACATGGGAATGTCATGTACAGCCCGTTCCCCTCCTCACCTGGTGATTCAAGTTAGGGGGAGTCTCAGGAGGTCACATTGTTTGGGCACCTGGAGATGCTCCCCACACCAGTAGAAATGCCTGCAGCCCAGGATTTGATACCTCAGTCTGGAAGGGGTGGGATGGGAGAACAGTATCCACAGCCCCCATGGCCTTGCAGGACAGAGATGGGTGTTTGGGTATAACCCACCAGAGCCAGGACTCATGAGATGATCCAAGACCCACACATTTAACTCTGTGCATAGCCCATGACCCGTGCTGGACAGCAGTGCTCGTGCCTGGGCACCCTTTGGGATGACTGAAAGGTTTAGAGATGGCTCCCCACTGGGATGCACCCCTGATTCAGAAAGAAGAAATAACAAGTGTACAAATGTACAAGAGTACAGTGTTATGGATTTTAGATGTCCTGTGCCACACAACCATGACCAAGGAAAGGGTCCTCAGAGGGGACTGTGGCCAGAGGTGACATAGAGGTGCCTGGAGCACCCCCATTATGTATGGTGAAACCTTCCACCCATGTTCCCCTGGCTGAAAACCTCTTTGGCACAACCTCTCCTTGCAAAAGGAGAGGAGGCAAAGCTCTTGCAGGGTGGCCACCAGGCTGCAAAGCCAGGATGGAGCCAGTTGAGCAGCTCCATGCTGGGAATCACCCCTGGTGCCATTTGGGTGCTGTCCCAGCCCTACACCAAGTTGGGCAGGATCTCCCCAAGCCTGACCAGGGACAGCAGGAGGAATCCCAGCACCCTCCGTCACCGTGGACAGGTGAAGGAGGACAACCCCATTAAAGCCTGTGGAAATCCCTGTCCACATTCCCAGCTGCAGTGGTGGCAGGCGGGGGGGGATGCACTTTAGGGAACGTGTTTACAGAGCTCCTGCCAAACCACTGGAAGTCTCAGCTCCTGGGGATGAAGAACAGGAGGAGGAGGAAGAGGCAGATGCGGCCAAGGTTCTGTCAACTCCTCTTCACTGCCACCGACAAACAAAAGCCAGAGCACAGTGTCACTGTTATGCTGGGCCATGTGAGATGCAGGAGGGGCTGAAGTTGTCTCCCCTGGCTGTTTTTCCTCAGAGTAGCTCAATGCATGAAGTCCACCAGCAAAGGGAGAGAAAAACACCTGGGAAATACGTTGCTCTTCTACATACCTAGTGTTAAGGCACACCATGGTGGACACCAGAGCTTCTGGCTCTGGCGGCTGGGGACAGATTCTTGCAAATATGACCTGACAGCTCACAGTCCAGAAAACTGACATCTATTTGTCTTAAAATTGCTTTGCGCTGATTTCTAAACACCATTCATTTGTTGCATTCCTATTTAACACATCTGATGGCTGTCATCTTGTGCAGTGCTTCTAGGTGTTTGAAGGGCTGGCAGGAGAGCAGCCCAAGCATCTGAGGAATCTGCCACCATGGCCACCACTCCCAGCCCCAAGATGCCGCTTGCCCAGTGAGGCCATCAAAGACTTGGGCTACAGCTCAAAGATGCTCCTTCACGATTAGAAAGCATTGGGCACCCTTACAACATATCCTAGAATGGCGGGGAGCTCTTGAAGCCAGAAAATATGAGGGTCTCCTCTGCTGACACCACCTGAGCAGGATTGGGCAACAGGTCCACGGCACAGTGAGCATTTCATATTCCTCTTCATTTCATTAGAAACAGCAGCCTTGCAGCAGCCAAGAATATTTCTTTATCTCAGAGTGCAAGGAATCATGCTTGCAAGCCCTGGGTGGCCTTGGTTGCATCTTTGGTGAAGACCATTCACCAGATAAGTGCTCAATACAGCTGCTCCCTGTCTTCATCATTTCACTTGTTCCATGAGGACAGATACTCCACACCCTGATTTATCAGTTCACATCGAAAGGGGCACAGACAGGTAGAAAAACAACTCATCTACCAAAACATTGCCTCATGTAGGTCAAGCCATTCGGAACTGCGAATTAATTCGTAACAGACTGAATCTAAGACCTAAAGAAACATGTAAGTTCATTTACTGGACAAGCTATTTCAGAATGAATAATAAAGCTCTGTTTTAATAGCCTTTAAAGAGACAGATTCAATAAAAGACCAAAGTCCTCAAGAGGTTTCAGCTGACAGTGAATATCATATTGAACTTAGGCAGGAATAGAAGTTATTGTAGTCTATATAATTAGTGGTTCTCTCCACTCCTGTTTGGCAAATACTTTATCAAATTGCAGATGTCCATAGTGAATTAAGGGTTGCTAGAACACCTTGCAGTCAAAATCTTTATGCAGGCTCTCATATCCTGCAGCGTTCATCATTAATTAAGTGTATATGATTCCAGTTCCCAGCTCTTCTGTTAACTGAGCTGTATTTAAACTCAGGAGAATTCAACATACATTTTTAATAGAAATTCAACAGACGGTATTGACATTTCCTTTTGGTTTACAGCTGCCTTTTACATCACAAAAACCATTGTGATGACCCAGCGAGACTACACTTCTCATCTTTAAGCTAAAAACCCCATTTTTTAAAAAACTTTTCCTCCTAGGTCAGCTTTCTCAGGTTTTCCACCACACTTTTTTAGACTTAGATCCAGAACTACACTGCCCCACTTCTGAGTAATAAACTTTGAGTTTCAGGCTAGGCTATATGCTTGTTTACACCTCCCAATACGCTCTTTACTCCCTGCAGAAGAGGGTGGATTTCCTGACTCACATTCCCTGGTAACCCATTGCCCAAACCGGTTGTTCCCCATTCTGTATTTGTGCAGCTGGATGTTCCTGCCTTATTCCGCCCCACGTGCCTCCCAGCTGAATCTCATCCTACTTTGGAAAGGCTGTTCCTCTACCAAGCTGAGGCCACCCTTCATCCCAGTTTCATCCTCCAGTGCCATTCTCAGTCTTTCTGCACATCCTACGGATCGAGTAATCCTTCTCTGTATTCATTCATCCACTCCACAGACTGGTGTTCACCGTTGTCTTCCCATCTTGGAAGTCACATTCACAAGCATCTAAGTTATGCTTTAGCTGTTTTAGGAGAAGATCAGTGATGAGAGCCCTGCTGGAGCCAAGGCACATGGCAGCTACTGCATCTCCCCTTTCCAGAAAGACTCTTGCAAAGAGAATTTGATTGATCCGAAAGTTTCTTCTTGACCAGCCCCTAATGACTGCTATCCATCTCCTCAGTATCTATCATGGGTTTGTAAAATCATTGTTTGATGGCCTGTCGTGTGCTTGGTTTTTATAAAACTAGATATCTCCTATCATATTTTCCTCTGTTAATCCCATTTTGTTGTGCAGACACTGTACAGCCTACCTTAATGGGACTTTGCCTAATCATCCCTGATCCTCAGCATGAAATAGCCCTTTTACAGGTCAGTAGGGAAAAATAAAATCTATCCAAAACATATTTGATAAAAATTCCCACTGCCTTCAGTGAGCATGGGGGTGTCATTCATAACCTTAGTCCATCAGACCCTAAGATAACATTTAATTTCAAGCACACAAGTAGCACGTCACCAGTTTCACTACAGGTCTGCATAGCTTTGGCTCTGGCTCACGACATTGTCCAGCCTAAACATCTCCATCCATGACTTAAAAATAGCTAATGTTGTTTATCTATTCCAGGGAGCACCTGTGAAATGGATTCACATATGACTAAGGTCTTCCAAGTCTTGAAGGGAAAACACAAAAGCCAAATCCTCCTCTCACACTCAGACTGCGGGTGCTGCTGCCCGAGCAGGGTTGGGGCTCTCAGCTGTGATGGGTCATTGACGTTTGACAGCAAAGCATCCTCCTGGTTTGTTCCCTGCTAAGATTCTCTTGGAAACCCACTCTCTCCAACAACTGAAAAATTAAAGAAGAGTGAGGAACAAGGCCAAACCTAAGAGGATTACAGTGGACATTGTCTGCTCTCCCAGTGCCAGTGGTCAGCACTTGACCAGCCTGGAGGTGTGATGTACAAAAAGCAGTTCTTGAGGCGGTTAACGTAAACTGGGTGAGGAATGACAGGAGTCTCCTTTCTAACCCAAAGAAACTTCCATCATTTCTTGTGAAGCCAGACTCCAAGAGGAAAAAAAGCAGTGGGAATAGGTTATGGTGCTCTAATCATGTTTGAAACAACTTAGGTTCATCTCATTGGAGAAATGGGAATTCAGGATTTCTCCAGCGCTCCCTGGTCAAGCCCATGTCGAAGAATCATAGAATCACAGAATCATAGAACACTTTGGATTGAAAGGGACCTTCAACTGGCAGGGACATCTTCACCAGCTCAGGTTGCTCAGAGCCCCGTCCAGCCTGGCCTGGGATGTCTCCAGGGATGGTTCACCCACCACCACTCTGGGCAACCTGGGCCAGTGTTTTACCACCCTCAGTGTCAAAAATTTCTTCCTCATGTCCAGCCTAAATCTCCCTCCTTTAGTTTAAAACCATCACCCCTTGTCCTATCACAACAGGCCTTGCTAAAAGTCTGTCCCCATCTTTCCTACAGGCCACTTTTAGGTACTGAAAGGCCGCAATAAGGTCTCCCCGGAGCCTTCTCTTCTCCAGGCTGAACACCCCCAACTCTCTCAGCCTTTCCCTATCCCCCTGGGAGGGCAACCGTTCCCATGAAGGCTGGGGTGAGGAGCAAGGAGAAAATATGACCGCTATGAAGAATGAGCTGAGGATGCCCCATCTCCCTCCAGCAGCAACCTGTAGGGTCTACGTGTGCCAGCTGCCTTGGACCTGGGGATGTGACTGAGACCTGTACTAAGGTGGCCTCATGGGAATGTCAAACACACTTGACTGAAGCACCTACATTACAAGCCAGGTCCCTATGGTCTTTATACAATGAAAGAAAAGGCAGAGCATCATTCCTGGAACTTCTTTAGGGATCTGTAAGATAGCAAGCATGAATCCCAACCCCTCCATTGTGTTCGTTTATTTTTCTCTACTGCTTTGGGCAAGTTGCTCACAGTTAAAACAGGGCGGAATCAGAACCTGTGTTTCTCCCACTGCTCAGCTGAGACCTGCTTCAGGCTGCTCAGCTCTCCTAAATTGAGACAAAATTCATCCCAAAGCCAGTCCCTCGGTGCCAGAAAATGGAAGTGGCCCAATGCAAACAACAGGACAAACAAGTCAGCCATTGCCGGTCCCCTGTCAGTCAGCCTTCCCTCTGAAACAAAAAGCAAAGCAACTCCCAGAGGTCTCTCCCGCTCCGAGCATGGCTTTGCAATTATAAATTATCCCAAGATTATCTCTGTCCCCAGTGCTGCTGTATTCACCTCCTCTGTGTTTGCCAGAGGATTAATTGCTGCTGCATTGGCTGTACTGCAGAATGAAAGCTGAGGATGCAGCAAACTCCTAATTACCACCATCATTCAGTGGCAGCAAGGGGTGATAAATTTAAAGCCAAATACATTAGGAAACACTTTTTTTTTTTTTTTTTTAAACAGAGTCTGCAATTAACCAACACAGACTGCTGCTGGGAGGGGAATCAAGACAAACAAGACCAGGCATCCAGAAGACCTAAGGAAGAACAGAAATTAGTTTTGCACTGTGTGAGATAGCAATGCCCAGAACTGACCATCCTGGCATCACCAGCCACCATCCAAGGACCAGCAGGTGCTTCTTATTGTTTTAGTGCTAGGGGTCAGGTATGGCTGGACTTGATGATCTTGAGGGTCCCTTCCAACCAAATGATTCTATGATTCTTGCTCTGACCACATCTCAGCATGATGTTTGACAGCGCCTGGGTGCAACATCCATCGTACCCCCTGACACCCTCCGCTCCCATGAATTCAGGAGGACTCATCTGAGATGCACAGCTGATGGAGCATCAGCAAGACAGGAGAGGCTGCAGTGGTGCCAGCTTCTACAACACTGCATTCAAAAAAGCTGCTCCAGGACAGATCCCTCATCCAACCTCTTTCCCTGATGGACCACATGTCTGATGTGGGGAAATGTGGAGATATCTGAGGAGAGGTACCTAGATGTCTGGTGCCATTGCCTGTGCCAGTGTTGAGCTCTGGACTTTGAGCTTGCTTTCCTGCTCAAAATCTCTGGCTATCTCCTGAATACACTGCTTAAGTGTGAAGGCAGTGCTGCCAGAAAGGAAGATCTTCATCTCCCTTTACAGCCGACAGGAACATCTTGGTCTTTAAGAAGTCACCCGAAGCCTCACCATCCTCATCCGTAGTGGGAACATGCAGCAGGAGTCACTATCCCTTGAGATGTTTAAAAGGCCTGTAGACAAGGTTCTTAGGGACATGGTTTAGTGCTAGATTCAGGTTATGGCTGGACTCAGAGATCTTGAAGATCTCTTCCAATTGAAATGATTCTATGGCTCTGTGATTCTATTTTATGAAATCCACTGCTCCACACTGAATCTGGGCTGGAGCAGAGTAAAGCTGAACAACATGGGTCTGCAGAAAGGTCCTGGACACCAGCATTGCTGTCACTCCAGTGCTGTGGGACTTCCCAGTGCATGGAAATGTGGTGAGACCCCTGAACCCAGAGGCTCAGATGAGGCACCAGAAGCTCCATGGCCCTGAGTGGGACTGGGCTGGAAATCTGTCAAGCTTTCTCACAAGATTTCCTCTCTCCCTCCTGGTTCTGTTTGGGCTGGAAACACCATGAGAATAACTTTCCTCCTTGCATTTCAGCAGTTTTGCTTCCGGGCCTGGGCTAAACAAGGAAGTGCAGAGGCGTGGGAACCGGGGGGAGACACAAACACACGGTCTGAACTGCTCCAAATCTCTACATGCAACTCACTGCCTCCATCAGGGCGATTCTCCTGCCAGCTTAACTCCTCTGCCTGGGCTCACACCTCCAGGTGGAGGTGGTTTTCTCAGCCTTCCCTGTGGGCCAGATCCCGCTCTCCCTTAGCAAAGCAATCCCAGCAACAGCCACTCAAATTTTACCGGTGTGAGACAAGAACATTCAGATCAAGATCTTAATGCCTTTTAAAGACACATCACCCAGAGCAGAGCACTTGGGCATAGAGAGCCCAGACCTCCAGAGGGCTTTGATCCTTTTGCTGCCCACCATGAGATGTGGTAAAAAGTCTTGACTTCTCGAAGCACTCAGCATCTCAGCACCGCCAGAACAGAGCACATTTCACATGACTGAAGTTAAACGGATAGTGTGGAGTACCACAAACCATCAGCACTTCAGGCAAGGTCAACCCATTCCTCCAGGATCCAAATTTCTTCACTGCTACGTGCCTTCAGCACCCACTGGCAAAACAAGGTGTGCCCACACGAGCCGGTACGGCATGTACGGATGAATAATATTCCTCTCACCCCATATGTACTCCAGGATAAAGTTCAGGCATCACCACAGGCTAATGCACCACCAAACATATGTTTAGACCAAATATTCAGTATCTCAAAGCTACAAAGAATGAGGAAGTGGAAAGGAGTTTTTCCCATCCCAACCAGCTTGCAATTTAAGGCATTGCTCTTTCCCATAAGTCTCCACCAGACTGGCATGGAAATCTCTTTGGGATTATGAGGATCTGTTCAGGAGTTCAAAGGTTAATTCGAGCAACAACAGGGTAATGAGCGGAAAGGAGGGGACAATTTCTAGCATTAAGATTGTGGAGCTACTGAGCACATCCCTCTGGAGCATTCATCATTATTTAATTATTGCTGTACTAATAGCTAGTATGATTTAAAGTATTCAAGGTCTCTTAGGCTTTATGAAAGAAGCAAGCCTTTTCTGGTTTTTAAGGATGTCTTAATAGAAGATGGATGTAGCGGCCTCCTGGCCCAGCAGGCCTTGTCTCTCAGCACTGAGCACATAAAGCACAAAAAGCAAATGACTGCATGTACTTGGCTCCATGATTTCTAGGGGGAAGCTGGCTTAGATCATGGGCAACGGAGTTCAGGTGAACCTCAAGGACCACAGACAGTGATTGAACTAGCCGGGGAAGGACTCAGTGTCTTGTCAGACTGCTGCCAATCCCATCTGAAGACTTGGCTGCCTCTGAATACTGCTCAGCACCAAGGGATTCCATCCTAGCAGAGGCTTCTCACTGGGCATGTTTTATATACATATATATATACATAAAGACACAGACCTGTTGGAAAGGGGCCAGAGGAGGCCACAGAAATGATCCAAGGGCTGGAACAGCTCTGCTGGGAGAACAGGCAGAGAGAGTTGGGGTGTTCAGCCTGGAGAAGAGAAGGCTCCAGGGAGACCTTATTGCAGTCTTTCTGTACTTAAAATGGGCTGATAAGAAAGATGGGGTCAGATTTTTTAGCAGGACCTGTTGTGATAGTACAAGGGGTAAAGGTCTTAAAATAAAAAAGGGGAGATTCAGGCTAAACATGAGGAAGACATTTTTGACACTAAAGGTGGTGAAACATTGGCTCAGGTTGGCCAGAGAGATGATGGATGAACCATCCCTGGAGACATCCCAGGCCAGGCTGGACGGGGCTCTGAGCAACCTGAGCTGGTGAAGATGTCCCTGCTCATGGCAAGGATGGCACTGGATGAGCTTTAAAGATCCCTTCTAACCCAAATTATTATATAATTTCATGATTCTATGATTCTGTATCTGAATTTGAGCCTGTCAGTCAGGGTTAGTACCAGTTGCAAGGCCATCTTCCTTTCCCAGACAGTGGTACCTACCACTACCATCACCTATCCAGATTCTATTGTCCTTTCCTTTACAATAAGTACCATTGTGTGCCTGCTCTGTACCATGATTTTAGCTGCACAGCTAGAACTGCATCCCCAGAGGCATGTGCACAGTTTCTCCATGTTCTTAGCTCAGAGAAAGAAGTACAGCCCTGAGCCCTGTTCTCCTTTCCGTGTCAGAAGAAGCAAGATAAGTACAGATTTCACCTCAACTACTGGAGTCAGTTTTGGGTCCCTCATGACAGAAAAGCCCTTGAGATGCTGGAGCGAGTTGAGAGAAGGGAACGGAGCTGGGGAAGGGACTGGAGCACAAGTGTGATGGGAGCGGCTGAGGGACCTGGGGGGTTCAGCTGGAGAACAGGAGCTGAGGGGAGACCTTCTGATCTCTGAACTGCCTGAAAGGAGCTTGGAGCATGGAGAGGGTTGGTCTCTTCTCCCAAGGAACAAGTGACAGGATGAGAGGAAATGGCCTCAGGTTGCGCCAGGGAAGGTTCAGATTGGATATTCGGAAACATTTCTTCATGGAAATGGTTGTCGGGCATTGGAACAGGCTGCCCAGGGCAGTGGTGGAGTCACCATCCCTGGAGGGGTTTAAAAGATGCAGACATGAGGTTCTTAGGGACATGGTTTAGAGTCAGGTTATGGTTGAACTTGATGATCTTGAGGGTCTTTTCGATTCTATAATTCTAAAATGCACCCATGAGCCATCCTGTGAGTCCGGTCCCTGTCAGCTCTCTCCAGTCTGCCCTGCCCAAGGCACTTTTCCCTGTCACAGTCTGGCACATCTATTTCAGATGTCAAAAGCAGAGCACTGCCACATATCACAGGGAATGAGAAACAGATTCCCACTGGAGACACAGGGTCCTAGGGCAATGTGGTGTCAATGACATGCCCTTGAGTTTCAGAGGAGGAGGACCCAAGTACTTCTAATCCTGCTTCCCAGCTGGTGATTTCCAGGGATAACCTAGCCAGGGAAATCTAGGGAAAACTTTAGAAGAACTTCTAGTAATGCACTGTGAGAATAAAATCCCCAGCATCGCAGATCACAGGGAGACAACGCTGCTCATTGCACAATAAACCATGTGAACCACTGGACGCAGACTCAAAGCACCAGGAAACAAGCAGAAGTGTCTCTATGCCCTTCTAGCAAAATCACCCCTCTTTATCATTGATTTACATTAGAAGCCTGACTCTGTCCTCCTGTGCTGGGGTAGATGGCATGTTGCCTCCCAGTCCATTTTTCAGCCCCATTTTCCGTGATTCTAGGGTTTTTTCATGTTACCTTGTGCTAGGTGTTTTCCATCTTTGAAATGACTCGTTCACAGGCTCATCCCCACCACATTCCACTCCTTGCCCTTCTCCCAGGCCCTCTTCCTAAGATTCCCCACCTAGCATGAGCTCTCAGCTTGTTCTTGACCTCTCACCGTTGCAGTTGTGAGTTTTTTAGACTTTACCCATTAGCACTTTTATTAATTCTAAAATGCCTTATCTTGGAGGAGAGAAAATACAGAAGCCTGGAAATGCAAGGTAAGACCCCTTGATGGTCTAGGCCTAGAGAAAATGGCCTAAAATAGTGCCAGTGGACATTTAGATTGGATATTAGGAAAAAATTCTTCTTGGAAGGTGTTGTCAGGCATTGGAACAGGCTGCCCAGGGCAGTGGTGGAGTCACCATCCCTGGAGGTGTTTAAAAGATGAGTAGACGAGGTTCTTAGCGACATGGGTTAGTGCTAAATTTAGGTTATGGTTGCACCTGATGATCTTAAGGGTCTCTTCCAGCCAGAATGATTCTATGATTCCGTGGTTTAATGACAGCATTAGTTTAACAATTGAACTCAATGATCTTTAGGGTATCTTCCAACCAAAACAATTTGATAATTCTACTGCTCCCTCAGAAGACAAGCACATGCTCAGCAGCCAGCTAGATGCTACCTTGCATAGTCCTGCCACTGATGGCTATGAAATGAATCAACAGGACAGTGTTGCACCTTTACACAGGCAGGAAAAAGAGGCAGGGTTGGAGGTAAGTCATGAAACCAGAGTAGTCAGCTTGTCATCGCATTTTGTGATCCACCACCTGAGTCACAGGAGTGGAATTCAACTCACTTAAATTTAGGCATCTAAAAGGCAGAATCTTATGTCTGGCCACGCAGCTTCAGCTTCTTTCACAGTCTGTGATTCATTTGACCTCTCTCAGATACTATTGTAGATTGAATCACACTCTGGTTCTTCCTATTTCTCTGTAGCGTCAATAAAGGGAGCCAACAATGACTAGTTCATCTGAAGTCAGACATCTCAATTTTACATGCCAAAATAAGAGCAAAGGAATCCCACTCTGGGTATTGTCATTTCTCCCTAATTGAAGGGCTTAAAACTTTCAAAGCAGGCAGACAATGACAGTTGAATTTGTGGTGGAGCTTTTCATGCCAACATTCAGAGAGCGTTTCTCCCCTGCCAGCTTGCTCAGCTTAATTCATGGGAATGTCTAGAAACGAGAAGCCCTGGAGCACAGCAAAAATGAGCCGGGCTCTGGCATCTGTGTGAGAAAGCAGTTCCTAATTATTTGACTAATGCTAGCATTGTGCAGCAACCATATGTACCGAGGGGTCTGCAGAGGTTTTTTCACCACAAAGACCCACATACAAATATCCATATGGAAGGTGGCTCTAGTGTTTCTGCAGTGTTTCAGGTGCAAGAGCACAATGCCAAACTGCAACACTTTTCAGGGGGTTCGAGGGGTTTATAAGGTATAATGAATTCCCCCTTAAGCATCCTTTGGGTCAAGAAGGATCAGAGAACCAGGAAAGGTGAGCTCGTGCTGGTCAGCTAGGGGTGTATCACAAGCATGGTGCAAACCCTTCCATGTTCTGGAGAGGACAAGGGCAAGCTGGCAGCAGGAGTGATGGGGAGAACCAGAGGAGTGGTGTTTTCTACAATGAAAAGACACAGTTACCCTGGGAGAAGGCTACATGGCCAGGCTGCAGAGAGGTTCTCTGAGACTTAGATGATAGAGGCAAAATGACTTCATCATCCCCTGGAGGTTGGACACCTGGAGAGATGGTATTTCTCCCTTCATTAGGAGGTGGGTCAAAAATGACTAGGAATTAGAATTTTATCATTTCAGCTCCCCACCCCCAGAAATATTGCTAGCAGAGGGTTCTGAGGCAGAGCCGATTCGGGAGGGAAGGAGATGTCTTGGGCTGTGCCCATGGGTTGTAGTCAGACCCCATGGGCCTACATCAGGGTTATGAGGAGAGTGGTGGGGAAGGAAGTCTTACAGCAAGGTCGGACAGCAGCTGTCTGCAGGAATGAATCCAGGAGTAGCATCCTCCTGGGATGGGCCAGGAGGATCTTGTGTTGACTGCCTGCCCTTCCTGAGTTCGGGAGGAAATTAATCTCCCACCGTGGGCTTCAGTTTATTTTTACATCACAAGTTAGCCTGAAGGGAAAAAAAAAAAAAATCATTAAAAAAATTCTGTTCCCTAAAAGGAATCACAAATTTCACAGCGACCTAAGGAGATTAGTCAAATCCCTGTGACCGTCAGCAGTTTCACTTAGGTCATAGCCTGGCATAACTCAATCTCTGTGAGAAGAGAAGAGAGAAGAGGAGAGGCATGGACTGCCCAGTTCTGCAGGCAGGCCAGACTCTCAGAAAGGACCGTTCTGCAATATCTGGAGGGAAATATCCCTTTTGCAGTCCCACAGAACAGTCAGACTGGTCCGGAGTGCTGACAGCGAAAGGGAGCGTTATCTCTTGCAGATACCACAGTGAGACCTTCCAAGCTGGGAAGCAGGAGGGGGACCAATTTCCCAGGCTGGGAGACATCAAAGGCTGTGTGAAACCTTCTGAAAATGCTCACCCTGAATTTCTCATGCATGGGTGGGCACATGGGATAACTCTCCATAGGGTCAGCAAAAGGCAGAAAGTGAAGTCCATTTCTGATTCGCTTGTTACTCTGGGGGATAAAATGAAGAGAATTCAGCTCAAAAGCTAAAAACAAATATGCCACACGTAGGTTTGGTTTTGTACAAAAACTGGCCTCAGTTAGGTAACCTACAGCCTTTATTGGATGAAATAATTTCCATCCCCCAGCAAAGGTGTCTGTGCCAATGGGCTCATGGAGGCATCAGCCTTTAAAGTTGTGCATCAAATTTCATCTAGGGGTTCGGTAACATGGAGGAGCTGCGGTACTTCTACTCCAATGCACTCATTGAGCAGAGAGGTGGTGGAAAAGGAAATAAAGGACTATCTTTTGGATTACTCTAAGGAGAAATAGAGCTTTCAGCTCACACTCCAGAGTTTTAAAAAGATCTGCCTCCCTCTTGCTGGGAGGAAAGAGCCTCTTGATAGAAACCCAATAGAAAGCCTCCTGCCCTGTTGCGTGAATATAGACAGTATTGCTTTGCATTGTGTCATGAAGCAAATAGGAAAGTTCACAGTGTCTGTTCTCCATTGCAGAGAGGCAGGAGGATTTTGCAGTTGTTTCCCTTTCCCTGACAAAGTTGCTAGTGCAGTTTTTAGAAGAAACTAACATTTTTTTTGCAATTCTTAGCTCTCCTCATAGGGAAACTTGTTCTCTTTTTGTGGCTCCTCTGCCGTTTGAACTCTTCCAGTAGTACCAGCTCTGAGGTTTTCAAAATTATGAGGCAGGAACTGGGAAATCCTGACATTGATTTAGAAACTAAAAGATTAAAAACAAAACAGTAAAAGACAATCCAGCCCCAGGGACTTTCAAGTTGCTTCTGGTCTTTGAGCTTTTAAGGTCAAGAGTGGAACAGTCTCGTTGCAGCTTTTCCGGGTACCATCACACCTGCTTTTCCATCTGCTGTTTCTTTTCTCGTGTTAAAGAGCTCTTTGGGGCAGAAATTATCTTTCTGTCCTGTGAATGTGCAGTATTTAGCATGAGGCAGTTTTCAGGAAGGATGCAGCCTCCTGGGCATGGGGAGAATTAATGCAAATAGTTACCTGTGAAACAGATAATCTGAGCAAAAACATTTGAGGGTAAAGCAAGATAGCAGATGAGTTAAGGGAAGGCAGACAGGACTGTTGTCCACCACAGCTGCCAGCATTTTCAGTCATTGGTATTTGCTCCTGACCTGGTGAGAGCTTTCCTGTGTAGGCAGAAGGAACAATAAAGATGATTCCCATCTTGCTGATGCACATAGAAAAGGACATTCTGGTCCAGTTTTTAATAGCTGACACTATAGGAGCCTCTGAAAGCCCTGTCTTGATCAGCTTCCCACTTTGATTAGCGCTGTACCAACAAATGGGAAGATATTCCCTCTCCCAGAGAGTTTACAGACTACGCAACTCTGAAACACAGTCCTTGCCTCAACAGGTGGGAAAAGCAGACCCAGTGCAGTGAGGTGACCTGAGGTTCCACAGCATGATACGATGGAAATGGAGCTGGTGCTTCCAGCCTTTGTGGCTGACTCAGACACGGGCAGGCTCTGCCCAGAAGGGGAGCAGGTCTTGCTCCCGGAGCCGTGCAGAACCGCGTCTGACCACTAAAGCCAGTCAGACCTGCTCCGGGCAGCCCTCAGATGTCTCTGCTTTTGGCTTTCTGCAAGCTCAGGTCGCTCTGAGCTGGAGTTTGCAGCCCTGCTCCTCGCCCTGCACTCACACGCAAAGAGGACATGAGCCCCAATCTGTTTGGCCAATTGATCTTCTGGTCATTTCTAGGAACCCTGTGAAATCGCCTTGCAAACTGCATGGCTTTGCCACTTTTTTTTTCCACTGCAGATGATCTCTTCCAGCCCAAAATGTCCTTGATCCTATGATTAAAGCTTGCTTTGATCTCGCTTTAAGGAGTGGGGACTTGGAGGAAGAAGTGAAGAAGCTTGAACGCTTCTGCCTGCTGCAATGACCTGACTTGGAGACAGAAATGCAAGAGCTACTTAGAGAAGTAAAGTCTTCAAAATATTTGATCCAGACGGAGGAGCAGGATCAAAATCACTATAGTGTCTGCTTCTCAGATGCACCTATGCCAAGGCTGAATTTGGTTCTGGACCCACAGAAATAATAATAATTAAAAATTATTCCTCCAACTTCAACACAAAGGAGTGTCCTCCCCTATTCCTCTGACATCAAGAAGACCAAAAAGCATGATCTGGGCTTTGCACTAAGTGGGTTCAGATTGGGCAGAGGTAACGTGGCCTTTTGCTCCTGATGATTTCACCAATCTGACATTTGTTCTCATGCATCTCCCCACCGTCCTCTCCCCAAAAAGCTGGAAACGCAGTTTCCCTAACTGGAAACACGCATTTCACAGTTAACATTTTCCAGAACACTTCGCAAGACGTATGAATTCTTTCAGCACAGCTTTAGGAGAAGCTCACTGCTCTTACCTGGCCCCTCCGTGTCCGTATCCTGACAGATCCCTTCAGCAATCTGCAACTCCTCCTGACTTCGCCTTTTTGTGGTATTTGTTTCTTTGCCTTTCTTAAATAAACCATTGGCAGTTACTATGGTAACACGCCTCATTCTTTCTATCTCCTCCCTAGAAGTCTATCTCTATTTAACAGGCTTTTAAAAAAGACTCTATTTATATTTTCTTTTGTTATCCTGCCCCTGCTCCCTTGCAGTCAGACAAGGGCAGGCAGCAGTGCCGGTGTTACTAATAATGGCCATCCGCAAACACAAGAGTGAGCCGTGGGGATCAAAGCCGTGCCCTTCGTCAGGAGATGCTCTGCTTCTTGGAGGAGCAAAAAGGAAACCTGAGACACGAAACACCGAGGTCTCTGGTGGGAATCACTGCTAGCAGGGGCCATCCCCACCTCCCCATTCTCCAGCATTGTGCCGAGGGGCTGTGAGTCCCCAGAAAGAGCCCTCGTGAAAAACAGCCTTGCTATCACCGCAGGCAGCTTCCACCTTTCCTCCTTTCTCAGCGTCAGACACTCGTCTGTGTTACTGGTAATTGGATAAAGAGAAAAATATGAGCTCTGGTGCTTTTTGCTTCCTATTCTGTTAAAAGAAAATCTCCCTCCCTATGCTTTTCCATTTTAAATCTTGGGGCTATTCGCATTTAACATGCAGATTATGATTTATCTTAACCCTTGACTAAAGTAGTCGGTGTCTGAATTTTTACGATGGCAGCTTTTCTATTGTTTTTCAGGCATTTCTGCTAATAAAAAACAATGGGTCTGAAACAGTCCAAGTACAGTTTTCTTCTTTTCTTCATTGAGAGGTTTCACTTGCACGGTCAGGCTGGTGCCAGAAACCACACGTTTTTTGGTCATCTTTAGGGTGTTCCAGGAAACATATTGTCGACAGATCTCAGTTTTTCAGTAGGGAAAGCAAGTAGAAGAAAGACTCTCCAGCCCTCCCCTTCTTCCCTCCGCATAAAGACAGCTTTCGGGACTTCTTTATTGATGAAGAATGGCCCCAACAGCTGTAAATCCATTTTTCTACTCGCTTGTGATCCGTACAGCCGGGCAGCACAAGAAGATGTGATGCCCTCGGCGTGGCACTCCAGAAAGGGTTAAGGTATCTAAAGCTACAGCCTCAATAAGCAGCTCACAAAAGTGTCCTGTCCCCAGGGTAGGATCAGTGTATGAGAATTTGCTCAGATCATGTAATGTTTGTAACTCGATTTCCTGCCGGAAAGCTTCAGTGGGTGGAGTTTCTACTGAACCAGACAGAACTAGAACTATTTCCTTCTCCAGATTGCTTGTGCATGTCCAGTCAAGCTCAGCTGAATTAATAGCAACCGGCTTGTTTCCTCCACACACCCCTTCCCATTCACCTCTTGCAGCGGAGATACGGGAAGTATGTGATAATTTTGCTGCCAGGGCAAATGCCTCAGGAGCTGGGATGATCCCACAACCTTGGGCAAGTCCCGTTCTTTCTCTGGTCCACCTCTTGTCATATTCTGGAGAAAGGATGTCCTAACAACCACCCTCCTGCCCTACCGGTTTCCTACATGACCCTGGGAAGTCACTTAACCTTTGCCTGCCTCCACTTTTCACGAAATGGAGAGGAAGCTAGCAGGAGGTTTGCTCACCTTCCTGCCACCAGCACTATTAAACTAGGGCTCATGAAGACAGAAAGCAAGAATCTCTCCAGTTTAAACTTAAAGACCAGTTACTATTATCTCCTGGAACAGTGCAGACCTGTGCTGGATCACCAGAAGTAAGGGAAAAACAGCCCTGCTACCTCCCACACTCCCACTGCCAATTGATTTATTAATCCCCTGCCTGCAACATCCCAGGAACCACGAGTTTCCTTCACACCCATCGCTGAATGCAACCAAAGCTCCTTGGGAAGGCCAATGCTTCTCCAGGCTCTTGTTTTTCTACCAGAGTTCTAGGTTTCACCAAAGTGGTCTAAGCTAAACCCCAGAAAGGTGTTTTCATCTATAATAAGAGCATCCACATAGGGATGAATGTATGTCTAGCTAAGTGAGATCCTATAGATCTCATCAAGAACAAATCAGAGCTGGGGGCAGAGATCTACGCCACATATGGCTTCTGGACTTCCTGGCTTCCAGTGGTGTCAGGTCAAGTTGTTTGAGGTTCAACTGGTAATCCAGAGGCTTCATGGTCAAGGTTCAGATGAAGGTGGGCAAGCTGCCTTCCCTCAGTCGATTTTCAGCAGCACCTTTCAAAAATCCTTCCCAGGGTAAACAGCAAAGTCACTCCAGCCAAAAGAATTGAAGAATTGGGGGGGGGGGGGGGGGGGGATGTTTGTTGGATGTTTGTTTGCTGTTGTTGTCGTTTAAGGTTGTTTTGGTTTGGTTTGGTTTATTCTCATAAAACCAAGAAGGAAACTCCTCTGAGGCATGGAGACACTTCTGAGTTCCGTGTTTCTCACCTTTTTCCGATTGCTGTCTCCACATCAGCCTGTCAGTCGCAGTGCTTTGCTGGGTACCTGTGGCACACCCTCTCCCCCCCAACACTGATAGTATCATGTCCTCAGGATGTGTCTACGCTCCCAGGTAGAGCTGGTTAGGCAGAATAGTCCTTTCCTTAGGCCTGGCTAAGTCTGGAGGCCTGGGTGTGAGATAGAAAGTAGGCACTGCTCCTTATCATACAAGGGAGATTATGCAAGTATGTCCTTTAATGAGGCTCTTTGAATAGGTATGTGGGGTTGGCTGCAGGTAAATTCTGGCAAGGAGCAGGGTTCTTGCAGCATGTA
Source organism: Nesoenas mayeri (assembly GCF_963082525.1). Taxonomy (NCBI): domain Eukaryota; kingdom Metazoa; phylum Chordata; class Aves; order Columbiformes; family Columbidae; genus Nesoenas; species Nesoenas mayeri. The sequence goes on from NC_137543.1 coordinate 5,271,454, forward strand.
CCGGCCCAGGTTCCCAGTGCCAGATGAAATGGGGCAACGAGGCACCCTCCACCAACCTCCTTCATCAAAAAGAACAAAACTTGAGGACCATAGTGTCACTGAATGAACTATCAACAGAACATAAAACTCAAAATATTTACCTATTACTGTTATTTAACCTCCTTTCTGATTGCTGCCTTGCAGGTGTGGGAATGCACTGTGTATAGTTTCATTTTTTTGTATTATAATTGCAATAATTTTGCAGACCACCTTCAGGCAGGCTGGGGACCACCAGTAGTGCATGGACCGCATGTGAAGAAGCCCTGCCCTAGGAGACCCATCCTGCCTTCCCTGATGTGGTTAAAATACCATTCCACGTTGCGGTGCCTGCGAGGATTTAACCGCGTTCTCAGCCTAGAAGAAAGCCCTGGACTGTGCCATGTGCCTGAGAAAGCTTCAGCTGTGTAGGAGGGCAGCTGGAAGAAGTATCTACTGTATCTACAGCACTTGGTAGTGATCCTTTTATAACTTCCCCCCTCTCTCTTATATGCAAATACAACCTCTTAGTCTTCAGGCACAGTTCTTTCTGTTCTGAAGTCTCTTCGGTGGCTATTAATACCTGGGGAATCTGTTAAGTAGGCAAACAAGGTTTTGATGAGTGTGGGAAAAAGCAAGGCGTTACCACGTATGAGTGAACTTCAGTTTCGCTCATGTGCTGAATTAGTCAGTGCCTTCAAGTGAATTCCAAGTGCTGGTCCAGCTATTAAATGACTCTTCTTGAAGGGGTAAGTGCTTCATTTTGAGCCTTTCCTGGAGGAAAAGCTAACTTGATAAATAAAATCTGAATCAGAAGTATTGCATAGATTTTTTTAAATATCTTTTTTTTTAATTTATCTCTCCCAGAAAGAAAATGTATCCACTAATCAATGCACAGCAGCTTCTGGGGCCGCTGCAAGCTGGAGAAACCCAGGTCACTTGTAGTGCAGGTGAACGCGATGCCGGTGACTTGAAAACTCATCCAGATGTTGAAGCCCCAAAGGAACATGTTGTGATGACCGCTTCACCAAAGGAACATGTGCACAGAGTCAAGACACAAACTCCAGCGGCTGAGAATTTGGTGAAGTTGTTCAGTTTAAACAGTCAGTGGATGGGAAGGAGGCATGGGGGTACTAATGGACAGGAAGCTCAACATGAGCCAACAGTGTGCCCAGGTGGCCAAGAAGGCCAATGGTGTCCTGTCCTGTATCCAAACTAGCGTGGTCAGCAGGACAAGGGCAGTGATCCTTCCCCTGTGCTCTGCATTGGAGAGGCCACACCTGGAGTATTGTGTTCAGTTCTGGGCCCCTCAGCTCAGGAAAGAGATTGAAGTGCTGGAGCGGGTCCAGAGAAGAGCAACAAGACTGGGGAAGGGACTTGAGCACAAGACCTATGGGGAGAGGCTGAGGGAGCTGGGCTTGTTTAGTCTGGAGAAGAGGAGGCTTAGAGGTGAGCTCAGCACTCTCTAGAACTACCTGAAGGGCAGTTGTAGCCAGGTGGGGATTGGTCTCTTCTCCCAGGCAGTCAGCAATAGGACAAGGGGCCATGGGCTTCAACTCTGCCAGGGGAAATTGAGGCTGGCTATTAGAAAGCAATTCTGTGCAGAGAGAGTGGTCAGGCATTGGAATGGCTGCCCAGGGAGGTGCTGGACTCACCGGCCCTGGAGGTTTTTCAGCTGAGATTGGCCATGGCACTTAGTGCCATGATCTAGTCAATGGACTGGAGTTGGACTTGATGATCTCTGAGGTCTTTTCCAACCCAGTTGATTCTGTGTTTTTGTGTGATCATTCTGCAACATTTACACTTAAAATATCAAGAATCCTTTTTTCACTTCCCACCCTGGAGGAGTGATTCCTCCTGCAACATTTCCAGCCCAGAATTATCACTTGTCAGCTGCTTTCCTCTCTAACACAGCAGCCGTGGAAGCGTTGTCTGCAGGTGGCAAAAAAGGAAGGTAATTTTTCCCATCAGTTCAGTGTTAATGGTGTCCTGGCTTGAAGAAAGCTGCATTTGGCTGAAATAGAAATGACAGAGGGGGTAGGAAAGGATCATGAAAAAAAAAAAATATACAGAAATTCAGACAAAGCAGTTGCATGTGTTGCATTTTCACCCTTTCTGCAAACATGAAAGCTGCGTGGGCTTGATCCAGGAAAGCGTCCTAGCTGCAACACAAGCAGTTTGACAAGCACACATTAAAACATGGCCAGGCTTCCCACTAAAGCAAATACAGCCCTCTGGGATTAGTGTCTGCACAGAGGTTACCATCCTTCCACATTGCTTTTCAGTGCGTTTTGCTGGAAAACATGCTCGAGGATGCTAACGTGCACAAGAGATTGTCAATATTTGTGCTGAAAATCCATTCAAATTGGGGAAATTGCAGCTAACATGAAGCTTATTTGATCCTCTTAAGGCAGTGACCTGATTGTGGAAACACTCATCTCTCCCTTCTTCTCTAAAATACAGAGAAGTGAGGTTAGGGCTTGACTTGGAGATGGATTCAGGCTTGCCAGGAGACCTGAAGGTGTTCCCCAGTTGCGTCGCACATCAATTTTTAATGACTCCGTTTTCCCTCCCGCTTACAACAGACAGAGGTTCCCCTCCCAAAGAGCAGCAGCAGAACTGGTACGAATTTACACCCTCGGCCGAGAAGCGATGCCCTGAGGCACCACAAGCCTTCGGCCTCACCCATGCAAGCAGGATCAAGCTGGGTTTGTCGGCACTTTGTCGGCGGAGCCTCACGCTGTTGCCCCTTTTTCTTTTGCCAGAGCTGTCAAGCTGAGATGGTGCTCCAGCGCTGGAATTCGCCGTGTGACATTTTGAATGGTAAGCAAAGCGCGGCTTGCCAACCACTGCTCTCAGGTTCTCGGCTAAATAAAAACAGATTACTGGCATTCACTGCATCTGGGAGAAAGGCGGGTCTATCATGTTCACAAACAGAGAAGGATACAGAAAAACAAACGTCTTCCCCCAGAGCCAAATGCGGTTCCCCATCATGCCTGGGAATCCCCGTGGAAGGAAAAGGGGTCATGCTGTTTTAACGAGAAAGGATTTGACCAAAAATACCCAACCAACTAGAAAAGCTGCGAAGTTGGTTTTTTTTCCTTCGTGCTGGATTTTTTTGTTTGTTTCTTTCAGTTTTCAATTTTTTGCTTTTAAAGAAAGCATTCACAGACGGGTTTCTCACTCGGTCCTACCATCACCAGCAATAGCAGGAGGGCTTCTGCCCTCCAGAGCTTTCGCTAAGCTTTGTCAGACTGATCCTAGCACCACCAAAGGTCACGCTCTGAGTATTTAATTAAAAAAGTTAATTTGAGTAGCAGGTAATTTTCTCACTTATAAAAAGTAGCAGGGAGTCAAGCGGCAAAACTTAAATGTCAATAGCAAGGGAAGTAACAGTTTTCTTTCTGCTTTCAGCCAACATCTATTGCAAGGTGTGAATTTGCTGGTGTCTAACCAAGCTTGCGCTATGCCATAGAAAGAGGAAAGGGAAGGAGAAAGCTAAGCATGTCAATGGATGTCCCTTTTATCCTGCTGCCTGCTCTCAAACTTGCAGGAATGGAATGCCCCTAATATCCTTTGAAATTGGTCAACAGATTCAAAAGGTTTAGCAAAGGATCCACTTTATGTATTAACACATATACGCTGTGGTCCTGCAATGTTCATCGCAGTAAGAAACTACGGTAAAATTGACTTGTTCCCTTTACTATTTTTGCACGATGCATTAAGAAGTTCCAAACTTTTCTTTCCTTTTTTTTTGCTCCTCTTCCGTTTTCTCTTGGAAACACTCACTATGCCAAATTGACCTTTCTAAACTTCTGCTGGAGAACTTGCTGTAGGTCATGACAGGTCAGCTCGTAAGCAAAGAGGAGGCCTCACAGTCCTTTTAACAAAGTATGTTCTCGGAAACATAAAGCACTGTCAGATGGTCCTGGTGTAGAGGGTAATGTTTTAGCGCCTTTCAGAAAAGACGAAAACCAATCCTTGAAATGCAAGCACATCCAAGGATTTCCCGATATTCATCTGCCGTCTCTTCATTTCTACGTATTTGTGCACGACTCCTGAGGAATCGCCTCATCCTTGTCACCCCCAACAGCTCTATCCTACTATATCTTTAATGCCTATGAAGCTCTTGGCTGCCTCCGCAGTGATTTCTGCTGAAAAAGTCCTCAATAAATCAGGAATAAATGGAAAGAGGCAGCTCGCGCTGACGTCAGGTGCTCTGTTCCTATTCGTTTGAATTTATGGCAGTTCTTTACGCCGCAGATCTAGACGGGGATTTATAGCTGCAAAGGTCAACAACACATGGTGTGGCCCTTGGCCAAAAAGGCTGAGGAACGGCAGGTCCCGAATTGTGCCAACCCCTGGGGCAGTGACCTGCTGGGTGACACCGCTGCTCTTCGCATGTACCCAGCTCTTCTAACGGCAAAATGTTGTTAAATATATCCCTTATAGCGCTTCGGGAATGAGTGGCCTCCTCTCTGCACCCAGCAGGTTTGGGTTGGAAGGGACATTCAAAGCTCCCCCAGTGCCACCCCTGCCATGAGCAGGGACATCTTCACCCAGATCAGGTTGCTCAGAGCCCCGTCCAGCCTGGCCTGGGATGTCTCCAGGGATGGTTCACACACCACCATTCCGGGCAACCTGGGCCAGTGTTTCACCCCCCTCCGTGTCAAAAATTTCTTCCTCATGTCCAGCTTGAATCTCTCGTCCTTTAGTTTAAAACCATCACCCCTTGTCCTATCACAACAGGTCCTGCTAAAAAGTCTGTCCCCATCTTTCTTATCAGCCCCTTTTAGGCACGGAAAGGCCACAATAAGGTCTCCCCAGAGCCTTCTCTCCTCCAGGCTGAACACCCCAACCCTCTCAGCCTGATCTCCCAGCAGAGCTGTTCCAGCCTTAGGTCATTTCTGTGGCTCCTCTGGCCCCTCTCCAGCAGGTCCATGTCTGTCCTGTGCTGAGGACCCCAGAGCTGGACCAGCACTGCAGGGGGGTCTCACCAGGGCGGAGCAGAGGGGCAGAATCACCTCCCTGACTTGCTGCCCACGCTCCTTGTGATGCAGCCCAGGACACAATTGGCTTCTGGGCTGCAAATTCAGGTCACCGGCTCACGTCCAACCTTTCACCCACCAGTGTCCCCAAGTCCTTCTCCACAGGGCTGCTCTCCAGCCCTTCATCCCAGTCTGGGTTAATACGGGGGGCTACCCCGACCCAGGTCATCTTTTTCTTATTTCTCTTCTTCTCCTTCTTTTTTTCTTATTCTTCTCCTCCCACCACACCCACCTCACCCCCTGAGCCCCCACCTTATACTCGCTCCTTACCTCGCCCCCTCCCCTGACCCTGCCCAATACCCGCCTGGACACGCCCACCCATAGCCCCGCCCACCACATAGCTCCTCCCCTCGCTCCCTTATCCCCGCCCCTTTCCCCGCCCCACGCTTCGCTCCTCATCGGGCAGACTCCTCCTCATTGGCTCCCCGGCGCTACGTGCCGGAGCGCGGGGGGCGTGGCTCGGCGTGGGCGGGGCCGGGGCGGGGGGCGCGGGCGGGCGCAGAGCGGCGGCGGCGGCGGCTGCATGTGCGGGGCGGGGAGCGGAGCGGGGCTGGGCGGGCGGCGCGGAGCGGAGCGGAGCGGTGCGGAGCGGGGCGGCACGGCCGGAACCGGCGAGCAGGTCAGTGCACCGGACGGGCGCGGCGGCGGCGGCGGCGGAGGGTGGAGAGGGAGGCGGCGGCACGTGGGGCCGCCCGCGCAACAATGCGGACGGGGTGTGGGGGGAAACCGTGTGCCGCTCATCCGCGGTGCGGGGTGATCCCCTTCCCCGGGATCGCGGCGGAGGGAGGCCGTGCGAGGAACGATCGCGGCGGCGTGCGGGGGAGGCCGCGCAGCTGCACGCTGCCGGCGCGGCGGGGGTGGGCGCCGTGCGCCGCCCTGCGCGGTGCGATGCCCCCGGAAGCCGGCGGTCCGTGCGGGAAGCTGGACGGTGCGATTAGCCCGGGAGCTGCATGGGGGCCTGTGCACGGGGTGCCCGGTGCAGTGACCCCCGTAGGTGCATGGGGAGGGGGGGCTGTGCGCGGGGTCGCCGGTGCAAGAGCCCCGGGAGCTGCAGGGGCGGCCATGCCCGGTGCGAGAGTCCCGGGAGCTGCAGGGGCGGCTGTACGCGGGGTGCACGGTGCAGTAACCCCGGTAGCAGCACGGGCGGGTCATGCACAACCTTGCACAGCGCCCTTACCCTGGTAGCAGCAGTGGGGCTCAAGCAAGGCTTTGCACAGTAGCAGTGGAGGACGGGGTGGGTCATGCACGGTGCAATAACCCCGTGGAGGGGGCCGTGTGCGATGCTGCAGCCACCCACCCCATCGCGACACTGTGCAGGGTGCTGCAAGGCAGCTCTGAGCAGCCGAGCACCCACCAGGCACACAACCCCTGCTCTGGGTGCGACACAGGGTGCGAATCAGCGGGCATGAGCACTTGGAGGCTCTAAGGGGCCTCACCACCCTCCCCAGCCGGACGTAGGGGCCCAGGGGGGAAACACATACTCTGTGCTGTCCGGTTTTGCCATCCCAATGGACGTTTCCTACCTCTTTGCAAGGAAATAATGTTGAATGCATGGGGCTGTGCTCACTGCATCAGCGGTTGCAGCGGTGACGGCCTCTCCTGGACCGTATTTGAGCGTGTTTCTGTTAAACTAATGAGCCTTTTGCTGGCCTGGCCATAGCGGGGGAGCTTTGGGAGGGTGATGGGCACTAGAATGCAAGCAGGGGGGTCCCATAGCAGGAGGGCACCCCATGTAATGCCTTCCTCTGCCATAGGTAAGGTGGATTTTGCACGCGACTGGAATTACTAATCCGTGCAATTAGCTGGAATCTGGCAAGTTTGCACTGCTGCCAATTTCCAGTTAATTCAGTTATGGCTTCAGCTTTCTGCTCAAAGGAGCTGAAACGTAAATGGGATGACTGAGTGTCTGGAGCTGCTGGCTTGGTTTTAAGTGCATCCTTCTTGCTAAAGGAGGATCAGCAAGAAAACAGAGCTTTAATGAAGCCATGTATTTATTGATAACACTGGAAAAAGACTAACATGGATTAATGGGGCTGGTGACTTGTTGTATACTCAATATCATTAATCTCCCTATCCTGTTGCGAGCTTGATTTAAATTCCACTCTTATCATGATTTCTAATTTTTTGGTCATATTGTTGCTAATAGCGTATGTTGAAAGTACTGCAGGTTGATTAACAGCTGGAGGGGTTTGTACATGTACAAATATTCTGCACCGATATTTATATACATCCAGGAACTTAATAGCACGTTGTCACTAGGCTTCAGAGTTAACCAGGTGCCAGCTGGCTGGGACTTATGCAGCACAGCCCCTGACACAGCTGCTTTTTGGGGGATGTCAGATGCTCGTAGCAGCCGCTGTATTTGACACATGGGCAAGTGGAGGAAGAGACTTTTAACCTTTGGTAAATGCTTCAACCTGAAATAAATTCCTTGGGGAAAGCGATACTTCTGGTAACTTTTCACGGGGCTGAAAATAGTCGAGTCACCGGAGCCCCACGTGTGGTTGCCCCATTGGCTCTGCTTATAGCCTGGTTGCTTGCAGAAGCAACAATCTTTTGTTGCAGCTATTTTCGTTTTGTTTTAATGTGTGTCTTGATAGCTCAACAAAATCACTCGCCTCCTTCCAGTCAAGGCCGGTCCCTGATGAGAAGCATCCGCTGGGATCGGCCTCTTAAGTGCATTTCTTTGATTTGACGGCAGAAGCGCTCACAGAAACGTCAAAAAAAACCTGGCGTTTTAGGCGCATTTCCAGCTTAATCATCCCCTGCGAGCGATGGAAATCAGCGGCTTGAAACCCAACAGCGCTTGATATTAAAATAGCAAACAGTAAACATTGGCTCCTATCAATAACTTTAATTATGGTTTGGGTTTTGTTTTAAATAGACACACATTGCCATAGGGAAATGGAAGTTTAGCATCCAGACGTGCTCAGCGGGGTGGTAGCGTCTTTGGACATGGCGTAACGTGCTTTTGTAGCAGAAATTAGAATAAAAACGGGTTTTAGCAGCGCAGCGTGCTGTTGTCTGAGGAAAACTGCGAATATTTTGGGCTGAGACCGCGTGGTTTCTGGGCACCGTGTGCCGCAATGTGTTGGCGGACGCTGTTCTTCGGACAGGGAGAGCAAGTTTTACCACTCCGGAGCTGAAACCCGCTGGGGTTTCCAACCATAAAACAAAGTGCAGAGGAGGCACTGTGTGTGCCAGTGATAGCCAAACTGAAAGCAAAAATAAACACCCACAGAAGCTTTTTTTATGTTTTCTGATCATTGACAGAAAAAGTACTGATCTGCGGGTGTGAAGTCCCATGTTCACTACACGCCGAACCTAGAAAATGCAGATTACAGCATATGATAAGATCATGCATGGCTCCCCTGCACATTTCACATCGTTTTCCCCTCTGATTTTATTTTAAATGAGAGGGACGCAGCACCCCTCGCTCCATTAAATGTTCATTTTTTGCCTCGTTATGCCACTTTTTGAACACAAGATTCCTGTGGCCAGGAGCCCTTAAAATTTCAACAGCTCTACCTATAAATATAGTCGCTGTGAAAGGCAATCTGGCTTAAAAAAACATAAAATAAATAAAAAGCCAGGCTCATTTTTTAGTCCTGCTGTATCTACCAAACTTTAGTGCAATGCATCTTCGGCCAGGCAGTGAAGGCAAGGCAGCGTGGAGCACTGAATATCTTAATTTTTGTTAATTTATGTGAAGAATGGGTGCAAGCAGATTAAAAGAATATCATTTTTGGTGTCTCAAAGGTTGTAGGGGGTGGGATGATGAGTATGGCTCTGCAAAGCTTTTTCAGAGGGACTTTTGCTTGGTCTTTCCACAAGGCGATGTGGGAATAAACCTGAAGCATCCCTTGTGTGCGAAGTGTTGTCCCGGGTGAAAATTAAAGCAAAAAATTAAATTAAATGAAGAAAGGGGGAAAAAAAGCCAGCTGCCACCTTGCCCTGGAGGTGTCTGGGCTCACCTGGCTGCTCTGATGCAATTGGGAAGCTCAGGGGCTGGTTTGGGACGTGCCCAGGGTTGCCCAGGGACAGCCCGGCCCCAGGAACACGTACGGTGTGTTCTCCACGCCGATGGGAACCCCCCCACCACCAGCCCCACATGATAGTGGAGTGACGGCCACCGTGCACATCATGGAGAAGACACCTCTGCTCGCAGGGTCGGAATTTAGGTGGAAAACCTAAAACGAAGGGTGGTTTTGCGGCTCAGCGTGCCCCGCGCTCGCACGGCAGAAAATCCACCTTTGCGTCTGGAGCGGCTTTGACATGAAACTCTTAGTGCAGTGCAAAAAATAAACCCACTGGGGGGCTTTGGGGATGGGGCACGCGCTGGAAAACGGGCGAGGATGGGGCGGGAGGTCTTGACGCGGGGAATTGCTGCGTGTGCAGTTGGGCGAAGCGCTGAGCCGGGGCTGCAGACAGGATCTGCACGTGACCGTCTGAATTTCAGATCATTGCTGGACCACTTTGCCAACAGCCTTCTGGCGGCTCATCAGCTGCAATATCGCTTCTCTTTCTCCCCCCCCTTTTTTTTGCTTCTTTTCTTTCTTTCTTCCCCACCCTGCCTGATCTCCGAGGGATGGATACGACACAGAGGGTGGCTGCAGCTGCGCGGGGTCTGTAACTAAATGAAAGGCAAGTTTTTTTGGTCCTTTTTTCTTTAATCTTAAAAACATTTTTCCTGCGAGTCTCTTGTATCTGAGCAGTTTGCATGTCAGGTTTATTTTCCCATGACACAGAGTGATTACAGGAGGGGGGGGAAAAGGAGGGGCTGGATGTTTTGGTGGTTTTTTTAAGTGCAGATCTCTGCAGAGGTATCGTAGCCGATCGATGGTAAACGTTGCTCCTTCTCATCTTGGTGATAGTTCTCGGCGATTTCCTCTTTTACGTCACTGCAGTTAATAAGATGTTTAACTGGAGAGCTGGGGGCGATGTGGCGCGTTATCGTGTTGCAAGGAAGGCGGGGGGATGACGAGTTCCCGCACAGACTTGTGCTGGGGGAGATCGTATCGATGCAACCAGAACAGCTGGATTTGGAGTTAAACGGTTGCCCTTCACCCTTAATGAACCTGACCTGACTGCATCTAATTTTTTTTTCTATTATTTTATTGCGACTATGATTATTTTTCCTTATAACGCTGAGAGCAGCAACTCAGTCCTCCCTATTGGCTGCATTGCCGGAGTCAAGGGTGCACCCCTTGACATTTTGAAGCAGGTTGTACATGCCTGGCTGGACTTTGATTTTGTTCTTTCCCACCCCCACCCCGCCCTTTTATTTTTCTTTTATCATAGAATAGTTTGGATTGGAAGGGACCTTCAAAGCTAATCCAGTCCAACCACCCTGCAATGAGCAGGGACATTTTCACCAGCTCAGGTTGCTCAGAGCCCTGTCCAGCCTGGCCTGGGATGTCCCAAGGAATGGGGCATCCACCACCTCTCCGGCCAACCTATTTTGATCCCCTGAAGCATTGCACAAGACCACTTGACGGCTTTTTTTGTGGTGATTTTGGGGTGACAATGCAGGTGAGGTGCCTGTGGAGCCAGGAGGGTCACTGGCTGCATGTTTTGAGTCCCACGCGTGTCTCCAGTTGATTATAGAGTTAATAAAGCATCACCGTCGAATGTGCCTTGACCAGAAATAGCGTCCCTCCCCGCCGTGGTTTGCAAGGCCAGCTCGTCGAGAGCGGGTGAGTTGGTCAATAAATGCTCCAAGCTGCACCCTTGGGAATTTTGCACCAAAATGGAAACGCCTGTGTCCTTCAGCCCTTCCCTCCTTGCCAAGTTGTTTTCTTCCCCCCTTCCTTCTCCAGCCTGCCACTCAAACCCTCTTCTTTCTGCTGTGTTTTTCCACAAGTGTCTTTCAAGCGTGACAGCAGGGAGAAGAAAGCCACAGGTGCCGTGACGTGGGGGTTGATGCCTATCAACCCAACCTTTGCTTGTGGCTTTGGGGCCCCCTTGGCTTCAGGTGACTTGGCTGGTGGTGTGGCACAGGTGGGTTCCCATCCAGCAGCGGTTGGGGCCACCTCTACCTGTCGCCAGACCTGTTCCACCTGCCTGCACCTCTTTCAGGGCTACCAGCTCATCTCTAGGGTTTGAGTCCACGTGGCCAGGGTGACCAAGATGTCCCCGTGTAGGTGTGGAGCGGAGAAGGGCTCCTTAAACCTTTCAGGGCAACAGGGTGGGCAGGGTGATGCTGAGGTTTTGCAAGAGAAACAACCACAAGCTCTGGTGGTGGCATCTTCCAATCTTCAAACAGGACCTATCGCTTGTAGTCATCGGATCGTTTCAGTTGGAAGAGACCCTCAGGATCATCAGGTCCAACCATAACCTAACTCTGGCACTAAACCATGTCCCTAAGAACCTCATCTAAACATCTGTTAAACCCCTCCAGGGAGGGTGATTCTAACACTACCCTGGGCAGCCTGTTCAAACACCTGACAACCCTTTGCATGAAGAACTTTTTCCTAATATCCAATCTAAACATAGTCCTGCCAGCACCGCAGGCTTCCATTGGCGATTTTGCTCTATAATCCTTTTTGTTGTTAAGAACAAAATACTTCTTAAAAAGCAACGTGCCACCACCACATTGGGACATTGGCTTGTTGTTTTTGGAGGGTCGCAGCCTCCCAGCTCCGCTCTTGCTCAAGGAAGAAGCAACATGTTTGGGTGCAGTTTTCAGCCCTGGTGGGAACAGGGTCTTAAATAACCCCACCGCATCCAAGCTAAGCAAGCTCACGCTCTTAATGCTGAATTATCTATTTTTCTTGCTTCTGCCGTGCACATCAACCCTGTCCATGCTGCTCCTGCAGCCTGGGGTGAGGGAAAATTAGGGTGCAACGCTGGGCATTGCCGGCCCGGCACATGTCCCCGAATTGGGTGACCGCTTGGGGCCCCCTTCATGTGAACGGGGTCAGCAGCTGGGAAATCGCAAAGTGCCTCCCTGGTAATTCCCAGCTGCTGTTAAAGCGGCTTTAAAATAAATTCCCTCAAAGAGCAATTCCAAGTATTTGAGGGTTTGAACTTTTTCCGGGGAAGGGTTTTGGGAGCTGCCGGCTACCGCGCTGCGCCCTGGCACGCTGGGGAAAGGCACCGAGGGAATTGCCCTGACCATCCCAACCTCTAGAAAACACTTTTTTGATGTATACATTATATTTACTAGCTGCGTGTGCAACACAGCGATCAGAAACGGGGTGCTGCTGGAAGCAAATCTTGCCTTCAAAAGATGGGTTTGAGGAACAGTGTCCTGGGTCCAGGTAGTGCCAGGGCTCGGTGACCATCGCCGTGGTGTCGCACCTGGTCACCAGCTCTTACCCCAGCCCGGCGCCCCTTGCCGAACATTCCTCGGCCGGCTCTGCTTGGTAACACGGGCACAACAGAAAATAAACTGCAGTGAGCTTTGCCCTCACAGAGCCCCTGACTTGCTTAAAAAAAACAACAAAACACTTTGGAGCAATGTGGTCTTTTTCATTTTTTTCTCATGCTTATGAAAATTCTCATACCAAACCAATAACCTCCCCTGCCCCTGGTTCATTATTTTTTAAGGTGGCGTTAGCAGGCATTTAAGAGGAGGATTGTCCAGCCCAGATTCTCAGCCTCTGCGTCCCCTCCTTTCCTGCACCCTATCAGTGCCAAATTACAACTGATGTGGCAGGCGGATTTTGGTCAACAACCAGGAAAACTTGTCATCCCCACTGTTGCCCAGAGAGGTGGTGAATGAACCATCCCTGGGGACATCCCAGGCCAGGCTGGATGGGGCTTTGAGCAACCTGAGCTGGTGAAGGTGTCCCTGCTCATGGCAGGGCAGTTGGACTAGATGACCTTTGATAGGGATGCTGATATCAGGACCACATCCAGGTGGGGAGCTTGCACCTCTGAGTGCACATTCAACAGGTTTGGGGATGAGCAGAGCTGGTTTGGGGGTAAAACGAGCCTAGAAACCCCTTTTTGCAGCAGGGCTTTCCTCCCTGTGCACCTTTTATTGCCGTAGCACATCTGCTTCCAGCTTTAATCGATTTTGTTCATGGGCCGTCCTTTACTCTGTCACCTTCTTATTTAACTTTCTATCACGTATGTCATTTTTTTTAATGTATTTCTTTCTGTGTGGACGTGGCAGAGCTGTCTCCTGGAGTGGGAGAAAACACATCTTGCTTCTTAAGGACAAGTAGGGAAACCTGCAAATTGCATAGGGAGGTTTGCCATGCACGGGACACCAATGGGTGCAGTCCCAGCACAAAGTCGCATCCACTGGACCACACACTTAGTTTTTTTTCTCTCCAAAACTAATCCCTGCAGCCCCTCGGGCTTTTTTGTTGTCGTTGTTTTTGTTGTTGTTGCTCCTCTCTGAATTCCTTCTAATTTGCAGGCTCGCTGCCAGCATACAACGCGCTATAAAAAGGGGACTTGTTCTTCAAGCTTCCCTCCGGTACAGAGCATTTGCACAAATAGCAACACGCTTGACAAGTAGGTCTGATTCCCCCTGCTATTACCGAAATGCTCGTTAGGGCGCTTGGGGAGTAGAGCCGCTGTCTTAAGGCAAGCCAAGCTGAATTACACGGAGGGCCCCGAGCCCAAATCCCAGCCAGCGTTTAAGCTCCTGTCAGCTGGAAAAACAGAGCCGTGCCTTTTTATTTTTCTCTGTGTGTAGCTTCCCTGTCTCCAAGAGCAAGCTGATGCGATTTGCATCCCTCCATACCCCACCGGTGCAGGTACAGTGGGCAAGATGCAGCTGGAGGAGAATACCCACATCCTGCCGAACCCTGGGGTCACCACTGATTTTTGGCTGGTCTGGAGACTGATTTCCCCCACCGTTACAGGCGGTAGCGATGCAAACCCTGTGCCAGCTTCCTTCTTAAAACTAATGAGCCGTTTGACCCTGGTGAGTCCTCTGGGAAAGCCGCTGCCGGAGTCTTGCTGCTTGCATGGATACAAACTGCTCTCGTTTCCAGCTTATATTTATTTGTGGATGACTTGTACCCATTTGGCCTTGTTCTTCTTGTACCCACGCTGGCTTTTAGCTCAGATGGCTCTTTTCCCTGCTCTGGTATTTCTCCTCTGGCAGGCTGTACCGAGTGCCGTGGGTCTGCCAACCTAAATAAGCCCAGTGCTCCTGGTTGAGAAGGGATGGAGGTGGCATAAGGGCATCCATGTTTCCCCATCCTGGTGGTGGAGACAGCCCCAGTGACTTTAATTTGCAGCTCATCTTCCCAATAACAGAGGACAATCCACTGACATCCTCACTAGGGATGGTCCCAACCTGCAGAAGGACACCCAGACCCTCCTCCCGTAACAAAGGCTTTTGGATTCAAAGCCATCACCTAATTAGCACACTCCTCTTTTGCAATGCAAAAATCATTTTGGTGGAGGTTGAAGGTGTTTTTTTTGGTAATACAGCCTTCAATAACACACTTCTGATTGGCAACCTTGGGTAGCAGCACGACCGCCGTGCTAATCTCATGCTAATCTCAGCCCTGCTCTTCTGAAGCAGAAGTTTCCCGTGCCAAGTGCTTTGCTCAAAGGCTGAAGTGGATGTACAACACTTAAGTTCATCAGAGCTAAATATGCAAGCGGCTCCTCACTGCAGGTCCCCTTGCAGATGTGCTGGACTGTCCGGGATGCAGTATATTTTAATTCAAACTGTACTGAGGGGGTTTGAGGCTTTGTGCATGAAACCTTGCAAAATTCTGCACTCTGGGTGATGGCTGAGAGCCTGCTCAGGTCTGGGAAGAGCTGCAAGGTGTTCACTTTCCCCACACTCTGGTTATGATAATTTTACAGTCACATTTCCCCAACCCGTTCTTGTCCAGGCCACGTTCAACATTTTTGGTGAGGGTTTCCTTTGCATCTGGATTCTTTTGTGCACCTTCTTTGGAATCTCTGTGCTTATTCCTGGTGATGCTGAGATTCTGGTTTGCCTGTCCCGATTCGGACCCCTGTCTTCTCCTGGTCAGGCGGAGCTTGGCTGGTACCATCGTTGGAAAGAAAGATGCTCTGGGTGTCTTCAGTCACCAGCTCCTTACTTCCTCCAAGTTTTCCTTTAGTTCAGAACCTATTTTTGTTTATTTTGTTTTCATCCTACCTAATCTAATCTGCATCAGCGTGTGTCTGTTTGAGGCAGGATTTTGTATTCCCCTGCAGAGCGCTTCCATCACGCTGCGCCCCCATTAAACCACCTGTAAACTGGTATCATCACGGAGGAGCTGGGCTCTGTGGTTATTAGTGGGATTATTCTGGTTTCTCATGGTTCTCAACGAAGCTGCTTGGCTGGTGTAACACAATTCCCCTGAACACTCGTCTCTGCTGTCGGGAAGGGCGATGCCAATACTGCGCATCAGCAGCAAGTTGGAGGAAACCAGCCGCCCCCATCTCATCTGTCCACATTAAGTGATTTTTAACCCTGAGCTCCTCTTCTTCAAACCGTGGTTGTCTAGTACATCAGGTTGGGCATTAACTTTCCACCCCGATGCACGGGCGGGCATTGCATCTCATGCTCGTCTGCGCTACAGCTGGTTTTGCTTTCTCCATCGTGTTTCTTTACCACCTAAACCAGCATCCACAGCTTCCAGCACTCATGGTGGGTGCAGCAGGGCATTTTCTCCCTGCAGTCTATCTTCCATGTCCCTCTGTCCCCGTTTATTTGATTTCTTGCTGTATTTAAAGCCGGTGGTGGTCAGTCTGTGTTTTGCACCCTCCTGCTCCTGTTGTTTATTTCTTAGAAACGAAGGGGAAGGAGCCACAAGGAATAAAGAGCCTGAGGTTTGAGGAGTGCCTGTTTATTTGCCAAAGTTAGAAATGCAGTGGCTGAAGAGGACAAGAGGAAATCCTCAGTGCAAATGTACCTCAATTAAATTCAGGCTTGCATAAGTCAAAACCTGGGGGGGGGCATAGCCACAGCAGCTGGAGGAGGGATTTCCTCCTGCTGCAGTTTGAGGTGGAAGTGTTACCATTGCCATTAGTACAAGTAACATCTTAATTTCACCTTTTGCATCTCATTTTTACACCCTCTGGGCTGGCACTGGGTCCACAGTGGTGCCCACCTCATTTTTTACAGTGAGGGTGGTGAGAGCCTGGCCCAGGTTGCCCAGAGAGGTGGTGGATGAACCATCCCAGGCCAGGCTGGATGGGGCTCTGAGCAACCTGAGCTGGTGAAGATGTCCCTGCTCATGGCACGGGTGGCACTGGATGAGCTTTGAAGGTCCCTTCTAACCCAAACTGTTCTGTGGTGAGGTGGCTCAGGTGCCAAAGCCAAAGATGTTTTGAAGCTCAGAAGGGACAAAAATAGGTGTCTGGATCATTCGACAGGGTTTGAGAACCCCTTAAGATTTTCTCCCTTGGAAGGAGCAATTGCCAGATGAAAGGGAATGTCTTTGACCAGGAGTTTTGGAACATCTGTTTTGAATTTCGCGCCTGCATTTGGGGAAGCGGGGAAGGCTGCTTGCCGGGTTAATGGTTGGGCAAGGCGGAGAGTGTGCCTCAGAGGATACGGCTGGTTGCTTACGAAATGCGTTGTGACACCAGGAGCAATTTCCACATCTCCTCCTTGTATTTTCAATAAGTTTTCCAGAGCCCCATCGCTGGGCACGAGCTGGATTTCAGCTCACGGGAGAGCAAAGGGCTGTCTCTGCACAAACCAGCAAGCCGGGGGATGCACATGCGGTTTTCTTTTTCCGTTTTGCCCTTCCTTGCTACAGAGGAGGCATTGGCATGTAATTACCGCCAGTTTTAACCCAGCCAGACCAAATGTCTTTCTGGCAAAGGCACATACAACAGGAGCCAAAGGTTATTGCATGCCCTAAATAAAACCATTGCAGCCCTGGGGCCTCAACCAAGCCCAGTCTGCAAAGCATCCAGGACCAGCTCAGTTAAGTTTTCCTGAGCCAGGAAGACTTGGTTTGATGGCAATGACCTGTAACTTCATATTTTTTGCATAGTTTCCCCCTGCAAAGCCACCTGCACTCTTGCGGCCACTGTGGCACCTGCCAGCAGCGGCACATCTGGCTGGCGTTAGCAAGCCCGCCCTGGGATGCGCTTAGTTCAGGGTTTTCTTGCTAAAATGATTAGCAGCTCTAATTGAAAGCAGAAGCGGGCGAAGGCACGTCACACGGACGCACACCCTGGCGGACTTGCAGGGCTCGGTCTGGCGCGTGGCTGTCACCGGCGTCACCGCGAACCGCTGCCAGATGCAACCCAGTGTCCTGGTGGGGTGGATGGAGATGTCAGGCAGCACGCAAGGTCCCGCTTGGCTTGGAGGAGCCACCTGGTAGCCAGTACACCCCACCAGGCCTTTCTTCCAGCTACTGAAGTGGGATTTACTCCGAAACGCGGAAGATTTAACTTTCTGTCCCTGAGCAAATACAACCCAAAGTGATGCAAATGTATGACCTCACCCAAATCTCAAGAAGAGGTAAATATTGCATCACTGAGCTGGCTGTATCCTTTGCCCCAGTCTGAGACGCTCTACCAGAGTCCATCCTGCTGCAGGGAGGAGGTACATGATGGGAAAGGCTTTCTCCTTGCCATCCAGTTTAATTATCGGTGTCTCGGCGTTTGCGATGTGACGGACTCTTGTCCATCCCCCGTCCAAGGCCGCTGGCGTCCCCGCAGAGCTGCCAGCAGGGAGGAACTAGGTTTCACAACCCATCTTTCCACACTCCCACAAGATTACTGGAGGGAGAGGAATGCGCCGGAGAAAATATCCCAACTGCTGTTAAAAGGCACAGCTTTCTCTGTTCCTTTCTGGGACAGCCATTCCTAGCAGTGCCCACTGGAGCCAGCCCTGTGTCACCTCCCCATGTCACCCTGGGGTGCCTTTACACTCCTGGCCTCCCTTGTGTGTGCAAATAATTACAATTGTGATAAGCAGGGTGTTTTTTTTTTTTTTTATGAAGAAACTCTTTGCTTTTCCCTCCTGGTGTTCCTGAGACAGAGCTCAGTCACTTTATATCTGGACAATAAATCTCCAGGCTCTCCAGAACACACCCTCCATGCAAGGCAGTAATGTCTCTGAAATAATGGGCCTGCCACATGCTTGTTCTGTCTGGGTGAAGAACACGCCAGCCGCTTGCAGCATCTGTAAATCATTTTCCAGGAGGGCCCAGGCAGTGCAGGAGTCTGGGTCAAATCGCTGTTTTTCCCCAACCCTTTTGAATCCTGGTGAAGGTTTCTGGGCTGCCCGGAGCAGAAACTTCTGTGAGCTGTGTCAGCCCGTGGTGAAAGATGCATCCCACACGTCTCGGGAGGAAGGTGGAGAAATCTCCTCCACAGTCTTTTGGCTTCTATAAGGCATGAAATCCTCGCCAGCAAAGGTTAAGATAGTCCATTTTTTCTTGGCCTCATGCTTCAAGATGCTGGGAGCATCAGATGATGAGATGTGGTCCTGGATGGTGGAGCTTGGTCTGATTTGGTGTTGGGTCGTCTCTTCTTGGGTGATGGGACAACAAAGCTGGTGAGAGGTCTGGAGCACAAGTATTATGAGGAACAGCTGAGGAAACTGGGTTTTTTCAGTCTGGAGAACGGGAGGCTGAGGACAGACCTTATCGCTCTCTGCAACTACCTGAAAGGAGGTTGGAGCATGGAGGGGGTTGGTCTTTTCTCCCAAGTAACAAGTGACAGGATGAGAGGAAGTGGCCTCAAGTTGCACTGGGGAGGTTCAGATTGGATATTAGGAAAAATTTGTTCCAGCAAAGGGTTGTCAGGCATTGGAACAGGCTGCTTAGGGAGGTGGTGGAGTTACTGTCCCTGAAGGTGTTTAAAAGATGTCTAGATGAGGTTCTTAGGGACATGGTTTAGTGCTGGACTTGGCAGTGTTAAGTTAATGGTTGGACTGGATGATCTTAGGGGCCTTTTCCAACCAATACGTTCCTGTGACGTGGAAAGGGCAGAAAGTGCGGATGACTTTCTCCAATATGCCTTCTCTGTTGGGTCTTGTGAGGCTTCACAACCCCGGTCCACGTGTTTTGCTTCCGTCGAGAACACCTACAAGTTCTCTGGAGCAGATCTTGTTGCATCTGGGGGTGATGGCTGGGCCGTTGTACTCACCCTGGTTCCTCTCCCAGGCTAATTACAAACCTTTTGGATTCTCTTAGGCGGCTTTGGCAGGTGCTCTGCTTTTCTAATTCCGGTGCTGGGGAGCCCCAGCCACAGCCATAAAGTTTTCCCGGGCTATTAGAAAGCGGTTATGCTCCTTGCGTGTCTTTTCATTACCGGAAGCTGGTAAGTGGACGAGTCCTATACAAATAAACTTCTCAAGGGCAGGGAGTAAAAATATCCCTGGGCTTGTTTGGTGGAAAAAGATTAACTAGCGTGAGCTCTATGAATTGCTGCTGACCCGACTTTGTTGACAAAATACGGTGTTATTAATTGGAGTTGCAGGCAAACCGCCTGGGGATGTTTAAAGGAGCTCATCCATCACAAGGGCTGAGATCTCCCTGGGAGAAGATGTGGCTGGGATCTTTGGAGATACACCTGAGGTCTTGGTTGTGGCTCTGGGTTGGGGTTTTGTTGGTGAGAACAACGTGTGGAGGGTTTTCAGTCTCCTACAGTGGCCACAGAAGCACGAGGATTCACCGATGGAGCTGTGGCAGTCAGAGAAGGATGGGAGAAGCCCGCTGAGAAACCAGGCCCTAGGTCACTGCTTTAGGATGAGGTGAAATGGTCTCTGTTGACTATAATGAGAGTCCTGAGCTCCTAAGTCCAGATTTCTGTTCTTAAGCTGGATCCTGCCCATGGCATCACTGCCTGGGTAGGAGCAACAGCTTTGTGGTGAAGGTGAGGTTCAGGAGTGTGACCTGTGCTGCTCCCAGTGTGGTCCCAAACCTCAGCAGTTGCTGGGTGCCACGTTGCTGTTGGAGATGCTGGGTGTCACCATGGCGTTTCTCTGGCCCTGTGGTTTATTGTGGACCACAGCGGCTGGTACCTGGCCCTGGGTGCCATCACAGCAGGAAACCATAGAATCATAGGATGTCCAGAGTTGGAAGGGACCCACAAGGATCATCAAGTCCAACTCCTGTCCCTGCACAGCACAACCCCACAGTTCACACCGTGTGTCTGAGGACGTTGTCCAGTCTCTTCTTGAACACTGTCAGGCTTGGGGCCGTGACACCTCCCTGGGGAGCCTGTTCCAGTGTCCAGCACCCTCTGGGTGAAGAACCTTTTCCTCATGTCCAACCTGACCCTCCCCTGGCACATCTTCCTGCCATTCCCTCGGGTTCTGTCATTGGTCGCTAAAGAGAAGAGTTTGGTGCCTGCTCCTCCTCCTCCCCTTGTGAGGAAGCTCTAACTGCACTGAGCTCTCCCCTCATCCACCATGGCGGCAGCCTCGCCGGCAAACTCCAGAGCCAGCTGCTCCTATCGCGGCCGGCGAGTCTGTTCGCAGTATCTCACGGCAGCACATGACGAACAGCTTGCTTCCCTCGGCCTGGAAGCGAGCAGAAAACCCGTGCTGGCGCTGGCCCAAGACAGAAGCGATGGGAATCCTCCTCGACAGCGTGACAGCGAACGCTCGTTTCAAGCGGGGCCGGCACTGGGAGGCTCTCGCCCGACGATCCCGTGGCAAAGCTCATTCTTGTTGCTGGAAGAACTCGCCTTGGGCTGCAAGGTTTCCTGCGTCTGTGTGACTAAGAGGGCTGGAAAGCACCTCTGGTGCATGCCAGGGTGCTGGAAACGGGGCTGCCAGCAAAATAAACGTGTCGGTGCGTGTCTGCTGTACTTTGAGGAGGTGGGTAGCACCTAGTGGAGGTGGGCAAAGGGGCTCTCCTCAATTTCCTTAGAGGGCTGAAGGTGAAGCTGCTTTAGCAGGTGGGTTGGGCTGGATGATCTCCAGAGGTCCCTACCAACCCCAGCCATTCTGTGAATCTGTCACAAATGCGTCCAAGGTATGGTTGGACACGTCTCATACAGGTGGAAAGTGCTCCTCAAGGTTTGCCAGGTCCTTGTACCCCCACGGACGAAGCCTCCTCTCCTGGGATGCTCAGCCTTACCAAATTCAAGTTGTGCCAAGCGAACATGAGCCAGTAGAGCCAACAAGAGCAAAATCCATACACCCCTTCCTCTTGCGCAGCCTCTCGGCTCGGTCTTGCCAGGGGTGAAGTGGCCACAGGGGTGGAGAAGTCCATGGGGCAGGAATTCGGATCAGCTTGACCTTTCTCTGTAGAGGAACCGTGTGGCAAGCGGCCCACATTTCGCAAGTGGGGTTTTCCCATCAGGCTCTCCAGCTGCTATAAATAACAGGAAACGTTTTGTCATTTTCTGCTCTGGAGAAGGTCAGGAGCTGGATTCTGTGGTCTTTGGAGCTTTAATGAGGTTGGAGATTTATGCGGTGTACCCAGAAGTCCCCCAGGGCAGCCTGCCTGGGGCTGTCTGGTTCCTTGGGTGGAGAAGTCTTGAATGCTGGCCTTTGACAAAGTTACCTTAGCCACCCTTTATGAGATGTCAGGTCCTGCTAAATCTTTCATGTGCTCTTCATCTCCAAGACCAGATGTTAACTCTTGGATTGCTGCAGAGCCTGTGCATGAGAGGTTTGAATCATCCTCCATCCACAGTAAGAAAAGCTTCTACCATGGATCCCAGGATGGACACGGGGACACCAGCCGCTGGTCTCGTGAGCTCACTGGGAGCTCATCTTGCAGCTTCCCTGACTCATCAGCACTTGGTGTTTTACTCATCGTGGGCGAATTCCCAAAATTTTCACTTTTGCGCCTCCATCAAGGAAGCTGGTCCTTCCTGAATCTGCCCTGGGATTGATGGACCAGCCATTTGACTCCTGGGTGGTTGGTCTGTGATGGCCAGACCATTGCACTTGCCACAGGGACACAAAGAGTCCCCAACAAATGGTAGAAGACTCTAAGCAGCCCTCAGTGCAAACTGATTTTCTAGCTTTTATTCACATTAGAGTATTCGCCTTGCAGTATCCCCTCAAACCAATACTCAGTCAAGCTCTACTCTAGGTGTATCCGCTTTAGCAGGCGGGTTGGACTAGATGGTCTCCAGAGGTCCCTTCCAACCCCAACCATTCTGTGATTCTGTGAAGCTCCCCATGCAGTGCTCCACCATTATCGGGATGTGCTCCTTGTGCCTGTCTCCTTCAGCCTGTAGGATCCTACAAAAGCTCTGGTTCTTCAAGGTTGTCATCTTCCATCCTTGTAGCTAGGACTTTGGTTGGCACCATGGTGCCAAGGCGTGTTTGGAAGGGTCCTAAAGTGTAAGAATAGTCTCATGAGAAACAGATCAAAAGAATCAATTTCCAGGGCAATGGATGTACGCACACCAATGCTGGGGGTTATCCTACCACATCTTTTAAATTAGGGACGTGACTGTACCATAAGGGATGGGCAGATACCTCCAGAAGTTGGTTTGCTCCACAGACGTAGCAACTGCCCTTTCTCTATCTGTTAATTAAAGAGGGAATGAAGTGCAAAGCCTGAAGGGTGCTTGGCTGGGTCTACCTGTCACGGAAGAAAGTCACACATGTATTCTCTAGCTGGTGCCAGTGTTGGGTCTCCATTGCGGTCATATTATTACGTTGTGCATCTCCTCATGGTTTACCTGGCTTGTGCTTGTGGCAGGATGGAAACCCAAAAAGTGAGCAGGACAATCCGGTCTCAAGAGTTTGCTCAGACATCTCGACAGCTTCCCTGGGTCATGGAGAGCTGCAAGCGTCAGGTCTGTGCCCGCCTGTCACCCCATGAGCCGGGCAGGGAGGAGGCAAAGCCGCTTTCTGCCACCTCTCCCATTTCCCCAGCAGATGCAGGAATGCTTTGATGTCCTCTCCCTCGGCCCCAAGCGCTGGGATTAACCACCAGTCAGACCCCTCCGCCACCTCCAAATAAATCTCCTAAATTCAGGCAAGCCCCGCACAGCGGGATGCCGGCGTCCCCCTCTTGCAGAGTGAGACTTAAAAATAGTTTCTCCCCTTGCACCTGCTTCATCTGAAGCCAAGACTGTGTTTTATTTTTACAGCCTAGATTTCCTGATGGTCGACTCCTCTCCTGGAGCGTAGACGACAGGGACATGAAGAAAAATTACCTGTTTCAGCAGTGCAGAGAAGGTGGGCAGCGTGGAAAGTGCTCACGTACACATGGGTTGGAAGGAAGCAGTCCCACCCTAACTTCTCCGTCTGTAACCTCATGCCTTCAAACCAAGGCAAAAATGCAGCTCCAGAGACGGTCTTTAGGAAAAATACAGAATCACAGAATCGACTGAGTTGGAAAAGACCTCAGAGACCATCAAGTCCAACCCTTGGTCCAACGCCAGTCCAGTGACTAGATCATGGCACTAAGTGCCATGGCCAATCTCAGCTGAAAAACCTCCAGGGCCAGTGAGTCCAGCACCTCCCTGGGCAGCCATTCCAATGCCTGACCACTCTCTCTGCACAGAATTGCTTTCTCATAGCCAGCCTCAATTTCCCCTGGCAGAGTTGAAGCCCATGGCCCCTTGTCCTATTGCTGATGCCTGGGAGAAGAGACCAATCCCCACCTGGCTACAACTGCCCTTCAGGTAGTTCTAGAGAGTGCTGAGCTCACCTCTAAGCCTCCTCTTCTCCAGACTAAACAAGCCCAGCTCCCTCAGCCTCTCCCCATAGGGCTTGTGCTCAAGTCCCTTCCCCAGTCTTGTTGCTCTTCTCTGGACCCGCTCCAGCACTTCAATCTCTTTCCTGAGCTGAGGGGCCCAGAACTGAACACAATACTCCAGGTGTGGCCTCCCCAATGCAGAGCACAGGGGAAGGATCACTGCCCTTGTCCTGCTGACCACGCTCTTTTTGATACAGGATATTTTGATCCTTTTGATACGATATTTTGACCCTTTTTGCATTTTTTTAGACATCCCTTCAAAGGATGGGATGGCTGAGAAAATTTAAAATGGAATTGCCTGTTTGTGAGAGTGCTATATCTGTCTCTAAGGGGTTTTTTGGGACTAAGTTATCATCCCCTGCGCAGATCTCTGTCTCAGCCCTGATTAAATGGTTTCAGCACAGCTGAATTATTTTTTGTGAAAGCCTGTGTGCTTACATTTCATAAGCTTATTTTAAAACACGCATATACAAGAGCAGGCTTATTTATAAGGCAGAATAGCCTGCTGTGTCCTTACCTGACTTAAGTGTCAAGGAAGCAGCTCTTTTTTACTTTTTACAAGCGCGGTTTAAAATAAAATACTGTTTTGACAGTGAATCTGCCCAGGAGGAGGTCAGGGCAAGGTCTTGTTTTCTGACTGTAAAAAGCTATTTTGCTTGTTTATGGAGCTTCCTCTTGCCAGCCGTCATTTTAGGTTAATCTGTTAATGACAGCTATAGGTAAAAATAATCTTAATTTCTATTCCCCAGAGTCCTGGTGAGCCTGCATTGCCAAAATCCCAAAGTAGCCAGAATTCCCAGTAAACAGCATTTGGGAACTTTCCATAAGTAAAGCAGGATTTGTTGGGTGACTCAACAAGATTTCTGGCTTCAAATCCCCCAGGGAAATACATAAGAAAGCCTTTTTGGGGGGTTCTTGGCATTTTCTGCTACTACCAGGAGGAGGGTTTTTATTCTTTATTCCTTGTTTTAACCATATGAACTGACAACGCACCAACCCGGTGGTGGGAAGGTGAGGAGCACCTTGTAGTGGTGAAGAAAGGCTGCAGGTGGATGTTGAAGTATGGGGTGTTGTAAAATATAGAATCATAGAATAGTTTGGGTTGAAGGGACCTTCAAAGCTCACCCAGTGCCACCCCTGCCATGAGCAGGGACATCTTCACCAGCTCAGGTTGCTCAGAGCCCTGTCCAGCCTGGCCTGGGATGTCTCCAGAGATGGGGCATCCACCACCTCTCTGGCCAACCTGGGCCTGTATTTTACCATCCTCAGTGTCAAAAATTTCTTCCTTAATGGACCTTAATGACAGGACAGGGAAGGGGAGGAGAACCTCAAGGAGCTGCTAATTTACACAAAAGCAGAGTGAAGTTTTGACTATGGGACATACAATTCATCTTGCAGAAGCGAGGAAAAGCCCAAATATGTATTTATGCTTATGCTTGGACATATTTTTCTGCTTCTAGCAAGCTTCCATGAAGCACCTTGGACTGGTGGGTATCAAGATGAAGACCTAGGAGGTAGAGCGGTGAGCAGATGCTATTTACACTCAGGAAAGAGAAGAAGACATGGTGTGAGGAATGGTTTTCCATCCAGCAGAGCTGTAAACCAAAGCCCTGACCAGTGGTGGTTATTTAAAGACTCCCTCCTGCGATGGGAAGGTGCTTGGCCTACGTTCAGGCTGGGCGACTGCTCTCTGCAAAGCCAAATAAACAGCAGTCACTTGAACTTTCCACCTTGTGGGCTCGGCCGGATGCCTCATCCTGGGCCACGACCGAGCGTCTCGCCTCGGATGGGCTTTGCGGACAAACCTCTGTGGAGGATTTGGGGTGATGACCACGTTTTGGGGTTGAGGGCTGCTTTTCCCATCATGCGAGGGACCTCAAGGGAGCATTTTGGTGCTGCTTGGAGCTGAGAGGAAACATCTGGGAAGGGAGGTCTGTGTCTCCAGGATGGGCTGGGATGCCCTATGTGTGGGTTCGTGTCCTCTGGTGACCTTGGGCAGGGCAGAGAGAGAGGAAATTATATCCTTTAATGCTAGATGTGTGCTTTAGAAGCTAAATTTCCAGAGAGGAGTACAATCCAAGTAGCCGGGACCAAGAGCCTCGTCTGTCCATCAAGACATGTTGGGGACACGTGAGCGTGGTGACCATCTCATCTGCAGGGTGTCCATGAAGGCATCAGTGGTGAGATGCCCATGGTGATGCTTCCAACACTTTGGGAGGTTGGAGGTGGTCTCGCCTGTATGTATTTTGATGCTTTTACCGGGTTGTATTTAAGTGGTGCTCGTCTCTCCCCACTTTTGACCTTTCCCTGGCAACCTGAGATGTTTCAGCAACTCACATGAACCCTGTGATGGATGCTCCTTCCTCCCATCCAGCGACAGCCCCTCAAGCCTGGGAACTTTTGCAAGACTTGGCAGCGGGGCTTTTGCAGGAGTATTTCACACAGGACCCAAAAATATTGCTGTCGGTGCAGCGTCGGTCAGCCTGAACGCAGGGTCAGGTCCCTAAGAAATCAGACTGTTGACGAACAAGCTTGAGCGCATTCAAATGTTTCGTCTGATTTTCTTGGACTGCAAAGCTTCCGAGAGAGCCAAAGAGTTGGCTTCTCTTCTTATTGACTTTGCAGAGCAGAAATACAGCTGGGTTCAGTGAAATAAAGAAGCTCGAATTCTTGTATCGGTGTAACAGAGGAGAAAAGGCTCAATTTGGAAAAGCTCAAAGAAGATAGAAGTAAAAAGTCCAAAGTGGTGTGCCCTGGCTCTGCTGCTTGTGCTCAGCATCAAGGATGATCGCGCAGGTGTGGAATAGCCCACAAGGACCAAAACCCTTGCTTGACATCCCTATGAATTTCTAGCAAAGGAGCAAATCCAGCATTTCTCCCGATCAAGATCAACAAGGGGGGTCCACGTGGGCATTGGGGAGCGCAGATACAAGCCATGCCAATGCACACCAGTGCTGAGCTGGGACGAGAGCACAGGAGACGTCGGACAGGAGCGGAGCATCGCTTTAAACTGCAAATGAACTCTGAAATGACAGTGAGCTTGAAGCAAACCCACGTTTCAGGCCATGAATCAGCCCTGGAAAGTAAAAGACGAAACTTTCCAACTTCAGTTCAAGTTATGAACTTATAAACTCCCAATTATCTGATTTAATGGATGCAAGCCAGAGACAAACATTTTTTTGAGGCGAGTGTGTAGGACAGCTTCCTGAAAATGAACTCATTGAAAAAGGCACGGTTTGGAGACCAAAAGTTTCACTTAAAGTCTGGTATTATAAAGCTGGATTCATCCCACATGAACATGTCTTGTGGATCCCTCAGCTGCTCTTGAGCATCCTCTGTCTCATTGACCTTTGCTAAAACATAAGGTCTCGATAACTCACTTCCAAAAATCAAAGTTGAAAAAAATAGCGCATTTTAAGCCCGTCTGAATGATGGCAAACATGCAATACATTTTGCACAGGACAGCCACGTAAGCTTACTCCTTTCCCCGAGTTAACAAGGCGGCAGCTGGAGTGTCCCAAACGTGGGTGCAGATTTTGCCAGCCAGTCTTATTACTGCAGAATTTGGGGGGGAGACTGTTGCAGAATAAGGCTATTTTCCCCTGTATCCCTTTAAAACACTGATTTCTTTCCTGTATTACTTTAAAAATCACTGTCTTCAGGCATTACAAAAAATCAGAATATATGCCTGAAGTGTTGCTAGGGTTAAAATGGTATCGTACCACACAACTGAGCAGCAGTTCCTCCAGTGAGCTGCTAAAATTATCATCTGCTAAAGTTAGCAGAGATTTCACCAAGCTCTTGTTTGTTTTGTTGAAATGAATGGGTCAAGGACCAGGGTTTTATCGGTGCCCTGGCATCAAAGGGATTGCACCTATAGTTCCAGCTGCTGGGAATTCTCCTGGTCCTTGGGGCTGTGGTCACAATCCGGGGGATGTCCAGGACGAGCTGCTGGTGAGGAGGTGGTGATGCTGGTACCCATGATGATGCTCCTGTCCAACTCCTGCCTGCAGTTGTGCTGGTAAAGTGTGCGAGCTCAGAGTTAATCCTTGACATTAACCAAAATCTCGTATTCTTACCCCAGCGGAAGATTCATGTGCTGTACTGGTCACTTGGGAGTAGATTTGGGGCAGGTCCTCCTTTGCGGTCGAGTTAGATAAAGGCTTCATGGGTTCATCCATCCAAATCCAGCTCACCACGGTTCTATAGGCTCGTGGAGGTTCAGCTGGAGAGTCTGTGCATCCAGCTTCACAGGAGAGGTCAGTCGGTCTTTCCAGTCCCCAAAGTCCTTCAGATGCCACCATCAGCTGGAGCTCAGGGGAAGTCCTGCTGTGTTTCTAGTAAATGCCAGCCCAGGGCCAGCTAATGATGGTGGAGAGGATGTTCTCCATCTGTTTGACAAACGTAGATGTGGGAACGAGGTGGGAAGTGTTTTATCGACCAGCTGATAAAAGAAAATTGACAGGGGAAATTCCCTCCTGGGAATGTGCAGCGGGGGAGTTTCGCACCGTAGCTCGGCGTTTAATTACAGCGTTCATTTAGCAGCCCTTGGCTGCCTGTCCCTGTCCATGTGCCATCCCAGTACAGCTGCCTGTTTGCAGGGAGATGGGGTGGGAGTGGATCTAGATGAAAATCAACCTTTTTTTAAGTTATATATAACTCCCCCCAAAGATGGGATCAGTTCCTGGGTGCCTTCTCCAAAGTAGCCATTGACATCTCAATGTCCTTGGGCTGAAAGGACTGAGCCCAAGCCAGGGACGGTGGCTGGAGGGGACATGCTTGGGGACATCTCTCTGCTCCCTCAGGCTGAACAGCGGTGGGACAGCCCATCCCTGGGCTGGTTTTGCCGTCAGTTGTCATGTGCAATGCCAAATTTAAATTATTTGTAAAATGGCAAAGCATCCTTTGTGCTGGCTGCTGTGTGTACTCTGTGCACCGCTCCTGTAGGGTGCTGTAGCGTGTTTTTTTCCTGTAGTTAAAATAGTACAAATTTCAGCGTGGAGCCAGGTATATTAATAGGAATGCCCTCATTTAGCTGCTTCTCCATACAGCAGGAGCTTATAATGGGGGAATTGATCCACCATTGAGTCAGCGCTGGGTGTTTCTGCAGTTCTGCAAGGTCTCTGCCGATTTTCCTCGATGCTGCGTTTTCTGTTTGCTGCAGCCCGGCTCTTTAGGAGCAGCATGAAAAAGGAGATGGAGAAAATCCCTCCCCAGGGTGCAGCTGTGACGGTCGGGGTTGGGAATGGCTGACTGCCTCCCTCCCAGGCTGAAACCAGCTCGTGTGCCCCTGGGAGCGGGGAGGCTGGGACCACCCTGGCCTCCTCTGGCCGCATCTCAAAGCAAGAATTTAACCCAGTCAGCCGAGTCATTCCTGACAACCTCTGTTTCCAGCAGACCAGGAACACACAACATAGGTCCCACGGCTCTCCTATAGAGCCTTTATGTGTCCCTCATATGTGTGGACAGACTTTTTGGCAGGGCCTGTTGTGATAGGACAAGACAAGGGGTGATGGTTTTAAACTAAATGAGGGGAGATTCAGGATGGACATGAGGAAGAAATTTTTTACACTGAGGGTGGTGAGAGCCTGGCCCAGGTTGCCCAGAGAGGTGACCATGAGCCAGCACTGTGCCCTTGTGGCCAGGAAGGCCAATGGCATCCTGGGGTGTATTAGAAGGGGGGTGGTCAGTAGGTCAGAGAGGTTCTCCTTCCCCTCTACTCTGCCCTGGTGAGACCACATCTGGAATATTGTGTCCAATTCTGGGCCTCTCAGTTCAAGAAGGACAGGGAACTGCTGGAGAGGGTCCAGCGTAGGGCAACAAAGATGATTAAGGGAGTGGAGCATCTCCCATGTGAGGAAAAGCTGAGGGAGCTGTGTCTCTTTAGTTTGGAGAAGAGGAGACTGAGGGGTGACCTTATTAATGTTTATAAATATATAAAGGGTGAGTGCCACGAGGATGGAGCCAGGCTCTTCTCGGTGGCAAACAATGACAGGACAAGGGGTAATGGGATCAAGCTGGAACACAAGAGGTTCCACTTAAATTTGAGAAAAAACTTCTTCTCAGTGAGGGTGACAGAGCCTGGAACAGGCTGCCCAGGGAGGTTGTGGAGTCTCCTTCGCTGGAGACATTCAAGACCCACCTGGACATGTTCCTGTGTGACCTCACCTAGGCGTTCCTGCTCCAGCAGGGGGATTGGACTAGATGATCTTTTGAGGTCCCTTCCAATCCCAAACATACTGTGATACTGTGATACTGTGGTGGATGAACCATCCCTGGAGACATCCCAGGCCAGGCTGGACGGGGCTCTGAGCAACCTGAGCTGGTGAAGATGTCCCTGCTCATGGCAGGGGTGGCACTGGATGA
This sequence comes from Nesoenas mayeri, assembly GCF_963082525.1. Classification (NCBI taxonomy): domain Eukaryota; kingdom Metazoa; phylum Chordata; class Aves; order Columbiformes; family Columbidae; genus Nesoenas; species Nesoenas mayeri. The sequence goes on from NC_137543.1 coordinate 5,301,455, forward strand.
GCTTTGAAGGTCCCTTCCAACCCAAACTATTCTATGATTCTGTGATTAGCACCCAGTGCCACTGAGCAAGGAGTCCAGGTAAGGGATCGGTGGTACCTGGTGAGCGCAGTGGGACTGGAGGGGACAAAGAATGGTGGTGGGGCAGACATCCAGGCACAGTCCTATTTTGCTTGTGCCCCATGCAGCTGGTGATGCTGAAGGAATGCTGCCCTGTGCTCTTGCTGCTGGCAGCGATGCCCCATGGCAAGGCAAGGCTGGTCCCACCGGCTTTGCAGAGCTTGGTCTCCAGGAGCTTCCAGTGGGATGGGTGCCAGAGCCCTGGAACAGGCTGCTCTGAAGACATTCAAACCCCTCTGGACACATTGCTGTGTGATCTGCTCTGGTGAACCTGCTTTAGCAGGTGGGTCGGACTGGATGATCTCCAGAGGTCCCTTCCAACCCCAGTTCTGTGGTTGGACCGTCACCGGGATGAGGCTCCCTGGGTTTGCTTCTCCCTCAGGTTTTGTACGAAGAGCCTTTCCCCTGCAAAGCAGCTTTGGCTTTTTGTTTGTTATTAGGGTTACTTTTTAATTCACCTCCTTTGCCTTTCCTCCCACTGAGAGGCAGAGCCTTGTGCACCTCCAAAAACATTTACTATTATCAATAGCTGCCTGTTGGCTTCATCATAAATGCTGAATATGGGGTTGCAGCTTGATTTATCAAGGGAAACTCATTTGCTTGCAGCTTGCTTAGAGCCTGCTCCAGCACAGCAAGGGTGGCCAGGAAATGCCACCCACGCCGGGGTGTCAAAACGCCTCTGAAACCATCTGGGAGCGGAGCAGAGCGGAGCAGCTTGCGTGTCTCCAGGCCATTAAAGCTTACCCCTGGGGCTGGGGAGGATGTGCAAAGCAGGGATGAAACCGTCGCGTCCTGCCTGTCCCATCCCTGCTGGATCCGGCCGTAGGAGCTGGGGAAGTTTTCCTGCCGAGCAGGCTGGGGAGGCTTCACATCTCAGCCTTTATTTAATTTTCAAGTGATAAAAGCGTCGCTTCCCTGCCCGGCGCGTCTGAGCAGCCAGCGCATTCAAACGCTTCCCTTTCTGTAGGGAATTTGCATTTCTCTAAAGGCAACACTGGTTTTATGCAAATACCCTGATGAAAGAAAGTCAAAGCCCAAGTGTGCTCATGAGTAAGCGTCGAGCAGTCAGACACTCTTGCAAACCTGTCGGTGTTTTGGGGAGGAGAAGCACAGCGTTGCTGTCTGCGGGTTCCACTGACCCAAAAAGCGCCATGCAATGACTAGTTCACCTCCACGTTGTCCAGAAAGGTGCTTTGGGGTTGCAATATCCGGCTGTTTTATTTGTTTTTCCTGGGTGTACCATTCAAGTGGGACGTGGCATTGCCGCTTGTTGCGGTGTTCACATGATGCTTGGCAGCGGCATGTGATAGGATTCTTGCCTGTAAACCTTTAATCTCATTTTTTCTTCTCTTTCTGCCATTCCCCTGAGGACACGCTCCTTCTCCTTCAGTACTCTCCATCGTGGCCAGTTGAATTTTGCTGCACAACCTCCTTGTTTTCCTTGCCAGGATGGGGAGAGAACCGTGTAGCAGCGTCTCTGACATCTCCTATTTGGAGCAGTTTTTTGCTCATGCAAATTGTTGCAGTTTCTCTTTCTGAGACATTTAGAGTGTTTGCTGCTGGCTTCTAGAAAGCTGCTGCTAGAAATCCCTCCTGTGAATAAGAGGCATATGATTAGATGTCTATTCATCTCATGTATTCAAAAGACAGTTCATTTAAGGGACAAGAAGCACCAGGATCTCTATAGTTTGCCATCAGTTCCTTTTTTAGCCAGTTTTGCCTCAAACAGTGGCCGGGAGCAGCCTTGGCGTGCCAGAGCGTCACTGCGTTGCAAGTGAGGATGTGGTTTAAAACATGCTCATCTATAGTGCTGGTAACCTGTTTTCTGCTTATGGTTCATAGCCTGGAGGGAAACCAGCCTGACTGTAACGAAGGAACCCATTTTTGCAGCCTGAGACCATGTCCTAAGCTGCAGCGTTGTACAACTCCGGTCTAAGGAGTTTTCACCCCATTTCCCTGATGCTCAGAGAGTTCTGTTCCAGCAAGGTTTTTCAATCCCTTGGTTAATCTCAAATCCAGTTTGGACCCCACTCGGTGAAGAGGCAAACTGGGAGCTGGTGGAAGCCAACATGAAGAACCCAGGGGAAGGTCCATGGTGCCACCTGGCCACCCTGGCCTTCAGGCAGTCATAGAATCAGAGAATGGTGTAGAATGGAAAGGACCTTTAAAGACCATCTAGTTCAACTCCTTTGCTCTGAGGAGAAACATCTTTCACTAGATCAGGTTGCTCAGAACCCTGTCCAGCCCGAGCTGGAGCAGGAATGGGGCTTCCACAGCTTCTCTGGGCAACCTTGTTCCAGTGTCTCACCACTCTCTTCATAACAAATTTCTTCCTTATGTCTAAACATACCTTCTTTCAATTTAAAACCATTGCTTCTTGTTCTACAGGCCCTGGTAAAAAGTCTTTCTACAGGCTCCCTTTATATAATGAAAGGCTGCAATAAGGTCTCTCCGGAGCCTTCTGTTCTCCAGGCTGAACAAGCCCAACTCTCTCAACCTGTCTGATCAGCCCTCGGATCATTTTTGTGGCCACTCTGGACCCTCTCTAGCAGGTCCGTGGGTTTTTATTGTACTGGGAACCCCACAGTACTCCAGGTGGGGTCTCATGAGAGCAGAGTAGATGACCTGCTCCTTTTGATGTAGCCCAGGGTACGGTTGGCTTTCTGGGCTACAAGCATATGTTGCTGGGTCAGGTCCCATTTTTCATCCCACACTACCCCCAAGTCTTTCTCCACAGGGCTGCTCTCAGTCCATTCGTGATACCGTGATACCTTCAAGCTTATCAGCTGCACCACTGAGTTTGTTGTCATCTGCAAATTTCCTGAGGGTGCACTTGATCCCACTATCTGTGTCATTAATAAAGACATTGAAGGCCATATTGAAGTACGAGTCCCAGTATGAACCCCTGATCGACACTGCTTGTTACTGATCTCCATTTAGACGTTGAGCTATTGACTGCAGGTCTTCAGATGTGATTGCCATCCAGCCAATTCCTTATCCATCAAATAGCCCATCCATCAAACCCATTTCTCCAAGTCCCTGATGGCCACTGATTACCAAGCCAGAGGAAGAGCCACAGACACATTCTCTGCTTTTTATTTCCATGCAAGATTCACTTCCAGGGGATTTTGAGTTTCAGGAGCTCCCCAGTTTGCAGACTCTGAGCAGCCCGAGCTCTGCACTGGTTTAGTGTCCTTCCTTCAAAGCAATGCTTGTTCCTCCCTTTTCCTCCTCCCACTTTGGGCCCCCATCTCCCATATTGACAAAGTGTGAATTGGGCTGAGGACAAGGGGCAACGCTTTACACACCAGGTGGGCTCTGCACAGCGAGTGGAGGCACCGACGTCCCACCAGCAAGAACAGCTGCGACTTTCGGCATTTCATTCCCTTTGATCTTCTATTTGAAAGAAAACCACCTTTATTTGCTCTGCAAGCTCTTGCAGGCAGGGGACACCTCGGCGCCTGGTGACACAGTGTCCCTTGACACAGCTTTTGCGCAAGAGCAGCAGTGGCTCAGACCAAAGCATTTTGTCCCTGTTGCTGGTGGTGGCCGGATGCATGGGGGTAGGAGAAGGTACAAGATCAAGCCGTTCCCATAGTTGTGCATCCAAAACTGGCAGCTCAGAGGTGCCCGCCTTTGTCCTTGGAGCTTTGTCAATGTGTCGCCTTTGCAGAGCAGTGGTCCCACGGCAACCAGGGAGCTGTGCCGTGGCTTTTTGCTGGAGGTAAGGAGGTTTCTGGAAGAGGTTTGCGGGGAAAACCTTCTCAGCAGGACTGGGACTGGGTGGGATGAGCCAGGAGCTGGGTGTGCAGGGGTCTGCAGGCTGCCTGGACACCATTGGACCTTGCAGCATCCCATGCAGGAGCAGGGTGTTTTTCCATCTCCTTTTGCTTGCTCCACGACTTTTCATTATCCTGGCTGACACACATCATGTTTCCCGCAGCTTCTCTCCATATTATTAGTAGCCCTGGGTGGGGTGGCATGTATCACCTGCGTGCAGCGTCTCTATCCCATCCTGCTGGAAAGGGGACAGCCTTGGAAGGGCTGTTTCAAGACGGGGTTTCTGCTGGCTGGTGAGGACAAGGAGGAGCCATCCCAAGGTTTTCCATGCAGCACTGTCCCCATGGGCTGGTGGCCGCCTTCAAAAGTGCTTCAGTGCTCACCACGAGGGAGAGGGATGGTGGTGTTTCCACCCCCCAGCAGCCTGTCACGACAGACGTGACCCTGTCTCCATGGGGTAAAATGTGTAGATGCAATACTGGGGAGCGAGGGTGAAATGGTTTGGGAGGACAACCCCTGAGAGCCCAGGGTCTGGATGGTAGAGGAAGCTCAAGGACCCACCAACCCCATCTCAGCCTGGTGCCATTGACTCGGAAGAGCTGTCCTTATTCAGAGCTTGGCTTCTCTGGTCAATGCTGCCTATAGCTTGATGCCACCAGAGACAACCTTTCCATGGGAGCAGTGGAACAGGCTGCTCAGGGAAGTGGTGGAGTCACCATCCCTGTAGGTGTTTAAAAGGCACATAGACAAGGTTCTTATGGACATGGTTCAGTGCTAGAGTTAGGTTATGGTTGAACTCTATGATCTTGAGGGTCTTTTCCAACCAAAATGATTCTATGAGGCTCATTGCAGGCAGAGCATTTTTTCTTGTCTTCCCTGTTGCCATCCCCAGCATGTCATGGAGCACTATTTCAACACCATCTACAGGTCGATATCCACCTGTTGGGTAGATTGAGTCCCCTGGAGCCCCCTTCTTCGTCAACAAATGTCCCATCAAAGCCACTGCGGCCACTTGGCGCTGGACGTTGTGCAAGACACGCTGATGACACAAAAAGGGCTGCCGGTGGCCTTTGGTCAGGGCTGTCGTTGGCTTGATGAGGAGGTAGGACCAGGTGACATAGGGACATCTTTGCATCAGGTGGCCACCACTGAGCAGGGACATGCCAAATAGCAAAGTTCAGGTCCAGTAGAAAATGGGACGGTTGAAGGCCAGGGGCCAAAACACCAGTGACTGGGGCAGTAGAAAAACTAAACGTGGGCTGCACCTCTCCCAAAAGTAGCATCTCCAACATGGGCTCAAGCTCTGCTTTGAAGGAGAGGTCATGACAACCCCTCTGTGCCCTTCCCGGACGGGTCCTGGTGGTTACCCCATAAGAGGCATCACTCTCCCTCCCATGTTTTGCCATTCAGGCACTTGCCACAAGTATTAAATTCACTCAAAATGCTTCGAGAAACCACAAGAAAAGACAAACAGATGTTCAGCCACACTGGAGATTTGGGGTGGGAGCAGCATGTGGTGGTGGCAGTTCTCTTGTTGGGGGGACCACTGGGTTTGACTCACCCCCTACGTGTGTTTTGGGGCAAGGATGCTACTTGGGGATATATTTCTTTCCAAGGATGCTCTTGGGCAGGGAGAAGCCTGGAAATGCCCCATCAGAGGCAGAACTGCTTTTTTTTTCCCTTATTCCTCTCAACAAAAGAAATCCATGAAGAATGGGGGGGAGCTGACCCCTAGTATTTGGGGTGCCTGACTTCCCTCTGCATTGAGTGCTGGAGCATGGGGAGCCCGAGCCTTTCACCCTACCCCAAAAAAGCCCCTCAAAGGCACACCCTCTGCAGATTTGCAAGGCAGCCATCCCAAACCATCCTATTACTTTTCCCTGTGGAGTTTGCCTCTTTTCCACCCCTCTCTTCTTTTTTTTTTTGCCTCCTTTCCCTTCAAATCCCAGCCAGGAAAACCCTCTGACGTTGGCGCAGATGCTGTGAGCTCCTCAGGGCTGCTGGGGGAAGGCAGCAGAGGGGATATCCCGGGTCATATAACCGAGATCTGGCTGCAAATGGGGCTGCCATCGGCTGCCCGTGATCATCTGCTGCTGGGGACGGGTGGGAAGGATGGGCAGGGGGCTGCGTTTGGCTGGGGAGGGTCTTTTTTCCCCCTAGTGCTGAATTTTTGATGCCTTGTCATGTTTTTTTTTTTCGATGAGCTTTTCCTAGCAGCTGAATGTCCTACAGTGCAAAGAAGTTCCAAATTCAGGCTGCTTGGGAGGGGTTGCATGTGGGGATAAAACCCAAAATCACAGCTAAAGGGTCCCTCGAGGGGTGGCTGGAGCATCTTGTGCTGCCCCACACGCATGTGATGGGAGACACAGCCCAAGCGCCCATGGCCACCACCGACATGGGGTCCACATTGCGTCAGGATTGAGGGCCAGCTCCAAAGCCAGAAAAACAACTCCCAAAGGGCTGTTTTAGGCACTTTCCACGCTGCGCCTCAGCCTTTCTTCAAAGAAAAAAGGTGCGAATAAAAGATACAAGAGGTTGATCATGTTTACGGGGATCTCTGGTGCATTCCCAGCTTACACAGCACTCGGACGATTCTGCTCTTTGTTATCTGTCTGGCTCGCTGCCTCATGATCCCCATTTCTTCTTCTTTCCCAGTCTCCCAAGTGCCTCCTGCTTGTGAATCTCCATGCCAACATCATGCCGGCTTGTTTCTTCACTGCCTAACCACCAAACTCCTTAAATCTGACCAGGGCTATAAAATCATGAGGCATACAGCAATTTTCTTTGAATTTACATGTGAGCCAGTGTTTACCACGCAGCAAAAATGATGTGGAGGAAGTTGCTTGAACTGGTTTCTCTTGCAGGTGCGTTTCGGTGGGCTGCCCAGAGCTCCCCATCGCTCTGCCTTTGCACCTGTGTGATTTTAACCCTTCTCGCTCTTTTGTTCCAAAAACATCCCCTGTGGCAAAAGAAGCAGAACAGAAAAATAACCCCGCAGAGGAAAAACCCCGCAGCGCATCCTCATAGGTGGTGCTGGGTACTGCTCTGTCCCTGGTGGCAGATGCCCCTCAGCCTCCCCACGGTGTTTTCCCAGGACATCCTCATCTGCTCCTTCCACCCTGCACCTGGAGCAGGATGTGCCAGTGGCCGCTTAGACCTCTGTCCCCAGACACCAGCTCCTGCGGGGTGTTTTGTTTCCGTCGCTCTCCTCCCGGATCTTTCCTGTTTCCTTCCGCGCGGATGCGGCCGGAGGAAGTCTTGGTGTGTTGGCTTTCCTCTGGCTGGACCCCGGCTGCGGTCATAGGCTGAGGACGGCGCCGTGGGTCTGTGCCTCTAGGGACCTCTGCTTCCTGGTGGTGGTGCTGGTGGCAACGGTTTTACTACTAGTGGTGGCAGTGGTGATGTTGCTTGTGCTGGTGATGGTGTTGCTCATGCTGGTGGTGGTGGCAGTGTTGATGGTGATGCTGGTGGCAGCAGTGTGCTGCTTGTGCTGGTGGTCGTGGTGGCAATGGTTGTGCTGCTTGTCATGGTTGCAGTGGTGGTGCTGCTCGTTCTGGTGAATCATAGAATAGTAGAATCAGTTTGGTTGGAAGAGACCCTCAGGATAATGGAGTCCAACCATAACCTGACTCTGGCACTAAACCATGTCCCTAAGAACCTCATCTAAATGTCTTTTAAACTCCTCCAGGGATGGTGACTCCACCACTGCCCTGGGCAGCCTGTTCCAATGCCTGACAACACTTTCCATGAAGAATTTTTTCCTAATATCCAATCTAAACCCTCCCTGGCACAACTTGAGGCCATTTCCTCTGGTCTTATCACTTGTTACTTGGTAGAAGAGACCAACCCCCTCCATGCTCCAAGCTCCTTTCAGGCAGTTCAGAGATCAGAAGGTCTCCCCTCAGCTCCTGTTCTCCAGGCTGAACCTCCCAGGTCCTTCAGCTGCTCCTCATAAGACTTGTGCTCCAGACCCCTCACCAGCTTCATCTCCCTAAGTGAAGGTGGTGGCAGTGGTGGTGCTGGTGGTGCTAGTGGTGGTAGGTGTCCTCATGTGTGACCAGGCCCCATAGACCTGCTAGCTGTGGTCACACACAGAACTGGTAGATGTGCACAAAACTCCTACATGGAAATAACTGGGACTCCTCAGGAACTCGTGGTTTTCATCAAGGTGATGGAAATGCTCGTCGTGGAGGTGGGATTAGGAGCAGGATGAGGACTTTTTCAGCCATGAGGGGAAAGGGTCAGTCAGTGTCTTGCTATGTGGGCTGAAACCAGGAGAGAGGTCAAGCAAATGTAACACAGATGAGTGTGTTTTTAGATTTTTCTGAAGGTGAACTTTGAACGGGAGATGTGCTCACTCGGGAGATAGCTATATTTATATACGGGTGAGATACATATTGTTTGGGTGAGTAAGAGCCTTTGTTCTGAGTCCCGCTGCTAAAGCCCCCATGGAGCGACAGTTTGGCTCTGCAGAGCTTCCTTTTCCTTTACTGTGCACAGGAAAAGCTGAATTCACCAGCTGCGTCCTACTATCCTGAGTACCAGCAGTGTAGCTGTCAGGTCTGGCAGCTGCTCATGGGTTGAGCCAAGACCTGTCATTGGCCCCAGCAAGGAAGACCTGGCCTTTATTTTGACTGGAGGTGCTGGGAGGAAGAGCAGCCCCATCCCTGATGTCGCAAAGTCCGTCCCTGGATGGCTGAGGCCAAAGGGTGCGATAATTCTACAAGGGCAAGTGTAGGGTCCTACACCTGGGGAGGAACAACCCCAGGCACCAGTACAGGTTGGGGTGGACCTGCTGGAAAGCAGCTCTGCTGAGAAGGACCTGGAACTTCTGGTGGATAACAGGTTGACCATGAGCCAACAATGTGCCCTTGTGGCCAAGAGGCCAATGGTACCTGGGGTGCATTAGGAGGAGTGTGAGCAGCAGGTCGAGGGAGGTTGTTCCTCTCCCTCTGCTCTGCCCTGGTGAGGCACATCTGGAGTTCTGTGTCCAGTTCTGGGCTCCCCAGTTTAAGAAGGGCAAGGAATTACTGGAGGGAGTCCAGTGGCTATGAAGATGATGAGCGGTCTGGAGCAACTTTATGAGGAGAGACTGAGAGAGCTGGGTCTGTTCAGCCTGGAGAAGAGAAGCTGAGAGGGGATCTCATCAATGTTTATAAATATCTCCATGGTGGGTGTCAAGAGGATGGACCAGACTCTGTTCAGTGGTGCCCAGTGACAGGATGAGGGGCAACGGGCACAGACTGAAGCACAGGAGCTTCCATCTGAATATGAGGAGAAACTTCTTTCCTTTGAGGTGCCAGAGCCCTGGCCCAGGCTGCCCAGAGAGGTTGTGGAGTCTCCTTCTCTGGAGACATTCAAACCCACCTGGACACATTCCTGTGCAATTTACTCTGGATGGACCTGCTTTAGCAGGAAAGTTGGATCTCCAGAGGTCCCTTCTAACCCCAGCCATTCTGTGATTCTGTAATGGAGCTGCTGCATTGCAAGGGAATAATTAGGAGAATCCCATGATCCCATGTGCTTTGGGGCGCAGTCAGGGAGGTGGTGGCTCAGTGGTTCCCATCCCCCAGAGCAGGATCCTTTTTTGCCCTCTTGCCACACCAGAGTGCATTCAGACGAGCTTCCACAGTCATGGTGAAAAACATCACTGTGGCTCACATAGTGTGTGTGTTATTTGGGGGCTTCTCAAGGAAACAGCCTACCATGTTGTATTAGCCTTGTGGAAATTCAAAGGCAAATCATAGAATAGTTTGGGTTGGAAGGGGTATTCAAACTCATCTAATCCAACCCTTGCCATGGGCAGGGACATCTTCACCAGCTCAGGTTGCTCAGAGCCCCGTCCAGCCTGGCCTGGGATGTCTCCAGGGATGGTTCATCCACCACCTCTCTGGCCAACCTGGGCCAGGCTCTCACCACTCTCAGTGTCAAAAATTTCTTCCTCATGTCCAACCTGAATCTTCCCTTTTTTAGTTTAAAACCATCCCTCCCCAGCCTTGGGCATGGCGGGGGGATAGTGACAGCAGGATACCCAGCTCTGCCGGTCATCCGTGCTGGATTTCCTTCCTTGGGCTTCATCCCAATGGGTTAGAGCCTGAAAGGCCAGTGCTGAGCATCCTCATCCAGGGCTTTCTTGTTGCATCCACACATGCTTCATCCAGATCCCCTGTAGTACTCCAGTCAGAAGGATATTTATTTACTTGACAGGTTCTTAATATTAGCTGAAATACCTTTTTCTACATTTTTTCTGCCATATTTAATATGATGATCAACATCGCAGCCTGTAGAGCTGGGGATGATTTGCAATTGAATATCCATTAGGGATTTATGGGCTTTGGGGCTGAATTACTGGGATGTGCAATTGCCAAAATATTTATAATGCCTCCACTGGAGAGGAGACCTTGTGGAAATGGAGCAATCACTGTTCTCATACACAGGCTATTCCCACTGAACCTCTGTTACTGGCAGCAAGAATACCCAAAGGAATAAAATATTATATGGGAAGCAGAGCACCAATGGAGCTTGGACCGTGTGTTGGGTAATGATGGGGAGCAAGTAGATGAGGTTGATGATGTTCTTAGGGACATGGTCTAGTGCCAGTGTTACTTTAACAGTTGGACTCGGTGTTCTGAGGATTTTTTCCTACCAAAATGATTCTCTGAGTCTAAGTTACCGCTCCAAGTGTGTGATGCTGGGGTTGGTGCTCACAGCAGCTCCCAGTCCCATGAGGTTGCTCAGTGGGTGGGTTTAATCCAAGGCACTATTAAATGTAGACATGGTTTTTAGTAACACAACCCTGCGGTCCATTACAATGAGGTATGAGGTTGTTTGGGGTGGGGGAAAAGTGATATTTTGCTGCTTTTTTCCTTGTGCACTGCAAACACCTCTCACAATAGTGCATCAAGGTTGAAGGGGCGGAAGGCAAGACGTTGTTAAACACTGTGGAAGCTGAAAGAGCCAAGAACCAAAGGTGTTCAAAGGAAAAGCAGCAGGCCCTTGGGTCCTTTGCTTCAGAGAAATTGGATTTGCAAGGGGGTGATTTGGGGCAATATCAGCTTTCCAGCTCAGTGCTGTTTGACCACGAGTCACCGTCACAACCCACAGAGCTGGTTCTGTCCCATGTCCTCCCGGCTCTAGGGTAGCACTACCTGATATTTTACAGGAAAAGAGAGTCAAGAGTGATGGGATGTGATTGACAAGGGGGTTTGAGGCAACTCAGGGACAGGGACATAAGAGGGTCTGCAGAGGAGCTCAGTACCAAGATCTCTTTGAGTTTTGTCCCTTTTCCAGCTCGTAGCCCCCTCTGAGTTCCTTTCCAAAAATCCCAGCTGGAAACCCGTGGGCACAGGGATGCACAGTGCACCAAGGCAGTGCCAGGGCTTGCATATGCTGCCAATAATAAATAATCAGTGCCCTGCCAGTGGGGAAATTCACTATTTTAGCAGCCAAACTGGGCACGTTGGGGAGAGCACAGCCCCGTGTCACCCTGGTGTTTTTTCTCCTTTGCTGTTTGACTTTTTGCTATTTGATTTTTTCATTTCTGGGGACTGCTGGTGAAGCAGGAGCCAGGGAGTGGGTTGTAAATGGTGCTCAGCCATGGAGCAGCCCGGTGTGAGCACCCGGGCGCTGTGATGAGCTGGTCGGTGCTCAGCACACCTCCCTGCTCCCACTTTGTCTCATTGCGTCGGGGTAAAAACAACCCAGAGGGGAAGGTTTCTGGGTTCTGGAGCCTCAGGAGGAGAGGCGAGGGGGTGCATGCTGACCCGGCTCGGGTTACTTATGTGCTTATGGTCTATTTTGAGGCTCTGACCACATGGCGTTAAGCAGCCGCTGACCCAGGGAAGGCACCAGTTTCAAAACAAGAGTCTGGCAGATGACGACCCAGGGATGTGACGGGTTCCCTGAGCAGGGCTGGCAGCACCCTCACCTCCCCGCCCAGGCCCATCTTCTGCTGGATTTTGGCATTTCCACAGTGGGAATTGATTTTTAATTCTTCCCATCGCCATCCTTGAAGGCAAAGATGCTGTGAGGTTGGGATGCTTTATGCACAGCGATGCGCTGGCAGCGATGGGGATGCGGCTGAGCAATCAGGGGGACACATCCATCACCAGCATTGGCAAAATGCCCCTGGCCCCCTCCTCTGCTCCCCCCGCGCCACGAGAAAGCTCATTTGTGGGTGGCTTAGTTGGCCTAAGAGCATTAGAGGTGCATTTGGTGGACATGAGCTGCTCAAGCAGCACCGGGAGCATGTGGCTGATTAGGAGCAGCAGCGGCTGTTTTCGGGCAGAACGCGGCATTCAGGCTGGAAATATTCACCCTGCCACCCCATGCGTTTTGGGGACACAAAGGTGAGGTCTGAGGGGAAGGGATGGGTGCAGGGGGGGTCAGCTTATGGTGCTTAAATACACCAGCTGGGTGCTGGTGTTGGGTGGCGTGAGAGCAAACCTCCTTCCGTGTTCATGTGCTTTTCCCTTTCACTGGGGGGAGTGCGTGTTGCCCCCACTACTTCCCAGTGCCATTGCAGCTTTTCAGACAGTATTTCAGATTTTTCAGTTCTTTTTTAAAACACTGGCCCAGGTTGGCCAGAGAGGTGGTGGATGAACCATCCCTGGAGACATCCCAGGTCAGGCTGGATGGGTCTCTGAGCAACCTGAGCTGGTGAAGATGTCCCTGCTCATGGCAGGGGTGGCACTGCATGAGCTTTGAAGGTCCCATCCAACTAAAGCTATTCTGTGATTCTTTAAATACCGCCTTGCTTTCTAATCTACTGCCTTCTGCAAAGATGAGCATGATCAAGGATGCTCATGCGGGATGCTTAAGGTCATGGGGAGCTTATTTATACTTGTAAATATCTCAAGGGTGGGTGTCAAGAGGATGGACCAGACTCCTTTCAGTGGTGCATAATGACAGGATGAGGGGCAATGGGCACAGACTGAAGCATGGAAGGTTCCATCTGAACATGAGGAGAAACTTCTTGCCTTTGAGGTGCCAGAGCCTGGCCCAGGCTGCCCAGAGAGGTTGTGGAGTCTCCTTCTCTGGAGACATTCAAACCCACCTGGACACATTCCTGTGCAAACTGCTCTGCTGAACCTGCTTTAGCAGGTGGGTTGGACTGGATGATCTCCAGAGGTCCCTTCCAACCCCAACCATTCTGTGGTTCTGTGATGCTGCGGGTGCTGGTGCATTCACAGGCACCGTGTCCTCCCTACCCCACACCAGCCAGAGGCTTTTCCTCAGAGCCAGCCTGGGGAGGGAGAACACCCTCACCACCGCCTTTTCCTTTCTCTCCCCAACAGCCTCGCTCTCCGTTGGGATTTATGGAGGTGCTGAGGAGCAGCTCTGAGCCCCGCAGCCCCCGGCAGCCCGTCCCCTAAAGCAGCGCCCGCCCGCCTCGCCTCATCTCGCCCGGCATCCCGACCCTCCGACTCAACCATTCAAGGCTTCCGTGCATGGATCGCCCGAGCGAGGGACCGCTGCCCAACGCCGCCGACGCCGCCCCGTAGCCTCCCGGCCCCCCGTGCCACCCCCAAGTACTCCACATACCCCGATGGGGTAACGTGACGGGGGTCACCCTCCCGCCACCGCCACCCCCCATATGCAGAGGCCTTTCTAGAGTGCCAGGGAGCGCACGGCACCGGAGGCGGCAGCCGCTCGCCGTCGCACACACACCGAGGACGCCAACACTACAGCAAAGGGATTTTTTTTTTTTTTTTAATTATTATTATTATCATCATTAATATTATTTTGTTTTCCCTTCTGGCTTTTTCCCTGGGAGGGCTCGCGGTGTGTCAAGCAAGCCAGCACGCACCCAGGAGCTGGGATTATTTGCACAACGTCTGTATATTGAGTTCTCAATCCCGTTTTATTTTTTAAGTACAGAGGGGTTGTTGCTTCTTTTGTTTCCCCCTCCACGCCACACTTGTCTTGGATTTTTTCCCCCCCTCGCCGTCAGCACCACCTCACTCCTCCCGTCCCACCATGGCCCGGATGAACCGCCCTGCACCGGTGGAGGTCTGCTACAAAAATATGAGGTTCCTCATCACGCACAACCCCACCAACGCCACGCTCAACACCTTCTTGGAGGTAAGGAGGGGAGGCTGGAAGGGGGAGACCATGGCCCACCTACACATTTTGGGGCTAAAAGCTGGTGTCGTGATGCAACAGGTCCTGTGTGGGATGAGGCAGCAGAACATCCCCTTTGGTACCATGGTCCCCTGTGACATCCCAGGGCGATGGGTCCAATCACTCCTGGCTTTTCAGGATGGGATGTTTTGGAGGACCCCAAGTGTGGTGGAGATGGAGCAGAATTGCCTAATTTCTGTTGCATCCAGCTCCACCGGCACATCACATCAAGGGGCTTTGCAGCAATGCACAGGGATGCACACGCAGCCTACACTGCATCTCCTCAACAAGGGCTTTTCATCCCAAATATCCCAGAGTCTTTCCAATGCCTGCAGGGTGTTGGGTGACGCACAAGGAGCCAGAGGACTCGATGTTGTGTGAACCAGCAACGGTGCCTTGCCTGGGTGTTAGGAGGGGATTTAATGGATACATGTCCATGGTACAGGGTGAAAGGCTTCGATTTGCTCTTCTTATCAGTGCTTAGGGGAAAGGCATCATCCTGCAGGTTCTGTTGAGCTGGCACAAGCAGGTTGTGCTTTAAAGGAGGGATTTGGGGATGATGCTGCATTCATGGGGGGCCTGGGGCTGCGCGTGAGCCTGGCAAAGAGTTTTTGGCCTTAGACCTAAACCTCTTTGAGATCTGATGTGCTGGTACCAAAGGTGTCTTCTGAGCTCAAGGAAACCCTCCCAATGCATACCGGAAAATAAAAAGTGAGAGCTGCAAGAGGGTGATTGGGATTTGGGAATGGCCATCCTATAGCCTGCATGCTGCACACAAGGCGATGGGGACAGCACAGTGGCAAGAGGGAAAATTCGCCTTTCCTCTGGCTTCCTGGATTTTTGGCTGAGCTGTCGCGTGTGCAGGGGTTTTGCCGTGGTCTGACAAGCACACACGAGGAAGGAAGGAGGTGGATCGCAGAAGGAGACAACCTCACACAGTGCCCGGCAGGGCCGTAACGCTGGCACATAATCCAGGGGCAATCTGTGCGGCGGGCGATAAGCCGCGCTGGAAACAGCCCAAATCCCACACCCAAGCCTGCAGCACATTGGAGTGATGATGAGAGACGGCAATGAGGTCAAGAAGGAGCCCCCGAGCAATCTGCAGGATGCTGAGTGTGGTCAGCAGGGTCTGCTATGAACCCCCCAGCCATCTCTGTGCATTTCTGCAACGGGAGCTACAACCTCACAGGGCACAAATAATTTCTCTTTTTGGGGGATTAGCACCTGTGTCAGGGATGTTTCTTTGCCTGGGGTGTAAAATCTCTGCTGGTACAGCCGTCAGGGCTTAAAAATAACGGGCCACAATGGGGATAGACCTTTTAGCAGGGCCTGTTGCAGTAGGACAAGGGGTGATAGTTTTAAACTAAAAGGGGAGATTAAGGCTAAACACGAGGAAGAAATTTTTACAGTGATGGTGGTGAAACGCTGGCCCAGGTTGCCCAGAGAGGTGGTGGATGAAGCATCCCTGGAGACATCCCAGGCCAGGCTGGACGGGGCTCTGAGCAACCTGAGCTGGTGAAGATGTCCCTGCTCGTGGCAGGGGTGGCACTGGGGGAGCTTTGAAGGTCCCTTCCAACCCAAACCATTCTATGAATCTGTGATTCTATGGTGCTTGCAACTCCAAGGAGTCAAGAAGATACTGGGTAAAAATCCTACCGTGGCCACGCAGCTTTGGTGCCCTTGGATTTGACGTTTCTTTGTGCTTCCCAGTCTGTATGGACCACAGAGGAGTTTGCTCAAGGGTCCAGAGATGGGCTGCAGTTCTGTTTGAGGGTCCATAGGGGGCAGTGTGGTTGTAGCAGGGTTTGGATAAGTTGGGGTTAACTAGGCTGCCATTGGCAGGGTTTTTTCAGCCCACTCGTTCTCCTTCCCTCTCCAGGACCTGAAGAAATACGGTGCCACCACGGTTGTGCGAGTGTGCGAAGTGACCTACGACAAGACCCCCCTGGAGAAGGACGGCATCACCGTCATGGTAGGTGGGCAGCAGGGTGGGCAGAGGTGGGGGCTTAAATACCCCCATCCCTGAGGTCTGCTAAACACCTTCATTTCAGAGAAACCAAAGCGACATTGCTCTGGCGTGGGAGCAGGGTTTGAAGCCAAACTTCATCCCAGGGGGCGAGGCAGGAGAGCTCCCCGTGCTGAGCTGGGGCTGTGCTTTAAAAAAGGAAAGCGCTGCCCACGCACCCGAAACTGTGACTCACACGGTTGAGTCGGCAGCTGCCTCCCCTGCCTGTCACTCGGGCTTTAAAGCATCCAGGGGATGAGAGCGCCTCATGCCACGTGAAAGATGCTCGTGGTTCCTTTTACCCCCGACGTTATCTTGAGGGATAAGTGGTGGTTTTGCTCTTCCAGCAGCCGGCTGGTGCAGCTGTGGGGGATGAAAGGGAGCAGGCAGCGAGCAGGAGAAGGCAAGAGGGCAGAGCAGGCAGCTGCCTGCGCTGCATCTTGGCTGATAAGTAATTGGAGATGATGTCAGGCGTGATTGCCCTGCCAGGGAGCTGGGCTCCAGCTGGAAAGTGAGGCTCTGCTCATTATTTAGAAAAGGGTTTGGAAGCGCCTCATGTCTCCTGGGTGGTCCTCTGCGTGTGGGTCCTCTCTGTATAGCTCTGTCTGCATAATGTATATCCTAGAGAGAGCGCTATATCCTAGATATAGGGAGGTAGGTAGATAATAGATCCTGTGTCTCTCTAGGTACAGATCCTCCTGATGCAGCTCTCTCTAGGTATAGATGCTATGTGTCTGTAGGCTGTATATTTTAGGGAAAGACAGATGTGTCCTACATATAGAATATGTATGTAGGATATCATATCTGTATGTATCATATCATATCATATCATATCATATCATATCGCCATCCAGAGGGACCTGGACAAGCTCAAGAAGGGGGCTTATGCAAACCTCATGAGGTTGAAGAAGGGCAAGCATAAGGTCCTGCACCTGGGTCGGGGCAGCCCCCGGTATCAACCCAGGCTGGGGATGAAGGGCAGGAGAGCAGCCCTGCGGAGAAGGATATGGGGACACTGGTGGGTGAAAGGTTGGACATGAGCCAGCAATGTGAACTTGCAGCTCAGAAGCCAATTGTGTCCTGGGCTGCATCACAAGGAGCGTGGGCAGCAAGTCAGGGAGGTGATTCTGCTCCTCTGTTCCACTCTGGTGAGACCCCCCTGCAGTGCTGGTCCAGCTCTGGGGTCCTCAGCACAGGACACACATGGACCTGCTGGAGAGGAGCCAGAGGAGCCACAGAAATTACCTGAGGCTGGAACAGCTCTGCTGGGAGATCAGGCTGAGAGAGTTGGGGTGTTCAGCCTGGAGAAGAGAAGCTCCAGGGAGACTTTATTGCAGCCTTTCAGTGCTTAAAAGGGGCCAATAAGAAAAATGGGGACAGACTTTTTACCAGGGCCTTTTACCACAGGAAAAGGGGAAACACTTTTAAACTGAAAGAGGGCAGGTTGTGGATGCCCCATCATCACATTACCTTTTCAAACACTGAAGTGACTCTCAGCAGCTTCTTTCACCATCTTACACCAAGGATGAGTCCAGCAGAGCAGCCCAGTGACTCACTCCGCAAACACGAGGGTTATGGCCCCGTGTTTCCCACCACCGCAGCTCACCATGCCATGTCCCCTCCAGGTGATGCTCCCCTGCCCGTCCCTCTCTCCCACTTCTGTCCTGCCAGTGGCCACCCGCCTCCTGCCAAATATATTTTTGGAGAGAAATCCCCATTTTGGGAGAGACGTGCAGCTTCAACTGGCTGCAAGTGCCCATGGGGAGAGACCATCCTTTCCCCAAAATGCTGCAGCAATCGCAAGCAAGGAGTGGGTGTCACTTTTCCCCCTTAGCAAGTCACAGGGCTGGGGGGTGCTTAATGCAGCACCCATTTTACCCACTTCATCACCGAGCTCTGACATTGAGTCCCTACAGCTTGAAGATGAAGCTCAGAAGATGGGCCTTGTTTCTTTGTCCCTTAAGAGCCTTTCCTGAAGGATGCTGTTTAAGTGGCCCATTTGGAGGGGTCTCCAGCCCTTCAGCTCTCTCTAGGATGGTGTTTGGGCTTTCCCAGAGCATCCTTTCAGGACTTGTTCATTCACCTTCCCTTCCATGTGTTGCAGAAAGCTAGAAAGCTTGAAAGTAGCTGTGTGGAGAAGGACCTGGGAGTTCTGGTGGACAACAGGTTGACCATGAATCAATAATGTGCCCTTGTGGCCAAGAGGCCAATGGTACCTGGGGTGCATTAGGAGGAGTGTGAGCAGCAGGTCGAGGGAGGTTGTTCCTCCCCATCTGCTCTGCCCTGGTGAGGCCACATCTGGAGTTCTGGGTCCAGTTCTGGGCTCCCCAGCTTAAGAAGGGCATGGAATTACTGGAGGGAGTCCAATGGAGATCTATGAAGATGTCTATCAGTATCTCCAGGATGGGTGTCAAGAGGATAGACCAGACTCTGTTCAGTGGTGCCCAATGACAGGATGAGAGGCAGTGGGCACAGACTGAAGCACAGGAGGTTCCATCTGAACATGAGGAGAAACTTCTTGCCTTTGAGGTGCCAGAGCCTGGACCAGGCTGCCCAGAGAGGTTGTGGAGTCTCCTTCTCTGGAGACATTCCAACCCACCTGGACACATTCCTGTGTGATCTGCTCTGGTGAACCTGCTTTAGCAGGTGGATTGGACTGGATGATCTCCAGAGGTCCCTTCCAACCCCAACCATTCTGTGGTTCTGTGAAATTTGGCACCACCTCAGGCCCTGAGCTTTCAGCCATCTCTCCAAGCCACTTTTGCTCAAACTTCTTACGAAGTGGCTTTGTGCTCCCAAACTCTGTATTTAGACAGGACCTGCTGCGATGGAGGATGGGATGTTGCCATCCAAATGGGAAGAAGACAGTCAATGGCCACGGTGGTCCCAAACGCCATCACCCTGAGCAACAAACAATCCCCATGAGTTTTTCCCCAGGCCCTGAGAGTGTTTTCTCCCACCTTGCAGGATTGGCCGTTCGATGATGGAGCGCCTCCTCCCAGCAAGATAGTGGAAGATTGGCTCAACTTACTGAAGACCAAGTTCTGCGAAGACCCCGGTTGCTGCGTGGCCGTGCACTGCGTGGCTGGGCTGGGGCGGTAAGTCAGAGCCTGGCATCCCACCTGGAAAGGGGGGAGTGGGAAGACTTTGTAAACCACCCCTGCTCTCCTTCCACCTTAGAGCAGGGGTTTACATGCAGTAGAGACATTAGTGGGAATAGGCGTTGATGGGGTGGGGAGCTGTTGCCCCTAAAATTTTACTGAAAGTTTTTTAGGAGAAATTTCTTCATGGAAAGGGTTGTTGGGCATTGGAACAGGCTGCCCAGGGCAGTGATGGAGTCACCATCCCTGGAGGGGTTTAAAAGATGCATAGACAAGGTTCTTAGAGACATAGTTTAGTGCCAGTGTTAGGTTAACAGTTGGGCTTGATGATCTTGAGGATCTTTTCCAGCCAAAATAGTTCTATGATTCTATCAGCTCCTCCTTGCACTTCTCATGGCCAAATCCTGGGCACTGTGGGGGGAACCAAGGTTGCTTGGTGCTGTCCTACCCGTGTCACGTGGGGATTTTGCTTTTGCTAAGAGCTCATTGTGGAAATACTGCAAAATCACCTCCCTGGGCAGCCATTCCAATGCCTGACCACTCTCTCTGCACAGAATTGCTTTCTCATAGCCAGCCTCAATTTCCCCTGGCAGAGTTGAAGCCCATGGCCCCTTGTCCTATTGCTGATGCCTGGGAGAAGAGCCCAATCCCCACCTGGCTACAACTGCCCTTCAGGTAGTTCTAGAGAGTGCTGAGCTCACCTCTAAGCCTCCTCTTCTCCAGACTAAACAAGCCCAGCTCCCTCAGCCTCTCCCCATAGGGCTTGTGTTCAAATCCCTTCCCCAGTCTTGTTGCTCTTCTCTGGACCCGCTCCAGCACTTCAATCTCTTTCCTGAGCTGAGGGGCCCAGAACTGAACACAATACTCCAGGTGTGGGCTCATCAATGCAGAGCACAGGGGAAGGATCACTGCCCTTGTCCTGCTGACCACACTATTTTGGATACAGGATGCCTCCTGCTACAACTGGGAGCCAATGCTTTTTGACAGCTGCTGCATTTGACTGCTCCCCCCACTGCAGGTCAGGTTTTGCATGTGGATTTACATCCACTTTTCCTGTAGATTTGCCTCCAATGTCCTCATGCTCATTAGAAGAGCAGCAAACAGCTCAGGAGTTGGGCTTGATGATCCAGGAGTTGGACTCTATGAGCCTTGTGGATCCCTTCCAACTCAGGACATTCTACATAATAAACAGCTTCCAGTCCCGTCCTGAGGGTTTCTCCCCTAAAATCAGCCGCTCCTTGGGACAGCGCTTGCAGCCAAATGGCAAGAAATTACAAATGAAATGCCAGGGCTGGTGATTGCCCACAATGCCACCCATACAGCCCCACGACATGTCCCCTCTGCCCCACAATGGAGTGTCAGCCCCTGGGCCACATGGCTGGGGGGTGACCACTGCTTCTGTTGCCTTTCAGTGCTCCTGTCCTCGTCGCGCTGGCCTTGATCGAGAGCGGGATGAAGTACGAAGACGCCATCCAGTTCATCCGACAGTAAGTCGAGCAGTCTATCGGTGTTGGGGGATCTGAAACGGAGGGATCTGCTGTGCCTCTGGGTGTGTTTTGGGGCACCAGGGTTGCTTTTCTCTCATTATGGCACTGAAAAACAGGGGGGGCAGCACCAAGCACCCTGTGCCTTTGCATCAGGGCTGTGGGATGCTGGGGAGGCATCTGGGAGCATCCTTGGGGAGATTTTGGCAGGCACCCCACTTTGGGCAACCTCTCCATGTGTTTCTTCCCTTTCTCTTCATCTTCTAAGACTTGTAGGGTGGATAAGCAAGAAAAGTTGCCGGGGTTGGTGCTTCTCTCCATTCCCAGAGGATGCACACAGCTGCAGCATCCAAAATTCCTTCTTGCTCTAGGCAGGGGTGTTCAGCACCCCAACAAGGGTGGATTCAGGGTGGGGAGGTCTTCTGCCACACCACTGACTCTACTGGCTCTTCTCTGTTCCTATAGGAAGCGCAGAGGAGCCATCAACAGCAAGCAGCTGACGTACTTGGAAAAATACCGACCAAAGCAGAGACTCCGATTTAAGGACCCTCATAACCACAAGAACAAATGCTGCATCATGTAACCTCAATGACCTCTTGCCAAAATCCGTGCACACAGACACCCCGGGCACTCACGCGCATCCCACCCCTTCCACCCCCTCGGCCAGCCCCGTGCACCCCACATGTCACCCCACTGACAGGGCTGGGGTGGGGGGACATGGAGCACCACCAGGGTGTTCCAGCACCCACAGCACGGTCATACCGGATCCCCAAAAAAACGCTGCTCTCTCCAGCTAGATCCACGAGGTGTTAGCAGGCAATGAGCTCATGTGATGGTTCTTCATCGCCTTCTTCCTCCTCCTCCTCCCTTTCCCGTCTCGTTGCACTGAGAGAGATGGTGCTTGGTTTGGGGTGATGCAGGCAGGGCTGTGCCAGCTGAGAAGGGATAGGGAGCAGGAGGGCTGGAGCACCTCCAGAAAAACCCTTTCCCATCTCTTCCCTATAAATAAGGGCTGCAGCAACGGGAACGAAGGTGGGGATGGCACAGTGGCCTCCTGGGGGAGGATGGTGATGGTAGGGAGAGGTGAAGGAGGCTTGTAGCTTGGTGCTGGTCCTGTGGCCATGGGAAGGGCTGAGCTAATTCCCTCCCCAGCACCATTCCCTTTCTCCTGGCTCCTCTCCCACCTCCCCATCTCCCCGTTGCCTTGATGCCAACTGGGATGCTACAGATGGGGCTCACTGGGGGCTCCCTGCAGCAAAGGCAGAGGCACTGGGAAATTTGGGGACCATGGTGGGGCTTTGGGGCACCCAGCTTTGCCAGGGTGCAGGGGCAGCACTTGGTCCCCCAAAGTGTGGGGTACTCTTTATTTATAGCTTCCAAATTCAATGCACAGGCTGGTGGGTTCTCTCCTGCCGTGTCCCCATCACCAAGCCGTGGCACAACCCCCAGTTCTGGCTGCAGCACCCTGGGAATGCAATGTGCATCTTGGGGCACGTCCATGTCCTCCACCACTGTTTTTGCTGGCCAAGGGGCTGGGCTGCAGCTTTCCTGGGGGATTTTGGATGCTCATGGCAAGAGCACATCACCAAATTTTGCACCTGCCTTTCCCAAATCTAGAACATGGCGCCTGGCACCCCAAACCCCCCCCGGCGCATGCCCTGGTGGGGTGGACTCAGAGCTGCCCCCACGCCAGGACATTAAACATCTCTCAACTTTCTGCCTTTTGAACGTTTGCAGCAGCTGGAGCGGTGGGCACGTAGGGGGTGTGGGGGTGTTTTTTCTTTTGACAAGGATAAGAAGAAATTTGCTAATTAAAGAAAAAAAAAAACTTAAAAAAACCCACAAACCTGTTTGTCTTCTGCACGTCCTCTGAACTTTCTTTCTCCCATCCCTGCCCAGTGGAGCCGGGGAGATGACCCATGGACCCCAGACCGATCTCCAGCACTGGGTCATAGCTGGTTGCCATCCATTGTCACCAGGGCGAACATGTGGCCCAAGGGATGCTCCAGGTATCCTTTGGGCTCGCTGTTGCTCACCTCCTCAGCTGCAGAGGGTCACAGATGGTGGCACAAGGAAAGACAGTCATCCAGCATCTCATGGTCTTAGGCTACCCCACTTGAGATACCTTCAGAGCGTTGTGTTAGGTATCTCCAGAGGTTTGTGTGCCTTCCAAAACATAGTGTCCAGAGATATTTGCTTCAGAGGGTTCATCTCTTAGGATAAGTGGTGAGGAAGGCTGGTTAGACACCTTCAGTACCAGCAGAATGGCAGGGGGTGGCTTCATGCCACCACGCACAGGCAGAGGAGGAGCTCGGAGCCATTTGCAGCGCCATTCCTCCTCTCCTGATGGGAGCCAGCCCTGCTGCACAGCAGGGATGGCCATCCCATGGGATGGGCTGTGGTTCCAGGCAAAGTGGAGATCCTCCATGCGTGGCCCTGGAGCTGTCATACTGCATACCTCATGCCTGTCCAAGCCCCCACGTGATGGCATGGCCTTCAATTCCTTGAGTTTCTCCTTCCCCATTCCAGGCTGTTGATTCCTGTGCCTCATGGGGAAGGTGGCAGTGGTTGAAGGTTCTGCATTGGTTTGGGAACGGTGAGAAACAGAGTTGATAAAAAGACCTGATCCTGTATTGCAGCAGTTCTCTTGGGTGTGTTCACCATCCCCATCCTGTCCCGTTGTGTCCTCCTGCTGCTCAGACAGGTGCTGCTTCATCCCCAGGGGTGGTAGGAGGTGGCTCAGCATTGCGACGGGGACAACCCCAATCTCTGTTAGCCAGGAGACCTCATCCCATGTGCTTTCCAGTCACAACACGTTATGCCACAACTTGCAAAGAGTTCAGGATAAAGCAGTGGGAATTGTTGCTTTGTAGACTTGGAGATGTTTCTACCTTGGCAAGAAGAGAAATATTTTCCTTGCCCATGCTTGTGGGAGCATCACATTGGCAGATTGCCCAGGGCAAGGGGTCCAGGGCTTCAGCCACGATGTTTTGGAGCTGGGATCAGGATGGGGACATTAGGGCTTGAATTCAAGCCTCCTTTGGCCACAGGAACTCATCACCTCCTCCATGTAGGGTTTGATAAGTGCTCATGGAAGTGCTCGGTGCTGCACTCTGCTGAGAGTACACTCAAATCTCAGCTTGCTGGGCTTGTTTGGAGGGAACACGAGGAGTTTGCGGTGCTCCTTCACTTTATGTAGCATCAACCCAACCACCTTAAAAATAGAACTTCTAGTGTAAGAGAACTCCTTGACCTGGTACAATCCACGTGGCCAAATCCTGAGTGCCTCGGGCTGGCAGAGCAGCATCTTGATACTCTTCAGTTTTGTGAGTCACTGCAAAAAAAACAAACCCAAATCATGCTGCTTGTCCTCAATTTCTTTCTTTTTTTCTTGTTTTTATCTATATCTTTCCACTCTCTAGAATTTGCTGTCATCTCCCATGTGCTGCTCCATGGACAGGACACCTCAGCAGCCCAGGAGCTCCTGTCCTTGCATGGAGGGTTTGAACCCACTCCAAAGTTTATCTGGGTTGGACTGCCGAATATTTGGGATTTTTTTTATATAGACTTGGACTCCTCTGTCTGAGGTACCAGCTCCTTGATG
Organism: Nesoenas mayeri; assembly: GCF_963082525.1. Taxonomy (NCBI): domain Eukaryota; kingdom Metazoa; phylum Chordata; class Aves; order Columbiformes; family Columbidae; genus Nesoenas; species Nesoenas mayeri. The sequence goes on from NC_137543.1 coordinate 5,325,668, forward strand.
TTTCAACCTAGATAAGGTTATGGAAACATAATGGGCTGGGGTCATCCAACTGGGTTTGGGGTTGGGAATTTCAAAAAAGAGCCCAGTTCCATCACAAAAATCTTGGAACAGTTGGGGAAGAGGGAAGGTTGGAACCCAGTAGGCACATAGCACCAGAGCAAGGCCTAAGCAGCCAAGGGCTCATAGTTTGGGCTGGTTTGGGGGTCTCTCCTTGTACAGTAATCCTCATTTCACCTTGGATGCCAAGATGTTGAAAGGAGAGCCTTATAAATCAGATGTATTTGCTGACTCTTACTGCTCCAGTTGTCTCCATTGGGTCATAGGGAACAGACACCCCCATGGCTTTGGCTACAAACCAATCACCTCATCTGCAGAAGCAGAGGTACAAACTGTGTTTTGTACCTTCTCACCCCTATCCATCTCACTCACCGGCTCTATGGAAACCCACCATCTCTCCATAGTTTGCAGGGACACTGCTCCAAACTGGTAGAAAGAGCTTTGGAGACCCAAGAGATGGCAAAGAGAGATGCCCTAACCATCCAACCAAGAGCTTGTAGGTTTTGCCCAGGAATCAATCATGGCCGAACCTCATGTAGGGGAATAAATCTGAGCAGGAACTCATAGTTGTGTCCTCACACCCTTAGGAGGCTTTTGTGTCCCTTCTGTTCTCCATGTTTGCCAGTTGGATGGAGCGCGTGGTGGGGACAGCAGTGGGAGGAAGGCAATGAGGCCATTACATATGGCCAGCTTTTTATTGAAGAAAGGTCTGGTGATGCGTATTTAAAGACTTTACATTTTTAAATTCACATGAGGAGTCTTGCAATAAGGCTGACACTGTGGTGCTTGGGCTGAGAGCTGCAGATGAGGAGGATTATGAGTAACAGATTTCCCGAGGATGCTGAGAGTCTTGCTCGATCTACAATAGAACAAGTCGCTTTCTTCTTTCTTTCTTTTTTTTTCCTTTATTTTTAAATTTTCATTAGTTTTGTTCATTTTTCATTAGTCCCAGTGGGAAAGCACACAGGGAGATTTGTGACTTCCATGCAGTTTCTAGGATCTTATATCTCATTTGCTTCCCTCAGGCTGGGCAGGTGCAGTTCAGCGGGTGGATTTGGATGGAATTCTGGCTGGTGGAATCAAAACGTAGCTGGTTTCTCTGCTCGGGGGGGTTGTTTTGGGTTGTTTTGCTGCTGGGCTTCCCTTTAGATGCTGATCTCCCAATGAACTCTTGACTTCCCTTCTGTTCCTTTCTGTGCAACAAAGCATTGCGTATTTTCCTTTTTGACTCATCGTAGTGTGTAGATTAAGCCCAGATTACTTTTTGTTGTTGTTTTTTTTTGGTCTGAGCCATAGCTAAGTTATTATACCCAATGCTTTTTGTATCAGATGGCATCACTTTGAATATGCAGATGAGGTATAGGATCTTGACACTTTATAACCTTTTTAAAAAAAGAAACTTGTCTGTTTACTTACATCTTGTGTAAAAAGGAAAAAAAAATGTATGCCTTTTAGTAATCACTTTTTTTTTTTTTGAGTTTTATGAGAAATTATGGCAGTTTCACTCCAGCAGCGAAATAAAAAGCGTTCACTGTTTTGTACATCCCTGTGTGCTGCGGTGCTGCTAATGTGGGAGTTCATCAGATGAAGGTGACAATGGCAGAGCCGAATTCTGGCCAAGGGACAGTGGAGGGTGCATGGGGGGTGATCAGGGTCCTGCTGCCTCCCCTTGGCTGGAGACTGCAGCCCACTCCTGTCTCATCCCAAATGTGTCCTGGCCACATTCCCCACCCATTCCCTGGGAGAACTGCATCCAGTTCTGGGCTCCCCAGTTTAAGAAGGACAAGGAATTACTGGAGGGAGTCCAATGGCTACAAAGATGCTGAAGGTTCTGGAGCATCTTTATGAGGAGACACTGATAGAGCTGGGGATGTTCAGCCTGGAGAAGAGAAGCTGAGAGGGCATCTCATCAGTGTTTATCAATATCTCCAGGGTGCATGTCAAGAGGATGGACCAGACTCTGTTCAGTGGTGCCCAATGACAGGATGAGGAGCAATGGGCACAGACTGAAGCACAGGAGGTTCCATCTGAATATGAGGAGAAACTTCTTGCCTTTGAGGTGCCAGAGCCTGGAACAGGCTGCCCAGAGAGGTTGTGGAGTCTCCTTCTCTGGAGACATTCAAACCCACCCGGACACCTTCCTGTGTGATCTGCTCTGGTGAACCTGCATTAGCAGGTGGGTTGGATGGGATGATCTCCAGAAGTCCCTTCCAACCCCAGCCATTCTGGGATTCTGTTTTCCTCCTCTCATTGCATTTCTCTTTCCTGGGAACTCCCAGGACAGACAAGAGAAATGGCTGGGAAAGGGCTGGACCTACTGCATTTAGATAGAATCACAGAATCATTTTTGCTGGAAGAGACCCTCAAGATCATTGAGTCCAACCATTAGCCCAACACTGGCACTAAACCATGTCCCTAAGAACCTCATCTATGCACATTTTCAACCCCTCCAGGAACGGTGACTCCACCACTGCCCTGGGCAGCCTGTTCCAATGCCTGACAACCCTTTCCATGAAGAAATTTTTCCTAATATCCCGTCTATGATGATGGGCTACAGCCAAGTTATATAAAGTAGAGCTCAAGGCAGAGAGAATTGATTTGCCCAGTGCCAAGGCAGGTGCTAGGGGTGCACCCAGGGCTCCATGCATTCACATAAAGCCCTATTCCCCATGGGCTGCTCTTTGCCCCATCCAACATAATCACTTCACGATCCATCTCCAGCCCTTCCTTAGCAAAACATTGTGCAGATCTTCAGTAGTGATTGCCAGGCCAGGCGGCCCTCACTTCTAGCATCCCTCCAGCATAGTCACCATAGTCACAGCAGGGTCAGGAGCCAGCACTTTGCCAGAGAAAGTCCAACCAACAACAGTCCAAACAAGGTCGTATCCAGAGTAGGGTCTGGCAGCAAAGGGACCCCAGAGCTGATATGCAGCAGCAAACTTTCCTTGGCTGAGCGAACTAATTGCATTGCTCACTTACCAAAGTGCGTCATGGTTTTTAAGTACCCACTTCATCATGAAGTCGTTGGTGCAAGCAGAGCCCACACACACCCTAATCCTGTGTCTAGCATGTCTGAACCGATGCAGTTCGAGATGTTGTAAGGCTCAGAGATGCCTTTTATCCTGCATGGAAAGAGCTGACCCCATAGCAAGCCTGTAGGGTGCTATTGGACAACCTGTTCAACTGAAGGCCCTGGTTGGGTCCCCAAGATGACCATGGCTAATAAATCACAGCATGCAAGAGCCTGACCACTCGAGGCCATTTGTACAGTGGGCAGCCCTTGCACCAGAAACACACCAAATACCTGGATCGACTGTGACCAGCACGTCTGGGCTTTGGAATGAAGCAGCAGTGTGAGGAACCAGCTCCTAAATATTCATGATCCACCAGCACGAACACACCTGCCAGGGTCATCTGGGTAAAGAAGATCTTGCAGCTGGGGATCTGATGGCTGGTTCTTCCTCCCTTGCTGCTGCTTCTATTATTGACCAGTTTAAAAGCTAAATCTACTGGGTGGAGAGCAGCTGCTCAGTGACGGAGGTCTTGGGGTAGCATCTCCCAGTTGAGCAACACATGACATATAAAGACTGGGTGGACTGGTGAGCATATCAGGAGGATTAGGATAGGATAGGATAGGATAGGATAGGATAGGATAGGATAGGATAGGAGTATCAATATCAAGATACACTTTCTGCTGGCAAAGTGGACTTTTAGAGGAAGGACATGGTGTTCAAGCCCTTGAAGGACTTCTAGGAATAGGACAGATGTTCTGTTCCATCCAAAGTCAGAATGGATGGCTTCCGTAATGTATTTTTTATCCCAAACCCCACTAATGCTTTGTGGTCAGCTGTGGTCCAGCCTAGCTCTTCTCCAGGCTCAGGACCAACTGAGGAAGTTAAAACAGTGGAGACAACTGAGCTAGGCTGGACATGGGACACTCAAAGACATGGCAGATATCACAGTATTTCTGCAGTAACTGGCATATGTTATCTACGGAAAAATACCTTCCCTTGCCTGGAGGAGGATGAAGGCTGAAATTACCTGGACTCAATATTTTCTGAAGGAAAGGCCTGCTAGGAAAAGAAGTCTGATCCAGAAGACATGAGATGGGTTAATTACCCATTCTCACCATCTAGTTCCAACTTCAGACCCCTCAGTCCTGCCCTGTAGCTGAGACTCCTGGAGGAACCAGGCACTATAAGGTACCAGCCAGGCTGCTGAAGAGGTAAGCTCTTGGGAACCACCACAACTCAACAGAGCCAGCAGATCTGAGGGAGCTTGTGACCCTCTTCCAGTGAGTGAGTGTTGCCCATAGCAAAGCTCTTCCAGGGGAAAACATTCAAGCAGCTCAGCTCTGGGTTAGGGCAGGGGGGCACAGGCCAGTGGGTTGTTGCATGGGAAGCTGCTGCAAGGATCCTGCAAGGTGGGCACTGACATTTCAGCTTCTAATTCAAGAGTATGGTCAGGTTTCCTTATGCTTCCACTGCCAGAGTGATGGTTCAGTATTAGTCTTGATGATGAAAAAATTTGCAACAGGTCCTGTAAGGCCCATTTGTCCACATCTCTGTCTCAAGAATTTAAATCCAAGGACTGATTTAATTCCACAGGGCATGAGGGCTCCTAAAGACACCTACAAAGATTCCTACAAGACCCACAAAAATAGCAGATAAAGACTTACGTCGTATGTCCAGCAGAACACGGCTTAACTTTGGTTAGACACCCAAGAGTCCACCCAGAGGAGACATCGCACACATCTCACCCGTTGAAGATCTGCTCAGTGCTTCACCACTGGCACAGACCACCCATAGGGCATGAAAACAGGCTTTGTTCATGAAAACAGTTGGGTTTTTAACTCTGGCCCCCATGACCAAGGCAGGAAGGCGAAGACCAGAGGCTCCATGGAGGCTGAGGAGCAGGAGCCTGCATGAACAGGCTGGTTAGCAAGGGAAGCTGACACTAATTGTGTGAGCTCCCGAGTAATTACAAGGAGCCGGGTGGAGAAAGGGAGAGGAAACTCCCCTTGTGCTGCTGTAGGCTCAGGAAGGCTTTTTGTCAAGATGTGGGCTTGGAAGAGGAGATGGCTGCAGGTCAGATCACAGTGGGGTAGCACAGCCAGAGCTGTCCTTGGATTGTCCTAGCACTTCTTGAGTGCTCTGCAAGGCAGATCTTTATCTCCTGGAAGGCTTTGAACCACATGTCTGCAAGGGTCACTGCCCGCAGGGTTGTGCAACAAGCAACTGGGCCTTCAATCAGGTTAATTACTGCCTCGCCTCCCAACCAGGAGGGCCAGGGGGACTTCTGAACACGGTCGCGTGTGCTGAAGAAACATCTGCCCGCGCTCCTGCCCATACATGCTGTCTCCCACCTGCCTGCATTCCTCCTCACCCTCCATCACCTAAAAACGTGCACCCCATTGCAGACCAGGCCCTGACACTCTGTGCTAGGCTGTTAACGCTCCATGCACAGGTTCCTGCCCTGCCCAAGAGGAGCAATATGGAAGCCGATCTAATCGGGGTTGTCTGGAAAGATCTGAATTGGTCACTCACAGGTCCTAGGATCTTAGAATCACAGAATACTTTAGGTTGGAAGGGACTTTCCAAGCTCATCCAGTGCCACCTGTGCCATGAGCAGGGACATCTTCACCAGCTCAGGTTGCTCAGAGCCCCGTCCAGCCTGGCCTGGGATGTCTCCAGAGATGGTTCATCTACCACCTCTCTGGGCAACCTGGGCCGGGGTCTCATTACCCTCAGTGTCAAAAATTTCTTCCTTACACCTAGCCTGAATCTCCTCTTCTTTAGTTTTAAATCATTATCCCTTGTCGTGTCGCTACAGACCCTTCTAAAAAGTCTGTCACCATCTTTCTTAGCAGCCCCTTTTACATACTGCAAGGCCATAATAATGTTTCTGTGAATAATTACATAATAAGGTCTGCAGTGCCTTAGCCCTCTTCTCAGAAGAGGACATGGGTACCCATATCCCCATCACAGCCACATATTTCAGTGACTTCAGTCTTGCCAACACCAGAATTTGTGAGATCCATCCAGATCAAGGTGGGTGTCCATAGTGTAGTCTCATCCCTGGTTGACTTTCCACTCAACAGAGATCAAGGCAAGGGTCAATACTGGAGATTCAGGAGGGATTGATCTGATACTGGCATGGACAATTCTTTCAGAGCTCCACCAATGCAAAGGGTCCTCAAATGTCCAGCTCACATAGAGACATCCACACTGGAGACACCCAAAGCCCTGGGAGAAGACCCATGTCTCAGATGTTAAGATGATACCAGTGTTACTAAACCACCTCAGAAAGTCAGCTCTATGCAGAGCCATGGAGGCAAAGGTTGCCGAGTGTTCAGTGAAGTTTAGACGAGGCATGGTCCAGGCTTACGAGACTGGGTAAAAAATGTTCTGTCAGGGCCACCATTCTCCCTGTTTGCTACTTGCTGAGCCATGATGAAATGTCTCCTTGCTTGTTTTGGACTCCTGCTGGCTGCCAGAGCAAACACTGGCTCTTCTTGGGCACAGCGTGGCTCTCATCACTGCTCCTGTCATCTTGCTTGGGATCAACCCTTTTGCAACATCTCCAGCTGAGGACATTGTGTGATCAGAAAGGGTTCTACCAACTTCCCTCTGTGCCCAGGGAGATGTCCATAATAGATGTTCCATACTTGGAGACATCCCAGGCCAGGCTGGATGGGGCTCTGAGCAACCTGCTCTGGGTGAAGATGTCCCTGCTCATAGCAGGGGTTGCACTAGATGAGCTTTGAAGGTCCCTTCCAACCCAAAACATTCTATCATTCTATGCACCATCAGGTAGAGCCTGTGCAGCGATGGGAGGCTGCAGGGGTGAACATCTCACCTCTTCCCAGGACATGGGGGACCCTGTGGGTCTGGGCACGAGGCACAGGAGACTGGGAGGTGCTGCCGTGCTTGCACTGCAGTATCTGGGAACTCCTATGCTCGTAGGTATGAAAATGTAGGGCAGAGCTTGGGAAGAAAATTAAGCTGTTCGCAGTAGTTGTAGCTTAAAAGTCAAGTAGAGAATTAGGCACTGCTTGGCACGGGTACAGGAACGTGGATCGCCAAGGGTGCGTTTTGCCCTGGGAGCTTTTCCTGTGAACAGAGCAAGCAGGGGAAGGAGAAACTCTCTGCCCAGACTTACACAACTGCCCACATGGCTCAGAAAGGGGGTTCTGCAAATCACTGCTCCGTGCCCTGACGGCAGCAGGAGCTGTGCTGCCCTGCCTGAGCAGCTCATCGGGCAGCACCTCGGGGCAGAACTGGTTTTAACTGTCGGAGAGAGCAAACGTTTGAGTGGCAGGAGAGGAAAAGGCTTGCACAGAGCCTGGAAAGGGCTGAGTCACCCGCTGTTGGCGTCAGCAGCCAAGGAGAAAGCACGGCTGCCAAACAGACACCTGGAGCTTCGTCAGCGCATCCTTAATTAAAAAAATAATAATAATTTAAAAAAAAAAAAAGGAATGAAGCTCAATTGATGGTCTCTCCTGCATCCCAACGGAGAGCTACGTGTGCTGCACGGAGCCAGGGAGTTCCCTGCAAAATCAGCGGCTGTGGAAAATGCCCTTCCCTGGCTGCAGGTGCTGGTTTCTGTTGCGACATCTCCCTTGGGGCTCACGGAGCTGCATGGTTCTCCCACAGCAACTAGGCAGCCTCCGGGGACGTGTCATGGCCAAGCCAGGGCTGAGTCCAAGGACCGTGGGCGGGAGATGATTAGAGACCTGATGGCTCAGCGCTGGGAGAAGCACGACAGACGCAAGAGCTGCCTCCACCTCGCAGAGATAACTGTGAGGATGACAGCGCTGCTGACTTCAGCCAGGGACTGACTCACCTGCGCCAGGGCATCTCGTCTGGATATCAGGTGGAGACAGGGGAAGCGATGCATTTAAATGAGCTCTGAGCTTCAAGGCAAACAGCACCAGCTTGTTTTGCAGCGCTCAGGCAGTCGTGGGTGACAGAGAAGGATGGGCAGGTTTCAGGGTGCCTGGTTCAAGGCATTTGTTTTCAATGGGTGGATGCTCAGCACTCAAAACCAAGGCTGTGGTAAAGGGCTATCATGAAAATTCTCCTGGTGCTGCCAAATACCAGGGCCAAGTATATTGTGCTCTTCCTGTGTTGCAGATCTGCTAGGCTGAGACAACACAGCTTGTAATGTAGAGACACCTGTCTGTAACTACTCCAGCTGTAGCCAAGTGACACACCTGGGAAGCAAATTTCATAGAATCATAGAATAATTTGGGTTGGAAGGGACCTTGAAAGCTCATGTAGTGCAACCCCCTGCCATGAGCAGGGACATCTTCACCCAGATCAGGTTGCTCAGAGCCCCATCCAGCCTGGCCTTGGAAACAGCTGCTGACCAAGAGGGGCTGACCTGGGCTGTCCCTATGGCTGTCTGTCCTCATCCACTTCATTCCAGTAATTTTTCTTCCCCCTCAGCTTCCTCAGGAGTAATTTTGCCTTTATTTCCAGCTCACTGGTGGAGAAGGCTGCATGGCTTTGGGCCTAGGATTTTCCTCCAAAGAAATGGATCTGGTCACTAGTGATTCACCATTGATCACTGCTTTTTCAGATCTATCAGTAAGCCAGTGCTTAGGTCATTTAACATGTGTTCTACTAATGTGTGGTGCTTTTTTTCCACCACTGGAATGCCACACTGTACAAATCCGAAATTTTGCAAACATCTTGCATATACAGTTATGTTTATGAATCAACCTTACGACCTAAAAGAATGAAATCAAATTTATACAAGACCCCTTTTCCATAAAACCACATTGACTGGCATTTATTATGTTTCTATTCTTTCTGTTTTCATGAATCAAATTCTAGTTCAGACACTTATTATTAACAATCAACCTGTTATTATGAGGCTGACATCACTCCTGGATGTGACAGACCCATAAAGGCAGTTGAGCTGCTCAGCAGGCTCCTGAGGCTCAGCACCACCTTAGTACAGGTACTGGAGACCGGAAGAAGATATTGGCCCATGCATCAGAGCCTTTGCGTCTTCCAAGGAGCCAAGCTCCAGTCTTGCTTGAGTTGAGCTTGAAACAGCTGCTCCTCATCCAAGAACTGGTTTCTTTATTGCATCCTGAAGATTTTAGGAAATCTCAGTTATAAGATAGGTGTAATGGCATCATCTAAGCTCACAGGGCATCTGGCTGTGGCCTTGTAAAGTGTCTATGAAGAGGAGGTGTTTGTGTGGAGCCTGGTAGGATACCCCTGGTGAGAGCTTAACTGACCCCTCTGAGCTGTTGAAGATGTGGAGTCAGGGTGATCTGCAAAGGCCCCTCTGTGTGTGTGGTGGTGTCTGACCTCTGGATGTTAGGGATCAGGCTGGATGTGATACACAGCTGTAGGAAGCTGTCTCTGCCCTGAGAAGTTTAGGAAGCAACAGCACCATTTCTAAAACCTCAAATCCAGCAGCTGACCCACTGAGACCACAGCAGAGAACCCCACTTGACCATTTCCAGAAGGACCCTCCTGTTGCTTCATCTCAGGCTCTGCTTTGGGCTGTTTGGCATGAACCTGCCCTCATTTTATTCCACATGTGCAGCTTCCTCCACAATATGTGTCTTCTTCCACAAATTCCTGCTCCACCAAGTTCCCTGGTAGCCCCCAAAACCTCAGTGAAAAGAAAAAATGCCTCATATTTTGGACCTGAGGTCAAGACAGACCCAAAGCCCAGTTCCACCACCATCTCAGCCTGAGCTCACACGCACCCCAGCCTTCTGTTGCAGGCTGTGCTTGAGCGAAATCCTTTGCACGCTAAAAAAACAACCAGCACAAGCAGCCAGCCGCCCACCCATGCTCTCAGCCTGCCACCAGGGTAGAGAATCCCCGTCCTTAAGGACAGAGCCTTGAACAAAAGCCAGGGAAATTAAAAAACACCAAGCTTCTCCGCAGCCTGACCTTTTATTGTCTGTAAGAGGCTGCCAAACCAAACCCCGCCACGGGTGCATCCCACTCCTTGCATCTCATCCGAGATTCCTCCCCGCCCTGCCACAGCTCACACAGTCACAGCCCCAGCTGTGTCATCGGGTCTCCCCAGGAGAGAGGAAGACAATGGGGGTCTCCTCGGGGTGGAGTGGGCAGTTTACTCTGCCTCCATCCAGTGGGGGTGGTCCTGGGGAGGATGAGTTGGTGGAAGGTGGGTTCTGCAGTTCCTGGCAGGTGGGACAGCGAGCAAAGGTGGAAGAGCATCTGCAGCCTTTCAGGGTTGACCACATTGGGAAGACGGAAGGGAACATGTCAGGTTTAAATAATCTTCTCCCCTCAAGGGGCTATTTGGGACACTTTGGGGAGGAAAAAGAAGAAAAAGAAATAATAACCCCGCTGCAAATGTCTGGTGTCAGCTGCCAAAAACTCTGGGCTGCGCTTGCCCCGGCAGAGCCTGCCTCACTTTTGCTGCCCTCCACATTCCCCCACCACCCCACCCCGGCTCGGTTCACGAGCTCCTGAGGACACGAGCTGAGCTCAGGCGTCTGAGAGCCCTTCTCCTCGATGTGGTAAGCCATGCTCTCCCTGCCTGCGAGCACCCAGCCAGGGCTTGTCCACATTAGACGGAGCCGGCTGCCTCTAATTAGCAGCGGGTAATAAATCCAGGGGGGAGATGACAACGTGTCGGGATGAATCCAAGCATCGTGCCCTTTCAATTCTCTTCCTCCTGTCACACACAGCTGGGCTTGCCTGGTCCTATCGTCTCCTGTGGCAATAAGCCATCACCCCAGGCAGAGGAATTCAGTACTTGTGTGTGCAGCCCCATCTGATGGACTAAACAAATGGGGCATTTGCTTTGTGTCCTCCTATTGGGAAGCAGAGGCCATCCCGGCCTCCCTGTCCCACTGGTGGTGGAAGAAGATGCCATGGGGTCTCCTCTGTGAGACCACAGAGGGGCTCAGCTGCATCCAGCATGGACGGGCAGTGCCAAGCTGGCCTGGAACCCTACACCAAACACCCCTAAGAGGTAGGGGACATAAGCTGGAAGCAGAACAATGGCAATATGGGGTTGTATGGGGTTTCTACAAGCCCCCTCCACGACAGGAAGGGATGGTCCATGCCAACAGATTGATGCATTGGCTGAGTGGCACCTCACCCCAAAACCACAATTCCATGTTGCCACCTGTCCCACTCCCAACCCACCCCAATGTCTCCTGCTCACCATATATCCATGCCTCCCCACCAGCCTCCACTCTCCTCAGCCAGGGCAGGACCCTGCTCTCCTGAAAAGCCACCTCGGTGTGTTTCCAGCTGGGAGATCAGCTGGTGTAGGACAGGCTTCCAAACAACACCTTTCACACCTGAGGCTGCTGCAGTGGCCAGGCAGAGGTGGATGCCAGGGTTGAGGGGCTCCTGTGGGTGGAGGGGCACAGCTCCCCCCATTTTTTTTCGTGTGGTTTCAGTGACATTCTGCCAAGCACAGGGAGGGCCCCCTTCGTGCCAGGCTCCTCAGGGGCAGTGGCTGCTTTTCCCCTGCAAATCTGGAAGGAAAAAAATCTCCTCGAGGGCTCTTCAGCTCAACATCGTTTGGGTCGAAACTGCCCGGGATGATTCACATAAATCTTGTTTCTTTAGGAAAACAAGGGAAAAAATGCTGGGGTGTGGTATAAAAGAAGCTTGGTGTGCCAAGAGCATCCCTGCTGGGTTTGGAAAGCTTTCCCTGGTGGCTTGCAGTCCTGCCTTGTGATCAGAGCTTTTGGGAGACCATAAACCATCACTGGGACTGGCATGGTTTTGGGGACCGCCAGCCCCGGGGGTGATGGAGACCAGTGTCTGCTCTGCAGACCTACACGAACTGTTCTGAGCCCAGCCCTGCTGTTGGCTGGGATGGACAAGATGGGAATTCAACCCCCTCCAAGAAAAAAATGGACTCAGGACAGTTTCTCAGCTCTGCCCCCCATGAGGAAAGCATGCACCTCACTGGGGAGTTTCCTTGCAGTGTTGTACAGCCATTCTTTGGTTTATGATGCATTTCCCCTTGCACCAGGGGGAAATAAAAAGTAGAAGTGGATGTAGGAAGATGCAAGCCTTGGGTTTGGGCTCGGGCTGGGGTGGGATGCATGCTGGAGAAGGGAGGAAAGGTGGAGCCACAGGACATGGTTTCAAAGCAAGGCCGAGTTACATGTAGGAACATCTCATCTCAGATCCTTTCAGCAACTTGAGGAGGCAGAAGTCACTCTTAGTTGGAGGAGGAGTCGGCAGGTGAGGGTACAGATGCAGAGTAAGCGAAGCCCGGAGGTTTGAGGTGTAACCTCAACGCAACCACTGATCTGCTGGCCAATCAGTTCTCCTCTTTTGGAGCAGCCTGAGCCCTTTTTTAGGGGCACAATTTTGACCTGGCTGTGGTGGGGCAGCACATGGAATGGAAGGGATGGCTGGGGTGTAGGGCTGGGATGGGAAAACTGCAGGTCTAGCTGTAGTTAGCTCAACACAACCGTGCATGGTGCATCAATGCCCTCTTCAGGAACTGTGCAGGCACCATCACACCCTGCACAGAAGGGACTGTGGACCACTGGGCTTCCCCACACAAGACAGCCAGGGCATGGTCCTAAGGCAAAGCTCCCTGGACTGAAAGAGGCTGAGTTAAGAGAGCGAGGCAGAATGGACGTAATTATTGACAAAGCAGACTCATATCCCTTTCTTTCCCCACCCCTGACCTCCCTGCCAGCAAACAGTGGGGAAAATAAAAGGATAAATGGAATAAAAAAGACTGAGAGCACCTGGGAGTGAATGGCAAGTACATTGGCAAAGTTGGAAGCTCTCTTTCATGAGTTTCTTTAAAAAGAAAAATGAGGGCATAAATTGCAGGCCAATTGAATACACCAAATAATCATTGTTGAGAACTTCCATCACCCTGTGCTGTCATGAACTGTGAGAACGGTAAAACAGATCCAACCCTCAGAGAGGGAATAACAACTGTGGTTTATCCACCTCCAGCACCGCAGATCCAGCTGGATTTTCATGGGTGCCCGGACACTGAAAAATGGTCCCACCACATGGTGAGGGAGATAGATGTGAGTAAAGACCTTTGAGTTTTTGGCCTTTATCTTAATTACATAATGCAAATGCTCATGGGGTTTTTCTCTGCTTTTTCCTTTGCAAATTGAATGGCTAATAATGCCTCGTCTTTATAGGTAGCCATATGATGTGCTTGCTTATTGGGCTAATAATTACTGGGAAAAGATTAACAAACAGCAGACATTTAAATAATTGTTTGAAGTCAAGTTTTTTTGGTTAAACAAAAGAAAGGGTCGAGTGCCTTGACTGGTGCGCTAGCCATTCATTGGATCCATAAGATTTGTGTTCCCTGAGTTATTGGACTAAGTTAACAAATATTTACAGACTGAGGCACTGATTCAGCAAAGTGCTCAGCTGTGTTCTTAAATCTCCTTGGCCTCAGTGGCACTTAAATTCAACCTTGTGCAACTTGCTAAATGTGAGGACCCTGGATTTTTTTGATAACAGAGACAATGTGTCATTGCCAAAGGAAGGGTCACCAAGTCACATTGCTGGCTAGCACAAGGCCCATCATCTCTTTTGTTCTCTCTTAAATGGTGAAACAATAGCTGACTGGAGATTTTCACATGTTTTTTACTTTTTTGTCGTAATGTTTTTGATTTCTAAATAACCCACACGACAATCTTTAACCTGGATTCTGAGTTTGGAGAGTTTTTCTATTTACCTTTTTTTTTGTTTCTCACATCCACTAGATGAAAGAAAGGTTGATGAGGAACTCTGATGTCCCTTTCATGAGTGAAAATGCAGAAAGAGCCACTCAGAAAGTGGCCAGGAGGGTCCCTTCTCTGCAAAGCTAGTTCATACTTGAGGCTTATAGAGCAGCTCAGGAGATCAAACCTCCCTTATATTCAGTGTGTGCGTTTTTTTCCTTGCTCTTGCACTCCCTCTGCTGATCGAAATGATCTATTAGAACACAGAAATGCTGGTGCCAGAGATAAGCCAAGTGCAGGGAAAAACAGCCTTATAGCGAAAAATAAGCCAGCTCATTCCAGATGGAGTTTACCTGAAGTTCAGGGGGTGGAATGGAAAAAAACACACAGTGAGAAACGGAGATGTGGTAAATATAGTCCCAAAATAGGGGGCTCCTGGGAGTCCCAGCCTGAGGATGAACTTCTTCAGCTCTAGGTGAACCTGCTTTAGCAGGTGGGTTGGACTAAATGGTCTCCAGAGGTCCCTCTCAACCACAACAATTCTGTCATAGAATCATAGAATCACAGAATGCTAGGGATTGGAAGGGACCTGGAAAGCTCATCCAGTCCAATCCCCCCACCGGAGCAGGAACACCCAGATGAGGTTACACAGGAAGGTGTCCAGGTGGGTTTGAATGTCTGCAGAGAAGGAGACTCCACAACCTCCATGGGCAGCCTGGGCCAGTGCTCTGTTACCCTCACTGAGAAGAAGTTTCTTCTCAAATTTAAGTGGAACCTCCTGTGTTCCAGTTCAAACCCATTACCCCTTGTCCTACCATTGGTTGTCACCGAGAAGAGCCTGGCTCCATCCTCCTGACACTCACCATTTATATATTTGTAAACATTAATAAGGTCACCCCTCAGTCTCCTCTTCTCCAAACTAAAGAGACACAGTTCCCTCAGCCTTTCCTCACACGGGAAATGCTCCACTCCCTTCAGCATCTTGGTTGCCTTGTCATTCTTCAAAACCCCAAATTCCTCCCCATTGAAGCCACCATCTCTCGACAAGCTCAAAAATGGTGGCAGCTTCTTCAAAGGGGGTAAGAGCCTATCTACAGAGTTGTCTGAGGTAGAGCTGAGCTCTCTCCTCTTTCTAGAAGTGACCATAGCAGAAGTCATCTGATTCATGGGATAATTCAGGCTGGGAGGGACCTCAGAAGGTTTCTAGTCCAACCTCTTGCTCAAAGCACAGTCAGATTTAGCAATCAGCTCAGGTTGCTCAGGGCTTTCTTCTGTTTGGTCCCAAAAACTTCCAAGGATGCAGACCATAAAATCTGTCCCAGTGTTTGACATCTCCATGATCCAGCAAGATCTGCTTCAGTCTCTCTCTAAGACAGCACCAAGGTCTTCAGCTGGCACAGCCGAAGTTGTATCAGGCTGAGGACACTCCTGCACATCTGCCTTTGTCATCACTAAAATGAAGTCCTTCTGGGAACAGAAGAGAAGCTCAGCTTATCATCTTAGTTTTAAATTTTCAGGAAACAGGTAGGCAGTAACAAAAGCTTAATAAAATCCAAATAGAACCTTCCTAAAAAGTACCACTGATGTTTCTGATTTTTAAAAGCATGCATTAAGGGTTTCTGCAGCATAAAAAGCACAGCATTTATACAACCCAACACGACAGATCTATCAAGTTTCAATGGAAATTAATAAAGTTATTACCAATGAGAGCAGGTTAAGAAGAGGCTTGCATGTTTTCTTATCTAATTGTAAGCTTGACAACAGAGATCCATAAAAAACCGAAAGCAAATAGTGGGGTTTTCACCACCATTAATGACATAAGCCACATCTGATGTTAGCACAAGAGGAGCTCGATCCCTGTTCAAAAGGCATAGAATTCATAATTTAATTATAAGATCTATCTATTCGGTTTTTCATGTGCTTCCCTCTCAGCTCCTCAGCTGTGCACTCACACACCAAAGCAGTAGTCTCCAGAGCTGGATAACCAGGCCTTCAGTGGTTAAAGACAAGTCATTCTTTGGCCATGGCTGGTACAGTCTCACCTTAGCAGATCAGGCCCATGGGACCCATTTCCCATCGCTAATAGATTTACCATCAGCACAGAAAGGAGGAAAGGGCTTAGAGCAGTGCCAGCAGCTTTCCCGTTCAGCTTACACTTTGAGGGGCATCAGCATTTGGGGACCCTTTCCATGGCAACATCATGGAATCACAGAATCACAGAATGTCAGGGGTTGGAAGGGACCTCAAAAGCTCATCCATTCCAATCCCTCTCCAGAGCAGGAACTCCCAGATGAGGTTACACAGGAAGGTGTCCAGGCAGGTTGGAATGTCTGCAGAGAAGGAGACTCCACAACCTCCCTGGGCAGCCTGGTCCAGTGTTTCATCACCCTCACCATGAAGAAGTTTCTTCTCATATTTAAGTGGAACCTCTTGTGTTCCAGTTCAAACCCATTACCCCTTGTCCTGTTATTGATTGTCACCAAGAAGAGCCTGGCTCCATCCTCATGACATTCACCCTTTACATATTTATAAACATGGATGAGGTCACCCCTCATTCTCCTCCAAGCTCCAGAGCCCCAGCTCCCTCAGCCTTTCCTCACACGGGAGATGCTCCACTCCCTTCAGCATCTTTGTTGCCCTGCGCTGGACCTCTCTCCAGCAGTTCCCTGTCCTGCTGGAACTGAGGGGCCACAACTGGACACAATATTCCAGGGGCAGGAGAACCTCTCTGACCTACTGACCACCCCCTTCTCATCCACCCCAGGTACCATTGGCTTCCTGGCCACAAGGGCCCAGTGCTGGCTCATGGTCACCCTGCTGTCCCCAGGACCCCCAGGTCCCTTTCCCCTACACTGCTCTCCAACAGCTCCTTCCCCAACTTGTACTGGAACCTGGGGTTGTTCCTGCCCAGATACAAGACTCTACACTTGTCCCTGTTGTATTTCATCCCCCAAATCCCCTCCTACTGTGATACCAGACAGAGGTGGGGTTCCTCCCAGTCACTGGATGGGATGAGATGTGGTGACCAGGGTTGGAAGGGCAGAAGGCAGCCCTCCACTCCTCCATCTCTCTCTTCACAGACCAAATCTGCTGTCCCCTTCTCCCTTTTCCTTCCCCAGTCTTGTGGTGACAGCTCAGGTCATGGTGGTTCCCTGCAGCCGCAAATAACCACAAGGAGATGAGGTAGCAAGGGATCAGGTGGGATTCACCTTCCTACACCCTCTCCAAACCATGGCCAAGGCCATGTGTCTGTCTGTTTGTCACCCACCGTCTTCTCTGGATGCCTTTTGGTCCTTTGGGGTGAATTTCAGCACTACTAGGACTTTGGGTGCCTACCCCTCAAAAACTCAAACCCAAAATAAGCAGCTTTGTTGTTCATCTTTGGAGGCAAGCTCTGCAGGCCAGAAGAAACATAACCCATGGGGGCCCGGTTAACTTTTCCCCAAACCTCTTCGCCTTTCATAATCCAAAAAGATGAGAACTAATGGGGCTGCTGGGAAGCAGGGGAGAAGCAGAGAATTGCTCTGTGTGTCCCTTAGAAGGTCCCAAAAGGAAAAGGTCTCTCACAAGGAGTTTATTTTCATTTAAAATGACAGGCCCAGCTCAACCAGTCAAATAAACCAAGCAAGTCTGTAGAACAGCAAGTGCAAAAGGTCCTGGGTTATTTATAAAGGGCTTTTAAGTATATTAGGCCTAACACCAAGATAAATCAGCCCTGCTAGGATTCCAGAGGCATATCAAATGTGGCTCTAGCTGTTGTCAGCTTTGTGCTGGAATATATTTAGCAGCCTGTTATCTTCCAAACCCTCTCTGCTTTTTCCCTGGGGATTCCCCTTTGAAAATTAATACATTGAGACCAGGCACCAGTTCCTGTCTTCGGTCACATATTGACCAGCTCAGACCCTTCGGAAGCAATCAAATCCTTGCTGTTGTGTTCAACAGATATTTTGCTGCCCAGTGTCTTATAGAATGATGAAGGACCCTGTTCAAGACCAGGTTTGCTTGAGCCAACACGTTTCTTTTTGAGAGAGACTATTTAGTGCAGAGGTCATCAACTTCTACCACTGTGAACTTCAGTTCAAATAAATCTGTGGGATTACTTCTCAGCTGGTCAAAAGGAAGATGAGGATATTTGGGATCTGGTGGGGCTTGTTCATATGACTGATTGAAAACCCTGCAATCCAAATAAATAAAATGTGAGTAATCTGTGAAAATGACAGTAGTAGTTGACTCTGTTGCCTCTGGTCTCTGGGATGTTGGACTCTGGGAACCAAGGCAAGCCACAGGAGCAATGGAGGTGAGAGGAAGGCTCAACCTAAAAGCCAGCTCCTTCACTTTGAGGGCTGGGCTCACAGCTTGTCAAGCAGCTAGAAGAAAAATTAGGGTCTGGTCCACCTAAGACACAGAAATACTGCATTTTCTGGCAACCCGTTCTTCACATTCAGACCCACATTCAGCCACATCTTGGTCTGCTGCTGCCAGCTCAACCTCTCTGCACTTCAGATCGCTCCTTAGAGTGGCATGGGCACAGGAGAACTTCTCGAATGCCTTCTGCTCCCATGCCAACAGCATGACTTTGTACCTTCCCAGAGCCGGGGTCCAGCCCAAGTCCAGTACAACACAGCATATCCAGGACTGCACAGAAGATTATTTCAGTTGGAGATCTGCTGTAGAGCTGTCCACATGTAGGTGTTTACTGCATGCTAGGGGTGCAATCTAGTGTCCTAAGAGAGGTGTTTCATATCTTACATGACCTCCGACTTCCGTAACAGCATGGATGTCCTATGGGCCTATCTGGCCCTCCCTATATGTGTCTCAGGCATTGTGATGGATCTCAAACAGTACCAGATGTTTAGGCAACTGCATTATTCTGTACGTCCTAGAAACTTGGGGACAATTTCGAGGAAACTTGTCCCATAAGTGCATTGCACTGTAAAGCTAGGGATAGCCTCATTTCTGTGTCTGATTTCTGGCTTTAATTGCTCCAGGTCTTGTTTGGAAAGGATGCTACGTCAGGGGAGGGGGCTTTTGAGGTAAAGGACAAATGTTCTTAGAGCAATGGTCACATGGGTGACCATTCTTGGGTTCTCAGTTCACCCACCAAATAACTTGGCTGTTTGTACCTCCCTGCTGGAACAATCTGGACAGCTGGATTTCCTCTTGCAGAAAGGATTCAGCACAGGCTTTTCATCTTCATTTTATGATAAGGTCAGACACTTCTATGTGCCACTGCCTAGGAGAGTCATGAGGTTCTTCACAAGGCCAAGGCCAAGGCCAACATCATGCACAGGGTTTCTGGAAAGGAGTGCAGAGAGGGAAGCACCTGATTTGGGGAATCCTTTTGATTTACTTTTTGATGCCAAATGCCTCAGCTGTTTTCAATTTATTGAAATTAACTCCGGTTTAGTAACACTCAATAATTGCCTAATTGGTTTGAACTAATTGACTACATAACAGCCCAGAAGACGCCAGCTGGTGACCCCCTGCCATTCCGAAAAGGCTGTGGGAATTGTCTGCAGGAACAATTGCTCAGCAGGAAAGGCAAGTTTTGCAAAATCAGGCTTCACTGTGAGAAAAAGCTGTGGTTTTGCTCAAGCAATTCCATTTTTTTTTTTTTCGTCTGTTTGTTTTTCTTCCCGGAAAACTCAAATCAAATCACTTCATTTAGTGCCCGACATTTGCTTTTAATTTTGTGCCACGACACACAGAGCTCCAGTAAACTCCTTGCTTCAGCTGGGCTGTGCTGGGGGTGCTTGTGAACATGGCTCTCCTTCCCCCTTAGCCAGACAAGAAGCAAATGAAAATACTGAGATTAAGGAAAATTAAAATTTGGCCACTGAGTCTGATATGGGAACCTCTGTAATCCTTTTCCTCCATAAATAGGAAGCGAAACTGTTTTTTTCCAGGGCGACACTCAGCTCTGTGTCTTAAATACAAGAGTTAAAAGATCATCCATCTTAAAGACAAGAATTAGCCAAATTTTAGCAAATCCACAGATTCAGATGCTCCCTGTGAAAAACAGGGATCTGGCCTCCATTGCCAATCACTTTTCTTTCTGTCCTCCATCCCTGCAGTCAGCAATTTGCTGTTCGATGTCCCAAATATTTCTGAGAAGAGAATCAGGCTGGAAAATGCAAAAGTGCAAGGTGATCTCTCCTTGAGCCATTCAGTCTGTTAGTGCTGGGCTGGGGCCAGCAATATGAGCTTTGCTTTGACCAGCTATAGAATCCCAGGTATTTCATGCCTGAGCTGCTCACAGCCAGTTAATTCCTGGAAACTTGCACCAGATGGCGGTGCCAGCACATCTTCATCTCTGAAATAACTGAAACGGCAAGTTCTGAAGTATCTCTGAATTGGAATTTTTTTGTGTTAGTGGCTGATGTCTGTGGAAGCGCCTGAGCCATGCAGATATATCCCAGTGGAATGGTCCATGACTCCTTAGGCACCCTCTCCTCTTTCTTGCCAATATCCTGGGAGGAATCGACAGGAGAGAAAATAGCTATCACTGTGTTCAGAACAAGGAACCATTCATAGAGGTGAAAGCACAGCTGGATATAAGGGGTCAGAACAGAGTGGGGATGGAGGGTGACAAAGCAGGATCAGGGATGAGCAGCACAAACCATCAACTGTCCTGTCCATTGGCCTACCCTAGGCACCATGGACACGTTACTGCAGCCTTTCAGTACTTAAAAGGGGCCTAAAGAAAGATGGGGACAGACTTCTAAACAGGGCCTGTAGTGACAGGACAAGGGGTGATGGCTTTAAACTAAAGGATGGGAGATTCAGGCCAGACATGAGGAAGAAATGTTTACAGTGAGAGTGGTGAAACACTGGCCCAGGTTGCCCAGAGAGGTGGTGGATGAACCATCCTTGGAGACATCCCAGGCCAGGCTGGATGAGGCTGTGGGCAAACTGATCTAGCTGAAGATCATAGAATAGTTTGGGTTGGAAGGAACTTTCAAAGCTCATCCAGTGCCACCTCTGCCATGAGCAGGGACATCTTCACCAGCTCAGGTTGCTCAGAGCCCCATCCAGCCTGGCCTGGGATGTCTCCAGGGACGGTTCATCCACCACCTCTCTGGGCAACCTGGGACAGGTTCTCACCACACTCATTGTAAAAAATGAGATGGGCACCACTGCTCACCCAGCACCCCTGCTAGTTGCAGAGGGCTTGAACCAGATGACCTTTGAAGGTCCCTTCCAACACAAACTATTCTATAATTCTGTGATTCTATGATCCTATCATTTCATATGCCCCACCTCAGTGGGTTAAAGGCAGCTTGTACAGAGCCCTGATAAATGCAAGTGTCTGTGGTCACTGATCTCTGCCCCAATATGCTGCAGCACCAACCCTGCAGTGATGCTAAAATTTCATTGTCTCTGAGTGCTCTGGTGCTCCCCTCCAGCAGCTGCCAGGGGCCTGTTTCTGGGGAAAAGGCTGCAGCCACCCCAATCAGCCTGTCATCACGCTGATGTATGCTCCCAGTGCTCCCAGAACCTGTCAGAGAGCTGCTCAGTAAACAGCAATTGAATTTACAGAGCTCATTCGTGGACAGGAAGAACTGGTGGCTAGACAATCCAGATCCTGCACACACCAGGTTACCACTGGCCACATGGAATCACAGCCATACAACCCAAAGAGGTTGTCCTGTTGTTGTGGGTGGGAGGTAGAGCTCGCGTCGTGAGCCCTGACTCACGTCCTGCCCATGTATTAGCTTGGATTGCAATGCAGCATGAGCAGGGCTGTGTATGGAAACACCTCCTGTGTGGACACAGGCGGCGTGATGAGCAGAGCCGGACACAAAACAGGCCTGACAAGACATTAGTTGAGAAGACTAAACTTTCTTTGTACGAGTCTCCGACACGCTGACCTGTAAAGTAGCAGCCAGCGAGCTGGGGTTGGCCCCATTATAACGCTGGGGGCACACAAACTGAACTGTGTTCTTTGAAATATACAACTTTCCAGCCTGGCCCTCCTCTGTCCAGCATTTTAGGCATATTATTTCCATTTGAACCAGACAGAGAATGTGATTTATCTGGTCGGATAGGAGACTGGCCTCCCTCCGACCCAGAGGTGAAGGATGGCCCTGGGAGGAGGCAGGGAGAAGACAGCTGGGTTGGGAAAACCAGTCTGGCCTCAGTGTGACATGGCATTTGCCATTGCCTGCTGCAACAATAAGCAACTGCCATGGTGATTTGAAAGGCTTGGTCACAGCCAACAGAAATTTCCATCCCCCATTTGCCCCTTGCAAGCACAGCCGAATTCCAGGGGGATTCTGCCTCACAACAAAAATATGTTATAACATTAACATGTGCAAAGGTTTAGACCAGGCTGTCAAACAAACCCTGGTCACTCACTGTTTAGCAGTTATGGATCCAAGCTACATAAATTGATGACGGACTACGCTGGGAATTCGTCCACCTTACTCTTCTGGAAACTCTCAAGGAATTCAGGCATGACATGTCTAACGACCCTGCTGATCTCCCCAGCCAGACAGGCAGATGTGTTTGCAGGTGGTGCCAATCCCCTGCATGACAGGGTGAACACCATCTGTCCAGGGGAAGAGTTCAGTGAAGGACCATGGAGGGCAGGATGCAGGCAGCATGGAGGTAGGTAGCTGCCCAGGGTCATCTCTCCCTCTCTATTCAATGGAATGGGTAATCACAGAATCACAGAATATCAGGGATTGGAAGGGACCTCAAAAGCCCATCCAGTGCAATCCCCCCATGGAGCAGGAACACCCAGATGAGGTTACACAGGAAGGTGTCCAGGCGGGTTGGAATGTCTGCAGAGAAGAAGACTCCACAACCTCCCTGGGCAGCCTGGGCCAGGCTCTGCCACCCTCACTGAGAAGAAGTTTCTTCTCAAATTTAAGTGGAACCTCCTCTTGTGTTCCAGTTTGTACCCATTAGCCCTTGTCCTATCACTGGTTGTCACCGAGAAGAGCCTGGCTCCATCCTCCTGACACTCACCATTTATATATTTATAAACATTAATGAGGTCACCCCTCAGTCTCCTCTTGTCCAGCTCCAGAGCCCCAGCGCCCTCAGCCTTTCCTCACACGGGAGATGCTCCACTCCCTTAATCATTAACAAAATGGTTTCCTTATTCTCAGAACTTCTGAATAACTTCTGACTGAGAAAAAAATATGAACTCATCAGGTTTTCCACAGAAAATCAGAGAGAATGGACCTGTGCTGGTTTGGCTGAAAATGAATTAATTTTCTTCGTGTAGTTAGAAAACTTTCTTTTTCATAGCTAGCATGCTTATTATTTGGACTTAGTTTGAGAAAAGCAGATAATACCCCAGCACAGACCTCCTGTTTTTAATTGCTCTGGTCTTAGAGCCAAGGACGTTCTGAGTGCTCTGCCCACAGGTGTGAGACATGGATGGGGCAGAGCTTGACTGACATCCAGACTGATCAATGAGAGTATCCCATCCCATTAGCATCACGCTAATTATTTAAGGCTCTTTCGCTGTCTCTTCTTCTTTGCTCTTTTTCTTGGAGCCAGGGCAGTTTCAGTTGGGACATTTAGTCTGGCCTTTTGCCATTTTTTGCAGAGGCCTCTGAGCCTTTCTGCCCTTTTCCTCTCCTTTCTCTCCCCAGAATCAGCTGTGGAACCAGGTGCCATTTCCTGGGACTGGCTGCTCAGCATGTTCATGAGGAATTGCCTTGAGTATCTTTTATTTCTATTTTATATATATATTTACTAGTAGTGTATTAGTATTTTGTTATTTTATTAAACTGTGTTTATTTCAACCCAATTTTCCCCCTTCCCTTTTGATTCTCTCTCCTGTGTGTGGGGGTGTGGTGGGGAGAGGGTGGGTGAGCAGCTGTCGTGGTTGTATTGCTAATTTGGGTTAAACCACAACAGGGATAGATGTAGTTACTTTTACTCAGCCAGTCCATAGGCAGGTCACTTGGCCTACCATAGTTCACATCTTTGTTTTCAGCCTCATCCAACTCAACTATCCAACTTCCAACCACTGCCACAAGTAAGCCCATAATTATCCCCGTTGTTGCAGAATCATCCCAACTAGAAGGCCACCAACCCTGCCCAAAGCTGAGCTGAGCCAGAGCAGGTTGCTCAGAGCCTTGCCCAGTCAGACTAACACAGCCCAGTACATGGTTAGTCTTCATCACTGCAAGGACATGTTGCTGTCATGCCTGTGTTGAGTTGCTCCTCTTTGTAAAAGCCAGTATTCACTGCAGCAGGGATCTGAACCTCTGTCATCCCCCTGCTATGGGATTTCCATATCCGCCAGGGTCAGATAAAACTACGCACAAACTCCCTTCCTCTCTGGTTTTGACCGCAAGTTCAATGTAGGACCTGAGAAACTTTTCTCAAGTAAGGTTGGTATGTTCCCATGGAAAGTGTCAGTTTCAATTAAATCAGCATTTTTTGATGGAAAAAAAAAATCAGAAAGCATTCCAGTCTGTTCTAGACAATTTTACTACTATCTACCTCAAAAGAGACCTTCATGGCAGACTTTCATTTCATTGCCAAGGTGACTGGGTAAGGCTCTGGGCTTTCAGGTTATACCCAGCAATCTTCTTTCTGATGTAGAAACATGACATGAAAGGGTTTGGCTTGATGATATTAGTATGCCTGTCTTTACTAGATTAGAAGTGTTAGTGTTGGCCCGCCTTACGTCTGTTGAAAACCATTTCTGGATTCAAAAGCATATTTATTGCAATCTCTAAATTCTTCAGCTGAACAAGGAAAGGAGGTTTATTCCTTAATAAAGACTTCCTTCCTCCCAGTGTTATTTATTAATTGGATAAAGATAGGCTAAAATAAACATAAATTACTCCTATCATTGGCTATCCAATTAGCAGTGATAGGACGAAAGGGAGTGGCAGGAAGATGTGCCAGGGGAGGTTCAGGTTGAACATTAGGAAAAGGTTCTTCACCCAGAGGGTGCTGGACACTGAACAGGCTCCCCAGGGAGGTGTTACAGCCCCAAGCCTGACAGTGTTCAAGAAGAGACTGGACAACGTTCTCAGACACACGGTGTGAACTGTGGGGTTGTGCTGTGCAGGGACAGGAGTTGGACTCGATGATACTTGTGGGTCCCTTCCAGCTCAGGACATTCTATGATTCCCAAGGGATCACTCTGTCTGGTCCTACAGGATTTGCCACCATCTCATAACATTGTAAGGTTTCTTTGCCTGGAAGTCCCTAAATAAACTTTTCTAATACATGTAATGTGAACTGATCCCAGCTGCTCCGAAGACAGATGGCTGTATCGCAGGTCAATGTCAGATACTGACGTTAACACTGAAGAGCTTTGCGTTCCTCACTTCCAGCCCCTTGTGATACTGTATTTCACAAGAGTAATCATTAGCAATCCTCAGCCAGCAGCTCAGAGGCTAGAAATTATATGTAGAGAGGTGACATTCTCCTGCTCTGAAGGATTTATACCAGCTGAGTTTCTGTAGGCAGCTACAGAGATTTTTTTTACAATGAGGGTGATAAAACACTGGCCCAGGTTGCCCAGAGAGGTGGTGGATGAACCATCCCTGGAGACATCCCAGGCCAGGCTGGACGGGGCTCTGAGCAACCTGAGCTGAAGCTGGGTGAAGATGTCCCTGCTCATGGCAGGGGTGGCACTGTGTGAGCTTTGAAGGTCCCTTCCAACCCAAACTATTCTATGATTCTATGAAATGTTGCCTCTAAATTGCAATAATGCAGCTAGCAAGTTTTGGAGTTCCTGCTGGTTGACACAGACTCAGCCTGGGATGGTGGCAGCCCATGGAGAGAACAGGTGACCTTGGCCCTTTCTCTGCTAGTTTGATGATCATTGGCCCCCTGCAGAAATGACATCAATTAGTCTCATAGGGGTCTTCTCAGAGGTCTGTCCTACAGAGGACACCAAAGGTCTAGCTCCATCAGACTTCTGTTTCACACCAGAGTGAGCACTTGCCCAGGAAAGAGCATGAAAACAAGGCTGGACTGCAGTAAATCTTTTCCAAAATATTCCCACTTTAGTCAGAAGAGTTTTATTTCCCCCTAATAAACCTCATTATATTTTCTTCTGTGAATTTCTGCAGTCATAAGAATCCTTATCTGCATTCACAAGACTCTGTGGTCGGGAGATCCACAATGAGCTGCGCACTTGCTGAGAAAACAGCTGCAACCAGGACCACTTTAAACATGAAGCAGATCCTACTGGTTCCAGAAGCAGAAGCCTCCCAGCTCTTGATTTAGAAATGGTGTCAGTTTTATGTAAAACTCATGTTTACGTATGTATATGCATTCATGCAGAGAAGGAATCATCCAGGCTCCATCTCTCATCTATGGAGCTCCAGAAAGGTCATCAAATAGCAAATTAAAATCCCTGGTTCCAGACAGTATCTTCTCTCTCTATCTGATGTCCTCTGTGTTTCCACATTTTTTGCCAGCATCTGTCATGGATGCTGTGACCTGGGTAAGACTGAGGCATAGTAACAAACATAGTAGCCACCTCAAGAGCATGTTCTACACTGTCCTGCATTTCAGCTTTTATTCTGCATCTCATATTCCACCCCATCCTGAGGCCTTTCTGCCTCCAGACCAGTGAATCCCATCCCACCTGGCCACATGCACCAGCCTGCAGAGCCCAAACGCAGGCAGCAATACTGAAGACACCATAAACTCTCCTCCCATCCTTCACACACCCTCATCATCTCCAGCCACCCAAGGCTACTCCATGAGCTGGAGTGTAGCAGAGACATATTTAGAAGTTAAACATCCTGCAGTTCAGAAGGGGCTGCCAAAGGAAAGAAAGTATTTCCTTCCTTGCTTTAGATTCTTTGGGCTTTTTACAGTTGGAGTCATCCCAGAGTCTTGCTGTTGTTCTTTAGTCTTCTCTTTCTTGTCCCCACTGGATGGATACATCTCTGATCTATCACAGGCCAGGACTACAAGTATTTGAACCCCAAAAGAACAGCGCCTGACACCAGGAATCACCATCCTTTGTCCCCAGTGCCAGCTCTGATGTCCATGGCTGCGTGCTTATGGAAGATTCACTCCTGTTTTGAAACCTCAAGACAGCACCACTGTGCCCTATAAGAGGACATTCTTTCCTAGGCTTGCTTTGGAGCTCTCCTCGACCTCTGAAATAGAAGATGAGGGCACTTGGTTAAGCCTAGGGAGGGATCTCAGGTTTCCTGGCACTCAATTTTGTTTTCGGTATCAATTTCATTCCTTGGACAAAAAGAAACCTCAGAGCAGTTTGCTCATTGCTCTCTAATGCCATTGTTCTTGGATGTATGTAAAAAAGTCCTTCACCTCCCTCTGTGCTGGTATCTCCTCCATTTACTCCTGGTCCTAGTTCTCGACCTTTTCCCTGTCCCCCAACAGAACTGGAGCAAAACTTTGTTTCTCCTGAGCCTTGCACCCAGCAAAGGGCTCAAAGTAGCCACAAAAAGCTGGGAGTAACTTAACAATACTCTTGCTTCATGCATTTAGCTAACTTAGCCTTTTCTTCCTGACCTTCTTTTGCTGACCCTGCAATGTAGCTTGCTACCCTGCCCTGGTAGCCCACGGACCATGCTGCAGCCCAGACCATCTTCCCAAACCCAAATCCCTTCAGCAACCCCTATTCTTCATCATCAAAGGGGAAAAACCTTTTCTAGCATTGTAGACAGCAATAGAGAGTTTTGCCAGCTCTGCCCACGGCCCTGGGAGGCTCCAAGCATGTCTCTTCACCCAAGAGCACCTTATCATCCCTCTGGGTCAAACCACAGTCCCATGTTGGTCACTGGTGTGGGTGTGAGCTCCCCCGAGGGAACCGAGACCGAGGTGACAAGGGATATTATTGCACTGAAAGCTGGATTTACACTTCCTTCATCTGGTCCAGACGTTACTTGTTCTGCTTTGTGTCCAGCCCTGCTTCTCCCTCCCTCCCTTTATGTATAGATATATTATTGCAAACACACTGGCTTTTACGACCGGATTTTACACGCTCTGGACCACTTCCCCCAGCAATTCGTTTGTCACTTTTTACTGTCAGCTTCTCCTGGATAAAAATAACAAGAAGGGCCAGGTTTCATGAGCTAGTGTCCGTGCTTGGGAAAATCTTTAGAGAACAAGGGGAAAATTATATTGAATAACCGGGCTACCTGCCAGGAGGAGCAGTTGCTGACAATAATATGCAGGGTGAAGAGCATGGTGCATTGTGACTTGCTATTTAATTGAACTGCTGTTCGGTTCTTCTTTGAGGTCCTCTTCTTCTGGCCAGAGACTGACTGGGTGTTCATTAGAAAGCATCTCATAGTCCACTCCGTCCTGAGCTGAGAGCAGACCCTGCTATAGTTTCCCAGTGAGACCCTGTTCCTATCAGAGCTGTGCTCTGTCCTGTTCCCACCCAACCATGGGACCCACCAGCCCCTCTCCCAGGCAATTCGTAGTGGCTGATGTAAAAGGGATCATGGCATGAAATTAAATCCAGAAGAAAACGCACCCATTCCCTGGAGATATTCACAGATGCAGGGCAGCAAGGTCTTGCCTCGCAGCCCCACACCAGTAGGGCTTCCTTAAGAATGGGAAAACCTTCAGAGATGGGAAAGGCAGCTAGTTCTCCTTGGCTCAGTCAATCCTTGCTGCACCTTGTAAAATTTGCAGCAAAGAAATCAGAATAATCCCCAGTTACACACTCTGGGAAACTAATGCTGGTTTTCTACCACCGATGAATAACTGAAAAGAATCTCTCTTTTGCAGATGTTCATAAAACCCACAGAAGCTCAACCAAATATAGTTGATACTGCTTCTACTCTTATTCCAAGCCCAACTGTTATGACTTCTATGCCAGCAAGTTCAGCTGTGTAGGGTAACACTGCTGGGATCACACTGGAATGGCATCTCTTATACTGGTAAACTGTAATATAAATGGTAATATAAATGAAAGTTATATTCCTGGAGATGAGCTACTGCATTATCCAGGTGTCTATAAAAAATACCTTCTTATGAAGACAGAAGGCTCTCCTTTAAATTTATTAATATCTGCCAGATAAGATGTGTTACAGTAAGTGAGAGCTGAATGTGCCATAGTCATGACTTTGGCCAGTGACAGCTAACACTCTCCTAAATCATTTCCAAGCACAAGAATCAGGAGTTAGCACTGGGCTTTTCCCACCAGGCAACTTGCATACAGCCACCTTGCTTTGGATGTAAGGAGCGTTTAGCCCTACAGATGTGTTCAGATCATTCTCATTGAGCTCAAGGAAGTAGAAAATCTCCTGACATGGGCGAATTTACTGTTGTAGATGTAGGTGGCAAGCGCAGATGAGCTGGTGTTCTGGCTGCTGCCCTTCTAGCCTGAGCATTTCTTAAACCATAAAGCTTTGTAGGACTCTTCCTTGTGGGACCAGACATCAGTGTTACAGCCAGAGACTTCGTTCGTGTTCGTGTTTACTTACCAAAAGTAGTCAACCATAATTCATCCCTCACAGCAGTTCCCACCTACGGTGAACAAGATCTGCTCTCTGCTGGGCTCTGTCTCTAAGAAAACTCCATCTCCCTGCTTGTCCTCCTTGCTCAAAGGTGTTCTCCTGGTTTTCTACCTGCAACCCAGGCCAACACCACAGCCATGGTGTCAGGACCTCCAAGGCACCTCCTCCCAGCCTTTCTGTGCTTTCACCTTCTCCTTCTCTTGCTGTTTGTACTCCCCAAAAGATCTTCTTTTGAACCTTTCCAAAACAAACATTCCTTTGGCTGATTCTCAAAGAAAGGGCACAACCAGGCATGGTTCTTCTTCACAAAATGAGGCCATAGGCTGCTGTTTTAGCTCTTTCTCTTTCCTTTCCAAGGCTGGGTTGACTGCCCTTCAAATGGCAGCTCACAAGAGTCAGCAGGGCTTCACCTGAGCAATGCTCCCCAAGGTTGCAGCCATATCGCACCATGCATGCCCAACACACTGCTTTGGAGGTGGACATCTCAGGAGGGAACATCCCAACACAACACCTCTGTGCATGGGACACCAGTCCCAAAGCCGCCCTGGCCTCCCCAGGGTGACAAAGGATGTCCCATTAGCCATGCTGAGATCTAAGTGCCCACCTGGGTCATGGAGGTATAGATTTCTACAAAAAAAGTTTCTCTTTCGGTACACTGCCATTTTCTAATGGAACAAAAGCCAACTCTAACAAACAACCCAGACATCGCTGCTCTGAGAAGAGAGAGAGCAAAACTCATTTCACTTTACTGCAAACATCCAACAGTTGGGCATTAAATCTGAGCCCATCATTCAAGCGCTTTCTCTGGTGAGTATCTGAACGGACCATCCCATGCGTATTGTAGCTGAATCTCTTCAGATGTTAACTATTCTCGAGAAAAATACCTTCTTATGAAGATGGAAGATACTCTTTTACATCTATGAATATCTGCCCAATAATATGGGTTACGGTGAGGGCTGACTTTGTCATAGAATTCAGTTCCTTGCAGGGAAAGAAATACTTGATTTAGAGGCTAAAAATTTTATTTTGAAAATGACAACATAAAGTAATTTATTGGTGCTTTCTCACAAGCATGCAAGGAAATGTGTTACAGCAGCTCATAAAGACCTGGATAATGCAGCAGCTCATCTCCGGGGATGTTACTTTCATTTATGTTACAACCTAAACAAAGTTACTAAAGTTGCACAGGATTTTTTCATTTGCATTAATGAGACTGAGAGCATCACAGACAAAATGACACAATTGTGACTATAATTGGCAGGAAAGCAGAGTTTCCAAGTTGACAGGAAAAAACTTTCCTGTCCAAATTGGATTCATATCAGTATATGTATAATTCGTAGTTTCCTAGAAACTGGAAGCTTTCCAAACACGATGCACAACACCCAGCAGAACTGACAGTTTATCAGTTCCTTGGCGAGTAGCAGCAAAATATAAACTGATACCAATTTCACTGTATTGCCGCAGGCAGCACCCACGTTCCCCTGCTCCAGGGGTTAATCTCTATGTAAGCTCACCCAGGGCTCAAAAACCAGCAGGTTCAAGAGTTCTTGGCCCATAATCCTGGCCAGGTTCCACTGAAGCCTAACCTTGGACTCAGTAAAATCACTTCAAACACAAGTTTTTTCAAATGTAGTATTTCGTGTTTGCTGAATTACTATTTTCCCATGACCCTTTTACTTTGGCAAAAAAAAGAAAATGAATAATTCTGGTTACTACAGTAGGTCTTACATATGCCTATCCTTGGTTTTACATGGACATCTGTGCAACCTCTCCTACCCAAGCAAGGGCCAAGCATGAATAATGTAAGCACAATGCTAATAAAAGTGGTTCTTTTCAGAGACAGCTTGGAAACGGGAGTTAAAATTGCAGACTAAAAATAACTTATATCCAGATGAAGTCAAGATTAAAAGCATATCAGCAATTTTCAGGTAAGCAAGGTACAAGTGCCAAAAATAAAGCGTTACAGACACTGGAAATTTGCTTTACATTGAAGAAGTCCAAGCACGTTAATGTAAAAAAATGCAAAGTTAAGATAGCCTAAAATATTTCTTCTGCCCTGTAGCAAGTCCGCACAAAACCCATTTCATCATGATAAGTGCTCTAATTCTATTTTTAAGTCATCAGATAGACTGAGCTGCCCAAGGTCACATTTGATACTTCCACTTTTTTCTCATTTGTGATGCAATTCAGGCAAAATTAACAAAAGGACGTCAAGAGCTTTTAAAAGGCGGTTTTGCAGAAGTACAAGTAGGCAGTGGAATTTTCTTGCAATAACAGTCTTATTGCTGGAGTTGTTTAAATCTAGACGAGGCACTTGAGAACGAAGCAAAGAGACAATCTCATCCCGCTCCTGCCAGGGCATGTGGACGGGATGACCTAACAAGTCTTTCCCATCTGCCATCCCTGTGGTTCTCTGAGAAATTAAATCCCAGGAGACCCAGGGCCTGATCCTGAGAGGTGAACCCGGCAGACTAGACTTCACTCTACTTAGGCTTACTATAAATAAGTTTGTGTCGGGGCCAATTACTGGCATTTGCCTCTTTCTCAGTCCTTTCAGTCTTGGCGTTTAACGACATGATTTTTCCATCAATGTATAGATTGCTTTCTCTTCCATGTTTTTTCCCTAGCTGTCTGACTCAGAAATGTGGGCTGACTTCATTAAATCTAGGGTGCCAATGCTAGAAAGATTGGCAAAGTTTTATATATATATATATATATGTATATATATATATATAACCCATACCCTAATTTTGCAAATATTTGTGCAAAGGAAAAACTGAATCTACCTCTCACATATCTACTCTCTTGCTGAGTTTATAGTTAGTATGCCAACAGATTACTTTTCTGGCAGGAAAACTGGTGTAAAGTGCACACATTAAGTGAACGCTCAGAAATATTTCAGGAGGGTTAATTTTCATTGCACAGCCCCCATCTTAAATGTCATTAATCTCATCAAAGATCAAAAACATTACTGTTTAATCTGTGTAACTTACAAAAAGTTAACCAGACATGAAACTGTCACTAACTCAGAAATATTTACTGCAACTAAATGAAAAATAATATCCAATATTGTGTAAGATCAAGAAAACCTTCATCCCCTAGGGGACAAATTAAAAACAGAAAACGAGGCTAAATTCCTGGCATGTGTTATTTAACTGAGTTACATTCTCAGCCTTTATTTCAGTTTTTTCGTATGTGCCTTGCAATCTGGGCAAAGCATTTGACAACATTTTAGAGCTGTTCAAAATTTTTGGTGGGAAAATACTTATTTTTATCAAGTCCACCATTTTCTGTCAAATTGGGAGTTTACAGAAGAAGTTTTCATTTTTCATGTCATCATTTTAGCCAGGAAAAATGCCCCAGGACAGACATTTCAGTCAGTCTAATGGACGTTTAGTAATTAAGTCCAGAGTGAGCTGCCGAGAATTTGAAAATTATTTGCACTCAGCTTTCAAACACAGAAAAAAATAAACCTTAAATATGCTAACAATTGCCTGATGTTTACAGAAAATGGCCTTTTTTTTTTTCACATACACATCTGGAGGTAGAAGGTGGCCTTGTAGCACATCAAAATACTTTCCCTACATGCTGGCACTGTTAAAAAGATCAGCAGCAGTGTGATGCACAAGATGGCAGGGGTTGGATTAGAGGAACTTTGAAGGTCCCTTCCAGCCCAAACTGTTCTAGGATTCTATGATCATTACATCATGCTGCTGACACTGTGCAGAGGAAAGTGATAGTACAGGTAGGGTGGCATCTGGGTATTGTTTCAAAATACATCTTTTCTTTAGATTTGTTATTGCCCAGGAAAAGGAACAGAGCCCAGGTTCCAAGGCAGTTTGCCAGGCAAGGATCCTGGAATCACAGAATCACAGAATGTCAGGGATTGGAAGGGACCTCGAAAGCTCATCCAGTCCAATCCCCCACCGGAGCAGGAACACCCAGATGAGGTTACACAAGAAGGTGTCCAGGCAGGTCTTGAGTGCCTCCAGATTAGGAGACTCCACAACCTCCCTGGGCAGCCTGGTCCAGTGTCTGTCACCCTTACTGAGAAGAAGTTGCTTCTCAAATTTAAGTGGAACCTCTTGTGTTCCAGTTAGTACCCATTATTCCTTGTCCTATCATTGGTTGTCACCGAGAAGAGCCTGGCTCCATCCTCCTGACACTCACCCTTTATATATCTGTAACCATGAATGAGGTCACCCCTCAGTGTCCTCTTGTCTAGCTCCAGAGCCCCAGCTCCCTCAGCCTTTCCTCACACGGGAGATGCTCCACTCCCTTCAGCATCTTTGTTTCCCTGCGCTGGACTCTCTCCAGCAGTTCCTTGTCCTGTTGGAACTGAGGGGCCACAACTGGGCACAATATTCCAGGTGTGGTCTCCCCAGGGCAGAGCAGAGGGGAAGGAGAATGTTTCTTGACCTACTGACCACCCCCCTTCTCACCCACCCCAGGTACCATTGGCCTTCCTGCCACAAGGGCCCAGTGCTGGCTCATGGTCATCCTGCTGTCCCCCAGCACCCCCAGGTCCCTTTCCCCTACACTGCTTTCTAATACGTCATTCCCAATTTATACTGGAACTCTGGGCAGTTCACCTGGTCAAGCATTATGAAGGTCCACAGAAAGTCTGGTCAGCTCAACAGCCTCCACACAAAGCAGCAGAGAACCAGGGCAGGAATCAGGTAGATATGCAATACTGTCCATTTTGCTGAGAGTTTTATCAACCCAACTGGGTGCTCTGTCATGTCAGCAGGGTGCAACACTCCAAGGGATGGCAGGGTTTGGACTATGGTAATTAATTTTCATTTGCCTGGCTCATCACATAGGCAGTTATTCTGGTGGGGTATAAATGGCTTCTCACTTCGTCTATGAGCAAAACTTCTCCCCTGAGAATACTACAGAGTAAACTGCACATTATATACTCAGAAACACAAATATTTTCTTGGATAATTGTCTTTTTTTTTTTTTTTAATTGACAACCTTTTTGGGGGAAGAAGAACTATTTTTTAAGATGAAAGAGGGAGGCAGGTGCCACATGTGCTGTGGCTGTCAGGAGAAGTATTTGGGCATTGGATTCCCAGGAATTCATCTCCAGTTCTTGTATAAACAGAAGTGTACACGATCAAGCAAAGGCTTTATCTCCCAGGGAATTTAATATTTTTCTTGAGTGCTCTTCAAAGGAAAAAAGCATAGCTCCAAAGCTGGACAATTTGCTTTAAGTCATCTTCACACTCAATGTCAACATGGATAAACAAAGAAATTCTGGAGAAAACCATGACAAAAATGGCAAATTCTTCCTTGAGCAGTTACACTGAGAGCCACCTTGTCTGCTCTGAGGGCAAAGGAAGATCCTGTCCAGCTGGCCAGAGGGATCTTTGGAAAGGGAAATAGGCCCTGAGAGGGCCACAGAGACCTAAGTCCTGACCTGAATTGCCATAAAAGTGCCACCATTTTCCTCAGTGGGACAGAAAAGCCCCAAGACACTTGTACTTGAGGCCAGCTCCCCCTTATACCATCCCCACTTTGCAAAGTGCAGGGTACAAGAGAAATCTATATGGTCTGGCCATGGGGTCACAAGTGGAGGTTAGGGCCATTATTCTGAATAACAAAGAAATGTTGTGTTGTCTCTTCCTGAATTTGTCTGAGGGGAATGAAAATAGGACAAAATAGTCAGCATTCATGTCATGTTCTCATCTCCATCCTCTTGATTCACCTGCCTAGAAGACAGTATAGATTGAGACTCCCCCCAGACTGGGACACCCAGTTTTAGGTTTCCACCACAGTCACTGGAGATCAAGTCAATGGAGCTTAGAGCTTGATCCAGCCCACACTACAGTAGATATCCAGCTTGGGGTGGATTCATTTGCCTAAAAGGAGACACCAGGAAATATCTCAGATTCACAAGGGTACCTAAGACATCCACAGGAGGCTGGTTGATAAGGATCCATTTCAAATGAGGGGTGTTTCAACGATTAAATCCCATCCACATTTACCCCATGGGGGTCAATGATGTGGGTAAATCAGGTACCCAGATATGTCCCCAGGAAACCTGAATTCTTGGAAATGTTAGGCAACTGTGCAGTCTTTTCTGCAGAGTCGGACAGAAACCCAAGCCTTTGGCTTACAAGGGTGCCAGACCTACCTTTCTCCTGAATGCTCTCCTCAGTCTCTGGTCTTCAGGAATGAACTAAATTTCATGTTGATGCTAAAGAAAATGTTAACAATGAAAATGTCACCTCATCTGGAAAGACTGAATGCCGCTGTCTGTTCACACTCTGGATATCCCCTCTAATAATGTCTTCTGCTCTGATTTCTGTGCTGTCCGGCCTGCAAGCCACTTGCCTAGAAGAAAGACAAAAATCCAGAGACATACAGAATATATCAAACTATAGTGAGAAGACCACCACAAATGTCATTTAACATTGCAGAATAGAAAATATTCATTATTTAGCCATAAAAGGCTCCCTGTATAGTCATCTGTTCTTATGATTTTCTGTTTGAAGCAGCCCGGATAGTCTGTTAACTCTATGAGGAGACATCTCGAAAGAATCATCATTCTTCAGCTCAGTGCCGTGCTATATTAATACAATTCCTTCACTTCCAGAGTTCAGAAACTTTTATTGTATATTGGTCTTCCTGTTATTTTGGTGCCATTTCCCACCTCAATCTTGCAGTGCCTTCCATGTTGTTGTTGGAACTTCTACTCAGTCCATGATCATCCTAAGTAGCAAGTGATAGGAAAAGGGGAAATGGCTTCAAGTTGTGCCAGGGGAGTTTTAAATTGGATATTAGAAAAAAATTCTTCACAGAAACGGTTGTCAGGCATTGGAACAGGCTGCCCAGGGCAGTGGTGGAGTCACCATCCCTGGAGGGGTTTAAAAGACATTTAGACGATGTTCTTAGGGCCATGGTTTAGTGCTAGAGTTAGGTTATGGTTGGACTCGGTGATCCTGAGGGTTTCTTCCAACCGAAATGATTCTATGATTCCATATTTGATATGGGTTTCTTGGTCCTAGAAGGCTCCATTTGAATGTCATCCTTTGTCCACACTAGCTCAAAAAGGATTCAAGAAAAAGAACAGAGTCGCCAGTCTGCTTAGCTACGTTTGAACCCAAGGTCAGCACATCCTCAGTGCTATTGCAACATCTCCATTTGATGTAGATGTCTCCATACTATCATCAGCATGGAGGAGTTTCATCAGCATGGAGTTTCATCAGCATGGAGGACAAAACAATAACAAAATCTAAACACATTGATTTTCCCACTAAATAAGAATTTCTTTGCCTCCATCCAACATGTTTTCCTTCCCCAGATCCAGTGCACCAAACTTTGCGTACACCACTTTTTCTGGACACTTCGGTCATCCCCTGGGACTCACAGGGGAACAAGCTGGGTGAGTCAGCATCCTGCCTCCAGCAGTGGACGCCCAAGAAAGAACATGGGCTTAGGACAAATATATAACAATATTTCCTTAAAACACTTCCCAGCATTCAGCAGCCTGTGAGCTGGGAATTTCCCAGGTAAGAAAAGGGATCTCTGCATTTTGCAGTCTTCAGTGTATTTTTCTCCCAGGCTTTTCCAGTCTCTTTCTGAGCATACACAAACCTTCCAGATCCACAACCTCCTCCAGCAAGGTGCTCCACAGTTCTAAGACACACTGTGTGAACAACCACCTCTTTTTGCTTCAACTTGTCTCTCAGTAGCTTATTTTGCTGTCCTCTCATTCTTACATTGGCAGAGATTGCGAATAGTTGCCACCCCAATCTCCACCTCCTTGCTGCTCAGGTGTAATATTATCATATGTCCCCTCAGCCCTCACTTTTCCAGCCCAAGAAGCCCTAAAACTTAGCAGCGCTACTTCTCTCCAGAGCAGGACAGCAGAGGGAGCTGATGGTCTGAGCCCCTCCAGCAGCTTATATCTCTTTGCATGTTCCAGCTTTTAAAGCTCAGTCTAAATATAAAACAATACTCATTGTTTCTCCCAGCTGCATGTCTGAAAGTTTCAGAGGAATACAATCAAATAGCCAACTAAGGCAATGCACTCAAGAGGAAGAACACTGGTACTTAAGATGTTTTATTCTGAACAAAGGCAGATTTCAGGGCTTGCCCTAAGACACCAGCCAAGAGAACTTGACAAGCAAGACAAAAAAATCCCGATGCAGAATGACACCTCAACCCATGTTATCATAGGATAAGAGATCCTGCTTTGAATGCCATGTACCATTGGGGTCTGTAAGAGCATAGTTTTCTTCTGCTAGAAACCCCCTTTAAGCATTGGAGATGTCACCTTAGCTCTCTGTGCCTCAGTTTCTCCACTCCTCTATGCTGTGTCCATCTTTGTGTTAGTTACGGCAGGACAGGGATCATATCTTGCCATGGTGGTTAGAGAAAGGCCCAGCCAATGTGATCCAGACTGGCCCAAACCTTTCCCCTATACATAAACCTTGTCATTGGTTCAGCTTGGAGGAATTAATCATCTGCAACTGCCTGAAAAAGCTCATTTTCCAGAGTTTTTCCCTGAATTCTTGGATTTGTTTCCCCTGAACTTGTTCTGCACTGTAAAGGCACTTTTTGCCTCAGTGTGGAGGAAAACAGGAGCTGGGGGGATGTTGTTCTCAAGGAGGTGATGTTGGTGGGGTCTGTCACAAGATCCAGAGCATGGAAAGCTCTGTCTGCAAACCCTGTGCTCCTCACCTATCCCCAACCTGGGCCCTGGAGCCACCAGCTGAATTGGGCTCCTTGAGAAGCCAACTGCATCAGAACACCCAAGGGCCTGATGCCTTCCAGACCTCCGGAAACTTCGGAGGGGAAAAAAACAAACAAAAAAAGCCTGGTTTTGGTCTGATTTGGACCCAAAACAACCCATAAAAAAAAAAAATTACAATCACACTTGATTACATTTCCCGCTAAGCGGAAAATCAGAGAGCTCTCACTCCCCCATCACCCCTGGTCTTGGCATCCTCCAGAGCCCACGTGCTTTGGCTGGGTTTCGTTTGATCCGCAGCGCGAAGGAGCCTCACGTCTTGCATCTCGCTTCTGGCAGCTGGACCGCCCCACCAAGTAATTCTGTGGTTAAACTGTTTAAATAACATTAATGGCTTTACAAATTCACTTTCAAAACAGCCCGAAGTGTAAAGCTAGCGCAGCTGAAGCGGCATGCTGGGGCTTAAGCGTGTTTAGTTAAGAGTGGGTGCAAAGTAAGCTTTCAGAGTGCTCCACATCAGCTACTCAAAAGCCAGGAACTGGGGATTTCTGCCTCTTAAGTATATCTGCATCACGATGGGGTAAATGCAAGGCGCCTACAGCAGGGCAAGGACTGAAAGCCAGCAGAGCCAGAGGTATTGAGGGATTAGTGGTTTTACTTTTCTTGGCAGCCATCTCCCGCTGTGGCAGGTGCTGTTGGAGAAAACAACAGCAGATCCATGGGTATTCTCAGGTTTTCAAAACAGCAATAAATAAAATTAAAAAAAAAAATAACCAGAGGCTTAGCCAAGGGTGCTGAGTAGAAAACATAAGGTCAGGCTTTATCACAGGGAAAATCTGCACCACATCCACCTACTTGAGGCAAAAATTGCAGTTGTCTGGCATGGTGTCATGGTCTTAGGTTTTAGTCAGGATGTACCCTGGCTCCTCAGCAGGTAAGGAAGAGGTTGAGAAATGCCATGTGTCTTGATGGAGGGTGGGATGCAGCTGCAAGAATGTGGGGAAAGTGCAAACCACAGGGATGCAGGTCCAAAAGACAAATGCAAAAACATGGTAATGTGGGCAGAAACCGCATTTCCACATTTAAATCTTTTTCTGGATTCAGCATGGAAAGCTACGAGGGAACCTCTTCAGTGCGTGCGAGGGCTTTGTGCCTGCCATGCAGGTTGTGCTGTGATCGTGATAGTCATAACAGCATCACACAGGATTATCTGTGCCTCTTGGCAACCCAGATTTCACAAGGCTCACCCACTGCATTCACGTAATCACAGCTGTACTCAATAATCTCTCTCAGCCAAATAAAAACCGGTTCAGGATGTGTTTGTGCTTTGATTTACATCAGGGTAAATCAGTTGTTCTGCCCCAGTGGTCGGCTGTCTACCGGGAAAGGAAAAGTGAGATAAGGTCAGCACAGACCTCTGGAGTGTCTGCAGGAGAGATTTAATGTGTGACAGCATGGCTCAAACTCATATTTAGGAAACCAAACAAATTCAAAAGAAAAAAAATAATAAGTGCATGTTTTAACAATGCAGATGATAAACCACTAAAACACGTCAGTACGGGAAGGGGTGGTTTTGCCAGTTCTTGATGCCTTCAAATCAAAACCAAAGGCTTTTCTAGCTAAATCCAACTTATGGTGAGTGAGACCACCCTCCATTACAAAGCATGAATGTACCGGAAAATTTGGGTTTCTTACCTAACATAGTCCATGCTCCTGAAATTGCATTCATTGTATCCCTTTAAGCGGTGTCCTGACATGAACCAGCATCTACTGGTTCCCTCTGAATCAAACTCTGGTCATGCAATGCCGCTGCCCAGGGGATCCACAGTGCTCCCAGGTGCAAAATGTTGGACTCAAAACTGACTCTGCACAGACCTCATAGTGACACAGACCTTGTGTGGTCCCAGGGTTGGGTCTCATGGGAGAGACACACACTCAGAGCTGGACCCAGAGCTGGGGATGGCCAAGAATCACTGCTCTGTCATGACTTCTTCCCCTCCAAGTGGTGAGAGTGGTTTTTCCAGTCAGCTGTACCCAGTAACAGAAAAAAAAATGCTAATATATTCTATCCTATAGAGCTATTCCACACCCCCTCATGTCCAATTGTAATCCCACAGCTTCTGTGAAAGAGGAGCTGTATCCAGAAAGATAGGAACAAATCATCCAAAAAGCCAAATCTGGAGGAAATTACTTCCCTTTGCCAGGCCAGTAGATGCTTCTCAAACATATATTTCATTCTGTGCATGTCTGGAGTTAACATAGATGCATAAGAGCATTCAGAGAGTTACATATGATGGCTGATCACTTGTCATCTATGGGATCTTTTTTCTTAATAGTTCCTCCCAAAATTGCTTGAGGCAATTTACTGAGCAATGACGCAGAAGCTCGAGGTTTCTGAAGTCAGAAGGTTGGCCAATGACTCTGAAGGTTTGCAGTTTGGTTTTAGCCTTGATGGGATGAAACAAATCAAACAGGAAGGAGGGTTTGGGAAAAGAAACAATCTCTGGCCGGCACAGAAGAAAACGCAGTCATTTTTTGCAGTGGTGGCTGTGAGGATCCTACAGTAAACATGGACCACTGAAGGATTCAGTGCCATGAGATCAAGGCTGAACAAGCTGGGATCTCAAAGACAATGCATGTGGAAACCACGGGATGGAAATAAAAGTCATTAAGACAGTCCATGTCCATTGCTAATGCTGTCTCATGTGGCATTTTCCTCCTGGCCCAGCTGTGACCTGGGACATGTCCACCCCATGGTGATGGACCTACCATAACACGCTGCCGGGGATGATCCTGGCACATAACCCCCAGGTGTCACGGGAAATCAACTCAGTAACATGAATCACACATTTTACCCAGCTTCTCACAATTAAATGGTCCCTGCAAATGAGCAATACAGTCCTGCTTTTCCAAAGTCTAGACAAGTGCCACCATTTCTATACATGGCTCTGATTTCCTAAACTGACCCTAGAGTGCTAGCTGGTACCTCCAGCACCAAGTGCTGCATTACCCATTATCATGGACAGCTTGAGTCATAAATATCACCTTGAGTGTTACCGAATAACTTCCTCCAGGCCAGATAGCAGGACTCTGACCAATAGCTTACCCCAGGAGAGAGATGGAGGATACCCTGGCCAGAAATCACAAGACTCACATTCTACAGTATCATCAAAGGATCATAGAATCATAAAATAATTTTGGTTGGAAAAGACCTTTAAGTTCATTGAGTCCAACCATTAACCTAACACTGTGATGTCCACCTCTAAACCATGTCCCTAAGAACCTCATCTATACATCCTTTAAACCCCTCTAGTGATGGTGATTCCATCACTTCCCTGGGCAGCCTGTTCCAATGCCTGAAGACCCTTTCTGGGAAGATATTGTTCCCAATAGCCAATCTAAATCTCCCCTGGTGGAACTTGAGGCCATTTCCTCTTGTTCTATTGCTTGTTCCTTGAGAGAAGAGACCAACCCCCTCCATGCTCCAAGCTCCTTTCAGGCAGTTCAGAGATCAGAAGGTCTCCCCTCAGCTCCTGTTCTCCAGGCTGAACCCCCCAGGTCCCTCAGCCGCTCCCATCACACTTGTGCTCCAGCCCCTTCCCCAGCTCCGTTCCCTTCTCTCAACTCGCTCCAGCACCTCAAGGGCTTTCTTGGTGTGAGGAGCCCAAAACTGACTCCAGGATTTGATGTTTCGCCTCCCCAGTGCCCAGTATAGGGGGATGATCACTTCCCTAGTCCTGGGTTAATTCAGGCTGGAAGAGACCTCAGGACCTCAGGAGGTCTGTCCAACTGCAAAGCAGGGTCAGGTATGGGAATTAGCCCAGGTTGCTCAAGGCTGAATCCAATCTCATTGTCCAGGATGGAGTCTGAACCATGTGTCTTCTTGGCATCACAACTTGTTCATTGTTCCTCTCAGCTGAGCTGGGGACAAGTCCTTTACACAGGCTCTGGCACGTCAGAGTCACCTCATCACAAGCACCGTCAGAGAAGGACAGAGAAAGCAGCAGAGCCATGCTCATAGAAGCTGGATGCAGCCTGGCAGCTCGCCTTCCTCTCTCCCCAGGAGCAGGCAGGGCTAGCATCCCACCCTATGGCTTTGCAATTCCCACTCCCTCAGTCCCCATCTCCTCGTGGCCTCTGCCAGGCTGCAGGAGGCCAAAGGCACCTCGTGTTGCTCCAGGATGGCTGCAGCTCCTCCCAGCTCAGCCTCTCTGGCAAGGATGCCCTGTGCAACTTCTCCAGCTCACTGCCCTGCTATGATTCATGGTTCCTCTCCTGCCCTTCCTTATATGGCAACTTTGCGTTTCCTCACATTTTCTGCACTGGGAAAACCAATGCCAAAGAGGCACTTTTTACACGCTCTGCCACCAGCCCTGTTTGTTCTGTACCCCTGTCCAGTGGCAGGTCACAGACTCATCATGCCCCATACTGCTCCCCATGCAACAATGGTTCCTCTCATGCTATATCCCACCACCTGAGTCATCACAGATTACTTGCACATCCACAGGCAAATGTCTCTTCCCCACACAGCAACCTACGGTCATTCCCATGTCCCGAAATCGCAGCACATCCAGAAAAGCAGATCGGCCAGGCAATGTGTCCCTGCTGACGAAGGTCTGAGCAAGGGACTGTAACATAAGGTAGGACAAGGGGCAATGGATTCAAACTGGAACACAGGAGGTTCCACTTAAATTTGAGAAGAAACTTCTTCTTAGTGAGGGTGATAGAACGCTGGACCAGGCTGCTCAGGGAGGTTGTGGAATCTCCTTCTCTGCAGACATTCCAACATGCCTGGACACCTTCCTGTGTAACCTCATCTGAGTGTTCCTTCTCCGGTGGGGGGATTGGACTGGATGAGCTTTCAAGGTCCCTTCCAACCCCTGACACTCTGTGATTCTGTAGCAGCCCCTCTCAACATGGGCATTCACTCTTGAGTGCTGAGAAACTTGATCACATGTTTTTTCTTTGAGATCTTCAACCCCTTCTTGTGTTTAGTTCCAGGTGGACAAACAACTAGAAAGTTAGAGCAGGGAGGAACATGGAGAGAGATGGACAGGCACCCATTTCCTTACAAAACAAGGCTAAAAATAGGGTGAGATCGGCCCTTTGGAATGCATCCAGTCCATCCCTTTGTGCCAAGGTGGGAACACTTCTACAAAAGCATTTGCGACAGAAGTTATTTTTAGGCCACTCCAGCTCCTCCCCGAGCAAGTTGCTCATGTTTGTCCCCTCCATCCTGCTCCCTCACTTCAGGGACACACCACAGGATTTCCCATCTCTTCCCACTGGAGATTCTTCTCTTTGCAGCAGCTTTTTACAGACCTGGAGCCTGTCACCACACACCTGTACCCACAAGAGCCCATGGAGATGGTGTGTCCTCGCCCTCCTTTTTCTGCTCTGGTTTCCAAACACGTGCCAGATACATGGGCACTAACACCCAGCAATTCCTGCTCCTGAACCCAGTCAGCATAAGCCACAGAAGAAACGAGCTCCTCCTTAATTTTTACAAAATAAACTTGAGAAACAATTGTAGGTATTCCATCTATTTCTTCATAGCTTATTTTATGCCTCTTGGCTTCATGGCTAATTTTTTGGTTTTGTCCTGGTTTTGTTAAAAATGAGACCAGTTCTCTTTTAGTGAATTTTCCTTTCAGCTAGGTCCTTCTAAGGACCTTCTAAGTAACTGCATTTTTCTTAATTTAGCTGCATGCTTTTTTATGAGACACCACGCTCTGGAACTGATAAGATGAGCAATGGAAATGCAGAAGAAGCCCATGTTTAGATATATTGCTATAGCAACCAAGAATTCCGATATCCCATAAGGGAGAGGAAGGAGGGGTGAACAGAACAGGTGACTAAAAACTGATCAACTGAGTATTCCATCTCATACACATCATAAACCCTATAAAATGAGATCATGAGGCTCTTGCTGTCTTCAACCATGGCCGGCATCTGAAGAGGACCCTGCCTGTCGTCCCTGCGATCCGAGGGCTGTTTCCAGACCCTGCATCCCTGAATCCATTTCTGGTTTTCTGCAAAGTCCCGCCCAGGACTTCTGGGTGCCTGCCCTGCAGCTGCTGGTGTGACACTGACTCCACAAGGCAAAGCTGTGCTACTCCGGGAAATTTGAGATGGTTTTGTTTATTTTGTATATTTTCTCTATTTATTAGTAACATAAGTAAAGCATTTAAAACTTTTCCAACTTGGAAGTCTCTCTCCCTATTCTTCCTACCTTTCCTCAGTGGGGAGTGTGTGGGTTAACAGAGAGCATCTGCCACAGTTAATTGTCACCTTGCAGTAAACTTTGAAAAAATTCCATCTGTTTCACTGGGAGATGCTTTCC
This sequence comes from Nesoenas mayeri, assembly GCF_963082525.1. Classification (NCBI taxonomy): domain Eukaryota; kingdom Metazoa; phylum Chordata; class Aves; order Columbiformes; family Columbidae; genus Nesoenas; species Nesoenas mayeri. Next base: position 5,369,884 of record NC_137543.1, read on the forward strand.
TACAGTGAATGTCATCTGCTCAATTCTCCATTCCCTCCTGAACACCAAATATACCCAGATTTCCCCAGCATCCCTGGGCTGCTAAATATGAAATGGACCAAACAGTCACATACAGGGTAAGACGAACTAAACCTGATGATTCTCAACCAACTCAAACCCATGTCCTCAAAGGGAGACACATCCTTGGAAATGCCGTCCCTGCTCACTTCAAAACCCTTCTCTCAGCCAGCCCCTGCTCTGCCTCTCAGCTCACCCCTTGTTTGGAGTCAGAAAGTTTGCTTTTCCCCATTTTCCTTCCTTTCTCCCATTCTGCCCCTATGGACCAGCCAACCCCTGTAGCTATTTAGTCCTGATTAAGATGCTCATTACAGTCTAGTTGCAGTAAAATCAGAAATTTTCACTTCAAGTTGGAAGGTGAGGATTTGAGTTTATTTTACAGTATCACAGTATGTTCTGGATTGGAAGGGACCTCAAAAGATCATCTAGTCCAATCCCCCTGCTGGAGCAGGAACGCCTAAGTGAGGTTGCACAGGAACATGTCCAGGTGGGTCTTGAATGTCTCCAGAGAAGGAGACTCCACAACCCCCCTGGGCAGCTTGTTCCAGTGCTCTGTCACCCTTACTGAGAAGAAGTTTTTTCTCAAATTTAAGTGGAACCTCTTGTGTTCCAGCTTGATCCCATTGCCCCTTGTCCTATCATTGTTTGCCAACGAGAAGAGCCTGGCTCCATCCTCATGGCACTCACCCTTTATATATTTATAAACATTAATAAGGTCATTTTGGAAGGTGACAGGCTCTATTAAAAAAATAAAGGCTGAGAATTTATTTTGGGAGCAAAAATGTAATAACAGAAATTAAAATAAAATAAATTAAAATAATAAAATAAATTAAAATACAACAAAACCACAGAAAGGAGTGCAGTAGCTAAATCTCAGAGCCATTAAACCATGTGCATTTTACTGCCTATGTGCTTGATGGGAAGATTTTGATTCGTAATGACAATCTGCCTTCTCAGCAGCAATTTCCAGATAAGAGTACGTCAGTCCTGACTGTGGTAGACAGCTTGAAAATGCTCCTTTTGCAGCCAGAGAAACTGCAACACAGCAGGTGTGGTAAAAGGGGAATGGCAGTATCAGGAAGGTAATTCCAAGAAAAAACCTTCTGGCTGGTGAGAAGAGGATGGAAAGGAAAACTCTTCTGGGACAGAAAAGCCTGTGGAGGAGAGAAGAGATGATGCAGAGCTTCAGGCACACCAACTATCTCCAAACAGATGATTCTCCTGAATATAAAAATGAAACAAGGGAACATGAAGGGACAAACAATTGTGGGGTAGGAATGAGTTGGTCAGAAATTCTGGAAGGTGAAAAACAAGAACAGTCTTTTCCAAACAGATTGGACAGGAGAAGAGCACCCAGCAAGTGGGCACACAAGTCCAGCAGGACAGGCAGCTGTTGAACAGTTTTTTCCCCATCCCTTCCCTCACAACACCCACAGTCACAGCCCCTCCAGGTCAGGGGACCATTTCAAACATTGCAAAGAGAAAGAGCAGCATGAACAAGAGATAAAAATGAACCCTGATGTTTCCTGATCCAAAGGGTAAAATGAGCTAAGGTTCTTTAGAATTTCTTTTTCATCCCTTTCTATTCTGACACCTCCAACCTTTTCCACTGCTGCATCTCATGGTAGCTTTGAGCTGTGTTTATCCCAGCTGGTTTTCAGTAGGATAAGACTTTCTCATTCTCTGTGCAAAGCCAGCTTGTCCTAATCTCCAGGAGACTGCAAAGGGATGGAAGATACTGCAGAAATCCCCAGGGCTCTGATTGCACAGTCATGTTCCTGGAAGGAACAGGGAGGTTTAACCAGGGTGATTCCTGTTTGCAGATCTCACATGCACAGCTGGAGTTTGCAGTTTCAGAGATTTGGCTCTCAAAGCCCCGGCTGTGGTTTCAAATCTGACAGTCCGTGCTGCCTCCCTGCATTGCTGCAAATTTTCCATGTCCCTGGCAGGTGAACAAGGAAGAGATGACACGTACTCTCATGGGGCTTGGGTGATTATGGGTTTTGCTGCTCACATTTAGCAGCAACGTGCTCCCATTGACATTTATTTCAGATTACTTCCTTTCTTCACAAAATGATCACATCTCTCTGTATGGAAAATTCAGCTGCTCTAAGTATCGAGCTGTGCTGCTTGTTCCATATGGGAAGGATCGGAAACGGTTTAAGTGGGGTTTCAAAATGCAGAATAGAATGATGGGCTGGAACGAGGTCTTGGTTTGGAAGCAGCATGAAAACCTCATCTCAGGTTTCGGCACGCGAAAATTAGGAATGAAATGCTCGCCAGGATTTTTCAGGCTGGAAAAAAAGAAAAGAGCAATAGAAGGGATAGCAGAGATTTACAAAACCATGAAAAATACAGAAAGGGTACAGAGAATTATTTTTCATCGTCTCTTTTAACACAAAATCTAGGCCTTTAATCAAACCAACATAAGAAAGTTTCAAAAACAAATGCAAAGCGGTTCTTCACGTAACGTGTGGTCAAATTGTGGAAATCCTTGCCACAGTATTTTGCGGGTGCTAAAAATGGCCCAACAGGACAGCAGGTCATGAGGAAAGATAACTGAGGACTGCTAAATATGTAAATCCCAAATGCAACTCAGCAGACCTTTAATGCACAAGTATTGGAGGCAGGGAGAGTACTTGGAGGAAAAAATGAATATGTGTTTATTCTGTTCTTGTACAGTGTATGTACATACATACCGTAAAGCTCCAATTCCTCTGTAAGAACAGAGGAGACATTGAGCCACCCTGAGTTGGGTAGAAAATGCCCCTGCTCCTGTGGTTCTAATGAGACAAACACAAAGACTGCATCACCGGTCAGGGACAGGTCATTCTTTCTGTCGATTACCAGTTCAGACAGGCCCTTCTCCAGTAACGACAGGATGAGTGAAGGGAAAATCCATATCCACCAGCATGACCATTTCCCTGGAGATGCTGTCAGGAAGCAGCAGTTTGACCAGAGGTGACAGTGTATATCCCAGGATGCAATTAACATCCTTGCTTTGCCACAGGTTAAATTCCCCAAGCTATGAATGTCATCATAGAATCATGGAATCATAGAATCATTTTGGTTGGAAGAGACCGTTAAGATCATCAAATCCAACCATAACCTAAATAAGGTGCCTTTTTGGTGTTTCTCCAAACAAATACTCAGCATCCCTGAATGTCCTTGGCGCTACTTTGAGCCAAGAGAATGGACTGAATACAGAAGAGGTCCATCCAAACTTTAATTACCCCATCACCCTATGACCTCATGTTTATCTACAGCCATGGTTGGACTCTTCCATTGTTTCCTCGAGAGTAGATGGGTCCAGCCCTGCAAGGTTAAATCCACAGCAATGCAGCACAGCATTTTGGTGTGACCAAACCACAACCATACCCTGTATCATATTCAGGTCCCTGGGATGCTCCTATATAATTTACTGGTGCAGATGTAGCCTGTGCATCCTCCCACCAGCAGCCATGGTGGGACAGGTGAAGCCAAAACAGCCCCAAGGCTGAGCTTCAGTGACAAGGGGGTGCTGGACAAGGTGAGTTCAACTATGACTTAAGTCCTTGGTGTTCCTCATTGCCTATAGCTGTCTGGACATGCAGGGAGAATACAGCATTTGCCACCTGATCCAACCCTGTTGCTGATGCTCCCGATCATTGTTGATCATGCTCAGTCTCCCCCCAAGTGTGTCACTCTCCTGCTCAGTGACCTCAAGTTCAGCTTTGCCTCTGGGGAATTGCAGCATAACTGGGCTTTAACCAAAATAAACTGTCCTGGCACAAGTTCCTGGTTTTCAAGATACAGTTTTAAAATAAATGAGGAGAAATATTCCCCTTTCCCCGCTCTTACAGGCAGCATTGTAAAAGTTTCAAAGATTGTCACCTATAACAGCATAGTGACCCCAGGACACACACATATTTATTTTCTCATGAGAGGCAATTCTGTGGCCGATGGAGATTTATAAGTTGAAAACAGACAAGATTTTCCATAGCTTGTAAACTTGTGGAAAAATCAGAGGGACAAAGACAACTTTGGACTTCGAAGCTCTAAAACAACACTCAGCCCATCTGATTTTAAGTGCTTTAGACCTTATATCAATATTGTTCTTCCACTGGGGAGGAGGGGGTTAGGAAAAGGGACCCAGCTACCCCTACAGCAGGAGAAATCTTTTGGAAACAACAACAAAACCACAGGCCTGGGTAATCCCTCTTAATAAAAACAAAGCTGCAGCTTGTATGTACAAGCTGGAATCAAGCGAATATATTCCCTGTGAGACCAAAGAGATATCAAAGGGGTCACAGAAGTATTTTGGAAGCTCCCCAAGTGCATCCTTTTGTCATCTTCTCTTTTCTCTTTTAATATGAAAGCATCAAGCCCCAAGTACTATAATCCAGTTTGGATCGCCCGCTCTGTTCCTCCTGTTATTTTAACTTTAGGCACAGCAATCCTTTGAAAAAGTGCCCCATTCCCACTGCCTGGGAGCTATGGGAAAAAGCTATCTTGGTCCTATCAGGAATGTGCCTCGCCTCTGCCCTGCGGTTGTGCAGCCTTCAGAGAAACCAGAGTCACGAAGTACCGCAGAATGACGGGCCACAATGTTCCCTTGGAAGAAGTGGGGAAAGGAGGGGACAAGTGGATCAGCCTGTGCTGTCCCTTTGCTTCTCAGAGCTGGAGGAAAGTTGGAAAGACATGGTTTGGTTTGGTTTTTTTTCCTGCTCTTTGGGGATAGGAATATTTAAGAGAGGTGGCAAGTTTAGGACAACATGTGGCAGGGCTTTGTAAAACCCATGCCCTGTGAGCAGCTGGAGGCCAAGTGAGATGCTGGAGAGCAGTTCACAAAATAATGGGAGCTCAGACATTTAGTACACATGGACACAGAGATTTCTACATGTCCGGATCTTCATCCAAAGCTGAATCCCATCTGGAGATGTTGAGATGAATTCCTACCCACACAACCAAAGGGTTTCATGGGCATGGGGACCATGGAAATTACACAGCAAAGGCTGAGTGAGGAAGAGCAGGTTTTGTAGCTTGGGTTTGCTGCAGGTCCTACTTGACACAGCTCCTGGAAGTTCATCTTTAAGTTCGAAGGTTCAGTCCTTTTGAAGGTCAAAGACCTTAAGTGAGGAGAGAGGAATCGAAGGAGCAAGTATTGACTCACGATGTGAGCATCTAGTACTTGCCTTCCAGTCAGGGGGGTGTTAAGTTGGAGGACATTACATACTGAAAAGATGCATCTGGAATTCCCCAAATATATCCCCTACCCACAGAAAATTAGAGTATTCTTCCCCACATTCCCTAGCAGAGCTACAGGGAGTGACCAGGAGGGACATGCTGAGACATCAGAACACCCAGTCTCTCAGGATGAGTCTGTGCATTAGTTTAGCCTTCGCAAAGGGGGCCAAAAGCTACTTTCCATCTCAAAACCACTGTCTCCCTCTACCTGTGCCACTGTCTTCCACCCCACAGCCTATTGCAAGTCCCAAGCTCCAAGACTGTCTCATGCCAGAGTGTCTGAGAGGTTCATCTGGGGATGGAAGATTTGACTCCCCAGAAACTACAGGAGGCCCGTGACCTTCTGGACCAATCATTCAGGCAATATTCCCAAGGGCATCTCAAATACCACTAAATGCCTGTCTTTAGGCAACTGGAGTCTTGCCATGCATGACCATCATCTCATACACCCAAACCCAGCAACTCCATCTGATTTGCAGGTTCAGCTTGCGACACCTGCTTGTCCAGAGTCCAGAAATGGTCAGATCTTCCTTCCTTTGATGTCCATAGCAAAATTCTTACTGACCTCAGAGAAGGGGCCAGAAGTCACAGCCCTCAGTGGTGGAAAATGCATGGACAAGTGATGAGGAGGGAAATCACAGAAAATAGCTTGCCCAAAGCTACCCTAAGCCACTGTCATGGCCCCCTTCACCTCAGCCTTCTCCTCAAGCACATGGACCACCATCCACAAGTGAAAATGCCAGTGACATTGTGCTTGGCACTTGATGGAACTCCCCCAAATACCTTTAGCTGGGCAAAATATGGTTGGCTCCAGTATGAAAACATGAACCGCTCTGAGAAGAGCTCTTCCCCCACTATCTGTGATCAGACGGAGCTGGTTAATCCTTTCGCAAGGGTGCCAGGCCAACTGCCAAGCCTGCCCATGGGGAAGCTATCCAAACCTGACTCATCCTCGAGTCATTCAGATTGTTCCCTTTAGTCCTTTGGAAATGGTTATCAATCTCCTTGTTTCATGCCAGAGCAGGATTGATGGATGTGAGGGGAGAAGGCAACACACACTGCACTCAGCCTTCTTCAGAGAGGGGAACTTTATTTGTGGAAGGCAGATAGATACATGTGACTTTGTGCTGGCTTTCCCTCCACAGAAATACACTTTTCACATGTGAAATAAGAGGTTTTGAACTTCTTTGCATTATCTGACTGCCCCAGGAGGTGGCCTTGGGCTATCCATGGATCCCCAATCTACTGGATGGGGACCTTACGAAAAGCAAAGCAAGTGATGAATCAAGCACTTGGTATGCTGCACTTGCAGCAGCACTCTGCAGCAAATGCATTTGGCTGAACCACAAAACCCAGTCAAAGAAACAGCATGTTCAGTGCAAGCACAACTTAGAGCTGGGGACGTCACACCCTCCTTTCCACAGTCATCCCCAAGATCATATTTTTTCTAGGCTTTGGAGAAATCTGGGTAAGAACACCTCATCTTTGCTGAACCACCAAAGCCAGGAGAAGACACGGTAAGCATCAAGCCACAGGTAGACCTACTGCTTCTTTCCATCCTTCCTTGGAGCAACAAAGCTCTTCATTTGCACACTCTTAGATGGGTAGGATGTCCCTCACCAGCCATGCAACCATGCCAGTGTGTCTTCTGCAAATGTCAGCACTGGTAAATAATTATAGGGACCATGGAGGAGGAAGAGCGGAAGAGCAACAGTAGCTGGAAGGTCTAGGGTGAGCTGGTTCTGTAGCAAACAGACCCACCACCACAGACTCCATACCTGGTTATGTCTCCAGTCTGTCTTCTCTTCAACTGAGCCCACATCCACCCTTGCAGACACCCTGAGGAAGATTGTACTTCAAACCTTACTGTCTTTTGTCCTTGTTCAAAAGGTGATCCAGTGCCTGCTCAAGATTCTGTGCATCTAGTACTTGGTCTTTCCAGCCTTGTTTCAGGTGAAGGTCTCCAGAGATTTTTGTTTCCCTGAAAAGCTTCCACCTTGTCCTGCTATGCACCCACCTTCCTGTCCAGGGCTGGCAGAAGATGCCTCATAATTCCCACGTATCCTATCCGCTGCAGGCTGGCCGACTCTTCAGAACAACAACAAAAACTGCACAACAAAAAGAAATTGCCTGTGGTCTCTGCTCTCCAGGATGGAAGGTGAGTTTAAATAGGGTCTACATGGATACAGTTCCACCAAGCAACCTGCTACATGCCTGTCCATCCACATCCCTCCACACATGCACACCTCTTGTATGGAAGATCATCTCTTCAGGTGGCCATGTTTCCATGAGCTGCCAAGGAGGCAGCTGCTTGGAGGGGACCTTCTGGTTCACTTGCCAGTTGTGTTTACTAAGCTGTCATAAGCAGGGATTACACATGTAGTTATAGCACTTAAGACCAAGACTATCTCAGAAGGAGATTTAGGAGTCCTTTTGATTGAGTAATGGACTGAAACTAAGAACAAAGCAGATAACACCACTTCCAAATGCAGACTCTTTTGAAGCAATGAAAATAGTCCTAATTAGATCAGAGGAGACATAGAAAGCAGGTCATAGTAAACATAATCTAAATGGGAGGGCATGCTTATGTCATCGTGTCCCACCCAAACTGGTCAGAAGTAACCTTGGAAAACCTCAGAACCAGAGGCCATTTCCGATAACAGCACAGAGCAGCCGCACAAGCCACACTTGTTCATCAACGTTTGATGTGGTTTTGCCTTAGAGCTGTTCTGGCAGCCAAAGATAATTAACAACATCACTTTCCCATTAATCTGTGGCCCACACAGCCATTGGTGCATGGAAGCAAAACATGATGCTGCTGAGATCCACTTCTTTCCCCTGTTTTTACATCCACTGTCCTTTGCCAAAAGCACCCAAAGCCATCAATAAGAACAAATCAATAACAGGCCTATAATCACTTCCAGGAATGAAATGTGTGCCTGTTTCTAGTAAGGTCCTAAAGAAAAGACCTTGGCCTCATTGTTCAAGCACACATAAAGGCTTCATAGGGTGCAAATCAACAAGTTCAAATACACAAATGAACTAGTTATTCCTTAAATGTTTTACTGCTTTTTTTGTGTTAATAAATCTTCTTGGTGGGCTTGAGGCTGAAGGCAGTTTGATGGGCACCATCAGTGTTGTAAGTAGATGGAGGGAGCTTGGCACTTTCTCTTTAGTGCACATCAGCCAAGCTTATATTAATATAACACAGCCCCTCCAACAGGCTGGTGCAATGGCACAGATGGTGATGTTAGAGGCCAAGTACACACCAGAAAAGTAGCATTTTCTGAGCCCAGAAAGGGTAATGACTCATAGGACTGTGTCCTTGTCAACAATTGACTGAGTGTAGCATTGTGGTCACCTCCAACCAATGCGAAGTCCATGCTGCTGCAGCAAGGACCAGCTCTGCTTCACCCACCCTGACCTTCCTAGCACACATGAGCTCCCACGCTCCTTTTGTGCAGCAGGGCTGGTCGGGGAACTGGTCCAGCATGGGATTAAGCAATGTTTCATTTTTCCAAGACCCTTTCACATCACTTTTCTGAGTCAGTTCCCAGGAAACGACTCCAGCATTTGCACGGTTGGAGGGGAAGGTGCGATAACTGCAGAGCTCTGACCAAGGCAGAGGAAACCAACAGTGTCTCATCCTCAAGCATGACTCCTGCTCACCCACAGACAGAAGAGGCAATTTCAGAGAGGATGGGTGTTTGTCACCGCCCTCTGCAAGGTGCTCCCACACAGCAGCTTCTCGTGGCATCCTGCCCCATCCATTTCAGTGCAAGATCCTGCACCTCAGCTCAAAACCCATCAAAAGTGGGTTCTGCCAGGTTTCCTCTGGAGGATGTGGCCTCCAGCTTGGAGAACAACCTCCTGAGAGTGGTAACTTTGGCATCACTATAAGATCTTTTCTCTGTTCATGTATTTACTAGCTCCATGCCAGACCAGACATGAAAAAGAAATACATTTGCATCCTCTTTTAGGGTCCTCTGCATCATCAGAGGAAACTCTGCATAATTCAGGATCAGGCTCAAAAGTTACTTTGTCTCTAGGAGCGTCTCACTTGCACATATCACATAGTATGTTAATGGTTTGGCATACCCATACAAAAGCTTCACAGATCATTTTAAATTTTAGTTCAGAGACAGCCCAGAAAGCTTCTTTTCCAAGTCAGGTTGCTGGCACCCCTTGATTTGGGTGTAGACAAGGCTATTCAGTAGATACACATATCCCTACACATGGGAGGAGGAGCACTCAACCATGAGCGACGTAATGCTTATGCAGAATATGAATCAAAATGATCTGAGCTCCAGCTCAGGTTTTGATTGGTTGTTTTTTCACAAATTGTTTTGGGGAGCACTGTTACCCAAAATTACTATTCTGGAGAAGCCAAGGAAAAGCTACTACATCTCATGCAAAGACACATAAAGTCTCGTGTCAGCTCCTGTTTTCATGTCACAGTGAATGACACGTTGCCTACGATAACTCATGTTGAAGGTCCTGCCCAGAAGCCAAAGGACCAAAATGCCAAAGTCTCAACAATTTCAACATGAGTAGAATTACCTACAAAATATTCTTTCCTTTGATTACATCATTAGTGTTCAAATTGCTTACATTGTTCCTCATCAATATGCTGAGATTGCCTGGAAGCCTAGCTAACACCAGCAGGCTGACTTTGGCCCAATAAAGCCCTGGCTATTCCTCTATTGGCTGTACTACTTTACATAAAACAAGCATGTTATTTTCTTTCCAAACATCTCAGCTCATTCCAGGCACAAATCTTTGAGTTCGCTACACCCTGGGAGCAAACTGGCCAAGACACAGCGAGGACACACTAAATGAGAGCAGAGCAGGCAGCGCTTGAGTCAGTGAAGCTGGAAATTAAAGGGAATGGCTATTTTTGTCTCCTTTTTTTCTGCTCTGGGATAGATAAATGTCTAATGTCAAAGTTCGTATATTACCAGAGATGGTCATCGTCAATTACATACCCATATAAATGCATTTTATCTGTCAAACTCACTTTAAGTAGCCAAGGTGCAAGTGCACAAATGGCCATCTTTGTGTCACACAGAAGCACAGAATGTCAGGGATTGGAAGGGACCTCGAAAGCTCATCCAGTCCAAACCCCCCATGGAGCAGAAACATCCAGATGAGGTTACACAGGAAGGTGTTCAGGTGGGTTTTCAGTGTCTTCAGAGTAGGAGACTCCACAACCCCCCTGGGCAGCCTATTCCAGTGTTCTGTTACCCTTACTGAGAAGAAGTTTCTTCTCAAATTTCACCTTGGTGTTCCCATGGTCCACAGCTTATGTCAACTCTTGTCAAGGTCAGGAACAGCTCTGCACACCAGCACAGCCGAAGTTGGCATCACTGCTGTGTTTCAGGGCACCCATCCTGTTGTACTGTAAGGATGGGAGAAGGTGGTTCCGTCAAGAACCCAACCTCCTCCATCAAAGGTTAAAACATGGAAAATTCCCAAGTACCAGATGACCTGTCACTTGCAAATCAGGCAGTTAGTTCTGTGTGTGCTTCTCCGACCAGCTGAACTAGGACCCATATGAGTTGTCCTGTTGACTAATGGAAAGTTGAACCTTAAGGCTGGAAGTTTGGGACACTGAGCCTTAAAAGTGATGTGCTTTGCCAGTTTGTCTGAGACACTTTGAGCAGTACAGGACACTGCTGTTGGGTTTTTATTTTTATTTTTCATCTTAATTTTAGCCAGAATGGAAGACCAAGATGATGGAAGAAATGTAGTAAGAGTATTTTAAATGGGCATGGAATTTTACACAGGACAAAGCTCCAAGAAATAGCTCCAAAACAAACTCCTTTAAAAAATTTAAAGTAACAGATTTTATTGGTGTTAGAAGGGTGGTTTCTCAGGGTTCTGTTTACTATGGCAAGCCTAAAAGGGAGGGAATATGTATTCCTACACAACAGAAAGCAGGAGACGTGCCATTACACAGCCAGATATCACATGAGACAAGGCTGCTCCACCATATATGCTGTTTACATAGTGGCATTTCATTCCTGTATGTTCATATATCAAAATGCTTCTGTAGATACATATTGCTCAGCTCACAGGCTTACTGCTTTGAGGAGAGGGTAAAGATGCACATCAGTTGTAATTTGCTTCTTCACTTGGTCACTGAGAAAGAGGGAAAAAAAAATCCAGGTAACTGCTGCCACGCATTGATTTTGTAAGTGAACGCCTTGGGTATGGTTTTGTGTTTCCTTCCTAAATTTCTGCAAAATGGGAAAGAAGGGAAAGGAAAAGCTCAGCCCAAGTTCCCACCATCCTCACCCTGAAGCTCCATTCACAGAGCTCTGTGAGCAGCAAAACAAGGAAAATGCGGCTTCTGGATGCAACCTTCAGCTCAGGCGAATGCGCACGGGGAGAAATAATAACCCCTGGCAGGACCCCAAATGAGCTATAATGTCTTTATGAGCCATTGTTTCCATTGTTCTCTTGATGGACCAGCTCTGATTCACAAAATAAAAAATAAAAAAATAAAAAAAGGTGCTTTTGCAAGACAAGAGGAAAAAACACATTTGAAAACACAGAAGTGAGACCCTGCGTTGCGGGAGTCCAGCTGTTATTTACCCTGGACAGCTGCATGGACAATGTTGAAATGTCTTCATGGACAAATCTGCTTGACATCTGCTTCAGTCCCTTGTGTCTGTGAACCTTGCTGTGAAGTTTTCTCTACAGGGCTGATGTTTGGGGCAACGCTGCAGCTAAAGGAACTAGAGCAGTTTCTTTTGCCTTCTTCCTACCACCATCACACACCCCACTGGTCACACAAATAGAGCTTATATGAAGGTGAAAAAGGCTGAAATCTGACCTGTTTCATCCTTCCATTGATCAGTTAGCCAGCTGAGAAGGCTGCTGGCCATCTGGCTTGGGAGAGGGTGTTGGGGCTGAATTTGGTTGTGCACTTGGTGGCACCTTGAGCTGTTGGAGTTGTCCATGGGCACGCAGCTACGCAATTGCTCATGCAAGTAAAGAACAGCAAGCAAAGGCCAGGCTAGCACTTCTAAAATTACATCTGCGTGTGGGCAACAGACCTGGCTTGTGATTGAGCCTCTGTCTAGACTACCCAGCTGTATTGATTAGATGTCCAAGTGACTGAAGCAGGAATCTGGACACGTAAAGGACAAAGAAACACCAATATTTAGGAGTCTTCATATCAGGCTGAATCCAGATGTTTGTGCTATGTCAGGATCAGATGTCTAGTGATGTCTGAGATGCTTTAGTAAAACCTGTGCTTCTCACAGGCCTTGGAGACATTGAAGAGAATCATAGAATCATGTTGGTTGGAAGACATCGTTAAGATCATCAAGCCAAAGCAAAACTTAACTCTAGCACTAAATAATGTCCCTAAAAATCTCATCTATACATCTTTTAAACACCATTAAGCAGCCTGTTCCAATGCCTGATATACCCTTCTGTGAAGAAATTTTTCCTAATATCCAGTCTGAACGTTCCCTGGGAAAGAGATGCTTTTGTGTCTTGAGAAGAGACATCTTTTGCAAATGCTACTGTAGCAGAGCTCCCACCATGTTCACAAGAAGTATGAGAGTGGTGTGTTGTCTTGTGTTGGACAAGAGGGATTTTTTTTGGCAGCATGAAGTGCTGAACCCTTGTTTGACTCCACCTCTGCATGTTCACTTTTGGAGAGTCCTCTGCTGTTTCTGGAGTGATGTCAATTTACCTGGCTGCAGAGGTAGTTTGGAAGCAGCTGTTAGAGTGGAGACATCTCACTTTGCTATCTCTCCCCAGGACACCTTGAATGAAAAGAACCTGATGAATTTCAACACGGGCAAGTGTAGGGTCCTGCACCTTGGGAGGTATAACCCCAGGAACCAGTACAGGTTGGGGTGGGCCTGCTGGAAAGCAGCTCTGCAGAGAAGGACCTGGGAGCTGTGGTGGACAACAGGTTGACCATGAGCCAGCAATGTGCTCTTGTGGCCAAGAGGCACCTGGTACCTGGGGTGCATTAGGAGGAGTGTGAGCAGCAGGTCAAGGGAGGTTGTTCCTCCCCCTCTGCTCTGCCCTGATGAGGCAACACCTGGAGTTCTGTGTCCAGTTCTGGGCTCCCCAGTTTAAGAAGGACAAGGAATTACTGGAGGGAGTCCAGTGGCTACAAAGATGATGAGGGGCCCAGAACATCTTTCTTATGAGGAGAGACTGAGACAGCTGGAGCTGTTCAGCCTGGAGAAGAGAAGCTGAGAGGATCTCATCAGTGTTTATAAATATCTCCAGGGTGAGTGTCAAGAGGATGGACCAGACTCCTTTCAGTGGTGCCCAATGATAGGATGAGGGGCAACGGGCACAGACTGAAGCACAGGAGGTTCCATCTGAACATGAGGAGAAACTTCTTTCCTTTGAGGTGCCAGAGCCTGGAACAGGCTGCCCAGAGAGGCTGTGGAGTCTCCTTCTCTGGAGATATTCAAACCCACCTGGACACATTCCTGTGTGACCTGCTCTGGTGAACCTGCTTTAGCAGGTGGGTTGGACTGGATGATCTCCAGAGGTCCCTTCCAACCCCAGCCATTCTGTGATTCTGTTATTTACGTCTTGAAAGCACAGAGCCATGCTTCTGAAGCCTTCAAGAACCACCTTCATTCCCATCACTGGGAATGGCAAGCAATACTTTCTTCCACCCTAGAAAGCTCCTCAGATATGTGCACAGCTGCTCTGTGCTCCTCTACAAAGCGTGGGCTTGGAAAGCCAGTGCATTGGCTCATCTAAGTACCCAAAAACACCTCCCAGAAGCTTGAAGCCTTGAGTCTGACACTGCCTGGGGTCCCAGCCCTGGGAGAAGGACATCTTGCTGGAGATGGTCACAGCTGGGAAAAGGAGCATCTCACTTGGAGCCATGAGCAGCTGAATACACACCAGGACATCCTAAAGGCAAGGAACAGCCACATCCACCCTGCACGGCCTAGAGAGCTGCTGATCACCTTTGAAGAAGAAAATGTCCCACGGTTTTCAGCTACCCAGCAGAGGACCTGTGAGACTCCATTGTCATCGAGGTTTTGAGAGTCTTCAGCCTCCATAGCTCCTACCTCAAGCACACATGTCTAAAACTGTGGACCCAAACCTCTCCTCCACCAGCTACTCTGGAGCCTGAAGTTCCCAGTGTATCCAGGGTGTTTTTGGCAATCTTTATCACGGGACCCTGAAGATACCTGCTCAAGACAAGACGTACCTGTGTTTTCAGATCTAATCTGCTCATCAGACCCATCTCAGCACTGAGCCTTGTTGAGACCAGTGGCAGTTCAGCCCAGGAAGCACCACAGTGCAACCATCCCTAGCAGAGTAACCAAAGGATGAAGACCTGCTTGTGCAGATTTTATATAAACCATAATTCCCTTTCAATTTAACACCTTAAGGATCATAAGATCCCCCAAACCACCTTTCATACCTTCCAAAAGCTGTGAAAGACTGTCAAAATTCCTGCCAGGTACATGAAGAGTTAATATTCCTGCTACCTGGGAGGTTATCACTAGAATGGGACTCCTGCCCAGTAATGATGACTTATAGGCACAGCTCCACTGTGATGGTTTCTTCAGAACTAGTTGGTCTGCCTTCTTCTGTTGAGGAGGTCCATTTGACATGAAAAACTATAAATAGTCTGATAGGTTGGGAGAAGAAATAAAAGAGACCCGCTGCTGGGTCACTTAATGTATAGACAAATACATGCTCACTTCATCTGCCATATAAACCTCAACTGTTCAAGTTTATCACTCACTGCCAAAAATGCTATTACGGCAGCTTGAGATTTTGACGACAGTTTTATTCCTGTTTCTGACTGACCTTTGGATGGATTTTTCAACTCGGAAAAAGGAAAAAAAAACATTTTATGTGCTCTGAAATGGAGCTTAGAAGGTTTAACACATTTCTAAGTATAGACATGGTGATTTATGAGGATTCTGTCTTTTTTCAGCCAAGAACAATGTATGGGTTCTGACAAGGACTCCGGGAATCTTTGAGACTTTAGGTTTATTTATGATGGAGTGTGTGCAATCCAGTGGCCAAGAAACTGGACTTATTACTTGGCTCTGCCATGGACATGTTGAACAACCTAAGAACTTTCCCTTCCTGTGTCTCTTTAGTGATGGTACACCGAAGCCAAAAACTTTTTCCTCTCTACAGGTTTCCAAATAAACCAATACAGCCCAGTCATTTTTGTGGTACCAGACGATGCTTCTTTGTCAATAATTCCTGCTCCCTGAAAGATTTTAACACTACAGTTTCCAAAGGTTGACCAACCCTATTACATTGATATCACCAGATAGTTGGGGCTGTCAATGAGTGCTGGTGCTTAGATTCATACAGCCTAACTTCAATACTTGCTCCTAAGAGCTTACCATGAATGGTTTGCATCGAGGAATCATACAGATGGTCTAATAACAAATGACAGACCAGCTGTGTTAAGAGCTGGACAAAAGCATCATAGAAAAGCGATCCATGACTCAGAAAGAGTTTAATGGCTGTTGTGGCACAGCACTGGGGCAAGGTCCATATTTGCCCTTAGATGAGGCTTTAACATTTGAGTCCTCAGGTGTTTGCATCACACTACCCACCACATTCACCAACCTGATAGAAAACTATCAACATTTAGGGCATGAAAGCCTTACACTGGTATTGCTGGAGTTTTTTTTGCCACACAAAGAAATCTGGCTTCACTCTCAGCCAGAAAGAAGCCCTAAACATAGGTGTGATTCATCTACTGTGAAAAAGTCAGTGTTAACAAGAGCACAAGCAGGTTCCAATTTCTGACGGCACTCTCCAAATCCTTCACAAGCACCAGCCCTGTGCATGCCCCAAAAATGTGTCCCTGAAGAGTGGGTACGCACGGCTAAGGGATAAATGTACCTACCATAGAAGAGTAGAATCATAGAATCCTAGAACAGTTTGGGTTAAAGGGACCTTCAAAGCTCATCCAGTGCCACCCCTGCCATGAGCAGGGACATCTTCACCCAGCTCAGGTTGCTCAGAGCCCCGTCCAGCCTGGCCTGGGATGTCTCCTGGGATGGTTCATCCACCACCTCTCTGGGCAACCTGGGCAAGTGTTTCACCACCTTCAGAGCAAAAATTTTCTTCCTCATATCTAGCTTGAATCTCCCCTCCTTTAAATCCCAGTATAAATCTTCAGCCTTAACCTGACACAGCAGGATCTCCACAAGAGACAAGTACTCTCCAACCTCACTAGGGTCTAGGGACAGGTGAATTATTCAGGTGCTCGAATCTGAGTAGTAGATCCTGCCACCTCTGTAATCCTGTAAAAGGTTGATCTGTACTCATATACAGGCACGTTCATGTACACACTTATCTACACGAGCCCAAGTCTTTAAGGCCACTCTTTCTGAGAGTAGAAGCAATCCAAATTGTCACCTCCTATTCCCTTGGAGATAGGCACAGTCCTGGCCTGCACACAGAGGCAGTACAACTGGGCAGCTGTGTCCACGTGGTGTTGTGTAGGGGCACTAGACCTCCCTTGGTCCCTCAACATTCCCTCCTTCCTGGTCCCTTTGAACTGGCATCAAGGTGCAAACCACCACCAAATGTGGGGCAAGACAAGGCTCCCAGCTGGGGTGCTGGTGCAGGTGGGAAAGCAGTTCTCTATGCTGCTATGAGGGTCAGGCCTCCAATATAAAATCATAGAATCACAGAATCATAGACTAGTTTGGGTTGGAAGGGACCTCCAAAGATCATCCAGTGCCACCCCTGCTATGAGCAGGGACATCTTCACCTAGATCAGGTTGCTCAGAGCCCCACCCAGCCTGGCCTGGGATGTCTCCAGGAATGGGGCATGTCCAGGTGATGATCTACACCCAGGGTCAACATGGTCTCCATAAGCACCCCTTCTTTCAGCATTATCCCCTAAAATCTCCCATGGCTGGCTGCCCACATCACAAAAACTCATCTCCAGCTCATCCTCACTCCTCTCCCTTTCCGACCCCTCCCCTCCACCCTGAAGACATCCTTTGACCAAAACGAGCCGTGGAGGCTAGAAAAGACACTGACGTCAACGTAAAAGTAAACCGAAGAGGTCTGGTTCCTGTATCATCACTGAGCTGGGCTGAGCACTGGGGAGCGAGCGCACGGTCGCTCAGTCGAGGAATCTGGGAGCGGGCTCAGGGATCAGCAGCTGAGATTTCTCATTCAGGCTGTGTAAGTAACTGGCTGTGGCACGTTTTGGGCTGGGAAAAGGGGGGAGAGGGAGAGAACTTCATCAGCTGCAGCTGGGGAAGGCAGCGTGCTCCGGTCCTGCTGGGCTGAGAGACTGGAGGGATGTGGATGGGGATGGGACACCTCAAGGGTGAAGCATATGGGTTTGGATGTGGTTTGGGTCCATACGGGTGGGAACGGTGCTGGAGAGGAGGATCTCCTATGCTGGGTGCTGCAGAGGTAGAGGAGGGTCTGGGAGTTTAGGGTTGGTGCAAAGGAAGAGAACGTCTCATTGAAGGAAATGTGGATGTTTCTAGATAGGGAACTGGTCCATTTGGATGCAAAGTGCATTTGTGCTGGCCTGTTATCTCAGTCGGCTATGCATGTGTGAGGTACACATAGACGTCTGTATGTAAAAGGCAGGCTGCGAGCAGAGCTGTCTGAGGCATTCTGCATGAAAAACTGAGTATTTCTGATATACTTCCATATACTGACTACCTCTGTCAAGTCCAGCTAAATATATATATATATTTACATATACACATCCTGCAAGTGTCCCTGTACAGAGATCCAGAGATAGACACAAAGCTTTTAGACTCAGGTCATGACAAACTGTTCTGAGAAGGCTCAAAATGAACTTTATAATATAGGGTTAGGAAGCATAAAGCTTTCACCAGGGAAACAGTATGGAAATGTCCCTACTTTGGGCACTGTGTGAATGGGGGGAGCAGCCAGGGCAGAGCTGGGGTGGGTGAGAGGGATGAATGGCCCTGCAGCTCCATCAGTAAGTCGCTGCCAGCTGAGACATGTCCAGCCACAGTACATCATATAGAGAGCATCTCCCATCGTTTACACAAATTATACTCAGTGGCAGAGCGTGACAAATTGGCAATGCGGCTCTTCGCACTCATTGCAGTTATGTTTTAGTAACATGAGGAGCCTTTTCTTCTAACATTTCTCACATGCCAGGGCCAATTTCTCCTCTTCAGCAAAAAGACAGCCCTTTTCCTGAAATGGCAGCTCCTTCAGCAAGCTAAAACTCCCCCATTCAGAAAGAAAAGAGAGTGGGAGTAAAGTTTAATCCCTATTACATGTGCATGGCAGTCCTAGTTGAAAACTAGCAGGGCAAATGCTTCTGTCCTCCATGATTAGATGCAATTTTGCATATCAGCTTGTTCTGTAAATCCCACCCTGAGCCAAGGAAAGCTGGGCAGATACAGAAAAAAGGAGGCAGAAATGCCCATCACCTCCATGTCATAGAATGTACTGGCACAAGAGAGGACAGAAGCCTTCCTGTGGTGGAAAGGTCTTTACTAAGAAACTTTTCTGTATATCTTTGTGCGCAGAAATCTCTGCTAACCTGCAATTAGAAAGAAAATCTCCTTCTTCCCACTTTCTTTCTTATAAGGACACATGGCAACTTAGCAATGCAATTGAGCAGCTAGTTCATTAATCAATCAATTTCAGTGCATTTCGCTTCACTCTGCTCGAGCGTCCATCCCCATCTCCCCAGTGCATTGAGATAAATACAGACAGGGAACCATTGCTTCCCTCCTCGCAGAGCATAAAGGTGCCAAAAGCATCCTACAAGTCTTCCTTGCCCTGTTTTGAAGAAGGAGGCAAAGGCCAAGAAAGGAATTGTACATGAAACATCTCTCACAGCACGTTCTCCTGGAAACAGAGCAAGCAGAATGGGGGAGGCTGCTGAACAGAGCAATAAATCCCACCGTGTGCACGTACAACGCCGTCGCAGCTCTGCTCCCCCTTGCGTGCATCGTGCCCTGGGGATGACGTGGTTCCCACAGGGACGTGGGCTATCCTGCCCTCATATCCCCATTTGGAAGACCGAACCCTGCACTCCACCTTGTCAGAAGGGCTGTGGGATTTTGGCTATCCATATTTGCACAGGCTGGAGACACATAAACAGGGATGTTTAGCAGGCAGGTGCTCAGCACACTCAGGGAAATCTCACCCTTTAAGGAGACGTGAGTCTCGACATGTAAAAACAGAGACATCCAGATTCCTCAGCCCTTGTTAAGGTAGGAGCCAAAAATCTCCCATGGGAGTAATGCTCTAACAAACACACAAAGCACACATTGTTGGGCTTTCCTTTATACCACAGACCATTATAGTAGGTTTCTATTAATGCCCAGTTGCTAGGTTTAGGGGGAGGTGAGACAATACATTACCTAAATGTGCATGTTAGCAAACATCCTGTGACATCTAAGGTAAAGTCTACAGCCCCTTCTGAGGTTCTGTTTCTTCTTAGCAAGCCCATCTGTAAATACCGTAAGGACCCTGACATCTCGCTCTCTCTTTCACCTCTCCTCCAGTTTTCACACTTGCATTTTAACTTGCAGCTTTTAGCTGGAGATTTTGCTCCCACTCAAAGTGACTGATTAAGGACACCTGAGCAAACCCTCTTGACGGCTTTGCAGAGAAACATTTCCCATCCAGTAAGCCCTAGAGAGGCTCAGCAGAGTCCAGCTAAGCATGATGAAGTCCAGAGACAGCAGTAGTTGTGCTGAGGTGAAGGGTGAACCAGGGGAATAGAAAAGTGAAGTCCAGGGCCAGAGCGAAGTGGGTCAGTAAAGCTGTGTGGGTCAGATGGGCCAGCTGAGCTGGCTGTGACACTCAAAGAAAGGATGTCACCCATCAGGATTACACTAACCAGGGATGCTGCTGTTCAATCTCAGCGTGATATTTACTAGGGTCAATACACCATTAGTGGATAGACACAGAGGAACTGAATTCTTTATTATCTTTTATGTATAATCCATAAAGGATGTGTATTTCATCTGTAACAGCCTCAAAAGCACCACTAGAGCCATTATCACACAGCAGAAAGGATGACTTCTCCCACCTTGGTGCCAAAAGATTTACTGTCAAATGACCCCTCCTCTTCATGACTCGAGCCACCTTCTGTACAAATTCCTGCCAAAAAGACAGGGCTCTGGGAAATACCCCTAAGGCGAGAAAACACAGGGTATAGATCCCAGTGGGGTGGCCCAGCAGACAGCTCCCCTTCTTTACATGTGCTGAGGATATCAGCCCTCTCCATGGGGGACCTGGAGAGATGGAATTGGTTCTCATTGGAGAGGTGCCCCATAGTGAAGCTATCACAAGTAGGCTTTAGCCTCATGGATGAAGTGGGGATGCTGTGAAGGTTTGTCAAAATTTTGTTTTATCTAGGGTTACAAACAGCTGCAAACATTTACATTAGAGTAGCTCGTTTCCTGCAGGTGGGCATTGGTAAGAGGAAATAGCACCAAGCTCTGAGCATGTGGACCTACCCAGAGTATCTCCCAAGTAACAAGTGATAGGACAAGAGAAAATGGCCTCAAGTTGCACCAGGGGAAGTTTAGATTGGATGTTAGGAAAAAATTCTTCACAGAAAGGGTTGTCAGGCATTGGAACAGGCTGCCCAGGGAAGGGGTGGAGTCACCATCCCTGGAGGGATTTAAAAGATGCGTAGATGAGGTTCTTAGGGACATGGTTTAGTGCCAGTGTTAGGTTCACAGCCGGACTCAATGATCTTGAGGGTCTCTTCCAACTAAAATTATTCTATGATTCTATTCTATGACCACGTCAGGCATTCATAACCCACCAGGGTCCTCTCAGTGTGACAAACCCAGAAAGACATAATAAAGTGGGTACCTGGGCTCCCTGTGGGGTGTATGAGCATTGTCTTGCTGGCCCTCCAGGAGTTGGCCAACGGGCAGTGCAAACTGAAACCACAGAGCACGCCCTCCCCTGTAGCCAGCATGGCCTTTGTCATTACCCATCTCAGCTGGGAAGCCAAAGCATCAGGAGTCTCATTAGCAGCCTATGTAGCCGGGTGCAATTCCATCCTCATCCCAAGGGTCCTCTTCTGGCAGGATGGAGAGGGAAAACTGGGGTTGTCATGCTGCGATTCACCTGCTTGGCACTTGCAGAGTCGCAATCCTCCGGCAGCCAGGCTGGCTCCTGTTGGTTAAATATGCCAAGCAATACATCTCTGAGAAAAATCCAGGCTGCCAAGCTGTGTTACGCTGTCTCCAGCTACCAATTATGTAGATAAATCGGTTGTCATTAGAGTGATGAAGTATCTCAACAAATAAACTTTCAGGACCAAGGCGGCCCATTTTTCACACGTCAGCCTCAAGGCTTCCTGCTGCTTTGATCAAATGCACAGAAAATTGTCTCCAGGCTGTGCTGGTATTAGAGACTTGTGAAGGTTGGAGCAAGCCAGTGAGGGACAGAAGTTTATAATAGATACATAACTGCACATTTTTGCACTGTTGTGCAAAGCAGGTAGAGCGGATACTATCCAAACGGGTCCAGGGCTGAGTTGTGGAGCAGAGTTGCAATACAATAGAATTGCACAGGGCAGGGTTGCACAAGGCAAACATGCTGCCCCCAAGCCACCCCTTCTCCCACCACCCACAAAGGGGTTTGGCAATGTTGGGAGTAGTGCACGGGCATTTCCCACTGCTGTCTCAGCCACATGGATTCAGGTCAACAGCACAAAGAGTAGTTACATCGCACTGTTGCATGAACCCACCATAAAGTTCTCTCCGACCGGCAGCCACCTCAGAGGATACTCGGGACTGAAATAGCAATGGGCAGATGTCAGGAATCATCATCACTGGAGGGAGAGGGAAATGAAAGGGAGTCGTGCTGCCTCTGACCCCTGACTAGATTAGGTCTGTCTCATACCAGGGATGTTCATCTCCCACTCACAACAGTATTAAGTTCAGCCAGAGAATCAGAGCCACTAAGACACTAGCAGTAATAAAACCCAACAGTGGGATTCCTCATGAGCAGCTTACCTAGGAAAGCACATGATTATTTTGAACGCCCTGATTTATTAATACACTCAGGATGGCTCAAACCACTAGTTCATGCCCAAGGGAGTTCAGCAGTGGAGCTCAGCATCTTGACTCACAGTATTGCAACTGATATATGACTAGCTGTGATCAGATGGCATATCTAAAAATACAGAGCTTGCGGTTTATTTTTCTTGGAAAATGGAGAGACACTCAAAGAAGCAGAGCCCAGTTTAGCAACCTCGGGAGGCTGGATTTTTGCTTTAAAGAAGCCAGCAGAATTTGCCCGAAAGAAGGTGCCACTTAGGTTGTGTTGCAGCATTGGATTAACCTGCAGCTCTAGCACCATGCGGGGATCCTCCATCTGCCCCAGCTGCTGCTGTGTCTCTAACTCTGTATTACAGTGGGCAAGGATGCGATTCACACATCCCTGCCCTAGAAGACACGAGCAATAGGATTTCTCTTACCCAAAGGAGGTCTGTACACTTGGACCACCACAAACCGAGCTAGTCATTTAGTACAGATTTGTATTAATGAACTAAGCCCTGTGACCTGAACTTGTCTTGCACCATTCCCAGAGAAGCTGCCACAGATGTCTCTGGACCTGTTATCAGGTCTGCCTTAGGTCATCTCTTCTCCAGACTAAGCAAGCCCAGTTCTCCTGGTCTGTTCTACTGGATTATGTTTGCTGGACCTCAGGTCATTGCCATCGCTTTGGTTTGGACCTTTTCCAAGACAGAGACACGTCTCTTTCATTAGCCCATTTAATACTATTTATTACATCTAACATTGCTTTTGTAGAAAAGAATCCCTCCAGACAATGCAAAAGGCATGTCAAATAGCACCTCATAGCACCTCCTGACATAAGAAAGACTGAAACTATCGGAAACAAGATGAAGTTATGGAAAGGAATGATTTGGCAGAGACAGGATGAGCTTTTTCTCCTGGTAAAAGTTTGCTTTGAGGCCCTAAAACCCAATCTGGAGTAGGACCTTGGTCTTCCCTCCATTATGCCATTCATTGCCCACACCTCGACATGTTCAAGGCCTCCTTGATAACCAATCACAGAATCCCCGAATGTCAGGAATTGGAAGGGACCTGGAAAGCTCATCCAGTGCAATCCCCCCATGGAGCAGGAACACCCAGATGAGGTTACACAGGAAGGTGTCCAAGCGGGTTGGAATGTCTGCACAGAAGGAGACTCCACAACCTCCCTGGGCAGCCTGGGCCAGGCTCTGCCACCCTCACCAGGAACAAGTTTCTTCTCATATTTAAGTGGAACCTCCTGTGTTCCAGTTTGAACCCATTACCCCTTGTCCTGTCATTGGTTGTCACCGAGAAGAGCCTGGCTCCATCCTCTTGACACTCAGCCTTTATATATCTGTAACCATGAATGAGGTCACCCCTCAGTCTCCTCTTGTCCAGCTCCAGAGCCCCAGCTCCCTCAGCCTTTCCTCACACGGGAGATGCTCCACTCCCTTCAGCATCTTTGTTGCCCTGCGCTGGACTCTCTCCAGCAGTTCCCTGTCCTGCTGAAACTGAGGGGCCACAACTGGACACAATATTCCAGGTGTGGTCTCCCCAGGGCAGAGCAGAGGGGCAGGAGAACCTCTCTGACCTACTGACCACCCCCTTCTAACCCACCCCAGGTACCATTGGCCTTCCTGGCCACAAGGGCCCAGTGCTGGTTCATGGTCACCCTGCTGTCCCCCAGGACTGCCAGGTCCCTTTCCCCTACACTGCTTTCCAACAGCTTTTCCCAGCTTACACTGGAACCTGGGGTTGTTCTGCGCAGATTCAAGACTCTACACTTGCCCTTGTTCTATTTCATTCAATGTTTCCCCGCCCAGCTCTCCATCCTGTCCAGGTCTCTGATGGCAGCACAGCCTCTGCCGTGTCAGCCACTCCTCCCAGCTTGGTGTCACCAGCAAACTTGCTGACAGTCACTCTGTTCCCTCGTCCAAATCACTGATGAATATATTGAATAGCACAGGCCCAGCACTGCCCCTGAGGCACTGCACTGGATACAGGCCTCAACTGGGCTCTGCCCCATTGACCACAACTCTCTGGTTTCTTTCCTTCAGGCAGTACACAACCCACCTCGCCACACAATCGTCCAGATCACACTGGTGACCACCAATGGTGACAACCTATTCCAGTCTATAACCTCATCCCAGGCAGAGAAAATATCCCCTAGGATTTCTGAACCATTGTGTTTCCACCTGACTCGGGTCCACAGCAGGTTCCCTCTGTCCCATGTTAGAGACAAAAGTGTCCATGATCCTATATCAAAACCCACCAACACCATCAAGGGTGCCTGCCAGATTCTGCTGCCCACACATTTGTCTTCAGAGAAAACTGATTACTCTGGTGCTGCAATTTACAGTAAGAAACAACTTTAAATCACATGCATAATTCCCTCCTCCCCTTCCTGATAATTTCCTAGGGCTTGTCTGTACCTTGTGCTTAGAGGGGTCATTTCAACAATAGGAAAACTGAGGCACCTCCTGAGAAAGTGGCTCTTTGTCCCCGATGAGGCCCCTTGCACAGAGCTCACCGCAGGAGCAGGGACTGCCTGCAAGGACAGGAGCTGTAATTCCAAACAGCTGAAAACACAAAGGAAATCACCCCCTTTAAAATAACAAGCAAAAAAAGTCAGCAAATGTACCAGCTTGTTCCAGAGGCAGCAATATTAGGAATCACTTGTAACCAGGCAGCAGCAGGGTGGTTGCAGGCATTTTTTTTCTCCCGCAATGGGGCCCTTTTCTTTTCTTCCTGCTCCTATAGGGTTTTTCATCACTGTGGCATTTCCTACTATAATCCATCAGATTTATGCTGCCCTGTTCCAGATCAGAGGATCGCTGAGCTCTGTGCGTGTCTAGCAAAAGACAGCCCTGCCCTGAGCCAGTCAGAATCTCTACAAACCAGGCGAACAAAGGGGACGGAGAGGAGGATTAGCATGTTTGCAGAGAGCAGGGAGGGGATGTCTTTCTTTGAAGCCATTTGAGGATCGTGGGTCCAAAGACCAGATTTTGTGAGATACAGTCGTCCTGCCTCCCAGGCTGGGCTGCTTGTATGGCAAACGAAACCGGGCATGGGACAGATGGCCCTGGAAGCACCCCGCTGCTCCTTACCAGGTCTGTGCTCGCTGCTAAATCAGAGCAGGTGGAGGCACCAGACTTGTCCCCTGAGGTCCCCACCACCTCCTAGCCATGCGTTGATGGATGCCCCTTCTGTCCTCTGCAGCCTCACAGGGCGCAGCGAACATCACATTGGAGGTTTTCCAGCTCAGCCCTGCCACATTGCACATCCAACCTCCCCAAACGCAAGAGTAGAGCGCTGAGAGCTGCCTGGGACCACCCTGGAGCCACATCCCAGTGCAGCCATGCCGAGCATCCTGCCAATTCCTACATTGCCCTCCTATTCTGCCCAGCTCTGGCCTCCCCAGGGCACGTGTGCTCAAGCGATGCCAAAGCCTGTGTAGCTTTCCTCTCCAAGCACCAGTGTCCATATGTGCCCAGTAACAACCAAATCAGGCAGGAAAAACTTTTCTGGGAATGGGGAGAGCTCTGCAGTGAGGTTGTGACACTGGACATTGTGTTCTTGGCAATTAGCTCCTGAAACTTTGAAAAAAGAAGAAAAATCAAGAAAAGAACGAGAGGTGTTTGCTGGCCAGATCTGGGGTTGGGGGCCAGAAAGGTCAGAAAAGGACCTTGCAAGGGATCCCAGTATGGATTGGATCACAAGGGGCAGCCAAGACATGACCTGCCTTGTTGGGTGGCTAAAGGGTCTCTGTGCCTTATTTTGTTGGTGCCTTGACTGAGGAACCTTCTCAGAAACCTCACTGCTGTGAGAGCTGTGGTGAACTGGGCAGACTGGGATGGAAAGAAGGATCCTGACACCCCCACAAGGTACATTCATACCAGGACAGGGCACATCTGACTTCACAACCTTTGCCATACAAGAGCTGGAGACAGGCAGGACCAATGCACTCCAAAGCAGTCACCCAGGAGAGATCTCAGGGTTCATCCAGAGATTTTGCAGCTCAGCAAAAGTGCCATGGCCCCGGGAGAAAAATGGAGGGGGAGGCAACAGTCAGAAAAATCAATTCCCAAATATGTGGCAGGCAGGAAACTGGTTCTTGCGTATTTTCTCCCCTGTCCATGAGTCACCCAACAGGAGCCACAACCATCATTTGGGAACCACTTGTCTCTCCCCGTCCCTCATCAAATAGACAAATGGCAGCTGTATCCCATCAGCAGAGGCTCCTATATGGCGGGTGTCTGATCTTCCTCCTTTTACAAACACGCAGATGGGGAGCCTGTTCAGAGGCAAGGCCACATGCTCATGGTGGCCTCTGCCCTTTGCA
This sequence comes from Nesoenas mayeri, assembly GCF_963082525.1. Classification (NCBI taxonomy): domain Eukaryota; kingdom Metazoa; phylum Chordata; class Aves; order Columbiformes; family Columbidae; genus Nesoenas; species Nesoenas mayeri. The sequence continues at coordinate 5,396,518 of NC_137543.1, forward strand.
GCCCTCTGAGGACAGTAAATGACAGCCCAGCGAGGACTGGGAAGCATTTGTGATCTCGAGCAGTTGGCAGGAGACACAAATTGCTCTCTGCTGAGCTTCTTATGCCAGGTGTAGAATCATAGAATCGTAGGATAGTTTGGGTTGGAAGGGACCTTCAAAGCTCATCAAGCCCCCTACCATCTTCAACCAGATCAGGTTGCTCAGAGCCCAGTCCAGCCTGGCCTTGAATATTTCCAGGGATGGGGCATCAATCACCTCTCTGGGCAACCTGGGCCAGTATTTTACTACCCTCATTGTAAATAATTTCTTCCTCAGAACTGTGCTCCATCTCTGGACCCTTGAGCAAACCCCTCTGTGGTCCATACAGACTGAGAAGCACAAAGAAATGTCAAATCCAAGGGCACCAAAGCTGCGTGGCCAAGGTAGGATTTTTACCCAGCATCTTCGTGACTCCTTGGAGTTGCAAGCACCATAGAATCACAGATTCATAGAATGGTTTGGGTTGGAAGGGACCTTCAAAGCTCCCTCAGTGCCACCCCTGCCATGAGCAGGGACGTCTTCACCAGCTCAGGTTGCTCAGAGCCCCGTCCAGCCTGGCCTGGGATGTCTCCAGGGATGGGGCATCCACCACCTCTCTGGGCAACCTGGGCCAGTATTTTACTACCCTCATTGTAAATAATTTCTTCCTTTTGCCTATTCTGAGTCTCTTTTAGCTCAAGACCATCACCCCTTGTCCTACCACAGCAGGTCCTGTTAAAAAGCCTGTCCCCAGCTAGGTACAGCTGCCTATGGGCCCTGCTGAGATGCCATTAAAAAGGCAGCTGGACCATCTTTTATGGCTCATGACATCCTCTGTTGCCCATGCTGAGGGTCAAGGAACCAGCTCTGGGAGAGCTGAATATGACCAATGGCCATGGTCCAAGCTCTCCTTCTCCAAGCAGAGAAGGAGTTTCATGTTTCTTTGTCTCTTTGGTGTTTCTGCCCCAGCATTGCAGGAGAGGCGTGCAGATTCTGTCTCAAGCTCAGTGCAGAAGGCTTTGATCTTTCCCTAAAGCTGCTCCAGCTTCCGCCTTAGGCATAGTCACCATGAATGTTTCAGGGTTCAGATCCCAAAGGAGTCCCTGATCTCCCAGATGTCCCAGCATGGCACACCTGGTTGACCATGAGAACAGCAGAGAATGATCTCTCAATAGCCCAGCAGCTGAAGCCCCTTCCTGCTCTGGCGATGGAGCAGGACTGGGGGATAAGGAGCAACCCCCAGCCATGGTCCCCTGTAAAGTCCCTTTTCCCTGGAGACCCTGTTGTGGTCACCCAAGCTTCTTTTTCTGCCATGGGGCTGCTGCACCCACCTGAATTCCATTATCCCCAAAGAGGCCAATTTTAACTCAGCTAGAGTAAATGGAGTTCTGCAGGGTCAAATCCAGCCCTTGAGCTCCTTCCCCTGCTTTTCCACAGGTCCTTGTGCCTCAGTGGCAAGTAAATTGCCACCCACAGCACAAGTGGGACCCAAGCTGGATGTAGGACAAGGAGTCAGGGGTTTTCCCTGGCCTTTCTCAACTGCACCAAATCAGAACAGCCACAAGTTGTTCCTACCAAATACCATCTTCTCACTGTTGTCAGAGGGCTGTAAAAGTTTGGGCAGGTGATTTCATCCATGAGGCAACACCTGCCAGATCCCTGCTCTGCTCTATTACCATCTGCAGGAGGGCTGGGACAGAAGCCAGTGTTTTGTTCCTCGTCCTTTGACAACGTTCCCACACTGCTGTCCAAGGTTTTCCTTCCAGGGGACAGCAAAGTGCATCCCACTCATTAATGATGAGGAAGCATAAGCCCCAAATTCCTACACATTTGGGGAGAGTCTCAGTGTCCACAGATTTCTCCCTAAACCAAATGCCATATGGTGCTTTCCTGGCAGTTATCTTCTGTAAAAGGTGACCCCTGGAAGGGGATCCAGCACAACAACTTCTCCACCCTTGGTCTGTCTATAAGAACCAACCCAATTCTCTGGGTCAGTTCTGCATCTGATTCACAGTATCCCATGTTAGTCCTTGAGAGTGTAGAGAATCAAGAATTTAGGGCACATGGGCAGTGAATATTGTAAGGACACATATGAGTGTTTTCTAGAACTTATTAAGGCCTGGAGATCTTCTGGAGTAGATTTTTCTAGAAGGAAGACTAGTTGAGGAAGGTAAAATGGATGTAGACTCTTCTCCATGCTATTAACTTTATCTGGCACAGCAAAGGGTTTACTCACAGGGCAGGGACCAGAGCCTGTTCTACTGTTGCCTCTCCACAGACCCTACATCAGCTGGGCAACCTTCCCTTCAAGCAGTTTTCTGAGGACAGGCTTGTGTTCCTGTGTGTTTGTTATGACCATGGGCATCACTTGCTCCCATTTTTCCTTCTGGTTATTCTGCTTCCTGGTGCAGGAGCAAGGTAGTGGAAAAATATCTCAGGAACATGTGTGTTAGAGGGAAAATGGGAGAATGCTCAACTGAGGTGTTCTATGGGCATATGAGTTCACTCCCTTTGAAGCCACTGATTAAAAAAAAAGGTTTCCCAGACAGCTCAGTAAAGATCTCACCCTTCAGTGTCCTCCATGTAGTGAGGATTCCAATCTTCAGTATCCCCCATGCGCTCATGGTAAAAGCTCCTCAGTTTTCTGAGCCCTGATTCCATTGGGCCTGGGTCCAAGACCTTGGGTTGAACCTCTCCTTTGCCACTGAAGAAGACAGTTCATTTGTGAGGAGCTGTTTAGTGTAACAGAGCCTACATTCAATTTCCTAAAAAAACACATTTTCAGACACACAGTTCTGTTTTAGGCCCTTACAGAGTTGGTCAACAAAGACATCTTGCAAGCTGATCCAGCCATGTGCCTTGAGCCCATCTCAGCAGTGCAAGAGTTTGTTAGTCGGTGCCCAATCTCAATCTCCTCCCCTGCATCAGGGGATGAAAGGACATTCAGTTTCCCTTTTTAGGCTATAAAAATGATGAGAGGGATGGAACAGCTCTGCTGTGAGGACAGGCTGAGAGAGTTGAGGTGTTCAGCCTGAAGAAGAGAAGGCTCTGGGGAGACCTTGTTGCAGCCTGTCTGTATTTAAAAGGGGCCCACAAGAAAGATGGGGACAGACTTTTTAGCCCAGCTTGTTGTGATAGGACAAGGGGTGATGGTTTTAAACTAAAGGAGGGGAGATTCAGTCTAGACATGAGAAAGGAATTTTTTACAATGAGGGTGCTAAAACACTGGCCCAGGTTGCCCAGAGAGGTGGTGGATGAACCACCCCTGGAGACATCCCAGGCCAGGCTGGACGGGGCTCTGAGCAACCCGAGCTGGGTGAAGGTGTCCCAGTTCATTGCAGGGGGTTGGACTACATGAGCTTTAACTGTCCCTTCCAACCCAAACTACTCTAGGATTCGACAACTTTTGAATAGGTCTGGAAAAATATACCATTCTCCTCACAAAAACTGAGAAGACATCTTCCCCTGGGTGGCACGTGATATCAGATTTCCGTCAACCTCCTCCAGAGCCGTTTGGCGTCCTGCTTTGCTGCACTGTGCCACAGAAGACTTTTAAATGGAGCCCCGTCCCATCCCTGTTTTACATGGCATGGTTAAGGGATCGCTACGAATTATTATGGACCAGTAGCACCCTTCCCTGCTGTGACTACCATTCTTTCTCCTATGTGCTAATTCCAGCTGAGTCAATACCTTCTTCCACCTACAATCTCAAGACATTCACCGCAATATTTAATCCTGTTGCATATCCAGCAAACAAGCTTGAAAATTTTCCACTTACTAAAGCTTCACTTTTTTTTTTCGTCCTTTCTTCCTCCCTTTGGGAGGATGATAAATGACTGAAAATCCAGAGACGATAGAAGCTCTTCATTCATCAGCTATGGTTGCAAATCCTCCTGAAGTCGAGTGTGGGAACCACGTCTGGGACAAAGCATGGCCCCGAGCCCGGACGTGCCTTCTCCACCTTAACAGCAGCATCTGCTTCCCAAAATGGCCTGTTCTGCGCTATCTCAGGCACAACTTGAAACTTTGCAGCTGTTGCCACTCCAAGTCTAGCTCTAAATTCAGCAAAGACGGAGAGGCTGGAATAGCGAGGGAGTGCAGGGCGCTCCTTATCCTGTGCACAGGGATGGGAACAAAGCTCTTGTGCATCACGCAGAAGAACAAACCCAAGTTGGTCCTTGATAAGAAGGGCCAGGCAGTCCCTGAGCAGGTGAACAGAGCGTAGGTACCAATATCTCACCCTGGAGAAAAGTCTCCTCTTTCTTCCAGTCTTGCATTAGTAACTCCAAAGAACTATTCTCTAAGTACAAAAGTTTTGTTGACAGGCTGGGGAGAACTTAAGCATTTGCCACCATAGACAATAAGAATCACAGAATGGTTGGGGTTGGAAGGGACCTCTGAAGATCATCCAGTCCAACCCACCTGCTAAAGCAGGTTCACCAGAGCAGATCACACAGGAATGCGTCCTGGGTCCAAGTTCATCCACCCCACCCAACACTGAATCATAGGTTGGTTTCTTCTCTTTTGTTCTTCTCCTTGTTCAACTCCCAAGATGGAAGGAAGTGAAGGTAAAGTTATTACCCAGACAGGACTCATGGAGACTTTCCAATCACACTTGCTTTCCAAGTCATAAGGAAAAGCATATGAGAGCCCAGGCACGTGTCTGAGCTGGAGGTCAGTGATGAAGGACTGGATGCTTGGATCAGGGGACACATAAAGTCAAGCAGGATGTTCCTGAGATTGGGGGAAAAATCTGCCCCTCAATGTACAGAAACTCAAAATAGAAAATCAATAAATTAACCAGACAAAAAAGATCAGCTCAGTCTTCCTGGGAAAGATCCAAGGGTGAAAAACTAATTCCAGAAAATGAGGTCAACCTTCTCTAATAACCATAGCTACTGTTTGTGCTCCAGTGAGACATGCATGTGTGTAGTTTACCTCTCCTCTATTTATGGATTTGGCCTTTTGACCTGGAATTCAATGCCTCTCAGTTGATCCTGTTGTGTTATGACGGGCTATATTCTGCATGTTTGTTGCATTGGCACCAGTGTTGCCTTTATCTAAAGGGTGAGGGAACAGAGCAGTCCAGGACTGACACTAAAATCCAGCATCCACCCTCCTTGTCCTTCTAAACAACTACATTTGATGCAACTCCTCATTTTTTTTTTCTGCCTTTATTCCCAGAAGGGACCTCTAAAGCTACTGTAAACCCTCCTGGAGATAACATCTGTGCAAGCCCCACAAAAGATAGCTTTCTTGTACCCAGTTTAGAGCAGGAAATATCCCATCATGAGGTAGGACTTTGGGGCATTTGGGAGATTTAAGTCTTTACAGCATTCATCAGCAGAGACAACTTGAAAGTTGATCTGGTCACTTGTTTTGATCCCACCTCAACAATGTGATAGTTTATTACGCTTCACCCAATCTCAGTTTCTTCTCATGCAGCTCAGGGTGATGGGACACTCAAATCTCCACTCTGAGGTGGACCTGATACCCACAATGACCCCACCACCAGTAGGGAAGGGCAGTGTGGGGATGGAGGGACATGTTGGGGGCCTCCTTTGTGAAACCTCAGACTCTCTGTTTCCACCTTTGACTCATCTATGCTCAGCCACTTCAGCCCAGTCCTTGGATAGATATTATTAACCCCTCTCCCAAATGACTGCAGCCAGAGCATCACTGAAGTTGCAGGGTCACCCTTTGTCCCCCAGTGCCAGGTTTCTTCTCAGAGTCTAAACAGCTGGACTGGCTCAAAGCATGTCACAGGCTTTGCGGCATTTGGTCCAGCACCTTGCAACTGCCAGGGATCATTTGGTGTAATCCTAATTCATATCAGGAAGATGAAAAGAGAGGTGTTTTCCTCTTGTGTCACATAGTGGCATTGCAATGGTGAGTTCTCAGCACGGAGATTTTGCTCCCACAGACACACAAGAAAACTGACCTGGGGAGGGGACAAGGGGAGCACAGTAACATCAGTTTTAGTTTACTAGAGAAGTTCGGGCATTAGCACCGTGAGGAAGGCTGGAGGCTTCTTTAGCGTTTCCAGCACTTCATAAATTTCAGAGTGATTTAGGGCAAGAAGCCAGATGTTTGAGGAGAAATTCTGAACGCTAAAGACAAGTGGAAATTTCTTTTTCTTTTTTTTTTTGGGTAGTGTGTATTTTTTCCCATTAGTTGCAAGGCTATATTTAGAAGAGAGGGGGGGAGAGAGAGCACGCAAGAGAGAGATTAGGCATTTCTTCTTATTCTGTAGTCACTCCAGTTGTTCTGCTTGTAGGAACAGATGTCTCTTTCCTGGGGCGATAGCATTCAGATCCACAAGGAAATTTTCACACCGGCAGCTCCTCTAACATAGAAGGGAGATCGGGCCAGAGGTAAGTTTGTCTCTCGTGGAGGAATAAAGGGACCATTGCAGTGAGTGCTTTGGGATATTGGTTACAGAGAAAAGGCGGGCATGGGATGGGAGAGGTGACAGTGGGTGACCAGACCCTCAATCCGGAGTGGAAAGAAGAGAGTCCTGGCAGGGATGGTGGTGAGAGGGTCCTGCTCCAAACACATGGGTGAGCAGCATGGGAAGTTCCTATCTCTGCCCATGCAGCAGGTGTGGAAGTTCACCAAGTGCCCAACCTGGAGATCCAGGTTGTGAGCTTCTCTGCTCTTGGGTTTTGGGGCACTGCCATGATATTTGGTTTTTTCCGAAGGAGATGAAGGATGATGAAAAGTGTGTGAAGGTGCTGGCTTTCCCCCATTGAAAAGCTGTTGTAAGGTGTGAGGTGATGTTTTGTTTGCTTCTGTGTATTCCCAGGCATAATGGAATTTGAGGGAAATGCATTCAGGCAGGTTTCGGAAACCAGGAGAAGAGACAGGGCACTGCCTGGCACAGAGTGAGCTGCGACTGGGGATGTTTTGCCTCTGTTTGGCCGTGCAGCAGGGTGCAAACTGAGCTCTAGGATAAAGATGCTGTTTTATTTCTCTGAATCTGCTTGCTGGGTCAGTCTAAGGAGAAACAGAACCTTTCCAAGGTCCTTAACCAGGCTCCTTCAGAAAAGCCTCCTGCTTTCATAGAGACACATCCACTAAAAGCTCAAAGGTTTTCCAGGTTAACCTGGAAAATGCAAAACTTACAAATCCGTGAAAGCACTGATAGAACAGTGTTTAACAAAGGAAACTGCAGAAACCAGTCTCCCAAAGGGTTAAGGTCTGTTTTTCCATCCTGGGATGCCTCAAAAAAACAGTCTGCTCCCTGATCAGGTCTCCCATCACACTGAGTTCCCTGGGCCAAGCCCAGGAATAGCTCCGTGCCTCAGTTTCTCTCCAAAGCTAACAGAGAAGCAAAACTTGAAGTGAGCTCTGGGCTGCAAAGTTGCATCCATGGTGGGCTGGTCTGATGCTCATGGGACACCAGAGCCCTCTCCTCAATGCATCACCCTTTCATCTCTTCCAGCATTTGTGTCACCTTTGTTCTCTGTGCTCCCTGAGGTGCGAGCATTGACTCTCCTGTCCCGCATCCCTGGGCCATGTAGGACCCCAGGTGTTCCTCAACAACAAACCTCTGCCGCTGCTCTTCCCCAACTGTCCTTCTCAGGCTTTTTGCCAAAGGACAGAACTAGCAGGCAGCTGAAGGCAGAAGGAGAGAAAAATGCTCAAAGATTGCTAAATTTGCAATTTAAATATTGCTTTTTGAAAGCAAGCGGCAATGCACAAGCCAAATGTTGCTCGGTTTAATGCCCTGCAATGTTTTTTGCACTTGCCTGCAAAGTTCCTTTATGCACCTATATGGTAATTTTCACTGCAGGGTTCTTCTTGTACACAGCCACAATAGCTGTTATTCCAAACTGACATTTCTAGCACTTGGTCCCAGGCACCCTTGAAGTAATAGATGTATTACTGTAACCCCAATAAAATCAAATGCATTTCTCTTCTACTGTTACAACCTCCCAAGAAGACAGCCACAAATCCGTCTCTACCGGCTGGACCTATAAAACTTCAAATCCACATGTTTCTTTCCAGATCCAGCCTTTAAAAAAATTTAAATCATCTTGGAAACAAATTTCTCCTGACAATATAAGCTTCCCCTTCATGTTATACTCATACATAAAGGACAGAGAGGGATACACACGGGAGGTCATGTTCTGATTTCTCTTAGTGTATCAGAGCTAGAAATGCACAGAAATACTGCAGAGATGTCTCTCTGTGCTCCCTTGTGACAAATGACACTTGGGACTAGCCCTGACAGGCTACAAGATATTGGTCTTTTAAATGCTAATAGTGTGATTTATAGAGCATTCACCAAGACACTTAATATTTCTGTCACTCCAAGGCCAAGATCTGGCAATGCAGAAAAGAGGGACAGGAAAAAAGTGATGGTATCAATAAGGCATTGTAGATGGTTAAACTTTTGGGGGGGACTTTTCAGCGTGGTATAAACAAGAAAGCGGAGGTGTAAGCCCTTTATTAGCACTTAAAGCACTTAAAGGTGACCAGTACTAGCCAACATCACTAGAGATGTGCTGGGGGACATCTGGGCGCCCACCGCTGCTTTGGGTGCACATTTTCAGGTACGGAGAGGCAATGAATGTACAGTCCCACTTCTTGTTTGTTTGTACGGGTATATCTGTGCTCCTTCTCTCTGTGGCATTACTGCTGCAAACAGGTATAGAGAAGGTATAAGCTCATAAGAAATCTGCCAGCACATGAATCCCCTGCTCTGTGTATCTTTGGGAGCTTCATTCCATATTTTCCACATGTGCTCAGGACAGGGGTGCGGGAGGACCATGCAGATCTTCCCAAGGTTTAAATAGATTGTTTCTGAGGCGTCCAGGGCTGGTGATCCGTCACCTGGTTTTAAGCAGCAGGTTCAAGCCTAGATATAGAGTGTGGGCATCTGGGCCAAGCCAAGTGGCTTCCCTTCCATCTGGGTCACTTTGCTCTGTGAAGAAGAGGAATGCAGGTTGGAGAGCTGTGCTCTCCCTCTTCTATCTGGCAATGATCCCTCATGGTCTAGGATGATCTGTTGGACTAAAGCATTGCTTGAGCACCAACAAGCAATTGCTTACCCCAAACGGAACCAGGCGTCCCGGCAATACCCATCATCCACCCACAGGAGGGCACTGGAGATGAAGGACCACATGTAGGCTAGTTGGGCACGAGGCAGGAGGCAAATGGCCCAAGAGCACATCACCAACACCAGCTCAACAACCAGTATTGCATTGATCTCCACACATCCTTGTCCTGTGATTGCCTACATGACTCAAAGAACAACCCCTGGCTATGCCAGGAACTGGACATCCAAGTTTTTCCTCTGGCCGGATGGGAACTATAGAGATTAAAAATTCAGTAGGGGGGGTTTAATCCTTCTTGCTACTGTGTAAGTTCACACCTTTCTCCTTCCAGACTAAGGCTGTAATTCAGCATGTGACCATTCAAACCGCTGGATAAAGCAGGAATTGCTGTTCATCATGCTCTTCATTACATGTGGGCAAGCATGCCATGGCTGACCAGTGCAGACACCAGGCAATTTGCTATCCACTGTCCCCAATCAGGCTGATTCTGCCATGAGAAAGATATTATTTGGTGTAAATCTGAACTTAATTCACTTCAGGAAAACAATGAAAGGCAGACAATGCTCTCTCTTTAAAACAAAACAAAAACAAGGCCATCCAGCCCTGTTTGCAGTGTTTCAATGCCAAAGCAACTGTGAATTTGCAGGGAATAAGGCCTAAATGGAAGGACATGTGGTAGTGAGTGCTGCAAACTCCTTGCAGGTTCAATTAGAGGAAACTAGGATTACTCTCTGTGCTTATTTGTGTGTTTGTCAGCTCTGATTTCCTCAGTCCTCTTAATGTTTTTCAATCTGTTGACTAATTTCAACCAAAATTTGGCAGGAGGGAAAGATCACCTCAGTTTTCAGGAAATTAGGCAGCAAAGAGAGGAGAAAGTCAAACAAGTGTCAGAGCCAAGGGAAGAGCTGGAACGTGAGTGCTCATTAAAGCAGCCAAGTGTCCACATGGGAGAAAGTTATAATAAGCATCTCGACCAGGGCAAAGCATTCATTTAACCCTGCAAGCCACTGCGAGACACGAAACCATAAGAAAGCAGGTGTCATTTAATCTGACGCTCACAGGACTATGTGTTTTGTGTCTCCAAATCGCCTTTTTTTTTTCCCGTGGTACTGAAGGGGGAGGAATAATCCAACTCTGTCCAGCTGCCCTCAGACCTTGAGGCTTCTAGGGGACATCAATGCTTAGGAATCAAGTGAGAGCAGAGATTTGATTCCCAAAAATATGGGATCTTTCCCACCCTGGGAATAGTTCAATTTCTGCTTCAGAGTAGGATATTTCTCCTCCGGACATTAACTCCCATCTCAGAGCCCCAGGGCTAAACGGGAGCCAGGTTTTCACCTTCAGCAGCTATATTAATTCTTTTTCTCTCCCTTTCTCCCTCAGTTCCCACTGCCAGCAAACACATCCTCCCCAGGCTGAGCATGAGGAGCACAGAACAAGCTCTACCACGTATAGGGCAAGGTCCTCGACATGCACAAAAACACCATATTTGGCCAGTTTGAGCCAGAGTTGAGTGAGAGCTTGCCAGGAGAATCATACAATTTAAATTGAAAAGAGAGTGGGTTTAACCCTTCATTTATAAATAGGAGGATAAATCTCCCAGGGAACTTTAAACACAGAAAGGCTGCAAAACTAAACACATGCTGCTGCCATCCCAGGCAGCAGAGTAACACCAGCAGGTAGGACGTGGTAAGGGAGATGGGGGGATGATAGAGGAGCCAGGTTCCCATATCAGATATTCTGATTCAGGACAGGGAGATGAGAAAAGCTGAAGCTGTTTATACTAAATAATGCTCACTCTCACTTGTTAACATCCTTTTAATCTTCCCAGTCGTGGTGCATGGCTCTCTTGTTCTCTGGGTCTGCACATTGAGATCCTATCTGCATACACCAATAAATAAGCCTTTTGGAAAGCAGTTAGGACAAAGCTCAGTTGCCTGACCTGCCTTTTGTTTTGTATCTCGCTACTTGAAATGCTGAGCCCGATCCAAAATTCCCCTGGGTTAAGGAAACAAACCCTGTTAACTTCAGCAAGTGGAAGGTGAGGCTTAAGGCTGACACCAAGCAAAAATTTGGGTGGAATGAAATACAGGATGGTTACGGATACCTTGCCTGGGCAAATATAGCACTGAGCTGCCCATGATAAATGAAGAAGAGATGCCGAGCAGCAAGCGAGCGAGGGAAGAGGCTGCACGACCTGTTTTCAACACAACAACCATCTGTTTCCTATTTGGCCTAAGAGTGATGGAATTGGTTGCGTCAGACAACAATGAGAAAATATTTCAGAGAAAGTCCCCCTCTCCCAGTGCTGAGCAGGGACCTTTATCAGAAACCAAGTCAACTTCCAGTCCCCATCCCTCCCCTTATCCCGTTTCTACCCAGATGCCTGCTGTACTTTTAAGGAAATACTACCCACAGTCTCACAGCCAGACAGACAAAATGCAGCCTGAGAGGTATAATATAACAGCATAAGCCAACTGGCACTGTCAGACAGCGCTCACAAGGATTCATGTTTACCCATCTTGGGCTTTGGAGACTGCCAGCTCCAGGAAACAGGGATTGCATGGAAATCTGGGGGGTTAAGAGCTAAAATAGGCAAGAAGAGGGCTGAGCTTCAAAGTCTTCAAAGATTTTAGGAAGGGATTTAGAACAAGGGTTCCTTACTCTGTAAGCAAAGGTGACTGTGGCTCTTGTAGCTCTGCATGAGTTCATGCCAGAGATGCAAGCAATAAATTGCATTAAAAATAAGAAAATAAAGGTTTGCAGAGGCTGCAAAACTCCTCTTGTATTTAGCCATGACCTCCGCCGGCTGTTATATGCAGCTACATGTAGCTGAACTGATTCATTTTAACACCTGCATGAGTATTTCTGATGGCAGAGAGAGAAACTTGGTATAATTTTTGTGATAGGGGTGGGGGTGGCAGAATTGGGAATCTTTGGAAACGTTTGCTTTTCCTCGGATGCGAGGTCACGCTGCCATTCTGTGCCTTGTTCAGCCCGCTGCAAAATGGGGCAACGTACCTTTGTCAAGTGCTTGGAGACCCACAATGGAAAAACACTTAGTAGCTGTGAACTGGGGGTTTGGTCCAGCTCCATCTCATTAAAAGAACTCAGAGGAATGTTGTTGCTTTGCCAGTCCGGCTCTCCATTCTTCTGCTTGTGAGACATGAGATGAGGGCAGTCCCACAAACACAGGAAAAGGCCACTCAACCAAATATCCATCAGTAACAATTCGATTAGGAGACTTTTCCCACTGCAGCCGAAAAGGCAGTTTTTCCACAGCCTTTCAGTGAGGAAATCTCCAAAATTAATTAAATTTGTTGGGACTTCTTTCATGTATTTGCTTGGATTTTGAGTTCAGACAGGACAGTGATGGACTGGGAAAAGACACAAACTCTAATTCAGCTCCTCCCTTGCATAATCAATCTGACAAACAAAATGCTACCTAGTTTTTAGCTGTTTACTATATCTGGAGTTTATTTCACTGCACATGGGGCTCAGTAGAAGAGGTGACTATGTAAGCCATCACACTGTATATGCTGATGATTTTGATTTCTGTATGTGGACTGTACTCAGGGGATCCTTCTTCTATTAGTCTGTAAAGTGCCTCAGTAGCATTGTGAGGATGAGGAACATGTGAGCGCATTTTGAGTTACTGATTTCGCTGAGGAAGGAAAGGAAAAGTATAAGATGAATATCAGGTGTTCATGATAAAGGATCTGAGCCTGAAGAAAAATCTCTCAGAGGAAGAAAGCTACTAACAAGATGTAAAATCAGAGAAAACAACCAATACATTAGAATTACAAAAAGAAGACAAATGCATACACAGCTCAATACACTCCAGGGCATGATAAGAGGTAGCATGACTGATTTTGTCTTGTCCCCTTGCTCGACTGTCTGAATGAATACAGATATAAAAGCTTACACTGCATTCAAGGGGCAACTAGGTCTTTATTTCTTGGTTCTCACTGGTGCAGTGACTTATGGAGTGCTCCTCTTGAAAGCATCTGCAAAGAGAATCTGGGAGCAGATCCAGGCATCTGCTCATTTCGGTTTGTTTTTGTAATTAAAGAGTGATACAAACAAATAGAGAAGATCAGATGGTGAGAATATTAGAAAATCATTAGAAAGTGGGCCAGCATTCTGCACCCTCTTCATGCATCTTTCTCAAGTGCCAGACTTTGCAATTCCACTACCTTCAGCCAGTCTTGGGTCCAGTTTTTCCTGTTATTCATTGATCACGTTCTTGGCACAAATATAAAGAGACAAGAATCTCTCCCAGGAGTCTGAAGGCTCATCCAGACCCAGACAAAATAATATGAACATGTGTGCTACTTTGGCTGCCACCAGAGTACAGTGCAGGGTGAGGTAATCTGGTCATTCCTGAAACACAAGATACCCCAAGGTCCGGTTGCTGCTGGAGATGGCCCAAGTGCAAAAGTGGACAGAAATTAGGATTGCTCCTCTTTGCCAAACAGTTCTTTGGGACGTTACAGGTGGTGTGATCCCAGGCTTTGGAATTGCAGTCCTGCACAGCATAATCTGGCACTGGGTTTGATCTAAGGAGGGCTTTATGGTTGAACACTGGCCATATCAATGGACAATTAATCTACTTGAGCTTGAGTGGCTACCTAAACAGAACAAATTGCCTTTTCATTATAAACATCATTCCACATTCAAGGATATTAAAAAACATCTTTTTCTTTCACACCACTTCCATAGAATAGATGAGAGGCAAGAAGAAACTAGAGCCATCACCAGACTCCAGGCCAACCGACCTAAGCTCCATCATGATGGCAAAGTCACTTCACCAAGAATTTCCAGAGGGAACGTCACACCAAATATTCTAAATTCTCAGACCTAATCTCTGCTTTTACCCAACAAATGTTCTGCTTTGAGCTCTCCTGGCTTGAATGAACCATATAGAGTAACCATGACTAGACTGTAACATCCCATGAGGACACTGGATCTTGAATGTTGACCATTTACCAAACATACTTCATTCCTAGACCTCTCCAAAGTGAGAAAAAGCAGGAGAGCATGCACACTTAGGTCACTCAGTCCTCCACAGAAGACGGCCTGGCCATATTGTGTGACCCTATTCACCAGTACAGGCTGGGAACTGCTCTGCTGAAAAGAACACGGGTGTTATGGTGGATCTTGGGCTGAAAGAGAAGCAGCAAGCAGTGTGCAGTTATTGCAGACAAGGCAGAGTACATACTGTAACACATTGGAAGGTTCATGGTCAGCAGATGGAGAGGAGTTATTACCTCTACCAATTCATCACTGGTGAGGTGTCCAGTTTGGGAGCACTCTGTTCAGGGGAACCTTGACGGACAGGAGAGGATCCAGCAGAGGCTTTACAAGGATGGGAAGAATGCACCAGTACAACCTGAGGCCAAACAGCTGGAAAGTGGCTCTTCAGAGGACTTGGGGGTCCTGGTGGACACCAAGTTGCACATGACCCAGCAATGCAGCCTTTTGAGAAAGGTGGCCGACAACATTCTGGGTTGTCTTAGGAGAAGCATTGCCAGCAAGTCAATGGAACTGATCCTTCCCCTCTGCTCAGCACTGGTGAGATGTATCAGAAGTGCTGCATGCAGTGAATGCACAGAGACTTGGGAAACTCTTCTTCCAAATCTCGGTTCCCCAGATCTTTATTCCAGAGAGCTGGAAGCCTTCTGCTTTTGTCAGAAGGTGCAGAGGAGTTCAAGAGCTTAAGAATTACAGCTAGCAGGGATTTGTAGTTCATTAGCCCAACAAGTTTGGTGGCTGGGCAGGAAAAGTCTTTGGCACCTGTCAGGCAGGCTCAGAGCTGCTGTGATGTTCTCTGGACCCAGCTGGGACTATGCCTGCAAAAGATTTGCTTTTGGCCAGCAGGAACTCTACTGAGGACCCACTTCGCACTGGAAGTCCTCTGACCTAATAGCTTCTCCAACAGCTTGAAGCATCTCACAGGCAATGAGACACCTTCGGGTCATCCTCCCGATCCCCCTAAGCAGCAAAAAGGATTAGTGCAGGCAGAAAGCCAGCTGCCAGACGATGGGGCATGCTTGGAGCCACTGGATCTCCAGAGTCCTTCAGCAACTCAAGCCTCCGTCATTGAGACACCCAGCCTGGGCGCATCGCAGTTCCTGGGAGTGCTGCAAGACGTGTTTGCAGCTCCTCGTCTCCTACACTTCCACACTTGGCTCTTTGGTAGCAGCAATTTCAAATGCTCATAACTCAAGTCTTTCAGCATCATTGTCTGCTGATTCAAGCTGATTTTTTTTTAACCTCGAAGTCCTGCCCGGCCGCTTTGAGATATTCCAGACATGTTTCAACCATTTATTTTTATTGAAACCAGACAAGTCTCTGTATATATTGGGCTTTTTTTATAGATATCTTTTTAATACACAAATCAGTTTAAAATAGTGTATAAGTCAGGAGTGATTTGCAAATTAAACTGTCAAATCCTGGCAGGAGTAGTGGCTGACATCCTTGGTTTGAAATCTCCCAACTGCTGTTGCAGTGAGTGCAGGTCTCTAGAAGATGCCATACAACCTGCTTGTGCTTTCCTGGAAATTCAGCCAACCTTTGACTTCAGAAAAGTCTTACAGTTCCTGAAAATGCTGCTGCATGTAACTCTCTAATGGGATCACCTGGCTAAGGGAAGGGATATGATATTTTAGGAGTCAGATGCTGGGGCTATGATTGTGCCAAAAGGTTGGGCAAACGTCTTCTGGCTGCCAGCACTATCCTGCTCCCATGGCAGGGCAGGAAGAGCCTTCAGCTGGGAAGAAGCTGCTCCAATGGAGGAAGGACTCAAAAGAATAAGCACCATGTTCAGGAAAACAGACTTCCTAGGAGCCTTATATTGGCCTGGCCCTCCCTGCCACAGGAGAAATTGGCCTGTGCCCTCCATGAGTACCAATGCACCATACTTGGCTTCAGCAACCCTGTCTACTTCTCTGGGCCATTTGCCATGCAGCTGGCCCAAACATGACCGTGTGTAGGTCCCCCGAATTTCCCTTATCCTATGCTGCCCTCAGCATAGTTTACATCTCTGTTCTTGTTCAGGCCTTAAAACCACTTTTTCATAGGGCAGAGAAAGAGAAACTTGACGTCTGGATTGTGTGTGTCTTCTCCAAAACAGGCATCTGTTTTGGAAGACAGCAATTATAAACTCAGGTAATTTCCTAACAATTAATGGTAATCCTATAGTGGCAGATGAGACACTCAGAGAGTACAGCAATATATATAACTACTGAGGAGGTACAAATACATTGGTTAAGATGTTCTTAGGTGACAATATTTTGAGCCCTAAGGAATGCTGACATCAATATATCTCTGTTTCTTTTCTTGCAGATGACTGGGAAGTCAGTGACCATGCCGACCTCCTCAACCCAGCTGCCAGCCCTTGACTCTGTCAACTCCACCCAGCAACCTAGCTCCAACATCTACTTGTTTTCCAAGTTCATCCACCCTGATAATGAACTGTACACAGAATTTTACAGCCTGTGGATTGCCCTGATGGTGGTCAACACCATCATTTTCCTGGTGGGTGTCGTGCTGAACAGCTTGGCGCTGTATGTCTTCTGCTTCCGTACTAAGACAAAAACCACCTCTGTTATTTACACCATCAACTTGATTGTTACTGATCTCTTGGTGGGCTTTTCCTTGCCTGTCCGGATCATCATGTTCTACAGTGCAGGGGACTGCTCGAATTGTTCCCTGGTTCACATCTTTGGCTACTTTGTGAACATGTACTGCAGCATTCTCTTCTTGACGTGCATCTGCGTTGACCGCTACCTGGCAATCGTACAGGTGGAGGCCTCACGTAAATGGAGGAACCCCACCTGTGCCAAGGGCATCAGTGTCTTCATTTGGATCTTTGCCACTGTGGTGACTTTCTCCATCCTGACCACAGCTATACAGTTTGCCACATGCTGCCTCTCCAAGATTCTGGTCCTGATGGTCTGCGAGTACTTCTTCCCCCTCATCATAATCATCTTCTTCACCACCAGGATTATGTGTGCCCTGTCCAAGCCCAGCCTCATGCACCAGAGTCGGGAGAGGAGAATGAGGGCTGTGCAACTCCTTATCACCGTCCTCATCATCTTCATGATCTGCTTCACTCCTTTTCACGTGCGACAGGTAGCGATCGCCATCAACCCAGACATGCCCCACGATGTCAGCCTCCTTGTCTACCATGTGACAGTGACTCTGAGTAGCCTCAACAGCTGCATGGACCCCATCGTCTACTGCTTTGTCACCAATAACTTCCAGTCAACCATGAAAAACATCTTCAGGAAAACCGAGCCACAGCAAAGCAGTGTGGACATCCTGGGTACAAATAAGAACTCCAACGCAATCATCGCCTTCTCAAACACAATAGCAAGGCCTGTGAGCTTGCCATCACCAAGCAGTGTCCAGATATAACCCACATCTGAGGGGACAAGCTGCAGTAAGCCAGTGTAATGATGCTGGAATATTTCTAGGATGCACAGTACTATTCTTTGACCTACTTGTTTTTTAGGCCGAGGTTCAGAATGACAGAGGTGGAACCCTATGGTCTGTTTGGAAAATTGAACTTGCAATGCTGTTAGTACCAATACAAAAGACAGTCTTTTAATTACTGTTCCCAACAGGAAAGTTTTCTTTGTATTTTAATACAGACATTTTGCTAGCAACAAATTCTTTACTGTGGTTTTCTTTTTGTGTTTGACATCGTAATGTGATGCTCCTTGGATGACTTAGCAAGAAATCTGTTTTCTGTGAAAGATCTTGAGCCTTGGGCATGTGCTTAAGAGTAAAAGATAAGAGGGATGTTTCCAGAGCTGTTCACTACAAAGGTGATAGAGGCCAATGGAGTGGGAAAGAAAGTATTCTAACCCACCTTTCACTAGTTGATACTCATTTGTTTCTGAAAAACTCTGGAGCTTCTCAGGGAAGAGAAGATGAAGTCAAGCAGTAAAGTCTCCTGTCACTATTTCAGCTATAAGAAAGAAATACATGTGGGTGTATATGCTTTCATATACATTGTCTGGGCTTGGGGAGAGGTTAAAAATATGTTCCACCTTCATTTGGATTGCTAAATCTCCTAAACTGCAGATGGGCATATAAAAAAGCTGTGAAAATGAACATGCTTTCCAGCAAACTCTGCTGTTGAGCTCTCTCTCCCTGAAGAATGGCCAAGATGAAAAGCAGAACCAGACCACAATGCTATACTGCTCTTGTTTGATTTTTCTTCCTGGCATGTTGTAAAATCAGGGCTTGCTGTCCTAATTCCCATTATCAATCCATCCACTCAGTCCCTTAAATGCTGATGCTTCCAAGGACAGAAAAAGAATCCTTCTTAGGCATCTAGTTTGAAATTCACCCCAGTACAAAGTCACTAGGATGATTTAAGACCCATGTTTAAAAGGTATGCAAGGCTAAGGATGCCACAAAATTCTGTCTACAGTGGTAGGTAGATGTTCTACATTACATTGTACCAATTAAGCAAAGCAAATAGAAAAAAATATCCTAGAAAAACAGTAAAATCTGAAGCATGAACTGCAATAACTGTTGTTATTGCTCCATGACTCCTCACTCACATGCCTACTGCCCCTCCAGCTGGAAGGTTACTATGAATGCAGCAAGCCTATTGAATAGCTTTTCCTGGCACTCCCTGGTGTTACTATCCAGAACGGCAGGTTTTAGTTATACGTGGTCCAAGCCAGGGCATCCTAGAGTACACCACTCTCTACAATTGCCTGAAAGGAGGTTGGAGCATGGAGAGGGTTGGTTTCTTCGCCCAAGTAACAAGACCAGAGGAAATGGCTTCAAGTTGTGCCAGGGAAGGTTTAGACTGGTTATTAGGAAACATTTCTTCACAGAAAGGGTTGTTGGGCACTGGAACAGGCTGCCCAGGGCAGTGGTGGAGTCATCGTCCATGGAGGTGTTTAAAAGATGCATAGATGAGGTTCTTAAGGACATGGGTTAGTGCCAGTGTTAGGTTAATGGTTGGACTCAACAATCTCGAGGGGCTCTTCCAACCAAAATGATTCTGTGATTCTACTTTACTTCCCTGAGGTCTGACCATGGGACAGCCATCTTCATTTCACAGGAACATGGCGTAACCAATACTCCAAACCACCTCTTTCAACTGAATTTGCAACAGTTTGCCTCTCACAAACACACCTGTTTTTCCCCCAACTGTTTTCCTGACCAATCCAATGGTAATAAAAATTCAAGAGTCACCATCACCGCAATACAGGGATCTATATGAGCTGTCAGGCATTGGAACAGGCTGCCCAGGGCAGCAGTGGAGTCACCATCCCTGGAGGGGTTTAAAAGGCATTTAGACGAGGTTCTTAGGAACATGTTTTAGTGCTAGAATCAGGTTATGGTTGGACTCGATGATCCTGAAGGTCTCTTCCAACTGAAATGATTCTGTGATTCTATGAGCATAGTTGTCCCTAGGAGCACTGGCTGTCCCAGTTCCTGTTCCAGGCAGTGGAGTCCATGAAGAGTGATCCAGCTCATGGAAGAAAAGTCCCAGTTGAGTGACCCAGGTGTCCACATTGCCTAGATCTCCAGGGTTTAGTAGGACCCCAGACGCCACCTGCACATGGAGACACTTTAATGCATCTTCATCTAGCACCAGTCCCCCAAGGGAGGGACTCAGTTGTCAACAGACCAGTGCCTAGGGCCATGGTAGACATGATGGGATGTCACCACACCTCTAGCTCCCACTGCACGAGTCTCTGGTTCTTCTGCAAGTCGGTACTGTCCCAATGTCCACAGACTCAAGTATCCCAGAGCACTTACTCTTGCTTGGGTGGCTAAGTCCCATGCCTGAAATAAAATTATGTATCTGAAATCTACAAATGGGCAGTGTCAGTCGGCTGGTGCAGGGACCTTCAGGTCTCACCCAGAACATCAGCGTGATGCTGTCAGCGGCAGCTGGTCCATTAACTCTGGCTCTTGATTGTCCTGGGGCACAGCAATTGCTATTTCTGGGTATGTGATCTCTTTGATGCTTTCCCAAGCAACAGAGCTGACTTAGTGTCCTTTCAGTGGGAGCTCTATTGCTTTGGAGAGGATTCTCCTTATAAGAGGTTGTGTTGAGGGCCACCGTTGTCCTGGTCCTTGTTTCACATTCTAGACATGGCCATGAACATAGGGAGCCTTGTCAGGGCCCAACTGTGCTGTGTTTTCCACCTACCCCATCTCTCCCCTTACTCATCTGTAAATCACTGACGGAGGCAACTACCAGCCAACACCACCTTATTGGCTGCCCTCTGTTAAATGATGGACCAGCACACATGGATTAGGCTCTGACTTCTCAGCCAAGCTCGCCACTTCTTATTTCTGCCACCCTTTTCCACCAGCACCTCATTTGGAGAAAAATATTCTATGCTTCAAAGGTTTGCACTTCCCTGCAAACCCAAAAAACTCATGCCCACCAACCCACAACACACTCTTGGAACTTTCTACGCCATCTAAGCTGTTTTTAATGAAAATGCGTGTCAGGTATACAGAGCTGTTAACAGTCCTGTCTTTTGCCAGGGCTGCTTCAGAGAAACAGGAGGAAAAGTGCAAGCTCCATGCATATCTTTAGTTTCTTTGTTCCAACAAGTTACAACTTCACATCTCCCTTTCTTTTGCTATCAACAGTATTTTTGCCATATACAGAAATGTCTTAACATCTTCTTCAGTGTAGTTGCTCATTTTAGGTCAGTAAAAAATCTCTAAGATTATTTGCTTAGATTTTTGAATTTCTAAACAGGGCCTCAGTTGGAGCTCTGTCTTTCTGCTGTAAATGTAACTTGTAGTAGTCTGAATTCCCTTTACTGTCAATGTATTATTCACTCCCCATAAAGGCCACCCGAGAATGGAAAAATCTCTTTATTTGATAATGCCTATTGCCTTATCCAGGGACTTCAGTAGTCCTTCTTCATTTTATACCAGCTCCAAAGCAGAGTCTGGTCTCTTACCAAGAACACAGTCTCCAAAAATTAGAAAGAGGCTAAATCAGTCACAAACTAGCCCAATTTCACTGACATTTTCTACTCTCTGTTCAATCCATATTGTTTATACATCTTGCTTTACCTCAGGGTGCAGCACTTGCTAAATTTCTGTCCTATTTAAAGTCAGCCCTTTCTGCTCGGAGCACAGTGTTGAAAATCAGTGCCAAAAAACTCAGCTGTTGTCAGAAGCACTCTTCCAGATGGCACAGTTTTGGTGGGCACCTTCCACTTCCCAGTTCTCAGTGCTGCTGGAGTCTCCCTTGGTTCTCTGTGTTTCTGGAGGTTGGGGTGAGGTCTCTTACCCCTCAGTCTTCACCATCCCTCTGCTCAGGGTATCTTCTTGAGTTGCCCTTTAGTGATGACCAACAAGGATCACTACAGTCTTGTTCCTACCCCAACCTGCTATTTCTCTGATGAGAACATCATAACCAAAGCCACACACGACACAACAGGAAAACCTTCAGAGGCAATATGAGTAACTCCATGCATCATTAAATACATGCAAGAACTGCTAAGGTAAAGCCCATACAAGTCAGCTTTTTCAGGGCAGGCTTTTATGCAGAGTATTTAAAGATTTAGATGACAAATTCCCAATGGTTTCAAACGAAACCAGGCACTTAGCCTTTGAGGCTGGGTCATTACCTAGAGGCTGGAATAGTAATAGGGATGGATGAGCATTGCTTATGATACTACGACTACCAAGTCTGCGGTAGACAGAATACAGCGTTCCCTAAAGAGCTTAACAGTGATAAAGAGCTCTGTAAAAAGCCCTGACCTTTTGGGGGAGTTACAGCATTCACGCCTCTTTGATGTGCTGCGGTTCTCTTGTGAATCTAAAATCCTATAAAGTGAATTAGAAATATCCTCTTTTACCAGCAGCCCAAAGGCTAGAAAGAAAAAAAAATACTGTGAAAAATCTCACATGTGTTTCTTGGGGTGTCAGTGATTGCTGGGACAAGAAATCCCTGCTAACCATGTGCTCGCCTGCCTGAGTCACAACACACAGATGTCTGTAGTTTTTGACGTGCCAGGTAATGGGTATTCAGGAATAAAGTTTAACCTTTTTCTCTCCCTGCTGTATTTTAAATGTGATGCATGCAGCACAGCCCATGTTTCAAAGCACTTCCATCTTTGCAAGACATTTATTACAACCCAGAAACCTGTAGCAAGGCAGAGGTGCAGAATAACCAGCCCTCAGTCATACTGCAAACTTCTCTGGGCCTGGCAAAGCCAAAAATCTCCAATTCTGCACCAGAAAAGGAGCCCTTGGCTCCGCACATGGGGTTATCTGCCAAACTGGCTTCCTCCTGGACTCTGAGCAAGCTCTGCCCTCCCTCCACAACCCTCTTGATAACTGCAAAGAGGAAACAGCAGAGCTCTGTGCAAAGGCAATTTCTTCCTTCCTTGTCCCTCTGGGGTTTGCTGCCCCTTCAGATGTGTGCACAAGTCTCGTTAGTCAGTCTCATCAGCATTAATAATTACTGGAATAATTACTGGAATACTGCTAGCAGGCTTGGCTTGCAGAAAGGTTGAGGAAAGTGGGATTGCCCATGTTAGGGCTATCAGCACAAGTAATCTGCATCAGTACTGAATAAACACAGGTCTGACACCTTGCTTGTTCTGTACCTGTTGGATGCCTCCTTCCAGGTTAGGGCAGGACTGGATCTGGGCAAGGATTTGGGAGGAGAAGGCAGGTCTGATCCCCACAGCTGCTCCATGGTGGGGGAAGATG
Source organism: Nesoenas mayeri (assembly GCF_963082525.1). Taxonomy (NCBI): domain Eukaryota; kingdom Metazoa; phylum Chordata; class Aves; order Columbiformes; family Columbidae; genus Nesoenas; species Nesoenas mayeri. Next base: position 5,419,326 of record NC_137543.1, read on the forward strand.
AGGAAGATGTTGCAGAATCAGACCCAGAGGAAGTCATAACAGAGAAAGGAAAGGAGAGGGAGTCAATGGGTTAAACAACAAGTGGATCTCCACTGACGGAGGGATGGTGAGAACAAGGACGAGTAAGCTAATACAGGGGAAAGTGGCCAGGGAACATAGGGACCTGATATCCAGCAAAGGATAACACAGAAAAACAAGTGAGAGCTTGGCTTGTTTTTCCCCTTCTGGGCATCATTAGTCCCAAAACAGAAGCTCTGGGGAGGATTTCAGTGCTTGGATCAGAGCTGGAAGACTCCCATTTTAGGAAGAAAAAGCCTAAAAGCAAAGCACTTTATCCCCTTCCCATGGTGAGGCCCATGAAAGGGACAAGAGTGATCTCCTCACAACCAGCTGAGCTTTTGTGGTCTGGGCATAGAAAACAGGAAGAGGAAGAGGCCCTTCATCCAGCCACCTTTGGGAAGAGGGTGCAGGGGTGCAGGAAAGGACGTGTTATGGTTGTGTGCTCATGGGCCAGTAGCAGCATCCATTGTGTATGTTGGCTACGTGATGCCAGGATGAAAAGGATATAAAGCTACTGGAGAGTGTCCAGAAGAGGCTATGAAGTTGGTGAAGGGTTTGGAGAGGAAGCTGTATGAGGAGTGGCTAAAGTCACTTGGTTTGTTCACCCTGGAGGAGACTGAGGGGAGAGCTCGTGACTGTTACAGCTTCCTCATAAGAGGAGAAGGAAGGGCAGGTGCTGATGTCTTCTTTTTGGTGACCAATGATAGAACCCGAGGGAATGGCAGGAAGATGTGCCAGGGGACGTTCAGGCTGGACATTAGGAAAAGGTTCTTCCCCTAGAGGGTGCTGGACACTGAACAGGCCCCCCAGGGAGGTGTCACGGCCCCAAGCCTGACAGTGTTCAAGAAGAGACTGGACAAGGTGGTGTGAGCTGTGGGATTGCCACATACAGGGACAGGAGTTGGACTCAGTGATCCTTGTGGGTCCCTTCCACCCCAGGACATTCTGTGATTCTATGAGCAGGATCATCACGGGAAGTCCTGGGTGATGCTTATGCTAGATGGTGCCACCTGAAATGTCACATCATAGCATACGTCCCACGATCTGCAGGGCACCCAGGCAGGCTGGGATATTGCAGCATGTCCCCAAGCACAAGAAATGACTGAGTACTTCACTGCAGTGCCGCATGGTGGGTGTCGGTCAGCTACTGGGACCTAACAGGGATGCAGGAGGGAATACCCACTGCAGTACTCACTCCCCATCTATTTGATCCCTTCTTTCCCACATGCAATTCCTTTTCCTCATGTCCCCAGTCTGCTCCATCCCTGCCCCTTTTGCTGCAAGACCCTGTCCCTGTATATTCCAAGGTCTCCAGGCCCTATCTGAAGAGAAGTCCCAAGTCCTGCCATTCTGGGATTTTTGCCATCACAGGGTGTGTAGTCACAAGTCAGCTGTTCTCTGGGATATGCAGGCTGAGATTAAGGGAGTGGAGCATCTCGCGTGTGAGGAAAGGCTGAGGGAGCTGGGGCTCTGGAGCTGGACAAGAGGAGACTGAGGGGTGACCTCATTGATGTTTACAGATATATAAAGGGTGAGTGTCAGGAGAATGGAGCCAGGCTCTTCTCGGTGACAGTCAATGATAGGACAAGGGGTAATGCGTTCAAACTGGAACACAAGAGGTTCCACTTAAATTTGAGAAGAAATTTCTTCATGGTGAGGGTAACAGAACACTGGAATAGGCTTCCCAGGAAGGTTGTGGAGTCTCCTTCTCTGCAGACATTCCAACCCGCCTGGACACCTTCCTGTGTAACCTCATCTGGGTGTTCCTGCTCCGGTGGGGGGATTGGACTGGATGAGCTTTCAAGGTCCCTTCCAATCCCTGACATTCTGGGATTCTGTGGTGTTTTCCTCTTCTGACTGCTGGCTGTCCATATAATCATCTACACAACAGTGACATACCAAGCTGAGAAGAGGACATTGGTCCAGCAGAGTCTCTAACCCTGGGCAAAGAACTAGCTTTACTTAGAGCTGGCTCCATCTCTCCTGTAAACTCAGCAGATGGTGCAAAAAGCACCAGAACTTTCCTGGCAGAGATGTGAGATTCTCAGAGTATTTTTGTAATCTTACAGTGCTGACATGATATCAAGATCTTATTTCATGAAACTATCCTTCCTCAGGATGTTTGACCATAGCATCAGAGATTAAATTCATTAAAGTATGGGTTTGAGTTTGAATACAAGTGATTTAGCTTTTCCTTCATGCCTCTATGTATTCTAGAACTAGGAGCCCCACTCAGGATTGAGGTTCTCCTTTCCAGCTGCATTTGCAACAAGAGTCTGTCAGATGAAATAAAGTTGAGATTACGTGTAGCAGAAATTCCTTGTTCACTTCATAACAATCTCAGTGAAAGCTCGCAGAGAAGAGCTTCTGCCATCCCAACAAGAAGGTGAGTAGCTGTCTCCCAAGCTCCGTTCCCCTTCTTCTATTTGCCTTAACCAACCCAAGTCTTCATACTAGGAAGGACAGACTGCTGTCCACCACCTGTCAACACTGGGCCACAGAAAAGCAAAGGGAAATACTTACCATAGATGTTTAGTTTAAACTTCATTAATAGCAGGAAATTAAACAACTGGCAGCCCTTGCTGGTCTGCTTTCCTCATTGGCTTGACAATATAAGCCCATCTTGGCAGCAGCCCTCAAAAACAAAATGAAACGTACTTAGGACCACAAGGAGAGAAGAAACAAAGGGATAATGTGGACAAGCATGTTATGTGTCACTCTTGATGTTACATCCTTTTGTCTCAGTTTGAGCTGGAAGAAGAAATCTCCTTACCTGTCTCCTCCCGCCCCGCTCAGTCCAGTTCTCTCAGGTAACACACCTCACTTGCAGCTGCTGTAAAAAGGGCTGAATGGAATGTGAAGAGCTGATTTTCCCTGAGTTCTCTGCTTTTGACTACAACATGTGATCGAGCAGGTGTGGTACAGCATTTAGATCTCTTGTAGGAGGGCAAGGGGTCACTTCAGAAGAGCTTCTTGGTGAACTGTCTTGAAGCTGCTCATTGAAAGATAAATGCGGGTAGAGGTCAGAATGGGCTGCAGTGCCATGCCTCAGTGGGCCAAGGCGATCCGGAGTTTTGTTCTCATGTTGGTCATGCTGGAAAATATATTCGAGAACCAGCTGACCCTCACACAGCCATGAAGAGATGGAAAATGCTCCATGAATATGTAGCTTTACCAGAACGGGTTTTATTTTGTCAAAATATCGGTCAAGAGCTCTGATCCAAACATATGTTCTCCAATCATGTCGTCTTCACTCTTCTCAGTAGAAGCAGCCAAAGAGCAAGTACTAGTCTGAGCTGCATCCCCAAAAGAGGTATTATTGGTGATGCCCCAAAGGCTTTGCCTCTCTCCCTTGCAGAAGACCCCTTGGCTTCTCTTTCATCCCTCAGCAGACCCTAACAGGGCTTTTCTGACATGACCTTAAAGCAACCAACTCTGCATGTCCAGAGCACCCGAGAGCAAAATAACAGCCAAGATTTTGCTCAGAGCAGCTTTACTTCCCTCTCCTCCAAAAGAGGCCTCTAAAACAGGCCTAGAAGTGCGTGTTTGTATCTACAGATGGAGAAAAGTGGAGATTGCTCAGGTCAGTTAAACAGATTCCCCCAAGAGACTTGCCCAGGGGAAGTCCATGATGGAGTAGGGCATGCCATGAAAGCCTTGGGCCAGAGCCCAGCCATCCGCTCATCCTTCCTTTGATCTCACGGGTGGCACCTCTCCAGCCAGAGAAGGACCCCTATAAATTCATCCGTGAAGCTCAAAAGACAGAAGCCTAGACCAAAGCCCAGTATCCAACCCCCTGACATTGTGGAGAGCTCATAGACTGCCCAAACCCTGAGTTCCCAGGGGAGGCCTCTCTTGATTGATGTTATTTAGAGTTGGAAATGCCATTCTGCCAACATCGCTTGGAAAACACAGCATCGTTCACGACGCCGGTTCAGACAGATTTCTCTGCACAGCTGCCCATTCGTAGTGCGTGTGGTGGGAATCTGTTGATAGGTTCTTGACAGAAGTTATGGCTTGTTTATCTGGTAGCTTTACTTTGTGCCTCCTACCCAACCCGGAAACCCTTCCGCTTCTAACCTCTTGGCCTGCTATTATATACAGACTAGTCTACATGATAATTTTGGTAACCATGCTTCATCTTACGACAAACAGTGCATAAAGCAAACAGATTGGTATTGTCATAATTAAAGCAAACTATTGAGCAGTTTAGCTATACAATCCTAACAGTTCTGACACTGCTAGCGCTTTACCTGGCCTGCAGAGGTTTCAGCAAGCTGATGTAGGGTGTATTAACCCATGCAATACCAAACCAGGTGCAAAACCCATGCTGTTTCCCAAGGCTTTATAGCCAGCAGGATTAACAGCACGCTTAACAGAGACAAGAAAGCCTCACCCAGTCATCCCAGCACCAACTCATTTAAACTGGAGCCTCATTCTCAGAAAAGCCTGCAGTTCTGCTCTAATGTCTCTTTGAGGTTTAGAGGAGATAAAGCACCTTCTTTGTCTTTGCAGATTACATTCCAAGCCACGGGTCTTTGCTCTGTCTTTGTCTAACAGATTACTGCATCCCTAGATGTCAGATATTTTTTCTCCCAGCAAAGGTATTTGTAAACAACACTCCATTCCTGCATTCAGAAAAAAATTAGATTACTCTGTCTATTCTTATGAGGAATGCTTCCAGGATCAGGCTTTCTAGTGGTTATTTGCTGAGGTTCTTCAGATGTTTCAAATGCTTTCTTCAGTTAGGGGCATCAGAGAAATATGGGGATGGGGAACCATTAATTGATTTAAGGTATGTTAAACCCGTTCTTTACACTGAGACAGATAGTGGGGGGGTACAGACGGACTGAGGGACACAGCTGATGCTCAAGGACCATAGGACCATAGTGCTTTTCTATCCACCACGCAGAGCTCCAGGTCTGCCAGCACCAATATATATTCTTAACATTTTTAGCTTCTTTTCAGCTCCTACGCTGGCTAAACCTGCTTAGCAAAGCCCATGTACTCTGCGTTTGGCAGCCATGTGTGTAGCTCTTCCAAGTCCACGAGGACTGGAGGAGGAGAAGGATGTTCTCTGCATGATGTCTCTGCAGCAGCTGCCAGGACAGAGGATGCGGATGTGCTATTATATTTGCAACTCAACATCCACGATCAATAGAGCAGCTGTTTGTCCGGCAAGTCCCTGCTGGAGGTGGGGCAAGAAAAATCAATTGGTTCTGCCAAGAGTATTCCTGCTATGCGATGCAAGTCAGAGATCACTCAAATCCCAATCCAGCACCCACTAGCAGCCAGGGAGGATTTCAGCACAGGGTTTGATGTCTGTTCTGGGCTGTTCCTGGAAGTTCTTCTCACTTGCAGCTTCAGTGACTTGGTAGGAAAAAGCACTCTTGATACTCTACCCTGGGGTCTGAGAGAGCAGAGCACCCAGCTGAACACTCAAGGACACAAACACCCCAAGAAGCAGTGAAAACAAATGCAACATAAATGCAAAAGAGACCAGTCTGTGCACTGATGTGTTCGTGTGTGAGCGCATGTGAAGAGAGAAAGGAATGCTTCAATGTGGCTGGGGAGAGGACTTGCAGATCCTTATCACAAAGGTACAAACCCTGAAGAGACAGGGACACAAGAGAGAGACCCCAGGTGCAGCAAGGAAGTGTGGGGTGAAAGAGAGAGGGGAAACTGAGGAACAATCCCTGCACACGGTTGCTAGTGAAAGATGTCACAAGCCTATTTACACAACATCCAAGGGTCATCTCAAGGGGTCTGTGGAGTTTCCCCATCCCATGAGCCATGTTTGTGGTGGGAGAGCAGCCAGTAGCGTGTACACTTTGAAATGACACAACCAGATCGAAAAGCACAACAGAAATTTTGGGAGGGTTAGCTTTGTAATCCAAGTTCAAAGGGGAAGGGGATCCCTTCATTCTCTCTCCAGTCCCTTCAAGAACAAAATTTCTTTTCCATACATGGCAAGGCGCAATTATTTTCCCTCACTATCAGGAAAAATCTTTACAGATTAAATATGTTTAAATGGCTCTCCAGGGAGGCCTCTTTGCCCAGCCAGCAGTGCGTAAAATCACAGGAAACAGCCTGCCTGAGGTCTTCCCAGCAACTGGAGAAAAGATAAACCTGCTAGGACGCAGGTGTAAATATCCTACTGGCTCTTTTTAGACTTGGACCTCATCCTAAGAAGCAGCTCATCCCTTCTGACTGCTGCAGGAACATAGAATGCTCAGCACCAGGCAGCATTGGCATTTGACCTGTTCTGAGCACTACACCATTTGCCCTGGGCCCGCCTGCCTTCCTTCCTTCCTTCCTTCCTTCCTTCCTTCCTTCCTTCCTTCCTTCCTTCCTTTCTTCCTTCCTTCCTTCCTTCCTTCCTTCTGAGTTCTTCCCAGCTGGAATACATATAAAATATAACGTATTGATTATTATTAACGTATACAATTAATTTTTCCTGCATCATTCATCAGTCCTGACCCCTCTCTCCAAAGATCAATCCTGCCAGACGAAGTGCAGGAGCAAGGAATGGCTCAATCTGTTGCTATTTTCTGGCTCGTTCCTGAAAGCCAAAGTGAGATTGTCACTCGTGCCATCAGAACATATCCCCTCTGTGCCGTAAGAGTGGGCCAGGTCTGTGCCTGGTCCCAGAGCACTGAATGGGAAGTAGGATTTTGACCTACGTTTCACATTTAAAAAACCCATACATCTGTATGGAGAAGGTCAGAGGGCCATGGCAGGGACACGGTGAGATGAAGGGCCCAAGCTGGGCAGACAGGTCATAGAACCACAGAATCATTTTTGTTGGAAGAGACCCTTGAGACCATCAAGTCCAACCATAACCTAACTCTAGCACTAAACCATGTCCCTAAGAGCCTCATCTAGACATGTTTTAAACACCTTCAGGGGTGGTGATGCCACCATTTTCCTGAGCAATCTGTTCCAATGTGTGACAACTCTTTCCGTGAAAACATTTTTCCTAATATCCAATCTGAACCTCCACTGGTGCAACTTGAGGCCATTTCCTCTCATCCTGTCACTTGTTCCTTAGGAGAAGAGACCAACCCCCTCCATGCTCCAAGCTCCTTTCAGGCAGTTCAGAGATCAGAAGGTCTCCCCTCAGCTCCTGTTCTCCAGCTGAACCCCCCAGGTCCCTCAGCCGCTCCCATCACACTTGTGCTCCAGCCCCTTCACCAACCTCGGAGGTCATGGCTAAGTGCTGCCCAGTTCCTCACGAGCTTTGTTCTACCTTTATGCTTGTGTCACTTTCACTCTTCCCTCTCCTCTCATCGACCCTTACTTGCACCAGTGCACCCCATGTCGGTGAACAGGAATCCAACTCTTCCTGCACCAAGGTGGGATCCCAAAGCTGGGATACTCCAGCAACGCCAAGGCTGCTTTGCACTGTCAAGTTCGATGTCACACCAGCTGTCACTTGCCCCATACAGAGCAACTGGATGGGAATCCCCGGCCTTGGCTTCCTTCCCACAGCAGCATCTGCTGTGCCAGCAGCCACAGGGGAACTGTCACAGGAGTTGTCCCCTGCGGTTCCCTTCCCAGGATTTCTGGAGCAGCTCAGAGCAGCTCCATGCCAATTTTTCTATGTTTAAGTAACTTTCCCAAGGCCACCTAGGAGATATTGCTTGGTCCAGGTGGCTGGTATCCTTGTGTTGCAGGAATTTTTCTGTTTTCCCGCATCTCTTCACTTCCCATAGGAACTGGATGCCTGGATGATGAGACGCTACATGGTATTCTTCACTCACATGAGCAGTACTGGTCATATATATTATCTTCAGGGAAATTTTATAAACATAGAGAACAGATTTAAGTTTCTGTTTGTTTGTTTATCTCAGTTAAACACCTGCAGGTAACAAAGTGCAAAACTTATTGAACACCAGTAGTAAATCAGTAGATTTAAACCATGTCAAGGAATCATATTTTTTTTTCCTTGAAAACTCTTTTTAAGTTTCATAAACTGGCACAGGGCGAGAAGAGGAAGATTTGCTGAATTTCCTCAAGAGACTTCACTGACCCACAATCACCTCTGCATTGCACTGGTACAAGGTAGGAAGGATCTGCTTGCGCCATCAATTTCTACACCTTTTTTTCTTGTATTCTGCAGCAGAATGATTTCAGCAAACAGCAAAGTCCTTGGCCTGGTTTTACAAGGTCTGACGCTGCCAGCCAAGTAGTCACCAAACCAACCACTGCCCTCTGCTGAACACAGCCCGAAATCCCAACGGAGCTCCCGGGAATCCAGAAAATTATGGTTGAAATCTTGTTTTGCTCAGAGGATGGGAAAACTATCCTAGATTATTAATCTCTCCTTCAGGTCAGCTGCCGAAGTCCTGTATTTTGTGGCATTCCTGCTACACGGTTGCACCTCTACAGTACATTTACGTATGCATTGCTACACGAGGCCGCTATTTTGTGCTAACCATCGAGAACGCTTTATGTTTATATCTGGCTAGTCCACCAGCCACCTTGTTCAAGGAATTTGGCAAATGTTTAAGAGGGAACTATTTCTGATGAGAATTATCACAGGATCACAGCCAAAGAGGCAAAGACATGGGGAATGTGTTGCATTTGAAGAGAATCACCCATGGAAATTGATTTCTAAGGGACATCGTGGAGTTTCCATCACAAGAAAACAAGCCTGGGTGCCCTTCTCAGAGCCACACCAACATCCAGTTTTGGACAGGAGGTGAAGTCTCTGCCCCCTGTTTGCGTGATGGCCAGACTAGGTAATTATACTCCCCCTTCAACTTCAGAATATTAACTGCTTTCTTGGCTAACACAGTTTGGGCTCAGTTTCCCTCACTGGGAGAACCTGAGGAGTCTTGAGGGTTACTTCACGTACACCTTGGTGTCCTGGACCCCACAGAAATCCCTTGTGGGGTCTCCTTGCCTTGAGCTCCAGCCCAATGCTGGCCACGGGCAGCATAGCTTGTGCATGGCCCAGGACAGCAAGGATTTCTTGTCCCCTCCAGAGCTTGTTGTACACCTGTCCCCAAATCTCTGAGGGCCAGTGTGGGTGCACTGGCAGGGCAGCCCCTGTTTCAGACCATCTGAACCTGGAGCTTCACACACACAAGATGGTTGAAGATGGTCCCTGTTGCTGCTTTTAGCTGAAGATGAAAAAAATACATGTGTCAGAACTCATGGCAAAGCATCTTTAGGGCAGCACTGAGGGAGGGAATTGATCTTTACTCTTGTCTGGAAGTATCTACCCAAGGGTTGTGAGGAAGCTGGCAGAAGCGGTCACCAAGCCACTTTCAATCTTTTATCAGCAGTCCTGGCTAAACAGGAAGGTGTTCGTTGACTGGAAGCTGGAAAATGTGACACTCATCTACAAAAATGGCCAGAAAGATGATCTGGATAATACAGGCCTGTCAGCCTGACCTGGGTGCCAGGGAAGGCTATGGAGCAGATTATCCTGATTGCCATCATGTGGCACATACAGGACAACCAGGTGATCAGGTCCAGTCAGTATGGGCTTATGAAAGGCAGGTCCTGCTTGACCAGTCTGATCTTCTAGGACAAGGTCATCCATTTAGCGGATGAGGGAGAAAGGCTGTGGATGTTGTCTACCAAGAATTCAGTAAAGCCTGTTTCCCACAGCATTCTCCTGGGGAAACTGGCTGCTTATGGCTGGATGGGTGTTCTCTTTGGTAGGCAAAAATAGGCTGGGTGGCCAGGCCCAAAGAGTTGTGGTGAATGGAGCCAAATCCAGTTGGCGGCCGGTCACGAGTGGTGTCCCCATGGCTCAGTATTGGGGCCAGTTCTGTTTAATCTCTTTATCAATGATCTGGATGAGGGGAATGAGTGTGCCCTTAGTAAGTTTTCAGATGACACCAAGGTGGGTGGGAGTGTTGATCTGCTGGAGGGCAGGAAGGCCATACAGAGGCATCTGGACCAGCTGGATCACTGGGCTGAGGCCAATTGCCTGAGGTTCAGCAAGGCCAAGTACCGGGTCCTGCACTTGGGTCACAACAACCCCAGGCAGCGCTACAGGCTCGAGGAAGAGCGGCTGGAAAGTGCCTGGGGGAAAAGGACCTGGGGGTGTTGGTGACAGCGGCTGAACATGAGCCAGAGTGTGCCCAGGTGGCCAAAAAGGCCAAGACCATCCTGGCTTGTGTCAAGAATAGTGTGGCCAGCAGAACCAGGTCTGTGACCATCCCCCTGTCCTGGACACTGGGGAGGCCAAACCTCGAATCCTGGGGTCAGTTTTGGGCCCCTCACACCAAGAAAGCCCTTGAGGTTCTTACAGACACAGTTTAGAGACAGACTTTGTAGTGTTAGGTCAATGGTTGGACTCAATGACCTTAAAGGTATTTTCCAACCAAAACGATTCTCTGATTCTATGAGGGCAGTAGCAGAGACCTGCATGTTGTCCCCTGGGTCTCCTCAGCACCCCTGTCGGGGCCACAGTCACCATCCTCCCTCTTCATACTACTCGGCCCTTGCCCGAGCTGTGAGCTCAGATCTCATTTCTGGCTCCACCGCTGGGCCTCACTGGGCAGCCACCTTGTGCCTGGTGGCCACTGAAGATGCTGAGGGGAGATAAAAGAGCATAAAAGAATCACAGAATCCCAGAATGTCAGGGGTTGGAAGGGACCTGGAAAGCTCATCCAGTGCAATCCCCCCATGGAGCAGGAACACCCAGATGAGGTTACACAGGAAGGTGTCCAGGCGGGTTGGAATGTCTGCACAGAAGGAGACTCCACAACCTCCCTGGGCAGCCTGGGCCAGGCTCTGCCACCCTCACCAGGAACAAGTTGCTTCTCATATTTAAGTAGAAACCCCTGTGTTGCAGTTTGTACCCATTACCCCTTGTCCTATCATTGGTTGTCACCGAGAAGAGCCTGGCTCCATCCTCCTGACACTCACCCTTTACATATTGATAAACATTAATGAGGTCACCCCTCAGTCTCCTCTTCTCCAAGCTAAAGAGCCCCAGCTCCCTCAGCCTTTCCTCACATGGGAGATGCTTCACTCCCTTCAGCATTTTTGTGGCTCTGCACTGGACTCTCTCCAGAAGTTCCCTGTCCTTCTAGAAGGGAGAGAGGAGAGAGGAGAGAGGAGAGAGGAGAGAGGAGAGAGGAAACAGAAGGGAGAGAGGGGAGATGCGCCGCCGCCCGCCATGGCCGCCCCGCCTGCCGCCGCTAGATGGCGCTGCGGGAGAGGCTGCGGGCCGCCATGACGCCCCGGCCGGCTCTGAACTGCCCAAATGCTTCCAAAGCCAGCAGTGACAGGCATGGGACAAGGTCACTGCTGGAAATTGTCTTTGGAAGGGCCTAGAGCATCTTTTTTATGAGGAGAGACTGAGAGAGCTCGGGCTGTTCAGCCTGGAGAAGAGAAGCTGAGAGGGGATCTCAGCAATGCTTATAAATATCTCCAGGGTGGGTGTCAAGAGGATGGACCAGACTGTTCAGTGGTGCCCAATGACAGGATGAGGAGCAATGGGCACAGACTGAAGCACAGGAGGTTCAGTCTGAATATGAGGAGAAACTTCTTTCCTTTGAGGTGCCAGAGCGTGGCCCAGGCTGCCCAGAGAGGTTGTGGAGTCTCCTTCTCTGGAGACATTCAAACCCACCTGGACACCTTCCTGTGTAATCTGCTCTGGTGAACCTGCTTTAGCAGGTGGGTTGGACTGGATGATCTCCAGAGGTCCCTTCCAACCCCAACCAGTCTGTGATTCTGTTATGATGCTGCGCAGGGGCAGCTTCTCCAGCTAAGCACGTGGAAGGGTTATTGGCCTGATACAGACCCTGCTCATCCTTGGGTGATGCTGGCAGCTTTATAAGAAGGGTTCCCCTGTTCTTGCCCTGACAAACAGTTGTATGAATCACGCTGGGACAACCTTTCTCACTACAAGTCCCTCCTCCCTACTTTCTGTAGTCCTGGTTCAATCTAAATGACCCCTTTCATCCTGCAGATACACGGAGGGAGTCACTGCCTGTGTCTTGACTTGTTTTCCAGGCTGTATTCAGTGTCCTAGAAACACTTGGCTAGAGCTGCTGTGATGGTCTGCAACTCGTCCACCCCAGGGACAACCGATCCAAGCCCAGGCCTCCAAATGAACTGCAGGAAATGGCCTCAAGTTGCACCAGGGATAATTCAGATTGGACATTAGGAAACATTTCTTCACAGAAAGGGTTGTGAAGCCCTGGAACAGGCTGCCCAGGGCAGTGGCGGAGTCACCATCCCTGGAGGTGTTTAAAAGACGTATAGATGAGGGTCTTAGGGACATGGTTTAGTGGTAGAGTTAGGCTATGGTTGGACTGGATGATCTTAAGGGTCTCTTCCAACCAAAACAATTCTATGATTCTATGCAGTCAGTATCTGGCCTGGGTGCACTGCTGGATCCAGAACTTGGAAACGCTATGGGTCAGTCTTATCACAGACAACACATATGGGAATGCTCCAGCTCCAGTACAAACCTGCACACTCACACATTGCACTAAATTCTAACAGTTTCCTGTCTGAAGCTGTTTTATTTGTCACCTTCTCGGATTTCTAGTACTTCATAGGCAAAAAAAAAAAAAGGAGCTATGACTTATCCCTTCCATTCTCAAACACAAAGTGCTCCTGGTTAGGCAATGCCTGCATTAAGAATTTCCTTTGGGTTACCAAGTGACTACGGAAGGAAAAGGTCCTAATGGAAATAAGTCACCATGCGTCAGTCCTGTCAACCACTTAATTTGGAGCGCAGAGCTCCAGACCAGCATGGTCACCTTATCCATTTTCCCAAGCATTAGCTGCATGTCTGAAAAAGCACCCAAAAAGAGTCTTGCTCAACCACCACCCTCCACGTGCATCCCAAGCAGTTGGCAATCAAGGAGAGACTTGAAATATTAAGGACTTTAAAATCCTCCAAGGACAATGTGCAAAAAAGCAAGGGATGGCCAGCTGAAGTCATGGGTACACGTCAAATGATGTCACCCACCCTCTGCATTACAGAAAAGAAAGGACCCAGCCCAGTTCCTGTCTGACATTAGGTCTGACTCTGGGATAAATTTTGGGTGTGTGGATGAGACGGGCACTCAAAACATTTCTTTCTCCTTCTAAAAGCACAAGTGGAGTGCCCTCGGCCTCCCCAAGCTGATTTTCACTTGGCCCAGCCCAGTGCTAACTGAGAAAGGAGAGAAAAAAGCCCCAGAACAAATCAAACCCAAACCCAAGTTCTGCAGCAAGGAGGAAAAGTTTCCTTCCTCCTGGCAGAAACCCTGACACATGGGGATAATTCAACACAGTCAAAATGGCATGTAACAAACTGAGAACAGCGATGGCCACCTCCTTTCAATGCTGTCCTGAGGATATCAACAAATCCCACACGCTTGTCACCTCTGCCTACAGGATGAGGTAAAGTGTAATTACACCTCTCTTCTGCAATCCTTTCCTTAACTTCACCTCTTGCACACTGGAACAGGTTTGGTGGCTTTCTTTGGAAAGGTTTCCTAAAATGTCTCTGAGGCTTAGAAATATTATTCTCTTTCCCAAGCTGAAGAAGCCCATGTCCAATTTATTACCATTTGATTCTCCATTAATACTATCTTTTAACATAAAGACCTCTTTTGCCCCAACATATTTAACATAAATACTTCTTTTGCCCCCAGACTTCTTTTGGTTTGCTTACGAAGGGCATCTTTCACCTTTGGTTGACTAAGGGATCCATCTGCTCTTCTCACAAAATACACCCCCCCTTTCTGTGATCATCCAAAGTCTGAACATCCTGAGGCTGCGTGCAGCCCTCTGGGGACTGCCTTCTAACCCAAAATGCTTAATTTCTCCTTGGTTTTATAATACCTAGAAACATTCATGGCTCAAAATGCAGCAAGGGAGCCAATATTTCTCTCATCCACCTTCTATCCCTGGTTGCACATACCTCTCTCCATGACACATAGCCCGCTGCAAGGCCATGAGACATCCATATGCTGGGAACATTTTTTGACGTTCCTTTCCTAATCCATTTGAACCCTAACAATTTGACAGGTCAGGCAGACCTAACAGGTTTTGCTACCAGCTGGCAAAGCAGAACACAATAGTTCATCCCCTTTAAGCAGGACCCAAAGGACAAGGAGACCATTACAGCCTCCAGCCCTGTGAAATGCACAATTCTGTGGGCAGCTCGAGGAGACAATCACCAGTAATCCTGGAGCCTTCCCTCTAATTCACACTCACGCGGACGGGGCATGTAACCTGCCTGTGACTCATCTCGTCCTTGGGCCAGCTGCCACAAAGGAAGAACATTCAAAATGGCCCACGATGACTCTCCGCTGCTTCGTTCCAAATAAAACAGGAGAAGGAGCGGCAGCTGCAGAGCCTGTTTGAAAACACAGAGCCACGATGAGATGGTGACACAGCAGTTTGCACAAGCCCAAAACAGAGCAAGGCTCTGACATAAGCAGCCTCTTCTACAACCCAGCCTACTGAGGTGGGAAGCTCACCTGGCTGGTGATTCCATCTGTTTCTGAGTGACAAGTCAATGCAGAAAAATGTGGTGATGCATCACAGGTAGAAACAGTTTTGAGCAGCAGCCACACAACTCCAGAAACTGCCCTCTTTCCCCTTTTCCCTTTTAGCAAAGCAGGGTTGTATCCCAGGGGCTGCTGCTGTTTCAGAGGTAGGAGAGTCCCCAGCCTTGCAAATGGATTTTTGGCTCCATAGAGGAAGCACAGTGAGTGGCTGCATCTGGCTAAACACCTATATGGAGAAACAATATCACCTTGTCACTGTCACCCATCAGGACCCTGGTGCCGTTTATACCCTCTACCCTAAAACATTAACCCTACCCTTACAGATCTTACGTTTTTCTCAGTATAATACCACATTCTTGTTTAAATCACATTAAACCTCTGTGTTGACTCCGTGAGGATTAAAGCAACTTTATTTCTATGGAGCTTCATTCACTTTGACCTGGTTTAATGAGCACACTTTAAATTCACCCCTTTGTGTTGCGCAGTTTAACTTGCAAAGATGTCTCTGCAGAGGAGACCTCCCCCACAATTGCTTCATGATATTTCTTTGTTACGCATCACAGGCTTCTTTGCACTTTAGTTTAGTGTGGTTTTGGAAGTGTAAGCTCTGAAATCCCCAGCAGGAAGGATTAACCTGTCTAGTATTGGTAGGGTGCTGTCTACATCCTAGCTGGAGGTTATTTCAACATGAATGTTGACTGTATCTACTCTCCCCTGTGTTTGCTAACCTAGGATCTACCTATTCCTCTTCTCAGTCATGCCCATGTGGTGAGCTGAGCCTAACCCTTTAGATCTGAGTTAATACCAAAGTCGTAGGATGGGAGGGCAGAAAGACATGCAGAGCAGAGCAAATACAGAGGAGCTGGCACAAGCTGGCAGGCACAGGATGAATGGGGCAGGGGTGATAGGTAGACAGGGTGTCCCCCTGAGGTTATGGGTTTGTTGGCAAGCCTCAGACCATTGACAGTTGAAAAGAGGAGAGTACTAACAGCTCAGACAGCAGTTGCGTAGGACATCCTAGCTCAGGCTTCATTTGAAACTCTTAGCCCGTCATTTCCCATCTTCTCCAAAGTAGCAAGTGACAGGATGAGAGCAAATGGCCTCAAGTTGCGCCAGGGGAGGTTCATATTGGATATTAGGAAGAATTTCTTCACATAAAGGGTTGTCAGGCATTGGAACAGGCTGCCCAGGGAAGTGGTGGAGTCACCATCCCTGGAGGTGTTTAAAAATCACATAGACAAGGTGCCCAGGGACATGGTTTAGTGCCAGCGTTAGGTTAACGATTGGACTTGATGTATCATCTTGAGGGTGTTTTCCAACCAAAATGATTCTATGATTCTACAATTCTATTTCTACACACAGATAAAGGGTGGGAGGGAGTCCTCCTTCACCCCCAGAGGAAGCAGCATCCAAGACAACCTCATCAGCAGAGGATGACCACAGCCAAAGATGAGAAAGAGGAAAAGGCATGAGTGGCTTTTGTGAAGAAGCCCAGCTACATCCCAAATAATCTTTCTTGCTGAGAGTACAGGAGCCAGCAAAGCTTGGCTCTGTTGCATGTAGATCACAATCAAAACAAGAACACAATGGGTGTCTTCAGGAGAGCTATCAAGCATGTGAAGGGAAGCTCCAGTAAGATGAAAAGAGCTACTGTATTTTTTTTAAGTGGAAATTATGCTTCTGCTTGTATGTGTAGATCAGATTTCCCACGGATTTGGAACTTTGCATTCTCAGGAACATCCAAGCTCATCCGTATCTCCATAAAACCCTAGTCTTCAATAAAACAAGCAAATGCTTCCTCATTTGAAGGAAGTCTTTGTGCACTCAAGACACAAACTAAATTAAAGAGGGGACATTCATGCTAGACATGAGGAAGAAATGTTTCACAATGAGGGTGGTGAAACACTGGCCCAGGTTGCCCAAAGAGGTGGTGGATCCCCCATCCCTGGAGACATCCCAGGCCAGGCTGGACGGGGCTCTGAGCAACCTGAGCTGGTGAAGATGTCCCTGCTCATGGCAGGGGTGGCACTGGATGAGCTTTGAAGGTTCTTTCCAACCCAAACTATTCTGTGATTCTGTGATTGTCCAAAATCCCCTTGGCTGAGGCAATTTGCTTGGAGAGTTCACCCTTCTGCTGCAGCAGAGGCAGCCACTGTGTTTCAGCTGACATTCTCGTCCTGGGAGAAGGTCAAGTCTACCCAAGGTTATAAACAATAAGTGAAATTAGCAGTGGCTTCATCTCAGTTCACGTCAAATTCCCTGTGTCTACACAGACGCGCCTTGAAGCAATTGAACTCCAGCTGTCCCTTGGCACTGGCTCAAGTACCATGAATTTGCATTTGAGTTTTAGCTCATACTTCATGAAATTTATGCAGAGAACAAGCATATATGAGCATTTGTGATCAGCTTCCCTTCATTCTTCCTCCTTCTACAGCAAATTGCCTAGGAGTGTTTCTGACAGCCTTTGGAAGCACAAATGCTCAAAATATATAGGTACGGAATGTATAGACTGCTAAAGCTATAGGAATAAAAATAAGAGCCTGCTGCTTTGCTGTAAAGCTCAGATTCAGTCTACATTAAATCATGCTGTTCACAAGCCCTTCTACTCACAGCACAAGACCTTATCAGTGCATAGAGATTGTATTCACATGTGACACATGGTCACTATAGGTGAAGAGTTACAGTATTTGCAAATTGTCCCCTTCACCATTTTCAGCATTTTGAGGCACAGAGGTCATTGGGGCTGCGTTCTTGGGTCTAACCTCAGCCACTGAGTCCCATTGCCTTCCCCACTGGGAGAAACAGGTGGATGGAAAAATCAGTGGTGTTCTGGAGAACCTGGGAATTGTGCTCATTGAGACCAGCTGCAGGGCATGAGCTGACGATGCAGTTTGTTCATACAAACATGTCTCTTGGGATTGTCCCATGCTGCACCATGATGCTGAGGAGAGCCTGATGACCCATCTGACCCATCAGATCTCCGGCGCTGAAGTTTTTAAAGACCTTGAGTTTTGTGCAGATCAACAACAGCCATTTTAAGGTATTTTTTGGTGCTTGAGAGTGAGTTGGGCTCTGTGAGGAGTGTGTTCATTGTCTTAGCAGGTGTAAACCCCACTCCAAGTTGCACAGCCTGACCCAGCAGGAGGTCCTTAGGGACAATTAGGACTAGTCAAAGCACAGAATAATTCTTGCTTTGTGCTGCAAAGCATGGAGGGCTGCTGAAGGTCACTAGATTGCTAGAGTTTGCTCTGTCGACTCTGCCTTCATTAAAGGAAAAAGAGTTGTCTACGTGCCTGTTTCCAGTGCTAAAGACCACGAATTAAATAATGGCCATTGTCACTGTGGCTGTGAAAGAACATCCCTTCTCAGGGGAAATGGGGAATTAGAACCCATCCAGTGGTTCATCCATCCTTATACTCATTACTTTACTATGATAAGGCTTTTTATGCTCCACAGGCCATGAACCATCCTGTTGTCATGAGCGATACAGCAGCTTGATCCAGCAACACAAACACTGGCCTGATGGTGTTTCTGGCATTGGATGCATTGCGGAGGACACATCATGCAAAGAAATTAATTAATGGTTAACTTTCAGGAGGGTTTTGTGTAAATAGCAATGTCAACAACTTTTTATTCTTGCAAAACGTAGCTATGGGTAGATCATGGCCAAATATCTTCCACAGTGCCCTAAAACTGGCAGCAATACTTTGTTGGGATATGCAGAGGTAAGAAAACACCCAGAGCCATAATGCAGCCAGAGACAAATGTGCCATATGCCACCCCATATCTCCAGAACTTTGCTTTGTTGTTCTATGCAACGCACTGTGCGTCACCCCACAACGCTCTGACTTGGTATCACCAGGGATGTGTTTCAAAACTTCAAAAAGGGGCAGGGGTCCTTGCGATCTGGCTAGAGGAACTCAGACACGGGCCAAAAGTGGAAGGTTGTTTACATGGAGAACAGGTTCTGCTGACCTCCTTTGGGGATAATACCCACTGTGCAAATTTGAGTAGCCCATAAAAGCAACACAAACTGAATGATGGCTGGAGGAGGTGGCAGAAATCTGGCTCAGAGGAGAGCACAGGCTGAGCTGTAGCAGATGTCTGCTTAGTCACCAGCCAGACAAAATCCTCTTTTGTCTTTCCCCTTACGAAACAGCAGTCAGATCCACTTCAAGCTCTTGTGATGCCTGTGGAATACTATGGGGTCTTGGCAAAAGACACAGTGAAATGCCTGGGATTTGCTTACCTGGTCCACGCATCTGGTAGTTGAACTGCATTTCTCAGGTCAAAAGGAGAGGCTGGAGTTGTGTTGTGGGGTTTTTGAGTGTATGAGGCCTGGAATCCCCAGATCCCTTTATAATTTCTTTAGCCCTTAGGAAAAATCCTCCTCTGTCCTGATTCTCATTTCCATCTGAAAGTCTTGACTCTTGGATCCTGGTGCTGTGAATCAGGTACTGTCAAAGAATAACAATCTGTCCCATTAAAACGACATGTCCCTTACTTTTCAAACAAGACTTATTGCTGTTGATATTTTTGACAATAATGACATTACTGCCTGCTGGTCCCATCCCCTTTAACATGTCCTCTTTCCCACTGTCCTTCTGGACACACAGACATTTGTGGATTGTAATGCTGATTTCCAATCTTCTGATTATTCCTCCCACAGACAGTTAGTTGGCCACATGTATCATTGCAAGGGATGCTTTCTGCCTTTTTATTTTGAAACCATTATGACCAGGAACAATTTCTGCATCCATAACTGCTGCTGAATTTCAGACCATCTTCTTCAACTGTCTCTAGAGACCAGAGATTGCCACCAGCCCAAGCACTGGGGAGGCCAAACCTTGAATCCTGGGGTCAGTTTTGGGTCCCTCACACCAAGAAAGGCCTTGAGGTGCTGGAGTGAGTTGAGAGAAGGGAACGGAGCTGGGGAAGGGGCTGGAGCACAAGTGCGATGGGAGCGGCTGAGGGACCTGGGGGGTTCAGCTGGAGAACAGGAGCTGAGGGGAGACCTTCTGATCTCTGAACTGCCTGAAAGGAGCTTGGAGCATGGAGGGGGTTGGTCTCTTCTCCCAGGTAACAAGTGACAGGATGAGAGGAAATGGATTCAGATTCCACCAGGGGAGGTTCAGATTGATTATCAGGAAAAAAATGTTTTTATGGAAAGGGTTGTCAGGCATTGGAACAGGCTGCCCATGGCAGTGCTGGAGTCACCATCCCTGCAGGTTTTTAAAAGACACATAGATAAGGTTCTTAGGGACATAGTTTAGTGCCAGTTTTATGTTAATGGTTGGACTCGATGATCTTGAGGGTCTTTTCCGGCCAAAACAATTCTATGATTATGCATTCCCTTAGCATGCTGTGCAGCCCCACAGCCAGTGGCAGTCCCAGTTCCAGAGATTATTTCACAGCAGGGACAAAACAGGAGGATGGAAGAAAAAGACACAGTCATAGAAACTTCTAGAGACTCCTTTCTCTAACCTTCCCAGACCACAGCACTTAGGATCAGCATAAGAATTGAGCAGAGACATCTGGAAGACATCTGTGTCTCCAAGCCCTTTGGAAGGTCTCTGAAACTGGTTGAGTTCTCCCATCGCACTTTGGCTGGGATGGTCAGCACAGGGAAAATGCAGGTTTTGTGTCATTGCTCATGTAGACTGCTTATTTATAAAACCAGCATGATGATATCAGCTAAAATAATATCTGTAGGGTTTGAACCCCTGGTACTACAGCTCATGGAAACTCTGGGGCAGACTCTGTCATAGTATAAATGGGTATAACACCACCAAAGTTGTTTAAGCTGCTGTAAATCAGGAAGGATCTGGATCCTTTGGCTCTGGTGCATCCTTGCACATGTTATGACTTAATAAGCAATAACTAAGAATAACATTTAGTCTCTCAGCCTGAGTGCTGTGCAGAATATCGAAGTATTTCACCAGGAGTGCAATAACATGACTTTCTCTGTCCTTCACAATCATAAAAATGTCCTCATTTCCCACATCCAGGGAAACAGTGAAGTCACTTATCCCCTAAATTATACTGAAGTCAACAGAAGCAGCGGAGTCCTTGTTTTACCTGATGTTCCACTCGAGAAGGAGCAATGCGAGAGCCTCTGTCATAGCAACTGCTCGTTCCTGGCAGACGAGCTGTCTCCAGGCCTCTCCGATTACATCTTTGCCGTTATAATTCACATCCTGCACTTATTAGTGATAAGGTCAATGGGAGCAAATACAATGGGAGCTGCTGAAAACTCTGTTGTTGCACATACTCCCAGTGACACTCACTGTGCTGCAGAAACCAAAAATAACTTCCTGGTCTCCCAGAGTGGCCTGGAAAATATTTCCCTGTATTTTCTGGGTTATGGATAACTTCTCTTCTTTAGGTTTATGGTGGCTGTTTCTCCAGGAGAGCCAAACATAAATATCCTTTGGGGGCATGTGCCATTTTCCTCTGCCCTCTGCAGAAGTGCTCTCACTCTTGAGGTCTCTGTGCCCTCCTTACAAGGGCAGAAAATCACTCTTCCTCACTTTCTCTGACTCCTACTTATGCGTACACAGCTTTAACTCACTATTTCTCCCTTTATTTGCTTTTTTCTAACATTCTCTGCCTTATCTTCTTACTGATGGGCTCTAAATACTTGTATGAGAGTGTGAGCAATCAGTGCATGGCCACAGTGGAGAGCAGCAACATTGCTTTTATTCTCCGTTGTTCTTCTAAATGAAAAACACACAACCTTTGAAAGTCCCAGAGACTCTTTCCTTGTTTTAGGGCAAGAGAAGGAGAAAGTGCTCCAGGAACTCCGTTTTTTCCCTAGGAACAACCACATCTGCAACTGCTAAACAGCATGACAGCAGTGGACCAGAAGAATTACTTTTACTCAAGCAACTTTTTTGCTTCTTCCTACCACTTTTCCCATTTCTTCCCACCACTTTTTCCATTTCTTCGCATGTGTTCTCTCATTGCCTTTGCCTGGTTCTGAGTGGGGAATTCAGAGAATCTCCCTGCACAGGCAGGGTCTGCTCTGCTAAAAAGCTCATGAATTATCTTTTATTGTCTGCAAATGCTATTTTTTATTTACTTTACATACAGTTGTAAGCTCCAGAACCACAATGAGTGTCAGAGAAGATAGGAATGGAATATGAGAATCCAGCCAGGTTGAGACTGAGCAACAAGTGCATCCAGGGACCTTTGTAAAAGTGAAGTCCTGCAGATAAGGCACCATATCTCAAAAGCCATAAGCACAACTTGTCTTTCTAGTGAGAATCCCAGTCCCTTTCCCCCCATATATTTGACAACACAACTCACACATACAAGGGGTGAACCTGGAACCACTATTGCAGCAACACCTGGAGAGCTCAGAAGCCAGCAAGGCCACGTTGTGCTGTTGTATGGAGACACATGGTAAGTCCCTGACCTCAAGCAGGATAAACAGGCAGGGCAGAGGACAAAGCAGGTAGGCAGGAGAAGAAGAGATTCAAAGCCCTTTTGCTATAAATTTACTATTGCACTGGCCACAGAGAGGGATTCCTTCACTGGGACTGATTGGGCTGGCTGGCACATTAACTTTTGTGGTTTTAAGTATGCTGAAGGCTTTGACTTTCCCTGATCCAGCTGCAAAAACCACCAGCTTTCTTGAAAGCTACAACTGTGGTAATGACTCATTGTCAGAGCAAACATCTGTGTCTCATCTCACATATGGTGCAGCAGAAAAAGGGACCAAGTTATTCTGTAAAGGAACCAACAATGACCTGCTGATCAGGCCAAGAAGGGGAAGGCTTCAAGCTGGTTTACACTGCTCTGTAGTCTCTAGAGTACTATTAAAACATACAAGACCTGGAACGGGGATCACAAGCCCTTTTCTGACCTCATATGCTGCATCCAAGTTAGAGATCCTGAGCATTACAACTTGTGAGCAGCCAGCTGCTTGGGAAGCAAGCCTGATTCAGTAGGAAGGATTGAATCCTGCAAGACAGGAGTAGGATCTCCTCTGAAAGGTAAAAATCCCAACGACCACTGTAACAAGTCTGCAAGGAGGCCAGGAAGCTCTAAACACCTAATTCAGCCAGCAAGAACGTCTTCCACTTTCAACCTACCAGTAGAAATGGCAGAGACACATGTTGGATGTGTGCACAATCATGTGTTTGCTCTCTCAAATGGAGAAAGCAAGATGAACGGGCAGAGTTACCATAGTACACTGAGATCCTGCTCCATGTCCTTAGAGCTAAGTGATGGCGTAGGTCACACCAGGAAGGGCTGTCCTCAGAAAGCCACTAGTGGTAGTGAGGACTCCGTCTGCCTTGGGACATGGTTCGAGCAATTGTACCATGAAGTGTAATTCATAAGAACCCTGTACACAATCCAGCTGTCTCGTGCTGGCCACAAAACCCCAGGTTCCAGCAAGGCTTCAATCACACTAGCTTTGAGAGTGAGCCTGGAAAATGGGCTCAGTTGTGGCACAGCTAACTGCAAAATGCCATGCTGGGGGACAGATGAGCTGCTTTGGAGTCAGGGAGCCTGGATATCATGCTAAACATAGTTATTTAGAATCAGAGAATCATTTTGTTTGGAACAGACCCTCAAGGTCACCAAGTGCAACTATAACTCAACACTGTCACTAAACCGTGTCCCTAAGAACCTCATCTAAATGCCTTTTAAACACCTTCAGGGGTGGTGACTCCACCACTGCCCTGGGCAGCCTGTTCACTGCTTCACAACCCTTTCTGGGAAGAAATGTTTCCCAATATCCAATCTGAACGTCCCCTGGTGCAACTTGAGGCCATTTCATCTCATCCTCCACCTTCTAAAGGTGTCTCCACACTGGCAGCAGAAGGATCTTCAAAGCCTTCAAAGGGACCTGGGAGGCTGTCTCAGATACTGCTGCTAGGAAAGGACAGCCTGGACTAAAGGGGAAACCCCCTTCTGGTTGCAATATCAGAGCCTGTGTGAGGTTGGACACTTCTGCTTTCACACACAGGTGTCATGTTGTGGCTTTTGTCCTTCACATGCAAGTCAACATGGATGCAAACAGGCAAAACACAGCCAAGGATCTCCCTCAGGCAGTTTGGTGGATACTGAGGGGCAAAGAAACATCTTTCCAGCACTAGCAAGGCTCAAATTTTGTGGGGTGCTCCAAGTGAGAAAAGTAGAAAGCTCCCCAGACTGCTGGTGGTTGGATGGGTTTGGTATTAAGACTTGCAGCCCTGGGGAACGCAAGGGTTCCAAAAACCCTGAGACCATTTCAGTCTCGACTCCCGGCTGCTGCTGCTGACAACCTTGCTTTGAAGTCTTCAGCCTGGGATGTCCAAACACTCAGCCACATGTACTGCACGTGTGTTCTTAAAGTCAGAAAATTACCCAAACATCTCAGATATCACTGCAGAACTCCTTGTTCAGTTTCGGATATGCTGAGAACAGTTCAGAAGAGTTGATCTTTCATCTAAATCAAATTTGTGTGTTCAGATTCTCCCCTGACATCAAAACTAAACTAAAAGAGTTTGAACAAAAAATCAGGAGTCACAGAGAAATGTCCTTCCCTCTGTCCCTCCCTGCCGTACAACCGCTGCCCAAAGTTTCACGCAGCCTTCTTGGACCTTGCACCACTGTCTCTCCCAACACACACCCTCTCCTGCACATCACTACATGCTCACACCCTTCTCCTCCTTAACTCCAACCCCTCATCTACTCTCTGAACCAGACTGATAACAAGGCACATGGTCTGTGGCCACTTCTAGCCCCTGTGTGTTGCCCACCAATACTGAGGTGCAGCTGACTTCACACTGAACTCTCCCCGTGGTCTTGTCTTCCACCCAAGTCAGATTCTCTCCAAGCCTATGGCCTCCTACCTTCTTCTTCTTGCTCACGTCAAACCAAGACCCCAACCCTCAGCCTCTGTTCTCCACCTCCTTGACCCTCTTCTCCCTGATTCCCTGTCCTCCTCAAGAAGAGTCTTCCCTACATCCAACCCATAAACCTCACCAGCTCCCTTTTCTCTTCCATGCCTTCTACATCCCCCATGACCCAAACATGGGTGTTTTAGAGCCAGCTCATCCCAGTGTAGGGAACCATTTGGTTTAGTCCTGCTCTCTTATGGAATCAGATGTGACAGCAATGAACACAACAGAAAAGCTCTCACTAGAGGCAATATATGGAGACTGGACTTCAGATCTAATGACTGGGAACCATTTCAAGTGTTAATCATCCTTCTTTGTTGTTCTTTAGCCAAGTTGAAGCTAAACCTTAATCTCCTTAATCCCACTATTTCCATGTGAAAGGTCTCCAGGCAAAGTGGGAGATAAACTCATTTATTTCTCTTAGAAGTTATGTCAAGGAGCACGACACGGGGAAGATCCGCATAGGCAGGAATTTTTAGCTACAGTCCCCCAGGGTGCGAGAGCTGTGTTCTTTTTTCAAACCTGATTAATTCTGCATCAGTTGGGCACATTACAGACACCATTTTCCTGAAGTCTACAGTGTATTCCCTGGGCCACAGCTGCTGCTTCTGCCACTACTTGCTATTTGTGGAGTGATTGCATCTGACAAATAGCAATGGGAGAGATATCGGGAATGACTCAGAGGCAAAGGCAATTTCACATCCAATTTTAAATCCAAGGACAGATTTTTTCTGGTTATAGAAATATGAACAAATGAGGCTCATTCCTGCTCCAGCATCCTCTTGGGATATTGCAGAATGTCACTTCTTAAGCCATGGGCAGTCTATTGCCCTTCAGCTTTTCTCTGCTCCAGGCATAAAGGACAATGACTATCAAGTCCTCAGCCCATTTCTTGGGTTTCTCCCAGGCTGGTGACAGTGTGCTGGGTTTGGATGTACCTTTTTCTTCTTTTTCCACGGACAAGTTGCCAGTGATGGGTCTCTCCATCCCGTCCTACCTTTGTGAGTCACCAGGATTTAGTTCACTGCCTTTTGTCCCCCAGCCTGGGTGTCCTGAGACAGTGCATGTACACGCAAATCTTGCCAATTTGCTCATCTAGAAAACATTTACACCCACCATTTTTTCAGCCCTTCTGCTGTTTGTCCCTTCTGGTGTTTCTACACCAATCTTCATCAAATCTCCATTCTTGCCCCTCTCAGTACTTCCATTATAACTCCACAACACACTCAAAATCCCTTCTCCTGCTGACAGCATCGTGACATCTTCATAATGGAGAAAGATGTTGCCACACAGGAATCGGCACACACAGACCTCAACTGAACCAATGGGGTCTGAACCTTGTCCCTTGTCCTTGCAGGCCCACAAAGAGCAAATCTGGGACCAACACACACTCCTGTGCCTCTCACCAACCAAATAAAATGTGGGTTGTATGTTCACACCAAGCTGTGCATAGGGGATTGCTTCACCTTGCTGGTACTGCATTGGTGTGGATTTATCTCAAGGAGGGCTAAGACAACAGCAACCCTTTCTTCCTCCCCTCTAGCACCATTCAGCAGAGCATAAACTCTCCGTGCCACATCCTGGAGAAGTCTGTAACATGATTTCTCCTCCTGTTGGCTCTGCAGCCACATGCAGCTCTGCCATGATACTATTTCTTCCACGGTGCAAAAGCTCAACTGGCCTGTGTTCCCTTTGGAAACAAGTTTCATCACCAGAGGTAGATGTTGGCCTCCTGCATGCCACCTCAGAGGAGGTGGCATTTCATAGAATCACAGAATAGTTTGGGTTGGAAGGGACCTTCAAAGCTCATCCAGTGCCACCCCTGCCATGAGCAGGGACATCTTCACCAGCTCAGGTTGCTCAGAGCCCCGTCCAGCCTGGCCTGGGATGTCTCCAGGGATGGTTCATCCACCACCTCTCTGGACAACCTGGGCCAGTGTTTTACCACCCTCATTGTAAAAATTTCTTCCTCATATCCAGTCTGAATCTCCCGTCTTTTCATTTAAAACCATCATACCCTGTCCTGCTAAACCTGGACCCTGCTAAAAGTCTGTCCCCATATTTCTTATCAGCAAATTTTGTGTACTAGAAGGCCACAATAAGATCTCCCTGGAGCCTTCTCTTCTTCCGACTGAACAACCCCAGCTCTCTCAGCCTTTTGTCACAGCAGAGCTGTTCCAGCCCTTCAGCATTTTTGTGGCCAGGCATGTGGCACCACTGGTCCAACCTGCCAAGGTCAGTATGTGCAGCAAGGGCATGGTAGGAGCATCCTTAAGCTGTAGTGATGAATTAGCCACTGCAAGTAATCATTCTGGCAATAACAAGTGCTCAAGCACCATCAGGGTAATCAGAATTGAGACCATTCCCCTTCACGTCTAGTTTATCCCACAGTGCCAGCCAAAACCCATTTAGGAAACAAAACAGCAAGCGGCAGATGTCAGCAGAGTAACTTGCAAGCTGCAACGTTGCTGAGATTCTGATGCAGTCCCAGAGCTGGCATAATCCCCAAACAAATAAAAATGGATCTTGAGTGCTCAGTTTCCAAAGCACCCAAGATACTAATTACTGGTGACAGAACATCAGCAGGGTGGTAGACAGCAGCAGTGACTACCCTGCCCATGTATGACCCTCCTGCTAATGAAGACCTAGAGAGCCCTTGTCCTCCACTGTGGGTAAATTTGCCCATTACCACATCCCTGCTATAATAGCTTTCCACCTCTGTCTGTGTTTCTGTGAAACAAGGAACTTCATCCATACTGCAAACCAGGGGAACATTGAGGCCTGGGCCAGACTGGGCCTGCCATCCCAGAAACCCACGTAGACAGGACCTGATGTTGCTCTGAAATGTTTATTTTCAGAATTTCGTTCCACATCCCAACAGTATCCCAAAAGTTTTGGGTTTGGTGCTTTTTTCCCACAGAAGAAAATTATGTGGCAGGTGATATAGAGCAAAACTCTTTGAGGTTCAGTTTTGAGGTGCTAACTTAAAATAGTCTTAAAACACCATTATTTAATGCATTAGAAACAGTCTTCTCAAACCACAGATTTCAAAAAATATCTTTCAGAAATATTAAAACTCAGCTTTTCTCTATCGTTAGAGAACAAGTTGCCCAGAGAGGTGGTGGATGCCTCATCCCTGGAGACATCCCAGACCAGGCTGGATGGGGCTCTGAGCAACCTGAGCTGGTGAAGATGTCCCTGCTCATGGCAGGGGTGGCACTGGATGAACTGTGAAGGTCCCTTCAACACAAACCATTCTGTGATTAGAAAGTTTATGAAATCCCCCCAGCTCCAGGAACCTCTCACTTTGTAGTGGAGGCACATTGACTTTCCAGGGGAATATCCCCCTACCCGCACATCTATTGCTGCATGAGCTGGATGGTCTGTGGCTACAGGCAGCGATGCACACAAAGCTGTCATCCAAACACAGGGTTGGAAATTCGGGTGGGAAACATGGGTGAACGTGACAAGTGCCACCCTTGCAGTTCTGAGCAGCATCCTTCTGATGTAGTGCCAGAAGCCAATCCTTCACCACCACCACCTCCTCTGTGCTCCAAATATTCCTTATATTCGTGCTACAGTTCCCAATGCTGGAAATTATGCATTTGTGCATCTCTTCCACTTCTAGAATTTGCCCATTTTGTGGTTTTTTCCTTCTCTCAGGAATAGCCATGGGCACCTTCACAGACAGACATGCAGTGGGTCACTCTTCTTCTTCTGTGTGACCCAGGCTGAGCCTTTTCTTTGTAGCCTTTTGAAAGTAATATGTCTCACAATGCCAAATCACCACTCTCTAATTTCAGGAGGACTAATAGCAGAGATGATAATTAAGATGATGGAGGAGTAACAGTAATTACCAGTAGAAATTAATACGTATTTTTACTACCATTGTTATTAATATTAATAATAGTAATTGTTGCTATTCCTCTGGCAATTAGAAGAGTAACAGTGTTAGTGCTGTTATTATATGTTGTTGTCATTGATCCACAGCCCTGAAGCACCTCAGAGTGCTGGTCATGGGTGAGGACATCTCTGTTCTAGCTTTTTGATGAGCCAAGCCAGCCATGGTGGCCAAAGCCTCAAAACATAAGCCAAAAAGCAGCTTGAGGAGATGCTGAAATGGAGATGAAGGAGGTGGAGACTCAAGACATCAGTGTCAGCGCCTTGGCATGAGACGATGGGTGCTATCACAAACACTGAGGAGTCAGGAGGTCCTGAGCCATTCCCTTTCTCCACCACAACCTTCCCGCATGACCTCCAAGCAGAGATTTGGAAAGCCATTGGGGACAGGAGGCAGCTGCAGGTTACAATCGGATACAATGCTTAATTGTGGGTATCTCCATAGGCATTAAGTGCCTGTTCTCACATTACAGCCCCCAGGGAGCTAATCAGTGCTGCCAGGGAAGACTAATAAGCAATTTAACTGACAGAATGTCCAGCTAACCCCCTTGCCAGAACATAAGCACCACATGTTATTTGAGATGCTCAGACATACCTCTGACTGAAAGCCACCGAACTTCTTCATGGCGCAGTTCCCCGTCAGTTACATGGAGATGTTACGGTTCACTCCTCTACAACTGCGTGTTTCAACATGCCATCCTCCATGATAAGAGACGTCCAGAGCTCTGCACTTGGCTGATAGACAGCAATTATATCATTAACAACATAAGAGTTTCGTTTTGTAGCAAAGCCATGATGCTCAGTACTTGATTTAACTCACAGTTCTGCACTCCTACATGAATCTCATGTCTGCATGTAAGATCTCAAGATGAGACAACCACTACATGTATGTTTTGCATATATTTATACACTTCAACCCCTCCTGGAAGCCTACAACATCTGTGGATGAGAAGACAGTTCAGCTCCATGTGCTGACCACATCTCTAACAGTAATTCACCACATACCAGTCAGGAACTTTGCAGAAACCAATGCTGGTCCTGCAGGCCACCCTCCACTCTTCAGGAGTGACACATGCAACAAGGAACTCTTTGTCTTCCCCCCATGTATGCGGTAGTTTGTAGTAAAGACCTCCCAGGGTCCACTCCAACCTCTACTGAGCAGTGGTGAAGATACATCTCAAATCCTGGGGTCAGTTTTGGGCCCCTCACACCAAGAAAGGCCTTGAGGTGCTGGAGCGAGTTGAGAGAAGGGAACGGAGCTGGGGAAGGGGCTGGAGCACAAGTGTGATGGGAGCGGCTGAGGGACCTGGGGGGTTCAGCTGGAGAACAGGAGCTGAGGGGAGACCTTCTGATCTCTGAACTGCCTGAAAGGAGCTTGGAGCATGGAGGGGGTTGGTCTCTTCTCCCAGGTAACAAGTGACAAGACGAGAGGAAATGGACTCAGGTTGCACCAGGGGAGGTTCAGCTTGGATATTAGGAAAAAATTCTTCATGTAAAGGGTTGTCAGACATTGGAACAGGCTGCCCAGGGCAGTGGTGGAGTCACCATTCCTGAAGGGGTTTAAAAGATGCATAGATGTGACACTTAGGGACATGGTTTAGTGCCAATTTTATGTTAATGGTTGAGCTTGATGATCTTGAGGGTCTCTTCCAACCAAAATGATTCTATGTCTCTATAAGGAGAAATTTACTCTTTCCCACCCACAGTGAAACCACTGGTCACACCCAGGGAGCCATGGCCATTGTCTGGTGACCTGCTAACAAACACAATCTCCATGCCATGATGCTGACACTCTCTCTGAGCCCCAAAGGATGCCAGTGGGCATCCTGGTCCTTCCCCTGGGGTCAGGAGCACCTCTGCACTCCCCATCCCCACTGCCATGCATTGGGAATATTCATTTCTGGTAGATGAGCCCTTGGCCTTGTGCTCTTAGGACACCTTTGCAGGAGGAGAACGACAATACCTGAGATAATAACAAAGAGTTAGTACAGCGTGCAGAGCAAACACCTGATGTGGCAGAGAGCCAATAGAACATTAACCCAACAGTATTTTGCACAGAAGCAAGAACAAGGGATCACTTTGCAACATGTACTGTGGTGTAAATACTGTGAGAACAAGAGCATAGGTAAAACATAAACAGGAAGACCAAGAGAAGTTTGTGTGTCACCACTGGGAGGGCCTTGTTTCCAAAGTAACTGGGTAGATTTTCAAACCACAGAGAGCAGAACTGGAAAGGAGATGAAGAGGTGACCTCGTCCTTCCCTCTGCCGCAAGGCAAGATCAAGCATGCCCGAACCAGTCCTGGGAGCTCCTAGTTTAACCTGCCCTTGGAACGCCCAGGTCCACAACATTTGTTGCCCTCAGCTCTTGCCAAGTCCCTGCCTCAGTTTCCCTAGCTGTAAAAGGAGGACCGACCAGAATAAGTGGATCCATTGCTGGGTTGTTGGAGAGGAAAGAAGTGGGGAGGGCAACCTTTGGCTGATGGTTGTTCATTTGCAAACATCTGGTGAACAACAAGAAATAACCATGGAATATTGTGTACGTATGGGTGATTACAACTGCCTATGTGAGTTTGACACAGCTGTCAGTGTCTTACACAAGATGGCCCAGGTGTGCACACACCTGCATGTTTCGTTCTTCTTGTGCTCCTCCAAGCACAAGATGGGCATTTGCCTTGCAGAGGAGTTCACAGTGCAGGGACTGTGACCAGATTTCCCAGGGATACCAGGTATCATCTCCTTTGAACTGCAGTTTGTTGCAACCTTTGCTTTTTTTATTCTATTGGGCAAAGAAAAGTGTGAGAAACACAGGGCTGGACTTCCTAAAAGAGATGAATATTTGGTAAATTGGTCCAGCATCCTACTTCAGTGAGAAGATTATTATTTGTGTCCAATGCTGCATATATCTGACACTCGTGTGACCATATGATTGCAAGTGCACTCAAAAGGATGTTTTAAAAATGACAGTGACAGCATTTTTATGCCATTAATTGTGATATCCTCAAGTTTTGAACTCTACTGCTTTGGAAGACATTGTAAGCCTGCAAAGCTGGTTAAGGTGGGTCCAGGTCTCTGGTCAAGACCAAATCAATACTTTGCCTGAATCAATAATTCTTCAGTCCTGTGGAACATCATGCCACCAGCCTGGGCTTGAATATTCATGATGCATCAAGGCAGGCCCCAGGCAGCCCCACAGATGTCCACCAGCCGCTCTTGACCCTCAAGAGAGACATTGCATGATCTGCCCAGGATCTACAGGCTCTCGATGTGATTCTCCACTGCCTTGTATTAAATATTATGCCTTATTCCTGTGCAAGCAAGCATTGATCTTGCTTCCTACAGGTACTATTTCCTACCCAACCATGTGAGAGGCAGGGAAATGGACACCATGTCTCCAATAGGACCTGTCAGCTTGAGCCAGTGCCTCAATTACTATTAAAGATATAACTAAAAGCAAGAAGAAAGCCTGTTTGGAGACAGGAGGTGACGAAGACTACAACAGGCTGTGGCTCAGGGAGTCCTTTGGGTGCTGGGGTTCATTCAGAGGAACAAGCCTATTTTAGATGGCTGCACCCACTATCTGATGGGCTGCACTCAGAAAACATGGGGAGCCACAAACAAAGCCAGGCTGAAAACCAAGCTTTTAAGCCCAGATGCTCTCCCGCACTGTAGCAAGCACTCAAACATAGATCCCAGAAACCTCCAGCGACTCCAGTTTGCCAAAGAAGTAGGAAAAATAAAGCAAAGAGAAGCAGGATTTTTTTTTTCTCAAATTTGGAGAATAATTTTGGCACCTGCCAGAAGAGCAGAGCAAACTTAGCTGAAGATAGTTCAGTGTCCTGTACCTTGTTATGTTCCTAATTTAGCTCTTAAGTCACTGCTCCAGCCACTACTTAGAACACTAAACCTGTGTCATTAAATCAGCTCACAGCCCTCTAGAGAACAGCTAAGACTCAGGATGGCCTCTCGGCATTACTGTGCAATTTAGCTCTGTTTAATTCCCACTAGCAGAAAAATATGATGAAAATGTATCTAGGAGACCAGTGATTAGCCATACAGCTTCTATTCCTTCTATTCTTGACACATGCACAAGCACAACTGTCCATTGACAGTAATTTCTGAAAACTAGGACCCCATGATTTATCTAAGGTTCTTAAGAGCTTGAAATGTGCTGTTCTTCCAGCACGGAAATGCAATGTTTAAATATAAAACCTGCCTTGAAAAGTTCTCTGCAATCCAATCAGCCAGTAAATTTCTTACAGATGATAATGCACCGATCCTGGCATAATCCAATGTTTCATAAATGTCTTAAAAGATTAAGGCATCATTTTCTGCCCAAATGACAGAGGAGATTCACATCTCTGCAGAGTAAACACTGGCAACAGTCTTGCATAAGAGCCGGCAATATTGCTAAAATTCTCCTCTGTGCTTCCTCACAAGGGCAATTACATAATCAGAAGCCTTCATCTATCAAAAGCAATCCTTTTCATTAAATGAGATGCTCTGGTGTAAGTGCACAAGCGCACATCAAATGGGAAGGTAGCTGGATTGCATTGCCTGACCGACCTGAAAACAGGATTTTAACCATTTAATGACTCATCCTTGCTTACCATGTTCTTCTGTTGTTTTCTAGTTCCAGTTCCAAGAGTATGTTTGAAGGAGTATGCCAAGACTCTTTGCCTCATGTATCATAGAATCACAGATTATAGAATCATTTTGGTTGGAAGAGACCCTCAGGATCATTGAGCCCAACCATTAACCCAACACTGGCACTAAACCAAGTCCCTAAGAACCTCATATACGCATCTTTTAAACCCCTCCAGGATGGTGATTCCACCACTTCTCTGGGCAGCTTGTTCCAACACCTGACAAACCTTTCTGGGAAGAAATTTTTCCTAATATCCAATCTAAACCTCCCTTGGTGCAACTTGAGGCAGTTTCCTCTCGACCTTACAGAGTTGCACATGCCCCAGCCTTCTTTGTAAAGACAAGGGGTTGACCTGCAAAGGAGAAGGGATCAGAGCAAGGTTCTGGCTGAAAGACCTGCAGGTGCAGACCTGCCATAGAAACCTCACTTGATACTCTCCAGAAGTTTGAAGAACTAAAACACCATCCCACTCAGCCGCGCTCCTTTAGGGACTAGTAATTCTGCTGCTCCCTGTGCCAAAGGATCCCTTAGTTCCTATTTTATCCTAAGCTGCAATGAGATCTCTAAATTAGGGCAATTACTGGTTGAATCTTAAGGTCACTGCAGACAGGAGCGGGTGTCTGCACGTGAGCTTGTCATCTAGATTCTGTAGCACCCATGGGGAGACATCGCCTGGGATGAGATGTCCTAGTCATGCCTGTTTCTCTTGACTGGCTGTGCCATGTGAATCTGTCACCATCTGCAACACCCCAGCTACTTTTCTGGTTCAGTTCTGCAAACAGATACAGCAATAACCACTGCTGGCACCACCTCCTCACCAGCAGAGAGCTACAGATAGCAGCTATCTCAAGAAAAACGACATCAAAAGCCACATATGTGTCCTGAAGGACCACATCCAGTTATAAAACCATCATATATAGAATCATAGAATTGATGTAGTTGGAAGAGACCCTCAAGATCATCAAGTCCAACCATAAACTAACTGTAGCACTAAACCATGTCCCTAAGAACCTCCTCTATGTGCCTTTCAAACCCCTCCAGGGATGGTGACTCCACCACTGCCCTGGGCAGCCTGTTCCAATGCCCAACAACCCTTTCTGGGAAGAATTTTTTCCTAATATCCAATCTAATATGCTAACTAACATATTGTAAAAAGATCTTTGCTGCTATCAAGACCCCCTGGGAGAACCTCAGGTCTGACTCAGTTTGTTGTCTCATAGGAAAGCCATAGGATCTAACTGGGGCTTCCCCTTGAGCTGGTGGCTCAGATTAAGACACATACATTGTCCTCAATGAAGATAAGGTCCAATTGTTCAGGGGCCCTCGGGATGCCCATTTGGGTTTGAGATGGGCCTCCCAGCTCTGTTCTTATTGCCTCTTCATCGTGCATCTGCAAGGGGAAAATAAAGGGCTGGAAGGACCAGATTTAACACATGCAATCTCTTCCAAGGCAGCTGAGGAAGGGATGTAATTCACTGAAGTGCTTTCCATCAGCAGGAGAGACCTTCCTGACTGCTGCTAAAGAAATAGCAGGAAACAATATTTTCCCACTCAGACCTGGCAAGCAAACAGCACGGAGAGGGGATTTTTGGCAGAGTTCCTCTCTGAGAGCAGAAGGCTGCACGATAATTGGATGAAGGCAGATGGGATGCGAAGAGAAGGAGACCACGATCAGAAGGTCACTAGGGTGGAGGTCAGAGTGTGTATTGTGAGCTGGAACGAGAGCACGGGGAGAAAGAGATGGAGCAAGGAAGGATTTGGATGGGGAAGGAAGGCCAGGAGGTGGGTATCCCAAGAGAGTTCCCACCAGGGGTAGAACTGGAAGACTCCTGATATACAGCACATCTGTGACCTGTTAATATGTCTGGGCCTCCTAAAGGGACCATCTCTCCTATACAGCACAAACATCAAACCAGATTGATTTTGTTCCAAACCTTTATTTCTGAAAAGATCCCACCTTACATTCAGGCTGATCCACTTGTGATCTGAAAGTCCCATGTTAACTTCCACCACCATTTCTCTGGCTTTCAGCTCAGGCCCCTTAGGTTTCAAGGCTAAAATGACGCAACATCCTCCCCATGACTCAACCAACCTCCTTACTTTCCTCTGCCAAATAGATTCCTGCCTCTGAAGCTGCCGCTGGTTCTCAGGAGCAACAAAATGAGTTGATATAACCAGCACAGAGACATGTACCAAGACTAGAGGATACTGCTGTGGTCCTCCCTCCTTTCACCACTGTGACCACAAGACCATCCTCCTGCCATGGCACAATTTTGGTGCTATATCAGCTCATCTAATCCAGGATTTACAGAGTGGGGAAATACAAGCTGAGGAAGGTACAAGAGAGGATTTAGCAAACCTTTCCAAACCATTTGCTGCAATGCACAAGCTGTCCTTGGAGAAGTGGAACAATGAAACCTGTTTTTTTTCAGATATCAAAGGTTTTTAGGTATTTTAGAGATCTCCGCTCTGAGGTAACATGTAGCACTTTCACAGCACTGTATTTCCATTAGTGGAGGCACTGAAAGAGACTCTTCCACTGTCCAGCAACCAGTGTTTGCAAAAGTGGTAGGAATTTTAACATCTAAGATCTTTAGCCCAGCCAGATGTGGCTGAAATGGGTAAAGGAATGAAAAGTATGGAAGAGTGAAGGGGAAATAAAGCACGCCAAGACAAATCATGACATTATTAGTTTTAAACCTCTAGTATATTGAAAATCAACATCCTTAGCTATTGACTGTGATATTCATTAGCTATTGCTAGATCTGGCCTTGAAAGGCTCTGGAAAGCCGTCTCAGTCATTTCGGAGTTTCAAGATGATTTTGCCACTTCCAGTCAGTATTTTCAGGAGAAGCTGGGCACACACTGGGAGGAGGAGGGAAAACAAGTAAACACAAGGCGATTGTCTGACTAATTTTTGACACACTCAGGCAGGCGGTTTGGCAGTGAATGGACTCATTGAAAGTGTGTCTCAAAGCCAGGCACGAGGTTGGTTGCAGAGAACAAAGTTTTTGTTGGAAAGCTTTAGCACTAGAACTAAATACCTGTTGTGCTCTGCCCATGGGAAAGCTGAAGCTTATCTCCTCAGCAGGGAGAAAGCCATGCAATGCCTCCAGCAAAACAGAAGACACCAGGGGGATTAATCAATAGTGCTTGAAGAAGAGAAACAAGCTGTTAACACTGTACAGATCTGCTCTAGGAAGCCACTTTCAAATGCTCTAGGATGAGGGGAAAAAAGGGGCCTTTAAGATAAATTAGTCTTTGCAAGTGATCCCCTGCGATGGAGTTTCCATGGGTCCAGGGAAGGTAACACACAGTGGGTTAGGTGGTGGGTATCCCAAGAGAGTTCCCACTGGGGCAGAACTGGAAGAGTCCTGATATACAGCACATCTGTGACCTGCTAATATATCTGGGCCTCCTAAAGGGACCATCTCTCCTACAGAGCACAAACATCAAACCAGATTGGTTTTGTTCCAAACCTTTATTTCTGAAAAGATCTCACCTTACATTCAGGCTGATCCACTTGTGATTTGAAAGTCCCATGTTAACTTCCACTGCCATTTCTCTGGCTTCAGAGAAAAGGCTGCGGTGGGAATTGGGGGCACCTCTCCATCCTTCTGAGTCTCAGCAGGGTAAACATGATGCTGGGACAGTAGAAATATCAAAGCCTGCACCGAGCAGAAGAAAAAATACAAGGAAAACTGCTGATGTTGCAGCCGAGGGGATTGAAAAGCTGAACTGACTTAGAGCAGGTCACTTCCACAGAGCTCGCAAACTGCCTTCAAATTATCCGGTCAAATGAGCGTTAGATAAGCAGAGAGTCCTTTGGGCCTTCAGGGGAATTCAGACAAGAGGGTTATTCAGCAGCTGGGTGATGACTAAAACTTTCTGAGGCAGGTGGGGGATAAATCACTGCTGGGAACCAGCAAAACAGCTGGGGAGGTGGGGGCAGACTGGGGGGTGTCTGAGCTGGGGCAGGAGCAGGGTCTGTCCTGCCCAGCTGCACATCCCTGAGCTCTTTGAGGAAGTCGATTTCAAGGAGGTTTTTTTTGGCTGGGGTTTGTTTTTCAGCCAGGTTTCCAAAGTGGCTAGGAAATCCCCTTACGCAATCACTGTGCGTGTCTGTAACTTCCCCCCCTGCTCAACAATTTTTACCCCACCAACCCAGAGCTTTCAGAAGTACAAATAAAGGTTTTTCCTACAAATGCTTTGAAAAGGGGTGGGTGAGGAGAGCAAGGCGTTTGGGGTCAAAGGGTTTGAGTGAAGCGTCATGGGGTCCCATCCATAACAGCAGGGGAGAGGACAAGTCTCTGGAAAAGCTGGAGGATGCCAACCCTCAAACACACATCGGGTTGTGGGGATGGATAGAAGATGGAGAGCATTCCCATTTGGTGGGAACCATCTCAGCCCACCTGCAGCCAGGGCTAGACCTGCTCTGAGACCCTGTTGAACACATTGGGGACCCGGAGGGCACCACATCTGCAGTCTGGCACAGGACTATCTCAGGAGATAGCGCGGCTGGAGATGAAGAAGACTGGGAGACAGGAGTCTGGCTTCTGCCAGTACGTCACTGCAGAGCTGGGCAAGCTGCCCGTTCATTCTGTTATGCCTCCAGTTCTGGCAAAAACTAGGATATAAATCTATCTCCATGCTGGGCTCTGAAATCTTCTGAAGGAGGCAAGGTACGTGCATTTAGGCATCACAAGCCTATCCTTGTGACCCTTGGAAAGGGAAAGTGCACAGTTTCTCCTGCAACCAGCAATTAGCAGTGCCATGGAAATCAGCTGATGATGATTCAAAGTGTATCAGTAAGGTTAATGAAGGACACTGAAGTCATCACTTCCCCCTTCTCTTCCCTCTCATCCAAACAAAGATCTTCTCCTTCCTGTGCTGAGAACCACGGAACAATTTAGGTCAGAAAGGACCTCTGGGCATCTCCAGTGCAATCTTCTGCTCTAAGAAGGGTTATCTTCAAAATTTGATCAGGATCTTACCCAGGTGACTCCTGAGTATCTCCAGGTGTGGAGGTAGCACAGGGTCTCTGTGCACCTGTCCCAGTACTCACCCAGTCCCAGAGTGAAAAATGTCTCCTTTGCTGTACAGGGCACCATAACAGAAATGTTCAGACTGGTGTGAACTGGGATGTTTTGTGTGGACGCACCAGAAGGAATAAACAGCAAGGGAAGGGCTACATAAATGACACGTGCAGATGTCACCCAGCAGAACAAGTCAGCAAGATGCCAGAACATCACCATGCACCACCTCAGGCTGGGAGACAAAGGCCAGTGAGTAAATCCTGGTGATTCACAAACATGGGACAGGATGGAGAGATTCAACAGGTCCCACCCTTTGTCCTCCATGGCTTTGCAAGGAACCCTGGACAGATGACTTGGACATGAGTGGTTTGGTGCCGCTCTGGTGGGTGCATGCTTGTGGGCATGAATGTCTGAGTGCAATAAGTGGCAACATTTTTTGTTTCAGTTTTGCTTCAAAATTAAATCACCTGCTCCCTCACAAGGTCTCACATCATGCATTACTATATCGTCACAATGTCTTTTCCTATAGCCGCAACTTGTGTTTTTTGCCTCATCCTCTCACAGTGCACCTCAGAGAAGAGACTGTCTTCTCTATGTCCTCCTCTTAAGCAGCAGAAGACAATAACTGCATTCCTCTGAGCATCTTCTCTCCCAGGCTGGTCAAAGCCATCTCCCTCAGCCTTTCCTCATGTGTCTTGCACTCTTCACTGGACCTGGTCCAACTTGGTGGTCTCTCCCTTGTACTGGGGAACCTACAATTGAAGCCAGTGTTCCGAATAGAGGGGAATCATCACTTCCCTCAACCTGCTGGCTATGCAAGGAACCTGCAAGGCACAGATATGAGGAAACTTCCACTAAATTCAGTGATGGATGAATTGAAGTCATCCCAGAGGAGCCCAATAGTCTTGCTGTCCCTCCGTGCACCATGTCTTCAGAAATCTCATGACAGTGACATGACAGATACCTCTTGTTACTTCCCAAATATCTGGCTCTGTGAGCAGGAAGAACGAGCTCTTGCATCTTTAACAGCAAAGCTTTAAGTATTTATTGACATGAACTAACATTCCTGCTCCAGTCTGTGTGTCTACCCCCCTATGCCTGATAAATTGGGTCCCATGTCTTCACGTCTGCTGAGCAAAACTTAATTAACGGCAAACCCTAGAAGAATGAACAATAGAAGGTTCCTGCTGGAGGTGAAAGAGTGCTTTCAAATCATGAAGAAAATATGAGGGTTGTTTTTTTTCCCTTGTTCCAAAGCAGGAGGCCAGATCAGCTTTTCATTGTTTCCTCACCCCTACAGCCTCCATTGGCAACTTATTCCTCTGGCTGATTGAGCTCGTTGTGGTCCAGAAGCGAGGGTAGGAGGCTGCAAGACAGGATGTCTGGGTTCCCTCCTGAAGGCTGCCCCTGACCTGCTGTGGGAAACGTATCTCAGCTTCATTCCCAATGGGCTGTGTTTGCAGATGTCGAGGCCAAGTCTGCCCGAGAGGTGGTTCCATGCAGGACACGTCACTGCAGCTGTGGTTTCCACTGCGCTTACCATTACGGCACTGTAATGCTTCCTTGTCTTCTAGAAGTGTCAGGAAGATTAGTTGATGTTTGCTCAGCACTGGACAGACGCGAGGAGAGGGGAAAGGTCCCCTGCCAGCTCTTCCTTCTCCCTGAATAAACGTGATTCTCTCTCATGATGTTTTCAAGCCCTGCCAGGATCCCTGTGCTTGCCTTTGCCTCCTCCCCTCTGGTGGACTTTGCAGATCGAGGTCCCAGAGCACGGCTTCTCCACCCAGAATAGCAGGAACCTTCTCATGGGAAACGTCAGGGCACTTAAAAAGCCCTTCTTTCTCACACCTTGTTTTCATGCCCCTTAGCTCCGCCCTAGAGAAGCTGAGAAATGTCCTTGTCTCCAAACATGACTTGGCCACACACCTGGAGCATGAAAATCATAGAATAGTTTGAGTTGGAAGGGTCCTTCAAATATCACCCAGCGCCACCCCTGCCATGAGCAGGGACACCTTCACCAGCTCAGGTTGCTCAGAGCCCCATCCAGCCTGGCCTGGGATGTCTCCAGGGATGGTTCATCCACCACCTCTCTGGGCAACCTGGGCCAGGCTCTCACCACCCTTAGTGTCAAAAATTTCTTCCTCATGTCCAGCCTGAATCTCCCCTCCTTTAGTTTAAAACCACCATCCCTTATCCTATTGCAACAGGCCCTGCTAAAAAGTCTGTCCCCATGTTTCTTATAGTCCCCCTTTAATACTGAAAGGCGGCAATAAGGTCTCCACCTTCTCTTCTCCAGGCTGAAC
Organism: Nesoenas mayeri; assembly: GCF_963082525.1. Lineage (NCBI taxonomy): Eukaryota > Metazoa > Chordata > Aves > Columbiformes > Columbidae > Nesoenas > Nesoenas mayeri. The sequence goes on from NC_137543.1 coordinate 5,459,645, forward strand.
ACCCCAACTCTCTCAGCCTGTCCTCCCAGCAGAGCTGTTCCAGCCTCTGATCATTTCTGTGGCTCCTCTGGCCCCTCTCCAGCAGGTCCATTTCTGTCCTGTGCTGAGGACCCAGAGCTGGACCAGCACTGCAGGGGGGTCTCACCAGAGCGGAGCAGAGGGGCAGAATCACCTCCCTGACCTGCTGCCCACACTCCTTGTGATGCAGCCCAGGATACAATTGGCTTCTGGGCTACAAGCACATCACCGGCTCATGTCCAACCTTTCACCCACCAGTGTCCCCAAGTCCTTCTCCGCAGGGCTGCTCTCCAGCCCTTCATCCCCAGCCTGGGTTGATACCGGGGGCTGCCCCAACCCAGGTGCAGGACCTTGCACTTGCACTTCTTGAACCTCATGAGGTTCACACAAAAAAAGAGCCTCCCTCAGCTCTCACTGCCTTTCTCAGACTGCACTTGAGATAAAGCAAGCAGCACAAAACCCCTTTGTCTGAAACTGGGGGGGAAGTGGTGACATAGAACCACAGAGGTGACACAGCACCACGGAGGTGACACACAGCGCAGTACCACCACAACAGGGTGAAGTTCAGCCTGGCTGTCACTCACTCTGTGCACACTCCGCAATGCAGCTTTCTTCCATGGGTGGCCAGCCAAGAACTACACTAGTTCAAGAGCACGAAGCCAAGCCATTTCAGCTGTGGTCCCACAGAGTTTCTCATTCTCCATGCTGAGGATTGCCTGCATTCATTGAGTGTCTCCTGATGCCTTGGAGTCCAGTCCAAGATGCCAGACAGTCTGAACCTGGGCTGTGGTGTCCCAGAGGTCTCTTCTGCTGTCTGGGCACAGATCAGAGTACAACACACACACAGTTTGTAGGAAGCACCAGACAAACCAAGAGTGGCTGAGCTGATCACTCCCACAGCACCACGATACGGGGTATGTCAGGAGGTCTGGGTTTGTGGCCATGTCCTGTGCTAGGTAGACCTTCACTTAAAATCATAGAATCATTTTGGTTGACCATCAAGATCATCAAGTCAACCATAACCTGATTCTGGCACTAAACCATGTCCCTAAGAACCTCATCTAAATGCCTTTTAAACCCCTCCAGGGATAGTGACTCCACCACTGCCCTGGGCAGCCTGTTCCAATGCCTGACAACCTTTTCCGGGAATAAATCATTGCAAATATCCAATCCGAACCTTCCCTGGTGCAATTTGAGGCCATTTTGTCTCATCCTGTCACTTGTTACCTGGGAGAAGAGACCAACCCCCTCCATGCTCCAAGCTCCTTTCAGGCAGTTCAGAGATCAGAAGGTCTCCCCTCAGCTCCTGTTCTCCAGCTGAACCCCCCAGGTCCCTCAGCCGCTCCCATCACACTTGTGCTCCAGCCCCTTCCCCAGCTCCGTTCCCTTCTCTCAATTCACTCCAGGACCTCCAGGGCTTTCTTGGCGTGAGGGGCCCAAAACTGACCCCAGGATTCGAGGTTTGGCCTCCCCAGTGCCCAGCACAGGGGGACGGTCACTGCCCTGGTCCTGCTGGCCACACTATTCCTGACACAAGCCAGGATGCTGCTGGCCTCTTGGCCACCTGGGCACACTCTGGCTCATGTTCAGCCGCTGTCACCAACACCCTCAGGTCCTTTTCCCCCAGGCACTTTCCAGCCGCTCTTCCCCGAGCCTGTAGCGCTGCCTGGGGTTGTTGTGACCCAAGTGAGGACCCGGCACTTGGCCTTGTTGAACCTCAGACAATTGGACTCAGCCCATCGATCCAGCTGGTCCAGATCCCTCTGTAGATCCTTCCTGCCCTCCCACCATGTCCTGATCTCCTCCCCGTTTGACACCCCTTCCCGTTTCTCTTGGCTATAACCTTTTCTCTACCCACAGCCTGAAGAGAGCACAATGCTGCTTCTCAAGAGAGCTGTGGCCATTTTTCCAAGCCAACCCCACCATGGTGGCAAACACTGTGGTTTTAATGAGCCCAGTGGGCAACAGCCACCGTGAATGCAGAAAAGCAGCAGCCAAACACCATCACGGGTCTGCAGAGCCGAACTACCATTCGAGGAATGAAGAAAGAAATCCCATTTTATGTGACCCTGCATTTGCCCTGCTCCACTCCCTCTTTGCTGCCTGGAGCGTAGGTGTTGCAATGGATTCGTGCCCAGGATCGAGAGGCAGGTTGCCTCTGAACTAGCTCTGCTTTCTCGCACAGCTAAAATCCACATTGCCAGCAGCTGAACCAGCTGACGCTGAGTGCTGGGACGATCTCTGAGGCTCTTCTGGGTCACAAACCAGCACAGTTGCAGGTCAGGAGCACCCCAAGAATGGTACAGGAAGCAAGGATATGAAAACAGCAGCATCACTTCAGGAGAGAAACACACATCTGGCTGCAGCAGGGAATAAAAGGATGAATAAATGAACTCGCTTCCAGCTAAAGGCTGAGTTCAGTGAACAGCATTTGACTTGATGCCAACCCCAGACCAGGCAGATGTTGCAGAAAAAATAGCAACCCAACAACAAAAGCCCAAAGTGAAGCATTCCTGTAGTCATGAGGGGAAGCTTCATGAGGCCTTGACCCACGGGATTTTTTTAAACCTTATCCTTTGACATAACCAAAATGAGGGCAGCCAGGAGACAGGGATCTCAGCAGCTGAGGGGACCTCCATCTGGCCAAGCTTTCAAACAGTCCTGAAAGCTTTACCACGAGGTAGCTTCTGGGATGACCCCACCACAAACAGCGTCCCTCCAGCCCAGCACCTCTGCTGAGGCAAAGCTCCTGCTGCTGCCAAACTTCCCAGCTTTGACAGAGGACAGCAGTACAAGGAATCACACAGAATTTATGCAGAATTCACCCAGCACTCATAAACAGAGCTGCCTCTCAGCATCACAGCCCAAGCTTGTCCACCAGGCAAAGCACTGCAGCCTGGTTGTGCTGATGAGTCAAGCACTAAATTGGACTTTTAAGAGGAAAAGGGTTTCTGTAATGCACCGTGGTGCCTGTCTGCCACTTGCTATTTAGCATGGGAGCAGTTGCCATGGCACTGCAAAGCAGGAAAATCTCTGGGCTAACTAGGATTAAGCATCGGCTTCCCAAAGACCAGGCTCCCCTCGCCAAGCACCTCTCTGGCTTTTCTGCCAAGCCCTGCTCTGCTCTGCGTGTGCACGTCTGAGTGCCAAGGGAGCAGCTCAGGAAGGGGGCCCTGCAAACAGGGTTTGGCACCAAACACAGGACCCCTATGTGGCAGACAGAGACATTGCACATCTACAGGTCTCCCTCCTTTAAAGCATCTCTTTTGTTCAGTGGTTTGTGGCCAGCTCGAAGTCATAGAATCATTTTGGTTGGAAGAGACCCTCAAGATCATCAAGTCAACCATTAACGCAACACTGGCACTAAACCATGTTTCAACTTCATCTACATGTCTTCATCTACATGTCTCCAGGGATGGTGACTACACCATTTCCTTGGGCAGCCTGTTCCAACACCTGAGAACCCATTCTGTGATGAAATGTTTCTGAATATCCTATCAGAGTCTTCCCTTGCACAATTTAAGGCCATTTCCTCTCATCCTGTCACTTGTTCCTTGGGAGAAGAGACCAACCCCCTCCATGCTCCAAGCTCCTTTCAGGCAGTTCAGAGATCAGAAGGTCTCCCCTCAGCTCCTGTTCTCCAGCTGAACCCCCCAGGTCCCTCAGCCGCTCCCATCACACTTGTGCTCCAGCCCCTTCCCCAGCTCCGTTCCCTTCTCTCAACTCACTCCAGCACCTCAGTGTCTGTCTTTTACTTCTGATACAAGCCAGGATGCTGGTGGCCTCTTGGCCACCTGGGCACACACTGGCTCATATTCATCTGCTGTCACCAACACCCCCAGGTCCTTTTCCCCCAGGCACTTTCCAGCCGCTCTTCCCCGAGCCTGTAGCGCTGCCTGGGGTTGGTGTGACCCAGGTGCAGAACCTGGCACTTGGCTTTTTCAAGCCATAAGGATGGCCCCTCATCTCAGTATCAAGTTCCCACCACGTTTATTTGCATGGGAAGCAGAGCTGTTGTAAGCAGCACTGCAGAGCACCTCCCTCTCTGTGTAATGGACCCACGTGGCTTTTCAAGACTCTGGCTAAAAGGGGCTGGTGAACAGCTGCTGTTTCACAGAGTCACAGGGTTTAAGACACATGGGGGTGTACAGTGCTAAGCAATCTGCCCTCTTGCAACACCCAGCGCTGACTGCCTCTGCCACGCTATCAGCTTCCCTCTGAGCAATAATTTTGTTGTCTTGATTTAGAGATTTCCAGCTATGGAGAACCTACTATCTACCAGATACCCCAACCGGGTGGTCACAGTGATTCGCAGTCTCCACGAGTTAAAACCAGGAGAGCATCTGACTGAATCTGAACGTATCTGGCCTTTGCTCCAGATCACTGGACGTGGTTCAGTGTTCTCAGCGTGGCTGGAGTTTTGTTCAGCCCTTGGCATCTCTTTGCATCAACCTCATCCTTCACTTCTGCACTTCACCCTTGCTTTGGGCACAGCTGTGTCTGGTCATCCCCAGTGGCTAAGAAGAGCCATGCTCTGTTCCCTGCTCTAATCCCCTTGATTTTCTGCTAGGCCACATGTTACATGAGATCTTCTCAGATATTCAAACAACAGCAGAGACATCCCACAGCTGGGAAAGGCCAAACCAGCATCCTGCCTCTGCCAGGCAGGTTCCTCTAAAAGAAATCACAGTGAGGATGCAGGATGGACACACAGCTCCAGTGGATGCTAATATCTGGGTGTATTTTTATTAGAATTCAACATCACATGCTGTCAGAGTCTCCAGTGACCCCCAGCACACACTTTTTTGGTGATCCTGGTAGCACCAGCAGCCTGGGACTCCAGTTCCAGCCACCCTGCCGTCTTGCTGGCCCATGGGTAGAGGCAGATAATCTGTCCCCAGAGCATCTCATCCTTCCAGCGAGAGACTGCTTTGAGCCTTGTGGGAAACTGCAGCGGGTCTGTGGAATCCTTGACAGAAAATATGAGAGTAGAGATCAGCCTTGAAGATATTAAGATTTACCCTTGAGAAGGATGGGAGTAAAGGAGTATCCGGAGGTATGGAGTTGTACCCATGAGAGAGAAGGGGATAGAAGAATAACATGGATGATAGCAAAATTAACCAATGAGATGTTAGTGCTGTAACTTGTAACCAATAGTGAAAAGACACATGAACTGGTAGGATTGTATAAAAATGCACTTGTAGCAATAAATGGCACCCTATTACTTCAATCTTGAAGGAACTTGGTCCATGTCATTTGTCCGTCTCAACCGCGACATCTGGTGACCCCGATGTGATCCTGCCTGAAGAGGATCTCTACTCCCATATTTTCTGTCAAGGATTCCACAGACCCGCTGCAGTTTCCCACAGAGCCTGCAGACAGACATTTTCATGGGATTCAAGTCCACAGTGCATCTTGCCTTCCCCAGGAGCGTCAGACCCCTGGGGGCACTCTGGACATCTACAGCTCTCCATGCTGGAGGTGTGTGGTAGAGAGGAAAGTCTGGATCTGCCCTGTCCTCTAGTCCAAACCCCAGGCAAGCAGGTTATTGAATCCTTGTGATAACCCCCCACAAGTGCCAATAAACCCAAACCCCATTAGGAGCCTTTTGCATGACCTCACTGACCTACCAGGTGGAGACCATACCCCAGTTTCCTTCTCACACATTTCTGTGGCCACGCCATCTCTGCTCTGGTTATCTCACCAGAGCTGTTTTCTGATTTAAGTTGAACCTCCTCCCCAGTATTCAGTGCCATCTAAGAAGTCACCTTGCCTTTCAGCTGCCAATTTCTTGGACATCTTTGATGTGCCAGCTCCTGCCAGGTGGGACACCTCGGGATCCTTGAGCAATGGAAGAGCCGCAGGGATGATCCATGTAATGCCTGAGCTGCAGCCAGATCTCAAGAGGAGCAAGAGAAGGAAAGCTCGTGTGTGAGATCTGACATGCTGGTAACAAACCCAGCTGGCTGGCACACACACCGAGCCCAAAACACCCCAGGCCACCCCACTCCCACCCTTCTGATACCATCACACCCCTCTGCATTTAATTAAAAAAGGATTAAAGCTGCTGCAAGGACGTGGGCGACAGCTGAGGTCAGGGGGTGCCTTGCAAACCTCTGCCAAGCCCAGCAGCTGGTGCTGGGACAGTGGGCTGTCTGCTGGTGACGCCAGCTTCTCCAGAACTAAGGCAGGTTTAATCTGAGACCCAGGCAACTTACCCGGGTTGTTTTGTCTCTCACAGCGCTGGTCTGAAAGGAGAGCTGCAAGGCAAGGATGGGATCAGGGCAGGTGGAACCCTCACAGAAACGCTTGCGCCACTGGTAAGTGAACCAGCAATGGTGGCGGCATTCCTATGAGGCCTCCGTGCTGTCCCACTGACCCTTCTCAGAGCTTGTGTTTGGCTGTTTCTCCTTCCAGAGCTCACACCCTCATCCCATGTGAGACACCTGCAACCATCCCAGCCCTGGCAATGAGGTTCAGCTCGGGTAAGCAGCTCTGTCGCAACATTGCAGCCCGTTCCAGCCCGCTCTCCGTTTCCCAAAATACAAATGTTTCACCAGGGCAGAGCTCAGAGGCTTTTTCCAGCCAGGCAGATGCCAGGCAGGTAGGTCCTTCCCAGAAAGCCCTGAGAACGCATTTGTGGATGAGGCACAGTGCCAAGGAGTCCCCCATCTTTCCTGGCTGGAGGAGCCATGGTCACAAATGGCTGAAAGTCACCTCCACACAGGGGTTAACCCTGGGATTAAAGCCTCAGTATCAGTGAGATTCACCTTCAAGGACAGTTACTCACATGCTGTGTGCTGGCAGGAGATGTCTCAGGTTGGTGGATGGACCACACCGCACTAATGTTCCCCTTGGGAGCCCCTGGCCTCTCAGCGTGGTTCATTACACAGTGAACTGACCTGCAGGACACAAGGCGGTCCCTTGTCAGCAGCTTGATGGCCCACCCAAGCCTATAACACACGGCCAGTCCCTCTGGGGGGACAGGTGAGTCCATGGCATGTAAGCCCTCTCCGTTTTACCCAAATCAGTCTCACGTCCCCTAAAGCATTTCTGTTGAGCCGCAAACCCAACTTTTTCATAGTGGCTTGGCCATAGCAAGCCTGAAGAGCTCAAAGAAGTTCCTCATGGCTTTTAAAGCTCTTTCTGCTATGAATTCATTGCTTTCCCCTTCTCCCCTTTTGTCCATAGCCCAAGATAGCCCTGCTCCCCTCAAATCAGGCCGCTCTTCACAGGATCTGACCTCTCTTCTAGGTATTTCTAAACGCTCCCAGTCCCAGCAGCCTCTGTAATTGCTGCTGTCCCCGAAACAACCCATCATCCTGTCACCCAGCCTTGGAAAGTTTTCTCCCTCCTTACCTTGCACTTGCCAGAGACTGGCTGATTCACCCACTATCTGCCTCAGGCAACCCACGCAGCCACCGATGATTGATTTACTTAACAATTAAGCAGAGCCTTAAATCTTTGCAGCACTTAACATGTATTGACTAATTAATCCAAGCACCCATGTGAGGTAGGTTAGTTCAGTCTTGCGTGTCGCTTCCAAACATGCCCATGGCTGCCTCACCATGGGTTGAATACAGAGACAGGTCTGTGGAGGTGACAGGAGGGCTGGGGAGAACTGTGTCCAGTTCTGGGCTCCCCACTTTAAGAAGGGCAAGGAATTACTGGAGAGAAACCAGTGGCTACAAAGATGAGGGGCCTAGAGCATCTTTCTTATGAGGAGAGACTGACAGAGCTGGGGCTGTTCAGCCTGGAGAAGAGAAGCTGAGAGGGGATCTCATCAATGTTTATAATTATCTCCAGGGTGGGTGTCAAGAGGATGGACCAGACTCTGTTCAGTGGTGCCCAATGACAGGATGAGGGGCAATGGGCACAGGCTGAAGCACAGGAGGTTCCATCTGAATATGAGGAGAAACTTCTTTCCTTTGAGGTGCCAGAGCCCTGGAACAGGCTGCCCAGAGAGGTTGTGGAGTCTCCTTCTCCGGAGACATTCAAACCCACCTGGACACATTCCTGTGTGATCTGCTCTGGTGACCCTGCTTGAGCAGGTGGGTTGGACTGGATGATCTTCAGAGGTCCCTTCCAACCCCAACCATTCTGTGGTTCTTTATGATGCAGGGATGCACCCAAGGTTATGCAGAGTCCATGTCAAGGTCCATAACTAGGCAACTCCTAGCCCTGGGCTTCAAGAGAGAGAAAGGAAGGAGGTTTTCTGTAGCTAAAGCTACATATAGAGACTTGGAGAGCTGAGCTGGGTTCCCAGCCACACAAGCCTTGGGGCCCGATCATCGAACTTTTCACTTTTTCCTCCAATCTTTCACCTAGCCAAGGCTAAAGGAAAATACCACGTCCTAGTGCCACACGGGTTCCCAACTAAGGCCAAGACAGACATTAAAACTCCTGGCCATGCCATGGTCCTCTTGCAGTAAAGAGTACAGGATCCCCCCAGCACAAGGACAGGCACCCCAGAGGTAAGTGATGCATTTGACTCCCCACCACCAACAGGTTTCAGCCTGAATCCTCTAAGCACCTGGTGCCCTTTTCCTGCCTCCCTGTCACCCCAGGGCTTCAGCACAGTGACATCCATCCCCCTCCCTGACAGGCAGGTGATGAGGCTTGAGAAACTCTTGATGTGAAGGACCTGGCAGCAGAAAAGCACTTGGTCAACCTGGGGAGTTGTGAAGCATCCATCCAGAGGAGAGCTTAATCTGAACAACCTGGCTCAGAAAAGCCAGGACCAGCAGAGTCAGGATCTGCTTAAACCACGTGGTGTCTGTAAGACCAGCTTGAGTCAAAAAGCATCAGCCTTCACGCTATAAAGGCATCTCTGCTGCATGTCATGGTACCCTTCATGTGCCCTCCATCTCACGTTGCTGAGGACGGGGCTCCTGCCTCCCCGTGGATATACCATTTGTTTTCTTTTTAACGTACATTTAACAACACCAAAGGCAGAAAAGAAACTTCTCCCTTTGCAATCCAGCCCAGAAAATCCTGAGTGGTAACGCAGAGGAACTTGTAGACCGACACTTTTACCTCTGGGTCATAAACAATCACAAATATTAGAAGGGATTTTTTATTTATTTATTTATTTTTTTCCTTGCCAGAATATGTGCTGATCTCATTCATCTTGGGAAAAGCACAGGGTGTTCTCATCCAGGCTATACCTGGCAAGCTGCATCCACTGTGACAGAGGGAGCGAAGTTCTGAGCGAGCTCTGCAGTGGCTGCTGACGGGCTTCTTGGGGTTTATTTGATGTTTTGAGCGAGAGGCCGGCTTCTTCACCTGGCATTCTTGAGAGAGATGAAGGGTAAGTCAGCAAATCAGCTTCACGCACTGCAAGCATCCTCTGCTTTCAGCCATGGCAGAATTAGCTCAGGTCAGGATTTGCTGGTAGCTGGGTAAGAAACGTCTGCAGGGCTTTCTCCTCCCCACCTCTCCTGGAAGGAGAAAGCGAGCAAATATATATAGATATATATTTAATGTGCTGCATGGAGGCAGGTTGCAGGAGCTGTGGTACCCGGCATGGCTCAGCAAGCACTGCCAGGGAAACCAACAGTTCCTGATGCTATTTTAAACATCGGCAGAAAACGCGAGCTAGCAACACCGAATTCGACGGGGCTGCGCAAAGCTCCCGTAGAGCAGGGATCCCCCCCGCCGCACGGCGATGTGTGGGCTGTGGGTTTGTTGAGAATATTTGCTACCTACAGCGTGGCTTTGACATATCAGCCGGCAAACCGGCATCTGGATGCCTTGGTATCGCGCAGGCACCTCCGTTTCAGCCCTGGGGAGAGCGGCTTTAGCTCCGCTGGCCGGGGGTTAAAAATGCATCGCAGCTAAAACTGCTCAAAGGGATCCGCGCTGCCGTCAATGTGAGTGCTCCGTGCCTGGAAGTTGCATGCCTGGCTCTCAGGGGGGATGCAGCTCTTGCCGGGTGACTGCCGAAAATCACCCTTACCCTGCCAGGGAGCATCTTGCCTTGCTTGCCTGGGAGAGGATGGAAAAACGGGGGAGAGGATCGAAAAAGGGGCGCGTTGTGGGATCGCTGCAGCCGGCAGGCGCTGCTGAATGAAATCAAAGGTGGTGTCTGAGAATAAAGATGCCGTAGCAACCCGTAGCTTTAGAATAATGAATGCTGCAGGTCTGGCTATTGCAGGAAAAGTCCCCTTTGTAGATCGTGCTGTTCCCGGCAAGAAGAGCAATTATGCGGATTCTGCTGCAGCTCGTTTTGGTTGGGTTAATTTGGGAAGAGGGTGTTTGCTGGCAGCTAAAGGAGACCGGTTAATATGCAAAATTACCAGACCTGGTTGCTGTTTGGGAATGGTATAATAAGGCAGGGAACACAGCTCAGTGTGATTTACCTTCTGAGATAGGCAGGAGAGGAGAGAACTTAGTTTAGAGGGTTCCTTAATTTAAAAAAAACAAGAAAATATTCCAAAGATAGAACCTGTTCTGCAAAGCCCAGACACCTCGATGATGGGTGTTGCTGACACCAGCTGTCCTGCCTGCCATCTGAACGCCAGGCCTTTCCAGAAACGCTGTTTGTGCGAGTAAAACAGCTCAGGGGAGTTTGTTTTCACACCTTGGTTTTGTGTGCATGTGTCTGTGTTCATGGGGAGGAGGCGTGAACTGCTTCACAGTACCCCAGGTCTGACTTTGCAGCCGTGGTTTTACTGTCGCTGTGACGCTGGGTGTTACGCAGGGCTGTGCTTTTAAGAGGAGAGCCGTGGTTGCGGTGTAACGGGGTGGTTATTCCTGGTGCTTCTCAATGCTCGCAGTTTTTTAGTGCTTGGTTCTCAAAAGCTGATGCCAAACACCCGGTGCTACCAGGGGACCTCCTGCGTGGACACAGTGAGGACATGAGGGCTGAGACGCTGGGGTGATGTAGCAAAAGCGCCGAGGAGGGGGAGTTGGCAGCTTTGATTTGGACAGAGTGAAGATGGGCAAGGAGGGCAAATAGCAGCAAATCCTCCTGCAAAGGAGATGACCGGGGATCAAAAGGGAGAGATGGCATCTGTGTGCACTGGAATAGTTGGTGGGGTATGTAAGAACACATGGATGGGATGACAGGGACCGCTCGCCATACAATGAATGGGTGTCTGTGCCCACCTGCGAGTGCACAGAGACACCAGTGAGACACCATGCATACTTGCAAAACCGGGACTTTTGCTTATTCTCTACTTCTCTATTGAACTTTGCATTGCAAACTCTGCTTTAGCTCTTCCTCCAGAGGGAAAAGAGCAGTCGCTGTGAAACCTGTTTTTTTAAAATCAGCAGCAGAAGGGACCTAAATCACAACCTGCATAACTTCATTCTTATTTCCAGTGGCTGCTTCAGGACTCATCATCACCAAACTATTCAGCAGCATAACGGCACTCCTGCAGAAATAGCAGTCTGCTACCGAGTGCTACTTGATTGTTTTTCCACTGGTTTTTGCCCTAAATTTATGGTTCGTATTGTTTTGCTTAACGCTGCTGAGGACAAAGGGCCCTGTGTACTGAGCAATCATATTAAAACAGCCTATTAAAGCTCCCCCTGTGAGACCACAGGGGCTGACTGCTGTGGGCTTTGGTGGCAGTCGCGCTGGTGTTTCTAGTCTTGAAGATCACAGGAATCGAGCATAAAGCATCACTCTGGTTGAAAGGGTGGAGGTCTGGGGGTAGGAGAGCAAGAATGGCGCATGAAGAAAGGTTTGCAGATCTCTGATGTGCAGGAAACCATCCAGTCACCTCCACAAAAGGTGGAAAAGGAGAGAGAGGCGCCCTGTGGATGTCAGTCCAAGAGGGAAGCTCAGCCAAGGTCAGTTTGTGGGTGCTCAGGCCCCTCACGGTGGGAAGGTGGGAGGGCGAAAATGCTACACGCACTTCAACAGCAGATTATAAACAGGTTTCCAAGCCCTGCAAGGCAAAGCAGTGACCATGCTTCACAGACGGATTAAGGGATCACTGGAACAGGCTGCCCAAGGGGGTTGTGGAGTCTCCTTCTGTGCAGACATTCCAACCCGCCTGGACACCTTCCTGTGTAACCTCATCTGGGTGTTCCTGCTCCATGGGGGGATTGGACTGGATGATCTTTCCAGGTCCCTTCCAATCCCAAACATACTGTGATACTGTGATACTGTGAGATCCACGTTATGAATCGGCATTGAGGACAGGCTGAGAGAGTTGGGGTGTTCAGCCTGGAGAAGAGAAGACCTCATTGTGGCCTTTCAGTGCTTAAAAGGGGCCAATAAGAAAGATGGAGACAGACTTTTTAGCAGGGCCTGTTGCGACAGGACAAGGGGTGATGGTTTTAAACTAAAGGAGGGAGGCTGAGGCTGGACATGCAGAAGACATTTTTTACACTGAGGCAGGCAGCGTTACAGGCTCGGGGAAGAGTAGTTGGAAAACTGCCTGGGAGAGAGAGATCTGGGGGTGTTGATTGACAGCGGCTGAACATGAGCCAGTGTGTGCCCAGGTGGCCAAGAGGCCACCAGCATCCTGGCTTGTGTCAGGAATAGTGTGGCCAGCAGGACCAGGGCTGTGACCGTCCCCTTGTCCTGGGCACTGGGGAGGCCAAACCTTGAATCCTGTGTTCAATTTTGGGCCCCTCATTAAAAGAAGGACATTGAAATACTAGAGAGAGTGCAAAGAAGGGAACAGAGCTGGGGAAGGGGCCGGAGCACAAGTGTGATGTGAGCAGCTGAGGGACCTGGGGGGTTCAGCTGGAGAACAGGAGCTGAGGGGAGACCTTCTGATCTCTGAACTGCCTGAAAGGAGCTTGGAGCATGGAGGGGGTTGGTCTCTTCTCCCAAGGAACAAGTGACAGGATGAGAGGAAATGGCCTCAAGTTGCACCAGGGGAGGTTCAGATTGGATATTAGGAAGAATTTCTTCACATAAAGGGTTGGTTGTCAGGCATTGGAACAGGCTGCCCAGGGAAGTGGTGGAGTCACCAGCCTTGGAGGGGTTTAAAAGGTGTTTAGATGAGGTTCTTAGGGACATGGTTTAGTGCCAGAGTCAGGTTATGGTTGGACTCAGTGATCCTGAGGGTCTCTTCCAACCGAAATGATTCTATAGTGAGACCCTGGCCCAGGTTGCCCAGAGAGTGGATGAACCATCCCTGGAGACATCCCAGGCCAGGCTGGACGGGGCTCTGAGCAACCTGAGCTGGTGAAGATGTCCCTGCTCATGGCAGGGGTGGCACTGGGTGAGCTTTGAAGGTCCTTTCCAGCCCAAACCATTCTATGATTCTATGATTCTATGATCTCCAACATCCCAGAGCAATGGGAATTAGATCACACGCAAACACCTTGCTAGCGGCTGCGTGCACACGCTGAAGCAACCACATAGCCCGCAGCTCCCACACAAAAACCCTGACCTGAATGGCAGCCAGATCATTTTTTATGAGAATATACCATTCTTGAGCAATTTTTCCAGCACATCCCACGCAAACAGGTTTTCCTTGAACACGGCACGCCAGCATTTACCATCTCATGCCAGCTTTTTTCTTTTCCTACACATAAGGAGGGCTCTCATGTATCACTTAGTGGCTCTGTGCTGATGACCACAAAGTCTGAGGACCAAAATCATGCAGTAAACCCATGCAGGTTTCACTGACCCCATTTAATGTAATCAGTTCTGCTGAAATCAGACACAATCCCACCTTTTTGCGGAAGTCTGAGGCCTCCAGTTTGTCATGTATACACCGGTCTAATAACATGTCCTTCCTCTTCCCATCACCACAACAGCCTTCCCAGGAAGGGCACATTGACTCTTCCCAGTTTGCGCCCAGTGGCTTGCACAGCTGAAGCAGCGTTGGTCCTTCAACACTGCTGCTAGCTATTGGTTTCCATGTTATTTTGCTAAATTAGCTAAATTCTTGGTGGTAAAAAAGGGCTTTGGAGGGAAAATGGAACAGTGATTATAAAGTCACAGTTGATGTCCAACTCCCTTCCCAACTGAAACAATGTACTCTGTGTAATCTGAGCTGGATTTTGAGCTTCTGTGAAAACAGGGAGTTTTCAAGACCTTATTTCATCCAATTTATGAACTTGCACCACACCTCAGGGCAATGTGATGCAGTAAATAATGCTCAGAAGTGGCAAATGCCTAGGGAAAACTGTTCCATCACACAGTTTTACAAGGGAGAGAAGCAGCAAATTCGGGAATCATGAAAAGGTGGATTGAGCCCTGTCCCTCTGCAAGGCTGGACGCAGACTAACCTGTCTCCTGTACGTGTACTTTCAGACCCATTTTGGGCTATTTATCATGATCTTCATCTAACTGTCAGAGATGGCAGCAGCTTCTGGCTGAGATCACGACTGTGTTGTTACCTGGGGACTCCTGTGTTTGCTGTATTCGTGAACATCAAGCAAATATTGTTTGGAACAGACTGCACAGGGCAGTGGTGGAGTCACCATCCCTGGAGGGGTTTAAAAGGCGTTTAGATGAGGTTCTTAGGGACATGGTTTAGTGCCAGAGTTAGTTTATGGTTGGACTTGATGATCCCGAGGGTCTCTTCCAAACAAAATGATCCTATGATTTTATTCTACGTGGTTATTAGGAGAGAAGCAGGATGAGCCGGGTCCTTCTCAGTTTGTGGTGCACAGGCCACTCATCATGGCCAAAGGATTCACTGTACTTTGGCAGGGAGGAGAGCGAGTTTCAGACATCAGTTCTCACATGCACAAGCCAACAGATAAAGTAATGATAAAGACACAAAGAAAAATGCGGCTTAACTTCGCTTTAGCGACTTATGAAAACCACAGCAGCAGTGCTGCACAAAGGAGGATTTGCACGCTTAAGTCCAAAGATTAAGCAGCCAGAAGAGTGAAAAAACATTGGCAACTGCTAATATGTTATGCAGCTCTTGTCTGAGCATCCCCAGCATCTGAATTTCCCCCTTCGCGATCTGCATTGGGCTGCAGAGCAGCCGGCTATTGGGAAGCTTTGGCAGTAACGGCGGAGAGGCTGGATGCTCTTGGCATCTGTTTTGACAAGTCTATTGTGCAGACGGTTTTGCAGAGCTGAGCTGGGTACTGAGGAGAACAGTGGCCTCTTCTACAACTGGGCAAGAGCTGTGGCTCCCCACACGTTGTACAGGATCCGCTTGGGCCTCCGGCTCAAAGCCCCGTGAGTGATGGAGACGGGACCGCATCGCCCCTTTGTGTGAAGTCTGGGCAGACACATCCAGGTCACTCGCTCCAGACGGCATTCACGACCTGTGTTTTTGCCATCTTCCAGTTGCCCAGAGGGGAGCTCGGTGCCTTGGCAGCAGCCCTGCCTCTGTCCCCAGGGTCCCTGGGTTGTCCTGAATGCTGGAGCATGGCCGGAGCGTGTGGCAGCTTGGACACTTGGGAGGAGGCCACCACGTCCTGCTTGGATGTGATGCGTCTCACGCCACGCTGCCTTTCGGGTTCATTTAGGCACACGGCTCATTCTTCATTAGCTAAAGGGAGATCCAAAACCAGGATTTAGCTGTAGCTCACCCTCCTTCTCCTCCTTGATCCTCTAGGATGAATAAATACAAAAGAGAATGAAGGTCACCCACGGCCAAGGCAAGTCCATGCTAATCTCGCTCTGGAGCCTTGGTGGACTCCAGCATTCAAGCTCTGGGAAAGGGATAATTGAGCAGGAAAGGCCAGATTTTGGCAGCTGTGAAAAGGAGAGGCACACTTTAGCCGTGCCATAGAGAGAAAGGTGAGAGTTTCCCTCTGCTCCTGGGATTTGGACACTAAGGGTGCATGGGACAGCAGACTGGAAGATGGAAGATGGTGCCACACTTGTTGGGCTAACAGGGAGGGACCACACTGGAGAAAACACAACAGCTCAAAGGTGACTTTCAGACCCGGGGGGCAGCTCACCTCTGTGCATACCCCTCCTGTGGCATTTTCAGTAGATGCCCTTGTATGCATTTGAGAAGGAAAGAAAATCTGTCCGATAGTCCATTCTTCTAGCAGATCTTCCCTTTTCCTTCTGAGGCCAGATGTTAATCTCAAAAACAGCCCTTTCTCTGCTGTCTCAAAGAGAGAACTGAAAGTGCAGTATCGGCTGAAAAAGACGAACTCTCTGCACACAAACCCAACACCTCCTGCAACAACCGAGAGGCCGGAAACTTCATTTGCTTTGTTTCTACACAACCGATCAATTGAAACCAATCAATGGAACGCTGCGGGTTTGCACGTTCCTGCCTCTGTGACGCAGGTACGTGGTGCCGCCTGGTCTGAACAGCAGATCAGAGTGAGCGCACACGTGAACACAGGCCAGTGCATGCAAACACACACCAGCACACATGCCAACACACACACACAAGCAAACACACGAACACATGCTCCTCTAGTGGGATCTCAAGTCCTCATTTGGGCTCTCAGTGGGGAAAGGCCAGTTCAAAGCAATCATCCTGAGTGACGGGATATGTCTCAGATGTCTAAGTATTGTATAAAGCTCAGCCTGCATAAAACTAGGTTTTTATATCCCTTTCCTCCTCAGTGTTCTCACTAAATTCAGCCTGGAGAAGAGAAGGCTCCACGGAGACCTTATTGTGGCCTTTCAGTGCTTAAAAGGGGCCTGTAAGAAAGATGGGGACAGACTTTTTAGCAGGATCTGTTGTGGTAGGACAAGGGTGATGGTTTTAAACTAAAGGAGGGAGATTCAGGCTGGACATAAGGAAGACGTTTTTCACACTGAGAGTGGTGAGAACTTGGCCCAGGTTGCCCAGAGAGGTGGTAGATGAACCATCCCTGGAGACATCCTAGGCCAGGCTGGACAGGGCTCTGAGCAACCTGAGCTGGTGAAGATGTCCCTGCTCATGGCAGTGGGGTTGGACTGGATGAGCTTTGATGATCCCTTCCAACCCAAACTATTCCATGATTCTATGATTCACCTGGTTAAAATCTTAGTCCTTTACCCGTCTAGTTAACTATCACCCTTATATTTTTAAGGAGTCTGTGGAAGGGCTCCTCAGAAAAATCCCCATAAGAGCCACCCCCCGTCCCTGTTGGAAACCCGTATTTGCCACCAGGATCTGCACAATGCCACACAATATAATGACAAATATCATTTTCCTTCCCCATGTTCCCCTGTTTGCCTGAGCCTCCCCATTTTCTGATGTCTCAATCTTGGAATTGCAAATGTAAGGGTTTGTTGGGCAGCACAGTTTAGCCCAGCTGCAGCTTCTCATCCTATGGCAACAGAAACTAGCTATAAATAATCAGGTGGTGACTCATTAAAACCAATAACCTCAATAATTAGGCTTACTTAACATTTCCAATTATATAAACAACAAAAAAAATACCTTAAGGTTTTCCAATATTTTTTACTTCTCCAGTTTCTCATACAGAAATTATCAGCATCGGGCACTTGTTTCAGTCAAATTTCCTCTCTACACAACAGTAAATGCATAGAATGGGGCGAAACATTTGCTTTGCCCATATCCCACTAGTGCTAAAGACTCTGCAGCGCTTTTTCCCTTCTGAGTAAGGAGGAGCCCGACTGCAGCCCTGCGCTGTTCCAGCTGCCACCGCTATAGGAAATAACATAGGAAAATAACTAACTAACTAAATAACTGCAGGCAGAACTGTCCAAGTTTCGAGTTCCTGAAAAAAAAAAAGGCAAAAATATGTGTTTAAATCAACAGGGATAGAGTCTGGATGCAAATTTCTGTCTGGATTTGAGGCTCGGTGGGTGCATCTCTGCAACCAGTTGAAGTTGTGCCCTGGGTACCACCTCTTTTCTGCTACCTGCCCCTCTCTAAATAACCCTTACCTGCCCATTGCCTCTTGCCAGGGTGTAGAAAGAGTCACGGACCAAGACAAGAGCTCTTGCCCGCTCCCAAAAAAGCCCCAGCAAGTACAAAAATACAGTGTTAAAAATGGAAAGTGCTTGTGGAGGGAGATCAGCTTGCTTTGTTATGCAGTTTTATGTCCTGGAGTTCCTTTTGATGTAAATGTGTGAAATTACACATTTATTGCAAGATTGAAATGTAGCCATGGCAACGTGATTATCAAACGGTTGCATATGGAAGTATAAATCCATACGTGTTTTTGGCGGGTGAGATTAGGCCACCCGGGAACGGGACTCAATCTATGCCAAGCTCAGGCCTTCCGTCTCCAAAAGGAATCAGCTCTGGCTTCTGTGCTTGGGAAAACTGCATTTCTTTGCATCCAAATTTTCTCCATTCAGCCGCGTTCCTCACCCAGGGGATGCAGAAGGGCAGCTAAAATAGCTGGTACGCTCAGAAGAGACACAGCATCAACGCTGCCGCCAAGGCTCATTTAAACCAACTCCTTTGCTCAGCCTTGCGAGGGACGAGGAGGGTTCAGCCAGGAGCTGTGTCCCTGAAGAGCCGGTTTAAGTTACACCTTGAGCGATCGTCGGGCTGTGTTCATAGATAAACACCCCAGGCCAGGCTGGATGGGGCTCTGAGCAACCTGAGCTGGGTGAAGATGTCCCTGCTCATGGCAGGGGTGGCACTGCATGAGGTTTGAAGGTCCCTTCCAACCCAAACTATTCGATGATTTACCGTGCAAGAAAACAAGCTGTGCAGCCAATGGCACCGCGCTGGGAGCTGCCAGGGAACTCCCCCACCCACGCTCCCTCATGTGACAGCGATCTGGTGACATCCGAGGAGGGGACGAGCAAAGCTGGCACGTGTACTAGCTGCAAGGAGGAAAAGGCTGTGCCCTTACAGCCTCAAAAGCGTGACCTTGCCAGCCATTCTTTGGAAAAAGGGCCCATGGATTAGTTTTCCAGAGCCACCAGTGACAGGCTGAGACACAGTTTGGCAGCTGAGGAAAGTGCGTCGGATTCTTCTGCCTTGGACATGAGGCGGGCTCTAAAACTTCACACAGCGGTGTCTGCACCTCAAGTCTGCTCAGCTTGGTTCTGTCATGTCTGGAGTGAGGAGTGAAGGGAAAGGGAAAGGGAAAGGGAAAGGGAAAGGGAAAGGGAAAGGGAAAGGGAAAGGGAAAAGGAAAGGGAAAGGGAAAGAGAAAGGGAAAGGGAACAGGAAAAGGGAAAGGGAAAGGGAAAGAGAAAGGGAAAAGGGAAAGGGAAAGAAGATAAAAGGAAAAAAGATAAAAGGAAAAAGAAAAAGAAAAAGGAAAAAAAGAAAAAGAAAAAGAAAAAGAAAAAGAAAAAGAAAAAGAAAAAGAAAAAGAAAAAGAAAAAGAAAAAGAAAAAGAAAAACAAGGAAAAGAAAAAGGAAAAAAAGGAAAAGGAAAAGGAAAAGGAAAAGAAAAAGAAAAAGAAAAAGAAAAAGAAAAAGAAAAAAAAGGAAAAAAAGGAAAAGAAAAAGAAAAAGAAAAAGAAAAAGAAAAAGAAAAAGAAAAAGAAAAAGAAAAAGAAAAAGAAAAAGAAAAAAAAGGAAAAAAAGGAAAAGGAAAAGAAAAAGAAAAAGAAAAAGAAAAAGAAAAAGAAAAAGAAAAAGAAAAAGAAAAAGAAAAAGAAAAAGAAAAAGAAAAAGAAAAAGAAAAAGAAAAAGAAAAAGAAAGAAAAAGAAAGAAAAAGAAAAAGAAAAAGAAAAAGAAAAAGAAAGGGAAAAAGAAAAAGAAAGGGAAAAAAGATAAAAATGAACGTGCACCCCAGCACGCAAACAGGCCAGTGGGGAGCAAACAGAAGTTTCAAATAGACATTCAAAGTTTGGCTGAATTTGGTTGTAGATGAAAACAGAGTAGTCGAAGTGCACGGATTTGTCCTTGTTTTGCTTTTTATTTTCCAGAGACCTGAGGTGGCTCTTTCAGTGAGAGACACAGAATTAGGGCACAGTCCCCTGACAGGCACTGGAAAGGTGTCCACAGCACTGAGGTTTGGGTGCCTGAGGCAGGAGCCCCAGCAGCCCTCTGGGGGCAGCAGAAAAGCTCCAAAAACGTGGTGAGCAGCTTATACAGAATCACAGAATATCAGAGGATTGGAAGGGACCTGGAAAGCTCATCCAGTGCAATCCCCCCATGGAGCAGGAACACCCAGATGAGGTTACACAGGAAGGTGTCCAGGCGGGTTCTGGAACTGAGGGGCCCAGAAGTGGACACAAGATTCCAGTTGTGGTCTCCCCAGGGCAGAGCAGAGGGGCAGGAGAACCTCTCTGACCTACTGACCACCCCCCTCTAACCCACCCCAGGTACCATTGGCCTTCCTGGCCACAAGGGCCAAGTGCTGGCTCATGGTCATCCTGCTGTCCCCAGGACCCCCAGGTCCCTTTCCCCTACACTGCTCTCCAACAGCTCCTTCCCTAACTTATACTGGAACCTGGGGTTGTTCTGCCCAGATTCAAGACTCTACACTTGCCCTTGTTCTATTTCATTCAATGTTTCCCCGCCCAGCTCTCCATCCTGTCCAGGTCTCTGATGGCAGCACAGCCTCTGCCGTGTCAGCCACTCCTCCCAGCTTGGTGTCACCAGCAAACTTGCTGACAGTCACTCTG
Source organism: Nesoenas mayeri (assembly GCF_963082525.1). Lineage (NCBI taxonomy): Eukaryota > Metazoa > Chordata > Aves > Columbiformes > Columbidae > Nesoenas > Nesoenas mayeri. The sequence goes on from NC_137543.1 coordinate 5,480,062, forward strand.
TTCCCTCTATTCCTGATGTCCAGTCTGAATCTCCCTCCTTTAGCTTAAAACCATCACCCCTTGTCCCATCGCAAACAGGCCCTGCTACAAAGTCTGTCCCATCTTTCTCATTAACACGTATAACAGTTCCCATGTGACAGCTCGGGGCGGTTGCCATCAGGTGGTTTAGTGTCCGACTAAGCTGTTCTATAATTCTATATGAGGACAGCTTCCTCAGCAGGATGTTCGTCTAGTTAATTAACCCCTGATCCTTATTTCCAGTGGCAACAGGCTGCCCAGGGAGGTTGTGGAGTCTCCTTCTGTGCAGACATTCCAACCCGCCTGGACACCTTCCTGTGTAACCTCATCTGGGTGTTCCTGCTCCATGGGGGGATTGCACTGGGTGAGCTTTCCAGGTCCCTTCCAGTCCCTGACATTTTGGGATTCTGTGAACATCTCTTATTTATGTCCCGAGCGAATGGCTCTTGTAGTTCTTTGCCTAATAGATCAGACAACCTGCTCCAACTCGGCACCTTCTCCTGCCACACGTGTTTCTGGGCACCCACCACATCTCTTTTAATCTTCCCTCCTGAAAGGATCCACCACCCTCTGCTTTCCAAACCTTTCCATCCATCAGCCGTCCTCCTCAATTTCTTTGGACCGTGAGGTTTTATAGCAGAACACCTTTACTTTTTCTCAGAGACTATTTTAAATAGCGATTTCACAGGAAATCTCTGGCTTGAATGAAATATAGGGTCTCGTCACTAAAGACATCCCCTTCTCAGTAAACACGAGGCTTTTGATTTATATATGGTTCTTAACTTAAAAAAAATAATAAATTGTTGTTACGCAAACAATTTGCATCAGTTTCTGCCTGTGGCCATGCAGACATGGGTCATTCTGCACACAGACCTGCAGCAGATTAAATAGCTGATATTTTTGCCTAACCGTGAATTATCACTGAAATAAGGGCAGCACATCTCTACCGTTAACACGGCCTGATGCGATGCCCGGTCTCCTGTGACGTGGGTGTGCTGCTGAATCGCCCAACATCTGGACACGATGCCGCCACGACATCTGCTCCCCAAATTTGGTCTCTGCTGCTTAAGCAAACGGACCAAAACCCTCTAAGAGGGGACGCGGAGCTGCCATCTGCATCTCCTCATTGCACTGCCCTTTGTAGCCCTTTGATCCCTATAACCGGAGAAAACTAATGGGAACACTAGAGTCTGAAGTGGCTTGAAGCCATTTTCGTTATTGTTGGATTAGTGCCGGGTGGGTACGAAATCTGCCGGCGTTTGGCTCAGAGCAAGTCAAGAGCTTTCTGCGTTTTGCAGAGCGGCCTGCCTACTGCTTTTATGAATGGAGTTTAAAACAACAAACACTGTGAGGCTGTTGCTAAAAGCTTTTCTTATTTTCTTTTTCTGGTGTCCTGTCTGCTCGGGCCAACACAAGCCCTGAAATCACAGAAATGGGCAGGAAAAGAGAAGCAGAGGTTCCCTTTCTGTTCTCTGCCCGTACGTAGTTGAGCAATTATACAGTTCCAGGTCTGCAATTATTCCTGGCAAGGTTTATTCATCTCATGGGAGACTTTTGGAATAACACGATGCTTTTGCAGGGAGTGTCAACCGCCAGGCGAACGTGCCTTCCAGATCTTTTATTTTTTTTAAATATGTAAGTAATTGTTTCTTTACGGTTTGTTCGTTGCCTTTTAATGACTCACATTTTTACCTTGTCAGCTTTCAACAAAGGCCCTGCCCTCCCTCCCGGTGCTACAATCCTCCCAGATCTCACCCGCCGTGCCAGGTCACCCAGGGTGAAATAGGGGAAAAACGAGAATCCGTTTTGTCGGTGCCCTGTCCAGATGTTCTGCTCGCAGGAGCTGATTTTAGGGGGCCACTGAAGCTACGGGCACAGCATAAAAAATGAGGTGGAAGCACGTCTCTAATGCATTCAAATAGAGGTTTGTCTGTGGTTTATTATTTGGACAAACACATGCATTTTCATGGAGACGGCGACAGGCTCTGATCCCCAGCGCTGCGTCCGTGCCAAGCGTCTCATTCCCATTCCAGGCTCCTGCGGTGCAAAAGTGCTCTTCAAAATTAAGAGGCAGAAAGCTTAAACATTCATAAAACTGATTCTTTAGCTTTAGTCGCAGTGAAATACAACTGCGTCTTTTTTAGAGGGTTTTTTGGTGTGTAACTTTTCCCCCTTCATTCCGCAAAAAAAAAAATGTATTCCACTTGAAGCAGGGAGCAATTATGGAAAATTTCAGGCTGAACGGTTCAAGCGTGGCCAACTTGTAAAGTAATTGGAAACATAGAAAGGAAAGTGTTTGGCAACATGGGATAAAAGGTGCTGTGTAAGTGGAGGATTCTTTTTTATTGCAAGCTCTTCTCTCTCTGATATGTTAATTGTGTTTTGCCTGATCCCCTTGACAGTTCATTAATTTTTTGTCCAATTGCAGGCTGTTGAGTGCAGATAAATTTCAGACTATTATGGGAACACCCTAGAAGTTTGTATAGAAAGGAAACTCTCTGTTTCCTGTATCATCCTTCTGGGGATCTTGAAAGAGTTCACAAAAGCCACTTAAGCAAACTTTCTTTGCTGGATAACGGAAGGAAAGGAAACTGTGAACAAGCAAACAACACTCAATTCCATGAGACAAGAGATACTCACAGGTCATTAGAGAGAAAGTAAAGTCGTTGAATGCAACACACAGACACACAAAGTATCTTGTGCTCTAAAAATAACAGGAATTTCTGCACCTGCACACCATTTCTGATCTATAAAAAGGTAAAGCATGGAAACCACCAGTGAGACAACGAGGTGGGTTGTTTGTCCCTACAATGCATTAAATCTTTTTGAAGTTTTTCACGGTTCAAATAATAAACTGCGGGCTGAATTGGAGATGGTCATGGATCAGCTGAATAGCTTCAGTTTCTTCCTGTCATTAACAGCACGGTTGCCGGAGATCTGCCACAACCAGCTCTGAAATGTTGGTCCTGTATAGATCGAAAGCAAAGCTCTGCACAGCTCGAAGGTTTCCAAGGGCTGGCTTGAAGGCACAGGATTCAGATGGAGCTCGGAGGGATTGGGCAAAGCAACAGCGTTATTGGAAATATCGGAGATTTGCAAGTGGCTCACATGGAATATGGATTTGGTGGTATTTGATATCATATAGAATCACAGAATAGTTTGGGTTGGAAGGGACCTACAAAGCTCACCCAGTGCCACCCCTGCCATGAGCAGGGACATCTTCACCAGCTCAGGTTGCTCAGAGCCCCGTCCAGCCTGGCCTGGGATGTCTCCAGGGATGGTTCATCCACCACCTCTCTGGGCAATCTTGGCCAGTGCTTCACACCCTTATTGTAAAAAAGAATTGTTCCTAGCATGACTAAATGCACATCTCGTATCTGCTTAAACCACAGGAAAACTTCTGGTTGAATTTTACAGTCCACAGCAAGGCACGAACCTGCAGGAATAAATCGTGTGGGGAATATTTGGTGAGCGGTCAGCAGAGCAGGGAGTGGGGAAGGGAATAAAAGGGCAGATGCACAGCAGCATCTTTCATTTCTGAGAAGCTCAAAATAAGCCAGAAGGGATGACATAAAGCTGACATCCCTACAAAACACACTCACCCTTCTCAGAAAAGGAGGAGTTTGTGCAGCAGAGTGACTGAAGATCAATATGAAAGAACCAGGCCACATGACAGGTAATTTTGAGGACTATCTATTATCTTGGGCATCTCAGAAAGGAGGTGGAAGAGCAAATGAACTATGGAGCCAGCACCAGCAGGTCTCCAGTTTGAGTCTGATAGATGATAAGGAAAAACAAGAGGCGGCCGGTGTCTGTTCCGTACCTGTTGTATAATTGAAGAGCGGATTTCCGTCTCCAAGGGCACTGACTGGCAACTTTGGAAAAGCATTTAAGAAAACATCGATTGTGAAAACATTGTTTCTGGAAGATTCTACAACATATGCTTCTGGTCTGACCAAAACCACTAACAGGGAAAAAAAGAAGAGCGAGGAAAATACATGAAACTCGCCAGCAGGAAAAATAAATATATTTTGTTCAAATTTGGAGCGATCCAAATCCCATTCGGGCCATTTCTTGTATCATTGGGACTGGAAAAGGCCCTTTTTTTGCAGAAACACAACTGATTACTTGAAAAATCCAAAATTCTCAAAAACATTTCTCCTGGTCTCTTCTTCAAGTTCTCCGCAGTAACAGTGTTTCCCCGGGGAGCTTGTTAAACCTCCCACATAACCTCATTGCTAGGAACTTTCTCTCCTCGCGGTTTTATTAATTTCTTTATTAAGGAAGAAGCCATAAGCTCTCAAGTCTACTCTCAAGGTCGTACATAATCTCCAGTCAAATAGTCCCCTCCTGAGCTCCTGTCGTCTTTCTGTGCTCTGGCCCAGGTGAGTGCTAAGATGTCCTCATGAAGAACATCTGTCTGCACCCTGAATTAACTCATCGCCTGTTTGGAAAAACGGGCTGAGACCCATTCGAGGAGAAAGGTTCTTTATTCTTGTTGTGACATATTGAGAAAATGTTCCCGGTTGTGTTTTATTCAGTAATAACAGAAGAAAAAATAAACAGGAATACAACATTTTTGGTCGTACCGAAACAGCCCTGGGTCTTTGAGGTACTTGAGTTGGGAGCTTAGTCACCAGGCTCCCCTTAAAATAAAGATGCTGCTGAACTGATAAGATTGTCTAAGTAGGAAGAGCAGAAGGATTATTGGGTTACCCAGAAAAGTGGTGGATGCTCCATCTCTGGAGACATCCCAGGCCAGGCTGTTTGGGGCTCTGAGCAACCTGAGCTGGTGAAGATGTCCCTGCTCATGTCAGGGGTGGCACTGGATGAGCTTTGAAGGTCCCTTTAATCCAAACCGTTCTATGATTCTATGGAAGGACATCTCTGTCACCTTCCTGGTTTCCTTGCTGTTGGCACAATGTCCACAGGCACATCTAAGAAAAAGCAGTGGCACCTCCGGGTCCCCCTCCAGCAGGTTGTGGTCGTCGCCTTGGGAAGAGTTTGATGAAGATGATGAAATTGCTTGAGAAAGAACTGGAATTTTTATAGTGAGAACTGGACGGTGACCTACCCTGGGAGAGACAATATTATGTGAAAAGGTCTGACCATGATCTACTGATCTCTATGAGCTGAAACAGGGTTTAGGATTGTTGCTTGAGTCAATGTGTGTGGTTTATCCAGCAGAAAACTATTCCATCTCTATGTAGGACTTCCCACCAAATCAGCTAGATGAACTGACTCATCCTGAGCGTATACGATGAAAAGGAAAAGTTGCTCCTTTGGGGAGCAACGAGCTTTGAAATCATTTTAGCTGTAAAGTGAAACTAGACCGCAAGATCAGCAGTGCACAATATCCACACCGCTTGAGGTAGAGGGACTTCTCCAAATCAAACATTTCACGAAAATTCAGGACTGTCCTGTTACTCAGTTCTAGGAAAAAGCAAAAACTGTCTTGAGTTAATTCCACAAACTGTGAATTTGTCAGTTTTCACCGAACTTTTTTTTGGGGGGGAACAATTAAAAGAACCGTAAAAAAACCCCTATATTTTGCTGGGGGTTTTAATTTCCACTCCAATCAACTTCGAACTTTGTAAATGCGTTTTATTTATTCCTCAAAGTTTAAAATTACTTTCATATGAAACGCTTTGGGGTCTGCAGTTGTTTGGTTGTGTTTGGAAATTCAAGCAGCTAGAATAAAAATTATTCACCCAATTCATTTCAGTTTGCCGGTCACAAGTACAACACGAGTCTGCTCGGCGTTATTCTTGAGACTTGGGTTGCTTAAGTCATTCAAATAGATTTCTATTTCAGAAACAAAACGAGAGCCAACAATTTCACAATTAAAAGCTCGAGGGTTATAAAACTTGGCTTCACCTAAGACTCCTAACATTGTTTTTATTATCTTAATCACTAGTTTCTTTACATACTAATTTTCCATCCCGTTGCCAACCAGTGCCAATCCAACTCACTTCTCCATCACCCAGGTGAGTGTTACTCATGTTTTCAGGGGAAGGTAAAAAAACCCTGAATATTGTCAGCACAACAGTGTCTATTTTTGCTCATGGACTTCTGCTAACACTGAGTCACAGCTGCAGAAGTCACCAGCTCAGGTGTAGCTCCTTCTGTGTTGTTTCCTAGGACTTCTCCAAAAATACAGACAACACGGCTGGTTTTTTTTGTAGATGAAGTTTTCATGACACAGGGCTGAACAATTTGAAATCATGTCTATGCTGGGATGCAGAATATTGCAAACTCTGATTAGGTATGTGACCGATTAAGCAAGGGGAGAGATGAGATAAATCACAGCACGTGGTTGTAACAGGCCTTAGCAGAGCAAAGAGAAAAGCGAGTCCTCCAGGAAGGCTACAGAGTCTCCAGGTCCCATGTGGGCGATCAAAACAGACGTGCCCAAAAACACCTGTGTGATTTAAATCCAGCTGTAGCGAAAAGGCTGCAAAACAAGGCGGCATGAATAAATGCTCAGTTAACTTGAGGTCATGTTTTAGTGTCTAGAGATATAGAGTAAGACACCAGAATGCTGTGCTGCCATTCAGCAAGACCTGGACAGGCTGGACTGGGCAAGGGAAGAACCTGATGAAGTTCGACAAGGGCAAGTGGAACAACCCCAGGCACCAGTACAGGTTGGGGTGGAGCTGCTGGAAAGCAGCTCTGCAGAGAAGGACCTGGGAGTTCTGGTGTACAACAGGTTGACCATGAGCCAACAATGTTCCCTTGTGGCCGAGAGACCAATGGTACCTGGGGTGCATTAGGAGGAGTGTGAGCAGCAGGTTGAGCGAGGTTGTTCCTCCTCCTCTGCTCTGCCCCGGTGAGGCCACATCTGGAGTTCTGGGTCCAGTTCTGGGGTCCCCAGTTTAAGAAGGACAAGGAATTACTGGAGGGAGCCCAGTGGCTATGAAGATGCTGAGGGATCTGGAGCATCTTTCTTACGAGGAGAGACTGAGAGAGCTGGGGCTGTTCAGCTGGAGAAGAGAAGCTGAGAGGGGATCTCATCAATGTTCATAAATATCTCCATGGTGGGTGTCAAGAGGATGGACCAGACTCTGTTCAGTGGTGCCCAGTGACAGGATGAGGGGCAACGGGCACAGACTGAAGCACAGGAGGTTCCTTCTGAATATGAGGAGAAACTTCTTTCCTTTAAGGTGCCAGAAGCTGGCCCAGGCTGCCCAGAGAGGTTGTGGAGTCTCCTTCTCTGGAGACATTCAAACCCACCTGGACACATTCCTGTGTGATCTGCTCTGGTGAAGCTGCTTTAGCAGGTGGGTTGGACTGGATGATCTCCAGAGGTTCCTTCCAACCCCAACCAGTCTGTGATTCTGTGTTGTGACCAGATAAAATATGCTATTTTATTCTGCAGTGGACTACCCCAGGTGGCTATCATCTGTAAATTAATCCGTGAAATGTCATGTTGTTATGAGAAAGCCTCAAGGAACCAAGATCTCTCAGGTGAAACTTCAATCAAGTCAGCTTTCCAGCAGGAGCCTGTGAAGCCAGAATATGAACTGGTCATTTTTATTGTGTTCACCAGTGTAAACTGGTCAGCTTTAACCTGGGTAAAGCTAATAGGAATGAAGCCACATGAAAATAATCTCAGACTTAAGCAGCCTTCTGTACTTCAGGCTTTAGTTCAAGGTTTTGATTCTTTGCAAATGCAATACGATGAAAAGTCTCTATTTTTCAATTTGGCTTTCAGTAAAAATAAAGAGACCAAAATACAAATATCCCTGTGCAGCAATGGAAACCTCATCAACATCATAGTCATGGCTTAATGTCAGGCAGCTTGGAAGGAAAGCTGACTAATCTCAGCTCATTGCCCAAGCGGAGAGGAACAGAAAGAGTAAATAGCATTTAAAAAAACAAAGAGGTTCTTGAATGTCCATTGCAAGGGAAGAAGTGACTGAACTGAATAAGCCCTGCAGTTCTCGGTGCTTAAGTGAGGACTAGAGCCAGCATTCTTGAAGGCCTGTCAAGTCATCCCTTGTCAGCTATAAACTGCACCGGAGCTTAATTCCTCACAGTTTTATCATGGAGATAATTATAGACCACATACATTCAAAAGGCAGGATAATGTTTGCAGCCATTAATCTGATTTTTTTAGCTGTGCAAACCAGGAAATAATGATAGGGAACTCTCTTGTTCTTCAAGCCATGAACTCATGACGAGACCTCACAAGTGGCAGCAGCGGCAAACGCATCTTACAGCCTGGATCTTGCCAATGTAACTGCTACCAGCTCGAGTCTCCACCACAAACTGTTTATTTTCCATATGGGGATGGTATGGGAAGGTATAGCTGCTGCTTTTAGTCCAGGTTTCAGCCCAGGAGAAAGGTAAAGAGACCCTACACCCGTACCACCCTGTTTGCTTCAGGTGGTTGACATTGCTCCAAGTGAACTTTGGGCGCAAGACCAGACAAAGGTCTGTACCCGCAGGTCCTGTCTGAAGCCATTTGCCTCTCCGAATTTCAAAATCAAGTTTGGCTACCGCAGGCAACCTAAAACCAAGCAGCAAATCCGCCTGTCTGGGTCCCAGTCACAAAGTCACAGGCGTTATCCTGCTGTCTGTGACTTGTCTGCTCGCGGAAAGTCTACAGCCCTTATGTGACAGGCAGAAATAAGAAGCACCCCAATGCTTTTAGGAAAAGGCATCAAGGGACACAGGCTATTTTACACAGTAGTTCCAGCTTAATGACAGCATGTGTTGGGGGAGGGTGTGCAGAAGGATAAACAGCAGTTTCAAGCCCAGAGCACGGATTTCCCATCAGATATCTCACCCTTTGTGAGAGATACCCTGGGGATAAGTTACAGGCCAAATATGTAAAAGTTAAGACACATTTTTCAACTCCTGCTCACAAGTGTCCTGGCTAGGAGACCTCACCTGGGCTTCTGGGTGCTCTGATTTGCTTTAAGTCCAGCCTTGGGCTTCCCAAAGCCACCTGAAGGAAGAGACACCTCTATGAGTCGGTTGTGTCAAATGTCATTAAGTCTGAAAGTAAATCAAAACAATCCTGTGAGGTTTTGTCCATCCAAATGAAGAATTGTCTTTTTTTTAAGTCACAATTTTCAAGGGTTTAGGAGAAGCAACAGTCTCATGAGATTTGGATAATCTAGGAAACCCTGTGTTTCATGTAAAGCAAAAATCACAGTCGATGCGAGCACTGGCAAAGCGTCAGTTAAATCCATTATCGCATGATAATGCTCAAACATTTCATTAATTCTGAACCAGCTGTCCTCTGCTCCCTTACCCCTTTCATCATCCAAACATTTCTTTAACTGTCTGAGGGAGGGGAGAGGGAGGATCAGACACAGCCTCGTAAAATTCCTTCACCCGCTTTGCCTGCGGCAAGTTATTTCTTTTGACACGCATGTAAAATAATAGTGGGGGTGTTGTTTGTTTGGCTTGGCTGGCTGGTGAATTTTCATAACCATTTTGTAAGCCAAGTACCTGTGAAATGGAGTAGAGAGAACTCACGGCAGCTTGTTGATGATCCTGCCGCCTGGTTAATTAACGTGTTTCATTAAAATTGGGAAGACCCCTGGCTCTGATTTCTACGCCAAGACAGAAGGTATGGCTTTTAGAGCGGGATATTGCTCTCCAGTGTTCAGAGGTCCTGTATATATTATTTTTTTAAAAATCCTTGATTACTGCACACAAAACCAACCAGTGGAAGCAAGGACAAGTGAGGGATCGGCACCATGGGGGTTTCTCCATCTGTGTGACTCACAAAAGGGAAATGAGCAGAACAAGAGTCATGGAGAGATTTTTAAGGTGACTTCTGGATGTTTCCTTCAGGAAAAGCTCTCGCTGAAGCACCTCAGCCTAGGGACACGCCAAGGAACGGGACTCAAAACCACTGAGGGTGGTGAAACACTGGCCCAGGTTGCCCAGAGAGGTGGTGGATGCCCCATCCCTGGAGACATCCCAGGCCAGGCTGGACGGGGCTCTGAGCAACCTGAGCTGGTGAACATGTCCCTGCTCATGGCAGGGGTGGCACTGGATGAGCTTTGAAGGTCCCTTCCAACCCAAACCATTCTATGATAAAGGTTGAGCCTCACAAACACTGGGAAGGAGAACATGTCTCTAGCCTCGCTCTCCACCACCGTTCAGGGGCTTTTGTTCCAGCCCCACAAACACCAGCACACATCTGGACAGCACATCAGTCGCTTGAATGATGCTCGTGCCTCCCCTGCCAAGACCTGAGGATGCGTTTATTTATTATGGGTTAAATATTTAGAGTTGAGTAAGAACCTCAGAGGAAAAAGGCGGGTCTGCTCTCTTGGGTAGTGTTTTTTTTTCCACCCCCTCAATCTCATTATAAAAAATTGGATTTTTAACATTAAAATGTTTTATGGAAAATTACCCTTTCTGACTCGCGGCTCCGCTGAAGCCTGACAGTCAACAACCCTCAAGCGAAAATCACTTGAGGAAATAGAATGGAGAAATATCCTGACAAATCGAGACACGTCTGGACGTTGCCTGAACAGGCCTGAAATGTCAGGGTGAGGTAAAGACCACACTTTGCCGCAACAGCGGGCAACAAAAGGATCCAAAAAAGTGGGATTTCTTCCAGTTATTTTAAAACAAAGTGCCAAAATGTCAGGTTGACACAAATTTATGGGTAACAAGAAGCATAATTTAGAGGTTGTAACTACACCTGCACTTTGAGACTCCTGCTTAGTGATCTCAGTTGTGTTAGGGTCTCATATAATTTCCACTGAAGCCTTTTCTCTGACTTTTCTACTACTATAAACATCGGTATATTTTGTTTCTTCTATGGAATAAACTTGAATGTTTTATTAAATTATACTGCATACATTCCGTAGTGATATAATGGATGTTGTTTTGCTGCCAAGAGTAGGTGTTACACTGGGTTGTTGTCAGTACTGTAACTTTATCTTTATCTTTTGGCTAATTAAGATAATTATTTTGTGACTTTTTTTTTTTTCAAAAAGCAAGCAATGTTGTTACAGTATTTTTAAACATCAAAAACTCCATCATTATTCAAAGAGAATTTGGGAATCCTCACCAAAGGGTTGTTAATTTAGTGAGCTGTGCATAACCATGGTCACGCATGCTTTTCAGTCCTTGGTCTGAATTAGCCTAAAAATAAATATCTATTGATAACAGCATTCTAGAATAAAAGATTTTAGTTTTTCTGTTTCTTTAGGGCCCGCAATCATGGTATTTTTGGTAGTCTCAAGCTTTTTAACAGCACATAGACGTGCACAGTTATTCCACTTTGCCTTCTGTGGTTTTCCTTTTTCTGCAGCCTGGTATGCTTCGTGGTTTATTTATTCATGAGCTGCAGAGAAAGAAGTTCACAATAAAAAACAATTGTTTTGGAATATATATACTTAACGGCGTGCCGAGAAACAAAAAGCAATTACGCTTATGCAAGTAACGTGCATTTTTACATGCCGCTCACACGCTACTTTATGCATCCCCGGTTTATGTAAGTAACGAACATTAAATATTACGCTGCCCTGCCCAACGCAATCAGCGCAATTATGAAATGTAATTGGGAATAAAAAAAGCATACACAATACGGTGTTTGATGGCGAATTTGCAGGGGGTGCTCCCGACACAGCAGGACTGTGGCTGCCAAGCGTTTAGATTTCCCGGTGGTCGCTGCGTGTTGTATATTGAGTGCTGTACGTTGTAAACATGACAAACGCTTAATCGCACCCTTGGTCTGGCGTGTGAGATGCTCTTAAAGTGGAGAAGTGGGATGACACCTCACGCATGGCCAAACCTATGGAAAAGGTGTTATTTTTCCTCCCGATGAAGGAAAAATTTTGACAATTTCAGGCTGGCGTGTTTGCAGTATCTCAGATAGGGACCTGCACTTTCCGATTTGTTTGGAGCTTTGCGGAACTTTTTCTGAGAGGGGAGAGGGGCTCTGTGCCGTGTTTCTGTGGAAAATACACTTTTATCTCTGAAGGGGCAGGTGAGGTGGCGGCCTCCAATCACCCCCAGGTCACCACTCGGACACTCAGCGATCACAGAATCACAGAGTATCAGGGATCAGAAGGGCCCTGGAAAGCTCATCCAGTGCAATCCCCCCATGGAGCAGGAACACCCAGATGAGGTTACACAGGAAGGTGTCCAGGCGGGTTGGAATGTCTGCACAGAAGGAGACTCCACAACCTCCCTGGGCAGCCTGGGCCAGGCTCTGCCACCCTCACCAGGAAGAAGTTGCTTCTCATATTTAAGTGGAACCTCTTGTGTTCCAGTTTGTACCCATTGCCACTTATCCTATCACTGGTTGTCACCGAGAAGAGCCTGGCTCCATCCTCCTGACACTCACCCTTTCTATATCTGTAACCATGAATGAGGTCACCCCTCAGTGTCCTCTTGTCCAGCTCCAGAGCCCCAGCTCCCTCAGCCTTTCCTCACACGGGAGATGCTCCACTCCCTTCAGCATCTTTGTTGCCCTGCGCTGGACTCTCTGCAGCAGTTCCCTGTCCTGCTGGAACTGAGGGGCCACAACTGGACACAAGATTCCAGGTGTGGTCTCCCCAGGGCAGAGCAGAGGGGCAGGAGAACCTCTCTGACCTACTGACCACCCCCTTCTAACCCACTCCAGGTACCATTGGCTTCCTGGCCACAAGGACCCAGTGCTGGCTCATGCTCACCCTGCTGTCCCCCAGGACCCCTAGGTCTCTTTCCCCTACACTGCTCTCCAGCAGGTCGCTCCCCAACTTATACTGGACTTATACTGATCTCCCTTTACACACAGGAACAGCCTTGGGAAGGTGCCGAAGGGCTCGTCATCCCCCCGAGCAGCGGGAGCGGCTGCTACACCTGTCCCCCCACACCCCGCCCCCCCGCTCCCCTCAGGTGCGATCGCCCCCGCCCCTGGGCCGAGCCCCGGGCAGCCCCGTAGCCCGTCCGCCCGTCGCCCTGGCAACACCCCCTGCCCGCCGCCTCCCCCCCTCCCCTCCTCCAAGCCACGCCCCCTCACTGCATATTCATGACCCCCGGCGCGGGGAGGGGGCGGAAGCGGAAGCGGGAGACGGTTTCCGAGGAGCCCAGTATAAAGCGGCCGCTGGTGCCGGTGTCCCCGCCGCGCTCGTGCCGCCGTGAGTGACCTCGCTCCTTCCTCCTCCCCCCCCACCCTCCCCGTCGGCACCGCCGCCTCCCCCCACCCACGCCGCACGGAGCAGGTCCCGGGTGCAGGGGGAGACCCGGGGGCAGGTAAGGGGAGCAGCGGGTGAGGGGCCTCGGGGGGCGGTTGGGCCTCAGGGGGCGGTTGGGCTGTGTGGAGTGAGGAGGGGGGTGGGGAGGTAAGGAGCGGTTGGGGAGCTCTTGGGCGAGGGTTTGAGGTGAGGAAGGTGAGGGGCTGGGGAAGGTGAGGAAGGGTTTGGGGTGAGGGGCTGGGGAAGGTGAGGAAGGGTTTGGGGTGAGGGGCTGGGGAAGGTGAGGAAGGGTTTGGGCTGAGGAAGGTTTTAGGGGAAGAGTGAGGAAGGGCTTGCATAGGGGAAATGAGAGGCTGGTGAAGATGGCAAAGGGTTTGGGGTGAGGGAGATGAGGGGCTGGTGAAGGTGAAGAAGGATTTTGTGTGAGGGGGATGAGGGGCTGGTGAAGGAGAGGAAGGGTTTGGGGTGAGGGGGATGAGGGGCTGGTGAAGGGGAGGAGGAGTTGGTGGAGGTGAGAAGGGTTGGGGGTGGAAGTGAGGAAGGGTTTGGGTTGAGGGGCTGGTGAAGGTGAGGAAGGGTTTGGGGTGAGGGAGAAGAGAGCATAGGGAAGCATTTGGGGTGAAGGTGAGGAAGGGTTTGGGATGAGGGGCTGGTGAAGGTGAGGAAGAGTTTTTGTGAGGGGGATGAGGGGCTGGTGAAGGTGAGGAAGAGTTTGGGGTGAGGGTGGTGAGGGACTGGTGAAGCTAAGGAAGAGTTTGGGGTGAAGGTGAGGAAGGGGTTGGTGAAGATGGTGAAGGTGAGGAAAGATTTGCAGTGAGGGAGATGAGGGTTTGGGGTGAAGGTGGGGAAAGGGCTTGGGGTCGAGGCGGAGGGGCTGATGAAGATGGGAAGGGTTTGGGGTGAAGGTGAGGAAGGGTTTGGGTTGAGAGCCTGGTGGAGGTGAGGAAGGGTTGGGGAGATGTGGGTGGGACTGAAGGTGAGGAAGGGCTGAGATGCTTTTGGGTGAAGGAATTATGGGACTGGAGAGGTGAGAAAAAGGGAGGAGGAGCTTTGGGTTAAGGGGTGTGCAGAGCTGTAAAGATGGGGAGGGGTTGAGGAGCTTTAGGGTGAGGGAGATGTGAGGCTGCAGAGGGGGGAGAGGGATCAGAAATCAGGAGACTGAGGTGAGGAGACATGGGGCTGCAGTGATGGAAATTGGAAAGGGTTGAGCTCCATGGTGAGGGCTTGGGCTAAAGGAGATGTGGAGCTGCAGAGGCTGGGAAGGGGTGAGGAATGAATGGCAGGATGAGGTTGGAGAGGCTCAATTAGAATGTCTGTGATAGTCCTAATGAGCTGGAGATGGGATGAGAAGGTGGCCAAGTGCTCCTTTGGGTTTATAATGGGTGGTGAGTCTGCTGGAAGGGGACTTGACAAAGGGACAAAGATGAAAATACCTGTTGCTTTTCAGACTATTAAACTTCACTAGTCTGCCATTTGAATAATATGACACTTAATCTGTAACCTGATCTCAGTGCTTTACCATAAAACAGTTGAGTCTGGCCTCACCTATGATGGTGGGAGTGGACTGAGGGAAGAAATTTCTTAGCACTTAATTCTTAAACCTCCGGTGAAAGCTGCAGTTTTCCTTAAGATAACATTATCAGTGCTGTGCAGCCCTAAGGTGCCCCTTTTTTAGTACCTTTAGCAGGTGTTGAAGCTGTTTGACCTTGAAAAATACTGTCCCCATGGGGCACTTTTCTGTTGTAGTGACTGGTCTCTGGTGTGTATAGAGGAAAAAAGGAGGGGAGGGAAAGCTCTGGCCAAAGGCTCTGGGTGCAGTGAGTGAATCAATGTTGTTAGAGCTTGACTAATGCAGTGAATTACAAATGGGAAAGGATGGGAAAGATATTGCAGGATGTTGAATGTTGGATAGAGGAGGTGATTTCTCCTTCAGGAAAGGAGAGATGGTATAAGGCATGGACCCACAGGAATCGGCAGCACTGGAAGTGCGGAGCACAGATATCCTCACAACACTGCAGTTTCCTGAGAAGAAAATGCGCTGTTAGAGCATGTATCCCTACTGCTCTGTAAAAACTGCTCCAGTATGATCTGTGTCATGTTCCACTGCCTCAATCAGACCCTACTATAAAATATTTAATGAAATATGCTTGAGCAGGTGCTCAAACTCCAAGAAGGCAAGCTGGTGTATACCTTCTGCCTCCCTCCCAGGGTTTTTTGTACCTATCTAGCAGAAGTGGTTGCTGATGTGATTGCGGTGACATAATTTGTGCATGTCTTCATCCCTCACACCAGTATTGCAAAGGATAAGGTCTTCCTCACTTGTTTTGATGATTATACTGGATTGATGAAATATTCAGTGGGCCTCATTTTTCCTTTCCTAAAAAAGGAAAGGGGTTTCAGACAAAAGATTAAGGCATTTATATATAATAGATATATTTAGTCTATAATATAAATATCTATAATATAATCTATATATTATATAGACTATCTGTATCATCTATAATATAAATACGCTATAAATGCTTCCAGAATACCTTTAACTGTAAGTTTGAAAAGCTGAGACTACCTTAAGCTCTTAAAACTGCATCCTGCAGTCTCCAAGGCATCTGAAAACATCGATGAGTTCTTGTGTCTGTCAAAGGTAGTGGCAGCTGCTATCTTGGAAGTGAGAGCTTCATTCCTGTACTAATGAGATTAAATGGGGTATTTAAGGGAGTTTTCATGACAAAATAGCAATTTCCATGATGTAATGGATGGGATCAGTGAAACGGCTTCTATTTTGGTTGGGGATTTGTAATATCAGAGGCCAGTTTACATGTGTTGGCTCATGCCTCTGAGCAAGTAAATTATAGCAGTTCTTGCACTTAATTATGTATGACTGAGGCATCTTCAGTAAAATTGAAAACGTATGGTTCTATAGATAACCCTCTTGCGTAATGTGTGTTAATTCCTGCTGGAACCTGCTGCTCCCTGGGAGTTTGTGAAAGGAATGAGCAGTATCTGCTGACATGATCTTGTTTGGATGCTGTGAGGGCTGCTTGCAATAGAAAGTAATCCTCTCCCTCAAAGCTAAAATGTATCTCAGCAGTTCTGTCTGTTTTAAATACACTTGGGTTGTAATGCCTTAAGCTAAGGGAGGATGTCTTCTGCTGGAAGTGTCCTTTATTAGTGGTGAGAAGGTGGTTAGAAGACTGAAATAGCTGGTGAACTTGCTGCTCCTTCTTGTCATGCCATGACTGAAATACAATGTTCTTCATGTGCCTTTTCAGTGTGGCAACACAAGGGGAGTATTTACATGGCTTCCAACAATGCACAGTGTAACTCCAACTGAAACAATATATGTAGGTCTAAGTACATGTCACCTTAATTTTTCACACTGAAGCAAATGTGTAGCCTAATTGAGGGGCTTTCTGAAGCAACTGCCTTTGTTCTGCCATGGGGAAATACAGGCTCTGAGCAGCTTAGAGGAAGCAGGCTGAATTTGGAGCCATCTCACAAGGCTGTGACCTCAGAGGTTAATTAATTACCTTTAAACTCTCTCCAGTCCTGGATTCACTGACAGCTGGAAAGTTAGCTCTTGATAAGTTAATATTGCTCTGCTTGTGTGCCAAGGCTGGAATGTGTGGACTCTGCCTCTGTCCCTATATAAACTTGTTTTAAATGGATTGTTTCTAAAAGCTTTGAGAATACTAACATTGGATGGCATCTGCAGAGTATTTCACGAGTGAAACTGCATTTAATGTCTGGAAAAAAAACCTAAAACCTCCTTGAAGTCAAAATGTTTTGCCAAATTAGAAAAGATGCTTAAGGTTTGAGTGGCATCTTATAAATGCCCAGGTGGGAAGCTGATGGCAGAAATGACCCACAAGCTGCTGGATAATGCCTGCAGTTGTGAATACAGTTGCATGTAACACTTCTATACTTTGAGCAGACACTGATTTAAGCAATAAATAGTTCCCTTACCCTGTAGCATTTGATCTTGTCTAGTGTAATCTGTAAACTCTGCCTGTAATATTCTACTGTTCATAGCTTCAAGCTTCAATTCGTTGAGCAGGCATCCAGTTTCACCCACTGTATGTGAGCACCTCTATTTGCACGTTAGGCAAAACCAGTGAAATCCTTTCTCACTGACCACAAAAGCTGCAGCTGGCAGTTCTCTTTGAGCTGAACTAGCAGCCTGTACCTCTGCTGTTACCCCTCACAGCAGAAGCTGCCCTGAAATACTTGCACCAAGCGATTGAGCAGTGTGTGTTGAGCAACAGTGCATGTGCAGTGGTGTCATGCTTGACATAAAAACAGGCGTCACTTCAGACTGACTTTAATGTGGGGGTCAGTGTAAAAGCAAAGCTACTGGAGTTGAAGTGGGGCTTTCCAGTTGATCTGCCAGGAGAGCTGCTATGGAAGTGATGAGGCTGTCATGTAGTGGAGGGGGAGGATTTGGCAGCTTGCGGAGTAACTGGTAATATGAACTGTTTTGTGCTGTGTTTGAGTTTTGCAAGAGTCACTCCCCTTTACTTGCAATACTTGCAAGGTCCCTGGCTGTGACCTATTCCAGCTGTAGGCATAAGATTCACAAAACTGCGCTGACAAGTGGCATAACCCTATGTGCAGCTGTTTACATTAAAGAAGGCTTAACTTATTTGCTAACTATTCTCCTAGAGCTCCTGGTCCTTCAACTTGCAGCCCTACTAAACAGCTTCCCTTCAGCAGGGTGGTTAACTTGGGGAATACAGAGTGCAATGCTTGTCACTCGGTTCATACACCAGTGCTAAACTGTTGTGTCTGAAACACCGGAATACTTTTCCTAAGCAGAGCATTATTCTGCCCAGTAGCTGCTTTAACAAGTCCAATCATCTTTCTATCAGAGCCGTGTGTTGAAGTCACCATACAGAAGCAGAAAATACAAATTATTTGGGCAAATCCAGTTGCCAGACAGTTGAAGCAGAATGTTGGTTGTTGGGATGAGTGACACTGTGTGTGTAGCTTGATGCAGCTGGTGTTTGTTTGAGAGTCACCTTCCAGACAGGAGATCCTGGACAGCCCAAAAACCAAGCCTGGGAGCAGACACTTAAACTGTGGAGCTCTGTGCTGTGGACTGAAGACTTTACATGCTTTCAATAAGCTGCTGCTCGTCAGGTGACTGTTTTAAGGTCAGCAGCTTATCAGTAACCCACACATCTTGCATTTGGGTCACAGCCCTACTCAGGGTAACCGCCCAAAATTTGTGCTGGTAAAGGATCTTGTATCCTCCAGCTGGGACTAAAGGGTCTTTTGAATCCTCGTGCTGAGTAGTTATCGCTGTCTTGAATAAACTGGTTATTCTGTTATGCTTGTGTATCACAGTTCACTCCTTTCAGAGTGGAACAAGATACTCTGCATGAAAAAGAGCTGAGTTCATACTATTAAATCTAGACCTGATAGAGTTGCTGGAGACTGAATTTGCCTCAAGTTTAAGCTGAGTTTTTGGCACCTCAGCAGAGGATTTGGAGCTCCGCAGTGGCTGAATTAAGGTGGTTTGTGTGCTGTGAACTGCCATCTTAGGGAACCTGGCACACGGTAGCTCAACTAAAGCCCCTTAGTGCTGGTATTTCCAACAAGTGCTGTAAAGCCATTTAGACTGCAGCTGGCATATTGCATTAAAACAACTTGGGAGAAGTAGCCAGCTTTCTCATCAAACTTGCTCTTGGCAAGCGACTCTGGCAAGCATCAGGACATAAGCCTTTTGTTGGGTAACAATTTGGTTTGGCTTAGGAGCTGCTTCTGACCTTGGTTTGGCTCATAGTCCACTTGAACATGAATCTCAATATATAGATGATGGGGTGTTGGTATCCACAACGTGGACAACTAATAAAACTCTTCCTCAGCTCTAAGTGGGTTTTAAGACTTGCTTTTCAGGACTCATATCTATGAAGGGTATAGGCTATTAAACTGGTCTGTTTAGCTTTAGAACACCTGGCCAGCTTGATAGTTTAGGTTTGACTTGCCATCTATTTTGCAGTGTTATATGAAGACTAATGTGGGGACCTGAGGTGCTCCAGGAGTGGACCAAGACCTGCTTTCCTTACAAGACTGAAATTGTCAGTCAATAGCTGCTACACACTTATGATGGTATAGAAGGGTAGAAGGTAAACAAAGAGCCTTAAGGAATAGACTGAAGATGCTTTTAAAAATCTTGGTGTGTAAATAGCAGCAGGAAAGCACACCCTCAAATTGTTTTGCTAAACTATATCTGAGGTGGATTTTATTGATGTTCCGGGGAGAGCAAGGCTGTCGCTTTTAGTAGAGTGGAGAGAGAACTTAGTTTCCTCATCTTGTTTTAAATGAGAGCTCTAATGTTTTCGTAACTGAAATTGAAACCAGTGTTATGCTGACCCTGCATATTTTCTATCCTCTGCTGGCTGGCCTGGACTACTTCTGCATGCAGCATAGTTCATTTATTTTGGAGACTTGAAAACAAGCCATTATCACCCTTTGGTGCCAGATAAATAAATGATCTAACTGGAGGCTGAACCCAAAGTGTTCTTTTACAAAAGCACAACTGCATGTCACTCTTACCGTCTTTATTTTGTCCTTGAATATATGATCTGTCTTCCTGGACCACATCCAGAAACCAGTGGCTTAACACAACAAGCGATGACTACAGAACAGTCAGATTTCTTTGCCACTTAATTTTCTATCATCACTTACATGCAGCAAGTGGTCTTCCAGAATATACTTATTCTGAGTGCTGCTTAACCTACAACTTGCTTATCAATTGTGGGACTACAAATAGGAAGAACAGAATCAACTATTAAAGTAGCATTGGTGCTGGGGTTTTTTTGCTTCTTGGTAACAAGAGCTTCAGGATTTTTTCTTTTGTGGGGAGGGAAAAGGTGCAGGGTAAAAATACGGCTTCCATTTTACACGGGGAATATCTAAGCAAGCAAACTGGCCTGTGCAGTCTGGCTCTGGGTACTCCCAGAGGAGCGATTTGACAGTCTGAACTATTGCTCCTTAGAGTAGTGTGGTTGGCCAGCTAAATCCCAAGAGTTCAGAAAAAATAACCCAAAACAAATGCACAACTTGCTTTAACACTAACACATCTAGTGCACATGCCCTGTTTGCTGTCTGAAGTGGATCTGGGGGAATCAGCTTGTGATGTAGGTTTGTTCTTTTTCTTGGCTCTGGTTCTGCTTCTAACTTTGGTGGAGAGAGGGAAAAGGCTTACATGTCTCAGTGCGGGACTTATCCTGATTGTTTCCAGCACCGTAGCACTTCTGTAGCTCCAGCTGCCATTCACATTGGTTGTCACAGCCTAAAGGTCAGAAAATTTCGCTCCTTCGATGGGCTGAAAAGGGAAGTGACTTGACAATTATCTGTACCCTTCATGTTTCTACAGCCATCGCTGGCTTTGGGGTTGGAGCTTTTTCTGCTGCTTTGCTTTCAAATCACTGTTCCAATTTGTTGCCTTCTGTGTGATCTGTTCAAAACTCTTTAATTTACAGATGTATGGTTAGTAGATCTCTGTCCACCGCCAAAATGGCATTGAACCGGGTAAGATGTGTCCTCTTCCAGACTGTCACTCTGGATAGCTTGCATGACAACTCAGGATGCTCTTGGAAAATAATAAACCTTTTGACCTTACAGTACTACTGTGATCTCTAATCTTCTTTGTATCCTATGAACTGGACTGAAGTGCTAGATAAGTGGCCTTTCCACTGTGCAGTAGCTGTACATAAAAGGGTTTGGGTTCCCATCCCATCTTGTGCTAGCGTTTTCCATTGATACTAATTCATCTAGTAAGCTTGATATTTAATTGCTAATAATTCTTTTACTAGTTTGGAACAGCAGGATATGCTTGTGGGCAAGTCAAAGTCTTTGGTGTGATGACTTAAGATAGATCCTTACTGTGTCTCAGGGTATTCTTAGCCCATTCATGGCTGGGTCTAATTAATATCACTGTATGTGAAACCTAATGAGTCTCAGGGATCATTGGTATAAATTTGACTCTGTGCTCCTTGACCAAATTTCTTTGCATCTTCCTATATCTGCACAAGCATGGAAAGATACTTAGACAATTAAAGTACTCAATAACTGAAAACTGCTAAATGTACATGTTCATCAGGCTCCAGACTTCAACTCATCCAGCAGCCCAACATGGCACAGTATTTCCCTGAGCTGTACTTAACAGCTTTCTTTTCCTCATTAACCACGCTCATGAATTAATGCTCTTTCCAAGAGATCAGTTCCAGTTCTGTGTTAAGGCTGGTTACTGAATAACTGGTTGTAATGAATGCCGGAATTTATCATAGGGACAATAATAGCTACACTGTTCCCTCAACTTCAGCCTCTTTCAGAAGCTTTTGGTCAACAGACTCACTGTCTGGGTGGCTCTGTAAGGAGTGTATGTAGGTATTTCTAAATATCTTCGTTACAGGATCTTTCAATGAACTTAAAGCTTCCTTGGTTGTGGATCACAACCTCACTCTGCCTACTGGGAATTTAGTAGTTGTTATGCCCCTGATGATCTTCACTGATATTTGAAGTTTTCGAAGCTTTCAACAGATAAAACCACAGGCTGGTAAGTGGCTCATGGGCAAACATCCCTACTAGAGAAAGCTTTAAATCCCTCCATAGCAATTATTGTATTAAGACTGAATACATACACCGTAGCTTACGAAAGACAAATTTTAAGTAGGGAATAAGACTTTAAAATTACTGCATTCCAAATGATTTGGAGATCTTGCCTCTAGGAAATGGGACAAGCAGGTGCAGCTTCGTGCCTCAAGCATTCTTGGTAAAATTGCTTTGAATTTGAAACAAAAATCTGAACTAGAGAGATGTTCTAGGAGCAGTGTTGGTAATAGTTCCCAAAGGTTTAATACCAAGGGTATATTGTCTAATAAGAGCAAAGTCTAATGCTGATGCATGTAAATACTTTTCTATGCATTTATAACATCTTTACTGTGCAATATACTGTCCATTTTGCATAATGAAAGCAACATGTTATCTCCAGTAAGAGCATTCAGTTCACCAACATTGCGTCTACCTGTAACTTGGAAAATGAGTGGAAACCTGCCAGTGGCAAATACTAAATAAAAATGAGTTCCTTCTTTTTGCTTCAATGACAGCCCAGCATCCTTTCTAATTCTTATCTGGTGTCGTTATGCTGCTGCTGTTATGCTTCATTTTCTTGCTCACTGTTGTTGTAGGGATTAAATAACTTCCTTTTTAATTGTCTGGGTAATAGTGATATCTTTTCAAATAATAAGAGTGCTGGCCAATTCTTGGCTTTCACTGAAGAAACTTATTAAATACTGGAGAGCAAACCAGGAAGCCCAGTCTGGAAACTTCTCAGCTCTGTTATGTCTGACAAAGCACGAGCCCAGAACTTTCCTTTATTAACAAACTGTGTCTCTATAAGTTGTTTGGTGAAAGCAGGTAAGACTAAAGCTAAGCTAATGTGTCTTTTTGCATCTGAAAGGGTTTTGACTTGTAATAATGCTGTCACCCTTATAAGAGACTGAAAATATAGGAGGCTTACATGACTGAATACATCACAAATTGGTTTTACCTGGGCTTGTAGTTTAATGTCAGATCTACACTCCCCAGACTGCTAAGTAGAAGGTTAGACACAGACTTAAACTTCAGATTAAGCAGGTAAAGCCTAGAAGTCTGGCTGGCTTTTCTCATCAAGTGCGCAGTTTAATTTACGGTGTATGGCAGATGTATCCAAAGTGACAGACAAGTGTCACTGTTCACCATCTCTTGGGATTTGGAGGATGGATTTCATTGTATGGCTGCCAACACTTCTGAAATTAACTTAATTGCAGCAAATGGTAGGAAGTGTTTAATAACAAGCACGTGAGAAGGTGTGTATGTGTGTATTTTCCCTACAGCAAAGAAATCTGGGATCAAGTCACTCCTGATCCTACCCAGATGGCTGGGTGAGTTTCCCCATGCCTGCCCTAAAGTAAACTGGAGTCTGTTTTGTACTATCCTTCAGTAGGAATTAACATTTCATACCAAACCTGGGAGACTTGTGTATATGCTCATTTCAGTTCCATGTTTTGAAGGCTTTTATATTTACAGAGTTTTGTGCTCCATGCCAGCGAAGGTTTAAGCCTGGTTGAAGCTGGTGGTTACAGGACAAATATTCTTTCATTGAGGAGAATACAGGATGTAGTTGCACATTTTATATTCATCCTGTTTCTCTAGACTTCACGTATAACGAGTGGTGGAAAGTGAGCTTAGAAAGCTTTCCAAGCCAACAGTTTATCTGCACAGTCCAACTTGAGTGTGTATAAGTAGGAAGAACTTTGCAGACATCGCATGAATTCTTTTCCTGTGGCATTTTTTTCCTAGTAAACCAATAATTTTTTTACCCTCTAACTAACCAAATTAAATTATCTTAAACTCTGCTGCTTGACTGAAAATGAGGGTGTCAGCTAAGGCTGTTTAAATGTGGAATTGCAGCTTAGAAATAGAAGTACCTTTGGGGTTTAACATAAAGGTTTAAAACAATGAAAGTGACCTTTTGGACTATGTTTTGCTATATGGTGATATATATGTCTCCAGATAAGTTAATGGGTCAAAAGTCCAGCTATTGGAAATATTTTTATAGGGGAAATATGTCTGACTTAGGCATTTTCTACTGGAAGAACAAACTTTAAACTGTTACTGGATAATAAATGCAGTTCACTCAAATGAGATTAACAGATGTGGTGCCCCTGTTTTGTCTGTTAAATTTTGGCCACTACACAAAGCAACATTAAGAAACGTCAATTCAATTTAGGCTCTTAAAACCTAAAATATTTAAGGAATATTATGCTTAACTGTGCATTCTTAAATCATAGAATCTCCTGAGTTAGAAGGGACCTATTTCTTCAAATCTTACTTCTTCAAAAATCTGGCAGGTGACTGTTCAAACAGTAAACACATTAGTTTATTGCATAAGGTGGTGCTTTAAGTTGAAAGGTAGAATGACGAAGCACAGCTGCCGAAATAAAACAGCCCAGAAGGGCAAGTGATGCTTTTCATTCAAATAAGCTTCAACGACAATGAAATGTTTCACCTTAAGGGCTCTGGAGAGATCACTTTGTGTTCCTTAAACAGCTTTTACATTTGAAACCTGCTGTCAAGCTTTACTTTGTTTAAGAAGAGTCATGTGAGGTGATCCTCACCCTTATTATAACACTAGAACAAAATGAAGAATAGCAACTTTCAACAGGACCCTGACCTGGGTTTTGATTCTCTGCTGCAATCTATAGGTCTTCCTGAAAAACATATACTCCCTTCTCTAGTTAACCCTGCTAGCAGGAACAATTAATAAGTATTTCCAGTTTATTATAGTTTAATTTCACTGTCCTTTGCCATCTTTGTAGCCTTCTGTTCAATAAACCTGCTCAACCAACTGGTGATGCTTCCAAACCAATGTGAGAAAACTCCCAAAAAGCCACTTAAAAATACTGGTTTGGAGTCACTACTCTTTGTTGCAAAAGATGTGGAAAATGTTGTAATGTTCTCCAAGTGCATCTGAGTGTTCTACCCACTTCTGTGGTGGCTTCATAGAAGGTTCTCAGATCCTCACTATAGGGATGTGATATAGGCATTTGATTTTGTTTCCCTGCTCTTAATAGCCATATGTATGATGCTTCATATACTTAGGACTAATATATACTCCTGTATCAAGGTAACAATATTTTTTCTGCTCATCAAGTACCAAAGCAAGGACTTAAACAGGTACAGGGTAAAGTTGTTCCTTAAGCTGAATGGCAAGTTAATACCAATGAACTGTTGCCTATAAATATCTTGCAAGCAATGATGGAACCAGCCCAAAGCAGCAAAATAATTTAGGGGCAGATGTGCTGTCCCTTATCAACTCCATGTGGGATAAATGGATTTAGCTGGTTCTGATGTTGGAGAAAGGAATCCTGCAAGTGTTAACTATCTTCATGGGAACTGGCTTGCAAGCCAAGCTGCTATCTTGTACCCGAATAAACTGATAAGAGAAAGTATTCCGTTAAAAGTAGAACAGTTATTTAAAGAGATAGTATTGAAGACCTAAAACTCTTTTGAAAATGTATTAGGTAGTATTATGCAGCACTCATTCAAGTACTTTGGTTTTGCAACTTGAACTCATCCCTTTGTAGGAATTATGACTGTCCTGTTTTTCCACACAAGTGTAAGCCTGTGATTTCTTCACCATGGAAATTAAGAATCCCTTTGAGATTTGTCCAGTCCTAATCACCTAACAGCTTCAATCAGATGTGTGTTCACATCATACTTGATCTGGCCTCTGCATGTGGTTTGTAATGCTCCTTGCTTGGGTTGCTGCTGTGGGCAGTTGTCATCATGTCCTGGAAGATGAACATCAAGTCAGTTTTGAAAACGGAGAAATTAGCAGTATATTATAGCAAGTAAAAGCTGCCAAGAGCTGATCAGGAGTGACAGATGAGGGAGCTGGAAGTGTAACATCTAGGATAGTGTGAGGTCAGGCTCAGCTTTCCAGGGGAGCAGTGAGGAGACTCTGCATCCATTATCCTTATAGGATCAGATAACAGAAAACAACGAAAGCTTCAAGCGAAGAGCTGAATGCCCAAACTTGTGATGTGCCTGTTCCTCAACAACTTCTGCTGAACCACAAAGACTAAACCAGAGCAAAGAGTAGAGGCTAAAGGTCTTGTACCAGTATTTCTTTTACCAGAGATGAAGCTGGACTGAATGTGAGTGGAGCAAGATGAGGAACAGTGTGCAACCACAAATTTTAAGAAGGATAATGGTGTGTGGATGACAGAACATGAATGGAGATCTGTTTATCTCCATGAAGCCCGTGCTCTTGCTGTGTGATATTACTCGAGAATGGTCTAGTAGGTTAGAGAAGGCTCCTGATGACCTGTCAAAAGGTTCATTGATCAGCTCTCATTTTGGTCGGTCCTTCCTCTGGTATGTTCTGTGAATAGCTGTACTGCCTTTGAGACAGGACGTCCCTTAATAATGTTATTATTAGATGTATATTAGACTAATCAGAAAGGCTTATCAAGCAAGACATTGTTCCTGTTGATCCTTCAAATGAACACTCTGAACAACTTCACTTGCCACTCTCCAAGTTCTACTTCATATGCATCTTAAATATCAAGGAGGTAATCAAAAGTCTTCATCTGTATACACATGACTGGTTCTGGGGTCCTGAATTTAGCTTGTAGCTGTTATTTACATTGAAAGTATGCTCATATAGACTATGGAGTCCCTTTTCCTTCCTCCAAGATGGCTTGCACTAACTGCATTTGTATTTTGGTGTCTCTTAAAACAATCCAGGCACAAAACCCAACCTGTTTTGGCAGGTGCTCGGGTTGCTGCTTCTGTCTCCGTCTCTGAACTGAATTTCCCACTTGGCTTGAGACCTCAGGACTGATTCACAATAACAGAAGAAGAAAAATGGTTGCTGGTTCTCTGACTCCAGTGAATGCACTGCTGAGAAGAGGATCTAATGCCTTTCTGAGGATATTAGATGCTTAATAGCATAACCTGCTAACTCAGCTGCTGCACTTGAGTACCATGCGACTCTGCGTACTGAAATTCTGGCATTTATTTTATTGTCCTCCTTTTCTCATGCAGCATTCAGTGCCTTCAAGTATTAAAGCAGCTCTGCCTACCAACAGAAATACCTGTGATACTATCTGACCACAAATTCCTTCTGCCTCGGCGAACAATCTCGAAAGGTTCTCTTGCTGGTATGCAATTAGCTGCACATAAAGAAGCAACCACTAGATTAACTTTGCTTTCTAAACAATTGTTTGTATAGGTTGAACTTCTCGCTACCGCATTCTTTACGCCAGCAATCCTGCGTCTAGAATATGACTCAAGTGTAATCAGCTTGAACCTTTCAACTAAGTAAATGTTGGCTATGATTTGTTGACCTTAAATACCATTTTTAAGCAAAGCAACTCTCCTCCTACTAGAAAAACCTTGGCTAGTCCCATAGAAATTATTGCAACAATATTTTCTTATGAACACTCAAGAAAAAATTAGGTGTGTAAGATTGATTCGCTGAGGATGTTTTAGGTAACGTAAGGCTGCGTATCTGCTAGAAACCTCCAACAGAATATGCTTGTGGGAGACCAGATGCTTTTCAAACCTTTTTTTGGGGGAGGATAATAGTTCATAAGGCAAAACAGTGGTGAAATAGCATGGACGCTGGAGCTTGTGCAAGAGAATAGTGTCTGACAGTCATTCCCAACTTAGGTAAAAATGCCAAATTCTGACAAGACTTTGCCAAGTGTTTCATAGCTTGACAAAGTCACAAATGGGAGAGGTCTGTGTCCTTTAAATATTTCCCTGTCTTTCTGTATCAAGTCCAACTGCCAAGCACTTACAGCCTCTTATTATTTCAGCATGTGTGTCAGTAAATATCTTATCCTGCCAGTTCTGACAGGGTTGCAGCTTGGCAAAACACATTACTAAAATAGCATTAGTTCCTAGGCCAGGATCAAAATATGTATTCATCAAGCTGCTCTTAAACGTGGCCACCAGCTTTCTCATATTACTTGCACTAAAATTGTCTAAAATGGATGGTTTGTCTGTTTGTTACCTGCATTTCTTTCTCTTAGTGTAAATTTTAAAGGGTATGTTTCACCTACTTTGCTTAAAGTACCATTTGTGGAAGCTCTTATTGTATTGTTTGTAGATGCTGTAAATCTGAAATCAGTGTGGTGATGCCACCCTTGTGAGCACTGGTTTATCCATATTACTGGCCAAACAGTATTCTTCTGGTATTATTTAATATTTATTAATTTAATAGTCTTTTGGTTATCTTATAACTTAAAATATATAGGATGTGCATGACAGCTAGGTCAGTTCAAATGTTTATTTAAATAACTGAGAAAGTAAATCAAATAGGGGTATTTCATAAACATAAATGCGTCTGTCATGCTTGGGACAGTCCTGAAAACCTGAAGTGCTTGAGCTATAATGCTTGTTTCTAATCACTTGTGCTTCAAAAGGGAGACACCGAAGATGTTTACCATAAATCTGCTGCTGCGCTAACCTATAGCACGTTATTAGTGGAAGGGAAAAGATCTTTCTCATTGACGAGAGTTTCCAACGTTCATAGTGAATCAGTGCAGGCTCAGACTTATTTACCAAGCTGTCACAGTGACGATGTGCTGGTTTGATCTGTCAGTTCACTCAAAGAAGGGAAAATGAGAATATTTAGTGTAAGGTGATATAAGCTGTTATGTGTAACTGTTTACAAACCCTTCGGAAAAGCTGAAATGTGAGAAACCCTCTTTTTGTTTTTCTCCGAAGGAGTAATGATTTCTTCAGAACTAGTAAAATCCAGCCAAACCTCAACTTCTCAGCCTTTCCAGAGTGAATAAAATTCTGTGGATGCTTTCCTTTGGCCAGGAAGGCCAATGGTACCTGGGGTGGGTTAGAAGGAGGTGGTCAGTAGGTCAGAGAGGTTCTCCTGCCCCTCTGCTCTGCCCTGGGGAGACCACAGCTGGAATCTTGTGTCCAGTTGTGGCCCCTCAGTTCCAGCAGGACAGGGAACTGCTGCAGAGAGTCCAGCGCAGGGCAACAAAGATGCTGAAGGGAGTGGAGCATCTCCCGTGTGAGGAAAGGCTGAGGGAGCTGAGGCTCTGGAGCTGGACAAGAGGACACTGAGGGGTGACCTCATTCATGGTTACAGATATATAAAGGGTGAGTGCCAGGAGGATGGAGCCAGGCTCTTCTCGGTGACAACCAATGATAGGACAAGGGGTAATGGGTGTAAACTGGAACACAGGAGGTTGCACTTAAATATGAGAAGCAACTTGTTCCTGGTGAGGGTGGCAGAGCCTGGCCCAGGCTGCCCAGGGAGCTTGTGGAGTCTCCTTCTGTGCAGACATTCCAACCCGCCTGGACACCTTCCTGTGTAACCTCATCTGGGTGTTCCTGCTCCATGGGGGGATTGCACTGGATGAGCTTTCCAGGTCCCTTCCCACCCCTGACATTCTGAGATTCTGTGAAAATCTTAATTTAACAGTGTTTTCCTGAGACCGAATGATCTTAATGCGTTTAGGGACTGGTAATTGGAGATAATTCCAGCGAATTAGACTTTGCAAACTTTAATGATATGCTGAAGGAAGTCAGCTCATGATCTATGCTGTGCTCTTTTTTTTTTTTGTCTTGAGCTATTGAATTGCTTCTGTAATTGTCTAATACATATTCTGGCAGTATTTGGGTTTCTGAAGCATTTACAGCCTGAAGAAACCAGCCTGAAATTTTTAAAGCAGTGAATAGAATTAGTTCAAATGCCAGTACGTGAAAACGAAGTATTGCACTTTTAGCGTAGGTACAGTAACATCTGCAAGGAATATCTAATTTTGCGTATATTAAGTAATCAATCCGGGATTGACTGTTTTTTTGAGATGAATATTCATTCAAAACACTAGTCTCAACCTATTATAGAAAGCATTGCTCATTCTGGAGAGTAATTTGCAAATGGTTGCGCTGGTAAACTTCATTTCTCACCCTGTGCAATCAAGAGAACAGCCTTGATGAAAGAACTTGCAAAGAGAAGAAAATGCTGGTGGCAATGATGTACTGATATTGAAAATGATTCTTGCACCACCAGCCCCACTGGGTTCATTGTCTGTCTGCAGGAAGGGAGGATGGTTCCAGTTAATCCACTTGGTAACATGTTAAGATGGCAATAGCTCTAATTTTGTTTTCCTCTGCCCTACCTGGTTGAGACAGAGGGAATGGATCCATTGACTTCTGATGGGGGAGAACTCCCATGTTCATGGTTTAAAAACTCGTGCTTTTTAGTGCCTGTTTTACCAGCTGTTACATTTTCTGCTATCTGGGAAGGCTCCTCTTGCTATTTATGCCCACACCACCTTCACTGTTTACCCTTTTAATGTATCTATATTAATGGACATGAGGGTAGCAGGAGCATATGTGAAGTTTTCTACCAAGCAGCAAACCAAACAATAAGTTGAATCAGATAATGCTACCTCCTCAGTTTAAGAAAATGAAGTATTTCCTACTAAAAACACCAGCAGCAGTGATTTAACAATGTAACCTGATCTAATATTAGTAGCAGCCTGTGTCTTCGGGGAACAGTATAATATCCAATCCACTGAATTAAGTCTGTTTCACATTAAATTCTGGATCCCTTTTAGAAAGATGGCTTCCTAGAATTGTTTCAGTAATATCATGAAGACTCATGGTTTCCTGCATCTTTTTTTTCCCAGTAATATGATCAGGCCAGGGAAATCACATTGGCCCCCAAAATACAGAGAATAACTAAGTGCTGTCTAATTATGTTCTCCCTTATATCATGAGGACCTTCATCTTTCCACCTGACATCTTAAGCTTTTTATTCCTCCCTACTTGTCTGGGCAGAAAACAAAGCCCATTGGGGAGTTTGTTATGCACAGGTCGCCGTCTGTGACCACATAGTCACATGAACTAAAATATTCTTGATAATTTTCCAGGTAAGCTGGAATTGGGTGGCAAGAGGGTCCCAATAAAGCAAGGGGGCTTCTAGTCATGGCCACGCTTTACAGAAAGACGAAGGCAGGACACCCTATAGCAGATTTAATCCTGGCAAGGCTGGAGTTGGAATCCTCTTTATGTCAGGTTTGAATCATTTCTGGAATTTTGTATACATACTGAGGAAAGGGTGCAACAAGCCTTCAGCAACCCTTTCAAAGTGAAGCTGCACACACTGTTGCTCTTGTATTTCTGGGGGTGGGGGGGAGATATCTGTATATTTTTATGGATTTTTGGGGGGGGGTTGAGTATGTCCAACGTTCCACATTGACAGCAGAACTGCTGGAATCATTTGCTTCTCTTAAACTAGTATATTTTTCAAGAGTTATGCCCTGGCTTAAACAAGGGCACGGCGGAGGTTGTAAATATATCACGTGGATTACAGCGTGTGAAGAGTCCCGAGGGCAGGCAAAGTTTACGTTGCAAGGAATGGAAAAAATGCTGCTTCTCCATGTGAGGTGCATTGCTCCATATCATCTTAATTGCCAACATGCTGTATCATTTCCACCCTCCCAGACCTTCCTTCAGTGGCTTAAATGGTGGGGTAGCCTCAAAAGTAGGTCATGATGCAAAAGCATTGTGCTGGGTCCAGGGGTTTCAAGAAGAACTTGTTAAAATATATATTTTGTATTGTTTATAGGGTTGCTTAGACATTCTTGTAGAGCAAGCTGGTGTGTTTCAATGCCTTTGATCACCGGAACGATGAATTAAACGTTAGGACATGTCAAACGTGGTTCTTGATTGCACCCGGTCAGCCTTAACCTTTTCTTCCTTTGGCAGGCTTTTAGTGGTTCCAAACAGGTTAGTCCAGTTTAATGTAAGAGTGTTTTAAAATCAGAGGTTAACTTTTCTCTCCGGATCTGGAGCAACGTTGCTCACACATGTGGCTGTTGTTAAGTAATATGTGGTATAATAGCCTTTTATTAAAAATTATTCCTGAATGAGTATAGTTTCCCCCTCTGATAGAGTTAATACAGAGAAAGCAGTAGCTAAAAATCTTGGTGTTTGCATGTAAGAAAAAGTCTTAATGGAAATTTAAACAACTACTTGCCTGTAATTGCTGCCTTTTTGAACCAAAGGCCTCGTGACTCATATGATGGTGTTTCTAGAAACTCACAGGATGTTTTTTAGTCTACGCTTTTATGAAGGATCAACATAATCTGACTATGGAAGGATAATGCCCCTTTGCTGAACTTCAAGTAAAGTAGTTGCACAGATTTGTCCAGCTGGGCCAAAAGCTCCAGGTACGTTTTCTAGATGCTTTTCATCCCTCTGCAGTGGCTGAACATTTTGAGTCTCGATATGGGCCAAAGAAACTTCCCCTGTGGCCAGTTCTGTTACTATAAACAGCTGCTAATAATTAGTAACAGAGCCGCAAAACAACCGAGGAGAAAATAGCTACCTGTTGGCTTTGCACGTGGATTCTGCTGTGCATCTGAGTCCTAGGAGGCAGAATACACATTGGGATTGCCAGTCATGCTGGGAGAGCTTCTTCTGCCTTGAGAAGGCATCTTGAGCTGGGTAGGTGAGTCTGCTCTTTGCCCTTGTAGCCACAGCCATCCACCGACAATGGTTTTACTACGTAAGCTGCAATTTCACATGGGGTGTTGCTACCTGAATACTTCTGACTGCCCCTATCCCTCCCTTCCCATGTTGTCTTGGTATGGATCCATACAGCCATGCAATCAGATCAAGCCCAACTGACTTTATAAAGGCTTTTTTTTGTGGTTTTCTCAGCTTAGTTTTCAACCTACATTGGTTTCACCGTCTGGTTTGCTACTCAGACTGTGCAGGAAGGGGTGGGAGTGAGGAACCTGGGGCAGAGAAAAGGAAGAGCAGGCTGCTGCTGTTGGACGAAGTATTTGTGATTGAGAAACCTATAGTATAATAAGCTGGTAATGTATTTTATGCGATATTCCTGTGCAGGCAGCTCACCTTAATCCAAAACTAGCCTTGCTAGCAAAACAGGCAGATGTAGTTTCCTGTTATAATTTGAAGCTGCAATCAGCTTTGTACTACACCGAGTATCCGTCTAGCTGCTGTCTCTATGAAACAAACTTAATCCCAGGGGAGTCATCTGTACAAAATGTGTTGGATGGGCACCTTAGAGTCATTTTTAATGTATTTTGAAAATGGGTAAATTTTTGTGCTGGAGCCGTGAGAGGAATGAAGATCAACCTTGTCTTTAAGAGCTGCTCTTGCACAGCAACGTGCTATTGCTCTGGCGTGGTGGATTTGAACTCAAAACATCAGGAATTATCCTTGGACAAATGCCATTTTACTCTTGAAAAGGCACAAGGCCGAGTGATGGATCATTTTGCAAGCAAGTCAGATGCTGAAGCAGAACCCAGTGTCCATTTTTCCACTGGATGATAGAAAGAATAATAAGTGGTGTTTGTCTGGAATACAGGGGTAGGAGCGTTCAGCCAAACATTTATTTAGTCTGAGGAAAAGCCAGATAAACTCAAAATGCCTTTCTTTCCAATACTAATATTAAAACTAGACTTAAATCAGTCTAGGTAACTTTTCAAGAGGTTACTTGAAAACCTTAGCATAAACCAAGCTGGCAGAAAAGTAAATACAATAGAATGACTGAGCATTTATAGGCTTGCCAGGCTAATGTGATTCACAGGTGAAATAGTATGGTTAACAATGCGTATATGTGGGATGTGCTCATTGAAGAATTAAAGGAGGGTATGGTGTAAGACTCTGGAAGTCAAATCTTGTCCTGTTAGCTCATGGACTCTTTTTCCAGTCAAATAGTTGAGTATTTCATGAAGTAGAAGTACATGTACCTTTCAGTGTGTTATGCAGAATATCACATTAGGATCTGTTAGTGACTCAGTGACAACTGAGACCAGAATTATTGAAGCAGAGTTAAATTCTGCAAAAATTGGTGCTCAGCTATTTATTTCTTGTGGTAAACCATGAAAAGATGTTTGTATTCAATGATGGCTCATGGTATCTCGTCATCCTTCTTTTCAGTGTCAAGAGGGTAGAATTGCTTTAAACTGGAGAATGATTGAACTGGAATATTTCCTGATTTGCTAGAAAACAGTTCCTGCAGAACAAAATTGAATGCAGCTCTTTACTATGATTTAAGGAGACTTTGAGCAATTTGTATACTTGCATGTCAAATAAATTAGAGGTACATTGAAATAATGGAAGAGAGATTGGAGACAAGACATGGCTGGGTCAGTGATTGGAAGGTAATGCGATGAACTTTAGAGATTAGGATGAGAGAAGTTCCTTCCACTTTTTCTTAGGCTGTGCTTATTTCTCCTTTCAGATTTTGTAGCTAATGCACACCTACCCTGTCAAAATAAATTTCATACACCAATAAATGCCTTAAGGATTGTCTAACGGCTTCAGAGGAAGAAAGAGCTGAGCTTAAGTTTCCTCATGGTATCCAGTTGGGCCCATTGAACTTTATCTACTTGCCAGGCTTTATTACTTTTATCATAAATTGTGTGTGATTACCTGAAACTTGCTGCCTACTTCATAGCTTAATTAAAGTCATGTGCCTTGGCACTGGTGTGGAAAATCTAGTTGTTGTCGAACAGTACATTCCTATTCCTTGATAGCAAGAGATAGATGGGAACATGAATTAAATATAGTTCAGTCTTCAAAGCTTCGGGCAATATCACCGTTAACCCCATTTATTGGGGAATTATGGGTGTACTGCCAGTCTTTTCTTTATGGTGGTGTCACATATGCAAAAATACCGCGTGTCAACCTCTAAGCTACAAACCAGATTGAAAAGCGTGATAAAAGTCATTTGCCCCAGGGAAAAGAAAAGCACTGATTTTGGGGGTCACAAATATTACCTGTCTAAGTTGTCGTGTTTGGAAACCCTAAAGAAAGGTGGTAATTTCCCTCTGGTTCTTTAGTTCACGTGCTTTGTCTTGAGCGCTGCCTGTTTTAGGCACAGGGTTATTGTGATACAGCCTCCTCAAGCCTGTAATGTTGTTTTGTGCTTCGCGTAGTCGTGTTATGACTTATGCCGAGATGGAAACTAGATAGGAAAAGTAGAACAGCTAAAATTACAAGTGACTTGAGGAGCTTTTAGAAAATTGCTTCCCGATTAGTTTTCAGAATATATCACTTGCCTGCATTGTTGAAATATTCATATGAACTACTACTACTACTGCTTTGTAGGTTTTGTTGTTGTCGCAATGTGGCCAAAGGTCAAGGCAGAAAACATGCAATTAGGCTGAAAAAGAGCCTGTGTAATCAGTCCCCTCCTCCTATATCCACTTTACAAGACCAGGAGTATTTCTTTAGATAAACTCTTTGTACCCACCCTCTGCACAACATCCAATATTAACCCATTCTTCATTCTACTTACTTATTCTTCATTAGTCATTAAAGTGCCTTTTAAAACTTGATGGGAATTATGAGAGTCTGTGGCAGAATGTGGGACGTGAGAACTTCATGAGAACTGATGTCATGTGCCATTTTTGAGCTATTTTCTTTAGCTGCTGCACGGCTAGATGGTCAGAAAGGTACAATTGAAAAGGAAATTCTCTTTCTGAAATATTTTGGCACCATACCTCCCGACGGGTTGGAGGAAGCAATGCTAGCTCTCTTAGTATTAATACCCAGTCTGCTTGGATGACAAGTAAAATAAGCCTAATTCATCCCTTCTTAAAAAATAATAGGCTGGTGTTATTATTAGGTGGACTCCATGCAAACAGAATCCCAGAATGTCAGGGGTTGGAAGGGACCTGGAAAGCTCATCCAGTGCAATCTCCCCATGGAGCAGGAACACCCAGATGAGGTTACACAGGAAGGTGTCCAGGCGAGTTGGAATGTCTGCACAGAAGGAGACTCCACAGCCTCCCTGGGCAGCCTGGGCCAGGCTCTGCCACCCTCACCAGGAACAAGTTGCTTCTCATATTTAAGTGGAACCTCCTGTGTTCCAGTTTGAACCCATTATTCCTTGTCCTACCATTGGTTGTCACTGAGAAGAGCCTGGCTCCATCCTCCTGACACCCTTTATATATCTATAACTATGAATGAGGTCATCCCTCAGTCTCCTCCAGCTCCAGAGCCCCAGCTCCCTCAGCCTTTCCTCACACGGGAGATGCTCCAACACCTCTGAACTGCATGACTAAAGGTAAAGGGACTGAATTGGAAATCACTGTGGATGCTCAATACTACAATAAAAAATTGTCAATTGGTTTACTAGCCAACAAACATGAAAAAAATAATGTTAGATGCCTTCTTTGGTATTTTACTCCTTTTACTTTGGAGTTCTTTGCTGCATAAAAGCGTCTGTAATGCTTCCAGCAGGTAAATGAATTTGTCTCCCTTTTCGATAAGGAAGAATGGCGCTATTCAAACTCGCCGAATTCAAAATGAAACTTGGAAAAAGCAGTGGTGGAATCTAGATCAGTGTAAAATGAGTCTGAACACAACAGGGCAGGACTTGGGAACGAGCTGGAAGACTTTTCTGAGAGGCTGTTGTTATTCTCTGGTATTAAATATGCACTTGGAGGCAGATAAAAGTGCTGCAGGAAGACGAGCGTTATGCTTCCCACAAAATTGGCGTAATGGAACAGTAATTCTCTGTTCCTTTAGATAAAACCTGCCCATTGTGCCTCTGCTGTTGCACTTGAATACTCTAACTGCTTTTTCTGGCATGTTTAAAATATATTGTTCTTCTTATCTCAATTACAGCTTCAAAGCCTGCCTCCATCTATCATCCATTATTGTCTCCTGAATTATCTGATTACTCCCTGTCATCTTCCACTTCAATACCAACTTTTTCAGTCATCCCTTAAGAGTCTCATTCCAATGGGGTAAATCTCAGATATTGTCTCTTGATCCTTTCCAGTGACAAATGTTGCAAGCCCAGTGTCGTCCCACTCACGTAACCAACTGTCCCAGTGCATTGTGAAGTTCTGGTGGGATGAAGTGTCTTTGTGTCTAATTTTGCTGCCCTCAAACTGCGTAGTATAATAAATGAAGTGTTTAGGCAAATTAAGTTAAATTCTTTATAGATTTTAAGCATTAAAAAAAACCCTCTACAGACTTTAAAGCTGTCGTGTACATGAGTGTTATCCATGACCCATAGTCATTGACACAACACACATATTCTGGGTGATTTCTGGATGATAAGACCTGATACATAAGCTTTTATATTCTACAGAGTGCAATTTTGCCTGATTCTGCCAACAATTAAACGTTTTATTACTAGTCTGCAATTAAAATAATTGCTCCTACTCTGTAACATGTATTTTGTAGATTTTACTTACCCAGAACTTGTGTTATAACAAGTGGATGTGTCTTTTTTTTAATACTCACAGTGCTTAATTTCATATTTATGACAAACCAATAGCCCTTCAAGGAGTGATTTGAAAACTAAGACAAGGAAAGATAATCACTTCCCTTCCCATCCTGATGCAAGTTCAGTGCTGTTCTAACTACTGGAAGGAGGACAATAAGCTTAGTAAATGCAAACCCGAACGGATGGAAAAACCTTAATAAAAACAAGGTATTTATGAAGAACTTGAATAAATACCTGTGTGTGCCATAATTCAGTAACTGTAGGCACTGCATCCCAGCTCCTCCTGTTAATTGAGTGCTTGTAGAAATGCTATTTTGAGTCAATTTTGTTCGGAGCGATTTAATGCGTATAGATTAAAATTTGGAGCTTAAAGTGCTTATGGATTAAAACTTGGAACTTAAAAATGCTTGTAGATTCAAACTTGGAACTTAAAACTTGGCTTACAGCAGTTGTGTTCGGTAAGTTCTTTTCACTTCTCTCATGTGATTTAAGGTGATTTAAAGGTTCGACTGGCTCCAAAGCAAATTATGGTATTATGTTGTTATTGATGTGATCAAATCTGAGAACTCTGGTCATCTTGGGGAACCTGGGGAAGAGGAAGAGCCCAGATCAGAAAAACACGTTTCTGAATGGAAGAACAAAACAGATGCAATAAACCCACTGAGGGTACCAGGAGGAGGGAGTTCTCAATGTGATCTCATGCTGCAGTTTTAGTCGAGCAGCGCGTCGGGTCGTGCTGCAGCCGAGTTGCTGTTCTGATGTGCTTTAAACCCCAAACATGTCACTTTTCTTTCCCGAAGGCTCATTTTTAGGTTCACCGCTTTAATGATCTGGTTTATGCTGTAGCCCACGAGGAGGTTTTTCTTGCCACAACTGAAGGGGCAGCAAACTGTGGCGTGGGGATGTCTTAGGCCAGTTTTGCTGCCAAAGCCAACATCTTGTGGAACGATACCCTTGGGGGGTTTTGTCCTGGGATACCAGTTTAGTCATACTCTGTGCATAGATGTAAATCCGCATCTGTCTAGTACAAATATTTTGCAATCTGACATTTTATAAAATGCTTTACTTTTTTTCTCCTAAGTGCTTAAACACATT
The DNA here is from genome assembly GCF_963082525.1 of Nesoenas mayeri. NCBI lineage: Eukaryota > Metazoa > Chordata > Aves > Columbiformes > Columbidae > Nesoenas > Nesoenas mayeri. The sequence continues at coordinate 5,518,141 of NC_137543.1, forward strand.
TTGATTGATGTGTTACAGTTTGTGTGTCTGCTTAGACTTTGTGGCACAAAGGATGGGGAAATACAAGAGAAACTTGTCTGACTTGGTTGGAATACATATATTTTAATAGCTTTAGCATGTGATGGAAGATATTGTACCATTCTACTCTCATGGACTTCAGCAACCTTAAGGACGTGGGACTAAGATGCTCTGGTCTTGTGTGCAGAAAGTGAAGATGGAAGCATGTGCTGTATATCTGTATCTATCTATATATCTTCATCAGAAGCTTAAATATTTATATACCAAACCTCAAAGTTATATTCCTAATGGCTTCTTTTTGCTCGTGTTTGCTTGAGGAATGGTGGGATGGTTACTGCAAAGTAACTGACGACTTCCAAAAGTCTAAATGGAGATGTCTGTGCAGCCTAGGAGTAAATGGTAATTAATGAATCATCTTCCTGGCATAGTTCTGGAATATCCTCTGCTGTTGCTGAAATGGAACCTGCATTAAATTTCCCAGAACTTGTTTTGTGCTTGATGTTCTGAGGATCTGATGTATTTTTCTGTGGCTTCATGTAGGACCACAAACTGGAGGAACTTATGAGTACAGTCATTTAAATATGAGTAACTCCATTTCAATGGGAACTCCAGGGGTAGGAGGGAATGTGGAATAAAAGACCCTACACCAGGCAAGGACAATGGAAAGCATTAAGCAGGAAATAGGGTATATGGTTAAAGTGGGGGGGGCCACAATATCCTGAAAAACGCTATTGAAATTTTTAAATGCTTGCTTTTTGTTGCAGATTAATCAGCCGCTCGATGGGGATTAACAGTGGAGCACCTCTTTGTGTCGCCTTTCCACCTCTCTGTAGCAAGAATAACAACTTCAGCACTTCTTCAATAATAATTATGAAACTGGTATTAACTGAATGGCAATTATGGATTTTTAACTCTAACTCACAGTAAACCAGCAAGCCATATGTGGAAATTCCTACCAAATAGCTTTTCGTTCTTGGTGTCTCGTATTTATACACGAAGTTGCAAGATACCTGTTTGTACAAGAGGAATATCAGCGTTATTTGCCTGAGGAACAGAAGCTGAAAGAGAAGACACCTTAACTTGTTTGTGGAGTTATGGTAGTGTTATTTATGTAGATATAACAAATATATATATATATTTTTATGGTAATGAAAATGGCTCCCCAGAATGCTGACTCGGAATCTATGCAAGTTCAAGATCTACCTGTGGCGCAGCTTCAGAAACCAGAAACCAAGGAAAACGAAAGCGGTGAGGAGACCATTAGCGAAGGATCCATCGACCGGATACCGATCCGCCTGTGGGTGATGCACGGGGCCGTCATGTTCGGCAGGGAATTCTGTTACGCCATGGAGACAGCTTTGGTAACGCCCGTGTTGTTGCAGATTGGTAAGTAATCCTCATTTCTGTTGTTTGAAACGATATCTTTGTGCGTTGATTCGAGTCAGGGGAAGAGAGAAGTGGGGTTCTACCAACTGAAGATACACCAGGTAAAATGGACTTTGTGCTTTTGTTCTTGGCTGTGCAACAGATTCAATTGTGACCACGTTTAATTGAGGAAGATTTCTACCTACATTCATCTTAGGTCTAATATTGCTTCTGTCTGTTAAAACATTAACCCAATTTGTTTTGAGTTCCCATAACCCCAAAAGCTTCTAAAATTCTTTATTAACAGTTAAGTATCCTAGAAATCAGAAACAACATTAGACTCTAAAGAATTGCAAGGAAGCCTATTTTCATTTATGGAGAAACACATCGGCTTACAACACTTTAGAATAAGTAGCTAAATGGTCTTTTTGAACTGCTAGTGAAATGTTGCATTTGTTTCAAACCACTAGTGAGTCTTATTCTATGTGGTTAATTTGCCTAGTTTGTTATAATACGTAAATACACATGAATAAACCATGATACCAATGGCTTTAGATAATAATGGGGATTAGAATAGGAGTAGACTGTTAAATTTTGTGGTGAGTACTGCAACAAGGTTTCCAATAAACTGCTTAAAGTATTAAGAGTATCTGGTATTACCTTTATCAAATCCAGAAAATCTTGTTCTCTATCAGGTATCAGAAAATATGACATGGAACTGAATGGAAGTGCCAGACTGAGCATGTTTTGAGTGAATAAATCAAGGATGTGTGCGTACCGGATAAGTGTATCTATAATATATGCATATTAGATGTTTGCTAATGTTTGCTTTGGCTTATACATGCAGTTGTGCCTTAGAGCATGCTCAGTTGTGGCCAAACAAAACTACTGCACCACCTCTCAAAAATAGTGTTTGTTGAATACTATTTACAGCATTTTTAAAGTTTTGAGGTTAGCATCTCAAATGACACATCTGTATTTTTACATTTGACATGACAAAAGGGCATGAGATTCAACTGGTGCAGCGTACGAATGGTTTTATCTTGTCTTCCTATAGTTCAAAATGTGTTTTCATGTGAAATTAGTAGTCAGTTTATTTGGAATCAATGGGGTTCGCTAATCAGTGCGGTTAGTTGCCACGAGATGTGCTGATGGGTTATGCCTCTAGGTTTTCCTGAGAGTTTTCATGTTCATAGCCTATCAAATGTTCTTCTTGGATCTACTGGTGGCTTAGTTAAAATAGATTATGAGCATTACCCAAATAGGAGCTGAATAAAACACATGCATCTTCATCTGGGAATGCTTATAATGTCCATGACTTGTCTTTTGGGTAAGTTGAGATTTAGAGACTTAATTCCTTTGCTTTGGTTTACCAGGAGTACAAAAACTTGCATCCTGCTTTACATGGAGAAGACTCAGATTTATAAGTGACCTGTACTTTTTGATGGCTTTTTTTTGTTTGTGCTAGCACTTGCATGTTTAAAAAGGCAAAGCTGACTTTGGGTCAGACAGAATAAATAAACCAGCCTCTTAATTACTGACCAGTCCACTAGTTTATGTTGCTCTCGTGAGCTCTTCAAGCAGATCTGTTTCCTCCAGATAATTGAGAAATGTCTTTTCCCTTCCTCCCCTAAGCCCAGTGATCCCAATAACATTGGGATTTGGGGGGAAGGGAAGAAAAGAGCTCTTGCTTCTAGAAAAACCAGCAAACCCACCAAGCGATGCAGAAAAGGCTGTGGGGATGCAATGACGATGCTCAATACCTTGGAGATAAGAGACGGAGGCGGCTGGTTACAAATGTTCACACTTTGGGAACTAATTGAAATTGTTCGTGCTCCGGCTCACGTTCCCTCAACAGAGGAACAAATAATGTTGGATTCAGTGCAGGGTTAAGTTATTCACGGGTGACTTATCAAGCCTGTTTGGTAATTGCTTCTTCCATGGTTCTGTTTACCTTTATCACCCTCAACATCTGTCTGCCTCAACATAAGCTATATTTATTCCTCACTGCAGGGGGTTGCTTATTGCTGTCGAACTGCTGTAAAATTCCCTTTGCTTTGGCTAAAAGCAACATTCAGTTGTTTTCTGTCAGATTCAATTGGCTCCAAACTATTTTTGAGAAGTAGAACCTGAGGAAATGTGGTGATTCAAGCAACGAACTTTGCTTTTAATACATTGAAGAACTAGAAGTTTTAGGTGGGCAAAAAAGACTCTTCCTTACAGGTGTATGTTGAATATTGACAATTAAGCTTTACGGTGTGTGCTTGTGTTTTATATCATGGAGAAAACTTTGGCCGTTGAAATAATCTCAGTTATCAAACACCACCATTAAAACCTTAGGCATGTTATTGTGATGTTACACGCTTTCTGCTCACAGGTGTTTGATTTTCCTCGCAGTTTCCATACCCTGGATCAGAGGCGTATTTATGATTTGGCAGATGAATGACCTGTCCTATTTGTTCTGGAAGCCACGAGATTTCGGCAACTGAAGGAGATGGTTCTTTTATAGTCCCTTCCCAGTTCAACAGCAGTTGAATTCTCAATGTTTCAAAATTTTCCTGAAGTTTGGAATTTTTAATAAAATGCAGCAGTGAGAGCTGGATCGATGGATACTGTGAAGTGGAAAGGTCTGCTGTACCCCTTCCCAAAATAAGGGCTGATTTGCTGGGCTTAGATTGATGTTACGTTGCCATGTCAGAAATGCAGCTACAAATCCGTAACAGCCTTGTACTCACAGAATCCCAGAATGTCAGGGGTTGGAAGGGACCTGGAAAGCTCATCCAGTGCAATCCCTCCATGGAGCAGGAACACCCAGATGAGGTTACACAGGAAGGTGTCCAGGCGGGTTGGAATGTCTGCACAGAAGGAGACTCCACAACCCCCCTGGGCAGCCTGGGCCAGGCTCTGCCACCCTCACCATCAAGAAGTTGCTTCTCATATTTAAGTGGAACCTTTTGTGGTCCAGTTTGACCCATTAGCCCTTGTCCTGTCATTGGTTGTCCCCGAGAAGAGCCTGGCTCCATCCTCCTGACACTACCCCTTTATATATCTGTAACTATGAATGAGTCACCCCTCAGTGTCCTCTTGTCCAGCTCCAGAGCCCCAGCTCCCTCAGCCTTTCCTCACACAGGAGATGCTCCACTCCCTTCAGCATCTTTGTTGCCCTGCGCTGGACTCTCTCCAGCAGTTCCCTGTCCTGCTGGAACTGAGGGGCCACAACTGGAGACAAGATTCCAGGTGTGGTCTCCCCAGGGCAGAGCAGAGGGGCAGGAGAACCTCTCTGACCTACTGACCACCCCCTTCTAACCCACCCCAGGTACCATTGGCCTTCCTGGCCACAAGGGCCCAGTGCTGGCTCATGGTCACCCTGCTGTCCCCAGGACCCCCAGGTCCCTTTCCCCTACACTGCTCTCCAACAGCTCCTTCCCCAACTTACACTGGAACCTGGGGTTGTTCTGCCCAGATTCAAGACTCTACACTTGCCCTTGTTCTATTTCATTCAATGTTTCCCGCCCAGCTCTCCATCCTGTCCAGGTCTCTGATGGCAGCACAGCCTCTGCCGTGTCAGCCACTCGTCCTAGCTTGGTGTTACCAGCAAACTTGCTGACAGTCACTCTGTTCCCTCATCCAAATCACTGATGAATATATTGAATAGCACAGGCCCAGCACTGCCCCTGAGGCACTGCACTGGATACAGGCCTCAACTGGGCTCTGCCCCATTGACGACGACTCTCTGGCTTCTTCCCTTCAGCCAGTTCACACTCCACCTCACCACCCGATCGTCCAGCCTGGCTCCAGCTGGAATTATATTAGTTGGGCATTTTCACAAGTTTTGATGTCTGGAAATCGTCATTAATCTTTTTTAGAGACCCGTTCAATGGGAAGTTCCTCCCAACTTTACTAGAAAAATAAACTGACAGTGCCTTCACGTGTTCATCAGTCCAAGGTGTTTGAGAAACCAAGTCATTTGTGTTAGTCTTGAGTATGTTCTGTGTATTACTACTACTGTTTGCTTCCCCTGTCACATTTCAGCCATGTCTTATAAATTCTATGGGAGCAGGATGAGGCCTTGGTCTTAAACATCTGGTACTTAATGCTGCTTGTTGGTCAGAGGGAATTAAAATCCCTGCTATTGTTTATTAATTACAGTGTATTTTCGTCTATCATTAAACTTGCCTTCTAAGGATTCAATCACTCAAACTACGTCCAGTTTGTGGAAAATTTGGATGTATTTTACAAATAACTTTGCAAGGGATTTGGGGTGAATAAAGGTGAGGAGAAACTGACGACTGGTGTGGTGTAAACTTGGAGAAACTCTTAGCTTTATGAAGCAACTTTTTCTATGAAATGACAATATGTGGTTTCTGTTAACACTTTAAACCATTAATAACGCAATTTGGTTATTTCAGTGGCAATTGAAGCTCAATTTGGGTTGTAGTGCAACCAGTAGATCTATTTCAGTTCTTCTGAAAGTTGGAATCCATGTGGCTCTTTCATTAGGATTAATATTCTGTGTCTTGGGGTGGCTGCTGCTTTCAGCATGAGAAACTTGCTGTCTAATGAGCAGCTGTAAACATGAGGCTTCAGGTTTTATATTTAATATGATAAAAGCTTTGCCGAGCCTTTACTGCTGCATCAAAGGCTCTTTCCATCGCTGTTGAGTGTTTTATGAATAGTTAATAGGCACAGAAGTGACTGTCAGAACCAGAACTGCTCCTCATTCCCCTGCTTAAATTAAATAACTTACACTGGTGCTTTTAAAAAGGAACTATATACATTTACATAAGACGCCAACAGTTGACATGTGCTGCTTACCTTTATAACGTCACTTAAATGTAGGGACGGTACCCTACAGGAGCAGCCTTTATTTTTATATGTTTCATATCTGAGTGCCCATCTGTGATATTAACAATGTTATTATGTTTTGCTGCGAGAGATAATGGTCCCTGGTAGGAAACATTAGCTAGTGTAGCATTAAATATTAAAGTAGGTTGTTTTAAGCTTAACCCTGAGCATGATGCTCTTTTTAGGCGATAACACTAAGGAACAGCGTTTCTGCAAACTCTGTATTTCAGTGCTAATTAACAGTTTTAATAAAGGCTGAGCTAAGCAGGACAGAATACCTTAAGTTATTTTTGTTTGGAATACAGATTATTTCATTGCGTGCTTTTGAATCAGCAAAATATAGTTGCTCTTGAGACACATTTCCTACGTGTGTTATACATGTAGAAAAGCAGTTCAGGGTTCTGGGCTGTCATTTCTCAGTTAAAGCATTTAGACAGATTATATCAGAAAGAGAAACTTATCTCCCATTCAAAATCCTTCCAGCCTGAAGCTTGACAGGCCGTGCTTAAAACGTCTTGAAATTTAGTTCATGGGAAGCTGAACTGGGTGGAAAAAAGTCTATTAAGCAATAACTCAAACTGCTGATTCTGAGAAATCTCCAAAGCGGCAGCTGAGAAAGGATTTAATATTACGGAGTGAATTTTTAGTATGAAGTAGTGAATCTCCCCATTGAAATTTAGTGTTGATACCTGTCTGAGGAGAATGCATGTAGGTAAAAAGGAGATTATGGAGACATGTTTAGAAGCCAAGCATGAAATGTTACAGATAAATGAGCTTTTAGGTATGTTTCTTCAAAGGAATTAAGGTACCAATTGCTGACTCAGTGCAGAGTGGAAGGGGATAGTTCCTGTGGCCAAACCTGAGATGAAAGGAGATCTAAAAACCTTAAAGATCTGGTGTGGGAGAAGGGAACAAAGGCACCAGATGAGCTTTTAGAGGCTGCCTGTAATTCAAGTGAGAAAGGACTCGTGTAGATGGAGCTGAAATAAAGCAGCACTATTTCAGCTCAAGTAATTGAGTTTATTCTGCATCTCTGCCAGAGGTGACATCTATGTTCACATTATGTGTATTTACAACTTTCTATGAAGCTGCATCTTACCTGACCTTGTCTTAACCGGAATAAGCTGTTGGAGTTGCCATAACCTGCTCTTTGACTCTCCAAGTTTAATTCCTGGACGATCCCGCTCGTTTTGGGCTCCCAGGCGTAGCTGCATTTGATTCGGAGTCAATTCCAGGATCTGAATTCCTCCTGGGAAGAATTAACGGCTTGAGAGCTGACCTGTACCAAGAAGGGATTGTAACACGGGTAACCTAAGAATCAAATTTACAGTGGACCCAGAATAATAAACACTTAATGAAATACATTTTTCAGCCTTGTTGGCTTTGAAGTTAAAATCACGCAGTTTGCATTCAGATCTCAAGCAGTGGAATGTATAGAACTGCAAATATTGTGCCTGAGGCATGTGTTAATCACTCCATAAAACCTCCCCACCCATCATTTTTTACTTATTGACTAATTTTACGCCCACTAAGGGGTTGTGTAAGACTAATTTTACTGTACTCCGTCTGTTTTTTTAACTAACAAGCAAGTCAGTATGGCTTTCATATCATGTACCGCTGTTCTCTTACACAAAGTATCTTCTGACCTCAAATCAACAGCAGCACGGTTCTTGAACACATGTAGCCCTTAGTTTGGTTAATCACAGAATCGACTGGGTTGGAAAAGACCTCAGAGATCATCCAGTCCAACCCTTGGTCCAACTCCAGTCCATTGACTAGATCAGGGCACTAAGTGCCATGTCCAGTCTCAGCTTAAAACCCTCCAGGGTTGGTGAATCCGGCACCTCCCTGGGCAGCCATTCCAATGCCTGACCACTCTCTCTGCACAGAATTGCTTTCTAATAGCCAGCCTCAATTTCCCCTGGCAGAGTTGAAGCCCATGGCCCCTTGTCCTATTGCTGATGCCTGGGAGAAGAGACCAATCCCCACCTGGCTACAACTGCCCTTCAGGTAGTTCTAGAGAGTGCTGAGCTCACCTCTAAGCCTCCTCCAGACTAAACAAGCCCAGCTCCCTCAGCCTCTCCCCACAGGGCTTGTGCTCAAGTCCCTTCCCCAGTCGTGTTGCTCTTCTCTGGACCCGCTCCAGCACTTCAATCTCTTTCCTGAGCTGAGGGGCCCAGAACTGAACACAATACTCCAGGTGTGGCCTCCCCAATGCAGAGCACAGGGGAAGGATCACTGCCCTTGTCCTGCTGACCACAGGATACCTTTCTTTAAAAGAAGGGTGCTATGCAAATATTAAGATATTTTTAATCCTGGGGGCACTAGGAGCACGTGCTTGCTTTTCATATCAAGGCAAATTCCACGTGTTCTGGCAGTTGTGCAATAACTGGTACTTCCAGAGCTGCTTTTTATATCGGTGTTCTGTGTTTCTTTAAGGGCACAACTGATAACACATTGTCAGCTGGTGTATCATGAGGATTCATGCAGGCTGTGTGAATTTAGATGAATAGTTTTACTAGGAATTCAGCAATGTCTCCCATAGCATGGAAGTCATTTCCTATTAGAGCAGCAGGTAACGTTTTGGTCCCTTTTTTTCTCTTTTTGGCTTAAGATCCGCAGGAGAAGCTGCTTCTAAAATAAATCTCATCCTTGCTCTGCTGCTTTCTCCTATTGCAAACTTTAATTCCTTGATCTTTTAATCGTGCGCTGTAGGAATGTTAATACTTTCATTTCTCCCTGCTTAAAGTGTTCACAGCAAACCTTGTGTATGAGAAACACCTCGTTGAACCCTCGGTTTTGCTTGAGAGCTTGTGTGACCTGAGGTTAGTCCAAGTGACCGTACGTGACACACAAGAAACGCTGACGGGTCTGAGAACTGTCGACTGATAGAAAGAGGACTCTACAAGCCAAACCATGCTGTATAACAATGAAGACCGTCAGTTCTTATATACAGATGGAGGCTTAAAAGCCATTTTTAATGTTGTCCTTTTGTTCTTCAGATCCGCTTTTTAGTTTTTGGAGGGGCAATTTTAGGCTGTGATTTGTGAGAAGAGCTTGAGGCCTCCAAAAAGAATCCCTCCCTAAGAAGGCAATGGGCATCTCTACCCTTACATCGATGATTCTTTCCAACACTAAATCTTCCCCGTCCAACATTCTGCCTCCTTTTTATCTTTCGTAGCCAAGGTTTGAGCTTCAACTTCTTGCAATGGCTTAAGTGTGCTTTGAAAATTTCTTTCAGTTGAGTGTAAATGGGCTTTTTTACTTCTCTTTTACTGAATTGTTTTGCGATTCTTCCCTCCCACACATATTGGACCCACCTTGTTGCTGTAACCCAGACAGGCTTAGAGCGTTTTTTTCTGCTTTCAGGGGCAGATCTATAGTAGAAAAGGGTATGTATAGGACTCAAGGGACTGCAGCATCCCTATATTTTTAGTGCTACACTAAGATTTCCTGGGGATGGTGGGGAAAGGGTGAAATAGAGGAAGACTTTGGCCTCCTGAAAATGTGCTAAAATTGAGTGGTTTTAAGCATGTCCCTTTACGCAACCTCTTTCCTCGCCTAAACCCTTCCTCTTAATCTGCTTTCCACCCACATACACTCTCAGCCAATTTTGCAAAGCCCACGTCTTTATACTTTGGTCTGAACACCCTCTGGTACATCAGGTGAACCTGTGAATGTACATGCAGGAAAAACAACCACCTGAGCTTCAGTTTTCTGGTCAGAATTTGAGTTTGACCCTCACTTCTAACCAAGATGTAATTTTACCATAGTGATAACAGATGTAACACGATAGTTCTATGGTTTTTATTACAAAGTAATTGTCACTGGGGTGATTTTCCAGCAGGAATTTGCTTGTTCTTTGCTGTAAAATAGAGACTCAAATAGATGCTTTTCTATTGAATATGGATTGTGAAACAGGTTATAAAAAGGGAATTGCTGCAAACTCCTTAATGAACAGGAGTCTTAATTTTCAAGGGAATAAAAATCTGGCTTTTGAAAAGAAATGAATGTCAAAAGGCCATTGGCAAATCAGTTAATAAACCTTGTTTCAAAAGGATTTCAAAGCAAAAAGTTTTGTGCTGCTCATTCAGGTTGACAATAAAATTTAGTACGAGTCCATTTAACTAAATGGGGGGGAAAAAACAGGTCATAGATTTGATTTACATTGGTTTGGATAAATCCTCAATAGCTCATGTCATTCCTCTCTCTGAAGTTTTGACTAACAGTGGGTACAAAGCAGCAGAGCCGCAGGTTTTCCCATAAATCAACCCAACAATATTCTATATTGATATCTGGTGATCTTCAGTTGGAGCTTCATGGTGAAGTTTTTGCAGAGCATGTGAACTGAATATGACACTTTTTTCCTACAGAAATAAATGGGATTTTAAAGGATTTCATTAGACAAGCAAAGCGTAAGTTGCTCACAGTCTGAATTACCTCAAAGCCTAAAAATCTGTAAAGATGAGGAGGTAGTGAAGGGGACTTGGGGACAGTGACGTGCAGGTGGAACTTGGCAAGTGCTGCTGCATCTGGTAGGTGATTCCACTTTGAGATTTAAGTCCTTTATTTATTGTCGCACCTCATTTGGGATAAAAGGTGTCAACTCCCACCACTGCAGAGGATATTCAGCAAACAAGGTTTTCCCCCCTTCTAGAGGTCTTAGGAAACTGTTCTTTGTATAAAATAGCATAAAAGTTCATGGAAACAGCCTTGCTAAATAACTGTGCTGTCAGTGTAGCATCTCTCTCAGCTGTCCATAGTTATGTTGAGTCCCTATATGGAGTATGTGTTTTATGAAGTTGTTTCAACCTTGAAATGCTCGGTGTCCATGCGACCTTCTGAAAGTTAAAGAGCTGGATGCAAAGACCACCTTGGGATTGGGGAAACAGAAGGATTTGAGCCTGAATTTCTCTTCTCTATAGGGAACGGTGCCTGCTGGTGCACAGCAAGCTTGGATGGCTCTGGGGAGCGTTCAGGTGAGGACAAGGCTGAGTTTTACACAGACACACAGGCCACTTTGAGCGTCTTAACTTTGAGTTTGTCCTCGTCTGGATCCTGTTTTCCGTTCTCTGGCTCAAGGGATAAACGGAGCCGGATCGTTTTCTATGTGTTCTCATGTCCAGACTGTTTACAAACACAAGTTTCCTCCTTTTATCGCTCGTGCTGCTCATAAACAATGGTCTTTCAATAGTTCAGTCTATTAGAGTTGAGGTCCCTCCAGGATAATTTGCAAATTGCAATAATATCCTCCTGGCTTTAAATGAGCTCTTGATCTGGAGGTGTTTAATATTACGTCCCAATGTTATATCTGGACACTTCTGGAAATTAAAGCATTTCTTTGGAGAACGGAGATCAAGTTCATGTAGATGGAAGGAGAATTAGTATTAAATTAGATGCTCTGAAATGAATATTCAACTTTGACACTCTAGCAGAAAATCTCCACAAATCTAAACCTGACCAAACGTCTTGAATATTCAGATAAATGATTAAATTATTATATCCTGGGGTAGATGAGTCGCAGTGGATACGGTTGCAGCATTCGCTGTGTTTTCTTTGCCCAATTTAGTCTAGAAAACGTTACAAAAATAGGTTTCTGGTGGCTTGACTTTGCTGTTTGTCACCTCTATGGTAGTTCTGTCATATATTTAGAAAACTGCTTATTCAAAGGGTTTGGGTTTTTCCCTAGGGGATATATATATTCCTTATATAAATTGAATGATGCTTTATACTGACTTTAAACGAAGGTAGAAGGAAACTTTCAGGATATTTAGGGAGAAAATAAGATGATATAATGAGTTAAAAAGCTGAGGGTGGCTCTTTTTTGGTCATTTAATTAAGGAGTAGTCATACCAAGCGTTCCCTCCTCTGACATCAGGGTCATAAATCGCATGGGACTCAATTGCTTTGGAGTCAGATGGGCGAGAGGTGATGGAGATAAATGAAGGGGAAGGTTATTTTTCTGCACTATGGATTCCTACCCCGTCGATGCGGCAAATGTGTTTGAAATAAGTTTTAAATTGTTCTAAGCTGTAACCTTCAACTTTCTGTTACGTAGGATTGACAAAGTCAGTCTTGAAAGTTATTTAGGTTTCTTTTGTTGGATGGCTGAGTAATGCTGTGTTGCTCACTACACCTGTAACATATAGATATATATAACTCGTTCTGTTGTTTAAACGACAAGAAAAAAGTTACAAGTAGAGTTATGTAAAGCAAAACTACTTTTCGCAATATGATAACAATACTTGTCTGGTTGTTTGAGCAAGAGTTCTATTGCAACAAGACTGGGGAAGGGACTTGAGCACAAGCCCTATGGGGAGAGGCTGAGGGAGCTGGGCTTGTTTAGTCTGGAGAAGAGGAGGCTTAGAGCTGAGCTCAGCACTCTCTAGAACTACCTGAAGGGCAGTTGTAGCCAGGTGGGTATTGGTCTCTTCTCCCAGGCATCAGCAATAGGACAAGGGGCCATGGGCTTCAACTCTGCCAGGGGAAATTGAGGCTGGCTATTAGAAAGCAATTCTGTGCAGAGACAGTGGTCAGGCATTGGAATGGCTGCCCAGGGAGGTGCTGGACTCACCGGCCCTGGAGGTTTTTAAGCTGAGATTGGCCATGACACTTAGTGCCATGATCTAGTCAATGGGCTGGAGTTGGACCAAGGGTTGGACTGGATGATCTCTGAGGTCTTTTCTAACCCAGTCAATTCTATGATGCTGTGATTTTGTTCCCATTAGGGCCTAATTCTCTTAATTCACCCACTTGGGAATGAAACGTTTGCTGTCTTAGTTGCTGGCGCACTCTGCTTGTTTAACTTCAGATATTACTGGCAAATTTATTCTTCCATGCGTGGCCTCATAGATTGGGAAACAACATGTGCGAGTAAAGACTCTGCAGTAAGAATTCTTTTTCATCTTGTGTGATCACGTTTTATTCCAAGCTATCAGTTCCAGTTATTTGGTGCAAAGCGACTCCATGGATCTCATTATCCTCCGTGATGAAATGCAAGGCGACTAATTTTTAAACAGCTCGTTAAGGGCGGGGGATGCAGTAAGTGTTTTAGTTGGAGTTCTGCCTGGGATTTGGGGGTTAAGTTCTGCTCTAATGACCAAAATTGCCCACATGTGCAACTTTGTAGTGTGACCCTGCGAGCTCAAAATACCAAGATGGAGATTATTATATGGGTAGAGTTCAATGTGAGAGCAGCTCTGCTGTTCAATCTCTGCAGTGCACGTGGAGAGCGTGTCTCATGTAAGTTAATGTTCAAGCCAAAAACATACCAGTTTCTATAAGAAAACATGTAGGAAAATGTGGAGTTTGAGGCAGGGTATGTAAACACCAACACTGTCTTTTTCATCAGCCCCCATAATTTCATTGGTAGAGGAACATCACTTGTGTGGGGGACACCCTCAATTAATTAAAATCCTCCTTTTACTAGCATTTGGAGGTCTAGAAATTGTTAAAACAACTGCTGGACTGCAGCATTTTGCCTGAATCAATGATCTGCACAGAAAACCCTCCCTGCAAACTGCAACTCGCAGTTCATTTGGTGGAGCAAATAGGAAAAGCACTAATAGGATTTATAGAGCCGTGTGAGGAATTACCTCAATAAAGGCGAATGCGTAGAGGAATGCAATTTCTCTTTAGGAGCTTAGTGTGGGTTATTTTCAAAATACCTCCTTTTTTTTTTTAAGTATACAATGAATAATGAGTTATAAGAATCTGTGTGTTATTGCTGCAGAATTCAGCGACGCTTTTAAAATAGCAAATCATTGAAATGCAGCGTTCCTGTTCTTAGCTGGTAGGGCTTCCCACTTGTGACAAAAATGATCCCAGGCGGAGTGTTTATTCTTATCATAAACAAACCTATAGTCCCAAAGACTTTAGAAAGGCCAGAAGGTCGATTTTTGCAGTGTAGTAACAATTAACAATACACCTTTTGTAAGCCTGTTGTGGGAATGGTGGCTTTTTGGGAGGCTTTGAGGATTGAAAAGAAGGAGAGTAAAGCACTTTGTGACCTGAGAACATAGGTGGAATCCATTCAGCTTTTTTCCCCCCTGTGACCAGTTTGGGGGCATTTTTAGCTGGGAAAATAATGGCTTTTAGAATATGAGCTTTACATGATGTACTTATAATGTTTATTAGCTATTTTTTTGTGTTAAGTCAGCTAGGGTAATTATAGAAGGAGCTGACCCTTAAAGGGACGATGCTAATGTTATCCTGGCTGAAATGGAGAGAAGATGAAGGTTCTCGGGTGGTATCTGCATGGGGACACAGGCCAAAACCCACCTTCTTGAGCCACTGTTTTCACAAGTGTGTGCTCAAGCTTAGAAAGTGGGGAAGAAGAGGATGATCTTTATCAACGTGCAAAGATGAGCTCCTTGCATTTTACTCTGCTGCGCATTTATTTCCTAATCCACGCAACTTGAGGCTACTTGCAATTCAAGGCTGCGAATGCCGTGCTGACTGTACCCTGCCTGGCTGCCTGCTCAACCAAAAAATGCTTGTCTTGGCTACCTTGGAGTCTGTTTGCCTTCCTTTTCCCACTTCTGTTCCTGGATACACTGAGCAGATGGCATGCTGGGCTAAGTAGATGCCAGTCAGTTGTTTGGCAGCATGAACTTGATCGTTCCTTGGGGTTTGGTGGGGTAGAACGGGACACATCAGGAGTCATTCTGCTGCGGTGAATGAGAGTTTAGTATCTAGTATTTTGAAAGTCTTAGGCGACTCATAAAATTTGGGATGTCCTAGCCACGTTCTTCATCTTGCCCTTACTTAGTTTTGTTAATTATAGAATCATTTCGGTTGGAAGAGACTCTTAAGATCATTGAGTCCAACCATAACCTGACTCTGGCACTAAACCATGTCCCTAAGAACCTCATCTACACGTCTTTTAAACCCCTCCAGGGATGGTGACTCCACCACTGCCCTGGACAGCCAGTTCCAATGCCCGACAGCCCTTTCCATGAAGAAATTGCTCCTAATATCTAATTATGGTTCCACCATAATTGAGGGCTGGTTAGAGCAGTGCAGAAGGGTGGTCAGAGCTTCCCTTGGACACTAAATCCTTGCACCGCAGTGCAGGACCGGGTCACCCAAACAAGGGCTCCGGCTGCACCCACACAAGTCTGATTTTAATTGAAAATTAATTGAAAATAAAAAGGGGCCTATAAGAAAGATGGGGACAGACTTTTGAGCAGGGCCTGTTGTGACAGGACAAGGGGTGATGGTTTTAAGCTCAAAGAGGGGAGGTTCAGGTTGGACATGAGGAAGAAATTATAGACACTGAGGGTGGTGAGACCCAAGTTGCCCAGAGAGATGGTGGATGAACCATCCCTGGAGACATCCCAGGCCAGGCTGGACGGGGCTCTGAGCAACCTGAGCTGGTGAAGATGTCCCTGCTCATGGCAGGGGTGGCACTGGATGAGCTTGGAATGTCCCTTCCAACCCAAACCATTCAATAATTCTAATTGAGAAGTTGTTCATCAACCAGACTTTGTTAACAGAGTGTGGGAAAGGGTTAGTTGAGTCTCATTGAACATGGATTTCAGAGCTAATGGTTCAGGTTTGACTCTACTTAGAGGCAAAAATACATGTTAATGCCAGGTTTTGGTTAGGATTTGCTTCAGATGTGTAAGTAGAGGGTCATATTCCAAGGTATTAATGTGTTAATTGCTGCAACAAAAGCTCTGCTGTTGATTAACAGACCAGCCTTGTGAGTTGATGCTGAAAGATTTTTCTATTGTATTTATAAGAGTCTCTTTAGTTGGAGAATTCCAAAGCGTCCAAGTGCCTCTGCTGATAAATTTGCCAATATTCGAGAAGCAGTGACGAAAACCCATATCGAGCTTCGGAGAAACTGGGATGCCGCGTATCTTCAGGCGACGCGTGTCACGGCGATCGATGTCGGTTGTGTAATAACGCACGGGGAGCCCAAATGGGGCATCGCGCTTTAATTACAGCCCGTAAAGGCAAGGGAAGGATTAGCGTGGCGAAAGAATTTATCGATTGCCGCGTTCCGTATACGTTCAGACGCTTGGGAGTGATGGGAAATGGATGTTGGAGCTGTGTGTGACCTTTGAGTCCTTCTGTATGTGCAGCTTGTTTAACTGGCCAGCAATAGGGCGTTTGAGACTGGGAATAAATACCCTGACGTTGTGAAGTTAAGCCTTGAGTGGCCATACTGATATACATATATATATATATATATATAGTTTAATACAACCTGCGCTTTTCTGGGACCGCGAAGGAAGCTCTCAGCTTTTTATTTGATATAAACACCATTCTTCTATCTCTAAATCTGCTTTTTGGTGGAGGTTAAAAGACTTTTCCTTTAATTACTGCTGGCTCAGCACGCTGGAAGTTGCATCAGATTTAATCTCCATTCAGTTTCAGCTCGTTAAGCTCCGTGATGGAAATTTATCATTAGTGTCAAAGTGCTGTATTTCTAAATATCGGTTAAGAAGCGAGGGAGGAAGAAACGTTAAAAACAAGTTTCCCGGAGCCAAAAAAGGATGGCACAGATAATATAGATGACTACAGTGATTCAGGCTGAGTAGTTGATAGGAATTCTTGGCAATGGTGCATTTCTTTGCCCTCTCTGGAGCTTAATTACCTGCTGCCACCTGGAGAAAGCTCATTATAAAGATTATAAAAGGTTTTGCTGCTGCTTAGGTAAACCTGGCACTTTTCAGTGGTCTGAATGTCCCTCGGCAAAAATAAACACTATTGTTTGGGTAAGGATATCATTCTGTGCAAGCTATAGGAATTGCTAAGCATTTTTACTATAATAATAATAAATAATTACAACAAAATAATGCAAAATGTCCTCACTCTTTCCCTGAGCAGGACATGTGTCATATGTGTGGCCTTTGATAAATAGTTAATATCAGCATATCTGTCTGTTAGCAATTTTTTGATATATTGGATAAGGAAGTAGATAGTGGGTTATTACAATGGCAGTAAGCTAGAAATTATCTACCTGAATTACTACAGGTTAGTAGGTTGCTACTGTAGGTTAGTAGGAGGGTTAGAGACTTTAACATAAATAATTAAAGCTCTAAAAGCTTTACTTGACAGCGTTTGTGATGACGCTAGGAGGAAAACCCTATTTGCCTGCTGTGGATCTGTGCGGTTGTTCTTTCTCCGATGCCTCAGCCCTCAGCTGTTCGGAGGCTTTTGCTCCCCCTTTCCCCTCCCATACGGACCTTTGGCTCCCTTCTCTTCCCATATGCTTCTCTTTCCTGACACAGCACCATAAAACCGGGTTATGAACCAGAAACCATCGGGGAAGCCGCATAAACCTTTCGACAGCTTTGGCGGAACAGCGGCGGAGCTTAATGAAACGTTCATGCCTCCCACGGTTGCCAAATAGAAGGGGAGGACGGTTGTAGGAGGTTGAGAAGCAATAATCGAGCCAGAAAACGGGGAGGACTGGCTGATGCAATCCTTCAAGGAGCCTGTCACTGCTTCCCTTGATTCCATTTTTCAGAAGGGTTATTTAACCCCGCGTGGTCGCCGCTTGCGAGGGTGATTTCCAAAGCGATTGCTATACCCAAAAGCAGAATAGCTTTGCTTTCCACACCTTAAAAACACCTCCAGGGCTCTGTACGAGAAACACCACGCTAATATTTCTGTCCTGAAGCTGTTGGAGAGCTAGAAGGCTGGTTTATTACCAGTTCAGTTGTGGTGGCTCTAGTCTAGTTGTAGGAGTGGCCTGTGACAGTTGTAATAGCTTCCAAATCCTTGGAATTTGATGTTGCTGCAAAAGTGTGACTTGTTTGCATCCAGCTACTGAGGGAACTTAAAATACAAGTCTTAAGGAAATGCTGGATGTTTTTTCCAGCATCTCTAACCTAATTTCGTCCTTTTGATATTCCTATTAATTGTTTTGTTCAGATATCTTAAATCTAGATCCAGGTTTCCTCTGTCATTTTGTCCTTGTGACTAAAGCAGAAATGTAGCTGCGTTTTAAAGGTGAGAATCTGCTGTAAAAGGCTTGGATGTCACAGTGACGCTGGTGTCCCTGTCCCAGAATCACAGGATGTCAGGGGTTGGAAGGGACCTGGAAAGCTCATCCAGTGCAATCCCCCCATGGAGCAGGAACACCCAGATGAGGTTACGCAGGAAGGTGTCCAGGCGGGTTGGAATGTCTGCACAGAAGGAGACTCCACAACCTCCCTGGGCAGCCTGGGCCAGGCTCTGACACCCTCACCAAGAACAAGTTGCTTCTCAAATTTAAGTGTTCCAATTTACACCCATTACCCCTTGTCCTTACCATTGGTTGTCACCGAGAAGAGCCTGGCTCCATCCTCCTGACACTCACCCTTTATATATCTGTAACCATGAATGAGGTCACCCCTCAGTCTCCTCTTGTCCAGCTCCAGAGCCCCAGCTCCCTCAGCCTTTCCTCACACGGGAGATGCTCCACTCCCTTCAGCATCTTTGTTGCCCTGCGCTGGACTCTCTGCAGCAGTTCCCTGTCCTGCTGGCACTGAGGGGCCACAACTGGACACAATATTCCAGCTGTGGTCTCCCCAGGGCAGAGCAGAGGGGCAGGAGAACCTCTCTGACCTACTGACCACCCCCTTCTAACCCACCCCAGGTACCATTGGCCTTCCTGGCCACAAGGGCCCAGTGCTGGCTCATGCTCATCCTGCTGTTCCCAGGACCTCCAGGTCCCTTTCCCCTACACTGCTCTCCAGTGGGTCATTCCCCAACTTACACTGGAACCTGGGGTTGTTCTGCCCAGATTCAAGACTCTACACTTGCCCTTGTTCTATTTCATTCAATTTTCCCCGCCCAGCTCTCCATCCTGTCCAGGTCTCTGATGGCAGCACAGCCTCTGCCGTGTCAGCCACTCCTCCCAGCTTGGTGTCACCAGCAAACTTGCTGACAGTCACTCTATTCCCTCGTCCAAATCACTGATGAATATATTGAATAGCACAGGCCCAGCACTGCCTCTGAGGCACTGCACTGGATACAGGCCCCAACTGGGCTCTGCCCATTGACCACGACTCTCTGGCTTCTTCCCTTCAGCCAGTTCACACTCCACCTCACCACCCGATGGTCCAGACCGCACTCCCTCAGTTCAGCTGTGAGGATGCTGTGGGAGACTGTGCCAAGTGCTTTACTGAAATCAAGATAGAAGAAGAGATAGAAGCAGACAGACAGATTTCCCACCCTCTCCCCTACAAAATGTCCCTGTGGATTTTTCCCCCTGACTTTTCCTGGTAGCTTTGCAAAAATATTCTGCGTTGTACCCTTGGCTGTCAGTGCCCTGAAGCACCGTGCTTTTTATATCCTTGTGATATCTGTTAATTATTCGTTCTCTTGATTGCCACTCCCCTCAGTGCCAACAACCCCATCCAAAGGGCTGAAATTGTGCTTCATCCCTCCACTCTTGCATCCCTAGCAGCCCTATCCTTGCTTTATATCTTCTGGAGCAATAACAGCCCAGCTGAGCGAAGCCGAGAGAATGAATTCATGGAGTGAACCAGAGAATTGTCCCTGCTGACAAGAGCTGAACAGGAGGGGGAAGGAGAGGATGGACGTCTTGCCTTCCAGAAAAGTACATTCAGATTGCAGGGCGCACGTCCTGCTGCCTGTGAGACGTATAGAACGTGCTGACGGGTTGCGAATGTTGCAGGCTAAGCTCTTATTTGACAAGCGCAAGAAGAATTTCAGGATGTGAATTCTGCCAGCGGGAAGATTTAAGCCACGGTTTTGATGTTGCTTCTATTAATATTTTACGCAGTGTTTATCGCAACAGGTCACTGACCGAATAAAGATGCCTGACAACTCGAAAGGCTGTTGGTTTTATGTAGAAAGCTGGCAGCTATTAAAAACCTCATGGCGCTGATTTTATTCTTCCTTGCAAGCAAAATGATCATACGTACCGGTCAGTATAATCTCCCTCCATTATCATTGTGCAGTTAGTTAAGAGCAGGGCAATGTTGTCTTATCATACAGGCTGGGCAGGTGTAATTTGATAAAGAGCAAGATTTTCACATAAAAATCAAGTCTGAGGTTGGGTTTTCACACCAGCAGCTGTAAGATACTGAGCGTTTAGAGGTACAAACTAGAGACTGCCTCTTAGATAATCTCAGACTGTGATTTCAAGTAGCACTTCAAATTATTTCCTTCTTAAAAGCTTGTACTCGCACACTTGGAAGCTGCTCAAATCATGGTAATGGGCACCAGGAGGAATTAGTGTGAGTTTTCATATCCCTCCCCTGTCAGTCAGAGTTGTTATTTCCACGCAGGAGTGAGAAGGTGAGTGCAATAAACTCAATATCTGAGTGCTGACCATACCGCAATATAGTGCTCAGATCACCAGTCCAGCCTATTCCAGTGCATCAATTCAACATATATTGGCTCAGGTTTGGGGTTTTTTTGGCAGCTCGGAGTCCCCCGTGAGCTCTAAACCATTGGAAGGTCTAAAATCTGAGGGGAGGCAGCAAGAAGCAAAGGGTTTGTGGTTGAAGTTTGATGGCGATACAGTTGTCAAAATAGGCGTGAAGATTGTTTGCAGTTTCCCCAGGGCACCTCGATGTGTGGCAAACTGTGTATTTATTATAAATACAAGGGAGTGGGTATCAAAGTACATTTATTCACTGATTGCAGCTGCGTTCTGTTCCTCATATAGACACTCCAAAGCTAAAATACTTGAGTTTGTAGTGGTTTCTATGATTGTCTTTTAACAAGATGAAGAGCAGATACTGAGGTTCTTAATTCTTCACAGCTTTTTGACAAGCGTTGGTTTTCCTTGCTGCACTCTTAAAAAATACAGTCGAAACAAAGCAGCTTGGATAAGCACTGTGTTTTTAAACAGATCAACGTGAAATATCTTCAGCAACACACAGTATTTGCGGAATATAAAGTATTTGCAGGGCATGAGAGCTTGTTGTGTTGGTTCAGAAACAGGCGTGGTGTTTGCTTTAAGAGTAACAAACACGTCTCTAGGTGATGATTTCTGACACGTGAAAACAGGAGCTTAGCATCCTATTCCCATATCAGATCGTATTGTTAAGCTTATAAAGAACTATTTTTCCCCCAATAGAACTTATCAAAAAGAGGTTTTGAATAGAAAGCGCTGCACGTGATTCAATCTCCCCTGTAAGCCGTGACCTGACGCAGCCCCTGTGCTGACGGTGACACACTGAGCATTTCCTGTGAACCCTGAGCGCTGCTGGTCCCACTATTGTTGGGCTCTTTTTTTTTGGTCTGGGAAAAAAACAAACCCTTATTTACTAGAAGCCAGTGTCCTGTTTGTTTGTAGCAGGCTGGGAAATGCCATATTACCAGGGTCTCAGTGGCGCTCGGCGCTGCTTAATAGAAGCTGTTGTTGTGTTTTGCTCTTTTCTTTTCCTCACTGATTTGTATGAGACTTCTCAGTCTGCCTTGTGACCCGCTCCACATTCAGTTCACGGCACAAATACTAACCTTGTTTATCCAATATGTTGGGTTTTTTTTCCCTCCTCGGTATTTCCTCAGATTAGCTGTCAGCAGAAGCCTAAATAATAATCCTCTAGTTATTATTCCTCCCCCAAAAAGGCCACCAGGTTGCTTTTCCAAGTTGGCGGATTCACGGTTAGAGCTGCTACCTGGCAAGGCAAGCGCGGTGATGGAAAGTTACAGGCAAAATAAGAAAACAGCGTTAAACCGGTAATGGGATGCAGCTGCTTTGGCCTTCGAGTCCACATGCGAGTCTCCGCAGCCTCTGGTAAAGCATTTCCAGCCCGATACTTCTCTTGGCCACACAAAATCCAAGTGACAGCCCGTTCCAGGTGGGTATAGCAGCTCTAAGCGCTTGGAACGGCTTACATTTGGCTGTAAGAGGTGGTGGTGAGGCGGTTGTATGGATGACAATGTAGTCAAAGATCTGTACGTTTGTTGTGCACGGGATGCTGGCCACACATATCGCCACAGCCAATTGATTTAAAATACATTCTGCATCAGTCCTTGCCACTAGATGGAGGTATCGGAAGGAGCATCTTGGTGTCAGAATATTCCCCTCCTCTCTCCGTTTCTGCTCATCATCATCTTATCCTGCCTTGGATGTCTTCTTAGCTGTCTTCCCATTTTAATATATCCTATAAAGTGGTGAAGTTCTATAGGTATAACAGCATATATAGGCAGAGAAAGGAACCATTAGGATATGTAATTACAGAATCCCAGAATGTCAGGGGTTGGAAGGGACCTGGAAAGCTCATCCAGTGCAATCCCCCCATGGAGCAGGAACACCCAGATGAGGTTACACAGGAAGGTGTCCAGGCGGGTTGGAATGTCTGCACAGGAGACTCCACAACCTCCCTGGGCAGCCTGGGCCAGGCTCTGCCACCCTCACCAGGAACCAGTTGCTTCTCAGATTTAAGTGGAACCTTTTGTGTTCCAGTTTGAACCCATTACTCCTTCTCCTATCACTGGTTGTCACTGAGAAGAGCCTGGCTCCATCCTCCTGACACTCACCCTTTATATATCTGTAACCATGAATGAGGTCACCCCTCAGTGTCCTCTTGTCCAGCTCCAGAGCCCCAGCTCCCTCAGCCTTTCCTCACACGGGAGATGCTCCACTCCCTTCAGCATCTTTGTTGCCCTGCGCTGGACTCTCTCCAGCAGTTCCCTGTCCTGACCTTCTTACCTTCTTTAACTTCAAAGTGCCCCTTGCAGACATTAATTTCTATAAAATTTCATTCTTGGCGCTTATTCCTGGGAGGCAGCAAAGCTCTGGAAGACTTGGGAGGTTTTGCGTTGTTCATACATACATATATATATATATATATATATACTCATACAATCTCTTTAAGTACTTCAGTTTTCAGTTCCCTTATTTATTTTCCTTCTGCCGCCAAATCATGCACGCCAACCTAAATATATATATCGTGTATGCAGACATTCAAGAGACTAAAACCAAAATAGCCTCTTTTAAGGAAAAAAAAGTGTTTTGGGGTTTAAATTCTCCTCTTTTGTCTGGAACTTTTTTGTTGATGTGTAAATATAAAATATCCTTCAAGTTGTGCTGGGGGAGGTTCAGATTGGATATTAGGAAAACATTCTTTATGGAAAGGGATGTCGGGCATTGGAACAGACTGCCCAGGGCAGTGGAGTCACCATACCTGGGGGGGTTTAAAAGATGTATAGACAAGGTTCTTAGGGACATGGTTTAGTGCTTGAGTCAGGTTAAGGTTGGACTCGATGATCCTGAGGGTCTCTTCCAACCAAAATGATTCTATAAAATGTCTAGCACTGCAGCAAACCTACTATTGAAATGCTGAAGGTGCTGCTGTATGAAGCATGAATTTGAAGAACATCATCTAGAAGGAATGGTTTGATGTCTTGGGACAGCGGAGGTGGTGCTCATTGCCTCGGGAAGCTCTTTCCTGCAAGACCCGTGGTAGGACAGGGCTGTGAGCTTTACAAAGTCTGACTTTCCAGCAACAGTCCTGATGGAATCATTTGGGTTGGAAAAGACCCTCAAGATCAAGTCCAACCATTTAACCAAACACTGGCGTTAAATCATGTCCCAGAAAACCTCATCTATGTGTCTTTTAAACCCCTTCAGGGATAGTAAAGGTCTCCCCTCAACCTCCTGTTCCCCAGGCTGAACCTCCTATTAATTTTTCCAGCCCCAGCTTCCCACCAGGAATCTTCTCTAATACCTCTCTTGAGCAACCAACTAAATTCTAATGTGACGATATCACCGGTTACGTACTTACGATAAAGTCATACGCTTCACTTAATAAATTATAACTGTTTTGAACTCTGCGTAACTGTATATAAAACACATGTGATGATGTTATGAACTGCTGGCTTACGCTTGGAATTCAATTTATAAAAGCCCTGCCACTTTGGTTATAGAAGTTGTCCTATGGCATTACTGCTCCAGCAAGAGGAAAAGCAGGTTGTGTTTGCGTTGATTATACATTTATTATATATTGATTACATTTATTATACATACCATTATACAATCTGTGGGAATTGCTTCATTTGAAACGTATCCTTTCCTGTTTACGTGGAGGAGAACTGAAAGCTTTTTGGAAATTCTTCCATTTTTCTTAACATGAAACTATTTATTCTCATCTAGATTTTTTTCATGTCTTTTGCACAGGAAGATGTTTTTAATGTAAATATTTGGATTTAAGCTTCAATTTATGATACTTAGATGTTAGGAAGATCACCCTTTTCGATCAGGGAAATTAAAGCCAGTCTCTGTCCCCTGACTCCTACAGGGAAGGATAAGCCTCCCAAATTGTAGATTGGGGAAAAACCCTTTCTTCCTTTCTTTTACAAACACAAATGAGGGACTTACTCTGATTTGGAGTTATTACAAAGTTGACCTTTAAAGCACTGAAGTCAAGTAATGCTGGCTGTAAAAATCACTGTGTTTTTTAATAGTCATAGGACATTTCTATGAGAGTTGGTTAACTGTGGCTACAAAGCACATTCAGTTGTCTCAGTGTATGTTGGAATATTAAAATAAGGTCGCTTAATTGTATCCGTTTTATTTACATCTATCTATTTAAGGCTGTTTATTCATATAAAATAGGATGATGCTTGTAATGCTACTACCGGAGCTCTCACCAGCCTTCAGCCCTTGTGTTTATGTAGAACAACTGGATGATTTACTACAAAACCTTCCCACCATCTCTCAAGTGTTCACTGATGGATGAGCTCAATGGAGATGTCCCAGCTCATCATTCACAAGTCACAACATCATTTAGAAGAGAAACTTGTGTTCCTTGGCAGTGATATGACAACAAATGATTTTGGATATCGGTGACAGTAGAGATGTGCTGCCCTTATTTCACTGATAATTCACGGTTAAGCAAAAAAATCAGCTATTTAATCTGCTGCAGGTCCGTGTGCAGAATGACCCATATCTGCATGTCCACAGGCAGGAACTGATGCAAAAATTGTTTGGGTAACAGCAATTTGTTCTTTTATTTTTAACTTAAGAACCATATTTAAATCAAAAGCCTCATGTTTAATGAGAATGGGCTGTCTTTAGTGACGAGACCCTATATTTCATACAAGCCAGAGATTTCCAGTCAAATTGCTATTTAAAATAGTCTCTGAGAAAAAGTAAAGGTGTTTTGCTATAAAACCTCACGGTGAGAGGTGAGTAACTACTATAATGATAAATCACAGAATCGACTGGGTTGGAAAAGAGCTCAGAGATCATCCAGTCCAACCCTTGGTCCAACCCCAGTCCATTGACTAGATCATGGCACTAAGTGCCATGGCCAATCTCAGTTGAAAAACCTCCAGGGCCGGTGAGTCCAGCACCTCCCTGGGCAGCCATTCCAATGCCTGACCACTCTCTCTGCACAGAATTGCTTTCTAATAGCCAGCCTCAATTTCCCCTGGCAGAGTTGAAGGCCATGGCCCCTTATAGAAACTGAGGAGGATGGCTGATGGATGGAAAGGTTTGGAAAGCAGAGGGTGGTGGAGCTCCTTTCAGGAGGGAAGATTAAAAGAGATGTGGTGGGTGCCCAGAAACATGTGTGGCAGGAGAAGGTGCCGGGTTGGAGCAGGTTGTCTGATCTATTAGGCAAAGCACTACAAGAGCTGTTTGCTCGGGACAGAAATAAGAGATGTTCCCACTGGAAATAAGGATCAAGGGTTAAATAACTAGAGGAACATTCTGCTGAGGAAGCTGTCTTCATAGAATCATATAGGATTATAGAATGGTTTGGGTTGGAAGGGACCTTTGAAACTCATCTAGTTCCCCCCTGCCATGAGCAGGGACATCTTCACCAGCTCAGGTTGCTCAGAGCCCCATCCAGCCTGGCCTGGGATGTCTCCAGGAATGGTTCATCCACCACCTCTCTGGCCAACCTGGGCCAGTGTTTCACCACCCTTGGTATCTAAAATTCCTTCATGTCCAGCCTCAATCTCCCTCCTTTAGTTTAAAACCATCACCCCTTGTCCTGTCACAACAGACCCTGCTAAAAAGTCTGTCCCCATCTTTTTTACAGGCCCCTTTTAAGTACAGAAAGGCCACAGTAAGGTCTCCCCAGACACCTCACAGCAACCTCCGCTGCGTAACTGCCGCTCAGCGGGATGGCTCTGGAGGCAAAACGGGATGAGTATTTACACATTGCCATTTCTTCCGTATCCTGCAGAAAAATCACTCACCCCCAATGAATCATAACCTGCCCACCGTTAGGTTTAGCTTGCCTTGAACTAAATGTTTCCTCTTTCCCATCGCTAAGTTATTTTGAAGCAGATTCCCTGTCTATATGCCAGCTCAGGCGCTGATCCGTGGTTGCATCCTGGAGCAGGTGAGGTGCTGGTTAAACACACCAGGATACTTTCCCCATTCCCCATGGGCACATTTGGTCCAAAAGTGCAGGTTGAAAGAGGTAAATTTCTTCTAATAACTCTTTACTCATTTAGGCGGCTGTCGCCATCAGCTTGTTCCTTAGCCAGAGTCCAATCAAATAGACCTTAAATGGCCTCAGACCTGGTTTTTTGAATCCTGATGATGAAACTGGTTATTAATTTAAAAAAATAGCATATTTTCCTATATCGTGAAGTCCGCGTCGCCGCAAGGAAAATCTGATTTATCTGGTGGGAGAAGCCGGCGTTGTTTGTCAAGATTTATTTGATGGTACTTTAAACACCAGATTAGATTTCCAAATTCGCAGCGTGGACTATTTTGGGCAGGGATTGGTATAATCCTGCTCGGTACCGGATGCCTGAAAAAGGCAGCATGAGGTACAGGTTGATCTCGCCAGCGAAGGTCAAACACGACTCAAATTCACAATATGTGGTTTTGCATAATAAATGGTTTTCCTTCCAGGGTAAAGAAACTGAGTTTTTCAGTCTTGACACTGCGAGAAATTTGGGTTGTTTTGAATGTTTTGCTAAGAAATCTGATACCTGATAAAGGGAGATGGATCTTGAAGGAGCTCTGGGTCATTCTGCCATCTGCAGGTCATTGCTTTTCACAGATCCTATGAATAGTCACCTCAGCTCTGAAAAACAAAAGGCAGAGATAAGCATAATGAATAATTGCTTTTTCTTTTCTTGTCCATTGTTCAAGTTTATAAATGAACATTGTTGTGCTTAGAAATGGGGCATTTCATACAACAGCCACATTCTTTCCATCGGTGTCAGTCTGTTAAACCTCTTTAAGGTGCTGGTCCTAGATGAACAGCGTCGCTATTACGTTCATCTCACATTTAACGTTAAAAGTTTTGCTAAGAAGGGGATTTGTGTCCGTGACAACCAAGTAACTTTCCGAGCATCCCAAAACTCTTGGATTTTATGGTCCACAAATGACCAGAGGATGCAGCAAAGCTATGGGGCTTCTACACTGGAGAGCTGAGGGATGCTTATACATAAAGGCTGGCAAAAAATAATCAGCACACATGGCACAAGTGTGATTTTTTGAACAGCAGTAACTCATCTAGACTGGTGATTCCATTGTTAGGGGGGTGTGTGTGTGTATATATATATATATGTTATTTTTTTCACTTTTATTTCAGTACCTTAACTATACCCTTTATTACCTTTAGGTATTTGAAAGTTTTATGATCTATACCGTCCTTAGGGTTTTTTAACCATTGATAAATCTTAACTGAGTTGTTGGAGAGGGAATTTACTTCTGCTAAATTTCAATTTAAAGCTACGACATGAGTGCAACGTATGGAGCGAAATGTTTTGTGTGTACCAAGCAACTTTTCAATGATATCTATTTTTCTTTCAGGTCTTCCCGAGCAATACTACAGCCTCACCTGGTTCCTCAGCCCCATCCTGGGCTTGATCTTCACTCCACTCATCGGTTCGGCCAGTGACCGCTGCACGCTGAGCTGGGGCCGCCGGCGGCCGTTCATTCTCGCTCTCTGCATCGGTGTCCTCTTCGGGGTTGCGCTTTTCCTCAACGGCTCCGCTATAGGTAAATAAGGAGGAAATCAGCCACGTGTATATCGTGACGACATACCTGCTTTAGGGTTTTTATGTAGGAAGCAAAGATAATGATAAATCACAGAATCGACTGGGTTGGAAAAGAGCTCAGAGATCATCCAGTCCAACCCTTGGTCCAACTCCAGCCCATTGACTAGATCATGGCACTAAGTGCCATGGCCAATCTCAGTTGAAAACCCTCCAGGGCCGGTGAGTCCAGCACCTCCCTGGGCAGCCATTCCAATGCCTGTCCACTCTCTCTGCACAGAATTGCTTTCTAATAGCCAGCCTCAATTTCCCCTGGCAGAGTTGAAGCCCATGGCCCCTTGTCCTATTGCTGACTGCCTGGGAGAAGAGCCCAATCCCCACCTGCCTACAACTGCCCTTCAGGTAGTTCTAGAGAGTGCTGAGCTCACCTCTAAGCCTCCTCTTCTCCAGACTAAACAAGCCCAGCTCCCTCAGCCTCTCCCCATAGGGCTTGTGTTCAAATAAGACAATAAAAAGGAAATCGCCCATGTATATCTCCTGCTAACACACCTGCTTTAAGATTTTTACATAGGAAGCAAAAACAATCATAAATAAGATAATAAATAATAAGGGAATCAGCCGTGTGTATATACTGCTGACATATCTGCTCTAAGATTTTTATGTAGGAAGCAAAGATAGTGATAAATAAGATAACAAATAACAAGGAAATCACTCATGTGTATTTCCTGCTGAATATCTGCTTTAAGATTTTTTTTGTAGGAAGCAAAGATAGTGATAAATAAGGGGATAAATAAGAAAATAAATAATAAGGAAGTCACCCATGTGTATATCCTTCTGACTTACTTGCTTTAAGATTTTTATGTAGGAAGCAAAGATAATGATAAATAAGATGATAAATAATAAGGAAATCATCTGTATCTCCTGCTAACTTACCTGCTCTAAGATTTTTATGTAGGAAGCAACAGTAATGATAAATAAGATGATAAATAATGAGGAAATCAGCCGTATGTATATATTGCTGACATATCTGCTTTAAGAATTTTATGTAGGAAGCAAAGATAGTGATGAATGAGATAATAAATAATAAGGAAATCACCCATGTGTGTATCCTTCTGACTTACCTGCTTTAAGATTTTTATGTAGGAAGCAGAGATAATGATAAATAAGATATTAAGTCATGAGGAAATCACCTGTGTGTATCTCCTGCTAACTTCCCTGCTCTAAGATTTTTACGTAGGAAGCAAAGATAACGACAAAATAGTAAAAAGGAAATCACCCATGCGTATGTCCTGCTAACATACCTGCTTTAAGAATTTTAGGTAAGAAGTAAAGATACACAACTGGTTTAACTTATGTTAAAATCTCATTTGAACTATTTGAACTATCCATTATTCTTATTCAAAAGTTGCACTGCTAATTATTGTACAACCAGAGCTCTAACGATGAACACAGCGTTATCGATACAGTGGCTGCCAGAATAACGTTTGCAGTCACCGAGACGAATCGGGGCGATCTCTGACATGGGAAAATCGTAGCAACCTGTTCACAGGGAAACGTTTCCTGTTGTGATCCGTTCTCCCTTTAATGCGTATCTGGCAACACATCCTGTTTCCAGCATTATTTCAAAAATTATCTTTTCACTTTTTCTCGTGCTTTTCTTAGCCCCGGTATTGAAAAAGCCCAGAACACAGTTAATATTTGTTTATCCAAAATTATGTGGGAAAATAAGTTTTCCCGAGCCCCCATCAAGCTGGTAAAAATAGTTTCCCTTGAACATAGTTTACTACTGAACTTAATCTACGATCTCCAATCTCTTTGTGAATTTAGTGTGAGAGGTGACAGCAAGAACATGTGGGGAAGTGTTCACATGGCTGTTGTACCGATGGAAACGAAAGGAACTTTGCACCTATAAATATCCTCTTGCCCCTCTTATTTTCTTAGTGGGGGGGTCAGACGCAGCTCTATTGTGAAACAGCTTTACTATTGAGGGAAACGCGTGGAACGTCACCTTAACTCAGCATTTTCAATTTTTAAAGCCAGATTGGGCTGCCATATGATGCTTTTTAATCTTCTACAAACCACAGACTGTTCAGATGAATGATATTTAGCTTATGTTTTTTTCTTAATTCACCCAAGCAATAAGTGTTGATTATTCGAATCGCTGACATACGGTATCAATTGTACTTTGTATTTCCAAGACTCGCTCCTCCTCATCCAGATGTGTGCAAGATGTTAATTGCAGCCCTCGCACCGGATTTTCATTGATAGGAAACTCTTATTGGTTTAGGTCAGTGGGGATTGATGCTGCCAAGCAAAGCTCACACGCACTTTATAGGTTTATTTGTAATAAATCAGCAGAAAACACTGATTTTTTTCTAATTTTTTGATACACAGTATA
Source organism: Nesoenas mayeri (assembly GCF_963082525.1). NCBI lineage: Eukaryota > Metazoa > Chordata > Aves > Columbiformes > Columbidae > Nesoenas > Nesoenas mayeri. The sequence continues at coordinate 5,548,658 of NC_137543.1, forward strand.
ATGTAGTTTTCTAGAAAACCTGCGCTTTCCAGGTACTCCACTGCTACTTTCCAGCTACTCCAGGCCAATGAAACTTCTTTGAAACACAGAGGTTATTGCACCACAGCGCAAAGTGAGCCCTGTGCTTGCTGCAGCCATTCCTGGCATGTTCTGGTGGTAGATTTTGAACAAATACCCTCTTCTGAAAGCTATAACCACCACTATCCCTCATTCCGTGGTCTCCTCTAAACCCATTCTGGACTACAAGGCAGAGATTTGCCACCAACATTCAATTTTCATCAGCGTAAGGCAGCACTTGATCTACTATTTAGAGCAGATGCGCAATATGATGCAGTAATTTAGTCTCTTTTTAATGGAACTTTTGGAAATGGTGACTTGTGTCACTTTGTAGAGAGGAAAGACGTTGCTTACCAGGCTCTTGCAAAAGGGGGTGTCCGGCAGTTTGCAGGAAAAGGCCTCATTTGTAACCCGATTTTCTTCTAGATGGACCCTGTACACTTTCATTGTCTATCTTCCCATTTTATGTTCACATTTCGTCTCCAGTTCCTTGCAATCCTCACTTCAATTAGCAGGAGATGCTGCAAAAACACAAGGTGCTCGTTATATCTCACCCTTTTTCATAACCTTGCACTCGGAGTCATCGGGAGGGGAACAAGAAGCACAAGAATATGCTATAAAGGAGATTTATAATCCTCATAGTGATACAACCACATCCCGGGAGAACAGCTGCGTATCCATCTTATTCAACTCCTTTTCTCTTCAGGTTTCCAAGAAATCTAAAGCTCTGGCACCATTTTGTTCTCCTATAGGATTCAGCCGAGCGTGGAACACGTAGAAACTTCTTTAGCATTCAGAGGACTTGGTAGAAATGAGGATAGAATATGCAGGAATCGTAGCACTTGAGATTTAGGTGACTTTTTGGTGGCTTAGCCAGTTCATCTCTTTCCACGGGCATTTTCATCAGTTACGCTAATGGTTTGATCAGAGTCCTGCACGCGTAATGTTTAAATCTCTCCAATTGAAGTAATTCACGCTTATGTCGTGTCTTATTGCTTGAAGAATTCTCCAGCTGTTCTATAGACATTAATGCTGCCTTTTTCCTCTGTAGACAAAAAGCATTTCAGCCCTTGCTAGCAACAGAAGCTGACTGATGTTTCTTGCAATGCCAAATACCTTTGTGTTGCTGCATCTTCAAAAGTTTTGCTTCTAAAATTTATCTAGAAAACACAAATGTTTAAGAAAAGCAAAGAGGGAGGTGAGGGGGTTATATTATGCTTTATACTGTTGTGCAGCAACCGTTACATGTTAATCTCTGTGTCAGAAATGTATTTACCTGTAACAGATAGATGAGGTATCGTAGGATAGTTTGGGTTGGAAGGGACCTTTAAAGGTTTGGGTTTGGGTGTTCTCATCTTTTAGAAAAACAGTCTTCAGCATTTCAGAGAATCCCAGAATGTCAGGGGTTGAAGGGACCTGGAAAGCTCATCCAGTGCAATCCCCCCATGGAGCAGGAACACCCAGATGAGGTTACACAGGAAGGTGTCCAGGCGGGTTGGAATGTCTGCACAGAAGGAGACTCCACAACCCCCCTGGGCAGCCTGGGCCAGGCTCTGCCACCCTCACCAGGAACAAGTTTCTTCTCACATTTAAGTGGAACCTCCTGTGTTCCAGTTTGAACCCATTGCCCCTTGTCCTATCATCGGTTGTCCCCGAGAAGAGCCTGGCTCCATCCTCCTGACACTCACCCTTTATATATCTGTAACCATGAATGAGGTCACCCCTCAGTGTCCTCTTGTCCAGCTCCAGAGCCCCAGCTCCCTCAGCCTTTCCTCACACGGGAGATGCTCCACTCCCTTCAGCATCTTTGTTGCCCTGCGCTGGACTCTCTCCAGCAGTTCCCTGTCCTGCTGGAACTGAGGGACCACAACTGGACACAATATTCCAGGTGTGGTCTCCCCAGGGCAGAGCAGAGGGGCAGGAGAACCTCTCTGACCTACTGACCACCCCCTTCTCATCCACCCCAGGTACCATTGGCTTCCTGGCCACAAGGGCCCAGTGCTGGCTCATGGTCACCCTGCTGTCCCCAGGACCCCCAGGTCCCTTTCCCCTACACTGCTCTCTAATAGGTCATTCCCCAACTTACATTGGAACCTGGGGTTGTTCCTGCCCAGATTCAAGACTCTACGCTTGCCCTTGTTCTATTTCATTCAATGTTTCCCCGCCCAGCTCTCCATCCTGTCCAGGTCTCTGATGGCAGCACAGCCTCTGCCGTGTCAGCCACTCCTCCCAGCTTGGTGTCACCAGCAAACTTGCTGACAGTCACTCTGTTCCCTCGTCCAAGTCATTGATGAATATATTGAATAAAACAGGCCCCATTTGAAGGAAAATGCATGTGAGGAGCATGAAATAACACCCAAGGCTCTCAAAGGTTTAAGGGATACTTGAAAAAGAACATTTTGAAAAATAAACGTCAGCCTTAGAAATATAAAAATCATCATCTTTGTCCCACGTGAAGCTGTGTCAAAGAGTCAAAATTGTCATTTTAGTCTGTAAAGAAATGTTTCCAGTGAGCGTGTTGACTGCCTTTTCTCTTCTGCTCGTAGCGCTTTTCCCTTTTTGAATGACGTGCTCAGATTCCTCGTCCCTTTTCCCCCAGGTCTGGCTATCGGCGACGTCCCGGACAAGCAGCCCATCGGTATCGTCCTCACGGTGCTCGGTGTCGTGGTGTTGGACTTTTGCGCTGATGCAACAGAAGGGCCGATCCGGGCCTACCTGTTGGACGTGGTGGACAGCGAAGAACAAGACATGGCCCTTAACATCCACGCGTTTTCAGCTGGTATGGAATTAGTCCAGATGATTTTAGCGACTGTTAAGTCTTCCTGATGAGCCAAGTTGTGATCAAATTGATTCTTCCTGGCCTCACTTCTCATTTTTTCTCTTCCACAGGTCTTGGAGGAGCAATCGGTTATATGTTAGGAGGGCTGGACTGGACACAGACCTTCTTGGGTAGTATTTTTAAATCTCAAGAGCAAGTCCTTTTCTTCTTTGCAGCCATTATTTTCTCTGTCTCCGTTGCTCTCCACCTTTTTAGCATTGAAGAAGAGCAGTATAACCCTCAGCAGGACAGGATTGATGATGAAGGAGACACGCTTTCCAGTGTCAAATTCAGCAGTAGCCTCCCCCCTTTAAATCGACTGAATGTAATTAATGAGGAGGAGCCCTACGGGGCCTCGATGTTCCACGATGAGGTTCAGTCAGAGCACGATCTCAATATGGAGTTCCTCGACGTGAACATTGTAAGAAGTAAGAGCGACTCGGTTCTGCACATGCCCGACGCTACGTTGGAAATCGAATCGGAGCTGCTTTTTCTCCACGACATCGAACCCTCCATTTTTCAGGACGCTTCGTATCCGAACACTCCCCACAACACAAGCCAGGAGACCATGAAGTCCAAACTCAACCACTTGTCTGTTTTCCTCAGGGACAACGAGAAGGAGGAGGAAATGTTGCTTGATAATCGCCTCAATGAGGACAAAGGCCCAAACGAGAACGGCTCCCTACCAAAAGAGTTCCTCAACGGGCACGCTAGGATAGGCATGAAGCAATCTAGCACTTCGAACTCCATGCGAAGACGGCGGCACATGTTCTACCGTCAACCGTCTTACACCTTCTCCTACTACGGCAAAATAGGCTCGCACCGCTACCGCTTTCGTCGGGCCAACGCCATCGTCTTGATCAAGTCCTCGCGCAGCATGAACGACATCTATGACATGCAGAAGCGGCAGCGGCAGAGGTACAGGCACAGGAACCAGAGCGGCACCACGAATTCCAGCGGCGACACCGAGAGCGAAGAGGGGGAAACCGAGACCACGGTCAGGCTCCTGTGGTTGTCGATGCTGAAGATGCCGAAGGAGCTGCTGAGACTCTGCGTCTGTCACCTCCTGACGTGGTTTTCCATCATTGCTGAAGCCGTGTTCTATACGGATTTCATGGGACAGGTCATCTTCCAGGGCGATCCAAAAGTAAGGGAACCATCACCGTTGGCAGACATGCTTGTAATGACTCGTTTCTGAGGTTCGCTCGTTACAAGAAAACAGCTTTGTGTGTGTTCTTTTGTTGCAGGCCCCTTTTAACTCCACCGAATTACAGGCCTATAACGCTGGAGTTCAGATGGGATGCTGGGGACTGGTGATTTATGCTGCTACTGCTGCTGTTTGCTCAGGTAAGAGTCTCGGCACAATCGGAACGCACTTCGGACGTGTATTTGCGAGGTAAAAATAGGGTTTATTCAGTTAGCGTCCACCTCCTTGTTTGGGGTGAAGGGTGTTTTGGAAAAGCGTTTCATGTGGCCGTAAGGGGGGGATTTAAGAATCAATATTAAAAAATTCCTCCAAATGTAGAGGTGGGAATTGGGAGCAGATTGGTAAGTGGCGTAAAGCACAAAATGCTGTCAAAGGATATTGACGGGCACTTAGCCGCTCATTAGGAAATTAAAATTACGCTTGTTAGAGGATTCAAGTGTATATAAGAGGGTTTTTGCAAAGGATGTTTTTAAAATCAAAAATATATATGTCCAAAAGTCTTTTGTGTCCTCTGCTAACAGATAAACCAGACAATTTTGGCTTGGAATACACTCTGAAATTGTCACGACCACGTCAAAAGCTTCACCAGCTAAACTGATATCGATGTTTTATTCTCGATCTCCGCAGCCTTGTTGCAGAAATACTTGGACAACTACGACCTTAGTATAAAAGTGATCTACATCCTGGGCACGCTGGGTTTTTCTCTGGGCACTGCGGTCATGGCCATGTTCCCCAACGTGTACGTCACCATGATCATGATCAGCACGATGGGAATCGTCTCCATGAGTATCTCCTACTGCCCCTACGCGCTTTTGGGCCAATACCACGATATTAAGCAGGTAGGTGGAATATTTGAATCGAGGCCTAGTATTCCCATTTCTCTGAAGATCACAGTGGCAAAATGGGTTTATTAAATCCCGTGATTTGAGATACCTGCTTTGTTGGGCTGTGCGCCAAAGCACAGATTTGTCCTTGATCGTAAATAGCAAGAGCTGCCACTTCAATCAGATGGTATTAGCATCAATTGGCTCAGCGGGGTCACGATTGCTTTGCCCTGTGCTGAGGTATAAAAGGATTTGGCTGCATATGGTAGATGGAGAGAGATGAAATAATTATTGGAGTATTTATTATACACCTGGTTGTTGCTACTGTGGAGTCACCATCCCTGGAGGGGTTGAAAAGGCGTTTAGATGAGGTTCTTAGGGACATGGGTTAGGTTATTGTTGGACTTGATGATCCTGAAGGTCTTTTCCAACTGACATGATTCTATGTTTGTGTCATGTTATATTAGCATTACTCAGGTTCTTGGATACTGAGCTGAGTCTAGAAATACAGGTAGAAGTTTGGGGAGATATAAAGCAAACTGGTTCTGGAAACAAGGACCAATTTACTTTCCACTATTTAGCACCGTAGAATTCAGATACAAATCGCAAGATGATCATTTCTCTCAACACATTTCTGCACTGGGATTGGGAAGAGGATTCCCTTTTTATAATCACAAAAATCATGTAAATTTTTTTTCTTTACAAAACTTAATCTTGGAGCTAATTAAATATCTGCCTTTTAGTGTAAGATGAGGAGGATCACAGAATCACAGAATCGACTGGGCTGGAAAAGACCTCAGAGATCATCGAGTCCAACCCTTGGTCCAACTCTAGTCCGTTTATTAGATCATGGCACTAAGTGCCATGGCCAATCTGAGTTTAAAAACCTCAGTTCAGTTCAGGATGTTAATAAGTAAATGAGGAGGATGTTGATAAGTAGATGAGGAGGCTGTTGATAAGAGGAGGTTGTTGATAAATAGAAGAGGCTTTGGCCATGTATAGTCTCTAATGCACAAGGATGGCGTTAAGTTGACCACGTAGAAGGAATATTAGTGTTTAATTGTTTTCCCTCTTAACGTGTTCCTCATCTTTTCTACCCAGTACATTCACCACAGCCCCGGCAACTCCAAGCGCGGATTCGGCATCGACTGCGCCATCCTGTCCTGCCAGGTTTACATCTCGCAGATCCTGGTGGCCTCGGCGCTGGGCGGCGTGGTGGACGTAGTCGGCACCGTCCGAGTCATCCCCGTGGTGGCTTCGGTGGGATCCTTCCTGGGTTTTTTGACGGCCACCTTCTTGGTGATTTACCCCGAAGTCAACGAAGAGCCGAAGGAAGAACAGAAAGGTTTAGGTCCTCCCGAGCCGGCCGAGAAGCCGACGGTGCTGAAGCTCACGCGGAAAGGAGCTGCCGCCTCGGGGCCCGAGAGCGAATCCGCCGTGTGAGGCCATCGATTCTTCTTCACCCACATTCCAGCGAGTGCAGGTGCACCATCGAGAGCTTCTTTTTTCTTTTGAATTATTATATTATTATTATTTTTTTCCAGGAAAACAAATTAGGATCTTCACTACTTTGTAGCTAAAATGACAGAAGAAAAGGCAGTTTCGTGCAAAAATGTAAATGAAATTCTCTAGTCCTTCAAATAGGTTTGAACAGGTAGTCTGATGCTAATCGCTTTCTCTACAACTTAGACATGTCATTTCTGAACACTTTTTTTATTAAGAATACATTTAGGTTTCGAGTAAGTTTTATTAATCTGCATGAGACTCGCAGTGTATACAATTAGCAGTTAGAAAAATGAAGTTTGGGGCTGTTTTTAACCTAACTGAAAATGGAAGCTATCTTATAGTCTCTTGCTATTATTTTTGTCTAAACATTTCAGATGTCACTAGTGTAACAGCCGAATCAAACGCCAAGACACGGAACCGTTTTGTTTCTCGTAAGCGCGATATTACCGGTCTGACAGCTCTTTACCATTCGTTTTAGACCTCACGTTTTCGTTAGCGAAATTGCTACAGGATATAGTTTGATTTGTAATTAATTTTCTTGGTGTTATAAACATCATCTCTGGATGAAGCTGCCGTGGGGTCGGCTCGGTGGGAGGGGGCGTGAGGATTCTCTTTGGTAGGGAAAGGAATTAGTTCATTAATTGCACTTTTCAGCATCCTTTCACCTCCCGGCTGGGAACGCGGCAGCCGAGGGAAAGACGCGGCGTCCGTACAAGGTAAAACCTCCATCATTTTATGGTATGATCTGGGTGCGTAAAAATCTGCGTCTGAAACAGTTTTTTAGGCCTGAAATTCCAATCCACTGGGCGTACGTTGCAATTCCAGTCCCTGCGTTGGAGGAATTTGGGGCTGGAGCTGCTGTACCGATGTCATCGGCGCAACCTCCGTATCCCCCTCCCCTTGATTCAGGACGTAGCCGCAGCGCAAAGACATTTATTTAATGTGAAGAGTCGTATGAACCCGATTTCAAACAGCGTTTGGATCTACGGGCGGCCAAAGCTCAGAGATCCTTTTCAAGCTACTTTAGAAGCCAAACTTCCATTTGTCGTCTCGTAAAGAAGCGTTTGCGACGCTATTCGCTCCTTTCACACGGACCTCGGGGCCGCGCCATGTGCAAAACCAGACACATCACAGCTCGTCGGGAGAGTTTTGCTGCCTCAAAACTTGGCCCAGGACTTAGCTTGGTTGTTATTTTCCTCTTCAAGTGTCTGAGAAAGTCTTTTATTTTCCTTTAAGGTGACTATTTTTTTAGTTTAGAACACATACTGTGAACTGTGTTCAGACAGGGGAATGATACTACTGAAGAACATGAGACTTTATGGAAGAAATCAGTCGTGAGAAATACTTTGAACTTCTGCCGTGAACTTTATCATCTCAATGACATTTTATATATTCTGCTGACGTTCATATATAGCGGAGATGAGTTGCATTTCACCCTATAACTGGCATTCATGTAAAATATCATACACACTGAGTTAGACATTTTCATATTTGAATTTTGAAGCTCCTTTTGGTTAAACAAATGCTGGCAAGCGCTCCTTATTTTCATCTCTATTTCTGCGAAGGTTCTTTCACAGTTTAAACTCCTTTTCCCCACGATCTTTGCGGCTCAGCGTGGGTTCAAATCCCCGTTACTCCACGTAGCACCTTTGCAAGGCAGAATTCCTTTCTCACAGCATCATTGAGGCGACCGAGGTCTGGCAGCGAAGAGGGAAGAGAACTGCATGTTAAAATCCGCATTGAGGGCGTTTTACGGGGCCGTTTAATGACGCTGTTTAATTATTCTCCGTAACACGTGAACATGCACGCTGCCTTGCAGCAGGAAGCTCCGTTTCACTCCCCTGTAAAGCCAAAGGAAATAATTACCCATTGTAAACGCTGAGCTATTTGTAGTCTTGCCAGAAGAATTAAGTCGGGGAAGCCCCTGGCGAAGCGAAACCACCACGCGGCCGCTGCTTTTTCTCCAGTTGGAGTTTTCATTCCATTCCCGGCACTTCTCAGGGTAGACCAGGCAACGATTTATTTCTTCACGTGCCCCTTATTTTTTGATACGGGCATGATTCTTTTTTTTTGTGCTGATTTTATGCGTTTTTGTGTTGTGGGAAGAGTTGAAGGGGGTTTATTTTATCCCTTGCAACAAGAATCTTCTGTTTGTCGGTATTACTGTAGAGTCAAATTCATCCCGCGCGCTCCAGCTCTTTGGACCTTTCCCACAGCCGGCGGAAGGTTTAGTGGGTTTATCCCATTTTGCTCTATACTGTAAACAATTTGACAATTCTACAGTCCTCCTGGTGACCATGAAAAACCATCAGCGCTCAGATTGTCGAGCACCACGCATCTAGAAATATTTCACGTGCGAGCAGAGAAGCTCAAGCTTGACGCATTGGGTTTTGTACCATTGGGTTATTGCAAGAGTCCGCTCAGATCCCGGATGGCAATTGGAGACTCCAGAAGCAATAATTTCTTAGGAATGTTTCTCTTCCTGCTGGTTAGACTTTCATAGAGATTTATTACCTTAAATAGCCTTTTAATAATAGGAATCTGGCGGTGAGCGCTCACGGAAAGACGCGGGTTGTTCATCATCGGAAGGGAGGAAGGCAGTAAATCCAGAATCCCAAAACACGCTGCGTCCTTTTCCCCTTTGGCTTGGAGCTTCTTTCCAGGCTATGAAATAACAGGAGAACCCCACGATGTGTGAGTTTGTCTTTGAAATCCGGGGTTGGGTCTTTCTCATTCCCCTCTCAAGTCCCCCCGGCACTTGGAACGGCAGCGGTAACAACAGCGATTATCGCCATGTACCTCGTTAAAACTTCAGTCTCATCATCACAAACGCGTCCGCCCGCCCCGACTTCGGGTTTATTTGAGGCGCGTGCGTTTCTATACGTGTCTGTGTGTATATACGTTGATACACACGCTGCTCGGGCCAAAATGTTGCGCTCGTCGTCACTGTACTCGATATTTTCAACTGAGTTCTTCCAGGTTTCCCTCCTCGTAGTCCCATGCGAGATGAGCTCAGCTATAAATATGTATTTTATTTAAATAAATAAGCAAACTCCTGCATGATATTCCAAGCACATGTAGCAGCTTCGGCATCTGAAGTATCTATTGTGAAAGAGAAGCTGGTTTTCTTTGCAGCTGTTTTTGTCCTCGTTTCCTTTGCAATAGGCCAAATAAATGTAACGAACACCAAATGTTGCACAGAAATGTTATTAATGACTGTGTAGAAGAAATATACCAAATTTTATTTTTCTTTGCAGAAACTTTATGGTTACAGAGAGTCCTCTTGCTGTTCTTCTTCCTTAAACGACAAAGCTGAACGTTTGTAAAGTGCGTCCGAAATGGTCATTTTTTAACAAGCAGAGCTACCCAAAGTTTTCTGGTTCTCATGTTGCATCCAGAAGGAGCCGTCGGCACAAATATCAACCAACCTTTTGTTTTCAAGGCCCGGGCAGGTAGGAAATTGGGTTAAATCATCACAAAAAGGCTCAATTACCTTTTTGGAATGTCGTGTTAACATCTGCCTGGCCACTCAGGAAGACGTTCCTGCTTTTCTATTCATTATGAACTAAGATCACGTCCTGAAAAACCCAGGACATGGTTCAATTTGATGAGCTCCAACCTACTTTTTCTTACATTTTGAAGCTGAGGGTGAAGCTCAAGGAGCATTTAACCAAACCAAGAACCCTCTGATGTATCCAGACCTCAGCGACAGCCAAATTGTAGGAGAGCGCCCCCCCAAACCCACTTTTCTCTCAACAAATTGGCAGTTCCCAGTATTCCTCATTATTTTTCTGATGTAACATGAACACGAAGCCCTTTCGGTAGCCAAATGACCAGCTTGTTTTAAACGCCTCGTATGAATAGAAAGCGGCATATAGGTATCTCATAGTGGGGGAAAAAATAAAAGAAAATTAAAAAAAGATTAAAAAAAAAAAAGAGAGAATATTTAGTTCCTTTGTGAACTGGCCATATGACAACTACTTTTTTATCAACTTATTAAGTTGGGGCACTATAATAGCTCTTGCTGAGTTTAGCAATGTTTATAAGCATGTGTTAAACACATAACGTTAAGTTTTATGAGGAAAAAGGGATAAAGAAATGTCACAGATGAATGTTTGAGTGCGTAGACGGCATAATGTATGTATGGGTTTTTATTTCTACACTGTCGAGCTTATTTTCTGTTCAAAGGTTCAAAAGAGGTTTGTTGCATGAGAACTGTTTCATTGTGTTCCGCACTTTCTGTTCTTTTTTGTATAATCTTGACTATTTTTTGTTTCATTTACGCATAGAAAAAAATCAATTTAGAAATCCTCGACTCCACAAGACGTTGTGTTTCGATCTGTTGTTCTCAAGTTCGATCTTAATAAACGTTTCAGTAAGAGCTGGTGGCTCCCGGTGCTTTGCTGATTGGGGGGGACTGGACCTGAGGTTAAGGAAGAAGTAAAAACATAAAACACAATAAATCGTGACTTTAAGGCCTGGGCTAAGAGGTTGCTTAATCAGAGCCCAAAGTGAAGTGGGAGTTGAGTGAATGGGGACTGTATTACACCCCTGTCACAGACCAAAGGGATCTGAAAGCAGGAAAGATATAAACCAGAACCTCCCTGGGCTGGGTCTTGCAAGGCCTGACTCTGTCCGTGTATCTCCTCAAGAGGATCCATACACCAGCCCTAACGCCCTGCCAGGTGAATCCCAGAATGTCAGGGGTTGGAAGAGACCTGGAAAGCTCATCCAGTGCAATCCCCCCATGGAGCAGGAACACCCAGATGAGGTTACACAGGAAGGTGTCCAGGCGGGTTGGAATGTCTGCACAGAAGGAGACTCCACAACCCCCCTGGGCAGCCTGGGCCAGGCTCTGACACCCTCACCAGGAACAAGTTTCTTCTCATATTTAAGTGGAACCTCCTGTGTTCCAGTTTGTACTCATTACCCCTTGTCCTATCATTGGCTGTCACCCAGAAGAGCCTGGCTCCATCATGACACTCACCCTTCACATATCTGTAAACATGAATGAGGTCACCCCTCAGTGTCCTCTTGTCCAGCTCCAGAGCCCCAGCTCCCTCAGCCTTTCCTCACACGGGAGATGCTCCACTCCCTTCAGCATCTTTGTTGCCCTGTGCTGGACTCTCTCCAGCAGTTCCCTGTCCTGCTGGAGCTGAGGGGCCACAACTGGACACAATATTCCAGGTGTGGTCTCCCCAGGGCAGAGCAGAGGGGCAGGAGAACCTCTCTGACCTACTGACCACCCCCTTCTAACTCACCCCAGGTACCATTGGCCTTCCTGGCCACAAGGGCCCAGTGCTGGCTCATGGTCACCCTGCTGTCCCCAGGACCCCCAGGTCCCTTTCCCCTACACTGCTCTCTAATAGGTCATTCCCCAACTTACACTGGAACCTGGGGTTGTTCTGCCCAGATTCAAGACTCTACACTTGCCCTTGTTCTATTTCATTAAACCTTCCTCCCCAGCTCTCCAGCTGGAAAGGAATGTTGAAACCATTCTGCCAGCAGAAACCCTCTTCTTCCGTCGCAGGCAGGATGCAGAAACCTCGCTGGTGCTGCTGTTCCCGCAGGGTGATGTCCAGCGAAAAAGCGCTTCAAAATAATATAATTTCTAACTATATCTAAAATTCACACACAAAAGTTTGAAACTGTTTTCATTCGTTGCTCTACTCTTTTCTCCATTTGCAGTTGAGAAAGGTGCTTTACTCCTATTCCATCTGTCCCTCTCACGAGAGCTGTGGGATTTGCAGGGTCTGCAGAGCCCTTGGGTGGAGGAGCAGTGAACATTGGTCTTTGCTGGGCTGTTTAGGAATTTCGGGAGCCAACTTTAAGCCCCTGAGAACTAATCAGTTACACACTCAGGTCAGAAACATGAGAGTGATACAGCCAGGGAAAATCCAACCTTGTTGATTATGATTTTCCTTGACAGTGCCGTGGTGGGCAACCAGCCCTGGAGGGGCACAGCGATGAGAGGGGAGTTGCAGCAGGACGGTGGCCAAAATCCTGGGCTCAAGCTCCCAGCCCCTCAGCAGGCAGCGTTTGCCTCCTTTTCTGGTCCAGTGCCAAGTGGCATATTTGCATCATCATCCTCCATATCCGGGGGATGGCACTAAAGCCACCCACCCCTGCTGAGAGCAGGGGACCTGTGGGGTAGCTAGACATTGGAGAGGATCCTGCAGCTCACACCCTAACTGCTCCTCAGCCCCCAAACTGCAGCTGACCCCTTCACAGCCAGGACCCACATATGCCAGCCCTGCCACTGGGGTTCTGTGTCCCCAGGGCAGTTGTGGGGAGAAAGCTGAGAAGATGGCAGCTGAAATGGGTGTAGAAAGAGCAAAAGGCAACTAATTCGTGGCAGAGGGGGGAGGATGGGGGTTTTGCTTCATTCGCTCAAAAAAGCTGACAGCGAACAGCTCGATTCCTTGAGAAATGAGCCTCTTCCTCCAAACTGGCGCCGGTGGGAAGGCAAAGGACAGGGATGTCTCGTACCTCACCACATGGCCCCGCTGAGATCACAGCAAACCTGAATTTCCAAGCAGCTCCTGCCTGCGCCGCTGGGTTTTTTTCTCAAAGCAAACACTGCCATCCCTTGGTTTGAATGGTAAAATGACAGACAATCTCACACTGGAAGGGATCCATAAGGATTAGCGAGTCCAACTCCCTGCTCCTCGCCATAAAACTGAAAGCATCATCCAGACGCTCCTTGAACTTGACAGCGCTGGTGCCCCAACCACATCCCTGGGGAGCCTGTTTCAGTGACCAACCACTTCTGATCACAGAGTGTCAGGGGTTGAAGGGACCTGGAAAGCTCATCCAGTGCAATCCAGTGCAATCCAGTGCACTCATCCAGTGCAATCCTCATGGAGCAGGAACACCCAGATGAGGTTACACAGAAAGGTGTCCAGGCGGGTTGGAATGTCTGCAGAGAAGGAGACTCCACAACCTCCCTGGGCAGCCTGGGCCAGGCTCTGACACCCTCACCATGAAGAAGTTGCTTCTCAAATTTAAGTGGAACCTCTTGTGTTCCAGTTTGTACCCATTGCCCCTTGTCCTACCATTGGTTGTCACCAAGAAGAGCCTGGCTCCATCCTCCTGACACTCACCCTTTACATATTGATAACCATGAATGAGGTCACCCCTCAGTCTTCTTATTACAGCTTCATCGCTGCCTAAATGAAAAAAAAAATCAATAAAGGACAAAAATCCAAGGGCCACACCAGGGTAGGACGTTTTCTCATCACATCTTTAACTCAGACTTTCCTCAGAAGTGGGTCCAGTCACCATACTGGGCCTTTTGTTCCCCACAGAAGAGTCTCCTGTGACAATGACCCATCTTTTGCTTTGACACCGAGCGTAGAGTGACTCAACCCTGGTGACACCTCCCACCCAAAGGAACCATCATCCCCATTGCTGTTGGGTTCCTCTTGCAGAGCCTCGTACCTGTTAATCGAGGCCACCTGCGAAGGTGGGTGGTCACAGAAGAGAAGCCCCCACCGCACTTGGCAGGAACTTGTCACCATTGTCTCCATGGGCAGTGTCCCAACATGACCCTATGCTCCTTAGGTCAGTTGAGTTGGTATCACTGGTGCTCCTGCTCTTTGTTTTGTTCAAGGATCTTTACACCTCATGGTTTGGTCTGATGTGGTTTAACTCTTCTCCTATATACTGGTGGTCAGCCTGGTATTAAAGAAAGCAAAGTATTTAAGAAGGAGATATCTACTCAATAAATCACATTCCAATTCAATAAATTACGTTGGAGTCACTTATCAATAAAATAATTTACAAGCATCAAAATGTCCATTTCCTAGTTTTGCCACCTGACATTTTCACAAGTTGGGTATGAAGCATTTAAGACAAAACCAGGAATTAAAATCACTGCGGTGGCAGGTTGGTGCCATCGGGTTCATCTCTGCAGCAAGTGGAAGTTCATTAATGGCACTTCCATGTCTCTGTACAGAGAAATATTTTAATTCAGTAAATAATTCATATCACTTACCAGCACCAGCTGGAAGTTGCAGCCGAGGGGCTCAAAGGAGGACACGTTACTGGCAGGGAAAACCCCAGGGAATGACTCTCCATAGTACACAGGCAGGATGCAAATCGGCGCTAAAAACCATCATTCTTGTATTAAATTACACAGGAAAAAGAATAAGGTACAAAGAGAGGTCAGAGTATCAATACAGTGTTTAATATTCTTAAACTGATTTAAAAAACAACTAAAAAAGGTAAAATTTCAGTTAGCAACATATGATAAAACCTTTCCTCGGCACATTGAAAGAGTTAGAAATATTACACGGAGTATATTTCCAGTAGTTGACACTTCTATTAGTCCTACACTCTTATATATTTGTTAACAAAAGTAGCAGCCTCTTTTTTCATCTATTTACAATATTTTAAATATCATATTCCACTTTATTCAGCACACGTAAAACTCTTCTGCATAGATTGTTTTACTTGTAGAGAACTGTCATCAATGGAAAAAACAAAGTACATCAGGAAGTGATTAGAGAATCTTCTAGACCGCAATCCGATGGTGCTCGCTTCGGTAATTAAGGAGTAATTGGATGACTTTGCAGAACATAGCTTAAAAATTAAGCAGGTTCTAGACAAAATAACAGCAGTTCCTCTGATTATGGACACGATGACTGAAGGGAGGAGCGGCACAGGTTTGTTTGCACAGTAACAAATATATGGAAGTGAAAAAAATTAAGTGCTTCTGATGAAAAACAAAAATGGGATTCACTGTTACAAACGCCAAGTGCTGTGCGTTATATTAAAGGAAAAAACAAGCTTAAAACCAGTCATTAAGAACATCCAAGTGTCTTGTTTCACCAGCAGGGAGCTCTCAGTGTTGCCAGGGAGAGCCTGTGTCTAGATTTTAATTAATACATCACCATAAATATCCATACGGGGTAACGGACAGTCTTCCCAGCTAAATCCAGCTGCTAGTTCAGAACGATACTCAGCATTTAGGAGTTCTGCAAATCCAATAAATGCGCTTGGCTCCTTTCTTTTCATAGGATCACAGAATGATTTTGGTTGGAAGAGACGCTCAAGATTGAGCCCAACCGTTAATCCAACACCGGCACTAACCCATGTCCCTGAGAACCTCATCTCCGTGTCTTTTAAACCCTCCAGGGATGGCGACTCCACCACTGCTCTGTGCAGCCTGTTCCAAAGCCCGACGACTCTTTCCGTAACAAAACTTTCGGTGACTTCTAGTCCCTTCTACTTTGATTTTCCACAACAATGTAAGGACTAAAATAATAAATACAAAACAGTAACACTGACGGGTGGTTGAAATACAAGCAAAACGCTGGAGCGAATGCAGCCCAAGGTCTTCGCTTTTCTTCCGGCATGGGTAGATGTATTTTGACCAGCTGAACTATTCAGCTTTCCAAATAGCGATCTTCCCTTCGTCCTTCCCGGAGCCGCTGAGGACATATCTGTCCTCAGCCGAGCACAAGGCCTTGACCGTATCGGCGTGACCAACCAGCTCCTTCTCCACCGTCTTCTTCTCAGCACTGACCACGTAGATCTTCCCTTTGCTTTTGCCTTGCGATTTTCCATTGCTGCCCACCCACAGCTGAAGGAAAAACAAAACAAATCGAACCCACGATCATTTTCAATACTTTACGTTTCAGCCTAGGACACAGTCGAGGGGGTTTTACGTGTCACATCGATAGAATTAAGGTTCTCTATGGGTGGAAAAGGGAAACACTGAAAATTTCCTATGTGTATATATATATTTATATCTGTTGGGAATTCATGTCTATCTCCCTCTCAGACTCCCTGATGCTCCTCACCCCTTCTCACCTCCTCCTGAAGTTCTGTCACCAAGCAGAAGTTCTGCTCTTTGCACTGCGAGAGAGGATCCAGGGAAGAGAAACTAAAAGGAGATGCTGTCATATGAGCAAAGATGGAAAAATGGAGGACTCCTTAGGCTGGAGAGAAAGCAGCTAAGGAGGGACCACATTCAGGTTTACAAAAATCACACAAGTGCAAATAAGAAGGATGTAGAATCACCGTTCCAAACATCCCGCAATTAGAGAAGTAAGAGAAGCGCGTGGGAAGGAGGAGGTGTGGTCTAGACAATAGAGTAGTGAGGTGGGTTGCAAACTGGCTTAAGGAGAGAAGCCAGAGAGTGGTAGTCAATGGTGCGGAGTCTAGTTGGAGGCCAGTATCTAGTGCAGTGCCTCAGGGGTCAGTACTGGGGCCAGTATTATTCAATATATTCATTAACGATTTAGACGAGGGAATAGAGTGACTGTCAGCAAGTTTGCTGGTGACACCAAGCTGGGAGGAGTGGCTGACACGGCAGAGGCTGTGCTGCCATCAGAGACCTGGACAGGATGGAGAGCTGGGCGGGGAATAACCTAATGAAATTTAACAAGGGAAAGTGTAGAGTCCTGCATCTGGGCAGGAACAACCCCAGGTTCTTGTTTAGGGTGGGAAATTACATATTAGAGAGCAGTGTAGGGGAAAGGGACCTGGGGGTCCTGGTGGACAAAACAGGATGACCATGAGCCAGCACTGTGCCCTTGTGGCCAGGAAGGCCAATGGCATCCTGGGGTGTATTAGAAGGGGGTGGTCAGTAGGTCAGAGAGGTTCTCCTGCCCCTCTGCTCTGCCCTGGGGAGACCACACCTGGAATATTGTGTCCAATTGTGGCCCCTCAGTTCCAGCAGGACAGGGAACTGCTGGAGAGAGTCCAGCGCAGGGCAACAAAGATGCTGAAGGGAGTGGAGCATCTCCCGTGTGAGGAAAGGCTGAGGGAGCTGGGGCTCTGGAGCTGGACAAGAGGACACTGAGGGGTGACCTCATTCATGGTTACAGATATATAAAGGGTGAGTGCCACGAGGATGGAGCCAGGCTCTTCTCAGTGACAAACAATGATAGGACAAGGGGTAATGGGATCAAGCTGGAACACAAGAGGTTCCACTTAAAGTTGAGAAAAAACTTCTTCTCAGTAAGAGTGACAGACACTGGAACAGGCTGCCCAGGGGGGTTGTGGAATCTCCTTCTCTGCAGACATTCCAACCCACCTGGACATGTTCCTGTGCGACCTCACCTAGGCATTCCTGCTCCAGCAGGGGGATTGGACTAGATGATCTTTTGAGGTCCCTTCCAATCCCAAACATACTGTGATACTGTGAAGAAAGTATTTCTCTGTTCACAGCTGGCAGTGAGCTGCTGCTACAGGAAACAGCAGCACCGGTAAATTCAAAATGAATTTACTGTCACCATTCGAGGCAGAATACAGGGTTCACCTCCATCTGGTCCAAGCGGCAGAAAACAGCTGTGGTTTTCTTGTGCAAGGTTTTGCACTCACTATTATGTATTCGTAATGCTTGGCAGCCAGAACGCATCCTATTTCGGTCAGACACATCGTGCGATCGGTTTTGCCTCAGGTTTCTCAAAGACAACGGTTTGATTTTAATTAAAGCACTTTAAAAGCAAGCCCCTGGCACACATCGCTACCGATGATGTTCTTAAGCCTTCACCAGGGTGCAAGTTCATGCTCAGTAACTGCAACCCTGTGTAGAAGAGTAGGAGTAGGGATGCTCCAGCTATTACAACGGACTCCAGACTCCCCCTCGGACCACTGAGTCATTGGGAGGCTGAACACTCAGGTTTAGGAGACCGATCGCACAGGGATATTTTCCAGTTGTTCCTTTTGTGTCAATGAGTCAGACTACAACGTTAGCTAAGGTGGAGCTAAGTGAGGAATAAGTGGAAAAGCAAAGGAACAAAGTTTTTAAGTAGAACAGAAGAGAGCTTAATGCCTTGGGGTTTCCAAACAATCCCCTAGTTCCCTTAGAACAGGGGTTAAATACATCCATCTCTGCCTTGGGGAAGGGTATCTCAACAGGTTTTTTCCATTTCGGTTTACAAATCTAACTGAATACACAGAACACTTCCCTATTTCACAAAAAAATCATTTTTGACGAAGGAAGGAAAATCTGGGCAAAGGATCCCCAAAATTGCTTTCCCAACAGATACAAATTAGCTATTGATTTGCAAATTAGCCCTAAACTGGTCCATGTGGTATCACAACAACCACCATTTGCACAGCACCATGCAGAAAGAGCAGGTTCACAGCCCGAGGCCAATAATGACACGGACACGAGATGTTAAGGAGCTGTTGGCTCCTTTGGTCTCTGCTGAGTTAGGAATGTGGTAACTAAACAAGAAAAAGGTCATCTATAAAAATAGGCATCTAATTGGCATTTGTTGTTTGTCTATTAACCTTTCCCAAGGCTTACTCTTAGGAGCCTTGAGATTAAATATCAAGGGACCTAAACTTTCAGTTTCTACGGTTCCCTGAAAATGTCAATGGCTAATGAAAGTCATCACGCTTTTAATTACTGATGAGGCTTTTGGCTTGACGTGTGTTTTGGGGCACACCTGTAACAGCCACTTGTGTTGGGCAGTCATTAGCTATTCTGATTCCAAAGAGGAATCAAAGTTTCAAACCAGCAAACATCCAGCGAGGAAGTCAATGCCAGCCCGTGAGAGCTGCAAACAAACACAACTTTACAGTAAAAAATTCCACAAGAGGTATAAAGAGCCCAAATATCTCTCACCTGATTTTTAACTCTTATCATACAAGTAATCTCGGAGCAATCTTGTAGATGAATCTTTTGTGGTGCACTCGTAAAGTCTTTGGTGTTCCAAATATACAGGTCGCTACTCCCTGAATAAGACGCCCACACTTCATGTCTCTAAAGCACAGAAAAATACATTTAACGTGAGCGCTGCTGACAGGAATTATATTGCAATAAGTAAGTATGGCTTGTAATGCCACATAGTCACACTTCCTTTAAAATCTATTTAGGTTAAATGGAATACCTCGGGAAAAAGCTGGAAGCAGAGAAAGTAGGAACACACGTCCTTCAGGTGATGCTCAATTTTCATCTGTAGTCGAAATTCGTGAGTCGACACTACAAGTATGCAACTTCCAGTACCTTCAATATTCAAGATAAAGAGTTAGTAACAGAAGCACTAACTTCTTCTACCTCTATAAACTATGAGGTAAAAAAAAAGGCAAAATAAAATGGATGCATCTAACAACTGTCTCGTTTCTCAATCAACAGTGAAATCTTTGAGGTACTTCTTGCCAGTTTTGACAGCATCTGTTTCTTTAGATCTGTTGTTTCCCCAAGCACTAGTTACTATTCTGCAGCACATACACCTGTTAGTTTACAATCCAAAAATGATGAGAGGAGAAGAAACAAACTCCTTAAAATTAAGACGTCTCATACTTAGATTCATCTAGAACTGAGACCAAGTGTGCTACAAAGTGAACAGGGCTGAATCCTCACCCCCCACAGCAGGATCAGGGATTTCACAAGGTTTAAGTGCTGTTGTGTTAAGATCTATTCGGACCCAGGCTCTTGTGTGCTGTTGAAATACCAAACGCAATTTGCAACCACTGTTGCCACTCTAGGCTTTATTTTCTCAGAATTTTCCATTCCAATTTACAGGCATTGGCAGGGGAGGTCAGACAAATACAGCATAGCCAGAAGTCACACCCTGCAGCAGGGGCAATACCCCCAGGAGTGATCCAAGCCAACCACCTATGGAAGTGTTTTCATAAAATCATAGAATAATTTGGGTTGAAGGGACCTTCAAAGCTCATCCAGTCCCACCCCTGCCATGAGGAAAAACATCTCTGTCCTCTGACACATGGAAGGATAAGCCTCCCTAATTGTAGATTGGGGAAAAACCCTTTTCTCCTTTCTTTTACAAACCTGAATGCAGGACTTAATCTGATTTGGAGTTATTACAAAGTTGACTTTCAAAGTACTGAAGTCAAGTAATGCTGCCTGTAAAAATCACTGTGTTTTTAATAATCTTAGGATATTTCTATGACAGTTGGTTAACTGTGGCTATAAAGCATAAAAAAAACACTGTTTGTTTGTCTCAGTGTATGTTGAAATATTAAAATCAGGTCACTTAATTGTATCCATTTTATTTACACCTATCTATTTAAGGCTGTTTATTCATATAAAATAGGATGATGCTTGTAATGCTACTACCGGAGCTCTCGCCAGCCTTCAGCCCTTGTGTTTATTTAAAGCAACTGGATGATTTACTACAAAACCTTCCCACCATCTCTCAAGTGTTCACTGATGGATGAGCTCAATGGAGATGTCCCAGCTCATCATTCACAAGTCACAACATCATTCAGAAGAGAAACTTGTGTTCCCTGGCAGTGATATGACACCAAATGATTTTGGATGTCAGTGACAGCTGCAGTAAAGATCAGTGACGTTGGTTAAGATAGATCTTCTGTGTTTAAACAACACTACAGGGAGTTGGCATCGTAGAGCAGTTTGGGTTGGAAAGGACCTTCAACGCTCATCCAGTGCCACCCCTGCCATGAGCAGGGACATCTTCACCCAGCTCAGGTTGCTCAGAGCACCATCCAGCCTGGCCTGGGATGTCTCCAGGGATGGTTCATCCATCACCTCTCCGGGCAACCTGGGCCAGGCTCTCACCACCCTCAGTGTCATGTTTTGGAGGCCTTATCTATAGAAGGCTGGTTAAACAAGCTACGTGGAGAATGAGAAAAGAACATCATGTACACATACATCTGGGTTTGAGATTAACATATTGTTCTGTCTAATAAAACAGCATATTAAGTGAAGATGTAGTTTGTTTTTTTTAATTTGAGGAATGAACTTACAGCACCACAGTTGGTCATTATGAAGCTTGATGGAAGTGAGATTTTGGCAGGGCAGCTGAAAGACACGGTTAACTTTCAGAGTGCTGATGTTCCAAGCAATCACTGTGCCGTCTAAACTGCTTGAGTACGCTTCACTGTTGGTACAGATTAAAATACAAATAAAAATAATACAGTCTACATTCATGCTCAGAACAGACTTGCAAAGTAACCAATTTTACACTAATGTTCTTCATTTCAGAGACATCTGCCTTTCAAGCTGCTTATGTCTCCTATTGGAACAACAGTACTCTAGTACAGATATTTTTTTCTTCTTAAGATTATCCTTTACACCCTCTGTATCATTAGAAACACCGCAGGCTAATTCAGGGCTCTAAGAGAACTAGAGCACACGTTACATCACACACAAGGAGTTAAGTGCAATAAAAACTTTCTCTATGATACTCTTGAACATTGTTGCCTGTTGGATTTTCTCTCTTTTTCTCTCAAGTTAGGATAAAAATACCATATTTCCCCAAAAATAAGACCTATCCTGAAAATAAGCCCTAGCATGATTTTTCAGGATGCTCCAAATATAAGCTCTACTCCAAAAATAAGCCCTAGTTACAGTTCATTTAAAAAGTCAATTTAAATAGTGTCCAGGCATTTCCAATAGAATGCAGCAGGACAGATAGGGTTTAGAGAGTTATGATGACGTTCCAGAAGACGATGACGTGACTGTATTTGAATAAATGTTGATTTTTGTTCATGAATATTGGTAAATGTAGATTGTTGTACATGGAAAAAGGAAATAAAGTCACAAGAAATTCATGATGGAATTCAGGGAAGACAGAAGGTTGAGGCCTCCAGCCAACACTCTTCCTCGTGCTACCAAAAGATCGAAAAGGCACAAAACAATAAACGTATTCTTTGTTTTACGAACAGGCAGGAAAAGTCCAGAAGCAGGCTGTAAACATCTAGTCGATGATGTGCGCAAAGCAAAAATGAAGTGGTCTTTAAATTGCACCTGCGTTGATTCATCGCTGGGTGCTGCCAGTTCCTGGATGCTCTCACCCTTGTCCAAAAAAGTGTTTTCATCCTCTTTGTTTTGAAGTACATAATGCTCTTTCTTTAAAAAGGAAATTCTTCATTTACTATATACACTATGGGAGCTACAAAAATGGGCTAAATGAAAGCTTATGTTAGCAGCATAAGCTCCTCTGTTTAAAACAATACATTCTTTCCAACATTTTGGAAAATCAGTCACTGGTTTCCTATATGGGCTCTTTTTCTTTGAGCTCAAGTTCACTTTTTGCCTTTGTTTCAGTCAAATAACTAAAGCACAATAGTTTATCATTTGGATCTTAAACTAGTTTTCTGCTCACTGCTGGTCAAATTCTCTAGGCCAATAAATACTGTTCTAGCTATATAAAATGGCTTTTTATTTAATGACAGGAGGATTCTGCACACGTCCAGGACTCTTCTGGTGGTACAGACGTTCTACACATCTGCTTTTATATGTATTTTTAAGGAGAAAATGTCATTAAATATACCTGGGTATTCCGTTCTTCTTCTCCACAATGATGTCTGTAACATCAGAACGATGATCATTTAGTTGCTTATTACAAGACATACTATGGGTGTTGATTATATAAATTATGGAGTCTTGAGAACCGATCCACACTTGACTCTGTTCTACCATTATCATACACGTCTGGGGAGAAAAAGCAGGATTAAATAAAAAGCAGAATTAAAAACACTCATGTAAGATGGAAAAAGGCTTATATTAAGATGCTACAGCAGTAAGAGATGAAGAATCAGTGCACCAGTGTTCTATCCTCTGTAAATAATGAGAGGAGACATCTCTTTGCTGAGTTTATCTTTCAGTAAATAGGATTAATAATGTCTTAGTAACCAACTCAAAGCTGTTTCCTGGCCCAAACAAAGGTAAAGTTACAAAGAGCATCAGGGGAAACCACAGACGTTCATGCATTTCTCTCTTCTGGATTGGAAGCCATCCTAATCACCTGCCATAAATATATTAATTCAGTTAGAAGTGGTATCTAAGCAAATACTTTCTTCTACTATCTCTGGAACATCCTGCCCGCTTTCAGAAGCTCTTCATTTCTCTCCCTGCTGAGTCCCATCAGTTCCAACTTTACTCCTCTTTTCTTTCTCTTCTTTAGAATAGGTCGGTATCAGGCTCTTCTGGATTTCCATCTTCCCTCCACCCAGCCCTTCACCATCAGTTTTACCTCTCCCTTTTTGACTCTCATCCCCACTGATGTTTCTGGCTTCCCCACAGTCTGCAGCTCTGGGTCACCTTTCTCTTTCATGGAGAGAATTATTCTTTTCAACTGGTCTTTCACAAGCAACGCTCTTTAACCTGCTGGTTGAATCACGTTTTAGAGCACTCTAGCTCTTTCAATATCATCCACCTGGTTTCCTCACACCTTTCCCAAATTTCCAGTTCTTCAGCACAGGTGACTTTTCATCCATTCCTGGGGTTCGTCCCATCTCAGCCTGGAGAACAGGAGCTGAGGGGAGACCTTCTGATCTCTATAACTACATAAAAGGTGGTTGGAGCATGGAGGGGGTTGGTCTCTTCTCCTAAGGAACAAGCAATAAGACAAGAGGAAATGGCCTCAAGTTGCACCACGGAAGGTTCAGATTGGATATTAGGAAAAATGTTTTCATGGATAGGGTTGTCAGGTGTTGGAACCAGCTGCCCAGGGCAGTGGTGGAGTCACCATCCCTGGAGGGGTTTAAAAAACATGTAGATGTGGCATTTAGGGACATGGTTTAGAGGTGGACTTGACAGCATTGGGTTAATGGTTGGACTGAATGACCTTAAAGGTCTTTTCCAACCAAAACAACTCTATGATTCTATCTTCTCCTTAGATTGATTCTATCTATTATTCTTTCTCCTCAACTGTTTCAAACCCACGCTGTGCCATTAGGCCAGCAGGCTCTCCTGAGAGCCAATCCTTCATGTCCCACCAGTTGACTTGTTTCATTATGAATCCATTTTCTCTCTTTTTGACCTCAAAAAAATCTCCAGTTCTCCAAGTTAACTGCAGGCCAAACAACTCAAGTGCCTTTCTATAGCTGTTAAGGAACAACAGTACAGCGTTCCTTAAACGGATCCGACGGTCTGGGGTCACATATATTTTGCTATAGCAAAAAAACACCAAGCTAAAGGTGCATTAGTGATACATGCGTCAGTCTTACCAGTTTAGAGCGGCCCATTTTGAAACAGTGCTGTTGAATAGACCAGGTAGATGCGTCAAAAACCACCACTTTCCCCTCATTTAAAGCACACCATAGTTTCGGATGAGCGTTGCCAGGTCTTTCTGAAGGGTCAAGATGTCCTAGAAATGAAGCAGAGAAGATGAGAGAAAAACCATTATTAGGCAGAGCAGCTTTCTAATGAAACACACCTGTGCTCTGGAACTTAGACCACCAGTTAATGAACAACACAGTTTTCACAATGAATTTGTGCTCATTCTCATCTGTTCCTTAAGCTCAACTGATGGTTTAACCTTACGCTCCAAAGTTATTCAGAGCAGAGAGAATCTTTTCCAAGCTAACTGGGACTGCAGGAAGGCTTTTAAGCCCTATGATACATTAGTACAACTAGAAATCCACTCATTCTATCTGCTCCATTAGATCTCCACTTAGAAGCCTCGTACTACCAAGAAAGAAAAGTACCACTGAACCCACCACCACCCACCCAAATGCAGCTGCTCCTGCCCACTTTCTTAACCTTGGAATTTCACTAACTTTCCTGTTTTGTCTCAAATTGTGCAAACACTGGGAGTTACAAATGAACTTAGATCAGAAGACTAGTAAGGTTATAAAGTTAAGAGTTCGGAACTTCCAGAATTAACATATTTGCTACCTAAATTCATGCCTGTTGCACACAGTCCTTAACTTTATTTTCCCCTCCAATGCTTTTTGAATTAGGTATAAATGTCGAAGTATTAGATAAAAGCCCACATGGAAATTGATAATGCTTTCTTTAGGCTTAAATTACATGCAATGAAGAGTACATTAAATCACGTAATATACAGCGAGAGTTAAAGGCATATAGGTCTGGCTGGGATTTCAAGAGGTGGATTTCACTGCTCTGTGGTTCAACCAAACACCCCCATATGACTTAATTGAAACAATAAAAAATAACAATAATATTGATCAATGGCAGAGCATCATTCATCCACCTTGCTCAATAAATGAGGCAGAAGTCTTAATGAGAAATCAGCACATTAACACATCATTGAAGTCTATTATAATGCATATACACACAGGGAGACAAATTAAGATTGTGGAAGCTGTGCCTTGTATCTTAATATGCAATATTCCTCTTATTTTTAATGATTTTCTCTTTTAGTATTCAACGCACAACCAAGGCACGTCAGAATGTGAACAAAATCAGGCAGGTGTTATGAGATAACATGCTTTATAGGCTAATTAAAGATGGGCTAATGTAAGGAAAGCAATACATCACCTTACCTGGCGTGTAAAGTAAGACATCTATTGCCTGTGGAAATGTCTCACCAGCTGAGGGGTTGATCTTGTGCTTTAATGTCTCTGAAGTCGTTTTGGGGACCATCATAGGCACTGAAATAGATTTGTAAAAGGTTATTAAGTGCATGCTTAAGCCGAAAATAGATCTGTATTTCTTATAAGAAATCTGCACCATTTATTCATGTCTTGCTTTTTCTCCCCTCTAGCTTTAGCTGACTGGGGAGCCCAAACGCCATTTGTATGAATTCTGGTAACACCCAAGTACTCAAAACCACCAAAACAAAAACACAGCAGCCAAAAGAGAGATGCAACAACAGCATCGCTCTGTGACTGACCTTCATTCTTCATCCTGTCAAAATACGACAGTTTGGAGGCTGCGTAGATGGCTTTGGGGGACTGCAGGGCACCCACCACAGCGTCCATCAGGAGAACATTCGTCAGCGCTTGCTGGATATACTGAGGATCCTAAAGACAAAACAGCTTTGCTGTAGGTTATCCATTGCTCATTTTTCTCAAGGTTTCTGCAGCAGAAAAATACATCTTGCTCGATTCACTGAAAGGATCCAAGGTTCCAGCTCAACAAAACTCCTTGTGTGCATCATATTTTGAAGTAAGGTGGAGAATACTCTGTTAGGATCACTATTCCGGTATGTTGTGAACTTAAGAAACTATTTCACAGAACTAGGGAATAAATTAAAAGTTGCACGCCAACAGATGAGAAAAAATAATGTACATTTTTAAATATTAGTGCTCTTTTTTGTATTGTTCCACAAGTAGTAACAACAACATAAAAGGTTTATTACATATAGAATTTCTATGCTTCAGGAAACTAAGGCTGATGCATGAATTAAGAACAGGGACAGAAAACACATACTTCATACATATTTGGTTAGAAATTCCCATATTTATACCTTGTGATCATCGGCCATTTTCTTTCCAGCCCACATTTCCTTCACTATCAGGTACCAGAGATCACACTCGGTCTTCAGGTTCGCCTCAAAGACTTCTTTTTTAGATAACGTTTTAATCCTCAGAGTAGGTATTCTCAAAAGAAGGAAAGCTACAGTCGTGCTCTTAACATCCTGGAAATGTAGGGAAAACAAGGAAGATACACCAGGCAACCACAGGTAAGGTGCAGTGCTCATCCTACACGGCAACTTTATATATAAACTACAGCAAACTATTTCAATTGTCCACACAAAACGTTTTATGAAAATATAGGTTTCAAGCAACATCATACATACTGGCTGGCACCACAAATAAGCACATTTAATGTTCTTGTTACTAAACTTCTCTAGTTCTAAACCTCATGTGCTGTGCTTTACACCTTCGTAAAATGTCACAATCTCTAAAATGTATTCTACGTCATCCTAGCACCCAGCAAACTACATCATCCCCAAAATTCTTGGTTCAAAGACCCAGAATTTTATCTAATCACCCATAATTCACTGACTTCAGAGGTGTTGCCTACACTCCTTCCTGCAACTTTAAGTTGAGAGATAGATCTCTCTGCAGAACGGAACATCCAGATGCACACAACAGAAATATTAGTTATTTGATGCTTACCTCTATATCCCTGAAAGCAGCGATGTGGACGTAGCCAGGACGTCCTCCTTCGGTTAAAAGGAACAAACGCTTTTGGGTCAGAGCTATTTTCCCTACACCGCAATTAGTTTTAACTGAGCAGGATAACTTGTAGACGCATTCGTTTTTATCTAGATGTTCTATTACTGTTGGCGGCAGATTCACCTCTTGAGCTTCAGCTTCAGTTTCTTTCCAGTAGTTGTAGAAATCTCTGAATGTTTCGGGATCGATTTGCTTCTGATGTCCTAAAAGAATTTTAAAGCTGTTTACTATGAGAAACATTTACACAGATTTGCACAGAAAGACAGTTTTAAAAGACACTAAAGTTCAAATTGCGCCCGTAACAGCAAAATGGGTAAGCGAGGTGCAAAAACTACATGAAACAGGCCTATTCTACTGAATGCTACTATATCACATATTTACCAACCTGGGAGAAAAGCTGAAGTTGTAACAGTTAAAGACTTCAGCAATAGGTATTCTAAGTAATTAATTATCCTAATTCAAATGTTTGGACAGCGGAGTCCTAAACGAACACAAATTCTTGCGAGATGTGTGTTACTCTCTGGCTTCAGAAAATCTTGCTTCAGTTTTGCTATTTTGAGCAATGTTTAATTTTGTGGCCACAAAATATTTTACAAAAAGCACCCTCAAACTATGCTTTTGAAATCAATCACAAGATTCAGATCTCATTCAGGAGAGACGTTCTCTCAAATATAAACGTAACCTCTTCTTTTGCTATGATGGTTTTATAAAAACAGAGGTATTTTCCATTAGCAATTAGGACAGTCTTTATTCACGTTTCTCACAATCTAAGCCCAAAGCAGAACTGCACACTATCAGATCACAAAACTGCCTCACCTACACAACCTGGAAAACTGTAAATTGTGTGCCCAAATATAAGTAGATTCCTTGTTATTATTGTGGATGCAATTACAGACATTGATGTATACATTAAATCTATTCTCCCTAATTAACCTATTTAAATAAAAATGTCCATAAAGTTCACATATTGGGAGTTTTTAGAAGCCCAGATATATTGAATAATAATTAAAAAGAAAAACAACTGCAGACAAATTTTATTTTGGTCCATTAAAAAAAACAACTTGAAATTGTCATTGCACCATTGTTGATGGTCACTAAAAACACATCTTACACTCACCTACTGTTAGGGCATCAAATAACCGATGTATAGTGTCTATATCTTTGACAATCCCAGATTCCTGGATCCTCTTCACAAAATCATCCAGTTGCATGTGTGTTTTTGGCAATTCAAAATTTTTCACGTGGTCATCGACTTTGAGAACTTCTCTTTGTTTTTCCATCACTCTACTTATCAGCTTCTTCAGCTCGGGTTTGCGATCTGCTTGAGAACGCTCCGAAGGAGGCATGGTTTCCACTATTTTCCTTACGAGATCAGTGGGGAAAATTCTTAAATCTGTTTTATCTAGGTTCTGAAAGTCAGAAAGTGCATTTAGTAGTTTCCCTTGCATCAAGCAAATAAGGCCCCGGAGGTAGAAGTACCTTGCCAGCAACGCTGAGTTATCAGGTGGTGAGGTATTTATAGCTTTGCTGAGGTGGTTGAAGAAGTCTGTGTAGTAGGAATGAACACACTGGAACATCAGAGGAAAGTGAATTTCTGGGATTTTGAATGTGCTCACTGATTTGGAGGGCGTTTTAACAGCTAAAAATGAAACAAAAGCGTAGTGATTAGTAGTATTAAGCAGTAAAAGTGCGAGTATTTTCACAACTACAAAAAAGACAGCAACAAGCAATTACATCGCATGAAATTCAAGTAAGATTACAGCTGTGCTAGGGATACAAATATATTTTTATGTCCACCCTTCTTATTATCAGAATGTTCCCCAAGCTGATAAAATCAATTCTTGGAAAGAACAAAAGAAAAAAAGGGACCCCAAACATGCAGTTTCTATAGGATTTGCTTTGTTAAACAAGGATAAACCTAAGCCTATATTTAAACGTAGTCGGGAACACACAGAATCACAGAATGCCAGGGATTGGAAGGGACCTCAAAAGCTCATCCAGTCCAGTATCCCCACCGGAGCAGGAACACCCAGATGAGGTTACACAGGAAGGTGCCCAGGCGGGTTGGAATGTCTGCACAGAAGGACACTCCACAACCTCCCTGGGCAGCCTGGGCCAGGCTCTGCCACCCTCACCAGGAACAAGTTGCTTCTCAAATTTAAGTGGAACTTCTTGTGTTCCAGTTTGAACCCATTGCCCCTTGTCCTATCATTGGTTGTCACCGAGAAGAGCCTGGCTCCATCCTCCTGACACTCACCCTTTACGTATCTGTAACCATGAATGAGGTCACCCCTCAGTCTCCTCTTCTCCAAACTAAAGAGACCCAGCTCCCTCAGCCTTTCCTCACACGGGAGATGCTCCACTCCCTTCAGCATCTTTGTTGCCCTGTGCTGGACTCTCTCCAGCAGTTCCCTGTCCTGCTGGAACTGAGGGGCCACAACTGGACACAAGATTCCAGGTGTGGTCTCCCCAGGGCAGAGTAGAGGGGCAGGAGAACCTCTCTGACCTACTGACCACCCACCTTCTAAAACACCTCGGGATGCCATTGGTCTTCCTGGCCACAAGGACATAAGGCGGACATAAGGTGGGTGAGGATTGAACGTGGTTACCGATGCAGGAAGCAAATCTACAATATCAGTCCTGTTGTGACCAGTCTTTTGTGGTAGAGCAAAACTTAGAGCAGGCTCAGCTCAAAACGACCCTCCTCACCATTTCTTTCCAGCATGTAACACTATTTTGGTGAAAATTATTCAGCAATGTCACCCATAAAGACAAGAAAAAAGATGCTGTATTTGTTCAACATGTTCTTCCCTTACCGACACCTGTTTCTATTCTTCGAAGCGAGGAATTTCTGGTCGGGCCCTCTGGGAGTTTGATATCTTGCAGATTAGGCATACTGATTACCATGCGCCTGTTAATCTTGTATTGTGAATTAAACAGTTTCGAAGCCATTTTCTCCATAGTCATTCTTCTCGGGGTATGAAACATCAAGTTGAACCTAAGAAAAATGTTAAAAATATATAACTAGTTTAAAATTCAGTATATATACACACACTAAATCACTACCTGATTTTATTTTTTTCTGTATAATATTATTAAATTACAATTATAGTACCAATTTACAATGTCAACAGCCACAGCTGGTTATGTTCGTGTCACTCTTTTCCAATAATCTTAATAAAATGGCCTATCAATTAGTCATAATCTTATTCATAGACAACCTGATCTCCTACCAATAGATTCAAATGGACTTTTAGCAGTGATATCAACAGAAGATTCAAAATCAGCATAAAGAATGAGAAAACGTCACCTGTCCTCTTCAGACTGGGTACTCAACTCCATCCGAGCAAACGCGTCCATTTTTCTGTTCAGACGAGCTTTGAGAAAAGAGTGAAACATGTAGGTCTCTAAAACCTGCGAGACACAAACTGGTTAAGTGGGGATCATTTCCAAGCTCCATTTTTATCATTGGTACATATGCAGAGCTGAGAACTTCCAATTTAGCAATCAAAAAAGCAAAACATTTGAAAGCTTCAACAACAAAAAACTGACTCTGTTTCCATTCACATTCTTTATCTTCACTGTATTAGTGGCAACCAAGAATCTCAGATCACCTTCCAGAAGATGAAATCAAACAAAATCAAGAAACACTGATCAAAACACAGTTTTAGCTACTGAAGCTCAACAGTATATTTTCTGCTAAGTACTGACAATACTGTCTGTGGTTTGGAATACGAAGTTTGTGACACTCGAGATTCTGTTATCAAATTGAAAAGACGAGTGAGCCACCTTCTCTCTGGTAACCCCCAAAATTGTTCCCTGCTCAAGGTAATTATTATGGAGTCATCCAGAAATAATTTCTAAAAAGTCAAATTGCTACTTATAGGAGAGAGGGCATCATCAAAAATGCCAAGTGTGAATTTAAATCTCCCACCACTGGAAATTAATACAAGATGAAAAGTAATCTGTTCAGAAAATCCAATGCAAACTGCATCAGGAGACAATATTGTTATAATCAGGAATACTGTCTTTATGTTCATACAACCTCCAGCTTTTAGAAACTTACTAACAAAAAGACAGTTGTGTCTTTGATTGTAACTATGAAAACACTTTGATTAATGATGTATTTCAGCAGTTTGCCTAAGGTACCTTTCTTAGTCTTGGAATTTAACACAGGAAAAAAACAACATGACACTGATCAGACGTCAGTGTATTCCTATGATGTATTTTAAAAAACGAATGAGCAGGATTCAAAAGGAATTAATGGAAATATTTCACCAACAAATAGGTCGTTCCAATTCAAGATGCCTCTTATCAATGCATTTGCAACGTAATCTGTAAAATGGCATCTACAAAAGCATTAAGATTTCTGCTTTCAGGTATTTCTCCAGTAGATGGCATCTGTTGTTGGCAATTGTACGTACAGGGGATGACAAACTGCAGGAACTGCATGAGTCCTTTCTAATGATTTTTGGAGTTCTGGTCAGAATATTTCTAATTAATTTAATGAAGAGATCTTTTCACCAGGTGTAAAACAGTTACTCTAGAGAACAAACCACCAAGTTCCAGTGGCAAAGGAAACCTCTGTAACTTTCATATGGAACATAATTAAAAGGAGATGCACTTCCTTACATTCCTTGTTAAAGATTTGCTTTGACCCACAAGATGGTTAAACAAGCTACAGTATCACCAAAAAAAATGCAATAATATTTTACTTTTGAGAAGCTTAAATGGCAGCACGTTTTACAGTAGGGTATAATAAGAAACTACTTAATAAAGTATCTGTTAAAAACTATAATGTAAATTGCACCAAAGGGTGCAAGAAGCCAAGAAAGACGTCTTGCATCCCTTCAGAACTCAGGTATTGACCACAGAACCACAGAATCATTTAGTGGGCAAAGACCCTTAAGATCATCAAGTCCAACCAAAAGCTAATTCTGGCATTAAATCATGTCCCTAAGATCCTCATCTACATGTCTTTTAAACTCCTCCAGGGATGGTGACTCCACCACTGCCCTGGGGAGCCTGTTCCAGTCCCTGACAACCCTTTCCATGAAGAAGTTTTTCCTAATATCCAATTTAAACATCCCCTGGTGCAACTTGAGGCCATTTCCTCTTGTCCTATCACTTGTTACATGGGAGAAGAGACCAACCCCCTCCATGCTCCAAGCTCCTTTCAGGCAGTTCAGAGATCAGAAGGTCTCCCCTCAGCTCCTGTTCTCCAGGCTGAATCAGAGAAGTATCTAATCAGCTGAATTAGCAGAAGGTTTAAGAAAAAGCAAGAGGGGATTCCAGGTTGTCCTTTAGCCTCCAGCACTGTTGGGCCTGGCCTGAGGCTCCACGCTGTTTGAATATCACTTTATAGTTTTCTCCAGCACACCAAAGTAAGCTATGGTTATACTACCTGGTAAAGCACGTCAGCTAAATCAATGTATGTCCCGTGTGCCCTGTCACTCTGCAAGCCCTGAGGACACCAGTGTCACACATTGTGGAAAACAGGCACATGGCCTGGGGCCACCCGACAGCAGAGGCCCCACGCGCTATTGCGGATAAAGCAGGTTTTAATACCTCCATTTGTTTCATCTGAGCTCCTTTCTACTGCGCTCATAGGCTCGCTGAAAACTCCCGTCTACATACGGGCTTTGCTCCAAACACTTTGGACAGATGCCTGTGCTTAAAAAAC
This sequence comes from Nesoenas mayeri, assembly GCF_963082525.1. Classification (NCBI taxonomy): domain Eukaryota; kingdom Metazoa; phylum Chordata; class Aves; order Columbiformes; family Columbidae; genus Nesoenas; species Nesoenas mayeri. The sequence continues at coordinate 5,581,573 of NC_137543.1, forward strand.
AGTTTAGACGTAGCTTTACTGACCATCTGCTGTAGGTTAATCTCAACCCCAAGGAATTACGTTTAATTTGCTCTGGAATTACATAGTACCTTGCTCTCCAAAATGTTTCCTAATATCTGTTTACAGTAAATAAATTAAATTTGGTAAAGCATTCTGTGAAAGTTCATGGTTCAACACCACCACACTGTGACCATTCTGTTAATTTTTGGCATTAATCCTAAAATACAGATTAACAACAAAGAATCACAACATATTTAACACTGAATTTACCTTTTTGTAAAATGGCTGGTCTCCGACTGCCCTTGTTTTTAGAAATTCTTCACTGTTAAACACTCTATGTTCATAATTTAGATGGTCTTTTACCTCCCTGGAGACAAAAATAAGCAAATAGATAAATATGCTTGGAGATTTGTAAGTAGGTTACACTTTTGCAGTAGCAGCAGCCCACTGGTACAACTAGAAATAAGCTGCAGCATGAGAAGGCAAAACAGAAATACGCTGCAGTATCATAAGGCAAACTCAGTTTTAATGAACAAGTCTAAGTTACTGAATCATAAGAGTTTGCATTCTTTTTGTATAAGGAAGACAGGCCGCCTGCTTCCACAGGCATTTCAAATCAGCAAATTCACTTAGAGCCTGCGGGATCAATTTTACTGACCCACAGAGAAGAATCTATATATTTAAGTCATGACTTGGGCTTCAATCCTGGTTTTTATATACACAGTTCTTGAACGACACAAACCCATCTGGAGCACTAAAAAGACAAGTGTGTCCATCCACATCAGCAATTTGAAAGATGAAGGCCTATAGATCACTTATCTTCCATAAATCAGTGATAAAAACCCATTAAGAGTTTACCAAGCTATAGGAGTTCAGAGAAAAAGATCAGTGAAAGTACAGAGTTCAATAATTCTACATAATTTAGCATTGTTTGCTTTAAACACAGAACCTCCACACACACAAAAATACTACTGAGGACGGTAGCAACTGGCAGCACAACTGCATCAGAGATTTACTTTCCTTCGACTCCTGGCCGCTGGTAGATAGAGCATTAGGAGACAGAAGAAACAAGGCTGAAAAAAAGAACAAAGAAAGCAAGTTTGAAGGAAAAGAGAAAGAAAGCAAGAAAAGATTCACCCCCTTCGCAAAACATCTTCTCTCTTAGAGAGCAAAGCATCTGTTCATTTCTGTAGCTGAGCGTTAAGTGTGGTAAAGAGTTCAAGCTGTTAGCAGCAAAATGCCTTTCTCCTCGTCTTTATTTGGAATGTATTGTTGCCAAACACTGAAATCCACCAAATCCCACAGTGGTAGTGCATCAGGTTGTAAATGGATTTCATTTTCCTTATCTAGCTGTGTTGGCTGTAAAGTCTGTTCATTTTCATGGTCTACTATGTTAGAATCTACGTGCAAATAAATGAAGCATGTGCAAACCAGCCATCCATTTGCTGCATTTTTTGTACAAATCACCTACCACACTTCCCTCTCCAAATACAAGCAAATAATCTAATAGCAGCATTTACAACCAGTACCCAGACTGATATGATAAAGCAACTGTGGGTATCAACACATTACATTAGATTAAGAACAAGGAAAATTAGCGTAGCTTGACCTTTTTCTAGAGAAAAAGAAAAACACAACAAAAACAAACTACTTCACAGCGTTATTAAAATGTCAGTCCCAACCACACCCAAGACGCATCTTTCTTGTGCCAACACTCTCTCTCTGAGCTCCTCTTGCTCCTTCATCCTCATGTGGTTGCGCTCTCCAGGTAGCTCTCCCATTCTCAGCATTTGTTCGGTTAAGCAAAACACACCAAGGTGTTGTGAACTCCCGATCCTGCTTTCAGCTCTTCTACCCTGTCCCAGTTCAAATTCATTTTCCTCTAATAGGAATGACTGTTTTCCAGTAACAAATTAATATCCATACTGGGCCTTAGGCTTTTCCTAATCACAAAATATGAAGACTGCACTTCTCTTCCTGGAATCTTCATACAGAAGACATACAAGTCCAAATAAGGACAATTTTATCTAAGATGTCCTAGCAATGTATATGTACCCAAATACATTAATTATTGCTATTCCAGCAGGCTAGCGGGACCTCCTTTTCATATTCCCTCACAAAACGTAAGATATTCACTAAATATCTATCCAGTAAGACAAAATAATATTTTCAGTGACAGTGGAAGTGTCTTAACCAGTACTATATTCTCTTATAATAAAAAAATAATAATAATATCTGCTCACCTGAAGATATTAACAATTAACTGCAAAGCTGTTTGCTGAACTTCTGTATTCAGCTTCTGCTGCCAAGCCCTTCTGCGCATTTGGAGCTCACCAAGATCCACGCTGGCCCGGAGATGGCAAAGCTCTAGGTCATAATGCAGCTGAAGATTCTCCACTCTACACAAGGAAGAGAATTATCAAGTTACGTTGTAACACCAAGCATTTTTTCATGCCTTTTAAAGAAAAAGTCATTTAGGCCTCGTGCATTTTCCAGCTACAGAAAGTGCAAGATTGATTTGCAAGTGTTGACAAGCTAAGAAGGTTCCTGGAAGTCCTACTAGTACGTGTAAATCACAGCGTGTTCAGTCTGCTGTGTAAAGAACAGTAAAGTTCAGAGAATAATTCCTATCAGTAATAAAAAAGAAGCAAGAACTCCAAGTAAAATAATATGGTTATAATTATAACTGCTTAAAGATATCTGCATATTAATTAATTGAAATTTTCAATTTGCCCTTACCAAATGGAGTTTATATGAATAAATTAATATAATAATAAATAATACAAATGTACAATTTAAGAAGAGCACCAAGCATGATTTATACACTAAGATAAACACAACTTCGACATCCTTTCACCTTTTTATGAAAGTTTCCGCTGCTTGTGCTGGAACATCTGGAATTTCGGGTTCCTCTTCAACCATTTTTGAATGTGTAATATCTCCATTATCTATATTAATTAGAATTAAATCTTCAGTTTCCTTTTAACAAAAGAAAATAGAATGACTGTAAATATACGTATATTGTTAAAACATTTACTCTTCCTTTGTGTACTCCTCAGACAGTGAATTATTTCACCAAAGAGGTAAACTAGAAAATGATTGACTTGTTTTCCCCAATAGAAGACTGTGTGGATAACTAAACGATTACTTTCAATAAAAAGAAATGTCATTAAATTGAGATTAATCTCAGTACATAAACATTTATTAACCTAATAAGCTCTCCATGGAGAATTACATTAATACTGGATCTCTAAGCGCATCCTTGAAAAGCTATAAATTATAAGGATATGATGTACAAAACAATATATATGTACACCAAGAAGCTCCCAGAAAGATTTCTCTATTGAGTATTTACTGCTGCACTTTTGCCATGGGATGACAGGGAGAGGGAGGGTTTATATATTAGTCTCAAACACAGAAAGATGTGCAAATGCACAAAAAGTCACACAGAGGTAAAGCCCACGCTGATCTCTCAGTTCCCAATTTTAATAACCTTAAAGATCAGTCTGCAACACAGTGTATATACAAGCAAGCAGGAAATCTTTCCAATTATGTCAAAGAAAAACGTGATCTCTAATCTCTACTTATTTCTGGTAGTGACATCATCTTACCACTAACTAAAATAAGTATTTATCTGCTTCATTTTAACTTAATTCTTTGTTCATTTTGGACTTGCCTGAATGGACCAGTTTCACTTTGGCTTATAATCAGATGGATTCATCTAATATAAATTCATATAATTTTTCTCTGTTCGATTGCTCAAACTTACAGAAACTCTATGTAACACCCTCAGAAAAGTATATTCACATTAGCCCTCCACTACGAAACTGACCTTTTCTTAAACCTTTTTAGGTGACCAGGATTAACGTTACCCACTGAGAAAGGCTTAGTTAACTAAGATTCTGAAAAAAGAAAACAAAAGGCCTCCATAAAAATGGTGAAATTCTATTCTTTACATTGCTTTTTCCTTTTTAATAGTATTAAATACTTAACATCACTATGGGGAACAGCAGCATTATCAGAGTATTTCCAAGTGCATGCTCAGTACTTAACCCAGATGCTTGGAAAAGGTACCTAATTGATCCCACACAAATCCAAGCAAAAAATAACCTCGCCAACCTGAAGGGAAACTCTTTATACTATACAAATGACACGTTGGTAGAATATTTCCCCAAATGAAACTTGAACTCACAAAAATCATTATCCTGCAAAGAAAAGAAAGGTAAGGGATACAATAAAAAGTTTTTTTTCCAGTAAATCAGTGGTCACATCACTATGTTCCATTACTTTTAATTTCTTCTTGTCTCACAGATCTAGAGAAAAAAAGCAAGTTTTGAAATGCATCTGAAAGAAGTTAGGGGACAAATGCACTGAAAGCGAATAGCGAGTGGTAATTGTCTAAAACATACCGTGCTAACTACTTCAAAATGATCAGTATGACATCCCATAAGAAAAGATGTTGGGGCCATGACGAAATCCAGCATTTGACGGGACAGAATAGGCACAAACGTGTGTTGCCACTGAAGAGGGTGGAGGTACAACATAAAGCATTCAGCAACGAGCGTCAACAGAGCCCAATCCGAAGAGAAGAAAACTATTCTCCGCTCAGTTAAAATACAGGTCATAATCTGGAAAAAAAAAACCACACCCAAAATGTTAAATGTTTACTGAGTTGTATTAGACTGTAAAACACCTGTAAAAAGCACCCAGATGAAGAATATCAACAAACCAACCTTTGGTGGTGAACACAAAGACTACTGAGGTTTTAGGCGTCTCAGCCAAACATTTATTCAAGACTAAATGGTCACATTCCTCATGGTGCCACTGGAGAGCAGTATTTCCACAGAGCAATTTGGGAAGGTACCAGGAGATGCCCACCCTCTTCCACTGAGAGAAGGGGCCCCATCTAAGCACCATACTCAGATGTTACAAGTTAGGTGGGATGAATTCAAGCCAAGAAGCCTTGAAGACACACAGGACATCTCACAGAGGTGCTAACAGATAAAACTCCACGCTCAATATGCACTAGATCAAAGAATCACAGACTGGTTGGGGTTGGAAGGGACCTCTGGAGATCATTCAGTCCAACCCACCTGCTAAAGCAGGTTCACCAGAGCAGATCACATAGGAATGTGTCCAAGTGGGTTTGAATGTCTCCAGAGAAGGAGACTCCACAACTTCTCTGGGCAGCCTGTTCCAGGGCTCTGACATCTCAAAAGAAAGAAGTTTCCCCTCATATTCAGATGGAACCTCCTGTGCTTCAGTCTGTGCCCGTTGCCTCTCATCCTGTTTTTGGGCACCACTGAACAGAGTCTGGTCCATCCTCTTGACACCCACCATGGAGATATTTATAAACATTGATGAGATCCCCTCTCAGCTTCTCTTCTCCAGGCTGAACAGCCTCAGCTCCCTCAGTCTCTCCTCATACGAAAGACGCTCCAAATCCCTCAGCAAGTTCGTAGCTCTCCACTGGACACTCTCCAATAATTCCCTGACTTTATTAAACTGGGGAGCACAGAACTGGACCCAGAACTCCAGATGTGGCCTCACCAGGGCAGAGCAGAGTCAGAGGAACAACTTCCCTCAACCTGCTGCTCACACTCCTCCTAGTGCACCCCAGGTACCATTGGCCTCTTGGCCACAAGGGCACATTGCTGGCTCATGGTCAACCTGTTGTCCACCAGAACTCCCAGGTCCTTCTCTGCAGAGCTGCTTTCCGGCAGCTCCACCCCAACCTGTACTGGTGCCTGGGGTTGTTCCTCCCCAGTTACAGGACCCTACACTTGCCCTTGTTGAACTTCATCAGGTTCTTCTCTGCCTAGTCCAGCCTGTCCAGGTCTCACTGAATGGCAGTTGCAGAGGATCATTTAGGATTTGAGATAGTTTTTTTTATTTTAATTCTGCCATATGTGCATGTTATGAATAAAACTAAGCCAGGGCTGCCTGCTCTCAGGACTGAGGAGGTTTGCAAGCATCCCCTGAAAGAGGCCTCCAACCTGCTCTTTTTAGAAGCACCAATAATACTGATGACCTTGAGCAACCTAATTTAACTTCACAGGTGGCCTTTCACAGGAAATCAGACCAGGAAACCTACAAAGGACACTCCACACCAAAATTATTGTGAGATTCTATGAAGCACTGAAAAAATTATTTGCAAATAGCTTTTTGTATTTTTTTGTCTTTCTACAGCATTTACACTTTATCTATATGAGAGTGTCAACTGCTACCAATCCATCCTACAGGTCCCTTTCTTATACACAAAAAAGTTCTTATGAATCTTGTAGAATTGCATGTAATGAGAATTCAAAATAAAATCTGTCAATCAGCTTGGGTATTTATATCTTAAAATATACTCTTAAGAAATTCAGCACCTACTGCTAAGCCACAGGAGAAAGAATTCCAACATGCTTTAATCTAATCCCGTCTATAAATAAAGTATCTTAGGGAGAAGTATATTTTATTGTCCCATAGCTCTAATATGCAGAAATAACACTATAACTAATGTTTATAACTAAACATCTTGATTTTTTCTAAATCACAAATAACCATGACTGTCAATCTCTAATACATTTTAAAGTATCAGTTAGCTTTACCTGCAGCACTTGCTCTGGCTTGAAACACAGCAATGGAAGGTGAAGATCCAAGTCAATAATTGGACCGTCCGGATCCTCTCGAGAAGGAATAATTATTTGAAGAGGTTTCATATTAAATACCTGTAATAGCAGATGTTTTCCATTTACTTCTTAAAGAAAATGTTCCCACAACACACATAATTCAGGATTTTAGTTGCAACTACGAAATACTAAGATTGAAAGCAAAAAAGATATTCATGTACTGCAGAAAACTGAAATAGCGAGGGAAATATTAAAAGACATGATCAGCTTGAAAGATTAACATGGACTTTGTCTCTTTTCATTCTCATAGGTTATTTAGCCAATAAAATTTTATATATATATATTAACAGACTTAAACTTGTTTCAGAGCCATAGAATCAAAGAATCGTTTTGCTTCAAAGAGACCCTCAGGATCACCGAGTTCAACCATATAGGCATAACAAAATAATAGAATTTATATTAATATTTGTAGATACATCTGGGAAATCAGAAGTACTGATAAAATTCAGACAAGAAACAGAAAAAATAGGAACAGAAGAACTGAGCATGCGTGCTCACGTTAGAAGATAGAACAAGCCAAAAGGAGGGAGCTCATCCAGTTTTTCAAATAATCCAGCCAGATCCTGCACGTGCTCCACATTTCAGCACTCAGCAGCTGGATCATTCAGACAATTTTCCAGCTGTGCTTTTTTTTCCTACCCCATCATCCCAGGGTCAAGGAAAGCAGCTAAGGAAAAGTCCGTGGCTCAAGCATTGCTTCCCTAAAATCCATTTCTGTAGATACAAGGGAGAGTCTGCTGCAATCACTGACTCAGCTAACATAGAGTTTGACTTGGGAAGGGTTATGAAGAAGAAAATACAGCCCACACACCTCAGCTTCTACAATGAATACAAATATTTATGTGTTTCTCTTCTCAGCAAGGTTTTATCCAGGCAGCAGCCAACCCTGAATATTTGATCCACTTCACACTGTTTTGCTTCGCCAGTCATACAGATACAAGAAAATAACAAGTCCAGAGCTTTACGTGTTGTTCTAGCAAATTATTTCTTTGGTCTCTTTCCTCTCACAGGGACTGCGCTGCTTCTCGGTCACACCACTGCACTTCCACCCATCACATAATCAAGATGACAGGCACGAGCATCCACAAGCTGTGATTCATCTCAGTTACACAAGGTTTGCTGTAGGAAAATCTGGAATACACTGAGCTCCACTGACTCTCCTCACCAACTTTCTACAGCTGTACACAATGAAAAGTATTGGAGTTGCAATCATAGAAATGAGAGAATCATTTCAGTTAGAAGGGACCCTCAGGATCATTGAGTCCAACCATAACCTAACTCTGGCACTAAACCATGTCCCTGAGAACCTCGTCTAAACACCTTTTAAACCCCTCCAGGGATGGTGACTCCACCACTGCCCTGGGCAGCCTATTCCAATGCCTAACAACCCTTTCCATTAAGAATTTTTTCCTAATATCCAATCTGAACCTCCCCTGGTGCAACTTGAGACCATTTCCTCTCATTCTATCGCTTCCTACTTGGGAGATGAGACCAACGCCCTCCATGCTCCAAGCTCCTTTCAGGCAGTTCAGAGATCAGAAGGTCTCCCCTCAGCTCCTGTTCTCCAGCCGAACCCCCCAGGTCCCTCAGCCGCTCCGTTCCCTTCTCTCAACTCGCTCCAGCACCTCAAGGGCTTTCTCATAATGAGGGGCCCAAAACTGAACCCAGGATTCAAGGTTTGGCCTCCCCAGTGTCCAGGACAGGGGGACAGTCACTGCCCTGGTCCTGATGGCCACACCAGTGCTGATACAAGCCAGGATGCTGGTGGCTTCTTTGGCCACCTGGGCATACTGCTGGCCCATGTTCAGCCACCGTCACCAACAAACCCAGGTCCTTCTCCTCCAGGCAGCTTTCCAGCCACTCTTCCCCGAGTCTGTAGCAGACATAAGACATGGAACTCCCACACTTTGGTTGAGTGATACTTACTGGAGTTTATACAGATTTATTCAACGAGAAGGCAATGCCATTTCAGGTGAAAAGTAAGCTTTCATTCTTACAGAGTAGTTGCAGACTAGTTCCAACCAGTTCTAGCAGATGATATGTGGGGTGCCCCTCTAGAAACCAAAAACTAGATAATGCCGTCCCCAGACCTACTCAGGCATCATCTCAAGACAGTAAATAGTTGGGGTGTGCTAAATCCTTCCCAGGAGTGTGTTGAAAATTAAATAGCACGACTAACTGGTATGCCAGTGCTCACACCTGCACCCTGGTCACACCGTTATTTTATGTACAAATAATGCATAGCCTTATTTTCAAAGCACAGGTACTGACATTAGTTTTCTATCAGCAATATATCTGACCTGACACTGAAGAATGTCCCCAAATTTATAGAAAACAACATCTTCATGCTTTGTAAGACATAACGTTACAGTAATTATGAAATTCAACATCAGTAATTACCAAGTGGAGTGGTCCTGGTGGCGGGCTGGGTATTAAAAATAACTTTGCTGCAAATTCTTTTATGTGCTCCTCAACATCTAAATCCTTGAAAGGCCGCAGTTGCACTAGTAAGCTGAAATTAAATTATAGAAAATTAGTTATAAATAGTAACATGCAAACAGAAAAAAAGCCTTTTTGCTGATAACCTCAAGCTACAAAAAATTATTAGGAGCAATGAAGCTATTATTCCAGCTAATTAAATTCTAATTTATTAGATACTTTAGCAGCTCCATTTAATTTTAATGAAGCTGCTGTGTCAGAAGCATTTTTTTTTATTATTTCCATGCATAAATAGTGCTCCATCATATAAATCAGAGGATTCGGACAGCACACTGGGTGTCATGATGGCAAAGAAAATCTAGAGGTGAGATGCACCTAAAGAAAGTGTCTTCTAGATATTGCTTGAGGAACAAAACACCCACAAGTTGTAACATAGCGCCACGGTGTTTCTCCCACCCCAAGCATCAGACATCAGCTCCGGGATAAAAAACAACATCAAAGGAAAAGGGAGGGTTTAGACGTGGGCTTAACTGTAGAGGAATGTGAAGCAAGAGCCGTATTTAGCATAAGGCCTCGGCCCGCATGAACTTTGCTCTTTGCTATTGTTCCTACCCTTACAAAGAACAAATACAGTTGTGCAAACCTGCCAAATATTTCCATTTTAGACCTGTATTACCCTAGCGGTGGCAAAGCCACAAAGGTCACGTGGTTTAGATTATACGCCAGATCAATTCATGAACATTTAAACATTCACGATATTAAGACTGCAAACCATTAAGTCCAACAGCATTTCTGAAATGTAAATTAAGTTAAACATTTGTAGTCAGAAAGGGGATTTAGGTCAATATAAGACTCACATGCATGTTTATAGAAAAACAACACACCCCAAGCCTTCACAAAATCAGAAATTTAAGCCTGAAAATCTATACATACAGAAACTAGGAACTTAATATGGTTATATCCCACCTTGAGGTTTTATTTCAGTTTGCAGTTTTATTGGTTTCCTGCTGAAAAATACTCATTCTTCAGAAAGAAAGCAGATTAGAAAGCAACTGAATGGGTCAGGAGATTTATTAGAATCCAGGACATCATATGTGTGTATGGCATTTAGATTCCCAAATAAAAATATTGTCATATATTACTGAGATTTTAACTGGATTAATGAGACAAGTCAGCTTGCTAAAGCCACATTTGGACTGTGTACTATGCTGTTAAACATATTCCCAAAAAGTCCATCAGCTATTTAAAAGTGCAAAATGGGTGAGGGGGGCGGAATTTAAGAATGATCGAAGAAAACCAGACAGTAGAGTCATCAATTTAAACAACTATGCTGTCACACTTAGTAATGCCTTGGATGTGACATAACAGCATAGGTAGACCTGCTGGTTTTTTGTTTTGGGACAAAAAAGCCCATATCAACACATCCAGTAAATGTTTCAACAGAAACAACCTGACCCCCATGCTGAAAAAGCAACAGATATACAGAAAGGACAGTAAGAGCTCCCTCATCACTGTGCCCAAAATGCAACGTAGCAGCAGCTGACAGCTCCGCACTACAAACGCCTGCTTGAAATAAATGAAGTAATCTCTGAAACATTAAAGCAGAGAGATAAGGAGTTTATAAACCTTCCATTACCTCTATTAACTGTCCACAGACAGATTTTTTCAGAAAGGTCCTTTGTACTGCCTCAGTGCTGTGAGCTATTACTGTTTGAATGGAGTCTATTCATCCATCCAAGGTGGGAGTTCATCCAGAAAGAGATTACTGCCAGGAATATTTCACTTTTCATGTAGCTTAATAGATTGAGGTAAGACTACCTGTGCAAAGTGCCCAAACCTCTCAATTTCAAGCTGAACCTCTTCAAATAATGTTGTAAGATAATCCAACAGTTGTGAAACAGTCTAGATGCACATCTGCTTGCTTTGGAGAGAGGCAGACACATTCCATTCAAATTGTTCTGGATTTGGAAGCACTGTACGCTAGTAATGTGAATTAGTTATAAAATTAATTACAGAGAATACAAAGACCTACGTTACTATGATGAAAGTTTGCAAGTTCCCCTGGCTGTTCAAAGCACCTACATGGACTTATATTTAGACGTTGCCTTTGTATCTCAGTTTAGTCTCAGTTTTTAGCTGTGATTTCTTCTGTGACATTTGAAAAAGTTTAAGAACCTGGATTTTATCTGGGAAGGCTTATAAAAATAACAGACTTTTGAGGACTCTCCTGAACGAAAACAAGTACCACCCCACCTATGAACAACCCTGTGCACTGCAGGTCCTGGAGAGCACAATTCTGGAGGAAAATGAAATATCTTGCTGCAAAACGCTCCCAAATAGAAGCAGAACTCCTTTAGATGCTACTTCAACATCAGGCCCTTACTAGCGATTACAAATAGTGGTTTTTCACTAGTTCTCACAAGGGAAAGGCTATACACTAGAAATAGGTGGTTTGAGGTCCACCAGCAAGTGTTTTGAAATCTCCAGACTTGCAGAATGATTCAGCAGCTGAAACATCCTGCAAAATACCAGTGACGCATTCCAAGGATACAAGTGCACTGCTGAACAAGTTATTATTTGTTAAGTATAGGAGGCACTACTACCTGAGTGCACTCGGTCAACGAAAACATTTAATTAGATTTGTAACCCATCAGCCACCTGATTACAGCCTAAGGCACCCAAACTGAAAATAACTCCCTTTCTGGTTTACAGGAAAACTATGTCAATGTTTTGTAGCGCTACAAAAAGCTGCAACATCTCCATCTGTACAGCTGCTCAAAATATATCACTGAGGTCTTTAGTGTAATTGCCTGTATTCCATTCAGAACAGCCACACATCCCAGCGGTTGTTTCATGCCATATGGAAAAATTTCAGTAACGCAACCAAGATAAGGAAAAATGGTACCTCTCCACCCCTTCCTTTCCTCCCACTCAAGTATACTCTGGCACAGTAAAATACTTAAAAAAAACAAAGTAGGGCAGACATTCTGCAATTATCTATCAAATAGTATCAAGGAAAATACATAGTGATAATGAACTTTAAATAAATAAATAAAATCCAGCAGAAAATACCATGGAAACTTAATCAGTGAGTTCCCAGTACAGTGGGGAATGCAGGTTTGTCACTTGCTTACCCCTCGCCTGCCAGTTACACACATTTGCATGTTACACGCAGATGCAGCAGCAAAAATGAGTGAGAAGAGCTGTGCTATTGTCTGAAATTCCCTTGCTAAATGGCCAGGACAACACATGCTACTCACATGGAAGGCTATTGAGCTGTTGATAACTCCTTTTCATTTTATTTATTTATATATTTACAAATGACTTAAAGCTTAGATAGTAGGTTACTGATAAATCTGAACTCTCCTTAGAAACTAGTACAGGATTTATATCAGTACAGGATGTATAACCAGTACAGCCTCAACTTACAGGGAAAAGCCATTCATAGTAGTTAGCTTGGATATTAATGCTTTAAATAGGTGCAAAAACCTACTACACATGATCAAGGCAGAAACATTTAATTATAATGTTTAAAAAACACACACAGAGGTGTAAGCTTTTATCTCTAGAGAATTAACTCCACCTGGTTCCTGTCTGCTCTAAACAAATAGAAGCGACATTTTTGTAATCTCTGGAATTTTCCTTGGTTTTCCTGAACACTTTCCCACCTCTCCCTTAGTGGGCTATTTAAAAAAATCCGTTTGCAAACTGACTGCTTCTTCCAGCTCAGAAATGTCTCACTTGAGAAAAGAGATTACTCACTGATGAATATAGTGTATAAACCACTGATGAACACCATAACCATAAAGCTGAGCCTATATTCTTTTCCACCCAGTGGAACACTAGTGTGTTCACAGCATATAAAAAAAGAATGAATGCTATTTTCAAGACTGGATATAAACAGCAGAGCACCACAGCTCAGGTATTCAGCTGTAAGAGTTAGATTAGAGTTTACTTTGGATTTGAGACTATAAAAAGGCAGCAATGAATCAGTTCCTGCAATAACAACAGCTGAGGTAATTGGCTTAAACATAAGGAGTGGAAAAAGTGATCTAGGCAGGAAAGGAGAAAGGGAAACAAACATTCCCTTTTTATTAATATTTTACAGATCATCTTGATTTCATACTAACCTGGGAATACTTAGTTTCCATCATGTCCCTTGTGCGCATTAAACCAATTTTAAAATGACTGAGCAGAGGTAGCATGAACAGCGTCAGTGGTGTTTGCTCATACTTAAGGGCTGCCAGAGTGTCTCATTTTTGATATCACAGCTTTTTTGGAGGCAACATCTGAACTGGCCAAGAAGAAGGCACTGCTTTGCTCCTCCAGGGCTCCCTCTTCATCTAAACCAGGGCAAGGCTGTTGGTGCTCCAACCAGATCCAAGCCCACAGCACAGAATCATAGAATAGTTTGTTTTGGAAGGGACCTTCAAAGCTCATCCAGTGCCACCCCTGCCATGAGCAGGGACATCTTCACCAGCTCAGGTTGCTCAGAGCCCTGTCCAGCCTGGCCTGGGATGTCTCCAGGGATGGGGCATCTACCACCTCTCTGCGAAACCTGGGCCAGTGTTTCACCACCTTCAGTGTCAAAAATTTCTTCCTCATGTCCGGCCTGAATCTCCCCTCCTTTATTTTAAAACCATCACCCCTTGTCCTGTCACAACAAGACCTGCTAAAAAGTATGTCCCCACATTTCTTATAGGCCCCTTTTAAGCACTGAAAGGCCGCAATAAGGTCTCCCCAGAGCCTTCTCTCCACCAGGCTGAACACCCCAACCCTCTCAGCCTGATCTCCCAGCAGAGCTGTTCCAGCCTCTGATCATTTCTGTGGCTCCTCTGGCCCCTCTCCAGCAGGTCCATTTCTGTCCTGTGCTGAGGACCCAGAGCTGGACCAGCACTGCAGGGGGTCTCACCAGAGCAGAGGGGCAGAATCACCTCCCTGACCTGCTGTCCACGCTCCTTGTGATGCAGCCCAGGATACAATTGGCTTCTGGGCTGCAAGTTCACATCTCCGGCTCACATCCAGCCTTTCACCCACCAGCGTACCCAAGTCCTTCTCTGCAGGGCTGCTCTCCAGCACTTCATCCCCAGTTTGGGTTGATACCAGGGGCCACCCAGTTGAAGGATCTTATGCTTGGCCTTGTTGAACCTCAGGCAGAAGGTTCATGGAGAAGAAGAGCTGCACAGGGCATGGAAATGAAAACTCATGTCTTCTCCTGGTACAGAGTCAGGTTAGGGACTAGTGATGCACCTCAGCTTGTACCCAGGACACACACCCTCGCTTACTCATCTGCTCAGCATACCGACCGCTGGCAGGACAAACTGGAAGATCCAAGTTCTGACCTAAAACTCTTAACATCTTTCAGCTTACGGGTAAGAAGCAAATACCTGCAAAAGCAAAACACCTCACTTCAAATTTGACTCTAGAAAGCTTGACTGGGATTCAGTGAAAAAATGCGTCTTCTACCTTTGGACTACAGGTCTGCAAGTGAAGATTACCCAGGAACGTCCAACAGAGACAGGCTCCCCGATGCAAGGAGTTTTTAATCCACTTCAGAATAGAAGTGCATAAATTTTAACAATTTAACCATAAAGCAACACACAACCTAAAGTAAGTTAAATAACAGGAGAGACCCATGTTCACTTATCTTTTCACTCATCTACACTGCAGTGTTTCTAACCCCTGAAGTACTCAGTATCTTAAGACTTTCTCTCCTAGTTCTACAACAGTCAAGTAACCATTGTACTCACCTCAAGTAACTTGCATTATTTAGCTGAAGTGTCATTAACAGCTTATCAATACATACATTCATGTTCTTATGACATTTATTTGGTGCATTATGAAAAGGTTTTTATGTTTTCAAAGTGATTTTCACCAGTGTGGCAAAATTATAGCGAACTCTCTTCCAAAAAATACCAAAATCTTTGAGAAATCTGTTCCCTGCAAATTAGTATTTTCTAGTCTCACCAAAAACCTTGAAAAAAACAAAGACAACATCATAACTAATTTGTTTGATATTCAGAACTTGCACTTACTGTCTGGGTAACATTCACATCACATTCATTCTTTTCCTCTCCCACAGTCTCACACTACCATAATTTAAAGCTAACGCCTGTTTTCGCATTAAGCAGCTATCCCAACCACATCACGTAAATTCATGTATTAAAACCTGCACAGCTATTTCCAGGAGAAACAGACAGGAAAGCAAATCTTACCAAGAGAGACAATCCTTGAGGGCATTGAAATATGGATATCTGGATATAACACAAATAGCAAATGGTACAAAACAGACAGGCATCTTCCCAGTCTGCACAGATTCCCAATGGGCCTGTCCATTCAGGGAAATACAGCCATCCTGCAAGAAAACTACAGATTAATGTGTTTATGTTAATCATGAATATATAGCTGATATTTTCTTGAGAACTCTAGAGATACAATACCAAATTCCCTCTAAATTTCAAGGGAATTTGGATACCTATATCCCTTAAGCCCTTCAGAAAAACATCAGCTCGCAAGACAAGCATATGCATTAAAAACAATTTCAGCGCAAAAGACATTTAGAAAGAACACAGGATACAATCTTCACCAAAAACATGTCCAAGGGACAAAGTCTGCTCCTAAATGTTCAAAACTCCTAATTGAAATCCGTAACAGTTTTTCCTAATACAATAAAGCTCCAATGTACTTAATTTACAATGGCAATATAAAGTAGGATTTGTTCTGTATTCCTACAAACACTAAAAAAAAAAATCTGTTAACTCACTTCATAAATCAAACCTGACATGATTTTGTTTGATTTTATATCTTTTAATATATTTTAATAAAAGCATAACATACTTGCATAGGCTGGTAGTACTGTGCAACAACACCATATGTTCTGTTACCACAGACATCTGTGAAGACCAGGAAATGAATGTGGTCCTCTTTTGATTCAGAAGTTACAGAAAGTCCTCCTGCAGTGAAGACAGAAACCTCTTTTTTTAACTACATATTTAATTACAGCTGCTTGAAAAGTAATTCATGACAAATACTGCACATTTCCACTTAATTTCAAGAGAAATTTCTCATTTTAAGAGATTAAAATACACATCCACTTGATCTTAGAGTTGTTACAAAGGCCGTAAGCTGCACACTAGAAAAGAAAGAAAAATATTATATGAACTATTGAGTATTTTAAGTGGCAAAATAAAATAGATGGGGCTTGTTCACTTTTTTCTTTCAAGGTATTTATAAGGTCTGCAACAGCAACATGCATCTTAAAACTTCTGCAATTAAACCTGGAGCAAACAGTAACTACTTTGGGTGTATCTTAATACCAAATGAAAAGTGAAAGAGTACTCAATCATTTTGGAAGGAAAAAAAGAAATTAACAGCTACTATTGTTCTCAGGTGCATTACAAACAACATAGCCATAGAGTAAGAGCACCTCATTCAGGTAACAGCTGCTTTCATCACTGACCTGCTCTATTTTTTTTATATTGTGGAATATAAAGAGATAGAGAAGATGATCATTTAAAAAAATGGCTGTACTATGGATCAACAGATATATATTAAAACAGTTCTCCTGTACCTGGGAAGCAAAGCTGTGGCAAACCAATAAGATCAATGTCCTTCGGAACTGTAATATCTTCGGTGTCAGGTGCTTTCTGCTCCCCATTGAGACTCTTGAGATTTTCAATCTTTGGTCTCTCTTTCTTCTTTCGGAAAGACCGGCGTTTGCTTTTATTCAAGTGATTACCACTTGTGTTAGTCACCTGAAAGTCATCTCGGCTGATAAATGGAGGCACAAACACAGAAAGAACTTCTGGATCAAGAGGAGGAAGATTTTTGGGTTTTCTTTGAGTACCCTATAAAAACAAAACAAAATTTAAATTGATGCTCATCCTGATAATTTATTTCAAACCATTTTTAGCCCTGTTTTTTCTCTACTCCTAAAACTGTGGGTTTAGAATACATTTTTCCCTCTTCCTAAATAGTTCCTTCTAATTTCTTGCTTTACCTATGTTAATGCAAGGGGAATACTCTCAGCATTTTCAGCAGGCAAAGAATCATTCTTCATCATTCAAAATGTACCATATCAATATTATGCCTTTGGCACAAGAAAACTAACATATCAAATATGATATATCGTACTTCAAAGTGTCAGGATCAAGCATAAGCCATACTTAAAATATACACTGGCAGTAAGAGAAACCAGGCAACAAATACACAAAAACAAAGAAAGACAGCTGAACTCTCTAGATAAGTCTTTGTTTAACTTGAGGAAAAGCTATATTTTAACTCAGAATAAGTGCTACAAAAAAAGAAAACAAAAGATACACACACAAACTTTCACAAGACAACTTTTAAGTTTATAAGGCAATCAAGAAAGTACACTGTTACAATAAACACGATTTTAAGACATTGTACCACATGAAGCCATAAAAATTTCTCCACATACTGATGACAAAGTGGAACAGGCATCCCAAGAGCATGTACGAAATTACAGCATTTTTTAGTAGGCAGCTTTGTAAAAGTACTACTGCACTGAAAGCCCTCGGTGCCCCGCTATGAAAAACTTGTGGAGGAAGTCATCAGAAAAGGACATTTCCTTGTACTTGGGAGCACTCTTTGTATTCTTGACCACATAGTAAAGACAAGCAGCTGCATTTTCAATTACTTCACTGCAATTATAGTTCTTCCTGTAAGGTCAAAACAGTAAGTAAAAGCTTTGTTTGGTCAACGGATATTTGGAAACAGGAAAGGCAAACCTCACTGCGGCTGAAAAGCTGTTTCGTTTTCAACTTTGTGCTGATTCAAAGATCATTGAAGCATATATGTTGCTTTTACCTTCAGACATGATGCATTGGTATTACTTGTATTTAAGATATTCCTTGAGAACCAAGGCCTCTCTCACAATTTCCCTAATTTTTAAAATAGCTACAGCATACAAAACTCTATTGCTTCACTAAAGCAAATCCTCCACCATCCAAGTTTTGGAGCAGAAAGCCTCAGCTAATTTGTCCTAGTAGATGAGTCCACCAGTAGTTTTCTTCTCATTTGAGCATCATAGGAAAAATAAGAAAGAATACTTACCTTCATGATATATTAGTTATTGCATCTTAAGCTCTATATTCTATACTAAGATGCTTGCAAGTACTTCAATAAAAATAAGAAGTGAAAAAACAGTCTTCTAATGAACACACAGAGTCTGAACTAGAAAGAAATTAGAGTAGAAAAGATAAAAGTTCAGATAAATATTCACTGGCATATTCAAAAGATAGCAATGACTTTGAAAAGCATGTTATAAATTGGGTACTGAGTGCTATATGCTGCCATGCTAAAATCTTCAAGTGTCCTTTTCCTTAGTTGGCAGCTGAGATCCATTTCAAGCGAAGAAACTGGAAATGCAGATAAATCCAACATGATCGTGCACAAAATAACACGTAGCTAAACATTTCAGAAGGAAATTAAGAATTAAGACTCAGCCCTGAGGCTGTTCTGCAAAAAATAAAGCACAGACCTACTCAAACACCAGCAATCTTAACTTGGCAGATTTGCCCTGCAGAGGTTTTCATACAAAGTTGCTTTGACAGGGCAACTCCTGACTTACATTGAAGGCATGTCAGGGCTACCAAACGCTGGATGACAGCCAGTGATTTAAGAGCCTCACAGTCTAACAGCTTCTGAAATGGCAGGTCCTTGATGTCTTGAACTACAACACAGGAATTAAACACCACTTTTTTTTTCCCACAGAACAGCACTGTCGCTGACTCAGTGACTCAGTTGTCAGCATTCAAGTCAGCTCTTATTAACATCTATGGCCAAAGTCGTATTTTCTTACCCTTTCAGTTCAATGAGAATGAATAGGAAGCAACAGAACAATACTAACTTGTTTCTACTATTCTTCAAACATTTTATATTCTCTGCTTCTACTCTTACTTCTTCATTTTTGAAGTGCTTCTCTTTTACTATCAAATGTCCTTGCATCATACACAGCTTCTTATAAACATTAATGCCTTTTCTTTCCTGCAAGATTCCAGAAGTCAGGGATTTTATTGCATCCCCATTTACTGATTGTGTTCCTGTAACAACAGTGCCGTATCAGACACAGGTAAGAGACAGACTTTTTACAATGACCACCCTATTTTAGACAAAAACAAGAAGCAGTGTATTGAAACCACAGCTTGTAGTGTGATCTCAGCTATTCGGTGTTTCCTTGATCTCATTCTCCTCTTCCCATCACTAAAGAAGTTAATTTCATTTTGAATGTCATGAAAGAACTAGGTTCTTTAAGGAATAATTGGGCAGGGAAAAGTATGAAGCTGTAGAAAAATGAGGTTGGAAGTGGCCCCTGGAGGTTCTAGTGCAACACTTTGCTCAAAGCAATGGTAATTTTGAAGTTAGACCACCTTGCTCTGGGTCATCCAGTCAAGTTTCAGAAATCCCATCAGAAGGAGATTCTTTCCCCCTTGTCCTCCAGCCCTCTTACTGGTCAGCAGTTCCCTGCTATCACAGTACCCAAATGTCAGTGAGATGTGACCTCAAGAGTGTTGAGTAATAACAATAATAGCAATAATCCCTTCCCTTCACCTGAGAGCTTCGGTCATAGAATCATGGAATCATTTCAGTTGGAAGGGACCCTCAGGATCATGATGCAGCCTTTATACTGTTACTTTTCGCTGCCAGAACCTCATGCTGTTGACTAATGCTCGACTTGATCACACCTGATTTCTTTTGCACAACTTGACACACAGGAGGGCATCACAAGAAAACAAAAAGTCATTTGGTAGTTATGTCTGCATTAGCAGGGCCAGAAAGCACGATGCAAACACTCGAAGAGACAAGATCTGCACCACTGACTGTGGTGGGTAGATGCGGAACCCAGTGCTGGGATGATAGGAAGATCTGTGGCATCTCGCAGGCAGCTCGTACATCACAGTTGCCATATCAAAATCCAGCTTTATAGCTGAAGATAGCTTGGGGGAAAGAAGTCTTGTCAAAGATGCTGTATAATCTTCACTATTGTACATCTCATTCTTACAAAATACATGCTTCCAACACATTTAGCTGCAAACAGCAGCCTTTGATCTCTTCAAATTCAAATCTTAGGGTGACAATTATCTTGGCAATAAGGACAACTGATGGATGACAGCCCAAAAACTTCAGTTTCATGATCTTCAGTGCAAAACTGTATCTTTCTTCCTGGAATCCCCATGGACAACAGGTCAGTCATATAAGAGTTTTTTACTTTGGGAGTGGTTTATATCATGTTCCAACTGACTTCATTGACTTTATTACCCTGTATTGCAATAAAGAGTGCACAAACACAGTTTCAAGACCAAGATTTGAAGCACTCTCAAGATTTTTACTGAGCTGTTTCATCGGTAAATATCAGAGGTCCACTACTTTCCATTGAAATGTTATTTTTTCCTGTGAATAAGATCTCTTTTTTCTACCCTCTCTGAAGTCAGACACAAAACATATTCCACCATTTCCTCCTGTAAATAGCACTACAAAAGGAACAGCAAGAAGAGTAAATCTATTAACCTGTCCTAAGACAGTGACTGAAATCCCCAGGGTGTAACAGCTTCCAGGGGCACCACTATAGTTAATATTGACAAGCATCTGACACTCCATTTTATACCTTGAGCAAAGAAATAATTCAAAACTGCCATGCAATTGGAATATCAGAATGGCTGCTACTATTTGTAGCCAATTTATTTGCTATTCTACAGATTTTTTGGAAGCAATGAGACCAAGCTGAGCAGATTGAAGGAAAAGATAAATTCCCCTTCTTTTGGGTTTTC
Organism: Nesoenas mayeri; assembly: GCF_963082525.1. Lineage (NCBI taxonomy): Eukaryota > Metazoa > Chordata > Aves > Columbiformes > Columbidae > Nesoenas > Nesoenas mayeri. The sequence continues at coordinate 5,602,475 of NC_137543.1, forward strand.
TCATGTAGATGCCAAAACAACACATACACAACGATTTCAACAGTCTGGTGGCAACACGGCACAATTACTTCCCCAGTTTGCATGTATATACGTGAATGAGATCGTGGAATTTGAACTTGGCTGATATCACCTAAGAAGCTGAGATCAGCAAAAGCCGTCTCCCGAGTGAGTAAGCAGCAACCAATTTAACAAAGACTTCTTTATCTAATGCTATTAGAGCACACAATCAAATTTAATTTCAAGCAAAACACCCAAAAACCCTGGGAGCAGCTTGGCCGTTCGGCACGTGCTGGCACCGCAGCTACTCCCACTCGTTGGTATCTAACAAAACCATCGGAATATTTTAACAAAGTAAAATCAAGAGGAGGACTTTAATTATTAACTCATATGGGACATGGCTACAGTCATAAACAAATTATAAACCACATATTCAAAGCAGAAACCAACCGATCAGCTTCTGCTCTGTCTGATTTGGCCGGGTTGTGCTGAATTCAGAGCATTAATCTCACAGGGATTCAAACCTCATGTTGTCCTAAGGATACAAGTTACCAGGCTTTATTTTTCTATCTTCGGCTTTTATCTCCAACGGAAGATGGGAAATGGGATTTCATCCAATAAAGGATATGCATTGTTCAAGAGTTTTGCTGTTCCTGCTTATACAAAGCTACATTGCATCCTTCATCTAAGCTCAGACCTTTGAAAAGTGTAATTACTTAACGCTGCTACAAAATCATCCCTACTTTGATCTTCCGTCAAAACAAGTTTTCTTTCAAGTGTTTCTGCGCTCTCCGATGGTAACAGCAACGAGGCAACCCCTCGGTTTTAGTCAAATTCCTGTGAGGGAGAGAGGCCCGGCCAGGGAGGAGCTGACCCGGCTGGGACTCCCAGCCCCGCGCTGACAGAACCTCACCTCACCGAACCCCCCCTCACCTGCAGCAGCGCTCTCACCCGCTCCCTGGGCACTCCGACCAGCAGACAGATCTCCAGCAGGCCCGGGGGCAGCACGTCCTCCATGGTACGGCGGTACACAGGGGCCGCCGGCACCGCGGGTTGCGGCGCCTCCTTCCCGCTGGGCCGCTCCCTCCCGCCCCGCGGGCCGGCCCGGGCTGGGGCGGGGCTGCGCCCTCACACAGCGGCCCTCCCGCCCTCAAGGTAACGCGTGTCTTGATTGGCTGCTTCTCCTGTCGCTCTGAGGAAAATGACCAATCAGAGCGGCAGGACGTTGGTGGGCGGGACGCAGAGGCTGAGGTACCGTGTGCCCCGTTGTCCTTTCCTCCTCTCTCTCCTCCCTCCTCACATCATCTCTTACCTTTACTGGTGGAACCGCTTCCCGACCCCAAGGGGAGTTTATTTTAATCCCGTTCAGCAGCGGGCTGGTTTCCCAGTGGGGCCGTTGGCCCGGAGGAGCTGAGGTGCCTCAGGGCTGCCCTCAGAGGTCGGTGAAGTCATGACCTGGTGCTTTGATAAGCGGTGCCATTCCCTCCTGTTTGCTGCAGGTGACTCAGCAGGTGACAGTATATCATTGCAACTAAATAAAGAGTCTTATTTTTATCACGGGTCATAGTTTCAGTGAACTGTAAGCACAGAGCTTGTTGCAGACTGTGTGGTGTTTTTTCTCTGTGGGAGCTGCCTGCACAGCACAGAAACAACACAGGGGACTCCTGGATTTCTTATTGAGCTGTTTAATCTAAACAGACAATGAGTCACTCTGTATGTATTGACTGTGTGTAGATTTTTCACTGAGAGAAATGTGTTTTCCCTGGGACCTGAGACTGTAGACGACAGTTTCTCTGAAACTGAAGGTATGAGACATAGTTTCATTGCAGCCACAAACTTTTTCTGTGGACTAGAGATCACGTAATTAAAAAAAAAGAAATACATATGTATAAAAATGGCTCCAGGCTTTCACGAGTCTGTTTTCAGTTCAGGGTTCAGAAGAGACTTCTGCAAAAAGTACAAAGAACGTCAGAAACATGAGGTGTGGTCTTCATGGGGATTTTATGCATTCTTGTGGTAGTAAAGCTCAGGACTATATGGCTTCTGGTGTTCTCAAATAACTTACTTAGAGGAAATTACAAATGCAGAATATAGGAAAGTATGTTTATATAGCACTGACTACAAGAAGGAAACTCTTGAAAACCTGGAAGTTCAGGGATCACTTCTTCAAAGTGACAGAAGACAATCATAGCCTCGGAGATTTATGTTAATGAACTTTAAGGTCATAAGGGATTGTTAAAATCATCTTGTTTAATTTGTTTAGCCCCATCCATAGAATTGGAGTGATTCCTGTATTAAATTTGTAACTCCTGGGTGATGCCAGGAGTTCCTGCAATAGGAATTACCGTCACTGTTAAAAGTTTGGCGTCTCATTTTCTGTTTAACTGTTCAGCTTAGCTTTTTGCCACTGGCTCATGTTATGGTTTGTCTGCTGCTTGGACAGAATCTTTACTACTAAAAGATTGCAGACTTCAAGATATTTAATTCCAATTTATTTTTTAGAGGTTATAGAACTCATACTTCTAACTTTCTTTTTCCGAATCACTTGCGTGCATCTTTTCTCAACCTTTTCAAAGTTTTCCCAATATTCTTTTTGAATTATGAACACCAAAAATAAGTTTTACTATTGCTGAATATGCAGTGGGAAGTCAATTTGCTATTTCTAACTGATTTCCCCACCTAATTAAAACACAGAAAGACCGATAGAAGAATCATTCAAAAAGAGTGTAATGTTTAATGGGTTATCCACTGTAACCCTGTACGGTTTTGTTAGGGTTATTACTTCCAACATGACAGTCCTGCACCTTATGTTCATTGATCTATGACTACGACCTAGCATTTGACCACATTAAAAGAAAATTACAAATGGAGCGAAGCTATTAAGCAATCCAGGTCACCCTGTAGTTAATTAATCTGTATCATCATTAGTTTCCGATTTCTCTGCTATCTGCAATGATAAATACTGGATGATTCCTGTTCATAATTAATGCAGCCCCCAAAGCAATAGTACGCTGAACTTATTATCGAAACAGAACTACAAGATGAAAGGTACTAATGTGAATCTGATACAATTTCAGGAACTCTGGGGGTAGGAAATCTGCTATGGGGTCACTGATAAGAGACAAAATAACTCACATAGAGAATAATCCCTCTGTGCTACAAAAAAAATCATGTAGTTAAATCAATCTTCTCCTAAGAAAATTTATCAGCTGAGGAAGCAATGCTGGCTTCTATCATGTGTTTTCTTTTTGTGAGGTCACAAATACAATACAAGTTTGTTTGTCAACTATCTGCTGTGGTTCCTTAGAGCTATATGCAGAAAAAAACTGCTGATCTTGATATATCCTGAACATGGATAAGGTGTTATCAGACCTGAGGGCCTTAACTGAATAATTAACGATTCCCTTGACATAGAAATCTGCTTCAGCTTCCAAATAGAATCACAGAATAGTTGGGGTTGGAACGGGCCTTCCAAGGTCATTTTTTGTATTTTAGTCAGACTGCCTCTGTTAAGAGGAGAAAATAATTGTACCAGTCATATGTTTCTTTTATGCAGTCTTGCTTATAAAATATAACCTACCCAGTTAGATGAGAAGCCTTGAGCTGGCTCAAGCTTTAACAAGGCCACTCTTGAAATCTCATGGGTGATAATAATACAGCCTTCCAAAATCATCTCTAAACTTCTTCCCTGACCTCTTTCAAATTAGTGCTGTAAATTAGGAACAGCAAATGGCATTCATGCTGTAGACTGCATGGGAACGGTTGAGTTGCTCTCCATCAACCCTGAAGGGAGCTCAGGGTAACTTGGTGAGTTATAGACACCTATATTATGAACATCTCAGTCTTCAGGGATATGGGCCAGGTGAAGAGCAGAGTCAGGACACTGAATTTGAGGAAAGCAAACTTTCAGTTGTTTAAGGAATTAGTGAATGGGACCCCTGAGAAACTGCTCGTAGGGATGAAGGAGCTGAAAAGAGTCCCAGCCTGTGTAATAGTGAAGCCATTCGATGTATCTTCATCACAGCATCTTCCCTCACACCTATGTCTTCTTTTATCTTTGATGGCCATGAGATAGAACTGGGTCCTCAACCCTTTAATGTTCCCTCCCAAAGGATATGAGAAGACCACTTGATAACAACAGCTTTGAGGTAAAGGTGAGAAAGGAATTTGCCCTCCAGAAGCTCTAGGACTGTAAGCTGTAAAGGGCCTGAGTGACTTAGGGAGTTTCAAAATATTGTGATTATTTGACATGTTCTTTGGGTGCTGATTTTTATTGATATAGCTTTTCCAATAGCGCTGAGAGCTATATGCAGTCTAACTCAGGACTTCATACATGAATTCTTGCAGAGTTTCATTGTCATGTGTATAAGGACTGCAGGAATTTCCTTTTGAAACTGAATATAGGCATCATATGTATTGTGCAGGTTTATTGATACATTGCTGAGTTCAATATCCTGTCTTTTGCTTATGATGAAGGTTGTTGCACAGCAGTATCTTTAGGTGAGAACTGAAACTTAGATCACTGCTTCCTTCCACTGCATGGGTCACAGGAATATACATTTTTGTGTCTATGCTAAGTGAGATTGCATAGATAAGAAGTATTTATTCTGTCTGGTAAGAACTGTATGCTCTAGCCAAAGAGAAGACAGGGCGTACAGAATGAAATATGATGCTCTAATATGTATCTTCGCAGTTTAGAAGTCCATGAAATATCACCACACCTCAGGATTTTGAACCCCTTGTCTCTCTTTGCATCGCAGTTCCATTTGCATCTTCTTTCTTTTTTACTTGGCTTGTCTGGTTTGTGCTGCCATCGTTTATGGTATAACAGAAGACCAATTTTTTTGCAACATTAACTGCAATTTAGCATGTATGTCTTTAATAATACATAAATATAGTTGAAATACTTTAGTCTATTGTTTTGTTGTCAGAGGACATCTATGCCATGAGTTATATCAGTTTCCATCCCAACTTGGATTTCCAAATTTTGTAATAATTTTTGATAGGCCTTTATTTGTAAATTAAGTTCTTTTCTGGGATAAAGATTATTTTTAGAACGCTTAAAACTGGTTATTTTGTGAATCTCAGAGACTTAACATAGACATATTTCACTATCATTACAGAAAAACAGTAGCAAAGGACCAGTTCTTACAACCTATCACCAGATGGGATTTGTTGTCTCCACAGGAGGAAAATCCTCAGCCAGTTGTACAGTCAATGACCTTTCAATTTAACTCAAATAATTGTTTTGTGATGGGATAACTGAGGCCTAAGGAAATAGCTTTGGGTGTTAATGCAACACTTATTCCTTATAGTCTTTACATTTCTGATAGGCTGTAGTTTTATTTTTCTGAAAAAAAAAAAAGTCTGTTGAAAGTCCTGGGAGGGGCAAAAAAATAAGAAGCTGAACTTTATCACAGCCCCTTCATCTAGAGAAATGTACCAACATTAAGCTGTCAGGCCTTGGCAAAGAACCAGACCAATGTGAGTGCTCTGAATATTAGAAACACTTTGCATTGTAGATATTGTGAGATATTCCTGAGGCTACAGAAGAGCTTATTCCTGAATCTAGTCACTCGAGGCTCAGTTTTAGCATTTAGATATGCGGGATGCATAACAAGTCCCTCAAATCTGACTTGCTTAATATGACATTTATTATACTTCCATCTGGCACACTTTCAGGCAGCCAAAGAGATTTTGCAGCTGCTTTTATAGTAGCATCAAGACTTCGTACCATATTTCTTTTTATTGCAGTGCTGGCAAGTGGTGCAGATTCAGAATTACTGAAGTGGTGAGACGAGAGAGGAAAGGTCAATTAGTGAGCAAAGATAGTCAGATACAAAAAACAGAATTTCAGGTCAAACAGTTTTTGTGTAATAATTTATTGTACATGTCAATGTAAGAAACTTTAAAGTACATAAACACAGATGTAATAGTTCACAACTATGAACTGCCTTTTTTTTATATATATAATAAAGTAAACTTGTTTTTGCCACTGGAATCTGAAGAATCTCTTGAGATGCTCCACTGTGTTGGAAAAGACCTATCTGCAGTTCATAGCTCAACAAAAGTACAATATAGTAAACTTCACCAGTATTTAATGTTAGCTTAGTGAAACATATTAAAAGCCAAACACTTTCCCTCTTGATCTTTTTGTAGCTGCACTTACATCACTCACTGTATGAAAAAAAACGGCATATATAAATAAAATGAACTTAGTTATATAAAACCCAATCTTCTCTAAGCTTGGGAACTGTTTAAATATGATAAGGTTGTTCATTTTTAAATATTCACATTACAAGGCTGCTGAAGAAGATTAATTCAGCTTTGGATCCAACCAGAATACCAAACAGTTGTATTTTCCATATAAAATATTTACCTTCCAAGTGACCTCGGTTTACCCCCAGATAAAAAATGCATCAAGAAGAGCAGCATACGGTGAGTATCCTTTATAGCAGCCTAATGTAAACACAAAAAGAAATGAATCCATGGACATGAGACAGTATAGTTATGTATAATGTGAGGCCATTCTAACTTGACGGATGTCATTTACCTTCTCACAAAGTGCGACACAGTCTCCCATCCTTGTAGGCAAACTGGGAAGATACGGACTAGATAGGTGGACTACAAGTTGGTTGAAAACTGATGGTTCAGAGACAGCATAATCTCGTTCTTCAGAAATTGTTGAAATTTGGCTGGATGGGAAGCGGGGCAGCCCGATCTAACTTTAAAGTTATCGCTGCTTTGAGCAAAGGGTTGGACTAGAGACCACCAAAGGTCCCTTCTAAACAACATTTGTCTTTTAGTCTATAATTAATTAGGCCTATATTGTCTTATTTGCATCCAAGGGGCCTTAGAGATTAAAAAGTGCAGCAGACAGTGAACAAAGTTCAACCATTTGCATGGCTAAATATATCATGTATTTTAGGTGTATTTCTGTATCACTATAAAAGAAGTACATTTAGATATTGCCTGACACGTCAAATATACCAATTAGGCACTTGTTGCTGTATCACGTATGACTGAAACTGGACAGAACATAACTTCTCGTAAATAAGTAACTCCCATTTACCGCTTCAAAATCCCTGATTTGCATGAGGATATCATGAGGCAACTTCAATCATGAAAGCGGTTATGCTGTGCTGCCACACAGCCAAGGGGGATTCTGCACAGCTGGCCCTATAAAGAAAACTCGCAGCAGTACAAACACCACTCAATAGCCTGTGCTTGTTTTCTGTGTTGCACTTTTCCTAATATTAAAAAAAAAAAAAAAAGGAATTGCCAAATTTGGGGTTGGAAAACTTAATTGACAGCGTGTCCCCACTGTCTTGTTTTTTATACTTCTTGATTATCCCTCCTTTCAGTTTTCTGGAGGGTGTCCAGTTAGTTGAAAAGCAGAGAGAATACTTCATCTCCAAATGCGAATTATTCATCAAAGTTATTTTAAGAAATAATTTTTAGAGCAATTTAGGTGGTTTTTGGTTTGGTTGGTTGGTTGGTTTGTTTTTGTTTTGTTTGTTTTGTTTCGTTTTTCTGGCACAGCTGAATCTAATGCTGTCTTTCCTTATTTCAATTGATCTTTTGTTGGTGTTTGGAGAATTTTACAGAGGTGATTTACCTCAAATCTTCTAGTGGAGAAAGTGGCCAAAATACAACATTTGAATTTGGTGAAGTAACGTAACCTGACAAAATGGCAAAGACTGAAAATTATAAAAGTAGGTTCATGATCCACAAAGATTAACCTTATGTCCAATTTTCATGTGTCAGAAAGTGCAAACTGTTGACGACAACTCTGGCCTTCTCAGCATAAGATGATCTTTCTGAAGGTGGCTCTTGGTTTTCTGTGTTTGCAGAGCACACACAGTGTCAGCTGGCAAGTACTTCTGTAATATGTGACAGGAGTCCTCATGGTGATTGTCCAAAAAGAGAGTTTTCTAACTTATCAAGAGTTGTTGAGAATGCAAAGGCAATTATTGAGTTTTAGACCGGAAAAGTAGTTTGTCATGTGGGCTGAGAAAGCTTCAAGAGAAGCAGTGACTCAGAAAACACTGCTCATAGCTTCTTTAATATTGTCACCAAAACTGTTAACATCCTGAGGGTAAATTATGTAATATAAAATTACAGAGCATTTTCAGAGCTTGTATTAAGTACATTTGTATGAAAAACTAAAATTAGATACAACCCAAGCTAAAGTTGGAAACAAATTTATTAGTTCTTCCACAGAGGCCAGTGTTTATTTTAAAGTCCTGGCTAAAAGAGGCAGAATTTTGGAGTTTTCAGGTTATGCAGACCAAAGGCTTAAAAAACATGTTATGTATTGACAAGTTCACTTGCTGCATCCTTTCCAAAATGAAGCTTTCAGCCCTCAGTTTCTTCCTCAGGATCAAGCCCACACAACTCTTTATTGCATTGCAACCTTAGACTGTAAGTGCCTCAGGCTAGGAGCCATTTCTCCCAGTGTGGTAATAACATCTTGTATACATCAGTGTAAGGAACTTGAAAATACTTAAGCACATAACTATGAACTGCTTTACTTCTCTTTAATCCTACAGAGCAGGGCACTGATCCAAGGCATGCAGATAAGTGCACAGCAACAACAACTCATTGCTTTCTGGTATTTCTTTGTTAAAGTTCTGCCACTGCTTTTAAATAAAGCTCCTTTACATCTTTCAGCAGATTGCATTGTGGCCCTTTCCCCAAACATGGCTGAGAGTGAGATTAATATAAATGGTGAACTAAATCATTCCGCACTGTCCCATATTGCAGTAAAAGAGAGGTAATTTTTAAAGCATGCCAGGAATGTGTAGTTTGGCACAACCACATGAGGCATTCCCTTTCAGGCCTTTCTTCAGGCAGTGCAAGCTGCTTATAGGTCAAAAAGTTGATCATACGATGATAGAATCCATGTGTTTTTAATGACCAGAGCATGCGCTTCTAGTAAATGTTGGTTCAACACTATTTCTTGTATCTTTCCTATTTTTCCTTGGCTATTGTTATAAGAAAGGAAAGCAGCATTGTGTGTTTAGCTCCACGCTAGTGGAGTTAATAAACGAATCTATGAACAGATTTTCCTGCCAAGTCTGTTATTTGATTCATATTTCCTTGGGTTTTCCCCTGGATTTAACAAGATCTTTCATGGAAGCTTTCCTACAGCAATTTGCTGCCAATATATTGCAGCACCAGTAGAGCGCTTACTGACTTGAACAAGATCTGATCACTTCGTCATAATGACATGCGTGATTACCCCTGCAAATCATGTAATTATGATGAAGATTTCAAAGCAAAGAAAGTAATTCATTTACGTCCTGTGCAGAAACTTTTAGTCTCTTGATGTGGAGCAAAACCTGAATCTTAATATGGAATCTTTAGAATTACTGCAATGAGACTGATCTGAGTTAACTGGGAAGGAATCAAAGAAGCTGTTAATAAAGCAGTGCTGAGAAAAGTGCTACAGGGCGTGGTGCTGCAGTGTATCTTTACAATATGTAATAAATACTGCATTTATTTCAAAATTAACATCTTTAAAAAGGCAGTACATTTTCTTTGGGAGAAAGCAACCCTCAAACTGAGTTTCCAAGTGATCTGAACCTGTCTAAATCTTGTGAAATAACAACAGCCAAGCCGTTTGTTTTTCAGCTCAGCCAAAAAGCAAACCTTAAACATTAACAGCACAAAAGCTTTGGCACTAAGCAGAATCTGTAATTCAGCACTGAGCCAAGTATTGAGTCCCCAGGACTAATACTGTTATGCTCCGATTTATTTTCCTAATATCTGAATACCCCAGGGGGGCTTGAAACACCATTGATGCTACAGACCTATGACACAGTATTTTCTCCAAAGAGCTTTCAGAAACAACAGCCAAGCATCATGGGCTTGTTTTGGTTTTATTCTCTGTGTACAGATGGTGTTCGGTTCTGCTAAGTTAAAATACATATCAGAACTTAAATATAACAGCTACATCCTCCAGACAAGTGATTGCATAAATATGCAGAATTAGCAGCCTTGCTTTTGTATTAGTTCTAACTGCATCTCACATATCATCAAGCAATGTTTTGCCATTATTATCATTCACTAAAGGTCTCATTTCAGACAGCAAATCCAGCTCCAAACACATGCTTGTTGATAACAAAACACCCATGGATACCTCTGCAGTCCATGGCAGAGCTCTGAAAAGCTGTGCTTACCCCTCCATCTGCCAGCAAGGAACAGGGAGAAGGTGAGATGAGGATTCAGAGGTTGCCGGCACATAAACCACAGCTACTGACGCCTACTTTCCCATTCTGTTCCAGGCAGAAAGAGCAAGCCCAGCTCTTCATGGTTTCCCCATGAGTTTTCTAGCCCAGGTCTTTTCCTTCACCTGTTCATCCTGTTTCCCATGCCAGGAAGTGCTTGGTCTCAGCCAGCTGTCTGTCCTCACTCCTTAGGATGACACTATTCACATCGCAATAACGGTCACCCTGAACTATCCCGAAAATGGTTTATAGGCATCCTCTGATTTCAGAGGTTAACATTTGCTAATGTTGCTTTCATTCTGTAGCACCACTCAAAAGCTTGATTGAAATACCCAATGAATCATTATTTCCTTTTGTCACGTTACAAGATATTTTCTGATTTGCAGTGGGGGAGCATTCAAGGTTTCTGTGAAAAACACAGGGTCAGGTTATCCATTTTTTCAGTTGCACATGGTTTTCTCTACAGACTGCGTGACCCTTACCTTTGGCGATGGAGCTCAAAATGACTCCTACAGAAGTCATTAGTCCTTGTTCTCCAGTGATACCTAAACCCATCAGGATCCAGACTTGGCTTAAATGCAGTATAAACTCATAGTCTTTGCCTTAGGGGACATTCACTCTCCATCTTTCCTTATCCTCATTGCATATTCTGCCCCAAGGCAGAGTGGAAGCACTTAATGGTGGCTGTAATGATGACTGCTGTTATGTGAACACTTCCCACTGCAAACTGTGTGGATGTCAATACTGATTTGTCATCAAACACAGTACTGATTTCATGGCATCCAGCCACCCCCAGTAATGGCTAAGTCCTAATTGCAAACTAGGCTCTAATCTCCACTCTTGCAATCATTTACCCATCTAGATTTTCTTCCTTTAATTGACAAAGAGAAGTGGTGAAATGCCCATTCCTGGACAACTTAATCTCATTTGCATGTTACACCTGCTTTGAGCAGGGGATTGGGCTAGAGACCTCCAGAGATCTCTTCCAACTGGATTTTTTGTCCAATTCTACATTTTATAAAAGCAAGTGTATCAGGTGTCCATGTCCAGGGGTGTTCTCAGTGAGAAGAGGCCAAGGGCTACCACTGCATCAGACAGAGCCAACTCCAACCAGCTTTCCAATAAAAGGAGTGAGAAAAATATGAGAGAAAAAATATCAAAGACACCAAGGTCAGTGAAGAAGGAGGGGGAAGAGGTGCTCCAGGTGTCAGAGCAGAGATTCCCCTGCAGCCTGTGGAGAAGACCATGGTGAGGCAGGTTGTCCCACTCTGGCCCATGGAGGACCCAGCTGGAGCAGATATCCACCCATAGCCCATGGAGGACCCAGCTGGAGCAGAGATCTACCTGCAGCCCATGGAGAACTCATGCCAGAGCAGGCACCTGGCAGGAGCTGTGGCCCTGTGGAGAGAAACCCATGCAGGAGCAGGTATTTTGGCAGGACTTGTCCATGGCGGACCTGCACTCGAACAGTCTGCAGGACTGCACTCCATGAAAACAACCCACGCTGGAGCAGTTCTTGAACAATGACAGCCCATGAGAAGGACCCACACTGGAGAAGTTTGTGAAGGACTGTATCCTGTGGGAGGGACGCCACACTGGAGCAGAGGAAGCGCATGAGGAGGAAGGAGCAGCAAGGATGAAGTGTTATGGACCTACCACAACCCCTGCTCCCCATCCCCTGTGCTGGATGGGGAGCAGGAAGGTAGAAGAATTGGGAATGGAAGAATTAAGTCAAACCTGGGAAATAGCGGGGAGAGAGGAAACGATGTTTTAAAGTTTTATCTTTGTTTCTTACCATCCTGCTATATTTTTAATTGACAATACATCAAATTAGGTTTCTCCAAGTTGAGTCTGTTCTGCCCATGACAGTATTGCTAAGCGATCTCCCTGTCTTCATCTTGACCCGTGAGCTTTTTAATCTTATTTCCGCCCCCCCATCATGTTGAGGAGGGGGAGTGAGAGAGTAGCTGGGTGGGGGTCTGGCAACTGGCCCAGGTCAAACCCACCACAGCAGGTATTGAATTTTACAAGCAATTGCCCTGATGACTTTAAAAACATGAACAATACTATAAAATTCATAGCAGGATTTATTCAAGTGCATAAAGACATCAGGATAAGCCCTCTAATGATTGTGCTAGATCTCCACCACTACTGAATCCCTTGAACCTGTGCCCAGCAGAATTCAAAAAGTGTTGCACTCTACCCCTTACAGTATAAAATGCTAACGTATAAAAATATGTGTCTCATTAGAGAGCTCCCAAGACTGGTGCACCCGACAGACTACTACCCGCTGCTGGTCTTCCAGACAGATGGGGAGGAAGCTGCTTCCCGTAGTCTGAGGGCAATGAAGAATGATTTCAAGGTCTTGGGAAGGATGGTGAAAGACTCAGGGGCTCAAGTGATCTTTTCTTCACTCCTTCCATCTTCAAGTGACGATGTGGGATGGAATAGGAAAATTCATTCTCTAAATGGTTGGCTCCAAGAGTGGTGCTACAGGCAGGGCTTTGGATTTTTTGATAATGGTTGGTTCTATAAGACATCAGTCCGGACAGCGTCACGTGGGAAAGGTTTATCTCAGAGGGGCAAAAGAATGCTGGGGCAGGAATTAGCTGGGCTCATTTGGAGAGCTTTAAACTAGGCTCGAAGGGGGATGGGGTTGTAGCTGGGCTTGTCCCAGTGGGGCAGCATTCTAGAACTGATGAGGACCAGGTGGCCTCCTATGCTCCTAGGGAGAAATGGGAGTGCTCTGCTCGCTCCTTGAAATGCCTGTACACCAATGCGCGCAGCATGGGGAATAAGCAGGAGGAGTTAGAATCCTATGTTCGACTGGGAGATATGACCTGGTGGCAATTACAGAAACATGGTGGGACAGTTCACATGACTGGAATGTGGTCATGGATGGCTATGCCCTTTTCAGAAAAGACAGGCCAGCCAGGCGTGGTGGTGGAGTTGCTCTCTATGTGAGAGAGCAACTACAATGTACTAAATTCTGCCCAGGAGTGGATGATGAGCAAGTTGAGAGTGTATGGGTCAGGATCAAGGGGCAGGCTGGCAGGGGTGACACTGTTGTGGGCGTCTGTTACAGGCCACCAGATCAGGCTGAGGAAGTTGATGAGGCCTTCTATGGGCAGCTGAGAGTGGCCTCGCAGTCACAGGCCCTGGTTGTTGTGGGTGATTTTAACTTCCCTGATGTTTGCTGGAAGGACCATTCAGCCAGCCAGCCACAGTCCAGGAGGTTCCTCCAGTGCATTGATGATAACTTCCTCATGCAGATGGTGGAGGAGCCGACTAGGAGAGGTGCACTGCTGGATCTCATCCTCACTAACAAGGAGGGTCTGGTCGAAGCAGTAAAGGTTGAGGGCTGCCTGGGTTACAGTGACCACGAGATGGTGGAGTTCAGCATCTTGTGTGGCAGGAACAGAATAGCAAGTAGAATTGCAAACCTGGACTTTAGCAGGGCTAACTTTGGCCTTTTCAAGCAATTGCTGGGGGAAATCCCATGGGCAAGACTGCTTGAAAGAAAAGGGGCCCAAGAGAGCTGGATTGCATTCAGAGATTGCTTCTTCCGCGCTCAGGATCAGAGCATCCCCACACGTAGGAAGTCAAGGAAGGGAGCCAGGAGGCCTGCGTGGTTGAATAGGAATCTATTGGGTATGCTCAAGCAGAAGAGCAGAGTTTACAGGTCATGGAAGCAGGGGCTGGCCACTTGGGAAGAATATAAGGCTGCTGTTAGAGGATGTAGGAAGGCAGCTAGGATAGCCAAGGCCTCCTTAGAATTACAGCTGGCGAGAGGGGTCAAGGACAGCAAAAAGAACTTTTTCAAATACATAGCGGATAAAACTAATACCAGAGGCAATGTAGGCCCACTGAGGAATGGGGTGGGTGCCCTGGTGGCGGAAGATACAGAGAAGGCAGAATTACTGAATGCCTTCTTTGTCTCTGTCTACTCTGCCGGAGGCTGTCCTGGGGAGCCCTGTACCCCTGAGACCCCAGATGAAGCCAGGTCAATGGAGGAGCTTGCTTTAGTTGATGAGGACTGGGTTAAGGAGCAATTAAATAGACTGGACATCCATAAATCCATGGGTCCAGATGGGATGCATCCGCGGGTGCTGAGGGAGCTGGCTGAGGTCATTGCTGGACCGCTCTCCATCATCTTTGCCAAGTCTTGGGAAACGGGAGAGGTGCCCGAGGACTGGAGGAAAGCAAATGTCACTCCAATCTTCAAAAAGGGCAAGAAGGAGGACCCGGGTAACTATAGACCGGTCAGCCTCACCTCTGTCCCTGGGAAAGTAATGGAACAACTTGTCCTTGGTGCTATCTCAAGGCATATCAAGGATAAGAAGGTTATTAGGGGCAGTCAGCATGGCTTTACCAAGGGTAAGTCATGCTTGACCAACCTCATAGCCTTTTATGAGAATGTTACAAGGTGGATGGATGATGGCAGAGCCGTGGATGTGGTCTACCTTGACTTCAGTAAAGCCTTTGACACAGTCTCCCACAGCATCCTAGTTGCTAAGTTGCAGAGGTGTGGTCTAGACAATAGAGTAGTGAGGTGGGTTACAAACTGGCTTAAGAAGAGAAGCCAGAGAGTGGTAGTCAATGGTGCGGAGTCTAGTTGGAGACCAGTATCTAGTGGAGTACCTCAGGGGTCAGTACTGGGGCCAGTATTATTCAATATATTCATTAACGACTTAGACGAGGGAATAGAGTGTACTATCAGCAAGTTTGCTGATGACACTAAGCTGGGAGGAGTGGCTGACACGCCAGAAGGCTGTGCTGCCATCCAGCGAGACCTAGACAGGCTGGAGAGTTGGGCGGGGAATAACCTAATGAAATTTAACAAGGAAAAGTGTAGAGTCCTGCATCTGGGCAGGAACAACCCCAGGTTCCAGTATCGGTTGGGAAATTACATATTAGAGAGCAGTGTAGGGGAAAGGGACCTGGGGATCCTGGTGGACAACAGGATGACCATGAGCCAGCACTGTGCCCTTGTGGCCAGGAAGGCCAATGGCATCCTGGGATGTATTAGAAGGGGAGTGGTTAGTAGATCAAGAGAGGTCCTCCTTCCCCTCTACTCTGCCCTGGTGAGACCCCATCTGGAATATTGTGTCCAGTTCTGGGCCCCTCAGTTCCAGAAGGACAGGGAACTGCTGGAGAGGGTCCAGCGTAGGGCAACCAAGATGATTAAGGGAGTGGAGCATCTCCCGTGTGAGGAAAGGCTGAGGGAGCTGTGTCTCTTTAGTTTGGAGAAGAGGAGACTGAGGGGTGACCTTATTAATGTTTATAAATATATAAAAGGTGAGTGCCATGAGGATGGAGCCAGGCTCTTCTCGTTGGCAAACAATGATAGGACAAGGGGCAATGGGATCAAGCTGGAACACAAGAGGTTCCACTTAAATTTGAGAAAAAACTTCTTCTCAGTAAGGGTGACAGAGCACTGGAACAGGCTGCCCAGGGGGGTTGTGGAGTCTCCTTCTCTGGAGACATTCAAGACCCACCTGGACATGTTCCTGTGCAACCTCACTTAGGTGTTCCTGCTCCACCAGGGGGATTGGACTAGATGATCTTTTGAGGTCCCTTCCAATCCAGAACATACTGTGAAACTGTGATAAGCTACAACTGTAAACCTGGATCTCCTTATGAAACCATTGAAACAATGCTAAGATTTCAATGCTACTATATTTTGTATACAATACTGAGGAAAATATGAGTGAAAGAAAATCTTGCAGCAAGGCTTTTCTATTTACAGTTAGACAGGCTACTTAAATCATTTAACATCACTCAAACCATTTAATAATTTCCTAATTTAATTAGGAAACACTTCCAATTATCAATTTAAGTTCTTTGCCTTCATTGCTGATCTTTTGGGTGAATAAATACAAGCATGATACATAAATGTAACACAGACTATTTCTCAATAGGGTTAAGTAAAATATGAAAACCCAGTAGTAAGACAATACCAGAGATGGCAAACCAGTGTTAATTACTCCAAACTGAAAGACTGATTGGTTTCACACACAAAGGTAAGCAGGAGTTGTTTTTATCTCCCTTCCTTTTCTCTCTGCAGCTATTTTCTTTGTAGGTTTTAATCCCCTGCTCTCACCAGTGTCCACTTTTTTCCAGAAGGAGGAAAAAAAGTACTTCCTGAAGCACGGAGGATGGAAGGAATAAGGAAAGTACAAGCTTGGGAAAAGGCTGCACACATTTACTAGTGAGTAGTTTGGAGCATTTATCCTGTATATGTTGGTAAAAGCTTTGAAGGTTTCAAACCTTGGCACTTACAGATCAAAGAAAAGCAAAGCTCCAAAATTTAGCAGCCGCAGAGCAGTTACAGGCCCACATGACAGCTAAGGAATCAGCAATGCCAAATTAAGTATCACAGTAGATCACATTAGATCACATTCGATTCACACTAAATTCACATTAGATTCACAACATCAAATCTAGCCACCCCTTCTTGCAACATGTACCAACACTAGCTCCATGTGAATAATAGGAAAAAAACAGGAGGTGAGTTGGTAAAAAAACTTGGATGGAAACATGACTTTCCCTAGAGGAGAGAAGGGAAATGCTGTATTACTATTGATGTATTTCATATGACAGATATGACAGCTATTTGTGACACATCATAGACAGGCAAGGTCCTGCTGGAAGGAATCTGTCTGTATATGCAAATATCCTGGATGCAGACCATGAAACTGCAAAGAAAGATGGAAAGGTCTGATTTTGAGTAGTAGTGGTGTGTGCAACAGTGGCACGAGACAATAGTTGTTGCTCTGTAACCAGATGTTCCCTGTCTACCAAGACTACACTGAACTAGAGAAGGACCTGGGAGTTCTGGTGGACAACAGGTTGACCGTTAATCAACAACGTTCCTTTGTGGCCAAGAGGCCAGTGGTACCTGGGGTACATTAGGAGGAGTGTGACCAGCAGATCGAGGGAGGTTGTTCCTCCCCCTCTGCTCTGCCCTGATGAGGCCGTGTCTGGAGTCCTGTGTCCAGTTCTGGGCTCCCCAATTTAAGAAGGACAAGGAATTACTGGAGGGAGTCCAGTGGCTACGAAGATGCTGAGGGGTCTGGAGCATCTTTCTTATGAGGAGAGACTGAGAGAGCTGGGGCTGTTCAGCCTGGAGAAGAGAAGCTGAGAGGGATTCTCATCAATATTTATAAATATCTCCATGGTGGGTGTCAAGAGGATGGACCAGACTCTGTTCAGTGGTGCCCAAAAACAGGATGAGGGGCAATGGGCACAGACTGAAGCACAGGAGGTTCCATCTGAAAATGAGGAGAAACTTCTTTCCTTTGAGGTGCCAGAGCCCTGGACCAGGCTGCCCAGAGAGGTTGTGGAGTCTCCTTCTCTGGAGACATTCAAACCCACCTGGACATTTTCCTGTGTGATCTGCTCTGGTGAACCTGCTTTAGCAGGTGGGTTGGACTGGATGATCTCCAGAGATCCCTTCCAACCCCAACCATTCTGCAATTCTGTGAAGTTACCAACTCTGCAAAGAGATGTTCCACAAGCATTTGAATTTCTGAGCATTACTGCCACTAACTTATGTGTTAGCAGACCAGAGCAAGACTTTTCCTTCTATCCTGTTGTGCTTCAGGCATGTTGATATTGCTTATACACAGCAGCATATAAAGAGGATCAGCTGATTTTGAGCTCATAGCAACTGTGGAGCAACTTACACCAGGATTCAAACTACCAGTGGGACGAAGACACCGCTGAGAAGAGAAGAAGCTTAGAGCGGATTTCAGTTTATTTGCTTCAGCTGGTACATATAGACCAATGTGATAAATCTCAGCTTAATTATCCTAATAAGAGTACAGACACACAAGAATAACTAATAAATACATACAGGAAGTTGGCAAATTTCTCAAGAAGCATTTGCACATCTGCATCTTTCCAGTTAGAAATGAGGGGGAAAAAAATCCCACACCTATGTCATCTCTGCATTTAGAGCTTAGATGGGAATGATTAAGAAGTTGCAAATTATATAGGGTTTTTTTCACCTGTTTCTGATTACTAACAAGTTACTAAAACTAGCAAATGATTCTGCCTGAAAGATTAGTCCAACGTTTACCGTTCAGATGAACAAAACATAACAAACTGGATTTCCCTTCCCTGCCAGCCCATTCATGTTGAATAGCACCAGCAGCATTTTCCATATGATTCGTAGTAATTATGTTATTTGGTTTCTCTAGTTTATAAATAAAATACATGTATCTGCACCTCTCTTTACCATGACTCACCTCTGTGATATCGCATGGGAAAAATCAGTGCACTGCTTTCTTCTCTATCAGGCAAACAGTGTTGGCTGCCATCACTTCTTGGCTTTTAGGACCTGAGCTGTCTGCTTCCTCGTTTCACCTTCTGTGCTGAAAAAGCAGGTAAAATAGCTCCACGGGATTTGTTTTTAAGCAGCTTATTTACCTTGCTCCATCTGTTCAAAGCAAACGAACACAATGAACAGGACAGGTAAGAGGCTGGGCCAGATGTACGGAAGTGGTTACCTCTGTTCTATTTTATGCAACTGCTGATCTTCAAATTTAATAAACAAGGACTTCTTTCAAGTCTTGTGTGTTAACTCATAAACATGCCATGAAGGAACAGGTAAGAAGCAACCATTTCACAAATAAGACGACTGAAAATATGGACAATTTGAGCTAAAACCGCCATGAGTATGGCAACTGTGAGGTTTTTAACCTGGGTTGGTAGTAAATGTAAACTTAAAAGGGAAATTTGAGGATAAAACCAACCCCCTTCACACTATTAAAACCCCAGCTGACTTATCTTTATCTTAGCAGAAATTAAGAGCATACCTTTGTGTTTCATTCTTTCTTTGGAATGTAAGCACATCCTAAAGGAAGCAAGGAAGTTCAGAAGTAGCTACTGACTTTGATTATGTTTTTATATGTTGAGTTTGAAGCAGCTTAAGAGAAATGTCTGGAAATGTTGTCTCTCCAACTGCAGTTGTATAGCCATGATGGCTTCTTGGCAGCCAAAGACATCTCTGAGGAAGTTTGGGGGAAAATAACTTACCCAGTCTCTGAAAAACAGAAATCAGCTAAAATGCTGGTGAGCTGTGGACTTGCCTAATACTGCTGCTAACAGGACAAAAAGCTGTGATTATTTGTTCCCTGCCAGCATGTGCAGAGACTGAAATCAAAGTCCTGTCTTCTACAAAAGGCCTACTCAGGGTGAACTGTTTCCTACAACTGAGATCGGGGTTTCCCTCACCACAAAGTACTCCTTTTATCTTCCTTTTTCTATGCAGTATGTTCCAGCTGAGAAAACCCCAGCCTCTTTTGTTCACTGTCGCTTAACTCTTGGTAGGCCTAGTTCCAGATTCTCTGGATAAACTGATTTTTACTGAGACTCAAGAATCCTGGTTTAGGCTTCACAGAGACTTAAAAGAATTTGACTTGATAAACTACCCTAACACGTGTGTCCACAATCACAGAGGGAGCTCATAGAATCACAGAATAGAATCATAGAACAGTTTGGGTTGGAAGGGACCTTTGAAACTCGTGCAGTGCCACCCCTGCCATGAGCAGGGACATCTTCACCAGCTCAGGTTGCTCAGAGCCCCGTCCAGCCTGGCCTGGGATGTCTCCAGGGATGGGGCATCCACCACCTCTCTGAGCAACCTGGGCCAGCGTTTTACCACCCTCATTGTAAAAAATTTCTTCCTCATGTCTAGCCCAAATCTCCCCTCCTTTAATTTAAACCCATCACAACAGGCCGTGCTAAAAATTCTGTCCCCGTGCCTGAGCTAGCCTTGAACTAGAGCTTCAGACTTATTAAATTAGTTCCCTATGATGTCTCCACAGATCGTCTAACCCACCACCTCTCTTCAAGGACAAGGAAATACTTCCCATGTCATAAACTTCCTTTTTGGTATAAGGCGACCAGACTTACAATTGTCTGAAAGAGGAAGAATGCTGTTCTTCCTCTGAAGGTCATGAGAAGAAGGCAGGAGTTATTTCAATTGGTAATGACAGAAAATATTCATTGAACTACATTCAGCATGTCAAGTGGCATTTTAAAAATCCTTTGAGGGCAAGATGGACACAGCTGCAGGCGACTGCTTTTGTCTAGGCAGGAATGGGGCACAGAGGGGTCACATTTGCTCAGCCCTGAATCGTCTTGCACAAATCACACTAAAAAGATCTTTCTAAAGCCTTCTTGAAAAAGATCTGATTTGACAACCTCAAATTCAACTCTTAAAACTAGGACAGAGAAAATCTGGTAAGTTTAAAAAAAATCACAAGAAAATCTTTGCGGTAATTCAAAAGGACACAAAACCAGAGGATCTGTTTTTCAGGAAACACATTTGAGCTGCTATTGTGTGTCAGAAATAACTGTAACTTCATACAAAGTCTTTTTCACAGTGGTCCCCACAGTTGTTTTCACTGCAGACAGCAGACCAAGAGTATTCGGGGTCAGGGGGCTGTGTCAGGAAATGAATCGTGGGAGCTTTGTGAGATTAAAAGTTGGAATCCTTTAGAAGTTATTTTCTCTTCCAAATAATAGTTTCAAAATCAAATTTTGTGTGGCACTGAGACACGCTTAAGAGAAATGCTGGGTTTAGATACGATGCTTCCTTCGCTATAGTTACCCCACTTGTGCTGAGAGCAGCTCACTGCTTTGACAATAATGTGCTGGCTGTAAGTCTCGCCGAGTATTTTAATTCTTTTATGCCAACACATGGGTTCTCTCATCCCCAGTGAAGCATCTTTTACTTCCTGAAATCAAAACACATACAAGTCAAAGCAGCCACAACCAGTATTGTAGCCACTGCAAATGAAAATAAAACCCAATCTGATATGGCAGAGTCTGCAATTGCTAAAAAAAAATCCCTTTGGCAATTTTCATCTTCATGACCTCCTCTGCACATATCAGAAGGTTATGGCCAAGTGGCATCCAATTTCTTCCCTCAATGCCTGTCTAAAATCGTGCTGCCTTTCTTTAAAATGATTCTAAGACTTTTCCCTGGAATTATTAATTTAACAATACTCTGCTCTTCAACGGTATTTAAACACACTTAGACATGCTCATGAATTAACCTTCATAACCTCCATTACGAATTCATGGCTATCATCCTTACTACTCAAATTAGTTACTGTTAGATGTTCAAACAATCAGTTTCATGCTTTCTCTTATGCTTTGGGCTTACAAAAATATTTACAGAGCTCTCTCATTAGCTTTTCTCAAATCCATCATGATTATTACTTTTATTTTGCCTTGGCAGCAGCTTATACCCTGCGCTGGCTGCCTGTCACACTGATCAGTATTGCTCACATTCCCCTCCGCGACTGTATCCATCTGTTGTTTCTTGTCTTATACCTTGAAAGCAATTTGAGGCAGGATTACCTTTTCATTTCAGATTTTCATTGCTCCAGCCAAAATGAGGTCATTTTCTGTGACTGAAATTCCAACACACAACAGGCAGAGTGTTGAACAAATGGAGAAACAGCAAGGAAAAGGCAAAATGACTTGCCTAAAATATCCTGTGATGGCACTATCCATCTTCCTGGGTTTGCATCCCTTTTGTATCAGTTGTTTATCCTTCTCGTTACAGAGGAAGTTCAAGCATTCTAATGAGGATGAAAAATCGAATTTAAAAAAGGAAGATTACTATGGGTAATTCTGGTGAAAGGGAAGAGTTGCTCATCCAAATTTCCAAGAGCTTTGAAAGTCTAGGAA
The DNA here is from genome assembly GCF_963082525.1 of Nesoenas mayeri. Classification (NCBI taxonomy): domain Eukaryota; kingdom Metazoa; phylum Chordata; class Aves; order Columbiformes; family Columbidae; genus Nesoenas; species Nesoenas mayeri. The sequence continues at coordinate 5,624,413 of NC_137543.1, forward strand.
AGCTCTTACGAAACATGCCATGGGTGCTTTTAACCACTAGGAGCCGTATGCAGACCATCTCCTGCCCATAATGGACCTGGCAAATCTTAGCATTTAGCTCGAGAGAATAGTTAAAATAAGATCTTCTGTCATCCAGGGCTGCCAGATGCTGCAGTCACCTACACCTCATCCACCCTTGTGTCTGGGATTTCCAGGCTCCCAAGATGCTAGAGAATGCTCAACATGTCCCAGCCTGAGCTGAGACATCAGCTCCGCTATAACATCAACTCATAAAGAGGTACCTACTTCCAGTTTAGATTTCCTCACCATCCCAGTGTGATCTCAGCACAGGCAGCCAGTATTGACAGAGCTGGAGGGAGAGGAAGTGGTTCCACTTAATCTCACACAAAAACTTCTGGCAAAATGTGCAAAGAGAGGGGTTTGTAGCTCGGACTCCTTATCGGGAAGTCACTTCAGCCAAAGGCCCCATTGTCACTAATGACCCATCCTGTTTTCACAAAGCTCTGGACTCCACAAAAGTCTGGAAAGGGAGCAAACATGGCTTGGCTAGAATTGCTAATTGGCCTAATGCACTTTTTGCCTCATTTGCCAGAAAACCTGGTGACGTTGGGCATTTGATTGTTTTAACTATTAATTCTTGCAAAGCTTGGCATGTGTCTTTTGGGGGATTTTGCATTCCTGTGATATTCACCATTTCAAAACTCAGATATCACAAATTCCTTTAGAAGAGTGTGCCAGGTCAGCTGCAGAAAGAGGAATCTCTCTGTCCACTGCCTGTTTTACCAAATAGGCTTCAACATATGAGGAGCTTAATGCAAAAAATCCAGATCTTTGCTACTTTTCTCAATTGAATTTTCTCCAGTCTAACCAGTTCGCACACACAGAAGTTTGCAGGACAAACTCACAAGCTTGCACAGAATTCAAAACCTCAGAAAATTACTTTGAAAGCAACCCTTTTGGTTACTTTTTCATTATCCAAAGATTTACATAATAAACAAAGCTACATTTAAAATGCATATGCAAGTTTTTAGATATTATGACCATTATTTATTATAGCAATTTCCACAGCCCCACTATGTTGGCCACGTTCCTCGAAGCTGAAACACATCATCTCCTATTTCCCTGCCTGCAACAGATGTGAGCGAGGAGCATGAATTATTTAACGCTTTGTGACGCATTCGACTTCTGTGTGATGCAACAAGATTGCAGTGCTGTGCTGTTCTCATATTAAGAACAAGCACTTAACAAACACCTAAATAATCTGCAGATTAAATTTGGTCCCATAACCAAGTTCAATAGGTATGAGACAAACACCACTTGCTACAATTGCAGGAATGAGAAGCAGCGGCATTGAAAGCATCTTTAATGAAGTATGTGGCATCAGAGTGACTAGGGTGTTACCGTTTGGACACAGGTTTGAACTTTGCTTGGCAAAAAAGTTGAAATTCAGCTGGCTTAGCTGTCAGCTGTGTGCATTTATACCTGATCATTCAGGATAAAGACTCGTAGTTGGCTGGATATGCCTGTCAATATTCTAGAAGAGACTGGACAACGTCCTCAGACACCTGGTGTGAATTTTGGGGTTGTCATATGCAGGGACAAGAGTTGGACTCGATCCTTGTGGCTCCTTTCCAACTCAGGGCATTCTATGATTCTGTGATTTGAAGGTCCCTTCCAGCCCAAACTATTCTATGATAAGAATGCGGAGGCTTCCCTTACTCATGGGGATCACTTCCTACCACATGCAAAGTGCTACGAGAACCTCTGATTAAAGGGGTAAATTTGGACATTTTATTAAGTAGTAGATTAATTACTTGAGAGATCAGATTGTATTTGTAGCATGTGATGTTGACACACGGACAACCTTTTCTAAAAGGAAGCAGCACCATGGCTGTGAGCAATGTTTCTTAAACCAGCTGCACAGAGAAGCCTTTCTAGCAATCTCCAGAACTTGCACAAGTAATTTTTGAGCACCAGCACCACTGAATCCTGATTTCCTGAAGACTTGTGCTCTGGCTTCCATATCTAAAGAAGCAAAACCACCAAGTGAAGCTTTTCCCACAATAGAAGCACCTATAAGACGTCCCAAACACCAGGATTCTCTAATGATACATGAGTTTCCAGTTTCTTCAGTACATATGCTTACTGATCCTTTATTTTCTATCCATCTGCCTATTTTCATAAAGGTAGCATGAACTTCTGCTCAATATTTTGCCCTTCTGTCAAACTGGACTGAAAACAGATTTAAACATTATTAGCAAGAGAAGGAAGGATGGGGGCAAATCCATCAGGCGCCGTGGATCTGCAATTCTCCATAGGAAACCGATCAGAAAATAAGCAATTAAACTCCAGCCAGCATTAGAGAAAGATGGGAAGACCCACCTCTCATCAGACAGAATGAAAATGCTCTGACTGTAAAAAATAACAACTGTTTTACTCTTTTTGATGGTCTTTTTCCAAGCAGCACAGAACATCGAAACACAACCTTTTCCACTGCAATCCAGCGCTGATTGGATTTTTTGCTCAGCTTGCCCATGTTGTTGCTGGATTACGGAAACACTCAAGACTTTCTATGATTTCCATGACAAAAGGCAAGAATAGAAAGGTAAATTTGCAAAATCTGCTTTTTACTTCCCTGCTTAGAGAAAATAAATTCTGTCAAAGGGGCACAGAGAGAAGGGCTGAGAGCTTTCTGCAGGCAGCAAGAAAACCACCTTTGGCTCCATTCCCAGTAGAAAAACATTAATTGTCATGATGCTAATTATGTCACACACATCTGTACATGTTTGTGCTTTTCAAGGAGTTAATAGTTGCTGCCACAGATGCAGCTCTTGTGGAACCAGCTTCCCTACTCTGCAGGGTTAATGTTTGCAAACAGATGCACAAGCGTTTGTTTCTGCTCAGCTGCATGGACAATGCCCACACAGTTATGTGCAAACAACACCTCGCCTTGTAGGCAGCAAGTCACATGCCTGATGTTAAGTGTAAGTCGTGTGCAAACTCATCACTGGCCCTTGTCCAAATCCCTGGTTATCATCCCATATACAAATATACAACATTAGACAACACTGAATACCTAAATCGAAACTCTTCTTAGTTTTACTGAAGTAACAGAGTGCAGCTCCTTTTGGTCTTTGTCACTACATGGATGAAAACAGCCATCTTGGTCCCAAAATACATGCAGAAGGCAGCACTTAAGCATCTTATGACATTACTACAGCATCCTAAATTACTTGTAACAACATTTCAGAGATCTCCTACCCAGGTTTGGCAGAGCCTGGCCCCCATGGCCTCGTAGCCGTGGGAGCAGGTGGCCTGAATTGCTCTTGTGAACTCGGTATGCTGTGTTATTCCATCTGTCACGGGCACCAGAAGGTATGGCCACCCTACATATTAAGCCTGCTGTGCGGGGTGAGCTGCCCAGCTGAGGCTTTGTCTGCTTCTGAGTCCCTCTAACTCTCTCATTTCTCTGTCCCCTGGATCACCGAGCAGTGCTGAGCTCAGGGATCCACTGAAGCAGAGAAAGCAGCAGCTAAACAGCAATTAGGAGCCATCCCAGCCCACCAAGTGCTGACCCTGGGCTCTCCTAAAGACTTTGACCCTTGACTAAAGGGCACTGTGGCCTGAGGATGGAGGTTTTACAGTGTGATCACCTGTAAATCATGGTCATCATCATTTCATACAAGATGTGAACACAGCCATAGTCTTGAAAGTTACATATTGTAATAAATTAATAATTACGTAAGTAAGTAGGATTCAAGGAGGGGGAGTCCACTGATAAAACTTGCTGAGATGTGGCTTTGAAATGTTTTGTGCTTGACAGTCCGAGTGCTGTTTGTGCACAACCCAAATGGTGCGAGGGGTCAGCACAGCAAACAGCGCTTCACCCGGGAAGAATCGCCTCCAGGCTCCCGTGGGAGCAGAGATTGCTTGTACCCATCGCTCAGCAGAGCGTGAGGGTATCTGAGTGCCATCCCCTCACTTGACAGGCTTTGAGAAGTGGTTTCAGTGGGTATTTGCTAATTTAAATATTCTGGCTAGAGGTTGCAGCACTTGAGATATGCTTTTTAACTTCAAAAAAGGCACACCTGACAGCGCAAATTAGTCACAGCTAAGAAAATGCATTAAAATTAGAGCAAAGACTTGGCTCCCAGGAGAGACTAGTGTTTTCATTAGCTGCAAAATACAGATAATATTTTGTGGCTGTTCCTTATTTACATGTTGAGAGCCAGATTTGCTGGATATTCCCTTCACCAGGAGCTCTTGAGTGCTTCACACCCCAGTTGTTTTCCGTGATTTCTGTACTAATCACTTCTGGAAAATTCAGTTCAAGCCTATGTCTGTCTCTAATGCAGGGAAGCTTCAAGAATCCGAGGTATTATTCTTTTTGCATCAGTCTATTTTTGTACTGCTACAAATGTTTTCCTGCTGTGTGTGGGTCTGCAGAATGAAACTCTTACCTTCCAAGGTACAACAGAGAAGGAAACCTGAAGGGAAATATCCATTTTGCAGGTCATGGGGAGGTTTTATAAGCCAAGGCACAGCCGAGACGAAGCGCAGATGAGGCTGAAAGGATGCACACAAGTGCCCGACGTGTCCACCTCTCATCACTCGTGCCCCATGCTGCAGCTGGAACGGGATATTTTGCCAGGAAGTCAGTCACCTCCTCACCCCAGGTGGGATTTCCCTTCGTAAGCAGATGGCTCGGGTGTGATACCAAAGTCCCACGGCTTCCTGAGCAATTCCTCATCCCCCTCCTGTACCATCAGCTGCTGCGGAGGCTGCTCTTGGGTTTTACAGGGAGATAATCACAGCAAAGGGTGCTGGGTGACTCTATCAGCCTTGCCCAGGCAGCAGCATCCATGGGATGAGCAAGGATCTGGCTGCAGTTCCTTTGGGCCTTTGGTTTGTGGTCCAGCTTTAGGGATCTGCCAAGGATTTCACTGGGTTATGTTCAGGACCAGTAATGAGACTCTGTTTCCAGATGTTGCCTAGAGAGGGACTCTGAAGGAGGAAAAAGAGATAGTGGATTTTATTTTAATACAAGGTAGGAGTTTGTTTTCTGACAGCTGGACTGCATTTAAACAACCTGGCAAAAACTCATATTGGTTTTAAATACATGCTTTACTACAAAGTGATTTCTCCTATAAAAAAACCCACTGGGAAAGTAGACTCTTTTTATAAAAATACTTCAAATTCTCATTCTAGCAAAGGAAGCAAGAACAAAGGCAAGCTCAAAGTTTCACATTGGCTTCCCCATGGAGGATAATCCATCCCTGTCTATCACATGTGAAAAAAAAAGGAGGTGAGCTCCTGCTGGACAAGGACACGAGTTCAGACTCTGAAAGAAGATGTTACATTCTTTGATGTTATACTATACAGGGGCAATATTTAGCCAGCAATAATGTCCCCACAGCACAAAATACCACCAGATTTTCATAATGAAGACAAAGCTGATTAGCCATGAAGAAACAATTAGTTTGAAGGACAGATAAATGAGAGGTTGGCCATTACCTGAAGTCTCATATCAACACATTAATCAGGAGGAGAGCGAGGGATGGATCCCAGAGTGAAGGAAATGCACAGTGCCAAAACCAGTTCTGTGAAGATAAATCACCACCACCACAGAGTAAGAACATGAATATGAATTTAGCAATGAATATTAATTTCTCGTGTGTGCTCCTTAGGGGCTTGACATAAATCCTGTTTGGGTGCATCTTCTAGAGTCCTGTGCAATGCTGGGGAATTTGCTCTTGAAATTCAGGGTTGAGATCAGAAGCTCTGTGGTCATACAGATGGGAACCTACAGATATACATACATATATATATATATATATATGTATAATGTTTTGCACTTTGGACAGGTAGCAAGCAATGTCTGCAATAGCTTTAAGTCATTTAAACTTTATAATGAAGTACACTGAAAATATGAGGTGAGGGCAATAGGCTGGACAAGGATGAATTATTCTGGACCAAAGGGTCTGAGTGAGATGACTGAAAGTACGGATTTAAGCTAGAGATCCTGAAAAGACACTGGAACAGGACAAGACCTGGGAGATTTCATGGAATCATGAAATGGTTGGGGTTGGAAGGAACCTCTGGAGATCATCCAGTCCAACCCACCTGCTAAAGCAGGTTCACCAGAGCAGATCACACAGGAATGTGTCCAGGGGGGTTTGAATGTCTCCAGACAAGGAGACTCCACAACCTCTCTGGGCAGCCTGGGCCAGGCTCTGGCACCTCAAAGGAAAGAAATTTCTCCACATATTCAGATGGAACCTTCTGTGCTTCAGTCTGTGCCCATTGCCCCTCATCCTGTTGTTGGGCACCACTTGAAAAGAGACTGGTCCATCCTCTTGACACCCACCCTTGAGACATTTATAAGCATTGATGAGATCCCCTCTCAGCTTCTCTTCTCCAGACTGAACAGCCCCAGCTCTCTCAGTCTCTCCTCATAACAAAGATGCTCCGGGCCCCTCATCATCTTCTTAGCCACTGGACTCCCTGCAGTTATTCCTTCCTCCAGATCTGGCTGAGCATGACTGTCCTTTCCACTGCAGCTAAGACAGTAGTTTCCTACCTGATCTGTTGCTCTAAGCATGGTGGCTCATTCTTATTCTGCAGATGTGTTTCTTTCTGCCCACCATGAACATCTCCCTGCCAGCAGCACCTGCATCACCTCTCACGTGGCTTTCACCCAGCTCCCAGAAGACACAGCACTTGGTGCTTCTGGCTGTGAACTGATGCACGATGTGCTGAAGTACCCGAGCCACCCGTCAGACCACCTGCCCCCACCTGCTGTCCTTCAGGCAGCACCAAATCTCTTGCCTTTCGTCAGGTGGCCCTTTGGCATGTGGTCCCTTCCCACACTGCGGCAAGTGGCAATTTTGTCCTCTGCTCAGGTCTCTTCCTCCCTCTGCATGGGCGTTACTGCAGTGGTACTGGATACCAGCACCGTGAGTAAAAGCTGGGAGACTACCAGCAGAGGAAATGCTTTGAAAATGAGATCTCCAACTTCTGTGCGGAGGAACAGGCTATTTTGGGATCAGATTGTGTTGGAGATATGGGCTGGGACAGGATTACTGCAGCTGCTAAAGGAAATGCTGTTATATCCAAAGCTTCCCAATCAGCAAGACATGTAAAGGAACCCTCTGGGCTCAACGGTTCCTCTCCTCCCTCTTTGACATGACTTCTGGACTCAGAAACGATAGGCAGGAGTTGTCTCAACCACAGAGATCATAAGGAAGCAACCCCACCATCTGCACCTTCCTAGAAGAATAAGAATTTCCACACAGAGTTGTCCTGCTGTCAGTCTGAAGGCAGCAAAAAGGAGCGTGGTAACAGATAAAATTCCAGCAGTCCAGAGCCTGTTTAGCAACATGGTGAAGAAAAATTCAGTCCTGAGCAGCTCCAGAGGAAATCACACCCCCTGTCTGCCTGAGATTCACTGATTCCTCCTCCCCAGCCATTTGAATGACATCAGATAATTAAACATACTACGAAAGCAGCTACAATACGTGCCAAAGCTCCGTTGGGTTTCACCAGAGATGCTTCAGCTGAAACCTTCAGTTCTTAAATTTTCTCATAAGCAGCCTAGTGGGACTGGCAGGTCACATGCCTTTGTCATCACCTGTCTCTTCGGTACACGGGTCCTGTCTGCCGAGGCAGCAGCCTTCAGCACATGGTACCCAAAAGCAATCCCAGCAGCCTGACTCGGTGCACACCTCTCCAAGCTACACCCCTCCACAAAACCCTGCGGACCTCTGTCCATCATCGTGCTCAACAGTTGCTCTGAGAATTACCTGCAGATTTATTATCTTTCAACATAATTTAGGGAATAGCATCGCTGTCTCTATTCCTACAGAGATTTACAGCTCATTCTGCCTAGAAACGGGGCTTTTTTTTCTTTTTTTAATTGAGTAATCTGTCTTTTGGGGAAATATTTTATTTTGCGCTGTACGTTTCAAGGTCTTTGACGGTGTCACTTCCACTTTATTTAGCCGCCCTGTCATTCCAGCCTTGTGTACTCCCTGCTCCACTATCCATGGCAACCTTCATACATTGATTTTTCTTTTTATGCATCTCCATGATTCTTCCCAAACCAACTCTCAAGACTGGAATATGGCCCTAAATTAGGATTTATCTGCATGGGAGACTTTTCCAGAGATTTTGGGAAAACTTCTCTCTGTGGAATGAGTTGCTGCAGCATACGTGTGCACTGCTGGGCGTCAGACCAGTGAGCTGTCAGAGTTCACTGTGCCTCTGTGCCACGATAAATTAACACAAGCACTAACTCAGAAAAAGTCCTTGGCTGTTACTGGAGGAAGGTCAGTTAAGAACCGCGTTCACTGTATGGCCACATCCGGAAAGCAAACATATATGAGGCTATATAAAGGATGGGATGGAGGGTTATGTAATTCTGTTACACAATGTATGTGATTGCTGTCATCAGAAAACTGTCTTCAGTGCTTTTTACCCTGTTTCAAAAATAAATAACAGAGCTGGGGAGTTCAGGGACAAGCAGCATTCATGTAGCAATGAACAACAATAAAAACTCTAAAAGAAGAATTGGAGTCATTTATCTGGGAAGGATAAGATGTAATAAATCAAATAACGAACAGTCTAGGACATGTAGATTAAGAATGTCTGTTTTCCCTTTCATATAATAAAAGAGCAAAGTGTCATTCAAAGAGATGAGAAAGAGCAAATTTCAATTGTGCAGCTGAAGCACTTGCTCGACATAATTACAAAGTATGGAGCTCTGGAATTCACTTAAAACCCAAAAGTAAGAAATCTTGATGTGGTAACAGGAACATACACAGTTGCAACACTGAAAGCTAAAAAAAAAAAAGAAACAAACAAAACAAAAACCAAAACCACAACGAAAAGCAACAGCAACAAGGTAAGGGAGATAAATGCTTCAGTATCTATTGTATATAGGGGACTGTTCCTACACCATCAGGGAAAAAGAGATACCAGGGCTTGTTCTCACCCTCTACTGATGTCTCCATCACTAAAACCTCTCTGAGAAAAGCCACCCCACCAAATGTCCATGCAACTAACAGGACAGTGATGTCTATGTTCCTAAGGAACAATAACAGCACTGAAGGCAGAGGAGCTGCCTCTTATTTCCAGAAATGTGTAACGTCTGCCTATTGTGCCCTTGCTGATACTGAGCATGTCTGCACACACTAGAGCCACTGTTCAGGAACAACTTTCAAAGATGCCAGCTCGACCAGTGAAAAATATTCTGTCTGAAGGAGCTCAGATTTGGTGAACTTTCATCAGATCTGAATTCCAGCTCTGGTTGCCTTGGAAACACTGGGATGCTGAAGACACCTCATCTCAGGACAGCTTTGTCTGATGGATCTGCTCAGCACCGGGAGCCTCAGCCACTGCAGCACTTGCCAAGACACCAACAAGAGCATCGATTTCACTCAGCAACCCCAGGGCAGACCAAATTGCTCCTTCCTGGAATTAAGATGGTGTCACATCCAGCCCAGACCTTTTGAGTTGAGTTTTCATAGTACAAATGTACATCTGTGCCATATGGCAGCTGCTTCTGTCTTTGAGTTACTCGTTCCACCAGGTGGGTGCAGACACCGTGTCTCTTGTTTGCCCTGACAAAGCGGCAGAGGGAGCTCAGGCCGTTCAAACATACCCTAGGAGAAAATGAGGAGTGAATAAACTTCTGGCCACTATATCACCGTTTGCTACCAAACACCCAGCTGTTCTCCAGTTGTGTTGTGAGATGGACCCAGACCAACTATACTTCTTGGCTCCATTACCAGTTTTCCACCAATCTAGGCTGCCTGACCTCAGTGCTACATGAAGCTGAGAAACTGCAGCATTTATAGATTTCAGTAGGAGTTACATGTGTTCAGTACCTGGAGGACCAGGACCTTATCTTGTTCTAAGGACCAGGACCTTATCTTGTTCTGTTCTACAGGATGATATTTTGTGGCTAAGTTTCTCCCACAATCCCAAGGTTTTACAAAACTCAGATAAAAAAGTTATGCAGCCAGGATTCAAATCCCCAGATTATAGGGCATTCTAGGAGCTAATCATAGAATCATTTATGTTGAAAAAGTCATTAAAGATCAAATCTGACTGTAAACATAACACTACCACGTAAACCACTAAACTATGTTCCTAAGTGCCACGTCTACACGTCTTTTAAACCTCTCCAGGGATGGTGACTCCACCACTGCCTTGGACAGCTTGTTCCCAGAGCAGCAAACCACAAGAAATGTAATCCTGTTCTCCTGTGGCAGGAACCAACTGACTCGAATTTAACGGTATTCTCTTGAAATTAATTCTGATATTTAGTTCGTGCACCAATCTCTCCTTCCAGTGAAGAGGAAATCAGAGAATCATTTTGGTTGGAAGGGACCCTCAGGACCATTGAGTTCGACCATAACCAAACTCTGGCACTAAACCATGTGTCTAAGAATCTCATCTAAATGCCTTTTAAACCCCTTCAGGGATTGTGACTCCACCACTGCCCCGGGCAGCCTGTTCCAATGCCTGACAACCCTTTCGAGGAAGAAATCGTTCCAAATATCCAATCTGAACCTCCCCTGGTGCAACTTGAGGCCATTTCTTCTCATCCTGTCACTTGTTCCTTGGGAGAAGAGACCAACCTCCTCCATGCTCCAAGCTCCTTTCAGGCAGTTCAGAGATCAGAAGGTCTCCCCTCAGCTCCTGTTCTCCAGCTGAACCCCCCAGGTCCCTCAGCCGCTCCCATCATACTTGTGCTCCAGCCCCTTCCCCAGCTCCGTTCCCTTCTCTCAACTCACTCCAGCACCTCAAGGGCTTTCTTGGCATGAGGGGCTCAAAACTGAGGCCAGGATTCGAGGTTTGGTCTCCCTAGTGCCCAGGACAGGGGGATGGTCACTGCCCTGGTCCTGCTGGCCACACCAGTGCTGATACAAGCCAGGATGCTGGTGGCCTTTTAGGCCACTGGCTCATGTTCAGCTGCTGTCGACCAACATCAAACCTCCTTAGCCACTGGCTCCTGGAAGGTCTCTCTGCTCCCCTCAGATTTCCCCAGCTAAGGAACCCCCTGAGCACGGCGCCAGAGCTGCTGCCGATCGTGCCGGCACCGGAGCTGCTCACTTGGTGACTGAGTGGAAGTGTCTTCCCTGCAGAGCACTCCATAGCTCTGCTGTGATAGCTGCAGAGCACCCACTAGATCATGACTATGGCTCAACCATAACTGATATGTGCTTGTTTTTTAAAAGAAGCAAGCAGTTATTGACTACCATGATTAATTATGATAATTACTGTTCTCTCTGGAGTGCCTTCCGCTTGAGAATCTCCACAAGCATTTTCTGCACCGGTTCAATTGATGACCCTGTTCTGTGATGTATGTGATGTCTATGACGATGGGCAAGCTACTTAGCAGCCCTTTTACCACCACACTGATAGAATGAGGTTAATGAGAACATTCTGCTTCACCGGCAGGAACGTACTATTCAAGACTATAATATATTCAACTTAGAAGAAGATGGGAACCATACCAGTATCTAAGTAGAGAGACCCATGAAGGAAACAGAGTTGAAGGAAAGCACCGGAGCTAGAAGCTTGACTGTCCTCCACACGTGCTGTCAGACCATGCCAGTGACATCCCAGCTTGAGACAACCCACGGGCAAAGTAGTTTGGAGACTGGCTGTGGGCAAGGTTTCCGCAGATACGTTTCTGGTAAATTCCTTCAGGCTAAGTAGCCATAAGGACTAAACACAAGCTTTGGTTTAGATTTTTGTTTTCTCAAACCACCCAACCCAAAATGGGCTTCCTAGTTGTTTCCTTAGTAACCAGCCCATATGTCAGAAACGTATCTAAAATGGTTATGTATGAAGGAAACAACTCAAGATTAAAACAGATTCAAACAATATCCCATATCTACCTGATTTCTGTTAATTTCTATTAATTCTTTTACATACCTGCACTAGAAATCATGAAACTGTCAGCTCTGCTGTGGATTTATTATCTGAGTAGAAAAAGAAGCAATTACAGCTAAGGGAATGGCATGAAAAATAACTGTTTCTGAGTATTTAATTCCGATTTTAATCAATGTGAAATATAACAGTGGAAAACTTAGTGTTTATATTTAATGTCTAAGTTCATAAGTTTGCAAATTATAAAGTTATTTTCAGGTGAAAGCATTGATAAGGAGCATATTTCACATTCAGAATGAATGGCAAAGGAGAGTTTCATCTGCAGACAAATATTCCTGCCTGATCTTTCATGCCCTTGAATATGCAGAGAATGGAAACAGCATCACATTACTTCTCTGACGAGGTGGAAATAACACGGTTTTAATGTTGAATCAATTCACAGAATGAACTCTGTGAATAGCTGCTGAGGAAATCAATACGAGGAAATAGCGAACTGAAAATAGTCAGAAAAAGAAAACATATATTGTCCCTGTCCTATTTTGGGTATCCCTGAAAAGTCTGGGCCTAAAAGCCAATTGGGTGCCCAGTTCCTATCTAGATTAACAAATTGATTGAGAACCAAGTGGGGAGATTGTGTAGAAAGAAACAAAAGAAAGAAATTGAAGTAAAAGAAGGAGGGAAGTTGGGCTGTTACAAATAAGCAATAAGGTGGATAAGTGAGGGGAGAAGCGTATCAAATGAAGAAAGTATTCAAAAGATAAAGAAGTGGAAAGAAGTGGAATGAAGGTAAAGGAAGCAGGTAGAAGTGATGCAGTCTTAAAGACTCAAAGAGTTGGGAAATGATCTTGGATTGCGATGAACTTGTCCATGATAGAGGAAGGATTCCAGAACAGCACAACCAGAAGTGAAGGACAGGAGGAAGGTAGCTGTAAGGAGTGAGAGTACACAGAGGTTATGGGAGGGGAGGATCAGAAAAGGGAAAAATGTTAAAGACGGGGAAGAAGAACAGTGTAAGTAAAGCTTTATGCTGGTGAGAGGAGGGAAGGAATGGGGTGCAGAAGGAGAGAAGCAAGAGATGACTGTTCTAATGTGGATTAGAATGACATCAGAAAAACTGTCTGTGCATTGATGCTGACAGAGCAACCAGTTTGCCCATGCTAGAAATAGATAATTGATGGCATCCTTTGGGAGCTGCCATTCATCAAAGCACTTTAGTATAACCTTAGAAACCGCTGGTCTCTCTTCACCTTGAATTTGTTTTAATGCAACACTTTTCCTGCTTTTTCCTCTATTTTTTAGCAACTCCTTGGAACCTTTCTTTACCCTCGGCACTTTAAGCAAGTGAGAAGCTGCTGGTAACCTTGTTTGGAATTTGCAGTTCATTAGAAGTTTTAGTGGCAAGTGCAACACTGCACCTTCCTGCATCGAAACAATAAGTTCTGCAATAAAGTTAATAATCTGGGAAGTTAATCCTTTTTCTCCCACTGCTGCTCAGACTGTTCATGCAACAGATGTACAAACAAACCTAAGAACCTCCTGTATCGTCAGCTGTTGCGTGCTTTAGAGCCTTGTATCTCCACAACTTGCTGTTCTTTTTCCTTTAATCTGCTGGACGGAGGTAATGAGGATTTCAGTACTGGATGTAAGCCCGTCTGCCCTGGCAGAGCGGCTGGAGCTGTGCAGAGCTGCCGAGCTGGGGATCAGCGTAATCAGCTCAATGGGTGGTTCTGCCTGTGGCCAAATGGGTTCCATATGTGAAATCATCTGTCATGCAGAAGGCACCATCATTAGCTCCCTTTCTAAGAATTCCTTCTGCTCTCCTGGATGAAATACACTGTTACTTACCTCAGCACGTTGACTTGCCATGATGGTGTCAGTATAGAGTGAGCTTTTCTCTGCTAACTTCCAAAACTACAATTCCAGTTCCAAAAGTTTTTTGGTTAGTTTTGGGTTTTTTTGGACTGAAAATAGATAATGTTGCTATTGTATTCATTTTATTCTTGATGCAGGTTTGAGCCTCTGAATGAAGATGATTCCGATGACCTTTGAGGAACATCATCTTGGGTGATGAGAGTAGTCTGGATTGAAGGTATGCCATACCTGTGCTTTTAATTTTAGGCTTAGACCACTAACCAAAGAGCTGCCATTCTGCGTATCTGTGTAACATGCTGGACAATCAATCTATTGCAGCACCCACCTTCATCCTCATTTCTCTTTTTATAAGGAAGGCAGGTTCTTGTGCCCAGGGATCCTCAGAGAATTTTATATGATAGTGGACAAGGTAGCTGCACAAAGGGAGAGTCTAAACTGCTCTCCATGTCCTCTGGGGGCGTCTCAGGTGTAACGAGTTTAAACTGAAGTGGAAAAGTTAAGTTAGAGATACAGAAACCTGTTTGATAGAGGAGAGGACATTGGATAGATGCCCGGGAAGACTTTGAAACATCCAGCACTGGTGATTTGTCCAATCTGTTTCTCATCTTTTTACCAGCCAGTTTTTCAACTCTGCTTTCTGCTGTTGTGGTGTAGCAGCAGGTGTTCGGATTCTAAATACTTTCCAAAGCAACCCAATAATTATTAGGTATAATTAACACCAGAATCCTTAATCCATAAACTTGCTTTAGGTTGGGCCCAGTGCTTACAAAAATAAAACCTCAATGTGAAGATCACCTCTTTGAAAAGCAAGAAGCAATCCTAGATCTTAGTCTCTCCCTGTGAGGTAGAGAAATACTTGTAGAATATAAAAAAGCAAGGAAAATTACTAGAACATGTAGCTGTTTGCCATAACAGTAGCACAACTTAACACTTACAAACTCCCCAAATATATTAGTGCTGAATTAATTACCTGGCCGTATATCTAAACTCAAATGTTCAGGAAAGTGATTGTTATTACTCAGAACTACCCGTTTATGGATCATTGTCTGTAATCAGCTTGTAGTAGTTCAACGAGACCCACATTTCCTGTGGTTTACAATGGATTATTCACATAGGATGTGCAGCATAATCGAGTTAAGGTTATGGAAGCAAACTCACCTTCTGGAATTTGCCCAGTCTGAGTCACATAATAATAAACTTGCATAATTCAGGGATATTTTTATGCGCTTGCACTGAACAAACACTATGATCATGCTTTCTGAAGAGCAACAACAATGTGACAGGAATAGTCTTGGTTCATACTAGGATCTGGTTAAATAAATTAGAAGTACAGTGCAGCGCTCAGGAGATTTCAATTATAAAGCTATTTCAAGAAACCCATGAGGATTTCAGTAAACTCTGCAGCTGCAATGTGCGCAGGCAAACAGGATGCTGTTCTATCACCAAAGGAATAACAAACAATTGCAAAAGAGAGGGTAATTTAGTTAAATATAGTGCTTGAAATAATATACTGAGAATTCATGTCTTTTGTGATCAATCTACCTTTTTTATGCAGTGGCTAGTGGCAAAATCTTCAAATTGCTAATGATTGCAAATGGTGTTCCCTTAAGAGAATAGGCAAAAATTTGGAGATTAACAGGCCAAAAGACAGCGAGGCGAGCACAGGCTCTACAAAAAAATAAGATAAAAAGAAAAAAGCACCCGAGTGTCTGAGATCATTGCTGTGTCTGCTTCCTAGCCCAGATCCTTGAGGTCTTAAATGCACAGCAGTGCCGAGAAAAATGTGCAATACTCTAACCGCTGTGAAAGCTTTGATGATCAGTGCAAGTGCTTGTTCCCTGATTTATTGCAGCCCAAAGACCGTTGTTGTCTCTAAGAATCTTCCTCTGGCAGCAGCAGAAGTAGATGCTTCAGGAAGAGGGCAAGAATTGGACTAAGCAGACTCCCAGTTTGCAATTATTTGCAGCTCAGGGACTTCCTGAGAAGGTGGGCTCGGTATATTAATAACCCTCAACCTCTCTCTCTTCCTTGAAGGGATGCTGCTTTTGAAGCCACAGCAGCTTTTAGTTCCCACTACACACCATGGCAGGAAGTTCCAAAGTTTAACTACA
Organism: Nesoenas mayeri; assembly: GCF_963082525.1. Lineage (NCBI taxonomy): Eukaryota > Metazoa > Chordata > Aves > Columbiformes > Columbidae > Nesoenas > Nesoenas mayeri. The sequence goes on from NC_137543.1 coordinate 5,640,297, forward strand.
GTCACAAAGAGTCACTTCCTTCCGTTTGCTCCGAGCTCGTCCTCTCCTACTTAAAATTGCCGCTTCCTTAGTCTTTTGTGGGAAAACGTGATGAAAAATCAATCTCTTCACCTTCCATGATGTTACAGATTTATCCTGATCATCTCTCAGATTGAAGAGGTTAAGCTATTCAGTTTTTCCTTATATCGAGCAGTTCCATACTCTTATCATCTTTGTTATTTTCATCTGAATCTTTTTAGCTCAATTGTTTCCTTTTGAATGAGAGGACCAGGGCTGCGCACAGGATTCAAGCTGGAAGAGCCGTAGATTTACAGTTGTGTAACAACATTCTCTGCTTTGTCCTCTGTCCCTTTCCTGGTGATTCCTAACATTTTATTTGCTTTATTGACTGCCAGTAAATGCTTAGCTGACGTTTTCATAGAACTATCAATTATAGCCCCAAGTTTTCAGTTCTGGCCAGCTCAGGGCCACAAGTGAGCTGATGGGTATTTTTCCCCTTGCGCATCATTTCACTATCATTGAGATTCTGCAGTTCTTCACAGTCTATTCTCATCTTTAATACCCAGAGTAGTTTTGTCTCATGATTAAACCTTGTACACTTCACTGCTTGCTTCTTTCAGGCTCATGTATGTGTTTGCTGAACAAATAGAACATATCTCCAGGGGACACCACTGCTGATCGACCTCTGCCACAAGACCTGACCATGAGCTCCCACTCTGTTTCCCGGGTTTTTTCATTAATTCCTTTTTTATTCATCCAAGGACCTCTCCATTTTACGCCTTGATGTTCCTTAAAAGCCTTTGGTGAGAGATGTTGTCCGCAGTTCTCAGGAAATAAAAGCTGGTTATTTCAACAGGATATCCTTTATCTGAAGGCTTGTTGACACCTTCAGAGAACTCCAGTGGGACCATACGGCAGGACTTCCCTTTATAAAGGCCATGCTGACTCTTCCATGGCAAATCACATTTACTTATGTGTCCATTAATTTGTTTTATTCCCTGGTTTCTACAAAGCAGCAGTACAATACCAATCTGCACTTGGTATCTTACACGGCTGGAAGAGCTGAGATCTCACGTTAATCTGAAAGGCTGGGACAAAGTTGCTCCTGCTGGATCTGTATTTTCCAGACTGCAGCTTTCAGGTGCCGGGAGCGCAGGAGGTGGGATATTTTTTCCAGAATCACCTCTTAGTGTTTATTGTTGGTTTTGGTCAGATATACAAGTGCACAACACTCAGAGAGTAGCATCGTTTCCCCATGTCCAGATTCCTCTACCTACCCCAGAATGTTACAAGCAAAATTCCCTACTGCGGTCAGTCCTCTTGCATCGATGAGCACTCGCCTCCCTTTGGTTACATCTCCAAAGGGCAGGAAATTTCTCACTGCATCCCTTAAAACCTGGGGTGGGAATCCTGCCAGACAAGGGGGAGGAAGCACCAGACAAATTACTTGCTGCCAGCCACCACTTGCAGTCAGTCCCCAAGGGAAAATGGTTATTTAGCGTGTGCTGAAATGATTCTGTGCGGTGAATCAGGGACACGTTTGTAGCTCCCAGACAGTCAAACCTCCCCCTCCCTTTTGAGAAGGAAGTTAATGCAGGTGACAACCTGGCTTCATCGAATGAGCCAACATTAGTTACTTCTTGATCATTTCAATGATGATTTTTGGGTTTGGAGGTGCAGATTCATCAATCAGTTTATCCGCACCAATTGCCTGGGAAAGCAGAGGACTGGGTAAATAATCTAAGCAGTCTCATGCCACTGTTCTTCTTGGGGCAGTAGGGTTATGACTTCTTTAAATTTTGGGAAATACTGAAAGGAAAATAAATGATGGGAAAAGAGCAGCTGCTAAACAGCTCAAGAAGGGCCTTGTGGTCATTTCCTCAAAAATAAACCAGCGCAGGGTAAACAAGCATGCTTCCCTCTCATGAGGAGCACGTTTCAACCCTTTCTAGCTTTTAACAGCTTTTGAATGAAGTGGAACGCCAGCACTTTTGAGCCTCGCACTGACTGCAGAGACCTTTCTGGAGCCAAGGAGTGTATTGCTCTGACTCTTTTCGCAAAGCCCATCCCCAAATGTCACGTGGGGCTCACAGCACAAATGTGACCTCTCTGGGGAGCCTGAAGAGGTGTGAAGGTTTTTTGCAGACACTGATAGGAAGCAGCTGTCGCGCTGCAGAGAGATTCATGTTACAGAGCACTGCTGGCAGGAACACAGCTGTGCAGGAAGCAAACCTGCCTCAGAATGAGTCATTCAGGTGAGCAGGACACCTGGAGGCACGTACATGCTGAGTGTGACGCGTAGGGTTGTGCAACCCCATGTGTCCTTGTTATAGATGACCTTAGGGGTCTAAATTATGGCTTCCCGGTATGTGAACTACACAGTCCTGTGTCATGGAGAAGAGCTTTCACTCAGCTGCACCAAGGGAAGCTCCTGCCTCTCTCCCAGCAGCCCTGGGATGCTCTCAGTTTACCAAATTCAAAAGTCTCTGGTTTTGTTCAGAAGGTTCCTGAGATTACCCACTGTGAGGGAATATGGGATCTTTAGGCTGACTTCAGGATTCGCTTTACTTCGCTGTTCATCTCACTCCCTTAGGATGGCAGAGGTAGTGCAGATCCCATCTGATTTACAGGGCTTGGAACACCTCATAGGTCATAGAATGGGAAAAGCTTTGAGTACAAAGGTCTAGAACTCAAACGATATCCTAATTAAACAGTAATTTCTCTGGCAGCAGTGCCAGCGTCCTTCTCGCTGTTTGTTTTCTTGTGCTGCCACCTTAGTTGTGCTGGTAGACGTGTTGTGACTGTTTGGCAAACTAATCACAGAATCATAGAAGAGTTTGGGTTGGAAGGGACCTTCAAAGCTCATCCAGTGCCACCCCTGCCATGAGCAGGGACATCTTCACCAGCTCAGGTTGCTCAAAGCCCCGTCCAGCCTGGCCTGGGATGTCTTCAGGGTTAGGGCATCCACCACCTCTCTGGGCAACCTGGGCCCGTGTTTCACCACCCTCAGCCTCATTCCCATGAACTTCAGTAAGGAGTATCCATATCCTGTAGGGAGTTTTGAACATGAGGCTTTGACATGTTTTGATTCAACCCTTTCTCAATCCATCAAGCAAAGGAGTAGCCGTGAATGGAAAATAAAGGACTTGGGAGCATCTTAAACAAAATCCTAAGCTGTATGAATTCAGAAGACCAAGATACACCTAAAACTTTGACTGTAAGTGAATGATGATGAGAATAAATTTTTGGAATAAATGGATTTGCATTTTTGGAATAAATTGAAAAGCTGTTAAAATAACACGGACCACAGTCTAAAATACCAGCACAGAATAGCAGCCATGAAAATGCCACAATAAATGATCATGGAATCTGAAATGTGAGTTGTCAGCACAATCACACTTTCATTGAAAATAATGGTACAAAATCTCCTTTTGCTAATTTATTTGTACTCTATCTTCAGAGAAAGAGGAGCAATTCTTCTAAAAAGAAAGAGGAGCATTCTTCTAAAGCAATCTTCCTAAAATTAGTGTAAAGGTACCAGTTATGAAGTGACATCTTCTTGAAATTAGTGCCTTGCCCATTTCTTCGAGAAAAGATGCCCATGCAGGACAACTTCCTCTGAAATGTCCTAGAAGAACTTTCCAGCAGGTAAAAACCTAAGTAGTTTTGATAAAGAGCTTGATAAGTGAACAAACCACCTTGTAAATCATGACTCTCCTAGTTAGGAGAATATTGGATTAATTTGGTTTCCAATTTCAGACTTTTCTGCTCCTGTGTTACTCAGTTTACGCTGGACCTGTACAAAGCACAAATTGTACGCACCAGCATTTTGACAGCAAAGGAGAAAGGAGAATTTGAAATATAGCTACTATGATGATCTCCTGTTCCCTGCCTGCTCTGTTCTTCCAGATATCTATTGAGATAAATTCCAATACGCAGAACAGTTTCTCCTCTTTGCAGCGCAAAGAGCTGCCGTTGTTCGCTCACGCATGGATATCTATCCTGAAAGCCAGAGGCAGCAAAGGAAATTCTCCTATGGAAAACTCGCAGTGTTGTCTTAATATCTTGTTTTCTGTCCAGCTGCAGGGATGGCTGCACATCTATGGGAGCAATGAGAGATGAAAACAAGCGACTGTATGAAAACAAGCAGCAATAGCTGGGGATGGAAAAATCCCAGAGCTGCCACTTACATCCCTGTATCAACAAGCTGTGATTGAATTCAGTTACACAAGGTTTGCTGTAGGAAAATCTGGAATACACTGAGCTCCACTGACTCTCCTCACAAACCTTCTACAGCTGTACACAATGAAGAGCTGCAATCATAGAAATCATAGCATCATTTCAGCTGGAAGGGACCCTCAGGATCATCAGGTCCAACTATAACCTAAGCCTAGCACTAAACCATGTCCCTAGGAACCTTGTCTAAACACATTTTAAACCCCTCCAGAACCAGTGATTCCACCACTGCCCTGGGCAGCCTGTTCCGATGCCTGACAAACCTTTCCATGAAGAATCTTTTCTTAATATCCAATCTAAACCTCTCCTGGTGCAACTTGAGGCCATTTCCTCTCATCCTGTCACTTGTTATCTGGGAGAAGAGACCAACCCCCTCCATGCTCCAAGCTCCTTTCAGGCAGTTCAGAGATCAGGTCTCCCCTCAGCTCCTGTTCTCCAGCTGAACCCCCCAGGTCCCTCAGCCGCTCCCATCACACTTGTGCTCCAGCCCCTCACCAGCTTCGTCACCTCCTCTGCACTCTCTCTAGTATTTCAATATACTTCTTATGATGAGGGGACCAAAGATGACCCCAGGATTCAAGGTGTGTCGAGTATAATCACTTGGTCTCCAATTGCTTCCAGCTTCTGTTTGCTACTTTTTGCTTTTTGCGCAGTTCAGAGTGAGGAATGTTCATATAAACACAAATTTGAAGGAAATGCCTAGGGAGCAGCTGCCTGTTATGGAAATGCATGTGGAGGTCATTTGTGAATATCCACAAAGGAGTGGTAGTTCTGGACTAACTCCTCCAGCCAGAGAAGATAAACTTGACTTGGGATTCACGCATCCAGTCGAAACTGAGCACAGTTCAGTTTAACCCATCTGCCATGAGCTGCTAATGGATGTTTTATCAGCCATGACTTAGAGGAAAAAAATAGAAAGTGAGAAATATGAAATCATAGAATCATTTTGATTGGAAGAGACACTCAAGATCATCACGTCCAACCATAACCTAACTCCAGCACTAAACCATGTCCCTCAGAACCTCATGTGATATTAATAATAAGCTACTCTGTTAGCTTCTGAAGAAGAGATTGTGTTTTTCGAACCAATTTCAATGCATCACTTCTCACACTGGTACTGAAGGGCAGCGGTTACAGGATACACAGCTCCATAGGGGTTTGGGTAACCATGATTTTATTGCACGGTGGAGCCAACCCACCTTTAATCACTTCCACAAAGGATGTCCGGCTCCCTGATGCTGACCCTGACCCCAACATGTATCCTGCAACTTCCATTTCACCACACCGCTATGTCCCTGACCCACACTGCCAGTGCAGGGAGCTAAACCAGCACAGAGCTCTCCAGTTTTTATTCCACAGAAGGTTTTTTCGCTAGTGTAGTTCCCAGCAATAACATACAACAGGATCAGCACAATGGATGTAGTGGAAATGTGCAGCCTGGTGAGCCTGACCACAAACAACTACCCATTATTAGGATCAAAAATACGATAAAATCGCATTCTCATCCTCCTAATACTAATGTGTCGTGCAGAGAAAAACAGTGGATGACAGGGAAGAAGCAAAGGGCTGTAAGGGGAAGAAACATGCAGTCATGAATGACCGTGAGAATTAATTGCTGCCATAAAATACGGCTCATGGTACGAAATGTCTGAGAACCATCTCGAAACCTTGTCCTCTAGCAGTTAATTTAAAAAGTATTAATTATGGCTTAACATCACCTGAGAGCACGTGAATGCCTCGCAGCACAGACTGAAGGGCAGGGCTACAGATCTGGGGACTTGCCATCCAATTAACACCTGATGGCATGAGGGCCACTGTTGATAAAAGAGAAAAGAAAGGGCACAAGGTGAAGCTGATTGCAACAAGTCCTGGCATGTGGCTTAGTCACAGGCATTGGTTTGCTAGACAGCGAGGAGGGAAAGTGTAGAGGGAACAAGGGAAAGTGTAGAGTCCTGCATCTGGGCAGGAACAACCCCAGATTCCAGTATAGGTTGGGAAATTACATATTAGAGAGCAGTGTAGGGGAAAGGGACCTGGGGGTCCTGGTGGACAACAGGATGACCATGAGCCAGCACTGGGCCCTTGTGACCAGGAAGGCCAATGGTACCTGGGGTGGATGAGAAGGGGGGTGGTTAGTAGGTCAGAGAGGTTCTCCTGCCCCTCTGCTCTGCCCTGGGGAGACCACAGCTGGAATATTGTGTTCAGTTCTGGGCCCCTCAGTTCCAGAAGGACAGGGAACTGCTGGAGAGGGTCCAGTGTAGGGCAACGAAGATGATTAAGGGAGTGGAGCATCTCCCTTATGAAGAAAGGCTGAGGGAGCTGTGTCTCTTTAGTTTGGAGAAGAGGAGACTAAGGGGTGACCTTATTAATGTTTATAAATATATAAAGGGTGAGTGCCAGGAGGATGGAGCCAGGCTCTTCTCAGTGGCAAACAATGATAGGACAAGGGATAATGGGATCAAGCTGGAACACAAGAGGTTCCACTTAAATTTGAGAAGAAACTTCTTCTCAGTGACAGTGACAGACACTGGAACAGGCTGCCCAGGGGGGTTGTGGAGTCTCCTGTGGAGACATTCAAAACCCGCCTGGACATGTTCCTGTGCGACCTCACCTAGGCATTCCTGCTCCACCAGGGGGATTGGACTAGATGATCTTTTGAGGTCCCTTCCAATCCCAAACATACTGTGATACTGTGTCAACCTCCAATGTCTGGCAGTGAGGGGACCAGGGGAATATCTGGCCTATGCTTTTTAAAGTTTTCCGGAGCTTTTTCCTGTTGATTCGCTCCATGGGGATACGTGGGGAAGGGGCAGTAGTTGGGGAGGAATCTGAAGGAAAAGGGGCTGCAGTACTCTACCCACGTACCAAATTAGTGTGTGGAAGTAGAGGGTGGCAGGGACATATCTGGTGCCTGAAAAACTGACCAGAAGGGATGTGAGCAGCTGGATATGTGAGGTGTATCGTATCAATGAGTGAACGGGCTCCTATAACTGTCAGAGTTACTGTCGAGGGTTAAGATTGATATCGTATCAATGAGTGAACGGGCTCCTATAACTGTCAGAGTTACTGTCGAGGGTTAAGATTGCGGGGTGACAATAAAACCCTGGCAGATGTATTGTTAACCCCCTCTCCCACCCCATTTCCCCCTTTTTGCACCTCCCTCTCCCCCCTTCCCACTCAGCACAGGCGATCAGGAGGGAAAGAAGGACCGAGAGAAGACAGTTGGAAAAATTAACAATGTTTTACTAATGCTACTAATAAGAAAAGAGAAAATAATACAAAATATACAAAACCAATCTTGAAAGTCTCAGCAACTGCAGAGCCGGCACCCAAAGTCCTGGACTGGACTCTGCAGCCAACCGGAGCTGGATTCAGTCTGTCACTAGGCCTCAGTTCGCAGGGATGACTAGCAAGGTCCTCTCCTAATGTCGCCATAAGCAGAAGGGAAAAAGCAAAGGCAAAAGGGAAAGGGCCAAGATCCTCACGATCTCCCACTTTTATATGAAGTATTCATGTGAATGGAATGTTATACACAGTTGGTCAGTTTCTTGGTCACCGGTTTCTTGCTGCCCCTCTCGCGAGATGTCCATCCATGCTTATCAATAAGTTTGCATTCCATTGCTAGGTTTACCAAAACACGTGTCTGGTTCTCCAGGAAAATGCAGCTAATATGAAGGCTTTAGCTGACAGGCAAAATTCACTGAAAGAGAAACTTGTTTTTAACAAAACCAGGACAGTTACGCACAGCATCAATACAAGTTACGCAGAGTTACTTCGTTTAAGAGAAAAACCAATAACAAAAAGACCTTTCTGTTCTTGAGAAACACCAGCAGAAGAGGGTTGTTTCTAAATTGCTGCCCACACTGAGTCTTATTGTTCACATAAATGAGCTTGGCCTGAAACAGAAAGTTCAGGAACTGCCAACGGCAAAGCCAGCCATGGGTACGAGCTCACGAGAGGTGGAGTTAGGCTGGTCCCACCATGGATGGGAAAGGTCTAAAGAAAGGCTGGAGTGTGGGAAGAAGATGTGTTGGGCGACCTGTTTCCATTGGACACGCTGAGCCAGGGACTTCATGTGGTGACAAAGAACACCTCCGGGGGAGCAACGTGGTCTAATCGTATATATAACAGACATCGTGCATCCTTTAAATCATAGAATAGAATAATAGAATCATTTTGGTAGGAGAGACCCTCAAGATCGAGTCCAACCGTTAACCTAACTCCATTGCTAAACCATGTCCCTAAGAATCTCATCTACACGTCTTTTAAACACCTCCAGAGATGGTGACTCCAACACTGCCCTGGGCAGCCTGTTCCAATGCCTGACAAACCTTTCCGGGAAGAATTTTTTCCTAATATCCAATCTGAACCTCCCCTGGCACAAACTGAGGCCATTTCCTCTCATCCTATCACTTGCTACTTGGAAGAAGAGACCAACAAATGCTGCATCTCCCTCTGCAGCCTGTGGGATCAATTGTTTTGTTCTGCTCCAGGCAGCACAGCAGGAGACCACTCGATGTAGATACACCTTTACATTCTTGCTGTCATTTCCAGAGATGCCACTGAAATTCCATTAAACCCCCTAACCCATGCTCAAAGAAAAACTATTCAGGTTTCTCCTACCTACCATTAGTGGTTGGTGTGAGGAATAATCATTGCCTCGCACTTGCATCTCTCTGCTCATACAGCATTCCCAAGGTGTATGTGCTTTTCATAGTCACCCAGGCTGTGTTCATCCATTTTGGCTCTTCAATAAGCTGTTATATGCTGACATCCTCTAAACTGAACCCAGAAGTGTTTACTCTGCTGAAAAAGACATCACCAGATGGCTTCAATATCAGCCTAGAAGGATTTCTGTTCTTCAACAGGCGCTAAATGTGGCTGAAAAATCAGCAGGCTGTAGTGTCTGTGTCGTCAAATCACCTCTAAGAGGGTTTGTAATTGCACTCAGTTCTCCCGTGCTGGAAAATGAGGATAATAAGCTCAATGTATTACAGTTAAACTGGAGCTAGACACCATAGATAGTGGTAACAAGAAACACCGGCTGAGGTTTTCAATGCAACTAGTGGGGCTCAGCACTTTGCTCAGTGGAAAAGGAGATGCCAGGCTGCCTTGGTTCACTTGAGAGTCATAGCCATGAACTCTTGAGTTTCCAGAAGCCCCCAGTGATGAGGGATCAGCTATTTCAGATGATGTGGAAAGGCTCAATTCTGAGAAGTCATGTCTTATGCTCCCTCTAAAAATCAGGCTCAGGTAGTGATTTCAGGGTAAGAAGATAACAAACTACACATACAAAATCTGTAGGCATTTTTTTTTGACATTCAGATCAAAAAATGTTATTTTATTATCACTAGCTTCAAGCCTACAATATTCTTTCTAATGCTGAAGCTTTACTAATCATGAAGGTGTTTAGTTTTGTCTTGCTTTGCCTCACTTTCATTTCTAGCTTTCATTTTCTGGCTCTGCACATGAATTACACTGAGGAGTTGCCTAACTATTGGCCGTACTATCTACCAAAAAGCATTTAACGCATTTCCATTAACACTTTCTCTGTGTATCAAGTTCTTTCCAACAAAACTTCAAAAAGGTTTAGCCTTCTATCTTTTGTCTTTTTCTAATACACTGGGTGGATAAATCAGTAGTAGATAAATCAGTGAGTAGATAAGTCACTCCACTGGGTTTTACTTTAAAGGAGTAGTTTCTCTTTACACCATAGGCTGGCAAACACTTTTTCCAGCTACTATGGCAGCTTGAGCAATTCCAACATCTCCTTGTGCTGCCCACTCGATTGTGCCAGTAGAACTTTCCATGGCCTGCCCAATAAATCCTGCAGGGATTGATCTGGGGTGATAATAACCTGACCAAACACAGCTCCCTTTTTTTCTTAAAGCCCTTTTAAACCTTGTTGAGTCTACTTAGATCAGCGCTACCACTGAAAAATTGCACCAAAAGCAAAAGGGAATAAATTTGAAAGTTGATTTCAAATTACATTTGCGAGTCAACCAGCCGCATCGTTGTATGGAAATTCAATGCGAAGTCTAATATACTCATTTATCATCAAGCTCAAATCGGAGAATGTGCAGCACCGCAAACTCTCTACTCTGTAGGTGTAGACATGTTCCAGGCACTAAACAACCTATTTTTATGTGTCAGAGTAAAGACTCACAAAACCTTCAGCAAAATTGGTCTCACCATGGATTGGGGAGCCCAGTGAGGGATGCTGAAGTCCTTCTACCATCTCTGGGGAGAGCAAGGCGTGTTGTACATATGACATGACACCATGAACACCAACCAGGGGGGTTGGATGGAATGAACCAACAGGAAACACAAAACAGATGGAAGCACCAGAACATCTCCCCTTCGGTCAGCCTGGCTTTCAGAGCCTTCTTCCGGGGTCAGCACTGTGGAGAGGAGGGCGGTATTCACTAAACCCATCCTCTGGTGGTTTGTAACCCTAAGTGCCCTCTCTGGTTTTTGCTTAGGGACACTCAGAGGAATTTTGAAGAAGACTTTTCAGATCACACAATGACATTTAGGTTATGATTCGTCTCACCTCACTTTAGCAGTCCACAAAATGCAGGGCTGGGATTGAGATGCCCGTCTAGATACGACTATAGGGGATATTCTGTGTCACCCAAGACCTCTATACAGGGCTGGCAGATGCGACACAACATACAGGACACCTGCACATTCTGCAACAGCAGCCAGTATCACTCTTGTCACCCTTGTTAAGGCAACCAAATGTCACCCAAGAAGTCTACATCTGAACTAATGGTCATCATGGCTAGAAGAGGTCTAATCATTGGGATTAAGTGTAGGGTTTCATTCACCCAAACTAATACAGGTGTCTTCTTCAGGAGACTGACTACACCCTGTGTTCAACTTATTGGTGCCTGTTACCTTACTGCTTACAAGGGTGATCCGAGTGATTTCTCAGGACCCACACTGTAGATCCACATATAGAAAAATTAATCCCAAGCCCAGGAGTTTTCAGGATGTGGCAGCTGCTTAGGCAGGGTTGGTTGGACTGCAAGTGTGCCAGAATCATTTCTTTCACTGAGAAGAATTGGTTGGATTGACCTTTGGACCATTCAGGTCACAGACTATCACCAGCTTGTGAAGACAAGAAAAATGGATGTTTCTTGTAATGGTCTTCAAAGCACTTCACAAAGATCACTAAAAAGACAATGCCTTATTCTAAAATACGTGATTGAACTGGTTTGCAAGTTCTTGAGCCCAGTGTAGGACACTCTGAGGCCTTAGCTCCTTGGATGTCAGTGGAGAGGGTCATCTTGGTCCTTTATGACAATTGGTGGCTGTTACCTGTTTGTGCCAGCTCAGCCTCCCTAAAACAATGAAGATGTGGACCACAGGAGGTCAGGGTTTCTTCTCACAACCTTGTCTGTGAGCTTCGGCAAAGCCTGCAAAGAAAGCTTGTGGTGCAGTAGTGACTTCTGACTCGTGTCAGCCAAACTTTAATAGTGGTGCTCTCTGTGGTTTGCACCTTTTCACATCTCTTCATATACTCATTTTCTCATCTGTACCATGTAAAACACTACAGGATCTCCCAATGTTTGGAAACTATCTTTCCATCGTGGTTACCTGGAACTGCAATCCAACCACTGCCTCTCAACTGAAAGGTTTCCAGCCACTCAACCTTCTGTTGCCCAACATGTCCTTCAGGCTATTAATAGTTGGACATTTCTGTGCAAACCAGACTATACGTCCCTGCTCAGAGCAAGTCCACTGTCATTACACAACCTGCATCATGTGTTTGCTTGGCCCATTCAAGACAAACTGAATAACCGGGTACTGCCTCATGCCGCCTGCAACTTAAATTAGAAAGAATAGACCACAAGAACAACTGCAGCGGTAAGAAAAGTGACTATAAATACGCAAAGGAAAATGTTTCTTTTAGAAATGTTCGTTCCATGGAGGGAAATTGTAGAAGTAGTCCGGGATATTTTTGTTGCTGCTTTTTAATTTGAAATTTCATCTCTGGAAGCATTTACAGACGTGGAGCGTCATGCAATGTTTTTGCTGCAGTGTGGTGATTGCTAAGATTAGCACAGTAACCGAGCTTTTCAGAGTAAATTGCATATAATTAATAGGAAGCAGGAGGAAAAAGGAATAATTGTACTTTAATCTAAATGCAAGTTCAGTTCTCCCAGAAGGTGGAACCAGCACTGAGTCCATGCTACAGCAGGGCCTTTTCTGTTCTTTTCACCTGGATAATGAACAACAATTACGTGCCCATATTGCAAATTTTCATTTCCATTTTAAGATGAGTTTTACCAAAGTACGGGGATGTTCAGAGCTGGAATTTGTTTCAGATCCTTCCTAGCGACCTTGAAGATTACTGCTTTGTGCTTCTGGCTTGTTTCCCATCCGATGTCAAAACATGTTACAGACATTAAAACAACATTTCCTTGTGAAGAAACTGCATAAAACTTATGCAACACAACTTACATTTTGACCTCTGAGGCAGGACTTCATTGGTAACCTAAGCATGGCTTCAGATCACCATTTTTGAAGTGAGGCATCAATGTCCTGTGGAAGGAAAGAACAATTCCTCTCCGGGGTGAAGCACCAGGAGAAAAGCTCCTACACTCTGGATAGGGCTTCTGTGCATTATGAACCCTGTGACACCTCTGAAGACAGGATCAAATATCTCATTCCAACAGGAGTAAGTACAGCCTTCTCCCCAAATCCTTTTGGAGCTCATGGTCAATATGGGACCTGCGCTGATGTTGCGTGATGTGCTTCCATCTTCCTTCCCACTGAACCAAATTTCCCAATGGGTCATTATGTGCAGCAATAAGGAAGGACAAGTCATAGAATCACAGAGTCATAGAATCATTCCAGTTGGAAGTGACCCTCAAGATCATCAAGTACAACCATAACCTAACTCTGGCGCTAAACCAAGTCCACACATCTGGTTGAATCAGGATCCCTAGGGGTATATAACAGATGAGTAGATGAGTTTCTTGGGTACGTGGTTCGGCAACGGATTAATGGTTGAATTTGATGATCTTGAGGGTCTTTTCCAACCAAAATGATTCAATGATTCTATGATTCACTCAAAGCGTTTCTCAGTTCTTCACTTCCCCACACAGACAATCCTCCCTGAAGACGTTAGAGCATCACAACATTGCCAGATGCATAGCTCAATAAAAGTACTGAAATAAATCATTGCAGCCAAGGTTTCGCTGAGCTGCTATTATTAATCATTAGCAATAGCTATTGCTAATTAATGTCATTACACATCATGACTATTAATCATAATCTGCTGATGCAAGACTTATTGTTTCTTGTAGGTAAGAAAGAGGCAAGCAATAATCAAACTTGAAAATTATGATGGGCAGTGTCTGCAAATTCCTATTGCAAATTTCATGCTAGAAGGAAAACAACATCCCTGCCTTGGTGGCTGCATCTCAACTGTGTCACAAAACCACAAAATGCCACTTGTCACAAAACCACGCACCACCAAACCAGGCCAACAGCTTTAAAATATTATTTAATATATGCCATCTTTTGGAGATACAAGCTCTTAACCATGTAGGAATGAGATTTCAATTAAACTAATTGTTCCATATCACTACACTGCTCCCCCATGTGCCCCAAGAACACCTGCATGCTGCTATCTTTATACCCAGGTCTGTCAAAGAGAGTTAAACTGGTCGGTTCAAATAGAAGCTGTTAAGCTGTATGCAAAAATCATGAAAATGCTCATGACCCTTGTTAGGTAGAAGATGTGATTAGCTGACCCTAAAGATCCTTTGGTCCATAAAGTCTACAAAATGTTACGACGCAGCGAATTATTTGACATCAGAAATGCTGGGTCATTAGGATCTGATTGTCATTAGGATTTAAACCCTCATTAATCACTTTTTTTTCTTTTTTCTCATAAGGAAGGAAAGGCAGATTTCCTTCATTTTCCATTTCAATCTCAAATGGAAATTTAAAGGCAGGTGCCTGAAGGTGAAACGCAAGAGTGGAATCAATTCAGCAGCTCACAAATATGATTCGCCCCAGACCTGAATTTGTAATATATGCCCCTGAGCATATATCCCCCTGAGTTGGGAGCTGCAAGCACTCCAGCACCCCTGCTTTCCCCACCGAACGTGGACATTGCCAGCTCAGAAATGGAATCTCTACACGGGAAGTTATTTGCGGTACTTTAAACAGAAATTTGCTGTAATAGCGATCTCAGGCATGGTGCAAAGAACAGCACGTATCTGCTGGCTTTGGCGTAATGGGGTGCCAAGGGCAGTTGTACAGAGGAGAAGGTGTCAGTTGTCTGAAACAAAACAGGAGGCAAAAATTGTATTAAGGGGAACTAGTGGGAAATGCCTTCTTTGACTGCTTATACTGACACTGCATATAAGATCTTTGGGCAAGGGTTTATTGCAGCTAATATTTATGCAGGATTTTCTAAAAGGTCTTTACTTTGGTCTGCTGCTGCCTCATCACTGAAGAGAACATTAATGCAACCTTTCAGTACTTAAAATGAGCCTATAAGAAGGATGGGGGTAGACTTTTTAGAAGGGCTTGTTAGAGCAGAAAAAGGGGTGATGGTTTTAAACTAGAAGAGGGGAGATTCAGGTTAGACATGAGGAAGATTTTTTTACAATGATGGAGGTAAAACAGGTTGGCCAGAGAGGTGGTGGATGAACCATCCCTGGAGACATCCCAGGCCGGGCTGGACGGGGCTCTGAGCAACCTGAGCTGGTGAAGATGTCCCTGCTCATGGCAGGGGGGACACTGGGTGAGCTTTGAAGGTCCCTTCCAACCCAAACCATTCTGTTCTATGATTCTATGATTCTATGATTCTATGATTCTATGATTCTGTGGTTCTATTTCTGCCACTCCTTCAGGTGGCCACATCTCCATCTGCTCCGAGAGAAAGGACTGTTTGTTGATCACAGTGGCGAGCTCATTAAAATGAGATCAATAGAGATTTAATGTAATGCTGAGGATTATTCGAAGGGGAATATTCAATTAAGTGCAGAGAAAAAAAGACATGTAACACATCAAATGAATTGCCAGCTGATTCCCCCGCTTTATTTGGAATTTAGCCCAATATCGAGGAGGGCTGACCACCTAAGGCAGAACTGTGAAAAACAGCTGATGCTGGGGAGTTTTGGTCAGCAAACACAAGTTAAATGTGCCACATGGTTACTTGAAAATTTTGCAGCAAGCTCCACAGGTATGTAGTGTTTGATAAGCTTTATATACCTGCCAATTTCCAGTTGCATTCACACCAGTGGCTCTAAGAATATTCAAAAGCTGCCAAAGCGCAGATTTGTATAAATAGGTTTTACCGTGGCTCTTGAAAAATTGGAAGAGTGAAGTGTGATGAGTGCTACAAAACTTGCCTTTTCTTTGCAGTTCATCTATAATTCTGACCATTTCACCCTCCCTCCCTGTTTGGCCCCAAATCGAAACCGCTGCCGCCTCCCTCACCTCTCCAAGCAGCGGCCACACAAGCGGACAAAGAGGATTCTGTTTTGAATGAAGCATTTTCTTCTCGAGGCATGAAAACGGAGGCAAAAAGCCAAGAAGCGGGAAGAGAGAAACAGATCCATTAATTAAAACAAGCATTGCTCGCTTTGAAGTAATAAAATCAATGTTTAAAAAAAACCAGAGCGATGAGTTCCCGGCGTCTTGCAGAGAAGATGCTCCAGCCCGAGATGCGTTCCCCAAACTCACTAACGGTGCGGAGCCCTGTGTTGCTTACAGAGAGAAGAATTAATCTTAACATGCACAGCTATGTGGCCTGTTGGCATAATATCACAGCATGATTCTTTTTTTCCTTCCAGCAAGTAGCATTTAATCTTTGCCCAGACATTTCAAGGCAGAGCTGTCTTATTTCTTCCCGTTATGGCAGGACACCTTCCCACGCCGCTCCCTAAAGTGAGGATGAGGTCCAGCCAGTCATGACATCCCTCATGCATTTTCTTTTCTTCTTCATCTACGAGCCTTGCCATCCCTGAGGCTTGCAATTGCCTCTAAGAAGTTCAGCAATTTGCCATCCTGACTATTTCACCCAAACTCCCACACTTTGCCCCCGTCTTTATGATCAGAGAGGTTAAAAACAACCCGAGGCTGCACATAGTTAAGGGTGGATGAAGCAATGGTGCCTCGGAGGCTCTCCACGTTCCTCTGCATTCCGCACAGAGAAAGGCCAAGCACAGAATTACCTTCTGCTGTCTGTTACCACCGACTCATGGCCCTGTTTCTGTGCTATTTATCGCTATTGTTATCACTATTTATCACTCTTATTATCATAGCTGTGGCCCAGGGTACACAGCTGGAGTCTTCCTCTCACACCCTCCCTGCTCTTCTACGCCATAAATATGTTTTATATAATTGTTCAAATATGTTTTATATGTTTGTATGTTTTATACAGTGGTTCAAGATGTGCTGTGGAGGATGGGAAACCATGAGCCAAGGGAGTTAAAAGACCAAACGGCACCTATGGCTACAGATTTCTCAAAACAACTGATTTGGGGATGTTTTCTTGCAATTGCCCAGCAAATGGGAGCAGTGGTTTTGCAGGCCCTCCAGCAGCAATCACTTGGCTGTCTGTTCTTCTGCTTCTGCAAAGTTTTTCCAGGGTTTTATTGCAAAGCTTGTTGAACTCAGAGGGACAAGAGCCACACTGACACTGGGGGGTTGCATTACCCCATCTGGCCCCAAATTAGGGCAGTTGCCTGTAGTATTTATAACCTCTCCTGTAATTGCCCTCAGGAGCTTCCCAACTGATCCTACAGACAACAAACTGGATTATCCTGTGCTTATAATGCAGCAGACTGCTCTATCATCCCCTTGTATTGGGTGCTGGTGAGACCAAACCTTGAATCCTGGGGTCAGTTTTGGGCCCCTCATCATAAGAAGGACATTGAGGTGCTGGAGCGAGTTGAGAGAAGGGAACGGAGCTGGGGAAGGGGCTGGAGCACAAGTGTGATGGGAGCGGCTGAGGGACCTGGGGGGTTCAGCTGGAGAACAGGAGCTGAGGGGAGACCTTCTGATCTCTGAACTGCCTGAAAGGAGCTTGGAGCATGGAGGGGGTTGGTCTCTTCTCCCAAGGAGCAAGTGACAGGATGAGAGGAAATGGCCTCAAGTTGCACCAGGGGAGGTTTAGATTGGATATTAGGAAACATTTCTTCCCAGAAAGGGTTGTCAGGCATTGGAACAGGCTGCCCAGGGCAGTGGTGGAGTCACCATCCCTGGTAGGGTTTAAAAGACACATAGATGAGGCTCTTAGGGACATGGTTTAGTGCTAGAGTTAGGTTATGGTTGGACTTAATGATCTTAATGATCTCTTCCAACCAAAATGATTCTGTGACAGTCATTCCATATCCAGGCCACTGTGACAAAGTGGTAGAACAGCACCAAAAAAAAAAGAGCTGCTGTATGATGTAACATAGAGATTCAAGGGAAATTTCCTCCAAAGTCTTCTCAAATGTTTATATGGAGGAAGAGCATCCTGCAGAACATACTGTTGGACATGGGGTACATCACCCTGGCTTGTCCCAGCACTACCTCTGACCATGGGACCTGCTCAGCCTCAAATGGAACCAGCAGGGACCCTGCATCTACCAGAAGATCCTCCTGGCTCCACAACACAGGCAAAACATCTCCCTGACAATGCTTCTGGTGTCAGCACATTGTCAATAGCTTGTAAAGTCTGGGCTAAAAGCTCTAAGGAAGATCGGCATTTAAAATGCAAAAAAAACCCCTCCTACATCGTAGAGTCTAAACTCCTTGACCCCACAACGAACATGCTCTGGATGCCAGCAGGTGTGATACTGGAAAGCAGATGTGAAAATGGAGCTGGGCACGAGATACCATGGGGTGCAATGCAGAAACATTTGAGGGACTCGCTATTTTAGTGATGATGAATATGAAACCCACAAGCGCTTTAACTTTGTGCAAATGCAGCAGTTAAATAAAAAGCAAACAGCACTTGCTGGAGAAAACGATAAATTATGAGGGAAAAAAAAAGTCATTTATATATAGCATAGATCTGTATGCTTGGCGTTTTTACAGTCATAAATTCTATAAGACTTTCTATAATGTTCTGGCAATGTTTTGACATATTTTGAGGCTATTAGAAGGGACAGACCATGCGCAACTTCACTGAAATTTGAAGCGGAAGAGATGCTGGTGCAATTCCAACCCAACCACCTTGCAGCGGCCAAAGGGAAACGGCACTGGCCCCAATGCTTATGTGCATCTGTCAAGTGCCAGGATTAATATCTTCATCGAGAAATACGCTGTGACTGAACACTCCTGTCGAGCAGCCGAGGTGCAGCTAATGCTCTGCTCGCTGTGTCCTTGCTACAGTCAGCATCAGGAGAAGCTGTAGAAGATGAAGATAAATGCCTAGGCCAGATGTTTTCAAGGAGAAAAGTAAGCAGCAGAATTCAGTCCTGAATTGATGCAGAATCTGGCATGTCTGTGCAGCCCCAAGCATGCTGTGTTGTCCCTAGTCATGCAAGTCTTGAAAAACAAGCAACCTTTTGCAATTATTTGCTGGCACTCCATGAAAAGCAGTGCCCCCTTCAATTCTTTCTTTCTGGACTTTTGATTGAAACAAGGCGGTCAAAAAAATGCGGCTCTATTGGAAACAGGACGCGAGGACGGTTTTTGCCTGTGTGGCAATTTTCTCGGTGCGATCTGCTCCCGGCGACAGCCCATTCTTCTCCAGGACTTGAACAATAAAGATCTCAAACAAAGGCGGGTCACACAGCTGGAGAAAGGATGCTAGAGGTCAGGGCTCCCTCCTTCACCTCCGGCGAGGTTGGTAAGACGGGCTGTGCCGGTCCCACTGTGGGACCTGCTTTGTCAAGCACAGAAGGTGAAGGAAACACAAGGTCTCCTGCAAGATGGGGTTCAAAGCTCTCATAGACCTTTGGGGTTTGGCCCCAGGTGCTGCAGAGAGGCTGTTTCCACCAAAGTCCATGCCAACCCTGGGCTGAGGGGCTCCCTCCATCACTCTAATCGGACTCCTCTGCTTAATAGGGTAATTTTTTCAGCTGCAGGCATTTTAAGCCACAATTTTAGAATTCCTGGCTGTGTTTTTTGTTTGGTTGTTTGGGTTTTTTTTAAACAATATCTTCTAAACTCACCTCATTCATTTAGGAAAACACAGACATACAGAAATCACAGAATCCCAGGATGCCAGGGATTGGAAGGGACCTGGAGAGCTCATCCAGTGCAATCCCCCCATGGAGCAGGAACACCCAGATGAGGTTACACAGGAAGGTGTCCAGGCGGGTTGGAATGTCTACACAGAAGGAGACTCCACAACCTCCCTGTGCAGCCTGGGCCAGGCTCTGCCACCCTCACCAGGAACAAGTTGCTTCTCATATTTAAGTGCAACCTCCTGTGTTCCAGTTTACACCCATTACCCCTTGTCCTACCATTGATTGTCACCGAGAAGAGCCTGGCTCCATCCTCCTGACACTCACCCTTTCTATATCTGTAACCATGAATGAGGTCAGCCCTCAGTGTCCTCTTGTCCAGCTCCAGAGCCCCAGCTCCCTCAGCCTTTCCTCACACGGGAGATGCTCCACTCCCTTCAGCATCTTCGTGGCTCTAAATGCACAAGTATATATTTTGTGTGCAGCTCTGTACCACTTAGTAACCCTTTCTTTCCCCCTTTGGGCTCCATGCCCCTCTGTAACACAGAAAACCCATTTATCTACCTCGCTGGACACTGAGTGGATATATATATTAAACACTCTGAAGAACATTAGGCTGTTTTTTACCTAGTCAGAGCATCAACATATCTGCACCACAGCCAGACTCAGGAAAACCATTGAACCGTGTAAACCACAACACCACAGAGAGACTGAACTGAGCTAATGCTCAGTTTGCACAAAACACGTGGTTGTTCAAAACTCGAGATGGAAAAGAAATTGGTGACAGAGCCAGGTAAAACTGGCACAATCCAGCCTATTTGTGTAATTAAACTCCTATTTTCCTTGGCAAGGCAAGACACAAATGGCAGGGACTATCTTTGCTCTCTCTGTTTTTATTCCCTCCCTGTCACTGAGTGCCAAAATGCCCTTTTTTTTGTTGGAAATGTTGTCTCATCCATCGCAGAGGTGACACTTGGTGCTTTCCTGCTGCCTTCTCCAGCTGCCCTGCAGCCTTTCTGCCTCCATTCCATGTTTTCATAAAAGAGTAGTGAGCAAAACCCCCAAACCAGCCACCGCAAGCAGAGACTTCTCCTTCTGCCATCTAACCTGTACGCGTGAAGTTTCCCTTCTGCAAACCTGGATTTGCCCTGACCACAGCTCCCCATCCTGCATGCTTTGCCCATGCTCTCAGCATTCACCAAGAGAGACATTTGCCCTTGGATACAAGTTTGAATTCATTATAGAAGATCTTTTAATTCCATCGCAAGCATTACTGTACAATTGACATGGTGGGACTCTGGCTTGCAGATGTAATTTCTTCTGAGTGTCAAATCATAGAATGGTTTGGCTTGGAAGGGACCTTTAAAGATGGTTGGAACATGGAGGGGTTGGTCTCTTCTCCCACATAACGAGCAACAGGATGAGAAGAAATGGTCTCATATTGCACCAAGGCAGGTTTAAATTGAATATTGGGAAAAACGTCCTCCCCAAAGGGTTGTCAGGCATTGGCACAGGCTGCCCAGTGGAGTCACCATCCCTGGAGGGGTTTAAAAGGTGTATCGATGAGGCTCTTCAGGACTTGGTTTGGTGCTAGACTCAAGTTAATGGTTGGACTCAATTTCTAGGGCTGTTCCCAACTAAAATGGTTTTATTGATTCTATGACTTCAGTCCCTGGAATCTCATATGGTGGGAGTTTGGCAAGAACCAAGGGCATTTCTCTTTGCAAAGGGCATTGCGAGGCATTTGTCTCTGCCCCCACATTTACAGTAGAGTTACCTCTTTCTTTTCCTTACCGCTTTCTTTTTACCCCTCTTTTACACGTCTCTAGCCCTTGCAAGAAAATCTGCCCCCACACTCGCACCAGGCGCCGTCTGTTGACACCCAAATGCCATTAGCACCTTATCCACGGTGCAGCTTCGCTTGACATTTTGTCAAGGACATTTCCAGATCTATTATTGGTACAATTGTTGTGTTGAACTCATGTGGCAACACTCATCTTCCCCAATGGCACCTTATTAATCAATCCGGCTTTTTGCTTTTGAGTTGTTTGGTTTGTCGAGATAAAACGCAGCATTTTCACTTCCCTGCACATATATTCTTTTACAGCCAATTTGGATTTTTGAAACAGCAAATAAGAGGGTTCATTTAGATATTGAAAGATATTGGGCTACTTTAACTTGGTTGTTTTGTGAGATCACAGAGTTCGGGTGTGCATTGGAGCAAATTCTTGTGGATTCCTTTGGCATCAGCTTACTCTGATATCTGGATTTTGATGACCTCCAGGGTTTTTGGCTAAAGGCACAGCCCTACATTAGATAAAACCCTGGATACCTTCAGCTTGTAATCATTTCACATAACAGAAGTCCAAAATGGTAGAAAAATTTAGGATTTTGAGACTTTAATATGAGAAGAATTTTTACCCTGTGTGCAAGCACACAAGTGTGTTTTTATGCTATCAAAGCCTGGTAGAAAATCCCCAGGGAATGGTAGTAATAAAGACTCTCTCATGCTGAAACACCAAGAAATCTCCACGTGTTTGTCATTAAAAAGAGCATCCCTGGCGCATCACCCTGTAGCTCAGGCTGGGAGGGATCTGTGCCCACGTCTCTCCTTTGGTAAAGAGGCAGGTTGGGCTCCTCACTTGCAATATTATTGATATAAACATCAATTTTGTGGCAGCAGAAGCATCTCCATCCCAGCTTGGGACTCTTCTCCTCTTACTGGAGACCAAACTGTACTAATACCATTCCCAGTGAATTGCTACCACAAACCCGTATTTATTTTTCTTCCGTTACGTTTGCACATGGGACATTTTGGTTCTTCCTAATTCCGAATATTTACCATATTTTTACTCCGTTGGCAGAAAGGATTTATCTATTGCCATTACACCAAAAAGAAAGTCTGCACCTGGTAGCTTTGGCCCACATTGGTACATACTGGTAATTCGGTTGTGTAGAGAGTGGAAGAGAAATACCAAGTCATTGATGCAGGGATGGCTTCCCCAATGCCACTTCTCATTGCGATAGCCCAGGTGGCAACTGAGAGAGCAAGCACGGGGCTTCATTTCTTTTTACGAAACAGAGTATGAAATGTGGTCGCTTATGCTGGTTGGGGGTCGCCTGGTACTGTTCAATTTTTTAATAACCTTCTCGGCTGGAGTCAGTTTCCCCTTTGATGTGGTGCTGGTTTCATTAGTACTCGTTCAAGGTGAATAACTGATTAGCTACGGGGAGCTGAAGGGGTTTTTATTTCCCTTTTTGTTTTGACTTTTGTAATACTGCAGTAAAAGATCGCCCGTGCCCTTCCCATGTTGGAAATTAAGTGCCAGAATAGCTGAGTTTGGGTACGTTTGGCAGTTCAAATAAACTAATTCATGCAGCCGCAGCGGAGCTTTTCGTGCCAGCTCTTTCCCTGCTGCATTTTGTGATGTTTTTGGTCTTTTGGGGCTCTTTTCTCTCGCAAATCCAGGGCAGCTGCAGAACGTCTCGTAGCAAATATTTCGGCTCTTGTGCATGATGAGCGTGAGGGATTTGTGAGCAGTCGAGGTCTGATTTCCACACCTGCAGAAACAGAGCGGTGCAGATGGATGAGTTTCAGCAAGATCAAGGCTCTTTCCTCCCAGTTTTCACAGAATCCCAGAATGTCAGGGGTTGGAAGGGACCTGGAAAGCTCATCCAGTGCAATCCCCCCATGGAGCAGGAACACCCAGATGAGGTTACACAGGAAGGTGTCCAGGCGGGTTGGAATGTCTGCACAGAAGGAGACTTCACAACCTCCCTGGGCAGCCTGGGCCAGGCTCTGCCACCCTCACCAGGAAGAAGTTTCTTCTCATATTTAAGTGGAACCTTCTGTGTTCCAATTTGTACCCATTACCCCTTGTCCTATCATTGGTTGTCACCGAGAAGAGCCTGGCTCCATCCTCCTGACACTCACCCTTTACATATTTATAATCATTATTTAGGTCACTCCTCAGTTTCCTCTTTTCCAAGCTAAAGAGCCCCAGCTGAAATAGACCCATCAACCCACTTGGAAACAGTTCTTCTGAAATGCTAGGTAGACCCTAAATATCTTTTTATCCCTTCTTCCTCTGGGAAAGCACTGTTATAAGAAACAGATTGTCCAGTATTATATGTGAGACTGAGAAAAGGTCTGCAGTTTTGGGGAAAAAAGATACAAAAACTTTGGTTACCTGAGAACTTCAAAGGAACAAATTCATCTGACCACTTGTAAAAAATTCATACGTTTCTCTCTTTGATTTTCTTCATGATTTCAAAGGCAGAAGACACAGCGATAAGTACTCAGAAGGCTTCTCACAGATGTTACAAGCTGTCGACTGAATTTCAGGTCAGTTTAGACACCACTCCTGCTCCCTTTCCAGAGCCCATCAATGTGTCATTCTTGGATAAATTCAATTATTGGTGCAAAGGAACTATTTTCTCCCACTTTGGAATGATAATATAGTGGTAACAGCAAGCACTCAAAAAGCTGTTCTCCACAGGAGATGCCGATGTGCTCTGTAGAAGGTCATTTTAAAGCCAGGTCGATGGAGATATGGGAAGGCTGTGACTTGATAGTTGCCATAGAGCAGAGCCGAGATGAGGATGCGGGTCCCCCAAGGGGGATGTCGTGATGTAGCTTTGCACAAAACCTCCATTTTTTCCCATTTTCCTACCCCTCTCTTGTCTTCCTCCCCTGTCACTCATTCAGCAAGTAGTTTTTTCAGCTTACAGAGCCCAAGATATTTACTCCTGCTTCGTGCCATATGTTGAGGTAGATCCAAACACGCTCCACTTTGTCCTCAGGTGTATGGGGGACAGAACTGACCATTTTTTGACCATTTTTTCACATCCTGGCAGCCAGGGCAGGAATACAAGGACCTCACAGCTGCCACGGTTGGTCAACGTGTGAACCCCATCTACTTAGAAAACAGAAATCAGGAAACAACAGGAACCAAAGCGCTGCTTTTTCTGCCCAACATCCTCACCTTTTCTCTTTCCATAGTAGCATGACAGGACTCCAGGACCCAAAATTCCCATCTACCGCCCCCAACCTGGCTTTGAATAGATCATGAGGCTCAACAGAAAAGCAGAGAGCCTTTGAGTAACGTTCCCCAAGCGTATCTTGCTGGAACCGGCCTCCCCCAGCACCCTACCGAGTCTTCCGTCTGTGAAAGACAATGCTGCGTCATTCCAGAACGCTGCACGGAACACTGAGCAGACTTTGTGCAATAAAATATCACCAGGGTTCTTACCAGCTTCTTGCAGATTCAGGGGGTTTTTAAAGGCAGGAAGAATGACTGGTTGGCTTCCCAAGAGCACACAGCGCAGTGTCCTCCTCTAGCCCTGTTTTCAGCCCAAAACCTGCTCTTTAATCCACTGCACCATGCAGAACTGTGCTGTGTGTTAACCCAAAGCTTTGAGAGATGGAGAGTCCATCACCAGCCGGTTATCATGCTCCCATTTTTAATTAAGCTCTGATTTCTCATTTCAATTTGTCCAGCTTTAACCTCCCAGCGCTGGCTGCTGTCACGCCTTTCTGCCCAAGATTAACGAGCCTCCGATTACCTGGTACAGACACCAAGTCATCCCTTGGTCTTCTTTTGGATGAAATAAACAGATGGAACTCCTAAATCAGGCTGTGAAGCATTTTCTGGGGGGCTCAGGCTGTCTCCAGCTCCTCTCTCCCACCTCAGCCCAGTTTTTGACATTTTCACCATCTGAAAATGCGAACTGGATGCAGCGTTTCGGCCACCAAAGGCAAAAGCTCAGCCTGGCACTGCCCTCCGACATGCCCTGGCAACGGGGCTGCTGTCACATCTAACTTTGCACCTGTCCCCTTTAAGGTAGGTTTTATTTGTCCCAATGAGCTTATTAAGTCATTTATCTCATACCATGTGACATTTTCCCTTTTTAGCGGGATGGGTTTTTAATCAAAATTGCCCTCTCGCATCACCATGAAACTGAGGTGGTTGGTCAGCGGGTAAAATCCTCTTATAGAAAGCCCGACTTTCATTCTTTCATAGTCTCCTTCAGTACTGGGAGAATATCCCTTTCGAACTACCCAATATATTCATTACCTCATCGGTCCATCCTCTGCCTCTATCAAAAAGGCGTCCCAGCCATATGTTCCTAAGATACCGTCAGCTTCCAACGCACGGACCAATCTGTCAGAACGAAATCTGAAATACAGTTATCTTGCGTTGGGTGTAATATCTTCTGGGCTAGAAAATGATCACACATCATTTGAGAAACTTCAAAGAGATTTATTTCTGGTTATATGAGACTCCCAGCATACATCTTTGTGATTGAAATCTCCCATTACCCGGTATTTCTTTCCATTTATTACAGATAAAAGCTCCAGGAGCAACTCACCTCTCAATCTGAACACATGGTCTGTAATCCCCTTTGCAGGCACACGCACACTCACCCCTCACTCCACCCCCTAACTTTGGTACTTATAGCTTTAATATCTCTGTATTTAACAGCTAAACGGGTCACGGTCTCATTCCCACTCAGCCTTTTCTCTTGGGCACACGCTACTGTTCACACACAGGTTGTAGTCAGCAGTTTTAATGCTCCAGTTGTGTAAGTCAGCTTCTTCTCACTCCGTTTGGGTGATTATTTCAATTTATTTTAATTAACAAGCATTCGCGATTCCTGTCATTCCTCAAAAAAACATGAGGAATGAAGGAGGGAAGTTGTTCATACAGCCCTGATAATGGAAATTGGACAATTTGCTTGGGCACATGATCTGCCCCGATGGATGAAACAAATCTGCCGGTCACATTTTGGTATTTGCTTTTAGGCAAATAACCTGCCCTGCAACGCCAGGCAGCATGATTGGGGAATGCTATTAGGCATTGCCAGTCAGTCATCTAGGGAATAAGAAATAAAATTCATAGAAGAAATAGGATGAAGGTAGAGAGATGCAGGGGAGTCTGTAGCATCTGTGAAAGACGTTCGAGTCAACCTGACA
This sequence comes from Nesoenas mayeri, assembly GCF_963082525.1. Classification (NCBI taxonomy): domain Eukaryota; kingdom Metazoa; phylum Chordata; class Aves; order Columbiformes; family Columbidae; genus Nesoenas; species Nesoenas mayeri. The sequence continues at coordinate 5,666,661 of NC_137543.1, forward strand.
GCATCCTGCTGGAGTGTATTATCAGCAAGTTTGCTGGTGACACCAAGCTGGGAGGAGTGGCTGACACGGCAGAGGCTGTGCTGCCATCAGAGACCTGGACAGGATGGAGAGCTGGGGGGGAAACATTGAATGAAATAGAACAAGGGCAAGTGTAGAGTCTTGAATCTGGGCAGGAACAACCCCAGGTTCCAGTATAAGTTGGAGAACGAGCTGTTGGAGAGCAGTGTAGGGGAAAGGGACCTGGGGGTCCTGGGGACAGCAGGATGAGCATGAGCCAGCACTGGGCCCTTGTGGCCAGGAAGGCCAATGGTACCTGGGGTGGGTTAGCAGGGGGTGGTCAGTTCTCCTGCCCCTCTGCTCTGCCCTGGGGAGACCACACCTGGAATCTTGTGTCCAGTTGTGGCCCCTCAGTGCCAGCAGGACATGGAACTGCTGGAGAGAGTCCAGCGCAGGGCAACAAAGATGTTGAAGGGAGTGGAGCATCTCCCATGTGAGGAAAGGCTGAGGGAGCTGGGGCTCTGGAGCTGGACAAGAGGACACTGAGGGGTGACCTCATTCATGTTTATCAATATATAAAGGGTAAGTGTCAGGGGGATGGAGTCAGGCTCTTCTCGGTGACAACCAATGATAGGACAAGGGGTAATGGGTACAAACTGGAACACAGGAGGTTCCACTTAAATATGAGAAGAAACTTGTTCCTGGTGAGGGTGGCAGAGCCTGGCCCAGGCTGCCCAGGGGGTTTGTGGAGTCTCCTTCTGTGCAGACATTCCAACCCGCCTGGACACCTTCCTGTGTAACCTCATCTGGGTGTTCCTGCTCCGTGGGGGGATTGCACTGGATGAGCTTTCCAGGTCCCTTCCTACCCCTGACATTCTGTGACTCTGTGATTCTGTGTTTCTGTGGAGGAAGGTCCTTCGTTGTTGTTCGGAGCTTGGCAGGAAAGGATGTTTATAGGTTGTGTCTTTCAAAATACACCATGACCAAATCGGAGGCTGTGTTTGCATTTGGTCATCGAGTGCTCTTAGTATCAGCACCAAGTCCAAATAATACATTTACTACAACGAGAAAACAAGGTAATGCCACTTTTTACTGACACAACAAATGTTAGTGATGCAAAGCTAATGGGTAATGGGACAAGTGTTTGTTTATATACCTGGTGCTGGGATTCCTGTCCCTGCTGGGGAGCAGTTCCCCTTTGGCAGAGAAAAACCTCTTAGAGACCCTCAACCAGCCCGGGAAGAGTTAAAATCTCACTGTAATTATTAGCCCAGACCTAAAATAAATAAACTCTTTCATATCAAGCAGTGAAACTCAGCACAATGTGATGCTGACAGGGACACAGAGCACTCTCCAACCATCACAACACCATGTTATTCTAAAGAAGATGGTTCCAAGATATTTTGGACTGTGGAGACCACTGCTGACTAAGTCCCCAAAGTAAAGCTCAGTGCGAGCAAGAAGAATATCTCCATTTTCCCCCAACCGGCTTCTAGAAGCCTGGGTCGAGCTTAAGAGAAATTAGTCTCAACAAACAGGTTTGCACATTTGTGAAACCCAAAAGAACAGGCAGCAGAGATGGATTTGGAGGCGAGGTTTTTAAAGAAGCTGTCTCAGTGTTTTCATTGGAAGAGGCTTGTGTTCTGTTCAAAATGATTTCCTCCTGTTATGTTCGTTTTATTCTGTGTTTTTATACACCGCTGATATGGTGGAGTCCTGCCAAAATGGGATGTTAAACTGCCAAAAGGAGGAGAGGTTCTGCTGGAGCCCTTCTGAGTCAATAGGAGCCAGGAAGCGGGGAAGCCACAGGCACTTCTGTTCGTGCACAAGTTCCAGCCCCAAACTGCCGGCTCCGGAAGGTGGATTTTAGTTAATCACCTGAATTAAACCCGTAATGGTCCATCCTGGCTTGTAAGCAGGTGCACTTTTACCAAGGATACTAATTGCTCTGGAAGTAACACAGCCCAAAAGCTCAAGAGAGTCCAAACCCCTATGCGAGGCACTAAGAGCATTAATTTCACACAGAAGACCTTTTTATGTTTGTTTTTTAACATGAATACTGTCCTTGGCATCCTATAAGACATGCTACATTCCTGTGGGGATAAAAGGAGGCTTGTTGCAGCTTTGACTGGTCTCTTGTCGGACACACAACGTCTAATTCACGCCGGTATTTCTACTTGTCCCACTCTGGTTGGACATACATAGTCCCGCTATTACACCACTGTTAGCTGGGAGGGTTCATATCTTCTTTGATTGTTTTATTTCCTGTAAAACAAAGGAAAAAAAGGATGATCTTGGAGATCAGTGTGTGGCTCAGCCCCAAGGCCACGGCAACATATCTTGAGGGACCTTTCCATTCCTATAGAACGATAAAGTGGGATTTGCCCACAAGTAGCACCCGGTTTCTCTCCTTGGGTTATCAACCCAACCTGCAACAGCCAAGCCCGACTCTAAGTGTCTACACCCAGGCTTGTTTGATGATTTGCCCTTTTAATCAGTGGCAAGAAGCAGGTTCATAAAAGATGCACTTCAACTCATCTTGAGTTTGGTGCAAAATACCCCCAGGATGACTCTTTGCCCCCATCCATGAAAAGCAGAGTCCAGATACTTAAGTAGGGCTGTTCTTTTTGTAAGGACCTGCTTTTAGGTTATGTCTGAGGAAAAATACAGAGACCTTCTGCCCTCTAGTCATCCTTGCTGAGCTGGTAAAGAAAGGATCTCAGTCACAGTGTAGGAAACACTTCCCTTCCCACAGCCTTTTCCTCTCTTGTCATTGAGAAGATGACATTTTTATTCGCGTAATGTTTAGCACAAGGGACCCCCACTCTCATTTCATCCTTGGGCACCGCTGTAGTAAAAATAATAAACAGCCGAGTGCGGCGGTGGGGTTTGGGAATGATGCCAGCTGACATTTAAAGGACGGGCCCGGTTATTTCTTGATGAATAACAGCATTTTACAGAAGGCCTTTCACCCCGAGGTGCTTCACAAATTATAAACATACATCACAGAATGGGCAAAACACCCAACTTCAAAGTTTCGGCTGGGAAAATCCCACCCCGAGCCGGCTGCAGGGAGCGATTCACCTGCCAGATACCACAGGGCAAAGCTGCTCAATGCACAAGAGAAGGTTTGCTGCTGGACTCACGGCATGTCCAAGCTGCAAAATAGAGCACAGGATCATCTTCCTCCTCTCTGGAAGTTATTCTGGTTCTCTCTGAGTATCTGCAGGTGAACAACGTTGCGCCCTCACTGCCAAAGTTGGAACCATCTATGGTTTATTGCATTTCGACGCGTTTGCGAGGCTGAAGATCCAAAGTGTTCCTTTTGGTTTCCTTCACCCCTTCCACACAACCAGCTGTCCTGCAATGCCACACCAGTTCAAAGACCCGAAGAAGAAACTAAAAAGATGCGTCTGTGTGAAAACGCCAACTAAAGAATCCTTAAAAAAGGTGATTCTGGAGTTGTAGCTGAGAGCGTCTGTGAGAGTCGGTCCGAAGATGGAGCAGGATTTGCCTGAACATCGCCATCAAGGACTTAGAGAACTGAAGCTGAGGCCGAAAGAACAGATGGACAATGAATTGGAGAGAGGCCCAAGGAGAAGCATTGTGTTGCACTGTTTCTGTGATTCGGGGAGGGGGCTGCTACTAACAATGGCTGTTGTGTGGACTTTGCCTGCTGCTTCAGCCAAACGAGCCCCAGCCTCCTGAAAGTGATTGTTATGAGGGTCTCTTCAACCCAGGGACAACAGCTGCCGTCCAGAAGATGTGTCCTCACCTGCAGCCTCAGTTACATGTGCCCCTCACCTGCTCCCCCAAACAATGGCCAATGAAAGGGAGCATGCCCAGAAGCTCAACAAGGGTCCTGAGGTCACCCAATGGACCAGAGAAAGACCCCTGAATGCTGGACACGTAAGCGTTGGCAAAAGAAAGCGTGAATCTTTCGAGCCTGCACAGTACGAGCCTGGGTTGCGAAATGAAGGCGGAGACTGGCCGAAAACAGTGGGAGCAAGGGGCGTGAAGAAGCATAAAAGGTGACTCCAGAGTGAACATCGTTGAAGATCTTCCCACCAGAGGATCCTGAACCATGACGGAGGACCGGCAGGACTCCACGGGACCGGAGACCAGAGGGACCCTTCTGGAACTGGACTAGTGATAAACACAACCTCATTTCTCATCTTTACCTTTACTTTTCCCCGTTCCTTTCCCCTTTCTCTTTCTTACTCCCTCTCTCTATTGCGTGCCGCTTTACGGGCAAATTAATAAAGTAACACTGCTTGATTGAATTATAACCCCTTGGCATTTTGGTCACCTTAATTTTGCCCTCTGAGATCAAGTTAAAAGAACCATCACGAGTCCATTGCCAAATGGACCGTGACAGCATCTCCAGACAATTCAGCTGCTGGGATTTGCTTTTGCACCTTCTGAAAGACTTGGGGAGTGAAAGAGCTTGAAACTGAGCGTGAAGGTGAAGAGCAGGCCCTGAAGGTGGGTCTGGAAGGACAATGAGTGTGCGGCCACCTTCCTTCCAGCAGCAAACATAGGATGGAGGCAGGATGATGGCCCACGCACGCTACATCATGGACGTTTCCCATCATCACTGACCACCCGGGCGTTTTTCCATCTTGGATAGGGACCAGCAAATCAAACCTTGTGCTCCAATGAAGTGACGCTTTTTCAGAGAAGTCACAGGATACAAAACGCGTCCAAAAAGCCAACGGTCCAGAGAGGAACCTCAAGGTCCAACTGGCATCCTTTAATTTGCGTTCAACAGTTTATACCGGGACTTTGTGCTCTCTGCAGCGCTCCCTGCCCGTCCCAGGGAAGATCAAGGGGCTTCATAATGAGGATTTTTCTCCTGTTGTAGGTAGCACAATGCAGGTTCATTCATTCTCAGCTGGAGTAGAATGAATCAACAGATAGACGGGACAGTAGGAGGACACCATTACAGTCAGAAGTGAGCAGGGAATAACAAAGAATTTGGATGGAATTATCCAAAGGAAAATGCAGATTGTGCAGAAAGAGACGCTTCTCAACAGTGTAATTTATGAGACTACAAAATAATCACACAAGAGAAATATCCAGAGCAAGGGGAGGGGTGGATTGGACTGGATGATCTTTCCAGGTCCCTTCATGTGATTCTGTAATATGGGAAATCCCAAATTAGAGACATCAGAGCATCTAGAAACCAGCTGAACTCTTTCTTCCTCATCTCCCCAGTGCTCTGATCGCACAGTTAGTTCTGCAAGGCCAGGTTTGTGTTCAGAGCAATTAACAATTAGCAGCACCAACTGGTTTTTTCAATCCCTTTGCACATCAAGGGAGGGAAGAAAAATACGCAGCTGAGACAGAATTTCTGCCTCACGCCTCCTGTTCTCAGCAGGGCTGAACGCTCCCAAAAGCAGCTACACATGGGGGCATGGAGAGCGTAACCAGGAGAGGATTCGCTCCATCTCACCACCCACCCATCCTTCCAGAGCTGAAGTTCCTTTCCTTTGATTTAGGTTCACGAACTCCACCCCAAATAGTTCGCTGCGTGATAAGAACTCGGATAATCTATTAACCGCTTCGCACCGGGCGGCTGCCCCCACCAAAATGGGATTTGCACTCCTGCAATACAGAGCCTCCCCTAATTGCATTCTCGTGCATATTAGAATGAATTAGAGCCTGGTCGCAGAGATCTTTGCCTCCCTATTTCGTTCCTGTAATGGTTTTTGTTCTGGCTGTTGCTGCCGAATGATCCCCGCTCTGGCAATCAAACTGAACCTGAAAGTGCTATTGGGCTTCATAGCGACCGAGTCCATTTTAGGCAGCAGATGAAGTTTCCAGCAGAACAGTTTTGCCCTTGATGAGTTACCTCCCTCTGCCTCCGTGTTTCCTGTGTTCTCATTGTCCTTTAAGCTTTATATTTATTTATAAGCATTAAATCAGAATTTAGGTACACTAAAAAACCTTGAAATCATAAATAATCCAACCCTAGTAAATGTAGAGAAATAAATAGGTATGGAATATTGAAAAGGTATAATTAGAGTCTGTGCTTTTAAAGAGACAGTGTAGATGACATTATTATGCATTCTCATGCCAAGAAGTGAGACCATATCATGCCCAGACATTATCTCATTAACATCCTGTTCATTCTCAAATCTAAATCCAGATTACAGTTGTTTAATTTTGTGTGTATGTAGAATTTGTGGGTTGTCTACCTTTCGGAGAAGTCAAGAGACTCAAGGCTACTGCAAATATGTGTAATTTCCACTCTCACAGAAGACTGTCACATTCCGGGGGTCCCTCCTCCAAGTTCAAAAGGTGTCTTTGAAAAGGAAAACTCTTTGAATTACACTCTTTGCATCCAAAGAAATTACTGAATTTGCAGTGACTGTACCACTTAAAGGTAACTAAAGATACGTACTATGACCTAAAGTGTATTCCATTCATCTTTAGCAAGGCAAAAGCATTCAAAGCATATCATGTAATATGCTGCTATAACTGGAAAAAAAAAGAAGAAAGACAATCTGATCAACCTTGTTCCCTGATAAAAATCGCACCAAACACCATGAGAGAAGAGGATAAACATCCTGCCTCAAAGTTTCATTCCACCGTGTTGCCCTCCAAGTGCTCGAGAAACCAGAGAGGCACTGCCCTTTGTCCAGAGCCGAACGGAAGGATGGGGTTACCTCCAACACGCCAGGATTTTGTTATAACACCTTCAGCTCACAAATCCTTTCTGGAATTATAAACCAGAGAGTCTCTGGTTACCAAGGGGTGCCGTTAGCCCTGGGAAAACAGACTCTCCTCCAGGACATATCGTGTAACCGGCTTCCGAGGACAGAATGAAACACCAGCACCGTCTGCAGCAGCTTTTCACCTCCTAAGAGCGAGGCCGAAGGGGATAAAGATAATTTATATAGCGCTGTACTGGTGTGCCCACCTCACCACTGGCAGTTTAATGCTGCTGTAGGTCTCCCTGCCCTATGCTGCTGTGTAGTGGGGCAGATATTGCCTCTTACCCCATTTTTCTAGCCATGAGGAAGATATTTTTGACACTGATGGTGGTGAAAAACTGGTCCAGCTTGTCCAGAGAGGTGGTGGATGCTCCATCCCTGGAGACATCCCAGGCCAGGCTGGACGGGGCTCTGAGCAACCTGAGCTGGTGAAGATGTCCCTGCTCATGGCAAGGAGGTTGGTCTAGATGAGCTTTGAATGCCCCTTCCAACACAAACCATTCTATGACTTTTACATGCAGCTCTGGGGAAGTTTGCATTGAGCTACAAGTCTGGCTGATGAGGGAACTGATGTTTAGGCTTCTGTAAGAAATGTGCCTTGTAACAGTACAGCGTGTTGATGAAGTAACTGAAACAATACAAAAGCACTGTAAAACACATTAAAAGGATTAAGAACTGTCTAACTTCAGGTCTCTAACATAATTATAACCAGAGAAATTTTCTTTGAGTGGGTGTGTGTTTGGAGGGATCCCATAGGGATCGGTTCTTGGCTCTACGCTATTGTATTTTATCAACAGCTTAGAAAAAAACCCTTTAAATCATTATCAGCAAATTTTTCAGATGAAAAAGGCTGGGAAAATGGTAGGAAAAGAAGGAATACAGGTCTCTAATACAAATGAGTCATTGGTAATCTGAAGGTAAGCAAGTACAATCAAGTCACAAAACCAGAGAAAGAAGATACTTGCTTGTCGGGGGCTGCAAGGGTTCTACATAGGAAAACTACGACCAAAAAGTGGTGCAAGTCACAGTGAGTAACCAACTGTCCATGAACTGACCCAATCTGTGTATGTATAAGCAGATGAAACCCAGGGAAAAGAGGATTTTGTTGTCTGAATATTCCCCCTCTCTCAAAACATTGTGCCCTGCTCTTGCATCTGCAAAGCAAGCGGGAGGTTGACAAGCTGGAGATGATTCAAGAGACACAAGAATGAAGACAAGTCTGAAAAAGATGACTTGCAGGGAGAGATTTAAGGAGCTTGGTCTATTGAGCTGGTCAAAAGAAAGCAAAGGGGTGGCTGGACGCTGGTCCAAGAGCCTCCAGGGAGAAACCTGATATCAGAAGTTGTCTTCAGTCTCTCCAGCAGAAATGTCCCATGCCACCAGGCTTGGGATGTGTTCCCATAGCAGACACACACCTCGGCCATGTCCTGCAGCCATAGGTGGGGGAGACATTCACCTTCCTCTCAAAGAGAAATCCATGTTCCTGGTCCAACCAAGACCTCTGGTGGATGCTCCTACCTTGTCAAGCCAGAGACCGGGAGCCTGTTGCGCACCAGATTTTGAGTACGAACGTGGCCAAAGAATTTGGGTCTGGGATCCTCCGGCTCTGTTTTCACTCTGTGGTTTTTGTCTCTGTTCTGATCCTGGTGCCAAAAAAATGTTGCATTGTTTGAGAGATTTGAATCTGATGGCGCAGCCTGTCCCAGAACAAGCACTTTCAAAGCTCTCATCTAATCTCTCAAGAGAGACGCTGAACCAGGAGACAAAAATAGCAGGCGCAAGCAAGAAAACTTCCCAAATGAAGGAAGAATTATGCATTGATCAGTTTGAGCGAGAGAAAAATGGAAAGGCTGGAGAGCAGCAACACTCTGGTATGCTGTACATAAGAAAGACATTAAATATAAGTTATTTACTTGGCCTATATCTCCACGGCATTTATTTCCATCATCCTACCTGCCCCTTTTGGAGACCTCTGATCCCATCACTTCAAAGGCCAGTAGCCAAACGTGACACTGAAAGGTCAGAAGGGGGTGGAGAACATCAAGTGACTCCATCTGGCTGCGGATCCTGCCCCGAGTGCCGTCCCTCCCTTCTCATGTGTGGGTTTTCCTCTTCAGCTCTGCTGGGAGATGGCTGGAAGCACAAAGAGGGGAAAAATAACCGGTGAAGATGTAACACGAACAATTTGTTCTTGGATTTCAAGCTATGGACAATATGTAAGCCGGTGTTTTTAAATCACGATCCCTATATATTGGACTATGGAATAATTAATGCCTGGAAGCGATATATGGGGAAGTGGGAAGTTACACAACAGAGTGGGATCATGGCAGGATTTGAGAAAAGCCCACACCGTTGGAGGCAGCTTATCATGGGGGAACAAGCTGTGAAGGAGGAACATGGTAAAGAACAAGCTGGATGCTTTAGCACGCTTTTCAAGTGTCTTTAACACATTACAAGAACGTGCTAAAAGCAATATTCCTGTATTTTGCAAGCAAACACAATGCTAGTCGCCTACTTTTAATTGCAGCAAATTATTGACTTGCACAAGCTTTGCAAAACACTGATGAAAATCAGGCCATTATCCTTCAGAATAATTGCATAAACTACTTAAATATTCGAGCACTGGTGAATAAACAAGTATTGTTCTGCGCTAAGTTCTCAACAAATTGTTGCTTCTTCTGGTTGAGCCCTGTGTTCGCTGTAAAGACGAACTTTATGTTCATCTGAACTATAACGAACTTCTTATGGCACTTCTCAAAGCTTATGTGCAAGTGCAACATATAATTTAAGGTTCTTTTAGTTAATTGCCCACACAGCTGAATTCTACACAACTGCTGAATTCCACAGAACTGCTGCATTCCAAAAAGGCAAAATCGGAGCTGTGTGCTTCTTGTATCTTCGGTGGGAACTAAGCTTTCTACCAACCGGTGACTGCAGCTGAAATGAATTCATCGGCACGATAGTGAAACAAGAAGTGCATTCAGTTACCAGCACGTTAAACTGTGGATGCATTTTAGCCCCTCGGCAATGTGGTTGCTATGGCATTTGTGGGTGGCGGCGAGGACGACAGGAGATTCTCAACATAAATGCCAAACCAGCTCTAATATACGTCATACTGCCCCACTATTAATTCAGTGGCTGCTCTTTTATCATTCAAAAAAATAGATCGGCTCAACTTTCAGTTCAAGAATGGATGTGAAATTGAAACCAGCAGCGGCTATAAGAGTGTAAATCACATGAGAGAAACTTTAAAGGTTGGGGGGTTTGTTGTTGCTGGGGCTTTCTGAAACCATAGAAGGATTATAAAGAAATGGGAATAAGTTGATGGCACGCTAAAAATTTGGGCTGTGCACCTGCCCATGGACTTAGTTCCAGCAATTTCATCTTACCATGAAATGTAATGATTTTGGGGAACATGTATTAGCTTAATTATGAGATTTTAATTCCCCGTGAGTTTGTTTTCAGGTGGATGTGAATCCTATCACAGAGCTGGGGATTTCTTCAGTCCCACGCTCTTTATTTACAATAAATGTCAAAGTTTGTCTTCCTTAACTTCGAAAAGAACCGAAAAATGGAAAGATCTCTTTCATGTTTTTTTTCCTTGGCGCTGTGCTTATCATCTTTGTGCAGAAGGTATGGATCGGTGTTTTCTACTCTGAGCAGTAACTACTAGGAGTATTCCCGGAGAACATGCAGAGGCAGCCGGAGTTTCTCCTGTTCCGCATGAGCATTTCAGCTCATCTGGCATCTTTCATTCAAGAGCATTAACCTCCAGCCCAGTATAATAATGTACTATATGCTCTTAAATTCTTAATTAGTTACATACACTTGAGAGCAAATGGTCCCTTTTTTTTTCCCCGATATACACACGTATAACTCCTCGCAGCATTAACGGGGCTTACATGGGTTTATTATAGCAGCCTAAACATCAGCTTCTGCTAACATTGACTGTGTAATTTCCTGCTCTCTCAACACATAGGGAGTATAAATGTGCACTAGTGAGGAGAAAAAGCACTGAAGGTTTATGCTTTGCTTTACTCACGTGCTTGTTGGAAATCTGAACTGTTGTGACAAATCACACGGAACGAAGCAAATCAAAGGGAAAACTGATGTCAAAGTCATGGACGGGGCTTTTCTTCCCTGCAAAAGGGCACGTCTGTCCTTTGGAACCCGTGGTAAGCAGAAGGCTTTGTAGGAGCCTGCGTGTGGGAGGTTGTGGAGCAGAACGGGAAGGTCCACGCAGCACCTTGCTGGGAGGGGAATACATGAAGAAGATAACACCAGCTGGGCTGATTTAATCTGCTCTTACGTGCCGCCGGGCTCCCATGGGGCAGGCGTGAAACAACAAGTCTCTCAGTGCTGCCTTGGCATTCCTCGGGGCTGAAACAAGGTTTAGTCCCAAAGGCTGGGACTCCTCTCTCCCAACTTCAGCTGTCTGCAGCCGAGGTGCCTTCCATGGCCGCCTTGTACCCAAAGCACCTACATATTTCCCCCAAATACTGAGGAATAAAACTAGAACACATGAAGTTTGGTGACAGCAGTTCCACCTGAACTGTGCATGAATGGCCCTGGCTTCTTGTAGAATGGTTTGGTTTGGAAAGGACCTTAAAGCTCATCTAATTCAACCCCTGCCATGAGCAGGGACATCTTCACCAGCTCAGGTTGCTCAGAGCCCCGTCCAGCCTGGCCTGGGATGTCTCCAGGGATGGGGCATCCACCACCTCTCTGGGCATGATTTCTAGCTACAACGCTGTGCCCTGTTTCTTCCTCTGGAAGTGCCTTGGTCTTTAATGATGAGACGAAACCACTACAAATGGGTGTGCACACGGCTTGTCTCACCCCTGCTCCATCCAGGCAGCTTTAAGGTAGAAAAGGCTACATTATAAACCAAAGAATCATAGACTGGTTGGGGTTGGAAGGGACCTCTGGAGATCATCCAGTCCAACCCACCTGCTAAAGCAGGGTCACCAGAGCAGATCACACAGGAATGTGTCCAGGTGGGTTTGAATGTCTCCAGAGAAGGAGACTCCACAACCTCTCTGGGCAGCCTGTTCCAGGCTCTGGCATCTCAAAGTAAAGAGGTTTCTCCTCATATTCAGATGGAACCTCCTGTGCTTCAGTCTGTGCCCATTGCCCCTCATCCTGTCACTGGGCACCACTGAACAGAGTCTGGTCCATCCTCTTGACACCCACCCTAAATAACTGAGTCACAGCCTTTCCATAGTTGTTTAAAACAAACCATTTAAAAATCTCTTCATCACACCAGTATTTTTTAATGCTTTGAGGGCTGAATTTTGCATCAAGTACTTTCTTTCTATGAAACGCTTCTCATGAAACACACAGAAACACGTAGCCTGGGTGCATTTTATACGCCGTTTCAGTGTCAGAGTCTCAGTATTGTTCTTCCAGCCATTTTTTACGTGCTACAGCAGAAGCGACTTGTGAAGAGGTAGCCGAATGGGGAGTATGGAAACACAAGCAATTCTAGTAACCGCTAATACAAATTCTATCCACATGCTTAACCAATTTTCAGAGAAAATCAGATTAGCATTAGCAGGAACACCGTGCAGATCTGTTTATTGGAAAAATCGGAAAGGAAAACCTCAGTAGAGGGTGAGTGCTCCAGGCTGAACTTCTGTTGGCCAGATGCTGAAAACTGATCTCCCCGAGCACCCTACGGCCAGAAGGACCCACAGGCATTTGTTGTGCCACCGTAACACGGCTTGATGGAGCAGCCGTGCGATTTGCTGCCTTTCGGCTGGAGAGTGAAATAAAACAGGAGAAAGGGTTGGTTTTGCTCAAGTTTCGCACTGGAAAACTCGCCTGTTCGGAGGGGAATGTTGCGCTGCCGGCAAATAGGGCCAGCGGCATCCCACACACATACCAGCGCGTACACAGGGAGCCGTGCACAGTCTGCAAACACCCGCAAATCCCAAATAAATATCTCGAAAATCAGTTGTGCTCCAGGGGAAACAAGGGGCCTGCCCACACACAGAATTAAGAAGTTAATTAGTGTTTAAATATTTCATTGCAAGCTTTGGCGCTGTGACTGCTTCAACTAGCAAGAACAAGTAACTATATGGGAGAAGAACGAGTCTGTTTTTCGGGATGCTGGGATAAATGATACACAAACATCACACAGGTAAACTCCACATGGTTTTTATTACAGCTCTAATCTGGGAACTGAGGGAAAGACTTTTTTCTAGAAGCATATTTGTTGTGATCTAGCAGTGATCTTTTAATATGTTCAGGTCTTTGCAGCAGAGACGAAGCTACTTATGGTCTTTTGTAAGAAAGGGTAAAGAAAAAGGCACTTCAGGATCACAGAAAATCAAAGATCAGCCATGTGGAAATAAATTTGCACCCTCTGAAGTATTTCACCGGACTTGATATTTCATTTTGATACATCCACCTGTATGACCCCAAGGTGGGATGGGTTTTGTTTCGTCTGCCAAGAAGACTCATCTGTCACCCATTGTTAGGGAAGAATGAGGTGTCTCTAGCTGAATGAAACCCCGCTCACTCCATCCTGTAGTCATTTTTATATTCAGTTTAGCTAAACCTGTATCTACAATTGAGAACAATGGAATGATTTGGGTCGAAAAGGACCTTCAAAGGTCATCTAGCCCAAGCCCCTGCAACGAGCAGGGACATCTTCAACCAGATGAGGTTGGACAGGGCTCTGAGAACCTGATTCTTGAACATCTCCAGGGATGGGGTATAATGTGCTTTGAGCTCTTCAGATGAAACATCACGAAAGTGCAGGAATTATTGAAACAAACAGGTAGAAGCCAGGGATAAAACAGTCTTTCTGGAATTAGTCTCATGGCCTCGATTGCCTGTATGCACTATTTGTCCTCAGTGCATTCTGGACACAAAGGTCTGAAGGTGTTGTTTCTTTTAGATACAGAGAGGTAGATCAGCAATGAGAATGTTCTTTTATTTTGTTAGAAACTCGTGCACAGTCTGCAAACACCCTCAAATCCCAAATAAATATCTTGAAAATCAGTTGTGCTCCAGGGGAAACAAGAAACTGTTTAACTCTGAGTAAGAGGAAAAGTAAACAAATGGAAGTAAATCCCCAGTTTTTTCCCCCCTCCTGGCTTCCACAACTGATCTGCATGCTTGCACGCATTTATCTTACAACTTATATTTAAGAAAACTGTGTAATGGTTGAGAACCCAAACATGTTTTCTTAAGCCACAAAAGCTCCCCAGTTCAGTCCCCAACCCAGCCTCTCAAACAACTTCACTGAGATGGTTGTAGTAGCACAAGGCTGGAGTGAAAAGCAAGGAAGGAGAAGGTTTTAATTGACTATTCCAGTTGAGGACTCAGCATCTTAAAACTCCGGCCCAAAGGATTCTCTGTCTTCAGCCAGTAAAACTGCAAACTTGAGACTACTACAGATGCCAAATGTGTCTGGCTCCTGCGCAAGGGAGCGCAAAGCGGTGAAGGGCTTTGTCCCACCATTGGAAGGTCCAGGCCAGGCTGGACGGGGCTCTGAGCAACCTGAGCCGGTGAAGATGTCCCTGCTCATGGCAGGGGTGGCACTGGGTGAGTTTAAAGGTCCCTTCCAACCCAAATGGTTCTATGATCCTATGATGTACAAAGTTTCAGGATCAAACCCTCTCTAGGCAGATTGACACTAGGTGCCATAGGTTAAAAAAAGATATTAAGCTACTAGAGAGTGTCCAGAAGAGGCTACGAAGTTGGTGAAGGGTTTGGAGAGGAAGCCGTATGAGGAGTGGATGAAGTCACTTGGTTTATTTAGCCTGGAGGAGACCAAGGGGAGAGCTCATGGTGGTTACAGCTTCCTCATAAGGGGAGGAGGAAGGGTAGGAGTCGATCTCTCCTCTTTGACCACCAATGACAGAACCCAAGGGAATGGCAGAAGATGCACCAGGGAGGTTCAGGTTGGACATTAGGAAAAGGTTCTTCACCCAGAGGGTGCTGGACACTGGCACAGGCTCCCCAGGGAGGTGTCACAGCCCCAAACTTGACAGTGTTCAAGAAGAGACTGGACAACATCCTCAGACACACGGTGTGAACTGTGGGGTTGTCACATACAGGGACAGGAGTTGGACTCGGTGGTCCTTGTGGGTCCCTTCCACCCCAGGACATTCTATGACACACCTACTTGGGGCTCTTCCATGTTGCCATGAGGGTTAACTGAATGTATCTTGAGGGTGTAAAGGCTTTAAATAGGGTGTTAGATGACCTACAGGTATAAAGGACCTATAGAACTGCTTATGCACTCCCCTGGGAGTGATCTTTGAACAAACCCAAACCCTCCAGTTAGTTTTTATTTCAGAGTGAAGTATCTGAGTGAGTTCCAAAGACAGTTGGGACAGAACTGATGGGTTCGCATTGTCCTCTCAAGGCAGAGGACCCAAAAGTGAAACTAATTATTTAAGAGGCTGAAGGCATGTCAAGGGAAGAAGGGGGAACCGGCTGCTGCCTGTAGATATAAGAGAAAAGAGGGGACGAGAAAGCAAAAAGCTGTTTAAACTAAGGTTCAACCCATGGAAAACTCAAACACACAACACAGACAAATAAGTATGAATAAAAGTGTAAGATAAAGGGCTCATCCCAGAGTCAGAAGGAATTGGGGCAGATCTGCCCACTTCTGTGGCCACCTTATGGCAACGAAGGATTTGGTTCAGATAAAATTAATCGCCAAAAAAGGACTCGATCTTCTTTTGGACTTGGAGCATCATTATCTCCTTCCTTAGTCTGTTCTTCCAAATACTGCTGAGCAAGAGGGGAAAAAGGATGAATCATAACAAAACTGCAAATATTTGGCTGGTTTACCAGTAGTAAAAGCCATTCTCTGATAGGAATCTCCTCCTCTGTGGGCTCATTGCAGTTTATTTTAGCTTGTGAATGAATGTATCAAGTATGTCTCTTGAAACTCAAGGCAAAGACTTTAATTTAGAGTGAAAAGGTAAAATAATGAAGGATCATTGATATATGTACCTAAAAATAATCATCACCAAGCCTGTATTTAAGGACATCAAATATTCCAAGGGTGACTTTCCAGTAATTCTAATACATGACACTACAGAGAACAGAAACCTGATGGATGCTAAAACCATCCTCATTTATTGTGGTAAATAGTCCAGTACTTGTACTTATTGACTCGTAAAACGGTAACAAAAACACCGCACCAAAAAATGGCACAAAACATCGGAAGTTAGAATTTGGTAATGAAGTATAGTTAGAAAAAAGAAATAACTGCTTTGAAAGTTGTCAACTCACAAAGAGAAATCTAGCTGTAAGAATGAAGACATAAATGTGAGATCAAAACAGCAACAACTGTAACATTAATAACTGATTTAATTTTAAAAGTTTTGTAAAGGAAGAGTACTCACGTATACCACGAGCCAGCTGTATTTCAAATACACTCGCATGTTTTACTGTCTTATGGTTGAAACGCTGGATGCAATTTGCCTTTGACAAGAGTCCAGAATTAATTTAAAAATCTAGAATAAGCTTTATAACATTTCTGGAGAGTTGGGCAGGGAAAAATTTAATGAAATAGAACAAGGGCAAGTGTAGAGTCTTGAATCTGGGCATAATAACCCCAGGTTCCAGTATAAGTTGGGGAATGAGCTGATGGAGAGCAGTGTAGGGGAAAGGGACCTGGGGGTCCTGGGGACAGCAGGGTGACCATGAGCCAGCACTGGGCCCTTGTGGCCAGGAAGCCAATGGTAGCTGGGGTGGGTTAGAAGGGAGTGGTCAGTAGGTCAGAGAGGTTCTCCTGCCCCTCTGCTCTGCCCTGGGGAGACCACAGCTGGAATCTTGTGTCCAGTTGTGGCCCCTCAGTTCCAGCAGGACAGGGAACTGCTGGAGAGAGTCCAGCGCAGGGCAACAAAGATGCTGAAGGGAGTGGAGCATCTCCCGTGTGAGGAAAGGCTGAGGGAGCTGGGGCTCTGGAGCTGGACAAGAGGACACTGAGGGGTGACCTCATTCATATTTACAGATATATAAAGGGTGAGTGTCAGGAGGATGGAGCCAGGCTCTTCTCGGTGACAACCAATGATAGGACAAGGGGTAATGGGTTCAAACTGGAACACAAAAGGTTCCACTTAAATATGAGAAGCAACTTGTTCCTGGTGAGGGTGTCAGAGCCTGGCCCAGGCTGCCCAGGGAGGTTGTGGAGTCTCCTTCTGTGCAGACATTCCAACCCGCCTGGACACCTTCCTGTGTAACCTCATCTGGGTGTTCCTGCTCCATGGGGGGATTGCACTGGATGAGCTTTCCAGGTCCTTTCAACCCCTGACACTCTGGGATTCTGTGATTCTGCGTGAAGTTCTTTTCCAAACTTCTAATTGTAACTCCCAGTCTCTTCCCATAGCTACCCAACTATTACACCTATTTTACAGGCAAGAACAGGAATCATCAAAACATTAAACCCCACATGAAGTTCATAGCAGAAAAAAAGACCTAACGCTGCTCTGCTTCTTCTAAACTATTCGACACTTAAATATCCTGTGTATGGATTATGCTGATAAAAAAGAAATGTCTTATGCTTTTAGAAAGAGAAATCCATAACTTGGTACACTTCTCTTTTGCTGTTCCTTAAGTAGCCTTCATTCAGTGCAATAATTCTGTTGCAAAGCTAAATAATCCTACTTTTTAAACTGGTTCCATAAAATTTTAAACTATCACCGTTTTTTCTTCTCTTTTGGTAACATTTTCAAGAACAAATCCTGGTGAAAAGCTGCATTATGGATGATTCAGCTGCCGTCAGTTCACTTTTCTAGAGCTGATAGTGATGCAAGAACGTTACGATTGCCACAAAGAACTAAAATCTTTGTGCAAACTTGAATGCATCTGGCTACGATTTTTCTGTTATAGCAATTGCTTTCGGAATAAAGAAACCCAGGAGAAATAGTGATGTTTCTTAGGGAATGGCAGCCAGCATGAGGATATATAAGATGACAATAGTTATGGAATACGGCCTGTTCTTCAGAGGTTATTGCAAGTATGAACTCACCCTTACATGTGCTGCAACCAACTCATTGAGTTCTCCAAAGCAAAACTCACTGATTTAAGTTAAACGCCAGGTCTTCTCTCTTATACCTTTTTTTTGTGTGTGTGCCTTATTTTTCCTACAAATTAAATAAGCTTGAGCATGGTATTGAGGTAGGCAGATACATAGCACTTCACAGAACACCCCAAAAGACACGAAATTTCTGTTCCTGTACTGAGAAAACTGGTGGGTAGAACTATATGTGTAGCATGGAAAAGAAGACAATGCAGCAAATCTCTAGTTTTCTATACTGCAAATGCACACAGTGGCAGCCAGTGGGTGACATCCATGAAATGGGTGACATGAATTCACACAGGTCAGCAATATCTTGCCTATAATTTAAAGTAACTCTTTATAATGAGAGGAAAATGTAACATAAGGGGATTGCCTCTGGAACAAGATACAGGATAGGAAGATTCACCCTACCCCAGGAGTAAGCACTAGAAAATGTCCTTTTTACCATGTCCTACAGTGCAATTATTGGATATTAGGAAAAATTCCTTCATGGAAAGGGTTTTTGGGCATTGGAACAGGCTGCCCAGGGCAGTGGTGGAGTCACCATCCCTGGAGGGGTTTAAACATGCATAGATGAGGTTCTTAGGTAAGTGGTTTAGTGGTAGACTTGGCCTAATGTTATGTTAACGGTTGGACTTGATGGTCTTGAAGGTCTTTTCCAATGGAAATAATTCTATAATTCTAG
This sequence comes from Nesoenas mayeri, assembly GCF_963082525.1. Taxonomy (NCBI): domain Eukaryota; kingdom Metazoa; phylum Chordata; class Aves; order Columbiformes; family Columbidae; genus Nesoenas; species Nesoenas mayeri. Next base: position 5,685,112 of record NC_137543.1, read on the forward strand.
GTACCAGTCCTGTATCCCACTCCTAAAATCCAAACCGAAGTACTATCAAAGTCTTCGTGATCATGAGACAGATTCCAAGATGACTGGTCATGTTGTCTCTTCAGAACTCCTTCCATCTAGAATTAAAATAAAGTTGATAATAAATACATAGATACAACAGTTGAATAAACAGAGACTGGAAAATAAAGAAAACATTAGAAAAATCAATAATCACAAACTTTCAAAATAATTCACAGAATATGATCAACGACCAATTAACATCCACAGAAAATAATCTCCCCACTTAATGTATTTGGTTCTGTGTTTGAAGAGAAATGAACAGCAAATTAATCTCTGATGTCTAAAGAGGTGAAAGAAAAAAGGACAAGTTTTCCCAAATGTGGTCGTTGTAAACGTCTAGACTACAGGTGTTCTGATCTTATCAGAAATAGATAAAGCTTAACACCGCCTTAAAATAAACTACGTTAAAATATTCCTCACCAATCATCCCTGCCCTTCTCATGAGCTGGATTGATGTCCCACGGGCTCAGTGGAGACCAGGAGGGTATTAGATCTATACATCCACATCTGACTGCTCGGAGTGTGCTGAAATTTGCATTACATACAAGAACCCCTTTGATCAAAACATCACATGCATTTTGCACATCAAGGGGCTCTACAGAAGCAGGGTAAGCTCAGCAAAGCAGCTGAAGGGATTTGGGGAGGGATTTTTGACAGCGAACAGAGCGATGACGCTACTGTCGCCGCTCTTGCGAAGAGCTGAATTGATCTGATTAACGACAAAGGGCCAGAACTGCGTAAGGACAACATTTAAAATAAAAAATGAGGTTTTTTCAATGCCAGTTTGACTAGATGAAAGCATAAGGATGGCGGGTTGGTTCAGAACGGGGAAAGCCACCAAGTGCGCTCCTGGAAAGTAAATCACGTCAGAAAATGAAGCGGCAGCACGGGGAGGGTTCCCTTGCTGCCACATTTGGTTTTAGCCACTTATATCCAGGAAAAAAGAGTCTTGTTTCGTTATGGTTTTTTGTTTCCCACAGGGAAATCTAGGAGGTTATTTACCCCGCTTCTAATTAACACATTAACATTTGGTTTGGACATTTTAGTTAATAACAGCGACTCCTTAAGTGGGTCCCCCAGCTGCTAATTAGTTTTTTCACACCAAACTTTCTACCTGAAATTCCTTTCCTGATCCCGGGTAATTTTGCTGATTTCCCTTGGAGCTTTTCTTAAGAATTTATTTGTGGTTTGGTTTGGTTTGGTTTGGTTTGGTTTTAACCCTCACCATGAAGAAGTTTCTTCTCAAATTTAAGTGGAAGCTTTTGTATTCCAGTTTGTACCCATTGCCCCTTGTCCTATCATTGGTTGTCACCGAGAAGAGCCTGGCTCCATCCTCCTGACACTCACCCTTTATATATCTGTAACCATGAATGAGGTCCCCCCTCAGTGTCCTCTTGTCCAGCTCCAGAGCCCCAGCTCCCTCAGCCTTTCCTCACACGGGAGATGCTCCACTCCCTTCAGCATCTTTGTTGCCCTGTGCTGGACTCTCTCCAGCAGTTCCCTGTCCTGCTGGAACTGAGGGGCCACAACTGGACACAATATTCCAGCTGTGGTCTCCCCAGGGCAGAGCAGAGGGGCAGGAGAACCTCTCTGATCTACTGACCACCCCCTTCTCACCCACCCCAGGTCCCATTGGCTTCCTGGCCACAAGGGCCCAGTGCTGGCTCATGCTCATCCTGCTGTCTTCAGGACCCCCAGGTCCCTTTCCCCTACACTGCTCTCCAACAGCTCGTTCCCCAGCTTACACTGGAACCTGGGGTTGTTCTGCCCAGATTCAAGACTCTACACTTGCCCTTGTTCTATTTCATTCAATTTTTCCCCCTCAGCTCTCCATCCTGTCCAGGTCTCTGATGGCAGCACAGCCTCTGCCGTGTCAGCCACTCCTCCCAGCTTGGTGTCATCAGCAAACTTGCTGCAGTCACTCTGTTCCCTCGTCCAAATAATTGACAAATATATTGAATAATATAGGCCCCAGTACTGACCTGTGAGGCACTGCACTAGATACTAGGTGTTCCTGCTCTGGCGGGGGGATTGGACTGGATGATCTTTCGAGGTCCCTTCCAATCCCTGACATTCTGTGATTCTGTGTGTAACTAGAAAAACCTCCACCGGTGACTTTCCCTTCAGCTTCTACTCCAGACACTGTCCCAAAATTCTAATAAAATAGTTTGCTTTTTATTTTCATATTTAATCCAGAGAGAAGCAGAGATGTGTATATTAACATTATTAACATTTTAGTGCCCTTTATTGTTCAGCCATGAGGCTGCACTCACCAGTGTGCCCTTCATTGCTGTAACATTCTCCAGCTGTGTGGCATTCTGCCCTGTAAAATGCAGGACCTGATCCCTCCGGGTAACCCATGAACCTACTGATTATATATAAAAATTCCCATACGAGTAAAAATTTCAGCATCAGGTTTGCAGCAGACTGTAACTCTGATAAGATGGGCACTGACATTTTATTTCTATCTACTTAAAAAATAGGTATTTACTATATATTTTTCCTTTATCAGTGTCAGAGTACTATGTAGGCTCTTGATGTATAGAGTTGGCATGGGCTGGGCAAATAATACCATTAAGTATTAATGTCTTACCTTAATATTAATCACTAGATAATAAATTATAGGGGGTGATATCTTTTCCACCTACTAACAACCTCTATGTAGACAGAGCAGGTGAGGAAATTATTCTTGAGAATCAGAAGAAAACGGGGACCTTAGAAGACAAAGGTGCAAGTCGCAACTTATAAAAGTTTAGCTATGTAAGGATTTAGGGTAATTACCTGGGCTCCTCTGTTGTTAATTGAGAAAAATAGGGGTAACGAGAGTGCGATTGATTGCATTTTCAATAGGCAGGATGGATGAGCTGCTGAAGAGCTTCATAGGCAATGAGTTTGGGTGAGGCCCTGTAGTTGGAGGGGAAAAAAAGGCACCTAGAGACAGAGCAGAAAGTTTAATCTGATGATTGAAAACTTGATGATTGAAAACTTGATGATTGAGAGCGTCAAGACACCAACAAAAAAATCCTCACCAGGACCTGAAATAGAGACTTGTCAGGAATTGCTACAAACCATCTATTTGATATATTATTTGGTGCTTGCCTTTATCCCATTAAAACTAATGGGAAAACTCCCGAAGACTTCAGACAGCTACTTCTTTTCCATATGAAAAACTACTAAAAACTATTAAAAGGCTGAGCAGAAATATAAGAATTCACAGTTCTACCATTGGTCCTGCTTTACTGCGTCTCCTCCATAAATCATCCACATATCTCTTAATAGTTTTTCCATCTGTAAAATGGAGAGAACTGGTACATTGACATTGCTCAGAGAACCTGCAAAGGATAAACTTATAAAAACTCAGGAGTAGAAATTATTTATTAAAACATGGATGTTTGAAAATATACCCAAATAATGTTTATTAAACCTGGATATAAAATCAATAGGATATGACAAAAAAAGTAGGTATTGCTACCACCTTGTATGCATAGGATACAGCCCTGAAGAGGAGTTATTTGCTTTTAGGCTTGTTCACCTAGTGAATAATGTGTGAAATTGGCAACTCAAATACTGTCTCAGCTTCCCAGTGTAAAAAATGGGGATAACGAGCATCTTCCCAAGCTTGCTCAGAGGCCAGAGCACTTTGGCATCTCTAAACCAGGGCTAAGACAAAGGAGTAATTATTAATAACTGGGATCAAATGCTTAGAAGGGCCATTTATTGCAATTCCCTGCTTTTGCTAACAACTATATAATAAACATTTATGATGCTCCATTTTCCCTTTGCAGTATTTATACCACCCCTTCCCTGTATATTAATCAGAAAACATGCTTCTGTTTTACTCATCCCATTTTTACTATCCCAGTCCTCAAGAGCATTGAATTTTTCCTGTGTGTTACTGCGAACATCTTCTTTGTTGATGTCTCCCAACTTTCTGTCATCGGGAATTTTAATCAGCACATTTTTACCTTTTCTGGCAAGAGCATCAAGTCATCCCAAGAGCAATAATTATAAAGTAACTGAAGCCTTCTTCCTTCTTTTCTTTTCTTTTCTTTTCTTTGCTTTTTTTCTTTTCTTTTCTTTTCTTTTCTTTTCTCTTTTCTTTTCTTTTCTTTTCTTTTCTTTTCTTTTCTTTTCTTTTCTTTTCTTTTCTTTTCTTTTCTTTTCTTTTCTTTTCTTTTCTTCTTTCTCTTTCTTTCTTTCTTCTTTCTTTCTTTTTCTTTCTTTTTCTTCCTTTCTTTCTTTTTCTTTCTTTCTCTTTCTTTCTTTCTTTCTTCTTTCTTTCTTTCTTCTTTCTTTCTTTTTCTTTTTTTCTTTCTTTCTCTCTTCTTTCTTTTTCTTTCTTCTTTCATTCTTTTTTCTTTCTCTCTTTCTCTCTTTCTTTCTCTTTCTTTCTTTCTTTCTCTTTCTTTCTTCTTTCTTTTTCTTTCTTTCTTCTTTCTTTCTTTCTTTTTCTTTCTTTCTCTTTCTTTTTTTCTTTCTTTCTCTCTTTCTCTTTCTCTCTTTCTTTCTCTCTCTCTTTCTTTCTTTCTTTCTATCTCTCTCTTTCTCTCTCTCTTTCTCCCCTTCCTTCCTTCCTTCCTTCCTTCCTTCTTTCCCCTCTTCCTTCCCTTCCCTTCCCTTCCCTTCCCTTCCCTTCCCTTCCCTTCCCTTCCCTTCCCTTCCCTTCCCTTCCCTTCCCTTCCCTTCCCTTCCCTTCCCTTCCCTCCCCTTCCCTCCCCTTCCCTTCCCTTCTTTCTTCCTTTCTTTCCTTCTTTCCTCCCTTCTTTCCTCCTTTCTATTTCTCTCTTCCTTTCTAAGTCACTGAATCTCCCATTTTGTCAGTAACTACTCTAGTGCCAAAGCATTTCTATAAGAGACAGATAGAAATCCTGTATGGTTTAAAAAGGAGTTTCTAGGACTTATTTTTATATGGTGCTAAATGCATCTCCATCACGTTCAGAGCTCACCTGGAGGACTGGATCCTCTAGGGGCTTGGGATATTTTAGGTGGGATTCACCTGAAAAATGGGATTTACAATCTAGGTCCCTACTTCTTTTGCAAGTATCACTTGGGTTTCTTTATAGAGTCTGGAAAACTAATAAACATAGAGAAGTTTTAATAGTGTGACTTGTCCTACCCTGAAGGAAACTACCCGTGACTGTATTGACTAGTTCTCTATCAACTGTAAAGGCAGCCCAACCAGGAGTGAATTTTTGAATTTTCAGGACTATAATTGAGGAACTGGAGCGAGTTGAGAGAAGGGAACGGACCTGGGGAAGGGGCTGGAGCACAAGTGCGATGGGAGCGGCTGAGGGACCTGGGGGGTTCAGCTGCAGAACAGGAGCTGAGGGGAGACCTTCTGATCTCTGAACTGCCTGAAAGGAGCTTGGACCATGGAGGGGGTTGGTCTCTTCTGCCAGGTAACGAGTGACAGGATGAGAGGAAATGGCTTCAAGTTGCACCAGGGGAGGTTTAGATTGGATATTTGGAATGATTTCTTCCTGGAAATGGCTGTTGGGCATTGGAACAGGCTGCCCAGGGCAGTGGTGGAGTCACCATCCCTGGAGGGGTTTAAAAGACACATAGATGAGGTTCTTAGGGACATGGGTTAGTGCCAGTGTTGAGTTACGGTGGGACTCGATCCTGAGGGTCTCTTCCAACCGAAATGATTCTATAATTCTATGAAATGCATCCCACCTCCAGTTTCCAGACACACCAGCAACTTCCAGAGATGAAGGTTTGGGAACTGCTCAAACTCAGGCTGCCTGGGGTACAAAGAGCAAAAACTGAGCTCAACTGCCACTAGAGGTGAGCGATGGACTAACAGGAGCTTTTAAAATTACTATTCCATATTTAGGTTATTAAATATACTCAATGACTGACAAGCACGCAAACACTGTGGCCGCATATAAGTAAATACTCATGCATTTATTTGAAAGAGAATATCCTAGTGTTGAAACAAGAGAAAAAATGTACCAAGCAGTGCCACCGTGGAAACAAAGTGAGGCCGGAGGTCACAGAGTCTGTGTGAGCCGTTTTCAGGCTCCAAGCAGCAGGGACAGCTGTTAATAGATCATAGAATCAGTTCAATTGGAAGAGACCCTCAGGATCAGAGAATCGCAGAGTGTCAGGGGTTGGAAGGGACCTGGAAAGCTCATCCAGTGCAATCCCCCCATGGAGCAGGAACACCCAGATGAGGTTACACAGGAAGGTGTCCAGGCGGGTTGGAATGTCTGCACAGAAGGAGACTCCACAACCTCCCTGGGCAGCCTGGGCCAGGCTCTGACACCCTCACCATGAAGAAGTTTCTTCTCAAATTTAAGTGGAAGCTTTTGTGTTCCAGTTTGTACCCATTGCCCCTTGTCCTATCATTGGTTGTCACCGAGAAGAGCCTGGCTCCATCCTCCTGACACTCCCCCTTTATATATCTGTAACCATGACTGAGGTGACCCCTCAGTGTCCTCTTGTCCAGCTCCAGAGCCCCAGCTCCCTCAGCCTTTCCTCACACGGGAGATGCTCCACTCCCTTCAGCATCTTGGTTGCCCTGCGCTGGACTCTCTCCAGCAGTTCCCTGTCCTGCTGGAACTGAGGGGCCACCGAGTGCAACCACAACCTGACTATAGTACCAAACCACGTCCCTAAGAACCTTTTGATGAGTGGGGAGACAGCGGGGACTCGAGCTTGCGAGCTGCTTCTGAACGGTGGGGTGAGGATAAGGGGATGACCGTTCCCGCCCCGCCGCCATCCCCCGGCCGCCCCGACACGATCCACGGCGGCGACTGACGAGCTGCAGCCACCTGAGCCCCGCGCCTGCGCAGGCGGGACGGGGCGGCTCCCCCCGGGCTGAGGGGCGGCAGCCTGACCCCCCCTCCATCCCCCGCAGCCATGTTAGTGTGGGGAGCGAGGGGAGGGCAGCCGCCATCCCATGGTGCAGCGCGCCGGGAGGGCGGGGGAGCGGCCTGGAGTGGCCGGGGCGGGCGGGCAGCGGAGCAGCCGCCGCGCTGATCCACCGGGAGCGGGCGGCAGCCGGGCGGCCTCCGCAGCCGGCGCTGGCGGGGACGTCTCCGCCGCTTCTCCGCCCCTCGCCCGCCGGGAGCCGGCCGGAGGCGGCTGCCCGCAGCGCGGTGAGTGCCGGCGGCGGGGCTGCCTGAGGAGGGGGCGAGGGGGGCGGGCGGGGTGAGGCGCGGCGGCCCCAACTTACATAACGGGGTGGGGGGAGAGGGGACGGCGGGGAAGCGGCTCCTCAGGGAAAGAGCCGCCCGTTTCTTCTGTATCCCTGGGGAGGGGCTGCCTGGAGACCCCCCCGGGGCACGCGTGTGTTACACGCCCGGCGGGGGGCTGCGAGCAACGGGCTCCGGCCGGCCCGCCCGACGGGGCTGGGGATCCGGGCAGAGCCGCGTCCCTCCCCGCCGTGCCTGCGAGGGAGCCCCGTTGGGAGGGTGGGAAGGGAACGGGAGAAGAGGCTGCGGGGAGAGGTCATCGGGTGCACCGCCTGCCCCTTCCCCGCCCCGGGCTGTGCCGGCCGCCCCCTCCGGGCGGCCCCGCTCCCCCAGCCCGGCCCCGCTCCCCCAGCCCGGCCCCGCTCCCCCAGCCCGGCCCCGCTCCCCCAGCCCGGCCCGGTCCCGCCGGATGTGCCGGCAGGCGGCTCGCTCGGTGCTGGGGCTCGGCCGGGCGGAGCGGGACGGTCCGTAAAGTAAACAAAGGGAAAGGGAAGGGAAGGGAGGAGATGGGGGGTGTCCCCTCGCTGCCGGGGTTGCCCCTTCCTCCCCCAGCCGGGCTGCTGAATGTGTGCTCGCCGCGTACAGCCCGCGGTGGGGAGCGCAGGGGAAGTGGTTGAGGTTGGTTCATTTCGTGCATGTTGGGGTTTTTGGGGTTTTGGGGTTTTTGTTTTTGGTTTGTTCTGTTAGTGATCTCGCTGCAGTGGAGGGTTGTTTCATCCGAAGAGAAGTGGGGTCATACGCACTCTTTGGGGTCACATACATGCGCTTTTTGGGTCCCCCACACGGTGTTTCTTTGGGGTCCCCCACCCTCATTCTTTGATCACACGTTTTAACCCAGAGCTATCTCCCTAAATACCTTCCTAAACCCCTATATCGAAGGGGGAGCAAGTGTTGCTCACTCAGGCTTTTGATCGACCCAGCTGGTGCCGCAGAAGTTGGATCAGATGGACCCTTTGCACTTTGTGAAGAAACTTGATATTTTTTGGTTGTTGTAAGCCTGTTTTTTTGGAGTATAGTGAGCCTTATTTCTGCAGCCGTACCAGAGTATCTTTCTCCTCAACACCCTGGGACTGATTTTGAAGAATGTGCCATGTATTGCCTTGGGTCACATCCATTCTCCTTCCAAACCTTTACTCAGATGATGCTTTTTTGGAACAAGTGGTTAGTCTTTGATTTCCCTTTATGTTTTTTTCCTGGCTCCAAGGCTGTCCACCGTATATTTTCTGTGTTAGTTGTATATTTTCTGTGTTAGTTGACTTGCAGTCAGTCTTAAGTGCTCTGAAATCAAAGCATATCCCATAGGCCTTAGAACCAATGTTGGACTCTTGCAGCATCGGCTCAGTTTTTGGCAGTTTGGCTTGAAAACCAGTAGTGCTGTAGTAAATGCATTGAACAAGAAATTCACCTGAAAGCAGAAATGCTTGGGGGCTCATATTGAAGTATTTAATATAAGTGTTAGCTTAAAAGTGAAGGGGAATTGTAACATCCCTTAAAAATTCAGACTCCTTTTGGCCTTTGGTTGCTTAATGTCTTCTTTGTATCCCCTGTGGTAATTGGAAAAGTCCCACATTCCTCAAAGCTAATCTGCCTTTATCATCTCTGGTTCTATGAAACCTGGGTAAGGTCAAGAGCATAACTGGATTGGGGCCAGAGAATATTAAATGTTACACGGTTATTCAGAACAGCTTGTTATCTTACCCGTGTTGTGCATGTCCGAAATTCCACCCCTTCCTTTCCCCACCCAGCGTCTTTTTTGTTACCTCTGAAATCAGGCTGTTATTTTACCTCCTATCTTTGTGGGAACACCTTTGCCCATATAGTGTGATTTGCAGGATGGGGGCCACAATCTTTGGGTGTTGTAAAGCAAGATTGATAGCTGAGATCCTGTAAAGAATGTATATGTGTATATTTGAGGTAGGACCCTGTGCAGTGTATTTAATTGACCTAAAATCTGAGGTGCTCTTAATAAAACAAACCAAAAAAAGACCCAAAAGAGGGAGGAGACACTAGTTGCTGGGAAACGCTTTCTCTCACAGAACCGTGAACTATTCACCAAGAGCGAAACGGTGCTGAAATTAATTAGTCTTTTGTGCTATTATGTCTTAAATGCAGTTTTTGTAGCCCATGGCTTAGGTTGGTGTTTGTGTTGGTTGACCTTTGATTTTGCGGCGAGGTTAAAATGTGCACAGAAAAGGAAGATGACACGGTGCTTACTTGTCTGAGCTTTATTTGGCCGCAGCCTTAGGTATTATTACAAGTACTAACCATGTGTGGTTGACATAGCAATCAACTAGTATTTTATTGGGGTATTTAATCCAGAAATGAATATTCTTTAGCGCTCTTGAATGTGTTATTTGCTGAAATAGCTTTAAAACTTGTTTCAACATTAGTGATGTAACTTTGCTTCAAAGTACGTTACGTGTTGTGGAAATAAAATGTCATGGTTTAGTATATGGTGACTGATAGTTGAATGGGGGAACCTTGGGTTTGTAAATTCCACCAAGCTAACAGATATTTGGTGGGGATTATAGTGGGAGGGAAAAGTGCTTTTTGGAGATGAAGTAGTGAACCAGGTGGCTTTGATAGTTTAGGAGCTTATTTTCTAGTTTTCAATGGATATATAAATGTGGTGGTTTTTTGGTAGGAGGGTAACTCAAGAAACTGAACATCTCTGGAAACAAGAAGTTATTTCTTGCCAATTGTATAACAAAATGATTGTTTTCTTCCTCCGATTCGCATTGCCGTGTGTTGTGGTACCATCTTTCCTACGATATAACATTCATAATAACAATACAGGTTATTCCCATTCCTTTTATATATTCTCTCAGGATTTTTGGACAAGTCTTTTTCACCATGATGGAACTGCGTGTCGTCAAAGTAGAGTTTTAAAGTACGTTGTGTTGATGGTTGTGCTTAAGTATATGTATTCACTTAAAGCTTTTCCATAGGTACCTGTGCTGGTGTTTAAATAAAGTCACCTTTGCAGAATACTGTTAACTAATTGGTTGTAGTTTTGCTGTGCAATCTGTATATGCAGATCTTATATGTTTTTGGTCTTAACTGGAACACTTGTAGCTTTACATTTCATGTAGATAATTGCATATAGCGCCTCCATATTCTCAGATTCTGGATGCATTTCAATATATTGATAAAATGTACTTAGAGAGGACACTCTTATGCTAGAATTTGTACTTTAGGTTTGTTTTTTGTTGCATCTACCACTCTTGGAAAACATGGGATTTATTTGCTTCTTACCGATAAGCCCATGAGTCTTCATTACAGAGAGTTGTCAATGAAAACTCAAGTGTGGCGCTGATATTTCGCCCTTTCTGATGTGGTTCCCAGACTAAATATGCTTTTCCTCTCATGTTAATTGTGAAGTTCCAAGTTCTGAGTAACATGAAAACGTGGACATGTGGACTTAATTTCTCAAAAAGGTTTTAATTATAGGATTTGAAAAGCTACAAGAAACAATTCCTCGCTGTATCACTTTGCGCTCTCGTACGGAATGATCGCAGGAATTATTTAGGAACGCTTTAAAACTCTGGATCTGCTTCCTTAGCACCTGAACTACAGTGGTTGTCTTCCTGAATGATGATTTTTACTAAAAACAGCCATTTTATTTTTTGAAGTGTTCAAGAAAACTGTGGGACTTAATACAGATAAATGCAAGATTAGGGTGTGTAAATGGTGAGGGATTTGGGAGCGTCTTGTATATACCTGACGCTTAAACCTCGGCAGCTCAATGCGTTCCAGTGGCATTTTGGTTTATTGCATCTGTTAGACTTGAAAGAATGGGAAATCAAATGGAAAATGGATAGATATCTGGGTTTAAATAGCCTTTTTAGCGTAGGAAAGGAAGAACTTGTGTGGAGATGATCAAGGAGACGTTTCTAAAAGCTCTCGGTGTCGTGCCCCGCTCTAAATTCAGGTGGTTGGTGGCTGATGAGATTAACTGTTGAACAAAGTGGTTATTTATGGACTGAACGGCTTAAAAACCTGCAGCTTTATGTTTTCCTCTCACCTTTTATTTTTAAACTTCATGTTCTCTGTGCTGTGTAAACTTCCTAAGGTGGGAGTTTGTTGCTTGTTCCTGACACTTAGGTGCAAGTCTTGCAACTGGTGGGGACTTCAGAGTGTCAGGGTAGCACTTGAAATCTAGAGATGCCCATCACCGGTGTCAGCGCTTCATAGATTAAGAAGAAACTGGAGAATAGTTTCTGAAATAACGTTTTACAAGGTTTGAATGCCATTTCTGTCAAGTACAAACCAGAATGGAAGACAGAAATAACAAAAGCTGAAGGTGATGGGTGTCGCTAGAGAGAACATCAGCGTTAATTGTGGTTACGTCGAGATTTCCTTCAGCTCCACAGCTGAACTGGTAGAACTCTCCTGTATTGGATTTCCTTTGTCCCCTTGGACTTCAAGCCTTTTCTTATTAGGATTTTTCCACCCTGTACCTCTCTGCGTTGATCTTCTACCCCTTTTTTAATCATGTTCAGAGCAGAAGGGGCATGTAGAAAAAGCGTAAATAGTTTTTCTTAGTTTTGTATCGCATTGAAGAATTGCTTTGTGGGCTGGTTTTTATTTATATATATATTTCTCTTCTAGGAAGGGTCCAGAACTCTGGTTTTGTTTTGCTACGGGCTTCTAACTTCACACAATAGGTCAATTTAGAACTTGTAATGATTATTCTTGACCCTTTCCCTGCCCGTGCAACTGTAATTTAACTCATTTGAAGACCCTGCACTAATTTCATTCCTTTTGCCCCAAAGTTTGCGAGCACAATGTGTGTATCAGTTATCCTGGGGATGATGGATTTTTGATGGGTATGTTGCCGAACAATAAATATAGAAGCATTTAGACGATGTATGTCGGGGGATTGTCGTGACGGAGGCCAGAGGGCTCCGCTGGCTCCTTCCTGCTGCCAACCTTGGGCTCCTCCATTGTTTGCCCACACCAGAAAATGTGCAATTCCTGCTTTTGTTTGCTTTGGTTCGGGGGAGGGAAGGGGGAGCAGAACATCCCAGGCTATAAAGTCTCTTTGGAAGGCAGAGTTTTTCCTTTAGTCCCATTGAAGTTCCTGGGAAGCTGATTTTTTGGTTATATTTATTAATATGGGAAGAAGGAGCTGTTGCTGTTTCCTGTTCTTTTGAGTTGCAAGGAGGCAGGAGAAATCTAGTTTAGCTGAAGCTCCAAATGAGCTAAATAACATATTTTGGAGAGCTGAATGCACCTCTTCAACCAGGCATCCAACTCTTTTTTAGGCCTTTGTTAATGCTACGATGACAGTTTATAGATACTGACTATTGCACCTGCCATAGATTATAAGGTCTCCATTCCATCAGCATTTGATTAGTTTTCTAGTGTTGCCTTCAAGATTACTACTACAGAAGGTATTTGTAAGAGACTTATAAATCCCAATTTCTGAGTTATACCCAGTGATGGGTGTTTATATCAATCAGTCAATGCCTATTTCATCCTGTCTGGTTTAGGTTTTATGTTCAGCATGAATGCTGAGGAGTTTGTCCTTGGTAAAACCCTGTGACACTGAGGTTCAGGAAGTCCGCGATTTTATAAAGAGAATTTCCTCTTAGTGATTTTAGGCAATCTTTTAAATTAATGTTCTATGAAAGGTAGCGCGAAAGCATAAAATCTTCTGTTGTTTTCTTATTTTCACATGGGTATTTATTCCTGCTTTCCTTTTTTTGCACTAGCCAGCTGTGATTTTTCTGTCCTTTGAGAGAAAAATGGTCTGTGTTCTCATTTGGAGTAGCGGAGTTCCAAGCTATTCCCCATCTTTTTCCCTGCTATTTCTAATATACTCATCATTCTTTTATCCCTGCTTATGCCTCAGTTTTTAGCCATCTCGTCCTTGGTCCCATTTGCTCCTTTGATGCTCCTGTGCAGTGGCAGCTGTTGAAAGCCAAATTACTTCTTCAGAACTGATTTTACAGCCTGGGCAGGAGCACACAAGTTATCCCATGTAACAGGTACCTTCAGAATTCAGTTGCTTGAACTTACTTGCTGGAAAGAATTAAGAGTATTCCTTTATTTTTGTATTAGTCCTTATCTCCCTTTCTTCACCTGTGCCAGTAAGTTCCAGAACTTGGAGGAGGTTTTCTTGTGTTTTTGCCAGTTCCTTGGACCTCTCGTGCCTGATACCGCGGATTTTTGTTAACCAGTGGTAGAAAGAGATATACAAGATAGTAATAAATAATAAGATGTAGACATTAACACCTAAACTTTCCATTTAGCTGTAGATTTATTCAACATGACTGTAGATTAGGGTAGCAGCAAACAATCATTGAAGCTTAAAGAATAAGTACCAAGGCCTCATAATTGTTGTGAAACAATTTATTTTCAGGGAATACTGTTAAATTTAATGTATGGATGAGATGGGAAACATTGATACAAACACACTGTTGGAAGTCAGGAGGCAAGAATTTTATTTCCATTTCTAATTTGTTGTTTTTCCTTTGGATGTTGACTAAACTAATTTGTCGATTCCCCTTTGAAATAAGGCCAGTGTGTTGCTCAGGCTGCATCCACTGGCATATAAACGCATAGCAATTCTCAAACACTTTCTGTAAGGGGAGTTTCAAGTGCCGAAAAGTAGAAACCACGATGTTGAATCAAAGTTATTCATTTAAGGTGCCATCGTCCTGCTTGGAATGAACCTTGGCACGTCTATTGTTATTAATTCACCGTTGTCAGTGGACTTGTTAACCTTTCACAATGCTGGGCTCAGGACTGTGTTTGTATTTATTAAATAAAATGCATTTTATTTAATGAGGGGGAACAAAAGCTGGTGGGTAATACGTAGATAAAAATGTCTCTTTGAGATGGGCCAGAAGTTGGATGGTTTTAATCTCCTTTCTGTTCTTCCTCTGGTGTAACAGCACCATTGTAGGAAACACTGCTAATAGACGGCTGAAGAAGTAATTTGGAATATTTCTCAGCTCTTATTTTCCATTTCAGGCTTAAACGCGATATCCTAGAGGCTTTAAAATTCCACTTGGTTTATTAATTGTCATTTGCACTGTAGTTTGTATAAATCACAAAAAACAACCAACTTTATGCTTGTTCTGATGCCCCTCAGCTCCCCAGCCCCTTCCTGCTCTGTATTTTGCACCGTTTGAATTTTAGTGCTCTAATATGTGCTCAGAATGGACTTTTTCAAGCTCTAGAAGAGGTCCAGGTTACTGATTGATTAGCGCTCAGGTTGTGATTAACCACGCGCAGAAAGAAATAGAAATACTTGGAATAATCATTCTACTGAATTCAGTCCAGGAAGGATTTAGTGCGAGTGCTGCGTTCAGTTTTGGGCGCTGCACATCGAGGAAGGATTTTCTTCTCTTTCACGGAATCACAGAATCAACTGGGTTGGAAAAGACCTCAGAGATCATTGAGTCCAACCCTTTTGGATGCTTTCAGTAGCAGATCAGGTGCCTGAAGAATATGACACACAAGAGTTGAGCAAATGAAGATGTTAACTTGTTGTCTTCTTGGAGTCTCAAGTTGTTCATGTGCGTTGAACACAAGCCCTATGGGGAGAGGCTGAGGGAGCTGGGCTTGTTTAGTCTGGAGAAGAGGAGGCTTAGAGGTGAGCTCAGCACTCTCTAGAACTACCTGAAGGGCAGTTGTAGCCAGCTGGGGTTGGTCTCTTCTCCCAGGCATCAGCAATAGGACAAGGGGCCATGGGCTTCAACTCTGTCAGGGGAAATTGAGGCTGGCTATTAGAAAGCAATTCTGTGCAGAGAGAGTGGTCAGGCATTGGAATGGCTGCCCAGGGAGGTGCTGGACTCAGCGGCCCTGGAGGTTTTTAAGCTGAGATTGGCCATGGCACTTAGTGCCATGATCTAGTCAATGGACTGGGGTTGGACCAAGGGTTGGACTGGATGATCTCTGAGGTCGTTTCCAACCCAGTCCATTCTGTGATTAGGCTCCTACAAGGTGGAAGAAGATAAAGGCTTATGAGGGTAAAACGATAAATAATTGACTTTAATAGTAGAACTGAAGACTTGATTTACTTACTTGGGGTGGGAGACTTCTAAAAATAAGAGTAACAAACCATTAGAATAGATCAGGGAGGGGGGCTTGTCACTGACACTCTTTAAGAAAAAATTAGACGTCTGTCAGAAAGGAAATGTTGTTTATCGCGACCTCAGGAGTGGCACATTGACAAGGTGACCTCTGGAGTTCCATCCAGCACCAATTATAGTGACGCTGACAGGTAAAAAACATCGAGTATTTATTTCCAGGTTCACACCGCTGGTCAAAAGGTATTTGTTCAGTAATCCCAGCAACTAATAGTGTTCTCTGAGCTCTTGTTATCTTGGTAACTGTTGCCTGAGACTCTGCAGCTTTGATGTAGCATCTTGTATTTTCTTTGTGGAATGTTATTCTCGCTTATGGTTTTAAAGGTCAGGGAGAGAAGATCCTTTCTGTGAATGAAACTGCTGTACTTTTCTGTAGATGCAGATATTCCCTAGATGTGGCTTGAAAAACAGCATTATGAACTGGTTACTGGTGAATTTATACTTGTCTTCCACTCTTTAATATGATAGCTTGTGTTTCGATGCCGCACCAGTAGGCTTCCCTTTAATTGTAACTTGGATTAATCTGCTTTAATGCAAGTCAAAATATTGCAGAGCGTTTTGTCACAGCGGGAGAAAGTCACCAGTGAGGAATTAAGTCATCTTTGGTGCACGTATTTACGGAGACAGATGAAAACATGGTACGCGTGGCTGGCTCTGCTTGTACAACCGCTATTAATGATGCACCCCGCACGTGAGATGTTGCTGATGAACAAATAAACTCATTGGTTGGATTGCTGTTTAAAGAATAGGTGAAAATTCAGAGGCGGGAGCTGCTGGGATTAACATTTTAGTGCTACGTTTGGCTTTTGGGAAGCCTCTGAATTTAAAGGTGGAGCTGAGAGTGCGTTTGTGCAATGTATATAAACTCTTATAAGGTGTTTGCTGTGGGCTAGGGAGCTAAAAGTTGTTTAAAAATACACCTACGTGGTGTGAAGGCAATGGGAAGCTGCTTTTTCATCACCTGCAATGAATTCTGCTGAATCGGTTGTAAAAGTATCTAGTCAGACTAGATGCTTCATCTTCATTATCAGGATAATCTGATATGTTTGAGATTTATGTGGATTTCTTGTCTTTGGAAGTGGCAGGATTTTGGCTGTGGGAGGGATATCTTCTCCTAAAGAGGAGGATAGCATTGTTATATATGATACACAGTGCATATATGCAGTGTATACGTATATAAATTGGTTTGGACATATTAATTAATCTGTGATTATCAGGAAAAAACAATCAGTTTCCATTAGTGAATAATATTCCCTTTATTTTGCCCGCATCTTTTGATGGTGCAGTTTAAGGATTGAAGTTTATAAGAGAAATAGGGGGAAAACGTCTATGGCACGTTCTTTTATTGTGGGAATATTCTGCTCTGTATCCTCTTGAATGTTTTCTAATATTAGATTGAATTTATTACTTGTATTTCTTGGGTTCTATATGGAAACAAACAGAACTTAGAGCCTCTGTAAAACCTGGGTGAAGAATGGAGTCAAAAGGAGCGGAATATAGCACTAAGTACACCGCTGTTCCATCTTCTGCACGGAGTTTGTGTCAATATTTCATTTTTATAATAAATTAAGCTTTAGTACTCTGGATTTCATTCCCTACACAAAATGAATAAATGACTGAGCGGATTTCTTCAGCAGATGAGGCACTTTTAGAAGAAGATGGTGTGCGGTATGAGCGATTAATCCTCTGATGGGGATTTAAATGGCAGCCAGTCACTAGTGGTGTCCCCCAGGGGTCAGTGTTGGGTCCAGTCCTGTGTAACGTCTTTATTGATGATTTACATGAGGGGACTGAGACCATCATCAGCAAATTTGCTGATGACACCAAGTTGGGAGGGAGTGTGGACCTATGGGAAGGCAGGAGGGCTCTGCAGAGGGATCTGGATAGACTGGAAAAATGGGCTGATTCCAATGGGATGAAGTACAACAAGGCCAAGTGCCGGGTGCTGCACTTTGGCCACAACAACCCCCTGCAGCGCTCCAGGCTGGGCACAGAGTGGCTGGAGAGCAGCCAAGCAGAAAGGGACCTGGGGGGACTAATGGACAGGAAGCTCAACATGAGCCACCAGTGTGCCCAGGTGACCAAGAAGGCCAATGTTGTCCTGTCCTGTATCCAAACCGGCATGGTCAGCAGGACAAGGGCAGTGATCCTTCCCCTGTGCTCTGCATTGGGGAGGCCACACCTGAAGTATTGTGTTCAGTTCTGGGCCCCTCAGCTCAGGAAAGAGATTGAAGTGCTGGAGCGGGTCCAGAGAAGAGCAACAAGACAGGGGAAGGGACTTGAGCACAAGCCCTATGGGGAGAGGCTGAGGGAGCTGGGCTTGTTTAGTCTGGAGAAGAGGAGGCTTAGAGGTGAGCTCAGCACTCTCTAGAACTACCTGAAGGGCAGTTGTAGCCAGCTGGGGATTGGTCTCTTCTCCCAGGCAGTCAGCAATAGGACAAGGGGCCATGGGCTTCAACTCTGCCAGGGGAAATTGAGGCTGGCTATTAGAAAGCAATTCTGTGCAGAGAGAGTGGTCAGGCATTGGAATGGCTGCCCAGGGAGGTGCTGGACTCACCGGCCCTGGAGGTTTTTAAGCTGAGATTGGCCATGGCACTTAGTGCCATGATCTAGTCAATGGACTGGAGTTGGACCAAGGGTTGGATTGGATGATCTCTGAGGTCTATTCCAAACCAGTCCATTCTCTGAAGGGAAAGTTTAGTTGTGTCGTAGGCTACAAAGGGAGAGTTTGTGTGGCTTCATTTTACAACTGAATCAGGCTTTTCTTTTCTTAAAGGCAAACAAAACCTTTAAAGTGTTTAATAGTCTGAGTGGTGGACGTACGGGATTCCTTTCCTAGGAAGCAAATTGTGGAGTTCTGTACTTATCAAGGGGGAGTAGGGGAATGTTACAGCAAGCAGGACATCACAATGTGGAACTATGGGAAGGGTGAAAATAGATGTACGTGAAGGACAATTGCTTTAATAACTTATTCTTGAAGTTGATAGAAGTAGGAAAATAAGGCAAGACTGAGTTGAGAAGAGTTTTGGAAAGGCAGGATGAACATAGTGAATCTCGCCAAAGGATTTGAAGCGGAGCCAGAATGAAATGGGGAGGGGGAAAGTGTGGTGCCCGAGTGCAAATAATGTGAGCACTTAATGCCCAGCTGTCCCTTGAAATAGGATCGTTTTTTCAACTGAGTGTGTGTCACAGCGGTTTTAAATGTTATTGTGTTGTGTTCTGCTGTTAATTTTTTTATAGCTGATTTTGTATGATGGCCATTACGGATAGGAGGTGGTAGTAAATATGGACTCTTATTTTGTGGTGGTTTTAATATGATATAGAAGTGAGATCTTACTGAAGCTTGCATTTCTTCCCTCGGTGAAGTTATAAGGATGGTATTAAAAGTGTCAGGTGGTGGGGCTGACAGTGGCCACATGGTTGTTTTTTGTGGTGAAATGTGTATGTTGGGATTACAGTGCCTGTTTCTCCATCTGTACAATAACTGTATTTTAGATCATGGTTTGGTACCCAGCTACCATTAACCTCATTGCTCCATGTGTAGAGAAGCTGTGTATAAACATTTTTTAAGCAATATATAGAAGAACATCTAAAAACCTGTATGTACTGTATAACTGAGAGGGACAATAACATTGCAGGTAAATTAGTTATAATTGTGTCTCATCTCTCCTAAAGAAAATATTGTCTAGAAACTCTTCTGGCAGTGCTCTTGAAGTCTTTACTGTATGGATCCTGCTATGAAGAGTATATTAATGAAATAATGAGAAAAGAGGACAAGTTTTCTTGAAAAGGATGATCAAAGAGCATTAGAGGTAGCTGTATATGGAGGTTTAGAAGTAAAATGCTCCATATTTTAATTGAAAAACAGGTAGGATTATGTGTGGTTTTTAACAGGAAAATAAGGTACCCTGTTTCCACCCAAATAAAACATGGTCTTATAATAATTTTTGCTCCAAGAGATGTGTTATTTTCGGGGCAAGTCTTATTTTTACATGAACAACAATCTACAGTTATTCTTGAACAAAAAAACCCCAACATTTACTCCAATATAGTCATGTCATCACGTTCCTGCAAAATCATGCTAGGGCTTATTTTCGGGGCAGGTCTTATTTTCAGGAAACTGAGTAATACGGAGTGACAGATAAAACTGGGTAAGAAAGTGAAACGAATAAAACTGGACCAAATAACCTACTTAGAGTCAGTTGGAAAAAGTCTAAAAAGGAATCATTTTCCCCTACAAAAAACTGTGTTAAACTTACCATGTGAGTAGTGTTAGTTTGCTCAAAATCTTTCCCTAGTGGAGAAAGGTAGAAAACATTCAAAAGCTATAAAAAATTTCCCCTTCCCCCCCAGTAGATGTATTTGTGGTTTGATTTACTTTACAGAAACCATCTTGTTTACATACAAAAACTTGAAATAAAAGCACCATATTTTGCTCAACCCAAACCACTTTTTATGTTTAATCTCCTTTTGACGGCTTTAGAAGCTTTCAGCCTTTATCCCAATTAGAACGAGACTAATTGACACTTTAAGAAGCATTCCTGGTCACACTGGAGTTGAGCACAGGATGGTTCTTGCCACCACTTCCTTCCTAAGGAATTGATGGAGTAAATCTGTAAGTAACCTGGGGAGGTGACACTTGGCACAGTCTCCCACAGCATCCTCACAGCTGAACTGAGGGAGTGCGGTCTGGACCATCGGGTGGTGAGGTGGAGTGTGAACTGGCTGAAGGGAAGAAGCCAGAGAGTCGTGGTCAATGGAGCAGAGCCCAGTTGAGGCCTGGATCTAGTGCAGTGCCTCAGGGGCAGTGCTGGGCCTGTGCTATTCAATATATTCATCAGTGATTTGGACGAGGGAACAGAGTGACTGTCAGCAAGTTTGCTGGTGACACTAAGCTGGGAGGAGTGGCTGACACGGCAGAGGCTGTGCTGCCATCAGAGACCTGGACAGGATGGAGAGCTGGGGGGGAAACATTGAATGAAATAGAACAAGGGCAAGTGTAGAGTCTTGAATCTGGGCAGAACAACCCCAGGTTCCAGTGTAAGTTGGGAAATGAGCTGTTGGAGAGCAGTGTAGGGGAAAGGGACCTGGGGGTCCTGGGGACAGCAGGATGAGCATGAGCCAGCACTGGGCCCTTGTGGCCAGGAAGGCCAATGGTACCTGGGGTGGGTTAGAAGGGGGTGGTCAGTAGATCAGAGAGGTTCTCCTGCCCCTCTGCTCTGCCCTGGGGAGACCACAGCTGGAATCTTGTGTCCAGTTGTGGCCCCTCAGTTCCAGCAGGACAGGGAACTGCTGGAGAGAGTCCAGCGCAGGGCAACAAAGATGCTGAAGGGAGTGGAGCATCTCCCGTGTGAGGAAAGGCTGAGGGAGCTGGGGCTCTGGAGCTGGACAAGAGGACACTGAGGGGTCACCTCATTCATGGTTACAGATATATAAAGGGTGAGTGTCAGGAGGATGGAGCCAGGCTCTTCTCGGGGACAACCAATGATAGGACAAGGGGCAATGGGTACAAACTGGAATACAAAAGGTTCCACTTAAATATGAGACGCAACTTGTTCCTGGTGAGGGTGGCAGAGCCTGGCCCAGGCTGCCCAGGGAGGTTGTGGAGTCTCCTTCTGTGCAGACATTCCAACCCGCCTGGACACCTTCCTGTGTAACCTCATCTGGGTGTTCCTGCTCCATGGGGGGATTGCACTGGATGAGCTTTCCAGGTCCCTTCCGATCCCTAAAAAAACCCAAACAACAACCAACCAACCAAACAAACAAAAAGAAAGAATGTGAACCTGGCAATAGCTGTTGGTGAAAAGGAGATGAAATAATCTCATTTTTTGGATCATTTCCCACTGTGTTACTCTTGTAATGACCAGAAGAGACTCCCCTTTTCCTGTGCTCTGGGGTTTCTGTCCTGCCCAACATCACATCACAGTAGCATGCGTTTGTACATTGAATTTTACACACATGGGTGCTTCTATTGGAAATCAGTGGGATAACTTAGCATGCTTGTGTTTGCATTATTGATGCCTAAGCAATTAAGAGAATATTTTTCCAGTGTTTGTGTTTGGTGCATTTTTGATGTTGCGTATAAGTCCCATGATATTACACACACGATTATTTTAACAAATGCTTCGCTGGTGCTATTGACGCAACTTCCCATAGCGGGAAAAGGTCGGTACTTGGAAATGAAAAGTAGCTTTTGCCTTATAGGAAAACATCTTTATTTTAATCAATAACTGCGCAGGCTTCTCAATCTGAGAAACAGCCTCATGGTGATTTCCCTTCTCAGAAAGGACTTTGTGATGGTGTCGTTCCCATTGTGTTAATCATTGGTGTGTTCACAAAATATCCCAAATCGCGACTAATTCCCTAAAAATACTCAGAGCAGACATGATTCTGGGGAAAGCTGCTCAGTCTAATGTAGGTAGCGGGACAACTGGTTGATTTAACAGATCCTGTATTCACTTTAAAATCAGCATTTTGAGGCAGTGCCACCATAAACCAATTCAAGTTCTCAGCGATATTTTTCCCAATGGTATGAACACGTGTTTCGGGTGAGTGTCTGTGGTTCATTTTTCTGACTTTCTTGTATAAATTGGAGTATTTTCTTTTTTTCTTTAGTTTATTATAGCTTAGATGCCCAGTTAAAAATCTCAGCACAGTTTCCCTGAACTTTTTAATGTGACTTTATCTCATTAGATTCTCTTGAGTTCAAACACAAGCTTCTACTTGTACAAACTTGTGATGTGTTGTGGCTTTTTTTTGGGTTGTTTTTTTAAAATTAATTTGATTTTTCCCCATTTTAAGGTCTTCCAGCTAAATAACATGCGCTTGTAAAGCAGGCCGTGTACTGCGGCTCCTTTGGGCAGTTATCATCATATTAAGAATATCAGTGCTTTGTGTTTAAGTTGGTTGGGTATTTGACTGCAGAAAAGATCCTCATCCATTCTGTTTCTTGCAGGTTTCATGTTTCATCCCGTGTTGAGCACCCGCTGCTGAGAGCTGGAAAATCTTCTTAAGGTGAGTGGAACAGCTACTGATTTCACTTCTGTACAAGGCTTTATTCTGGGTAAAACATTTCCAAGTTGTTGCTGTTCTTTCCTTGTAATTATCGTTGAAAAACCAGATTTTTAAACGGTGAGTGTTAAAACGGAATTCCCTGGTTTATCTTTTTCGCAGCAAGTGATTTATTGTGTGGGGGAGGAATTTTGAAGGTGTTTTCTCGCCAATCAAAAGCACTTAACTGGGGATGGTCTGACCGAACTGACATGCTGGCTTTGGAGCAAAATAGATATATGTGAAAATGTATTTATATGTGAAAATGTATTTTCATATTCTGCTGTTTTGTAGTACAGAATATTCCATTTTGAGCAAAATCTTCACTATAGGGACATTTGGCCTCATCTGAAATAGTTTTGCTATAAGCAGGAGTATAGAGAGAAGTAACCACAATACTATTTGTATTATAGGAACCTATTTCTGCTCTTTTGTTGATTTTGAGTCCTTGTGTTCTCCCTCCTCTCCCAGGGTCAGTGGTTGTACTTGCAAACTTCACTCTTATTCCTCAGTATACTTGGTATTTCTGCCTTGTGCTTTTATTGGTGTTGACAAATATAGATGCTTGGAATATTCTCACGTTTGCGTGTGGCTAGAACAACTTGGATCCATTATTATTATTATTATTTATTATTATTATTTTCTGTCTTGATGTGATCTACCTTGACTTGAATAAGGCATTTAACACAGTCTCCGACAGCATCCTCGCTGCTAAACTGCGGGAGTGCAATCTGGACGATCGGGTGGTGAGGTGGAGTGTGAACTGGCTGAAGGGAAGAAGCCAGAGAGTCGTGGTCAATGGGGCAGAGCCCAGTTGAGGCCTGTATCCAGTGCAGTGCCTCAGGGGCAGTGCTGGGCCTGTGCTATTCAATATATTCATCAGTGATTTGGACGAGGGAACAGAGTGACTGTCAGCAAGTTTGCTGGTGACACCAAGCTGGGAGGAGTGGCTGACACGGCAGAGGCTGTGCTGCCATCAGAGACCTGGACAGGATGGAGAGCTGGGGGGGAAACATTGAATGAAATAGAACAAGGGCAAGTGTAGAGTCTTGAATCTGGGCAGAACAACCCCAGGTTCCAGTGTAAGTTGGGGAAGGAGCTGTTGGAGAGCAGTGTAGGGGAAAGGGACCTGGGGGTCCTGGGGACAGCAGGGTGACCATGAGCCAGCACTGGGCCCTTGTGGCCAGGAAGGCCAATGGTACCTGGGGTGGGTTAGAAGGGAGTGGTCAGTAGGTCAGAGAGATTCTCCTGCCCCTCTGCTCTGCCCTGGGGAGACCACAGCTGGAATCTTGTGTCCAGTTGTGGCCCCTCAGTTCCAGCAGGACAGGGAACTGCTGGAGAGAGTCCAGCGCAGGGCAACAAAGATGCTGAAGGGAGTGGAGCATCTCCCGTGTGAGGAAAGGCTGAGGGAGCTGGGGCTCTGGAGCTGGACAAGAGGACACTGAGGGGTGACCTCATTCATGGTTACAGATATATAAAGGGTGAGTGTCAGGAGGATGGAGCCAGGCTCTTCTCGGTGACAACCAATGGTAGGGCAAGGGGAAATGGGTTCAAACTGGAACATGGGAGGTTCCACTTAAATATGAGAAGCAACTTGTTCCTGGTGAGGGTGGCAGAGCCTGGCCCAGGCTGCCCAGGGGGTTGTGGAGTCTCCTTCTGTGCAGACATTCCAACCCGCCTGGACACCTTCCTGTGTAACCTCATCTGGGTGTTCCTGCTCCATGGGGGGATTGCACTGGATGAGCTTTCCAGGTCCCTTCCAACCCCTGACATTCTGGGATTTTGTGCCTCTGCTCCGTATTTTCACCTTCATGAAACACCAGTGGGTTGTGTAGCACATCCTGACTATCTCAGTTTTCTGGGGTAAATGTCTTTATTTTGCAGTAGCTTTTTCACTTCTTCCTTCATGAACAGTCTGGATGTTACTCAGCTTCTCTTAAGCTTCATTTTTCACATTTGTGGTGACTAATTGCTTCTCATTTCGAATTTCTCCCTTCCCTTTTCTGCTATGGGATGATGTTTCTGTTATGCAATTAGTTTTTTCCGTGGAATTCCATTTACTTTCACCCCTTTGAGGAGCAAGTTGAGGCATTTAAAAAATAGTTTTGCCACCTGAAGTGAAAAAACAAAGTACTTTAGTTGGAACAAAAAGCACTAGTATTATGTTTTTATGAAGTAAGTATTTTTATCTAGTAAACCAGTTTATTACATATAAAAGCCTCCAAATCAGACCTGCGACTTCAGGTATTTTACGCTTCCTTTCGTTTGGTTTGACTCTTGTAAAGGATCAGCGATGGCTCTCGTGGTTTTGCAGGCAAAAAAGCACATTTGTATGTTTTATGAAGCATTTGTTCCTCGGAGCAGACGGTTTGTCAAAGGTTGTGGTGACTCATATCCTGGTCAAACCATGACAACAAAGTATTTATGAGTTTCTTAGGTAAATATCTTGTGGTACCTTCCCAGATAAGCAACCCTGTGAATAACAAGGCCATGGGATATAATGGAGAATAAGAAGAAGAAACAGTGGAAGATCCTAAATGTAAATTGCAAGTCCTTGTGACTTGGCTGGTTTACATTGTACGTGTGTATTTGGGAGGAGGAAAAAAATTAGTGCTACTTACTCTTTGCATTTTTAACACCAATTTCAAATACTGGAATGACAGTTTCAACAGAAAATCGTCGTGAATCTCTCGCTTACCTAGCCGCTTTATAAACTGTTACTGTAAGTTGTGTATTCATGTTGCAAAAATTCAAGCTCCCATGTGTATCACAATAGTCTTTTCATCCCCATACTTTGTTTTGTGGAACCACGACCTTGGTTGGGACCAAAAATACACGAATACCTGTGTATTCATTGCAGTCGTCAAACCCTTTTCTTACAGGATGGGTTTTCCCTGTTAAGTTTGCCATGGTTAGTGATTTTTAGTGTATTACAAGGAGTGAATTTAAGATGAAAGGTTTCAATTTTAGGTGATTGTGGAAAACTAAGCGACTCCGTTAACATAATCCAGAAATGCTGAATGTGTAGATGGCACCGAACTACTTCAGCTCATAATCTATTTTGTCGTCTTCCTCGTTATTTACTGATTATTTATTAGTGAGTGAGGAAGACGTGTATCAACAGGAATGGATTATGAGCAGCAGTTGTGTTTAGCTTTATAATTCTGACTTTTCAGGCCACTGAATCGGTGCAGGGGTGCTGTGCGTAGAAGTAGATGTCATTGTACAGGTATTTATTGTCTGTTTTCAAAGAATTTAATTGATGGCAGGTGGTGCCAGCACTTCCACCTACCAACAGCTTCCAAAACATCATCTCCTGGTTGTATCCCTATTGCAAGTGCCATCGGATGTGCTCCGACTTGATGGTTTTATTTGGGTTGGAATTAAACGAGTGTTTGATGGGTTGTATCCAGCATAGTTTAAAACCAGCATGGCACATGGAGAAATGAATGTATCTTTTTCTCTCTCGCAGGAAGAAACGCTTTTCTAATGAAATCCTGAAGGTCCATGTTTTATGTAGATTTGGGACGTGTTGAGGTTGAATCTTGTTTTAATACATTCATCTTCCGAGGTCCCTTCCGATCCCTGACATTCTGTGATTCTGTGATTTCAATTTGCACTTAAAACTGTAAAGAATAACCACTCCGTTCTCAAGCGTCAAGATAATTAACGCATATTGCATCTCACCAATAACACCTGTGAGCTTCGAGCTCCTCCTGGCTTCTGAAAGCGGAGTTTAATAAAACCTCAGCCGCTCTGAGTTATCTCGGAATACATTACCAAGGTAGAACGAACTAAGAGTTTTACTCATCCCTTTAGTCTGTATACCAACCAAATTGGTTTTCTTCATCCCAGCCCTGCAAACACACATTAAATCTGTGCAACCGTGTAAATATGTTGAAATCAGTAGTTCTTACATCTGAAGTCAAGCTTGTCTATCCATGGGGGGGGCTTTAGCCATTATAGCGATGGGTTCTTAATTATAGAATTATAGTCATAATGAAGGTGGGTGCGACCTGTTTTATTAGTCTAAAAAGCAAAACTAATTCTATTTAGCGTTAGCTATTCTGTTCCATCCCGCTAGCGTACTTAGCGCTTCTTTAAAAGTAAACTTACTGCTTTTGGGAAACACAGGATTCTATTTGCAGTAAATATGGCTGTTTGTATAGGGAGACTCGGCGCCCCGTTTGCCTGTAGGGAGACTCGGCGCCCCGTTTGCCTGTAGGGAGACTCGGCGCCCCGTTTGCCTATAGGGAGACTCGGCGCCCCGTTTGCCTATAGGGAGACTCGGCGCCCCGTTTGCCTATAGGGAGACTCGGCGCCCCGTTTGCCTATAGGGAGACTCGGCGCCCCGTTTGCCTATAGGGAGACTCGGCGCCCCGTTTGCCTATAGGGAGACTCGGCGCCCCGTTTGCCTATAGGGAGACTCGGCGCCCCGTTTGCCTATAGGGAGACTTTGCTCACTGGTGATGTATGATAGTCCTTTGATCCTGTATTTTGGTTAATGAGTTAATATCTGTTATTTGCTGCAAGAAATCCACAGCGAATTATTCTGAATCATTCCCCAAGACTGTTATATAGAAAATAATCAGTGCTAATGTGCATCTCGTTGCACGTTTTAATCTTTCAGTATGTCCAGATTTCAGTGGATCGACTCCGCGTCAACCTTGAAAACTGCGTTATATTCCTGCTTGTGAAAAGAAAACTTGAAGAGAATTTTATGAGAGCGTCAAGAAGAGCAAAATTCAAACCAGACTATAATCTTTTCAAGTTCAATTCTTGCCTGTGAACCGAATTAGACTTGTGAGGCTTTCTGCTTTATCCTTTGTGATACTGTTTGTTATTGGTGTCGCATCTTGTAGCTGTAGAGCAGGTTGAATGTACTCATAAAAAAAAGGAAGAGTAGTGAATACAAACGTACTGATGAATCATAAAATATCCTGGAGAAAATCACGTCCAGCTCGACGAGCAGCAAGTGACAACGAGGGGGTTGCTGAGGTTGGTTTGTGGGCGCTGGAATAAGGAACTGTTTGGGTTGTTGTTTTTGGCAGAGCTTCCTCGGAAGAGCCGCGGTCTTGGGTATGTTTTAATTCACAGGGCCTGCGATGGGGAAATTCCACTCCTGAGGAAATTCAGGGCTTGTAAATATTGTGCTGTGCTCAAAACAGGCCCTGATGTTCTATCTTAACCATTCTCAGCGTTGTGTAAGTGGGAAAGGTGGCGTGTCTTCCTTTGATCACAAGTCCCAATGTAATAGTATTCTCATTTATTTCCCACTTCTCTCAGTCATCTCAGTAGCGGTTGTTCGCTTGAGATTCACAAAACCCCCCTGATATTCTATGATATGATCATCTTGCTAGAAATCTCATTTTGTACACGTGTGGTTGGTTATTCCTATGTAATGTAAAGCTAGAAAATAATGCAGTGCAGTGTCAGAAGCCCCTGATGGGACATTTTTCCTTCTCATGTATTTATAAGCCATGTTACCAGTTACATTTGAACAACCACTCTAAACCTTCCAAACTGACTCCCCTTTATGTCTAGATGCTTGCAGATAATTTGATTTGCTTATTCTCTTATTTCTTTGGCACCTTGACATCTTCCTTGGCATCTGAAGAATTAGGATGCCTCAATTATTTTGAAGTTATTAATAAATGCTTTAAATACGTTTTCTGAGCTTGTAGTTGAGCGCAACACGTTTATGAAAAGCGTTCTTGTGTTTGGCACGCTGTTTCTGTTTACAGTGTTCTACCTCGATGACAGAGTTTTTGGTAAGTGGATTTGTGGACCACAAGTGTTGACTATTGAATTTTGGAAATAACGCTTGTGCTTGAATTTCATTAAATCCATTTGGATTTGGAAGGAATAGTGGTTTATTTTTGATTATATTGCCTACTGTCCACACATAAACTCTCAGGAGTTACATGGTATCTTTTGCTTGTTTCTTATTGGTACCTATGGATCAGGACTTTGTTTTATTCCATGGCAAGAAGTCAAGACGATGACTTGAATTCCCTGTGCAAACGCAGATTGGACAGTGTTTCCTTATTCAGGAAGATGAAAAGCACGTGAGAAGAAGATAAGAGTTTACAACCCCACCCATAAATGAATGAATTAAATGGGATATAATGCTCTGTACCAAGAGGAGCCTTGATTGCTGAGCAGAAGTTATTAATAGCTGTTCCAGGTGCTGCTAAAATCTGCCCTTTAACGACACGTGTATTGTAACACAGTCCGCTCGAGCTGTATTGTGCGGTCTTCAAATTGCTAACCAAGGCTCCCATTAAAACCCGAAAGGTCATTTCTTATTTTAGTAAAACAGTATTTGGGATGCGGAAAGGAAAAGGGCACTTAAAGTCATGGTTGTCAACGGGACTCCAGGTTTGGCGTCCGCCGTGTGTCTGTGTGGGTTGGGAGTAGGTGGTTGTGTCATTTCCCTCGCTCGGGATTTGTCTCCCGGGTTGAACTTTCAGGACAATAAAACCTCAGCAGAACCGCAGCAGGTGTTGATGTCCAAAGGAATTGAGGCAGCTGTGATTGTGAGTTCTTCATTTCAGGGTATTCCTTCCTTGTAAATAACTTCTGCAGTAACAGCGTCCCAAAGGAACGGTTGGTATTTTCTTATAGTCAATGTATTTTAACTTTCTCCTGTTTCTGGAGGTCTTGTAGTGTTGTTTTACGAGTTGCAGCCTTTCCTCACACGGGAGATGCTGCACTCCTTTCAGCATCTTTGTTGCCCTACGCTGGACTCTCTCCAGCAGTTCCATGTCCTGCTGGAACTGAGGGGCCACAACTGGACACAAGATTCCAGGTGTGGTCTCCCCAGGGCAGAGCAGAGGGGCAGGAGAACCTCTCTGACCTACTGACCACCCCCTTCTCATGCACCCCAGGTACCATTGGCCTTCCTGGCCACAAGGGCCCAGTGCTGGCTCATGGTCACCCTGCTGTCCCCAGGACCCCCAGGTCCCTTTCCCCTACACTGCTCTCCAACAGCTCATTCCCCAACTTATACCGGAACCTGTTCTGATGACTGATTTGGGTCTGTTCAGAAAATCCTGAGAACTTTGCGTTTTCTTATTTTTACTGTTCTCTCCTATTATTTAAATTGCCAAAAAAGTGTTTTGGAGCGACGACGTGTCTTAATTAATCAGTGACATCTCTAATTTCTGAAGATATTTGTTCCTGTTCGTAGCTGAAATGGGGTGGTTATTCCCATATCTTTTGTGAAAAGCTTGATATATTTTAAAAAACACATTGAAATATTTATTGTGTGTAACTGCTGAGGCTGTTGGTAGTGCGCACGGGCATTTATTTCTCTTTATGGTTTACAATATATACACTTTGTCCATAACTTCTGTTACGTTTTCACCTCCGACACTGACTGCAGATTAACTATTGATTTGCGCATTGCTGGTTTTTAAGCTTCAAGGCGCTTCTGAATTGTGGTTAATTGATCTCCAGCTCCAGAGTTGAACACCCAGTGGTGCTTTGGGTAGCAAGGCATCTGAATTACAAATTACTGTGTGTTTTACATACACGGTTCAGACATTGAACTGATTTTGTGGGCTGGAGACTCACTAGTTTTGCTGTGTAAATATGGAAGGAGAATAAGCACAGGACAAAATAAGAAATAAACTACTGTCAACAAGTTTGCTCATGTGAAAGTCATGTTGTTTGCTTGTAAAATATGTGGAATTCCAAACTCTTATCCTTCACACTCATGGCTACGTAAAAGCATTTGGATGCGTCTTCTTCTTTGCTTCTTAATCAATATTATGATTGATTGGCCTTTTGTTTGAATAACGTATGGAACTTTAAGGGGTGTTGGGGGGACGTCAACCAGGTCTCTAGTCATGATCATAATGTGAAATTTAAAAGCCCTGCAGGAACTTTGTTGGACAGAGAGAAGCTGTTGTGTCCAGCGGTTGAAAAGAGCTACTGACAACCTGGAAACCTTGTCCGTGGTGATGAGTTGATAACAGTTGGTGTAATGCAGTGAGATGATCTGAACTCTTCAGGGGGCAGAGTGGGGGCTCCTTGATTGGTTTTTCAGCTTTGAGATGGTATTGAAAAGGCGGTGGCAGGAGAGGGACATCACACGTAGTTGGTGGACTCCGTTAGTTCTGTGGTTCTATTTTCTCCTCCCCCCGCCTTTCCTCTTCTCTCTCTTCCCTCCCCTTTCCTCTTCCCTCTCCCCCCCCTTTTCCTTGTCTCTCTTCCCCCCCCCGCTTTCCTCTTCTCTCTCTTCCCCCCCCTTCCCTCTTCTCTCTCTTCCCCCCCCTTCCCTCTTCTCTCTCTTCCCCCCCCTTCCCTCTTCTCTCTCTTCCCCCCCCTTCCCTCTTCTCTCTCTTCCCCCCCCTTCCCTCTTCTCTCTCTTCCCCCCCCTTCCCTCTTCTCTCTCTTCCCCCCCCTTCCCTCTTCTCTCTCTTCCCCCCCCTTCCCTCTTCTCTCTCTTCCCCCCCCTTCCCTCTTCTCTCTCTTCCCCCCCCCTTCCCTCTTCTCTCTCTTCCCCCCCCCTTCCCTCTTCTCTCTCTTCCCCCCCCCTTCCCTCTTCTCTCTCTTCCCCCCCCCTTCCCTCTTCTCTCTCTTCCCCCCCCCTTCCCTCTTCTCTCTCTTCCCCCCCCTTCCCTCTTCTCTCTCTTCCCCCCCCTTCCCTCTTCTCTCTCTTCCCCCCCCTTCCCTCTTCTCTCTCTTCCCCCCCCTTCCCTCTTCTCTCTCTTCCCTCCCCTTCCCTCTTCTCTCTCTTCCCTCCCCTTCCCTCTTCTCTCTCTTCCTCCCCCTTCCCTCTTCTCTCTCTTCCTCCCCCTTCCCTCTTCTCTCTCTTCCTCCCCCTTCCCTCTTCTCTCTCTTCCCCCCCCTTCCCTCTTCTCTCTCTTCCCCCCCCTTCCCTCTTCTCTCTCTTCCCCCCCCTTCCCTCTTCTCTCTCTTCCCCCCCCTTCCCTCTTCTCTCTCTTCCCCCCCCCCGCCTTTTCCTCTTCTCTCTCTCACCCCCTCCTCACTCCCCCCTTTCCTTTTCTCTCTTTTCCCTTTCCTCTTTCCTTTTCTCTCTTCCCTCCCCTCCCCAGGTTTCCTTCTGGCCTGGTGATTTATCACCGATCCGTGACTCAGGGACCAGGAGCAAGGCTAGAAATGGAGTCAGTGAAACCGCGCTCCTGCGGCCGCAGCGTTGACATCCCCGTCACTGAGCCTGAAAAGAATTCCCTTGTCCTTGGCGCCCCTGGTTCGCTCCGAGCTCTGTGTCCCGTTAGCAAGAGCTCACATGTTCCTTCCCATGCGGATCTGCCGCAGACAAGTCCCGAGCAGGAATTATTTCAGCTCCAATTCTGGGCCGTGTGGCGAGCGTATGCAGCCCAGGATTCCTCTGCGCTGTCACAAATGCTTAATTCACAGAACAACACCATAAATATTAACCCTACCGATATGCCACCGCATTAAATACACACTAGACTTCTTCAATTTAATCTATTTCCGCACATCAGCAGGTTTGTGCGTTCAGAAGGTCCCAAAATCCCGGCATCTTTGTGGACCAACTGGATGATTTTGTACCAGAATTACCTGAGTGTAATTATTGGTAATTTAAATAGGTTTTTTATTGGTAATTTAAATAGGTTTTTTATTGGTAATTTAAATAGGTTTTTTATTGGTAATTTAAATAGGTTTTTAATTTGAACCTGAAGCTGTGTTCTTTCTCATTTATCAGCTTGAACCCAAATGTTTGTTGCGAGTGAGTTTTAGGATGCAATACCTGATATGTGATGATATGAAAAGTAGATCACAGTGTAATTAAATCACCTTCTTGTTGTTACCGAGGTTGAAAGCGCATGAAACAACTGTCACTTATATTTTCCATAATCATTGTGACCAAGTCGAATTCTTCGTTCTTGTGGGATTCGGTGACATCTGATGTTGGGTCTGGAGCAGAGAAAACTGGACAGAATGTTCTTGCTGGTCTTTCCTTCTTCCATTCCTGATGAACCATCAGAAAAGGTCTTGAATTCTTGGCCTCTTGCAGAAAATTTGCTCAGCAAATCCATACCAAGTACAATTATATAATTGGGATCCTTGTGGGTCTTTTCTATTTAAAGGACCGCGTCACGATTTTATTTCTGCCAATGCATGTTCCAGTTAACTCGCCTGCTTATACATTAACAGTATTCACAATAAGAGTATTTATACAACAGCAGTATTTATTATACATTATTATTATACATTAACAGTAATCACTGCGAGTATTGCATTTTATACATAAACAAAGCAAGTTCAAGCCCGATGTATTTGGACAAGTGTAGACACCATATGTGTGCATGGAAAAAAGCTTTTACTGCAATATTTGGCTTTGTACTTTCTTAATGTCAGCAGAAATATTACATTTTAGACTTTTTAAAGTGGTAGATGCATTTTGTATTGAATTCTTTTTTATTTTAGGTGGTCTTGTCTAGATAGAAAACTATGGTAGAGTTAAAATCCATTTAAAATACACCCACAACACTCGGTAGCACTTAAATATTATCAGGTAAGTTGGAGTTACTGAGGGA
Source organism: Nesoenas mayeri (assembly GCF_963082525.1). NCBI lineage: Eukaryota > Metazoa > Chordata > Aves > Columbiformes > Columbidae > Nesoenas > Nesoenas mayeri. The sequence continues at coordinate 5,718,058 of NC_137543.1, forward strand.
CGCGGTGATTTTTAGCCGAATAAGAAAGAAACGCTACTGTCGGGATCCCTTTCCTGCCATCCTTACAATTGGTTTGTTAATTATTTGTGCGGAAAATGGGTTTGACAGCCCTGACAGCAGCGTTAATGTCGCCGTGGCCTTGGCTAATTTCAATGGAGGTTTGCAAAATTTTGGGATAGGGTTGGAATCTCTTTGTATATCTCATCGTGACCTGGACCTCACTCTGTTCCAATGTGTGTTTATTCAACCTGGTTTCATCCAGGGTGTGTAAATCACAGTATTGACTGGGGTGGAAAAGACCTCAGAGATCATCCAGTCCAACCCTTGGTCCAACTCCAGCCCATTGACTAGATCATGGCACTAAGTGCCATGGCCAATCTCAGTAGAATTATAGAATGTTCTGAGTTGCCTTTGTCATCCTTGTTCTTCCTCCCCAGTGTGTGTGGAGTTTGTTGCTATTGTAAGAAATAATGATTTATAAGATTTTTTACTTCAAAAATCCCAATGTAGGAGGCACAACTTGGTTTGGCCGCTGGGGAGGTAATTGCAGTATTAATTAAAAACCCCACAGCTCTTAGAAAGAGTATTGAGGCTACAGATTGTAGGGTTTATAGCTTATCTAATATTTATCTGCCACCTTAGATGTAATGAATCTTAAATCTTTCCGCAAGTATTTCTGGTGGTCTTAATCCCTTTCGTGCCGGAGGCAGAGAGAAAGAATACATTCAATTTTGTCAAATTAGGTTTTTACTGAGCATTAAATTGATTAAACAGAGCGGCGGGTAAAGGCGAAAATACTCTCCGAAATTGCAATTGGGGGTTGATAGAATCTTAATGATGCCGAGCTGCGGATTTTCAGCGGGTTCTTGATTGTTTCCCGCTAGAAAACTGGATAAAAGGGGACAAAGACAGAGAAGAGTTAAGGAAAAGGTATTTTTCCCTCTATTTCTGGTGGTGCCGCTGCTGTGGAGGTGGGAGGAGGGAGGATGGAACCAACCCAACGCAAATACTGTGATGAAACATAGCAAGTAAACTTAATTATATTAGTTTAGATGAGTGCATGATACACAGCTCTATAATGACTCTTTTGCCCATTCCTAATCTGTTGTCTTTATTGCCCCTAAATTCCCATTTAAGACCCTACAATAGGCTCTTTTTGGCCTATAACTAATGACATATGTTTAACAATAGAAATAATAATGTTCCTTCTGATCTCCTTCCTAATTCTCATCGCGCTCTGTTCTTTGTCAAATAACTGACTCTATCTGGCTGGTTCTTGAAACAACGTACCTTTGCGACTTAGGTTTTCCTTAAAATAATAATACTAATGAAATAAATACACCAGAATTACACTTTGCAGCATGTTACGCTTCCAAACAATAGAGAACTGGGAAGCCCTGTGATCTTTGTCCCTATTAAGATGTGCAAGACTTGCTGAACCAACAAGGTTCTATTAAAATATTCATCCCTGTGCCTATGCTGGTAAATTTATTGGAAGTTTGTCTGGCACGCTGAGCATGTTGACCTTATTTTTCTATTATTTCTTACATTAAGACCCCAAACTCATGTTTCACTGGAGAACTGGTTTCAGACTCTGTAGCTCTGGCCCCAGATCCTTATGGAAATGCCCATTTGTATAAAGGGATTTTCCACTTTGCTTTGAGAACCAGCTCTAACTGCAGCAAATTTTTTCTCCATTCATAGACTAAGAAAACACCTGTATTCTTGCTAAAAAGAGGTGTTATCTTGTTTATTGGGGTGGGTTTCTTTCTAGAACAAAACTGCAGCTGCTGTCAAGCTCATTTTTTGACTACCTTGCATTAATCCCATTGCCATCATGTTTTTGGGTATTTTTTTAGGCACTGAACAGTCTTTTCATGCATGCAAGTATTAACTATTAAGACCTTTTTTAGTTAAGTGCAGAGATTAAAATCTTGTGTTAAAACTTGGGACAAAGTGCTTTGTATTGTTCTTTACTGGAAAGCCATCTCTTACATTTTTACCTTCCTCTGTGCTGGTTGCACTGATTATATTCAACCTTCTTTCACTCATCCTGAATGTTCTGTAGGGGCTCTGCAGAGGGATCTGGATAGAGTGGAAAAATGGGCTGATTCCAATGGGATGAAGTTCAACAAGGCCAAGTGCCGGGTGCTGCACTTTGGCCACAACAACCCCCTGCAGCGCTCCAGGCTGGGCACAGAGTGGCTGGAGAGCAGCCAGGCAGAAAGGGACCTGGGGGGACTAATGGACAGGAAGCTCAACATGAGCCACCAGTGTGCCCAGGTGGCCAAGAAGGCCAATGGTGTCCTGTCCTGTATCCAAACCGGCGTGGTCAGCAGGACAAGGGCAGTGATCCTTCCCCTGTGCTCTGCATTGGTGAGGCCACACCTGGAGTATTGTGTTCAGTTCTGGGCCCCTCAGCTCAGGAAAGAGATTGAAGTGCTGGAGCGGGTCCAGAGAAGAGCAACAAGAGTGGGGAAGGGACTTGAACACAAGCCCTATGGGGAGAGGCTGAGGGAGCTGGGCTTGTTTAGTCTGGAGAAGAGGAGGCTTAGAGGTGAGCTCAGCACTCTCTAGAACTACCTGAAGGGCAGTTGTAGCCAGCTGGGGATTGGTCTCTTCTCCCAGGCATCAGCAATAGGACAAGGGGCCATGGGCTTCAACTCTGCCAGGGGAAATTGAGGCTGGCTATGAGAAAGCAATTCTGTGCAGAGAGAGTGGTCAGGCATTGGAATGGCTGCCCAGGGAGGTGCTGGACTCACCGGCCCTGGAGGTTTTTAAGCTGAGATTGGCCATGGCACTTAGTGCCCTGATCTAGTCAATGGGCTGGAGTTGGACCAAGGGCTGGACTGGATGATCTCTGAGGTCTTTTCCAACCCAGTCGATTCTGTGATTCTGTAACTTCAAATGGGGAAAAAAACCCCAAAACCTTAAAACTTTAATTCTAGCTTCTGAAAAACTGCTGTGACAATGGAATCCATGTGTGGGCCACAACCATGGGAACAACATAATTACAATGGTGGAACACAAAGGGAAATGACACTCCAAACTTTCAAAGAATTTGTCTTTAAAAAAAGATTTCAATATAGTATTCCAAAAAGCAACTTTTGGGTGTGTTTTGGTTATACTGTTATGCTCTAAATCTGTTTAATTAGTTATCCTTTTAAAACCAAAGTCCCCCTAAAAACACACAGAATAAAGAGTTTTCTCTTGTCGTGGTCTGGGATGTGTAGCTCCAAGTGAGTTATTTTGTATTATTTTGGCTGAATTGCGTTCTCCTGACTCTCCTGTTGCTGCTCGTGTCCTTGGTTTTCAATTCTGTACCTGGAAAACAACCCATTTATTGTACATTCTGCAACATCTCCACTCTCTTGCAGAATCCCTGTTGTACCTGGAGTGCAAAACAGCTTTTCCGGCACTAATTTCTGTGTGAGTAGAGGAGCTATAATACCCTGTCACCTTTGGAAAACATGGGTGGCTCGTGGTGGCATGAAATGACAAGGGAAATTCATCGCTCCGTAGTACAAATGGAATGTCGAGGGCTTTCCCCGAGCTCGCCCCAGGGCTTGAATTGTAGGTTCGCACAATGTCACAGTGTTTCCATCAGGATTCTGTGATCGCGGATGTTCCTGCCAGCACACACACATCCCTCCTTCAATGTTTTAAGTGGTTTTAAAGTTTTCTGGCCTTATTCAGAGTTCAACGCACTCTAAGCCATTGAAGGATAAATAAGAACGTTCCTATGATGTAGCTGACGTGTTCTTAAAACAACTCTTGTGATGAAGTGGGTGTCCTTAAGGGTTGTGTTTAAAGCTTGTGACCGTCTTCCATCTTTACAGGACCTTTTTCCCCCCTAAATACATCGCATTTATGTGCATCAGAGTGTATCCCCCGTCTTTTAGCAACTTGCTTCATATTGTGAGATCCTTCTGGATTTCTCTTCTCATTGCAAAGGCTTTTGTCTACCCATAAGCGCATAGTATCACCTGTAGACGTGATGATTTCACCTGTTTTGTGATGCTGAATAAAATCAATTCTTCTTAATTCAGACTCTATCCGTATATCTCTCTTCCCCATAGGCTAAAGATTTCTATAGAACTTAGGTAGATATTGAGAATAAATTCATAATCTGTATTACAAAGATACTGAGTGTTCTGTAACTCAGTGTGTAATGAGATTGATCCCACCTGCCCTGAGTAATGATTGAGTAACTTCTCTTGAGCATCGTTTCCACCAGAACTTTGTCATTTAATATCTTACCTTTCAGTATCCTGGTCTCAAATTTGGGTGCTGGATAAGGAACTTTGTGGACAGACTAAATTATGTGCTGTAAATGAATTTAGAGTTTCCAGGTTGTCGCAAAGGCACCCCGAGCTTAGTTTAAGGGACAACAGCGTCCACAACAACTTTAATTAAACCAGTGAGAAACAGGATTTTAGCACTCCAAAAGTGACTTGAATACAGGTTCGGATATCAGTTGAGGGAATTATTAAGGGGCAGCAACTAATACAACAGGAGGTCCACAGTGTGCATGCACGTGGCTTCACCAAAACAATGCCGGAGCCGACCCTGAGTTTGGGAAGAGTCCACACTTGCCTGAACACGGTGTGGGATTATTTAAGGGATACATGTACTCGTATTGAGTATGGAAAGTGTACACTTGCAATTCTGCAAGGATTAATTTATAATACACTCGTAATCCTGCGAGGAGAAACACACATGCAAACGTGCATGGAATATTACACGTGCTCGTGTGGAAGCACGGGGGGAAAATACACTCGTGATTATGCGAGGATTAATTTATACACGTGCTCATATTGAGCACAGAAAGTACACGTGCAAATGTGCGCAGAATGTATGAATACACATGCAAATGTGCACGGGAAGTAGATACACTCACAATCCTGCGAGAGTTAATGTTACTCACACGTTGGCAAGGCAAGCGCGGTCTCCATCCTGGGCTGGGGTGGGAAAGCGGCTCCTGGCGGCAGCGGCTCAGCTCGTAACTCCAATAGGATCGTGCGCAAGGGGCGAAACCTCAACGAGAACTCTGTTTTATAGCCTGATCGGATCTGACTGTGGGCATTCCGGAGGCTTCTATGCACCCCCACCCTGGCTGTGGGTGTCCCTGAAGATTCCAAATATCCCCCACACTGGTCGTGGGTGCCCAGGGCTCCCTTCTCTTAACAACCCCAACCAGCTGCCTCTGGGGTCAAACGAGAAGCTGTCAGCCTCAAGCAGCAGAGAGAGAGGGAGATGGGTCTACACCTTCCATACTGAAGGAGGGAGGGAGAGAGCGGGGTTTGCATTCTGCTACACAACTGTTTGCTTTTATTACTTCAGAGCAGAGTTCAGCTGCGATGAAGGCAAATCACAGAACGTTAGGGACTCGTGTGCATTTCTCTCACCATCTTAATCACATTTTTTTTCCCTTAATTTCAAAAAACGGTGTTTAACAGCCGTAAGCCCAGTGATTCAGGAGGATTTTTGTCTCTGTGAGAGAGCAGAGATTGTGTAAAGACCCTTAGTGTTCTGTGCAGTACTTCAGCTGCTCCTCTAATTTCTCCTTGCCTTAATTTTCTGTTTCAGAGGCAGCCGCTTGTGTTAAATTGAATAACTGGTTAAGCAGAACTTCTCAAAATAACGTGGGCTGTGCACGAGGGTCTGGTTGCGCTTTGTTCTTGGCCATTTGCTAGTTAACCTTTTCAACAGATGCAAGTGAAAATGTTAAATCATTACTGCTGATCTTTGCGGTTGAAGCAAAGATTTAAATGAAGATAATAAGGACTACAGTGCAGCGTGGACCTGTGATGGAACAGAATCACAGAATGGACTGGGTTGGAAAAGACCTCAGAGACCATCCAGTCCAACCCTTGGTCCAACTCCAGCCCATTGACTAGATCATGGCACTAAGTGCCATGGCCAATCTCAGCTTAAAAACCTCCAGGGTGCTCAACAGGGTTGTAAAGAAAAGGTGTGTGGGTTTGTATGCTGAATTTCTTCTGATCTTGTCCAAGAACAAACAAATACCAGCAAGTTTTGTGGATGGATGAGTCCGTCCTGTAGTATTTCCCTCCCACAATAAAAGAAAAAAGCGTACAATTAATAGCGGATATTCCGCAAACGGCAAATGCAATAAATACGTCAATAGCGGAAAAAACTCCTTAGTAAGCAAGTGGTATTTTGGGTGCTTTTGTGATTGATTGACAAATACTGCGCCAGGGGGTGGCGTCTGCAAATTGGGGAGGTGCTAAAAGCAAAAAGAGTTGAAGCAAAGACTTGGGAGGATGATCAAAGGTTTAGAAAAATGGGCCTTTATAGCGAGCCACTTGTTTCTCATCCTCCATAGCTCATGAAAGAGAAGATTTGATTGAGTCACTCTTAAAAATTGCCCTAAAATTGCCTTAATGGGAAATGATATAATAAAGGGCTGTTAACATCAGCTCTGCCGACTGCTAAATGAGAAGTAGGTTAGATTTCGGTTAGAAACAAGGGATGCACTTATAATGATGAAGGAATAAAAAATGCATGTATGGAACAATCTAATCGGTGGTTTCTGTCATCTTTTAATTATATTGTAAAACTTTTTAACAGCTTTTCCTTAGTGGGTGTGCTGTCAGAATGAATTCATCGCAGCGCCAAGGTCTTTGCTCAATAGGTTGGCTGATCATTGAAAAATCCTTGAGATTCTCAGCAAACATTGTAGTTTTGCAAAGCAGGTTGTTTGAAAGGTGACTTGTGTATTCTGCTTAATTATTTACTCCTTATAAAAAGGAAAATATTTTTATGTAGATAATGAGATCTCAACTTCATTAAAGATTAGAGGAACGTCCAGCTCTGACTTCGTAACCTGAGAATAATAGGGAGAATTCCAAGCTGTTTAACCAACATCCTTCAGCATCAGTGGCACAAAGGTTAAAAACCGAATACACACATATTCCTGAATGATTCTGGCTCTGGTAGATAAACAGGAAGATGGCATTTTACACTGAGTCTGTGGTATTCCTTGTTCATTTGGAAGGATTGTTGCTGAACTACTTGGCAGCCCAGAGACCGTGGTTTGTGGTTCCTCAGGTGCCTTCGGGTGCAGTGGGTGGATGTTGTGTACTTAGACTTCATTAAAGCCTTGGACGCCGTATCCCGCAGCGTCTCCTGGAGAAGCTGCGGCTCATGGCTGGATGGGTGTTCTCTGCCGTGGATACAGAACTGGCTATAGGGCCGGGACCAAAGAGTTGTGGTGAACGGAGACAAATCCAGTTGGCAGCCGATCACGAGTGGTGTCCCCAGGTCTCAGTTCTGGGGCCAGTTCTGTTTAATCTCCTTATCAATGATCTGGATGAGGGGATGGAGTGCACCCTCACTAAGTTTGCAGATGACTCCAAGGTGGGTGGGAGTGTTGATCTGCTGGAGGGCAGGAAGGCCATACAGAGGGATCTGGACCAGCTGGATCGATGGGCTGAGGCCAATTGTCTGAGGTTCAACAAGGCCAAGTGCCGGGTCCTGCACTTGGGTCACAACAACCCCAGGCAGCGCTACAGGCTTGGGGAAGAGCGGCTGGAAAGTGCCTGGGGGAAAAGGACCTGGGGGTGTTGGTGACAGCGGCTGAACATGAGCCAGAGTGTGCCCAGGTGGCCAAGAGGCCACCAGCATCCTGGCTTGTGTCAGGAACAGTGTGGCCAGCAGGCCCAGGGCAGTGACCGTCCCCCTGTGCTGGGCACTGGGGAGGCCAAACCTTGAACCCTGGGGTCAGTTTTGGGCCCCTCATCATAAGAAGGACATTGAGGTGCTGGAGCGAGTTGAGAGAAGGGAACGGAGCTGGGGAAGGGGCTGGAGCACAAGTGTGATGGGAGCGGCTGAGGAACCTGGGGGGTTCAGCTGGAGAACAGGAGCTGAGGGGAGACCTTCTGATCTCTGAACTGCCTGAAAGGAGCTTGGAGCATGGAGGGGGTTGGTCTCTTCTCCCAGGTAACAAGTGACAGAATAAGAGGAAATGGCCTCAAGTTGTGCCAGGGGAGGTTTAGATTGGATATTTGGAACAATTTCTTCCTGGGTTGTGAGACATTGGAACAGGCTGCCCAGTGCAGTGGTGGAGTCACCATCCCTGGAGGGGTTTAAAAGACACATAGACGTGGTTCTTAGGGACATGGTTTAGTGCCAGAGTTCAGTTATAGTTGGACTCAATGATCGTGAGGGTCCTTTCCAACCAAAATGATTCTCTGATTTCCTCTTCACTGGAAGGAGAGATTGATTCACGAACTAAATATCAGAATTAATTTCAAGGGAATACCATTAAATCCGAGTCAGTCGGTTCCTGCCACAGGAGAACAGGATTACATTTCTCGTGGTTGCTGCTCTGGGAACAGGTCGATGCCGCAGACGGGGCGACAGTCGGAGCCTCTGGACTTGTACAAGGAGCCAAATTCTCATTTTACCTTAAGCTGGGAACACGAAGCTCACAAAATATTCCTGTTTTCAATGACGAGATGTTACTCTTGGAAAGAAGATGTTCCTGTTCTGTTACTGTCATCTATGTGCGGTATTACAGAACCCTGGCTTGGAAGGGCCCTCTTGAGGCCATCACCTCCATCCTTTACTATTTATTTGGGATAAAAACCATTTCCCTTGAGGGCTGGTTGACCATTACGTAGTATGTGCAAGTTTGTAAAGAATATGGTCTGAAAATTCTGTCTCTTCAAACTGTCGCCTTTCAGTGTTCAGTATTAATTGAAAAACCATATTTAGAGGGGAAAAAAAGCTAAAAGTTTCAAGGCAGAAGACCCAAGGGTGATAAATAAACAAGTTGCTGATATGACTCTGCAGCGAACATAAGTTTGGTGCAGATGAATTGCAGTTTTTGCGTTGTTGCAGTTTGCTTTTTGATGTTGGAATACGTTCTTAAATCAACGTGGTTGCGTTATGCATAATTTTAATGTACTTTTCTCACTTGATGTTTTTTTGCGACTCTTATTACTTTATGTTTAGTTTATATTTATTATAGACTTTGGAAATTATATTAGACACAAAGCAAATTGAACTTATTCAAGTTCAAAATGGGCTGTAAATGAAGGTAATGACCATTTCACTTGCGGTCGAGGTGTCTGGATACACCAACACCCACATTAGAGTGGAATTGTTACTTTTACCTTTGGGACCATGACAGCGTTTGCTTCATTCTGAGTTGATATTTCCACAATTCAGCTGCATTATATGTGTTTGTTTGAAATATAGTAACGGAGCTGATTTTAGAGATGCTGTATTTAGGTCCCGGTGCAGTGATGGGGGCAGATCGCAGCAAACACAGAATATAATCCAGACGTTCTTAAGTTGAAATGACGTGCGTGTCTTTGCCTCCGAGCTTTGCATGGAGGGATTTGCATGGTGAAATATCTGGAATGTAAATCTATATTGTGTGTATACAATAATGTATTTTTCTGGTGGTTTGCAGTTATTTTCTTGGAATCTGTTGTGTAGGCACACTTAACCAAGACAGACAATTTTAAGTTTCCTCTGTGTTTCCCCCTGCGTTTCCCCCTGCGTTTCCCCCTGCGTTTCCCCCTGGTTTCCCCTGCGTTCCCCCCGCGTTCCCCCCCGCGTTCCCCTGCGTTTCCCCTGCGTTTCCCCTGCGTTACCCCTGCGTTTCCCCTGCTTTTCCCCTGCGTTTCCCCTGCGTTTCCCCTGCGTTTCCCCTGCATTTCCCCTGCGTTTCCCCTGCGTTTCCCCTGCGTTTCCCCTGCATTTCCCCTGCGTTTCCCCTGCGTTTCCCCTCTCTTTACCCTGTGGTTCCCCCTGCGTTCCCGCTGCGTTCCCGCTGCGTTTCCCCTGCATTTCCCCCTGCGTTTCCCCCTGCGTTTCCCCCTGCGTTTCCCCTGCGTTTCCCCTGCATTTCCCCCCTCTTTCCCCTACGTTTCCCCCTGCGTTTCCCCCTGCGTTTCCCCCTGCGTTTCCCCCTGCGTTTCCCCTGCGTTTCCCCCCTCTTTCCCCTGCGTTTCCCCCTGCGTTTCCCCTGCGTTTCCCCTGCGTTTCCCCCTGCGTTTCCCCCTGCGTTTCCCCTGCGTTTCCCCTGCGTTTCCCCCTGCGTTTCCCCCTGCGTTTCCCCCTGCGTTTCCCCCTGCGTTCCCCCTGCGTTTCCCCCTGCGTTTCTCCCTGCGTTTCCCCCTGCGTTTCCCCCTGCGTTTCCCCCTGCGTTTCCCCTGCGTTTCCCCTGCGTTTCCCCCCTCTTTCCCCTGCATTTCCCCTGCGTTTCCCCCTGCGTTTCCCCCTGGGTTCCCCCTGCGTTTCCCCTCTCTTTCCCCTGCGTTTCCCCCTGCGTTTCCCCCTACGTTTCCCCCTGCGTTTCCCCCTGCGTTTCCCCCTGCGTTTCCCCCCTCTTTCCCCTGCGTTTCCCCTGCGTTTCCCCTGCGTTTCCCCTGCGTTCCCCCTGCGTTTCCCCCTGCGTTTCCCCCTGCGTTTCCCCTGCGTTTCCCCTGCGTTTCCCCCTGCGTTTCCCCCTGCGTTTCCCCTGCGTTTCCCCTGCGTTTCCCCTGCGTTTCCCCTGCATTTCCCCCCTCTTTCCCCTGCCTTTCCCCCCCCTTCCTCCCCCTTCCCCCCCTTCCCCCCCCTTTCCCCCCTCTCTTTCCCCCCTCTCTTTCCCCCCTCTCTTTTCCCCCTCTCTTTCCCCCTCTCTTTCCCCCTCTCTTTCCCCCTCTCTTTCCCCCTCTCTTTCCCCCTCTCTTTCCCCCTCTCTTTCCCCCTCTCTCTCTTCCCCCTCTCTCTTCCCCCTCTCTCTCTTTCCCCTCCTCCTTCCTGCAGTCCGGTTGCTCCAATTGCTCACATTACGTAGCCAAGTGACAAGCAGGAATTTTTTCACAACTTTATAAAAAAAGTGCCCAGGAACCACCAAAACACCTGTTAAAAACAAATAAAATGGACCATTTCTTGTGGTTGATTTCACTTCCCAAGCCGATTGTCACTGCAGCTCACGGTCACCGTGCTGCTCCGCATTCTGCACAGAAACGATTGCAGGACGCGACTTGAGGTTTTTCCTTCCTGCAGCTTATGCAGCTTCTTCCCGTCGAAGTTTTTCCTTTCTCAACGCATTTCTTCTTACATCAACTGTTTGTTTTCTTTCTCATCAGCACAGGCAACGTACTAAACACCTTTGAAATATCTCTGAATGATTTTTCAAGCTTTGTTCGGAAAGAATAAATCACACCATGTTTTCTCTGCTGGAGTGTCCTGCTGCTATTTCATTTTGCATTGTAAGCGTGTTACATTTATTCTACCTTTTCATTATCTGCTCCGAGAGGACCACAAGTCAATTTTGAAGTTTTTAATAGGCAGCCGTAATATTTCAGGTGTAATTCTCTCTGGTTTTCAAGTTCTATCACGTTTTGCGGCCGCAAACACGGGTTATAAATGAAAGCAAGCGTGATGGTGAGAGCGGGGCTAATAAATGGGTTAAGCCTTGGTTGTTCTTACAGGTAGCAAAGTAGTTGTCATGTGCTCTGCTAATCTATGAGTCTGTTCCCGTTGCTCCACCTGTGGTTAAAGTTCATTTTCCATGTGGATTTTGTACCCAAGATGACAATTCTATTGCTCAGCGTTCTCCTTTTAACCAAATCACTGCAGAGCTTTTGCATAGGGTGAGCTCAGTTTTTTTACTCCTTTTTTCTACTAATTCTCCTTTCTTGTTCCCCTATACTCATATTTATGTGTCCTCAATCCTCATCCTTATAGGCTTTAAGTCAAATTCTTTCTTTGTGGCTTCTGGTCTCTGTTTTGAGCTGCGATCGACACCTCAAGTCCCCATTAGGATCGTGTGTATTGAGATGACAAGTGGACGTAGTAAAACCTGGCAGAAGGAATATAATGAGTTATAGCTTATATAGTTACCTATTTAGGAAAATTTCATGTATATGCATTCATACGCGTCTTTCCTTAGGGTATAATTTTTAATAGGGTCTATTTAGACTCTGAGACAGTAATTCTTGTGAGGTTGGTTGCAGCTCAAGGGCGGCGTTGGCATTTACTATAATAAAAGTGTCTCGTGTGCCTCCGTGACCAAAACCAGTTTCATCTTTTAATGTTATTTCATGTGTTCTGTACTTACCCATTTACAAGCCGCCTTTTCTCTAATAAAGAAAACATACAATAACATCCTCTTCACGTGCAAAGACTGACCCTGATGCTTTCAGCTCCGAAATGATGTAGGTGCCAATGGTGAAACCCAGATATAACGCTTAATTTGTGCTGCAGTAATTACACCCATTGCCTGGCAGTGGCATCTTTGTCCTTTTGTTAATACAACCTTGTTAATGAACAGGGCAAGATGAGGAAAACGCTTTTGATTTGCACATAATGTTCTTTATTAAACAAGTCCGGCCTTGCAGAGAAATTATTTGGCAAATGTGATGTCGGAGTAATTTTTCCTTGTTTCTAATGTATTTCTTTATCATTACAGATATTTCAAGACTCTCCTTGCCAGCAGGTAAGCTCTCTTATTTCGTTTATATCTTTCTATGACAACAGGCAGCTTTTTGGGACTTGTTGCAATCTAGTTGTGCTTTTATATAATGAGAATATTGGTTCTTCTTATATAATGAGAATATTGGTTCTTCTTGGCGCTGTCGTGGTTCTGAGTCGCGTGGGCGCACGAGGTCAAAGCCAAACCTGTTGAGGTACAGGTCTTTTTGCCATTTAAATCATGTGTTTGGAGACGGGGAGGAGGCAACAGATAGAAATATATGCAGTTGTTAAGTATGTATGTGATATAGTTAATGCACGTGATAAGGGAGGATGGATTAACGGCGGCCACGAGGAGTATTAACGGTGAATCGGATGTGGATGGGGGGAAGGAATCCCGCCAAAAGAGAAAAGACATCCTAAAAAAAGACCTGATTTATAAAAATAGCACTTTTTGTTTATTGTTTGAGATATTTGGGGTTTAACCAATTATTAAATGTTATAGATTTGCTTGTGCCGTGGGCTCAATTGCGTTGTAGAGCTCAGGATGATGATTTATTCTGTTCCCAATCTCTTATCCATCTCTCCACCATTTATAATGTGAGTTGCGGAATCATCATCGTAGCGCGTTTTTAGTGCTGGTTGAGCAAGTTTGGGGTTAGATGTTTATTATCAAATCTCCTGCCTTTTGTCCTTACTTTTCACTGGTCATTTTGCATATGTATCTCTTATTTTGTACCAAGATGTGCTTCATATCTATCCACAAAATATCTTCTAAAAAGTGAGTATCTAAAGTATAACAGTGCTTAATCAATATGAACCTGCTCTGGAGGTGGTTGCTCTTTCCCATTTGCATCAAATGACAATTTCAATTAGAAGTTTGATAGGTCAGGTCTACTCGTTAAGTTTGGTTTTTGTTTTAAAAGAAAGGATATTTATAATAATTTAAGTCAGGAAGGCAAGTACTTGTAGAGAATATTGGAAAAACGAGTGGCAAGAGAGGACAAAAATGAATGAGCACGATAGCAGATTTCACATCCCAATTCAAGACAAAAAGAGTCATGAGCACATTGGCTGATGGGATTAAAGCTCCAAAGAAACTGGACAAACTGGAGAAATAGCCAAGATAAGATATAACACATTTGAATAAAGATGAGGTTCAACATGAAGTTGAACAATGAGAACTCATATATGCAATAAAATAACTATATTGTCTTATTTTGCCTTCTGAAGAACTCTGTGGTTATTTAACAACAGACAATAGATGTCGCTGGAAATGTTCTCACTTTTGCCACCTGATTTTAGCGCCCTAGATTTGCATCATAATACAGGGGGAAGCTTTTGCGCCATCGAAGACTTTGCAGGAAGGAGGAGACCACTCAAAATACCATTTATTGTAGCATCTTGTTTGCGATCGTATTATTATTATTGTATTGATATCCCAAGGTCAACCAGAACACTTGATTTTCAATTTGGTTTCATAGCAAAATCGTCTTAGTCGATGAGGTTGGTTGTTAAACCGTTAATGAGGAGGCTCATTAATGTGTATCACTGCTTCGAAATCTATGGGTAACTTGGTTTTGTATGACCTTGTGATTGAGGCCGTGGATATGAGCACAGAGAACTTTTGGAATGCGAAACAATAGGGACTTGGAGGGCAAATTGCTAAAATATTCTCATTTCCAAGCCAGTTTTCCTCTCTGTGGAGTTATTGTGAAACACGAGTGTGTTCACTGTATGGAGGAATGACAGACTTGTTTCTTTCGATAATGTAAATTTTGTTTGCACTGTGGGGATTAAAACCAGTCCCTCCTGGATTTTGTTACCCTCTGGATTTAAACCAGTTTTAGCATCTCACTGGCTTTTCTTTAGACTTGATCCTTTGTTCTGCATCCTGTAAGGCAAAGAATTATTCATTACCAGAATCAAGAAATTGGAAAAAAGCAAAAAGTCATGCCAAAGAGTTGTACAAGATGGGGAGAGGAATCATGGAATCACAGAATCCCAGAGTGTCAGGGGTTGGAAGGAACCTGGAAAGCTCATCCAGTGCAATCCCCCCATGGAGCAGGAACACCCAGATGAGGTTACACAGGAAGGTGTCCAGGCGGGTTGGAATGTCTGCACAGAAGGAGACTCCACAACCTCCCTGGGCAGCCTGGGCCAGGCTCTGCCACCCTCACCAGGAGCAAGTTTCTTCTCGTATTCAAGTGGAACCTCTTGTGTTCCAGTTTGTACCCATTGCCCCTTGTCCTATCACTTGCTGTCACCGAGAAGAGCCTGGCTCCATCCTCCTGACCCTCACCCTTTAGATATCTGTAACCATGACTGAGGTCACCCCTCAGTGTCCTCTTGTCCAGCTCCAGAGCCCCAGCTCCCTCAGCCTTTCCTCACACGGGAGATGCTCCACTCCCTTCAGCATCTTTGTTGCCCTGCGCTGGACTCTCTCCAGCAGTTCCCTGTCCTGCTGGAACTGAGGGGCCACAACTGGACACAAGATTCCAGGTGTGGTCTCCCCAGGGCAGAGCAGAGGAGCAGGAGAACCTCTCTGACCTACTGACCACCCCCTTCTAACCCACCATTGGCTTCCTGGCCACAGGGGCACATAATTATGCTACATAAATATGTCCTTTACTCCAGCCTGTGAGCGATATCCTTTCTATGCCCATGATGCGTTCACTCTAGATAAGATTATTCCACAGAGTTTCTGCTGATTTTTGTAACCTCTCCAACTCTCGCAGTCCTTTCAGCCCCGATGCAGAATTAGTGTAAGAGCTTTGTGTGCAGGTTTCTGTGACATCCACACCCCACATCAGTCTCCAGTCCAGTTATATTTGCATCCTACTGCGGAGACAACCAAAAGGAGCTTTGTTGGAGATACTCGCCGTAGTATCTGCGTACCTGAGGTTTCCATAGGAGCAGCTGGAAGTTCGAGGAAGGGTGGGGACGAGAGTGTTATCAAAAGAAAGATTCTTAAAATCAAGTTGGATCTTGTATAGTTGGTTTATTTAAAACATTAGACTGTGGGGTTTGTTCTTTGGGAGCGGCTTGGGATCTTCTCCCAAAACACACAGAAGCTTGTTTGAAGTCGAACATCCCGGGCTGCAGTGAAACAAAAGGGAGAACATTGCGTGGCTGAACTTTTACCGACTACTTTGTTTAAGTTACACCTCAAATGACCTTAAATAAAAGGCTTCATGAGTTTGCCTTTAGTTTATTTGTGCAGCCCTTAATGTATAGTTCAACTACTCTGCTTGTATAGGTTGATGATAACTTCGGGGGATCAATAATTTGAAGATGGAAAACCTCACAAGTTATTTTGTCAGGCGTAAAGCTGGTGTTCTTCAGGTTTTCATATACAAGGGTCAAACTTAAAAGAAGATAAAGTCTATTCTTGTCGTGAGCACATTTTTCCTCAGGAGTTTATACTGACAAGGGGTCAGAATAACAGAATTGGGGTGTTAAACACCCATTTGGGGGGCTGGAATTATGCTTGAGGTGGGTGTGAAACTCTTAAGGAATGGTTTAATGGCACAAAGATGTTTTGCACATTGTATCTTCATTCATTGATTATCCTTTTAAAAGATCTTTATTAGTCTCTATTCAGATTACTTGCTGGAATGTTTTCACATGATTTGATTTCTTTTTGCATGGCGATGTGTGATAATTCATTCTGTAAAAGGCTTAATGTAGAGAAATATTGGAACTGGATTTCCAGGATTAATGGACTTTGTTGTGATTCAGCTTTACCTGATTTTTAAACTGAATCTATAGGCTGGGCCAGGGTATAAACACACGTGGTAGTGATTGGTTTTGTGCTTATCCTGCAAATCCTGCACAAAGCCCCAGCAAAAGGATTGTATACATTAGTGGAAAACTTAAATGAGGAGAAATTAAATTGCAACTAACACATTATTGATTAGCATGGAAAGTGCTGCTGACTCTGTAACCGCCGAGAGGAGTAAAATGTGTTATTGGAACTTGAGACGTTGTGAACCAAACGATACAAGGGTTGAGGTTCTGGAAACATCAATAGCTGATTTATTGATATTTTTACATAGAACTCCTTAAAGGAGGGTTTTAGGTGCATTAATCCAGCTTGGTTTAATATCACTGAGGGGGAAAGGAGATCTGTCCTCCTACCCCAAGGCAGAATTGACCAGATTTTAAGTCATTCCTTGAAGATATTTAACCCCTTAAGGAGTTTCACACTGGAAAGATTTTTACTCTGCTTTTGTTTCCGTGTACTTGAACTTCTCTACCACCAGCCGAGTAGACTTTGTTCTCCATCTATCGGTGGCAGGATAAAGCTTATAGTCTTCCCCTGTTTATGCATTCATGGCTTTTTGTCTCAGTCTCTTGTTCTCTTAAAAGCTTTAATACCGTGTCTTGGTCGAAATGCATCAAAATGGGATTACGGAGACTAACACCACAAGTTTTTGGAAGTGGCGCTTGACCAGAAACGAGCTCTAGGGCTTGTCAAATGGTGTTACGTGCTCACAGTGCTCCTGTGGTGTTTGATGTAGCTCATTCAGGCTGCTATCAGAAAGGTTGGTTTGGGTTTTTTTAATGTTCTGCCTACCATTTGAAGATGTAGGATGCTTATTTAATTCCCCTATCCCCAAAGAAGGGCTACAAAAGAGGTTGTATTGGTCTGCTCATAAATTCATGTATAATAAAAGGATGCAGAATGTCTTTGAAATGTGATGTCATTTGATGGCTGGCCACCTAAATAACTTGGGCTTTATTTGGTGGTGAGCTCCTGGAAGCCTTTTGGAAACTAAGCAACACGTGCTTGTGTGTTCTGAACACTTTGCTGTCGCTCTGCGGGCATTTCCACAGGGAAACACCACTTGTTGAACACAATGGCGCTGACGACAAGCTCGTGTCGGAGGAACAAATGAAGGTGGTGGATTTTGCATCAAATAAAAGCTTTTGTGTTAGCTGGAGATGACCTGTGGTGGGTCATCCCCCTTCAGATTCCTCTGCTGTGGTTACCTCCTAAATAAGTTTTCCCCATTAAGAGAAGCAGTTTTATAAGGTCCAGAAGGGTTCTGATGACCATTCTGATGACCATTCTGACCATTCTTTGTCTCCTCTTCCTCTTTCCCCCATCTGAGAAGGCTGAAGAGAAGCAATGCAAATGGATAAGCACAGCGAGCTTGTCACAGCAAATTTATCGGACTTTATTTTGCAGTGAAACAAGAAGCAGAATGTGTAGGGTGCGCTTTTTCTTCTCTTAGTTTTCTAGATCTACACAAAGCAGATTTGCTTTGAGTGCTGGAATTGAGTTGTGAAGGAACTTCTCAAAGATGGCTTCATGGTCAATGGGGCTGAGCCCAGTTGAGGCCTGTATCCAGTGCAGTGCCTCAGGGGCAGTGCTGGGCCTGTGCTATTCAATATATTCATCAGTGATTTGGACGAGGGAACAGAGTGACTGTCAGCAAGTTTGCTGGTGACACCAAGCTGGGAGGAGTGGCTGACACGGCAGAGGCTGTGCTGCCATCAGAGACCTGGACAGGATGGAGAGCTGGGCGGGAAACATTGAATGAAATAGAACAAGGGCAAGTGTAGAGTCTTGAATCTCGGCAGGAACAACCTCAGGTTCCAGTATAAGTTGGGGAATGACCTATTAGAGAGCAGTGTAGGGGAAAGGGACCTGGGGGTCCTGGGGACAGCAGGGTGACCATGAGCCAGCACTGAGCCCTTGTGGCCAGGAAGGCCAATGGTACCTGGGGTGGGTGAGAAGGGGGTGGTCAGTAGGTCAGAGAGGTTCTCCTGCCCCTCTGCTCTGCCCTGGGGAGACCACAGCTGGAATATTGTGTCCAGTTGTGGCCCCTCAGTTCCAGCAGGACAGGGAACTGCTGGAGAGAGTCCAGCGCAGGGCAACAAAGATGCTGAAGGGAGTGGAGCATCTCCCGTGTGAGGAAAGGCTGAGGGAGCTGGGGCTCTGGAGCTGGACAAGAGGACACTGAGGGGTGACCTCATTCATGGTTACAGATATATAAAGGGTGAGTGTCAGGAGGATGGAGCCAAGCTCTTCTCGGTGACAACCAATGATAGGACAAGGGGCAATGTGTTCAAACTGGAACACAGGAGGTTCCACTTAAATTTGAGAAGCAACTTGTTCCTGGTGAGGGTGGCAGAGCCTGGCCCAGGCTGCCCAGGGGGGTTGTGGAGTCTCCTGTGCAGACATTCCAACTCGCCTGGACACCTTCCTGTGTAACCTCATCTGGGTGTTCCTGCTCCACGAGGGGATTGCACTGGATGAGCTTTCCAGGTCCCTTCCAACCCCTGACACTCTGTGATTCTGTGAGGATCGCAACTATTTTGTTGTCTGTGGTGTGTGTTTTTTTTTAAATAGCCAGGCACATGAAGAGGCAGAAGATTGGAATCGGTGCCCTGAGGAGGGAGTAATTTTAAACCATTCTCAGCTTTTATACTTCTCTACAAAAAGTAGATGGAAGGAAGTGGGAGAATACAAGTGGGTTAGTCCACCCACAAGAAAATCTGCTACGACTTTCACGCCTGAGAATTAATACAACCCATATGGGTTGGAAAAATGGCTAGTCATTATTTATGAAATAATAATAATAAGGTTAACTTAGTGGTCCTTGTAACATGTGTTGTCTTAGCAGCACGGGCTGGGAGACTGCGTGTTGTTGGATATCAGAGAATCCTTTGGGAAATTCCATTAACACCACGTTCCTCCTGCTCCGTTTCCCTTCCCCACATTTTACTACCAAGAGGTTGAGATTTGAAAAGTAATTAATTCAATCAATCAATCACTATTTTAAAATGTAGTTCAGAGGATGAAAAGGATAATGAGGTGACCGTGGGCCAGAAGATGAGGAAATGTTGCTTGAAAACTCTGCGCTTTTCATGAGCACCCTACATGAATTCTCCTCATAAAGCTCACCAAATGGAGGAAGGTAACAATAAATTGGGTATTGGGTTAAATTTATGCCAGAAGACAGAGATCCAAAGCAGTTTATATTCTAGAAGGAACTGATGTTGTGATACCGGTGTCTTTTCCTGGCCGATTGAAGCACCGTAGTGTAAATCTTGCACTGGATTTTCTTCTCTTTCTGGCTATTGAGCGGGTCTGTTGTACTCATTCCAATCTCAGGCTTTCTCTGAGCAAGAAATCTTAAAGCAAGTACCACTAAGAAGTCCAAAATGAAGACTAAAATAATCCAAATTTATCATTTGATTGATGGGAGCTTCACCAAAAACCCTTAGTTTAGGGCAGCAGATATTACTGGTAGTTTGCTTGGCCTTTTTTGAGTTGATTCTCTAACGTTTATTTCCTAAATCATCTTTCCTTCAGGAGAAGAATGGCCTCATCTGATCTAGAGTGGGGAATTTGAGTTTATTTGTATTGCAAAGAGTCAAATTAATTCATGGAGACGATGTTGCTTCTTGGTTGTATTGAGTTATTTCTGTCGGAGAAATGAGTTTGGATTCTGCCACTCCAAGTAAAGGGTCTTTGAGGACAGGGATGATGGATGTAGAGACCAGGTAATCCAAGGCAGAGTTCCAAGGCAGGCTTAGCAAACCTGAGCT
The DNA here is from genome assembly GCF_963082525.1 of Nesoenas mayeri. NCBI lineage: Eukaryota > Metazoa > Chordata > Aves > Columbiformes > Columbidae > Nesoenas > Nesoenas mayeri. The sequence continues at coordinate 5,738,062 of NC_137543.1, forward strand.
TAGCCTAAGGTAGAATTCAGGAGCCATAATTCCACATTTGATAGCATAGTTTTCAACAGGAGATGTTTGTTTGACTCTGGTTAAAGGGAAACTTAGGGCAGATAATCTTTTCCCCACTTACCAAATGCACACAAAATAATTATAGTCATTAAAAAAGAACCATCAAGAACAAGCTTAAGGGAATGAAAATTAATGAAGAGGACAGTACAGTTTCATTATTTGGAGAGCATCTCTGCAGAATTCTGGTTACAAACATGGAAAAGCATTTGTGGCTTTACGAAAAGAAAATCCTCCACTTTTCCTAAGGGCAAACGTGGTTTGGGAGCTCCCGTTTTTAATTAGTGAAATGAATGCCATAAAGAAATGTTCTTCGTCCATCTCTGACACCAATACGTGGAGGTTTTGAAGATACACACGCTTGTTCTTCAGCATCAAGTGACTACCAGGGGGATAAACAGTAACCCATGAAGTGGAGAAGATATGAATGATCAAGTCCAAAATAATAATAATGATGATGATGCGATTGCTGTGCCCAAGGCTGTACCTCTTAATTTTTGTCCTAACGAGTAAACGGGCTCTTCCCCGTCTCTTCCCCGTCTCTTCCCCCGTCTCTTCCCCGTCTCTTCCCCCGTCTCTTCCCCCGTCTCTTCCCCGTCTCTTCCCCGTCTCTTCCCCGTCTCTTCCCCGTCTCTTCCCCCGTCTCTTCCCCCGTCTCTTCCCCGTCTCTTCCCCGTCTCTTCCCCGTCTCATCCCCGTCTCTTCCCCGTCTCGTCCCCGTCTCTTCCCCGTCTTGTCCCCCTGTGTTTCCCCCTGTGTTTCCCCCTGTGTTTCCCCCTGTGTTTCCCCCTGTGTTTCCCCGTCTCTTCCCCATCTCTTCCCCCTCTCTTTCCCCCTATGTTTCCCCCCCTCTCTTCCCCCTCTCTCCCCCCTGTGTTTCTCCCCCCTGTGTTTCTCCCCCCTGTGTTTTTCCCCCCTATGTTTTTCCCCCCTGTGTGTTTCCCCCCTGTGTGTTTCCCCCCTGTGTTTCCCCCCTGTGTGTTTCCCCCCTGTGTGTTTCCCCCCTGTGTTTCCCCCCTGTGTTTCCCCCCTGTGTGTTTCCCCGCTGTGTGTTTCCCCCCTGTGTGTTTCCCCCCTGTGTTTTTCCCCCCTGTGTTTTTCCCCCCTGTGTTTCCCCCCTGTGTTTCCCCCCTGTGTTTTTCCCCCCTGTGTTTCCCCCCTGTGTTTCCCCCCTGTGTTTCCCCCTGTGTTTCCCCCCCTCTTCCCCCTCTCGTCCCCCCTGTGTTTCCCCCCTGTGTTTCCCCCGTGTTTCCCTCCTGTGTTTCCCCCCTCTCTTCCCCCTCTCATCTCCCTCTCTTTCCCGTCTCTTTCCCGTCTCTTTTCCGTCTCTTTCACCCCTCTTTCCCCCCTCTTTCCCCTCTCTTTCCCCTCTCTTTCCCCTCTCTTTCTCCTCTCTTTCCCCTCTCTTTCCCCTCTCTTTCACCTCTCTTTCCCCTCTCTTCCCCCTCTCTTCCCCCCTGTGTTTCCCCCCCCTTCCCCCTCTCTTCCCCCTCTCGTCCCCCTCTCGTCCCCCTCTCTTCCCCCTCTCTTCCCCCTCTCTTCCCCCTCTCATCTCCCTCTCGTCCCCCTCTCTTCCCCCTCTCTTCCTCCTCTCTTCCCCCTCTCTTCCCCCTTTCTTCCCCGTGTCGTCTCCCGCTCGTCCCCCTTGAGATCTCTGCTGCTGGTGTGTTCATCTGGTAGCTGAGATGTTGCAGAAGAGACACTGAAAACCCACATCTATTTACTGTGCGGTCAAACACTGTTTTGATCCCAATCTGCTTTCTTCCCAGAGTTTCCAAATGCTGAGGCTGGTTTCTCAGGGCAGTGAAAGTTGGGCCAGCATGATGGGTTTGTCCTGTTCCCCTTCTCAGCGCTTGAGCTCATCAGATCGAAATTTGACGGAGAGAGATATTAACTGACGTGAAAATAATGGGTTGAATAGCGGAGAGATGCGAGCGCTGCCGTTCCCTGAGAAACCGGAGTCGGCTCTGCCGCCGGGATCCCCGAGACCCCCCGGGAGCTCCGTCTGCAGCCGTAACCCCAGAGCTGTGCCGCTTCATCTACCAGCCCTTCGAGATCTTTGTGTGGATAAGCATGAGTGGAAAAAATTATACAGCCTTTTATGTGCCTCCCCGTCGTACAAAACCCTTGGTTAACCCTTTATTCCGCGCGGCTTTGTGATTTTTGCAGTCGGCTTCACTCGGAGGCGGGATCAGCCCTGCAGGCACAATTAAAACCAAAACGGGATGCCTCGATACAATTCAAAAGCTTCTGATATTTATATTCCAAAAAGCTGATGCTGATACTTAGTAGGCTTTAAAACCAGGCTGAAATGGAGCAACTAAAGTCGTGGTCACGGTAGCAAAGTCTTGACTTGAATTTCCATGGAGGCAAAATGCCGTTTCTTAGCTGAGGACCTTGACCTGTGTGTTGTTATTGGGGTAACCCAAGTGTTTTCTGGTTCGAATGTGAGTTTTAGGAAAGCGGCCAATGCTTCTGCATGTTCTTAGTAGAAATTAACACGTTTTTCTTTAAATAATTTTTATTTTTTTTTTAGAATTTTCTTTGATAGCTGTTGGCATCATTGCTTACCCAGCGAGTGCTGTGCAGATACTATCGGGGTATGTCGGCGTACGCATCTTACACAAGGACAAACATCCCCATTCCTAATTCCTGACAGACCATCCTCACCTCGTGAATGTTATAATCTGATTGGCATTACACGAAACAGATTATTTTACATAAGTGGTTCTCAGATACCTCCTTGATGAGCAGTATTTTGAACACAAGACCTGTGGGGAGAGGCTGAGGGAGCTGGGCTTGTTTAGTCTGGAGAAGAGGAGGCTTAGAGCTGAGCTCAGCACTCTCTAGAACTACCTGAAGGGCAGTTGTAGCCAGGTGGGGATTGGGCTCTTCTCCCAGGCATCAGCAATAGGACAAGGGGCCATGGGTTTCAACTCTGCCAGGGGAAATTTAGGCTGGATATTAGGAAGAAATTCTGTGCAGAGAGAGTGGTCAGGCATTGGAATGGCTGCCCAGGGAGGTGCTGGACTCACCGTCCCTGGAGGTTTTTAAGCTGAGATTGGCCATGGCACTTAGTGCCATGATCTAGTCAATGGGCTGGAGTTGGACCAAGGGTTGGACTGGATGATCTCTGAGGTCTTTTCCAACCCAGTCGATTCTGTGATTTAGAAAATGTTGCTAATACTTGGTATTATACTAGAGACATATTGAACTTCTCCATTTGTTTTGTGTGTGTGTGTGTGTGTGTGTGTTCATGTTTTACTTTGTCCCTTCTGCTCTATCCCTATTCCCCTTCCCCCCTACAACCAAAACTTTGGGGTTTCTGACTTTGTCCATAACACAGATTTTATGCTTTTGGCTTTTTTTTTTGTACAGAAATATCCATCATGTTATTTGACAGAAGGGAATGAATACAACATTTTCTCGTGTTAGTAGCGCTTTGTTTTCAGCTTCATTTTGTAGCCCAATATTACAACAAGTGTGTCCTTGAGGAGAAGGATTGTAACACTCATACCATTGTAAGGACAGATGTGATGAGCAGGCGGTAACTCTCGACACCTGGATTGATCATCTCTATTAGTCTCATCTGTTAAAAGTATAAGGAAAAATACGAGTCCACACATTCTGTTTATTAAAATTCTCAGCAATGTGCTTAACAGTTGATATTTAAGGGGTTTTGCGCTTATGAATGAAACTTAGTTTACACACCCCACCGTTTTTATTGCATTTTTTTTTAAGCTGCTTTTCTACAAAGTGCTTTATTTTTATGAGCTTTTTATATTTCAGACCCTAAAGCACAAACCAACTAAAGAACAGCTAAAGAAGTATCTATCTGCCTTTTTTGTAACAGAACAAGGCCGACTGGCTCAAGGTCACTGAGGAACCCTGTGGCAGAGCTGGATGTGTTTAATAAATAATAAAGTTTAAAGAAAGGCAGTTTTCCTGCACTGAGAGCCGCAGCTTGAACCAGAAAGACACTTACCCTGTGCCTCTGCATCTTCCGTAGACACACAAATACAGTAATTTGCGTTCTAAATAACAATCCTACGACGTGTTTCGCTTTATTATTGGGGGTAAATAGCCCCGACCTTGGTGCTTGGCCATATTGCACTTGAGGGCTTTGCAAACTTTAGCATGGGGGGGAGGACACATCCAGGCACGTCTTGAGTTCCCTTCGGCTTTTCCGCAGCCCCAGCAAGATCTTTGTGCCTGAGCAGTGATGCAGAACATCTCATGGGTCTGGTTGTGGCCTCATCGCCGTCTCCTTTTTGTTGTTCCCTTCCCCGCTTACTGAATATTTGTTCTCCTTTAAATATAGAAGCAACGCTTTAAAATGAAATTTAAAAATTAAGCAACTATATTTATCAAGAGCTCTGACATACACCCTCTAGTTCCACATGGAGATGAAGACGGCTGTGTTTTAGTAAAGAATGGTAATTAAACATATGCTGCAGACGAGCGCGTGCTGCTACAAGTAGGCAGAGAGGGTGAGTTGAAAGCTGCTGGCTTTAGATTAATTCCCTTTTGGATATAGGCTTGGATAAGCCTTATGCTTTACTGCTGGGAGCGAGAAAAGATTACCGTGGAATATTTAAAAAGCTTGAGTGATCAGCGCGAGTCTTGTTCCTGTTGATTTTTTTAAATCCGTATTTTAGCTGAATCCATTTATAATTTTGGGAGAATCTTTTGCTAGGAGTAAAATGAGTATTTTCGTTGCTTCTTTATTATTTCTTTATTCTCTTGCTGCCTGAATTTTTGTTTGTGAACATACGCTTTTGCAATGGTTATGCTCATTTTTTAAAAGGGAAAAAGTCTTAGAGCAGTTGAGATGTTTCGTGCTGCGAAGTTAAGCAGCAAATGGTGTGTATGTGTGTGCCGACCTTTGCCTTCTGATCCCAAGTACATAAAAAACAGGGGTTCAGAGGAGGGTTGGATGTGCTACTGAGTAATTACCAACGTAGGCGGCGATATTTGCTCTTTATTTAAGGTGAAGGGCCACGACCAGGGTTGTTTCATCGATAATCTTGTTGGTGTGAGGTGGAGCGGGTGCTGATGTTGGGTCTAACCCTGATTCCTGCTGGAGTTCATGGGAGATTCTCCTGCCCTCAGTTCCAGCAGGACAGGGAACTGCTGGAGAGAGTCCAGCGCAGGGCAACAAAGATGCTGAAGGGAGTGGAGCATCTCCCGTGTGAGGAAAGGCTGAGGGAGCTGGGGCTCTGGAGCTGGACAAGAGGAGACTCAGGGGTGACCTCATTCATGGTTACAGATATATAAAGGGTGAGTGCCAGGAGGATGGAGCCAGGCTCTTCTTGGTGACAACCAATGATAGGACAAGGGGAAATGGGTTCAAACTGGAACACAGGAGGTTCCGCTTCAATATGAGAAGCAACTTGTTCCTGGTGAGGGTGGCAGAGCCTGGCCCAGGCTGCCCAGGGAGGTTGTGGAGTCTCCTTCTGTGCAGACATTCCAACCCGCCTGGACACCTTCCTGTGTAACCTCATCTGGGTGTTCCTGCTCCATGGGGGGATTGCACTGGATGAGCTCTCCAGGGCCCTTCCAACCCCTGACATTCTGGGATTCTTTTAGGGTGTAGTTTTTGTTTGGTACAGCCGCGTGTAAGTACAGATGTAAAATACATAGAAGAGATGCTGAAATTTGAAGTGCTTGCTTGAAGGTGTGTTGTGGTGAGAAGGGTCCGAATCCAGAGGGTGCTGGACACCTGGGACAGGCTTTTCCAGGGAGGTGTCACAGCCCCAAGCCTGACAGTGTTCAAGAAGAGACTGGACAACGTCCTGAGACACACGGTGTGAACTGTGGGGTGTCCTGTGCAGGGCTTGGACTCGATGATCTAGTGGGTCCCTTCACTTGGGCCATTCTGAGAGTCACTGAGGCCATTCAGTGAGTGGGTGTCATTGTGCCGAGGGGAAGCGCATCCCCGGCCACGACCCGGCTCAGCCTTGATCTGCAGCTCAAGTCTCTTTTGAGCCGCGGCTGTCAGCTCGGTAAACAGGAGGCCGCCGGGTGAATGGAACAGAAGGGGGGAGATTAGCATATTAATGCGGCTAATCGCCTCCCCTCCCTCTTCCCCGCCTTCCCCTCGCCGCTCTGCCCTCCCCTCAGCTCCCCGGGGAGGGAGCGGCGCTCCCCGGCTCCGACGCGGGAGAGGATGAGGCGGCAGCGCGGGCTCCTCCCGCCCCCCGCCCGGCCGCGGGTTCGCGGCCCCGCCGCCCCCGCCGGCAGGTGAAGGGTTGCGGTTCTGCTCCCTGCTCGGGGATCGAGCACACGCTGCTGGGGCGCCGGACCGGGACGCTGCTACCGCCACTGGAGCTCTATGTGTGTGTGGCTGCTGGAGGGGCCCGGCCGGCAGGGCCCGGAGCCCGCAGGTGCTGCCTGGATGGAGAGGAGCGGCTGTAGCCCCTTCCCGATGTGCTGGGCGAAAGGTACACAGACCTTTATATATCTATATATATTTCTCTCCCGCCGTCTCTTAATTCAGTGTTTTACCACCTGTAGGTCTGTAGGTTTGGTTTTGTTTTTCCCTATCAAAAAGCAAAGCTGGGAAATACAATATTTCTATTCCGATGGTGTGCAGAACAGTGAGAGGATCTTCTTTCTCCTGACAGCTGCAATGCCTTTCGAAATTATTTGTTCTTTCGTTTCAAATCTTCCTGAAAATCAAAGAGCACTCGGGCTGTTGTTGCTCCCACTGATCTGAGGGCTTTGTTTTTGATCTTTGTGTGTTTAAAACCACCGCAGGTTTAATTCTGCTTTCCCTTCCCTTTTGGAAGAAGTAGTTTGGAAGTGGTTGATGGTGGGTGGTGTTTATAGTGGGCAACTAACATCTTTTTACTTGATATCTCAGAAGTTGCCCCCCCTATTCACCGCCCCCAAAGAGACAATAACCACCCACAACACATGGACTTATTTGCCGTGACATAGAGGCTTAGTAATAATTAGATGGAAACGCAAAACTCATTCACGTGATTATCTTAACTCGCGTCCCAAGACGTTTATAATATTATAAATATCCCAAAGGTATTTACCCTATTTGTTATGTTGGTGTGGGTGAGAGCGTGTACATAAAGATGCAGCCCAGGGATAATGCTTGAAATTGTATTAGCCAAAGAATCAAATCTTCCTTAGATGGAAAACAGCTGCGAAAGGTTGAGCGTTGCTGATCGTAAGCATAACTTTCCTCGTGTTCACTTTCATTTCTATGTACTTTCTTTTTTGGAAGAGAGGAACCGGCAGCGGAGTTTGAGTCACCGAAATGTTGGATCACAGACAGGGACAGAAGTTCAGGGGACACGGATCAGGACCAGGAGCTGGTAGATGCAGCTGATGATCAGTTATCTTGGGAAAAACAACAGTGAATTTATTTAGATTTTTAGTGTCTTGTTATTTGGAGCACAAAGGAGCATTTAACACTTTGTTTTGTGGTTTTTGTACCTTGCTGAACCGCTCGGGCTGAACTAGTTTGCCACACACTGAGACATTATATCAGCACGTATAGTAGAATTCACTTAAAAAGAAGAAATTGCAGAGCTTGAGCACCACAGTTGATAATATCTGATGAAGTTCAGTGTCTGTCAGCTCACTGGGGAATAATACTTAATAAAACAGTAACAGCAAAGCTAAAACAAAGCTTTGCTTTTAGTAAAACTCATTTACCAGGAAGGGGTGACGGTGACGCCTGTTTCTGTGGCCACAATCTGGGTAGCAAAACTATTGCATGAAATTGGGGTTCAGCTCCTTTTTGGGCTCTTCTGAAGGGACTTCTCAGAGGGTAACTTTCAAAAATAGGAAAGAAAAAGCAAGAAAAGGGAAGATGGCTCATCCAGCCTCCTCTGTCCCGGACCAGAGAACAGCTACGTAATCTCTTTTTATTCCCGTTTGGGGGGAGAAGGGGACACGGGGAGTTGCATAAGAGGACAAAGGCACCGGCAGCTCCGCAGCTGCCAATTGTGGTGATTTCGAGAAAAAAGCCGCATCTCAGCCTCCCGAAAAAGAAGAAAAATAGGACAGATGAGAAATAGCTCGTGCTATATTTGTCGTTGAATGGTGGCCGGTCCTTAGTCGATGAATACTCCGTATAGCGCTCGCCAGCTTAACCTTAGGGAAATGAAACGGCTCTGGCCTACTTTGATAAGGGCTGTGAGATATCTGCAGTCAAAGAAAGGTAATATATTAATGAGAGAAACGCTCTGGATGGCTTTATTCTGGCTCTTGGGGGTTTTCTGTTAAAGCTTCGTGTTACCTGCAGCAAAAACTGGTAAAACTTCTTGACTTATTTGGAAATATCTTAAAGTGTGATCTTGGTGTATGTTTTCTTGTCTATAACGTCTGTTCTCTATTTGAATGCGACAGATTGAGCTGCTGGTGCGTTACTCGCGTTCTTGGGAAACGCTTTGGGATATTTCGATGAGCTCGTGTTCACATATAAGATCTGCTTTCTTTATAAAGTATTTCTATAAGATGTATATGATACAAGCTAGATTTTTGCCTCCTTAATGCTAAAGTCAGTCCTAAAGTAACGTTGCTGAACTCGGTAATTTAGTCTGGATCTGCATACTGTAGATTTGAGACTATTTTCAGTGTCAAATGAAAGTGTGGATTTTGTTCGCTGGTTTTCTTCTCAGCAAGTAAACCTGTATTACTGTTACCTGTATTTTTGGCTGCTTCCCCCACCCCTTAAGTCATTTGAAACTTAACATCTCTTGATCTTGTGGAATAAACAGCCTCAAGCTCGGTTCCAACTTTGGGGGATGCTGAGAAGGTTCTTCCAGATAAATACTGAAAATTTGTGCCAGGATCATAGAGAAATGGGGTTTTTTTTCCTGACTGTAACAGCAGACCAGAGAGTGCTTCAGTTGCCTTAAATTTCACCTTTGATTTCAGTACCAAATCCCACCAGCAGTGCAATGATGATACTTTTGCAAGTGGCCTTTTTTGCTGAGTTTCCCATTGAAGTGTATGAAATAACCCAGTGGGTAGCTGGGCAGCTCTGCTGTGGAACTGCGAATTATCCACCCCGGATAGGAGGAAGTTTCTTGAATTATATCGCATGAGCAAGCTCTGTTTAATAATTCACGGGCAATAAATGGATGTGATGTTGCTAAGTGTGTGTCATGTGAATAGCGAAGGGTGATCCCGGTTCTTTAATTCAGCCGTTCAGACTAACGTGCCAAAATCTATACTGTGTTAAGATGAAGTCAAATGAAGTCTGAAACTTTGTCTTGATTTAAAGAAACAACTAAACCAACTACGTTGTGAAATTTATTTAATCAACTGAGGAGTTTCGTCCTATTTATTGCACATTTTGTTACAGCGATAAGCAGTTCCAAGTGAAACGTTTTTCCTCCTGATGTGTTCAGATGGGACCTGCCGCTGCTCTGCCCATTATAAACAATATACTTGGATGTATCAAATCTCAATGCTGTTTTTCCTTCATCTCACAAGTCTCTGCTGTTTTGCTTTGACAATCTGTTGGTGACACATCAGCCCTTTCCTTCCAAACCACAGATTTGTTGCAATTTTTGTTAAACTTGACTAACTTAGCAGCTTCTTAAGCTGTGAGACTTAAGGTGTCTGTTATTTCAGTCCATTTCTTCCCTTGATATTCTTCAAAATGTATAGGAAATACACAGCCCTGAGAGTACTGATGCATTTCCATGAGGGTGATTAGTGTCTTATTCAGAGATTACTGGAATAGAAGATGGAGCTGGAGATATTTTGACCAACAAAAAAGGCAAAGTGATTGTTTGAAGCTCTGGGGGAGCATTTGGTGTAATGGAGATGGATGATCTTATCAATTGGAGCAGCTGGAATGACCCAGCCTGGGAAAAACTAAAACTTATGCAAGGAAAACAAAGTGTTTTAAATACCTTTGTGAAGCTGCCTTAGAAAAAGGCTCAAGAGCAAAGTCAGTGTTGAAGAGGAGGGTTGAATGAGTGAAACTGCATTTTTAATGGACACAATTCATTGAGCAAGTTGATCTTCATGTAGAGTTTTTATTGGAAGGATTACTGCACTGAAATAAGCTTTTCTGATTGCTTTTGCTTTTGTAAGAAATATATCAGCTTGTATAATCCTTCCACTTGAAGCGTTGCTTGAACAAAATAGTTGCAAATTGACGTCTTGTAAAAATGTTGGTGTGTCAGCAAAGAGTGTGTAGTTTACGTTAATTATTAACCTGAAAAAAGCCTCACTAGTCTCCTTAAATTCATGACTGGACGTGGATTTGTTAATGAAAATCTATTAAAAAATGGCGACTTTTTAGATTCATTTGATCCCATTACAGTGGGCAAGCCTGTGCAAGCTACAAACAAGCCAGACATAAGGAAACGTCTTTGTAAATGTGGTTAAACCAAGCCTAAGTACAGCACATCCTAAACGTATTTAATTATAGCGCTTATAAAACTGTTGTGGCATTGGTGAGGATTTCATCATCTCGCAAAATAATGAATCACTGTAATATCTGCTGTCTCAGCCATGTAGGGGGGTAACAACACCAGTTTATTTCCACCAGGATTGCGGAGGTTTTGGGGTTCGCTGTTGACGTGACACTTGATTTACCGACACAGGAAGGCGGTTGGGTTTTCCTCTCCTGATATTGAACGTAGCTTAGCAAAGATATTACAAAAAGTAAATCCTACTGAGTCATTTCATTGAAAATTAATCTGTTAACAAACTATTTTTTTTTCGTTTGATAACCAAGGTTATTTTCACAAGCGCCATCGCTGCTTCCAAGATAATCTTTTCCTCGCGGTGATTTGAGGTCTGTAAAACGAAGCACTGGTAGCTTGCTTTGTCTTTTATTGACTCATCTGCACATTAAATCTTATCCCTTGTTTTATTGAGGAAACTCCTAAGGAAAACCAGCTTTTTCCACAGCCTAAGTCTCCACTCAATGTTTGATGGTTCGTCTTGTGTTTACTGAGTTGGGCCTGGGGATATGGTGGTTTCCTTTCCGAATTGGAAGAGGTTGTGGATACGATAATTCTAAACGTGTCCCAAACATGGGAAGTTTTTGCTTCTCATCCTTGTGGGAGATGCGAATCATCTTCATTATCTGTAACACTAATGATTAAAGAACAGGAGTGACTTTCATTGCACACTTTTTTCTTCCTAATTCCTTAATTCCTATAAGAATTTCGTTTTCTACCTAAAACTGTCTGTAAATCCAGACTTCTCTTCATTTAAACAATAGTTCTTGACAAAGCTGGGCTGATGACTTCATTGCCAGTATTTGGTGATGGATTCCCATAGCAGTTACGTTTTCTCCTTTAATAACCATATAGAGGTTATTGCAGCAAAGAACTTTGTCATCACGAGTGGTTGCAGGATGAGGGATGGTCTGAAGTCCTGTTAAGTCCTTTTCTCTTGGGAGGAGGATGGGAAGGAACTGGATATATTCCTGAGGCTTCTGAAGATAAGGGGCAATAAGATTTAAGCACTTCTCATAGGCTTTCTGCTCTTACATTCACAACTCAGCAAAGACCTGTTGTCCTTGCTGTTACGGGGAGGTACTCGTAGGAACAATATCCACCCGTGCTCAACTCAAAGCGGGTTTTGTCTGGTCTGTGAGGCGATGGTTGGTGAAGATAAAACTGAAGAATTGCAACAAAGATACTTTAGAGTAGAGCAACCTTTTCAATTTGATCATTGCAACTGATTCCCAGACAACTGGCATTGCCGGTCAACTCGAACAGCAGCTTTTTGTCCGTTCAGGTGTTTGATTGCGGTGGCTGTGAATCACTCGAATTAAAGGTCTGTGATTGGTGGTTGTGCGTGGCTGTACCTGTCAAATGGAAGCGGCAGCGTGCTGTGGGTTCCATCCCAACCCCTTCCCAGGGGACAGGGAGTTCACAGAATGTGAATGTCAGGGGTTGGAAGGGACCTGGAAAGCTCATCCAGTGCAATCCCCCCATGGAGCAGGAACACCCAGATGAGGTTACACAGGAAGGTGTCCAGGCGGGTTGGAATGTCTGCACAGAAGGAGACTCCACAACCTCCCTGGGCAGCCTGGGCCAGGCTCTGCCACCCTCACCAGGAACAAGTTGCTTCTCATATTCAAGTGGAGCCTCCTGTGTTCCAGTTTGAACCCATTGCCCCTTGTCCTATCATTGGTTGTCACTGGGAAGAGCCTGGCTCCATCCTCCTGACACTCAGCCTTTATGTATCTGTAACCATGACTGAGGTCACCCCTCAGTGTCCTCTTGTCCAGCTCCAGAGCCCCAGCTCCCTCAGCCTTTCCTCACACGGGAGATGCTCCACTCCCTTCAGCATCTTTGTTGCCCTGCGCTGGACTCTCTCCAGCAGTTCCCTGTCCTGCTGGAGCTGAGGGGCCACAACTGGACACAAGATTCCAGGTGTGGTCTCCCCAGGGCAGAGCAGAGGGGCAGGAGAACCTCTCTGACCTACTGACCACCCCCTTCTAACCCACCCCAGGTACCATTGGCCTCCTGGCCACAAGGGCCCAGTGCTGGCTCATGGTCACCCTGCTGTCCCCAGGACCCCCAGGTCCCTTTCCCCTACACTGCTCTCCAACAGCTCGTTCCCCAACTTGTACTGGAACCTGGGGTTGTTCTGCCCAGATTCAAGACTCTACACTTGCCCTTGTTCTATTTCATTCAATGTTTCCCGCCCAGCTCTCCATCCTGTCCAGGTCTCTGATGGCAGCACAGCCTCTGCCGTGTCAGCCACTCCTCCCAGCTTGGTGTCACCTGCAAACTTGCTGACAGTCACTCTGTTCCCTTGTCCAAATCATTGATTAATATATTGAACAATTGCTGCGCGCAAGGAAAAATGGATAAGGGATGTTTTTAACAAATAACCTACTACATCATAAATATGAAGTAAATCGAAACTGAAACAAGTTTTTATTAAGGGTTGGTAGCAGTTGTCTCCATCTCTGGAACATTTGAGCTGTGAGCTTCTTTGGATTAATTAAAATAATCAAGAATATTTGGTTGTCTGGCTTAAAAAATATGAGGCTCACATTTAAGGGATGGAAACCTCAGTCAAGTAATCTTGAGAAAACGGAACTTTCTGCCCTTCAACAAGATACATTTTTCTGCTGTAAGATGTTTTCAGTCTCTATTAACTGACTCCTTAAACGAGGAATTAATGTTTTGCATTAATGAATCAGAATTAGCTCTTCTTAATGTTTTCTAAATGCGTCAGTGAAATGTGGTACATGAAAGATGGTGCCTTGGGGTGTTTGTTTAGGGGCTGGTCTTTATTTGAAAGTGGTAGAGTAAACCACGGCGTCTCATCATTCTGAACTCTGGTTATAGTAGTGAAATATAGCAAAAATGGGAAAACTTGTTTCCTTCTGGGGTGTGAAAATAACCTGCGGCTTATTTCTTTGGAGCAAATCTTAACCCCTAATATCTCGAGTTTTACTTTTCTGTGGCAGGAATGTTGGCATCACACCTACCAGACCCCAGCAGCAGATAGATATAGATATAGATATAGATATAGATATAGATATAGATATAGATATAGATATAGATATAGATATAGATATAGATATAGATATGTACGCTGTGTCCCACAAGGACTGTTCCTTGTTGTCCAGGTGGAATAAAACTGTTCTGGAAGCCTGAAAATCTCAGCTTTTGACTCTTTGCACCTGCATCGTAGGAAAGAGATTGAAGTGCTAGAGCGCGTCCAGAGAAGAGCAAGAAGACTGGGGAAGGGACTTGAACACAAGCCCTATGGGGAGAGGCTGAGGGAGCTGGGCTTGTTTAGTCTGGAGGAGGCTTAGAGGTGAGCTCAGCACTCTCTAGAACTACCTGAAGGGCAGTTGTAGCCAGGTGGGGGTTGGTCTCTTCTCCCAGGCATCAGCAATAGGACAAGGGGCCATGGGCTTCAACTCTGCCAGGGGAAATTGAGGCTGGCTATGAGAAAGCAATTCTGTGCAGAGAGAGTGGTCAGGCATTGGAATGGCTGCCCAGGGAGGCGCTGGACTCACCGTCCCTGGAGGTTTTTAAGCTGAGATTGGCCATGGCACTTAGTGCCATGATCTAGTCAATGGGCTGGAGTTGGACCAAGGGTTGGACTGGGTGATCTCTGAGGTCTTTTCCAACCCAGTTGATTCGATGATCCCCATTTTTTGTGTCCATTAGCATTGTCTTTTGCAGAGGAATATAACTGTCTTTTAAATGAGCTTTTCTCTTTGAACACCTGTCTTCTATGAAACCCACGTCACTTGGTGATTAAAATGGAATGGAATCATGTTTCACTCTTTAAAAACCATACTTTGACATTTCCAGACTATGGGAGATAATTAGGGGTGAGGTGTGTTTGTGCTGCCATTGACTGCACCAGACATATTTCAATTAACCTTTTTCCTTTACGCTTCATTGCAGCTGCTTGTTCTATGGTGTGTTCAAATGGTCTCTGCCAAAAAGTTGCTTTTAACAGGTAATGTGGTGCTTCTCCCACCTCTTGAAATTCCAGTCCCCGGCTGGAGATTTGTAGATGGTGCCATGATAATGAACTATCAGATGCCCTGTTGATTTTGGTGCTAATTACAGGTGCTTTGTATCAGGTGCAAACGAGCTTTTGTCTCTCCTATTCCCCAGGAATTTCATCAACCTCTGCCTCGTCCAAATTCTTGGCACTCAGAATTTACTTGGTAGGAATGTAGCAAATGATAAAACCTTCTCTAGTACCAGAACAAACTGTCTAATCTGGTGTAAACACTCTGCTCCGAAACAAATGGAACTTGTGGCTGTTTGGAGTGAAACTCAATATTGGGACCATTGGAACCCAGGAGGTGCCGCAATTTTCAATAGTAACGATTTCTAGAGGTAGGAAGTTCTGATACATGAATGTGTTCAGTAGTTGGCAGATACGCTTTCCATACCTTGTTATTCTTCCTTCGTGTACATTTTATAATACCATCAAAGTGCATGTTGCAAAATATAGCATTATATAGGGATTTTGTGTGTGTTTGTGTTGCTTTTTCTTCTATTGTTTCTTTATTTTTAGGAGGTAGTTGTATCTCAGGACGCTGGATACTAGAGGAGCCATAATTGTCCTATTTACAAACACTTCACATCACAACAAGGTGAATTTCTGATGCTGTATATACATACATATATATATATATATATATATATATTTGTGGATCAGGAAGATTCTCCATGATGAGTTGGAAATGTTGAGTGTTATTTCAACCATGAAGCTGATTCTCATATTTGAACCAGGAAAGTTCAGTCGCTGCCTTGAGGGTATTAAGTTGTTTTTCTTCATGTTTTTCTCCCCCTTTCTGTCCATTCTGACACTTTCTGGATGTTTTTCTGCGCTGTTCCAGTATATTATTGACAATTCTTGGTTTCTTTGGTGAATTTGCCCACTTAGCAGCTTCTCTTTAGTTTCATCAACTAAATTAATGTATAGTGTGATTAAATTACAAGAGATATACGTGTCATTAACCAATTGATAAATGCTTCTGACCACCAGCGAAACGAGGTGATATTCTTCAAGTTTTAGATCTTTCTGCTTGAAAAGGAGGCAGATTAATTAATACATTGTTTAGAAGCAGAGTGCTTAGCTTATATTTAACTAATAATAGATGTATTGTAAATAAACAATTATACTGAACATCATCAGTTATTTCTTAGTATAGATGCATGTCAAAATTTTCAAAAATTGTAATGTACGTGTAATAATTATGTGAATAAAAGCGACACAAGAGCATCCAGCACTTATGGGGGATGATCCCCAGTGTTCCCCAGCCCTGGTACAATAAAGAATGACCCTTAATAGGATCATTGACTCTGCTGTTAAGTTGATTTCTTCTACCAGCTAATAGTTGATAAACGGCTTGAAAGGAAGAGGGGAAAAAAATAAGGTTGATGATGGTATTTGAACCAAATTAGTTTTGCCTTCTTTAATCTCTGCTATCAGTTTCCCACTGATGTTGGTTTGGGTGATTTTTGGGGTTGTGTAGTCACAGAATCCCAGAATGTCAGGGGTTGGAAGGGACCTGGGAAGCTCATCCAGTGCAATCCCCCCATGGAGCAGGAACACCCAGATGAGGTTACACAGGAAGGTGTCCAGGCGGGTTGGAATGTCTGCACAGAAGGAGACTCCACAACCTCCCTGGGCAGCCTGGGCCAGGCTCTGCCACCCTCACCAGGAAAAAGTTGCTTCCCATATTTAAGTGGAACCTCCTGTGTTCCAGTTTGAACCCACTGCCCCTTGTCCTATCATTGGTTGTCACCGAGAAGAGCCTGGCTCCATCCTCCTGACACTCACCCTTTATATATCTGTAACCACGAATGAGGTCACCCCTCAGTGTCCTCTTGTCCAGCTCCAGAGCCCCAGCTCCCTCAGCCTTTCCTCACACGGGAGATGCTCCACTCCCTTCAGCATCTTTGTTGCCCTGCGCTGGACTCTCTCCAGCAGTTCCCTGTCCTGCTGGAACTGAGGGGCCACAACTGGACACAACATTCCAGGTGTGGTCTCCCCAGGGCAGAGCAAAGGGGCAGGAGAACCTCTAAGAGGTCCAAGAAGAGCCCATAGACACTGAAACTGGGAATAGTGGCCAAGGAAACTCTTGCCAGGGAGACAAGGGGCAGTGAGATTTGGCAGCAACAAGGATCAGTTGGTTCTATTAAATTATTTCAGCAGCCTGTGGTGACAACTTAATCACCTTTGAACAACGAACTCAAACCTCTGTGCAAATTCTTCCGGAATAATTGTCTGTTGACTCTGTAGCTTCTTACAGATGCAGATCTGAGAAACCAGACTTAAATTCCTTCAGTGATATTTGAACATTGAACTGTCCATGAGAACATGTGTGCAAGAAAACATTGGACATTTAAAAAAACCCTCTGAAATTATTGTGTTCAGTGACGGGCTATCTTTAATTTTGCTTTTTGATTTTATATATTTTTAAACACGAACCCTTACAAGGATCAGAACATACAGTGTAGACTTTTCTCATGCTTCCATAGATTCGCTTCTTTCTAGGATTAATCTGGTTTGTTCTGTGCAAGCAAATCGCCAAAATATTACGTGATTTCATTTATATTTTGGCCTTGACATCATCAGCCTTTTCCAAGCCGGGAAATCATCATCTTGGCAACTATTGACTTTGATAACTGTCGTCTATAAAACATGAAGCATGAGAATACTCGCAAATGGATTTTTTTAAAGTATTGATCAAATTTTCTGCTGGAGTTTCGGCTCTTTTAGGTTCCCTCCCATGGCCGCTGTTTTGCTTCTTTATCAGTTGCACTTTTCTGGATGCGGTAGAAATTCCATTGACACAACAATATCCTGATTTTGTGCAGAAATTATGCACCTTCATACATATTACAGCACATCCTCCTTGTTGAAATGGGTTGCTTTCCTCTGTTCTCTCCACCTACTATGAAGTACTTATTTTAAAATAAATTTAACCATATTACTTACACAGGTTGCAAATATCTAAAAGCTCTTGGCTTCCTGAAGCTCAGGTGCAAAGATGTTTTAATTATTGGATTGTTTTGCATGACATTGTGTTTTCAGGCTGTCACAGAGGCACCCCGAGGTTTGTTTAAGGGACAATAGGGTCCAAAACAACTTTATTAAACCAGTGAGAAACAGGGTTTTAGCACTCCAAAAGTGACTTGAGTATAGGTTTGGATATCAGTTGAGTAAATTATTAAGGGGCAGCAACTAATACAACAGGCGGCCCACAGAGTGCATGCACGTGGCTTCACCAAAACAATACCAGAGCTGTCCCTGAGTTTGGGAAGAGTCCACACTTGCCTGAACACGGTGTGGGGTTATTTTAAAGGGATACACGTACTCATATTGAGTATGGAAAGTGTACACTCGCGATTCCGCGAGGGTAAATTTATAATACACTCACAATCCCGTGAGGAGAAATAGACGTGCAAATGTGCACGGAATATTACACGTGCTTATGTGAAAGCGCGGGAGGAAAATACACTCACAATTATGTGAGGATTAATTTTACACGTGCTAGTATTGAGCACGGAAAGTATAAATACAGGTGCAAATGTGCACGGAAAGTAGATACACTCGCACTCCTGCGAGGGTTAATGTTACTCACACATGTGGCAGCAAGGCAAGCGGAGTCTCCATCCTAGTGGGGGCAGTTGACAGGAGCATCTGGCCCGTGCTCCGAGAGATACGCGACAAAGAGTGGAGTCTCGGTGAGAATCCCGCTTTATAGCCTGATCAGATCTGACTGTGGGCATTCCAGAAGCTGCTCTGCACCCCCACACTGGCTGTGGGATGTCCCTGAAGCTTCCAAGCATCCCCCACACTGGCCATGGGTGCCCAGCGGCTCCCTGGTGCCTCTGTGCTCCCTTCTCCTCTCTCTTAATGGCCCTGGCCAGGGGGTTCCTGAGGCCAAACAAAAGAAGCTGTCAGCCTCAAACAGCAGAGAGAGGGAGATGTGTCTACTCCTTCCATGATGAAGGATGGAGGGGGAGAGAGGGGGGTTTGCATCCTGCCACACAGGCAAAGTACAAAATAAAGTGCACATGGTCGAGTATTCCCCCGAATCAATATTTCTCCATGTTCTAATAAGGACTGAAGGAGATTGGGTTGATGGCTCGGTGCGTATTGTTGGCTCTCAGAGGTGTCTTGTTTGTGTAACACCAACTTCATTTATTAGCATCCACTGTTTCTGCAAATGGTCTGATGGTTGGGCACAAATGACCGATTTCATTCACCATGATGTGTTGGGGAAATGGTTTATTGTTTCTAGGGAAATAATGGAATAGCAAAGTTTCGTCTTTATGAGTGTTCTTAATGCCCACCCATCATCAAATATATTATAAAAAGACGGAATAAATTCTTGTGGAGGTAGTAAAAGCTGCTTACTTGATTTCTTCAGGTTTGCCCTGATTTTTTCAGGTTTATCCGACTTTCTTGGCCGTGAAGATGTTACCCCAACCATCCCTTGTCTCCTTCGATATCCTCGTATGATGCACACAGTAAATACTGATGGATCCATTATTGTGTTCATGCTGATGGGCTGTCAAAGAATGTGCGAGAACTGAATTTTTGTTTTCAAAATGTGCAGCAATTAAATTACCTGACATGTCTGACCCCATTCTAAGTAAGTAACTAATAAATATCTGCATTTGTTCAGTTGGGTTGAGTTGTATTAGATGAAACACCACAATTACTTTAATGGAAGAAGCCGAAGGTGGTTGTGGCAAAGACTCTTGTATTTATTTCCCATGCATTGCCAAGCAATGTCTAATTTTGACCCAGGACATCCGTTATCATGGGAGGGGAAAGCAAAACAGCCCCACATGTACCATGATCGAGTGTTCTCAAGATTTTCCTGCATGATTTCTTCCACACTTTGGAGTGATAGAACCGATAAGGCTTCAATATAACACAACGTGTCTGACTGTATGGTATTGAACCTGGTTTGTTGGGGTTCCAATTCATTTCTTCTACTGCAGACTAAATCTTGTCTTTTAAAGTGTTAAATCTCTCTTCCAGAGAACTTTGTTGTGTATAAGTGTGTTTCAACTGATTAATATCTAGTTTAAGAATGGCTTTTTTACCCCCTCATGGAGAAATTTCTAGAACTAGTGACTCAGTTTGGAATTGAACGGTCTAATCACAGCTGTTACAGATCAACTCCAACCTTTTCCATGGTGTCTGTCTCTTATAAAACTAAAGCATTAACTGATCTGACATATATACTGGAGATAGTTATAGGATAAAGAAGTTTTTATAGAATTCTTTATTTGTCTTCTGTCCCATTTTATTGCTTGTTGAGGAAACCCCATTCTGAACCCTCTTTATATCCTTGTCCAGATACCCAAGTGACAGCTTTCCCTGATTTCTCAGTGCAATGCAAATGTTGACCTTCAGAAGCTCTAGTGTGTTAAAATTGCTGCTTTAATTAATATAAACTCAAGGAAGATTCAGTACCCTGGTATTTGGAGGCAAAAGCCTGAAAAATGCCTTCAGTGGGGACCAAGGATGGTTTCTGGGCTGATTTTGGTCTTCAAAGCTTTTCAGTGTTGATGGTTCTGCTCAAAGAGTTCCCTGGGAAAACCCGCAAGGATCAGTAGCATAAACTTCATCGGAATTAAAAAGAACAAAGACTGAATGCCCCTCGCAGTAGATGTTCGTGTAACGCCCAGTTTTGTGGGAAGGAATTGGGGATGGGAACTCTTAACTCGGTGTAAAAGTAATTGCGGTTCTGGACTGTGAATTTTAAATCATTGTATTACAGAATCCCAGAGCGTCAGGGGTTGGAAGGGACCTGGAAAGCTCATCCAGTGCAATCCCCCCATGGAGCAGGAACACCCAGATGAGGTTACACAGGAAGGTGTCCAGGCGGGTTGGAATGTCTGCACAGAAGGAGAGTCTACAACTTCCCTGGGCAGCCTGGGCCAGGCTCTGACACCCTCACCATGAAGAAGTTTCTTCTCAAATTTAAGTGGAACCTTTTGTGTTCCAGTTTGAACCCATTATCCCTTGTCCTATCATTGGTTGTCACCGAGAAGAGCCTGGCTCCATCCTCCTGACACTCACCCTTTATATATCTGTAACCATGAATGAGGTCACCCCTCAGCCTCCTCTTCTCCAGGCTAAAGAGCCCCAGCTCCCTCAGCCTTGTAACCGGGCTCAAACACATCTTTATTCATCAGAATAGAAGCCATTAAAATCAACATGTTTTTGCCGCCAAGAAATAAGTTTGTTCATTCCTGCAGCTTAAAAATCCACGCTTTGGGATTCGATGAACTCTTGGGAAGCATTTTCTGCATCCTGCTGGTTGCGGGAGCGTTTTTGCTGCAAGAAGCTGTCGAGGTGCTTGATGAAGTGGTGGCTGGTTGGTGAGAGGTGGACAAGGCAAGACTTGGTAGCCCAGTTCGTTCCACTTTTGCAGCGTTGGTTGTGCAACGTGCGGTTGGGTGTTGTTGTGGAGAAGAACTGGACACTTTCTGTTGACCAGTGTATTGCAGTTCTTGGTGCATCTCATTGATTTGCTGAGCGTCCTTCTCAGATGGAATGATTTTGTCACGATTCAGAAAGCTGTAGCGGATCAGACCAGCAGTAGAGCACCAAACAGTGGCTGTGACCTTTTGTTGGTGCACATTTGGCCTTGGGAAGTGCTTTGGATGTTCTTCTCAGTCCATCCACTGAGCTGGTCATCGTTAGTTGTCACATAAAGTCCACTTTTTGTCGCACGCCACAATCCGATTGAGAAACGGCTCATTGTTTTTGTGTAGAGTAAGATAAGATGATACTTCAAATGATGATATTTTTTATCAGCTCCTGAGGAACCCACTTCTCAAGCTTTTGCACCTTTCCACTTTGTTTCAAACGCCAGACGACCTTAGAATGATCAATGTTGAGTTCTTGGGCAACTTCTCCTGTAGTTGTAAGAGGATCAGTGTCAATGATTGCTCTCAGTGGTCATTGTCACCTTCCCAAGGTGGCCACTGCGCTCCTCATCTTCAGGGCTCTTGTCTCCTTTGCAAAACTTGAACCACCACCACCACCACCACCACACCGTACGTTCATCAGCAGTTCCTGGGCCAAATGCGTTCTTGATGTTGCAAATTGTCTCCATTGCTTTACAACCCGTTTTGAACTCAAATTTAAGAAAATCGCTCAAATTTGGTGGTGAATCCATACATCTTACTCTGCCACAAAGCAATATAGAATCATTGGGAATGACTGCACGCATGTGGAAGGAGCCCTGATGCACTGTTTTGAGTGGAGTAAGAGTTTCAAATTGCCTTTTTAAGGTTATATCAAGTGCGTTAGTTTTCTATTTTAATAGAAACCATAAAATATTTATATCTGTCTACTCCTAGTTTGCCTTCACCAGTGTACTGAGACTTACTAGTCATCATTGTGTAGAGCAGGGGTGTCAAACTCATTTTCACTGGTGGCCACGTCAGCCTCACGGTTGCCTTTAAAAGGCAAAAATGTAATTTTAGGACTGTATAAGTGTAGGAGTGGTTACATGTATATGTAGAGGCTTGGACTTGTGCCTCAGAATCCCAGACTGGTTGGGGTTGGAAGGGACCTCTGGAGATCATCCAGTCCAACCCACCTGCTAAAGCAGGTTCACCAGAGCAGATCACACATGATGTGTCCAGGTGGGTTTGAATGTCTCCAGAGAAGGAGACTCCACAGCCTCTCTGGGCAGCCTGGGCCAGACTCTGGCACCTCAAAGGAAAGAAGTTTCTCCTCATATTCAGATGGAACCTCCTGTGCTTCAGTCTGTGCCCGTTGCCCCTCATCCTGTCATTGGGCACCACTGAACAGAGTCTGGTCCATCCTCTTGACACCCACCCTGGAGATATTTATAAACCTTAATGAGGTTCACTTCTCAGCTTCTCTTCTCCAGGCTGAACAGCCCCAGCTCTCTGTCTCTCCTAAGAAAGATGCTCTAGACCCCTCATCATCTTTGTAGCCCACTGCCCAGTCATTCCTAGTCCTTCTTAAACTGGGGAGCCCAGAACTCCAGGTGTGGCCTCACCAGGGCAGAGCAGAGAGGGAGGAACAACCTCCCTCGACCTGCTGCTCACACTCCTCCTAATGCACCCCAGGTACCGTTGGCCTCTTCGCTACGAGGGCACATTGTTGGCTCATGGTCAACCCGTTGTCCACCAGAACTCGAGGTCCTTCTCTGCAGAGCTGCTTTCCAGCAGCTCCACCCCAACCTGTGCTGGTGCCTGGGGTTGTTCCTCCCCAGTTACAGGACCCTACACTTGCCCTTGTTGAACTTCATCAGGTTCTTCTCTGCCCAGTCCAGCCTGCCCTGGTCTCACCGGATATCAGCACAGCCCCTGGTGTGTCAGCCCGTCCTCCCACTTTGGTGTCATCAGCAAACTGGCTGAGGCTGCACTCGCTCTCTCAATCCAGGTCACTGATGAACAGCTTGAACAGGACTGGACCTGGTCCTGACCCCTGGGGAGCCCCACGAACTACAGGTTTCCAACCAGACTCTGCACTGTTGATCACAACCCTCCAGCCAGTTCATGATCCATCTCATGATGGATCCTCATTCATGATCTTGTAAGTACACAAACCTTGGAGGCCACCAACTGATTTCTCACCAGGCATTATGCCTTTGACTTGACTGTTAGATTAAATGTCATATTTGAGAAGGTATTGCTTCTGTTCTTTTTAATGAAGCCAATTCTGCTTACTCTTCTGTCTTTGGGTGCAGTAGAGACTTTAGGAGAGACAAATGCCAAGCTAAAGAGTAATGTGCCTGATGTTTAGATCTTCAAACACAGCACTGAATCTGGTTTAAAGCTCTTGAGGAGCTTTGATTCCTCAGGGCATCCAAGGGAGTATCACAATTTGCTCTTCAGGATCTTTCATGGGGGTGGAAGGAGACACTTGGTACATGCTTTGTTCTTCATTTCCATGTATACACCAGGGGCTGTAATCACTGGCTTTGCAAAACACTTGAGCCAGAATAGACTTAAGTAAAAACTTTTGACAGGTAATTGGTTTTTGTGAAAGGCCATTGTGATGCAGCACAACATGATCTGTTCCTCTCCAGCACTTAAGTGCCTTTTATCCAAGGACTGCTTGTGGTTTTCATGAGAAAGAGGGATAACACAAACCTTGTTAAAACTGTATTAAAGAGCTTCAAAAATCAAAAGTCTCTAGAGTTGAATGTTTTGAAATGTAGGGTTGAGATAATAGATTGATTCAATAATCTGAAACTAGGAAAGGTTTAAAGTCAAATGGTAGCCAAACCCAACTGTGTTAAGCTGTGATAACCTGAATCCATTACTTTTTATGACTTTTTATAACAGTTCAGACATTCCTACTTCTTAATTTCTGAGTGGCACACTTGCTTTCTCACCAATTCCAATTTATTTTTGGCTTTTAGTATCCCTGAAGGGCAGGATGCACTCAGTGCTTCTATTTACCACTTCTAAGCCTGTTTAGAAGAAGACTTGGTGTTATGTAGGGTTGGGTGTTATGTAGGGTTTCCATAGAGCAGGTATTAAAACAAGATCATTTGAATTTGTGTGGCTTATTCACCCTCTTGGTTTGATGGTTGTAAGTTGGGCTGCTGCCAACCAGTGGTGCAACTTCAAAATGGGATTGTAACCTTATTTTTTTAAGAAATACGGAATATCTAGCTGGATACCTTCTTCTAATTAAAGCGTATACAGACATTGATTTTCTTATATTCCCAACAGGTTTCCTCATTAATTTTTTTCATATTAAAACCAGAAATTGGTGCCAACTCCCAAGGGAGTTGCTGGTAGCGCAAGTTATGCAATGTCACAGTAAATTTGGGTTAAAGTGAGTGTTTTAAGTTATATCAGGACTGAAACCTGTGGGATTCTCGGTGGGAAGGATGGGAACTGTTTGGGATATCGCAGGATGGACAACAAGATGTAAGACATCTTGGTGAATGTGATTTGCTGCTTGACGGTACAAATAGTTTGGCTGATTGTTGATACCCTGAAACTTGTCTCTCTTTCTTCATCCCAAGGTGTTGTGCTACCCAAATATTAGTATCAGGCTCCTGTTTCTATGGGTGGCACTTGGCACAAGCGACGAACGAGTCCTCGAGACAGCATCAATAGTAGCTGTACATAGAATGTGCCCTTGTTCAATTATTTTGGGTCATATATGCATTTATTAATTGATTTTTGCTGAGATACGCTTGCCTTGTGTTTAATAGACCCTACATTCCCAAACTGCTTTGGTTCATACAGGTCTTGTAATTTGTGCTTTCTCCAAATTCCTCCTTCATTCTCCCCTGGATGTTTAATCTCTTAAAACATTGATATCATTGAACTAAAATTTCCCATGTTCGCAGCTTGCATTTCTAAACTTATTTTAACTTTGTTCTGTGTTTTATCTTTTCATTTTGATTTTGTAGTGTGTTTCTAACATACTTAACTCCGCAAAGAATGCTAAACTATACATTTCTGCTTTGAATTGTATTGAAATAAATGGGGTAAAATAAATGTTGGGAGAAGTTGCCATCCCAGCCCAATCTTCCATTTCGTATCCGTATGGTGAGATATTTGCTGTGTCAATTTAGACTAAAGTAGATTCTAATGACTCACTTTAGAACTTGTTTTGATGTGTCTGGCCAAGCTACTTTATACTTTGACCTGAGTGCTTTTAGAAATGCTTTTGACTGCAGTTATTGTACTTAAATATATATATGTCTGGAGGAGAGGGGAGGGAACAGTGACCACGAGGGGTTAGAGAGGAGGCAGCAAGAGGAATCAAATGTATTTTTGAATGTAGCCATAGCAAGAATTACCCACAAGAGTGAATAATAGAGCCACTGTGACTGTTTTCTTAGAGGAAACATGTGCTTTAATTCATGCTAAGAAGGATTCCAGTGAGTCGTGTCCAGCAGCACCGGGACCAGATCTTATCATAAATAAATGTATGTCTGTCAGGAGATGGTCTATCAAAAGTCAACCATGTACTGGCTCAACGCAACCTCCTGAAAATACGAGCTTTGTCATGGGAAACATAGCAAATTGGGTTTAATATCCTTATTTTCTGTGTGATCGATAGAGACAAGTTAATATTTGCAGTGGGATTTAATACAAGCTGTGAAAACACTTTGAGCTTGACCTTCATGAGATGTTTACTGCCCCATGTGAGACACGTTATGGAGAATTCTAAGGACTTCAGAGGGTGGAAGTCTCATATATATATTTATATAGATTTTTATAGGTTTGAAGTGAGATGGACCAAGTTATTTTGTGGCCGTGCAACCAGAAGGGATGTTATTTCCTAGAGGTTGATGCCTTTAGTCTGGAGATGGGGATCAGAATATGGAGGTTGGGTGACATTTTTAGACTTAATTGTACCTACAAAGGACAATATGAAGTCCCATTGTAATAATTACAGGTTGGTTCCTTGTCCCATGGACTTTTTAACACCGGTGTGTTGGCCTCTGCCAGTGCTGGTATGGAGAACAGTTTGGGGGTTTTTTAATGTATGTGTGTGAGGTTAATTATTATTTTTAATATATTATCAAACCGCTAATGTTGAGGACATCGACATTGAAAATATTTCACTTTACCTTTTCTATCATTTTACTAATAAATTCTTGTATTATCAATCGCAATACTTTATGATTTTTGGCTCTCATTAGTGGAAGTGATTTAGTTTCTAAATACTTGGAACTGATAGCGAAACATGACTTTGAACTTTGATCGTTTGTGCTGGAAATCACAATACTGACTTGGTATGGGAATATGTGTCAGCAAATGACTTTTAGAAGGATTCAGTTACTTATATCCTCATTTTGTGTTTGTTTTTTGTTTGATTGTTTTTGGTGTCAAGAGCTTTTGGCATTTTGGGGTCTGTATCTCTTGGTGTAGGGTGGATATGAGGAAAGGTTTTAACTAAGGTTGGCTTATTACATTTGAATTGATTGCCAGCAAAGGGAAGAATAAAGCAAGGTAGGAAAGCTATAATGGTTTAGGTTTTGAGACAGAGGCAACTAAGGCAGCACTTGGCAGGTGGGACAAGTGCCTCCAGGGGAATGTTTGGGAGAAGTGTCTCCTCTTTCCATGTCCCCTGAGGGCAGGACATTAGAGGCCTTTTGTCTGACCCAGTACTGCCCATTTTAACTTAAAGTTCTCTCGGGTGAATGCAATTCAACCATTTATTCAAGAGGTGAAGACACCTACACAGATGGGCTGTTTGTTTCCCCTTTATCCTGTGGGTCTGAATCACATCATCCTGGTTTTAGCCTCTAGCAAACGATGTTAATCTACAGTCTGAAGATTTCAGGCTGTGATATTGCTGGTGCTGGATTCCTGTTGGCTGAGCTCATGGTTTACAGGACTGGTGACCTGGTGTGGCTGCTGTTGCTGGAGGAGAGATGGTGTCTTCTTTACCCGACCACTGGCTCTTCTTCCCCCTCTCCTTCTTCTTCCCCCTCTCCTTCTTCTTCCCCCTCTCCTTCTTCTTCCCCCTCTCCTTCTTCTTCCCCCTCTCCTTCTTCTTCCCCCTCTCCTTCTTCTTCCCCCTCTCCTTCTTCTTCCCCCTCTCCTTCTTCTTCCCCCTCTCCTTCTCCTTCTTCTTCCCCCTCTCCTTCTCCTTCTTCTTCCCCCTCCTCTTCCTTCTTCTTCGTCCCCCTCTCCTCCTTCTTCTTCGTCCCCCTCTCCTCCTTCTTCTTCGTCCCCCTCTCCTCCTTCTTCTTTGTCCCCCTCTCCTCCATCTTCTTTGTCCCCCTCTCCTCCTTCTTCTTCTTCCCCCTCTCCTCCTTCTTCCCCCTCTCCTTCTTCTTCCCCCTCTCCTTCTTCTTCCCCCTCTCCTTCTTCTTCCCCCTCTCCTTCTTCTTCCCCCTCTCCTTCTTCTTCCCCCTCTCCTTCTTCTTCCCCCTCTCCTTCTTCTTCCCCCTCTCCTTCTTCTTCCCCCTCTCCTTCTTCTTCCCCCTCTCCTTCTTCTTCCCCCTCTCCTTCTTCTTCCCCCTCTCCTTCTTCTTCCCCCTCTCCTTCTCCTTCTTCTTCCCCCTCTCCTTCTCCTTCTTCTTCCCCCTCCTCTTCCTTCTTCTTCGTCCCCCTCTCCTCCTTCTTCTTCGTCCCCCTCTCCTCCTTCTTCTTCGTCCCCCTCTCCTCCTTCTTCTTTGTCCCCCTCTCCTCCATCTTCTTTGTCCCCCTCTCCTTCTTCGTCCCCTTCTCCTTCTTCGTCCCCTTCTCCTTCTTCGTCCCCTTCTCCTTCTTCGTCCCCTTCTCCTTCTTCGTCCCCCTCTCCTTCTCCTTCTTCGTCCCCCTCTCCTTCCTTTCTCTCTCTTCTCCAACTTAGCGTAAAATATTTCTAAATCCATTTCTTCCAAAGTCACTGGTTTTTGTTCCGGGATATTTTGGGTCTCCATTCTCATGGAAATCAGGCTCACAACTTCCCAGAGCTCTTCCCATGATTCTCCTTTGCTTCATAAGTCTCACTTGGCCTCTTGAATAAGACAATTACTTTTATCTGCTGAAGTGTCAAGGCAACCCCCCTGGCTTATGAAAAGAAGGCAGAAAATGAATGTGAGTAGGAAATATGGAAGACAATACGATTTTTCACCTCCTGTTCCTCTCACTGTCATTCCCCCAACATTTTAACATCCTCTTCTGCTAACCACAGCTCACAATGAGATACATCACGTTGAATGTACCGTGTTTCCCCCAAAATAAGACAGGGTCTTACATTAATTTTTGCTTCAAAAGATACTTTTTTTTTTAACATGTACAGCTGCCTGGACACTCTTTAAATTGACCTTATTTTTGGAGTAGGGCTTCTATTTCAAGCATCCTCAAAAATCACGCTAGGGCTTATTTTCAGGGTAGGTCTTATTTTTGGGGAAACAGGGTAGGTAAGATCAACCAAATATACATAGGACAAAAAATCTTCAATCTCAGAACAAGTCTCTTTGAGCTTTCTTCATAGAAATAACTATGTCAGAGATAGGGAACACAGGATCAGGCTCCGTTGAGGAGCAACCAGGCGTTCCAGAGCGTGGGTCTCTCTTCTGCTTCCTACTGAAGCAAATTAAGGCTCAGGCATCAATTTATAGAGTTTCACTCCCCTTAAACCTGCTTTTGCCGGCCAGCTTTACTACCAGAAAGACACTGTGCCAAAAAATATCAAGTTCCTTTTATTTTTAAGGCCTCCAGAACTGCGTTGGGACAGAGATCTCCAAGCCCTTGGAGCTTTTCCCTCTCTCCAACCTCAGCCTGGAATGATGCTTGGGAAGAGCTATTTAGGATTTGCTCTTTTTCTCTTTCACTGCATTGATTTCTCAGACACCATCTGCTTGTGTTGACTAATTTGGAGCAGTAGCCAAGAGGCAATTAGTTTTGTTTTGTTTTCCTTTGAGATGCACATTCATAGCGCGGTCACCGACCTTGGCGATAATTTGGAAACCGGGCTGGTCGATGATAAAATTTAGCCTCGTATTTATTCTTTGATAAGAGGAGGGACAGTGATGTTCTTCCTCAGTGAATAATTAATTTAGCTCGGCGTGCTTTGGGGTCTCCCAAAATAGCACAAAACAAGTGATGTGACAAAGTCTAAGCATTAAACAGGAGAGCGTGATGCTGGTGGAAAGTCAGAATTGCCCTGGTTGATCTTTAAAGGCTCATTGCAGAACCAGATTTGGGGGATTTTAGGGCTGGGAAGGTGCCTGAAGGCTTTTGCAGTCTGTGTTAAGAAACTAAAGGAAGAATTCTTGCCGAAAATAGCGCTTTTGGTAATGATTGTGGTCCCAAAATGTGGGCCACTTGCTGAAGGGGCTTGCAGCTTCTCTGGTAGTGGGTTTCTTATGTTTGTAGGTATTTTAAGAGGTGACTCCAAAAAAGGCAACTAAATGCCCCTTAAAAATGCGTCTTTATGGCTTTGTATGGAGCACTGAAAGATTCCTGTACAACTAAAATGAATGTATTTCTTTCTTGCCCTTCTGCAGAATATGACAGATACCTAGCATCCAGCAAAACCATGGCGGCAGCTTACCTTGATCCCAACTTAAACCACACACCCAGCTCAAGTGCCAAGAGCCACCTCAGCAGCGGGCTGGAGCGCTCCCCGGGGGCCATGGAACGGGTCTTAAAGGTCTTTCACTACTTCGAAAACAGCAGCGAACCTACAACGTGGGCCAGTATTATCCGCCACGGAGACGCTACCGATGTGCGAGTAAGTCTGGTTTTAACATTCTCATTTGAGGTTAAATATTAACGTCATGCTCAAAAAAATGAGAGGTAGGAATCCGGGAGCGAACACACGCGGGAGTTTTATGGTTTGTTTTAAAAGAATCTTTACCTGTTGTGATGAGGAGCTGCCAAATTCATATATATTGTGGTTAAGTTAGAAAAGACGTACCCATCATTAAACAATTGATAAATGCTTCTGATACCTGCAAAACGAGGGGATATTTTTCAAGTTTTAGATCTTTCTGCGTGAAAAGAAGGCAGATTAAGTATTACATTGTTTAGAAGCAGAGTGCTGTGTTTATATTTAACTAATAATAGATGTATTGTAAGTAAGAAACTAAACAATTATACATAACTTCATCAATTATTTCTTAATATAGGTGTATATCAAAATTTCCAAAAATTGTAATTAATTCATTTGTAATGATTATGTGGTTATAAGCAACACAAGAGCACTTATGGATCATGATTCCCAGTGTTCCCCAGTGCTGAGAAAACTAAGAATGATGCTTAACAGTATCATTATCTCTGCTGTTCAGTTTATTTCTCTCTTTCATTTGTATATCATAAGCTCAGAAAAAGCGTGAAGTGGTACCAGCTTTCATTGAGAACAAGAAAACCTCATGTATGTTATTTATTGTCTTAAGGAAATGAGAGCTCGTTTCATTTTTGCCGAATAGAAGCCTGAAATTTAGAACAGTGATGATCAGTCTGGACACAACTACTGATGTACATCACTTGGCTTTTACCACTTTATATTCCCCCAAAGCCTGTGAGAGCTGAGATGAAGGTGACATGAAATATTTGTAAAATAATAAGAAGAAATTGTATCACGTTTAAAAGTAAGATTTATGTATTTACACGCTTTAAATGTGATTGATACATGACTTAAAAGAAAAATAGTCTTATTTGGCAGCTGGTTCCCTCACAGTGTGGGGAGATGGAGCTGTAGAGTCCCCCAGTGTGTCCGTTTGTCCGTCCCCCGTGTCGCCCTGGTAGTCTCCTGCTATTTAAACTGAAATGAAGCTCAGTTTAACACGTCAAATGCTTTTAAACTTTGTGGTTGGCGTCTTTCTCTAATGATGCGTGTGGGTTGTTTCCTTCTGGAAGTTTCTTGCTGTAGGAGCAGCTTCCCATCTGTTCGTTCCTTCCACCCTTTGTATCTCTGCACTATACTTCAAATTCCACTAGGAAGACACAATTCCAATCTGTTGAATGTGGAATTATCAGAGTTAAGGAGACCTGGTGCCTCCTCCTGCCCGCTATTAAACATCATTTGTACAAGAGAAGGCGAAGTAAAACCCACTAAATCTTTTTGAATGTTTTCTCTTCCTTTCCTATTGATTTTTTAGCATCACCGCATATGAAAAAAGAAACCAACAGCATTCTGCAGAGTAGATCTTGAGACCGTGATCATAGATCAAGGATATTCATTGGTGGTGATCAGAAAATCTGTCTCTTGTCATTTTAATAAGCTCCTATCTGTGTCTAGAGATAATTTGCTGAGCGGACAGATGAGAGATACAACACCAGGAATCATTATTGTCACTAACATACACTTATTTTACATGAAATGGGTTTTTATGAGGCCGGCTTGAAATGTCTTTGCTCTCTGGGTTGGATATAGTGGTTTCATCAATCTGATGTGATTGATTTGCTTCATAAAGCATATTACATTGTACAGGGGAAATAAAACTGTGTCTCAGTAGGTTTGGAACCTTGCAGGACCAGAGTTCTTTATATGGTGCTTGAAATGGAGCTTCCCTTTCCAAAGAAGTCTGTAGAAACTTAGCAACCAAAGCAGAGATTACAGCTTAGAAATACCTGTGGTTTTGGGCTTTAAAGATACAAAACTTAGAGCTTCCATAAGAGATTCAGTGCCGAGTTCAATTTGCAAAGTTACAAGTCCTTGGCATCCAAACAACAGGCGAGTAGTAGTTACTTGAGGCTTATGTTTTAGATTTGTTAAATGCACATTCAGTCGGACGGTAATTTCTCAAAGTGACGAGATTTTTGCATTGTTCTGCTTTCTTAATGAAGAATAATGTGATGAGTCACTGTTAAACTCCCTTCTTTTGTGGTTCTTTTTAATTTCTTTTCATTTGGTTAAACTAGGACAATGACTGTTGAATGTGCAGGTACTCCATAGTAAAAATAGTAGAAATCTGGTGTCTTAGCATGTCCTGACATTTATTTTAGAAACAGTAAACCTTTGTGGAGGACAAGCCTGCATTCCATTGGAATGACTGCTGTTTGACCAAGCTGAATAATTTAGGATTAAAATAGACTTTAAGGGTTTTTGTGCCTTAGTTTTACACTCCCTCCTTGGCCTTTTGTGGAGGGGACACTGCAATAGGGCTTCCAGTTCTTCTGAATTTCATACTGGGAAAGGTACTGGTGCTGGGTTTGGCCTCTGGCTCGTTTCCAAAAGGAATATTCAGAGGTGGGTGCCTGGGAGCCAGGTCTGCAATGAAAAGGGACAAATGAAGGTGTTTGGAGGCTACTCGCGGCTCAGCAGAACGTCTGGGATGGCAGCCCAGGATCCTTTCCCGGATTCAAAGAACTCAGACTTGGTCTGAGATCTCCAGAAGAGCCAGTTAAAGGTATTTCTGCTGGCGCTTTGCAGAATGTGCGAATATGAAGGGAAAGCGAGGGTGGAATTTTCTGATTTGGGATTTTTTCTGTTTCCGGCAAAGCCAAGTTTGCCTCTCAATGGAAGGGATGTGTTGGATGGTCAGAGGTGAGGAAGGCTCCTTTTCCTTAAAAACAATTGAAAAATGAAATCTTCTGTGCCTTCGTAAGAGTGGAAACATTGGTTTAATGTACACATTATACACAAATCCTTGATCATGAGGGGAAACGCTTTTCCTTAGATAACTCAGAATCACACAGAATCCCAGAGTGTCAGGGGTTGGAAGGGACCTTGGAAAGCTCATCCAGTGCAATCCCCCCATGGAGCAGGAACACCCAGATGAGGTTACACAGGAAGGTGTCCAGGCGAGTTGGAATGTCTGCACAGAAGGAGACTCCACAACCCCCTGGGCAGCCTGGGCCAGGCTCTGCCACCCTCACCAGGAACAAGTTTCTTCTCAAATTTAAGTGGAACCTTTTGTGTTCCAGTTTGAACCCATTATCCCTTGTCCTATCATTGGTTGTCACCAAGAAGAGCCTGGCTCCATCCTCCTTTCCATATTGATAACCATGGATGAGGTCACCCCTCAGTCTCCTCTTCTCCAGGCTAAAGAGCCCCAGCTCCCTCAGCCTTGTAACCGGGCTCAAACACATCTTTATTCATCAGAATAGGAGCCATTAAAATCAACATGTTTTTGCCGCCAAGAAATAAGTTTGTTCATTCCCGCAGCTTAAAAATCCACGCTTTGGGATTCGATGAACTCTTGGGAAGCGTTTTCTGCATCCTGCTGATTGCGGAAGCGTTTTCGCTGCAAAAAGCTGTCGAGGTGCTTGATGAAGTGGTGGCTGGTTGGTGAGAGGTGGACAAGGCAAGACTTGGTAGCCTGATTCGTTCCACTTTTGCAGCGTTGGTTGTGCAACATGCGGTTGGGTGTTGTCGTGGAGAAGAATTGGACACTTTCTGTTGACCAGTGCATTGCAGTTCTTGGTGCATCTCATCGATTCGCTGAGCGTCCTTCTCAGATGGAATGATTTTGTCACGATTCAGAAAGCTGTAGCGGATCAGACCAGCAGTAGAGCAGTTTGAACCCATTATTCCTTGTCCTATCACTGGTTGTCACTGAGAAGAGCCTGGCTCCATCCTCCTGACACTCCCCCTTTATATATCTGTAACCATGAATGAGGTCACCCCTCAGTGTCCTCTTGTCCAGCTCCAGAGCCCCAGCTCCCTCAGCCTTTCCTCACACGGGAGATGCTCCACTCCCTTCAGCATCTTTGTTGCCCTGCGCTGGACTCTCTCCAGCAGTTCCCCGTCCTTCTGGAACTGAGGGGCAAGTTGTTAACTCACGTTGTTAAGCTCAGACGCACAGAACTCAGCTTTCTGTGGGAGTCTCTTAAGTGGCCAGACTAAAGGTACAATTTCCTCACAGTTTGACTTGAAATATCTTTAACCAAGGCAACTATACATAGTCGCGGCTTTGAGGAGAACTCCTGGCTGCCAAGCTCTGTTTTTTCTGGATGGCTTTAGTCCCTCAGAGCCGAGTGTTTCCTCTGAGGATGAGTCTGTATTCTGCAACGGGGCCGCTTTTCAACTCCTCAAAATGCTTTCTTGGATTTCAAAGAGCTGGAACGCTCTACCCTTCTTCTTGGTATTATACTAAAAACATGCTACATTTCCAAAAGGAAGAAAAAAATGTACTTCTAGGAATGTGCAAACAGGTCTCCTACTGCGAAATGTGTATTTCCAGAGAAAGAAAGGTTGTTTATCTTCCCTATTTATCTTGGTATGTCTTTGCTGGGATGTGTTGTCTACGGGCATGTTCACAAAGAGGGATTTGGAGCCGGGACGTGCTCTGCCCTGTTCAGCCCCAGGTGTGCTGGGCGAGTAGGTGGAATAGGCGAGATGGAATTGGTTTGGGCTCCAGTGCGCCCTGAAAGTAAACACGGCCGTGGTTCCGAGTAAATCACCTTCCTGTTCTCAGAAAATGTGATTGAAGCAGGATTGTGTCAACCGTATTTAATAGAGGAATGAATGCATTGAGCAGCCTTGGGTGGGTAGGGAAGGGATGGGTTTTTTATTAAACAGACATTAGGAAACCTTGTGTGAGCCCTTCGAGACGGCTTTTGGTGAGGTATAGTTGTGCCCTGTACTATGTGTTCCCACTCCAGCTTGTGTCCATTACACAAGATTGTAAACTTCTGGCCCCCGTTACGGTTTAAGCCCAGCCCAGAGCTCAGCACCACGCAGCTGCTCGCGCACTCCACACCCGTTTGATGGGGAGAGAATCAGAAAGTTCAAAGTGAGAAAATTTGTGGCTGAGATAAAGACAGTTTAACAGGTAAAGCAAATGCTGCGTGCACAAGTGAGGCAAAACAGAAATTTATTCATAGAGTAATAGAAGCATTTTGGGTGGAAGAGACCATCAAGATAATTGAGTCCAACCATAATGTACCTCTGGCACTAAACCGTGTCCCTAAGAACCTTGTCTAAATGCCTGTTAAGCCCCACGCCAGGGATGGTGACTCCACCACTGCCCTGGGCAGCCTGTTCCAATGCCCAACAACCCTTTCCATTAAGAATTTTTTCCTAATATCCAATCTAAACCTCCCCTGGTGCAACTTGAGGCCATTTCCTCTCATCCTGTCCCTTGTTCCTTGGGAGAAGAGACCAACCCCCTCCATGCTCCAAGCTCCTTTCAGGCAGTTCAGAGATCAGAAGGTCTCCCCTCAGCTCCTGTTCTCCAGCTGAACCCCCCAGGTCCCTCAGCCGCTCCCATCACACTTGTGCTCCAGCCCCTTCCCCAGCTCCGTTCCCTTCTCTCAACTCGCTCCAGCACCTCAATGTCCTTCTTATGATGAGGGGCCCAAAACTGACCCCAGGATTCGAGGTTTGGCCTCCCCAGTGCCCAGCACAGGGGGACGGTCACTGCCCTGGGCCTGCTGGCCACACTATTCCTGACACAAGCCAGGATGCTGGTGGCCTCTTGGCCACCTGGGCACACTCTGGCTCATGTTCAGCCGCTGTCACCAACACCCCCAGGTCCTTTTCCCCCAGGCACTTTCCAGCCGCTCTTCCCCGAGCCTGTAGCGCTGCCTGGGGTTGTTGTGACCCAAGTGCAGGACCCGGCACTTGGCCTTGTTGAACCTCAGACAATTGGCCTCAGCCCATCGATCCAGCTGGTCCAGATCCCTCTGTATGGCCTTCCTGCCCTCCAGCAGATCAACACTCCCACCCACCTTGGTGTCATCTGCAAACTTAGTGAGGGTGCACTCCATCCCCTCATCCAGATCATTGATAAGGAGATTAAACAGAACTGGCCCCAATACTGAGCCCTGGGGACACCACTTGTGACCGTCAACAACTGGATTTGTCTCCGTTCACCACAACTCTTTGGGCCCGTCCCTCCAGCCAGTTCTGTATCCACGGCAGAGAACACCCATCCAGCCATGAGCTGCAGCTTCTCTGGGAGACGCTGCGGGATACGGCGTCAAAGGCTTTAATGAAGCATTCCCTGCTTCCCATCAGCAGGCGGGTTGGGCCATCGCTGGGAAAGCCGGGCTCCAGCATGTGAAGACACCCACCATACTGTCCCTCTGCTGCTTTCCCCAGCTTTATTCACTGTGTGTGACACTGTGTGGTGTGGAATGTCCCCTTGGTCAGTCAGGGTCCCTTCCCACCCTTCTGGCTGGCAGGTGGTGTGAGGAGCAGAAAAGGCCTCGGCTCCATGTGTTCGCTGTTCGGCAGTGACCAAAACATCCCTGATTATCAACACTTTTCAGCACAAATAGAAAACACAGCCCCAGAGTAGCTGCTGTGAAGAAGATAAACTCTACCCCAGACAAAACCAGCGCACCCACAAAACTAGTAGTAGTTGTGAGAAATAAAGATGACATTTTCTATGTCAAAATAACAACCAGAAATCTCGAATCAGGTTATTGCCAGACACCCATCGCACCTTTATTCTTACCCAGTTTGGTTTTTTCCACTTCTTTAAGACTGGCTGACTAAAACATGAACTGGATGGAGAGAACATTAACACATCTGGCTGTTAGCTTGTCCTTATTTGTGGAGGTTAAAGAGGCGTGATTAGAAGCCTTTCACAAATAAAGATGCAGGTTCAAGGTCTCTTGGCTTGTTCATCGTTCAGATGTCTTTCTCCCTTTTCTATGCAGACCCACCCTGAAATGTTGGCTTCTCTAATGTTGACAGAATGAGAACTCAGAAGGTGAATTAAAGAAAAGATCACGGGGTAAGGTTGAAGATCTATCTGACTTGAGAGAACAGGAGAAGTCTGAGCTCAAGGCGCAATGTCTTGGCTGTGTCCCATCCCCACATCAGGGGAAAAGACCCGAGTGAATTCATCAGTTTCCCTGCCCACCTGCAGAATGTTATTTCTTACGAGCAGAAACCGTGGGTGCAGGGTTGGAAAATTGTGTATTGCAGCCGTTTTCCCTATTTTGAGCTTTTTAGAAGGAGAAGAGCTAAAGCACATTCAGCTAAGGCATCGCTAAAGCAGTTTCTTAAACTGCATTGCTACATTAGTATTTGTTGCTTGCTTTTGTCCTCTTTGCCTGACCCTTTCTATTTGTATCCAGTGTATATTTTCCCAAACCATTTCAATTTGCAGGTCGTAGTCCATCCTGCGGTGTCTGTATTTCATTCTGGTTTGGCTGTTCTTGCAGAATTTCCATTCCTTCCAGGTTTGTCTGCATTAGACTCCTGAGTTTGGACGGGTATTTCTGTTGCTGTATTTTACCCAGTGATACAGGAGACCTGAGTATTTGGACATCCAGTTTGTGGTGGAGGAATGAGAAAAGCCTTGAGTATAAAGGTCTAGAATTTAAATGATATCCTAATTTAACAATAATTTCTCTGGCAGCAGTGCTGGCTTTTTTCTCGCTGTTTGTTTTCTTGTGCTGCCACCTTAGTTGTGCTGGTAGACGCGTTGTGACTGTTTGGCAAACTAATCACAGATCACAGAGTGTCAGGGATCAGAAGGGACCTGGAAAGCTCATCCAGTGCAATCCCCCCATGGAGCAGGAACACCCAGATGAGGTTACACAGGAAGGTGTCCAGGCGGGTTGGAATGTCTGCACAGAAGGAGACTCCACAACCTCCCTGGGCAGCCTGGGCCAGGCTCTGCCACCCTCACCAGGAACAAGTTGCTTCTCAAATTTAAGTGGAACCTCCTGTGTTCCAGTTTGAACCCATTACCCCTTGTCCTATCATTGGCTGTCACCGAGAAGAGCCTGGCTCCATCCTCCTGACACTTACCCTTTATACATCTGTAACCATGAATGAGGTCACCCCTCAGTGTCCTCTTGTCCAGCTCCAGAGCCCCAGCTCTCTCAGCCTTTCCTCACACGGGAGATGCTCCACTCCCTTCAGCATCTTTGTGCCTCTAACCACAGAATCATAGAACAGTTTGGGTTGAAGAGCCCTTCCCAGCTCCCCCAGTTCCCCCCCTGCTATGAGCAGGGACATCTTCACCAGCTCAGGTTGCTCAGAGCCCAGTCCAGCCTGGCCTGGAATGTCTCCAGGGATGGTTCATCCACCACCTCTCTGGGCAACCTGGGCCGGGCTCTCACCACCCTCAGCATAAAAAGTTTCTCCTTCATGTCTGTCCTGAATCTCTCCTTTTCTAGTTTAAAACCATCACCCACTGTCCTGCTACAACAAGCCTTTCTAAAAAGTCTGTCCCCATCTTTCTTACAGGCCCTTTTAAGCACTGAAAGGCTGCAGTAAGGTCTCCCTGGAGCTTCTCTTCTCCAGCTGAACACCCCAACCCTCTCAGCCTGTCCTCCCAGTTAAAACAAATTCTTGCTTTAATGTTCCTTTTAATCCAGATCAATTCCGTACTCTTGTCAGCCGCATCACCTTGCAAACTGACACAACTTGGGGAAGAAAGGAAAAACCCATTTATTCTGGCACCGCAGTGTTATTACAGCACCAGGGTTTATTTATGAGCATCTTTCCTCATCCACTGCAGCGTTCCTGCTTTCCAGACCCTTCTCCATAAGGATATTGCTTGTCTTGAATCAAGAGGTTTCTCAGTCGAACCGCGGTCACCGAAAAGACCGACTTTAACCACAGTTCCACCCATTCAACTTCTTCTCTGTCCTGCAAGTCTCTTCGCTTTTCTCAAACCTGCTTCATTTTGACATGATCTCCGGACAAAAGGTCTTTGTCCACCTAAACCAAGCAGATACCTTGAAGATTTCAAGTGGGTTGGGCATGTGGTGGGGCTGTCTGAATGTTCCTATTGCTGTCTGTAAAGGAGAACGCTCGTGTATTACATAGAAAACTTCTTTAATCTACTGGGTTTCCCTTTAAAATAGATTCTTATGAGAATACAGGATAGCAGGTTGGCCACTAAGTTCTTTCATGTTGAGTGGAAAGAGCCTTTGGACACTAGCAGGACTCAAACCCCTTTTTGGGGTAATAAAATCTGCTGTATACGTACATACGTATATTTCCACATTGAATTCTACATATGTGCAGTAAAACATTGCCTGGAGGCGATGGAATTTTGGAATACGGAAGCAGAGTGGAGAGCACCGATTTCTTACATAATTAGGTATGTGTACCAATGTATAAAATCATTCCGTATGTATTAAAAGAGCTAGAAAATGGGTACCGCTTACCAGCTTTATTGTCATCCTTTGCTGCGTGCCCATGTGCACTGTACCAGGTGACAAGATGTATAGATAGTTAATATGTGCCTCCCTTCTGAGAACATCAAAAAGAACCAAGAACTCAAAACTACAGACCTGCAAATCTAAGCAGCATGAAGAAGGTGATGGTACTGAGGTAATTGGGCTAATTATAACAGAAAAGAAATACCTTTGCTTTTTAGAATGCCTTTTTTTGTGCAAAATACACATGTTGGAGTTGTGAGGATGTAGTTTTCTTTCATGGAAATGTTAAATTATTTTGCATCACAGTTTTGTAGTTTAATTTTGTCCAGCTCTTCATTTAAGGTCCCCACATTAATCTCTCATCAGGAGTTATAATAGTGGGTATATAAATAGCATTTGACATATTTTAAAGTGCTTTAGAAATACAAACACCCTGTCCCTATGTTAGAAGTGCTACTTAAAGACGTTTTCTAGTGCAAGACACTTTGTCCTTCCTACTAAATAGGGAAATTAGGTTTGTAGTCACACTGGGAGTATATTATTCTAACTCCAATTTGTTCATAGTAGGACATGAGCTTTATTAATTGACAAGCAAGCAATTCCTTTTCACACATTTGCAGAAGCACAAGGTATTGCTGAGAGATACTGAGAGGCCTTTCAGCCTTGGTTTTTTAGCAGCCTTCAAAATATCCTCTACTATACATTCTATTTTTGGATGTATTCTCCTCATTTATGACAGACATTACTCTATCTTTCAAATTAACTGTGTTGAATATCTGTGAGTTCTTTAGACAAATGAGTAACAATAAGTGCTATTTACTGTTGTAGGGACTATAAGTGCTTTTTTTCCTCCTCTTTGGGTTAAAGGGAGGGAAGGGTGATTTGACACCTATTATTGACTGGGAATTCCTCCTCCTTCTCTTTTGCTTAGCTGCACTGCCCTGTTTTATGTTTGGGGTGTAAATGTTAGCTCTGGAAACCTGATTCACGTCAATGTGATCACAGTAAACAGCATTTAAGTGGTATACGATTGTGTGACTTCCTTACTGGGTATTTATAGGAATGACAAGAGCCAAGTGAAAACTGCTGGTAGAAATTATGACACCAAGCTGGGAGGAGTGGCTGACACGGCAGAGGCTGTGCTGCCATCAGAGACCTGGACAGGATGGAGAGCTGGGCGGGGAAAATTGAATGAAATAGAACAAGGGCAAGTGTAGAGTCTTGAATCTGGGCAGAACAACCCCAGGTTCCAGTGTAAATTGGGGAATGACCTATTGGAGAGCAGTGTAGGGGAAAGGGACCTGGGGGTCCTGGGGACAGCAGGATGACCATGAGCCAGCACTGGGCCCTTGTGGCCAGGAAGGCCAATGGTAGCTGGGATGGGTTAGAAGGGGGTGGTCAGTAGGTCAGAGAGGTTCTCCTGCCCCTCTGCTCTGCCCTGGGGAGACCACACCTGGAATCTTGTGTGCAGTTGTGGCCCCTCAGTTCCAGCAGGACAGGGAACTGCTGCAGAGAGTCCAGCGCAGGGCAACAAAGATGCTGAAGGGAGTGGAGCATCTCCCGTGTGAGGAAAGGCTGAGGGAGCTGGGGCTCTGGAGCTGGACAAGAGGACACTGAGGGGTGACCTCATTCATGGTTACAGATATATAAAGGGTGAGTGTCAGGAGGATGGAGCCAGGCTCTTCTCGGTGACAACCAATGATAGGACAAGGGGTAATGGGTTCAAACTGGAACACAGGAGGTTCCACCTAAATATGAGAAGCAACTTGTTCCTGGTGAGGGTGTCAGAGCCTGGCCCAGGCTGCCCAGGGAGGTTGTGGAGTCTCCTTCTGTGCAGACATTCCAACCCGCCTGGACACCTTCCTGTGTAACCTCATCTGGGTGTTCCTGCTCCATGGGGGGATTGCACTGGATGAGCTTTCCAGGTCCCTTCCAACTCCTGACATTCTGGGATTCTGTGTGATTCTGGGATTCTGTGAAATTGCTGTTCCTGTATCAGATGTGTTCCCTCCCTCATAACCATTCACTCCAGAGTCTGTATTTTAGAACTCCAGCAGCAAACTTTCAGGTGAGGCCCAATAACCATATGAAGAGCCAACTCTCAGGAGACAAAATTATTCAAAAAATAACAACTTAATGGAGTGGAGTAGCAGGAGGGCCAGCTCGAGCTGGGTACCTGCCTAGAGATCCATCCAAGCATAGAAAACTACACACTTTTATATCTTTACAGACCATTCACACCAATAGTGATATTTAACCACCAGGTCCTTTGCTCCCCGTTGGACCGTTTTTCTCTGACGCCTCTGTTTTGTTCAGCTTTAGACACTGGTTTTGGTCCATATCCTTGAAGGTGCTGTTTTCTCTGGATAAATCCTTTATTCTCAGTGCAGTGCAAAATCAACGCCGCTTTGCAGATGTCTGTGATGTCTCTGCGTTAGCTTTGGATCCTTATTTTCCCATTCAGTTCCATTTTTCCCAGCCAAATGCAAGCCAGACTTTACCTTGCAGGTGTTTCGTGTAGCCTGCGGTTGCTTTTGGTAAATACAAGTTTAAAACTTTAGCAAATCTACCAAGTAACATGAAGCAAAGAGTATATTAAAAATCATACAACCCTATATCTCTAAATAATCCACGACGTTTGGTGTGCACTTGTTTAAGTGAAATGATTAAAAGTGAACTTGAATTGTGTTCATCCACTGACCTGTGAGTAGTAAAACTATCGCCATACAGGTCACTTATATACAGGGAGAGCTCAAAGTGGGCTCAACCAGGCTGTCGTATTTATTAAGTGGTTGAGTCATAGTCAAATTGAATACAGTAGGAAAAGTCTGTACAAGACTCATTCACTCACAAGTTACCGGTGTCTGTGTGTCCTTCTGCTTGCCTGTGGTTCTCCTGAAGGAGTTTTTGGCCTGGCTGTGGCTCAGGCCTTTCCCTCTGGAGCCTGAACCAAACTGCTGCTGGTTTGTCTGGGGGAGTCGAATGCATCCGCCACAAAAGTCTGGAGAGATTTCAGGTTTCTTTAGCTGTGTTTCCGGTTAAAAGGTTTGTCGTGATGTATCCCAGCAGGATGTCCTCATTGCCACCGTGCCATGGTTAAGCAGTTAAATCGTTTGTCTGGAAACCGGTGGTTAAGCATTCTGGTCACTACCATGAAGAACATCAGACGTGCAAAGCTCCTCATGCAT
This sequence comes from Nesoenas mayeri, assembly GCF_963082525.1. Classification (NCBI taxonomy): domain Eukaryota; kingdom Metazoa; phylum Chordata; class Aves; order Columbiformes; family Columbidae; genus Nesoenas; species Nesoenas mayeri. The sequence continues at coordinate 5,780,246 of NC_137543.1, forward strand.
TGGAAGGTGAAGAAGCTGTCCCCCATCCTTGAGTGACGGAGGTGGCTTTGTCACTTCATGGAAGCCGTCCAGAGCCCCAGGGGACTCTACACATGGTTTACTACACGGTGGGAATTAAACACGCTGACACCGTTATGGCTGCGGTGCCACTTGGACGTAAATCTTGTGCTGTTTGGAAACAGGAGCCAGAGAAGACAAACCCCATCCCGGTTTGGTGTTCTTCTGGTTGTGAGTTGGTGTAGCTGCTTTCACAGAATCCCAGAGTGTCAGGGGTTGGAAGGAACCTGGAAAGCTCATCCAGTGCAATCCCCCCATGAAGCAGGAACACCCAGATGAGGTTACACAGGAAGGTGTCCAGGCGGGTTGGAATGTCTGCACAGAAGGAGACTCCACAACCCCCCTGGGCAGCCTGGGCCAGGCTCTGCCACCCTCACCAGGAACAAGTTTCTCCTCATATTTAAGTGGAACCTCCTGTGTTCCAGTTTGAATCCATTACCCCTTGTCCTATCATTGGTTGTCCCCGAGAAGAGCCTGGCTCCATCCTCCTGACACTCAGCCTTTCTATATCTGTAACCATGAATGAGGTCACCCCTCAGTGTCCTCTTGTCCAGCTCCAGAGCCCCAGCTCCCTCAGCCTTTCCTCACACGGGAGATGCTCCACTCCCTTCAGCATCTTTGTTGCCCTGCGCTGGACTCTCTCCAGCAGTTCCCTGTCCTGCTGGAACTGAGGGGCCACAACTGGACACAAGATTCCAGGTGTGGTCTCCCCAGGGCAGAGCAGAGGGGCAGGAGAACCTCTCTGACCTACTGACCACCCCCTTCTAACCCACCCCAGGTACCATTGGCTTCCTGGCCACAAGGGCCCAGTGCTGGCTCATGGTCACCCTGCTGTCTCCAGGACCCCCAGGTCCCTTTCCCCTACACTGCTCTCTAATAGGTCATTCCCCAACTTACACTATTTTGTATTGATTGAAGTTCTGGCTCTAAAGGTTTGAAATTCAACTTCTCTGGTTTATTAATAAAAGGTAAATAAGCTAATAGATGTTTTACTCTAAAGGCTTCCCCTGCAGATGGGCCTTTTTGAGTGTCTTTCTCACTGCATTTCCTTACGTCTCCATTTGTTTCAATGACTACTATGTTATTTTAGCATCTGGAATGTGGCATTCCTAAACAGAAAAAGAAGACACATATATTGCTTTCACATAAAGCATCACTTCTTCCTTTGCGGCATACAGAAGTTTTTATAATGTATTTTCAAACGCTTGCACTTGGCCTCCTTTGCACCAGTGCTGCCATCTCCTTAATATTTACATTGAATTGGACTTTTTCTTGAGTTGCAGTGTGTACTAATTGTTGCTAATTATTTTTGGGGGGTGATACCAACTACTTGGCTAGAAGGAATGGGTTACGCTTCATCATTCAGAAAACATATTTACTGTTTGATTATTATTTTGGTTCTGTGATCGGTTTAGAGGTGATTGATATAAAAAGGTTAAAAGGCTTAAAATCTCACTTAGTTTTGGTGGGAATTAAGACAACTGATTGTTTCTGTCCTTTTAAAACCTCAGCCTGAAAATCAGATGTTCTGAGATATCTGGCTTGATTCTTCCCTGAGTCAACACCGATGGTTTCAGCTGAGCCTAATGCATCAGTATTCTTGGTCATAGACAATTTGACGCTAATTTCTTCTCTTTCCAAAGCCATTTCATGTCACAGGAGGTATAAGTGCTGCTTAAAACATGTACCCCCATTGTCATTATCAACCAATAGAGCTGGAGACAGGGAAAGGGTGGATTTCCAAAAGTAAACTCTGTGCAGGGTGCAGAAAGAGATGGAAATGAATGAGTTTCTTGTGTTTGCATGTGGCAGCGATCCCTTCAGAGGAGAGCACGCCTGCCAAAATGTTGGGCTTTGCTAAGCCGAGATTGTCCTTTGGGCGTGAAGAAGAGGTTCAGCGTGCCCCTGGCGCTTCTGTGAGCACTCGGTGGTTGTCGTGTGTTTCCCGGGATACAGACCAGGAAATACAGACAAGAGATTTTTGTACGCTGAGGTCAATGTGTTTAATTCAGATTTAAAGCTCTTTGCCAACCTGATGTTTGGAGTTTGCTGGGGAAGCTGCAAAAAGCTGCTTGAAGAGGAGACGGGTGAGGAGCTGGCGGATTGCCCTTGGAGGTGGATGAATGACAAAAGCAACGCTTGGCTCAGGAAATCCGCTCGGATAAAAATAGAGGCCGGGCCAGCACTTGGGGGCAGTGTCATATGTGTCACCTCTTCCCCCATCATCCCTCTGAGGCCACTGTGGTTGTTCTTCAGTTGTTCTACCAGACATTGCATCAGACGTTTGTCCCGGCAACTTGGGCTCCTTCCAGGACTCTGCTGCTGGTTCCTCCATGAATTGCCACTTGAAAGTTTGGATTTGCCACTGTGTTGAAGTGTCCTTTGCGTGTCATGGTCTTCTGCAAGCGTCTTGCGTGTTCTGCTGTTTGTATCCAACTTCCTTCAAGCGTAGGGCTTGTCATCCCTTGGATGGCCAGCTCCTGGCTATGGGACTTCTCATACAGGGGTCACGGAATCCCAAAATGTCAGGGGTTGGAAGGGACCTGGAAAGCTCATCCAGTGCAATCCCCCCATGGAGCAGGAACACCCAGATGAGGTTACACAGGAAGGTGTCCAGGCGGGTTGGAATGTCTGCACAGAAGGAGACTCCACAACCTCCCTGGGCAGCCTGGGCCAGGCTCTGCCACCCTCACCAGGAACAAGTTGCTTCTCATTTAAATTTAAATTCTCATTGCTTAAATTTAAGTGGAACCTTTTGTGTTCCAGTTTGAACCCATTACCCCTTGTCCTATCGCTGGTTGTCACCAAGAAGAGCCTGGCTCCATCCTCCTGACACTCACTGTTGATGCTGAAGCAGATGATGCTTCTGAGGGTGCTGGGCTTGGTGGAACCTCTTCTGACTTTGACTCCATGAACAAGCAATCACTGCAGGGAGTCCAGCAACGGGTTGTGAAGATGCTGAGGGATCTGGAACATCTTTCTTATGAGGAGAAACTGAGAGAGCTGGGGCTTTTCAGCCTGGAGAAGAGAAGCTGAGAGGGGATCTCATCAATGTTGATAAATATCTCCATGGTGGGTGTCAAGAGGATGGACCAGACTCTGTTCAGTGGTGCCCAGTGATAGGATGAGGGGCAATGGGCACAGACTGAAGCACAGGAGGTTCCATCTGAACATGAGGAGAAACTTCTTTCCTTTGAGGTGCCAGAGCCTGGACTAGGCTGCCCAGAGAGGTTGTGGAGTCTCCTTCTCTGGAGACATTCAAACCCACCTGGACACATTCCTGTGTGATCTGCTCTGGTGACCCTGCTTTAGCAGCTGGGTTGGACTGGATGATCTCCAGAGGTCCCTTCCAACCCCAACCATTCCGTGATTCTGCAGCTTACTAAACGTAGCTCGTGTTTCTTTCTTTTAGGCTTGAAATATTGAATTTTTATCACATTTCACTATGCACTGTGTTGCTTCTGGAAACGTATTTCAAGGCTGCAGTTTGCTGAGACGTGTGAGCTGATCTAACAGCTCACCATCACCTCACCAAAACCCTGATCCCACTCCTACAGGTGTCGTCTTCCCCATCTATTCATATTTAGTCCTTCCTTCATTTTCTTTTTGCAGTTACTTTTCTGTTTGCCTCATTTGCAGAATCAGTGTCAGAAGGGAAACAGGAATACTAGGATTTGGTTTTTTGAAAGGTTCCTTTCTTGGGCATTAGATCCTCAAACGTTGCCATTGACCACAGGACAAACCAATGGGATGTTTGGTTTTTTTTTAGAATCTTCCCAAATAATGGTCTCACCCCATTTCATAAGGGAGGAAATGGGTGAGGAGAAGGAAACCAAGAGGCTGTGACGTGACCTCCCAAATCCTGGCTGTTGGGACACTCAATAGGATGAAATTCTTAATAAAATTTTCCTTGGAGAGTGACTTTTAAAGACCGGTGGAGGATTTGTTTGCACAATACGTCTTGATTTCATCCATCAATCTGCTTTTTATATTTTGGCTTTTATGCTATTGTGTTTTACATAGTGGCTCAATTCTAAAAAGATGAATGGAAACGTATTTACCGCTACCTGTAATATCTGATTTATTGCTTAATGTTTTGTATAGACATTGTTACACTTCCAAGCCTTACGGTTGAATGTTTGGAAAATGCACGTTGGCGTTTTACGGCTTGTAAGGAGTGTGTGTTTCTCTGTTTTAGGGCATAATCCAGAAGATCGTGGACAGTCACAAGGTGAAAAACGTGGCGTGTTACGGGTTGCGGCTCAGCCACCTGCAGTCCGAGGAGGTTCACTGGCTGCACCTGGACATGGGGGTGTCCAACGTGAGGGAGAAATTCGAACTGGCCCACCCTCCGGAAGAATGGAAGTAAGAGCATCAATCTGTTCCGTGGCCAAAGCGAGCCCAATAAGTCTTTGTTGAGGGTTTTGATTGCGGGGTGACAATAAAACTGTGGCAGATGTATTGTTAACCTCTTCTCCCCTCTCTTCAGCCGCTTCCTCTCCCCCCTTCCTACTAATCGGGAGGGAAAGAAGGACAGAGAGAAGAGAGTTGGAAAAATTAAAAGTGTTTTCCTAATGCTGCTAATAAGAATAGAGAAAATAATACAAAATATACAAAACCAATCTTGAAAATCTCAGCAACTCCAGAGCCGGCACCCGAAGTCCTGGACTGGACTCTGCAGCCAACCGGAGCTGGATTCAGTCTCTCACTAGGCCTCAGTTCGCAGGGATGACTAGCAGGGTCCTCTCCTAATGTCACCATAAGCAAAAAGGGACAAGATCCTCGTGATCTCCCACTTTTATATGAAGTATTCACGTGAATGGAATGTTATACACAGTTGGTCAGTTCCTTGGTCACCTGTTTCTCGTTGCCCCTCTGGCGAGAGGTGCATCCATTCGTTATCAATGACCTCGCATTCCATTGCTGTGTTTACCAAAAAAATGGATCTGGTTCTCTAGGAAAATGCAACTCATATGAAGCTTTAGTTGACAGGCGAATTCACTAAAAGAGAAACATGTTTTTAACAAAACCAGGACAGTCTTTTTAGCTTGTTGTAAAAAATGAGGCTGTAATTCGCGTTATGAAGCGAGATCCTTATGTGGTTGAATAGGAGGGCAAGGGAAGAAAATGGAAAAAAACCCAAGCAAACCAAACCATAAAACCAAACACCACCAAAAAAACAAACCAATAAAACCCCGCAAAACACACAAGCAGTCTTGGGTTTGCTTTAAGGGATTTTTGTCATTGTTGAGGGTTTTCTGCAGACCGAACAGGTAACGATTAACCCAGGATTTAGAGGATGCGTAAAGTAGGAGCAGAAATCTCTTCAAAATCTGCAGAGCTTCTGCTCCCTCCAAGTTGGGAGGGAGTGTCGACCTGCGGGAAGGCAGGAGGGCTCTGCAGAAGGATCTGGATAGACTGGAAAAATGGGCTGATTCCAATGGGATGAAGTTCAACAAGGCCAAGTGCCGGGTGCTGCACTTTGGACACAACAACCCCCTGCAGCGCTCCAGGCTGGGCACAGAGTGGCTGGAGAGCAGCCAGGCAGAAAGGGACCTGGGGGGACTAATGGACAGGAAGCTCAACATGAGCCACCAGTGTGCCCAGGTGGCCAAGAAGGCCAATGGTGTCCTGTCCTGTATCCAAACCAGCGTGGTCAGCAGGACAAGGGCAGTGATCCTTCCCCTGTACTCTGCATTGGGGAGGCCACACCTGGAGTATTGTGTTCAGTTCTGGGCCCCTCAGCTCAGGAAAGAGATTGAAGTGCTGGAGCGGGTCCAGAGAAGAGCAACAAGACTGGGGAAGGGACTTGAACACAAGACCTATGGGGAGAGGCTGAGGGAGCTGGGCTTGTTTAGTCTGGAGAAGAGGAGGCTTAGAGGTGAGCTCAGCACTCTCTAGAACTACCTGAAGGGCAGTTGTAGGCAGGTGGGGATTGGTCTCTTCTCCCAGGCATCAGCAATAGGACAAGGGGCCATGGGCTTCAACTCTGCCAGGGGAAATTGAGGCTGGCTATTAGAAAGCAATTCTGTGCAGAGAGAGTGGTCAGGCATTGGAATGGCTGCCCAGGGAGTTGCTGGACTCACCGGCCCTGGAGGTTTTTAAGCTGAGATTGGCCATGGCACTTAGTGCCATGATCTAGTCAGTGGGCTGGAGTTGGACCAAGGGTTGGACTGGGTGATCTCTGAGGTCTTTCCCAACCCTGTCGATTCTGTGATTCTGTGATATATGTAGCGAACAACCCCATCTCAGGTTTTGTCATCCTTGACTTTTTGGCGTAATCCCATTTCCCTTGTTATGTCAAGGGGAAAAGAAAATATTGTTAAGCACTGGTTGTATTTAGTTATAGACTGAAGTAGAAGAAATGTGATTTGAAAACACTGAAAAGCAGAGAATAGATCAGTTTATTCCTCTGCATATGTAAAATTGTTCAGTTTTATTATTTATTGGTTACCGAATTGTGGCCCAGAGCCATGAGTGACATCTGCCCTCCTCCTAACTGGGGTTTTCTTCAGTTATTCCAGGGGCAATAAACAATCGAAAGGTAATTGCAGAATCTTGTTTTTCATAGCTTAGGTACTTTGGGATATTTTCATCATAGCAGTTGATAGAAATATAAGAGGAAACTTAACATTTATTTGCAGAAAGACCCAATAGTCTACTAGAAAAGACGGGGAGCTCAGAGCTTTAAAATACCATTAAATAAGTGTAGGACTAAACTCACACGGAAACAGCAAAAAGCAGATTTTGCTGTGGTTACTGTTTCATTAAAGGGGTTTTGTGTGTGTGTTCTTTGGTGGCTTGTGTTCATAACCACGATTTTAAGCTTACACATGTCCCCTGCAGAACTATCGTAAATAATGTATGTTTAATTTCTTGCAAATGGAGTTATTCTATAGTAGCAGACGTCCCATTTGGCAACCATTGGTTTATAAACGCTCTTTAGGGGCCTGGTTTTAGCAAATGCAACAAATCCAAATGAATTAGCAACATTTAAAACTTAAATTGCATGTTCTATGCGCGCTACATTTTATTGTTTGTGGCACGTGCATCGGTATTTTTCCTTCCATAATTTACAATACATTTTTAATTGATAATACAGGCAAATTCCAGCTTAGAAAGCAGGAGGTCCCCGAGTGCTTTTCATGGTAGGAGTGCTGGGTATACGGTGTGAATAATTTATACCATAGAAATCTGTTACATCGTGTACAAGCGTCGGTTCCGATTCTATTAAACGACGCGTCGTACACGTCGCAGAACAGACTGAATCGTTTTGAACAGCAAAACGAGGAGATTGTTTTGAAGTTTGTGGGAAGGAACGGTATCAAACGCTCATGAAAGAGCTGTGGCAAGATGTGAATTATTCAATCCCCTCCCAGAGTGTCGTTGAAGGTTTGATGGAATACACGCAGCCTGACATACCTTGGAAACATGGGGAGATTCGCTGCGCGTAATCAAAACGCCGCTGTCATGTTTGTGATGCTGTAACACGGGGTGTTTCAGATCATACGACAGTTTAGATGACAGGGAGGGAAGTCTTGGGATCATCCTTAAATGAAAAGCTTCCTATAGTGTTAATAAACTGCCTCTTGCGTGATGATTGTTTCTTTTTAATAATTTAAATTAAAAGGGTTGTGTATTCCCCGTCTTCAGAAATCAGATCTTAGATGTTCTCCTGGATTAATTTAGATACTAGAAGTCGCAGTGATTGGCAAGAGGTTGTGCAGAAGATACTCAGCTTTTGTTTGATGCCATACTGCTCGCAATCCTGTAGCAGAATGAAGGGGAGAAATGATATGAGATGATAGAGCTGCAGTTAGGGCTTGGGAGGAGGAAATAATAGTGGATTTTAGGGGTAGAGTCACTCAAAATCCGGTCACTTCCAATTTTCCCTCATGCAGCAAACAGTTCAGGTGCAGGAACACGCAGAATTAAAACGTCAGTTATGTTGCGAAGGACGAAGAGGACATCATTGCTTACTGGAATTCTTTTCCCATCCTCACTTTGCTTTTCTATATTACTCTGACCACCTTCTTGCCATAAAATAGTTGATATTTTGCACGAGGTAGCAGAGGTTTGAACTATCACGTCGTGGGTTTGTCGGTTGGTTTGTTCATTTCAAATCAAAATCAATAAAGACCCAATACTTCTTTTTTTCCTGCCAAGAAGAATATTGACCCTAAAGGGAAGGTAATGTACATCTTTACTGTACATTTACTTGAAGAAAGTTCATGCTAGTTAACTCTATAAAGCCAAATATCCCTTTAACGTTTTATTTGATTCTCTGGCAATGACGATAATTCCGTCCAGCGTCAGATTATGGTGCCCAAAGTGATCCGAGTTATAATTGTTGGAATCTCTAGCTTATTATTTTTGGTCATAATTTGTTCAGGAAATAAGTATTCTGGAGTCTGCTGTGTTTTGGGTCACATTGAGTAATACTGTTGTATTTCTTTGAGTTACGCAAGATTTAGCACTACAGAAGCATTGTATAATTGGACTGTAATTCCATACAATTGCTTTAGAATAAGTCTAGTCTTCCAAATGCTGTTTGGGTTTTATTCATTACTGATGCCCAGTAATGCTGCTGCTCTTGGGTTTATCTTATGGTAGCGTAAATTGTTAATTATTCCTTAAGCATTTGCTTGTATGACGTCCCATATACCTGTGCGTGGGAGATGATCCCAGGTGAAATACTTTCTAATGAATAAATTCCTCTTCCCTTGTATTATTATTATTGTTTTAATGAGTGTGCGTCCCATCCCAACCAGTCTGTGATTCTGTGACAGTGGTCTTCCAGTGCTAGCTTTATCAACCATGAGGGGTGATTATCCGCTGGGATACTTGCTCAGAAAGCAGACCTGGTTTGTGACAAGGGGACTTGGCATCCTCATCCCTTGCTGCATTTGAAGGACAGTAGATGTAGCCGATACTGAAAATCAAGCCCTTCCTTGAGTTGGCCGTTGAATGTCAGCGTCTTCATTCCAATAGGCCTAATCATAGAATCATTTCAGTTGAAAGAGACCCTCAGGATCATTGAGTCCAACCATAACCTGACTCTGGCACTAACCCATGTCCCCAAGAACCTCATCTAAATGCCTTTTAACCCCCCCAGGGACGGTGACTCCCCCACTGCCCTGGGCAGCCTGTTCTAATTAAGGTCACGCTAGTGACTGTCCCAGCCAAGCTCTTTTGCTTTCCTGATTTTCTCCTGCAATCCTATTGCAAAAAGCCAGACTTTTCAAGGCTCCTCAGTTAGGAAGGCAAGTCCCTGGGAAGGAGAGAGATTGCTTTACCTATATATTTTATTTAGTTCGGAGGATAAAGACTTTTTACATGGTGGTCTAGATCAGAATGACTGAGACAGTCCGAAGACTCTTTTTCGTATGAAAACATGTTTTCTGTGCACACGGAGACTGAAACATGCATTTTCCTTTATGAAATATAAAACCCCATAATTCTTAGTATTTCTGGTCTGTATATAGTTTGTGTGCGGGCATTTACAGTTGCTAAATATTTTCCTTATTTTATTGATTTCTTACTGCACAACGTATTTCACTGATTCCAAAGCAAAGAAGAATCCTGTCACTTGTGCTTGCAGTGGAATCCTAAGCAGCAATAACACCTATTTTATCAAATCCCCATAGAAATCTTGATGCCGGGCAGCCATGGCACTTGTTTGAAAAGAAGTTCTTGCCCTGTTGAAACCAACAGGTTGAAACGTTGCAATATTTGCTTTCACCAGCATGAGTAGGTTGTTAAATACACTTATTTTGGAGAAGGGCTTTGATAGGATATGCTGTATTGGCGCGGCGAAAGGAGCAATTCAGAGATGGAAACACCTTTATAAAATGTCAGGAACTACAAGTAGTCAAAGAGGGAATTTTTCCCTTCGTTTTTTGCGTTTGTTTTGATTTGCTCCTTATTTTTAAGAATCTTCGAACGTAATTTGGGAGGAAATCTCGATTGCTTTTGTCTCGCCAATTTAAATCTCTCTTTGTTTTTCTTGCTTTTTAGGTATGAATTGAGGATTCGCTATTTGCCCAAAGGATTTCTGAACCAGTTCACTGAGGACAAACCCACTCTCAATTTCTTCTATCAGCAGGTACGTTCAGTTCTGCCACTTATTTTGCCCAATTGAGAAAATTCTGGATTCTTTTATGTGGATAACATATCACAGCAGAAAAAGAAACTAGTAAAACGTTGCATATTTAAAGCAGAAGGGGCATGAAGCCCCCGGCGTCTTTCGATTTAGGACAAAGACAAGGTAATTCTGATGTAGTCGTCTTAATTCAGATAACATATTCTGTTGTTCAGCTGGCTTATCATTATTTGACACTTACATTAATGAGTTTGATTTTACAAATGCAGATAGGTCGGCAATTTCACTAGAATGTGTTTTCCACTTGCGTTGTTATTTTCTTGATTTGAGTATCTCTTATTGATTAGTAAAAGTGCATAATAGTGACCATTTCTACCAATTAAGCACATAAATCTTCCTTTTGTTCACTTAAATAATTTTAAATCATCCACTTTTAGACTGACAAGGTCAAGTTAAAACTATGGGGGTGTCTGTTAGAGGAGGTGGGTTATAGTATCTCCTAACTTTAAGAATCCATCTGTCTTTGAGAATTCAGATGTAAAGTTATTTATTTGCTACGTCTTTTCGGTACATTGTCTATATTAATACACTGAAATAGTGTTTAACACTTTACGGTACTGATGACAAGTTGGTGAGCTATGTCTTTGTTATAGTTTTAAGCAATACTTTATACAACTACTTGGAAGATTACTTTTAACCAAGGAGTCATGGGAGAGATGGAATAAGGTAGGATTAGTTTTAATCTAGATTATTGAGAGGAGTTATTTAATGGAGTATTTTCAGGATTGAGATGGAATGAGGTAAAATGAGAGGGGTGTGTATTCCGCTGGAATGGCAGAGCTCCAGAAGTACACCATGAATGGGGTGGAGCCCAGCTGAGGCCTGTATCCAGTGCAGTGCCTCAGGGGCAGTGCTGGGCCTGTGCTATTCAATATATTCATCAGTGATTTGGACGAGGGAACAGAGTGACTGTCAGCAAGTTTGCTGGTGACACCAAGCTGGGAGGAGTGGCTGACACGGCAGAGGCTGTGCTGCCATCAGAGACCTGGACAGGATGGAGAGCTGGGGGGGAAACATTGAATGAAATAGAACAAGGGCAAGTGTAGAGTCTTGAATCTGGGCAGAACAACCCCAGGTTCCAGTGTAAGTTGGGGAACGAGCTGTTGGAGAGCAGTGTAGGGGAAAGGGACCTGGGGGTCCTGGGGACAGCAGGATGACCATGAGCCAGCACTGGGCCCTTGTGGCCAGGAAGGCCAATGGTACCTGGGGTGGATGAGAAGGGGGTGGTCAGTAGGTCAGAGAGGTTCTCCTGCCCCTCTGCTCTGCCCTGGGGAGACCACACCTGGAATCTTGTGTCCAGTTGTGGCCCCTCAGTTCCAGCAGGACAGAGAACTGCTGGAGAGAGTCCAGCGCAGGGCAGCAAAGATGCTGAAGGGAGTGGAGCATCTCCCGTGTGAGGAAAGGCTGAGGGAGCTGGGGCTCTGGAGCTGGACAAGAGGACACTGAGGGGTGACCGCATTCATGGTTACAGATACATAAAGGGGGAGTGTCAGGAGGATGGAGCCAGGCTCTTCTCAGTGACAACCAATGATAGGACAAGGGATAATGGGTTCAAACTGGAACACAAAAGGTTCCACTTAAATTGGAGAAGAAACTTCTTCCTGGTGAAGGTGGCAGAGCCTGGCCCAGGCTGCCCAGGGGGGTTGTGGAGTCTCCTTCTGTGCAGACATTCCAACCCGCCTGGACACCTTCCTGTGTAACCTCATCTGGGTGTTCCTGCTCCATGGGGGGATTGCACTGGATGAGCTTTCCAGGTCCCTTCCAACCCCTGACATTCTGGGATTCTGTGAAGAAAGCCCTGGAGTTTTGTTTTTAAATAGGATTTATGTCAAATGAACAAGAATATGAAGTGCTGATACTATTAATCAAACACCAAAGGCTTCTACTAAGGAAAACTATTCCCATGGACTATGCTGTGTTTGTTGTGTCTCTGCCACATTCCAAAACATCCTGATTTTAAGTTGCAAACTGTCATTCTTGAGCAACATCCCCTCAAATTAGGATATAACTGGAGCTGGTCCAGATCGCGGAACCCTCTGCCCTCGCGAACTGAGCGGAGGAAGAAGGGATCAGTAATTCTGATTACATTTCCATCGGTAATTTCTAAAAAGAGGAAAACATGATCCTCCCCTCTGTCCGACGCTTCGTCTGAACACAGAATGGAATTAACATGCTTATCTCATTTCTTGTCTTCTGGCCTTTAACGTGCGTTGATATGTGGTGGAGGTTACTTCTGAGAAGACAATTCTGGACTAACTTAACTGTGTGATAGGCTCATTTCAACCTAAAAATACCTGCGTTTTGGCAACTTTTTAGTACTGCCAATGTTTCTTGTAGAAACAAGAAATAAAATCACATTCCTTTTCACTTCAGCGGTGAGTGACTTTCTCCATACCGGCTTTCAACACACATTTGTGTTTCACATGATGCAAAAGCAGGTGATGATTTCCAAAGTGTTTTCCTAAACTCTGTCATTCACCCATTCAAGAGCTGGGAAACCTGCAGCGTCCTCTCATTTGTGCCTCAGAGAGATGTTTCTTTCAAGCCAGGAATTTAAAATGCCAGAGGAATATTTTTGAGGTGTTTTCTGAGCAGCACGTTTTTAATTGCTTGGGGAAACCATTAGAAACAGAAACGAATGGCTCGGAATAGCAAGAAGGAGGATGAAGGTCGTCGGGAACTGATACGCGAAGATGACACCTACGTGTATCTGACAGTGCCCTAAATCCTACTTCTGAAATATATATATATATATATATGTATGTATATATATATATATGAAATGAAAATCAGAGGTTCTTGTCTCCTTGCTCTGCACACCATACCAGTTTTTTCTCTTCTTCTTCTTCCTTCTTCTTTCTTCTTCTTTTCTTCTTCATCTACTTTTCTTCTTCATCTTCTTTTCTTCTTTTCTTTTCTTCTTCTTTCATCATCTTTCCCCTTTATCTTATTTTTCTTTCCTTTCTCTTTTCTTCTTTCATCATCTTCCTTCTTCTTTCATCTTCTTTTCTTCTTCTTTCTTCATCTTCTTTCTTCTTTTTCTTTTCTTCTTCTTTCATAATCTTCTTTTCTTCTTTTTTCTTCTTTTCTTCTCTTCTTTTCTTTTCTTCTTTTCTTTTCTTGTTTTCTTTTCTTCTTTTATTTTCTTCTTTTCTTCTCTTCTTTTCTTCTTCTTTTCTTCTTTTCTTCTTCTTCCTTTCTTCTTCTTTTCTTCTTCCTTTCTTCTTTTCTTCTTCCTTTCTTCTTTTCATCTTCCTTTCTTCTTATTTTCTTATTTTCTTCTTTCTTCTTTCTTCATCTTTCTTATTCTTTCTTCTTTTTTTTCTTCTTCCTTTCTTCTTCTTCTTCTTCTTCTTTTTTTCTTCTTCTTTTCTTCTTTCTTCTTCTTCTTCCCCCTCTCCTTCCTTTCTCTCTCTTCTCCAACTTAGCATAAAGTATTTCTAAATCCATTTCTTCCAAAGTCACTGGTTTTTGTTCCGGGATATTTTGGGTCTCCATTCTCATGGAAATCAGGCTCACAACTTCCCAGAGCTCTTCCCATGATTCTCCTTTGCTCCATAAGTCTCACTTGGCCTCTTGAATAAGACAATTACTTTTATCTGCTGAAGTGTCAAGGCAACCCCCCTGGCTTATGAAAAGAAGGCAGAAAATGAATGTGATTAGGAAATATGGAAGGCAATACGATTTTTCACCTCCTGTTCCTCTCGCTGTCATTCCCCCAACATTTTAACATCCTCTTCTGCTAACCACAGCTCACAGTGAGATACATCACGTTGGATATACCGTGTTTCCCCCAAAATAAGACAGGGTCTTACATTAATTTTTGCTTCAAAAGATACATATATTTTTTTTAACATGTACAGCTGCCTGGACACTCTTTAAATTGACCTTATTTTTGGAGTAGGGCTTCTATTTCAAGCATCCTCAAAAATCACGCTAGGGCTTATTTTGGGGTAGGTCTTATTTTTGGGGAAACCGGGTAGGTAAGGTCAACAGAATATACATAGGACAAAAAAATCTCCAATCTCAAATTTCTGTGCTTTCTGCATAGAAATATCTATGTCAGATAGGGAACATAGGCTCAAGTTACAGAATTAAATCCAACAGAATAACACTTCTGTAATCAAATTGGCTTTTGTAGATATAAAAATCAAATATATTCTTGTCTTGTGTGATATAAATGAGAGAAAAAAGATTTGGGGGACCAGATGCTGCGCACGACTAAATCTTTTCAAGCTGAGGCTGAGAACACGTTGCGAACGTGATAACATCTAAACACTTATTAAAAATGTACAACATCGAATTAAAAAGTTCACGGAGAAGAAAAAGGGACATGGTGACCTCTGTCCCCCACCTGGATTTTTGAAAGTATAATGATTTTCTCCAATTTGAGCTGAGTCTGGGCCTGAATCCTCTTCATCCTCCAGCAAAGCGCAGGACCTTTGGCAAGACAACAAGATGTTACTTTAATCGCCATCAACACAGTCGCTTTATTCACCCGGTCGACCCAAAGCGCAATTATCGGCTGTTAAACTGAAATCTGTGGTTGGAACTTCATCACACGCATGACTACTCCTGTTCCCCTCAATGGGTGCAGCATCCCGGATAAATTGCTGCAAGCTTTTAAGTAGTCTCAGCTTCCAATTAACATGTGAAATTGTTATTTTCCTTTTTATTTTTGCCTTTTTTTAAATAATTTTCATAATAATTTTAAAAATGTTGTGGCTTGACATACAGCGCGTGGTCGGCGCTCATTGCACCATCTGCAGTGGGTGGAAGCTGCTCTAATTAAAATGAGAAAAGCCTTAACGAGAGCGTTCCTAAGGGCACCTCTCGTTTGCAATCCGTACGGTAAAGGGTTAAACTGGTGTGTTGGGGGTGACTGTGCAACTTGTTTTTTACTGTCAGAATTAGTCATGCTACTAATAAAATCATATTGGTGGTATGAAACTAATGATAAAATAATATTGATACCACGATACTACTAATAATATAAAGATACCATGATGCTAATGATACAATAATATTGATAACATGATACTAATGCTAAAGTAATATTATGGTACTAATGATAAATATTGATATCACAATACTAATGGTAATACTGATACCATGATACTACTCATAAAATAATATTGATATCATGGTACTAATGATAAAATAATATTGATACCATGATACTACTAATAAAATAATACTGATACCATTATGCTAATGATAAAATAATATTGATAACATGGTGCTAATGATAAAATAATATTGATACCATGATACTACTAATAAAATAATACTGATACCATTATGCTAATGATAAAATAATATTGATACCACAATACTAATAATAATATAATGATACCATGATCCTAATGGTAAAATAATATTGATACCATGGTGCTAATGATAAAATAATGATACCATGATGCTAATGATAATATAATATTGATACCATGATGCTAATGATAATATAATATTGATACCATGATGCTAATGATAAAACAATATTGGTAACATGATGCTAATGATAAAATAATATTGATACCGTGATACTAATGATAAAATAATATTGATACCACAATACTAATAACAATATAATGATACCATGATGCTAATGATAATATAATATTGATACCATGATGCTAATGATAAAACAATATTGGTAACATGATGCTAATGATAAAATAATATTGATACCGTGATACTAATGATAAAATAATATTGATACCACAATACTAATAACAATATAATGATACCATGATGCTAATGATAATATTGATACCATGATGCTAATGATAAAACAATATTGGTAACATGATGCTAATGATAAGATAATATTGATACCGTGATACTAATGGTAAAATAATAATGCTAACATGATGCTAATGATAATATTGATACCATGATACTACTGATCAAATAATATTGGTATCATGGTACTAATGATAAAATAATAATAATGATACCATGATGCTAATGATAAAATAATATTGATACTGTGGTACTAATGATAATATTGATACCATGGTACTGATGATAATATTGATACCACAATACTACTAATAAAATAATATTGATATAATGATAATAATGTTAAAATAATATTGATACCATGATACTACTAATAAAATAATATGAATACCAGGTGGTTCGTTGAAGTGTCTGAATTTTAGGCTGTGCTTTGGCCTTGAGATTTGAGGCTGATGCTTAAGCCATTTTCTCTTGACTAGAGGAGTTCTGTGTTTGAGACACATAATTTTCCATTGCGGTTGAGAGCTCTGATCAACCCACTAATTGTCTTTGTTCACTTTTTGGCCGATCTGTTTGGAAGGTGTCACGGGTGGTTTTGTGACAGATCTTCAGAGGTGTCCTCTTTTATTCCCTTCATTAAATGGAGCATTTAGGTGGTGATTCCGTATTGACTCCGTTAGTCCCTTGGGCCCAACCGCGCAGAATTTCAGCCAAATTACCCAAATTGGATCCCACCCAGGGCTGTTGCAATTGTGAGGGTAAAGTAAAAATGAAGCAAAAATGGGGAAATGCCATATTTCTGGTTGTCTGTAGGTTTTATATTCCAGCGTCACTTGTGTCCCGTTGGATTGGGAGGTGGAAATAAAGGGGACAGACTTCTCTCATTTGCCTTAATACCGAGTGAGGAATGAAAGGCACATATCACATTGGGATAGAATACAGCTCTTAAAAACATTCCTATAATGAGAACCAGACGTAAGCTACTTGAATTGCCTTTTATTGTGAGACAAGAGCCTGCGCGCATTGCTCCTTCAATAAATAACACGTTGGCCTCCAGTAATTGGAGATGGTTTATCCCTTGATGAAAGGGGAAAAAGCATCTGAATGGGGTGGAATCGGCTCTTGGGCATCAGCTGGTCCATTGTTGCCGTCCTTGTGCTGGAAGAATTTAGAAGTAACTTTTATAGGTCCTGAAGAATAAGAAAAAGGCATTTTTTGTCAGTGTATGATTTTCTCTGCGGTGCCTGGAGTTGTGTATATATATATATATATATATATATATATTTATGTGTTTAGCTTCTTGTGGTCAAACAGCATCTTTTTACTCCATAATGTTTGTGAAGATGATCTTATTTAAAATATATTTCCTTAAGTTAACATTATCTTCTATATTGTGTTAGATAAATGCATCATGCAAATGAAATTAGTTTTAAAACATCACCCCCAGCATGTAGGAAATTTGAAGTGCAGGCAATTGCTTTAATAACTTAATGATAGAAGTTTTATAAGGCTTAGGCGCGTGAGATATAATTTGAAATGCAGGCTGAGAATTGGGCTCTTTAACCTAATTAAATAACAACATCTCTTACACCTTAATAAAAATAGGAGACCTAAAGCGATGATTTTGGCAGGACAAGCTTTGAGGACAATCAAGGACATAGGGAGAAGAGCTGGTGCTGTTTCTTCTATTGGCAGCTTGTTCAAATAAGAACATAAAATAAATAGAAAGGTCTTTCAGGAGCAATTAATGATTGGAGCAATTCAGGAGCAATTAAAGCGAAGTGGTAATAATGTAAGAATTATTTTAAAAGGATATTTTAAATATATATATATTTATAAATCAAATTGAACGTGGTAGATCTTGTTTGTATCCTCGTGTGACTACTCGAGCGTCTCCAAATGTTCCGTGTTAAATGCTTGATTTCTGGTTTATGATGGGAACGTAGAACTTACTCTTATTGCTAAATATCATTTAAATAGTCAGGATCAGTCCACAGAAAAACGGCGCCTTTGGTTTAAATTCCTGCCTGGCAAGCGCAGCGATGGGAATGGTGCTCGTGGGCTTTCATATGTGAATTGCTCTTAATTTAAGACCATAAATATAAACTGCACAGGAGAGGTTTCCATATATTGATGTGTGGATGTGTGTTTGTTAGTGATCTCGGACAAAATGTTATTCTGATCAGTGTATAAAGTTGCACATAACATTCGTTGGACCAAACAACAAATTGAATTATGTTGGTAGTTGGGCTTATTTATTTCTGGAAAAAAGGAGAATTCTGTGTCAGGAAAGGATAAAATGAGCTGTTTGCAAGGCCGGGCTTAGTAGGTTGAGTTACTCTACGGCTCCCAAGAGTATCGTCCTACTTAGCGGGGGAGCGGGAGGCAGCGCTGGGTGTTGCGGTGACAGCTGGAGCTCGGCCCGCTTGGCCAGAAGGGCCCGTTTTTAGCCACTCTGTCCCTAACAATGCCGCGATTTCCCCCCTCGTCCCATCTCTAATGCCCTTATTATTAACAGAGGAGCTTCCAAAATGAGTTAGAGATGTCAAAGATCACTGCTGGATAATAGGGAGGCCATGACCGTGGGAGAGGAGGAGGAGGAGCAGCCGAGGGCAGATGGCAAATGGATGTTGTCCTGAGACACAATCGGTGCTTTTAACTCCACTGGCAGAGGCTTCATTTTTCCTAATGTAGACTTATCTGCTGTCATAAATCTAATATTATCAGATGGGTAAATAGGGGTGGAACCACATATGTGTTTCCATTCTGTGCGTCTTTCAAAACCTACCATTATGCTCATTAAGGTGACTCCTAAAGCTTTGGGCTTTTGTGCATATGGTCCTTCATCCAAACCAGATGAGGGACAAGCCTTTGAGGGTTAATTTTCCCAAATATTTCTGAGGCTGTAGTAAGGTGGGTTGGGACCCTGTTTTTTGAAGCTGCTTATTCTGATGTTGTGTACTTAGACTTCATTAAAGCCTTGGACGCCGTATCCCACAGCGTCTCCCAGAGAAGCTGCAGCTCATGGCTGGATGGGTGTTCTCTGCCGTGGATACAGAACTGGCTGGAGGGACGGGACCAAAGAGTTGTGAACGGAGACAAATCCAGTTGTTGACGGTCACAAGTGGTGTCCCCAGGGCTCAGGACTGGGGCCAGTTCTATTTAATCTTTTTATCAATGATCTGGATGAGGGGATGGAGTGCACCCTCACTAAGTTTGCAGATGACACCAAGGTGGGTGGGCGTGTTGATCTGCTGGAGGGCAGGAAGGCCATACAGAGGGATCTGGACCAGCTAGATCGATGGGCTGAGGCCAATTGTCTGAGGTTCAACAAGGCCAAGTGCCGGGTCCTGCACTTGGGTCACAACAACCCCAGGCAGCGCTACAGGCTCGGGGAAGAGCGGCTGGAAAGTGCCTGGGGGAAAAGGACCTGGGGGTGTTGGTGACAGCGGCTGAACATGAGCCAGAGTGTGCCCAGGTGGCCAAGAGGCCACCAGCATCCTGGCTTGTGTCAGGAATAGTGTGGCCAGCAGGACTAGAGGAGTGATTGTCCCCCTGTGCTGGGCACTGGGGAGGCCAAACCTCAAATCCTGGGGTCAGTTTTGGGCCCCTCATCATAAGAAGGACATTGAGGTGCTGGAGCGAGTTGAGAGAAGGGAACGGAGCTGGGGAAGGGGCTGGAGCACAAGTGTGATGGGAGCGGCTGAGGGACCTGGGGGGTTCAGCTGGAGAACAGGAGCTGAGGGGAGACCTTCTGATCTCTGAACTGCCTGAAAGGAGCTTGGAGCATGGAGGGGGTTGGTCCCAGGTAACAAGTGACAGGATGAGAGGAAATGGCCTCAAGTTGCGCCAGGGGAGGTTTAGATTGGATATTAGGAAAAAATTCTTAATGGAAAGGGCTGTCGGGATTTGGAACAGGCTGCCCAGGGCAGTGGTGGAGTCACCATCCCTGGAGGGGTTTAAAAGACACATAGATGAGGTTCTTAGGCACATGGTTTAGTGCCAGAGTCAGGTTGTGGTTGAACTTGGTGATCTTAAGGATCTTGACAAAATTCTTCTGTTCTATGATTTCTGTGGTTCATTTAAAGCTACAAGAAAGGAAACCACAGAATACCGGAATTACTGGAGGTAACGATATCTGATGGATACCACACAAGAGCTGTGGCATGGACTGTAGTGGACTCACATGTGGCACCTGATGCAAACACGGAACAAAATGCAGCCTGAACAGGAGCAAGAGAAACGTTGTTCCTTTTGAATGAGAAGTTGTGGGGACAGCAAATGTGGTACATGCTTGTGGTGTCTAAAAGACGTGGAGATGAGGTTCTGAGGGACATGGTGTTGTGACGGCGTTGGGTTGACCATTGAACTTGATGATCTTGAGGGTCTTTTCCAACCAAAATGATTCCATGATAGAAAAAGCTGGAATTGAAGAGTTGCTAAATTACAGGAAATATTTCACTGGAGTTTCATGGGACCAATGTCACCAGAACTGTTGATGTTTTAGTGTAAAATGAGAATCCTGATAGAGCAGTTTTGTAGGGGGTGACAATGAGCTGTTACCCAACAAACCCCCACAACAAAAGCGCGACCAAAATACCTTCGGGTGTTAGAAACCTGAACATTTAAGAGCAGGTGTTAGAACTTACCCACAGCTGTTAAAAAGGAGAATATCCGTCCCTCGTTAAAAGGTTTTAATTACGATTTTATGCTCCTTACTAATAGTGTACTGAAGACCTTTTGTTTCTTTGTTTGCTGACCTATTAGGGATATTTTCTGTGTTGTGGTGGTGATTTATTTTTGTTATGTACTTAACTCTTTAGGGGTTACGGGATCACTGAAGTGCTGTTGAAATGTGGTTTTCAAAGCAATGCCAATTGGAAAAAATATATATATACATAAAATAGGGCTAAGTTCTATAAGTGGGTCATAAACATTGAAAGTAAAGCAGGAGAAGTAGATTCTTTATTTTTAAACTGTCCTCAAAAACTGGAGGTTGTCCTGTGGGAAATATCTGGGTAACATTAAATGAGCTGGGAAAGCTGGTGTAGTGGCTAATTATTCCTTTTTGAGATGCTATTTGATAATACTCTTGCTAAAGAATTTCCAGAGTACTTACACTTGAAAACTCCATCAAAGTTTGATCGTTTCGTTTAATAATTTCTAATGATATAAACGAGTTTAAACCTGAAATATGTTTTTAAGACACAGCAAGACGGGGTTTTGTTTTATATCCCCGCAATGCGTTCAGTACTAATTCCAGAATGATTTTACTCTCGTTCTGATGGAAGAAGCTGAAATGCAATGCGGTGTTTCCATGAAGTGCCCTGACAAGTTGTCTCGTCAACCCGAGCGAATGTTTTGCAGCTGCGTTAGATAAATGGGGGGCAGCAAAATGCAGCAGATGGCTTTGGAAAGCAGCAGCTGGGATGCAAAATACGAGCCCCGCGATTGATTTCTTCTTTAATCGTCTTCTTAAATCATTTCTCCATCGCTCACGCGCTTTCCTCTCTCTCCAATATCTATTTTCAATGATACCAGCTGGGATTTGCTGGCCATTTACGGAGCTGAGAAATTGCGCCTTATTTTCTAGAAGATGTTAAGAAGTTGGATGTTGCACCCTCAGTAATTTGCCCGTTCAAGTGCAAGAACAAATATTTGAAAAGCCTGACATGAGGAATAAACCCGGGCTTTTGTTTCCGTGCCTTCCTTGTGGAAAAAGCTCATTAGTTCGTGGTTCAGCGTTCACCTCTTTTCTTTTCGTGCAATTTTTATTGACCAGCCTGTGAATGAGCAAATCCAAGTCCAGTTCCTTCTAACACTGACGTTGCAGTAGGACCCATCTAAAACCCTCCAGTATTTCCATATTACTGTGTTTAATGCAACTTAATAGACTCATCCTTTCCCCCCACAAGCGTACAGTGACTGTAAGTCTGATTTAAACTTGTTAGGACATTTACAATAACCAAAAAATCAGAGGGAAAAGGTGCTTGAAATGAACACCAGCTTGTGGCAAGGAATTATTTTTGCCTCTATCCTACTTTAACCTGTTTTCCAATATATTTTTTCTCTGCGAATTCAGATAAGCACAATCTGCTAGAAAGCAAAATGAGTAAGTTGAATTGAGTGTGTTGCACGTGATTTAAAGCTTAATATTTTGGGGGTTTGTTTGTTACCACGTAAGAATTATATAGACTTCTAGAAGGATAACACTTGTATTCATAATCCCAGTGTAACTGTTGGCCATTTTAGTGTTTATACATTTTTATTGCTAAAACATCGTGACCATGAAGCATTAGAGATGAGCAGAGACTTGATGTGGTCGTATTGTTGCTGGAGTGTCTGCTCTGCCATGTGTGGTATAATTTAAATAACAGCACACGGATTTAGCAGGAATTCCTTAATGGCATCATTGGGCTGGTGGAAACTGGTAAGAGTTGTTGCTTTACTGTTTCTTATTTAACCACAGAATCCCAGAGTGTCAGGGGTTGGAAGGGACCTGGAAAGCTCATCCAGTGCAATCCCCCCATGGAGCAGGAACACCCAGATGAGGTTACACAGGAAGGTGTCCAGGCGGGTTGGAATGTCTGCACAGAAGGAGACTCCACAACCCCCTGGGCAGCCTGGGCCAGGCTCTGACACCCTCACCAGGAACAAGTTTCTTGTCATACTAAAGTGGAACCTCCTGTGTTCCAGTTTGTACCCATTACCCCTTGTCCTATCATTGGTTGTCACCGAGAAGAGCCTGGCTCCATCCTCCTGACACTCCTCCTTTCTATATCTGTAACCATGAATGAGGTCACCCCTCAGTGTCCTCTTGTCCAGCTCCAGAGCCCCAGCTCCCTCAGCCTTTCCTCACACGGGAGATGCTCCACTCCCTTCAGCATCTTTGTTGCCCTGCGCTGGACTCTCTCCAGCAGTTCCCTGTCCTGCTGGAACTGAGGGGCCACAACTGCACACAAGATTCCAGGTGTGGTCTCCCCAGGGCAGAGCAGAGGGGCAGGAGAACCTCTCTGACCTACTGACCACCCCCTTCTAACCCACCCCAGGTACCATTGGCTTCCTGGCCACAAGGGCGTAGTGCTGGCTCATGGTCACCCTGCTGTCCCCAGGACCCCCAGGTCCCTTTCCCCTACACTGCTCTCCAACAGCTCGTTCCCCAACTTGTACTGGAACCTGGGGTTGTTCCTGCCCAGATTCAAGACTCTACACTTGCCCTTGTTCTATTTCATTCAATGTTTCCCCGCCCAGCTCTCCATCCTGTCCAGGTCTCTGATGGCAGCACAGCCTCTGCCGTGTCAGCCACTCCTCCCAGCTTGGTGTCACCAGCAAACTTGCTGACAGTCACTCTGTTCCCTCGTCCAAATCACTGATGAATATATTGAATAGCACAGGCCCAGCACTGCCCCTGAGGCACTGCACTGGATACAGGCCCCAACTGGGCTCTGCCCCATTGACCACGACTCTCTGGCTTCTTCCCTTCAGCCAGTTCACACTCCACCTCACCACCCGATGGTCCAGACCGCACTCCCTCAGTTCAGCTGTGAGGATGCTGTGGGAGACTGTGTCAAATGCCTCACTCAAGTCAAGGCAGACCACGTGCACCGCTCCGCCATCATCCATCCACCTTGTTATGTCCTCATAAAAGTCAATGAGGTTGGTCAGGCACGACTTCTCCTTGGTGAAGCCATGTTGACTGTCCCACACCCCACAGGTCAGGATTCACCCTCCCTCTTAACTCCTGAATTCGTAGTGAACAGAAAAAACAAAATTCTTTAGATTTGTCACAGCTTCATTTTTGTGTCTATTTATATAGGTTTTATGCTCTTCAAGAGAGGGCCTTTTTTCTCTTAAACAGACAAAAGATCTTCTCATTTAACTGTATTAACAACAATAATAAAAATAATAATTGAGCAAGCACAAAAGACTTTTAGGAAAACTATTCAATTGCCTTGTGGCATTGCACTTAATTACCATTAAATTATCCGTTCTGTCTCTTCCATTGAAGATTTGTTCAGGTTTTTTCCTTAGGAGGTTATGGGGCCCGTGCTGAACCTCCTGCACAATTCTTATCTAATCTCTGCACGAGCATTAGTTTGTGCATTGATCTAATGCCATCTCAAAGAGAACAGTCCAGAAGAATTAAAGGTGATAAGAGAAGTTCTCATTAGTATTCTGGGAGTAGAAATTAAATCTGCTTTCTTTACTTTTTCCTTAGACGTACTAAAATTTAAAGAAGAATGTGTGCGGACAGGTTGCGGATAAAAAATGAGATAAAATTAATTCCTGCTATCAATTTATTGCATTTACTATCCATAGTAAGATGCTACTCAATCTAATTAGACCACAAGATTAGAACCACAGGCTCCCTGAGTCTTAGAATCTCTCTGTACACCTTCCAAAATTGAAGCACAATAATAAATAGGTGTATGTAATGTATATGCAGTGCTTTAGGATAATCAATTAATTTTGATGAGAGGGTGTGATGACTGATTTTGTGAACATGTCAGTCACTTGTGGACACCAAAGGAGGGTATTTTTTCCTATGTTTTCATCTCATTTCTTAGGCAAAGGCATTTTTATCCCACTCTTCAGGTTGAATATTGTAATGAATTTGAAAGACTCGAAACTCTGCGTTACTGGACTGAGGAACTTCAGATACAATAAATCAGCAAAGGGAGTTTCTGTTGGCTGAATTGTGGGTGAAAGGATTATTTGTAATTTACTCCACCTTTATGAAATATCTATATATATATCTCTGGACTGGGATGTACTATCAGCAAGTTTGCTGGTGACACCAAGCTGGGAGGAGTGGCTGACATGGCAGAGGCTGTGCTGCCATCAGAGACCTGGACAGGATGGAGAGCTGGGCGGGGAAACATTGAATGAAATAGAACAAGGGCAAGTGTAGAGTCTTGAATCTGGGCACAACAACCCCAGGTTCCAGTGTAAATTGGGGAACGACCTATTGGAGAGCAGTGTAGGGGAAAGGGACCTGGGGGTCCTGGGGACAGCAGGATGACCATGAGCCAGCACTGGGCCCTTGTGGCCAGGAAGCCAATGGTACCTGGGGTGGATGAGAAGGGGGTGGTCAGTAGGTCAGAGAGGTTCTCCTGCCCCTCTGCTCTGCCCTGGGGAGACCACACCTGGAATCTTGTGTGCAGTTGTGGCCCCTCAGTTCCAGCAGGACAGGGAACTGCTGGAGAGAGTCCAGCGCAGGGCAACAAAGATGCTGCAGGGAGTGGAGCATCTCCCGTGTGAGGAAAGGCTGAGGGAGCTGGGGCTCTGGAGCTGGACAAGAGGACACTGAGGGGTGACCTCATTCATGGTTACAGATATAGAAAGGGGGAGTGTCAGGAGGATGGAGCCAGGCTCTTCTCGGTGACAACCAATGATAGGACAAGGGGTAATGGGTTCAAACTGGAACACAGGAGGTTCCACTTAAATGTGAGAAGCAACTTGTTCCTGGTGAGGGTGTCAGAGCCTGGCCCAGGCTGCCCAGGGAGGTTGTGGAGTCTCCTTCTGTGCAGACATTCCAACCCGCCTGGACACCTTCCTGTGTAACCTCATCTGGGTGTTCCTGCTCCATGGGGGGATTGCACTGGATGAGCTTTCCAGGTCCCTTCCACCCCTGACATTCTGGGATTCTGTGAGTTCATTAAACTTCAGTGTAGATGATATCAAGAAGAAATAAATAGGTTGTAGTTTCTTTTCGCTCTATATATTTCTGGAATATGAGCATCCATATAAGACCTGAACTCACATAGAATTTGCATTTTCAGTTTGTTACTTATTTTTCAAATATCCCCACGTAGCCTCGGGGACAAGGTCTGGTTGGGACTGCAAAGGCCACTGATGGTAGTAACCTGAGAGTCTGGATATCAAATTCCTGGTTTAAACACTCTGAGCGTGGCTCTGACATCAAAAATGCAGGTTTCATCTCCTCACTGATGAGCAGAAGTAATCTGATTTTCCATTTAAGTTATTATGCTGTGCTGTATATGAAGGCGTCGAGGTAGCTCTGATTTGAAGTCAAACAAAACTTTGATTACAGAAGATTTTCTCTTAGAGAAACGCTTCACTATTCTGCAATAGAATGAAGACTAATGGCAAATGGAAGAATAGAGGGCCCTGGGGGATCTTATCAATTTGCAGAAATACCTGAAGGAATGGGGCAAGGAAACCAGTGCTGGGCTCTTCTCGGTGGTGCTGCTTGATGCTGAAGAATAGGACGCTAAATGCCCCATGCAAAAGACAATGTTTCTGCACTGTCTTCTATGCTGAGTCGTTCAGATGAATGGAATATTCTGTCATATCTTATAAATAAATAGAAAACAGGATAATTTCATTTCATTTAGGTTGGACGAGACCCTTAGGATCAAGTCCATTAACCTTACACGGCCGTGTCCCTAAATCGTGTCCCTGAGCACCACATCTACACATCTTTTAAACTGCTCCAGGGATGGTGACTCCACCACTGCCCTGGGCAGCCTGTTCCAATGCCCGACAACCCTTTCTGAGAAGAAATTGTTCTAAATATCCAAGCTAAACCTCCCCTGGTGCAACTTGAGGCCATTTCCTCTCATCCTGGTGCTTGTTCCTCGAGAGAAGAGACCAACCCCCTCCATGCTCCAAGCTCCTTTCAGGCAGTTCAGAGATCAGAAGGTCTCCCCTCAGCTCCTGTTCTCCAGCTGAACCCCCCAGGTCCCTCAGCCGCTCCCATCACACTTGTGCTCCAGCCCCTTCCCCAGCTCCGTTCCCTTCTCTCAACTCACTCCAGCACCTCAGTGTCCTTCTTATGGTGAGGGGTCCAAAACTGACCCCAGGGTTCAAGGTTGTTGAACCTCAGACAATTGGCCTCAGCCCATTGATCCATATCCATGATACGTTCTGTAGATACATGTGACACGTGTGTTCATGTAACTGATAGTTCTTTGTAAATTATTTCTTAAATTAGATGTTTCATCCATTGGAGCAATGACTGTTACTTGGCCGACACAAGTGACTCTCTGCACTTAGGGGCCTTCAGGGTTTTGAATGAAAATACAAAATCAAAATGTCTTCACTTGCTGGATCCATCTCTCCCAGTTTATATCACTTGCAGCCATTGTAATTACCAGATATATAGTCTATGGTGTTGAGGGGCTTTTTCTTTAACCTTTTATCAGATAACTCTTTGTAAGTGTTACCAGTAAAACTCAAATGCTGTTTCACATTAATTGTAAACGGAATTAAAAAATCGACAATTATTAAGTCTACATATTTCAATTTGTGTATTAGTAGCTTATGGTTTCATAAGATAGAGGATAACAGGAGGTATTGAAGAAAAGTTGTATTTCTGTAGAGATATGTGAATGGTCAAAAGTGAAGACAAGATTCTTCAGCTCTAGTTCTCTTCCTTCTTATTGTCTATTTCTTTTTAATAACTGTATAAATGACTCCAATGTGGCGCCAGAATGGATTTTCATTTTCACATTAATGCACGGACATTTGTCTGGTTTATATCCATGATTAGATACACCGAAAAAATTAAACCCTGTTGACCGAGACGCTTCAGAAACACAACGTAGGGTCCCATATCTTGTCTGCAGGTGCCACCATCTGCTCAACCGCCTGTGAAGATTTGTATTATATTTTAATAAAACATAACTAATATTAATGTAGATTAGGAAGGGTTTAAGATGGATTGATTGGAAAGTTGTTTGGTCAATAATTTAGTCTGTATGGGCAGTGATCTTCTGTGATACATACCTGTTTCTTTTGCTGTAGGTGAAAAATGACTATATGTTAGAAATAGCGGATCAAGTGGACCAGGAAATTGCTCTGAAACTGGGTTGTCTTGAAATCCGGTAAGCCCATCATTTCATTTATTATTCAACATGTTTCTGACAGAATAGATACATTAGTTTGAAAACTGTTCATTGTTCATTGATTTCCGACTGGTACGTCAGAATAAAACATCATCACGCTTTTTCCCTACAAAGGAATCTGAAGAAAAACGCAATAGACGGTATTGTAAGCAATTTCTAATGATTTTTAAATTAACATTAATTTTAACATTTTAATTAATTACATCTTGATACTGCCTTTTGGGTGAATTCTTCGTTTGAATAATTCAAAGGCCTGTAAAGCCCAGCGAAATAGACTTTAAAAAAGAAGCATCTGTGGTGTTATTTAGCAAATAGTCTTATTGTGCGTATGTCAATCCTACAGCTCAATAATTTCTTTAAATATAAAATGTAGCTTCCTTTTCTCTCAGCATTTACTCATTTTTAATGTGCTATTTTCCAACCATTACGTCTTAAGGGTGTTTTTGGCGTTCTTGTCCACCCTTTGGACAGCTGGAAAATGAAGATAAATGTATCAGATGAAGAGATCTTGAGAGAGCAGCTTTTGAAACGCGTCGTTTGGTTTTTTGCTCATTTATGGCGAATTTCCAGCCTGAAATATTTTCTGTAGTTACGCCACGGGGAGATTCGGGAAGAAATAAAATTGATAAGAAATTAATGGCAAATATCAGCTGGTTAACAGAACAAAATTGTCCTTTGAACAGTATTTTCCCAAATACAGCAAAATTTCAGCTTCTGAAGTGGCCGAGGTAGAACCTGATGTCTTTGCTTAAATATTCCTGGTAGCCCCAGAGCAAACAAAACTTCTTTAGTAACCACAAATTCCTTATACATCTACAAAGTTGTAGGTGCTTTATTTCAAAATATGTGATGAGTATAATAATCTATGATTATTTTGTCAACCAACACTAAAACCACCTTACCATAAGCACTTTCTCAGTGTAAACAATTATCCCAACCCTCCTCCAACAACCATTTATTTATTAGCTTATTATTTCCCCCCATACATTAAATAACTTTTAAAAATAAATATCGAATCTAATGAGGTAGGAGAATAACGTCTTAATATTGAGAGTTGAATTTATTCCGGTGTTTTCTAATGGAAAGTCTCCAGAAGATTTGGCTGCATCGATCTTGTAGTTTGATTGTCCAATAATTGTCGCTTTCCCATCTTTTTCCTGACTTCAGGAGATCCTATGGAGAGATGAGGGGCAACGCGTTGGAGAAGAAGTCCAACTATGAAGTGTTAGAGTAAGTATTGTGTTCTAGCTTGAGGGTTGAGCTGTTTCTTCCTCGGGAACATTAAATTCAGTTCAATAACGCACCGTTCGTGCTGAAATCCTTTATTCCACAAAGCTTGTTGAGATCTTTAAATGCTTTAATATAAAGATGATGAAACCTATCAAGGTGTGGAAGTAGAAGAAGCACCTTTGGTTCGGGAAAACAACGTTGGGACTTGTTTAAACTTCATCATGAGGCTTATTACGATTTTTTGTTACGACTTTGCTAGTGTTTCTCGGTTCATCAAGTGTAGTTCTAAGGTGATTTTTATTTCTAAATGCTTTTCTGTGCATAGTTCCATTCTTCACTTGTGACTAATCTGTGATAAAGTTTGGGTTGCTTGTAAATGTTTGTGATATTCTTTTTATTATTTCTGTTTGATCCATATGTGGATTTTCTGTACTGTGACCTTGCAATTAGCAACTTCATTACTTGTGTGTCCCGAGTTTTAAGAAGACCAAGAAACATCCTTATACTGGAAGTATTTTGGTTATTGAATCATGTTGTACATTAAATGGCTTCACTCCAAGCAACCCAAAGTTCTTTAGAAGCTTCAGGGATTGAAAAACTGGGTTTATCTGTAGTAATTTAGTGGAATGATGTTTTGTACATACACACCCCAATGGTTTGCCCATCACTACTTGGTGAAAAGATGCTGGCCAGTTAAACATAAAATTGGGATTAAAGGTTGGTGTAGCAGCAAAGTCTCTATTTAATTGCATTTTTAATAAAATACTTGTGCTAACTTGTAGTGGCGTAAAATTAGAATATTTAGATGTGGAAGATTATTCATCACAATGAATAAGTTCACAAGGATTTGGTGGGAAATTGTAGGATTCTATTCAGTAGAGACAACTCTAATGAATTACCTGCTTATTTCTATAGTGCCTGCTATGTATATAGTGCTCCTCTGTGCAGAATTTGTAAAGCTTTGGTTATGTTTTTGTGTCAGTAGCCACTAGTAGAGATATGAGGAGATGCATTAAGAAATGAGACAGGACTAATCAAGATGAACAGGGTGAGCAGATGAACAAAGCTAAAAGGGGATATAGAAAATATTTCAGTATCCTGTGGCTGGAGACAGAGAGTGCTGGTGAATGGGGCTGAATCCAGCTGGCGGCCAGTCACTAGTGGTGTCCCCAGTGGTCAGTGTTGGGTCCAGTCCTGTTTAACGTCTTTATTGATGATTTAGATGAGGGGATTGAGACCATCATCAGCAAATTTGCTGATGACACCAAGCTGGGAGGAAGTGTTGACCTGCGGGAAGGCAGGAGGGCTCTGCAGAGGGATCTGGATAGAGTGGAAAAATGGGCTGATTCCAATGGGATGAAGTTCAACAAGGCCAAGTGCCGGGTGCTGCACTTTGGCCACAACAACCCCCTGCAGCGCTCCAGGCTGGGCACAGAGTGACTGGAGAGCAGCCAGGCAGAAAGGGACCTGGGGGGACTAATTGACAGGAAGCTCAACATGAGCCACCAGTGTGCCCAGGTGCCCAAGAAGGCCAATGGTGTCCTGTCCTGTATCCAAACCGGCGTGGTCAGCAGGACAAGGGCAGTGATCCTTCCCCTGTGCTCTGCATTGGGGAGGCCACACCTGGAGTATTGTGTTCAGTTCTGGGCCCCTCAGCTCAGGAAAGAGATTGAAGTGCTGGAGCGGGTCCAGAGAAGAGCAACAAGACTGGGGAAGGGACTTGAACACAAGCCCTATGGGGAGAGGCTGAGGGAGCTGGGCTTGTTTAGTCTGGAGAAGAGGAGGCTTAGAGGTGAGCTCAGCACTCTCTAGAACTACCTGAAGGGCAGTTGTAGCCAGGTGGAGATTGGTCTCTTCTCCCAGGCATCAGCAATAGGACAAGGGGCCATGGGCTTCAACTCTACCAGGGGAAATTGAGGCTGGCTATTAGAAAGCAATTCTGTGCAGAGAGAGTGGTCAGGCATTGGAATGGCTGCCCAGGGAGGTGCTAGACTCACCGTCCCTGGAGGTTTTTAAGCTGAGATTGGCCATGGCACTTAGTGCCATGATCTAGTCAATGGGCTGGAGTTGGACCAAGGGTTGGACTGGATGATCTCTGAGGTCTTTTCCAACCCAGTCGATTCTGTGATTCTGTGATTCTGTGTGATTTGGATCCCACGTCCTCCTCTTCGGGAAAAGAAGTTTGTGTGTGTTCCAGCAAGAACTTAAGAAAGGTATTTTTAGGTCAGCAACTCATAAGCTACAAACATGAATAATTAGGTTAATAACTTTGGAAACGTTGAGACGAAGGATACGAGGGTTGTAAGAGGTGACATGAAGTATTAATAATCGCAACAGGAATGGCACGTGAAATTGGAAGTGCAGAGTTGTGCACTTCAAGTTTTGTTTGTTGAGAAGCAAAATGTGGGTTTTGTGGGATTCAGCTGGGAGAAATGAAGGATAAAAGCACCTTAAAGTAGCCAAAGATAATTATAAACCAGTAAGAGTCTGCAAAAAGCACCAACTATCCCCAAAACGTGCTCCTTCGATTTACCGCCTTAACAGCTCGTAAAGCTTTATCTACACAAGTCATATTTCTTTCTCAAGTGAGGCTTTTTGTTTGTTTATGGGTATTTTTTACGCTCGTTTTAGTCCATCAAGAGACACTTAACCAGCTGAGTGCAATTTTTCAATGGTGATTTTTGCATTTGGTGGGATCGCTTCTCTCCCGCCTTTGTCCGACGTCTATTTGATGTATATTCATCTTTGATCAGGTTTTCATACGAGACCAAATCTGGACGGGAAGCGCTCGATAGAATCGAACCGTTAAGTAGCCTTTCATAGTTGGGCCTTGATGGAATGAAAGAAGAATTTGTTCATAATAAATGTGAAGCCTTTTAGCATAGAACAGGGATAATTACATGTATAGAAAAATAGGAGCTATACGAAGGAACAGCTGCAGCCACGATGTTGTAAAAAGCGCTTTAAAGTCTATTATGTTAATTTAACATTACTTTTTTGTTGCAACTTCAATTGAGATGAGAGATAGAAATAAAGATATATGTTAGCCTAAAGCTGCTTATCTCTATATGACAAGTGGTATCATCTATCCCTAGTTGGTATTTTATTAATCCTATTGAAGTTTATGCATGAAAAAATAAAGGCCACAAGTAGGATGGAGTAGATGAGGTTAAACACATGACGATGAACCAGAATCTCGCCGCTAATTATCTCTCCCTGGCAATTAGAAAACAATTGTCTGAGGTGTTCATTTGGAGGATGGAGTTGGTGTCTATCTCAAGGAGGAGTTTGTAGGGTTGGGTGTTTACAACTGTTGGGTTGTTCCGATATCACGTTATTCTCTTTACTTATAGGAACGCACAGTTTGTTGTTGACCATGGGGTTAAATCCAGTTGCCTCTTACGTTAAATTCTCCTCCAGTAAATAAATTTGCTACTCAGTGAAACGCAAGATACTCTTTGTGGACAATTTTATGAAGAGTTGTGTTTTGTTGTTAGCGACTAAGAATTCCTTCTGAGTTTGTTCCACGCAGATTTGGGCAGAATACTCTCCATCTTATAATAACGAATCAAATCAGAGTGTGGCAGCCAAATTCCGCAGCACAATTAAATAATCCTGAGCGTTGTCGGGCACTTCATTTCTGAAAACGCCATTTCTCTTCCATGCTTAACTAATATATTCCTCGTCAAAATGTCTTTGCATGTTATTTAGATGGTAATAGCCCGTTAGCTTTATTTAACGATAAACCACGTGTAATTTGCATTTGAGAAGAAACGCATCAAAGGAATTAACATGTAGGGCAGTTTTCTCGCTGTCATTGCACAGATGCTGTTCCGAGTCGTGAAATTTTATATGATTTGTCTTTAAAAACACTGGTTTATTGTTTGAAGTATGCGTCTTATATTGACTTCAGTGTTGGTTTTCTTGCACCGCTACGTTGCGGTAAATATATATACTCGGTATCTCAGGCTTGCTAACGTGTGGGAATTCAAGGTGAATTTCTGTTTCTGTTCAAAGCATCCAGTTGTGCAAAGCTTTATTTCATACTGTTGCTATACAACTAGCTTACAGTCGTGCAAAATTTGATATACATGGCTGTCCCAACCCAACAGATGGAATGAGGGATGTGTTTGAATGCGACACGGGCCCTGACTCAACAGATGAAACCAGGCGTGAGTTAACTCTGGGTTAATTCTGCGCCGTTATGTGAAGTGAATGACGGACAATCACCTCTGGGGTCCAATTCAATTGTGAGTTTTACTAAAAGTACTTGTTGGAATGTTGGTGACAGCGAATGGTGACTTGGCAAAAGTATAACAGAGCTTATCAACACATGACCAGCAAAAGACCTACTACGAGCGATATATTGGCAACCATCAGGAGCTATAATATGAAATTTAAGCAGAATCCAACAGCAGAGCTTAAAGATAATGTTACCCTTATATGTTCAAAAGGGCAAGAGAGTGGTAGAGAGGGAAGGAAAACTAAGGTATAAGAGAGGGAGAAAGAGAGTAATATATCAACACTCACGGAAGGAGAGACAAAGAAATAGGGGAATAGAAAAAAGGAGAGAAGGAAAGAGCGGAGAGAATCACAGAATCCCAGAGTGTCAGGGGTTGGAAGGGACCTGGAAAGCTCATCCAGTGCAATCCCCCCATGGAGCAGGAACACCCAGATGAGGTTACACAGGAAGGTGTCCAGGCGGGTTGGAATGTCTGCACAGAAGGAGACTCCACAACCCCCCTGGGCAGCCTGGGCCAGGCTCTGACACCCTCACCAGGAACAAGTTTCTTCTCATATTTAAGTGGAACCTCCTGTGTTCCAGTTTGTACCCATTACCCCTTGTCCTATCACTGATTGTCCCCGAGAAGAGCCTGGCTCCATCCTCCTGACACTCCCCCTTTATATATCTGTAACCATGACTGAGGTCACCCCTCAGTGTCCTCTTGTCCAGCTCCAGAGCCCCAGCTCCCTCAGCCTTTCCTCACACGGGAGATGCTCCACTCCCTTCAGCATCTTTGTTGCCCTGCGCTGGACTCTCTGCAGCAGTTCCCTATCCTGCTGGAACTGAGGGGCCACAACTGGACACAAGATTCCAGGTGTGGTCTCCCCAGGGCAGAGCAGAGGGGCAGGAGAACCTCTCTGACCTACTGACCACCCCCTTCTAACACACCCCAGGTACCATTGGCTTCCTGGCCACAAGGGCCCAGTGCTGGCTCATGGTCACCCTGCTGTCCCCAGGACCCCCAGGTCCCTTTCCCCTCCACTGCTCTCCAGCAGCTCATTCCCCAACTTATACTGGAACAAAGGAAGAAAGAAAAAAAGTGAGAGATCCAGTCTCTCTTACGGCCCCACAGTGTGGATGACAGGACTTGTATGATGATGTATGGCCTCCCGTGTCCTGCAGTGAGGATGCTGGGGTTTGCAGCTCAGGAGCACAGTGTCCTCCGATGTCTGGTTCCATTCCCTTGGTGAAGCTGGTGGGCTGAGGGTCCTCATGGTGCTGGATTCCCTACCTGTGCTGTTTTAGGTGAGCTTTTTCATAGCTCTCTGAATAAAGAAAAGTCTAGGGGGGAAAGTGGTGACTGCAAAAGATGGACAAGTCTCAACAAGTCCCGGGCGGCGTTGAGGGGTCTCAGCTTTGCCCCTTGGTTTGCCAAGCTGGGCATATCAGAAGATGTGGCTCTGTGCCTTCTAGCTCATCTTCCACCTCCAGTATCCCTGATCTGTGGCTCGTTAGCTTGTAATTGATAGGTAAATTGCAGTTCCCCCTGTACTGAATGAGTTATCTCCTGTGGATGAACCAATTTCATCACAATGTTTTCATCCATGATCCTTGTCAATACACAGCAATGGTTGTATAATGATCTGCACTGACATATCTCTTCTCGAAGCTAATTGTTGTATAGTTGTAGTGATACGTACACCCATCGGAAATAAGTTGGTGCAGCACATCTGAGCCACAAACAATATTTAATCCTCACGGCTCTGGGTTTCAAACTGAGGTTCAGCCCTATTTCCAAGTGTAAAAATGAGCTCGGTGGAATTCAGTTGGCAAAATGCGAGTTCGCCTCGAGAATCAGGAACCTGATTTATAGACGCGGAATGTGAGATCACCCGCAATTTAAAAAGGTGGGAATTATAACGTTGGATGCTGATTATGAGGAAAATGCGACAGAAAATTGAAAAGCCGTCACTATAGTGCTGCAAAGGGTCAAACAGTAGTAGGATGTCAGTCGGACTGCTCAATAGACTACACATGGGACTGCGTTTGGTACTCAGAGGTTATCACGGACTTTACAGTGAAAATAATTTACTGTATTGCATGTGCCGGTTAAAAATAAAACCAAAACAAACCCCAAACGCCACCCTAGTAAAGAGCAATAGAATATCACACAACGTTTTTTTATATTAATCCTCTGTGTGTTTTTGTTCCAGGAAAGATGTTGGTTTAAGACGTTTCTTTCCGAAGAGTTTACTGGATTCAGTGAAGGTAATTACAGTCCCAGTCAATTGCTGCTTAAATAAATAGGCAGATATCAAATTGTGTTCACATTTTCACCATATAGTTATACGGCTTCTGCAGAAAAAGCAACCTAGAAGAAACCAGCATATTTTTAGTGGCAACTTGATTAACCATATTCACCTTCCTTGCTCCAGGCTGTATCTGACCCATTAGAGGAAGATCTCCAGTAATTTCCACTTATATTAATCCTAGTTAAGGCTATAAATATTAGTCAAATCTCACTCCCATTGATGTCCATATGTTCCCAGAGTTACAAAATGCTAATTTTTCTTCACATGTTTTAAAAATGGGGGTTAAGAATGATCACCAAGTCTTTTCACAACTATCGCTGTCTTGCTAAAACATCTCTCGCCATTCATATGTGAACGTATAAATCACAAATTGGCATTTTTGAGGTGTTTTTGGTAAGCAGGAATGGTTTGATAGCAATAATAGAATTCAGATTTAGAAAGTTTCTATCTCATGATTTAAAAGAACACAAAAGATCTGTCGTGGAGGGGTTAATGAAGTCAAGTGGATTTCAGTAATCCGTCTGCATTTTAATTGAAGCACTTATCTGAAACTGTGTTCCCTGCTAACGGGAGGAATTGTCAAAGACTCCAGACATAAAAGAATGAATCACTATATCAAAAAATGATGGTATGGAGCTGGAAAACTGGCCAGCAAAAGAAAAGTGTTCTTTAGAAATCTTGCAATGGAGATGGGAGCAGAACGACGTTCTGCAAGAAGGTGAAGCTGAGGAGAACCTTGCAAAGACATGGAAAAAATGTTGGACATATGAAGAGGAAAAACAAGGGAAGGAAAGTGGGTCTGCTTTTTAATGAGAGTGAAATCCCCAAGAAAATAATCCAGGATGGGTTCAGGTGATTGAATGACTGATGATTTTGAACTGGCGGGTGAAGGAGGGATCCTGATGGCCACAAAATGAATTATTTCTTAGCACGTAGTGGTAATCACATTTGTTGATGTTTTACATGTAGGAGATGCCAGTTACAGAGGATATCTCCATATATAGGGAGAGAAGAAGACTGGAACAATGAAAAAGCAAAATATTTAACAGTGAAAAGTATGGTGGGGTTTAAAAAGAGAAAGTTCAGCTTTATTTAGAGAGCTCATTAAATGAAAGAGAGGTCAAAGGTTTAAAGATGTCTATATATTAGCTGGTCACAGAGTGTCTGTAGGAAATAATCAGGGAATCCCAGAATGTCAGGGGTTGGAAGGGACCTGGAAAGCTCATCCAGTGCGATCCCCCCATGGAGCAGGAACACCCAGATGAGGTTACACAGGAGGGTGTCCAGGCGGGTTGGAATGTCTGCACAGAAGGAGACTCCACAAGCTCCCTGGGCAGCCTGGGCCAGGCTCTGCCACCCTCACCAGGAACAAGTTTCTTCTCAAATTTAAGTGGAACCTTTTGTGTTCCAGTTTGAACCCATTACCCCTTGTCCTATCATTGGTTGTCACCGAGAAGAGCCTGGCTCCATCCTCCTGACACTCACCCTTTATATATTTATAACCATGAATGAGGTCACCCCTCAGTCTCCTCTTGTCCAGCTCCAGAGCCTCAGCTCCCTCAGCCTTTCCTCCATTTTTGTTGAGTCACTAGAGAAGAATCACAGAATCATAGAACAGTTTGGGTTGGAAGGGACCTTAAAGCTCCCTCAGTGCCACCTCTGCCATGAGCAGGGACATCTTCACCAGCTCGGGTTGCTCAGAGCCCCGTCCAGCCTGGCCTGGGATGTCTCCAGGGATGGTTCATCCACCACCTCTCTGGCCAACCTGGGCCAGGCTCTCACCACCCTCATTGTGAACAATTTCTTCCTCATATCTAGTCTGAAAAATGATGGGCAGGTCTCCAGCACTTGGGCACAAGCAGTAATGAAGATCCATTTCCATGCAGCCTTGCCCAGCACATCTCAGTGGACCTGTTTGTCCACACTGTGCTTGCCGTTGCCACCAGATACCTGGGGCACAACTGACCTGGCCCAGGCTGCCCAGGGAGGTTGTGGAGTCTCCTCTGCAGACATTCCAACCCGCCTGGACACCTTCCTGTGTAACCTCATCTGGGTGTTCCTGCTCCATGGGGGGATTGCACTGGATGAGCTTTCCAGGTCCCTTCCACCCCCTGACATTCTGGGATTCTGTGATACTGTGACCTGCAAGTCATGAGGACCCTGTGGTGGACAATTGGATTCTGGAACCATTGTGTCACCCTCACAGCCATATCTCCTCTACAAACCTCCTCTAGAGGTCAACCTTGAAATACCAGAGCAGCAGCTCCCTGCATCAGCTGCATGATCACCAAGTGATAGCACAAGAGGAACCTGAGCAAGCTGGGCCAGGGTTTGACCACCCTCAGTATCAAAAATTTCTTCCTCATGTCCAGCCTGAACCTCCCTCCTTTAGTTTAAACCCATCACCCCTTGTCCCATCACAACAGGCCCTGCTACAAAGTCTGCAGGGGGGTCTCACCAGAGCGGAGCAGAGGGGCAGAATCCCCTCCTGCCCGCTGCCCACGCTCCTGGTGATGCAGCCCAGGACACAATTGGCTTCTGGGCTGCGACTACACATTGTGGGCTTAAAATGCCAAATAACATACGCGTGGAAATCAAGATGATGCTGAAACAGGCTGGGAGAGAAAACCCCGGGCAGAATAAAGTGCCTTTTAACAACTGAGTGCCTGAAAACCTTCATTTCTTTTTTATTTCTTTATTTCCTTTTGCAGTGTCTCGCTCCTGGTATTTGCTGTAGTTCCTTGTATTCATTTAAGGCTGAGGCCTTTAGTTCCCTTAACATCGTTTTTTCTCTGTACAAAGGAAGAAATTCTGGCTATTTAGAGTTCTGAATATTCGTTATAGACTTATAAAAACAAACGTCTGATCTGACTGGAAGTGCTAACGAATAAAGGGAGTGTTTGTGGTGCCTGGAGCTGTTACAGACACCTGAAAGAACAAAGAGTTTGAGCGCTCTTACAATAAAACATTCGATATGTTTTGGGAGAGGAACGATGATGATTCCTGTCTTAACCTTGCAAAATTGTAAAAATAAGCATGGTTTTGCTCTCTTAGTTTAGTTATCCTTTTACTTTTTGAAAGCCTGGTTGTATCCTCTATGTACTTTATTTTTCAGGGTATGTAATTAGGGGTCTTGCTCCATCCCAGATGTTGGCAGGATGATTTGTGCTGCTCTTTCTAAGTGGTTATTTCTACCCTGAAAACACTTAATAAAATGATACGCAATATAGTTAAAATAGTTGAATTTAAAGGTTTGTTTTACCCATTACATTAATTTTTAATTTTCTATTTAAATGTTATATTTTTATATGGAGATTACTTTGCATATTACCAGACTATATCCGCTATATTATAGGTAGTCTAAGGTACTGTGCACAGAAATTAAGGTGCAGCTACAACTGGGTTGTTATTACCAGGTGAGAGATGGTGATTCAAATTTAAAATCTAGTATAAAGATGTAAGTTGCTGTGGGTTTGCATGGGTACACAGTTAAGAAATTGGAAGGAATAAAGAACCTAGAACAAATAGTTCCTACAATGGTTAACATGTTGTCTTTTATTACAATTTATTCAAAACATCTTTAGATATTCGCTCTATAATGTATAGCAGAAGTTAGAAGGTGGAACTGTTAACTTATATTTTGAAGCTTCTTTTTTGTTTCCTTTAGAATTGTCTGCATCTCATTGATAAACAAACTATTAGGGATCCTAAATGACCAAAACTCTTCAAGTGCGTCGTCACTGATGAGATTTAAAATAATCGACCTTTAAACATTTTAACCCACAGGCCAAAACGCTACGGAAATTAATCCAACAAACCTTTCGACAATTTGCCAACCTCAATAGAGAAGAAAGCATTTTGAAGTTCTTTGAGATCCTCTCTCCCGTGTACAGATTCGACAAGGAATGCTTCAAGTGCGCGCTCGGCGTAAGTAGATGAACGTGACGCCAGAATACGTGGCATACTTACGACTAATTGGTTTTGCTTAATTCCACACCTAATTGCTTGTCAAGTTCCTGTTGTGATGTAGAGACGAGTCACAGAATCCCAGGATGTCAGGGGTTGGAAGGGCCCTGGAAAGCTCATCCAGTGCAATCCCCCCATGGAGCAGGAACACCCAGATGAGGTTACACAGGAAGGTGTCCAGGCGGGTTGGAATGTCTGCACAGAAGGAGACTCCACAACCTCCCTGGGCAGCCTGGGCCAGGCTCTGACACCCTCACCAGGAACAAGTTGCTTCTCATATTTAAGTGGAACCTCCTGTGTTCCAGTTTGTACCCATTGTCCCACGTCCTATCATTGGTTGTCACTGAGAAGAGCCTGGCTCCATCCTCCTGACACTCACCCTTTATATATCTGTAACCATGGATGAGGTCACCCCTCAGTGTCCTCTTGTCCAGCTCCAGAGCCCCAGCTCCCTCGGCCTTTCCTCACACGGGAGATGCTCCACTCCCTTCAGCATCTTTCTTGCCCTGCGCTGGACTCTCTGCAGCACTTCCCTGTCCTGCTGGAACTGAGGGGCCACAACTGGACACAAGATTCCAGGTGTGGTCTCCCCAGGGCAGAGCAGAGGGGCAGGAGAACCTCTCTGACCTACTGACCACCCCCTTCTCATCCACCCCAGGTACCATTGGCCTTCCTGGCCACAAGGGCCCAGTGCTGGCTCATGGTCACCTGCTGTCCCCAGGACCCGCAGGTCCCTTTCCCCTACGCTGCTCTCTAATGGGTCGTTCTCCAACTTACACTGGAACCTGGGGTTGTTCTGCCCAGATTCAAGACTCTACACTTGCCCTTGTTTTATTTCATTCAATGTTTCCCCGCCCAGCTCTCCATCCTGTCCAGGTCTCTGATGGCAGCACAGCCTCTGCCGTGTCAGTCCTTGTGTTTCATTAACAACAAAGTATTTTGATTCTATTTAGAGCTTTCTCAGTTTACTGTTTAAAAGCACCGTTCGTTAGTAGGGTAAGAACTGTACGTGATTGAATAGTTTTATTGGTTCTTTGTTTGTGAAAGTTCCCTGAGGAAATGGGGCTTCTTGGCTTCTTCTGCTGGTCAATTTTGCCCTGGTGCCTTTTAAAATCTACCAATGTCAAGCAAATTTTGACCAAGGGCATCAAGTCTGCAAGCTTTGTGAAAACAAAGTAGAAAATAGAACATGAATATCAGTGTCCACCAGAAGAG
The DNA here is from genome assembly GCF_963082525.1 of Nesoenas mayeri. NCBI lineage: Eukaryota > Metazoa > Chordata > Aves > Columbiformes > Columbidae > Nesoenas > Nesoenas mayeri. Next base: position 5,821,028 of record NC_137543.1, read on the forward strand.
GAAATATTGGAAATATATAGTTCTCATGTAGACCTCAGATAAAACCGATGGAAACGCATTTTGAGTAGCACACATCCCCAGGAAACCCGTCATGAGGAGTTGCTACTTATAGAATTACTTGATTTTCATGTTATTAATTTAAAATATTTGAGGAGTTTGTGACAGCTTGTAGAGATGAATTACTGAAGGCTGTAGTTGTACCAGTGGAGATGGTGTTCCATAGCGAGGTCTTGTCTTCCTATTGAAACGTTGTCCTGTCTTTCTCCTCCCATTCTGCAGTCGAGCTGGATTATTTCAGTGGAGCTGGCGATCGGCCCTGAGGAAGGAATCAGTTACCTGACGGACAAGGGTGCAAACGTGAGTCTCCTTCAGTCATTTTTCTCAGTTAGTGTCTTAACATCCACGACCTGTTGTGAACTGAAGGGAATGACCCGTCTGTTCTTTGAGTTAAGCACGGAACGGCTGGGAAATTCAGTATATACAGCTGTTATTCGGGTGTTAACTCACGACACTGTTAGCGTTAGCGCTGAATTTATTGGCTTTTGTACCCAGCGAAGTGCTTGCTTGTGGAATTTGAAGCGTAAGTGGTGACTTTTTAACAATCAAACGTGCAAATTTATTCTAAATTATTCTCCTGTTTCTTAGGGAGAATAAATGAAGAACTTGTTTAATCAGTTGGTGCGTAGTGGTTGTGCAGTCGTTGCTGGCTGATTTGCTTTATTTCATATCCTTAACACCCTTTTCATTACCTGATTCTGACTCTATTTCCTGCACAACTTTGTAGCGCAAGGAACTTATATTCAGGTGCTTCTAGCAAAATCTGTGGGACCTTTGCCGTCTTGACTTGAATTGAGCCCATGTCCAACTAATATTGACATTAATTCAAGGGTGGCGTGAAGGTTTGGAGATCAGGAATACGTAACCGGTGAAAAATGTACCTTTTACAACAGGCCAGAGGAATGTTAAGTGTGCCCGGAGTGCAAATACCCAGTGTAAACCTGTTGAGTTTTCCGTCTTGACCTCCAAGAGGTTGTTTCCACAATGTACTTCAGTATGTGTCTGGAGTTACTCAACAGTGACCTCTGTAGGCAAACTTGGCTTGGTTTAATTTGCAAATCATGTAGATATTTGGATATATATATATCACAAAACTGTAAAGAGACAGAGGAACAGGTTTCTACAAGTGTAGCTTGGAGATCGAAGCCTACCCGTGCTTTTGTAATAGCAGGAATAAAGGCAAAGTGTTTTCTTCTTGTCATTTTGAACTGTTCTTCACTTTTTCCATTGCCTTTCTGCAGCCGACTCATCTCGCAGACTTTAATCAGGTGCAAACGATTCAATATTCAAACAGCGAAGACAAGGACAGAAAAGGGATGTTGCAACTCAAGATAGCGGGTGCGCCTGAGGTACGATACGACTGTTACTGGCTTTGGGTTTCCTGGGAAGGGCTGGAGATGATTATACTCTTAACGAAGATATTCTCTATATTGTGATTTCATTCTGGTGTGTAACATCATTCTGGGTTTTTCTATGATGTGCTAAAAGTAAAGTCAGTTTTGTATGCGTGTATTTAAACTCGGCATTGCTTATGTGTGAGTGTGTACGAAGATTTCAGTTCTTGCTCCTCCTGTAATTACATTATAGTTCAATATTTTGCATTCTGAGCATTCTGCAGTTGTTTGATTTTTCTCGTTCTTTAAGGAGAAATGGAAGTTGAGTGTGAGTTGAGTTGAGTTGAGTTGAGTGTCATCATACTAGTCAGATATTCTGGGGTTTTAAAATAGGGTAAGAACTCATTACATGTCTTAGGTTTTACATCCGGTGCTCATACACTTTAGTAAAAGAGACTTGATTTAAAAATACTAAATGCAGCTGAATAGTTACATATGTATATGATGCTCTGTCCTAAAGAGGAAAATGAACAACTTGAATTTTGTGAAAAGAGGAAATATGAAAGAGGGAAAATTTGTTCCCTCAGATGATGTGGAGGCAAAGCTGGGAGTGAAATAAAATATTTCCCTTGGTCCAAACCAGTCACTGTGCTGGAGGAGTGCTGGGGCAGGTTGGCAAATCTGTGCTGAGGGTGATGAATGTTGGTGCTGTTACAATTAATACCTTGTCCATATGTCTCTCATCTCCTTTTCTATCTTTTCAATCTTGTTTGAAATTGGTAAGGTTACTTTTCAGGGCAAAGAATAAATTACAGAATCCCAGAATGTCAGGGATTGGAAGGGACCTGGAAAGCTCATCCAGTGCAATCCCCCCATGGAGCAGGAACACCCAGATGAGGTTACACAGGAAGGTGTCCAGGCGGGTTGGAATGTCTGCACAGAAGGAGACTCCACAACCTCCCTGGGCAGCCTGGGCCAGGCTCTGCCACTCTCACCAGGAACAAGTTTCTTCTCAAATTTAAATGGAACCTCTTGTGTTCCATTTTGTACCCATTACCCCTTGTCCTATCATTGGTTGTCACCGAGAAGAGCCTGGCTCCATCCTCCTGACACTCCCCCTTTATATATCTGTAACCATGACTGAGGTGACCCCTCAGTGTCCTCTTGTCCAGCTCCAGAGCCCCAGCTCCCTCAGCCTTTCCTCACACGGGAGATGCTCCACTCCCTTCAGCATCTTTGTTGCCCTGCGCTGGACTCTCTGCAGCAGTTCCCTGTCCTGCTGGAACTGAGGGGCCACAACTGGACACAATATTCCAGGTGTGGTCTCCCCAGGGCAGAGCAGAGGGGCAGGAGAACCTCTCTGACCTACTGACCACCCCCTTCTAACCCACCCCAGGTACCATTGGCTTCCTGGCCACAAGGGCCTAGTGCTGGCTCATGCTCACCCTGCTGTCCCCAGGACCCCCAGGTCCCTTTCCCCTACACTGCTCTCCAACAGCTCGTTCCCCAACTTACACTGGAACCTGGGGTTGTTCTGCCCAGATTCAAGACTCTACACTTGCCCTTGTTCTATTTCATTCAATGTTTCCCGCCCAGCTCTCCATCCTGTCCAGGTCTCTGATGGCAGCACAGCCTCTGCCGTGTCAGCCACTCCTCCCAGCTTGGTGTCACCAGCAAACTTGCTGACAGTCACTCTGTTCCCTCGTCCAAATCCCTGATGAATATATTGAATAGCACAGGCCCAGCACTGCCCCTGAGGCCCTGCACTGGATCCAGGCCTCAACTGGGCTCTGCCCCATTGACCACGACTCTCTGGCTTCTTCCCTTCAGCCAGTTCACACTCCACCTCACCACCCGATCGTCCAGACCGCGCTCCCTCAGTTCAGCTGTGAGGATGCTGTGGGAGACTGTATCAAATTGCTGTAAAAGGGTGAAAAAAAGATGCCACCCATGTGAGAATTGTCGTAATTATAGCCGTAAAAGTCATAGAAGTTGTAATGAAGAGTGGTTGAGTGAAAGTTTAGCTGGCGGCCTCTTAATAAACCCAGATTAATGTTACGTCTGGGTGGAGGGTTTTATCAGCTGTGCTTTCCAAACCTCGCATTTTACATTTGCTACATAAAAGGTAAAGCAAAAACCGCACCGTTCTTTGCTCGCCCGCGTTTCTCTGTTCACCGCGCGTGCCGAGCTGTGGCGCCATGACTCAGCCGCTCTGCTCGGCGCTTGCAACCGCAATAAAACCTCTTTGTTGGTGCCGTGTTTGTTTCCCCTCTGTAGCCTCTGACAGTGACAGCACCGTCATTGACCATTGCGGAGAACATGGCTGACCTGATAGACGGGTATTGCCGACTGGTGAACGGCGCCACGCAATCCTTTATCATCCGGCCGCAGAAAGGTAAGGAGGTGTTTAGTGCTAATACGTATATTTACTGATGGATTATTTTGTATTTGAATCGAAGACATGAGATATCAGCCAAAACCTCGCTTGGAGGCTCTTTTCTATCAGGGAGGAACCATGAGGTGTTTTTGTGATGCAAAGCACTGATAGTGAATGTTACGCAGTCAACATCACTTAATGGCTGGTAATTTAGACCAGTTTTCAGTAATCACTGCTTTACACTCCTCTAAACTTAAGTAGCAGTTATAGATAAATTGTAATTAAAGGCACTTCTAACAAGAAGGTGTTGTCCTGAGGTGTGGTTCCCTAATAAATAACTGGAAACTCAGGGGTTGGTTAGTACGTTTAGTACTAGGAAATAAATAACTGGAAATAAACTAGGAAATAAACTAGGAAATAAATAACTGGAAACTCAGAGGTTGGTTAGTACATTTAGTACTAGGAAATAAATAACTGGAAATAAACTAGGAAATAAACTAGGAAATAAATAACTGGAAACTCAGAGGTTGGTTAGTACGTTTAGTACTAGGAAATAAATAACTGGAAATAAACTAGGAAATAAATAACTGGAAACTCAGAGGTTGGTTAGTACGTTTAGTACTAGGAAATAAATAACTGGAAATAAACTAGGAAATAAACTAGGAAATAAATAACTGGAAACTCAGAGGTTGGTTAGTACGTTTAGTACTAGGAAATAAATAACTGGAAGTAAACTAGGAAATAAACTAGGAAATAAATAACTGGAAACTCAGAGGTTGGTTAGTACGTTTAATACTAGGAAATAAATAACTGGAAATAAACTAGGAAATAAACTAGGAAATAAATAACTGGAAACTCAGAGGTTGGTTAGTACGTTTAGTACTAGGAAATAAATAACTGGAAATAAACTAGGAAATAAACTAGGAAATAAATAACTGGAAACTCAGAAGTTGGTTAGTACGTTTAGTACTAGGAAATAAATAGCTGGAAATAAACTAGGAAATAAATAACGGGAAACTCAGAGGTTGGTTAGTACATTTGGGTACGGTTCTGACTAGTGATAATTATTGGAAATTTCTGCCTTCCTCCTGCATACTAAAAATGTCTCCGGGTTTATTTTTATAACTTTAAGAGAAGTCTCGTGAGCCTTTCTCATAAAATAGAACTAAAGAAGATGCATTTTGTCGTGTCGATCGGTTGTTTCCATAGCAACCCAAAAGCGGTGAGACGAGGACGCAGGTACACCTAACTTTAAAGAGACAACTTTAATTACATTTCATTAGTATTTCTAATTTCAACCAGCTTTAACTATTGGAAAACACCCAAGCAAAGCTGCTTAGGAATGGAAGTTTCTATCCTCCTGTGCTAATCTTTAATTCTGGAAAATAATTCACCATTTTTCATGTCTAAAACAATAACCTCTTTCCCTATTTGTAATATAAGAAGCACACAAACCATCTCAGCATCTCTCCAGTGTGAAGCTGATTCTCTTTTTAGCCATAATATTTTTGCTCCTCTGTGTCCTGCTTTTCCCTGGTCTGTAGTTATTCAAATGGGGGGATGTTATTGATGTAGTTTGGATCTTTCACAGCTCCACAGAAAGAAAAACGCAAAACCTTGAAACTCAGACATTCAATAATGAAGAAATGGGACTTAGGGTGTTAGATGTTTTGAGTTAGATGGTTTAAATTAGTCTTAGTGGTCATGTTTGTTTGTTATTTCTGACCCTTAGCATGTGTGACTGACTTAGCTCCAACAGAAGCTGCTTTGTTAAATTTGCGTTAGTCATGCAGCCGTATCGCCAACCAAAGGAAAATCTCCCTCAACACAAACTCAGCTTTTCCAGCCAACCTGGTGCGCAGCTCCTTGGTGAAAAGCCACTGGCACTAAGGTTTGACACCAGAACGATAAGCTAGCAACAGTGATAACAGAATCACACAGCCATTTTGGTTGGAAAAGACCTTTAAGATCATCGAGTCCAACTGTTAACCCAACACTTTCAGGTCTGTAACCCTTGTCCCTAAGAACTTCATCTATGTGTCTTTTAAACCCCTCCGGAGATGGTGACTCCAGCACTGCCCTGGGCAGCCTGTTCCAATGCCCGACAGCCCTTTCTGCAAAGAAGTTTTCCCTACTATCCAATCTGAAAATAAAACAGGCAGCACAAACCAAGTTTTTCACTCCGTTAGTCTCACCTGTACCCGTGAGTGATTGCCATGTGCCTCCTTTTCTCTGAAAAACCATGCTTTGGAGTTTGTTACAATCCCTGTTATTCAATCCCAGTGCTTTCTAATACCCAGTGGATTGGCAGTTTTTCTGCCTGAACTATAGTAGCCAAAGTTGAGCTGTTAAAAGTTTTTCATATATTAGAGTCATTTAATCATTTTGATGGAAGAGACCGTCAGGATCATCAAGTCCAACCATTAACCTAACCCTGGAACTAACCCATGTCCTTAAGAACTTCATCTAAATGTCTTTTAAACCCCTCCAGGGATGGTGACTCCACCGCTGCCCTGGGCAGCCTGTTCCAATACCTGACAACCTTTTCTGTGAAGAATTTGTTCCTAATATCCAATCTGAACCTCCCCTGGTGCAACTTGAGGCCATTTCCTCTCATCCTGTCACTTGTTACCTGGGAGAAGAGACCAACCCCCTCCATGCTCCAAGCTCCTTTCAGGCAGTTCAGAGATCAGAAGGTCTCCCCTCAGCTCCTGTTCTCCAGCTGAACCCCCCAGGTCCCTCAGCCGCTCCCATCACACTTGTGCACAATCTTAACACGTTACCTGTCCCCACCTCTCAGCTGTACTGAGTTAACGGGCAGCTCTGACCCTGCCCTATGCTCTTTAGAGGCTCATGTGTTCAATTCTTGCCACTTCTGCACTGGTGGTATTGCAGAAATCAGGTTCTTTCAGTCTACATTGCCTGTGTGATAATCAGCATGTCCCTCTGCTGTTAGAATTACTTTTCTAACCTATATACACATGCCCTTAACTCGACAAAACACCTCTGTCCACTGCTTTCCGGTTCTGTTATTCACAATAGCAGCCTCGAGGCTTTTGTTGAGTCTCATCTCTGCTCATCCCATGTACAAGCTTCCAGTGCTGGGCATGGTGGCATCAGTTATGTGTTTCTGTTTCTCAGCCCTGCTCTGCTCTTCTTACCCAGACATGGAATCATTTTCATTGATCATGGAACCATTTTGGTTGGAAAAGACCTTTAAAATCATCAAGTCTGACTGTTAACACAGCCAAGTCCACCACAAAGCCATGTCCCTAAGAACCTCATCTATGCATCTTTTAAACCCCGCCAGGGATGGTGACTCCACCACTGCCCTGTCCAGCCTGTTCCAATGCCTGACAACCCTTGTGTAATAGGAAAGTCCAAAATACCTCAATATATCCATCAGAAAAGTTGTTCAGCTACTACTTATGTGACCAGGACAATGATTCAAAGAATCATAGAGTCACTTTGGCTGGAAAAGACCCTCAAGATCATCAAGGCCAACCATTAACCCGACACTGACACTAAACCATGTCCCTAAAAGCCTCATTTATGCATCTTTTAGACACCACAAGCTTATACCACATGTTTTCCCCACAACTTCACGTTCAAACCCAAAGTCTCCACAGGATTTACCATGTTCTCTTCAGTACTTACTTCTTCCATGGTGCAACCACCATCTCAGATCAGCAGGACACATGGGGCCTGACTTATTGCTGCTCTAAGTCGCAATAAGAATTGACCCAGTCTCTTTGCACTTTCTAATTCTTTTCTGACCTGCCTTCCTTATCCTTCAGCTCTTATGTCTTCCAAGCTCACTGAGCTCTATTGAGGGTATGATCTCTGATTTTGCTGTGATTTGTTCGGTACTAGGCACAGCTGTGCCTTGCAGTCTGGTTTGCCGGTAGGCACGAATGCAGAATAAATCAATGCTTTTAATGGAGTGTGTTCATTTGTGTGATATTCTTACTGGTGTATTTTAACACAGAGCAAATGAGCGCTGATTGAGTTAAAGGAACGTTAAATAGAGCTCTGGTAACGCTCCTCTTCAGGCAAACATTAAGACAGTTAAAACAAATTGTGGGGCTCTTTTGTCGGAGGTTTCTTGGGTTTGAAGTTCAGAGCAATACACAACATGTTAATTAAACATTTCATAGAGGAGCTGGCCCCACCATGAACTGCATTCCCAGCTCCCTCCTACCGTGAGCTTTGATTATACACAGCACATTGAAACGAATCATGTAGCAACTCTCCATCCAACAGATGGGATTTCTCCTCTCTTGGAGCTTCCTCATCCCCTCTTTGTTGTAAATTTACATATTCATTGCAAGGGTCCTCATAAATTATCATTCTTGATCGCTAAAACAACCTGCGTTTTTGTGATATTATGTGTCTCGCTATCTGTTAATAATCCAGTTTTTCTTAATTTACCGAGAGCACTCAGTAGTGTTTAAGACCTGGGTGGTGTTTGGCATATTTCCATTCAGTTTGTTTTATTTTTCACAAATATTTTGGTATATAGGTCCCTTTAGACCAATATGGAAACTTTAAACTTTATAGTTATGTTTCCATTATCAAACTTAACTCTTAAAGGCAAAAAGCATAGATAGAAATATAAACTGATATTGCAGAGGGTTTTACTGATTGGACTATGCACTAAGTAGCTTTCCTATGATCTGAGTTCAGTAGCTGAATTTTCTGTCTATTAATCACTTTAAACAAGATTTATAGGTAATGCAAAATTCTCAAAAGTCTTACAAAAGGATAAAAAGAATCTGGAACAAAAAAACCCACCTGAATAACAGCAGTAGTTACCTGATTCATTTCTTTATACCAGAACCCACCTCTACATTGAAACGTTCCTTTGAATCTAAAGGGATTATAGCTGGATGAAAACTCGGAATTTTGAGTTTCAGAACACCAACATTTCAAAATGTGTGATGTTCTCCAAATAAGTGTTTTCTCTTTTCACACAAATTACCCGTGAAGAGCATTTTCGTTTAGCGGAATGGCAACATACGTTCTAATTATGACAATACTGTCATTGCTTTTACTAATTTGACCCCTCACTGATTTTGCTTCCACGCTAATTTCGGTCAGGTGAGAGGACAGTTTACATTGTGGTAAATCAAAATACTTGAGAGTATTTCCCATCTCCTGAAGCCGGGGGTTAGAGGAGCCTAAAATGACAGTACAATGAGGAGGTGAGACCCTCGCCCAGGTTGGCCAGAGAAGTGGTGGATGCCCCATCCCTGGGGACATCCCAGGCCAGGCTGGACGGGGCTCTGAGCAACCTGAGCTGGTGAAGATGTCCCTGCTCACGGCAGGGGTGGCACTGGGGGAGCTTTGAAGGTCCTTTCCAACCCAGACTACACCGTGATTCCATATACACAATAGAACTCCTTTCCTTGACCATCACGACTTTATGACGACAAATTCCCAACACCGGCATCCAAGCTCCCCACAATTATTGCACTCTCTGGAATTCTCCAGTCTTGACTTTTGGCCATGATCTCTTCCAGTTACTGGTGTTGCCTTGAACTCCTGAAGCCCCATGTTGGGCACTAAAAAGGTGTTTTAGCCCTGGCTGGTGGCCAACCTGAGCTCGCTGCTCCTCAGCAGGTCAGGGGGAGATAAATAGGATGAAGAAATCCATGGTTTGAGATCATGGAATGGTTTGGGTTGGAAAGGACCTTCAAAGCTCATCCAGTGCCACCCGTGCCATGAGCAGGGACATCTTCACCAGCTCAGGTTGCTCAGAGCCCCGTCCAGCCTGGCCTGGGATGTCTCCAGGGATGGGGCATCCACCACCTCTGTGCCCAGCCTGGGCCAGGCTCTCACCACCCTCATGGGGAAGAATGTCTTCCATATAACTGATCCAAATCTTTCCTCTTTCAGTTCAAAGTCATCACCCCTTGTCCTGTCACCACATGCCCTTCTAAAAAGTCCCTCTCCAGCTGTCTTGTAGGTCCCCTTCAGGTACTGAAAGGCCAAAATAAGGTCTCTCTGGAACCTTCTCTTCAGACTGAACACCCCAACTCTCTCAGACCCCCCCAGCAGAGCTGTTCCAGCCCTCTGACCATCTTCATTCCCTCTGGACTTGATCCAGTAGATCCATGTGCTTATGTTGGGGTCCCAGATCAGCCCCCAGCACTGCAGGGGGGTTCCATGCTCTCCCTGCTGCTCCCCAGGGCTGAACCCGCGTCATCTGCATCTCCCCCCCATCACCCACTTCTTTGCAGCGCACAACAGCGTGTTCCTCACAGAATCCCAGAGTGTCAGGGACTTGAAGGGACCTGGAAAGCTCATCCAGTGCAATCCCCCCATGGAGCAGGAACACCCAGATGAGGTTACACAGGAAGGTGTCCAGGCAGGTTGGAATGTCTGCAGAAAAGGAGACTCCACAACCCCCTGGGTAGCCTGGGCCAGGCTCTGCCACCCTCACCAGGAACAAGTTTCTTCGCAAATTTAAGTGGAACCTCTTGTGTTCCAGTTTGTACCCATTACCCCTTGTCCTACAATTGGTTGTCACCGAGAAGAGCCTGGCTCCATCCTCCTGACACTCACCCTTTATATATCTGTAACCATGAATGAGGTCACCCCTCAGTGTCCTCTTGTCCAGCTCCAGAGCCCCAGCTCCCTCAGCCTTTCCTCACACGGGAGATGCTCCACTCCCTTCAGCATCTTTGTTGCCCTGCGCTGGACTCTCTGCAGCAGTTCCCTGTCCTGCTGGAACTGAGGGGCCACAACTGGACACAATGTTCCAGGTGTGGTCTCCCCAGGGCAGAGCAGAGGGGCAGGAGAACCTCTCTGACCTACTGACCACCCCCTTCTAACCCACCCCAGGTACCATTGGCCTTCCTGGCCACAAGGGCCCAGTGCTGGCTCATGGTCACCCTGCTGTCCCCAGGACCCCCAGGCCACTCCTCTGCCACTAACACCAACAAAATCAGTTGTGCCTCCTGGAATTTGGCCACGGACACCTAAAAGGAAGAGGATCAGAAATAATGATTATTTAGTTAGGTTGGGTCCACACACGCTCTTTGTTTTTCTAACCAGTCTGGAAACAAACATTCATTTAACTTGGGTCAGAGTCTGTTTTTCTCAGTCCATTCCCATCTTTTCCTTTCACCGTTTTCCATCCGTCTTCAATTCCTTGCACCCTTGTCAGCCTTTACTTGTTAACTATATCCTACTACTGCTCCTCAACTAACTGTGTGATACTTGTATTTGCATTCTCCTTATCTCACCAGACGTGTAGAGCAGGTTTACTATAAAGATGGAATCAGTTTTGTTGCGAGATGTTTTATGGCAACTCCTGATTTCTATTCCACATTGATAGGAGGCTGTTCAGTTAAGTTGGGACTTTCAGGAACACAATCAAAATCTCATTGTTAAGGAAATTCAATACTGCACTGCAATTTAGTAAAGTCCTTTTAACACAGAAGTTTGTGTGTTTTAGTATCACTTTCTAAACCTTTAAAAACAACCAGACTGCGAGTGTGTTTCACCGGCAACACCTGCAATTCATCAGCAATATCTAAACCACTAAATCCATCGCCAAGTGTAGGAGCGGTGTTGGAATAACTGGCAGGAGCAGCGTGATGGTGTAAACCAGAGCACAGGATGCTGTCAGAAATAATGACTGAGCCAATGGAGATATCAAGAGCAATTTAAGGTTCTTTAGGGCTTGTTTCACTTCTTTTCTGCACCTTCCTTGTTGACACCCCTGGTCGGACAGATCCAAACAGCCCCAGGTTGGTGAGCCAAATGATGCTGTTCTGCCTTTGGACCGCAAAGGTGAAACTGTAGTTTGCTTCTTGTAATGTCTGGAAATTGCAGAAATTTTAACATAGGATGCAAACATTAGGTGATTTTGTGTAAGCAGCATATGTCACCATATTCTAAGTGTGGCTGCTGCATTTTCCCTCGAGTCACTTTATCAGCGCTACAGTGATTGAGATATTTAATCCCATTTTAATTGTCTGCCTTCCCTGCATGTTTTGATCCAGCAGAACCTGTTGGTGTTTTACTAAAGGATTAGTAAAGGTCCCCGTCATCCTTCCCCATAGGAGACCAAGTGTCTCATCAAATCAAACAGGGAACAGAAAACTCCAATATGTGCATCTAGGCTTTTATACACAACACCATTATTGAGGAAAGACTTGGAAAATCGTCTACAAAAAGCACATTTCGTCTTTGGCTACTAAGTATTGCTATAGTCTAATCTCAATGAAATGTGAAATCAGTATGATAAGTTACGTGCCTCAGTGATTTATTTCAGTTGTTTTACTTAGGAGACCGTATTGGCTTCAATTGTTTTATGTATATGGTAGCACTTAGCATATCTTGGAGATAAAAGCAAAGCACTTGTTACCAGAGAGATGTGATGCTGTCAGACTTTCTGCAGGTGATTTATTGGAGTTATTTGTTACGAATAAAAAAGAACTTTTATGTTCTGTATACGTTGTTCTCTCAGATGAGAGTTTGCCGGAAGGTCTGAGAAGTTGTGATAATATCCTGCTTTTAATAGATGTATAGAATGGGCCTTTGAATGGACAGAAGTTTCCCTGAGAGATTGAGATGATGATTGTTTCGGGCATCTATACATTGCACATCCAGAGAGGTTATTTGGAAACTGTAATTGAATCCTGTTTTCTTTTTGTTTACACAGAAGGTGAAAGAGCTTTACCATCGATACCAAAGTAAGTTTTACCCTTTCTTTTATTATATATTAAAAGAAAATGTTTTGAAAACTAGTTTTGCTTAAGCGACGCTTTCGGACTTTTTGTACGTGCTTAATGTTCATTGTTGCTGTTGCGTTGTAGGACAAACAGCAAGCGGGTATTTGGGACCATGGGGCATAAATGACTGACAGCAGCATGAAACTATAAAGAGACCAGAAATAAAATCTGGCAAAAAAAGTGCATAATGCATCGATCATATTTGACAGTAACAAGGGAAGGATGTTTTGGAAAAGACTTGACTAGGATCCAGGCTATTGATTTTGAGTGCATGAGTAAATTGAATTATAGGAGTGATGCTAACCGGTTTTTGAATTGAGCTTCAATCTGTGAGTCTATGCTCTTGTTTTTCCTATTTCTCCCCATTTCTGCTTAGGTGAAATACAGAAAAGGTGTTTTTTCTCCTATCATAAATCTCTGTCACCTTTTATTAATAAAGATCTCTATAGTGAGGCCAATCTAAGTTGGAATCTCTAGGTTCATTGTAATAAAGAGTATTGCTTACGTAGCCAATATTTTTTAATCTCTATTTAAAGTATAGTAATGTAGGAAGATTCTTCTCTGGCAATAATTATGAATTTGTAGAAAATACTGATCTGTGTCAGGTAAATAGAGTTGTGTTTTTTTCTCTGGTTATTTTTATGGTGATACTGTGTCCAGGTGTGCTGAGACTCCTTATAACAGTAAGAATTCTTACATAAAGTATGCTAAACTTACCTCTCTGCATTTTTCTCCTTCCCAAGCTTTAAGGTAAACAAAATATTTCTATTTCTAATTTAGAAATATATATATCAGTGTGAACTAAGAATCCTTATTGTTGGAGTTGGTGATTGTCACCCTTGAGCCTCATCAACCAGTATCACCAGATCCAACAGCAGGAGATTAAGCTGAAAAACCCAATGCAATTTAGCAGTTTGTAGCATCTTATCTCACCCTTTTCTTTTGGGACACACGGCCTGTGCTGGCTCTGACCTTATTCTATTTCTTCCATGATTCCTGGAAGGAGTCCAGAATTATTATTATTAAGTTTACGGTTATTGGGTGGAGTAGAGAACACGAGAAACTGGCCCCTTAGATACCAGTGGTTGCTTTTCCTTCACAGGTCCTGCTCCCATCCTCACTAACCAGGGGGTTTTATCATGATGCAGAACAAGTAAAAATGCAGGGAGGAAAAGGAAATTCAGTTTAAGGCTGGAAGCACTAGAATTAGTGAACTTCAGCATGCACTTCACAGAATCCCAGAATGTCAGGGGTTGGAAGGGACCTGGAAAGCTCATCCAGTGCAATCCCCCCATGGAGCAGGAACACCCAGATGAGGTTACACAGGAAGGTGTCCAGGCGGGTTGGAATGTCTGCACAGAAGGAGACTCCACAACCTCCCTGGGCAGCCTGGGCCAGGCTCTGACACCCTCACCAGGAACAAGTTGCTTCTCAAATTTAAGTGGAGCCTCCTGTGTTCCAGTTTGAACCCACTGTCCCTTGTCCTGTCATTGGTTGTCACCGAGAAGAGCCTGGCTCCATCCTCCTGACACTCACCCTTTCTATATCTGTAACCATGAATGAGGTCACCCCTCAGTGTCCTCTTGTCCAGCTCCAGAGCCCCAGCTCCCTCAGCCTTTCCTCACACGGGAGATGCTCCACTCCCTTCAGCATCTTTGTTGCTCTGCGCTGGACTCTCTGCAGCAGTTCCCTGTCCTGCTGGAACTGAGGGGCCACAACTGGACACAAGATTCCAGCTGTGGTCTCCCCAGGGCAGAGCAGAGGGGCAGGAGAACCTCTCTGACCTACTGACCACCCTCTTCTAACCCACCCCAGGTACCATTGGCTTCCTGGCCACAAGGGCCCAGTGCTGGCTCATGGTCATCCTGCTGTCCCCAGGACCCCCAGGTCCCTTTCCCCTACACTGCTCTCCAACAGCTCGTTCCCCAACTTACACTGGAACCTGGGGTTGTTCTGCCCAGATTCAAGACTCTACACTTGCCCTTGTTCTATTTCATTCAATGTTTCCCCGCCCAGCTCTCCATCCTGTCCAGGTCTCTGATGGCAGCACAGCCTCTGCCGTGTCAGCCACTCCTCCCAGCTTGGTGTCACCTGCAAACTTGCTGACAGTCACTCTGTTCCCTCGTCCAAATCATTGATGAATATATTGAATAGCACAGGCCCAGCACTGCCCCTGAGGCACTGCACTGGATACAGGCCTCAACTGGGCTCTGCCCATTGACCACGACTCTCTGGCTTCTTCCCTTCAGCCAGTTCACACTCCACCTCACCACCCGATGGTCCAGACCGCGCTCCCTCAGTTCAGCTGTGAGGATGCTGTGGGACACCGTGTCAAATCCCTCACACTTATGGAAGAGGAAATCTTTTCTTTACTTAAATAGATACAACTGAGAAACACAAAACAACTTTCCAATTACGTGGGGTTTATCCTTTTATTTCTAGGGATTTCTGGGCTAAAATAAGGTTTGAAGGAAAAGCTTCTTCCCATTTTTTGGGACACTTTACCAGAACTAAGTTTGTACATTTAAGTCAGTTTAAACGAGGGCACCTCATACGCTCTGATTGTGGAATGGGCTTTTATGAGATATACAACACTATTAGCAAACACCTTCTTCCATCTGGAAAGATTTGGCTTCGCCAGATGAAATTCCAGATTTCTGAAAGCATGAAGTGCCATAATTTTGCTGTCTTACTATTAAAATTGTGTTTATTTATGTACCTGAAAAAAATCGGGATAATTCATTGGAATTTCTGTTATTAATGAACATTTACAGCTAACCATATTTATATTTGCTTTTTAAAAATTTACTCAATGTGCAAATCAATTTGAAATTGCACAGGGTGGGTTCGTCTTACAGATGAAAACTCAATCCGTACTTTATTTCCAGTAAATAACACAGAAAATAGAAGCACCATCAAACTATGTACATTGGCAAAGTATAGACGTTGGATCGTTACGCTAATTAAAACTGTGACGTTCTTCCTCCCCGGGATGGGTTGGAGATGGTAGATTCCCTTCTGTCTTTTCTCCCCCTCCAAAAGCCACAGTGGGAGATTCCTTGGCCCCGTTATTACTAATTCCCGGGTAGGATGAATTCTCAGCCTGTGCGCCCGTGAAGAATGTTCAGCATTCAGCGATTCCAACCTCTCTTTTCCAGGCTGGCCAACAATGAGAAGCAAGGAGTGAGGTCCCACACGGTCTCGGTGTCAGGTAAAACTCGTTATTTATTAAGACAATTATTGCGTCTATCCTATGTAGCATCGCTTGTGAGAGCGGCCGGATCCGGGCGGTAACACGGGAGCAAAATACTTCAGAGCTACTCATCAATATTTTCACTTACTTTTACAATGCAATAAAATATCTCGGGCTAGAACTTGGATTACCTGAGTACGTGTTAATTACGAAGGAGCAGCTTTGAAAAGCGAAAATAGGCAATTAAATATTAATCGTTGCTCTGCAGAAAGAAGAGACTTAATTGCTGGTTTTTGTAGCTGCTGTTTAGATCAAAGCATTTAATTTTTGCTGTTGAAAATCGCAGGTTAATTGAAGGATGAGCATGTGAGATAATACATGTTGTTTCTGTGGCTTTATAGGCTTCTAAGATTTCTATGAGTTACTTAGTGCCTTAGTAGAACACACATTTCTAATTCCTTCTGTATGATATTTATTAAGGAGATTTTCAGTGCAAAAGTGTGTTAATGTTGTGATGTGCTCCTATGGATTTCTAGTATTTGTCCCCAAACTTCAATATTGTGACCCAATGAAGTGTCCATAGCCCCACTTCAACATTTATGCATCTGCTTAGTGACGCATACACCAAAAAATGCCAGATTTCTTATAAAAAGGAGGAAAGCTATGCAGAAGTTCAATGGATTTCCTTTTCAGATCCCTTTCCCCATCCCATATCTCTTATCAAAGATGTTTGAGTTTTACCCCTTGGTATAGGAAGCCCAATGGACCTTGTGCAAGCAAATAGATGAGAGGATCTGGAATGAAAAGGTGTCTCAAGCTGCAGAGTGTAAATGGAGCTTCATCGGTTACTGTTACCTCTCAAATTACAGCTCTTGTGCCTCCGGTACCTGTCAAACAAGCGTGGGGGATGAGGTAGATAAGCTTAAAGCGTGGTCAGCATGTTCTCTTGGTTCTTACTTATGTATCTGCTGCTTGATGCATTATATCCGATGCATTATATTTGTGCCTCAGAGTGCAAACCCTTTTTGAAAGAGTGTTTGGATATTAATGTAGGGAAGTTGGTTGTGACAACGTGTCACTCGTAAAGGCGGACGACGGGCAAATCGTTGCGCTTGATTCTTATTTTTGTACCACGTTACAAACCACCAGAAACGCTGACGTAATTATTGTTTGTTCTTAAGGGTTGTTCTTTTTAATAAGAACACTGACAGACTTTTGTGTGTTTGGTGATTTGGGTCTTTTTGCCCCTGAATCATTTGAAATACACCGAGCGTGGCGTGCATGTCAGTATATTCAATTTTAAGCCATAGACAGGTTGTGGAGATGACGTTGAGTGATACAGGTTCTTCCTTGGGAGTTCCTTTCTATAAGAATCTTTGAGTCCCCAGAGGAATCCGCTTGTTATAAATGAAGTAACACTTCATGTAGACGTGGAAAATTGTCACTCCTGTTGTCACAAATAACTGATGGAACAACGGAGGCAACAGATGTACATGATGTTGAGTTAACCCACGAGTTCCAGGTCAGCAGAGCTGACAGCATCCAGCGCAGAGCACAATAAGAGCTTTTCTCTGGTGACATTTAAATGACGTAGAGCTAAGGGTTTCGAATACGACACGTTTTTATAACTTAGCTGGAACATCCTTCATGCCTTTGATAGGTTAAATCATGATTTAACTTTGCTGTTTGTTTTCAGCGAGATTGCCCCCCTTTGTTTAGACCTCTCCTCATCCTAAATAGCAGAAATTGGGGACATTTGGTAGGTGAGTTAAGCCGGCAGATGTATTAATTCCCTTAATTTTAAAGGAAAATTTGACAGTGAGTTCTCCACCAGTTAAGAACTGGCTGGAAGGCCGAGCCCAGAGAGTGCTGGTGAATGGGGCTGCACATAGCCAGTGGTGTCCCCCAGGGGCAGTGTTGGGTCCAGTCCTGTTTAACGTCTTTATTGATGATTTAGATGAGGGGATTGAGACCATCATCAGCAAATTTGCTGATGACACCAAGTTGGGAGGGAGTGTCGACCTATGGGAAGGCAGGAGGGCTCTGCAGAGGGATCTGGATAGAGTGGAAAAATGGGCTAATTCCAATGGGATGAAGTTCAACAAGGCCAAGTGCCAGGTGCTGCACTTTGGCCACAACAACCCCCTGCAGCGCTCCAGGCTGGGCACAGAGTGGCTGGAGAGCAGCCAGGCAGAAAGGGACCTGGGGGGACTAATGGACAGGAAGCTCAACATGAGCCACCAACGTGCCCAGGTGGCCAAGAAGGCCAGTGGTGTCCTGTCCTGTATCCAAACCAGCGTGGTCAGCAGGACAAGGGCAGTGATCCTTCCCCTGTGCTCTGCATTGGGGAGGCCACACCTGGAGTATTGTGTTCAGTTCTGGGCCCCTCAGCTCAGGAAAGAGATTGAAGTGCTGGAGCGGGTCCAGAGAAGAGCAACAAGAGTGGGGAAGGGACTTGAGCACAAGCCCTATGGGGAGAGGCTGAGGGAGCTGGGCTTGTTTAGTCTGGAGAAGAGGAGGCTTAGAGGTGAGCTCAGCACTCTCTAGAACTACCTGAAGGGCAGTTGTAGCCAGGTGGGGATTGGTCTCTTCTCCCAGGCATCAGCAATAGGACAAGGGGCCATGGGCTTCAACTCTGCCAGGGGAAATTGAGGCTGGAGATTAGAAAGCAATTCTTTGCAGAGACAGTGGTCAGGCATTGGAATGGCTGCCCAGGGAGGTGCTGGACTCACCGTCCCTGGAGGTTTTTAAGCTGAGATTGGCCATGGCACTTAGTGCCATGATCTAGTCAATGGGCTGGAGTTGGACCAAGGGTTGGACTGGATGATCTCTGAGGTCTTTTCCAACCCAATCGATTCTGTGATTCTGTGATTTGGGGAATCATAGAGTGTCCTGAGCTGGAAGGGACCCTCAAGGATCATAAAGTCCAGCTCCTGTCCCTGCACAGGACAGAACCCCACAATTCACAGAGAAATCAGCACTAGCAAAAAACCCCTGTGGAACAAGATTTCATAGTCTAGAAGTTCAGGTATTTGAAGTTTTGTAGGTTTAAAAATGAGCCTGTTAATGAAAGACGCCTTGTCCTTCTTTTTGATATATTAACATACCTCGAAATATTTCTGGTCTAGTGAAACGCGAACTTGTTCTTTCCAAGTGTTTCAATATTCCAAAGCACACAAAGACAAAAGAGTTTTTAAATACCTTTTTTTTTGCTCTAAATAAAGACCTTTTGTAATGAGTTAAGGGTGAGGTTGGTTCCGGACTGGCAGCCAAGAAGTGCTTTCTTATGGCTCTGTGTTACTGAACCAGGTTTCACCACACACCTCTTACTGCATCCTTGCTTGCCAGATTTCCCCCTTTTTTCAAGCGTAATAATAATTTTATCCCTCACATTTTACACGTGTGCAGGATTATAAACAAATATCGATAAGTAGCCCAATTAAATGAGGTGGAGGAACTTATTCTGGCCAGCAGTTTGTTTGGAAATAGCAAACATCATCCTTAGTAAGGTGATGCACATATTTCCTGATACGCATATTTCCAAAAATAATCTTTCACTTAGTCAATTAGATATTATAAAAAGTTGACATGAAATCAATAAAGCCTTAGTTTGCTTGCTCCCTTTTTACAGAAATTCGGCCTGACACAGAGTTCTTTGGTTTCTCCTGTCCCATCCTCGCTTATATAAATACGACCAGGAAGAATAAATATGCTTTTGCTTCCCTTGGCTGATTCCTGGGCCTCCTTTGCACTGGAAAATTCTGTGGATGTGATTTTTTTCATCATAGCTCAAACATTTATTTACATGTAGTGCTACAGAATATGTCACTTCAAGCCCACTCGCATTGGCGAGTATTGAACAAGAATGATGTTGAAGAAGTCTTGGCAGTGTTGGGTTAATGGTTGGACTTGGTGATCTTGAGGGTCTTTTCCAATCTCAATGATTCTATGATTCACAGTATCACAGTATCACAGTATGTTTGGGATTGGAAGGGGACCTCAAAAGATCATCTAGTCCAATCCCCCTGCTGGAGCAGGAACGCCTAGGTGAGGTTGCACAGGAACATGTCCAGGTGGGTCTTGAATGTCTCCAGAGAAGGAGACTCCACAACCTCCCTGGGCAGCCTATTCCAGTGTCTGTCACCCTTACTGAGAAGAAGTTTTTTCTCAAATTTAAGTGGAACCTCTTGTGTTCCAGCTTGATCCCATTGCCCCTTGTCCTATCATTGTTTGCCAACGAGAAGAGCCTGGCTCCATCCTCATGGCACTCCATCTAAGCAGTCGCTCTTGGCATTTGGATATGCAGGTACTGCTGAATAAAATAAGGTGTTTGTGGGGTGGGAGTAGCTGGGAATGTGGCAGTGAGGAGGAAGACAAGTGGTTCTGGAGGAGCCAGAACAGGACTTGGGCCTGAAGGGAGTTTTTAGGGCCTGTCACAGGGTTGGTCTTGGTTCAAAGTGGGTGCTGGTTTTGTAGCTTGAGTATGTGCTTATTTAGAGAAGGAAATTAAAAGGTCTTCAAATTGTTGTTTCATGTAAGGAAGGCTGTTCAGGCCATAGAATCATGGAATAGTTTGGGTTGGAAGGGACCTTCAAAGCTCACCCAGTGCCACCTCTGCCATGAGCAGGGACATCTTCACCAGCTCAGGTTGCTCAGAGCCCCGTCCAGCCTGGCCTGGGATGTCTCCAGGGATGGTTCATCCACCACCTCTCTGGGCAACCTGGGCCAGTGTTTCACCACCCTCAGTGTCAAAAATTTCTTCCTCATGTCCAGCCTCAATCTCCCTCCTTTAGTTTAAAACCATCCCCCTTGTCCTATCACAACAGGCTCTGCTAAAAAGTCTGTCCCCATCTTTCTTACAGGCCCCTTTTGAGCGCTGAAAGGCCACAATAAGGTCTCCCCAGAGCTTTCCCTTCTCCAAGCTCAACAACCCCCACTCTTAAGTATTATTACCCAAGGACACACACTTTTAGTAGCAAAACGGGTATCAGCAATAGGACAAGGGGCCATGGGCTTCAACTCTGCCAGGGGAAATTGAGGCTGGCTATTAGAAAGCAATTCTGTGCAGAGAGAGTGGTCAGGCATTGGAATGGCTGCCCAGGGAGGTGCTGGACTCACCGTTCCCTGGAGGTTTTTCGACTGAGATTGGCCATGGCACTTAGTGCCATGATCTAGTCAATGGGCTGGAGTTGGACCAAGGGTTGGACTGGATGATCTCTGAGGTCTTTTCCAACCCAATTGATTCTGTGATTCTGTGAATAACATGCACTGCAAAAGAGAAATCGGGTTTCTTGGAGAGAGCTTTCTTGTAGGAGCTGAAGAATTTGAGCATCCTGAAAGAGGGGCTGCTCAGCAAGTTCACAGAATCACAGAATTGTCTGGGTTGGAAAAGACCTCAGAGATCATCCAGTCCAACCCTTGGTCCAACTCCAGCCCATTGACTAGATCATGGCACTAAGTGCCATGGCCAATCTCAGCTTAAAAACCTCCAGGGACGGTGAGTTTTCTCATTCTGCCTTAGAACCACAGATGTATAGTATAATATCATAAATCACATATATGGTGAACTTCTTATCATGACAGTGAAGTGGCATGAGAGTTCTCTAAGCTGCTACTTACGAGCAGATCCTGAGTTGGATGTAGTTGCCAATTTAGTCATACCGTATAGCTGAAATTTCTTTTTGAATGAAAAAATTGCTCTTGAAGGAGATGAACGTGATTTAAGTGGTATAGTTGATCTGTGAAAGAGACTCCTAGTGGGTTACCTAGAAAATACTGATATATAGCAGGAGCCAAGTGTCAAATCACAACAAAGGGGAGAGAAAAAAATAATACATATATTAAGCTGATTTCAGTATTACAATTCTTAGAGATTTTCTTAATAAAGGAGATGTTCACAGAATCCCAGAATGTCAGGGGTTGGAAGGGCCCTGGAAAGCTCATCCAGTGCAATCCCCCCATGGAGCAGGAACACCCAGATGAGGTTACACAGGAAGGTGTCCAGGCGGGTTGGAATGTCTGCACAGAAGGAGACTCCACAACCTCCCTGGGCAGCCTGGGCCAGGCTCTGCCACCCTCACCAGGAACAAGTTTCTTCTCATATTTAAGTGGAACCTTTTGTGTTCCAGTTTGTACCCATTACACTTTGTCCTACTATTGGTTGTCACCGAGAAGAGCCTGGCTCCATCCTCCTGACACTCACCCTTTATATATCTGTAACCATGAATGAGGTCACCCCTCAGTGTCCTCTTGTCCAGCTCCAGAGCCCCAGCTCCCTCAGCCTTTCCTCACACGGGAGATGCTCCACTCCCTTCAGCATCTTTGTTGCCCTGCGCTGGACTCTCTGCAGCAGTTCCCTGTCCTGCTGGAACTGAGGGGCCACAACTGGACACAAGATTCCAGGTGTGGTCTCCCCAGGGCAGAGCAGAGGGGCAGGAGAACCTCTCTGACCTACTGACCACCCCCTTCTCATCCACCCCAGGTACCATTGGCTTCCTGGCCACAAGGGCCCAGTGCTGGCTCATGGTCACCCTGCTGTCCCCAGGACCCCCAGGTCCCTTTCCCCTACACTGCTCTCTAGTAGCTCATTCCCCAACTTACACTGGAACCTGGGGTTGTTCTGCCCAGATTCAAGACTCTACACTTGCCCTTGTTCTATTTCATTCAATGTTTCCCCCCCAGCTCTCCATCCTGTCCAGGTCTCTGATGGCAGCACAGCCTCTGCCGTGTCAGCCACTCCTCCCAGCTTGGTGTCACCAGCAAACTTGCTGACAGTCACTCTGTTCCCTCGTCCAAATCATTGATGAATATATTGTATAATATAAGCCCCAAAGAACTTGAAGGTTCGAGTGAATGATGTGGGCTGATCACAAGCAAAGCTGTGAGCAAGGGTGGAAAGACAAATACGACTTCATTGAACCTCTTGTGCTTGCAAAGCACAGTGTGTGCTCTGTTCTGTGGTTCCTCAGCTCCACACGAAGCTCTGCCCCATGCTCAGCTCTTTCTGAAAGAGTTTCTTGTGCAGAACTAGTTCCATTCGAATTGGTAAGCGATAAAAAAGCTGCTCTTTGCTTCAGGTTGTAAAGCTGGGATTTATTTTCCATCTTCATTTGATCAAGTCAGCCCAGAAATTGTAAGTAAACTTTTAAGATGAAAAATTGTGTTTTGAGTGCTTAGGACTGTGTCTGCTGGCTCCATTCTATCATACTGTGCATCATATACTTACACCTTCTGAAAATACTAACAATCTTAGCATAAATGACATGCAAATTATTACGTAATTAGAAGAATATAAAGGCTCTTTACAGCCGTAGCTCTGCCATAGGGTCACAGGACGGGGAGACATTCAAGCCTAAGGTTTTACTGCATATTAGTTTTACAAACCTTGAGTCTTTAGCCTCCACGTTCATGAAGGGAGTTACTACTTAACTCACCCAGCTCTTCTGCTGGTTAACAAGATAACATAGTTTAAATACCCTTAATGCTAATAAATTACAGTATTTGAGATTCCCATCGCAGTTAATACACTGGTGGTGGTTTGGTTTTGTATTTTCAACTGACTAAAATGCTTTTATTCATGCACAGGAAGATGGAATGAACTGTGCTGACAGTCTGAACAGATTTCCTTCAAATCAGTGTCCAGAAGTTACCGCATTGATTTTATCAATCTGTGCTGTTGGGTAAAGAGTTCTTACCCTTCTACACTCCTCCTTTGCCATCTATTATTTGGATTTGAGCAAATGCTTTTGCTCTGCTAATAATACCGCTAATAATATACTCATTTAACTTCAAAAGCTTGAAAACAATTAAATGTATTTCTACAGAGTTTTCCAACAGTTTTTTCTCAGACTGGTTCAGGAATATACGATTGAAATGGAATGGGACATTAGGAGTTTCAGCCTCCCAGTGTTGGTGATCTACTCATATGTTCCTAACAAGATGCTCCAGTAGTAACTGGTCACATCATTTCTAACACAGTCTGGTGTATAACGCTTGATTTTTTTAAACAATAAATTCAGTGAATACTTAGTATTGAGAATAGGAACCAAATACAAAAGAAGCCCAGTGCAGTTTTCAGCTGCATTTCTTTTTTGAGCATTTAAGTAGACACTAATAGAAGCCAGTTCGGAATGGTGTAAATTCTTCGATGTAGTATTAATTTCCAACAGGTGCTCTCAAACCTCCTGAGAAAGTGTTGGAACTAATTAGTTTTGTTGCTTTTTTGCTTGTTTTTTTAAATTAGAATCAACTCTTTACCTAAATAAACTTCCTTTTATAGCTAAAGATGTGGTGAGTTTAAGAAGACGCGTTGGACCGAGTGTCACGGGGACACATATACAATGAATTTAAACCTTTGTCATCTTGCTGTGCCATTCCTATGGAATAGATCAGTCAGGTTGCAGCTTCTGCTGCCAATGGGAGAGTCGAGCAGCATTTCCAGCTTCAATTGGGTTTGTAGCCCGAGCAGACGGGTCAAGACGTCTCTTCCCTTTCCCATCGCTCGCATTGCGCCCGGTGACTCTACCCCTGTTCTTCTGTTTCAGTCTCCAGGGTCGGATTCCTCGATTCTCATTTCCTTTTCATCGATCTCTTAAAATAGCTGTAGTAGTTCTTTCTTTCATGCTATATCTGGAGCTATTTATGGGTGTTGTCTCAGGTGTGTGTTAGAATGATGGCGCTGAAGATTGTGCTGATGCACTCACTTATTCAATAATTTCCCCTTCTCCTTGCACCTCTTTTATATTTTAGCACCGAATCTGATGAACGCTCCATCATTTTTAATGACGTGCAAATTTTCACAATTGATGAACAATTTTTGTTCGGGTTTTTTTTAGTTGCCCCACAGGTAATTGTTTAGGACACAACGATGAATCTCACCTCCTTGTTTTATCTTGGAATTAAAATTGCCACCTTGCCAAGCACATGTGGTACATGGGAGAGCATCACCCTTTTAGTCGCTCGGCTTTTTGAAGCTCTTCTCGCATTTCTTTAGATAGAGGAGAGAGGGAGAAGAAGAAAGAGAGGAGCAAAGAGATAACGAGAAATAAAAGGAACAGCCGTCCTCAGGTTCTTGATATGGCCTCATGTCCTTTCTCACCTTGCTTACTCGCTCCTGGCTGGTTGTATTTTCCCCTGCTCAAAAATCTCTCTCCTCTTGTTAATCACTTTGCTAATTAAATACAGTAGGAAAGGGGACAGTGAGAACAGTACATGGGGCATCCAGAGGTGAGGGCGAGCTGGAATATCCATTGGCTAGACAGACATAAATCTCCAGCGGCAGATTTCAGATCATCAGATACATCGGTGGTGTGTTTCGGTGGGAGGGAGAAACTGTTCTATATGAAATACTTGTTTTGTGTGAACATTCTTCTTTTGTGGGTCTAGAAAGTCAATGCTTCCACGTTGAAGTCCGCTACGTAAATCAGAATGTAGCTCTAGCACTAATGTAGCTGTAGCGCAATCTGTTTGAACTCGGATGGGCAGCTTGCACACCGGGATGGCCGCTGTTCTTTGCGCTGTGAGTGGTATCTATCGTTTGCAAACCCACACTTTTAAATAGATTCTAGTCTTACTTTTAAAAGCGAAACAACTTCAGTATAGAAAAGAATTGGAAGGGAAATACCCAATGTGCTTTAGAGTTTCAACAGCGTCCGTGTATCCGCGTGCAGAATTGCGATGTGAAGCTTTACTCTTAATGTTCGCTCGTTGTAGATGTTCTCACCGGTCTCTATTCTCGCCCAATAATGTGTTTCTGTTCTTTTCTCTCCCCTTTTCTCGCCTCTGTCAAGGAGTCAGTCACTGTCAGCACAAAGCAAAGAAAGCTAGACGCTTTCTCCCTTTCGTCTTCTGTGCCCATGAGTCGCCGCCCAAGGGTACTGCACTGCTCTTTGTCTGGGCTGCCGTATTCACCCAAAAGCTGAATAGACTAACGCAGATTTAAACTACTTTAGCCACAGGAAAACAGAGTTCCAAGAATAATTCCATGATATTCCCGCTTGCTTCCCGTCGATTTGGATTCTCATGCTGGTCCCCGTGTTGATGGGGGGATTTGTTTTTCAAGCATCGTATGCTGCGATGACAAACGTATTGATTTAATTCGGATGGGTTTTTATTCCTATGTTTCGACTTCATTCTTGGACCCCTGATCCAGCATGCTGCCCAATGAACTAGAATAGCAACAACAAGCATCAGCTGAGGTCATTTGGAATGAAATCCTGACCACAGCGATGCTTTTGGCTGCGTACGGTTCGGCGCTTGGTCCGGACCAGTTTGGCTGGAAGAATCGGAGCAATAAGTGCATTACTTGCCCAACATTAACACTCATTTTCCTTTGACTTCTAAATAACGCGTAAAGCGCATCAGCTTGTGCCATGGGTGCTGTTGGCGTGCGATGGGGACGTGCGGAACATGGTGCTCGTTTCAGTTTCAACTCGGTATAACTGCGGTATATTCCCTATAATTAACACCTACACCGTTCCATTTCTTCCTCGTGTCTTAGTGGTAGCACAGGGAGATGTTTCCTCCAAAAGGTCCAACACCAACTCAGCCCAAGTCATAAGTGTATGTGCAAAGTCAAACTGAACTGACTCACCTGGCCGTAGATCTATTTTAAATGCATTAAACTAACTAGTCCCGCTCCCAAATTTCATTTCATTGTCATTTTATGTTCGAAAGTCATTATTTCATCAATTGAGTTTCTTAGAGCGTATCTTTGTCCCTTGGGTTTTAGGTGAGAAGCCTTAAATTCTGCTACTTTTCTGCTTTCTCTTGCGTCAGGTATATAAGATAACTGCAGACTGAATACTTTTGGATTACTCATGAATTTAATAGTGTATTTTCCCCTCCCCTTCTCTGTCCCTTCTCTCTCCCCTCTGTTTTTCTCTCTCCTTGCATGCCACCTGGATCTGCAGATGAAATTAGTGGGGACGGTAATATGTTTTCTAGTCTGTGTATTACTAACGTGCAATATGCAACTCTTATATCCATACGCGCATCTCGGTCATAAATTTGCCGCAAATTGCAGTAATAAAAGCAGCCGATTAAGATTGTATTTCAAAGGCTGGGCAACTAATACTGCTAAGCTGGAATTGGAAAAGCAATTTCAAACACGCAGGGGTGCGGGATTGCATGAGGTTCCCCTGAGATTCCTGGCGCGGTGCAAAGAAGGTTTAGAGGTTGATTTTCGATTGAAATGCTTGTATCACAATCGTTATTTGAGGCGGTGGGTGAGATCGATGGATGTAACACTGAGAAATGAGTCTCCTAAGTGATGCTTTAAGGCTCGGAAGCATCAGTGTGAAAAAGGACAGACAAACATACATTGAATACACAAATTGGCTTTCAGCCACTCAAACATCTCACTTGTAAGATAGATTGCAATGTTTTCCTTCAAAACTTGGACATTTATTCCCAAATATTTACCTTTTCCAGACTTTTAAAGCCTTTTTTTACCGACGATACACTGACTTGCTGTGCTCTGCAAACAAGTTGGCTTTGGGTTGGGTTTTTTAAAGAGATTTATAGCACTTTTTGGAGAGGATTCCATTGGATGTGGGGAAAAATCAAACTGCTGCTACTTGGAGTGTGTGTGTCTTTATTCTTATAAGTCCGAGGCACTAAAAGGGCATAAAAACTATGTAAAGGGAGATGAAAAGAAGAAATAGATCATGTCTTGTGACCTTCCTCTCAGTAAAATGTAAAGGGGGTGTATAAATCCTCATCTCCTTTCTGTCCTCCAGATAGAAATCATATGAAGGTAATTCTAACTAAATTTGCTTTCTCTTCTTATACATTAAAATATCAAAAGGCGTTTTTTTTTTTCTATCATCAATTCAGAATTTGTATTTTAGACCCTACTTCACTTTTATTGGCGCTTATCAACCTGTATAAATTATGGGAGAAAAAACCTCATGGGAAGGGAGATATCAAAAGAGCTGGTTAAAACTATAGATTGGCTACTATGGATTTAATACACTGAGATTTTTTTCTTACTGTTTAGTAAATACATTCAGATTTAGTAAAGGGATTATTTTCTGAAAACTATTTGTTTGGTTAATTGCATATATTTAAATTCTTCGCAAATATGTTTAGCATTTTGGGTCCATTTTTTTCAGTGTAGACGAATAACTTGCTGGCGTCCTCAAATATTAGCTTGTAACAATCATTGATAGATATCACACTTACCGCAATATTAAAAGGAAGCAGATTGATTTATCCCCAGCACGTAAGTGTCACACTGATGATTTCCTTCAAACAGTTGCTTAATTTTTAGATCAAACTGGATATTATTCTCTACATAAACATGAATTTATAACATAGGGAGGCCAAAACACACCACGAAAGCCTCTGGAATACGCTGCCTATTTAGAAATGCACATGGTCTTGGTAATTAATTGACTTTTCATTAGGTGATACTGTGTCCTGAACAGGAATTGCCCAGCAGAGATTTAAATGGCCTCGTATTGCCCGATTCTGTTTTTACATGACACCAGGGCCTTGAAAGACAAACAGCTTTAATTTCATGTTAGTAATACAAAGTTAGGGCAATAAAACTACATTTCCTCACTCAAGAGTGTTGAATTTCGAAGGTCGGAGGCAACCTGGAGGTTCCTAATAGTCAAATATTCGGTTGGTATGAAAATGAAGCCGCTTGTTTCGGTGTGTCTATAATATTTATGAGCCACGCTCTGCTTTCAGAGTTAAGTTGGGTGAAGTGGGGGCCGCTCCTTTCCCCTCTCATCGTCCACCCAGTAGAAATCACACCCCAGGGATCTAAAATATGGGGCAAAAAGGGGCCTAAAGATACACGATCTACAAATGAAACAAAAATACATCATCACCCCAAACCAACCATGCAAAACCGCATCCCGGCTTGGAAAACGATGCGATTTTGAGAACCTCTCTTTGCATAAGTTGCAAATAGAAGAAGAAAGATGCTTGTTTTTCGGGAAATGTGGAGAACTGGTTGTTTTCCAGCGCTGTCCGTGAGATGCTGATACTTGACAGTGGCGAATCGCCGCTAAACAAGGAAAATTGAGCCTAATGGAAGTTAAATAGGTGATTAAAAGATCTTTATGCCCTGGAAGACTCTGGAAAATAGCCACACTGACAGTAGGTAGATGCTGCCCTGGAACATCTTTAGTGTCTGTTCTCCCTGCTTGACATTAAATAAAAATGGCAAACTATAATTCACACTTTATTAAAGCAATTTAATCTGTTAATAATGTTTTCTCCTTGCTGCGGGGGAATTGGCTGTTAAAAAGATAGAAGTCAACAGTTTAGATGGGTTGCAATGAACTTGAGCTTTTTTGGATACACATGAATCTCTTATCCCTTGTCGAATGCATCCGTGTGACGTGGAGTAATTGGCACCAGGGTCATTATCATCCCATAAATTCTGCATGAGCGAGTTTTCTTCACGCTGTTGTAACTGCGACCCAGCAACGTTGAGCTTGGGGGTTGTGCCGTATATATATTGTTGAGAATTGTTTTCATCTGCTTTTCCCGAACCTCTTCAATTCCTCCCTTTACAGAGACAGACGACTACGCAGAGATTATAGATGAAGAAGATACGTATACGATGCCATCAAGTAAGTGGGGTGGTTCATTGAGGAATTGTTCTATCCAAAAGCTTCTTTGGGTTAACAGGGATTGAATAATATGTGCGCAGAGAAAATATTCTGCACCATGTTTTGAAAACTCAGAGTTTGGAAGCAAATAGAATCAAATTCTGGTTTGGTGCTGCCAGTGGCTTCAAAAATCCCTTTGATGGCTGAAAATGTCAAAAAGGAAGAATGGATGATGTTTTGGGGATAAGAGCAAACAATTGGGAAAGTTTCTTTGTGTTGCCGTCTAACTGTACGTCACCCAATCTCAGGAAAGCCATCGCTTCTCCATGCAATTTTGTTAAAGATGAAAGACTTCAGGAACGAAAATACAAACGCAAAGTTCTTCCGAGTCTTCATCTTTCAAGTCGCAAAAACGCCGCGTTAGCCACCCCCAGGACTTTTGTCCTATGCCATATTTGGGTTATATTCTTAAGCCCTCATGGCAAACGAATTCAATGCCAAAGTTGAGTTTTGGGATTTGAAGAGTTTTATGTCCACATTACGGTTGTGTTTGGGCAGCCGGGGATTTCTCTAGAAATAGATGCGCAGAGCTACAAAAATGCCACTTTTGGTTCAGCTAAGAGGGGGGATAATGGTTCTAAAGCAGCAGAACCACACGTTGGGATGTATTTTGGGAGCTCACCATGTGCTGGGAACGTTTCGTGATCCGTGTTCCCAACGTGGTTTCCGCTACTGTGGAAAATACCTGAAAAGCAAGAATATATGTTTGGAAAAACATATATATTGGGACATAAGTGTTTGAAAAGCAGGGATATATGTTTTCCAGAAATAAACAATGTCTTACATGAGTTTGCTAAAATAATTGCAGAGTCAAAAAGCACTGTGCTAAATTATAGCCTTTCTTTTTTTCTTCATGTATTAATTTGTGGGTTTTTTTAATTTCCCTAATATTTTAATTGAAATTCTCATCAAATAACTTGTGCTGAACGGTATTCCTTCCATTCCCAGCCCATGATGGGCTATTGAGGTGAAATACATTCAATTCTTTGCTGGATCGAAGTGTTCAGCTCAGAGAACAGACCTGTGACTTCTACTGCTGTAAATTTAATATCACATCGCTATATTTCTTTCTTTTTAAAACAAATATGTTTGCCTTGATTTTAAGAAGCTCTATCTAAGTAAGCATTTGATTTTTCTCTTAATTGCACTGCAGAAAGCTATGGAATAGATGAAGGTAACAGGAGCCCCTTTTCCCCATCCCTGAATGCTTGCAGTTTGGAATGATGTGGCATTTTTCAGTTGACTATTCTCTTTCATTTAATACACATTATTTGTAGTTAAACCAGTCAGCTTGGGGATTTTAAAGAGGAAAATGCAGTACTTGAAAAAAAGAGAATTGCAAAAGGCATTGATGACTTTATCCGGCTCTAGATGACGTTATTTCTCTAGCGTTAATGAATAATCAGCTGGTTGATAGAGGTGAAAACATATACTGCACATGCTTTTCTGCTCCTCCTGGAATAGTTTTCCACGTCTGCTAGAAGTAAAATTGCAAATGAAGTCATTCAATTGCAATTGGTTAAATGCTTTGCCAAAGTACTGAAGCCATTTCTATCAGTCTGGTGAACCACAGAGTTAACAAAATTGCATCGATCAACCAAACCGATCAATTGGACTCCAATTCCGGCGCTGTCGTGCACCCAAAATTTCGCCCTTTCATCGTAGCTTTATCTGCCGTGTTCTCGCTTGTGCATTTTGTTCCTTGCAGTTACCTCTTTAAAAGTTCTCTGGGCTCGTTTGATGGTGCCAAGATCTAAAATACCACACAGTGGATTTCTCTTCAACTGGATTTAGTTGGGCTATTGGTTGTCTTTCGCAGATATAATTAAGAATTCAACTGTGTCTATTGCCTTGAAATAAATAATACGTAGCAGTTAATTTAGCAAATTAAATTTCACAATCCCTTTGTCATTGCTTTAATTGAAACACTTAGTTTAAGAGGCTTCCACTGTGTGTATTCAGCGTTTATATAGGTTGGTGTGCCCCAAACGTTAATCTTAGTGACACGTGAGACATTTGAGTGACTTACTTGGAGTTTCTGTATCTTGGGGGTGATTTCTTTGCCCTTCATCACAAGTTTAATGTTTGAAGTGCGTTATATTCTTATAGCCAGAGATTATGAAATCCAAAGGGAGCGAATCGAGCTGGGGC
The DNA here is from genome assembly GCF_963082525.1 of Nesoenas mayeri. Lineage (NCBI taxonomy): Eukaryota > Metazoa > Chordata > Aves > Columbiformes > Columbidae > Nesoenas > Nesoenas mayeri. The sequence continues at coordinate 5,852,512 of NC_137543.1, forward strand.
GCTGCATCGGTGAAGGCCAATTTGGAGACGTGCACCAAGGAGTTTACATGAGTCCGGTAAGCATCACTTCGCAAATGGAAATGAGCAATAAACCCTTCTGATTCAAACATATAATTATATCTATTCCTTAGATACCTCGGTCTGGATCTTCCAGAACAACTCAAAATGGACTTTGCGATTTATAATCAGCACGTAGACAATATTTGCCGTGTTTCAGATACGTGGAAAACAAGCTCCAGGGTAGTAGTAGATCACACTTTAAATGGATGAAAAATTCAGTTTGTGGAGAAAAACAAGAGAAAGCTGGAAAATTATTCCGTTTCCACTGATTTCAGGCTTATAATAAACTAATTGTGGGAGTGTAAAGTGAAGATTTATTTCCTATTTGAAGGAATTCAGTCTGGATTTTCGATCCGTGTGGACAAGAGACCAGTTGTGACTTCAGAAACATCGTTTCCCATAAACATCTGGTTGGTGTCCTGGGTTAAAGAAATAAATCTCTAAGGCAATAATGAAGTAAATAAATACAGATAAATGTTAGATATTTCGGACAGGTTTAAAGTCCGTTCTGATACATCATTTAGAAAAGCAGTTCTGATTTACTTTGCATGAATGGAGACTCTATTTTCATTTAATCCGAGTTAACAGGAGTACTTGAACAATAACGTTTCACTGGGCTTGGGGCACAGCGGATCAGTCTGTAAAACTCATTAAAGACCCATTTTCTTAGGGACTGTTTTGAAAGTTCTGTCTCCATCCATTGAATTAGAAAACAGATTTTTATTCAGTCATCCCGTGTCTGGTATATTTTTAAATGGCTTTTTAAACCTTTTGATTACTTTTATGGATAAAATTTTACACTTAAGACACTTAAGCAATGGGAAGAAACAACGGAAAGGTATTATAATTAAATTTTAAGATACTAGTCACAGCGTGTAATGTAAAATTTTGGAAGGAGTTCTCCAATAGGTAAAGGATGGGTTACAATAACACTGATAGTGTTTCCATCCTCGTATATTTTCAGCTTGCATGTAAAAATATAGGGAAGATTTGCGACCTCTCGTTCAGCAAGCTCAAATTTCAGTCTGAAATATCTCATTTGTCCCTATTCAGTGCAAAATAAAAAGGGACTTTGTGATTTATTTTTGAGAATCATCAGCGTGTAGAGAATATTTCAAATGCGTGGAAAACAAGCTCCAGAGTAGTTTCTCTGCTCCGATATCCCCATTTCACTGAATCACAGTATTTTACATCCACAGAATCCCAGAATGTCAGGGGTTGGAAGGGACCTGGAAAGCTCATCCAGTGCAATCCCCCCATGGAGCAGGAACACCCAGATGAGGTTACACAGGAAGGTGTCCAGGCGGGTTGGAATGTCTGCACAGAAGGAGACTCCACAACCCCCCTGGGCAGCCTGGGCCAGGCTCTGCCACCCTCACCAGGAACAAGTTTCTTCTCAAATTTAAATGGAACCTTTTGTGTTCCAGTTTGTACCCATTGCCCCTTGTCCTGTCATTGGTTGTCACCAAGAAGAGCCTGGCTCCATCCTCCTGACACTCACCCTTTCTATATCTGTAACCATGAATGAGGTCACCCCTCAGTCTCCTCTTGTCCAGCTCCAGAGCCCCAGCTCCCTCAGCCTTTCCTCACCCGGGAGATGCTCCACTCCCTTCAGCATCTTTGTTGCCCTGCGCTGGACTCTCTGCAGCAGTTCCCTGTCCTGCTGGAACTGAGGGGCCACAACTGGACACAAGATTCCAGGTGTGGTCTCCCCAGGGCAGAGCAGAGGGGCAGGAGAACCTCTCTGACCTACTGACCACCTCCTTCTAACCCACCCCAGGTACCATTGGCTTCCTGGCCACAAGGGCCCAGTGCTGGCTCATGGTCATCCTGCTGGCCCCAAGACCCCCAGGTCCCTTTCCCCTACACTGCTCTCTAGTAGGTCATTCCCCAACTTACACTGGAACCTGGGGTTGTTCTGCCCAGATTCAAGACTCTACACTTGCCCTTGTTCTATTTCATTCAATTTTCCCCGCCCAGCTCTCCATCCTGTCCAGGTCTCTGATGGCAGCACAGCCTCTGCCGTGTCAGCCACTCCTCCCAGCTTGGTGTCACCAGCAAACTTGCTGACAGTCACTCTGTTCCCTCGTCCAAATCACTGATGAATATATTGAATAGCACAGGCCCAGCACTGCCCCTGAGGCCCTGCACTGGATACAGGCCTCAACTGGGCTCTGCCTCATTTCTTATAGTTAAGGAAAAGAATCAAAAGTCTGGAGTCTTTGCTGGTTGCAGATGCTGAAATTCTGTCGTTTAATGCTAATGCTGGTTATGTGATGTTACAAAAGCTCCGTCTCTAACACCAGCAGTGGGGTTGGTCTGATCCAGCGTTGATTCTGGAACCTGTTTTCAGGAGGGAATAAAATCATCCTAATTTACCACCAGTTTTTCAGTCACTTCATGGGCGCATTTCTACATGAGAGATGGTTTTCATCTATAATTTCCTTCAAAGTCAACTCGGAAGAGCTACATTGTCACTTCGAATTAAGCTTGCAAAATAGAAACACTATTCTAATGATGTTTATCTGTAGAAAGAGATTTAAAATAGAGCAAATATGAGGCAGACATAAGTTCTTTTCAGGAGAACAAACATGTGCAGGTTCACTGTAATTCTGGAAAGGGAGTTTTTAAAACACCATTTTTGGGGATTTAGTGGATACACAATCGCTTGGTGAAATGTGTTCTGGTTCTGAATACCCGTGTTCTGCTTAACTCAGCTTGAAGCCCTTGATATAAGTGATTGTGAAGTTAATATGTAAGAAGTTTGTTTTACTTGCCTTTGTATAGTCTGAGTTCAAAACTATCGCTCAGCAAGAGCCACAAAAAGTCCTTTATTTGGCTTTCCAGATAAGCCAGGTGTGGTTTTCACACGTATATCGACTTGTTTGCTAAATACCGCCAAGAATTTACCATCCGTAGCAACACAAAAAGTTTACAGTCTTATTCAGTTAAACTTATTACTTTTTGTCATAATTTCTGTAGGATTTAGAGTAGTATTTCCTCGGTGTGTTGGGTGTAAATGCTGCACACTGCATGTCTTAATTATAATATCTTCAAATCAAAGCTTTCAATAATTGCTTATCTAAAGATTTTAGTTAATAATGATGTATTCCAAAGTGGTTTTGCTGGGATTCTGAAGGACTCAGCTTTTGATGGGCCGTATCTCAGTTATTTCTCAATGATGTCTTGCAGGAGAATCCAACTATGGCCGTCGCCATCAAAACGTGTAAAAACTGCACCTCCGACAGCGTCCGAGAAAAGTTCTTACAAGAAGCCTGTGAGTATTAAAATACTCTGATTTCCTTCTTTCTCCTGAATGAATTTCTTCAAATGCGGCGCTTGTTTCAGTGTGTTCCTTTAGAAAGTCGTAGCTAAAAACGTTACGTCTAAGAACCGTTTTGAAAATCCAGAATGACGAATTCTGACCCACAGATGATAAATACCAACAGAACACTTCAATAATATTCCAGATGTGAGACCACAGCTGGAATCTTGTGTCCAGTTGTGGCCCCTCAGTTCCAGCAGGACAGGGAACTGCTGGAGAGAGTCCAGCGCAGGGCAACAAAGATGCTGAAGGGAGTGGAGCATCTCCCGTGTGAGGAAAGGCTGAGGGAGCTGGGGCTCTGGAGCTTGGAGAAGAGGACACTGAGGGGTGACCTCATTCATGGTTACAGATATATAAAGGGTGAGTGTCAGGAGGATGGAGCCAGGCTCTGCTCGGTGACAACCAATGATAGGACAAGGGGTAATGGGTTCAAACTGGAACACAGGAGGTTCCATTTAAATATGAGAAGCAACTTGTTCCTGGTGAGGGTGGCAGAGCCTGGCCCAGGCTGCCCAGGGGGGTTGTGGAGTCTCCTTCTGTGCAGACATTCCAACCCACCTGGACACTCACCTGTAGGTGCTGATTTCTCTACCGCCTGGTTTTGTAAGCAAATTAAGATTTGAGACGTAGGCCTTCATTTTTGCCTCTTATCCTCTGCTATTGTTTATGGATAATTCTCATACAGGGTATTGTGTTATATCAATGAATGATTTGCTTATGGCCAAATGTTACAGGATACTTTTATTCACTCTTCCTTTTTTCAAGGATTTTTTCTAATTCCTCCAAAAATCTGTGTTAGTAGCTAATAGCTGCTTATTTTTAGATGTCAGGTTGTTCTGAAATGACTGTAATTTTTTCCCATTACATTTCTAGCTGTTGGGAAAGTAAATACCATTGCTTATAGTAATAACTTAGCAGTCAAAGGTAGGCTGCTGTCTCCTAACAATGTAGAAGATAATTGCTCATTGAATGCTCCTTATTATGCTTTGAGCTTGATAGATTAGGAAATGCCCACATAGCAGACAGATAAATAGTGCTTTTCAATTTGGATTTAATCATTTTACCATTTCTTCTTTTATTTTTTTTTCCTTTTTCAATTCTAATTCCCATCCATTACCTTTCTCTGGTTTGTGTTCACATTGCAAAATCTCTCCAAAGATGCTGCCTCCCGGTTTTTGAGAGCACGCTTCAAAAGGCCCAAATCCAATATCTAAAGGGGGAAAGTTGGTTATTTCACTGAATTAAGACATTTATTTCCTAACATTTTCATATTAGCGCTATTAAAGTATTGTCAAGTTTTAGTTGTTTGCTTGTGGTGACAGTTCCAAAGCCGAAAAGATTTAGTATTGATTCTTGCAACACCTGAGAATAAAAGGTAAATGGAAGAAAACAATTACGTGAGCAGCACCTGCCTCTGCATTCCTGCCCATTTTTGCATGGTAGTGTATTGCTATTAATGCATTTTGCTATTTGCTATTAATAGCAAATGCATTTTGCTATTAATACACAAATAAAATACAAACCACCTGGTTTGGGGAGATTTTCATTGGTCTTTTATGGATCTGTTGATTGCTCCTTTCTGTACATAGTTCGTTCCTCTAGGAGGTGGATGGCAGAGTGATGTATAAACTCTCCTACCTGTGGGAATTTGTGAGCTTGTCAGCCAACATTGATTAAATTCATTTCTGGAGCATTTTATATTTGAAACTGGTAAGGCCATATGATACAAAACTATTTGCGTTAATGGCCTTCCCAGTGCTTTGATAATTAGATTGTATTTCTGCTTCTTTTTCACATCAATGAAGCAACAGTTCCGTGTTATAAGACGTTGTAAATTGCATTGAGTTAGATTAACCCAAGAGAACCGTAAAGCTGAATAACTGGGGTTTGTTTGGAATATACACTTTATTTACCAAGAGTTTAATACTAACACAGGGTTCAGATAACCTAGTTCAGCAATTTTTAAGGTGCCAGAAATAGCTTCGCTCTCTGAAATTCCATTGACTTCAAATTGGAAGAGGGGAACTGGATGGTTAAGGAATCCAGCTTCAATTCTGTGTAGTATTTTAGCAGTCACCATATTATTTATTCATTTCTGTTAATGCATGAAGGTGTGTCATTGACAGGATTGCTTGTTTTAGTGATTATTTTCCTTTATTATTCATAATGCATTAATATTTTAAAGAATATGTTCTCTTAAGTTTGCCTGTGCAGGTTTCTTTGCAGGAAAATATGTTATGGAACAATTTTAACACCAGGTCTTATAAACAACGTTGTCCAAGGATCTTTGTTGGGGTCTTTGGTGTTGCAAGATGTGTTGGTTGTACAGCTCTTGTGGGGCAGTGAACAGAAGTAGAATTCCGAGTTGAGCAGAACAGGAATCCAGAAAAACCTGCTGGTTTGGGCTTCTGATTAGTTAAAAGCTAAAAGATAGCGGGTTTTATTCTTGTCCAGTTTTAGGAGACTTTCCAGTTTGATAATTACCATGTATTTGTTTTGACGCTACAAACTGTAAATCGTAGAATCACCGAGGTTGCCGAGGTTAGGTCGGCCTGTGCCCTTTGTCAAAACCACTTCCATGAAGAAGAAAAGATGGGTCATTGTCACAGGAGACTCTTCTGTGGGGAACAAAAGGCCCAATATGGGGACCAAACTCAGTTCTTAGGGATGTCAGTGGTGCCCCTGGGGCCCAGGTGAAAGATGGAATCATGGAGTCGCAGAATCATCTTGGTTGGAAGAGACCCTTAAGATCATTGAGTCCAACCATAACCTGACTCTGGCACTAATCCATGTCCCTAAGAACCTCATCGAAATGCCTTTTAAACCCCTCCAGGGATGGTGACTCCACCACTGCCCTGGGCAGCCTGTTCCAATGCTCAACAGCCATTTCCAGGAAGAATTTTTTCCTAATATCCAATCTGAACCTCCCCTGGTACAACTTGAGGCCATTTCCTCTCATCCTGTCACTTGTTACCTGAGAGAAGAGACCAACCCCCTCCATGCTCCAAGCTCCTTTCAGGCAGTTCAGAGATCAGAAGGTCTCCCCTCAGCTCCTGTTCTCCAGCTGAACCCCCCAGGTCCCTCAGCCGCTCCCATCACACTTGTGCTCCAGCCCCTTCCCCAGCTCCGTTCCCTTCTCTCAACTCGCTCCAGCACCTCAATGTCCTTCTTATGATGAGGGGCCCAAAACTGACCCCAGGATTTGAGGTTTGGCCTCCCCAGTGCCCAGCACAGGGGGACGGTCACTGCCCTGGGCCTGCTGGCCACACTATTCCTGACACAAGCCAGGATGCTGGTGGCCTCTTGGCCACCTGGGCACACTCTGGCTCATGTTCAGCCTCTGTCACCAACACCCCCAGGTCCTTTTCCCCCAGGCACTTTCCAGCTGCTCTTCCCTGAGCCTGTAGCGCTGCCTGGGGTTGTTGTGACCCAAAATAAAGGATGTTTGTCAAGATGAAATTAAGGATGTTTGATATTCCTATGTTGGAAGATAAAAACTTACTAAGAGGACTGATGCTTCATTTAACCCACCAAATACCCTTGGGGTTGTGGAAGGAGCCCCAACATTCTGTGGTTCTGTGTGACATGCCAGGAGATGCCATGTCCCTGCCCATGGCAGGGGACTGGAACTGATGATCTTGAAGGTGCCTTCCAACTCAAACCATTCTATGGTTTGTATGTCTTATTGCTTAAAATATACCGTGACCACAGTGCGGAGACTGAGAAGTTAAGTCATAGACTAAATTATTCTTAAACAATTGTTTAGTTTTGATGTATAACATGTTGAATTTTGCTTTTCCTTTTAGTAACCATGCGTCAGTTTGATCATCCTCACATTGTGAAGCTCATTGGAGTCATTACGGAAAACCCGGTTTGGATAATCATGGAGCTCTGTACCCTTGGAGAGGTATGAAAAGTCCTCCTGCATCTTTGGTCTCTTTTAGCTCACAGATGCCTGTACAAAAGACTGAAAAGATGGTTTCTCAATACTAACGCAAGGCACTCTCCTCAAAAATCATCCTTATTTGTAGAATTACGCGCTCAGGACCAGGAGTGTCAGAATTTGACCTGACTCCTCCGCTGAGAGAGCTACATCAGCTCATGCCAAAGCGATTCAGTCATAGTTTTCAGAGAATTCAATTGCTATTCCAGAGCGAGAGCACGACCTGTGTCAAGAGGATGATAATGTGATATCATTGAAACCAAGATACCATCTAGAAGTGAAATTATGTGCTCCATCTTTTATTCTTCCGTCTGATACTGTGTTTTCCCTTGGAACACTCAATTTCTGAGCGTTTTTCTTCTGTAGTCTCTGCACTTTCGATACGATGACTTTCCTCATTATTATTTCTTTTGGATGAATGGTTTAAAGGCAACTAGATCTCAGTTTTTATGATCGATTTCTGAAAACGTGAGCAGATGTGATATTTCATACTGCATTGCAATGTATTCGTCGTAATTATCAAATTGCAACATGCTATCCAAGAAAAGAAAAAGGCAGAAAATCTGCAGTGGAAAAGTCATTTTCTTTCAACAAATTATTTCCTTCCAGTGCCCAAATCATTTTTCAAAGCCTTTATTTAATTTATAAGGAGGCTCTAGTGCCTCTTCCATTAGGTCCTAACTGGGAATACAGCTTATACAACTTCTGCATTGATATTTGCTACTGTGAGCTAAATCCAGTTGTTTTAGGGAACGTAGATTAAAATGAATGCTGCCAAAACAATACTGATCTAATCAGTGTTTGGCTTGTCCACGTACCATTTTGTTCTGAAATTATTTAGGCCAAAAACATGCCATTGATTCTTATGTCAGCTTTACCATTTGAGATACACTTTGTTTTGATGCTACAAACTGTAAGTCGTAGAATCACCGAGGTTGCCGAGGTTAAGTCGGCCTGTGCCCTTTGTCAAAGCCACTTCCATGAAGAAGAAGAGATGGGTCATTGTCAAAGGAGATTGTTCTATGGGGAACAAAAGGCCCAATACGGTGACCAGACCCAGTTCTTAGGGACATCGGTGGTGCCCCTGGGGCCCAGGTGAAAGATGGAATCATGGAATCACACAATCATTTTGGTTGGAAGAGACCCTCAAGATCATTGAGTCCAACCATAACCTGACTCTGGCACTAACCCATGTCCCTAAGAACCTTGTCTATGTGTCTTTTAAACCTCTGCAGGGATGGTGACTCCAGCACTGCCCTGGGCAGCCTGTTCCAATGTCTGACAACCCTTTCCGTCAGGAAATTTTTCCTAATATCCGATCTGAACCTCCCCTGATGCAACTTGAGTCCATTTCCTCTCATCCTGTCACTTGTTACCTGGGAGAAGAGACCAACCCCCTCCACACCAAATTATTTAGGCCAAAAACATGCCCATTGATTCTCATGTCAGCTTTACCTTGTTGAAATGTTGTATTTTTTCCCTCCTAACTTCTTTCCTTCTTTTCTCTTTTCCCCCTTTCTTCGTGCGAAAAGTTGCGATCGTTCTTGCAAGTAAGAAAATACAGCTTGGATCTGGCTTCTCTGATACTCTACGCTTACCAGCTTAGCACAGCACTTGCCTACCTAGAGAGCAAAAGATTTGTACATAGGTAAGATATTATACATATGTATGTGTGTATTTTTATACGTAGCTACTTGAAACCTGGGGAAGATGAGGTGTCCTAGATTACCAGAGTTATGTCATTTCTTCCGACGCTGCCACCAAAATTAGGCCCTTTTCAAGAGTGACGCCTGCTGGCCCGATCCGAGATTGACTCGGATTTTAATCAGATTTCAGCTTTTTGGTTACAATACTGTTTTTAAAGCTGCGAGGCAAGTGGAATCTTAGCAAACTGAGGGGCATCCCCCTTCTTAAGTAAAGAACAGGCAAAACCAAATATTAATAAAATACAAGAACTTGCTTAACCAGAAAGTGAACCTTGATTTCCTTCTAGGTGTGTTTTGAGTTGTATTCCCTAGAATTTGAACATGAGCTTTCTAGGGAGAAGATCCTGGCTTTGGCCTCCTACTGTGTGCAATTGAAAGTTCACAGCGCTCCAGTTATTGTGTCCCATTTGATTTGGAACTTGAGCTTTTTATTTGCGTTTAAATACTTCTATTCAAATTCTGTATGTTTTATATAGCGTGCAGATACATATATAGCGTTACAGATACTCGAATTTTGGCCGAGGAACTGTTTATTTTAACTCTAGCGATACAATTTCAAACTACAACTTACTGGTACCGCAGGGAACTGGAAGGAAGCAGCGCAGCTCAGTTTGCTGCACTTAGTTCATTGCTCAGGGCTAAATGTGTCAATGCTGAGCCAACCCTGCGGAAATCCAGGACTTACAGACACACCTGAGAAAACGGAGGAGAGAAACACCCCGAAGTCTTTTCATAATCACAGAATCCCAGGATGTCAGGGGTTGGAAGGGACCTGGAAAGCTCATCCAGTGCAATCCCCCCATGGAGCAGGAACACCCAGATGAGGTTACACAGGAAGGTGTCCAGGCGGGTTGGAATGTCTGCACAGAAGGAGACTCCACAACCCCCCTGGGCAGCCTGGGCCAGGCTCTGACACCCTCACCAGGAACAAGTTTCTTCTCAAATTTAAGTGGAACCTCCTGTGTTCCAGTTTGTACCCATTACCCCTTGTCCTGTCATTGGTTGTCACCGAGAAGAGCCTGGCTCCATCCTCCTGACACTCCCCGTTTATATATCTGTAACCATGAATGAGGTCACCCCTCAGTGTCCTCTTGTCCAGCTCCAGAGCCCCAGCTCCCTCAGCCTTTCCTCACACGGGAGATGCTCCACTCCCTTCAGCATCTTTGTTGCCCTGCGCTGGACTCTCTCCAGCAGTTCCCTGTCCTGCTGGAACTGAGGGGCCACAACTGGACACAAGATTCCAGGTGTGGTCTCCCCAGGGCAGAGCAGAGGGGCAGGAGAACCTCTCTGACCTACTGACCACCCTCTTCTAACCCACCCCAGGTACCATTGGCTTCCTGGCCACAAGGGCCCAGTGCTGGCTCATGGTCACCCTGCTGTCCCCAGGACCCCCAGGTCCCTTTCCCCTACACTGCTCTCCAACAGCTCGTTCCCCAACTTATACTGGAACCTGGGGTTGTTCCTTCCCAGGTACAAGACTCTACACTTGCTCTTCTTCTATTTCATTAAATATAAGCATTAAATATAAATATAATCCCCGTGGCATCGCTGAAACACAATCTCCTTATTAGGAAGCTTCGGACTGAGATCTTAAACAAGTTCCTTACCAACTCCTTCCTGGCAAAAGCATTTGATACTTCTGGGTTTTAATATATATATATATATATATTTTTAGATGATATTTCACCACTTTAAGTTTTTAAATGACTACAAATAATGCTTGGCAGGGATATTGCTGCTAGAAACGTGCTGGTATCTGCCACTGACTGTGTGAAATTGGGTGACTTCGGTTTGTCCCGATACATGGAAGACAGCACGTACTATAAAGGTGAGTTGACACAGTTGCTTCTCACAATAGAGAGTTTGCTGTCAAAAGGAATTAAACAGATATTCTTGGTCTAGCTGTTGTATAAAAAAGCAAACTATTGAGCAATGAAATAGATGGCAGTATATTCCTACATGTGTGCTAAAGAAGAATCACAGAGTCTGGTTTAAGTTGCAAGAAGAAGGAAATTCATGTGTAGATAAAATGGCACATTTTAGGACAAGCTTACAGTGCTTCCTTCAGGATTTTTAGAAGACTGTCCACATTTGAGGCCTGTTTGAGGTCTTATTTATATTAAAGGTGTATAAGTAGCCTCCGATGAGTTCAGCGTACCTACAGATACATTTGGAGTTGGTGCTGTCATTGAATGCCGCACACATCAGATGCCACCGGACTAGGGAGATTGAGTACAAAAAAGTCCTTGAAGTCCTCAAAAGTCCTTTTTCCCCCATTTTGGATGGAATTTTCCCCCTATTTTGGCTGGAACGTTCATCGTGAGTGGCTCCGAGGCGTCCTGCGGTGCCCCATAGATGGGAAACACAGCAGGAGAGCAGAGATTGCATGTAGGGTACAAACAGCAGCGCTTTAAATCTGGTGTATATTGTGAAACCACATCTTCATAAATCTGATCTTCAATATATTTCTAGTTTCAGTCATACATTTTAAAATCTCTTCTATCTGTCCCTTACGCTCCATTATGTTTCCTCATTTCATTTTTTTCGTCTCACTGGGATCTCCGTAGCGTCATTTTAATTTCTGAGAGGAGAAGGGGAACGCTTTCGGTGGGATTATTTCTTGTCGTGCTTTTGGGGGCTTTATTGGGAGGTTTGGGGGATTATTTTGGGTGCTGTTGCTTCATTTTTCCGTTGGGTAACACCAACCAACCTACAGTTTTTAATGGATCATTATAAAACTCAAACACCTACACCCTCGCTGAGATTTCAGATTTGCTGCCAATCGCTTAACTGCAATAATTGCATCTGCAAATAAGAATTAAGTTAAACCTTGAAGGAGCTCAATCAGTCTCAATATTTAGATAGAGGGCACTGGCCAAACTGGTGAGACAGTGCAGAAATCTCTTGTCCAAAATGAATGAGATGGAGTTTGCCTATGAATGATTTCCCTGAGGATAAAAATCGATGTTTGGGCTCGGTAGGAGGAATAAACCCCTTGTCTTGCCTTCCCTGTAGCTTCCAAAGGAAAATTACCCATCAAATGGATGGCTCCGGAGTCAATCAACTTCCGACGGTTCACCTCGGCCAGCGATGTCTGGATGTTTGGTGAGTGAACACCGCATGGTGCGGTTCTAAAGTGTCCTATCGGACAAGTTCAGCGCTTCATTTTAACTGTAAATGAAGAATTTCCAAACATTTGGCATTATTTTTACTGTACTTTCTGAAATTCAGGGTTTTTTTCCCTCTGATTTCTATCATATTGTTGTTACTGCTATTTCTATTCTATATTTTCACTCCTATAGTGATACGTCTGCGTCCTTGCTTAATGCATAAATCAGCCTACGCTATGTCCCATTTCCAGGTCTTTAATGCTAAATTCCCACTGTAACTCTTGCTAGCTTACAAAATATGACCAGGAGCTGAGTTAAAAATAAGAGTAAATGGGAATATCCCAAGCCTTGGTCCTTTTTCTTAAATATACAAGTTATGTATGTGAATCTGCCCATCTGTGCTCAAACTGATCCAAACTGCTGGTCTGGACAGAGCAAAGATGGTGTGGGGGAAGAAGGGCAATAAGACTTGAAATAAAAGCAGGACAGACAAGTTAAGGGTTCACCCTCTTTACAAAATAAAATCTGGATGTTTTTAAGTATGTGAATTTTAGCAGGTTTATGATAGTTTGAAGAAAACCCTCCAGTCAGCAAAATGAAGCCTGTGGAACATTCTGGGCAGCCCTAAACCCACAGACCATTTTTCCATGTGCGCTTTTAACCCAGTTTCAACAGAAACTGATCTATTACATAGTTTCAGCGCAAAAAAATGTGGATGGCCGCCAGGGTTAAAACACCCTCCGAGTGAAAACACGCTCGGCGTGTCGTAACAAGCCAGTTGGAGCTGGGCAGAGGGAAAAGCAAACACGGATCGTAGAAAAAGTAGATTTGAATATGAGTAAGCGCCGTGATTTATGGGAGGTAGGAGGCGGCTGAACGGGGAGCCGGTCGTGACTCCTCATAAATAGCTGAGGTTGATACCGTGTGCGCGATCCTACCCGGTAAGTCAGAACCGATTCCTTCGCTACGGATTTCAGAAGAAATCACCGCCCGAAATGGAAGATTTGGTTCATTTTCTGTTCGCTGACGTGGGTGAATATTCTTGCGTGTGTTTTCCCCAGGTGTGTGTATGTGGGAGATCCTCATGCACGGGGTAAAGCCCTTCCAGGGAGTGAAGAACAATGATGTGATTGGGCGGATCGAGAACGGTGAGCGGCTCCCAATGCCTCCAAACTGCCCTCCCACCCTCTACAGCCTTATGACCAAGTGCTGGGCGTACGACCCCAGTAGACGACCCAGGTTTACAGAACTTAAAGCACAACTCAGGTAGGGTTTATTATACCGCTGAAAGGCCGTTTCCTTGTTCTTTTTTTGCTGTATCGTCTCTTAGAGTCTTTTCTTTGCATGGCAAACGCAAGGCGTAATGTATTAAGTTTTATCTTCGGGAGGTCAGGTTGGAAATCTGGACCTTATCTATTGGAGAAAATTAGGCGTAGAAAATATATAACTGGAAATATGACTCAACTTCTTACCCTCCCAAGAAAAACTTAATATTTTACTAGCAATTTGCTTATAATTTTAGCGATATATACTGCAATCTTTCGGGAAGGGAGCAAAAAGTATTGAAGAGTGATTATATGCAGTGTATAATTTTGGGGTAGAAATGTCCTGTCTTAAATAAATGAACCATCAGGTGAGCGCTGTTGTTTTCATACCATCCAGAGCACCTTGGTCACCCCGTGGCAGCTGCGTCTGCGCAATTGCGGCGCCTGCGATAAATGCGGCGTCGTTAGCTAGAAATTCCTTTGCCCTTCGTAAAGCAGGATATAGGCTGCCTTGTGTTTATCTTGGAATAAATGTGAGCACACATTTTTGAGACCTGTCTAAATTCACACCCTAGTTTATTCTGCAATAATTTATTCCCTATCCACATCCATTTCACCAGCAACAAAACGGAAGTGATATTTAAACTTTGAAACATCGCTGAGCTATCGTGTAGACGCAATTTATATCATTATCTATTTTGCCTGCGTCAGTTTAAGCTTCTAGCAATAAGTAGGTCTCATACATTGTAAATCCACTCTTGTTGTAATTCATTGCAAATTCTTCAGTTTCAGCGTTGTGCTTCAGGGCATGTTTTATTTTCACAATGTCATTTTGTGCTGTCGCTGGATGTTCATGGTACAAGAGGTGGTTAGAAAAGGGGGAATTTTTAATATGATGCTATTTCAGAGTATGGATAACTTCTATTTCTTGAAATGTCAAACTGTTCCGCCATCTGTTATGCAGGGAGCACCTGTGTAAACTGATAGTTTCCATAACAAGAAGAAGATGTAGCTCTTCTCACAACTTCTGCTCTAGACTGTGTGGAGTTCACTGCAAAGGAAGGAATTTTGGGGCTGGGTAGGGATTGCAAGGAAAAGAGAAAAGGGATTTGGGGTAATAGGTGGAAATTGGCGATCACTTGCTTTTTCCTTTGGCTCTGGAAGGGTAGGATTCTTTTTAATTAGCAGTCAGATGGCACTGATAACTTACAGCTGGCTGGCATGGGGAATAAAGCCCTAAAACACGTGAATAGGTAGATGACTATGGTGTGTAAAGCCAAGTAGGAGCAAAGTAAAAGGAAAACAGTAAAGGAAAAGTAAATCCAGAGTAAAAGTGGTTGTGTTGGGGAGTGAAATAAATGTAGGCTGGACTCAGAAGCAACTCCTTATGAGTCTATAGAGGGAGAGGGGAAAGAAGTGAAAGACGTAGAAGGTATCGCTGGATAAACAGGATAAACCAGTGTCCAAGAGCTTGGTGCTGCTCAGAAACGCGCAGCCAAAGGGCAGGAACTGACGGTCCTGACACGCAGCAAAGAGAATTCTCATGAGTTACAAAAAGTGTTGAGGTTAAGCCCTGGGACGGGTCACGCGGAGTGACGCTGGACTTTCCGTGCTGGGAGACTTTGAACCCTTGGCTGGAAAAGTTTTCGAGCAACTTGAGCTCGCTGTGCTGGAGCCCAACATCACCGGGAGAGGGACACGAGACCTCCGGGAGTCACAGAATGAGAGTGTCAGGGGTTGGAAGGGACCTGGAAAGCTCATCCAGTGCAATCCCCTCATGGAGCAGGAACACCCAGATGAGGTTACACAGGAAGGTGTCCAGGCGGGTTGGAATGTCTGCACAGAAGGAGACTCCACAATCTCCCTGGGCAGCCTGGGCCAGGCTCTGACACCCTCACCAGGAACAAGTTTCTTCTCAAATTTAAGTGGAACCTCCTGTGTTCCAGTTTGAACCCATTACCCTTGTCCTATCATTGGTTGTCACCAAGAAGAGCCTGGCTCCATCCTCCTGACACTCACCCACTGTATATCTGTAACCATGAATGAGGTCACCCCTCAGTGTCCTCTTGTGCAGCTCCAGAGCCCCAGCTCCCTCAGCCTTTCCTCACACGGGAGATGCTCCACTCCCTTCAGCATCTTTGTTGCCCTGCGCTGGACTCTCTCCAGCAGTTCCCTGTCCTGCTGGACCTGAGGGGCCACAACTGTACACAAGATTCCAGGTGTGGTCTCCCCAGGGCAGAGCAGAGGGGCAGGAGAACCTCTCTGACCTACTGACCACCCCCTTCTCATCCACCCCAGGTACCATTGGCCTTCCTGGCCACAAGGGCCCAGTGCTGGCTCATGCTCATCCTGCTGTCCCCAGGACCCCCAGGTCCCTTTCCCCTAAACTGCTCTCTAATAGGTCATTCCCCAACTTACACTGGAACCTGGGGTTGTTCTGCCCAGATCCAAGACTATACACTTGCCCTTGTTCTATTTCATTCAATTTTTCCCCGCCCAGCTCTCCATCCTGTCCAGGTCTCTGATGGCAGCACAGCCTCTGCCATGTCAGCCACTCCTCCCAGTGTCCCAGCGTCCCTACAACCTAGTGGATTCTCTGCTCCTGGATGGGGGAACGCACCGAGGAGGAGGTTTGTTGCTCCTCTAGTCATGCAAGGAGATTGTTGAGAGAACAGGCTCTCTCCTGAGGCCACAGCAACCCTAAAATCCAATTATTACTCTCTTCTCCCCAAAGCAAGGAGTTTTCTGCCTCTCCAAATCGGTGACCTTTATCTCCTGGAATTCAGACACCACGCTCATCCTTGGATCTTCTTTGTGCTGCTCGGCCTCTTACTGGAAAAGCGCCAATTCCCTGGCGATGAGGCGACCTCGGGCAGCGAGGCAGAGATTGTGTGTCAAAACTCCCGTTCCCATGAACTTGGGGAAACAAGTCGCTGCCCTGGCGGCCTCTGCTGCGTGTTGCTGCTGCTCGGTCTGGATCCCATCCAGGCTCATCTTTTCGAGCTGAGAACAGACTCCTTGTTTGCTTGAAGCCGGTGATACAGCTCCTCTCTGTTTCAAAGAGAAAACATTCGTGGCTTTGGGGAAAAAAAACCCATTCTTTAGTGTGTCTGAAATAGCACGAGAGATTGTGTGTTCTCTGTTTATTATTTGATGCCTTTCCCATTTCATAGTAACATCTGCATTGCACAAACCAGATTTGCAGCTGCCTGTGCAATGCGAAGATGCTGATTTCTGTAGAACTTATATAGTGTTATCAGATCGGTAATAAGGCCTGATATTTTATAGCGTTTGGTCTTTCCAGAGTAGATAGAGATGCATTCGTCTTCACGGCAAATGCGGAAACGAATGGGTGGATTGTGGGTTTGCAAATTTAATTCCTCCTCGCATCCGAGGTCCCTTTTTCAGTTTTGGAAGGTGGCAAAATGCAGAATAAGTCAGGAAAGTGAGAATAAGTCAGGAGAGCGAGGTGCTCCCTGTGCTCTGTGATTCTGTCACGGACCAGACCAGAATTACAATCTGTGGTATTTTAATCAGGAAATGTGTGTTCCCTTGCTGATTTTGTCTATAAACCCACCAGTATTAACAGAATTACCAACCAAAGGGAGACTCTCAGAATCCCAGAATGTCAGGGGTTGGAAGGGACCTGGAAAGCTCATCCAGTGCAATCCCCCCATGGAGCAGGAACACCCAGATGAGGTTACACAGGAAGGTGTCCAGGCAGGTTGGAATGTCTGTACAGAAGGAGACTCCACAACCCCCTGGGCAGCCTGGGCCAGGCTCTGACACCCTCACCAGGAACAAGTTTCTTCTCATATTTAAGTGGAACTTCTCATGTTCCAGTTGGAACCCATTTCCCCTTGTCCTATTATTGGTTGTCACTGAGAAGAGCCTGGCTCCATCCTCCTGACACTCACCCTTTATATATCTGTAACCATGACTGAGGTCACCCCTCAGTGTCCTCTTGTCCAGCTCCAGAGCCCCAGCTCCCTCAGCCTTTCCTCACACGGGAGATGCTCCACTCCCTTCAGCATCTTTGTTGCCCTGCGCTGGACTCTCTCCAGCAGTTCCCTGTCCTGCTGGAACTGAGGGGCCACAACTGGACACAAGATTCCAGGTGTGGTCTCCCCAGGGCAGAGCAGAGGGGCAGGAGAACCTCTCTGACCTACTGACCACCCCCTTCTCATCCACCCCAGGTACCATTGGCCTTCCTGGCCACAAGGGCCCAGTGCTGGCTCATGCTCATCCTGCTGTCCCCAGGACCCCCAGGTCCCTTTCCCCTACACTGCTCTCCAACAGCTCGTTCCCCAACTTACACTGGAACCTGGGGTTGTTCTGCCCAGATTCAAGACTCTACACTTGCCCTTGTTCTATTTCATTCAATGTTTCCCCCCCAGCTCTCCATCCTGTCCAGGTCTCTGATGGCAGCACAGCCTCTGCCGTGTCAGCCACTCCTCCCAGCTTGGTGTCACCAGCAAACTTGCTGACAGTCACTCTGTTCTCTCGTCCAAATCACTGATGAATATATTGAATAGCACAGGCCCAGCACTGCCCCTGAGGCACTGCACTGGGTACAGGCCTCAACTGGGCTCTGCCCATTGACCACGACTCTCTGGCTTCTTCCCGCCAGGATTGCTGTTCCTTTGGAAATGGGAGGTTACATTTTAATATTTCGGATAATCCTCCACCAGAGCTCCTAGTAAAATGTTTCATTTTCAAAATCACAGGCCAATGTCAGTAAAAAGATTCTTTGTCAATGAAGTAACTTTTATCAATTCCGCAAACTTTTAATGGTTAATGGTTGAGATTTCTCATCGGATTTACCCAAGAAGACGAGTTAAGTTTGCGTGTCCTACCCCAAGATTTGCACGGGAAATCATCGCAGTCGAAACACTTCTCTGCTCATTCCTCTTTGCTGCTAAAAATACGCGTAGTTTGGGAAAATATGCCTAGATCTGACTTCCCTGACCTTCTGCATATTCCACTAAACTGTTCAGTGTGTTTAGTAGTACTGAGAAAAGGTCAGAAATATCTCTTGGCACGTTCTTGCTCCGGCTGTGGATTGGGCTTCGCTTCGGAAAAACAAAGAGGCGTTTCTGTGAGTCATTTATATTCTTGGGGGGTTTATTTTCGAGTGATGCTCCTCGGAGGCATTGCTATTTTCTGTTCTTGTCAGCGATATTCAAGGGCATCCCGGTACAAATTCTGCTGGGGCTCCTCACTGGTGACACAGGCTAAAAGCTGAGCCTGTATTCTATAAAACAAGTCATTTCAGGAGAAATTTGTCATTTCCAGTAATACAATGGAAGGGAATGAAATAGTTTTGATAGCCAGGCAGGTAGGTGTTGGTGTTTCGTTCCTTTTTATGATAAAAACAGGACGAATTAAACTAACAGCCCCTCATTGTCAATAAACCATCTCTAAATTTAGGCAGCTGCTTTCAACCCACTCCTGTTCCATTCCTTTTGCTCAGATTGAAGCAACTACTGTATCAACAGCTTGTTTAAAAATCTGCGGTTTATTCCTTCAGTGTCTGGGTGGGTTTTTTGTGCTGTTTCCTCGTGGTTTTTCAACTTGAGGTTATTTCTTGAAATACACAATGATGGTTCATGGCCGCAGACGCACGTTGGCCGGATTCTCACGCTACATACAAATGCATCCTAAATATCTCAAGTGTGACGGAGCTCTAAAGCTGTGGGGGGTTATTTTTTGCTAAATTCAAATAGGAATTATTTCATTTTCCTTATTCTGAAGGCAGGGAAAGGGGAAATAAAAGGATTTGCTCCTTTTAGCTGCCTCCATTAGGCTGTCGCTGTGTTGCTGTGACATTTATATCAGGATGACTTCTGCAAATAGCTTGATTTTGTTTTTGTTCCACATTCTTGTGTTCCTTCAGCAATGATGGATTGAAACTGCAGCAACACTTATAAACCCGGTTCATCTGCAGGGAGACGAGACGACTTCTCTGCTTTTAAATGGCAGAGATTCTTTTATTTTGGCTGAGTAAGGAAAAGCAAAGTTCTCGTCTCCAAGCAGGAATTTCTGCTTGAAACAAGCAGTAAAGTTCCAAGATGAAACCAGATTGCTGCAGCTGATCTCATCCCCTGCGTGAGTAATTCTGGGTGGTTATTTAACAGACAGAGCAGATTATAAACCCAGAGCCCTGCTTTGTTTCTTGAAACTGGAGCGATAAAGAAGCTGGAATCGCTCTTTACAGGATTATCTTGACGCTGGGGAGAGCGATATGGAAATAATCCACCCCGCTCCCATCTCCAAACCGTCCCTGTAACGTGCGACTCCGGCGCATTTTTGCAGCTCCTTATTTCCAAGCTTCATTGTGGGTATTTTGCACATGGCAAATATCCAAGGTTAATAATCCGCATAGCGGGACGGGGAGGCGGCTGCTGCGGGGGCAGCAGAATCCCGGGGAACTTCAGACAGTCTGGTTTAATAGGCACAACAGTGGTAAGTAGCAAACTCGTTTTTCTTCTGCTTTGCTGAAAATGTTGCGTTTTGGCCTGAATATTTAGCAGCCGAGTGAATACCGTCAGATATTTCCGTTTGGCTGAATTACTTTGGTCCTGGTTAAACTGTAAGAGCTGAAGACATAGGATTTTTTGAGTGCTTTGTTTTAAATAAATCGATGATGTGAAGCAGTTGTTGGGCTTCAGTAAAGACCATTTTCAGTTTGCTTTGCACTGCGGTCGATGATTTGCTCGAGAAAAATCAGTAACTGCTCCATCTTTGAGGATTTCTGCGTGTAATTACATATCAAAAGAATGGTTAACATGCGAAATATTTTGGTGCAAGATCAGCTTTCTAAAAACTCAATGCTGCTGCTTTTATTCAGAGCACGCTGGAAATCCTATTTCTTCCCACTGCTGATTTTCAGAAATCAGAGCAATATAAGGACAAGAAGTTTGTGTTTCAGCGCTCGGTCGCTTTGTCGAATAATGTTCGTTAGTCTGAAAATGTGAGAGCTCTAGGGAGATGTTTCTGAGGCACCAAACTGGAGTTTTACTTGAATAGAATACGTTTTTCTTAGTACAATACTGGAGGAAGAGAAGCTGCAGCAAGAGGAACGGATGAGAATGGAATCCAGGCGACAAGTCACAGTGTCCTGGGACTCCGGAGGATCAGATGAGGCTCCTCCCAAGGTACCTAACGCTGCAAATTGTGTGTGTTTTAAGTATCTATAATAATAATGCCATTTATTTCTTCAAATCCTCCTTGGATGGGTTGGTTCAAACCAATTCTGGCCAATTTTGTCATCATCTTCTCCTTGCCTGAGATGACCCAGCTCTCCTTGCCACGCTGTAATATCACACGAGCCATTTTCTGTTTCTGAAACCGCCCCTAATTGCGACTAACTGCATTTTCCTTATTCTGGACAGAAAATTAGGGCTTTGCTTCTGAGGACAGAATGTGTTTTAGTTAATGATGTTGTTCCATTACGTATCCGCCCCGTTCGGATGTCACTGCGGTGAAAACAACTTGGGTTTATTATGTTTAATTTCCCCGTACCAGGTTGGTACCTGATACATCGGTTCTGCGTTTCGGTAGCTTTGTGGCAACCGAGAAATATGGGCAGGGAAATTGTTATTTGCATTTCAGAGGTAAAGAATAGAAGCCAATCCACCAACATGTTTAGTTATCTGAGATTAACTGTCAGGATTTGGGGTAACTATTAAAAATTATGTTCTGAGTTACAGAATTGGAGCAAAATGCTACTTCATTATTACAAACTCATTGGAAAGATTTGTTTAGTCTTGAAGCTTTGAGGCTAATCCAAATAAATGAAGAATAAATACCCTTAATTAATGTATGATATGAGCTACACCATATTAGAAATTATCATCATTAGAGCTTTGGGTGTGATGTATAAACTGGAACTTGACGAAATATGCATTAAGATTGAAATGTATAGCCTTGTTGTGTAAAATATGGATGTGCAAACTAATGACATTAGCACAAGTTAAATTTCATAGCGAAGGGTTTTTAAGTATCTCTTCTTATCTAATTTTCTAATGACGACAACTTATTTTTTCTCAGGTCTTTATAGGGCTTAAACTATATATATTTTTAATAGCCTTAAACCTCTATATGTTGTGAAATAATGCACAGATACCACAATTTGTACTGTGAGATTACTCGTATCTCACAGTGATATCAATTAGAAACCTAAGCCAAAAAATAGCCTAGTACAGAATGAGAATAGATTGATGATAAGGGACTGCAGGAGCTCATTGGCAGAATTACGAGATTTGGGGGGTTATATATATATATATATATATATACACACACACACACACACACACACCTTTGGAGGTTAATATCAAACAAAATAACAGCACACTTCTGCTTGGAAGGTAAAAGTACATTGTTCTGAGCAACATTCTCCTACGTTACTGCTTTCAGTAGTGGGGAATTCCTATAGTTCAGAATATGATCAAAAGCACCTTCCATTTTGAGGCAATTAGTTCCACAGAAGTTAATTATCAACTCTCTGTTCCCCAGAATTAACACGTGGAAATATTCACACTGAACAAACCCATTGGATTTGTGTTCTGACTGAAGCAAAAGAATTGATCATCACAAAAGCAACAAATTAATAGCAAAACTCTATGTACTGCAGATTGTCAGTATAGGAATGATGCTGAAATTGCACCTGGAAACTTGATTTATGCCCTTAGCTGATGTCATTTTTAGAGTTAAACCGAACAGAGCTGGTAATTTAGTGCAAGAAATTAAATGTACCCGAAGAATTCACATTTATTGACGTACCCAGCAAACAACTCAGTCTCTTCTATTTCCAAGCAATGTGTTAGTCATTTGAGAATAGTTATTTCAGGGGGTTTTTGAGCTTGCTGTTGTGATGGCACCACCTGTAAATGTTCATCTCGCCAAAGAGTGATTTTCTGGGGTTAGTTTAGTGTTTTTAAAGGCTCTTTTCCGCTTTCAGCCCAGCAGGCCCGGTTACCCCAGCCCGAGATCCAGCGAGGGCTTCTATCCCAGTCCCCAGCACATGGTCCAGCCAAACCATTACCAGGTAAATACATTGAACACAGGCCACGGGTTTTGTCAAACATGGGGTTTGTAACTCAATTACAGCTGGTGGGGTTGATTCACTTCTTAAGCAGTTGAGTCTCTATGAAATGATCACAACAAACACCAAACTGAGCCTGGTAGCTTCACCCCAGATGGCAAATATTTTTACAGCCAATACGGTGCTCAGATACCTAAAACAATGAAACACATCAGACATCTCCATATTTATTTTCATGTTAATGTCTGTCAAATTACTTTCCTTCTAAAATGACATTAAATGGTGGACTCGCCTTGGGGTTTTTCACTCTGCTCCCTCACGTTTCTGTGCAACAGTTGAATATTCTCTTGGCTGACAGAAAATCCACCGCATCATATAGTTCCAGGTTTCTCTTCCTAACACCGCTGAAGAAATTTAAAGCAGAATTTGTCAGAAAAGCACTTAAAGCATTTGAGGTTTTATCAAAGCTCCAACCATACGTAGCGGCCTCGATCAAGATGGTTTTTTCCAGTGGAGAGAGGGAGCTTTTCATTGTTTTAACGAGTGCTTCAAACTCATTAAAACTCCTTTGATTTTCCTGCGGAGAAGTTCCCAGGCTGTGCTAATCACACTAATTACATGGTGCCACTCAGGACTTAAGCTTGGAACGTAGGCTGGGGGTACATTTTTCTATGGCTCCATAGGGCGATGTCCACAGGCTCCTCTTGAACTTGAGCTCTGCGTGTGGCTCTTATAAATGTATCAGTGGCTTTATTTCTGCTCACCACATGACTTGGATCTTCATATCATTTAATGCTGCTGTTTTGCTAAGCATCCTCAAAGAGTTATCGTTATCCTGCAACTTGTAGCTATATTTCTATATATTTATCTATTGTTGTGGTTATTCTCAAGTAGTGTTGTGATGGGCATCCTTAAAGAGGTTTTGTGCCATATTTTGACTTGACATTCTGGTGTTACATCCACTCCTCTTCCTCCCTCTCAGTCACAGCTTGAATGGAGTCATTTCTGTGCTCTCATATTTGCTCCCGGGGAGGGGGAAGATATTAATTAGGGTCTTATTAATATAACTCTTTGTTTCTTTCTCTGTTTCTTTCCCCAAAGGTGTCTGGCTACCCCGGTTCGCATGGTTTACCAGCCATGGCCGGCAGCATTTACCCCGGGCAGGCTTCTCTCTTGGATCAAGCGGATTCCTGGAACCATCGGCCTCAGGAAATCTCAGTGTGGCAACCAAATGTGGAGGTATCGGCACCTGACGTGGCTGTTGTTGCGCTCCTTACCATAAATACACTTTTATATCATTTAGATCCATTTGGAGGCGATTGCAGGAAAATGATTTCTCTGGTAGTTTTTAAATTGCCTTCTTGCAGTGGGGCGGGAGTCAGGAGCGAATTAGTTTCGAAACAAATGTGAAGTTGGGCATGAAGTGTACACAGAAGTTATTACTATTTATTATCCTATCTGAGCGAGCGATAGCAAATATTTTGTGGTTATTAAAAGAAGGCTTTACTGAAACTTATTGCTCTTAATAGAGATAGGAACATGAATTTAAAAATATGGAATCTCATTAAAAATACCTTTCCTGGGAGATCCCCAGCACAGCTAAAGTATCTGAGGCTTCTTTTTAACTTACCCAGAGCATAAAATGAACTGCTCCAGCAAAACTGTTCTTGTCCGGTGCTTTTAGATTGCACAGAGTTACTGCAAAGAACATCAAATTAATTCACCTTTTAAAATCCCATCGTTTTTTTTCTGTTTGCCTCCAATATTTTCTACTTTTTTCATCCCATTTTATCCTCCTGCAAAGATTCGCTCGGTGCAGCTTCTGTGTTCACTCCCTTTCCTCTCCAACCAACGCTCTGTGCCATGGATAAAGTGCCATATAAAGTGCTCTGTGCTTGGATAAAGTGCCGTATAAATGCTTTGCAAGCGTTCGTAATAATAAGTTACAGCCAAAGTTTATACAAAAGCTTAGGAAATTGGTTACCTAAAAACAACCTTTGGGAAGTTTGTTACCAAACTCCCCTTGGCTTCCTTTAGAATATTGATTTATACACTATTTGCTACTGATTTCCAGGCAGCACCGGGATACAGTATATGGAGTATTGTGAGCTTAAGACATGCATAAATACTCATTCAAAAATCCATTAAAAATGTTTTTGTGACATGTTTTGCAAGTGTCAGCTAAAACCAAAAAGCATATTTGCATTGGGTAAAATATGTATCTTGCAGCTTTTAACAACTGGATGGTGGCGTTATTGCTCAAGACCAAGGAAACGACCTTGATAAATGTGTTTTTCTTGTCCAGCTTCAATGAAGTGACAACGTTACTGAAAAACAAAGCAGGATTCCTCAAATCTTTTTGGTTCCAGCGATTGGGAGCGAGGCAGAGAAAATGTTTATAGTTGGAAAGAGTTGCTTCTGATGGTTTGCTTCAGTTTATAAGGAGCTGAAGGAACTCTGCTTGACTGCTGTGCTTTTATAATCTCTTCTTTTATCATCTAGAAGTTTTTGGAGCCGTTAATACAAATTTTAAGTCACGAGACTGAATAAAGTTACTTTGTTTTATAGGATTCGGGCACTTTGGATGTCCGAGGCATGGGCCAGGTTCTACCCACACATCTCATGGAGGAGAGATTGATACGGCAACAGCAAGAGATGGAAGAAGATCAGCGCTGGCTTGAGAAAGAGGAGCGATTCCTGGTAATGCTTCATTTCATTGTGCTCCTTAATTCAGTCGGATTGTTCTCTTTTTATTGCAAATCAATCACTTCTGTGAAATGAGAGGGTTTACTGCGCATAGGAGTCACTACCAAAATGTAGGTTTGGAAGCGGTTTTTAAATTCAGCGTTCGGCTGCGAGTCCTGTGTTATAAACACCTCCAACAGCTGGTTTTTCAGTCTGTCTCGCTTTATCCCATCGAGTATTTCTGAGTGGGAAGCTGTGATTCTGTGCCAATCTGAAGGTTGCCTGTTTGTTCTTAAGGGGCCAGATCTGCGCATACTCTGCCTCTAAAAAAGGGGTAAATAACCATCAGCCATGGAACAAGCCTGACTGTAGGGAGAGGTGTGAGCAGCCTTGCACTGGAGGGGTGATGAGACACATCAGGGGGAAGAAATAATTCAAGAGAGAGCTTTGTGAGGTGGGGAAAAGCTCTGAACATCACCAGGAGAAAGAAGAGATGCGTTGGTAATGGGATCTTGTGATGCTGTTTCTCTGCAGTTCCGTGTTGGCTTGTTGGCTGTGCCACTGCTGTGTGGTTTTTTTAGTTCAACTCTGACTTCCCAGTTGTCAAAATTCAAGATCTGTGTTAAAATTCTCCTATTTGAGACCGATGGCTACAGACAGGAGTGTATTACTCTGTACAAGCTGGGCAGCCTCACTTGAGAGGTGGATGATTGATGAATTGGGACAAACATCGGGCAGAAAGGGACCTGGGGGGACTAATGGACAGGAAGCTCAACATGAGCCACCAGTGTGCCCAGGTGGCCAAGAAGGCCAATGGTGTCCTGTCCTGTATCCAAACCAGCGTGGTCAGCAGGACAAGGGCAGTGGTCCTTCCCCTGTGCTCTGCATTGGGGAGGCCACACCTGGAGTGTTGTGTTCAGTTCTGGGCCCCTCAGCTCAGGAAAGAGATTGAAGTGCTGGAGCGGGTCCAGAGAAGAGCAACAAGAGTGGGGAAGGGACTTGAACACAAGCCCTATGGGGAGAGGCTGAGGGAGCTGGGCTTGTTTAGTCTGGAGAAGAGGAGGCTTAGAGGTGAGCTCAGCACTCTCTAGAACTACCTGAAGGGCAGTTGTAGCCAGCTGGGGATTGGTCTCTTCTCCCAGGCATCAGCAATAGGACAAGGGGCCATGGGCTTCAACTCTGCCAGGGGAAATTGAGGCTGGCTATTAGAAAGCAATTCTGTGCAGAGAGAGTGGTCAGGCATTGGAATGGCTGCCCAGGGAGGTGCTGGACTCACCGGCCCTGGAGGTTTTTCAGCTGAAATTGGCCATGGCACTTAGTGCCATGATCTAGTCAATGGGCTGGAGTTGGACCAAGGGTTGGACTGGATGATCTCTGAGGTCTTTTCCAACCCAGTCGATTCCGTGATTCTGTGATCAGTGACATGTTTGGCCTTAAGGAGCATATTTCAAGGAATATTTTGGTTTGGAAGTTGTACAAAGCTACAAAACACTCCTGTAGGCGCCACAGGTTTGTTACGCAAGGTAGGTTTGAATCAATGCACCCTCTGTTTAAGGCAGGTGATGATAATGGTCTGTGGTTTCTGTAAGAGTTCTCTGCACTCTAGAACTGCTCTCCAGGACAATCTTAGTTGGACAGATGAAATGTTCTCACTTTGGACACCAAAGGTGCTGGTTGCGATTGTCTCACTGAACTTCAAACAGGCTTTTAGGGATCTTGAAGCCAGGACATTGAGTTCTTTGAAAATAGGAGTTTGTGCTTTATTCTACAGGAAGCCGGTGGGCAGGAACGGAGAGCAGATCTTGTACGTAGGTGATGTTACCAAGACCTTATTCCTCGCCCGTTTAATTGTCTTGGTCCCTCAGAGTTTAGTTCTGTGTGGTATTAGAGCTGTTCAGCCAAGGTGGAATACATCTCTATCAGTTCTTGTGATGTCTCCATGTCCAGTTCACGTTCCAGCCAAGATCCAGATTGTGCCAGAGTTAAGATGTTACTTTTCATTCGAGGATGCTGAAGTTGGCTTTTGGCTGGATTCCTCCTACATGCACTTGGGGCTTTGCCGTTTGCCATCGGACCCAAAATTGCTTTGTCCAAGCTGAAGAGAGGGAGGGGAAAGGAAAATTTCTTGCCTAATTTAGGCATTGCTTGAGTGGAACCCATTGCTTTGTGACTTTCACAAGCCCAGGAGGTCAGATTGATCACATTGTCAGCTAAAGCTTTCGAGATGGTCAAGAACTTTGTGAGGAGTTACCGTGCTTACTGGGAACGAGGTGTTTTGAGTTCAGATATTTCTGCAGAAAACTTTCTGGCTTTTTCTGCAGAATGGATGATAATTATTGGTAGTGTTTGTTATTCTGTTTTGGTTCAGCCTCTGGAGCATTAGGATGTTCACCGTCCCCCAAACCGCTGCTTGAGGAGGGACTTGTTGACTTTTCTTTTGATCTGGAATATGGTCTTAGCGTATGTTTGGAAAATAATTCATATTTTCGTTATGTGTTCGTTTTTTATGGGGAGGAGACACCATCTGTATTGCAACCCCTTACTCAAAGGAGACCCAGCACTGATGAACTTGCGCAGCTCTGCAGCTTTGCTACGTTTGCTTGACATAAACCTTTAGAGGGTTAAAAAGGCAAAAAACGGAGAAAGTTGGAGCGGAATTAAGAATGAACTTGACTGGCCAACGTGAGGGATTGAAATCCATAGGAAACTTGGGGGTTTTTGTCTCTCTACACTTAACATTTTGACTTTACAGACTGAAAGGTTGATACTTGAATGCCCAGTAGAGGTTTAGTGTGTGGAAAGCTGAAGGGGCTGATGAAGCCACGGGGTGTATTTGAACCCATAGCAGGGTGGATGGTGGGGAAATCTGCTGTTTATAGGCGGGTGTTTCTTGGAACGGGAACGTGGTTTTCTAGGTTTAGCCCCGGAGAAATCGAGATGGTAGAAAAGTCATTGCGGGGAGTCACTCCTTGAAGGTACCCACCATTGGTACCTGAGAGCACAGACACAGGAGTCCTATAGGGTTATGGGAGCCCTAAAGATCTATAGGAACCCCGTAAAGTAGAACACTCCTATAAAACTATAGGAGCACCCAGGGGTGCAGAAGACTGATGGGGTGCGGGAGCCCTATAGAGCCATAGGAACCATAGAGAGCTATAGGACCCATGGGCTGCAAAGCCTTATAAAGCTATAGGAACCATAGAGAGCTATAAGAGCCCATGGAGTGCAAAGCCCTATGGAGCTATAGGAACCATAGAGAGCTATAAGAGCCCATGGAGTGCAGGAGCTCTATAGAGGTATAGGAGCCATAGAGAGCTATAGGAGTCCTATAGAGTTCAGAAGCTTCATGGGATATGAGGACCCTATAGAGCTATAGGAGCCCCATAGGGCTATAGGTCCTATAGGGTGTGGGGCCCCTATAGGGTGCAGCCCTTCATGGGAGTGTGGGGACGCTATAGGGTGTCTGGCCCATATAGAGCGCATGTCCACCATAGGACAGCCCCTATAGGGTCGACCCCACTTTGGGGGACACCCCAGGACCCCCCCCACCCCAAAAGGGACCCAGGCGTCCGGGCGGGGAGCGCTGGAGGACCCACACGCCTTGGCCCGTGTCCTCTAGCGAGTGACAGTGACGTTTCTTCTCTTGGGCCAGGGGCCTTCCCGAATTTCACTCCAGCTGGTTTAGGGAGGAGAAGCAATTTACTTTCTCTCAGTGTTTCGAGACTCCTTTCTGCACTAACCTTTAGATTTTGATGGAACGGATCGCTGAAGTCTGGCTCTCCCACACTGCTCTAGGCAGGACATAGAATAACATCTCTGAGCCCGGAGCAGAGCCAGATTTTCATTCTTCTCAGTTTAAACGTAGAAAAGCAGCTCTATTCACAGAGTCTTCAGGCTCCGACAGTAGAACCCACGTCTGCTCCTGAGAATTGGACTCACAGGCGAGCGACCGCGAATCGTTTAATGTAAGACACTGCGAAAAGAAGAGAAATCCATGGGGTTTCTCTTAATACAAGTTTTGTTTCCCCAGAGTAAGGCCCACTTGTTCATGAGTCGGAATTTATTGCTGCTGCTCTACAGGGGGAAAAATATAGTTCAAAATATGTTAGTACGCATCTAAACAGCACTGATGCTGTGTTTGCTACAAGAGACACCCCAGATGAAGAATTAAACTGTAATGGCATTGAAGTGGAAGTGTGCCGGTGTTGGGAGACGCTGTTATAAGTGTTTCATTTTCAGTTGTACCAAATATATCCATTGTCACAAAACTTGAGGCACAGGGGGAGTTGATTTGGGGGAACTTATTTCCAGGACTGAGATTTTCTCCCACCTCCTGGTCCTGTCATGTTGCTTTGATGGACACTGATTAAACGTGTGGGTTTCCTGCTCTCTGGATCAAAATGCTTTGGATATCAGCATCTCCAGGAAGGGGGATGGAAATATCTGGATTATTTTAGAAGCAAAGGCAGCGTTACTGTGCTGAAAGCCTGATACAGGGTACTCTAGAACACAGGTGAAGATGAGGTGACTCTAGAACAAATGTTCCATCAAACCAGTGGAATTCTCTTTGGCCTTCTGTATAAGGAGTCTTATTTTAAGGAGTTTTTAGGTGTTGCAGTCTTGAGGACTGAGGTTTTCACTCGTTTACATCCTCTGACGTTTGGAGCTCAGTCACATAGTCAATATCACAAGAAATCCTTCAAGTTTTCATTCTGCACTTTCTTCCAAGCTGTGGGTTGGTTTCTTTCTTATCATATGGATACTTCCGCCCCCCAAAAATGACATTGATGAAGATCAATCAAGATTTTACTGGGACATAGTGCATATAGAAGCTGATGAAGGAAGCTCCATCCTCAAAGCAGCGCGAACAAGCGCTCGCAGCTCATTGTAACCAGAGGATTTGGCCATTACCCCCCCCTGTGATACTTGCACTTATGTCCTTATGTTCCTTTACAGTATTTATGTACTCAGAAATTCAGCCCGTAAGGACCAAATGACTCCCTTAAGCCACAATATGTGTACATTCATCTCCCAGCTCTGACTTCTTGTATGTAGAACTAATTTAAAAGCAAATCAGTTCATTCATTCAGTTTCAGTCATTTTAAAAGGCCCCCTGAGGGTGCTTTTATTGCTGCCTTTTGACAGAAGTTTGGAACTGCCAAAAACTACCGTGGCTTTTTTTTTTAGGAGACATTATTCTGCATTTTAATACACATTTTGACCCAAATGGAGAATCATCTGTACCCAGAGGTAGGAAAGTGGTGGTGACATCCAGAGACCTGGACAGGCTGGAGAGCTGGGGGGGAAAAATTGAATGAAATAGAACAAGGGCAAGTGTAGAGTCTTGAATCTGGGCAGGAACAACCCCAGGTTCCAGTGTAAGTTGGGGAACGAGCTGTTGCAGAGCAGTGCAGGGGAAAGGGACCTGGGGATCCTGGGGACAGCAGGGTGACCATGAGCCAGCACTGGGTGCTGTGGCCAGGAAGGCCAGTGGTACCTGGGGTGGGTTAGCAGGGGGTGGTCAGTAGGTCAGAGAGGTTCTCCTGCCCCTCTGCTCTGCCCTGGGGAGACCACACCTGGAATATTGTGTCCAGTTGTGGCCCCTCAGTTCCAGCAGGACAGGGAACTGCTGGAGAGAGTCCAGCGCAGGGCAACAAAGATGCTGAAGGGAGTGGAGCATCTCCCGTGTGAGGAAAGGCTGAGGGAGCTGGGGCTCTGGAGCTGGACAAGAGGACACTGAGGGGTGACCTCATTCATGGTTACAGATATATAAAGGGGGAGTGTCAGGAGGATGGAGCCAGGCTCTTCTCGGTGACAACCAGTGATAGGACAAGGGGTAATGGGTTCAAACTGGAACACAGGAGGTTCCACTTAAATTTGAGAAGAAACTTGTTCCTGGTGAGGGTGGCAGAGCCTGGCCCAGGCTGCCCAGGGAGGTTGTGGAGTCTCCTTCTGTGCAGACATTCCAACCCGCCTGGACACCTTCCTGTGTAACCTCATCTGGGTGTTCCTGCTCCATGGGGGGATTGCACTGGATGAGCTTTCCAGGTCCCTTCCAACCCCTGACATTCTATGACTCTGTGACATTGCTGTGAGAGATCCCGCGGCACCAGTACCTGGTTATTTTGCTTCACAGAGCTTATGGGAGCAAAACTCTGTCCCTTCCCAAGGCCAAGTCCTTTCCAAGTTCAGTGTAGCACAGTCAATGACTTTTCTACCACTATCTCTGGACGTTTCACAGAACACTTTTTTTCTTTGGGGCCTGTTTAATTATCAGCTTCCTCCGTTATCTTTAGTTTTCAGTTTGACCCTTTCTTCCATGGCTCTATTGGTGGTATGTGTTGTTTTTAATCACATAAAATAAAGATGTATATGTACGTGCCTTTTTGTAGCTCCTCAGCAGACAGAGGGCTGTTGTGTTAAGTAATTTATAGCCCTTTCCTGGGATAGGTTGAGAAGAAATAACTCGCATAGTTTCCTTATCATGTTTAGTTTGCTTTTGTTGCTTTTTTTTTCGCTGAAATTCCCACATAGTTGTGGCTTTGTGCTATTTTGCCACTGAGAACTGCAATTCGAATATAATTGATGTGAACCGTTGCTAAAATTAGGCTTTAATTTTTAGCCTGAGAAAATCCCACCAAGCCATGTCCTGAGAATGCCAAGGCTGACATGTTCTTTTATTAGGGGCCAGAAATACTGGACATAAAGTAAGTTACGTTCCAGTTTGTCAACATATACATCCTGTCTGAAAATGACGTTTCCAACCATTTCAGATAGCAGCCTATTCATTAGAAAAAACACCCTTTGCTTCTCAAGGGTCTTGACTCTCTGCAAGATAAATACTTCACAAAATATGGTTTCTTCTTGAATTATAGATGTGTAATGAAAATGGTGGTAAGTGGAGAAGACTTTGCTTAAACCTGCATTTTAATTTAGGACAATTGGCACCTTTGACCTCGAGAATATCGCATTGAACACATTGTGTAATACCAGAATGAGGGGCTGAAATTAAAGCTCTTAGCACCGTAGAAGCATAAGAATTGCTGCTGAATAATATTTTAAAATACAATGGGAGTTTGATCTTAAATATCACCTCTATTTTAAAATAGTATTGAAATTTCCGCAGCTACACAAATGGATAAATCAGGATATCATTTATTAAAATGGGATTTGTTAGAATTAGAACACGCTCAACTCACTAGAAATACATTTGGGCCTCTTCTTAGTCACTGGACACACAAGTGTGTTGAATATTTCTCTTTTGTTCCATGTGTTCCCAACTCCCCAGGTTTTGATGACTATAAAAGTGCTCATTATTTCATTATCTTAGGGTGTAATAAGCTCTTAAGAGTGCAAAGAACATTCAAGACCCCTGTGCTCAACTAGTCCTTGTTTCCAAAGGCTCCAGGCACTTCCCTGGCTGGAAACAAACGTGAAGCGAAGGCAGATTGTGAACGTCGGTGCAACGGGAATGGGGTTAATCAGAGGCTTAAATAAACAGGGGTAGCGATTTGCGGTGTAATAAAGTATCTGACGTACCCGTATCAAATGCGGCTTCAATCAGAAAAAATTCCTTAATCGGAATAAAAGAAAGAAGGAGGTTTCATGGTTAAGTTTGTCACGCATTCCAGGAGAAGCGTTGGGAATCGCTCGCCGTGTCTGCTCCGCTTCCTCGTGTTTGAGCTGGGGTTAAATATTTCTAGGCTGGTGCTATTTATCTATTTTTAGTCTGCAAGTTCTCCAGCCAGCGACTGTTCCTGGCTCTGCCTCCGGGTGAATGAAAGCGCAGGGTGTCAGCCCTTCTGAGGGGCTGCTACACCATTTGGGGGGATTTTTAATGAGAAAAGATCAATATTGGTGCGTCTTTGCAAGTCCCATCTTGTCCCGGTGGCTTTTTAGGCTTGTTCAGCAGCAAAAACAAGGTGGAATTGATTCTTTGGTGCTTTTAGAATAGAGGAAGGAAAGGGATCTGGAGCAGCTTTGAGCAAGGAATTCATAGATTTATCCCCCAAAACTGACCCTGAGAGAACATGTATCTGTTCATGGGCTCAGTTTAGCTACAGTCAATATTCACACACCTGCAATTCTCTACATAAATAAGAATTCAGTCTCATTCTCTGTGTGTACATTTTCCATTGATATCCATACAGGTATATGAAATATTTTGCCTTTACGCTGATGCAGATGTGGATTTTCTGAAGAGAACAAAGTCCGAGACTGATAGAATAGTGAATCACAGAATCACAGAATCCAGAGTGTCCGGGGTTGGAAGGGACCTGGAAAGCTCATCCAGTGCAATCCTCCCATGGAGCAGGAACACCCAGATGAGGTTACACAGGAAGGTGTCCAGGCGAGTTGGAATGTCTGCACAGAAGGAGACTCCACAACCCCCCTGGGCAGCCTGGGCCAGGCTCTGACACCCTCACCAGGAACAAGTTTCTTCTCATAATTAAGTGGAACCTCCTGTGTTTCAGTTTGTACCAACTGCCCCTTGTCCTATCACTGGTTGTCACCGAGAAGAGCCTGGCTCCATCCTCCTGACACTCCCCCTTTATATATCTGTAACCATGAATGAGGTCACCCCTCAGTGTCCTCTTGTCCAGCTCCAGAGCCCCAGCTCCCTCAGCCTTTCCTCACCCGGGAGATGCTCCACTCCCTTCAGCATCTTTGTTGCCCTGCGCTGGACTCTCTCCAGCAGTTCCCTGTCCTGCTGGAACTGAGGGGCCACAACTGGACACAAGATTCCAGGTGTGGTCTCCTCAGGGCAGAGCAGAGGGGCAGGAGAACCTCTCTGACCTACTGACCACCCCCTTCTCATCCACCCCAGGTACCATTGGCCTTCCTGGCCACAAGGGCCCAGTGCTGGCTCATGGTCACCCTGCTGGCCCCAAGACCCCCAGGTCCCTTTCCCCTACACTGCTCTCCAACAGCTCATTCCCCAACTTACACTAGAACCTGGGGTTGTTCTGCCCAGATACAAGACTCTACACTAGATAAATCCTTTTTCCTTCTCGTTGTGGGAAATAGAAATAGAGCACTAAAAAAGCGCCCTCGTTTTGCCGAATTTGTATCTTCAGATCAGTGTCAACCTTTATTTCTTCCTTTGTCTTTCCCTGCACTTGATGTTGTTCCCGGAGAATAATATACCAAGATGTGCTTGGTGAGATGAGCTAAATTACGTGTTTCTATGTGAAAAAATTGGGCCAGTCTTATTAAAGCAAGCAAGCCCCGAGTTCTTATATCTCACTTAAAATGTACCAAATAGAAATTCATTTATTTGTGGCTTGTATCAGAATAGTACATCTGGATGTCTTTATTAGCTTTCTGGATCCAAATTTAAAAAGCTGCGGTAATTGGCCCCGTTTGCCGGCTTGGAGATGGAGCCAAGTACATTTAAGCCGTTGTCGGGCAGGAAACGGGAATTAATGCGCAGAGCATCGCATCCCGCGCTTGGCATTTTGCTGTTGGGATTTTAAAGAGAAAGTTAAAATGCGTGTTTTCCGATGTTGCCTTAGAGAAACGGTACTATCGGTATTTATTAGAACGTTGGACGGGCGGGTTGTGGGGGTTCAGCAGCTGCAGTCGCAGACACGGGGGCGTTGA
This sequence comes from Nesoenas mayeri, assembly GCF_963082525.1. NCBI lineage: Eukaryota > Metazoa > Chordata > Aves > Columbiformes > Columbidae > Nesoenas > Nesoenas mayeri. The sequence continues at coordinate 5,887,255 of NC_137543.1, forward strand.
GGCTGGAACAAAGTGACATCTGCGTTTGTCACTGTGAATTTTGAGTGGTGTTTTCCCCGTGTTTTCGATGGTTTTGAGCGATGTGGTGTGGGTTTTGTTGCAGAAACCCGACGTGCGGCTCTCCAGAAGCAGCATCGAGCGGGAGGACGGGGGTGTCCAGGGCCCGGTAAGTGCGATGGAGCTTTTCCCATCCTCTTCATTCCTGGCTTGAGGATTTAAAGGGTTTTACTAAATGTTTCCACTATCGTTATACAGTTCTGGAGCTTTCCAAGAGGCTGTGGGAACAGCAGCTGCGGCAAATTCTTCATGAAGCACTTTGGGGGATTTGGGGTTTTTGCCTTTTTTTTGTTGTCGTTATTTTCCCCTTGAAGCTGAAACAAATACTCAAAACTTTCCACATACGTTGCAATAACTTTTTAAGTATTCATGTGCCGTATAATTGGGCCTCTCATTTAAAAACGTGGGTAGTTTTCTGAAAGTTCTATCAACAGGAAGCAGGATTAAAATAACTTTTGCAGTTGTTTAAATATCTGAAGGGTTTTCTTACTGGGAATGTAAATGTTGCTGTTGTATTACCCAGAAATCTGTTTGGGGTAAATGATCTGCTTGAAAACAAAGGGAATAGACCCCATAGCCATTCATTTCTTGCCAGAAAACAGCTGCAGCTCTGCTATTCTTTCTTATGGGCTTAAATCCTGTGTGTTTAACTAAGGACGTCTCCCGAGTTGTTTAATTGCCATTGGAATCTCTGAATCATACTTATTGAAAGGTGGGGAGTGTTAATGACAGAAACCTGATGCTTCACCTATTCTTTGTCGCCAGGGATCACCTTTAAACGTTTAAAGTTAATATTTTCAATTCATTTTCCCAGTTCAGGTTGTAAACTCCTCGTTTGGCTCCAGTATTTCTTCAATACCTAAGAATTTAGGGACTATTCCTGCATTTGCAGCCGAAGTACAACCAGGAATTAATGTATTAATGACACGCCGCAGCGCGGTCTCTAGAGACCATTTGAAAAAGGTGGGAAGGAAACACGTAGCGATCATTGGCAGAACGAGTTTTAAAAGAGGCTCCAATTCGTGATAACTGCAGCTCTAGTTCCACAATTTGGTTTTACATTTGTTTAGACCTTAATACATAACTCTGACTTCATTGGCAGTGGGAAATACCTAATGCTCCTGTGAGTCGACCTCAGTTTCCCATCGTGAGGATGAGAAATGGGCAGCGGGCGTTTCTAGGAGAACTGGGATTAAATAATTGCCCGGCGTTACAGACATTTCTATGAGGGTGGTGAGGACAGATTCCAGTTCACCGAGGTCACTTCAGTCTTCCCCACAAAGCGACTTTTAGTGTGATGGTTTGTTGTGGCGTTTGGAAGGTGCAGAGCAGAAATCACAGCAGCTCAGGGGCACGGGAGCAATGAGGAGGAGTATTCATACATATATTAATACATGACCCTGTTCTTGCGATACAAATGACCAGTAGTCACATGCATTTTAGTAGCTCCTAACATTAAACATAATACCCAGTGTATTATGGACTTGCCTAGTGTGTGCTGGACGTTTTCTCCAGAAGGATTCAGTGCTAAAATCCCAAACCATCACATTGACTTGCTTCCCTTGGTCAACTAGATGGGTGAGCTTGTCATAAAAGGAAATTAAGTTGGTTAAGCAGGACTTTCCCCTTGTGAACCTGTGCTGGCTGTGACCAGTGACTGAGTTGTCTCTCAAGTGTTTTTCAATAACACCCCGAATAACCTTCTCCATAACTTCACCAGGCGCTGAAGTGAGACTGACATGCCTGGAATTGTCAGGATTTTCCTCCTTAGCCCAGGGTTGAAGTTTTACTGGTACCAGGGCAGAACATTTTCTTTTCACATCTCGTAACACTGAGGTGCTGGAGCGAGTTGAGAGAAGGGAACGGAGCTGGGGAAGGGGCTGGAGCACAAGTGTGATGGGAGCGGCTGAGGGACCTGGGGGGTTCAGCTGGAGAACAGGAGCTGAGGGGAGACCTTCTGATCTCTGAACTGCCTGAAAGGAGCTTGGAGCATGGAGGGGGTTGGTCTCTTCTCCCAAGGAACAAGTGACAGGATGAGAGGAAATGGCCTCAAGTTGCACCAGGGGAGGTTCAGATTGGATATTAGGAAAAAATTCTTCCTGGAAATGGCTGTTGGGCATTGGAACAGGCTGCCCAGGGCAGTGGTGGAGTCACCATCCCTGGAGGGGTTTAAAAGGCATTTAGATGAGGTTCTTAGGGACATGGGTTAGTGCCAGAGTCAGGTTATGGTTGGACTCAATGATCTTAAGGGTCTCTTCCAACCAAGATGATTCTGTGATTCCATGATTCCATCTTTCACCTGGGCCCCAGGGGCACCACCGACGTCCCTAAGAACTGGGTCTGGTCACCGTATTGGGCCTTTTGTTCCCCACAGAAGAGTCTCCTGTGACAACGACCCATCTTTTCTTCTTCATGGAAGTGGTTTTGACAAAGGGCACAGGCCGACTTAACCTCGGCAACACCTCCCCCATTGCCCAGGAACCCCTTGAGCATCAGGGCTGTATAAATAATTACCAAGGAATCTCACTTCAATCTATTATTAAATACTTCAGATGAAAAATTGACCTTGACCAAGAGCTTTGTAACAAAACAACAAGTAAACCAGCTTAGAAATCTGTTGCCATCGTGGAAACCATTTATGGTGTGGAAATACTGTAGTCTTCTTTGCCATTTCTTCTTTACCACCGTAACTCCTACAGTCAGATCTCTGAATACAGACTAGCAATTATTGTGACTATACCACTGCATTGGATTAATAGTGAAGGATAAACTGTAGAGGTCAGGGCTGTTGTGAGTGATGGAAAATAAGCGAAAATTCTTTTTTTACTCTATAAATAATATACTTGTTGTTAGGAGCTCAGATAGTGGTGAATAGGGATGTATTTTTAACTGCTGAGAACTGGCTGTTTGAGATTGTGCTGATGGAAAGTGTGAGCGCTGCAATAACTAATCTAACTGTCTGTTTTCTTTTCTTTTATAGGCTGGTAACCAGCACATATATCAGCCTGTGGGTAAACCAGGTAAGCAGCGCATTCATCTTAAATCCTTGATTCCAAATCTTCTCGCAGCAGCAGCAGCAGCGAACCAAGTTTTACACCAGTATTATCATGCAAGGGGTGGATTCGATTCCAGGTCGCTACACACTACGTGTTTAATTCCCCGGGTGGTCCCCAGAGGTGTAGTCAGCAAAGCCACGTAAGTGTTGAATCAGCGTGCGGGAAGCGTCTGGAGGAGGCTGAGTCACCGTGTGTGCCGCTCAGACGTGTGAAACAAAAGCAGACGCTTAAATTTAGGTTTCTCAGTCTCAGATTGAATCACAGCCGGGATTTGTGCCATGAGGTCTGGTTTTCCCAGGCATGTGTGGGGTGAGAGCTCTCAGGTGTGGGCTGGGTGTACTGAGACAGTTGCTCCACAGCCGTAATCGCAGGAAAACTCGATGAATTCCACAACCTTTTCTATCTATCTTGAACACACAGGTTCAAGTGTAGCTCCTACAATCGATGGAGACACAACCAGGTGTCCCAGTACAGTAGAGCACGTGTGGCCTTTATAGCGCTGACAGACCAAAATACCCCAGGTACTTATGTTGATCTAAAACACAGGTTGTTTCGTTCACCAGATCACGCAGCTCCACCAAAGAAACCCCCCCGGCCCGGAGCCCCCGGCCACCTGGGCAGCCTGGCCAGCCTCAACAGCCCCGTGGACAGTTACAACGAGGGCGTCAAGGTACGTGTCACGTCAGATACGCTTCGGAGAATTAAAACCTTATCGCTCCGAGACACGTTGGTGTTCCTGGAGTAGAGACCGTGGAAAGGAAAAGTGACTCAGCTTCCCAAATCTATGTGGTCACAGGGCAAACGTGCCCTGGCAGCTCTGTGGGGTGGTGGGGAGTTACCTGGTAGGCTCATATCCTCCGTTGCTCACCTAGAACCCTTCCAGGTGAGCTTATTTCTGGTTTGAAGAGCATATGGGCGCTCCCATATGGACTCAGCCTCCCTGCTCGGCAGGAAGGAGCACACCCAGGGTTCCCACTTACTTAGATAGGACCAAAGTCTCCTGTCCTTGGTCATGGAGAAGTAAGATGTGTCTCAACTCCAAAAAGCTCTTCCAGGGCTCCTAAAACCCTCCTAGATCTGGAGAACCAGGGAAGAGGGGAAATGGGTCGTCTGGCTTGGGATTGGGAAACTTTCTAATGGGTTGGTTCATCTCCGATAAATAAGCAATAAAACCAAAAATGACACTTTACAATTTTGAGGGAAGCTGGTGGAGCTGGTTTTGATGTGAGCGGTTCCAAGCAGCTCCATACAATATTGGTTGGGAATTCTCCATCAGAGACGGCTGTTCCATCATCTCACAGCCTCTGGATCGGTCCTGCCCTCAATAACCAGAACCCGTGTTGCGGTGGACACGACTGTTGTGATGAACGATGCTTATTTTTAGGTGGCTTAAAAAAATACAGAGAGAATCCATGTTCATCTGGCCACGAAATTCAACACTTGCCATCAAATTGATCTCAGCCACCACCTGCCTGGCTCACTCCTGCTCCTGTTCTGAGCTTATCGGAATATTTAGGAATCGGTGTAAATAGCGGTGGCGAATTTGAGCAGGATTATTTATTATGGAGTGATGCCAATGCTTTCCAAGCTGCCAAACCTCAGATAATGTCCAAAAGCAGTAACAGATGCGTTACTAAACTTGGCTTCCTTAAAATTTCCTTTCTAAATGCTGGTGCTGGACCATGAGAAATGCTCTTTGAAAGAAATCCTTTTGACAACAGACAAAAGCCAGCAGTAATAACAAGATTTGTGTACTAAGTAGCTTCTTCAGGACAAAAGAAGGGCTGAGTTTGTTCTTTCCATCAATGTTTATTGACATTTGAGAGGTTTATGCCCCTTGAAGAAAACAGCCCATTAAGCATATAGCTTGGTTAATGTCTGCAATCCTAAAGATGCTTGGGGTTCATTTCAGACTCCCTGTTCTGTACACCCAGTTCAGGCTCCCATTCCCGCAGAATACAAATAAAGAAGAAGGTTTGAGCTGCTCGCCCTCAGGAACCTTTAGGACACGCACCAGGAAATAGATGGGTTTGTGTTACTGAGGCAAAGCCAGATGGTCCCCACAAAGTCCTGATGTCTGCAGGGCAACACTGCTGATGTTGGGTATAAATGGGGTGTTGAGACACGCAGGTGTCTGTTCTCAAAGCATCAGGGCCTGGCGGTGGGAATTGAGTTGGGCGTGATCCATCTAGAGCGGCTTCTTGGTCGACGTTCCCCACGACTCATTAGTTATCACGAATAACAGTGAGGTGACCACGTATTTCCCACCACGACTTTTCTAAAGAGAAAGCTAAGAATTCAGAAGGGTGAACGCAACGTTTTGTTCAATCTCCCGGTCGCCCCGTTTCCCCCTTTGCTGCTGGCCGGCCTGGTTTGCTCCTGCCAAGCTTTGCATGAGGACACGTGCATGGGTGCATGGCCAAAACCCCACCGAGCACCGGCTAACACGAGTCACCGCCCGGACCGGCCAGGATGCGTTTGAATCGCGGGCTTTTAACTGGTCTCTTATTGCTACACATGGTTTGGTTTTTCTTTTAATTATTTTTATTTTTCCTGCTGAGTTTTATTAATATTGTTTTTCTTTTTTCCCTTCTTTTGGTAAATTTCTTTAACCTCCCCCCACATTCTGCTCAACCATAGCCATGGAGGGTAAGCAGTGCGCGAGCGTGTCTGTACGTACCCTGTGCCAAAATGTCTTTGCATGTGACTTTGCCAGGTGACTGTTTAACTTCTCGATTGCTGGAATTGATTAATCACGCTGGTAATCGAAGCGATTAGCGTCCTTTTTCCTGAGGTGGTTTGCGATCGATGCGTTAAATCGGATCTCTGTAATATTTGTCGGTAGCCGCTTAATGAAACGCACCGAGATGGAATCGCTAAATCCCGCACTCCTTGCTTAGGCTAAGTTTAATCCCAGCATTCTATAGTTCCACAGCGTGGGATATCAGGTGTAGCTGGGACCGGTTGTAAGAACCAGTAGTGACCCAGTGTTAATAAATCAACCATAAATCAACCATTTCTTAATGTTCTGCTCCCACCGAGTGGTCGCTCGGGCATCCCGGACCACTGAGGGAACTGGGAGACACTGTGGGAACCCTACAGAGTCTTCAGTTTGTTTCTATTTTAGTCTGGCTTGGATTTAACTCCAGCCAGATCTGACTCAATGGAAGTTTAATTGAGGGTTTTGAAACCCATTGTGGTTTTCTTCTGGTCGATTGGAAACAAACGGTATGAAAACATTCTGCGTTTCCCACTGGATTTTTGTGAATCTGCTGTGAATTTCACTAACAAAACAATAATGTGCACCGCAATATCCTCACTTGATCAATACGTTAATTATGTAGTCTGATGTTAAATATGTTAATTATGTAGTCTGGTGGTGTTTTGGAGCACAAAACCTTCTGGGACAAGGTTGGTGGAACTTGTCCATCCATAGTGATGTGCTCCATGCTCCTCTGATTATTTTCTTCTCTGTTATGGGAGTTATACTGGAAGCTCTTCAGGGTAAAAAGCCCCCGGTGTCGTTTCATTTCACCCATCAGGTTCAGTCAGAACTGAAAACTCCTTGACGGGGACCCAGGGCTTGGGGAGGGGACAGTGGTGACTCCAAGACCTTCCCCATGGCTGGGAAGTGACCGAGCCCCATCTGCTGGGGACAGGAGGTGACACAACCCCGCTGTGCTTGCAGATCCAGCCGCAGGAGATCAGTCCTCCTCCCACGGCCAACCTGGACCGCTCCAACGACAAGGTCTACGAGAACGTCACCGGGCTGGTCAAAGCCGTCATTGAGATGTCCAGTAAAATACAGCCAGCTCCGCCGGAGGAGTACGTGCCCATGGTAAAGGTACGGCGGCAAGTCCTAAAATCGGCGGCTTAGTTCTCTCCTGGATGAGCTCTTCGAACTTGCTGGAAGTAAAAACGTTCTTCGCGTTGGGGATGGTGGGGAGTGATTTGTGGCCAGAGGGCTGGAGCTCTGGGTGATTCATGTTCCCGCTATGGTGGGAAAAGGTTGTTATCCCCCGGCTTGCCTGTGCAAACCCAGCGGCGCTGAGTTGTGCGCTGTCTTCTCTATGTTTCACTTGTTAAAAACAGCTTTTAATTCCCCTTTCGCGTTTTGTTTTGATGGTGAAATGTGGAATTGCAAGTGAGGTTTTCGAAGTCCCTCAGCCATGTTCTAACTCCCCTCTTACCCAGATTAATTGTATCAGTTGCTTCCTGCGCTCCAGCTCCAAGTCCCCCATCCGTTCATTCCAAGTTTTTAAACTTCGTTTGCTTAATTTTCTTCTCGTAGGAGGTTGGTTTGGCGCTAAGAACCTTACTGGCAACAGTAGATGAGAACCTCCCCGTGCTTCCTGCAAGCACCCACAGAGAGGTACGTAAAGCTCCTGCACCTGATGCTTAAGCCGGGCTGGACGGGGCTCTGAGCAACCTGAGCTGGTGAAGATGTCCCTGCTCATGGCAGGGGTGTCACTGGGTGAGCTTTGAAGGTCCTTTATAATTCTTTATGAAATTAATTTAATTGAACTGCAGCTTGCATGTAAAGTCATTAGACAGAGAACTGAGCCTAAGTTGGTGCAGCTGGCAAGTTCTGATGGGATGTCCCATAATAATCATTGAACAGTTTGGCCCCAAAGGGACCTTCAAAGGTCATCTAGTCCAACCCCCTGCAGCTCCATCAGGTTGCTCAGAACCTCAGACCTTGAATGTCTCCTCTGAGCAACCTGATCTAGTTGATCATCTTCATGTCCAGCCTGAATCTCCCTCCTTTAGTTTAAAACCATCACCCCTTGTCCTGTCACAACAAGACCTGCTAAAAATCTTTCTTATTGGCCCATTTTAAGTAAAGAAAGGCCACAGTGAGGTGTCCCCAGAGCCTTCTGTTCTCCAGCTGAATACCCCAACTCTCTCAGCCTGTCCTCCCAGCCTCTGGTACTTTGTGGCTCCTCTGACAGGTCCGTAACGTCATTCTGAATGAGACATAACTGAGGCCTTTCAGTGAAGTTCATCACTCAGGAATAAAACTGCTTTCCTCCGAACCTCGACTAGTGTGGCAATGGGAATCCCAAGAATGGCTCTTAGAGAACAGTCCTGACTGAGCCACGTGGTTCTGTTCAGTAACCTCAGTCTGGCTCCTTGACACGTTTGGTGCTTTAGAGCTACTTTAATAATTGCAATAAATAGCGGGGGAAGGACCTGGGAAGCTGTCGGCTCCCAAGACATGGCGCTTTGGGTCTTGGTGCATCGGTTTGGGTCTCAGAGCATCAGTTTGGGTCTTGGAGCGTCAGTTTGGGTCTCGGTGAGTCAGTTTGGGTCTCAGTGCATCAGTTTGAGTCTCAGTGCATCAGTTTGGGTCTCGGTGCATCAGTTCGGGTCTCGGTGCGTCGGTTTCGGTCTCAGTGCATCAGTTTGGGTCTTGGTGCGTCAGTTTGGGTCTCGGTGCATCAGTTTGGGTCCCAGAGCGTCGGTTTGGGTCTTAGTGCATTATTTTGGGTCTCAATGCATCAGTTTGGGACTCAGTGCATCAGTTTAGGTCTCAGAGCATCGGTTTGGGTCTCGGAGCATCAGTTTGGGTCTTAGTGCATCATTTTGGGTCTCAGTGCATCGGTTTGGGTCTCAGTGCATCAGTTCGGGTCTTGGAGCATTGGTTTGGGTCTCGGTGCATCAGTTCGGGTCTCGGTGCGTTGGTTTGGGTCTCAGTGCATCAGTTTGGGTCTTGGTGCATCAGTTTGGGTCTCAGAGCGTCAGTTTGGGTCTCAGTGCATGAGTTTGGGTCTTGGTGCCTCGTTTTGGGTCTCGGTGCATCGGTTTGGGTCTCAAGAGTGTCAGTTTGGGTCTTAGTGCATCAGTTTGGGTCTCGGTGCATCAGTTTGGGTCTCGATGTGTCGGTTTGGGTCTCAGAGCGTCAGTTTGGGTCTCAGTGCATCAATTCGGGTCTTGGAGCATCAGTTTGGGTCTTGGTGTGCCAGTTTGGGTCTCGGTGCATCAGTTTGGGTCTTGGTGTGCCAGTTTGGGTCTCAGAGTGTCAGTCTGGGTCTCGGTGCATCAGTTTGGGTCTTGGTGCATCAGTTTGGGTCTTGGTGTGCCAGTTTGGGTCTCAGAGTGTCAGTCTGGGTCTCGGTGCATCAGTTTGGGTCTTGGTGCATCAGTTTGGGTCTCAGAGTGTCAGTTTGGGTCTCAGTGCATCAGTTCGGGTCTTGGAGCATCAGTTTGGGTCTTGGTGTGCCGGTTTGGGTCTCAGAGTGTCAGTCTGGGTCTCGGTGCATCAGTTTGGGTCTTGGTGCATCAGTTTGGGTCTCAGAGTGTCAGTTTGGGTCTCAGTGCATCAGTTCGGGTCTTGGTGCATCAGTTTGGGTCTTGGTGTGCCAGTTTGGGTCTCGGTGCATCAGTTTGGGTCTCGTTGTGCTGGTTTGGGTCTCAGAGTGTCAGTCTGGGTCTCGGTGCATCAGTTTGGGTCTTGGTGCATCAGTTTGGGTCTCAGAGTGTCAGTTTGGGTCTCAGTGCCTCAGTTTGGGACTTGGTGCGTCAGTTTTGGTCTCGATGCGTCGGTTCGGGTCTCGGTGCGTCAGTTCAGGTCTCGATGTGCCGGTTCGGGTCTCGGAGCGTCGCTGTCACGACTACGGTGTTTCTAACAACGGGATGTTCTCGTTCCAGATCGAGATGGCGCAGAAGCTGCTGAACTCGGACCTGGCCGAGCTCATCAACAAGATGAAGCTGGCGCAGCAGTACGTCATGACCAGCCTGCAGCAGGAGTACAAAAAGCAGATGCTGACGGCGGCTCACGCGCTGGCCGTGGACGCCAAAAACTTGCTGGATGTTATCGATCAAGCCAGACTGAAAATGATCAGCCAGTCCAGACCGCACTAAGTACCGAGGGGGGAGTTTGATCGGTCTAAGGATTCTGCTCGTGAAAGGATGTTCCTTCACCTTCCACCAGCGGTGAGGATTAACCCGGCTTAGTCCTGGCTTTCCAGCGCCTCTTGCTTCAGCAGACCCGACTGACAGCTGCTGGTTCTCTCCCATCACAAAAGTTTAACCGAGTTTTTAATCTTCAAGCCGAGCTGGTCTGGGATTCAAGTGGCATTAGCGGGAGGTGACGTTTGCGCGGCGGGTCCCGGGGAAGCCGCGGCACCGCGGTTTCGGCAGCGGCGCACGGGCCGCGCTTCGCCCGGAGCTGCGCCGGGTTCCGGCCTCGGAGCAGCGGGTGAGAGAACGATATTGTGAAGTGAAGAATTCGGGGAAACCTCAGGGCTGAGAATTCTTGCCCACAGTATATGAACTATCCAGACTGGAATTGTTTTTTTAATTAGAACACTTAACGTCGCAATATGCTAATCACGATTTACAGAGAAAAGAATAAAAAAGCTATATTTTCAAGACTTCAGTCATTTCAAGACAAACTAAAGCCCTCTTCATCTTCCTGCCTTTTACTTTTACGTGAATGTGTGAAGCATTTGTTTGGAAGTAGCTGTAGGAACAACCCCAAACTCGTCTCTTTCACCACAATAACGTGCCAGTTCTTTTGTAGCAACGTTGTTTTCCTTGGAAGCAAAAATGCTGCTTTGTACCAGAGCAATTCAGAGCTGCATTTAGAGTTCTGTAACCATCCATGTCCCCCATTTTTATATAATTTATAAAGACAGGTTAAAGCCATGTTGAATATTTTGAAGCCACCGTAGTTAACTAACTCATCCTTTCGTCTGTCTTGCCTGGGAGGAGTTACAGTAGAGCAGTGTAATTACATTTTCCTTGGGTTTTTTTTCCAGTTACGCCATCTGTTCTGTTAAATAAAAACCACACTCCCTTTTTGCTGTTGAGGGATATAAATTATTCTCAGGAAGAATATAATGAACTGTACAGTTACTTTGACCTATTAAAAAGGTGTTACCAGTGAAATTCTGGCCATTTCTCTGTGTGTGTGTGTGTGTGTGTGCGCTGCAGAAGAAACCACTGTGAATTATCTGCTTGGATTTTTTCCCTCACCCTAAACCCTAAAGAACTTGCTTATGCAGGACTTGAAGCAGCAGGAAGAGATCCAACACTTCAGTGGGCATCCAGAAAACAGGTTTTTTTCCTCCTACTACAAAGCACAGGAACAAGTTGTTAGTATCACCTGTGTGACATGTCATTTAGTGTCACTCCTTAGTCCCTTAAACTTTTCAAGGTGATTTTCACAGAATCCCAGAGTGTCAGGGGCTGGAAGGGACCTGGAAAGCTCATCCAGTGCAATCCCCCCATGGAGCAGGAACACCCAGATGAGGTTACACAGGAAGGTGTCCAGGCGGGTTGGAATGTCTGCACAGAAGGAGACTCCACAATCTCCCTGGGCAGCCTGGGCCAGGCTCTGCCACCCTCACCAGGAACAAGTTTCTCCTCATATTTAAGTGGAACCTCCTCTGTTCCAGTTTGTACCCACTGCCCCTTGTCCTATCATTGGTTGTCACCGAGAAGAGCCTGGCTCCATCCTCCTGACACTCACCCTTTATATATCTGTAACCATGAATGAGGTCACCCCTCAGTGTCCTCTTGTCCAGCTCCAGAGCCCCAGCTCCCTCAGCCTTTCCTCACATGGGAGATGCTCCACTCCCTTCAGCATCTTTGTTGCCCTGCGCTGGACTCTCTCCAGCAGTTCCCTGTCCTGCTGGAACTGAGGGGCCAAAACTGGACACAAGACTCCAGGTGTGGTCTCCCCAGGGCAGAGCAGAGGGGCAGGAGAACCTCTCTGACCTACTGACCACCCCCTTCTAACCCACCCCAGGTACCATTGGCTTCCTGGCCACAAGGGCCCAGTGCTGGCTCATGGTCATCCTGCTGTCCCCAGGACCCCCAGGTCCCTTTCCCCTACACTGCTCTCCAACAGCTCATTCCCCAACTTATACCGGAACCTGTTTTTTTCCCCAGGGGAAGGTTTAGTTACAAGGGACAGGGGGATGTGGCAGCTGAGCAGTCTGCAGGAGCTATTTTGGAAGCCCAAGAGCACATCTCAGCAGCATCAGAGGCTGCACAGACTCGATTCTTCCCTGGGCACCTGGATCTTTCAAAAAAAAAACCCAAGTCCCAGTTCTATGTGAAGATGGGACAGCGCAACGTGCATCCATTTTTGATCAGGACTTGGCACAACCCTCCTGTACAACTCCGGGTCCTTCTTATACGATATTATACTAATGCATAATTTTAATATTTTAGAATATAGAGCCCTTCCCTTGCTCAGTTGCTCTGGGAAAGTCCCATTCAAAAGTTATTTTAGAAACATACTTTAAAGTTACACAATCCTCCACCCCCACCCTTCAAAGCCCTTTTCAGAGATGCTTCTTACCTATTTTTATTCTGGAAATGCAAAAAAGTTACCCAACAAACATTACTACCTACTAATGAATGAAGAATATCCTCACTTTAGCCCCAACAAGGGCCTGGACCTAAAAATTAACCCCACATGAACATGCAGTGACCGCAGTTCTGGTTCCTACAGGTACCTTTGCCGTCCTCTGCCCGCCCCCCTTCACACACATCAATACTGGAGCCAAGTGTATTTAAATGTTGTTTACTACAGGCGGGTACAAAACTATTAGTCAAAAAGACCAAAGCCCATGTCGTCATCAGATTCCTCTGATTCTTCCTTCTTTTCCTCTTCTTTCTTCTCCTCAGCTAGAAAAGGAGAAAGGGATCAGACTTTGTCCACATTACCAGCACACAGTCAGACGCCACAGAAACCTCATAGCATTACACTACTATAATATCAAGAAGCAAGACCCGAGCGATCCTAACAGCCTGAGATTGCTCTTTCCGCTACAGAGAAAGCAGGTGTGTTCTAAATTAATTCCTATAAATTTGAAGCTTAGAAAGCAGCTGTTCTCCCTCCACCCTTCACGAGGGGATCCTGACAACAAACAGGGACGTCAGCCTTAATTCTGAGCCAAACAATCCTGTGCACAAAGTGCACCTCCAGCCTTTCTAAAGGTGAGGGACCCTTTTGCTGTAGAACACCCATGTACATACTATAAGTGCAAAGGGAAGAGCCAAGCTAATAATGAACAGCTGTTTACCCCAGTGTTTCCCCCACCTGGATGCAGAATCCCAGAGTGTCAGGGGTTGGAAGGGACCTGGAAAGCTCATCCAGTGCAATCCCCCCATGGAGCAGGAACACCCAGATGAGGTTACACAGGAAGGTGTCCAGGCGGGTTGGAATGTCTGCACAGAAGGAGACTCCACAACCCCCCTGGGCAGCCTGGGCCAGGCTCTGCCACCCTCACCAGGAACAAGTTTCTTCTCATATTTAAGTGGAACCTTTTGCGTTCCAGCTTGAACCCATTACCCCTTGTCCGATCATTGGTTGTTACCGAGAAGAGCCTGGCTCCATCCTCCTGACACTCACCCTTTATATATCTGTAACTATGAATGAGGTCACCCCTCAGTGTCCTCTTGTCCAGCTCCAGAGCCCCAGCTCCCTCAGCCTTTCCTCACACGGGAGATGCTCCACTCCCTTCAGCATCTTTGTTGCCCTGCGCTGGACTCTCTCCAGCAGTTCCCTGTCCTGCTGGAACCGAGGGGCCACAACCGGACACCACGCGGACACGTCCCGCGGGGAGCAGAGGGGCAGCATCCCCGTCCCCATCACTCACCCGGGGCGGCTCCCCCCGCGGGCGCGGCCCCGCCGCTCGGAGCAGCCGCAGCCGGGGCTCCGCCGCCGCCGGCGCCCACGTTGCAGATCAGGCTGCCGATGTCGATGTTGGCCAGAGCCTGCAAGAACACACACTCAGTCGCTTCGCACCCGCTCAAGGGAACATCCCGCAGCCGAACGCGGGGGATCCACCGCCCGATCGGCACCGCGGGGTGTGACCAGTCGCCGCCCCCGCTCCCCCTGACCCACCTTGGCGAAGAGCCCCGGCCAGAACGGCTCCACGTTCACCCCGGCCGCCTTGATGAGCGCGTTGATCTTGTCCTCCTGCAACGACAGCGCCGCTCAGCACCCGCCCGGCCGCGCCGCCTCCCGCCGCCGCCATCTTGTGGCGCCGGGCCGGGCCGGGCCGCGCCGCACTCACCGTGACGGTGACCTCGTCGTCGTGCAGGATGAGGGCGGAGTAGATGCAGGCGAGCTCGGAGACGGAGGCCATGGTGGGGAGGGGCGCGGTGCCAGTCGCCGGGTCGGCCTTAGCTTCAGCTGAAGGACGCAGCACCTTCGGCCGCCAGGGACGAAAGGGGACGCGTGCTTGCGGGGGAGCTTTATAAGGGCGCACTCAGCCAATCGCGAAGCAGGAGAACCGAGTCGCCGCAGAGTGTCAGCGCCGCTGGCCAATCCGCAGCCGGCAGCGCGGCGCTGGCCAATGGCGAGGGGAAACGCTCTGCCAATCGCGGCGTAGCGAGGGATGCCGGGAGCGCTCCGGGGTGGCTTCGGGAGGCCAGGGGGGCTCCTCCCGGGCCCGCGCGGGGCCGGCGGAGCCGCCGCCTCCAGGATGTTTCCGAGTGGAGGCCGTGACCCCGCCTTGTTGTCAGGGGAAAAAAGCCTCGGCATTTGTCGTTATTGTAACGAACGTCTAACGAAGAACTGTTGTTTTCACATAACTGGGGACCTGGCGCCTGATCCGGCGGGGGAAGGACCGAGAGACCTCGGGCTGCGGATCCTTAACGTACAACAGTCTCTTCCCCCAATATACACCGACAGCTCTATGCATGTTACACCCGTATGGACGCGGTATTGTAGGGGAGAGTGTAGCCACAGTACCAGGAATGCACATCTCACATAAACAGATAAGGGGAAGGTATTGTGTGCATCGGGGTGGTCTGTAAACCCCGAAGTACAACCCGGCACCGTGACCCCAGGACCCTGCGTGTGTCCCCCAGCTGGGCCGTGTCCTCCGTGCTCCCCAGAGCGAGCGGGGACCCAGCCAGGGCTGCGGGAAACCGGCAGCCGTGCAGGGCTCGGGCTGCCCGGAGAGCCAGAGGCTCTCACTGGTGACAACACCTGCGTGAGGCGTGACCAGGGGGATGCTCTGCCAGTGGTACCTGGGGTGGGTGAGAAGGGGGTGGTCAGTAGGTCAGAGAGGTTCTCCTGCCCCTCTGCTCTGCCCTGGGAAGACCACACCTGGAATCTTGTGTCCAGTTGTGGCCCCTCAGTTCCAGCAGGACAGGGAACTGCTGGAGAGAGTCCAGCGCAGGGCAACAAAGATGCTGAAGGGAGTGGAGCATCTCCCGTGTGAGGAAAGGCTGAGGGAGCTGGGGCTCTGGAGCTGGACAAGAGGACACTGAGGGGTGACCTCATTCATAGTTACAGATATATAAAGGGTGAGTGTCAGGAGGATGGAGCCAGGCTCTTCTCGGTGACAACCAATGGCAGGACAAGGGGCAATGGGTTCAAACTGGAACACAAGAGGTTCCACTTAAATTTGAGAAGAAACTTGTTCCTGGTGAGGGTGTCAGAGCCTGGCCCAGGCTGCCCAGGGAGGTTGTGGAGTCTCCTTCACTGGAGACATTCAAACCCGCCTGGACATGTTCCTGTGCGACCTCACCTAGGCATTCCTGCTCCATGGGGGGATTGGACTAGATGGTCTTTTGAGGTCCCTTCCAATCCCAAACATACCGTGATACTGTGAACCTGGGATCATGCTCTGCCTTGAGACAGAGAGAAGAACAGCCACCACAATAAACTCAAGATCAAGGGGATCCTGTATCTTCTCCCACCAAGCTGTAGCTTAAAGGAAAGGAGTGACTCGAGGCAAGTCACACAGAATCACAGAATGTCAGGGGTTGGAAGGGACCTGGAAAGCTCATCCAGTGCAATCCCCCCATGGAGCAGGAACACCCAGATGAGGTTACACAGGAAGGTGTCCAGGCGGGTTGGAATGTCTGCAGAGAAGGAGACTCCACAACCTCCCTGGGCAGCCTGGGCCAGGCTCTGCCACCCTCACCAGGAACAAGTTGCTTCTCAAATTTAAGTGGAACCTCTTGTGTTCCAGTTTGTACCCACTGCCCCTTGTCCTGTCATTGGTTGTCAACGAGAAGAGCCTGGCTCCATCCTCCTGACACTCACCTTTTATATATCTGTAACCATGAAGGAGGTCACCCCTCAGTGTCCTCTTGTCCAGCTCCAGAGCCCCAGCTCCCTCAGCCTTTCCTCACACGGGAGATGCTCCACTCCCTTCAGCATCTTTGTTGCCCTGCGCTGGACTCTCTCCAGCAGTTCCCTGTCCTGCTGGAACTGAGGGGCCACAACTGGACACAAGATTCCAGCTGTGGTCTCCCCAGGGCAGAGCAGAGGGGCAGGAGAACCTCTCTGACCTACTGACCACCCCCTTCTCATCCACCCCAGGTACCATTGGCTTTCTGGCCACAAGGACCCAGTGCTGGCTCATGGTCATCCTGCTGTCCCCAGGACTCCCAGGTCCCTTTCCCCTACACTGCTCTCCAACAGGTCATTCCCCAACTTATACTGGAACCTGGGGTTGTTCCTGCCCAGACTCAAGACTCTACACTTGCCCCTGTTATATTTCATTAAATTTTTCCCTACCCAGTTCTCCAGCCCATCAAGGTCTACACAGCTCTAGGCCTGCTGGCATCAGAACAGATTCGCTGTTCTCAAAGTGGGAAGAGGGTCTTTGCTCAGGAGCTAGCAGAGCTCATTAACAGAGGTTTATTCTAGGCTCGAAGCGGGAGGGGGATAATATCAGTCTGGCCCATGACAGACAAGCCATGGGACAACATGCGAAGGTTAGAGGGATGGGGTGCTAGTGGGCACCCTCGGCCTGTTGCTCTGAGACTTGATGGGTACGCTGCAGCACACCTGAAAATCTTACAGGGATGAGCCGGGAACTCCTGAGATAAAAGCATCCAACAGGGGAACACCAGTGAAGTACCACAGAGGAATTAAGGGGTGTTTCTCCAGGTGACATGGCTGGCAGCCCGGCTGAAGTGCCTCTACACCAATGCACACAGCACGGGCAATAAACAGGAGCTGCAAGCCACCATGCTGCTAGAAAGCTATGACCTGGTTCCATTACTGAATCCAAGGGCGAGCCTTGCCTGACCAGCCTAGTGGCTTCTATGATGGAGTGATGACAGCAGTGGAAAAAGGAAGAGCTATGGATGGTGTCTATCTAGAATTTTGTAAGGCTTTTGACACGGTCCCCCACAAACATCCTTCTCTCTAAACTGGGGAGAGACACATTTGATGGCTGGACCATTCAGTGGAGAAGGAATTGGCTGGATGGACATATCTGTAGAATAGTGGTCAACAGCTGAGTGTCTAGGTGGAGATCTGTGAGGAGTGGTGTCCACCAGGGGTCCGTATTGGGAGCAGTGCTGTTGAATATCTTAATGAATGAAGCCTGTGCATGACACCAAGCTGAGTGGTGTGGTTGACACGCCTGAGAGATGGGATGCCATTCAGGGGGACCTGGACAAGGTTGAGAAGTGGGCCCATGCAAACCTCTTGAGGCTCAACAAGGCCAAATGCAAGGTCCTGCAACTGGGTTGCAGCAAACCCCAGTATCAGTACAGAATGGGTTATGGATGGATGGAGAGCAGCCCTGAGGAGGACTTGGGGGTACTAGTGGATGAAAATCTGGACATGGGCCAGCGCTGTGAACTTGCAACCCAGAAGCCAATTGTGTCCTGGGCTGCATCACAAGGAGCGTGGGCAGCAGGTCAGGGAGGTGATTCTGCCCCTCTGCTCTGCTCTGCTAAGACCCCCCTGCAGTGCTGGTCCAGCTCTGGAGTGCTTGGTACAAGAAAGTCATGGACCTGTTAGATAGTGGCCAGAGGAGGCCAAAAAAATGATCAGAGGCTGGAACAGCTCTGCTGGGAGATCAGGCTGAGAGAGTTGGGGTGTTCAGCTGGAGAACAGAAGGCTCTGGGGAGACCTTATTGCAGCCTTTTAGTGCTTAAAAGGGGCCTGTAAGAAAGATGGGGACAGACTTTTTAGCAGGGTCTGTTGCAAAAGGACAATGGTGATGGTTTTAAACTAAAAGAGAGGAGATTTAGATTAGATATAAGAAAGAAATCCTTCACCGTGAGGGTGGTCTTCTACTCTGGAGGCATTCAAGACCTGCCTGAACACCTTCCTGTGTAACCTCATCTGGGTGTTCCTGCTCCATGGGGGGATTGGTCTGGATGAGCTTTTGAGGTCCCTTCCAATCCCTAATATTCTGGGATTCTGTGACTCGTCTCTACATCGCAACAGGAACTTGGCAAGCAATTAGGTTCAGAATTAAGCAAAACCAATTAGTCATAAGTACAGTGTGTATTCTGGCGTCACGTTCATCTACTTACGCGGAGTGCGCACTTGAAGCATTCCTTGTCAAATCTGTACATGGGAGAGAGGATCTCAAAGAACTTCAAAATGCTTTCTTCTCTATTGAGGTTGGCAAATTGTCAAAAGGTTTGTTGGATTAATTTCCGTAGCGTTTTGGCCTGTGGGTTAAAATGTTTAAAGGTCGATTATTTTAAATCTCATCAGTGATGGTGCATTTTAAGGGTTTTGGTCACTTAGGATCCCTAATAGTTTGTTTAGCAATGAGATGCAGACAATTGAAGCTTCAAAATATAATTTAACAGTTCCACCTTCTAACTTCTTCTATACATTATAGAGCAAATATCTAAAGATGTTTTGAATAAATTGTAATAAAAGACAACATGTTAACCATTGCAGGAACTATTTGTTCTAGATTCTTTATTCCATCCAGTTTCTTAACTGTGTACCCATGCAAACCCACAGCAACTTACATCTTTATACTAGATTTTAAATTTGAATCACCATCTCTCACCTGGTAATAACAACCCAGTTGTAGCTGCACCTTAATTTCTACACACAGTATCTTAGACTACCTATAATATAGCAGATATAGTCTGGTAATATGCAAAGTAATCTCCATATAAAAATATAACATTTAAATAGAAAATTAAAAATTAATGTAATGGGTAAAACAAACCTTTAAATTCAACTATTTTAACTATATTGCGTATCATTTTATTAAGTGTTTTCAGGGTAGAAATAACCACTTAGAAAGAGCAGCACAAATCATCCTGCCAACATCTGGGATGGAGCAAGACCCCTAATTACATACCCTGAAAAATAAAGTACATAGAGGATACAACCAGGCTTTCAAAAAGTAAAAGGATAACTAAACTAAGAGAGCAAAACCATGCTTATTTTTACAATTTTGCAAGGTTAAGACAGGAATCATCATCGTTCCTCTCCCAAAACATATCGAATGTTTTACTGTAAGAGCGCTCAAACTCTTTGTTCTTTCAGGGTGTCTGTAACAGCTCCAGGCACCACAAACACTCCCTTTATTCGTTAGCACTTCCAGTCAGATCAGACGTTTGTTTTTATAAGTCTATAACGAATATTCAGAACTCTAAATAGCCAGAATTTCTTCCTTTGTACAGAGAAAAAAACGATGT
Source organism: Nesoenas mayeri (assembly GCF_963082525.1). Lineage (NCBI taxonomy): Eukaryota > Metazoa > Chordata > Aves > Columbiformes > Columbidae > Nesoenas > Nesoenas mayeri. The sequence continues at coordinate 5,906,760 of NC_137543.1, forward strand.
TAAGGGAACTAAAGGCCTCAGCCTTAAATGAATACAAGGAACTACAGCAAATACCAGGAGCGAGACACTGCAAAAAGAAATAAAGAAATAAAAGGGAAATGAAGGTTTTCAGGCACTCAGTTGTTAAAAGGTACTTTATTCTGCCCGTGGTTTTCTCTCTCAGCCTGTTTCAGCATCATCTTGATTTCCACGCGTATGTTATTTGGCATTTTAAGCCCACAACGTGTAGTCGCAGCCCAGAAGCCAATTGTGTCCTGGGCTGCATCACCAGGAGCGTGGGCAGCAGGCAAGAGGGGATTCTGCCCCTCTGCTCCACTCTGGTGAGACCCCCCTGCAGACTTTGTAGCAGGGCCTGTTGTGATGGGACAAGGGGTGATGGGTTTAAACTAAAGGAGGGAGGTTCAGGCTGGACATGAGGAAGAAATTTTTGATACTGAGGGTGGTCAAACCCTGGCCCAGCTTGCCCAGGTTCCTCTTGTGCTATCACTTGGTGATCATGCAGCTGATGCAGGGAGCTGCTGCTCTGGTATTTCAAGGTTGACCTCTAGAGGAGGTTTGTAGAGCAGATATGGCTGTGAGGGTGACACAATGGTTGCAGAATCCAATTGTCCACCGCAGGGTCCCCATGACTTGCAGGTCAGTTGTGCCCCAAGTATCTGGTGGCAATGGCAAGCACAGCGTGGTGCCCCAACAAACAGGTCCTCCCTAGCTCAGATGTGCTGGGCAAGGCTGCATGGAAGTGCATTCTCATTACTGCTTGTGCCCAAGTGCTGGAGACCTGCCCATCATTTTTCAGACTAGACATGAGGAAGAAATTGTTCAGAATGAGGGTGGTGAGAGCCTGGCCCAGGCTGGGCACAGAGGTGGTGGATGAACCATCCCTGGAGACATCCCAGGCCAGGCTGGATGGGGCTCTGAGCAACCTGAGCTGGTGAAGATGTCCCTTCCAGCCACAGCCATTCTATTATAAATAAGTCAAACTTTCAAAAATAAGCTTGAGCAAAATTATTCAAGAATTTGCAAAAAGCCTGAAAGCTTAGAATCCTAAAAAGGACAATTTTCCACTACCAGCAAAGCGCATCCGACAGCCCACTATTGTAATGCTCCTTCATAAAAATCTGACGATTTATTAGACCATTACAAGTGAAAATGGAGATTGGCAAGAGGGACTTGACCTCTTGTGTCCATCCTTTCCTCACAATCACAAATCATTCAAAGTTTCACTGAATGAAGATCTGACCCTGCCTACTGCTGGAGGTGATAAATGCAGAGTGTTGCAGCACTTACCCTGTGAGTTCTTAACCTTATTAGTGGGGTCAATAGCTCTGAATTGAAACATGTACTTCCTACACAAGGCAGAGGGCAAATGTCCTCATTTTTAGTATCTAACTCAAAGTAGTAAATGAATACCTGCTACCATTAGGATGTAGTATCATGGAACCTCTGTCATTGCTTGAGGTGGGATGGGATTTCACAAATGACTTGGCTTAATAGACATCAGGCATAATTTACTAATGAAGGAAGTTCCTATATAGTATATAACTATATTCCAAGCATCAGGAAGCAGAAACTGGAGTTTGTTCAAGGGCATCAGGATCTCAGAGTAACTTGCGTTACGCCACCTCTGGAAACGTACAGCTTGTCAAAAGGCTAAAAAAAACCTGTGGGACAGTCAAGCTATTCAAATAAGAAAGATTCCCTCCTAAGTGGATCCCACACCAGATTCCATTTATATATGTGAAGAAGCAACTGAAGATTAGCCAAGCTCAGATAAGGAGCTGCTCAGATAGCTTTTCCTTTTTGTCTAGAGGTACTGCCAGCTAAGAAACTCAACAGTGTTCCATTCAGCATCTGAAACATCTGCCCCACAGAAAACATCCTGCATTGAACAGAAAGGAGCTTATTTTGCAGGATTTATATAGTGGCTACTTATAATTGCTTTCTTTAGACAGGTTCTCTGTATTCCAGGGATTCTTGTTGCAACAATGAGCATGTTTAGTGCTGTGGTACTGAAACCAAATACATTTGGAGACACAAGCATTCCAATTGCTGTTGGATAAAGAGGTGAATGATAGGGGCCAGCTCTTCCTATTCTGTTTTAATGGTGAAAATAGGAATGGAAACTCATGTGGGGTCTGATGGAAGGAGGAGCAACACTGCTGACAGTTCTGATATAACAGTGCTTAAGCTAAAAATTATTTAAAATGCCGACGCGTTGTTATAAAATAAAACATGAAGACTCAAAATGTAAATGTGACATTCACATAAGCTTAGGCTCAGGGTGGTAAAGACGTTAATTAAATGAGATTTGCCTACATCCTTGCTTCATGGTTGTCTTGCTGCATCGAATGAGTGACACTGATAAGGCTGCTCTGTCGGGGCTCAGAATGAAGTTATGATGAAAACAATTTCCTATGTAATAAGAAAGCTAAAAAAAGAAAAATAAAGTAGTGCTGCTTCCCAAAGCTTTTTGAAGTCTGGATATCCAGTCAGGAATGCTGGTTAATAAAACCCAGTTCCGAGGCAGACCAAGGAGTAAGGTCGAGAAATTTGCAGCGAGTATGTACTTCTCACTTCCGATCCTGTAACTGTCTATAGGGCCACAAGTTGCACGAGGGAAGGTTTAGATTGGAATATATAAAATAAAGTTATTCATGGAAAGGGTTGTCAGGCATTGGAACAGGCTGCCCAGGGCAGTGGTGGAGTCACCATCCCTGGAGGGGTTTAAAAGACGTGTAGATGTGGCACTTAGGGACATGGTTTAGTGGTGGATGCAGCAGTATTAGGTTAATGATTGGACTCACTGATTTAAAGGTCTTTTCCAACCTAAATGATTCATGGCAGCACCTTCACCCAACAGCAATGGGTGAAGTCTTTCTCACTCTCAAGGGAGGAAGGTGTTGGTAAATAATCATGTTGCCCTGATTTCATTTGAGCCACTGTTCATGTGCCTAAGACACGGTATTTGCTTCCCGTATCTTCTTTTTGGAAACTACTTTTCTCCCTAGCTGGGTTTTTGTTTTCCTGAACTAAGTTACTATGACAAAGAACAAAACTCTGTTACTACTTAAAACTGTAATAACCAGCATACCTACTATATCCCCAATAGGTGGTGCTGCATCTTTTTCATAGCGTTTAATTGTTGTATTGTTGGCCCTGATCACCTAGAAAAGTCTTTCTTGAATGAAATTAGTAATCTAATAATAAGTAATACTTTTTTTAGTAAGTATTGCAATTGGTTTGGCAAAAGAAATCAAGTGTGGCTTTGTAGCTCAGTAATCAGGATGCTCATCTGGGGTGGAGAGACAAAAATCAGGTTTGGGTCCCTCTACCATGGATTAATTGTGATTAAATCAGTAACTGTAAAATAATAAACAGTCCCTGGGGAGCGGACCAGAACCCTCAAATCTTTGTAACCGTGTGAACATATTAGATCATAGAGTTGTGGTCTTCTTCACTTTTGTCCTGATCTCACTTATATATTCTTATGCAAAGCATGACATAGATTATGTGATGGCTACTAAATGCACTCCAGAATAACATCTTAAAAGTTATTCCAGTTGAGAACAGGAAAATGTAAGTTTAAATCCCATCGGAGTCAAGAAGAAAATGGCTTTTTTGCCACTGTATCGTTATCAATGACTAAAAGACATTTATAAACTATGGGAGTTTTGAGTTAATTCAGGTTAAAAAGGGAAAGGTTGTTGCTCAGTGAGATCGATGTATGTTCTCTCATCAAAAGAAAAGCCATTTCATTTGTCACTAGCCTGTTTGTATGTAAAATATTTTCCCCAGATTGCTCCTGCTGATAGAAATGATTTTAAAAGCTGTTCCTAAATACCATCTTTGCTTCCAAAATTAGGTGAAAATGCTCAGTTTTTCCAAAACTAATAATTCCTTCTTTGAGAGATATCAGTTCTGGGAAATGTCAGCTTGAAATCCAGCAGTTATGATAGGTATCATGTCCAACAGGCACTCAATTTTTTCTTTAAAGAAACATGATTTTAAGTGCTTAAGCAGTTCTTATACCACTATATAATAGTTAAGATAACATATAAAGGGCACGTATAAAAGAATGCTTTAATAGAGCTTTCAAACCTATCTTTAAAACCAAACCTCTTAAAAAACTAGAGGTCTTTTTAGGGTGAAATTGCCTGGTAAGACATAATTAGGTTCCACCATGCTCCAGAATATCGTCAGTTACAGAAAGCATTAGAAATAAAGCCCCAAATGAGTGTGTGTCATGTTACTTGAAGAGCAGACTTAGGAAAGAGCTGCGACTCTCCTCAGTGACACAGAAATGCTGCTGGAAGTGTGCGGTAGCGTGAAAATAGCCTGCAGGATTTCTACATGAGAAAATAACGCTTAAATAAAACAATGTAACTGATTTATTATTTAACTGATTGTGCAAGTCTGCAGTCATATATACACAGCGATAAGCCCCTTTGCTTATGAAGTGCTAAATCCACAAAAATCAGCTTTCAATCAATAAGAGTATGTTGCACTCTCGGTTGTTCCAGGTATTAATTGTTTTTGAGATCCCTGTTTTCCAGGGAATTTCTGAAATGAATTGCAGAGTATCCTGTGGAGCCCTAAAAAAGTGTGGGGTATGTATTTATTGTTTTGTGGAACCCCCCTTATATTTCACCTATCTTTTGCTGGTTGTTAGCTTGTTATTTTCAAACAGATACCAGACTCCCACAATCTATTTTTTGTTTCTTTTTTCCAGTTACGCGGTGTATCCAGTGAAGTCCCATGTGAGTACATCCCTTCAGCACGTACGCTTCACTGGCCGTTGCTTCAGGCCAGGATTTCACAAGCAGAATGGTGTAGAAAGGTGAGATGGAATTACCAGTTTCTGTGTCCAACAGTCAGTTTGGTTTCTGTCCATCTATAGGTGTCTCTTTTCCTGGAAGTCTGTATTGAGCTCATTCCACGTGCCTACAAACACGATCTGATGGGAGGACACCTATAGTGCTGCTCATCAGGGTGACCAAATTAGTCAAGTAGACTTTTCCAGAAACTATTCAGTGTATTTTTGTACTCCTTTGTACTTAAATGGCTGACAGGAATAACAGTATTTGTAATGTTAGAGTTATCTTCCTAATCAGACTGAAGAGATTAATTTAAATAGAGTATCAAAAAAATTAGATGTCACTACAGGGACTGCATGGTTTCCTCATCACCTCAGCATTTAGTACTATCTGATATAGCAGAAAGGCCAAACTTGCCTCAGATAACTCTCTTCTTTTGGGAATTCCTCCTCCCGCCTTTCAGCCTCTAGCAAGGATATAGAGCAGAAACCAGAAATTATTGGTGGTTGTGCCAAAATGTTACCCAGCTCCTCACAGAGGGGAAAACAACAACCCCTTTGTCAGCTCGCTTGGCAAATACATCTTTGAAGTTTATAATTTTGCTAGAGCTACTTGGCTTTACTCTAGCACTAAATTTGACCCACAATTTTGTCCTTTATTTGTTTATAGTTACTGCTAAACTGTTACTTTCCAGCAACTTGAGGAGCTTGGAATGCAGACAAATACAAAATCACTCCTGTGGAAACTCCAGTGGTGACAATGGTTTCAGGAACAGTTCCCTTGAAGGGAAAGCTGAGCTGGTAACAGCAGCCCTTGAATATCTACAAGTATGACCCAAAGAGAAGAGTAAACAAGTAGCTGATGTAACTTTGGAACTGTGAGATGCTTCGAGCTGATGAAGGAGGATATTAATTGGTTTGACGAACCATACAAGAGGAATAAAGGCAGTGAGACAATCAAATGCAATTTTCGAGTAAACAGGGCATTCAAGAGTGTAGAGTACATGTAATATTGATGCCATTATAGTTCTCATTTTAAACATGCATAACTAGGTAAACTGCTTTGAAGGAGAGGTAGTGGGGACAGAGCCAGAGCCACACTGTTAATTTTCCTGAGGTCTCATTGAAAGACAGAACAAGTCTCCGGCAGTCCCGGCTGCAGCACACACAGAATCCCAGAGTGTCAGGAGCTGGAAGGGACCTGGAAAGCTCAGCCAGTGCAATCCCCCCATGGAGCAGGAACACCCAGATGAGGTTACACAGGAAGGTGTCCAGGTGGGTTGGAATGTCCAGAGAAGGAGACTCCACAACCCCCCTGGGCAGCCTGGGCCAGGCTCTGCCACCCTCACCATGAAGAAGTGGAACCTCCTGTGTTCCAGTCTGTACCCACTGCCCCTTGTCCTATCATTGGTTGTCACTGAGAAGAGCCTGGCTCCATCCTCCTGACACTCACCCTTTATATATCTGTAACCATGAATGAGGTCACCCCTGAGTCTCCTCTTGTCCAGCTCCAGAGCCCCAGCTCCCTCAGCCTTTCCTCACACGGGAGATGCTCCACTCCCTTCAGCATCTTCGTGGCTCTGTGCTTTGTTTTAGTGTGACTGTTGATATTGCACCTGCCCAAGGGTAAAAAGCAGCCATGGTGGGTGTCTCCGGGGCCTAGAAAGGCTCCTGCTCCACATGTTTTCTGCCGGGTTAGCCACGTTGAGAGGCTGTGCGAGCGAACCACAAGGTACTGACGGCAGGACTGGGGCAGAGCTGCTCAGCTCCAGCGCGGGGAGGCGGCAGGAGGGCGCTCAGCTCCCCGGGGGATCGAGGAGCGGGGATCGAGGAGCGCAGACCGAGGACCGAAGCGGCCGCTTCCCGCCCGCCGCGGGCAGGAGGGGGAGGCGGGGCGGCCCTTCCCCGTGACCCCGCGGCTCCTCCCTTCTCCCCACCCACCGCCCCGCTCTTCAGTGCCGCTGAGTAACCTGGTTTCCCGGCGTCGGCCCGGCCCTCCTCCCTCCTTTTTTTTTTTTTTTTTTTTTTTCCTTTTTTTTTTTCTTTTTTTCCCCTTTTCTTTCCCTCCCTCCTCCCCTCCCCTTCCTCCTCCTCCCCTTTCCCCCGACAGCGCAGCCGGGGCTCGGGCTCGCTCCCTTCCCCCCCTTCCCTCCCCTGGAGCTGCCGGGACCTGGAGCGAGGCGCCGCCTCCGCCGCCGCACACGGAGACATGTACCCGGGAGCCCCCTCCGCCGGACCCGGTGAGGCTTCGGACGGTTCGCGTTCCCCTCCCGGAGCGACTTTCTCTGGCTCTCCCGGCTGTGGGGAGCGTGTGAGGGGGGTGACGCTTGGGGCACGAGGCGCCAACGGCCGCCGGGGAGCCGTTTAGTGAGGGCGGGTGGGGGGGGGGGGACACCCGGGCCTGGCTGGAGCCGCTGAGGCCGCGGCCGCACTGGCGGGGGAAGGAGGGGTCAGGCCGCTGCCGCCACCTCGGGGAGGGCGGCCGAGCGAGCCTGCGTGTCCGGAGGCCCCTTTTAGGGGAGGGTCGCCTTCCCCTGCCCTCCTCTCCCCTCCCTCCAGCGCGGCGGGAGGCCGGGCCCGGCCTGAGGAGGGGCCCCTCTCCGGGGCTGTGTTCGCCGCTGCCGGGGCGCTGGGACATGGCAGCGATTCCCCCTCCCCGGGGTGTCCCCTCGGCTGAGCGCTACGTGCCGCCTTCCCCAGGCCGGGGCTGGGCTGTTGTGCCAGCTCGGCCTCCCGCCGGCTGGGGCCCGGGGTCTCCATTTCCTCCCGCCCTCATCCCGCCGGCGGCCGCGTCCTCCCGGGGTGGCTGTGGACACGAGTGCTGGTGGTTTCGCTAACGGCGTGTTTGTCACACGGCTGCGCTGGTTATCATCTGCCGTGTGAGGAAAGGCTTAGACCACACCTGGAATACTGTGTGCAGTTGTGGCCCCTCAGTTCCAGCAGGACAGGGAACTGCTGGAGAGAGTCCAGCGCAGGGCAACAAAGATGCTGAAGGGAGTGGAGCATCTCCCGTGTGAGGAAAGGCTGAGGGAGCTGGGGCTCTGGAGCTGGACAAGAGGACACTGAGGGGTGACCTCATTCATGTTTACAGATATATAAAGGGTGAGTGTCAGGAGGATGGAGCCAGGCTCTTCTCAGTGACAACCAATGATAGGACAAGGGACGGGGGGTACAAATTGGAACGCAGGAGGTTCCACTTAAATTTGAGAAGAAACTTCTTCTCAGTAAGGGTAACAGAACACTGGCCCAGTCTGCCGAGGGAGGTTGTGAAGTCTCCTTCTGTGCAGACATTCCAACCCGCCTGGACACCTTCCTGTGTAACCTCATCTGGGTGTTCCTGCTCCATGGGGGGATTGCACTGGATGAGCTTTCCAGGTCCCTTCCAACCCCTGACATTCTGGGATTCTGTGATTCTATGGTTTGTGGTGTTTGGAGGGAGGTGAACAGTGTCCAGATGTCGGGGAGGGCTGGGAGAGGTTATCGGTGCCTTAAATGTCTTCAGGCTCAGGTGTGTAGTGAAGGCTAGGAGCAAAGGGAAGATGAATGTGGAGGGAAGAAAGGTTACTGACTCGCTCAGGAGCATTTCATGTTATTTAGGGGAAAGATAGGTTAATGCTGTGGGAGTTTGTGCAGTTAATATAGGAGAGGCTTTTTCTTTTTACTGTTAGACTTTCTGTGGTGAGGATTCTCTTCTAATCTAGAAACTGATATTTGGGTGACTGGTACTCAGTTTTCATCTAGAAAAGTTTCCAAATATGTGGAACTTTGTTTTATATTACTGTTCTCAACAGTTCTGCATAAAATGTTCTCCCTTAGAGGGATAATCCAGCAAAGAATAGTGTAGTGAAATGCAGGACCTGTTGCTGAGGTGTCCTTTACTACCTCTCTTACAAGTGATTGTGCTGTAAGAGCATTTACATCTTACCACAGTTAGGTGCTCACTTCTTTTTTTTTTTCCCTGACTTTCCCTTTTTAAGGGACAAAAATCAAGACAGACAACCAGGATTCTGGTTTTCCTCCTAACGGAACAGCTCTCCTGTTTTTGCTTTCTTTTCTTTCTGCAGTGTACAAAGGCTTTTACTAGACACACCGGGAAGATAAGTCTCTGCAGCCATGTGTGTTCAGACTGATGTTCAAGATTTTGATTTTGTGTATAGCATCATTTTCGCCTTTCAGTACCAATAACCATGTGTAACTAGTGATGTATCATTTGTTTGCTTCTAGTGTCAGGTTCTCTTCCTAATATACAGGTGTTCATGGTGCTCAAATTGTGCTGTTGTTGCTAAGGCTGTTATATTCACCTCCTACCAGTTTTCAGAAGTTATACCTAAGGAGCTAAAGCATTGAAAATATTGCCAGTGTACGGGCTGAGAGTAGTTTACCGTGTGAGAGTCTCTTTATGCTCCTTGATTTGCCCCCTGTCTATCCTGTGACTCGGAATGATCTTACTGTTTGCCATCGGGGACCCACCTTCGGTGTGTAAAGGTATTTTCCCCATATTGGAACAACCCTCTCTTGCTAGAACAAACTCTATACTTATTAGAGTCCTAGGTTGCTCTATGTTACTGGTGTGCATCTCAGGCTTGTGGTATTCTGCTCCCTCCAGACAAACTCACCTTCTGTCTTGTTCACCTCCTTGTTTATCTCCGCGGCTCAGCCCTTTTCCCCTGCGCAGATCTGGGCAGCGACCGTGTCTGTTCTGGGGTATGAGCTGTGAGTTGTTCTCCGCATGGTGAGGCTCTCCGTTTCCTTCCTGTGAAATCATCCACCGAGAGCCTTCGCGGCACAGCAGCTTCTAGCAGTCCAAACAGCTTCCTCCTCCACACCGAATCGTAAAACAGGGCATTTCAGTAGAGGGTTTTTTCTTAAGAGCGCGTGGCTGTGCTGTGAACCAGCCTGGAAATGGGGGCTGTCAGCAGGATGCTTAGTTGTCTTGGGTAAGGCTACACGTGGCCCGTGAGCTGCCAGTGAAAGTCCCTTTCCATATGTTAATCTGATACCTATAAAATGAATGTACTCTGAAATCCTGTTCCGAAGAGCGAGCAAGAAGTGTGAAGCAGCAGCTGCCACGAATGTACAAGAGCTCCAGCCTCTACATGTCTGTCAGCACATCCTTGACACCGCTTCAGCGCCCCGTTCCTATCTCCTGTAGCTTAGATCTTGCTGCCGTTTGCTTCTCCGAATGCTGCCGAGCACACGAGCTACTTTGTGCTTCCAGCTCCCGTTGCCAGACTGGACACCGCAGCCAACCTTGTGCTGTTGGCCTGCTGCCCATGTAATCGCTCAATTTGCCACAGGGTTTGCTATTTTCATCTTTATTCTTTTTTTTTTCTGGAAAGAGTATAAAGCAAGTTAGGAGGCCGTATCTGACTAATTTCAAAAAATTGCTGCGGAACGTGGAAACTTTGTTCGAACATGCTGTTACATTGGGAGTAAGATGTTTTTTATACAAGAAAGGGTCATCACGAAATTGCTGTTTTCATGGTTAGGAAACCTACGGTCCCCGTTCTTTTTTTCCAAATACTGTTTGAGATCTCAACTTGGTGTTGAATTTGCTCAAACATTGCGCTCTTACACCTTTTTTTGCCTTCAAGAAAATCTGAAAATATAAGAGAGAATGCTTTTTTTTAAGATAAAAAAGTTTGACACTGCTACATTTTGGTGTATCTTTTTCTAGAAGCGCAGAAAAATGTCAAAGCAGCATAATAAAAATCCTGTCATTCCTTTGAAAGAATTGATTAAAACTTGTGAAAACTTCTGTAGCTTATACTACTTGGTATTCATGTATTTCTAAATTCTAAACTTTGCGTGCTATAGCTTCTCTTTTTATTCTTTGACAGAATATTTGATTTTTGCCTGCTGTTTAAGGTCTTCATTTACTATTGAAGCAGCAGTTGTCTGAAAAAGAGTGACTTTGTGAAGAGGATTATGGCTTTATATGTAAAATACAAACCACTTTTTCTAGTGCAAGGAACCATTTTGAGCCCCCTGTACCAAAGTAGTGAAACTAAGGTGATTTTCCCACTTGTCATTTAGTTGTAAGATACCTCTTTAAAATTGTTACTAGACTTTTCAAACTTCTAAGATCTGAACCTGCTGTTGTCACAGAGTCGCCCAGTTTCTCCGGCTTAATTTTAGACAGTAAATTATATGGAAACCCATTGTAAGCTGCCGTAGATGGAAGAAGAAATGAGACCTTAATTTCAGCTCTTTTCCTTTTTGCATGGGAAATTTTCCTTAAATTTGGATTGTACTCGACAATGTTAAAACACAGTGTAACTTTTTCAAGTGTACTATTGCTGTGGCCAGTGTATTTTCCTAAAGAGAAGACTGTGTATTTTTATGTTGCTTCAGCTAGTCTTAAAGTGGCTTAAAGGTGAGGTAGTCATTTGATGAAAAGATAATTGTAGTTGTCATGCATGTGAACCAAACTTTCTCCTTTCCTTAGTGAACTAAAGCATATTTGCTATAGGAGAAGTGAAACATTTCAGCAGTGGTTCTCTTACTGACACTGCAGTGACATGGGATTTTGCACACTTAATTTGTCTTGATGTTTTGCACTTTTGGAGCGTTGTTATGTTTATGTATATAGTGACATGTTGTAATGTATATAGAAAGAGCCAAACAATCCTGACTTCCAGGAAACTATGGCTTTCACAATTTATGTACTCTGTGCTGCACTGCAATCACTGCCCGGTCTTCTGTTTCACAGAAGGGTGGGAAAGGGAGTTAAATCCTTTAACTCTGAGACGGAAAATATGTCATAAATTATCATAGGATGGTCCATTCTTTTACTTAAACAATATAGGAGGGAAAGATTTTTCCATTTGAGCAAACAGCCTCTCTGAATACTTTTGACTTTCCAGAAATTGCAAGGATCAGGTTGATGAACGCGGTAAACTTCTACCTGCTAAATTAGCTTTGCCAACATACACAGTTCTCGCTAATTAGGAACTTTACATGCGTAATGAAAGTCTGGTTTGTGTCAGCTAAGCATGTGCCGACAACAGGTTTATGAAACTTGTAAGACTTGTCGAAATTTTGTTGTGTATTCCCTCCCTGATTTCAAGTTTACTTGGTCATATTTTTAGTGGTGGAATTTCTAATACTCAGGCTAACAGAAAATATTACTAAGTTTGAAAATTAAGAAAAGTCAACCTCCAATGTCTTATTTTTGGTAAGTTATGAACTAGAAAAAAAAAAAATAGCTGGTGGAAAATATGATGTAGTTTTAACTGTAGTGGCTGTGGGTAGGGATCGGTTCCATCCATTGTCCAATTAAATTGCTTTAGTATCGTGCATCCTCTCTGATGTACACACAAAGGAGCCCAGTAGAATGAAAAGTATCTCTTATCCTTTCAACTAGGGAAATGCTGCACTCAGCACAAGGGGTTTTTTTGCTTTATTTTCCTATTTATTGTAATACCTGATGTTGAACTTAAACATTTCCATGTCAGTTTTGATAACATAAAAGACAGACCTGAATATCATCATCCCCAGATAGACTATGCAAGTCCAGTTCATCTCATATCTTACACCAGGGTTGTAATTTGTGAGTACGCACTTCTCTTTAATAACCATTTCTAGAAATAATGCTTCAAAGACACTTTTTACTTCTGTCCAGGGAGCGTTTTTCTAAATCCTTAGACTGAGATGGTGCTGTATTTTTGTATACTTTTAATAAGTGGTGTCTTCCAGTGCATTTAGCGAGCACCATAGGTTAGCACAATTCCTTTTCACTTCTCTGTTTCAATTTGTTTCGCTTTTACTATTACCTTTTCAGAGCAGACTTAGTGCTTTTCAATAAGTTTTAGTATTGGCGTTATTTCATCTGTTTCTGTAGTGTCTTTGCATTTTGTATTAAGGCAAAATATTTCTGCTAACTATCTTCTTTATAGCCTTGTTGCGGTTGGGAAGCTGTGTGATACCTGATGACCAGGCTTTCTAAAAAGAAGAGTTTTCTTTTTTAGACTGCATGACTTCACAAAACTGGACACAGCAACGTAAAAGGAAACCACTGATTTAGATGGGAAAGTACCATTGATAATGATGTTATCAAGTCAGTCCAAAGTTTACTTTGATATTTTTCTCTCTCGCTGCCCTCAGTGTTGTCTCTTCAATTTGATTCTCATTGAGCTGTCCACAGTGCTGCCAAATTTTCTTTGTGAAACTGATGTTTTTAATCACACAGGTGGGAAAAGTCATTAATTCTCTCCTGTTGTAATTTGTCCTCTTCTATTTTTTTTTTGTCAGTGCTGCTCGGTTGTGTTTTGTCGTTGTTGTAGATTTTAGTCTCCATTCAACCTTAGTTAAACAGGCAACTGAAAAATAAAACTTAAGTAAACTTAAGTTTAAGTAAACTTAAACTAGGCTCACTCAGCCCTGCTGCAGAAAGAAATGGTTGTGCAGGTGTTACTTTGTGCAGACCAATCCCAACTAAAACCAAGTCTTTCTCCTTCCTTGATTTAGTCCCCCTCCTAGTTAGTTTTAGCTGCTTTGCCCCATTTGTGTTTTCCCAACAGTTCTTTCAACAACAACCCGTTTACGTTCCCTTGTACAAGTAATTTTATAGTCGGAATGTGGAGAATATGTTTCATGTTAACTTTGCACCTGTGTGAAGAATGAGATGGCGCTCCACGTAATTCCATAAAACACGTATAAATCTGAAGCCTGTGTGTTTTAAACATATGTGAATTGTATGTCTCGTTATGTCACTTCCAACCTGTGTTGCAGTGTGACTGAAGCAAGGGGGCTGTGGAGTGAACATTGAGTCTTCACTCTTCCGAGGAGTAAACTAATCTCAGCACGTCGTCCTGGGTAGTGGGAATATATGTTGGTTTTACAACACAGATGTGCATATAGCGAATTAAATTGCTGATTTTGTGTGTAGTTTAGGAAAAAAAACCCAACAAACTAGAACTGTGTGGCTGGATGAGGAGCTGATTTGGCAGGTGGTGTTAGATACTGTAGGTATCTGTTCGAGCTCCTAATGTCACAGATTGGAGCTTTAGAACTGTTTTTTCTCAGTGGTGCTTTTTCTTGTGTTCTTATTTCGGTCGCAAAATTCACGTTAGAACTTCTTAATGTGAGAAAATAATGAAATTTAAATTTTCATCTAGCACAGTCACACACTTCCTGCTACTAATTTAGATTTATTTTGAATAAGCCAATTTTAGAAGAATTCCCAAGAGGGGAGGTTTCACTGGCTTAGCTAGATCAATCTAAAAATTGTTTGAAGTTGAACTTGTCATGTAGATGAATAAGACTATAAAACATAATTATTACTCAGGCCTCGTTATATACCTTTTGAAACTTGTTTAGCAAGTGTTTAGTATTAAAGGACAGGCGTCTATTCATACAGAGGGTAAATTCCTATCTAAATGTTGCTTGGCTTTGCTTATCCTTTGATAATGAACTTCTTATTTCATTGTCCTTTTGTACAACTTGTGGTTTGCAGAAAATGCTCCCATTCTTCTAGTTGTTTTAAATCAGTCCCTCTGTTGGTTGGGCTCTCTTGCCCCATCGTGCTCCTCTGTTGTTTCCGAAATCCTTGTTTGCTCTCATGTGGGTGACAAGTCAGAGGATTTTAGGAGAGCAGGGGATTTCTTGTGCTTTTTAATTGCTGGTGCAATGTAAGGTTCCTAAAACTATAGTGCTTGTCACCTTCAGCTCTTCTGACTGGAGTATTTTTGTTGAGGAAGCTAATGAGAGTCAAAGGTTTAAAAAGAAAACCCCAAACCCCACCAACCCTCCAAACCACAAACAAACCAAAACTAAAACAGAGAAGAAACCCAAGTTCACGTAGAAATGACAATGCCGAAGAATAAATATCTCTGTGAACTGGGCCAGTGGTTTTTAGTTTGGGCGTTTAATGAGGGAATGCTTGGGAATAGTTAGTATGGATTCGGAATATTTGCATAAGGGTGTGTTGTTTAGAAAGGGAGAGCTTCATTCAGAAGGAGGAAACTTCCCACCAGGGCAAGGAAGTGGAGCTTTATTGTTTGGGTCTTGTTATGTGATTAGAAAACAGTACTGGTATTTTTTCCTAATTGTTTCTGACTTGCAAATCCCCTTTAATGTAAAACTTCAATGGAGGTGTAGGCCTCTCTGTATGAAACTCGGATGTGCCTTTTTTTACACTTTCACAGGATCCTTAAAATAATGCATAGACCAAAAATGGACTAGATACCCCATGGAATAAAGACCTGATAGTGACACTGCAGGAGGAAACCGTTGCCAGAGGAAAAAAATCTGTGAGGATTTGGATCTCCCTATAGTAAGATGCCATTATTTGCGGTCTCCTCCCACGTTGTTGCCGTCATGGCTCGGGTGGCACCGAGTTTTGGTTTGTATCAACTCAAACCAGAACTTAAGTTGCTTACAAGAAGCAGGTGGAGGGAAAAAACCAACAAAAAACCCAAGATGTAATAGGAAAAAAAGATTCTCATAGGTGAGTTCTGCTGAAAGCCTACGCTCTCATCAGATCTCATTCCATTATTATGAACCTGTGTTTTACCCCTTTGCAGTGATGCTGAAAACCACAGCCTTATCTTTTGAAACCGCGTTAGATACTTATTGGATCTCTCGCATGTTAAAGATGTTCCTGCAGCTGCTTTCACTATCTAAAGTGATAAAATAAAGCGTATCCTCAGCTCTTAACTGTGAATTTTCTAGTTTGAAACTAAACCGTGAGAGTGTTCATGTTTTTCCGAGATAAATCCAGTGTGGGTATGGGGGAAAATTTCTTATTCAAGGAAAGCACGACTGCTTCTAAGTTGTAGGTCACCGGTTGAGTTTTGTAAATTAAAAACTACTTATTTTTAGATTTTACACAAAAATGCTGCTAGCCACAGTCTGAAGGGGTATTGAATATGCTTGCAAAGGTACTGCACAAAATACAGCCATCCTAGCTTATTTCTTTAATAAGTGGCAGACAAATAATTTCTGTGTTTCATTAAACTATATACAATGTGAATACCAGAGGGAACATGGATTCAGGGCCTCGGTGGCACCGGTTTCCAGACATGCCAGTGACAAAGGAGTAAAGCTCAAGGCATTAGAGCTCATTAAGCTCAGTGGAACTTGGGTTCATATGGGCACTAATATCTCTCATAATATATAAGGCAAGAGGAGAGACATGGGATGTAATGACAAGGAAAAGGAAGGGAAAGGTGTTGGTAGGAAGGCTGGGGAAGCAACAAGTGATGTTTTACCAGCCTTTTAGTGACTTAAAGGAAAAATGAAAAAAATGAAGATAATGGTTATGCTGTTTCCTACATATCTAAGCGGGTGCAAATGTCAACTAATAAAGGATGGGGAGCCACATTTATTTGCTAATCTAAACACTACATCTTGGCAAACAAGGGGTAAGGGAAGGGACATATGGGATGAAAAATACAGAATTTCTGGTCTTACCTTCTGCAAGGGAGAAACAGCATTAAAGGAGGAATAGGTGCTTGTGCCTATTGTTTTGTTGTTTGTTTTGGGGTTTGGGTGTGTGGTTTTGATGTCTCTATTCACTACATAGGCCTTTTGCAGTGGTAAAGAACAGAGATGGTATTGAATGGAAGCATTGCTCTTTACAAGTGCAGAAAATACTTCAATTTGTTTCAAATCGTTAGAAAAGGCATCTGGAATTAGTTCAAGATCGCTTTCTAAGGTATGGAAAACTGAATGCATCATTGTGTTCAAGTGTGATAAATAGCACTAAGAATGTTCTCCATTTCCCCCTTTGTTGGCTAGAGGTTTGCCTGAAGATGGAGTTATTTTGTAGTTTGAATTCACATTTAACGTTCAGCTGGGTTGCTGACTTGTGGGTAAGCCCTAAGCATCCTCTTCATTGTTTGGATGAGGCTTGCTGTTTGGATGACTTAATTCAACATTGCAGTTTGTAATTAAAAGCATTTCTCTGCCTCCCTTCGGAAGGATTGAAGTAGTAATTTGTACAATTCTGTGTAGAGGGATCGGTTAAGCCACCCGGGTAATTAACAGCGAGGACAGATGTTTTGTGCTCTATGTGCTCTCATGGTGCTCTTCTGCCACTCTGCCCACTTGCAGGTGGCCAGTAGGTTGGTGAGAACCAGCTTGTTAGTATTTGAAAATCGGAGGAGAACTTTGAAGTTCTAGGCTGAAAGGACAATGTGGGAAGAAAAAAGTACTAACACTTGGTGGCTTTTGCAAGTTGACATTGTCCAGAAGCAGCTTGTGGGCTGGAAAGCACCATTCTTTGTTTCCCGCCTGCTGATTTCTGCTGGAGCATTGATGTCTTTCTCTTTGGTTCTCTGACATTTTGTTCTTGTAGCCTTTCACATATTCATGTTTGAAGCGTGGTCACAAGTTACAAAGCAAACTGGATTGATGTCTTGTTTCTCCCTTTCAGTTCTGACCCCGACACCCCCTCATACTGTTGGTGTCTGGGAGTGATTCTGGTCTCTGTGAATCATATAACTTCTGGCACTATGGAGAGATCACATCACTGTCTCACAGAGGTCAAAGAGTAACCAAGATAACTAAGAGAGCTATAGGTTATTTATTCTATAGAATAAATAGATTATTTATTCTGGATATAATAGTCATAGAATGATTTGGGTTGAAAGGGACCTTTAACTACCATCTGGTTAAACCTACCTGCTGTGGGCAGGGGCATCTTTCGCTAGATGAAAGGATTGACTTGGGAGTTACATTGCTTGAGTTCTTTTGCAGTAAGTGATAATTACTCAATAAAAATAATGTCTAGATTAGGTCTATTGGACATCATGAGAGTTTCAGAGATAGTGCTGCTTATCTGGACTCCTTCTTCAGGCACTTAATTTCATACTACAGCACTAAGATGTTAGAAGCAATCTGTCAGAGCGGGATCCCTAAACTTCTCAATGATCATACGTGAGACTCGAAATATGACCAAATATGAGGACAGCGCCTTCATTTTTGTCCTCACTGTTGAAGCAGCCTTAGCTCTGGTAGCCCACATGCTGTGGTTAGAAAGCGAGAGACCAGAAGAACTTTTACAGAGGGGCTCCATCAAAAATGATATGAAAGGTGTCATATATGAATATTTGGCTATCCAGGCACAGTTTACATATGGTCAGAGTAAGAAAAGAAATAACAGAAATGTAACATGCAGAAAAAAATGAGGGATGCAAGAAGATAGTTGAGCTAAATGTCTTCCAAGTGTAAATGGAGACACGTGGTGGCCTGGGATGAGCAGGTGCTTGGGAGAAGTAAAGGAACAGACTGAACGCTATGGGGAATGGGGACACTCCATCCTCAAATGATCCGCCTGGATAACATTTGAAAGAGCATTCCAGGAAAATAATGATTTCCCAACTGTGGGGTGATACGTGGCTTGGAAACTTGCAGCAAATATAAGATGGACATTCAAAAGGGGAAGGTACTCTGGTGAAGGAAAAAAAAGAAGAAGGAAAAGAGAGGGAAGAAAGGAACAAGGGAAAAAGAGTAAAAAAAGGAATAAGTGACCTTGAGCTTTGGAAAAGGAAATTGAGATCTGCAGGCTGGGTGATCCCAATGAATGGATAAAGGTGGCAACTTAAGTCCACATTTTGGAGTACGCATATGTGTATATAGCTCTGGTTGCAACCTATTTTAAAGCAGAAATGTGGCTCTGGACAAGTAAGAGTTCTAAAGCGTTGTTTTCTTTGCTAGTAAGTAAAAGGACACGCAAATTCGGAGGTTGAATTTGATGTGTCCAGTGACCACTTTGTGTGTTGTACAAGCGTTGTGGTGTAACTCCAGCGAGCAACTGGGACCACACAGCCGCTCACTCATCCCCCGACCAGTGGGATGTGGGACAGAAATGGAAAGGGGGTGAAAAAAACCCCAAAACTTTAGTGGGTTGAGATAATTTGACAGGACAGCAAAGGGAGAGAAATAATAATAGAATATACAACACAAGCAATGTAGAATGCCGTTGTTCACCACCTGTGGCACTGATAACCTGTCTGTTTCTGGGCAGAGGCATTTCCCCCCCTGGCCAACTCCAGTTTGACATCGTATGGTAAGGACCACCCCCTTAGCCAGCTTGGGTCAGCTGTCCTGGCTTTGTCCCTTCCCAGCTTCTCGTGCACCTGGTAGAGCGTGGGAAGCCGAAAATGTCCTTGGCTCCCCAGCAACAACCACAACATCAGCGTATTATCAACATTCTTCTCATACTAAATCCAAAACACAGCTACTAGAAAGAAAATTAACTCTATTCCAGCTGAAAACAGGACAGCAACTTATCTGCATCTGACTTGATTTGTAGGATGATAAGGCTCTTATACTGAATTTATTCCTCATAGTGGATATAGATAAGGCCTCCTGACCCGCTGCCCTTTTTTTCTGAGGACACCTTTAGAAATCTGTTAGCCCTCCATCCAGTGACTTGATTGGTACAGCTAAGACAGCAAGTGGCAAATGGAGTGTTCTAAATAGTCTTAGATACACTTTATTTGCATTAAAAGATAAGAACTGGTTTTCCATTTTGCTCTTTACCTGTTTCCGTTCCTGCAGCTGCTTCTCAGGTTATTTGCTATACTGGGCTCTACAAAGTACTGTTTTTCTATAAGATGCGTTATTAGCAGAAAACCTCCTGAAATCTTCTGCCAGTCATATCTTAGTAAAGAACCTTCAATAGTTTAAGATAATGCTGTAACAGATCATAGAACCAGAGAATGGTTTGGGTTGGAAAGGACCTTAAAGATCATCTGGTTCCAACCCCCTGCCATGGGCAGGGACACCTTCCACTAGAAAAGGTGGCTCAAAACCCCATCCTTGGACACTTTCAAGGATGGGGCATCCACAGCTGCTTTGGCAGCCTCAGCACCCTCATGGAGATAAAAGGTGATTAAAAAAGAAAAGGCTGTTACTACTTGTTCTATCACCATACGCCTCTGTAAAAAAATCCCTCTCCAGCTTTCTTGTAATTCCCTTTAGGTACAGAAAGGCTGCTCTGAGGTCTCACCAAGGCCTTCTCTTCTCCGAGCTGAACAAGCCCAGCTCACTCAGCCTGTCCTCCCAGCAGGGCTGTTCCCTCTCATCATCTTTGTGCCCCTCCTCTGGACTTGCTCCAACAGGTCCGTGTCCTCCTTATGTTGGGGGTCCCAGAGTTGGATGCAGGACTCCTGGTGGGGTCTCACAAGAGCAAAGTAGAGGGACAGAATCACCTCCCTGACCTGCTGTCCATGCTCTTTGTGATGCAGCCCAGCATACAATTGGCTTCTGGGCTGCTAGTGCACATTGCTGAGTCCTGTTGAGTTTCTCATCAACCAACACTTTCAAGTCTTTCTCCTCAGGGCTGCTCTCAACCCATTCTCCAACCAGCCTGTATTTGTGGTTGGGGTTGCCCTGACCCCTGTGCTTTTGGCCTTGTTGAACTCCATGAGGTTTACACAGGCCACCTCTCAAGCCTGTCAAGGTCCCTCTGGATGGCATCCCTTCCCTCCAGCGTGTTGACTGCATCACACAGCTCGGTGTCATCACAAACTCGCTGAGGGTGCATTGATCCCATTGTTTGTGCCACTTACAAAGATGTTAAACAGCGCCGGTCCCAGTACCGACCCCTGAGGAACGCCGCTCACCAATGGTCTCCACTTGGACATCGAGCCATTGACCACAACTCTGAGTGTGACCATCCAGCCAATCCACCATCCACCAAGTGGTCCATCTGTTGAATCCACGTCTCTCCAGTTAAGAGACAAGGATCTTGTGCGGGACAGTGTCACATTCCACATTCATAACATCAGTCACCCTTATCCACCAAGGAACCCCATCGTACAAGGCCACCAAATTTGTCAGGCACAGTTTGCCCTTAGTGAAACCATGTTGGCTGTCACCAGTCACCTCTTTATTCTCCATGTGCCTCAGCATAGTTTCCAGGAGGATCTGCTCCATGATCTTGCCGGGCACAGAGGTGAGATATTGGATACAAATGAAGTTCTGGTTCCATCATTTCTTCTGCTTCCATCCAGCACTTTGCTCATGGTTTTCTGAATTCTTGGGGATAATAGATAAATTTCCTTTATTTGTTGTGCTTCATCTAATCCAATAATGCTGTCGCTTGACCAAAGAACTTTTGATTTCCATACTCTAAAATATGCTTAATGAGCAGCAGAGGCAGATGTACAGGTTCTGTACTACCCCTGTAATATCAAGGGAATTGGAGCTGCAGCTTTGAATTTTCCTTATCTCGTAGAAAACACTGCCAGCCTTTTTCCTATCAGTCTCTAACGGTTCTTAACCGAAAGCCAAAAGTTAAACTTCTCTGTATACCCAGACTGTAAGAAAACTTGAAGAGCCCAAAGCTTTTTTATTTGGGTCCTAAAAGGAAAAGGCTGAACTCTCTATTCCTTTTCTTGCTCTGAACTTATATATATGTAAAGAAAAGAAATAACAACTCTATGCAGACCCTGTCAAGGATTTGTACTGGATGTTTTCCACATTCTTTCCAAATGCCTTCTAATGCTGGTAGTTAAATAACTATTTGTGGAAATCCTGTTTGCCTCCCTATGGAGTGTCTTCTCTCCAAGTCTCCCATTCTAAGCCTGTCCTCCTAAAAGGGGACGTGACCTGTTTGCATGCCTGGTGACAGGCCACCAAGGTGGCTGGGGACATGAGATACCAAGAAAGGCTGAGAGAACCAGGTTTGTTCGGCTTCAGGAAGGCTAAAGGGAGATCTTCTGGCTTGCTGGAACTGCCTCAGGGGGCACGATGGAGAAGACAACACCAGACTTGTGGTGGGTGCACCAGAGCGGGGCAGGAGGCGATGACCAGAAGCTGGAACACAAGAAACTCCTGTATAAGGCAAGTTTATTTGACCACAGGGTGATCAAACACTGGAACGAGTTGTAAAAGATGTTGTGGAAATGATCCTTGAAGATACTCAAAACTTGACCTGACAAGTCAACCTGGTCGCTTCCAACCTACTTCATTCCATGTACATGCTACTCAGCACCTCTACAGCAGCAGCTGGAAACGCCTTTTCAAGCAGATGTGTGTGTTCATTTGCCAATCTTGGTTCTTTTTAACCTAAACCCCTTTGAAAAGCGCATCTATTGCGCAGCAATATCTGAAAACACTCGTCGTGATGATCCAGAAGAGCTGCCTTGTTGTGTGCTATTAGAAATAATAAAAACCAAAAGTGAAGCTCCGAATAAGGCTTCCTTCCTCCGCCTTAGCTTCATTTAGAGACTATATTTTTAGAAAAATACTCTTGGAGACTTCCTATTGACAGCCGTAGGTTGCGATAGCCTGATGCTAAAGCATGTGTTGAGTTGTGAAAACCTCACCTGTTTATTAAATATACGTTAGGACTTGCCATACAAAGAAACTTATTGATATAATTACAGCAGTATAATTATGCTCAGACAATCTCCTGTGTCGACAAGCCCTTAGATGCAAGTAGCTTGGCCCCTTCTTGTGTAGTAACTCATTAGGCCTCTGACTGCACATTCAAATTGCATAATTCTTTGCTAAAAACCCTTCAATGTGCAGATTTGGTGCTGACTGGCAGCACTTCCAGGGTGCAGTTAAGCTTTAAAAAATTACAAAGAAGGACAAAAATGGTCTATTTTTTTTTCCAGTAGACATTACACTTGCTAAGATTGATAACTATTAATCCCGAGTTTATGTAAATTGGAATTTTAATGGGAAGTCTGGGGTTTTTCCTTATGAAAATAAGCTTAAGGACAGTATACTGGCACCTCATTATTCAATACACAGCTTACTTTACTTCACGCCTTTAAAATGGTGCGCTCAATGGTCCCATATTGAGGCTGAAATGTTCTTATTATTCATATTATCATCTAGTAAATGAGCCAGGAGCTTCTGATACTCATTACCTGGATGCACCAGTTTATTAATATTTAATCCTTGTTCTAATTCATTCTCCCCTTGACAGGAGCTGGGGCAGCTGAATCACTTTGAACGTAGCGATTGTCTTTTAAGATTGAAGCTCGTGGTTTTTTCTTTGATTGGGAAGAATAAGAAGGCTCTACCCTCTCCATCAGCACCAAATTCAGTATTTTGTGCCTCTACACTTCACAGCTGTAATACATTTTACACAAGCTAATTTGACTTTGCATTCTTCAGCTGAGGCACTCGTCCAAAAAGCAAACTCACATCCCCAAATCGCAATATATATTCTTTTCCTCTTGAAGTTCAATTCATATCCCTCAGTTCTATAGTTAATGCATATGTATCTGGTTTATGCGGCAAAAATATAGGTTGACTGCTTATCAGGTCAGTGCTGCTGTTCAATAAACAGCACTTATCTCCTTGAAGCACCACCCTGCCCTAAATAAGTTTGCCTGGGTAGCTGAGCCAGAAGTAGTTTCCTTTTCAAAAACTTATACTGGATCATTAAAAAAATCACTGAAAACCATGTTGAAAATGAAAATACAGCGTTCTGAAGCAGTTTGATAATTGTATTTTATTCTCCATCAGATGCGCAGGTTGTAAAACTCTGCGGTCACGTCTTTCCCCAGGAGTCTGTGCTTCTCTTAACATTTTATGTTATTATCAAAACTGAATATATGCCCTCGCTCCTATTTACAGTTTGTCACTAAAACTACAGCCAGGGAACGTAATGATATTATTGAGCAACATGTGATTGTGTCGATCCCTGAATGGCTTCGTTACGCCCCTGTGAGAAATGGTGAACGATCCCATTTTAATACAGTGGGAGAAGGATGTATTACTTACTATTGCAGCATAAATAGTTTGTGCAGGAGTTCTCCCCTCTGTGCTGCTGCTCTTTGGACTCCTAAATCTTGTAAGCTTGCTTTTGTTTACTTCATATTTCTAAAAATGAGCCGTGACAAACCAAATCTGGCACAGAAGCAGGAAGGGCAGCGGAATTAGGATGCGGCAGTAGATACCGAAATGTTAGAAGGCATCAAAATAAACAGCAAAGAGAAGACAAATGCTTAATATTGATAATAGTAATACATATTGCAGCTTGAATACAGGGTGTGGGTAACAAGGAATGGAAATGTTAAAATGCAAATGCCAGGAAGAAATGGTAGAAAATTCAAATATATTTGAATATGGAATGGCCGAAACCAGAAATGAGAACCAGATTTCTTTGGTGAACAAGATTCTGGTGGAGTAGAGGTCGATGCTTGGTGCACATCGTCCTGAACTCATTTTGAGATGGATAATAGAAATATTGGTTATATAGCAAGTCTGAATGTTTGTGGGAGTATCTTTTTTATGTTACTTTCCAGCTGTAGTGATAACGCTATAAATAAATTGGTTGTGTTATCCACAGTAGAGGGTTCTTTCTGATTAATGACATGGAAACTTGGCCAACTTGCAATACCAAGCAAGGAGACATGGTGGCTGAGGGGGCCACTTGGCTGAGTTAAACACCTTCCAAAAAGCATTTGAAGCAAACAATGAGAATTGCTGTATTTCCATTAAAAGCAAAACTGAAGGGATAAAAGAATGATCTTTTATCACAGAAACCTGAAGTTTTAGGTGATGGAAATGCCAATCTTCATCAACAAGCGTCTTTAACATATTGATCAAGTTAGCGTTGGAGAGGCTTCCCAAATGTAAAACGAATGAGAAAACTCAAGAATTGTTAAAACAACTAACTAACAGAACCCTCTTATCATGTTCCCAATGTCATTGTTAAAACAACTAACAAAACCCTCTATCACGTTCCCAATGTCAAACTAAACTGTCTGGATTCTGGTATATAGGGAAATTTGGGCTGAAAGGTTAGAAAACAGTAAAAATAAGTAAGGAGATGCTGATGAGTGGGAAACTGGGAGTGTGGAAGGGTAAAGTGTGGAAACGGTGCTACTAAGGTTGGAAATGGTCTTGTTATTATTTTATTAACGATCTTTGCATAAATATTAGGGATTAGTACACGATGCTTCATCATGGGGCGCAGGAGGGGTTGTCAGAAAAGGAGGATCTGAGCATCATCCAGAAAGCAGCAGGGTAATAGAAATGGGTTAAATATATATATATATATATAAAATAGGTTAAGGATGATGTAGGTTGACATTAATAGTGAACTGGGAGATGATTGTCCCTAAACAACCGCATGTATTGAGCGGTCACTGGGTGGCCAAGAGCTGCTGGTACAAGGCCATGGTACAACAGGCAAATGCAGTTCAGGGCTCCTTAACCTCACATTTCCAATTGAGAGGTGAGAATATCAGTGTGATTGTGCTGGACTCGTGTAAAATAACACTTGGTGTTCATTAGAGATGAGCTGAAAATGTATTAGCTTGAAAAAAGACTGGAAAGATGAGGGGGGAAAAACAGGTTTATGAGAAGAGACTAATAGAAGTGGTACAGCCTGGAATTAAGAATTAAATAGGAGTTTGGTTTAAACCTAAAAATACTATAAAGAGTGCATAATCTGAAGATCAATGAGTATAACCTGATAATGAATAAATAAAAACGGAAGGATGTTTCTGAGTGTTAGAGCATCACAGTTCTGAAACAGCTTTCCAATAGGGAAAGTGAGGGTGGAAAAGTGGCGTCTGATCTGTTAATGAAGGGATGTGCCTCCTGAATTTGATAATCCCGGGAAACCACACCTGGAGAGATAATACATAAGTAATATGTAATAATATGAAGTAATACTTAAGTAATGAGAAGCCTCTTGGGTTATTTCGCATGTGAAGATTTTGCTGCAAGTTGTTATTGCTCTAGACCAGGGAAAAACCTGAGTCCTGATGCTGCGGGAGTTCGGAATACTTGACTTGGTACCTTCCCCATGGATTTTTAATGGGATTTTGTAGATTGAAAAAGCTGCGAGCATCTATTACGCTTCTGCTTCACGTTGTGTGATTTACAGCTGGTGTTTGAGCTGAAGAATCCACTACAGCAGCACTGGACTATTTGCTGTTTGCTTGCTGGTCAAAGGAAGCAGCAGAACATAGTTTAATGTATGTAGCTGAAATGCACGCATTGCATTTGCTTTAGGTCCATGCAGCCCATCCGAATGTGATCACAAATGTGGTTTAGGTGCTAGAAACTCAATTTCATAGGCGTTTGCCCAAATAAACGTGGTTGGATGATTCTCTTCAGTGTCTGTTTTGGAATGGAGGTTCTCAACAAAGAGCTGGTTCTGGCTTTCCCAGCAGTGCCCGCTTGGTCTCTCAAATTCCCACCCAGCTGACTTCTTGTATAGGAAAAAGCAATTGATTTGAAGGTTTTGTTCAGTAATCGGGGCTAGAAAATAACAGCAAATGGTGAAGCAGCGTGGGAAGAGCTAGAACTCACAGACTCCTAATAACAGGGTTTTTTCATATTGCTTTAAAAATTGACCAGTTTAAATATCAGTGCTTCATCGGTCAAATAGTCTGTACATTTGTTTACTTGTCGATTTGATGGTTAATTCGTGCTTTCTGTATTTTTCAGTGCTTGCACCTCCTCCACCGTTGCCACCACCAATCCAGGGATATGCCTTTAAACCCCCTCCTCGACCAGATTTTGGCACTTCTGGGCGAACAATCAAACTGCAAGCCAACTTCTTTGAAATGGACATTCCTAAAATAGATATCTACCATTACGAATTGGATATAAAGCCAGAAAAATGTCCTAGAAGAGTTAACAGGTAATAACTGTGCTTTACTTTCCCTCAGTTTACTTACATTCTTGTTTTGCTTTGAAAACTGTGGAGCCGTGTGCCAGTTTTCACTGGTAGCTTCCAACTTTGCTCATCCATCACCATTTTTGCTCCAAATCTTTCTCTACCAATCTAAGACTTCGGTGCTAATTGTCCCTTATTTTGATTGAACTTAAGATGCTTCTTAAGATGCATCTTAAGATGCTGCTGCTGAAAGCCACTGGTGACAGATGGAGAAATTGGATTAACTTTAGCAGAGCTGGTTATAAATCAGCTTGATAAACATGATTTTTCATATTGCTTGGTTTAAATATTGGAGTGCAATTGGCTGATTAACTTCAGTGCAGAGCTGGTGTTACCAGCCTGTTTTCCCACCTTCTCCTACTGCCAAGGGAAGGCAAAACCCATTTGTTTGTGCTGCTGCGAGAGGATCGCGGAGGGACTAAATTAGGTAAGAAATTATCCTTCATCAGCAGATTCTATATAAGGGAAAGATATGCTCCTGAAACAGATAGCAAGGTGAAAACATGATCAGTTGGCCAAGGAAACAAGCAATTAGGTCTTGCATTTTGCATTTGTGCCCTATTAGTCACCCGTGTGGCAACCTCATTGACTTGGAAAACAGCGGTGTTGCCAGAAGCGAAACTTGAGAACAAGACTTGGCACTAACTGGAAACCACAAGTGTCTTCACCGTAACTACCTACATCTTGACTGTAGAGGATCGGAATGGCTTGTTTATATATTCAAGAGCAAACCCTTTCCTTATTAGAAAAGGTTACATGGGGAGAACATGCAGTTGTGAACATGAACGGAGGGTGAAGTCAAAAAAGCCACCCGAAAGCCAGAGTTTTCTTAATGTGAATTAATAGACTGGAATGCATTATCTGTTGTTATTACTGAGTCTTCAGTGTAACAGCATTTTCATCACTACGCTTTGCTGTTCTGTTCTGATTTTTGACTCTGGTGATCTATGATAGTTTTTAAGCTAGGCGAGAATTGAATTTGATTTTAAAAGCAAACACTGTAGTGAGTGTATTAAGTCAAACTCTCTTCTTGCCCAAGGGAAACCCTGCTGATTTTCACTGAAATACTGCGTTGGAGCGCCAAATAAAAGTGTCGCCAGTCCCTTTTTTCCTAGTGGGGGCTGTGAGAGCTTTGCTTTCATTAACCAGTATCTCTGCCACCAGCTCCAGCCTGGCAACTGGTTTGCTGCTGTGGGTTGTAGTTCTGTGCATGGGTGCTTGCTCACCAATGGCAGGGAGCATAATTATTCAATAATAAAGCCCTTTTTCTCACTGAAAAAGGCAAATTACGTTCAGTAGCAAGTTCTTTCTCCGCTGCCAGCTTCCAACCTGCTCTGCTTTGTCAGGTTAGTCACTCCCTCTGTTGTGGTAACAGGAGCAGGTATGAATCTACATAGATTCAATGCCTTTTGCAGTAAACAAGGATGTCATAAACGCATCTGACAGTGCTATGGTGCGTGTTTCTCAGAGCAGTGTGGGAAGAATACAAATCGGATTCGCTTGATGAAGTGCATGCTTTATTTCTTTTGAGTGCTTATTCCTGCATGTACATGCACCTGGGTTTTTGAGAGCCAGAACCTTTCAGTCCTACGTGTATACCTATATTTTTGTGTGTGCTTATACATATATATATACAAGGAATGGTAGTTTTTCAACTGGCTTACACATTAAGAATTGGACTACATGTGCATCCTGCATAATCCTGTGTGTGTATATATATGTCTTTATCTATATCTATATATATATATAGATATATATATGTATATCCCTCGGTTTAATTCATGAGGGCAGCCGGGACTCGTACAAGTTTCAAGATGAGCTTTGCTTGCAGTTGCTGGCCCTCAGTTCTTGGTATGTTCACACAATCTCAGTAAAACCGTAGTCCCAAAGGGCTGAAGTTAGTAAATTGGTAAATAACTCTCTTTATTTAACTTCACAACTTGCTTTTCATTAAGATGTCTCCACCCACAGCTGAGAAGCACCATCACTTAATGTGCCTTGAAGCTGGAAAACCTTAATTAAGAGGTGATGCTCTTTTTTTATATAAAGTAGTTCACAACTGTCTACAACTGCCTGAAAGGAGCTTGGAGCATGGAGGGGGTTGGTCTCTTCTCCCAGGTAGCAAGTGATGGGACAAGAGGAAATGGCCTCAAGTTGTGTCAGATGAGGTTCATATTGGATATTAGGAAAAAATTCTTCACAGAAAGGGTTGTGAGGTAATTGGAACAGGCTGCCCAGGGCAGTGGTGGAGTCACCATCCCTGGAGGGGTTTAAAAGCCATTTAAACGAGGTTCTTAGGGACATGGTTTAGTGCTAGAGTTGGGTTATGCTTGGACTCGATGATCCCAAGGGTCTCTCCCAACCAGGTTCTATGATTCTACAATTGGAAGAACTTACTCAGTAAGAGAATGGGTTTTCCATTGCTCAGTCTTCAACTCAAGGTTGCAAAACGCCTCCTTCTTCCCACCCTCCAAACTACGTCCTTGTTCAGGCACACATTGCAGACCTGAGCCAGGACTTACCAGGTCAAGTTTTACTCACACCTCTTAGGAGGTCAGGCAAGTTTATTTTAGCGGTTACATCTTGTCTTAAAGCTTTGGCTTGTCAATTAAACTAGTCTTCATTCTTTTCTTGAACTGTAGTAATGTAGTTTCATCTCACAATTTTACATCGCTGTAGTATCTAACTGTATGCTGGGTTAATTGCCTTTCCAAGTCAAGGTGTGTGAAATAGTCACCTGCAGCATCTCTGTGCTGCTGCTTGGCAAGGGTATTGAAGAAAGAGGGTGCTGTGGTTTCCTTTCTGTGTCAGTTTACCTTCTTAATGCCCTTTTGCCCCGAGCTGTATGTTAAGGATCTTATAGGCAGCATATTGTAGGTGACTGATGGATTTCAGATTTTACAGCCATGTAAGGACGTGTCTTTGGGACATTTGGACAAGAGACCTTTGGCATCAGAAGGTGGTGTTATCCCACAGACCTCTCATGGGCTGGTGAACTGCTTTGCATGACCAGTGTGTAAACACTGTGGTTTGACAAGAACTTTGTAACCTCATTCATACAAACACGAAACTTAATGCCAGCTACGCTTAAATGCATTTGTATTTTTAATATTCACCGGTCCCAGTGAATGTACACATCCAGTTCTATTGGACGGGTCCCAGTTCCGTTGCAGAAGATCACAGAAAAGAGGCAGGAAAGTTTCAATCTGAAAAAGGTAAAAACAGCTGCTTTAAGAAAACAGTTTAGTCTGTGAAACTGTGTCTTTAATTCAGATCAGTCAAACAAATCTTGTCTTTAATACCCACCAGTGGACAACCCTTTCATTTACCTAATGCCTCTATTCATAAATATTAGTGTTAGTGTTCATTTGGTGCTTCACATCAAAAGTAAAAAGTTGAATTAATGTAATCTTTTTGTATTTTCAGAGAAATAGTGGAGCATATGGTTCAGCACTTTAAAACCCAGATTTTTGGGGATCGCAAACCGGTGTTTGATGGAAGAAAAAACCTTTACACAGCTATGCCGCTTCCCATTGGGAGAGATAAAGTAAGTTTTAAATATAAGTTTCTAATTGGAGATTTTAATGTCATATTTGCAGAGCTTTTCTAGTAACTGATAGGCAATGATTTGCTATTTCTGGAACAGATGTCTCCTTCCGTCGCCACTTTGCTCAGAGTGTGTATTGTCAGGACAGCAGCGTGAGCTTGTTGCCATCAGAATGGTCACTCCCTTTTCCATCTTCTTTCTTTCCTCCCTGTGATTCTCACTCTCCACCAGCCGGAATAAACTCCCCCATCCCTCTCTTGGTGATGTGGAACCTCTTTGCTAATCCTTCACGACATGAGAGCCAAATTAATTTGAACCGTGCAGGTTGAGACCTGCTGGCTCAGCCCTGGGGCAATTGGAGAGGACTTGTTTTGTTTGTCTGTGGGGTGGTGACCTCTTTGGTCACTCCAAAGCTGCAAATTGTACCCATCATTGACTGTTGAAGCACAAGGGACTGTGTTGGAACACGCTAACGCACAAACCGTATAAAATAATTGAGCCTACACTTCTGCGGTCTAGTATCAGATGGAATTTTCCGTGGCCTTTTTTATTTAGGTGATGAACACGTGAGGATACAGTCGTTCTCGTTACTCTACGGTCATTCCCAGAGGTTGTTATTCCTTCTGCTCTGGGTGCAAGGTGGGGTGTGCACGGTTACAGGGGCCAACTGTCCCATCCCATACAAGTTGATTACAACCTGACTAGACAAAATAAAAGTAAAGGGGGAAAGGAAAATACAGAGAAACGTGGCAACTTGCTTTTGTGACTGGGAACGGAGATGAGGTCTTCCTAAATTGAGTAGCAGCGTGTTATAATACTGTTGATGCTGCCCTTCGATGTCTCGTATTGTGGGCCTCTGCAGTGCTTGACATAGCTAATAGTTCCACCTGAATCCAGTTCTTTATCTCGTGTGTGTAATTTTTATTTCCCCTCAATGTATTAAAGTGAATCTCATGCAGTAAAGCTCAGTCTCTATTCCAGTCTTAATTATTTTTCATTAACTGATAAGCTAGTGTCTAGGGAAACTATAAAGGAATCATTTAAAATGATTTATTTTTCACTTTCACATATGGCGTTCCAGTTCCTACAGGCTGGAAATACAAGATTGCTCAGTGTTTGCTAAAGGTGGAAAAATACTCAATGAGCATCTCCTAGGGGTTTAAACAAGTTCTCTGGATACACACAGAGCTCTTTCTAACTAGAATACTTTCCAAGTTGTGGATGGCTGACAATATATTTTACGCCAAGTATGGAATTCTGCATTTCATAAGGTAAATGAAAAAATGGTCGATCTATGGAGGATCAAATGAATCCTCAGATCTTAGACTTTGTGAGGTGCAAGTTGACCCTCCTCTGATGGGAATGGGAGGAGATGAAACACTCCTGTTCCTTCCGTGTCTGGATTCCTGCTGACCAAACAGGACTCGATTCACTTTGGATTTTCAAGCCCACGTGTAGTAAACCGTACACCGTAAAAATAAAGTCTAGTGACTGCGTCAGCAGGAAATGCTTTTGATGCCCTGATTCCTTCGTGTCCGTGCAAGCCAATGTTGTAACCTACACCTGGGAAAAGGCGGACTAACAATTTCATTAACCATTTTGGGTGGGACAGAATTAGCCAGCCAAAGCAATGATTGTTTGCAAAAGGCAGTCGCTGAGGACGGTGTTTTTAGTGGAGTTTCGCACAAGCTGGTTCAAATAGTTCCATCTGTGGCTCATATTTAGGCTCGCTTTTAATAAACTCCTATTTTTGCCTATTACCCATGGGATCTGGGACTTTGTCAGTTGTTCTGCCTTATGTATATTAATATTAACACGGAGGAAAGACGTAGTAGAGATGAATCTTCAGCTGGTTTAAATCAGAAATATAGCTTAATGAGGGAAATTTTTACATGGTGCTAAATTGGTTTGAGCACAGTTTAAACCAGTATAAAGCTTTTAGGTATTAGAACTTTCCTCCAGCATTATTAGATGAGGTTTCTTTGGGGTTTGGTGGTTTTTTGGCCATTCCGTACATAACAAATGTTGCACGTTTACTGCACATCTGATTACATATAGGATCATATAGAAAAGATTCATGAACATACCATGACTAATAGAGGATCCTTAATCTTAGTGGAAGAAGGTTGTGATTTCTGGGGTTGGGTACATCTTACACCATCTTTAATTAGGAAAGCAGTAATTATGAATGAACCGAGTTGCAGTTTGATACAGAAATCCTGCTTAGCTCCAGATTTCTGAGCAAGTCCCTGGGAGTTCGGCATCCAAATACTTGGTTGGAAACTCTTTTCCTCTGGAAAAGATTGAGAAGAGACACATTGAATGCTCAAAGCACAATAAAATAATCACGTAGCGTTGCGTATATTTTATAGAGGAGTACTAAGAACTCCCCAGAAACACATGGACAAGTTTAATTTTCAATTCTGATTGCAGTGTGACCTTGAGTACGTTGATTAAGGACACATTTTTCGATCCTAATGTATTTTGATTTTTTGTTTTAAACATACACTCTTCAGTAGCGTGTAATTCAGGTGAGATACTAAAGGAACATAAACCTGGGAAGCTAAATTTAAGCCTTATTTATTGCAGTGACTGCAACTGTTTTGAAGTAGGATAGACCGAGCAGCAAAAACTGGGCTGAATTGAGTGCTGCAAACTTCATTGATAGCAACTGCAGCAGAAATTCTTCAATCCCAGGTCTTTTATTTCTACTGGTGACACAGATACTGCAACACAGTTAGTCCCGCTCTTCATCTTTTCCATCACGGTGAAGGAGCTTCATAAATTGAAGTTGTTAATAGTCAGCTGAGTTGTGTTTTAACAGCATCGGCAAGAATAGAAATTACGAAACTTGGAGGAGTTGAAAGAAAAGCCCAGTTGAGGAGTGACGGATCTTCCATCCACTGTAAATGAGATACAAGTTGAAGACCTTTTGATGGCTTCATGGAAAGCGTCCAGCCTGAACCTTGATTTGCACAGGTTTTCAGCAGAGTTCACCTTCCGGGCCCCAGTCAGACCAGCAAACCCATAATTACCAACTATTGCTCCTTCTTCTGCTCCAGTCTCCTGGTGAATAATGTTTGTACTAGAGGAGATGTGGCTGTAATGCTAATTTTGACTGCGTACTATTGTCAACTTGTTTTTTTGGGGGGATACAGGGAGGTTTATTGTTTTGTATCTTTCCTATTTTTTGACTGAAGGCGCTGTTGCAAAAGACCAGATCTATCAAGTTGCTGCTACCCATGTATTATTTTTGCTAGCCCACTAATTGCAGTTTTTCTGTCAGGCGAATGCCTTTGATATTTAAATTGTCAACTCCCTAGGACAGGAAAATGCAATGTTGATATTTGTATATAGCACAAAGGATTCTCTCATCTTGTTGTTTCTTGTAGTCGCTCCCAGAACTGCTCATCACTTCAGACGAGCCTCAGTTTTAGTCTAAGAACTTCTGTGCTCAGGCTTTCTGTGGTGTAATGAAGAGAAAAACATCAGCATTACAAGTAATTGGCTAAAGTAATTTACTATAATTTAGTTTGCCAATGGTTTTTAGGCAAAAAATTCAACGTAGGGAACAACATATCAAAGCAGTGCCCTTGTTTCCTACCTGCTGCCATCACCAGTGCTTGGGGGGGTCATAGTTTGTTCTTGCTGTGGTATTTAAAAATAAGAGGTTGGTGGGTTTTGTGGCTTTTAGAGCGAAAATACCAGAAATTCATGAATCCTGGCAGCCAGTGACAGACCCCTATTTATTTCAGGGTCAGTGGGGTGGAGTCCAGTTGAGGCCTGTATCCAGTGCAGTGCCTCAGGGGCAGTACTGGGGCCTGTATTATTCAATATATTCATCAATGACTTGAATGAGGGAACAGAGTGACTGTCAGCAAGTTTACTGGTGACACCAAGCTGGGAGGAGTGGCTGACACGGCAGAGGCTGTGCTGCCATCAGAGACCTGGACAGGATGGAGAGCTGGGCAGGGAAAAATTGAATGAAATAGAACAAGGGCAAGTGTAGAGTCTTGAATCTGGGCAGAACAACCCCAGGTTCCAGCATAAGTTGGGGAATGAGCTGTTGGAGAGCAGTGTAGGGGAAAGGGACCTGGGGGTCCTGGGGACAGCAGGGTGACCATGAGCCAGCACTGGGCCCTTGTGGCCAGGAAGGCCAACGGTACCTGGGGTGGATGAGAAGGGGGTGGTCAGTAGGTCAGAGAGGTTCTCCTGCCCCTCTGCTCTGCCCTGGGGAGACCACACCTGGAATCTTGTGTCCAGTTGTGGCCCCTCAGTTCCAGCAGGACAGGGAACTGCTGGAGAGAGTCCAGTGCAGGGCAATGAAGATGCTGAAGGGAGTGGAGCATCTCCCGTGTGAGGAAAGGCTGAGGGAGCTGGGGCTCTGGAGCTGGACAAGAGGAGACTGAGGGGTGACCTCATTCATGGTTACAGATATATAAAGGGTGAGTGTCAGGAGGATGGAGCCAGGCTCTTCTCGGTGACAACCAATGATAGGACAAGGGGTAATGGGTTCAAACTGGAACACAGGAGGTTCCACTTAAATTTGAGAAGCAACTTGTTCCTGGTGAGGGTGGCAGAGCCTGGCCCAGGCTGCCCAGGGGGGTTGTGGAGTCTCCTTCTGTGCAGACATTCCAACCCACCTGGACACCTTCCTGTGTAACCTCATCTGGGTGTTCCTGCTCCATGGGGGGATTGCACTGGATGAGCTTTCCAGGTCCCTTCCAGCCCTTGACATTCTGTGATTCTGTGATTTTAGGCGTTCAGGAGTCGACATGAGCAGTGATCCATTAGCATGTGTTGGGCACCGGAAATCACATTATTGGATCTTCACAGAGACCTCCAAGTTGCTACACAAGCACTTCTCAATTATAACGTTACCTCAAAGATGTACATAAATGCACGGCAGCTTTCTCAAATACACCTTTGGAGAGACCTAGCTGGAAAAAGAGGCTGTACCTAATGAATATTGTTTCTTCATTACTGCTTTTTGTCTCCTCCTGTGCTTCGTAGCATTCAGAGGAATCCATCATCCCATCCAAGCCTCGTTTTGCCATTGAAATGGAAAGAATCATCTTGGTTTGTTGTTTGGCATTGTTGCAGGTGGAGCTGGAGGTCACACTGCCAGGAGAAGGAAAGGACAGGATATTTAAGGTGGCCATAAAGTGGATGTCCTGTGTGAGTCTGCAGGCTTTACACGACGCTCTTTCTGGTCGGCTGCCGAGTGTCCCGTTCGAAACCATCCAGGCGCTGGATGTGGTGATGAGGCACTTGCCTTCCATGAGGTGAGGAGAAGACCCTGGTGGTGTTTAGGATGTTGTGTTGTTCTTTGAATCATTTCAGTGGCTTTTTGGGCAGGCCGTGCTTTCATAACTCAACCAAAATAATAGCTCTGGTGTGCTCAAGTGAGAGGCAATATGTTGCTTCTCTGCTCATCGTGTGGGATTAGGAGCATCCAGCCTGGGCACAAGTCCCTTTCCCTGCTGGTTTGTGTGATGTTTGCTGCCATCTCTATGATATTTTATGATAGGACAAGGGGTAATGATTTTAAACTGAAAGGGGATAGATCCAGAATAGATGTAATTAAGAGATTCTTCCTTATTAGAGTGGTGGAACACTGGCCCAGGTTGCCCAGAGAGGTGGTGGATGAACCATCCCTGGAGACATTGAAGGTCAGGTTGGATGAGACTGAGCAACCTGAGCTGGTGAAGATGTCCCTGCTCATGGCAGGGGTGGCACTGGGTGACCTTTAAAGGTCCCTTCCAACCCAAACCATGGTCTCTCTCGTACCCCGTTTCTCTCTAGGCTTCAGGGAAGGAACTTTCCCTGTGTGGAACATAGTAGACATGTAAAGATTACATTGACTTTATCCTCACAATAAGGATAGAAAGAAAATCCCTTTAGCCAGGTTTTATGACACCCAGCCCAAACTAGTTAGGCACAAATCTTTGTTCAGAGAAACATATTGACGCTGGTTTGATTAATTTGATATACAAAGTGTGCAGTACTGAATTACTAAGATGAAAGGTGCCTCAAAAATATTTGTTAGATGAGTTGCTCACCCACGCAAAGTTTCCATGGATTTCAGATCAAGCCGTACACAAGGGGAGATATTATGTCATTGTATTAGTAGCAGAGATGTTTAATTATTTTCTTACTGAAACACAGCTGAAAAAATGTTATTATTGCCTTTAATTTGAATTAGAAGGTATATTAAGAAACGTGCTGAAAATAAATTTAAACCAACACAAGTTACAGCCAATTTCTTGCTGTAGCGATATGGATTCTGAGAGTTGTAACCTGAATCCTGACAGGAATCTCAGATTATTTGTAATTTGAAACACTGACACTTCTGTGCTTTTGAATATGAGAATTTACGTTAGTTATGGCTTTTCATGCTCTGAATTTCTGTTGTTTATTGCAGATATACTCCTGTGGGGCGATCTTTCTTTACAGCTTCAGAAGGATGCTCAAATCCATTGGGTGGCGGCAGAGAAGTTTGGTTTGGCTTCCATCAATCAGTCAGACCTTCCTTGTGGAAAATGATGTTGAATATTGATGGTAGGTCCTATAAAAATATTGACGTGTCTTTCTCTTTCATTGGAAAGCCGGAAAGTTGGTTCTGTTTGTTGGATTCTTAAAAGTTTCCTCGGTATTGTTAAATAACAGTAACATTTTTGCCTACAGTGTCTGCAACTGCGTTTTACAAAGCACAGCCAGTTATCGAGTTTGTATGTGAAGTTTTGGACTTCAAAAGCATTGAAGAACAACAAAAACCTCTGACAGATTCCCAAAGGGTAAAGTTTACCAAAGAAATAAAAGGTAATAATTCAATTACATAAAACTGCTTTATTCTATCTGATGATTTGTTACCACTACATATTCAAAATACTCTATAGCAGTTGCCTTATTGGGAGGCAGCTTATTGCACCAAACAGCGCATCCATTTTTTGAGCAAAACTAAGAGGCAAGAACTATTTTATTACTTACATATATTTCAAGACTTTCAGAAGTTTACTGATTGTTTTAAGTTTCAATCTGCTTGGCTTTTTTTCTTAATACATGGGTTAATCTCTGTAGCTTGACAGGCCACTTTGTGAATAAAAGCAAAGTTGTGTCAGTTCAGGCAAATACGCGTCTTCAGGTTTGATGAATCACCAGCATAAAAGGTTAAGTGAGCGTATTCATTTGTTATTTCTTTTTGAACTGGCCACATTTAGAGCTCAGTTATGCACACAAGTGAATTATCACAGACTCGAGGCGCTGCTGAGATCTTTTCAGCACGTAGAGCAACATCCCTTTCTATGTCAATCTCCTTAAAAACAATTTATCTCCCCAAGCGAGTGTTGCTTCGTTATATTGAGAAGCTACATTTACTGTAGTACTTTGCTCGCTTAAAGTATCTCTTATCTCTAAAGTAAATACAAGTTAACAGTTAAAAATACAAAAACCTCATATTTTTCACTTTCGGAACTTATCGACAGTGCCAGTTCCATGACAAAGATACTCCAGTTCCTAATCTAATGAGTTCAAACTGGTCACAAAGGCTGGGATTTCATGTTTAAGAACATTAAAGAATTACCAGACCTTAAACTTGTCAGGATTTTCATATTCCAGATTTTACTCATAATCTAGCAATGTGGTTTTGCATATTGACATATCTCATAAAAGATACATATACTCTCTTGATACATATACTCTCTTGGAAGCTTACTACACTTATTCTAATATGTAAAGATTGAATCAAAGAGGTGGAGGAGGAAGGAATCTTACTGTTTGTCATCACCAAAGGTTGTGGAAAATCAAGGTCCTTCCTTCATGATACAGAAGAAAACAAGTTAGAAAAACAAACCCCATAAATCCATCTTCCTTGTTTCTACGAAACATCCGCAAAAATCATCTTTGCCCAATTAGAAGTCGGCAGGAAAAGTATAAATAAATCCTGAGCTTGCACTGGTTGTAAATGTTGTGCAAATGTAATCAGGTGCTGAACCGCCAGCTGCTTTTGTCCTTTTTTCCGCAAGAGTTTTCCTTCTCCAGATACAAGAAGTCGTCTGGAATTTGCAGCAAAGCTGGTTGTAAATGGAGGTATTGCGGTAGCCGTTTATCTTTTAATGAAAATACCATCGTGCAGATTTCGGAGGGATTCATGAAAACTTGGTACTTCTTGGAGGTTTCATAATAGGTGGCACTTTGAGCTGTAACAAGTTACATAGGAAGATCAGGGTGGCATTTGGCAAATTATTGGTGCTTTTGATAGAGAGGGGAAATACGTGGCGTTAGCAGCCTGAATCTGTACACGTGTGCTCATTTATTAACTCTCAGAACATGCTAATGAGCGAATGACTTAAATGCGCATCTTGTGTAGCAATCAAGGGCACTGACACCTGCGTTTCCAAGAAACGTTGATACCTATTTTCCTATTTTTAGGTCTAAAGGTGGAGATAACACACTGTGGACAAATGAAGAGAAAGTACAGAGTGTGCAATGTCACCCGACGACCAGCAAGTCACCAAACGTAAAGTATTTTGCTTCTTTTTAAGCACGTGTTTGCTGTCAGGCTGGTAAAATATCTTGCCTGCCTTATTAACACAGGAAAAGTTGTTTTGGAAAATGATACTTTCTTTGATCAGTGTATTTAAAATACTCCTCAAAGTATTTTCCCAGTTTTGCTCTTCTTTTTGTTCTATTTCGATCCTATAATGAATGTCACAGAATCACAGAATCGACTGGGTTGGAAAAGACCTCAGAGATCATCCAGTCCAACCCTTGGTCCAACTCCAGCCCATTGACTAGATCATGGCACTAAGTGCCATGGCCAATCTCAGTTGAAAAACCTCCAGGGCCGGTGAGTCCAGCGCCTCCCTGGGCAGCCATTCCAATGCCTGACCACTCTCTCTGCACAGAATTGCTTTCTAACAGCCAGCCTCAATTTCCCCTGGCAGAGTTGAAGCCCATGGCCCCTTGTCCTATTGCTGATGCCTGGGAGAAGAGACCAATCCCCAGCTGGCTACAACTGCCCTTCAGGTAGTTCTAGAGAGTGCTGAGCTCACCTCTAAGCCTCCTCTTCTCCAGACTAAACAAGCCCAGCTCCCTCAGCCTCTCCCCGTAGGTCTTGTGTTCAAGTCCCTTCCCCAGTCTTGTTGCTCTTCTCTGGACCCGCTCCAGCACTTCAATCTCTTTCCTGAGCTCAGGGGACCAGAACTGAACACAATACTCCAGGTGTGGCCTCCCCAATGCAGAGCACAGGGGAAGGATCACTGCCCTTGTCCTGCTGACCACGCTGGTTTGGATACAGGGCAGGACACCATTGGCCTTCTTGGCCACCTGGGCACACTGGTGGCTCATGTTGAGCTTCCTGTCCATGAGTCCCCCCAGGTCCCTTTCTGCCTGGCTGCTCTCCAGCCACTCTGTGCCCAGCCTGGAGCGCTGCAGGGGGTTGTTGTGGCCAAAGTGCAGCACCCGGCACTTGGCCTTGTTGAACTTCATCCCACTGGAATCGGCCCATTTTTCTATGTCCTCTCATTGGAAACAATCATTTTGTTTTAGATCCGTAGTAGGTTGCTTTGTTTGTGGCTTTGTTTTTTAATTTACGGATTTCTTCAACACTGGTGCCCTATTGGTAGCGTAATGTTTCCCACAATTGTTGAGTAGAAAAGTGGTGCCAGTTGGGATCAGTTTTCTAATCTTATTACCAATCTGTTTTTCCTCTGGAGAAGATGTTTGTATTTAATAACTAAATCACCCAAGATTTGCAGAGACCTTGAACGCGCAGGTATTTATTCCCATTTTTAAGTAGTATAAAGAACAAAACTGATATCAGCTCTTTAGAAGAACGTAACTGATCAATATATAATTCTGGTATTTAATTGTTTGGGCTTTGTTTTGTACTCTTAGTACAGGCTTAGTACAAGCTTACTCATAGTAGCTTCCTGCTTTCTGTGCATGACATATCATAAAATGTAGAACTATAAGTATCCCAGAAAAGCAGAAAACATTAATCTTTGTCTTAAAGGCTTTTAGGAAACTTGATTTATAGCTTCAGGTATCGAGTGTTAGAAACAGCCTTCTCTGGTGTTATTAGAAAATACACAGTGGTGGCAACAAGGGAATCCTAATTATATAACTTGCATCATTTAAACAAGATGAGTTTAATCTCCATTAAGTTTAATTTACACCGAGAAAGGCATTGAGCAAGTGTGGGAGAATATGCTGCATAAAGTAACGGCTCCTTTTCCTATTTGATTTCCAACAGATTCCCGCTTCAGCAGGAGAACGGACAGACAGTTGAATGCACTGTAGCTCAGTATTTTAAAGACAGGCACAAATTAGTTTTACGCTACCCTCACCTTCCGTGTTTACAAGTTGGGCAGGAGCAGAAACACACGTACCTTCCTCTCGAGGCAAGTAAATATTGAGATAATATTCTGGGAATGGGGGTCAGAGGGGAAAAAAAGGCTCAAATATCAACAAACCTTTTTGAGCAGCCCATTTTAGCAATTTAGGGAAACAAACTATAGTTGAATTGTGGTTTTTAACTTCATTTTACGCGGGGATGTTGTAGGTGTGCAACATAGTGGCAGGACAAAGATGCATCAAGAAACTCACTGACAATCAAACTTCCACTATGATTCGAGCAACCGCCAGATCAGCACCTGACCGCCAAGAGGAGATTAGCAAATTGGTGAGTGTTCCGCTAAAATCGAGAGGAGTGGAGGGATGGACTTAGTGTCTGCTAATAGTAAAAGAAAGATGAATTTGTGCACTGCACCCAGGTTATGTTTTTGTAAGGCTTTCTCCATTAATCGGAGAGAAATACGTTCTCACAAAAGGTTTTTCAAGTGTGCTTATGCTGCTTCATTTCAAATTTTGAGGCGTCCGTGTATCCGAGTGGCTCGGAACGCTGATCACCCGTATATAAGGGATATGTGCCAAAATGCAGGTCATATCAAAAGGTATTCGTATCTCATAAAAAGAACTTATTTTTCTACAAGAAATACCCAATTCCTTTTAATTGCAGATGCGGAGCGCGAGTTTTAATACCGACCCCTATGTTCGTGAGTTCGGAATAATGGTCAAAGATGAAATGACGGATGTGACGGGTCGAGTCCTGCAGCCTCCGTCCATCCTCTACGGAGGCCGGGTACGTGGAGCATCAGTTACCAGCTGTGATAACTTCCATCCTATGGTTACTTTAAATGAGTAGTGTTGGGTGTAATGGCATAAAGTCATCACACATGTAGTGTTCAGACTTAGTAATTTCTCCAAGTCCTTCAACATTTTGCTTGTGATGATCTGTCCCTCCATAGCTTCTTTATTTTGGGAAGTATAGCACTTATATAGACTTGAGACAAATGTTTGTGAGCTGTGTTTTGCCTTTCACACACTGTTTTATTGTGTGGTGCAAGAAGAAACCTGCAAATAGATTAAATTGTGTGCAGAGAAGAACAGAAACAACTTGAGTTATTATTGTTTGTTTTTGCCTCCCTGAACTCCGAAATCTCCCTCAACTTCTGGTGGGTTTTGAGTGTCCTGTGTAGAGCGGCCGTATTTAGGCAACTATCTTAAACTGTTATCTCTATCAACATCTTTTTCTCTGAGCCATCTCGTCCCGTTGGAGTATTTACTCACAGCTTATTTCTCTACAAAGGCTTTTCAGTCGACCTTTCTGACAAAATCTTCCTATTGTGGTGTCTTTCCAAAAAAAGATATATATATATAAAAAATATGTCTTGTTTTTATGCAAGAGGAAAGCCTTGATACATATTAAGGTAATTAACATTATCAGAATTACTTTAGTCATCTTATTATATCCCTTGTTCTCTCCATCACGGTAATGTCTGCTTGATGGGAGAAAAGACATGTTGCCCAGGTCAAAGCTGAACAACCTATTTCCCTCTGAATAATCACTATTTCCCTCTATTCAGTGTTGCGTAAAACACCGATAACACTTAAGTTGCTCGCGGAAAGTTCACTGAGCAGTTTTAAAGTCGTTGTAGAAATACACCTGTTAGCATTACATTCCAAGCATGCATCTGACTTACTGTCCGTATGTAATTTCTATCTGCTGCTGATTTATATAACCATTGACAATAAAAAAGAACAATATGAGCTTTATTTTTATGAGCTTTATATTTCACCAAGCTGCCTTGCTACATCAATAAAATGATCTTTATAAGACAGGATAGATGTTTGAACAGTGGAGAGAAAGCCCTGAGAATATAAACATCCTGCTAGTTGGAGGGAAGCAGAAATAGAACTGGTTTTTGTTAGCATGAATCAATCTCTGCATTGATGTTTTGGGGTCTTTTTTGCCTTCCAGAACAAAGCAATTGCCACACCAGTTCAAGGAGTCTGGGACATGAGGAATAAGCAGTTTCACACTGGAATTGAAATCAAGGTTTGGGCCATCGCGTGCTTTGCTCCTCAGCGCCAGTGCACTGAAGTTCATCTGAAGTAAGTGTGTTTCATGATTATTAATTATGGACATATCATCACTTCACTTATTTAGGAAATCTATTTTGTTAAGTATGGCAATATGTCTTGAACAGTGCTCTTGGAGATCTGTCTCTTCGGTTTTTGAGTTATGCCAATATGATTACAATGCTAGAATCATGAAATCCTCCAAGTCAGACTTACCAAAACCGATCTATACTGTATGGCGGGTTTCTGAGGCCTTAGGACCGAGTTTAAAATGACTGAAATGATGTAATGAAGGGTGTTTATCACTACGTGTTTGTCGAGTGAACACGTCTGTCACTTAAGTTCTTTTCCTAGTTATATGGAACAGATTTATTCATGCAGAGCTTATTTAAAAGGAAATTTTTTAAAAAGCAATCCAGCATTTGTCTAAAACTTTGTACTCCCTACAGTGACCACAATGTGCAAGTAGCTGTATTTGCAAGATGAGGGGGACTAGTTGTTGTTTTGTTGACTTCGAGCATTTGAATGGAACTTTCACATTTGGTTTCTCGGTCTTGGGACGGAATGTGGTTGTTGAAAGGCTGTTGTTCAAAGTGACATCTCCCATCCTTAGATCATGTGATCGTGTGTGGATGGGTTGTCTGTTCCTTTTAGGCGGCTGCTTTCTCTTCATGCACAGGCAAGTGCAGCTCTTAGAGCTGAACCCTCGCAGGTGACTCAGCTGCTCTTTGTGAGACAAATGCAGGACAGTGATTTATTCATAACAGCAGCATTGCCATAGCAGTGTTCCGTCAGATGATTTGCCAAATAGCTTGGGAATTTTTCCCAAACAAGCGGCGAGCAAACAGTGGAGATCTTACCTTTGACTTTTCTTCCCATCGTGTAAGGCCAGGGACTTGTTCTCTCCATGGACATGGCAGAATGAGAGAATGTCCTGAGCTGGAAGGGACCCACAAGAATCATTGAGTCCAGCTCCTGTCCCTGCACAGCACAACCCCACAGTTCACACCGTGTGTCTGAGGACGTTGTCCAGTCTCTTCTTGAACACTGTCAGGCTTGGGGCCATGACACCTCCCTGGGGAAACTGTTTGGTGTCCAACACCCTCTGGGTGAAGAACCTTTACCTAATGTCCAACCTAAACCTCTCCTGGCACATCTTCCTGTCATTCCCTCGGGTTCTGTCATTGGTGGTCAAAGAGATCGACTCCTGCCCTTCCTCATCTCCTTGTGGTGAAGCTGTAACCACTATGAGCTCTCCCCTCAGTCT
Organism: Nesoenas mayeri; assembly: GCF_963082525.1. Classification (NCBI taxonomy): domain Eukaryota; kingdom Metazoa; phylum Chordata; class Aves; order Columbiformes; family Columbidae; genus Nesoenas; species Nesoenas mayeri. The sequence goes on from NC_137543.1 coordinate 5,950,420, forward strand.
CCTCTTCTCCAAGCTGAACAAACCAAGTGACTTCAGCCGCTCCTCATACAGCTTCCCCTCCAAACCCTTCACCAATTTGGTGGCCCTAAACAGGGAACTAAGCTGCCAGAGAGTTTTCATGCTGTTGCTTCTAGTGGAAATGCTGTGTAGGAAAGCTTAGTTTTAAGAGATAGAAAGAAGTCTTCAATATAATGAGCTAAAATAAAATTATTTGATGGCTTAGATGGAGTTTGTTGAGGTTGGTAAAACACCGACCCAGGTTGGCCAGAGAGATGGTGGATGAACCATCCCTGGAGACATCCCAGGCCAGGCTGGACGGGGCTCTGAGCAACCTGAGCTGGTGAAGATGTCCCTGCTCATGGCAGGGGTGGCACTGGGGGAGCTCTGAAGGTCCCTTCCAACCCAAACCATGCTACGATTCTTACCGCGAAAGGACATTCCTTCACACTAGGAATATGGCTGCGTCCAGTTGAATCATGTTGTCTCCTGTTACACCTTAATGAGCAAGTTGGAACATGACAGCTGTAGATCCAGCAGGGTAAACACCTTCCAAATCCCTAAAAGTCTTTAAAGTTATCCTGTTTTACCTGTCCACTTAGACTCCCGACTTACAGTTGAACTGCTAAAGGCAGAGTTTAAGCTCACAGGCTTATGATTCATGAAGTTAATGATGGGTTTGGAAGAAACTAAATCTTTGCACCCTCTCAGTGGGTAAGATTGGATTACCTCGCACCTTTTGGTGAAGACAAGCAACGTTTTTAGATACTTGGGGTGACATCCACTCTGAAGTAATACAAAGGGCTTTGTCAGCGTTGATGCCACTGAAGTTTTGCTGCCTGGGATCATGTTTATGATGCTGGTCAATAATCCAAGTGCCAAAGAAGGACATCTCTGAGTGAGCATTGTGTCCCTTCAAAAGGAAGGAGAGCCAAATGCTACCACGGTATTAATTAATATTAATTACAAGAGCCAGGAGAAGCAGTCGGGCTTGCAACTCATCAGGGCATGAAGGACTTTTCGCTGATAAAAGCCTTTGACAAATCAGGTTGTCTCCGTTTCTCACCAGGTCCATCAAAGAGCAACTTACATTTGCACCATCCTTGGAGAAAGTTTGTCTTCACCCCCATGAAACACCTTTTCTGGGATATCTAAGCAAGGTTTTCTCATTCATTATCGCTGTTAGATCCGCTGCGACGCGATTGTTGGTACCTTCTATTGTTTTTTTTCCTCAACAAGAGAAAGGAGGAACATGAGACATGTGGAAGTTGGGTAGAGCAGACTATCCAAAATACCATCAGTGCCCTGATGTTCCAAATATACTGAATCTCCCATAAGAAGATTAAGGTGGAATTTGGTTTGGACTTGAAGCATTTCTTTGCTTCCCCTGTTTTTCTTTCAGTGACTACATAGGCAGTTAATGAAAGACGCAGCTAAATTCCCAGAGAGCGCAACTCTGCGAGTTTTACTCGATTGTTCCATTACAAAGAAAAACCAAGATGGATTTTACTACCAGAGAATCTAACGTATGTTCTTTCCATCCTCCAGGACCTTTACAGAACAACTGCGGAAGATTTCCAGAGACGCGGGAATGCCCATCCAGGGCCAGCCGTGTTTCTGTAAATACGCGCAGGGGGCCGACAGCGTGGAGCCCATGTTCAGGCACCTCAAGAACACTTACACCGGCCTGCAGCTCGTCGTGGTCATTTTGCCAGGGAAAACACCCGTCTATGGTGAGTTCAAATCACAAGCTCGCGTGTTTCAATCACAGTTCCACGTATTGTTTGTGGAGTATCTCAGTGCTATATAGTTAAACCAGATTTAAACTTCTAAATTCCACTCGGAATGCGCTCTAAGTTAATTTTATCCTTGTGCTGCATGATGTTTTACAATAAGGCTTTAATTATTTTTGGCTGCACTTTTAATTTGCTTTTCCACGTTCTTCCTGTTGGTTGTGAAAAAGCGAAACCAGGGCTTTTGTGGAATTGATGGGACTAATAGGCAGTGGAATAAAATGTGCATACTATACAAATTATTGCAGATGTAATGACCTCAAGAACTGTGTAGCTTCTAGAGCATCTTTGCTCACTCACACCATCACCCTTTGGCAAAATAAGTGAAGGGGAAGATTTCTGCCAATTGATTTATTTTCCTATTCTTTTTTAACTCTTGGGTTGTGAGAACACAGATGCACGGAAGGCGAAAACTCAGCAATTAAGCTTTCTTTTGGAAGCAGGTTGACAATTAGTGCATTTTATATAGAATATATACATATGTTTGAGGCAAACGGTTTTGGTGTTAAGCAGCTCTTCCTACAGGCAGGGCTGCTTGTTTTCCTATCCTGCCTTCCTTCTTTTTCGCTCACCTTGACTAATTGCAGCACCATCCATTATTTTTCTCTCTCTCCTCTAATGTCTGAGATTTATTTTATCCCGTCCCTCACCCCCAACAATTCATTACAGCAGAAAATAATCTCCTAACTTTCTTTTCCCAAGTTTATCTAAGATAAAGAGATTAAAAAGGGAACCTTAACAAAATAATACCTTTTTCCCCCCTTGAATGCAGCCTTGCAGATGAAGTTGCTCGTCTCTAAGTCGTTCAATAGAAATTCAGTGCAAACTGCCACTTTGGCTTTTCTGCTTGGCATGAACAGGGGGCTGTTTCCTCTGTTTAACCACTGCGGTACCACTCACATCTGCTTTCCTTGTCATTATCTTTAATTACAGCTCTTTCTGCCCCCTCTAATCATCTCTCTGTGTTTTCCCTGTGCTCTTGTTCCTCTCCCCCTGCTCCTTTCAGTCTTCTCTTCCCACAGGGGTTTGGATCATCTTGGAGCCTAAATTTCTCTGTTTCCTGACTGTAATACTGTGGGTCTCTTACAGCCCTTAAGTCTCAGTTTTGTTGGTAACAACAGGACTTATTCTTAATTAATTTCTTTTAAGCTTTTATGGGCCATCCCATAAAACTGGACACTTTTTATGCAAGTGATGAACCGGTTGTCTGAGTATTCCTTAGCACATTACTGTTACTAAGTTTGCATTACTAGTCCAGCGTTTAATAATAAAACAAGCGCTTATCATCCTGATATTATCCACATTAACTACTTTATTAGCCATGCTGATAATAAAACACTATAATGCTAAAATTACAATTAGTGTCATTTTAAAAAGTCTTATAAATAAGCTAGCAGGGCCTTTAGTTGTATTTATGCCCCAATTCCTGCGCTGTCGGCAGGTGGAGCAGAACGGAATTAGGAGGAGGTTTATTGGAGGCTGGGTTTAGTGTTAAGTTTTATTGTTTAAGCTTAAACAGTCACTTTGCAAAAACTCAAGGTGTAGTTAATTACCACTGAATTAATGTCTCCTACGCTGTTTGATTTGCAATACGCCAATATATTCTCCTTTTGTTTGGCAGCGGAGGTGAAGCGCGTTGGCGACACGGTGCTGGGAATGGCCACGCAGTGTGTTCAGATGAAAAACGTGCAGAGAACAACACCCCAAACTCTTTCGAACCTTTGCCTAAAAATAAATGTGAAATTAGGAGGCGTAAATAACATTTTGCTGCCACAGGGAAGGTAAGGTGTATTCAAAAAGGAAGAGGGTATTTTACTGTAAAGAGAATGTGTCATATCAAGAGAGCAGTGTAGGGGAAAGGGACCTGGGGACAGCAGGGTGACCATGAGCCAGCACTGGGCCCTTGTGGCCCGGAAGGCCAATGGTACCTGGGGTGGATGAGAAGGGGGTGGTCAGTAGGTCAGAGAGGTTCTCCTGCCCCTCTACTCTGCCCTGGGGAGACCACACCTGGAATCTTGTGTCCAGCTGTGGCCCCTCAGTTCCAGCAGGACAGGGAACTGCTGGAGAGAGTCCAGCGCAGGGCAACAAAGATGCTGAAGGGAGTGGAGCATCTCCCGTGTGAGGAAAGGCTGAGGGAGCTGGGGCTCTGGAGCTGGACAAGAGGACACTGAGGGGTGACCTCATTCATGGTTACAGATATATAAAGGGTGAGTGTCAGGAGGATGGAGCCAGGCTCTTCTCGGTGACAACCAATGATAGCAATAAGCCATGAAAATGGAGTTAAAGGAAGGAAAAATATGACACAACTCCACACAACACTTGGAATTCTGCCTTTGGGGTATTTAAAAGAAAACTCCTTGATCATTACTTTCTGTTGGTTGAGGGGGGTGAGAATAGAACAGCTTTTTCTTTGTATAATTGCATTATAAGTTATATTGTTATAATTACCTTCAAATTCCTATTTAGAGAAGGTCGGAAAACAGCAAAGTCTACCTACATAACCACCCCACATACACAAAAAAATTCTGGTGGCCTAAAATTTCTCATGTCCAGTTGTCTTATTAAGGAAGGAAGCTTAAAATTTCCAATGTATTATTTTGTTTTACTCTCAATGCAGTGGATTAGTATCTTAAATAAAGGTTTGTTTAGAACTTAGAAGCATAATTAAAAAGCAAAACAAAACAGACTCAAAACCACCCAAATCTTTAAAAATCGTACCTATGGTAACTACAGTTTTTGCACTTCTTCCCAACACTATTGTTTTGTTCAGAAACAAAATCCCAGCATCTGTATATGTGCACAGGCCTTTAATTTTCTCAGGTATCATTTGATGCCAGGCAATCAACTTTTATTCTTTTCTATAGCCTAATTAATAAAGACTGCAGTTCTCTGAGACTGGAAAAATGGGCTGATTCCATGGGATGAAGTTCAACAAGGCCAAGTGCCGGGTGCTGCACTTTGGCCACAACAACCCCCTGCAGTGCTCCAGGCTGGGCACAGAGTGGCTGGAGAGCAGCCAGGCAGAAAGGGACCTGGGGGACTAATGGACAGGAAGCTCAACATGAGCCACCAGTGTGCCCAGGTGGCCAAGAAGGCCAATGGTGTCCTGCCCTGTATCCAAACCAGCGTGGTCAGCAGGACAAGGGCAGTGATCCTTCCCCTGTGCTCTGCATTGGGGAGGCCACACCTGGAGTATTGTGTTCAGTTCTGGGCCCCTCAGCTCAGGAAAGAGATTGAAGTGCTGGAGCGGGTCCAGAGAAGAGCAACAAGAGTGGGGAAGGGACTTGAGCACAAGCCCTATGGGGAGAGGCTGAGGGAGCTGGGCTTGTTTAGTCTGGAGAAGAGGAGGCTTAGAGGTGAGCTCAGCACTCTCTAGAACTACCTGAAGGGCAGTTGTAGCCAAGTGGGGATTGGTCTCTTCTCCCAGGCAGTCAGCAATAGGACAAGGGGCCATGGGCTTCAACTCTGCCAGGGGAAATTGAGGCTGGCTATTAGAAAGCAATTCTGTGCAGAGAGAGTGGTCAGGCATTGGAATGGCTGCCCAGGGAGGTGCTGGACTCACCGGCCCTGGAGGTTATTAAGCTGAGATTGGCCATGGCACTTAGTGCCATGATCTAGTCAATGGGCTGGAGTTGGACCAAGGGTTGGACTGGATGATCTCTGAGGTCTTTTCCAACCCAGTCGATTCTGTGATTCATTGAAGTTAATTATTTTTACTAATTTTTAATGAAAAATTACAATTAGCCATGCTTTTAAAATACGCCTAAGCATTTAGTGTCAGAACCCTAATCAGGACTTCTAATTATTGTCACACTACAAGTGATCGACTCCGATCAAGTGCAAATTGACTCGTTCGCTGCAAGATACTAAGTGCTATTTACTGGAGGTATGATGTGCTTTATTAAGCATTGCTTTTCAAATTGCCTTTTTCTTTCCAGGCCGCCAGTATTTCAACAGCCCGTCATATTCCTGGGTGCGGACGTAACTCATCCACCAGCTGGAGATGGGAAAAAACCTTCGATCGCTGCGGTGAGTCAATTGCGGGCCGATCTTTAAGCTCCGCTCTCCCTTGCTGCTCAGCAATGAGCCAGCACGTGGTTAAATCTGCTTTTTCAGCAGTGAAAAATGTGAAGAATTTATCCTGATGGGGACGTAAGCTGGTTCAGTTGTGGTTTGGGGGAGATTCAAACTTCCTGACAATGCATAATGTGGAATAATCTCTTGGAAACGGGCTCCTTAAATATAGGGAACGGCCCTTGATTCGTGTTTGTCAAACACCTGTAATAGCTTGTTTAATAATTAAGGTGTTTGACAGTATGTGCGGTGCTAAATGAATGAATACCTGTTTTAAAAAGTTACACCTGTGTGTCCAGGATGGGAAGAAAACAACAGGTAGAATTGTGCTTAGTTGTGATTTTTGGACATAAGGAATTTGGATTTTTTTTGTTTGTCTATTTTTAAGTCCCATGGCCATGAGTCTTGATGTGTCATAAGCAGGACAATCCCTTCCCTTGGCGAGCAGTGTTTGGTTGGGGTGGGTATTTCTGTGGGACGTGGATTCATCTGCAGTGTCTCCTGTGTCCCAGTCCTAATTAAGTCAATGGTTTCAGAGTATTAGTGCTTCAAATTGTATTTACCTTTTTTTAACTGTATAGAGGTGCAAATAGGAAATTAATTGTTTAGATTTAAAGGAAGTTTTCTGTTTGCTGAATGTGAGACTAAACTCCAAGCTCTTTGCAATCACATTTTGATTTTGACCACATCTTTGCTCAGTCAACCCTGTAGATGCTGTTAGAAAGATCCTGCAGTGATCTTCCTGAAATAACTTTAATAAAGTGCTTTTAAGTTTGCTCATTTTCACAGTTTAAGGCAAGGTGGCAATAAACCGTGGCAGATGCTCCCTGTTATCCCCTTTACCTCCCGCCACCCTTCCTTTAGATCGGAAACATGATAAGAAAGATAAGGGGAAAGGAAGAGAGACTTCAAGTTGGAGAGTTTTAAAGGATTTACTAAAGCTACTAATAAATAGAGCATACATATATATATATATATATATATATACACACACAAAATATACCAAACCAATCTGGAATGCTGGATGTGCAGTTGGCGTCACTCAGCAGCAGAGCTGGGTGTGCGGAGCCGGCGGCTCCAGCAGCTGCAGCGCAGGCGCCCGGGAGTCATGGGCAGGACTGCACAGCAAACAGGAACCTGGGTGCAGGATGCAGGGCCTGAGCCCTGTAGATCACAGACAGACAGACAGACAGGGTCCTCTCCAGATGCCGGCCATGGTCGAAGAGAGCGTGACCCTCGTGATCACCCTCTTATATAGGGGGTATGACGATTATGGGGTGGAATACTTGCGTCGGTCAGTTCTAGTCACCTGGTCCATCCACCCCTCCTCAAACACGCACCTCTCACAACGGAACGTGGGGAAACTTACCAGTCTTTCTTAGCTACCATAGTAATAAATCTAAACACGAGCTTCTTCAGCATTCCGTTGGTCTCTTATCAGCACCGAGTGCAGCATCCGAGGAAAAATATGCAGGCTAAAACTCAGCAAAGCCACCTATTAGAACTGACCTGAAAGAAAAGTCACTAAAAGAGAACCGGTCTTGTTTTTGACAAAACCAGGACACTCGGATACTAAACCTATTTTAACAGGTTGTAGGGAGCATGGACGCTCATCCGAATCGCTACTGCGCCACCGTGCGCGTCCAGCAGCACCGCCAAGAGATCATCCAGGATTTGGCCGCCATGGTCAGGGAGCTGCTCATTCAGTTCTACAAGTCCACGAGATTTAAACCAACTCGCATCATCTTCTACAGAGACGGCGTCTCCGAGGGGCAGTTCCAACAGGTCAGATGTTTCTCTTTCAGGTTTTAATGATGTCGTTTTCTGGGTAGTAACGTAGTTGTAGTTAGTTGGAGTTAAGAAATAGACCCTTGACAAGTTTCTTGGATTCTACCAATGCAAAGCAGGCAAAGTGTGTTCATATTTTCCATAAGCTTTTTTAAAATACTTTTCCCTTTCAAAATACTTTTCCTTTGCAAAATTGTAATTGATGTAGGTTTACCGCTCAACTTATATTCAACATCTGTGACCTATTGAAGGTGTATTAGTCAGACTGTATCCCAGAGAACTTAGACAGTAAAGAAAAATAAGTGTAAGCTGATTTACTTCTTAACCAGGATTAATAAATGCATTATTTTCACACTCAATTTTAATCCATTCCCAATCAAATTCAACAAATGCTTTCTTGTACTTATTTTGTTTGCTTACAAGTACCATATTTTATGAATAATTTTTCTATCTGTTTTAAAGCCATTTCCATCAGCTTTCCACTCTTTTTAGATGTAAATTAAGAGATGCAGAATTAATTGACTTCTCCAAATCCAAGGGGAAGGGAGTAAAGGTCACTTAGTCAACTTGAATTCATCTTTGTATGAACTTTTGATGCTGTTTTCTCACTTATCGCTGTTTTTCACTGATTTTTTAAATTATAATTAACCCAAATCATTGGGTTTTTATTGCACTTCCCCCTGGTTTTATTGATGCCTTCACAAAACCAGCACAGAACATGCAGTTGAGCAATTCTGGATTTTATCCCTTGTGCTAGCCTGAAAAAATAATTAGGCTGTTTGTATATTCAACAGCCTAATTAAATGTTCATTTGTATTTGGCAGTTAAAAAGATTTTGACATAAAGCTTATTAGTCCAAGCCTCATGCTTGGAGCTGAATGAATACAGAACCAGCTCTCGCCTGGCACAGGAGGCTGCTGATCTAATTTGTTCTCATTAAGTGAAGAAATTAAGGTTTGATCCTTGCATCTCATGACTCCGAGTGCCAATGCAAGAAAGAACATGATAAATAAGAGTAATTGGGTATTTTCTGCTTATCACACACGTCTTGGTGTTTATGATTCAGGTTCTTCATCATGAATTGTTGGCCATCCGAGAAGCGTGTATTAAACTGGAAAAGGATTACCAGCCTGGAATTACATTCATAGTTGTGCAGAAAAGGCATCACACCAGACTCTTCTGTACGGATAAAAACGAACGGGTACGTTCTGACTGAGCAGGCAGCAAGTTCCCTGTTAATTACTCCTTAATTCATTAGAACTGCAGAATGGACTGTCCGTCCTTTTTGAAGTTCGTCAAAGCTTTTGCTTTTCTTTTCAGTTTATTTTTGTGCTGTCCAAAGATCCTGAAGGGTCGAGATGGATCTGAGCAGCGTAGGGTTTATAATATAGGTGTGGAACGATTACTTGACCGCTCTTTGTTGTAACTGGAGATCTGTTGAGTGTTCCAAATGCATTTTAAGGCACATTCTAGCACTGGTTTGGTTGCAGTTACCAGCTATGTCAACACAAACCTCTGTTCACACGTTCTTTTTCCTTCTCTCAAGCTTCTCTATGTGAAACATTTGAAGCTCCTTAGGCCTCAAAGCATCTTTTAATAACTTTAGATGCTGCCATGATGGTGGGTTTTGTATTGACAACATGCTCTGATTACAGTCATTAAATTGTTTTAAAGAGTATTTTTAAGTTCTGCTTTGAAGTAAAGTGTTTATTAGGGAAAAAGGAAAACTGAAAAGGAAAACTTTGTGTATAACTTATTATATTTGCATTTGCTGTTCACGCAGGTTGGAAAAAGCGGCAACATTCCAGCTGGTACCACAGTGGACACAAAAATCACCCATCCCTCCGAGTTCGACTTTTACCTGTGTAGTCACGCTGGTATTCAGGTACAGCCTTTCGTGTTCAATACCGAAATTGCCAGTGAGTGACGCACACCCTGTTCATTTAGTTTATTGTGCTGCTCTCCTGTTTGAGTGGTAATGAGGTATTTGGACTATTTTACAGAGCTGCATCTGGCATTAAATTCTCTTGAAATGTGCATCAAGTTCCTGGGAAACAATTAATACCTTTAGATAGCACCACTGTATTTTCACATTTTATTGTGATTTCTTATTCTTATTTCTTATTCTTATTCTTATTCTTATTCTTATTCTTATTCTTATTTCATATTTCTTGTTCAGAAACAGAAGTTGTTAAACAGCAGCAGTATTGAAAATCAAAATTTAATAGTCTCAAAAAAAGCATATTCAACAGGAGCGTGAGTTAGATTGCTGTCAGCTAGTGATGTTTTGTCTCAAGCTACTACTTCATATGGTGGCTTTTTGTCAGACGCAAGTTTCACAAGATGAAAGTGCGATTTAATTTCGGTAAAAGCCATTAAACTCTAGAAAATACAATTCTATCAAAAAATACAATGGGAAAATTTAATGAAATATAACAAGGGCGAGTGTAGAGTCTTGAATCTGGGCAGAACAACCCCAGGTTCCAGTGTAAGTTGGGGAATGACCTATTAGAGAGCAGCATAGGGGAAAGGGACCAGGGGGTCCTGGGGACAGCAGGGTGACCATGAGCCAGCACTGGGCCCTTGTGGCCAGGAAGCCAATGGTACCTGGGGTGGGTTAGAAGGGGGTGGTCAGTAGGTCAGAGAGGTTCTCCTGCCCCTCTGCTCTGCCGTGGGGAGACCACACCTGGAATATTGTGAATATTGTGTCCAGTTGCGGCCCCTCAGTTCCAGCAGGACAGGGAACTGCTGGAGAGAGTCCAGCGCAGGGCAACAAAGATGCTGAAGGGAGTGGAGCATCTCCCGGGTGAGGAAAGGCTGAGGGAGCTGGGGCTCTGGAGCTGGACAAGAGGAGACTGAGGGATGACCTCATTCATGGTTACAGATATATAAAGGGTGAGTGTCAGGAGGATGGAGCCAGGCTCTTCTCGGTGACAACCAGTGATAGGACAAGGGGCAATGTGTACAAACTGGAACACAGGAGGTTCCACTTAAATACGAGAAGCAACTTCTTCCTGGTGAGGGTGGCAGAGCCTGGCCCAGGCTGCCCAGGGGGTTGTGGAGTCTCCTTCTGTGCAGACATTCCAACCCGCCTGGACACCTTCCTGTGTCACCTCATCTGGGTGTTCCTGCTCCATGGGGGGATTGCACTGGATGAGCTTTCCAGGTCCCTTCCAACCCCTGACATTCTGGGATGCTGTGAATAGGTACACGGGGAGCAAGGAGGGAGGTTGTTTGCCTTTTTAACAGCAGAAGTGGAAATGGAAGCTGTTTTTGCAATGCTGACGTGTGCGATCTGCCCCCAGGGAACAAGCAGACCTTCTCATTACCACGTCCTCTGGGATGACAATCGTTTCTCTTCGGATGAGCTGCAGATTCTCACCTACCAGCTGTGTCATACGTACGTACGCTGCACTCGGTCCGTTTCCATCCCCGCGCCAGCCTATTACGCGCACCTGGTCGCCTTCAGAGCCAGGTACCATCTGGTGGATAAAGAACACGATAGGTGAGTCGTGCGGTTTTAAATTCTTGCAGGATTTGAAAGGAAGAAGGAAGGAGATGGGCTTGTTAATTGTGGGGTCAGCGGTACCCTCAGTTTGCAGCCTGAGGGTACATTTGGTCGCACCACTGAATTATATTATGAAAAAAAAGCAGGAGATGTTCATGTTTGCTTCTGCGCTTGCTTCAGTGGTATTGTCAGGGTAATTAACTTCTCCCTGTTCTGTTCACAACAAACGATACGAAAACATTCTATGCAAGCAGAGAGAGGTGCAATAAGGTTTTACTCCCTTCCTCCCCAACCCTCTGTGTTTCTCCCCGCTCCGTTCTCTTGCAGCGCTGAAGGCAGCCACACGTCCGGCCAGAGCAATGGCAGAGACCACCAAGCACTTGCTAAAGCAGTTCAGGTTCACCAGGACACGTTGCGCACTATGTACTTCGCTTGACATGTTTTAATGTTCGGCGACTCCGTACGACACAGAGTTGGATTCACACGAGACCAGCTGCACTTAGACCAACGTTGAGTGATGCATCTTCCGATTCGATTCGCTTTCCCGTTGGCGAGAAAGCCTTCCGTCCAGAATTTCACGCTCCATTCGAAACCGCGTTCTTGTACCAAACCCCGCTGTTGTTGGAAATGTGGTTTGCCAAAAATCTCTGAGCTGCTCGGTATAAAACAGACCCATATTTTATAATTCAATCAAGAGCTGTGATCTCAGGGCTTAGGGAAAAAACCAACCCAACCCAACCCAACCCACAAAATTCCTCGTTCAGTTTGCTGTTCATCGAATTGCTTTTAATGAGTCAGAAAGATCTAATTCATACTAAAGTTTGATGGGCGAAAATGCTGCGGATCAGCTTTTAATACAAAGCAAAGCGTTTTTAGACTATTTACAAAGCCTCAATTATTCTAGATGCATTTACAAAACCTTTATTTTCCAAAGCAAAGAGTGGCAAAATTCTGGTTTTCAGCTGTCTTATAAAGATTATTCTCTGTGTATCTAAGGGCAAATGTATTTTCTGAAGCTTGTTCTTGAATGTTTTTTTATTGTGCTGCATTTGAAAATGTTTTTCATAGACTAAAGAATTTAAACAAACGAAAAAATAATGAACTTGTACCTTCAGCTTTCAATAGGTCCAGTTCGATTGGCAAAAGAAAAGGTGCCATTTAAGAGAAAACACAATGTAAAGAGTTTTTTAAATCATACTGACAGCTAACTTTAGAATTTGTCATACAGGACTGTGACACTTACTTTCCAAAGTCTCTAAAGAATACGGGTCTGTGATGATAAATACAGTACAATCCTTTTTTCACTGTTGGAGTTAATGTAAATTTTATATATGTTTCACAGTATTAATGTGGTAGTCTAGATGCTATTATTTATTTTTATTTACTAAGGAGTGCTCATTAGACTTCTGTTCACATATCAAGAATGCTTTGGATTTAGAAATCAAAACCTTCTCGTGGGGACGTGACTATTCAACCGCAAAAATATGCAATTGCTGAGTTCCATCCGGTGTCTGTTCTAGACCGGCAGAGCAGGTTTGACCTGCGCAGTCCGGAGACGCACACGAGACCAACACTCGACGTCCATTCAAGCACAAAACAATTGTATTTTATTTATATGGTGGATATCGGGGGAGCAGGAGCTCTGGGAGAGGAGCGTTCACTGTTTGTCATTGAGACAGAACTCAGAGAATCTATGCAGTAAAGAGAAACCTTAGCAACCTGAAGTTTACTTACGGAGGGAGGCGAAACTCTCTTCATTATGCATAAGGTCAATAGTAAATGTGAGAGTTTTGACGTTCTCTTAGGAGAAGCATTAATTAAACCTGATGACTAGTAGACAAACTCTTCTGTTAGTTTGCACACTGGGTTCATAAAGAAAACATAGTACACGCGTAAACCATTGCACTAATGACGATGCCACGAGCAGCTTTAGAAGCAAATGGAAAAAGCCCAGGAAACTTGTTGATGCTGACTTGATTGTGTTTATTTTCCATAGGATAACGGAAATACCGTTTTTAGAATCCCATTCTCTTCCGCCGATTCGTTTCGCTTCATCTTTTCTCTTGGCAGATGCTCGGTCGGTGTTTTAACTACATTTACCTCTAGCCAGTGAGATGGGCGAGTAGCTTTAACCAGTACCGAGGTCTGCGCCGTCTCGCGGATAAACCACAACCAGCTGCTGTCGAATAAGCTAAAAAATGCCCAACCTTTGCTGCGTAAAGAGTTTTAGGTACATACACACAAGATCTTCACCTTGTAGCAGTGCTGTGGTTGTCGGTGTATAGATGAAATAACAGCGCAAAGCCCGTTAATTGCGTTTGTATGATTCTAATTCGGTGGTTGTGCTGCTGGGTCAGGTTTTTCTTCTTGGTCGTAGTTCTGTAAATCCAGCTTTTGCAGTTATGCTGGTAGAACAGAAAGCAAATTGCAGATTGTGTTTTCTATCTTACTGTGTTTCGTACTTACCTCCCGTAACGTTCCCTACAGACCTTTCCCTGGTGGGTGTATCGCATTTCTCTGTCCGTTCGCTTGCGAGATTTCAGTGAAGATTTTAATTCGGCAGAGTTTTCTAGAAGAGTTATTTTTTTACATGAATTATTCTTAACAAATAGTAAAAAACAAACTATCAACCGTTTTAAGACACCGTTTAGTTTCTTTGCTCTTCGTTATGCAGAGACCTCTTGGATGTGAAATCCATCCTCCTCTTCCCTCTCTGCGCAGATCGGGATTGAACCATTTCTCCGAGGGTCGGATGGGGCGAGGGGGGCGGAATGTGTCTTGACCTCAAATCTTAGTGCTGAAGCAGACTCTGGGACTTCACTCTTTCTTATTTAGGGCATGTTTAGGGCTGGAGCAGTTGTTGCGGCTTCTTTTTTTGGGACAAAAGGAGTATTTGGCAGACCCTGAATCTAGAGCAGCTATTGTCTGGGTGTCCTTGGAATGAACAGGAATTTCGAGTGGTTTTCCTTCCCTGAGTATGAAGAACTTGGGATGGGTTTTATGCATTTCAGGCTAGGGATGTTTTTACCTTTTAGAGACCTTCTTAAACTTCTAATAGCGCTGATTATTCATGGGTTGATTCCTCCCCGTTTCCTTTCCCCTTCCACTCCCCGTAAGCACTGAATTAGTGGATAATTTAAAGCATTTTCTAAAACATATATATTGACTAAATATATCCTTTGAAAAGCAGCTAGCAGCTATCTTTCTGGCAATATTTTGAATATAAATGACGTATTTTAAAATGTCTCCTATCCAAAAAAAAGCCACCACAAACACCTAAAACCCTATTTTTTTCCTCTTTCCCCCTTTTACCTCCCACTTGTCCTTGCAGAACAGCAATATCTCAGGTAAACTCAAAGCTCAAGACGTCTCTTATCTCACACACATTCCTGCTGTCGAAGTCGCGGTTATAACCACTACGTCGCTATGCAGCTCAGGTCAGCAATAACCAAATGCACGTTACCCTCCGGTAGTTCTTTTTTAACTTGTATTTCATTTTTCAGCCCGTTCGAAGGAGTCGTCTGACTCCTGTTGCAAAAACAACAGCGCAAAAACCTCACCCCTTCCATTCCTCTTGCTCTTCGTTGTGTCCCTTCGCTCAAACTCAACCATCGGTGCAGTCGATCCTGGTGCTGAGCAACCTGAAAACTCACAAGATCTCATTCCCGTCACAGGCGCGGTGGTCAAACTGACCACCGTTGGTATGTTACAGTATTTCTATTGTTTTAAAGGAGAGATTAACAGATATTAAGGAGGAAATGTTGATATAACACGTCCAGTCCACCTCTTGTAGAGCCCAAGAGGCAGAGTTGAGTCAATCCTGTCGTGAAATGCTGGAATTAGGTGAATTTGTCTCTGCTTATCGGAGTTTTTGGCGTTGGAGAGAGAGCCCTATGCAACCTCAACACTTATAGTTTGTATATATGCACTGATGTACAGAGTGAGATCACTCGTCTTTATTAGAACTTGCTTTGGGTTCGAGTATTTCTGCAACCGTCTTGAGTTGCTCTTGAGTGACAGAAGCTTTGGTGTGTTCGTCTTGTTTCTACATCTGTCAGGTTTGGGGTGAGCGACAAAGGTGTCGCGGCTCAATCTGCTGGAGCCAGCGTGAAAAATGTACAGGCAACTATTGTGCTTAAACAAGAAATCTGTCATCAGTATTTCTGATCTTCGCCCAGGCAAAAAGCTTGTGAAGGTTTAGCTTTACTACCGACTCTCTCAATAACTCCCGCGGCCTTTGTCCGTTCTTAAGTTGCGTTGAGCTGTTGTCAATCACTTTTATCATTAAGACAAGAGAGAACATTTCCATGAGGATTTTAAATGGAAATTGAGGTTTGTGTTGCTTTCCGAGAAGTTTCTAATCAAGTTAATGCTTCTGAAGCTTCGATCTAAAACCTCACGTGGTTGTGCCCAAAGGTTTTCTATTAAGTAGGCGATTGTGGTTCTACAAGCTGCGCTTATTCCAAATTACAACTACTAGAAATGCAGGACTGGTACCTTTGGAGATTTGGATCGACGCACTTGTCTCTTCATATAATCCAGGGAGCATCTCTGGCACAGATAACCCATAAGGGACTATTTGCTTTTCTCCTTAAATATCTATTTTACACATTAAAGAAACGAATGTAAAACAGAAGTTCTCATTCAGTATTTCTCACGCTCGATACCAGAATTTATTTTCCAATTCCTTTTAATCCACTTCTACAGTAGCATCTCTATTTGTCCTGCCTGCTTTCTCAGTTTCTAATGCAGGACTGTACGTTATTTTTTACTTTTATATTGCGTTTGCTAACACGCTTCTCGATGCACACGTGCAGTCTTTCCTAAGGAAAACTTCAAATAGAAGGTAATTGCACTGATTTATTGTTTGTTTAAACTCCCTTTTTACTGTAAGACTTTTATTTTGCATCTGCTGTAGGTGTTTGAGAATACTGTAAATAGTGCTACGTATAGCGAATACTGAAGTGCTGTGGATACCATTCCTTGGCGTTGTATTTTTCCCAATACTGCCGTATTTTACAGTATCGAGATACGAGATTTGGGGGTTAAACGTTATTCTTTGTGTTATGCTACAAATCCAAGGGCACAGTTGCTTTATTACAACGGAAATATTTAGGGTTCATCTGCATTTATAAGATATTTCTTCCTTCTCCGTGCGTATTATTCCCACGCCATAAAAACACAGTTTTTCAGCTGCCAATGTGCAACATTCAGATGCCAATTTTTGATATAATCCATAAATAATAGAGTTAATGTAATATCTGGACTATCAACTGCAGCTGTCGCGTTTTCCTCAACCCTTCCAGCGTTTTATTCTTGTGTTGTATGAAGAACTAGTGGGATAATGAATTTGGGATCCAGGTTCCAAGGTCTTGCTCTTGTTGAGCGCGGCGGATGTTTTAGGGCTCTGGACTCAGCCCATGAAAAGCCATCGATCTCCTGCCCATCAAAAAATGCCTTCTTTTTAATTCTAGAACCCTCCAAAACAGGAGGGACCCAAATTCCAGCCCCGTTGGGATGCGAAACACCAGGTATTACCTTCCGTTTCTGAGGGTTAACGGCTGGATTTATTCCTCCGAGATGGTTTAAATCAGAGGGATACGTGGCGTTCTGTGCATGTATGTGCTTGGCGTGGCGCTTCATCTGTTTTATCTCATTTAATGTATTTAAATTGCTTTCTTAGTGTTCTTTTTTTTTGCCTGAAGTGTTAATATGAATGTAACGGCTTGGCCAAATCACTACAAAAGGTGATTTTGTGATAGTCTTGCAGGTGCAGTTCAAGGCTACCTCCCGCGTTCCTCCGCAGAGATATTAATCCTCCAAGTGAGCCAAAATGCGCCGAATAAACTGTATATTTACCATATTATTTCTAGTGGTGCCATGATCTGGGGCGGCCGCTCCTCGCTCCTTTTGTCTTCCCATTGTGGCTCGTGTCGACGCAAAATATTCGGAGAAGACGCGGCAAATGGCATGTTGGGCACATTGGGCACGTTGGCGTTTGCGTGACCCCCTCTGGACCTCGTTCCCCTCCGTGCTGTTGTTTCCCCATGAGAAATGAGTTTGCAGTGTAGCCGTTGGCCGAAAAATGTCGCGCTTTGGACTGAGAAATGACACGAAGCTGCTCGAAATGGATTTGGAACCCGAGGCAAAAATGATCTATCAGAATATTTGGTTTTAAACATCTTTTTTTTTTAGATAAATCGACTACACTTGCAAATCCAAACACCAAAAACAACCCTGAACATTGAGCGTGTTCCTATTTAATGTCAGTTATGTCCAATCATTGGCCATAACTTCAATCAGTGCACGCAGACTAAAGGTGCTTTAAATAACCTGCAATGAAACTGTAGAAAACAGTGTTAATCCATCACGTTTCGTTTACAACAAAGCCAAACGAGCTTCCTCATGTTCTAATTAACCACTCTGCTGACAGAAATGCCCCATTGAAGCCCAACGTGCTGGCGTGTGGCTTCCTTTCAGTGTTTTCTTAATTTAAAAGTAACTGGGCTTAAGTTTGGGATTATATACTATAGTTCGTTATCTTCATCTTTGGGTATAGACACTAACGAGGTTTATTGGGGGCAGTTGTGGCTTTGTGGAAGCCAATTCTCATTGAGTAGACACTATGGCTGTGGGCAGGATGAGATGGAGCTGAGATAATAAGGCCAGGTGAAACATTTTCCTACAAAACTGCTAATTAAGGGCTTGTTAAGGTGTTTAATAATGATACTCTTGGTTTTCAACCATGGCAGAAGCATCTTAAAACAACCCGTGGCTGCTCTTCAACCGACCTACCTGTGTTGTTTCAAAAAGTCCAATAGTTGCGTTACAAATCTTTATGAGAGGGCGTATTCATTTTGACGTGGCTTTAAGAGCGCACAGATTTATTATTGGTATTATTATGGTTATTATTATCCCTGCCACATTTTGGATGTGCTGCTGTCTGCTTTAGTTTTGATGTTTTCCCCTCTTCTTTAAGCACAACTGCTGGAATAACTGCAATCTAATCAGCAGGGATTTACAGATGCTACACTGCAACCAGCTGAGGAATTAGCCCCAAAATACGAATTTAAACCTTTTTGGCCATTTTATGGGGTTTTTTGAGTGTGCTTGGCAAGCAGGAATTGCAGAAAGATCAGTGAGCAAGACTGGGAGTTTGTATTTGCTTTGTTAGGTTGGATTTCCTGCCAGAAAAACAAACCTACATTTAATACGGACTCTGTTCTGTATTTATCAGCTTTTCTTTAAATCTGTGAAGCTTCACTCACGCCGCCATATGGAAAATGGCACCTTTTTGCTCACCATGTATTTGCCCCGCAATCTCAGCGATCGACTCGTGCCCTGTGCGTAGGATCAAACCCATCGCGTCTCAACGCAGCATCCAAAGACATTTCTTCCTAGATTTCACCCCAGTTAATTCTGTTAATTATATCTATTTATATAAACCTTGATTTTGTTGGTCCTGATATGTTTTGGAGCCCATAAATCACTCATCTTATTTACAAACTTGGTAATCCTGGTTTGGGGCAGTAGAAATAATTGGAGAGGGGAAAGAATTAGATATTACGTGCTTTTCTTTAAGGAGGTTTATTTAATAATCACCAGTAAGCCATTTGGGAAAGGAAGGGATTTGTTTAGGGGGAAAAGAGCTAAAAAAGTGATAAGAAATAGTTTAAAAAGGCGTAATTTCAGAAGTATAAATGGTGAAAAATCCGATTTTAGATTGGGAGCAATGAGGACGTATATTTGGCAAAGTCATGTGTTCTCCTGAGGAGCGGTACCACTTATTTTCTGTGATTTGTTGGTAAATCTTCGTAGATATATATATATCTCTCTTTCTATATCTATCTATCTGTCTATCTAGATAGATAGATAGATAGACAGATAGATAGAGAGGTCTATCTATCTAGATATCTAGATAGATAGATCTCTCTCAATCTATCTAGATAGATATCTAGATTAGATAGATATCTAGATAGATAGAGCTCTCTCAATCAATCTATCTAGATAGATATCTCTCAATCAATCTATCTAGATAGATATCTAGATTAGATAGATCTCTCTCAATCTATCTAGATAGATATCTAGATTAGATAGATCTCTCTGTCTACATATATATATAATGTGTGTATGTGTATCCATATATGTGTATATACACACACATTAGTGAAAGTGGGACAGTTTATAGACTATTTATAAAAGATCTAAAGGTGGCGTTTATTGGGAATAATAAGCACAATTTCCCAGGTTTCCCCAGTACTTCATTAGTTTGTCACAAACCCCTCCCAATTTCGGGCAGTTCATAAATCCAAGGGGCTCATTTCTGTGCAGCAAAGTGGTTAACGTGACGGAAAGCAGAATGTATTGATTAAATAAGTGAAGGGCCTCGAGTGGTACTAAACGCGTCCGTGTGCGTGTTGAGCTCTATTAAAACGTCGCGATATAAAAAGCAGACGCAGAAACGCGCTTGAGTGGAGTTTCCCACACGTGGTGAGATTTTCCCCGCGGGGTTTAAGCGCCGCTTTGTGGCTTCGCGCGAATACGTGGCCCTTAAATTGAGCCTTAAAACCAGGAGTTTGGCCCATTTTGCTCGGAGGATGCGAAAAATCCTGGTTTAAGAAGAGGAGGGTGTTGCTGTAACGCTGAACTAGTTAAGAAGGAGATTTTCTCACCTGAGAAATGAAGGGAAACGCGTCGGTCTCTGCGTAGCGACTGATGGCTCGAGGCGCTGGCTCTTGCTCAAATCTCAGCTTCTCTTTATCATTATTATCATTATTATTATTTGGTTGAACATATTCTCCTCCCCCTCACTAAGAAACATCTGCCTGAAGGAGGATTGCGATTTAACACTTAGAATTTCCACCCCAAAACCCGCTTTTGAGTTCAGATAGTGCCATTGTTCTCCACTTCTTCCGACTGACGTAAAATCCTTAAGAACATTGGAAATAGAGGCGAATCGAGTGTCGCGGACCCAGCTCGCTTGCTTTTCTGTTCCTTTCCCATTTGGATCTACCTCATTTAACCAGTTGGGTGCTATTTCCTCATATTGACATTGGCAAAAGCGACCAAACCGCGTGGAACGACCGGCGTCCGCGAACCAAAACCTCTGGCTTTATTCCGCAGAGACAACGATATTGGATTTGAGTTGGATTCTTTGTGCCTTTGTGTTTTGTTTTGTTTCTCCCAGTGCGTAACAATCAAAAGTCGTGTGGTAATTAAAACCAGCAAATGAATTTTAAGCGCAAAGTGATAAAAAGAAAGAAATTTAGCAAATCTTAAGTATTTTTCGGTGTATCGAGACGTAAAATGTACAGTATTACAGCAGAACTAGGCAAAGAGAAATACCCGATAAATATATCATCCCGACCCTTAATAAATACATCTGTGTATCTATATATGCACACATATAATACCCAATATTTGTGTGTGCGTATATATATATATATGTATATATGTGTATATATATATATATGTATATATATATATATATATGAAATGAAGGGATACACGTGTAAGGGTAAGGGAATAAAACATCACGGACTTTTCCACTGTTTTGTATGTAACAGTTTACAACTCTGTGTAAGTTTTTCTACTACGTGAACCTTTTTTACTTACAAACTTTCAGTTGTGAAATGCTCTGATTTTTTTTGACATTTCAACAAGAAATAAAGACTTTTTACCAGTACCTAATGCAGAAGGGGAAATCTTGTTTTCTGTCAAATTGTATTTAGTTGAAATACTAAAGGAAAATATATATGGAGTCGTATAAGCGCCGACATTCTGTCGCGGCAGGAATTCCTAAGGCTGCAGAGAGACTCGAACGAAAGGAAAACGCCTCTGGTCAATGTTTTTCTAAACCCGCTCCATCAGGTCTGGACTTACTTAAGCTCTATTTTCTAAAGCCTGATCATCCTTTGATATGCTGCAGAGAAATTATCAGCATGGTTGCACTTTCTCAATAGTAACGGCCGCCCTGCGATTGGCTCGTGATAAGGACTTTAGTTTTATAACAGAACAAATAGTACTTTGGGCAGAAGGTAATATTTATATAGGTACCTCAAGAGAAAATAAAAAGAGCCTGAATATGCTGCATTTTGTTCCTTTAACATTTTCCATGTAGCATTTGTTTGCTTTGTTATTATTTTTATAGGTTACTAGCTACCTGTTTTTGCTTTGGGGGACCCTTGTTAGTCGTTTTCCGTCGATCCCGGTGAATGTTCCGTCAATCCCGATGGGTTTTCGGTCCGTCTTGTAGAACGCGGCGTCCTCGTTTCACGCGGCCGTGCGGGACGGGCTTTGCCAGCAGGAATAACGCGTCACGTAGACGTCGCGAAACGGCCGCCGCGTGTTCCTCGTCCTGAATATCAAGTTGGCGCTCGTGCCGCTTTCTCGACTCTTTTTCTCCATCCTGAGCTTATTAAGAGAGGGAAACCAAGCGCACCAATGTACCCCATTGCTCCGTGTTGGCGGGCGACGGGGACGCGGTGCCGGTTCGGGCAGGAGCTGTTCCCCGTGCGGTCCCGTTCGCGTCGTTTGCTTCTTAATCGCCATACAAATCTACTAATACGCGGATTTGGGGAGTTTCTTAGATGAGAACTGTTGAAGGAAGCTTCAAAGGCTGTGAAACTGAGCATTTATTGTCATGTTTGTTTTGTTTTAAGCTTAGGTGGGTCCTTTTCCAAGTTTGTTTTACAGCTTGCAAGGTTAAAATAGTTTGCACTACTTTTGCAATAAACTCATGAAAAAAAAACCTAACAGTTTCTGTTTTGGTTTCTTACTGTATATATATATACAACTAATACTAAAGATTTAGCGTAGTGTTTTTCACCTCAAAACATTAAGACTTGCAACAGGCTCAGAATCCTGTAATTCCTGACAAAATAAAAAAAAAAAGAATGATGTGAATGATATTTTATAAAGTTATTTTGTATGGTGTCAATTTTGTTTTGCCTCATAGTATGTCAATAAAATACGATTCCTCATCTTTACACGCTTCCGTTTGATGGCTTTGTATTTCATGTGGCCTAAATCCATGGTGAGCAGAGCGGGGGAAGCTGCTGAATTGCTGCTAAATGTAGAAAAGGGTGAAAACTGGAACACAAAAGGTTCCACTTAAATATGAGAAGAAACTTGTTCCTGGTGAGGGTGGCAGAGTCTGGCCCAGGCTGCCCAGGGAGGTTGTGGAGTCTCCTTCTGTGCAGACATTCCAACCCGCCTGGACACCTTCCTGTGTAACCTCATCTGGGTGTTCCTGCTCCATGGGGGGACTGCACTGGATGAGCGTTCGAGTTCTCGTGGCCTCACTAATCGACAGAATATGTTCATCATCCCATCCTAAGAGGCATGAAATATGATGATTTATACTTAGTAACCGCACTTCTTTTGGCATTTTTTTTTAAAGATCTCACAAGCTGGTGGAAAAAAGTAGAACGATGTGTAAAATGACAGATTCACCCTGGAAAGTGACCCCTGGCCTGCGTTGGGCTGTATAAAAATCGCTGAACACCTTAAACAGGCCGCAATAGACCCAGCAGGACCCACAGGAACGTTCAGCAACTGCAAAAAGTGGGGAGAAAAAGCCCTGAGCTGTAAAGGGAGAAGCATGAGATAATGGCTTTTTCTTGCTTTCTCAGTTGTTTTGAGCTGTAGGGTTCAGGTAAATTATCCAGTCGCAGGGTAAGACACGGGCGATTTGCTTTATTTTGTTCAAATATTCCTCAGTGGCTTTCAGAGCAGCCTGAGGAAGCTCACGTTAAATGATGCGGTTTTAGCTGGCGCTTTATAATCGCTCCTCAATGTGGTTTTCGATTTACTGCGAGGGTTGAAGGAGGCCGGGGGGTCCGTCACGTGGAATCTTGCCCTGGTATCTTGCTGTATTCATTACTCTATTTGCACATCGGATATCACCTGAAATATATTTCCTTTAGTGTGTAGCCCGGTGTTAACGTGCGCTTTTGCCATTTCTGGTTGCAGAGGGTGGACCTTGGGGCCAGGTGCTCAATCCCTTTCCTCAACAGGACAGAGAGGGAAAGAAAGGATCAAGAAGCTCATGAGCTGAGGTGAAGAGAGGGAGATCGCTTATCAATTACTGTCACGGGCAAAACAGACTCGATTGATGGAAAATTAATAGAATTTACTGTCAAGTAAAATGGTAAGAAGCTGAGTAAAGCATTAAAATCTTTCCCAGTTCCCACCCTCAGTCCCAACTGCTCCCTGAGGGGCTCAGGACATGAAGCACCGCTGGGTGTTTTGGGGAGACCAGGAATGCTGCAGGAATGGGGTGATCGGGGGACAACGAGGAGAAACTCGTAGGAGCGCTGCATCCTCTTGGCTTTCCTTGTGTGCGTCCTTCTTTACAGCACAGCTCCTCCACCCCACCACCGCCTGCTGGGGTTTGTCTTTCCCTCCTAATTGTGTCTTCCGTGTGACATTCAAAGACACCAGTTGTGTAGAGCCTCAGAGCTCCTGGTCTGTGCTTGCTCCTTCTCCCCAGGTGCAGAGTTCTGCAGCCCGGCCGTGGCCGTACCAGCTCTCCTCCCCAGCGCTCTGGTTCAGCTCAGGCTCTGGAGGTGCCGCTTGGGCTCCAAGGACACGTTCCTCTCTGCCAGGAGCGAAGGCGGCTCACAGGACAACGTGGCACGGCAGCCTCCCCGCGCAGGACACCTCTGAGCGCTGCGGGCATAGCCAAGGTATGTGGATAACGTTGTCAACTGCTGCACTGGCCTCTTGCTCAGGCTCTACAGAGGGATCTGGACCAGTCCCTAAGAACCTCATCTCCGCATCTTTTAAACCCTCCAGGGATGGTGACTCCACCACTGCCCTGGGCAGCCTGTTCCAATGCCCCACAGCCCTTTCTGGGAAGAATTTTTCCTAATATCCAATCTGAACCTTCCTGGTGCAACCTGAGGCCATTTACTCTCCTTCTGTCACTTGTTACCTGGGAGAAGAGACCAACGCCCTCCATGCTCCAAGCTCCTTTCAGGCAGTTCAGAGATCAGAAGGTCTCCCCTCAGCTCCTGTTCTCCAGCTGAACCCCCCAGGTCCATCAGCCGCTCCCATCACACTTGTGCTCCAGGCCCCTCACAAGCTTTGTCACCTCCTCGGCACTCTCTCTAGTATTTCAATGTCCTTCTTATGGTGAGGGGCCCAAATCTGACCCCAGGATTCGAGGTTTGGCCTCCCCAGTGCCCAGGACAGGGGGATGGTCACTGCCCTGGGCCTGCTGGCCACACCAGTGCTGACACAAGCCAGGATGCTGGTGGCCTCTTGGCCACCTGGGCACACTCTGGCTCATCTGGGTCACTTGTTGCTCAGACTGACTCAAGACTATTCAAAGCATCACGGAGCCTTTTGTCACCCATTCCTTCCTGGAATGATGAACAGCGAGCACGCCAGGCTTGTACACTGATCACATACGTGACTGAAGCTGGGAAGAACTATAGAAAGTCTCTGCATCAATTGTCACTTTTCATACAAAAGATTTATTTTAAAAAGTTGCATATAAAGTTCTACACAGGACGGTGACCATTTTTACCATAAAAAATGAAGCAAAATAAATGAAAAATCCAGCTCTGTCACTCACATGGTAGAAGGGTTTCTCATTCTCAACAATCCACATCTAAGACTGCAGCGTGTGTTCTGGTAGAACACCACAAACAAACCGCAGGAGTTCATTAGAGAAAAAAGGTTCCAGATGTACATATTTACATAGTTATTTCACACCTGTACTTTTTACCACCACAGAACCACCTCAGCTCTTAGAATGGATCTCATTCCCCACCCTGTTTCTGTGCCAATGTGGCTATTTCGGCTGTGTTACAGAAGTAGCTGTTTTTGCAGACTTTTTAATGGTCTTGGTCCACTGCTAATGCCCTGGCACTGCTCTGGGAGACAGAAGGAGGGTATGATCGGTTACTGGCTCCCCAAGGAGTAGACACGGTGTAAAACACCTCCCCTCATCTTCTGCTCTGAGGAGAAACACAAACTGACTTGTAGTCAAAGGGTAAAAGAGCTTCTGGACTGAAAGCTGCCTGTCAGAAAATTTAACTTTGGACAATGATTGTCTGAAGGAGTAATTTTTAAATCACCTGAGCGCGTTCTGCTGGCAGATCGACATGAGGTCTTCTCACCCCACCACGGTTCTGAGGGGAGAATTCCACTCTTCAGCAAGTTCGGTTTCTAAACTTCTTAAACAAAGCAAAAGCAGATGGCTCAGTATATAAATAGATCCAGCATCTGGATTCTCAGTCACAAAAAGAACATCCTTGACACAACAGAAAATGGATCAGCTATGAAGCAATTCCCCATTGGTTTTAAGATCCAACATCTTCATCAACAGTTACAACTTCATTGTCTTCTTCCCCATCCTCTTCATCATCTTCCCCCACTTCTCCATCTCGCTTCTCTTTTTCCAGCATTTTTAGGTATTTGCTAGCTAGGATCTTCTTGGGCAAGATATCTGGAAGGGAGAATAGTTTCTTTTGTAGTCAGTTGAACACTTACATTGTCTCATTAATCCTGTTGCATCCATACCAGTGACAAAATGAATTTGGAAAGAGGTTTTGTTAAAAACATCATTATTTAAGTGAATAACCAGGTCAGTCAGTCTGACCTGTACAGCTGTATGAAGAGGGAATTACCCACTTATGGTACAAGTAAGTAAAGATAAGGAATATATTTTACAACTGCTTACTGGCAACTGGTTGTACTATCTGCTCGTACATTATTTATTGGATGTACAATAGTGCTCAGTTACTCAACTGCCTGAGATTCATCTCATTTATATCCTGTAAAACGTTTTTCTGCATTAAGGTAAGACACTTGTTCAGGGTGATAACAACAGACATGAGACAAAGCAGAACGGCGCGCTCACATATATATGTGAGGAGAGAGGAACCACCTAACAAATGACTTTGAGAAACAAGACCTAGAGATTTAAACACGTAACTTTAGAGCCACATAATTTCTCACATAAAGATGTGCAGTGTTCTTGCTTTATAGGCTGAAAGCTTTCAGATGGAGTTGCTGGAATTTAAGACAGGCTTAAGGCAAAACGCTGAGAACTAATTAGCCTCGTATAATTTTGAAGCACTAGAAAAATCCCCATTCACAAAGAAATGTTTTCAGTGATGTAGTTTATGAGCTCCAGTTGAACGTTATACAGGAAATTAACACCCAGGAGAATTGTGTCCTCATAAAACAAATGAATACGAGCAATCACACTACATACTGGATTCACCATCACGCTATAGATACCTGCAAGGAACTGGAAGGTCTCACACTCCTCTGCTGTATGAGACAGGTCACTGTAAGTCAGAGCGTTCTTCTCCTTGCCTCTGCCATGCTTGTAGGAATGTGTAGCCAAATACTGCACAAAAAGCTCCTAAAAAATTAAAACAAAAGAATCAAACTATGCATTCATGCCTATAATTGGCAATTTTCTTTAATTCCTGTTTAAAGACACAAATGCCATATTTAAGTGTGTATATGCCAGTCACTTTGTGGAGAGACCCATTTATTTCAGAAGAGCCTCAGCTCACGGTACGGTTGCATCTCCTTGCAGCACTGACCGTAGATTTAGGTTCTAGTATGCAACTTAATTTATATTGATCTCTTTAACGCTTTCCGCAGCGCAGCAAATGACACTTGGGTACTGAGGGCTATGAAGCTGGTGAAGGGTTTGGAGAGGAAGCCATATGAGGAGCGGCTGAAGTCACTTGGTTTGTTCAGCCTGGAGAAGAGGAGACTGAGGGGAGAGCTCACGGTGGTTACAGCTTCACCACAAGGGGAGGAGGAGCCGGCACTGATCACTCTTTGGTGACCAACGACAGAACCCGAGGGAATGGCAGGAAGATGTGCCAGGGGAGGTTCAGGTTGGACATTAGGAAAAGGTTCTTCACCCAGAGGGTGCTGGACACTGAACAGGCTCCCCAGGGAGGTGTCACGGCCCCAAGCCTGACAGTGTTCAAGAAGAGACTGGACAACGTCCTCAGACACACGGTGTGAACTGTGGGGTTGTCACATACAGGGACAGGAGTTGGACTCCATGATCTTGTGGGTCCCTTCCAGCTCAGGATAATCAGAAAGCAGCCAGATACCTTTTCCACACAGATTAATTTATCGTAATGGACACAAGAGCTCTGGGAACTCAGCCGGACGGGCCGATGCCCCAGACAAACCCCTTTTGGGAGCCCGGCGCGGGCCGTGGTACCTCAGGGAGGCCCAGGCCCGGCGCGGCGGGAGGAGCGGGGTCGGCCCCGAGGGAACGGAGGGAGGAGGGAGCCGGTACCGTGGCTTTGGCGGTGAGGAACAGCGCGTCCTGGTTGATGCTGGACACCTCCGGCGAGCTCTTCATGATCACGCGGATCCGCGACAGCGGCAGCGACACCAGCCTGTTCTCCCCGCCGCTCAACCGCGCCGCCATCTTTCCCCCCCCCAACCTGGGGCGCCAGCCCTTCATCCCCAGCCCGGCGAGCGCTGGGGCAGCCGCCGCCGCAAAGCCCGCTGGGAGTTGTAGTCTCCGTCCGCCAGGGAGGACCCCGAGCGCTGCTGGCGGGGCGGCGCGGCGGGACTACAACTCCCATGAGGCTCAGCGCTCGGCGGGAGGACTACACGTCCCAGGGGGCACCGCGCCCGTCCCGCCGCTCGTCGCTGTGGCGGCACCGCGGAGCTCCGGGGGCGCTCTCGGGGTTCGGCTGCCGGTTCGCTCGGGGTCCCCTCGCGTTTCCACGGCCCGGTGCCGGCCCCAGCAGGGGCCTCGGGGCTTCCCTTGCTCAGCCTCCCAGCGTGGGCCTTGGCCCCGGCTGAGCGCCTGAGTTTGGGGAACTTTTTAATGGCAAATAGGCCCGTCCTGTATTTATTCCAATTACAGGCCAGTGGCTACGGAATTGTTAAGTCAAACTGTAATTACAGGCTGGTAAACACCTCTCGCCGCTGTAGTACAGCTGAAGGGAATGGTGTGTGGTGTATTGAGGTGCAGAGCGCGCATGTAAACTATTCAGTGATTATGGGCCTGTGTGTTTGTTATTAACACATTCCCCACATACGCAGAATATTTAACCTGGGTGTTTACCATGTAGATAACTTGTAACAGGGTGTCAGCCTAGACCTGAAGGCAACAGGGGTGTTGCTGCTGTTGTCTGCAGAAGTTTGTGCCTGTTTGGGTAAGAAATGATGACACAGAGTTTGCATTTCGTCAATGGTTTTAATCAAAAGTTTCTAAAATGCTTTAGAAACAATTGTGTTGTATTGGTAAGGATTCTGCTAAGGCCATTAATTCCATCGCTACTTAGCATGAGAGGGAATCACAGGATCATTTTGGGTGGGAGATGCCCTCAAGATCATAGAGCGCAATGGTCGGCTTGTTAATGGAAGAATAATTTGTGTAGAATTTAGGGTAGAAAGGGATGTACTCATAAAGAATCCTATTAGGTGGAAAATAAAGGCAGTTTGTTAATGGCAATTTGTTATTATTAGCTTATATAGAATTTTCCCAGTACATAAGGCCAAGGCTTTCCTATTAGGTGAGGCTGCACCTTGAATAACTGTGTTCGGTTTTGAGCCCCTCATCATAAGAAGGACATTGAGGTGCTGGAGCGAGTTGAGAGAAGGGAACGGAGCTGGGGAAGGGGCTGGAGCACAAGTGTGATGGGAGCGGCTGAGGGACCTGGGGGGTTCAGCTGGAGAACAGGAGCTGAGGGGAGACCTTCTGATCTCTGAACTGCCTGAAAGGAGCTTGGAGCATGGAGGGGGTTGGTCTCTTCTCCCGGGTGACAAGTGACAGGGTGAGAGGAAATGGCCTCAAGTTGCACCAGGGGAGGTTTAGATCGGATATTAGGAAAGGGTTTTGAAGCAGTGAACAGGCTGCCCAGGGCACTGGTGGAGTCACTGTCCCTGGAGGGGTTTAAAAGGTGTTTCGATGAGGTTCTTAGGGACACGGTTTAGTGCCAGAGTCAGGTTGTGGTTGGACTTGATGATCTTGAGGGTCTCTTCCAACCAAAATGATTCTGTGATTCTATACTGATTTATTAATAAAATCACCTTAAGCAGCTGTAGGCACCTCAGTGCATGGTTCGCTCAGTGATGCGTTCACTGGCATCCGTTCCACCATTACTGCATTTGGAGACCTCTTTTACAGTTAGTTGTTACAGATAATGTAAATCTCTCGGGCTGCATGATTCCCTAGAGGTTACAGCTTCCGGGAGGTCGTTCTGTGTTCAGTTGTACCTGAAGTGAAGCATAATGTCCTGTGATGCCATAGGGTTATCTAGCAGGCTCAGCTTCTTCTTTGATCTTTATCGTCTTGTGACATCTGGTGGAAACTGCCAACATTACCGTGAATTTCTTATAAATACTACTGGAGCCTGAATTCAATACAAATATAAAAATCCGTCAAAGTACCAGGATTTTGGAGGGCATCGAGCCATTTGGATATAGATGTAGGATCCTTATAGATCCCATAGGATCTGGGGAGCTGTCTGCAGTCATTTTACTCACAACGCAGTGTAAGTCCTGGGTACAGCAGGACTCACTTTCTTCTCCTCTAGCTCCTGTTCTCATTATCAGGCATTTCCCTTTTCCTGTGCAGCTTTTAATAATCGATCATTTTTTTAGTATCTTTCGAAATGGCAGAATTGACATCATACGAGCAATGGAATCGAAGCTATTCCTAATTAAAAACAATCACGCTCGTAGAGCAGTTCATACTAGAATTCAGAACTGAATTGGTATTGTTATCAAGAATTCTTTATCAAACCTGACGGCGAACACAGGTAAAATAAATCTCTCCTCTGGTAAATTCAAAACAACAGATTGTCTAAAAATTAATGTGCCTCGTTCACTACAGGGACTAATTACAAACTGCAGAGAAGAATCATGTCTCAGTGTCTCCTTTTCTGCTCCTCTGTCTGTGCTGCAGGAGTCTCTTTTTGCTGTGCTTTGCAGATCTGAGTAAGAAACTGCTCAGCGTAGGTATTTTTGTGCCTTTTGAGCTCTCGAAATAAATTAGGTCTAATAAAGGAGTGTCCAGAGATGCTGTTCCTGTCTTGCAGTGGAAATACAGCAGTGGCAGAAATAAAACCTGCTGCTCCAATAAAGAACCTGCTTAAATGGGGACAATTTATTCACGTGTACTAATGGGTGACCCGAAAGCAGAAAAGAATGTTAAGTCATTGAAAAGTACTTCTCTATATCAGTTGTTGTATGGCATTATAATTAAAAATAATGATAAACCTCATATAATCAGAATTCCCCATGGAAAAGAATCTGGAGAAGTGCCTGCAGAATTCCCCAAAGTTACTGGGAGATATTAAGAGTACTATTGGAGAAAGAACACGTATATTAAAGAGCACGAGGCAATTCTAGTTGCAATAAAGTGTCGCGGTTGAGACGGACAAACGACATGGACCAAGTTCTTCCAGGATGAAAGGAGTAGATGCCGTTTATTGCTACAAGTGCATTTTTATACAATTCTACCAGTTCGTGTGTCTTTTCACTACTGGTTACAAGTTAAAGCACTAACATCTCATTGGCTAATTTTGCTATCACCCATGCTATTCTATCCCCTTCTCTCTCATGGGTACAACTCCGTATCTCTGGATACTCCTTTACTCCCATCTTTCTCAGGGATAAACCTTAATATCTCCAAGACTGATGTCTATTCCCATACTTTCTGTCAAGTATTCCACAGACCCGCTGCAGTTTCCCACAATAAAGATCTTCCAGTTTTCTCAGAGAGAATAAAATCTCTCAATTTCTTGGCAAAACCAAAAAAAACCCTGAAGAACACATTTTCTTTACATAAAAATAGAGCATAGCTAAAAAAAACCTGGCTGCTATGTTGCTGAATGAGGTTTTAAAATTGATCCACGCACATTTAAGAAGTTAATAGATTAATGAGAGATTTAATGATTTATGATCTGTGATCGCACACACACACAAATTCACCATTATTGTGTGAAGAGCAGTGGATAAATGCTGGGCTAGGGAAAAATCTGACAGTGTCAGCAACCAAGGGAAGGAGCTGCAGTCAGTCTGGCAAATGTGCTGTGTGGGTAAGCAGTTGGCACAGACAGCAATAAATGTAAAGTTATATGGAAAGAAAGAGGTGTATAGCACATGATACTATCACAAAATAACTTCTGTATTAGTGTTCTCTGAATTGGAAGTATATCAATACAAACCCAGCTTTTCTAAACTGAAAACAGACAAGTTCTTGATGAAGCAGAAGCATTTTCTTGCACAAAAAATACCCCAACCCTATTCTGAAGTGCTGCTCGGTAAGGATAAGAAGGCTGTGTCATATCAAAAATACAAAGTAAATCTGAGTAGTGGGTAAATTATATGTTGGTGCACAAATGCAAAGAAAAAATGACTGAATTGACAATGGTCACTTCAAGATACATAAACGTGGAACTCTCAGGCTCTCAGTGTTACTTCCTCCAGCAGAATAGCTGGAGCAATAAAGGTTTTCAAAAGCAATAATAAATTAATGGAAGCCAAGCTTTTAGGCAGATAATACCATGCCTAATCTTCCATTTCCATTTTTGATTGATACCCATTCAGGCAACTTCTCTTCAGAGTCGCTCCGCCACTTGGAATTATTCAGAACATGACACATCCTCATCCTGGAGGATCTCAGGAGAAAGAGCAGTTTAATGGCAATGAGAAGACTCCAGATCACAGTATTTACAAAGCCACAATCTAAATTATCTTCCAGAGATGATAAAATATTCAATGCTCTGCTGTACATTTAGTCATAACTATCTTAAATCGTGCAAAGCCATGTATGATCATCACCTTTTTGTTTTGTAGGGAAGAAGTGAAACAATAAATTATGTAAAAACACATGTTTCTAAATGCTCTCTGACCTAAGCTATACAGCAGGTTGATGAATAATGCTGAGCACAAGACCAAATCTTCAAGGTGTTTCAGTATCACCGATATCACAACCAAATCCAGCGTCAGCATTTGCCATCCAGCTAGTACTCACCTCAATAATGTAGAAATAAATGTAGCAATTATTTCTCTGTGAGAAATCTCCCTAGCTGCATTCCTGACAAAAATTTGTGAGAGAAAAACAGTCATTTTCTTTACTTAAAATTGTCACCCTCTGTCTTCTCCATCCTAATTTGGCCAAGCTTGAACATACCTTTTTTCCTCCTGATAGGTGTGTGCAGCTCCTGCCTTTGTATTATTTCTGAACCCCGCAGAGCTGCTTTACTTGAAACCTGCAGTTTAACCTCTGTCATATTTGAATTCATGTTAAATCAATTTACACCAGTTCAAGGAATACAGCTCTGAGCGCAACGGCTTGTCCATAATCCTCAAATAATTGTGAATTCTACTGAAGTTACCTTGTTGGACTGCCACTGCCTTTAAGTCATAACATGCCCCTTTCTACTCCAACAAGGATTTTCACTGGAAAAATAAGCAATGGAGAAGCTGAGGATGCTCCGTGCCAGAGGATTTGCAAACTGGGGCTGGGAGCAGTTTTACCTTCACTTGCTTTGGCTGAATGGGGAGGCTTGTGAGAATAGATGATACGACTTTCTTTCGCATCCAGACAACAAAAAGATGGTTCGCTTGATGATCTGTCTTGATAAACGGATAAAATACTTGGGCCAAGCAGCTCCATGGGGGATGGAGTAGCAGCAGGTAGAGCTCTTCTGTGGGGAGAAAGAATGTTGGAAGAGTTGGTGGCAACCAGGAATGAGTGTCTGCTCTCCTGTGTTATTGTGGAATATGAAAAAAGCCATATTGGAATAAGAAAAAGGTTGTCAGAGGTGATTATTCCTGATGTTTTTTAAGTAGGGATATATCTAAAATCATATATGTGAGTGTCGATATATATAAAGTAAAATTATAGAAGAGTCTGTTTGCTGAATGTTGATTTCCGACTCTCCCCATAGCTTGTACATGAGCAATGTGCAAAGAAGTATGTTTGCAGTATGTCTCTCCTGTTTTCATGTGCATCTGTAAAGCTGATAAATGCTGCATCGACCTCTTTAGTGGCCAGTGACAGAACCTGAGGGGATGGCAGAAGATGTGCCAGGGGAGGTTCAGGTTGGACATGAGGAAAAGGTTCTTCACCCAGAGGGTGCTGGACACTGAACAGTTTCCCCAGGGAGGTGTCACAGCCCCAAGCCTGACAGTGTTCAAGAAGAGACTGGACAACGTCCTCAGACACACAGTGTGAACTGTGGGGTTGTGCTGTGCAGGGACAGGAGTTGGACTCGATGATCCTTGTGGGTCCCTTGCAGCTCAGGACATTCTATGATTCTATAAGCCCATGAGCGAGCGGGTACATCCCTGGATGGACTGCAGCCATGGGTAACGCTATGTTGGAGCAGGTTTACTTCTCCATGTGGCACCGTGTCACAGCAAATGACACTTGGGATACTGAGGGCTACGAAGCGGGTGAAGGGTTTGGAGGGGAAGCCATATGAGGAGTGGCTGAAGTCACTTGGTTTGTTCAGCTTGGAGAAGGGGAGACTGAGGGGAGACCTCATGGTGGTTACAGCTTCACCACAAGGGGAGGAGGAGCCGGCACTGATCACTCTTTGGTGACCAACGACAGAACCCAAGAGAATGGCAGGAAGATGTGCCAGGGGAGGTTCAGGTTGGACATGAGGAAAAGGTTCTTCACCCAGAGGGTGCTGGACACTGAACAGGCTCCCCAGGGAGGTGTCACGGCCCCAAACTTGACAGTGTTCAAGAAGAGACTGGACAACGTCCTCAGACACACGGTGTGAACTGTGGGGTTGTCACATACAGGGACAGGAGTTGGACTCCATGATCCCTGTGTGTCCCTTCCAGCTGCGGACATTCTATGGTTCCACGTGCAGGACCTTGTCGAACCTCATGAGGTTCTCAACTCTGGCACTAGAGAAGCACCGTGACACTTAACAAGCCTCATGCTTCCCAGAGTCTTCAGTGTCTTTGTAGCTACAAGACACCCATGACCCATTCCAGGGTTTGGAACGTGCACTTTTGGCTCCTACTGAGTGTTAGAGCCACTCAAGTTTCCAGTCACAAAGCAGGTTCGTGCCTCATGGGGGGATTGGGCTGGATGGGCTTTCGCGGCCCCTTCCAACCCCTGACACTCGCTGCCTCTGTGACAGAAACACCCGCCACCCGCCGCCATTGCGCATGCGCCGCCTCCCGGCGGGCCGGGCTGCGAGCGCCCATTGCCGTCAGTTCCGCCGCTCCCGCCCCGCGCGTCCGGCAGCAGGAGCAGGTGGGGGCGGCTCCTGTCCCGGCTGTGAGTCGTTCCCCTCCCGCCTTACCCACCCAAGCGCCCGAGGCAGCCGCTCCCCCCTCCCCGCGAGATTCTGTCCCTCCCGCTGCCCCCGCACCGGCTCTCCTGGGCTTGCCCTCCCTCAGCCCCTTCCTTAGGGGCGTGTGCGCTGCTGCCGCGCCTCCTCCGCGCTTGCCTCTCGCTTTAAAAATGTATTTATTTTCCCTTCGTAAACTTTGCTGCGGCCGGGGAGAGGGACATGGGTTTGGGGGGACGGAGCGGCGGTGTCCCAGTGTCCCGCCCCCCTCCCCGCCCGGCCGGTGCGGCGGGACGCGGCCTCGGCTGAGGGGAAGCGGCGTGACGGGCGGGGCGGGAGCGGGGATTTGCGCGGTGTCCCCTCTGCTCTGCCCTGGGGAGACCACACCTGCAATATTGTGTCTGGTTCTGGCCCCTCAGTGCCAGCAGGACAGGGAACTGCTGCAGAGAGTCCAGCGCAGGGCAACAAAGATGCTGAAGGGAGTGGAGCATCTCCCGTGTGAGGAAAGGCTGAGGGAGCTGGGGCTCTGGAGCTGGACAAGAGGACACTGAGGGGGGACTCATTCATGGTTATAAATATGTAAAGAGTGAGTGTCAGGAGGATGGAGCCAGGCTCTTCTTGGTGACAGCCAATGATAGAACAAGGGGTAATGGGTACAAACTGGAACACAGGAGGTTCCACTTAAATGTGAGAAGAAACTTGTTCCTGGTGAGGGTGTCAGAGCCTGGCCCAGGCTGCCCAGGGGGGTTGTGGAGTCTCCTTCTGTGCAGACATTCCAACCCGCCTGGACACCTTCCTGTGTAACCTCATCTGGGTGTTCCTGCTCCATGGGGGGATTGCACTGGATGAGCTTTCCAGGTCCCTTCCAATCCCCGACATTCTGTGATTCGGTGTTCAGTGTTGGTGGTTCCAAGGAGCCCCTGCTCCTCACACTGCTGCTCTGCCAGCCAAGCTCAAAACTTTTCCTTTGTTGCATGTGGTGAAACTATTAGT
This sequence comes from Nesoenas mayeri, assembly GCF_963082525.1. Lineage (NCBI taxonomy): Eukaryota > Metazoa > Chordata > Aves > Columbiformes > Columbidae > Nesoenas > Nesoenas mayeri. The sequence continues at coordinate 5,985,846 of NC_137543.1, forward strand.
GTCTGTCTGAAGCTGTGCTGCGTGTTTTTGTTTGTTTTGGGTGTATGTAAGTTTTGGAGGGTGCTTCGGAGCTGAAATCCACCCTGGGGATATGGGAGGTCTCAGAGGAGATGTGAGGGCTCAGCTTTGTGCCCCTCCTTGACTCCCAGGGTCAGATTTGGTCCCCTTATGCCAAGAAAGGCCTTGAGGTGCTGGAGCGAGTTGAGAGAAGGGAACAGAGCTGGGGAAGGGGCTGGAGCACAAGTGTGATGGGAGCGGCTGAGGGACCTGGGGGGTTCAGCTGGAGAACAGGAGCTGAGGGGAGACCTTCTGATCTCTGAACTGCCTGAAAGGAGCTTGGAGCATGGAGGGGGTTGGTCTCTTCTCCCAGGTAACAAGTGACAGAACAAGAGGAAATGGCCTCAATTCGTACCAGGGGAGGTTCATATTGGATATTAGGAAAAATGTCTCCACAGAAAGGGTTGTGAAGCAGTGAACAGACTGTGGTAGAGGTAGTGGTAGAGTCACCGTCCTTGTAGGAGTTTAAAAGATACATAGATGAGGCTCTTAGGGACATGGTTTAGTGCTAGAGTCTGGTTATGGTTGGACTTGATCTTAATGGTCTCATCCAACCAAAATGATTCTATGATTAATTTAAGACACAGCTGCAGCTCAGTGATCAATTTCAGATACCTCAGGGGAGAAGGAATTCTAGATATGTACATATAAAAGCAGAAAACATTTCCTGTGCTGTTTTTTGTTTTTCTTTTTTCATGAATTGGGCAGGTGTTCTGAGAAACTGATGAGCACCTTTTCTCAAAAATAAGCATTCTGAGCCTGATTTTCCTCTGCCTGGCCATGTGCAAGCACTGAGAGCTGTGTAAGGTCTGGTCATTCCTGTTGGATGCGGGTTTACATCCCACCTCACACGATTTTCCATATTTCCCCAAGGAGTGTTGTGAAGACAGAGCCCAAGTCGCAAAGGCCGGTGCCTCTGAGATGGTGCTTTGACAGGAGTTTAGTCTCTGGCTGTGGTAGAGACTCTGCTGCCTCATGGGTTTGTTTGGCTTTTGTGGCACAGGATGGAGAAGTGTTTAGCATTTAAGTCCTGGCTTGATTCAGCAACCAAATGTATATTTCTCAATGTTAAAAAATAATATACTTTTTTCTTCCGCTAGCCTGCAGTTGATGCAAAATGAGCGTTCCTGACTACATGCAGTGTGCTGAGGACCATCAGACTCTCCTGGTCGTGGTTCAGCCGATCGGCATTGTACCCGAAGAGAGCTTCTTCAGGATCTACAAGCGAATTTCAGCAGTGAGTCAAGTTAACGTGCGCGACTCTCAGCGTGTGCTGTATATCCGCTATAGGTACCATTATCCCCCGGAGAACAACGAATGGGGGGATTTTCAGACACACCGCAAAGTTGTGGGGCTGATAACTATCACAGACTGTTCTTCCGCGAAGGAGTGGCCACAGACTTTTGAGAAATTCCATTTGCAGAAGGAAATGTATGGTTCTACTCTCTACGATTCCCGGTTGTTTGTCTTTGGGCTTCAAGGAGAGATCGCGGAGCAGCCCCGCACTGATGTGGCATTTTATCCCAGTTACGATGAATGTGAAACCGTGGAGAAGAGAATAGAGGATTTTATTGAATCCCTCTTCATAGTGCTGGAGTCTAAGCGGCTTGACAGAGCCACTGACAAGTCTGGAGACAAGATCCCACTGCTCTGTGTTCCCTTTGAGAAGAAGGATTTTGTAGGTCTGGACACCGACAGTAGGTAAGGAGCTATTTTTGTCAGCTTGCAGGTCTTGAAAAACTATGTGGCAATGGCTTGTGTTTAGAATAAGCCTGTTAGGAAGGACAAAGTTTACTTTGTTACTACAAAGGTCGTGCTGTAATTTAGGAGAGTTTAAGTTGTAGCCTGATGATACTTAATGTTTTGAGTTATATATGTATTTAATTTATGAGGCTAATCAAATGGGAGAAGGAAGTCATAGGAAAGGTTTGACAGATGCTGCTATAAAGAGGTTTTTTGCTGGAAAGCTTGAAATGTTTTTATAGACCTACAATATTAATAAGGAAATTCAGTTATCATCAATGAAAAATTATTTTATGTTGAGTAGTATTCGACTAATCCTACCTATTGTGTTTATTTTCCCTTAAGCTTCTGTCTACTTTTTGATCCTATGAAACAGTGGTCGTTTATTTTGGTGACTAAGTCCAGCATGTTTCCCTGTGTTTCATTTTTATTGATTTGATATTCCCGACCCCTCTTAGTTTGTTACTGTTCTTTTCACAACCGTTCTCTTTGGTTTTGTGTATGTTATAGCGTGTTTTCCCCCCCTCCCCATCTTTCCAATCTGTTTGGCTCCGCTGTTTGTGGCCAAATCCAAAGGACGGAAGGAACCATCTTCCTTTTGGTTTGGAAAAGACAGAGGTGTGGAAGCCCCATCAAAATACATAGTATGCGTAGGAAGAGTATTTTTCACATCTGTCTTGAACTACTAGGGATGCCAGCGGTGGTTGTTGTGTGTAAAAGCTCAGAGGTATCCAGGCAGGTTTGTGAAGCTTTCCAATCACGTTAATTAGCTCTGCATAATTAGTCCTAGCCTTAGAATATCTTTATAAGAATGCAATATACTGGAAGAAAGTATTCTAAGTTTCTAATTAAGTTGAAGCCCTCCATTAAATTATCTCTGGTTGCCTGAAGGACCAGCAGAACCTTTCTCCCCTGTTCTTGGTGAACAGCGACTTTCTTGTTCCACTTAGCTAAGAAAACTGAGTTTTGGCCAAGAATTGTTCCGTTCCATTTTGTCTTCTAAAGAGCATGCTTCCAAATTTCTCTTTGGAAGTGAGTTCCTGACGTAAAGTACTTATTGATGAGCAGTGGCTGTGTTGTAGCTAATGGCTAAATATTTCTGTGAAGTTCTGAATGGGTTTGGAGCTCAAATAACAGGCAGTATGTTTGTCCACATGTATCCAAGGAGATATTTTATGCTGTTTCGGTGAAGAGTTGAAACAGGTTTAGTGTAATGCTTGAATTCTTTGTGAAGGTGTGTGACCCTGGTTCTGTAAACATGCGGTTTTACACAGAATTAATTGCTGGTTCGTATACATCCAACCTTGCTGGGTGGTCCAACTACCAAATATTTTTTCAGTAAGTCTAGATCAATGATCATACTTTAAATGTTTGAATATTTGTTGTACTTAACTGCTTAAAGAAAAGGTGTTAAATATTCTAATCTTTCCTCTTTCAGTTCAGCAGTAAGAAAGTTTTTCAGCTTTACTTTGCTGTGGAGTTAGTACTGCTGATTGTTTTAAAACTTCGGATTTACATATGAATAGCATAAGCCCGCTGAATTAAAAGATCTTGATATTCAGTTTAGTGTTTTGTGTGGATAAGTAAGAAAATACTCTAAATGCCTTGAGGGTTTTAGGTGGGTTTTTTTTTGAGTTTTGTAACAGAAAGGAGAAATATATATAATCCCAAGTAAACGTCAGGAAAGGAGTTAGAAATATTGGGTTAGAAATATTTTCATATGTGAAACAGGTAGTGTACAGCATTTTATTTCTTCGGTTGCAATAAAAGGTTTTTATTGTAGTGTGTTCCCTTGTACAGTGGCAGATTGCCAAATGAGGAGGAAACCATTGCATTTAGTCATAACAAGGTGACACAAAACTAGGAAGGACCTTCTTCAATGGAGTCCAGTTTCAGTTTTTGTAAAACGTGGTGTTGTATAATTCTCTTTTGGGGAGGGGTGAAGGTTGTCTGAATGCACAGAGGGCATATGGGAACATCTGGTAGAATAACTTTGCTTTGTTGGTTTTTAGCCTGTGAGCCTAAGGAGTTTAAAGGATGAAATAAAAAAAAGATGATGTTGTTGAGATATCGAGGCAAATGAAACAGCTTTTTTGTAGTACAGGTAGACATTTCTAAAGGACTAGAAGCAAAGATTATCCTATTTTTTTATATATATGCCACCCATCCTTTTTTTTGTGTGTGTGTATATAATTTATCTTGACCTCCCATCAGTGTGCAACCAACTGGTTAAAAGGCACACAAATTCTGTATTAAGTAGATGGAAGAGAAGACAAACTCTTTGTGTTTGTAACAGAGAGTCTCTGTCTTTACTGCTGTAGTTACAGGTGTCTGCTTGGGCTAAATAAGCACAACTTTTCCTGTGACTTCTAAAATTGAAGTTAAATTTCACAGTGTGTAGCAAAGGTCTCATTAAATGTGGAGTGGAGCTGTAACCTTGAGCTAGTGAACTGGGATGATACATTCAGTGTAAATATGTTAAGAAGTTACATGGCCCATAGTAATTATGATCACATGGTTTGAAGACTAATTAAAACTACTTAACTTTTTTGTATCTCAAGAGAGACTTTCCTCCAAGCAATTTCTTGTAAAATATTTTGTTTAATACTGATGTTATGATCAGGACTAGACAGATAGAATTGATCTCTCTTGCTCAGTTAGTAAGACTGGCTTTAATTTGGTCACATAATCATCGCAATATGATGGGCTTCTTTTGAGATGCAGAGCTCATAAATAAGGAAGGCGGATTATTGTGCTACGTTTCAAATAAGATAATTCTCGGAAAAAGCGGAGCTGATCTTTGTCTTTTGCAAGTTCCTTGTCTGAGGAGCAGAAAAGACTGCATTCCCAGAGCTCCTACTGAGATGATAATATGCACAAAACCACTATATTATCTGTGGAGAAGGAATCTTTTGGCTGGTAGAAAACTTGATGTATGAAAAACAGTGAGCTGAAGTCCTAAGACGTTTTTAAGAAAGTTCATCCTGTTAATTAAAAATTGTAAGACTGGGAGTCTGCCCTTGGTTTAATTTCTAGAGAGTGCTGCCAAAAGGTGATCTTGGCAAATCTGTTAATTTTTTCTCTTCCAGTTTCTTCATCTGCAAATTGGGTAAAATATTTCTGTGGTCACAGGGCAGCTGAGGACAATTGAAACTGTTTCTGAAATCAGTTGCACTTGGTAGTTGTTTGTAAAGGTTAGGGGACTGATTGAAAAGAATGGAAATGCATGTTCTGATGGTGACACAAAGGTCCTACAAACTTGAGACTAGGAAACCAACTTGCCAGAATTCCAGTTATTTTTTCAATTTTAGTTTTATTTTCTGCTAAAAAAATAAACATACTCATGTATGGTTATAAATCTACTTGGATAAGCTCATTTTGCTCTTGTTTACATCAGTTTGTGTCTTAGGTTCTTTCTTTTTTTAATACTGGTAAGGCATCCACGTGATAGTATTGAGTGATGAGAAATTAGGGCACTATTTATAGATGTGTCTCTTGTAGGTGAGATTTGTTCACTGGTTTATCAAAGTTTATGATATCTCAGTATATGTATGTGGCTGTTAATTTTCTTTCTGTTCTCTGTCTTTCTAATTTTTGTTTCTTGTTCCTTTCTTTTGTTTTTCTTCTTCTTCTCCTCTCATACTGCCCTGTGAGTTTGTTGTTGGGTCTAAAAAGGTAGGCCGCCATTGCATATTTTAAAAAATAGTTAGCTTTCTTCCATATACTGCCTTTCCACTCCGCCTTCATTGCATATTTTAGTGTTGCTTTTATATTTCTTTTTCACTACACACAAAAATAATTGCTGCCTGGAGCCCTTCTACTGTGGTTGACCCCCTTTGGCACATTTGGCAATTATATTTGGGAGCAAGGCTGAATTTTGTTGTAGGACACACCTAATTTGCTTAGGCGGCTGCTGGCCTCTGGAATTTGCTTTATTATTTGAACCCCAAAGCCATGAAGCTGTTGCTGCCTGTGTTTGGTTTCCAAATTCAAAAGTTCTGGCAATCGATCAAGCGTTGTAGCTGTGTCTTTTAAGCCTGGGTAATGTTATGATTGGTGATACCTGTAGTTGTGCATGCTAATTGGAATTAGTGGAATTTGATGGGCATTTTTCTTTTTTTAAGCACTTTGCATGAATACTTTTGCAAATTCATTTTGCATGTTTCTTGTTTTAAATTTAGCTACTCAGAAGTCTGGGGGATCCAGAAATTCCTTCCAACCTGTTGCTGGATGTTTTGTAGTGAAAATAAATTCTGTCTTGAAATATAATATTGTTACCCTGAATTTTCCATAAAATTATCCTGGGATCCTAGAAAAGAGTTGGGGATGAAGAGGTAAAGTGTGGATCGTATATAGCAAATGAGGTAGAAATGGAAATGGGGTCAAGAAGTACTTTTTGGTTTCTGAAACAGATTTATTGGCCTTCAATTTGAAGGCGTAGTGGTGGTCACTAATGGTAATGATTGTGGTTATTATTCTGAAGAGAACACCAGGGGTGTGTTAGGTACCAGATGAACACAATTAACTTTAGAGAGTAAGATCTTAAACTAGTTTTGTAGTCAACTGTATGTGTTGAGGACCTTTTGAAGAGCAGTTGACCAAGGAGTTGAAGGGTTTTGTGGTGTTTTTGGGTGGGAGTTGCGTGTGTCTTTGAAACTTAATGTCTTAAATGTCTCCTAGAGGAAAGTTAAATAGAAACAGCTCTGAGAAGTCAATACTAGAAGGAACTGATCTAGAAAAAGGTTGTCATCTTATCCTAGAAAAAGTAGCAATTAACTTACGCAGACTCCTTGTCATCAAATAGATGTGGATTATGCAGTAGAGAGCCAAAATAACTAAACAGTGTTTAGATAAAAGAATTGAAATAAGATATCTATAAGCTTCTCATTTTCAGCTTTGTGGTCAGATCCTTCAGTTAAAGCTGTGAAGCAAAATGATCTGGGTATTAAGATGAATAATCATAATTTTATGCATGTATGACTTTTTTCCATTAAGTTTGCACCCCAGTATGCATTGAAAAAACGGTCAGTCACTTAGATATGCTTTCAACAACCTGATATTGTAGATATTAGGGTGTTTTTTTCAAATCAGGCTTCCCAAATATGAAGTAAATCAAGTTTTGCTGTCTGTGGAGAGTAGGTTTTGTTTCAATGAAATCTTTGCCTTTTGTCTTGCAGTAATGGGGGAAGAAAAAAATATAAGCCTAAATTAATTGTACTTAATTGTGAGTGCTAAATTGAGACACAGTTTATACACTTGTATGGTGCAAACTTACTCTATAATTAGTAAGAAAATGTTTTCCAGGAGGGTGGTGAAGACTTGCAGGGGCTGTAGGAGGTAGATCCAGTCTTGGCACCACATTGAAGAGCTTAAAAGTAGATGGAATGAATTCAGTCTTTGAATAATTAATAGTAAATTTCTTCAGGAATAAATTACCTGTTTGTTCATAAATCAGGAAAGTTTCGAAAAGGGAAGAGTTTTGTATAGACAATGTTTTTTTCATGGCTAAGTGAATAAATGCATTCAAACTTTGCATATATTGCCATATATATAAATCGGCAGCAAAATGAGATGTTGGTCAGGAGAGCAGCGGCTGAGGCAGCAGGAACAACGATTCTCTATGCTATGTATTTGATGTAAAAAAGAAAAGTTAAAAACAATATAACACAATCTTAATTTCATTCTTGAACGCAGAGATTAGTAAAACCTGATTATAAACAATTTATACTCTCTATACAGTTCTGATTCAAGATTAGAAAGTAACTTTTTGACGGAGGTATTTCTCTATAAGCCAAAGCTCACACTGAAATCGTGGCAGGATTTGGTGCCCTTCCATAGTTGTGCAGAGCAGCTTTAGTTTTCACTTTGAATTTCCTTGTGTTTTTTGCTTACGAAGATCTGTAAAGTACATGCTTGTTGAAAAAGAGAAGAAATATTAACAATTTCTTGACATGTCTGAGAGCACAACAGTTGTCTGGTGTTTGGCTTCATTTAATGTTGTCATCTTCACATCAGTTGTGAATATGATGTGATAGATCAGAAAAATGGGAACATTTATATAGGAGCTATTTGTACATTTTTAGATGGAGAGGAGCAATAGGAGTTATGTTTCTTTTCCCCTTTTATAATTCCCAGTTTGTCTTGTAAACGATGACACTGGTTCTGATGGCTTTTGTATTTGATTTTTATAAGGACATTTGATGTAGTTCCATAAATCTTTTTCATTTTCTGTCCTCCCTCCATATAAATCTGTTACTTTTATCTTCATCTTCTTGATGAACTATTCCTTTTTCAAATCTACTAGAGGGAATCAGGCATTGTTTGGTGGCTCAACACTCTGGTTATCCTTGGGACTTGATGCTTGTGTTTGGGTTACGAAAAAGAATCCCAACCCAAACCAAGAACCTCAAAAGCAAACAAACCAGTATCCTGTAACTGTTTTTATTACCATTTCTCCTAGCCTTTCTGCCTTAAAATCGAAAGGAAATAAATTAATATGCTTATTTGCTTATTCCTACCCTTATATTTCATATGTTTTGTCCCCCCTTTACTTTTTTCCCCCCACTTTATGGACTCACGAAAACAGTCTGTTCACATGTGTTGTGATATAATTCATCTTTAGGGTTCTTCGCTGGAAAAAAAACCCCATGACCTTAAACCCCTTTTCATTCCATAATTATGATATTTCCTCTTATATTCAAGTCTTGCTCTGGGATCTGAGAGTTCAGCAGCTGGAGGATGGATGTTACCCTGGGTGTGGTTTGATTTATTTCTTTTTTGAAGTTGTGAGGTTCAAATATACTGGATTGTCACCAAAGTTTTGGTTTCAATGATCACTGGTAGATTTTTGATGAATACAGCTTATTGGGAAGAGGTAGGATCCACCTGCCTAGGAAAGACAGGAGGATCTTTGCTAACAGATTGGCTGAGTTAATCAATTGCACTTTAAAGTAACGAACTAGCAGGGGAAGGGTCCAAAATGGTGACACCTGCATATTCATAAGCAACAGGGTAGATGATAGCACCTATGGGAGTCATTAGGGATGCTCCTTAAGCCTCTCCAAGGGCAATAACCCCAAGTTCAGGCACCTTGAGTGCATGTCTGAGAACACATGGAGTCTGGGCAGCAAAATGGAGGAACTGGAACTGCTTGCCCAGTCTGACAGTTACGATGCCTTAAGAACCACAGAAACGTGGTGGGAGTATTAATGTGACTGGAAGATGACAGTGCATGGCTATGAGCTCTTTCAGAAAGATGGGAAGGGAAGAAGAGGGGATAGAGAAATGTGAATGTATGGAGCTGAGCTATGGAGACAATCAAAGTTTTATTGAATGTCTTTGTATGAAGATAAGAGGGATTGTCACTAAGGGACATGTTATGTTGACTGTGGATAAGTCTATGCTGCAGTAGGTACGCCTTGAAGTGGCAGTGGCTGTGCATGAAGTCATGCTGGAGCACCTCGAAGTGTGGCCATGGATGACTCTCGTGGATAACTCTCATGGATACTCTTTGGTGACCAATGACAGAACCCAAGGGAATGGCAGGAAGATGTGCCAGGGGAGGTTTAGGTTGAACATGAGGAAAAGGTTCTTCACCCAGAGGGTGCTGGACACTGGCACAGGCTCCCCAGGGAGGTGTCACGGCCCCAAGCCTGACAATGTTCAAGAAGAGACTGGACAACATCCTCAGACACACGGTGTGAACTGTGGGGTTGTGCTGTGCAGGGACAGGAGTTGGACTCGATGGTCCTTGTGGGTCCCTTCCAGCTCAGGACATTCTATGATTCTATAATCCCATGAGCGAGCGGGTACATCCCTGGATGGACTGCAGCCATGGGTAAGGCTATGTTGGAGCAGGTTTACTTCTCCATGTGGCCCATGGAGAAGACCATACTGGAGCAGTTGTACCTCAAAGTGACTGTAGATGAGTCTGTGCCACAGCAGGTGTCCTCTTGAAGAGACAGTGGCTCCGCTTGGAGCAGGTACACCCCTAAGGGACTGCAGGTTCTGGAGGAGTTCAAGCCAGAGCAGGGGCAAGGGGAGGAGTTCCCTGCAGTGGTAAACCCTATAACCTGGCCTAAGAAGGGATCGAGGTGGAGACTGTAATGAATATGCCTTTAAATTGTTGTGGCTTACAATGCGAGTTGCATCTTATAGGAATTACTATAGCAGGAACCACCTGAACCAACAGAGGACAAGCCTTACAGGAAGCTGTGCAAGTGCAGCAGTGACCTGACCTGAGTTGGCTTTGGTGGCCAATAACTCCACGCAGCACATCACCTCTCCTGTCCTGAGTGACCACCAGAAGAGATGGAACCCATAGTCATGGCCTAAATGAACTCAGTGCGTGTTTTGTGGATGTTTCTGGATATTTTATGAACATTTTACAAGGGTGGTCCATAGACTAAGGGAATGATACCTGTCTGTCAAATGATGGGAAGGGTGGTGGCGGTTAATGAGGCCATATTGGATAGTGTGGGACCCCATCCTACTGGTGCCTGTCTGGTGCTTAATTGCCAGCTGGGGTTAAACCATGTCAATCAAGATCAGAGAGATCATCACCAAGGGTCATATTATGTCAGATAGCTGTTACCAGCGTCCTGGTCAGGATGACACGGCTGACAAAACCTTACACCAGCTGCTGGAGGAAGTCTCAGGCCCACAGAACCTGCTCCTCACAGCTGACATCTACATGGACATTTGTTGGGAAAGCAATGTGGTGGTGCACAAGTCATCCATTATGTTCCTGGGATGCATTGAGAACTGCATTCTGCTATAGATTTCTTCATGGAAAGGGTTGTGAGGCATTGGAACAGGCTGCCCAGGGAAGTGGTGGAGTCACCATCCCTGGAGGTGTTTAAAAGACTTGGAGACGTGGTCCTTAGGGACATGGGTTAGCACTGGAGTCAGGTTATGGTTCGACTTGATGACCTTAAGGATCTCTTCCAACCAAAATGGTTCTGGGCCTGTGATGAGGAGCAGCACAGTGTTAGATTTACTGCTCACAAATCAAGAAGACAACATCACCACCAATGGCAGCCTTGAATACAGTGATGATGACATTGTGGAGTTTGGGATCCTGCTGAACAGACTGAAGATCAGTAGCAGGACGAAGACCCTGGATTTTGGAAGAGCCAGCTTCAATATGCTGAGAGCCCAGATGCGAGGGATTCCATGGGAAGCATTTGGGTCTGCTTAAAAGCCCCAAAGAAGCTATGGAAAGGCAGTCAAAAACCTGGTGAGGACAACAAGAACCTTGCTTTGGAGGTTTTTAAGATACGGCTGGACAGGGTGCTTGATAATCTCATCTAGGCTCCCTTTCTCATGAAAGATTGGACCCAGATGATCTTTCGAGATCCCTTTTAACCTGGGTGATTCTATGATTCTGTTTTATTCCATCTGTGACAAGGCTATTGAAGTGCTCTGCAGTGCAGTCTTTTAACTTTGTGAGTCTTATCTGTGTAAGCGCTAGGTAGGCAAAATATGTGATGTGTTGCGTTTTTACCATATATACTCAAACTGTTGGTTCTTTTGCATTTTATACTGGTTAGAATTAGCGCTGGCTGTTTGCTCAGGGAGAGTAAATTAATTTTGTTCTCCTATTAAGGAGGAAAGAAAATTGACTTTAGGTGTTTATTATCTCAATTAAGCATTTCCTGTAAATAACTGAATTGTACCTTTTATTTTGCAGGCACTATAAGAAGCGTTGTCAAGGCCGGATGCGGAAACATGTTGGTGACCTGTGTTTACAAGCTGGGATGTTACAAGATTCCTTGGTGCACTATCACATGGCAGTGGAACTTCTGCGGTCTGTGAATGACTTTCTGTGGCTTGGAGGTAGGATTAATTGATGATATCAAATTAATTAATGATTATCGAATAATTAGTTCCTAAAACCAAGTAAATAAAACTGTCTTCAATAACTTTTCTTCTGTATTGTGAAAATGATTTTGGTGACCAAAATCTGAATATCAGTTGTGGCTAAGAATTAAGTCAAAATAAAAATAAGGTAATCAGGCACAAGGAAGAAATGTGTTTAAGAAAACATGCAGCATAAAATGTATTATTGTACTAAAGCATATACTTAAAAACAATACTGTGTGTGACTTCTAACTATTTCTCTGGATGGTGTTTATTTTTTCAGTGTATTTTATGGATGTTTTAGAAATCTTTCTTGCAGGTATTTACTGGGGACTGTTAGCAAAAGATTTTTGCCTTTACATCTGTCAAAACAGCAAATGTTTAACTTCCACCAGCATGAATTCCTTCCTTTGACACTGAGTTCCCAGACTTCACTTTTTCCCTTCCTCCTTTCCTTTTCCTTTTTCCCGTCCCTTTTTTTTCCTATTTATTTGATCTACAAGTTATCTTTGAGGACAATTTCTGCTTCTTGGTTTCATACCCTTTTAGGAAAATTGCCATTTCCAGTTCTGCTTTTAACTTTCTCATTCTACTTGGAAATCCATTTAGCTTCCTAATGGCTCTGTATGTTATATATTATGAAAACCATAACACCTTCCGACTTTCCACTTCTTTCCTTTTACTCTTTCAAAAGGTTAAGTGGCTCAGGATTCTTCAAACAAGGAAGGAGAACTTTTCTACTTCTGCAGAGCAAAAAACTATTTTGAGACTGAAATACGAAATTATATGTATAGACTCGGAATAATTTGGATTGGAAATGACCTCTAGAGGTCTTCAAGTCTGGTCTCCTGCTCATGTCACATCCACTTAAATCACGTTACTCAGGGACCCACCCTGTTGAGTTTTAGGTATATTTAAGGATGGATGTTCTTTAATCTCTGAGCAACCTGTGCTAATGTTTTGCTGCTTGTAGTTTGAAAAAACCCAGCAATAAAACAGAAATTGTTCCTACATTAAAGCAGAATATTCTGTGTCAACTTGTGTTGACTCTCATCAATCACTGCACCTCCAAGAAGCATCTGATTCCATCTCTTCCCTACCTTCCCACAGGGTGTTTAAAGACAGCAAGATCATCTCCCCTCTTTAAGGCTGAACAAACCCAGTTCTCTCTACTTCTCATACATCATGGCCCCCCGCCCCCTGATGGTTTTGATGACAATCCGCTGGGCTTGCTTTGGGATGTTAATGTTTTTCTAGCACTGGGCAGCTCGAAGCTGGTCGCTTTGCTCCACATCTGGTCTCTCAGATGCAGAACACAGGGGAATAATCCCTTCCCTTGACCTTCTGTGGCTTTCACAGCCCGGTATGCAGTTGTTACCTTTGTTGCAAGGGCCTACTACTAACTGCTCTTAATTTATCCACCAGGACCCCCAGGTCCTGTCTGCAAAGCTGCTTTCTGGCTAGTCATCGTAGGGTTATTCCATCGGAGATGCATGAGCATCTTCTTGAACTCCACGAGGCTCTTGGTGGCCCTTATCTCCAGCCTGGCAAGTTCTCCCTGCGCTGAAGGCCTGCCCTGTGGTTCTCCTCGATTTGGTGTCACCCAGTAATTTTCTGATTGCTCTATGCAATCATCTAGGTTGTTGAAGAAGATAATAGAACATTGTCCTTGGTATTCATCGCTGGGAGACAAAACTAGTAACTGGCAACCATTTGGATTTCACACTGCCGATCACAATCCGTCCTATTTTCCACATACTTTATACGCCAGCTGTCTAAATCTTATAGATTTGGCTGTAAGCATGCTATGGGAGACCCTGTCTGAAGGTCTTGTGAAAGTCAGAATACACAACATCCACCGCTGTTCCTTTGTCCACTGAGCTCATCATCCCATCACAGGAGGCGGTAAGGTTGCCAAAGATTGATTAACCCTGGATAAAACAATGTTTGTTGTTCCCAGTCACCCTCTTGTCCTTCATGTGCTTGGAAATGGCTTCCAGAAAGATTTTTTTTACAGCCTTGCCAGGGAATTGAGGTTGACCTGCCTGTAGGCCCCTGATACTTCCCTCTAGTGACCGGACAAAGCAAAACGTCACAAGAAACCTTCCCCAGTTGGCATGATCTGTTGAGGGACTGAGTGAGTGGCCTCACATTGGCCAGCTCTCTTGTCATCCGTCGATGCTGGTTTTGTAGATTTGTGTCCAGTTGGATTAAGTGCTTTGTACGCTTGTTTTCCTCTGCTGTGCCTGGTGCACACTCCTACAGACTCTGCTTGTAGTTCTGGGGACCTGTGAGGTCTGAGCGTAAGCCTGACCAGTTAAAGCAGAGATAGAAGGATATTGAGTATCTCAGGCTTTTCCATGACGTATGTCACCAGGTCTCCAATTTGAGGCGGACTTTGTGTTTGTGTAAGTAGACTTTACTCCATGATACTTCACTTGCAAGCATCTCTCCTAATCTCTTGTCTTTTTTCCTTTACTTTCCAGCTGCCCTTGAGGGGTTATGCTCAGCGTCAGTCATCTATCATTATCCTGGTGGTACTGGAGGTAAAGTTGGATCTCGCCGGGCACAAGGGGGTTCTCTTTCTGCTGAGGCGGGCAACAGGCACAGACCAGGTAAGGACAGGATTTGCTTTTTATTCCATTTACCACCACTGAACACCTGAAAATTTCCTCCATGCTCCCTAGCTCTGATATTATACCCACGGCAGGATAAACTGGAGGGAGGCGGGTGAGGGGAAGGAGCTGTATTTCTTCTTAATATTTTTACATGAGCGACATTGCTGCTTTTGTATTAATGTCGACATGTGTGCTTGGCATTGAGTTGCAAAGCTTTTGATCTCTTTGTCTGATAGTTAATAGTGTCTATTTTAGTTTGAATTTTGTTGGAGGAGATGCAGACAGTTTTCATAAAGTACATGTGTGGCAGAGCTGCACGTGTTAAGAATAAGTTAGGTACATTTATTCAGAGGTCTATTGCTATTCTAAAGTCAACTTTTAATAAATAGATTCGGATAACTAAGTTCCAATAAACTGACATTGAAGATTTAGTATACTTCTTCTGAACTCTCAGATTGCTTATTAGTTAAAACAGTGATTGTATTGACATCAGTATGGTAAACGTTCTTTGAGAAATGGCCTACTTAAAGTATTTGAGGAATTACTAGGAGACTAACAGAGAGGAAAAAAAATAGGAAGTATTAATAAGTCTGTGTTTCACCTGCATGCAGAATATTGCATACTGTTTCAGTTTCCCACCTCAAAAGGTTGTTCATGTTCCTATCCTCGTTTTTCTACTGGAAGGAGGTTGCAACAAAGGTGATCTTGGCATGATTTCTATACAAAGGATAACTGAACAGCCTAGAACTCCAACATTCTGCAAAAGAGATGACTGAGGAGAAATAGGAGAGAGCTCTAGAATATGTTGAACGTTGTGGGAGAGAGTGGGTGAGGATCAGTGCTGCTTTTGACACAACTAGAGGACATCAAGCAGATGGAAGAGCAAATGGAAGGATTTATTCTTTATTGTCTTTGGTTCATCCCCTGCACATCTTATAAGAAATCTTGTGCAATCCCAAAATGTTCTTTCCCTGCATCCTACAGTGAGTCCCATGCTCAAATGAACTGGTTGTGATGGGTTTCGCCCCAGACAGCTCTGTTAGGTTATCGGGGTTCAGCTGCCTGTCACTGCTCCTCTCTGCTCCTTTATGTTTGTAGGATAAATGCTTAATCTCAGACCTAAGCACTTGCCACATGGTTTTAAGGCCCCTGAAAATTTCTGTGGCTTCCAGGAGCGGCTGACTAGTGTCCTGAAAGAAAAATACGTTGATTATTATTAGCTAGACGGGCCTTTTGTCTAACCCAGCACAGCTGTTTTTATGTATATAACCAGGTTCTTAAGTAGTGCTGAAGCAAACACAAGCTGGGTTTAAGTTCTGGTGTAAGTACACTTGTGTGTAATGGGGTGAAAATGAATTCCTTCATCCAAAAAAAAAGCAACCCCTCATCTTTATTCATCTGTAAATCACAATCCAATAAACACTTGCTTTATATTATCTTTAGTACAAAATGTGTATGTTGACACCAGATAATTGCAATAGTAAAGATATCTTATTTTGGGACAGAATACTGATTTTTTCATATAATGCCTAGTTGTTATAATCTGTGCATTTGGTTCTATGGCTGATAAGTGTATTTTGTGTTGGCTGTTACAGTATAATTCACACATTTTTTGTCCACTTTTCAATGAATATTTAGGAGTAGATGTTGCAATCTGTTGGTAATGGGTACTCCTTGTTACTAAAGAAGGTAACAAACAAGCCACAACTATCAGAATAATTGAATAAAATACATTTTTGGTGTATTATTCCTGCTCTTCTCTGTAAGTTGTCTTGTAATTCAAAGTCCTGTTTGCAAACTTGTTAGCATTATTATATTTTAAAAATGTTTTAGTTTCATGTGACAAGATTTTTCAAAGCACTTTTGTGTGAAGAAAACCCAGTTAGAGGGTTTTTTTTGTCATCCTTTCCAGATGAAAATGTTACTTGATGGTCCATTAGATATTGTTCCCGAACTAGTTATGTTCTCTTAATGTTTTGAGATCTGAACTGTCTAGACAAACAGCTATTGTTGTGATGTCTTTTTCTTGCAAGCTTTTCTGAAAGCTGCTTTTCAATACCTTTTTATTTGACTCTGCAATGTCTTTCATTGGAAATCTTTACAAACTGCACCTTTGTTTATAATCCGCTTTGCTATAATTAATTTTGCGAGGACAGTATTTAATCTGGGGAGCAAATTCCAGTGTGTCATCTCTTTCTGTAGCATAAGTCTAGAAATAAAAGGGGTTTCCAAATTATGCACAAATGAAGAAATGCTACGCTTGGAGCTGACATTTGATTTGTACCCACTTTTGAAGCATATAGATGTCATAACTACCTTTATTGCTCCCCGATGTGGCTGGAATTGTGCCTCTTCTTGTGCCTGCACTTCAGCCTTGCCAGGACGGGCTTTCTTGGTACTGACTTTGTGCCCTGATCAAGCGAAACACCTTTCTCTTGAATGTCTTGCGACTTCCACCATTTGGCATTTTTAGGGGATAGCACAGGACCTGGCTGCTCAAAACATCTTGTGGTATCTGCTTTATATAGAAACATTAGTGGAAAGAGAAGCATTCATATCTCTCTATATAGTGTAGAGAGCACAAGCTTAAGAGGGCAGCGTTAAAGGGTTTTTTGAGTACACATGGTGTGAACTGTGGGGTTGTCCTGTGCAGGGACAGGAGTTGGACTCGATGATCCTCGTGGGTCCTTTCCACCTCAGGACATTCTACAAGTCTATGATTCGTTTTCGCAACCTTCAGCATAAAAGCAGATTTAGTGTAGTTCTTGTTGGCCAGGAACTTGGCTGTGATCTGTTGGCTCCATGACCTCTGTGTTGAATAAGCTGAGCTTAGATTGCTTGATGTTTAGCTTACCACCTGCTTTGGGTTTCTCTATTTTATTTTGCTTGTTTGACATGCTAAACTTTTAATTCTGTTGCCTGACCTGCCTCTTTCCCCAAGCAGACTTAGGACAACTGAGTGAAGTGTTGGAGTATCTTTCTGATCTCGCTCTAAATCTCTGCTTTACTAGTCTGGAGTCAGAGTGAATCAACTGAAGGGAGGTCTCGTCTTGCTCATAAAGCAGGTTTTTTTTTGACGGATTAACCCTTGATCATCACAATTTTATTACCATGTTTAATCGAAGTTTAGGGCAACAAGGTTACGTATCTGATAATCCAACTGTGTAGGATTCTTGGTGACTGTTTTATGTGAATAGTCTGGCTTGTTGGGTTGATATGACTCAATTATTCAGAAAATTTAATGGAGTGAAACTAATGACAATTGAAAGGGATACAGTTACTTGAAAATGTTATTCTAGAGTATCGTGTAGATTAAATGAGCTCCCACAAGGATATTTAAGTACTGTAGGACCTGATATTAAAATAGAATAAATCAATTGGGATGGAAACCCATGAGCTAAAACAAAAATAAAGAAAAAGAAGAAAAAGGCTATGGCTTTAAATTATACACTCCAAATTCTCCAGTTCTTCTTGATGTGTCCTAGAATAAATTGCAAGTTTATGGGATTTTTACATTTATTTTTTCGCAAAATGAGATTTAACTTATGGTGACTACTTGAATTAGAATTGGTAGTCCTTCAAAATAGCAGTGATGATCCTAATATAGCTTATAACTTTGATCAAGCCTGATGTTAGTTATGAAACATTGTAAGAGCTTATTTTGTTGGCTGTATTTAAGGCTGAAAACAAAATCATTTTTGTTCCTCCTTTTAGGGGCACAAGAAGTTCTCATTGATCCAGGTACAATATTTTCATGCATGTTTCCAAAGTCTTTTCTTTTATTACTTGCATATGTTTTACATTTGTATAGATAGTTACTGCCATGGGCCAAAACTGGTTCTGATTTCTGATGCTTCAGTTTTTGGCGATAAATTCTGTGGAAGCAAAGAGACTGAAGGGTGACTGGCACAAAACAAATGATGTAGTTCCATGATTGTGTCCCTGTAAATTCGAATCAAGATCGTTTCTTCCCCTGAATAACGAGGATTGTACATTCTTTTAACTGATGAACTCAAATTATCACACACAAGCCTTATAGTGTCGTGGTGATCTTGCCATTGTCACTAACAAAAATTTGGCACTAAACTTCCATAAAAACCCTAAGAGGTTAATTTACAGATGTGCTTTAAGGCTGATAAACATATTAAAAAGTTGCTTTGAGCATGTAGAATATTTGTGAATATATAGAGGGAGTAGAAAATATCTTTCCCAGTAGTTTTTAACTGTCTATTGAGAGTTGGGTCCAGCTCCGAAACCCAAAGATTTCTTTGCCATCTTAGTAGAGAAACCTCTTGAAGAAGTGAATTAGCGTATAATGCTACAGATTAAAGGTACAGAGCCTTGCCAAAACTTTCATAAATGTTTTCAATCTTATTATGCTAACTCTGCAATTAAAATAAAATTCTAGAAAGAACGTTTTCCTGCTCTTTGTAATACCTCAGGTTTCCTTGGCTTCTATTTCAGATTCTTATCCTTTCTGTATGTAAAGACTCTTTCTGTCTCTCACCTTCTTTCTTGTATAAGAAAAGCAATTTCTTACTGTTTTGTCTGAGCCTCATCTGATTTTCTATTTTTAAATATGGAAGGTTCCGATTTGGTGCCCTTTGTTATAATGTAACACTTTATTTTTTGTGATTAGATATCAGGAAGGGAAGTATTTGTTTTAAATGATTGGAGGAGAAGGTCACTGTTCCAATAATTAGTTTATTAAAAATTTGCACAGGTTTTTCTTAGGTGTGCTTTAGAAATATAATTTTTGAGTAGAACAAGTAATAATTCAGAGGTTAAAACTGCGTATTTGAACGTGGCCATAATCTGATTTTAACACTTTTTTACTCATAGTCTAATTATTCAGATAAGTATAAAAGATTACAGATATATCTGTTTTTTACTAAGTGAAAGATTATTCCCTGTTGGCTGGTTTATGATTGAATCCATTTTTCATTTGTACTCTTTTAAATAGCGTAGCAAAACACAACTAGTATTTCCTAGGTAGGGCGAGTATTCTTTGCGTATACTCTGCTCAAACCTACAACGCGTGCGTGTTTTCTTCTTAGCTATTTAGTATTTGCTCAACGACCTTCTGCTCATTTCATCCCCTGTTCTGTTCCAGGTGCGCTGACTTCGAACGGTATCAACGCGGACACCAGCGCCGAGATAGGACGTGCCAAGAATTGCCTGAGTCCCGAAGACATCATAGACAAATATAAAGAAGCCATTTCTTACTACGGCAAGGTAACCCTGCTTATTTTTTAAAAATAATGGTTAATTTGATTAATTGTCTTATATTTTTCAAGCACGCCAAGTAGAAGCGTTAGGTATTTGAACGTTTGTTAATTATTACGTTCGTTTATGGTCCTTAACACATACATTATCAACTCCAGTGGTGCTTCTATGCATTTTTAAGCTGAATAGTTATTTACTGGACCTACTGGAATGGTCTCTGGGGATTTCAGGAGTTTATGAAGGTGTTGCTGGTGCTGGATACTCCGTGCATAAGGTATTAAGGTAGCTTGATGTTTGCATTCATAATATGAAGAGAAAAAAAGTGATTTCATGCTATAACAATAGTGGCTCAGTATCCACATGAACATTAAAGACAAGTTCAAAAAGTGATTAAAGCTTAAATAACTACGCTGCACCAAAATTAATTTCAGATATCTTGTTTGATATGGGAAGTATCTTTAGACTCATCTATGTAAATACAATGTGGCATTTCCATGTCTGTGGTGAAGGGAGACTGTCCAAATGAAACAAGATAGGTTGTGTGCATGAGTTAATTTATGATCAGAAGCAATGAAATGTGATGGTTTCAGGGATAGTTTCAGACCCATTTGGATCCATCACTATAAAGATGATTCTCGAGGGTGCATTCAGCTTTTCATGTTACCGTAAGGGCAAGTTGCTCATCTAGAAAGAGTGTGATTTCTTTAGAAGTATAGATATTTAGGGTACGATATTTATGTTTTGATTATAATAATGTACATTATGCTCTTAGCAAGTAATCACTGCAGCTTCTTTTGCAAATAATGGAGAGCTTTGTCTTGGGATGATCTATAAGTGTTCAAGAGCAGCATAGTTGGTTTTGTCTGTTTAAGACCTACAGACAGACTAACTCTGAGCTCTGATGCTGAGGAACCAGCACTTTCTATGTATTTTATCACTTTTGTACAAATCTTCTAAAATGAATTCAATCTCCAGTGGTTTTTTTGCTGATATAAACGCACAAGAAAGGAATATGTAGCTCTTGCATTTCATTCTGAGCTTTATTTCTCCCATTAGATTTCAAACATGATAAATACCTCAGGAGCAGACGGGCCAACTCAAATATCCAATATTGGCGGAAATAATTATTAATAGATCAGATTGCTTGACTAGAAAATCGCCTTGGTTTGTTGTCCAAGCTCAAACAGATCGATGCACATCTAGATTGTCTCTTGTCTTTAAGACAGCTAAATAACTGAAACAGAAAATGTATTGGAAATGGATACTAAAAAACTCAGAAGGGCTTGTAATTCACTTGTCATCAGTGATACTGTTTTAACTGAAAAGAAAATGGATGCAGTAAAACTAAAGCTCTGTTGTTACAGCTTCCTGTGCTACATAGTGCATTTTATAGTAAATAGAAAAGGCAAAATTAATCCTTCATTTATTGCAACAGAAGAGTTTTAGGTGCTGCTGAACTACTGTAAAACTGACCTTTTTGCTTCCATACCTATTACACTGTGAGGGTAGAATTGATTTCTTTGTTGCAGATTCACCACCCACACTCAGCATATATGAGGTTATCCAAAATCTTACTAATATTCCCAACTTTTCTTCATGTCTGAACTCTCAGATTGAAGCTGTACTGTGAGAAAAGTGAGACAAGAGGCTGAAAACTGTGGTTTTATGTAATAAAATTGTAGACGACACCTTAATTTTCACTTGGGCATATGTTGATAATTTAACAGTATAGTCCATAGCGTTAAGGAATTGCTGGGTTTGGAAGATGTGACAGCTAATTTATGTGTTGAGCAGAAATACTTATCAAATCTACCTGGTGCAATACTTCAATATTATCTTAATTTTCTCCATTCTCAAGTACAAGAACGCTGGCGTGATTGAACTGGAAGCCTGCGTGAAGGCCGTGAGAGTCCTTGCGATACAGAAAAGGAGCATGGAAGCCTCTGAGTTTCTTCAAAATGCCGTTTACATCAACCTACGTCAGGTTGGTGCGGGAAGTCCGGTTATTTTCCTCTTCTTCTTTGAGAGATTATATTGAAGTGTGGAAGGTATTTAGATTCAGGAGACTCCAGTTTATTTTTTGCGTCCCTACCTTCCTTCTCACTAGGAATCGACTTCTGAGGATTTTTGCATCTGTGAGCCTGGTTTAAAAAGTGTTCAGAATTTGTCTAAAAGTGTCATGACTTAGTTTGAGATTAAAGTCTCTATTGGCTGTTCTCCCTCGTGAAGAGAAAAAATCCCATTGTTGTTCTGTTGTGATATTGGGCAAGGGGAGAAATGGCTGCTTGGGACAGATCTGCAATGGATTTGCTTTCCTTGTTTTGATCTCGTTTGGTGAAACAGTGAGCAAATTAGGAATGGCCTATTGAAAAGTGAGTGTAAGGGTTTGACTAGTGTTGTTAGTCACAGAATCACAGACTGGTTGGGGTTGGAAGGGACCTCTGGAGATCATCCAGTCCAACCCACCTGCTAAAGCAGGTTCACCAGAGCAGATCACACATGATGTGTCCAGGTGGGTTTGAATGTCTCCAGAAAAGGAGACTCCACAACCTCTCTGGGCAGCCTGGGCCAGGCTCTGGCACCTCAAAGGAAAGAAGTTTCTCCTCATATTCAGACGGAACCTCCTGTGCTTCAGTCTGTGCCCGTTGCCCCTCATCCTGTCATTGGGCACCACTGAACAGAGTCTGGTCCATCCTCTTGACACCCACCCTGGAGATATTTATAAACCTTAATGAGGTTCACTTCTCAGCTTCTCTTCTCCAGGCTGAACAGCCCCAGCTCTCTGTCTCTCTTAAGAAAGATGCTCTAGACCCCTCATCATCTTTGTAGCCCACTGCCCAGTCATTCCTAGTCCTTCTTAAACTGGGGAGCCCAGAACTCCAGGTGTGGCCTCACCAGGGCAGAGCAGAGGGGGAGGAACAACCTCCCTCGACCTGCTGCTCACACTCCTCCTAATGCACCCCAGGTACCGTTGGCCTCTTCGCTACGAGGGCACATTGTTGGCTCATGGTCAGCCCGTTGTCCACCAGAACTCGAGGTCTTTCTCTGCAGAGCTGCTTTCCAGCAGCTCCACCCCAACCTGTACTGGTGCCTGGGGTTGTTCCTCCCCAGTTACAGGACCCTACACTTGCCCTTGTTGAACTTCATCAGGTTCTTCTCTGCCCAGTCCAGCCTGCCCAGGTCTCACTGGATATCAGCACAGCCCCTGGTGTGTCAGCCCTTCCTCCCACTTTGGTGTCATCAGCAAACTGGCTGAGGCTGCACTCGCTCTCTCAATCCAGGTCACTGATGAACAGCTTGAACAGGACTGGACCTGGTCCTGACCCCTGGGGAGCCCCACGAACTACAGGTTTCCAACCAGACTCTGCACTGTTGAGGTTTTTTTGATGTGGTTTGAAGACTTTGTTAGCCCAAATCAGAAAGGAACGTGGAGGAGAAAATCAATATTAGGACCAGTGAGAAAAATGCTCAGAACTACCCCAGAGACTGAGACTAAGCCACTGTTGCTGATTGAGTGTCACTTGGTGTCACTGGTTACTGAGACACTGCTGTGGTTGAAAGAATTCATAAAAAGCTGTTAGTTTTCTTACTGTTTTTCCATTTTTGCTTGTTACGTCTTGGTAAGACCAGCAGTTCAAGTCCACACCATTGAGCTTATTAAGCCCTGATGGGGACAACAAATTTATGAGGGAGCTAAAATACTTCCTTTCATTTGCAGAGAAACTTTTCGATGGAGTCAATTTTCTAAACGGACATAAATGAGAAATTAATTAATCAATGAGCTTTTATGAAAATAATCGATTTTGTTGCGGAGAACCTTAACTGCTGTAATTGTTCCACTGTAGTTGAGTGGGTCCTGATGAAAATAATCTCGTGAGGAAGCGTTGGTTTGGTCACCTGCTGTGTTGGAGAGACCCAACGGAGGGTGTTCTGGAGGCCCTGCTGCTTTTGTTCCTCACTGGTTGATCCATTTCTCTTTGCTTTGTTTTTCCTCTAAAGGAACTTTGAATTTGATTTATGCCATCAGTGACCCTGGAAATAAATACTCATGCATGGAACTCACTGAGGGTAACTGTCATTTGCACAACATGGGAGATCAAACTAGGTGGGGATGTGTTCTGGAAAGAAAGATACGTTAAACTGGATATTAAGAAGGGTGATCAATTTTCTTCTCAAGTCATATTGGTATTCACTGATTTAAAAGAAATTAAAACTTTTATTAGTAGTTTGAGATGGGTCTTTTCCACTGACTTCTGCTGTACCTTGTATACCTAATGATCACTCTTTCATTTCCTGATGTCAGCTATATTTGATATTATCATTATGCCGCTGTAGAAGTTCAATGTATAGTTGCTTTAAAAAGAAAACCAACCCAAATCAACACCTTGACAATAGGGATTATTTGGGCTTTGAGGCCCACTGCTGAGCTGAGAACCATTCTGTACCTTTATTAACTTCAATCAAGGACAACATTTATCCAGCTTGTAACTACACATCTACTATTGTGTCATTTTCTTGAGCAGAAGTGTTTCTAGAAAGCATTATTATGAGAAATAAGAGTAAGATAATCTCTCCAGATGAGAGTTATAATTTGGACTAACTCAAAGAAGTCGTCATCCTGTGACAGGTTAGAGAAACAAAGTGTGGGACGGTGTTTTTCTTTCGCAGGTTGATAGGACAGCAGCACAACTGATATTCAACAGGAGAAAAAACACCTCGCAGGAGAAAGTGTATGACTGACAAATAGAAGAACTGGGTGTTTTTCATATATTCAATCTCCTACCCAGTCTGATAACACTATGTAATTGGTGTTTTCTGGTTATTAGAGCCGCAGGGTAACACGACTTATCTTTGCATTCAATTGTGAGGAATAAATTGTCACATCTAATTACAAGTGAGATTACAGAATTTTGATATAGTAAGAAATAATTAAAAAAACCCAAACTACCTTCTTTAAAGCCAATCTTAAAACAAACCTGTGGAAAAAACTGACTCAGTTGCTTAGAAAGTGAACTGCAGCCTTTACAGGTGCAATTGCAAACTTGGTTTGTTATAGCAGTTAAATGAAAATTAACCAGTTGGAAAAGATGCTGTGCTTGAGGTGGTGGCTATTTCGCAGCCGCTTTATAGGCTTTTATAAATTTTTGAGGCCAGGGAAGCTGATTTTGCTGTATTTGTGGTGCTGAAAAAACAGTTTCCTGCAACTGCAGAAAATATTTGAGTAACTTTGTGGGCAATCATTAAGCAACATGTGAGGTAACAGTGTTAAAAACCTACTCAGATGTGCCTCTCTGATAGTTGTTCCAATTATTACTGAGCACTTAGTGTACCTAAATATCATGACCAGCTCTCATCTTAAAAATTCACACATAGATATGTGAACACTGACAGTATTATGTATTTGAGGAACACGTTTTGATAGTGTTTGGTGGGAGTTTTTTTAAGCTTTTCTAACTTCATAGAATCATTTTGGTTGGAAGAGACCCTCAGGATCATCGAGTCCAACCATAACCTGACTCTGGCACTAAACCATGTCCCTAAGAACCACGTCTATGCATCTTTTAAGCCCCTCCAGGGATGGTGACTCCACCACTGCCCTGGGGAGCCTGTTCCAATGCTCGACAACCCTTTCCAGGAAGAAATGTTTCCTAATATCCAATCTAAACCTCCCCAGGTGCAACTTGAGGCCATTTCTTCTCATCCTGTCACTTGTTCCTTTGGAGAAGAGACCAACCCCCTCCATGCTCCAAGCTCCTTTCAGGCAGTTCAGAGATCAGAAGGTCTCCCCTCAGCTCCTGTTCTCCAGCTGAACCCCCCAGGTCCCTCAGCCGCTCCCATCACACTTGTGCTCTAGACCCCTCATGAGCTTTGTCGCCTCCTCTGCACTCTCTTTAGTATTTCAATGTCCTTCTTATGGTGAGGGGCCCAAAACTGACCCCAGGGTTCGAGGTTTGGCCTCCCTAGTGCCCAGGACAGGCGAGTGGTTGCTGCCTTGGTCCTGCTGGCCACACTATTCCTGACACAAGCCAGGATGCTGGTGGCCTCTTGACCACCTGGGCACACTCTGGCTCATGTTCAGCTGCTGTGACCAACACCCCCAGGTCCTTTTCCCCCAGGCACTTTCCAGCCGCTCTTCCCCGAGCCTGTAGCGCTGCCTGGGGTTGTTGTGACCCAAGTGCAGGACCCGGCACTTGGCCTTGTTGAACCTCAGACAATTGGCCTCAGCCCATTGATCCAGCTGGTCCAGATGCCTCTGTATGGCCGTCCTGCCCTCCAGCAGATCAACACTCCCACCCACCTTGGTGTCATCTTAAAACGTACTGAGGGTGCACTCCATCCTCTCATCCACATCATTGATAAGGAGATTAAACAGAACTGGCCCCGTAGTGAGCTGTGGGGATACTACTGCCATATTTTCTTCTTGTACTCACTTTTAAAAAATGATGTAAATGGAAAAAAAGAAGGTAAAAAAAAAAGGTGGAGTAGCTTTTTTTTTCTGACACCTCATGTTCTTCCAGAATTGCAGCTTTTGGGCGTTCTGATAAACCGGTTTAAACTTGTCCTGTATTTCCTTATTATGCTTCAAGTTCTTTCCAGCTGTATTGATTCAGGAAAGTTGTTGGCTCAGTGCAATCGCCTTTTTACAACTCTTGTTACAGAGTTTGATCTTTTATGTGGATGGGAGTTATTTTTCCATTGGGCATCATCTTGTTTTGTCGGTTCTGAGCGAAACAGCAGCTTCATATATTGTCCGAAACTTTCTAAAATAATTTGCTAGTCTATCTGTCTCTTCATATGCTGAAGCCCTAAGGTTTGAACTCTCACATAAGGTCATGTTGCCTTCTGAAAATTCGGCTTCTTTGAGGTCTCCTGTATTTCTACGTCCAAAATTTAAGTATCTGAAGTTAAACACACAGAATCCACTGGTTGATTCTTTCAGTTTTGAAGAACGAGTTGCAGAAATGCTGTTTCTGTCCTTTAGTGCCATTTCTGTGTGCAGTTTGTAATTTTAAACACCTTCGCAAAACGTGTTAGCAGCTTTGGAGTCATTTAAGATATTTTATGTCACTTTTGGTTGTGCGCACCAGATATTGTGCACTAGGTGTCAGCATTGGTCCAGCCTTGGAACTCAATATTGCTTCCAGAATTTCCGTGACAATTTCTTCCTGCCCGGCTGATTTCAAATCAAGATTGTCTTTCAAACCAGGGGGGAAAGAACACATACTTGGGATTTTTGACAATATATTAATGAGCTAAAGCAGCACATGCTCCTAACTCGTTATCAAACTTGTTTCAACTTTAAACCTAACGGGGCTTAACCTTTCGCTAAATTTTTCTTTGATGGTTGGCAAGTCTGTGTGTGTATCGTATAATGGTATAAAAATGTTGTGGTTTACAAGATCAGAGACCTATAAAATTGGGACAGTAGTTTCTTTGCTTTCGCAGCCCAAGATTTCAAGATTGAGATTTAATCTTAAAGGGATGAAAATGTTTAACTTGGTAAATCAATAGATTTTAGAAGTGATATATTTTTGCGCCCTTAAATGAATATCATGTCAAATATCTTCCATAAAATATGGAGTTGTTTTTGTGGCTATTTACTTGTCAGTAGTACTGACAGAGTTGCTGAAGAACTCTCTTTGCTGATTTATTAGCTTGTTTAATTTGAAGCAAGTCAAGTTTTCCTGCCGTCATGACTAACTCATATATCCACTTCTTGATTAGAACCAACCCTTTTTTTTCCCCTTTAAATCCCAGCTTTCAGAAGAAGAGAAAATCCAGCGCTACAGCATTCTCTCGGAGCTCTACGAACGGATCGGTTTTCACCGCAAATCCGCTTTCTTCAAGCGGATCGCGGCCATGCAATGTGCTGCGCCCAGCATTCCTGAACCCGGCTGGCGGGCCTGCTACAAATTGCTTTTGGAAACTCTCCCTGGCTACAGTTTATCACTGGATCCTAAAGATTTCAGCAAAGGTAAGTGTCTCTGGGACATTATGGATATATTTTGTAGCGTTGCTGTCAATAATTTCGGATTTCCGTGAGCTGCTGCTGAAGATGTTGCCATATTCCTCCGCTTGCAGCAAATAATTGTGTTTTATTTGTTAGACCTTAATTTCTACTCTGAGAAACGTCCTTGTATTTTTATGAACACTTCTCAGCACAAAAAGGATCATACTTTGAGTATTTTGTACAATTCTAACGTCTTCAATTTGTGTATCAGAAACTGTATTTCTTTTCGTGTTTGTTACTCTTATATAAAAGGTCATTCTTCAACTATATTTTTGTGTATAGGCACACACGCACATATATGTATAAAACGTAATTATATCGGTATCTGTAGGGTTGAATATGTCACATTTTTCCACAAATCAGATCAGAGTGATGTTATCTGCAAGTCTAGCATTTGCTTAAGGCATTTAAACAGTTTTCAATATGCTATATATCCTTTGAATTACTATTTGATTGCGGCTATTAAAAAAACAAAGGAAAAATAGCTCATGAGAACACATGCCAGTTATTGTAGCTGTTAAATACGGTGTTAACCTTCTGTAATGTAGGTAAGCTACGTTTCAACAATTTTTATCAATATTATCCAAAGCTGTATATAAAGTAATAATGTAAAAAGTTATCTTGATT
Source organism: Nesoenas mayeri (assembly GCF_963082525.1). Lineage (NCBI taxonomy): Eukaryota > Metazoa > Chordata > Aves > Columbiformes > Columbidae > Nesoenas > Nesoenas mayeri. The sequence continues at coordinate 6,013,989 of NC_137543.1, forward strand.
TTAAGGTACCATGCTGCATTTTTTCTCTGAAGGAAGAGGATTTTAAGATACTGTGCTGCTTGGGAACTCCTTTTGAGTAAACCTTTCCACGTTGCCCAAAAACATGTGTTCTTTTGTCTAGTTAAACTTTTGGGGACAATTCACTAAATGGTGGAGCCGCAAGTGTTGGTGGAAAGGAGATGGAGTTCACCAATGTGAAAACTCTGAACTGGTTTGAATATGAATGAACTACGAACTGGCTGAAGGGAAGAAGCCAGAGAGTCATGGTCAATGGCGCAGAGCCCAGTTGGGGCCTGTATCCAGTGCAGTGCCTCAGGGGCAGTGCTAGGCCTGTGCTATTCAATATATTAATCAGTGATTTGGACGAGGGAACAGAGTGACTGTCAGCAAGTTTGCTGGTGACACCAAGCTGGGAGGAGTGGCTGACACGGCAGAGGCTGTGCTGCCATCAGAGACCTGGACAGGATGGAGAGCTGGGCGGGGAAACATTGAATGAAATAGAACAAGGGCAAGTGTAGAGTCTTGAATCTGGGCAGAACAACCCCAGGTTCCAGTGTAAGTTGGGGAAGGAGCTGTTGGAGAGCAGTGTAGGGGAAAGGGACCTGTGGGTCCTGGGGACAGCAGGATGAGCATGAGCCAGCACTGGGCCCTTGTGGCCCGGAAGGCCAATGGTACCTGGGGTGGATGAGAAGGGGGTGGTCAGTAGGTCAGAGAGGTTCTCCTGCCCCTCTGCTCTGCCCTGGGGAGACCACACCTGGAATCTTGTGTCCAGTTGTGGCCTCTCAGTTCCAGCAGGACAGGGAACTGCTGGAGAGAGTCCAGCGCAGGGCAACAAAGATGCTGAAGGGAGTGGAGCATCTCCCGTGTGAGGAAAGGCTGAGGGAGCTGGGGCTCTGGAGCTGGACAAGAGGACACTGAGGGGTAACCCCCTTCATGTTTACAGATGATATATAAAGGGTGACTGTCAGGGGGATGGAGCCAGGCTCTTCTCGGTGACAACCAATGATAGGACAAGGGGTAATGGGTTCAAACTGGAACACAGGAGGTTCCACTTAAATTTGAGAAGAAACTTGTTCCTGGTGAGGGTGGCAGAGCCTGGTCCAGGCTGCCCAGGGAGGTTGTGGAGTCTCCTTCTGTGCAGACATTCCAACCCGCCTGGACACCTTCCTGTGTAACCTCATCTGGGTGTTCCTGCTCCATGGGGGGATTGCACTGGATGAGCTTTCCTGGTCCCTTCCAACCCCTGACATTCTGGGATTCTGTGAACCGCAGCCAGAATATTCTTTTGTGAGAGTCCATTGACTATTGTTGGGATTCCAGTTTGATGAAGTCTTGTTAATTCAATTGTAAATTCAGTTCTTTCTGTACGTGCTGGGTCATTTAGCCATTGAAATAGTGGAGTCATCTGGTCAATTCAGTCAAGGGAAAATATAGAAAAACTCATGTGAAGAAGGAAAAATACGCTCTGACCTACGATGGAAAAGGAGAAGACCTGGGATGGGGCTTTATTGGGAGAAGAGGTCACAGAAATTCTGCAAGAAATGACGATTACACAAAAAAGCACAGCGTGATTGGTGTTTATCTTCCATTTTTAAGTGACCTTTATGTTGCGCTGAAGTACTTTGTTAGATTTTACCCCTAAAATGGCAATTTTGGAGATGTACGGAAGGGTCGCTGAAAACAGTAAGAAGTGTGGAATAAGAGCGACGTTTGATACCTGAAAAATAATGAGACTCGTGTGTGCAAAAGAGAAACTCTCAAGGTTTGGTCATAGTAAATATTTCTAGACAATTTTGCCTAATGCTCAAGGGTAATAGAAGGAAAGCTGTAGAAGTTTATGAAATATTGCACACTTTGTTATTTAAAAACTATTGCTTACTCCTAAAAGCAAGTTGCATTTAATGAAGAGTAGCGCAAATTAAGTTTTTGAAAGAGAAGTTACATTGTGATGACCTGTTAATTGTTACCATAGATACTTTGCAAATTTATAATCCCACACTTATTTTTTAAAGACTGAAAATCAGGAAATGTGCCTCATGTCCCGTAGTTTTACTCCTTTTTATTTACTTTTAGTGGCCAGGAAAGCATTTAGAGAAAACATATTTTGTTGGATCTTTAAAGAGCGTTAAGAACAACTCGATTTGGATAAAAATGAAGTTCCTGTATGAAATCTCATGTGAAGTTCTTGCTCAGAGAATTTAAAATGATAAAACTTTCAAGGGTTTGTGTATCATTTTGGTTTCACTTCATCAGAAGGATTAACTTCATTTTCTGGATTCGAACGATAAATTAGTTGGTAAGCATATAAAACAAAAATTGCTTTCACATCTAAATATTCAAGCAGACTCACAGCTGCGAATTTTGACAACAAGATTGGGATTCTGTAATTATTGGTTCCATCGGATGATGCGTCATTAAATTAGTGCTTTGCATAGGAAGAAAACTTAAAAAAAGAGTTGGTTTGTGATGACTTTTAGCTTTAAAAAGCATGAAATGCCTTCTTACTTTGCAGGAACTCATCGGGGATGGGCTGCGGTGCAGATGCGTTTGCTCCATGAACTGGTCTACGCTTCCAGACGAATGGGCAACCCTGCTCTATGTGTCAGGCATCTGTCTTTCCTTCTCCAGACCATGCTGGATTTTCTTTCTGATCAAGGTACGATTAACAAAAGAAAGAGATATTTGTCCTTTTTCTGAAATACTGAATTGGAGGAGTAACGGGGAGCACAGAAGTTAAGGAATTCTGCGTACGCGTGAAGTAGCTTGTTGTTCGTAATCCGTCACGTATATTGTGTTATTGATTTTAAATATTAATATCCTGATCTCTGTAGGGTCTAAAATCAAACTTGCTTTAATATTTTCCACCTGTAGATTGCCTCGAGCCTAATGCTCTGTTTCCTTTGTAAATATTAAGAATACGATCAGAGGGCTTACTTTGCATGTGGATTAAAAAAGAGAGTATCATTTAAAAACACCAGCAGCTTTCCTAAGTGCTGTTAATGAAGAGATTGAGAGGAGTTGAGATGGAAGAGTAAATTTAGAAGCGTGTACAGTAGTTCAGGCTCAATGGACCATGAGCTTTCTGATGAAATATGTTTTCTAATGAAACCTTCATAGTGCGGCTACAGAATCTGGCTAAGGGAGTACGACCCTTGTCTCTGTATTGGAGATGATGAGCTTGTAGAAGCTGAATGTGATGGGATTGCATTAAATAGTGTTTAACTAGAACAGTAGGCTTAACTTTCTGTCAGTTTCTGTGTTTTCTTTCCAAATTTGAACTCAGCAATGAATTTCAGTGGGACTTAGTGAATTTGTCGGTGGATGGCAATGGGATGAATGTGCCTGTGGCTGATTCTCATGGCACTGGTGTGTGCGAGGGCCACGTAGCATTAACAAAATCACCTGGAAAAGCAAAAAGTGGCAACTGTTATGTTGGTATTACATTTTGTAGGAAAGATATTTTGAACAGGTGTATCACCCAGATTAATAAGATCGAACTGGTAATGCAAGGTTTGAAAAAATGTTATTAATACACTAGGTTAAAAGTGTATTTTTTTTCAGTTATTCCCTCATTTACGAGAAAGAGAATGGGAATAAAATTGTGTAGGTCTTTACCTGCCAGTGAATTCCCTCTGTTTAGTTGCTCAAATCAGTGATGGAGGAAGGGGAGGAACTGCAAAGAACTGATAAACTGTAATAAATTATCGTTTTGTCTGTAGATTTTGTTGTCAAAGGGTCCTTGGATTTTTAATGAAGCTCCGTTGATTTGTGCATGAGGAGTTTGGCTGAAGACAACGTTTTGAGCTCTTTTACTGCGTGTGTCCACGTATTAAATTTGCTCATTCCTAATCCTAAAAAAGTGCGAAATCTTAAAGAGAAGCAACTTTTGTGATTCTTGTCTTCAGACATTATACCTCTGAGTAAAGCTTCCAGTTTCATAACACCTCTGATGTTTATTGCCTTTGAAAAATCAGACTAAATATTCTCCAATGTGTTTGAAAAGCAGCTGAATCGTTTTCTCCTCTCGTGACAACATCCAAAATAGAACTTGGTGTTGCATTCGGAGCCTTTTATTGACGGCACGTCGCTCAAACACGGTTTGTGGTGTTCTGGACCAGCTAAAGTGTGGATGGTGACAGTGCCAGGAATGTATTTATGGTTGGCAATTCTTTTGGTAGTTCTTCTGAGATTGATATCGTGTGATGTTGTGCGAGAGTCCATTTAGCATAAGAAGTTACTTTAAATTTATAGTTTCAGAAAAAATATCAGATTAGGAAAAAATAAACCAACAAAACGCCTTCAACGTTGGGTTGTAGTAGAGGGCAGTAGCAAGATGATTTGAATACATAGGATTATGGTACTTATATTTTAAGTCTGTGAGTGTTTTCCTCTGTTTTAAAAGAGTTGTAAATACTGAAGATCACGACTGAAACTTCCATGTTTCCTTAAGGAATTAAGATTGAACTAGGAAACTGAAGTAATACGTTAGCATTGGAGTTTAAGAATCCCAAGATATTATTACTTCTCTGTGCTGTGCAGAAAGTTGCCAAGTTTCCAGGTACAAGTTGGAATCACACTCTCTTGAAAACAAAGTTTTGACCTGAATATGTTTTTTTCTTAAATGGCATAAACTTCATGTTTTTAAAGCTTGTAATTCATAATACATCTTAAATCCTACACCTGGATTTAAAATTCAGGTGGTTTGCAAAGTGCTTCTCAGTGTAGCTCTGCCATTAAGATCCTCTTGTCCTCTGACTGTTGTTGCACGTTAGTTGTTTCCAGTTTTCTGGTGAGTTTTGCTGATCTGGGTCTCAGGGCTTCTTTGCTCCCTAAGTATAAGATTTTGAACGATTTTGCCTTGTTTATTTTTCTTTGCCATGAAGGAATTTGTTTTAGCTCTAGCAAACTAAAAATGATAGCAATGCACCCCCCAGAGTGGATGCTCATCACCCTGGCCACAGTCATTGATTCTGCTGGAAGACACGGAATCTTTAGTGAAAGAATTAACTCGTTATGACACTTCTGTTCAACCTGAGGACAGATGAGGTCCTGCGTGTGATGAAGGACTTGGGAGATTTCCTTCCTGTCACTGGATATTTTATCTTCAGAAGCAAAGCTCATCGACAGAGCTCATCAATCTCCATGAGGAGGGATTTCAGTGCGTGGATTTTGATTTTCAGTTTGCCAGCTTTACAAATATCCATACAGGCGTTGCAGCGCGGGGCGGCGGAGATCATTATGTGGTCAGCCGCTGTTTTTATGGTGTATTTCAGAGAGTCATTGGACTTGGTCATCGGGGTGATAAAAATATCACTCTACCTACAAAAAAAGGTTTTTGTTCCTTTCAAGGTTTTTGTTCTTTGCCCCTCAGTTCCAGCAAGACAGGGAACTGCTGGAGAGAGTCCAGCGCAGGGCAACAAAGATGCTGAAGGGAGTGGAGCATCTCCCGTGTGAGGAAAGGCTGAGGGAGCTGGGGCTCTGGAGCTGGACAAGAGGACACTGAGGGGTGACCTTATTCATGGTTACTGATATATGAAGGGTGAGTGTCAGGAGGATGGAGCCAGGCTCTTCTCGGTGGCAACCAATGATAGGACAAGGGGTAATGGGTTCAAACTGGAACACAGGAGGTTCCACTTAAATTTGAGAAGAAACTTGTTCCTGGTGAGGGTGGCAAAGCCTGGCCCAGGCTGCCCAGGGAGGTTGTGGAGTCTCCTTTTCTGCAGACATTCCAACCCGCCTGGACACCTTCGTGTGTAACCTCATCTGGGTGTTCCTGCTCCATGGGGGGATTGCGCTGGATGAGCTTTTGAGGTCCCTTCCAACCCCTGACATTCTGTGATTCTGCAAAATGTCCTGAGTTGAATTTTCAGAAATATCTCTGGTTGTCTAAATTTTACTGATGTGATTCTGAACTCGTTTGCGACAAGATTCTGCACCTGCTGCAGTACTGGCTGTTATTTGGCCCTTCAAAATGATACGACACGTTGACCCGCGCCATGCAAACCTTGGAGGTTTGTAAGTTTGGCTCACGTGAATACAATCTTTCACTTCCAGAAGATGCTTTATTCTCATTCTATCCTTACATCATCCTCCCTGATGAAGAACCTCTGCCAAAATTTATGCTGAACGCTGTTTCAGTTCCCCGCATCCTCTGCATCAGATGCGATGGACCTGTCAGCATGGGCTGGGCAGACACTTTGATAACTCAACAGCTTAGAGGTGATGGTGGCTGGAGGACCAGGGACCGCACGCTGGTCACCTGAGGTCGCTTTCAGAACCTTTTTATCCTCCTTTCAAGACTCCTGTGCTCAGGTAATGGCTGATATGTCAATGGCCGGGGTGAGGCCTGTGCCTTTTGTGAACAAGTAATGAGTTAAGAAAAATATCCCCAAACCTTGTTTAGCTTCGGAAATGATGGTCAAGCCTGGGCTGATTGTAATTTGGCGATGCCATGTCTGACAACTCTTAAAATATACTTTTCTATCTCACAGCTTGAAAGGGGAAACGATGCTATATTTTACAGGCATTTTTATTTATAGAACAGATTGCATATGCATTCACTTGGTGATGTTTAAATTTCAATTATAGGAAACAAGAAAGAATATTAAACTGAGGTTGTAAAAATTGGCAGCTAGATCAAAAGTAAGTGTGAAAATGCCCTTAAGAGTAACCCTCTGCCCAGCCTGTATTGGCAGCAGTAAATACCAGACTCAGTTTCTGAGGATCTTTATTTAAAACATTGTCTTGAATTTTCACCCAAACAGCTGGGAAAATGGGACCAAGCTACGTGGGCGCTTGGTGAGTTCTGTATCCCCACACAGATTGAACTAAATGGTGTTTGACTGGAGAAAGGGATCAGAAAGACCCATGAACCTATAAGCACCTGCCACGACTCTAGAGCATGGAATAATTTAAACCCGCCTCTTGTTTTGAGGGGCTGCTGGAGCAACTTGTTATTTGATGTTCACCTGACTGGATCCTGTTTATGTCTTGCTATGACTTTCTCATTTTTTACCCTGTTTAGGCTGCTATAATGAGAGTTCTTGAGAGCTTCGGCTTATTTTGTTTAGTTTGAGCTGGTTGCTTGATATCGCTCCTCTGTTTGTTTTTGCTCCAGCCTCTTCCCATAGTGATGCTTCTCTTTTTTCCCCCTGTTCTTCATATTTAGGTCACATGAAACCATCGTAGAATCATAGAAAGAAGATTATAATATAGAAATGTAAGCTAAACAAATATGAATGCCCAATTTTTAAATAAACCACCTTGACTGTGGTATTTGACTTCGTAAAGAGGAGATACATTAAGCTAGCTGGAAGAAATTAATGGAGTGGTAGCACGGAAACTGCTTAAAGATGTCATAGTAGATTCTCAGTAAGTTTATTCTAGTAATTAAAATAAATTAAAAAAAAAATAAAAAGCAAGGGGAGTTAATCAGCAAAATAAATGCAATTTAGGGAGAAAAAGAAAAAAAGTTTACTGTATAAAAGTGGATGTTGTGTCCAAGCATAGAAAGTAGAAGGGAATGTCAGACTTGATAAGTTAAATGATGGGGGGCAGTGAGGAACATAAGCCAAGAGAAGATTTTGAGGTGTAACTTGCTGAACTCATGAAAGCAAATAACTTCTTCAGGTGTATCAGAAGCAGGAAGGCTGCCAGGACTGAAACATAATCGGGGTTTAAAAACACTCAGGGAAGATTGTGCTGGATAAGAAAGCTTTGATCAAGGTTTTCTTTTCAGGAAGGAAGATTCTGAGCCTTGGTCCTTCCTCTACGGAGGAGAAACCTGTAGAATCCTTTCCAAGTGTAATTAGAAATGGTTTAAGGTGGAGACTGATCCAAGATGTTGGACTCGATGATCCTTGTGGGTCCAACTCAGGACATTCTATGATTCTATGAGCAATAATAAATGTCAGGTACCACAAAAAGTTCAAAGATGCTTGAAGAGTTTTAAAATTAAATTGTTGAACCGCTAACACTTCCAATCGGATAATTTCTTAAGTTGTCTTCATTCTTCTTCTAAAATTACGAGTGGGAGGTGTATCTCTGTGTCTTTTTAAGAGCTCAGAGAGGAAGTTCTAAGTAAATCAGGTGAATGTATCTTCAGCATAGGTGTCTGCAGTGTAGTCAGCCTCTTGCTTCTGGCCATCCTGGTGACTGTTTGCGTATTTGTTTGTCTCAGTACTGACTGAGGCAAAGTAAACTGAATTAGAATGAGTCTGGAATTCAGTGAATTTGATACCGGTACTGGGTAAAGTATAAGAAACTCTAGTAAATCATAGTAGGTGTATGGATAATTGTGTTTTAATGGGAAGAAATCAGAACATCCTTGAAGTGTGATTTCTTCCTATAGATGTTCTTTCCAAGGAATGATGGAGCATTTAAATCAGCGTGATTTAGTTAATACAGTGTTCCTGAATTAAAAAATTACAAATGATCAGAAGTGATAGAAGGAATCAATAAGTGAATGAGGTTATGGTGTTGACAGAAGAGATTATTGGTCATGCAGTGGAGGCTCTTGCTTTTCAAACCAGTCGTAAACTGTTAGGAAAACGGCAAAAATTATCATATCACAATTTGTTGCTGAGCCAGAGTTGTTTAGAAGAGTTCCTAGAGCAGACTTAATTCTGATATTGTTTCTAGAGAATCACAGAATCACAGAATGTCAGGGATTGGAAGGAACCTGGAAAGCTCATCCAGTGCAATCCCCCCATGGAGCAGGAACACCCAGATGAGGTTACACAGGAAGGTGTCCAGGCGGGTTGGAATGTCTGCACAGAAGGAGACTCCACAACCTCCCTGGGCAGTCTGGTCCAGTGTTCTGTCACCCTCACTGAGAAGTTTCTTCTCATATTTCAGTGGAACCTCTTGTGTTCCAGTTTGTACCCATTACCCCTTGTCCTATCATTGGTTGTCACTGAGAAGAGCCTGGCTCCATCCTCCCGACACTCACCCTTTATATATCTGTAACCATGAATGAGGTCACCCCTCAGTGTCCTCTTGTCCAGCTCCAGAGCCCCAGCTCCCTCAGCCTTTCCTCACACGGGAGATGCTCCACTCCCTTCAGCATCTTTGTTGCCCTGCGCTGGACTCTCTGCAGCAGTTCCCTGTCCTGCTGGAACTGAGGGGCCACAACTGGACACAAGATTCCAGGTGTGGTCTCCCCAGGGCAGAGCAGAGGGGCAGGAGAACCTCTCTGACCTACTGACCACCCCCTTCTCATCCACCCCAGGTACCATTGGCCTTCCTGGCCACAAGTGCCCAGTACTGGCTCATGCTCACCCTGCTGTCCCCAGGACCCCCAGGTCCCTTTCCCCTACACTGCTCTCCAACAGCTCGTTCCCCAACTTATACTGGAACCTGGGGTTGTTTCTACCCAGGTGCAAGAGAGTGGAAAGTAAGCGATCCCGTGTTGGAAACCTTCTCTTGGAAGGTTTGGCTTGCGCTGACTGTCACAAATAATCTCCTGAAGTACATGTAGCGGCAGCAACAACTGCTTTGCTCTGTAGTTTCTTGCCTGTGCTGCAATATTTGCTGATACAGATGTAGCCTGTCAGCACTTTGCAATGTTTTCTAGTCACAAGGAATGTTATTCCTGAATACTGCGTTTAAATTAGGGCAGCATTTCCCCTGGGATCTTCTACAGTGTGTAAATTAATTTTTAGAGAGGTAAAAGTTATTGATTTCAAGGGCTGAGAAGAACGGAGTTTTAATCAGGCTGAACAGAGAATATAATGCAAATTAAAACTTGATGTAAACTTCAGAGTTGAAGTGACGTTTACTTAACTGACACTAATGAACTGATTTTAATGCACTGCATGGTATTTTAGTTGACAAAGTACCTGCCTCATCAATAAATCTTTCAAAAAGGAGCTGGTTTGGTTGGTTTTGCAGTATTAAAATTAACTGATCTCAGGATGGAGACTGAAATCTTCAATATAATACCGGGGAATATTTATAGCAGCATAGTAGGTTCTTAGCCATTAGTTGGAAGTCTTTTTACAACTTCAACATAGCGCCGTATCTTATCCGTGTATGCATATATAAAAAAGTATATGTGTTTGTATATATAAAGAAATGTAATTGAGCAGACTTGGCACCTCATGCGTGTTCGATCTATAGCGGTGGCACGATATGGTGTAAGCATTAATACATTAAAAAAAGCTTGAATATAAACACTTTCTGACATATTGCGATAAAAGTCTGCTGAGATTGCACATGGAGGAGAAGGAAACTTCTCAGAAGCCACTTAACTCTTCTTAGTCATCACGGTGCCGTGTTTTTTACAGCTTTTTGGCCAGTTCTGTGATTTCTTTAGCCGTGTACGGTAAAACTTGAGCACTGCTCCGTGCTCCTGTTGTTGGGAGCTGTTTATCTGCCACACGTTTCCCTGCTTTTTTAAAATTCAAGAGTCGCAGCCGGGTAAAACTCACCGGGCTTGGTTTATCATTTTCAAGTCTCTCTCTGAAGTTGGTCTTGTCTAGAGACAAGCTGGCTCATTAAATAACTTCGCTCAAACTGCTTTATTAAAAAGGTGTAGTTTATTTTCCTGAAGTACACATCTTTTAGACTATGTAGAAAGCGAAGAGGAAAACCGCAATACCTGTGCACGTCTATCTGTTTCTGTCCTGGTTTTGTTAAAAACAAGACCGGTTCTCTTTCATTGATTTTTCTTTCAGCTTAGAGAGACTGCTGTGATAGAGAGACTTGCACTCATGAACTAGTGATATACGTATTTGTGTGTGTGTGTGTGTATACATTTGAAGACAGGCAGAAAGCAGTGGTGATTTGGGTAGGACTCAAATGGTATGGAATAAGGGGTGGAATGTCCTGGTTTTGTTAAAAACAAGACCGGTTTTCTTTCAGTGACTTCTTTCAGCTCAGTTCTTCTAGGTGCCTGTACTGTTTTGAGTCTTAGCCTGCATATTTTTCCTCGGATGCTGCCCTCGGTGCTGATAAGAGACCAACGGAATGCTGAAGAAGCTCGTGTTTAGGTTTATTACTATGGTAGCCAAGAAAGACTGATAAGTTCTCCCATGTTCCGTTGTGAGAGGGGCGTGTTTGAGGAGGGGTGGATGGACCAGGTGACTAGAACTGACCGACGCAAGTATTCCACCCCATAACCGTGATACCCCCTATATAAGAGGGTGATCACGAGGGTCACGCTCTCTTCGCCCATGGCCGGCATCTGGAGAGGACCCTGTCTGTCTGTCTGTCTGTGATCTACAGGGTTCAGGCCCTGCATCCTGCAACCAGGTTCCTGTTTGCTGTGCAGTCCCGCCCATGACTCCCGGGCGCCTGCGCTGCAGCTGCTGGAGCCACCGGCTCCGCACACCCAGCTCTGCTGCTGAGTGACGCCAACTGCACATCCAGCACTTGAGACTGGTTTTGTATATTTTGTATATATATTCTCTATTTATTACTAGCATTAGTAAACCCTTTAAAACTCTCCAACTTGAAGTCTAAGTCTCTCTTCCTTTCCCCTTATCTTTCTTATCATGTTTCCGATCTAAAGGAAGGGCTGGTGGGAGGTAAAGGGGATAACAGGGAGCGTCTGCCATGGTTTATTGCCACCTTGCCTTAAACCGTGACAGATTTAATTGGTGGCCCATACGGGGAGAAAAGAGACTGTACCGGCGAAACAAGACCGTACAGAGAGATAGAGTGTACAAGGATGAGATAAGAGAAACCGTGACAGTTTCAAATAATGATCTGCTTATCCTTGTGTTGCTTGATTAACTCCAGTTCAGATCCTGATTCATTCAATGTATTGATTTTGAAGTGTAATGAATAAATTCAACTACGTAAAATAACAGCGGTAAGATTTATGTTCATATTCATTTGCTTAGCACAAAAAGTGAAGACCAACAGTTGTTTGTGTCATGTTTTATCTGAAAGAAAAACATTGTAATGTCAATGGAGATTGGTCCAAATTGTTATTAACAAATCTGAAAGTCTTTCACTCCAGTCAACACCATCTTCAAACTCTTAGGTAAAACAAATCAGTGGTTACGATAAAATGGTGCGTTTCTTTATGACAAAAGTTTGCTATTAATTTGCATCGAGTGATTTACGAACAAAATGAAGTTTCTGAGATTTAGCTCAAAATTCCTATTGTCACGTAGTTACCTCTGGTTTTTGAAGAAGCCCATTTGATCAACTGAGGGAAAAGATACAAATGTTCAGATGCAAATGTTCCAGGAAAAAACGATACTACTTTGGAGAAGACAAACTTTAACTGGCAATATAAAGACATGAAGAATTTGTGCTGCCTTTTTAAAAGCCAGTGTTTTTCTACTCAAGGAAGCTATTTTAAGAGGTGCATATTAACTATATTGCTAAAATTCAGCTAAATTTTATATGACACTTAACAGACTCCATACTGCTTCTTTAGCCTAAAGCCAAATGGAATGCAGGTGTTACTGAAAGTAGCAGTTTATGTGTATTAAAAACAAATATCCATGTTTAAAAGAGGAACATCCATGTAGTTTGATCTCCCTACACAGTGTCCAAATGATTTAATGTGCTAAGAGAAGAAGAGGAAGGTTGAGTGATAATGAAGAATTGTTTTAATGATTGGAAATCTCAACTATATGTTAGTTGAGAGAGCTGACATGTTTTCATTGTAAGTTTTCAATCAGTTGTCTAATTCTGTAAACAATTAAATTGTCCTTTTCTGAAGCAATTCAAAGAGAAAGCACAGGACAGGATACCACTGGCCTTCTTGGGCCCAAAATACAAAGTCAGGTGTGTTTAAGTTACACCATTGTATCTGTAAATTTGTACAAAACCTGCTTTGCTCAAAAGCAACTTTGCAGCAATCCTTAATTTTTGTTTATCGTTATGGAAGTTATTGATGCTTCATTTGCTCCGCTTTACATTAAGGTAGGTCTTCTGGTATTTCTTAACGTGAAAAAAGCCATTAATATTGTCCAGTGGTTTGCACACTGATTTCGTATGTACAAAACATATTTTTGTAGTATTGAGTATACAGACATCTGAAGTTCTCAGATACAGCGGAGAACGAGATACTGCAATTTTAATGGCCTGTTTCTGAACTCTGACTTCAGCTGTGTCAATTTTTCATGAGATTTTGGCTAAAAATACTTTTCTGCTAACTGTGAATTTCAATCTGACTGTGACTCTGTGTACACATTATCCATAATGATTAAAAAGCTAGTAACAGGAGACTGTGACGTGTTTAATCAATCCCTTCCCTTTCTCTCTCTTTGTGGTGGTCAGCTTGCAAGCAGAAAACGCTCTGCTGCTGCCAGACAACTCATAGTAGTGAAGCTGATGATTTATTTTTCAAGGCTGAGCTATTAAACAACAAATAAGTGAATCCTTTTGCTTTCATTCTCCATTTTGTATGGATGGAGCCACTGATTTTCCCCATAAAAGTCACTCTTGAGTCCATCGACAAAACCTGGTGTGGAGAACACATGAGGGGCTTGAGTTCTGTTCCAGTTTCACGACACCTAAATTAATTCTCAATGGCTTTGGTCCTTTTGTCATCCAGTTGGGTGTTCAGTTTGCATTTGTGTCCTAACTGATGACCTAATTAATATAGGTAGGAATCTGAAATGTAGCTGTTCAGGGCAGTGTAAAAACATCAGTACGTGCTGAGATTTATTGCAGTAGAGAATATTGGAATGAAAAGCCATGAATTCCTTGTGTTGCTTCCAAAGTGACTTGGTCAAGTATTGGATCTCTGAGCAGCTTGAAATTGTTTATTTTCTCCATTTATTTTGCAGAAAGATATTAGAGGTGCTGTTTGTTTGCTAAAATTGACGTTCATGATTTTTTGGTAAAAATGCTGTCATCTAATACCTATCAGATTTAATGTCATGGCAAACCAGGTGACACTTGCCTGCAAATTAGAGGAGACCCGCTCTTTTCTGCTGAATGAAACAACCGAAATACTGAATTAGAAGATTGATCCTGCAAGTCTTTGGACACTGAGCATCCAAATAGGATGTTTACTGTCCATCTGCATCCATCCCAAACTAGAGTTGAGGGACTACCTGAAAGGCCATCAAGAACTTTGCATGCATCCTATTAATATAATCTAGTGATTAACATCACTAGATGTTTCTGCTTCCCGGCTGATTTTCTGTCTTGCTACATGTTACTAGTCATTTATCAAGATGTTTGCTGCAGGACCTCTCCTTGGATTGCCCTTTATAAACATTATTTCTTGTTTTCAAGGGGGAAGGAAAAGATCCACCAACCCAAAGAACCCCGGTTTTCGTTAAAACTTCAATTCTGGGCTTATCACCATGGGAAAATGGAAGTCAGAAGGCTTTTAGCTATTTGTTTCCCAACTTTTCTGATATTTTAGCAAGTCGCATAAGGAAATAGAAAGTCATTTGTCTTTTAGTGTAACTGACAGGTCAGACACCAGATGTTCCCTTTCTTCATTCTACCTTGCTGGGGGTTGTTCTGCAGGAAACACAATGACTTGATCAGAACAAGATCAACCCATTGTTCACAGAAGAAGTGCTATATTCTTAATATTTGACTTAGTTTTTAATAGGTAGTGACTGAGACCAAATACAGATATTCTAAACTTCTTCAAATATTTAAGAGCCGAAACATAGAGTTATAGCAATTGTGTTGTTCTCATTTTCTCCATTATCTGCCAAGGCATGAAATGCTTTTTGTACAATACTGTTAAATCACAGTTAGTGAAGTGTTTCAAAATGTTAGTCTGTAGCTGAGCTTCTTTCTGTCCTGCTCTGATTTTTCAGTGGCTCCATTATTATGAAATACCGCTTCACATTATGTTGAAACTAGCAGAAAGACTTTTCTCTTTCACATTTATTAGCTTTTCAGGTCACAAATAGTTTCTAACTGAAACCTTCAGATTTTGGTCTTCTCATATTAAAGGAAGGTTCAAAGCAGCTTCGGGACAAAATGACTTCTCTTGACTGACTTCTCTTGACTGTTCATTCTCTTGACATGAATTAGTTAAGCAAGAAATTACCAAGGATATTGGGGGGCCTGCAAAATTTTCAGTTGTCAGAAGCGGCCAAAAAAAGGGTAATGAGACGACTTGATATGAAAGGGGGAAATTGTGTTACAAGGTTATACTGAATGAACTGAGAAGTGGCAATACTGCCTGTGGCTTTGTTCAGCTTTATTCAGTTGCAGCTGTTTTATGATCCTGATTTCCCAAAGAGTCTGGGAAGAAACTGGAGTAAAAAAAAAATCATGAATGTAGTTATTCCAGATGAGAAAATAACCCATCGTTTCTCACTCAATAAATGAGTCTCTGCGATACCTACACAAGAGGATCCGCAGTGTTTCCAGCCGCGGTGCAGGCTTTTAAAGCTGTTGAGGTGAATTCACAGGTCAAAGGATCAAGTGGTGATTACTGTTGTGCTGACACACAAAAGCATGAAGAGACCAGGTAGGTAAAGACCTCCAAGAGTGGCTGTTTTCTCTTTCTTCTTTGCAAAGAGAAAGAAAAGAACCGGTGATAACTGTTTGTCACAGTCTTCTAAACGATGGGTCAGGAGGCTTAGTCGTTGAATTGATCATCTGTGGAGGCTCCAACAGCTTCTGATTGTGTCAAAATACAACAACAGCCGGGCTTTTGGCAACTATAAGGCTTTGCAAATTTGACTAAGCAGAGAAGTTTGTGTCATTCATTTGTACCACAGAGGGCAGGTAGCAAAAGTGCTCAGTCAAGGGAGGAAGTCTCCTGCTGGAAGGCAGGAGGGCTCTGCAGAGGGATCCGGATAGACTGGAAAAATGGGCTGATTCCAATGGAATGAAGTTCAACAAGGCCAAGTGCCGGGTGCTGCACTTTGGCCACAACAACCCCCTGCAGCGCACCAGGCTGGGCACAGAGTGGCTGGAGAGCAGCCAGGCAGAAAGGGACCTGGGGGGACTAATGGGCAGGAAGCTCAACATGAGCCACCAGTGTGCCCAGGTGGCCAAGAAGGCCAATGGTGTCCTGTCCTGTATCCAAACTAGCGTGGTCAGCAGGACAAGGGCAGTGATCCTTCCCCTGTGCTCTGCATTGGGGAGGCCACACCTGGAGTATTGTGTTCAGTTCTGGGCCCCTCAGCTCAGGAAAGAGATTGAAGTGCTGGAGCGGGTCCAGAGAAGAGCAACACGACTGGGGAAGGGACTTGAGCACAAGCCCTATGGGGAGAGGCTGAGGGAGCTGGGCTTGTTTAGTCTGGAGAAGAGGAGGCTTAGAGGTGAGCTCAGCACTCTCTAGAACTACCTGAAGGGCAGTTGTAGCCAGGTGGGGATTGGTCTCTTCTCCCAGGCATCAGCAATAGGACAAGGGGCCATGGGCTTCAACTCTGCCAGGGGAAATTGAGGCTGGTGATTAGAAAGCAATTCTGTGCAGAGAGAGTGGTCAGGCATTGGAATGGCTGCCCAGGGAGGTGCTGGACTCACCGGCCCTGGAGGTTTTTAAGCTGAGATTGGCCATGGCACTTAGTGCCATGATCTAGTCAATGGACTGGAGTTGGACCAAGGGTTGGACTGGATGATCTCTGAGGTCTTTTCCAACCCAGTCCATTCTGTGATTCTGTGATTTGCTTTCAGAAGTGGCGCTCAGGGAAGACGATGCAGCTCTTGCTCTTTTGCATCACGGATGTTTCTCGATGCAGGTTCGTGAGCGTCTCAGCAGAAATGAAGTGCTAAGTAAAAAGTAGTAGAGCTGCTGGCTTCTTGGCAGCATGTTATAAACTGCATTTCATAGCATATCAGCATAGAAAAATGACTCGTTTTAGCCTTGTCTTTGCAGAAAGCACACTGAGCTTCTACTGTGAAATAAAAATGGGACTCTCAAATCTATAAACAAATCCTTCTTGCAAGTGGCAGCGTGCTTTCTTTGAATACAATAATTGATGGTGTTTCACGCTAGGAAATGAAAGCCAGTGCTTCAGAATGACAGACCTGTGGTTTCAAGCAGAATTAAGCACACGCTCTAACGTTGTCTTCATCATTCTTGGTAGCTGTGACATTTTCCGTCTCAGTGGTTTCTACTTGTACTATGCGCCCTTGCTCACGTAACATGCCAAATAACAACCTGAATGCTGTAGCCTAAAATATTGATGAAAATACTCACTACAAGTGCTGGCTCAGTCTTCGACCACTAGAACTGGCTGTGCTACGCTGGTCTGAGTGCAGATGTATGTCTAATGATCTATTTCTGGGAACATTTACTTCACGTGATTAAAATGTGGTGAGTGGCTTGAGAGTTCGGTGAAATATTGACACAAATGAGGCAATTTGTCAGTTATGTGGCATTAATTTAATAGCGAAGATGCTTAAAATCAGTGTTTATTTGCTTTGAAAGAGTGTGTACTTGTGGCCTTAGATGCTTGCAATCTGAGCTGGATTGAGGTGGGCAGCACAACCATCAGGGGATGTTTGGGCCTTGAAAGGCCCAAGATGGTGTTTTGGGCAGTGGAAAAGCTTTGTAGAATATGTTCCTCTCATGTTTTTCTCAATCTTCCCTCTCACAGCTGCTACACAATGTTTTTAACCCTTTCTCAAACATATAATCACAGAGGTGCCACCAGCAGAGCTTTGGGGAGCAACCAGTCTGGAGTTGACTGGAACTGGAAAGCAGCTCTGCAGAGAAGGACCTTGAGTTCTGGTGGACAAGAGGCTGACCATGAGCCAACAATGTGCCCTTGTGGCCAAGAGGCCAATGGTACCTGGGGTGCATTAGGAGGAGTGTGACCAGCAGGTCGAGGGAGGTTGTTCCTCCCCCTCTGCTCTGCCCTGGTGAGGCCACATCTGGAGTTCTGGGTCCAGTTCTGGGCTCCCCAGGTTAAGAAGGACAAGGAATTACTGGAGGGAGTCCAGCGGCTATGAAGACGATGAGGGGTCTAGAGTGTCTTTCTTATGAGGAGAGAATGAGAGAGCTGGGGCTGTTCAGCCTGGAGAAGAGAAGCTGAGAGGGGATCTCATCAATGCTTATAAATATCTCCATGGTGGGTGTCAAGAGGATGGACCAGACTCTGTTCAGTGGTGCCCAGTGGCAGGATGAGGGGCAACAGACACAGACTGAAGAACAGGAGGTTCCGTCTGAATATGAGGAGAAACTTCTTTCCTTTGAGGTGCCAGAGCCTGGAACAGGCTGCCCAGAGAGGTTGTGGAGTCTCCTTCTCTGGAGACATTCAAACCCACCTGGACACCTTCCTGTGTGATCTGCTCTGGTGAACCTGCTTTAGCAGGTAGGTTGGACTGGATGATCTCCAGAGGTCCCTTCCAACCCCAACCAGTCTGTGATTTGTGTTGCTCTTTGACATGAAGCTGCCCCTGGTCTCACAAAGGCCACTTGTTACCAACCCCCTGCGTAAGCCCAATATACTTATTTAAGCAGATTTTTTGGAAAGCGGTATTTGCTATAATCCTTCCCTTTTCTATTTTTGTTTTATCATTGACTGTTTTCATCTCCAAAGCATTTTCTAGCAACACTTCAGTTATTGAATAGTTATTTTTATTGGTAGCACATATATTGAGGAATATTCACTGTGCTTTACCACAATATAGGTCTAAGACTTTTAATCTATCTCATTCTCCCATCTAAACACACATTCTCAGGCTTATTTATGTTTGCAGACTCTCATTTAATCAGATAAATATAACTTTATGTTCTGGACATTAATTGCCAAATAGCCTTTTATTTATTTTTGGAGACACAATTGTATATATATTCTAGAAAATAATTGTTGGATAAAACTGATAAGCATTTATTGTTGAAGATAACCCAAATATCATATGTTTGTTGGAGTGTTCCTGTATTTTTAAGGGAAACCAAAGCAATTTTCTTACCGGTTGTTATGATTTAGTAGCATAATATAATAAAGTTAGTTTATTAATAAGAATGAGGTAGTTTTAACACAAGGTAACATCAGAAGTCATTTGTTTCTTTTCTTTGCCTTTGGTATTGTTTCTGCTAATGTTTTATAAGAAGGCTCGTTCACATAACAATGCTCTTATTAATAACCTTTACATGTTTGAAGCCAATGGTGTCGGATATGTAGATTTACTAGATAAATTGTAGAGATTTTTATCTTGGTGATGAAAAAAATAACAAAAATGAGAGATAGATCAACACTGCAACAATTCTGAAAAGTCCAGGAAACTGTATTGCTTAAGGTCACTAAATTATATTTGATTCTTCCCTTATGGCTTCTGGAGCAAAACTCTGAGCATTCTATGCAAAAATTAGTTGTCATTCTCTTAGAGTTATTTTATATAAATACAAAAAAAAGGTAAAAATTTGGGTTATAGCTTCATCTTCTGTTACATGTATGTTTGGAATTGTTTTTAAATTTTATTTTAAACAAATTTATTTTCTAGAAAAGAAAGATGTAACACAGAGCTTGGAAAGCTACACAGCAAAATGTCCTGGTACAATGGAAATCATCACCCTTCCAGATGGTTTGAAGTTGCCTCCTGTTCCATTCACCAAATTGCCTATTGTGAGGTAAGACTCCAAAATACAATCTTTAACTTTTCCACGGTACCTGTTAAAGGATACTGGAAGATGTGATTGTCTCAGTTTACATCAGTTGCTCACAATAACATGGAAAAATGTCAAGATGTCAAATTGTTTTGAGAAGTTCTTAGCGAAAATTGAGCCTTTGAGCAGAAAACACTTTCTGTGGTCTTTATTTTTTTTTTAAAGTGTCTTTCAAGAGTTTCTCACACAATCCAAAAAATGTATTTTGTAATTGCAGCTGAGATTCAGGTTTAGACACCTGATCATACTGAAGGTCCATGGAGCTTGGAACTCAGCTGGAACTGATGCCTTTTGTAGCTGTTCCTTTCCAGATGCTGCGTTTTCAAGCTGACACCGTCGCTGGCCTGTTCTAAATCACAGAATCGACTGGGTTGGAAAAGACCTCAGAGATCATCCAGTCCAACCCTTGGTCCAACTCCAGTCCATTGACTAGATCATGGCACTAAGTGCCATGGCCAATCTCAGCTTAAAAACCTCCAGGGCCGGTGAGTCCAGCACCTCCCTGGGCAGCCATTCCAATGCCTGACCACTCTCTCTGCACAGAATTGCTTTCTAACAGCCAGCCTCAATTTCCCCTGGCAGAGTTGAAGCCCATGGCCCCTTGTCCTATTGCTGATGCCTGGGAGAAGAGACCAATCCCCACCTGGCTACAACTGCCCTTCAGGTAGTTCTAGAGAGTGCTGAGCTCACCTCTAAGCCTCCTCTTCTCCCGACTAAACAAGCCCAGCTCCCTCAGCCTCTCCCCATAGGGCTTGTGTTCAAGTCCCTTCCCCAGTCTTGTTGCTCCATGTACCTTTTTGTGCCAAGACCATGCAGTCAGTCCGATGAATAAATATCTTGTTTAGATTAAAGCCTGGCATTAAGTATTAGAGAGAGCCCAAGAGAGAGAGAAAACAGCCATTGGGCATCAATAATAAAAGACTAAATGAAAATCTTTGTCAAGGAGTGGCTTTGTGAAGGGAAGATAATTGGTATTCACAAAAAAAAAAATGGTAGTTATGGTAGTTATTAAAGGGTTCTCATAGAGATTTTCGCTCTCAGTGGGATGTCATCAACCATTTCATGAAGCCAGAGTTCTGATATTACAAAGAGATAATAAAGTGTGTAACCAGAGCGAAAATCGTATTGATTTTCAGATTACTTTTAGTTTCTAAAGTCATTGAAATGAAAATGAGTGTTTTACTCTAGGAGCATTTTTCACGATACAACTAGTTTTACTCTGTTCTCTGTAACTTCTTCAATTCACATTTAACGAAGAAGGAGACCTTGTGTAACTCTTTGTGGCACATTTAACATGATAGGCCTGTTCACACTAACAATTTGTTCTGTAGGAGGTGCAGAAGGTGCAGGTTTGACTGGAGCATATGGTTGTATAGAGTCAGAACGGTCACACCAGTTCCACTCGTGTCCTGGAAACAGCGTTTTTTCTTCTGCTTGGACCAAATACAAAGAATAACTTGGGTCACCTCACTTTTAATATGTATTCCAGGGGGAAAAATACATCTTCCCTGAGTAAAACCTTAATTGTTAGAACCAAAGCTCCATATTACACTGAGACAGTAATTTCTTATCGCCTGACCTTGGGCTTGATTTGTTTCACACAAAAAAATCTATATAGAGGGCTAAATGAGTCATATTTGACTCTCCTAGGTTCTATTTGCAGTCAAGACATACAAGTAGTCACTTTCAGGTTTTTCTAACCTATTTACATACCTGCTTTAGCATGAGTTGAATTACTAGCATATGTATTAAAACACTAATTAAGCAAACTCGTATAGTCCTTCCTAGTACTTGAGTTACATGATTGTAGAGAGAATTTAGAGCAAAAGCTCCCATGAAAAACTTTTTAAGGCAAAAAAATGTTCTTTTGAGAGCAGGAGTGTTGTCGAGCCACTTGGTGCCTCTTGCAGATCTTTATTCTAGGAATAATCTTAGTTTTACGCAGTATAAATCAAAACTGCCTTCCTTCATCTGACTGTGTATGGTGTCTGGCTGCTTTGGCTGTCAAACAGGTGCAGAAATTCAATGCTAAAGTTCCTTTATGAGTTTAACCCTTAACTTGTACTAAAACAGCACAGTTTAGCTGTGAAGTGTTTAATCCTGAATTAGTCTCAGGTTTTTACTTAACTTTTAAACCGTGGAGGAGGTGGATTGTACTGGATGTATTTATAGCACTTTCTTTTTCTTCTCCGTGCTGAATATTGAAGAATTTTCAAGTCTGGGTGATACAGTAAATACCAGTCGAGTCCTCTCTTCTTGTAGGAATCGTGAACGTAGAGGCCAGTCAAAACTTGAGCAACAGATTACCAAGACATTGTGGGAAAGGCTCTGCCTCACTTAAAATGTTTTGTATGCTGAGAGAAGGGGCCAAGCACACCATATTTACTTGTATTCCTAGGCCTAGCTTTAAGAACTTACTTACCATCCAGGTGCTTAATTTATATGGTCAGCTCTCACTGACCTGGCTGCGCTTGGGGCATTGAAAAAAGTTGCTGCTGTTTTGCCATGGGGTGAGGAACCCCAAATCACCATTATTTAAGAATTGCTGCTCTTCTCCTCTCTCCTTCTTGTTTTTTGCAAGTTCTATAAAAGCCACAGTGATAAAACTCTGTGAGTTATGTCCATACATAAAGCCTCCCGTTACA
This sequence comes from Nesoenas mayeri, assembly GCF_963082525.1. Taxonomy (NCBI): domain Eukaryota; kingdom Metazoa; phylum Chordata; class Aves; order Columbiformes; family Columbidae; genus Nesoenas; species Nesoenas mayeri. Next base: position 6,036,135 of record NC_137543.1, read on the forward strand.
TCTCCACAGCAGGTGTAGTGAATTGCAGGGCTGTCCACATAGCTGGAAAGCAGCGATGCTGCAGGACTGCAGAGCTCTTTGAGCTCAATCAGATTCATTTTTGAGACATAAGTTATAAACGTGTTGAAACACAACTGCCTGAAAGGAGCTTGGAGCATGGAGGGGGTTGGTCTCTTCTCCCAAGTAACAAGTTATAGAACGAGAGGAAATGGCCTCAAGTTGCACCAGGGGAGGTTTAGATTGGATATTAGGAAAAAATTCTTAGTGGAAAGGGTTGTGAAGCTCCACCAGGGCAGTGGTGGAGTCACCATCCCTGGAGGGGTTTAAAAGACACATAGATGAGGTTCTTAGGGACATGGGTTAGTGCCAGTCAGGTTATGGTTGGACTCGATGATCCTGAGGGTCCGTCCCTTCCAACCAAAATGATGCTAGAAGTCTAAATATGGTTTTGATCAGTGTTGAACAATCTAAGCGTATGATTCAAGCCGTGCTGGAGCCCTCCAGAAACAAACACATTCACTGATGCTGAAGACTTGTGTTTACTGTTGGCACTTCACGGGCTACCAGTTTTTAATCCATTTAATGTGGGGTGCTTATTTGAGATGCAGATTTCTTAATCAAAACATTGTCAAACATTGCAATGCCACAGTGAAACTGGAACATATAGTTGCCCTATTACCGTCTTTTGCTCTATAAAGAAATAGGAAAAAATTGGCTTGTCAAAATCTTTATGTTCTATTACTCATGTTAAGTAGTACTTGATGTCAACCTGTCCTTTATTTAAGTATATTATTCTTTACAGTCTTTTCTCTTCACATTTTCCATTTCAGGGATTGTAATCACTACCTACTCAAGAGTGTCAATTAATATTTATCAGTTCCTTTTTAACACAACCATCTATAAAATTCTGTTTACTCAACAGATCTGTGAAGCTCTTGAACCTCCCGACCAGTCTCCGGCCTCACAAAATGAAAAGTCTACTTGGTCAGAATGTGTCAACCAAAAGCCCTTTCATATACTCTCCAATTATTGCTCATAGTCGTGGGGAAGAACGGAATAAGAAAATAGGTAAGAATATTTTGCAGTATTTCCTAAATTAGAAAATCTTTCTTGGTCAAGGAAAGCAAACGTGAACATTACTTTCTTCTATCTGAAATAATCACCTTTTTAACCTGAGATTCTAAGGGAGAAAACCTTTGTTCTGTGTGGGACCCGTTTCAAATTCAAAAGAGGAATAAAGTCTCATAGGTGATAAAGCTGATTTTCAGAGGAGATCAAATAGTTTTATTTCCTTCTCAAACAAGCAAGAAATCAGAGAGAACTTATTTCTGACACACTCAGTTTGGCAGCAGCCAACTCAGCTCCTTATCGTGTGTGGTCCCCTGAGCATCTTTCCGATATCCTATTATGATTTAACTTAAACAGATTAACAGTCTGATTAGTTGGTTTTTCTTAAAGGCAGTTCCGCAAAAATCACAAAAGCCTTCTAACCAATGTTTAGAATACTATAGCAATTTTCTGCGGGAGGATTATTTCATTTGTTATAAAGCTCTTCATTACAGTAATTGTGCCATTGAAAGTAGATTACAAGGCTTGTTTTGAATCCTGGATTAAGTTACAAATATTAGTAGTCCTTTTTGTTGCTTTTGTGCATATCGCACACGTGATTATTTTTAACATAAGCATTAGTGTCAGCACAAAACTGACTTGTGTGACTGTGAAGTAGAACTGACTGTAAAAACTTCACTACAGAAATCTGCAGAATATTATTTATCTTAAAGTGGCTCTTTATGTTACTGGTTTTAATACTATGTAATCACCAAAAAAAGAGAAGAAGTAGAAAATCAATAGTTTGAAATGTCATCTAGGTTTGTTAGGTTTTCTGTATCACGTTTTGAATTGTAAAATACTAAACATTCAGCAGGTCATCGTCACTAGTGGCTCCAACTAATTCTTCAAAGAGCTCGTTCTGGGACAAGCTGGGGCAGAAACTTGTGAGCAGTATGAGCCTGTGGACTCCTCGGTGCCTGAACTTCATGTTTCCCCGCTCCCTGCCCCTTTCAAGTGTGAATGCAGAGCAGAGACGGGGAATATTTTCCCTTTCCTTTATTCTCCAGGTATCTTATTACTGGTACCTCGAATCCTGGGGTCAGTTTTGAGCCCCTCACGCCAAGAAAGGCCTTGAGGTGCTGGAGTGAGTTGAGAGAAGGGAACGGAGCTGGGGAAGGGGCTGGAGCACAAGTGTGATTGGAGCAGCTGAGGGACCTGGGGGGTTCAGCTGGAGAACAGGAGCTGAGGGGAGACCTTCTGATCTCTGAACTGCCTGAAAGGAGCTTGGAGCATGGAGGGGGTTGGGCTCTTCTCCCAAGGAACAAGTAATAGAAGGAGAGGAAATGGCCTCAAGTTGCACCAGGGGGGGTTCAGATTGGATATTAGGAAAAATGTCTTCATAGAAGGGGATATCAGGCATTTGAACAGGCTGCCCAGGGCAGTGGTGGAGTCACCATCCCTGGAGGGGTTTAAAAGCCACGTAGCCAATGTTCTTAGGGACATGGTTTAGTGCCAGTGTTGGGTTAACTGTTGGACTCAATGATCCTGGTGCATCCCTTCCAACTCAGGACATTCTGTGATTCTGTCATAGAATCATTTAGGTTGGAAAAGACCCACAAGGATTGTCGAGTCCAACTCCTGTCCCTTGCGCAGGACACTCCACAGTTCACACCGTGTGTCTGAGGACGTTGTCCAGTCTCTTCTTGAACACTGTCAAGTTTGGGGCTGTGACACCTCCCTGGGGAGCCTGTTCAGTGTCCAGCACCCTCTGGGTGAAGAACCTTTTCCTAATGTCCAACTTAAACCTCCCCTCATACATCTTCTGCCATTCTCTCTGGTTCTGTCATTGGTCAGTAAAGAGAAGAGTTCGGCACCTTCTCCTCCTCCCCTTGTGAGGAAGCTGTAACCACCATGAGGTTTCCTCTCAGTCTCATCTGGGCTGAACAAACCCAGTGTATTTGTATCGTAGCATAGCACATTGCTCTCTGGGACTCCTCCTTTTTTGCCTCTCTCCTTTTTTACACATCCAACAGTTCTCTTTCATCTAGTTTTACAATTGCCTCCAGCAGCGTAGCCACCACTTGGCCCATTCATCTGGATCATTCCTTGCCAGCACAGCCAGGACTTGGAGAATCTCTGTACGATTTCTTTAGTCTAAGCCAGGGGCGCTGCAGGCTTTTTCTAGGCTAGATGTTGGACTTAACCTGTGCGCCCCGATTATGATTAAGATGATATTCTTCACCATGAGAACGTGCACATTTTCTATGTTGTTTTATGATGATATGCATTTTCAACAGATAGTTGAAACCTGGGGAATTAGGAGATAAGAAGAGCTTCCAGTATAAGTTGGGGAATAACCTATTAGAGAGCAGCGTAAGGGAAAGGGACCTGGGGCTCCTGGGGACAGCAGGATGACCATGAGCCAGCACTGGGCCCTTGTGGCCAGGAAGGCCAATGGGACCTGGGGTGGGTTAGAAGGGGGTGGTCAGTAGGTCAGAGAGGTTCTCCTGCCCCTCTGCTCTGCCCTGGGGAGACCACACCTGGAATCTTGTGTCCAGTTGTGGCCCCTCAGTTCCAGCAGGACAGGGAACTGCTGGAGAGAGTCCAGCGCAGGGCAACAAAGATGCTGAAGGGAGTGGAGCATCTCCCGTGTGAGGAAAGGCTGAGGGAGCTGGGGCTCTGGAGCTGGACAAGAGGACACTGAGGGGTGACCTCATTCATGGTTACAGATATATAAAGGGTGAGTGTCAGGGGGATGGAGCCAGGCTCTTCTCAGTGACAACCAAAGATAGGAGAAGCGGTAATGGGTACAAACTGGAACACAGGAGGTTCCACTTAAATTTGTGTCCTGTGGATCCTCTCCAGTCTGTTTGTCTTTCTTGAACTGCAGGGACCAGAACTGGACGTGGAGCTCCAGGTGCAGCCTCACAAGGACTGAGAAGAGGGGGCTGATCACATCTGTAAAAAATAAATGAGCTTAGATTCCTTTCTTGTTGGAGGAAAAGACACTGTTTTCAGAACAGACATTGTGATCTTGTGGCATTTCTTATAATGTCAAAATTAATTTAGAAGGATGGAAGTGCCCACTTGGGCTACTCCAAGTGCCTGTGTTGATCCAGGTCACCATAACGGGGCTTCAGTCTTCAGTGGAGAAACCAATTTTTCTGCATACAGCAGAATGCATAAGACGTTGTGGACACCAATAAACAATTAAATAAGAAGAAATTTACAGGAATGCATAAGACATTGTGGACACCGATAAGCAATTAAATAAAAGGAAATTTACAGGACATCTCATCCAGTGGTGCTTTTGAATGTTTTGTTTAAATCAACAGTTTTGCTTTTTAGATTGTATAGTAATATAATCTGTTAATATCTCTGAATGTATGTTTTTAATTTCCACTAGCATTAATTGGAGTTAGACATTTGCATTGAGTGCGTCTCCCTTGAGCTCTCTAATATTGCTTGCAATATGTAATCAGATAGTAAATGATTGTGGATGTACAATTAGAGTACAGATGGTTTCAACGGTGAACTACAGTCTTAATGTTAATAATCCTGTTTGTTTACCGGACACTTTCTAGTAAAAAACAGTTAGTAATGCATGTTAAAATTATTGAGTAAACTGGTGAAACTTAATCCATATATAGTCATGATTGATTTAACAAATACAGTTAAACCACCTTTTGTTTCTTTGGACTGCGGGTCCTCAGGTTTTATGGAGTATCTTATCACATTCAGTTTTAAGTCTGAACGTCAGGTGTATGTACTTAACTGTGAGAAATTTGGAAGGCAGACAGGATCTTGTGGGCTGAAAATATTATGAAGTGCTGATGTAAAATAATCTTTCTGCGTTGAACGGTTCCTCTGAACTTGCATCTCTTGCATAAACTTCTTGCCTCCTTAAATTAAAAAAAAAAAAGAACAAAAAAACCCTACGTCTTTTTACAAGTTACTAAATAATTTGTGTTATTGCTTAAGTTTCCGTTTTGTGAAGCTCAGAAAAATCTGTATCTGTAGATCTTAGTGTCATCTTCCCCTCCCACAGCATCTCCCAAACTACTCACTGTCTCCCAAAGAAAATTAGTGGGAGGAAACTAAGGTGGCATCTCGTTAGCGAGGAGTTATTTCCTTCTTAATTTAGGATTTTTTTATTTACTCTGTAACATCAGCTGTGTCTATATGAAGATTTGTTTCCATTAATTTAAATTCCCTTCTTCCTGTTGTGTTCATTCCTTATCTGGTTGCTTTTTATCTGAGTCTTAATTACCCAAGGTGATGTGTAAGTATGTAAGCCTCTAAATGTTGAACATTAAAGATGTGTTTAATTACTGTTTTGAATTGATGCCTGAGTTAATTTTGCCAATGTAATGTTAGTTCGTTGAGGCTTCGGAGCAATATTACCCATTGCTGTGAAGATTATAGAGGTGTTAATTTAAAACATGAAGATAATACCACAATCTGACAGCTCAGATGATGCTACTTTTTCATAACACTGCAATTAGGTAATTCTTGCATTAATTCTATCATCATTTCCTGTAGATTTCCAGTGGGTCCAGGGAGATGTGTGTGAAGTCCAGTTGATGGTGTACAACCCTATGCCTTTTGAGCTCCGAGTAGAAAACATGGTATGTACCTTCCTAAATTTCCCTTTTGAATTATTTTCTAGAAACTAAATAGTTAAAACAATCATTTAGACTGGTATAACCTCAGCTTAACAGTGCGACACTGTCCGTTTTCTCATATTTGTTGGTAATGAGGTGTTGAAATGAAAATCTCTGCCAGTCCGAGTGTTTAAATGCTTTACTGTTACTGACCCATAAATCAGTTCTGTGCCTTTCTGCATTGACTAGAGTTCATGCTACATAATTTCCATATACTGCTTTCCGAATAATAATTATATCCTGAAACCTAATAATTAGTGGACACTTACTACTGTAATTTAAAAATCTGCATTCATCCTAGCTTTTCCAATTCCCATTTTGACCACCATCTAAAAAATCTGAGGAATTAAAATAGTTCTGAGAAGCCTTGTTTTGTAATAGAAGCTTCGTTGCATGGATCTGCTGCTCCCAAGGATACTTGTTATTTGAAAACACCAAGAGGGAGGAAAAAAAGGCTAAAATACCAGAGAATCATGTACGGTTAGAAGGATCAAGCCCAAGCTGTCTGCTGCTTCAGTTGACAGTATGATATTAATTTAATGGACTGCTGGCAGCCTATTGTAAACCAAACTAAACTGGGGTTTTTTCTCCTCTTAACGCCACGTAATGTTAAATATTTTTACCTTTAATATTGCTTTAAAAAATAAATCCCATCTCTTGGAGCCCAATTAAATCTGTCACGGTTTAAGGCAAGGCGGCAATAAACCGTGGCAGACGCTCCCTGTTATCCCCTTTACCTCCCACCAGCCCTTCCTTTAGATCGGAAACATGATAAGAAAGATAAGGGGAAAGGAAGAGAGACTTAGACTTCAAGTTGGAGAGTTTTAAAGGGTTTATTAATGCTACTAATAAATAGAGAATATATATACAAAATATACCAAACCAATCTGAAATGCTGCATGTGGAGTTGGCGTCACTCAGCAGCAGAGCTGGGTGTGTGGAGCCGACGGCTCCAGCAGCTGCAGCGCAGGCCCCCGGGAGTCATGGACGGGACTGCACAGCAAACAGGAACCTGGTTGCAGGATGCAGGGCCTGAACCCTGTAGATCACAGACAGACAGACAGGGTCCTCTCCAGATGCCGGCCGTGGTCGAAGAGAGCGTGACCCTCGTGATCACCCTCTTATATAGGGGGTATCACGGTTATGGGGTGGAATACTTCCGTAGGTCAGTTCTAGTCACCTGGTCCATCCACCCCTCCTCAAACACGCCCGTCTCACAGCGGAACGTGGGAAAACTTAACAGTCTTTCTTGGCTACCATAGTAATAAACCTAAACACGAGCTTCTTCAGCATTCCGTTGGTCTCTTATCAGCACCGAGTGCAGCATCCGAGGAAAAATATGCAGGCTAAAACTCAGCAAAGTACAGGCATCTAGGAGAACTGAGCTGAAAGAAGTCACTGAAAGAGAACCGGTCTTGTTTTTAACAAAACCAGGACATTCCACCCCTTATTCCATACCATTTGAGTCCTACCCAAATCACTACTGCTTTCTGCCTGTCTTCAGATGTATATACACACACACACAAAAATACATATATCACTAGTTCATGAGTGCAAGTCTCTCTATCACAACAGTCTCTCTCTAGGCAGGAGAGATGATGTGCAATGTGTTAGGCTGAGGCAGCATATATTTATTTGCCTAGGATTTTATTTTTTTGATATTTTTTTAATCGAAAGGTCTACCACAGTGCCTAGACTTAAATTACTGATAACGTACCACATATACTAAAGTGTTTTTCCACAGGACATGAATATACCCAAAGAATCACAGAATCCAAGAATGTCAGGGGTTGGAAGGGACCTGGAAAGCTCATCCAGTGCAATCCCCCCATGGAGCAGGAACACCCAGATGAGGTTACACAGGAAGGTGTCCAGGCGGGTCTTGAATGCCTCCAAAGTAGGAGACTCCACAACCTCGCTGGGCAGCCTGTTCCAGGTTCTGTCACGCTCACCAGGAAGAAGTTTCTTCTCATATTTAAGTGGAACCTCCTGTGTTCCAGTTTGTATCCATCACCGCTTCTCCTATCGTTAGTGGTCACCAAGAAGAGCCTAGCTCCATCCTCCTGACACTCACCCTTGATATATCTGTAACCATGAATGAGGTCACCCCTCAGTCTCCTCTTGTCCAGCTCCAGAGCCCCAGCTCCCTCAGCCTTTCCTCACACGGGAGATGCTCCACTCCCTTCAGCATCTTTGTTGCCCTGCACTGGACTCTCTCCAGCAGTTCCCTGTCCTGCTGGAACTGAGGGGCCACAACTGTACACAAGATTCCAGGTGTGGTCTCCCCAGGGCAGAGTAGATAGTGCTTATAGCATAATAAAATTCATTCTGGGAAGTTGGCATGCTGGTTTATTCAGCATTTTATCTGAGCCTCGCAGAAGTTTTCCAGATTGTTAAGAGTGAATAGAAGAAGTAATTGCAAAGCTGTACATGAGAAAGGACTCTATATAGGAATTAATTTCTTTAAGGACATTTTGATTTAGAGTCTAATTTGTATTGTGTAAGTAATGGTGTAATTATATATTTAAAAAACCCCATGAGTTTGGATAATTTCTTAATGAGGAAATTTCTTAGGAGTGTTTTCTAACACTTCAGAATTCCGAATGCAGTTATTTGCGTAGATGTGCACTCCATCCATTCCCTGAGCAAATTAATTGTAGTAGTGTGAATACTTGTTTTTACTGTTCGAGTGATAATGTTCTGTCTTTGAATTAACACTGAAGTTTCAGTTTCATTGGTAAGCAGAAGAAAAAGGACACATGCAAACTAGATACAAAGAATTGAAGTGATTAACATAATTCTTTAGTCAGTGCTCCATAAATAAAGAGCATTGAGACGTCCTGCTGTCATCTCGTTGGTAGAAATTAGTTGATTTTGCTTGATTCGTCTGTGCTCTTGAGACTGTAGCCAGTGAGTTGAAGAAAGTAATTAATCCCTTCGATTTGGCGTTTGAGGGACAACGTCTTTAGGACCAAGGTCAGTTTGGAGCTCCCTCTACAATAGAAATATTGATATACAGTGGTATTACTAAGATGATCGGCAGGTTGGAGTGTATGACAGTTGGCGATGGGTTCAAAGAGTTCTTCACACTGTAGAAAAGAAGAATATTGGGGTAATTCCTGTTCTTTCCTCCATCCCAACATGGGAAGGTGAGTGAAACCGGAGCCAGACTCTTCCCAGGGGTGCCCAGCGTAAGGGTCAAGAGTTAGTGAACCTGGAGAACTTTCCTAATAAAAAAATGCCATTTTTCCAGTTATACGCTGAAACTGCTTGTCCAGAGAGAATGTGGGCTCAACATCTTCAGAAATCTTCACAACTTGAGTCTAAAACCCAAGCTGAGAACCTCTGGCATTCCTTTCCAGCCAAAATTGTTCTGATTACCCAGTCTCTTCTGTGAACTTTCTAGAATGTGGAAACAGTTATGACTTTCATCCCAAGAACAAACTCTTTTGTTTTCAATTTAATAATTCAAAGCGGTGTTTAATATTTTAAAATGTTTTGGTTTATTACGAATGCGTCCTCCTGCCTCCAATCCCCGTGTTGTCTGAATTCTCACCGTGTTTCACATTCTCTCAGATTATTTAGTCTCATAGAATCAGTTTCATAGCCAACGTATCCTTTTCTGTCATTTAGTGGCAGATTCAGCTTGTTCGTCCCACAACTTATTTCCTTCTGGCTGACTCAGCCCCTCACCTTTACACTATGACTCATTTTTCAAGCTCGTTTCCAATGACGAGCAGTTCTTGAGTTCTCCATTGCTTAATTACCTTTGCTCTTCACCCTTTTCGTCGTTTATCTTTCATCAACATGTACCTACCTTGAAACCTGTAGTCTTATTCCTTATTTTTAAATTTTCCCTTAGTCTTACAGGTTATGATTTGCTGTTCTTTCAGCTTCGCGTTTCATGTAAACGCGTTTCCCCAAAAATAAGACCTACCCCGAAAATAAGCCCTAGATTGATTTTTCGGGATGCTCAACCTAGAAGCCATACTCCAAAAATAAGCCCTACTTACAGTTCATTAAAAAAGTCAATTTAAGTAGTCTCCAGGCAGCTAAACGTCTAAAAAAGCAATACGTTTTGGAGCAAAAATTAATAGAAGACCCTGTCTTATTTTCAGGGAAACAGAGAATTACTGATCCAAACTTTTATCATGATACTTTTCCTAATGTTTCTTCCTGTTTATTGTAGCAGAAAGTTGTGATGGTATTAAAAACACATAAAAATTTCGTATTGAGCCCAAGTTATTAAAGGGGATGATTCCTCAATGAAAGGCTTCTCTAGCTTTGTCATTATTTGAAGTATTCATACTAAGTACATGCAGTTTAATTGACATAGAACTTTTAGACTTGACATGAGAGTGTGGAGAGAAGACTTTGATCAGTGTTGCTCAGATTATGTATGAAAAGTTGATTTAAAAAAAATCAATTTAATTTTATTGTTCTCAGAGCTTTTTGCCCATTTTTGCTGTTCATGCTGTTTATTCCTTGTCATGTGTATTCATGATTTGGGACTCTGTTTAGATACCTGTTCTTCATGTGAAGTGCTCTAATAATACTGAGCAGGTACCTTAAATAACAGAGTGCAAGAGAAACAAAAATTGAGCCAAACTAGATTGACTGCAATGGATTACGCTGAATATTTTTGCTGTGCTAGTGGTGGAGCCCAAATTAACAGATGTGATGTTCAACTGTAAATAAGTGTATTTTTTTACCCCAAATATTGATTTCTGTATAGACTTGTTCAGGTGTGTGAGTGCTTCTGTCTCTTTTTGCAGTTCCAAAGCCTTTTGTCTGGCCAGGAATATTTCAGGCCTTCAGAAAAACCCCCACAATTCTGGGAAATCCTTTATAGATTTATTTTGTATCTTGGGACAAATGTTTAAAGCACTAAGTCACGGTACAGTCTAGTGAGAATTACTATTAAAATAAAATGCATGTGAAGATGCATTGCAAAGTGTGTTGAGTCCTCTAAGATTTTAGCTAATTTTTCCTCTTTGTTCCTCAAGTTTACCCCAGGTTCCACTAGAAGCTGGGGAATGATGTGTTGGAGAGCAGTGTAGGGGAAAGGGACCTGGGGGTCCTGGGGACAGCAGGGTGACCATGAGCCAGCACTGGGTCCTTGTGGCCACGAAGGCCAATGGTACCTGGGGTGGGTTAGAAGGGGGTGGTCAGTAGGTCAGAGAGGTTCTCCTGCCCCTCTGCTCTGCCCTGGGGAGACCACACCTGGAATCTTGTGTCCAGTTGTGGTCCCTCAGTTCCAGCAGGACAGGGAACTGCTGGAGAGAGTCCAGCGCAGGGCAACAAAGATGCTGAAGGGAGTGGAGCATCTCCCGTGTGAGGAAAGGCTGAGGGAGCTGGGGCTCTGGAGCTGGACAAGAGGACACTGAGGGGTGACCTCATTCATGGTTACAGATATATAAAGGGTGACTGTCAGGAGGACGGAGCCAGGCTCTTCTCGGTGACAGACAATGATGAGACAAGGAGTAATGGGTTCAAACTGGAACACAGGAGGTTCCACTTAAATATGAGAAGCAACTCAACTTCTTCCTGGTGAGGGTGTCAGAGCCTGGCCCAGGCTGCCCAGGGAGGTTGTGGAGTCTCCTTCTGTGCAGACATTCCAACCCGCTTGGACACCTTCCTGTGTAACCTCATCTGGGTGTTCCTGCTCCATGGGGGGATTGCACTGGATGAGCTTTCCAGGGCCCTTCCAACTCCTGGGATTCTGGGATTCTGTGATAGGAAAGGCCAAAAAAAAACCCCAACAAACCAAACCCCCTCAAAAAGCTGAGAAATTTCAAGGCAATATTATTTATTGAATGAAAGCATTTTTGATGTACTTATTGAAGGAAATATAGCCAAGATTCTAGAAAGGGTACAGTATGTACAGAGCAGAGTAAACTATATTTAATAAACTAAAAGAAACTAAAAATTACTACCCCAAAAGGTGGGGATAATGTAATTTATAGTATTAAAACTCATTATCCAAAAAAAAGTATTCTGTAGCCCTCTATCTGGTGCACAAATCTATTTGAAGGCAATTTAAGTGTGGTATCTTGATTAAGGATATAAAATTCAAGCTATACTATTACCCAAGAAATCTGTGTTGAAGTTATAAATAAACCACATAAAATTGTGATAAATCTTGATGTATGATCAGCCCCATAATTTAGCATATGATCCTTTAAATTGTTTCCACAAACTGCTCTTTAGTGAGTTCACATCTTTGTACTGTTTTTGCCATTTGGAGAGAAAATTCACTTACGGATAAACTACATTTAACTCAAGCTATATCAGGCAAGTATACACACAAAAAAGATGAGTGGCAGAAGAAGAAAAATGATTGCTTACTATATAAATAATTGCATTTCAGGATTGGGAAGTAAAGCCAAAATAAACCCCTTTACATCCTCATGTTGTTTTTGCAGCATCCCCAAATTTACCTTCCCCATTTACATTCAAGTTGTTTTGTTTCTCTGAAACTAAATCAAGGTTTGAAGCAATTGAACGACATGATGTGATAATAACCTGCATATATTTACTCTAAGAGAATTTAAATTGCTTTCTAAGAATACAAGGAAATGCGACTTTGTTTTGTTTTGTGTGATTCATATATTTCCTAGAGGAAACCTTATATACAGGAAAACTTTTCCTATAAAGTCAGAAAGAGCAACAACTACTAAATGATTCCTTGAAATAAGGTATAAGAGTAGGGAAAAGAAATTTAACACTGTTAATCTAAAGGATTTTTAGGCACCAGAGGGCAATGTTGGGCAAATATTGTTGAACTCTACTCTCCAGCAAACAGGAATATTGCAAATGTCTTTCAGACATTCTGCATATGTCATTGTCTTCAAACTTATTTGTGTGGGTTAACTTTTAAAGGTGTCCTGATTTCAGCGTATGTCTGGAAACCTGAAGCCTTAGTTGATGTTTCTGGATATATAGATATTTTCTTCCCGTTTCAATGAGTTTTTATGCTTTTTAAATTTATTTACTTTGAAAAACTTGAAGTCTTACTGAACAGTAAAGCTCTATTAGTGAGATAAATGAATGCTGCATTCTCCTTTGCGTGATAATACACTCGAGAGCCTTTAATTTCTAATCCATAGCGTGTACTTAGTGCAGGTGTTTTGTTGGGGTTTGGATTGCGTTTGTTCTCTAGAAAAACTCTTTGTTTTCCTGGGCTTTGTTGTTAAAGAATAGACTGGGAATGCATTCTTAATGCATTATAGGGCAAATACATTGTGCTGAGGACTTACTTTGCTTTAGCAGTTGTGATCAGCATGATGCAAGGATGTCATTTTGATATAATTTCAGGGATTAGGGAACAATATACATTCTGTATAGCAGGTTTTTTTTTCTCTACTCTTATTAAATCATTTTAACACTAGGAATTTATAGTAACGCTCCCGTCTTGTCTGTAAGCAGATGCTTGTTTTAGGTGACTGTACTCCAGACGCATTCACCTGCCTTTTTGTCGATTACTGTCCTTATTTACCTTGTTTTTGGTCTGGATTCTGCCTGCTGTTAACATACTTGATTTAAATCCTATGGCGAGGAAGATGCTTTCTCTGACAGCTGCTTTTCCTGAGCCTTGACCTTTAAAGTATTACTGATTATACCTCAAGAAGTGAAATTAATGTGTAAATCTATGTCCAGACCTACAGCTTGATTAAAAATGTGAAGTAGAATAAGCTTTTATTTACTCATTGCTTCCGTCTCCCCCTTGCCTGAAGGAAAACTGTGCTAATTAGGACCATGGCTTAATGAGGAGCTTTCCGTACTTGCGAAAAATGACCTGGTTATGGTTTGGGAACTGTGTAATTTCTTAGTGTTTTATATCTGTTTATAGGCACTTGATCTACTGGCTAATTTGGGGAGGCAGATGGGAATGGAAAAGTGGTTCGTATTCATTGTTCAAAGTTAAATTCAGTGTAGTTTTTTAGGTGAAGGTTTGAACTGGGAAGGTGTTCAGTTTAACCACTGCATTAAGTTACCACTGAGAGAAGTCATTGCTGGGCCACTCTCCATCATCTTTGCCAAGTCTTGGGAAACGGAAGAGGTCTGGAGGAAAGCAAACGTCACTCTAGTCTTCAAAAAGGGCAAGAAATAGGACCCAGGTAACTATAGAATAGTCAGCCTCACCTCCAACTTTGGTGCCATCTCAAAGCATATCAGGGATAAGAGGGTCATTAGGGGCAGTCAACATGGCTTCACCAAGGGGAAGTCATGCTTGACCGATCTCATTGACTTTTATGAGGACATAACAAGATGGATGGATGATGGCGGAGCGGTGGACGTGGTCTACCTTGACTTCAGTAAAGCCTTTGACACAGTCTCCCACAGCATCCTCACAGCTAAACTGAGGGAGTGCGGTCTGGATGATCGTGTAGTGAGGTGGAGTGTGAAATGGCTGAAGGGAAGAAGCCAGAGAGTTGTGGGCAATGGGGCAGAGCCCAGTTGGGGCCTGTATCCAGTGCAGTGCCTCAGGGGCAGTGCTGGGCCTGTGCTATTCAATATATTCATCAGGGATTTGGACGAGGGAACAGAGTGACTGTCAGCAAGTTTGCTGGTGACACCAAGCTGGGAGGAGTGGCTGACACGGCAGAGGCTGTGCTGCCATCAGAGACCTGGACAGGATGGAGAGCTGGGCGGGGAAAAATTGAATGAAATAGAACAAGGGCAAGTGTAGAGTCTTGAATCTGGGCAGAACAACCCCAGGTTCCAGTGTAAGTTGGGGAAAGGGACCTATTAGAGAGCAGTGTAGGGGAAAGGGACCTGGGGGTCGTGGGGACAGCAGGGTGACCATGAGCCAGCACTGGGCCCTTGTGGCCAGGAAGGCCAGTGGTAGCTGGGGTGGATGAGAAGGGGGTGGTCAGTAGGTCAGAGAGGTTCTCCTGCCCCTCTACTCTGCCCTGGGGAGACCACAGCTGGAATCTTGTGTCCAGTTGTGGCCCCTCAGTTCCAGCAGGACAGGGAACTGCTGGAGAGAGTCCAGCGCAGGGCAACAAAGATGCTGAAGGGAGTGGAGCATCTCCCGTGTGAGGAAAGGCTGAGGGAGCTGGGGCTCTGGAGCTGGACAAGAGGACACTGAGGGGTGACCTCATTCATGGTTACAGATATATAAAGGGTGAGTGTCAGGAGGACGGAGCCAGGCTCTTCTCGGTGACAACCAATGATAGGACAGGGGGCAATGGGTACAAACTGCAACACAGGGGTTTCTACTTAAATATGAGAAGAAACTTCTTCTCGGTGAGGGTGTCAGAGCCTGGCCCAGGCTGCCCAGGGGGTTGTGGAGTCTCCTTCTGTGCAGACATTCCAACCCGCCTGGACACCTTCCTGTGTAACCTCATCTGGGTGTTCCTGCTCCATGGGGGGATTGCACTGGATGAGCTTTCCAGGTCCCTTCCAACCCCTGACATTCTGGGATTCTGTGAAATTCCAGATCTCCCTAATAAACATACTGGGAATGGTTAATGTGGAGTTGGCTCTGCTTCAGATTAGGAAGGTGTGTTAGATAGTATTTAGGGGTCCCTGTCATTTTTTTAAAATTTATATTTGCTAGCGCTGATAGTGAACAAGACATTGGAAGCATTTTATTTGGTCCTTGATTTTTTAGGACTTTAGGTCCTTGTGTGAAAGTATTTAGTTGAGGTGGATCCTGAATAATTAAAATAAATGTCAATATTTGTCCAAGTGATAGTTCAATGCTTTTGGGACTGAAATAATCTTACAAAGCCCTCTATACCTGTTTTAAACCTGAGTTTTGGAGTGTGTATGGGGTCACCTTTGGTTTATGTTCTAAGGTTTGCTTCAGAGGAAGCAAAAGCAGAAAGATTATGGTGAAGACTGAGGCTAAGTCAGTATTAAAGTGTGAATATTCACCCCATGTCTGTGGGGTCAGTGCCATTGAAGGATTCATGCTCAGTCACATGCAGTCAATTATAATATGTTGCATCATATCTGAAATTAGTTTGTATTGGCTAGTTATTACAATATTTGTTTTGAATACTTTAGTCTGAAGAATTGCAAGGAATATTTCCTCAAGAACGTGAGTAAGGTCTATATGAGCTCCCAACTACATTAATGTACGTGTTTGAGAAGTAGTGACCAAACTTGACTTTATGGAAACGGGAATCAAAAAGTCTCAGTGCTCTGATATAGTGGGTGGTGAATGTTGGTTGGATCAGGTGTTGTATCAACAGTATCAAGTCTACAAAGAAATAGTTGCTAGAATTAAGGATTTGATGACTTTTGAATTTATTATAATCTTGATGACTTCAGGTCTTCAGTAGAAGAGAAATGAAGAAACTGACAAACCTGTTCAGTTTGGTTTCTTAAGCTTCTGGGATGTTTAGGACTTGCCGTTAAAAATCTTAGATGCAAAGCATTTATTTAGTTGTTATGTAGCACTTAGATGAAAAATATGTGTTAATTTTCCATAAGAGAAGACATTCTGATAATGGCTTTTAATTTAGCTCAGTTTTTGATTACTGGTGGGTCGATTTTTGGTTAATATGTAGGAACTGCTCGAAGATGACTTGGCGGTGGTTGCTCCTAATGCAAATCAGGCCATTAAAACTTAATGTACACGACAGGTCAAGTTTCAGTCCTTGGCTGGGTAATTGCGGTGGTGCCATTTACGTTTCTTAAGTGCTTGTTACACAGGTATTAATGTTCCTAATTTCTAATTGAGAATTAGAAACACAAGAGGGCTGGTCCGCCTTCCTAACTAAACTCCGTGTTGAGCCTTCAGTCCCTTTGTGGTTTTCTTTTGCTCAAGCCGTGAGTTTTTATATCGGCCTTTATAAAAATAGCATCCACTTCTTTCATAGATTTTTGAGTTGCCATGAAGCGTCCTCATCAAGTTGAGGTTTAATCCGTTTGTACTTAGTACATTAATTGATGGAGATATTTGCACAGTATCTTTATTAAAAAATAGAAATAAATTTCCACATGCATACAAAAGCAACTGGTAACTTAGGCTTAAGTGCTTTG
Source organism: Nesoenas mayeri (assembly GCF_963082525.1). NCBI lineage: Eukaryota > Metazoa > Chordata > Aves > Columbiformes > Columbidae > Nesoenas > Nesoenas mayeri. The sequence goes on from NC_137543.1 coordinate 6,052,847, forward strand.
TAACATTACATTTCTTATACGTTAACAGTACACTTTGGGTTCAAGCATCTTGAATTCATTAACCAAGCTTAAAAAAAACCCAAAATAGTCTCCTAAGGACACTAATGCTGTTTGAAAGTTTGTTAAGTTTTTTTTGCTTGATCTCTTATTTTATCCGATATTTTCAATTTAGGATGCAAAGAGGTTTCTCTGACGTAAACTAAGGGAGTAAATCCTACTGTCTAACTACAGACATCTAGGCTTGATAGAGGATCGAGTTAGCAAAGTAAATACTTACTCCAGTTTATTGAGATGTTTAAATTGGACACTAAAGCTACACTTGCTCTATTATCCATAAATATGAACAATTTTTTATACCCGTAGATAAATATTTTCTGGCCGTTTCCTTTAATCAAAGCTAAACAGGAGCCCCCATCGATGTTTGATTTGCACTGTTCAAAATACAAGCAGATACATAGGAGCTGGACTTGATGATCCTTGTGGGTCCCTTCCAACTTAGGACGTTCTATGAACATAAGTAAGCTCACAGGTAGAATTAAATCTTGGTACAGCACAACACCATGAGGATTATATTGCTCATTCTTTTTACTGTGGTTGGTTATAAATTTTTATTAGTCTTTCATAGGTTGTTCCCACCTTGGATCCTGAAACACGTTTCACTGTTGAATACAAATCTTGCCGCGGTTCAAGATGCAGTCGCTGGAACTTAAAAACCAAAATAACTGCTGTGAGCAAATCGGGATAAATCATAAAAGTTTGGGTGATTGAAATAAGTATATATCATAAAATATAAGTGCATATCATAAATGTATTTACCTATGTAATATGACTTTTTCAGGGTCTCTTGACAACAGGAGTAGAGTTCGAATCTCTACCTGCGGCTCTTTCTCTACCTGCGGAATCTGGTCTGTACCCGGTGACTCTGGTTGGTGTTCCTCAAACCACCGGGCAGATCACGGTCAATGGTAAGGGACGTCTTCAGTCATGCTCTTCCTAGCAAAACACCAAAAAAACAAAACAAGAAATGTGTTTTCTCTACTAAACTTCATTAAAAACAGCCTGAAAAATCTCTTGGTTGTAACATCAGTAATGAGCATGTATTTACAATATCTCACATACGAGAGGAAAAGGATAATGAACTCAAACTCCTCTTTATTAGGGTTTTCATTTGGAAAGCTTCTGAGGAGGATTACTTGAACTTTTTCCTGAGAATGCAGAAGATAATCTTGCAGTTCATTTTTCTTAATTAATCAGTTTCATGTAAGATTACAGAAATTTTTGCAGGTTGCTTCTGTAGAAACAATTCAACCAAGGCGAATAGTCTGTCGCAGTTGCGATATCTTTTCATTAATAAGCCTAAATAAAATTGTGATTGTGGTAAGTAAAGAGGATTAAAGAGCTCTTGTAGAAGACGAGCAGATCAGTCTCCTGGAAAAGGAAGTGTATGTGGTGATGATAGATTCAACAAGTAGTAGCACTGAATCATATCACCAACCCCAACTTTAGGTACGTGTTCTGGGAATACAGAGTTACCGTAAAACAACCATTTTAATAAAGCTCAACACCAAGAGAAGGTGCCTTTGAACTTGAAGAAGCTCTGTTCTCACTGAGATTTTCTTAAGTGCTTTTCTGTCTGCTCATAAAACAATTCTTTGTTTGATTTGATTTTTTTCCTAGAAACTATTTCAGTAAATACAGAATATCATCAAAGCATTCAGAACTTTTGTAGTCATCTGCTTTTAGTTTCCCATACTAAAAATGTATTGCGGGTAGAGGAGTTGATTTCTGTACTTGTCGGCTGTTTGTGCGTCACTGTATCAAATTTTTCCTTCCAATATAGCTTGTATATATTGCCTGATAATGAACCAGTGCAGAGGTACTTTCCTATTAAATTGAATTTTGTGAGGATAAACTGTGGTCTTCTATGGCAGATGTCTGTGTGTGGTGTTTTGGGCAGCAGAAATATTGGTCAGATCTGACTAGTAAGTTTAGTACTTTTAGACCTTTCAGAAAATAGACAAATTCACAACATATTGGTGTTTTCTTCTAAAAATCAGGCTACCATACTTCAGTTTTTGGAGTCTACAGTGATTGCCTTCTGGACAACCTGCCAGGCGTGAAGACCAACGGCTGTGCGGTTGAAGTCATTCCAGCTTTGCCAAGGCTGCAGATCAGTACTTCCCTTCCAAGGTGAGAAACAGCATTACAGGATCATTTATTTGGTCATATTTAAGCGTTAGTCATGTGCTGATTAAAAACTCCTTCATCTGAGTATGTAATCAATGCTTTAGTAAAATAAAATGTGAATTATATCATTGCTTTTTGCTTGAGAAACCTTGGAATTTCATAGACAATGTTTTGAGATTTAACTAACTGAGGGAGTGTAATGATGATTCATTATTAAACTCACACTTGTGAATCCTTGAAAGGCTGAATGTTCATACAATTTTGAAGCTGTAATCCATGGAGTAGCGTAGGTTGGAAAGGGCATCTCTGGAGATTGGCTGGTCCAGGATCTTGCTTTGACAAGTGATACGACTTAAATGTTAGGTCAGGGGCACGATCTAGTACAGTTTTAATTACCTCCATGGACAGTGTTTCCATCACCTCTGTGACAAATCAGTTCCAATGTCTGACCACACTCACAAGAGGCAAAATCGCCCCCTCTTCTTTATTTCAAACTGAACAAACCCAGCTCTTTAAACGCGTCCTCATACGTCGTGTGCTCCAGCCTTGTCATCCTTTTGATTAAACCTCTTCCGGACTTGCTCCGATATATCCATGTTTCCATTATTCAGGAGGGGCCCAAATATGACACTTTGCTATAGAATCAGTACCTTTAAGAGGTACAGGAAGACTCAACTAAAATAATTTCCTTATACACTCAACAAAAAGGACATGATAGCAGTGTGGGGTATTTTTTTGAGCTCCTTTTTATGAAAAATTGAACTAATTCCATGATTTTAGAGGGAGCTGGTAAGACACTGATTCAACTCAAATTTTGGAACTTTTCAAGGCTCAAGAGCATTCACCTACATGTCGATCACTATATGTTGGAGTCTGGCCGTCTGTTTTGCAAATAGTTGTAAAAGTATGGAATTTCAGTTTTCCATTTTTTTGGTTTGGTTTAGGTGGTTTTTTTTAGTATTCCTTTTGGCTATGGATCAGGAAACAGCCTTTTCGTACTTACTGCCTTGAGAGCTCCAGTACCACAGGGATTGTTCTATTGATTGAAAGATCTCAGCTCCACTTCTGATCCTTAGTAGGGTGATTATCAGTATCATATGACACAAAGACATACATATACATATATATATGTCTATATATATGTAAATTTTTTCTGTTTTTGTGCTCTTCAGTATGGTTTACATAGTAAAGGAACTGGTTTGGTTTTGATTTTTCCCATCTGAATTCCATTTTTCTAATGTGGAATGGGCTGTATCGATGGCTTTATATTACAAATATACGAGAGTAATATCCCAATGAATACAGCGAAATAATAAAATGCTGCAGTTGAGTTACACGTAGGTAAATTCCCTATAAAAATTCTGCTAGATATGGAGTCTGTGTGGTTGGGCTGTAATCAAAATTAATATTGGCTAGCCAAGGTTATGAATATATTAAAGAACATGACTTGAAATACAGAGAGAATTACAAATATTCCTAAATGTGCACAAAATCTACTCTTTTTGGATGTACGTTCAGCTGATAATGTGGAACATCAACAAGGTTTCCGTTGTATATTGGAGTGTATTTACTTTCTCGTTGGTGTTAAATTGACTTTTAGTTCCTTCAGATGCTTTAGTTTTACTACTCAGGCTCAGTTCCTGTAACATGCTGGGAATTCAGATGCATCTCCTTGTTTCCCATTACTTACTCCTTCTCCCAACCTCCGTGATCCCACCAAATTGCCTCACGCGACTCCTGCCAACTCTTTTCCGTCCTTCAGACTCTCTGGCTGATGATGTACTTTTAAAAGACATAGTGAAGAACTGAAAGAAAGATCGCTCTTAGTTTACAGACAGCAGGATAAAATCTGGATCTCATTTCTCTTCTTGCTTCTTGTGGCAGGATGCAAACCCCCTCTCTCCCTCCCTCCTTCGATATGGAAGGAGTAGACACATCTCCCTCTCTCTCTGCTGTTTGAGGCTGACAGCTTCTCTTGTTTGGCCCAGAGCCCCTGGCCAGGGTCGTTAAGAGAGAGGAGAAGGGAGTGCTGAGGTGCCAGGGAGCCGCTGGGCACCTACGGCCAGTGTGAGGGATGTTTGGAAGCTTCGGGGACACCTACAGCCAGTGTGGGGGTGCAGAGAAGCTTCTGGAATGCCCACAGTCAGATCCGATCAGGCTATAAAACGGGATTCTCGTTGAGACGTGCGGCCTTGCGCATGATCCTATTGGAGTTACAAGCTGAGCTACTCCCACCAGGAGCCACTTCGCCCTCCTTGGGATGGAGACTGCGCTTGCCTTGCCGCCACGGGTGTGAGTAACATTAACCCTCGCAGGATTGCGAGTGTATCTACTTTCCGTGCACATTTGCACGTGTATTTATACGTTCCGTGCACATTTGCAGCTGTATTTTCCGCGCTCAGTACGAGCACGTGTATATATTAATCCTCACAGAATCGTGAGTGTATTTTCCTCCCGTGCTTCCACATAAGCACGTGTAATATCCCATGCACATTTACACGTGTATTAACCCTTGCAGGATTGCGAGTGTATTATAAATTAATCCTCGCAGAATTGCGAGTGTACACTTTCCATACTCAATATGAGTATGTGTATCCCTTAAATAATCCCACACCGTGTTGAGGCAAGTGTGGACTCTTCCCGGACTCAGGGTCGGCTCCAGTATTGTTTTGGTGAAGCCACGTCCATGCACACTGTGGACCGCCTGTTGTATTAGTTGCTGCCCCTTAATAATTTACTCAACTGATATCCAAACCTGTATTCAAGTCACTTTGGAGTGCTAAAACCCTGTTTCTCACCGGTTTAATAAGAGTTTGTTTTGGACCCTGTTGTCCCTTAAACGAACCTCGGGGAGCCTCCGTGACACATCTTGATGATTTGCTTTACATTTATTTCCTTTGACGCCCATCAGCACATTAACCTCTGGACTTGTTCCAACAGGTCCATGTGTGTCCTGTGCTGAGGACCCAGAGCTGGACCAGCACTGCAGGGGGATCTCACAAGAGTGGAGTAGAGGGGCAGAATCACTTCCCTGACCTGCTGCCCACACTCCTTGTGATGCAGCCCAGGACATGATCGTCTTTCTGGCCTTTCATTGCCAGCTCATATCTGATTTTTCTCTACCAATATCCCATGGCAAGCCTCAGTCCTGATGTGTTGCAAGTCCAGAGCAAAGCTGATGGCTCTCTAGTACTTAAACAAGAATTGCGATGGTTTTTAATCGAACTGTATCACAGAAAAGGGATTGCGTATGCTGAATTAGCTTGGGCTCAGGTTTCAGCTGTACGTTCATCCAGTGATTGAAAGTACCATTCGTTTGCTTTGTTACTATGCAATTCCTTGACACATTTGTCTAAATATGAGAAAAGAAGTTCCTTTTCTTCCTGCCACTCCAAATGCCCAAACTCCGGAGTGCTGCAGTGATAATGATACACGACAGCAAATTCTAAATTATCAAAAAATATGTGTTTTCAGTACTAGTTGTCATAGATGAATTCTGAAAGACTAAAATCTGCTTGTTTGTGGAGGCTTCTTATCTTGTACTAAGGAAGGACAGGACAGCAAGGAAGGATAGCAGAAAAGCCAAAAGAAGGTAGTGAACTCTTCTTTTTCCACCAGATTTATTGTTCATTAATTGCCGTAGCTTTTGCCCTCGTATCCTTGATCCCTTCTGACCACCTTGCATTAGCATGAAAAATACAGTCAGAAAGTGAACCGCTGCCCATCTGTCTTGTTCCGCAGTCCTCCGTCCCTCATTCATGCTCTAAGGAGTTCATTTGTATTCACTATTTCACCTTTCACACAGTGAATTTCTTCCAGGATGGACTCCCAGGAGATTTGTACCCTCTGCTGTCCCCTAAAACTGCGTTCTCTCAGCTCCCGTATCGCTGCTTCCCAGCAAAGGTCAAGGTTACTGCTCAATTCTCCTTTATCCACGATGTCTTGTCATAGCGCTGTGCACATCTGGTGTTTCAATAATTGACTGGCTTTATGAGTTGGTTATTTTAAAATGAAATGCTTGATATTTATTTAAAGAGATTATCTTGTTTCTGAAGCTTTAGACACCCATGCATTTCACAGAATCCCAAAGTGTCAGGGGTTGGAAGGGACCTGGAAAGCTCATCCAGTGCAATCCCCCATGGAGCAGGAACACCCAGATGAGGTTACACAGGAAGGTGTCCAGGCGGGTTGGAATGTCTGCACAGAAGGAGACTCCACAACCTCCCTGGGCAGCCTGGGCCAGGCTCTGCCACCCTCACCAGGAAGAAGTTTCTTCTCAAATTTCAGTGGAACCTCTTGTGTTCCAGTTTGTACCCATTACCCCTTGTCCTTACCATTAGTTGTCACCAAGAAGAGCCTGGCTCCATCCTCCTGACACTCCCCCTTTATACATCTGTAACCATGAATGAGGTCACCCCTCAGTGTCCTCTTGTCCAGCTCCAGAGCCCCAGCTCCCGAGCCCCAGCTCCCTCAGCCTTTCCTCACACGGGAGATGCTCCACTCCCTTCAGCATCTTTGTTGCCCTGCGCTGGACTCTCTGCAGCAGTTCCCTGTCCTGCTGGAACTGAGGGGCCACAACTGGACACAATCTTCCAGCTGTGGTCTCCCCAGGGCAGAGCAGAGGGGCAGGAGAACCTCTCTGACCTACTGACCACCCCCTTCTCATCCACCCCAGGTACCACTGGCCTTCCTGGCCACAAGGGCCCAGTGCTGGCTCATGGTCACCCTGCTGTCCCCAGGACCCCCAGGTCCCTTTCCTCTAACACATCTAACTGGTAGAATATTTTTTGTTTCAACAATACATTGCTGTATTAAATATATCTTACCTTGTATTTCATGGTCCCTTAAGAACACATTTTCTGGGTGAACAGCTGTGTAAAACACTTAGTGCCCCTCATCTCTCATTGAACGTATTTCTGTCTTCATTCCGCATTCATCACACTTTGGCGGATTTTGACAATGCCTGACAGTGTAAGATAACGATTCCTCACTTGTGAGGACAAAGTTTTCATCTCTTCTGAGGTTTCTTCTACCAGTTCACTTGAATCCCACTTTGGGACTTGACTTTGGACTTGAGGATCTTTCTCACACTGGTTTCTCCACTTCTTATTCTCCTCAATTTCATTTGTGCTTATTTCTGTTTTACGTTCAGCTCTTGGTACTCATTGTCACTCAACCCTAGTGTTCAAACACTTGGTAGATCAAATATCCCTTTTTGTTTCCAAGTTTGCTTATTCTAATGACCCGCTTTTGCTTTTTTTGCTCTTTCCTTTCTTACGATCTTTGCAGCAATTTTTAACAAGCTTTCAGAGTTAGGAATGCATATTTTATATTGTTTGAAATCTAACTTGTCTCATGCCTAAAATATTAATGTTTGTCCTCAACGGCTGTAAAAAATGACCCTGACTAATGTGAGGATGGAAAACGATACCTGATGTCTTCAAGAACGCAAAGCAGTGCATTTTGAGTCTTAAAGAATAGTTCATGTAACTCAGAGAGGATTTTAACACCTTGATCGTAATGTTTTGTCTGTGTGTCACATTTTGTAGGTCTGCCCATATGCTCCAGCCTTCTTCAGGGGACGAAATCTCCACTAACGTGTCTGTCCAGCTTTACAATGGAGAGACCCAACAGCTTATCATAAAGTTAGAGAATATTGGAACAGAACCGCTGGAGAAACTGGAGGTCACAGCCAAAACAGTCAACATTAAAGGTGTGTAAGTGGCTTTATATATAGGAATAATAACCATCACTTTTTCTCTGCTAAAAGGGGAACTACTGGTGTTTCTTTTATACATCAATTTAAAATGAATATCATAACCCCCTTAAGGAACTGGAATAATTCAGTTGGATTTTATTGTAGGAGTATAGAAATGAACGAGAGCATCAGAAAATGTAGAAAGAAATTGTAGAAATATGTGTCAAGAGGGTCACCTGCTTTTTGGGAATCTAGACTTCATTTTAATAGTACTTGGGAAAAATAATCCTAGGACAATAACAAGTCAAAAGCAAGAATCTTGGGACTTAATTGTTTTATTTTTATGTCTAATAAAACTGGTTAGTTAAGTAAATTCCCATTAGCAGTAGTGTTGTCCTACTTGAGGGAATGGAAGTGAGCCAACCTCTAATCTCACTCAGTGAGCAATAATTAAAAAAATGGGATAAAACCCAAGGCAATAAATAAAATAAGCTGTTGTGAGTTAAAAGAATAGTGAAGGTATGGAAGAAATACAGTACATCTCCTGGTTCTAGTTATTTCTCCTAAAATATTTTGTACATCTTAGTATTAAAAATATCCTGATAGGTGAATCTTGTTTCTGTTTTGTGATGTGTTTTATAAGTTTAGTTTGTCCTTGAGCATCGTTATGAAAATGATATTAACAGCAGAACTGCAGACGACAAGCTAATCTTTACTTACAATAGAAATACCTTATTTTATTGCAGGTTTTATTCTGACAGTGACAAAGCATTAAAACGCAATGTGGTTTTTGTTCATTTCAGTATTTGAATTAGTGATTTCTTTCCAACAGAGTATCCACTTCTCTGCAACCTCAGCGAATACAAGTTGCCAGTCATCTAAGAATAGATTTGTCTGAGACTTGTGACCAAGAATGATTTTAGAAACTGAACTGTACGATAACTGACTGTTCTTATTGCAGTAATTCCAATGTGCTCCTGTTGCGCTGGTTGCTGCGTGTGTGTAAGAGAAAGACCAAATACAGTGCACAAATTACACGCTGAAGTTCATGCAATGAAATGTATTAAATGGAGGATATATGTGCCTCCGAATCAGGTGTTAATCAGGCTTTTGATATATAGCATTACACAGTTAATTAGTTCAGAATTCGGAAAGAGAGACTCTTGTCAACTTCAAACCCATCATCTCTCAGTCACAGCTTTTGCTGAAAACAATGCTGAAAAATGGGAAAAGTTGATGCTCAGCCATGAGTTCAGTAAAACTTGGATTTTACTCCATCTTTCATTTACTTTGTCAATAAAAAATGTTGACTACGAAGCCTCTTTGTGTATTTGACAGTCTCTTAGATATTATTAAGCACAATAATCGTTGTCTTTATCAGAAAAAGGAAAAATTTTGAGGAATAACCTATAAAGATGCATACTGAAAAAAAAATATTAAAAAAGAGTAGGTGATTTGTTCTGAGTGTATCATCAGAATTATAGAGTTGTAGAAGTTTGCATGGGCAAAGGCCTCTGGAAATTGTCTTAAACAACCTTCTTTTGAAAGCAAAGCTTTCAATGAGACTCTCCAGGCTCCTGACAAGCACAATCTTCAGTTTCTTACCTTGTCTCACAGAAGCAAAATTCACCCCTGTACTTGAAACTGTGTGCTTGAGATAAACCTTGTTTTGGAGGAAAATCCATACGTATTAAGTATGAATTTTACATGACTCTATGCTGTGGGGATGACGTAAAGCGCTGAAAAACGCCATCTATGGTAAAAGAATTAATGGTCTCCATTAAGCGTGTAGTAATTGTGTTATTCCAAATGTGATTGCACTCAGGTCATAAATTGATATAAATGCATGAGGGTGGACTCATCGTACAGTGTGATGGGATTGTGGTCATCAACCCGGAGCTAAAGATTTGTGATGTCAGCAGCTCAGTTTGGTCACTGATATAATATGGATACGACGTTAAACCATCTCTAATAGCAACACAAACTCTGAACTTGATATTATAGATCAAGATGAGAGCATATGCAGACACAAACCAGTGCACTAAGAAGTTGTCTCGTGGATGTTCTTCACTACTGTGAATTGTGGCTGTGATTTAAACTGCTCAAGATCTCCTTGAAAGCCATTGGGTACTTACAGAGTCACAAAATCCCAGAGTGTTGGAAGGGACCTGGAAAGCTCATCCAGTGCAATCCCCCATGGAGCAGGAACACCCAGATGAGGTTACACAGGAAGGTGTCCAGGCGGGTTGGAATGTCTGCACAGAAGGAGACTCACAACCTCCCTGGGCAGCCTGGGCCAGGCTCTGCCACCCTCACCAGGAACAAGTTGCTTCTCAATTTAAGTGGAACCTCCTGTGTTCAGTTTGTACCCATTACCCCTTGTCCTATCATTGGTTGCCACCGAGAAGAGCCTGGCTCCATCCTCCTGACACTCACCCTTCATATATCAGTAACCATGAATAAGGTCACCCCTCAGTGTCCTCTTGTCCAGCTCCAGAGCCCCAGCTCCCTCAGCCTTTCCTCACACGGGAGATGCTCCACTCCCTTCAGCATCTTTGTTGCCCTGCGCTGGACTCTCTCCAGCAGTTCCCTGTCCTGCTGGAACTGAGGGGCCACAACTGGACACAAGATTCCAGGTGTGGTCTCCCCAGGGCAGAGCAGAGGGGCAGGAGAACCTCTCTGACCTACTGACCACCCCCTTCTAACCCACCCCAGGTCCCATTGGCCTTCCTGGCCACAAGGGCCCAGTGCTGGCTCATGATCATCTTGCTGTCCCAGGACCCCCAGGTCCCTTTCCCCTACACTGCTCTCCAACAGCTCCTTCCCCAACTTATACTGCAACCTGGGGTTGTTCCTGCCCAGATTCAAGACTCTACACTTGCCCTTGTTCTATTTCATTCAATGTTTCCCCCCCCAGCTCTCCATCCTGTCCAGGTCTCTGATGGCAGCACAGCCTCTGCCGTGTCAGCCACTCCTCCCAGCTTGGTGTCACCAGCAAACTTGCTGACAGTCACTCTGTTCCCTCGTCCAAATCACTGATGAATATATTGAATAGCACAGGCCCAGCACTGCCCCTGAGGCACTGCACTGGATACAGGCCCCAACTGGGCTCTGCCCCACTGACCGCATCTTGGGAGCCCACGAGAAGTTGTCGTCCAATTTCAGCCCCATACAGTGAGCTTTCCATCATCCTTGATTTCACCTGATGTGCTTTGGCTCTTTCAGTCTTGCCAGTTGGTCATCAGTCTTTTATGGCTGCTGCGTGCAGGCCTGTCTGACTTCCATTTCCATTTTCTGGAGCCACAACGTTCAGTGCAAAGATCAATGCTGTAAATGGCAAATGTTCTGATTTTTTGGAGTGTAAAATACTGGATGGAATTAGCTATTGAAATGCGATGAGCTGACCTCTCTCCTTTGTTATGTCAGCTATAGCCAGTCACTTTTCTTGAGGAAGCCCCATTCTCTGGCATCACTTTTGATCATGACTTATCAATGAGAACCTCTGAAGATGAGGCTTTCAAAATGGGATCTCTGTTACTTCATTTATTCTTTTTCTTTCAGGTGCAGCTTTTTAGCTTTTCCACTCTGTCCCTCAGATAAACGAGCAGAACTTGCAGCTCGGCTTGTGCAAGTTCATAAAGGACATCACAGGGTTTTCGAGTCCTTTAGCAGCCGTGCGTTATGGAACAGATCCTGAGGCAAAACCAGTGAAAGGAACTTGTCATATCACCACAATGAACGTGTCTGTCATGTCTTTTAATGTCTCATTGCACCACTGTGCTATCTGTAGGCTGGACATCACGTGTGTACTGTCAGGGTCAACTCTGTGTCACCTCAAATTGTCCCTCACCAGGTCAGATGGTCTAATCCTTCTTTTAGAATGATGACACGTGCAAAGCTGGACTCCTTTCCATCCTTTGTGTCCAGTCAGCTCTCGTCAGAGGCTTGTTATGTCTCAGTGAGGGAGTAGACTCCAAGCTTTGATAACCCAACTATTTGATCTGCTCTGGCAAATACAACACTGATGTGCTGGGTGTTCTTACCAACGTCACAGGTCATTAGGTCTAGGAGTGAGCAACAGCTGCACACACTGAATGAACTTGGGTGATGAAGCAAAACCTCCCTGATGACCTGACCTCATTAATGTTTATAAATATATAAAAGGTGAGTGTCTGGAGGATGGAGCCAGGCTCTTCTCAGTGACCTGGGGATCCTGGGGGACAGCAGGATGACCACGAGCCAGCACTGGGCCCTTGTGGCCAGGAAGCCAATGGTACCTGGGGTGGGTTAGAAGGGAGTGGTCAGTAGGTCAGAGAGGTTCTCCTGCCCCTCTGCTCTGCCCTGGGGAGACCACAGCTGGAATATCGTGTCCAGTTCTTGGCCCCTCAGTTCCAGCAGGACAGGGAACTGCTGGAGAGAGTCCAGCGCAGGGCAACAAAGATGCTGAAGGGAGTGGAGCATCTCCCGTGTGAGGAAAGGCTGAGGGAGCTGGGGCTCTGGAGCTGGACAAGAGGAGACTGAGGGGTGACCTCATTCATAGTTACAGATATATAAAGGGTGAGTGTCAGTAGGATGGAGCCAGGCTCTTCTCGGTGACAACCAATGACAGGACAAGGGGGTAATGGGTACAAACTGGAACACAGGAGGTTCCATTTAAATATGAGAAGAAACTTGTTCCTGGTGAGGGTGGCAGAGCCTGGCCCAGGCTGCCCAGGGGGGTTGTGGAGTCTCCTTCTGTGCAGACATTCCAACCCGCCTGGACACCTTCCTGTGTAACCTCATCTGGGTGTTCCTGCTCCATGGGGGGATTGCACTGGATGAGCTTTCCAGGTCCTTTCCAACCCCTGACATTCTGGGATTCTGTGATCTTTCTCAGAAGTGATTGACCTCTGGAATTTAAGCAAAGTATGGACTGGAATTCGAATTACTCGTTTGGAAAGATCCTTGATTCTAGATTGCAATTGTTGAGGCAGTCTTCCCACCCTGTTTTCTCACACATGGATCTTAGGTGATAGTTTTTGAAAGGCTCTGAAATGGTGGTACACTAAAAAATGTTTTAATCTTACACAAAGTTAATAAATATTTTGTTTTCATTGCTGAAGGTACTTACGTGTCCGTGACTCAAGCTATTGGCATGCTACAGCGCTTGAAATAACACATAACTAACTCATAACTAACTGGTGCTTCATCCTGAGCACAAAACCCTCTGCTTCTCTGTATTCCAAGATGGATCTTTTGGTGTTACTGGAGTACTAAGGAGACTGAATAAGTGGATAAAGTAGCTCAGTGTATTGATAAATAGTAATCTTCTCTCTTTTCGTCTTTCTTCTTTTTCTTCTCCTTCTTCTCCTTCTTCTCCTTCTTCTCCTTCTTCTCCTTCTTCTCCTTCTTCTCCTTCTTCTCCTTCTTCTCCTTCTTCTCCTTCTTCTCCTTCTTCCTTCTTCTTTCTTCCTTCTTCTTTCTTCCTTCTTCTCCTCCTTTCTTCTCTCCCTCTCCCCTTCCCCTTTCCCTTCCTCTTTCCCTTCCCCTTTCCCTTCCCCTTTCCCTTCCCCTTTCCCTTCCCCTTTCCCTTCCCCTTTCCCTTCCCCTTTCCCTTCCCCTTCCCCTTCCCCTTCCCCTTCCCCTTCCCCTTCCCCTTCCCCTTCCCCTTCCCCTTCCCCTTCCCCTTTCCCCTTCCCCTTCCCCTTCCCCTTCCCCTTTCCCCTTTCCCCTTCCCTTCTTTCCTTTCTTTTCCCCCTCATATTATCTTCTGGCATGTCAGGCTTAGGAGAGAGGAGCTAATTATTACCAGTGCCTTATCTCATGTGGACCACTGATAAATTATTTATCAAACAAATATCTTTTAACACAAACTAGTCCTGTCTGGCACCATCCTTAATGTTTGGGTTGTGTATACTTTGGGTCTTGTATGCTTCTTGGTTTTCACAAAGGACTTTATTTTATAAAGAAATGAAAGTTTATAGTCTTTTCAGCCTTCTCTGTTGCTCAATGACTAAATACTGTTATTACAGGTGCCATTTTGAGCTTTGTGATCTACACACTTCCAAGTCCATGTCAGTAACCTTGCTAATATCATTCTGGTGTTATATTAATTTTTAATGCCTTAATTGTAAATATTTTGGAATTCAAACAGAAAATGAGAAATAATATTCTCGCCAGCAGATGTAAACTTCAACTTTGTTAACCACGGGTGTTATGCTTATGGAATATTTCCTTATTTGTATACAGAGAAGCTGTACGGGGACTTCTTGAGTTGGAAGCTGGAAGATACCCTCTCGCAGTTCCCTCTAAAACCTGGGAAGGTTGCAACGTTGACCGTGAACATTAAAGTGAAGCTGGACTTTTCATGCCAAGAAAACCTGCTGCAGGATCTCAGTGATGGTGAGTTTTGAATTGCTCCTGGCTTAGGGGGGTCGTGTGTTCTGCTGAGAAACGCTCATCCAGTTGTTGTGCCATTTGTTTTAAAATACGGTGTGAGATAGGACTGTGTATTTTCATATCTCTGTCTTGTAAAGGACAGAGAACTGTTCAGCGAGCTGTGTGGATTGAAGACTGAATGTTTGTGACAAATAAGGGCAACGTGTGACCAAACTTTCCCGTCATGAGACCTTGCCCTGCTCTCTTTTTAGATCTTCCTTGACAAGGGAGTGTTTTTGACGTGTCTCTTTGTATCCTTATCTTATGAAAATAAATAGTTTGCAAACGTCAGGAGGTTTTAAAGAGAAATAACATGAAGTTGATGATTTAGTTATCCAAGACTGTAGGATTTTATATCTGCAGTTTTACCAGAAGTGACTTACTACAATGTAGGGCATCATCCCCCTAATATTTATACTGTAGAGAAAGTTTCATGTCCTTAAACTCATAGTTTCTTTTGGGTAAAAAAACCCCAAACAATGTTTGCTTATGTTAGAATTATCTGGAATTACAAGTACCATTTATTTGGGGTAAAAAACCCCAAACAATGTTTGCTTATATTAGAATTATCTGGAATTACAAGTACCAGATACTTGTAATAAGGATTTCCTTTCTATAACAAACACACAGTCGCACCAGACTATTCGCTACACTCTGTATTTTTTCAATTGCCTGGTATATTTACGCTGATTGAATTAACTTGACAAAACAAGATATTCCTGTATTAAAAACAACAAGGAAAATATCATTATTATGATTTGGACTGTTTCCCAGCATCCAGTTGCAGGTATGCATTATCAGTATAATTAATCTTTAAAAAATACATATTTGCAGTATAGTAAAAATACAACAGAATTACATGTACAGCTTATTTGAGCTGAATTGGGCTGATTTCTGTGAGTTATCTTGCAAATGCATTTAGACAGAAATTATATTAATTTTTAATAAAAATTAAAAGAGTGAGTTGTTTATTTTTTTTTTAAACCTCCCTGGCGTGAAATACATAAATTATAAAAATATTTTAGGATTTAACGGTACAAAATCCATAATGTTGCTACACTGAGGTTTAATGTAGAACTTTTTGGAAAAAGCTGATATTGGAGGAATAGACACAAGCAGCCAAGGAATTGAGGCTTCGAGAAACACCCTTGGTAGGAGATTTATTTCCATACAGCTCTAATTTGTGCCACAAATTCCCAGCAGCGAGGGTGTGAGGCAGCAGATCCAACACTCAATGTAGGGTGATTTTGCTGCTTCAGGAGCAGATGATGCTGTTTTACTTACAGTTCGCTGAACTCTTGGTCCTTGTGCACCCCGTAGATGTCCCATCTTTTCCATGGAAATTCTAATGGCTTATTGCGTGTTTATTTTATAAGAACTTTCCTTAGGTCATAATTCAACTCATTATCTATTACATTGCATGGAAAGGGTATAGGCCAGTTGATCCCAAATCTAAAACTTTGGAAGCAGCTTTTATTTTTTGGCAGGTTAATATTAATAGGAGAGAAATCAGAGGCATGGAAATGAGAAGGAACTTGATTAATGTCATCAATATAACTTGAAAAATAATGAGGAAGGTCAATATTTGAAAAGCCACACATTTCTGTCTTTAGTGCAATGGCATCCTCGGGTGTATTACAAGGGGAGTGGTTAGTAGATCAAGAGAGGTTCTCCTTCCCCTCTACTCCGCCCTGGTGAGACCCCATCTAGAATATTGTGTCCAGTTGTGGTCCCTCAGTTCCAGCAGGACAGGGAACTGCTGGAGAGAGTCCAGCGCAGGGCAACAAAGATGCTGTAGGGAGTGGAGCATCTCCCGTGTGAGGAAAGGCTGAGGGAGCTGGAGCTCTTTAGTTTGGAGAAGAGGAGACTGAGGGGTGACCTTCTTAATGTTTATAAATGGTGAGTGTCAGGAGGATGGAGCCAGGCTCTTCTCGGTGGCAAACAATGATAGGACAAGGGGTAATGGGTTCAAACTGGAACATAAGAGGTTCCACTTAAATTTGAGAAGCAACTTGTTCCTGGTGAGGGTGGCAGAGCCTGGCCCAGGCTGCCCAGGGAGGTTGTGGAGTCTCCTTCTGTGCAGACATTCCAACCCGCCTGGACACCTTCCTGTGTAACCTCATCTGGGTGTTCCTGCTCCATGGGGGGATTGCACTAGATGATCTTTTGAGGTCCCTTCCAATCCCAAACGTACTGTGATACTGTGATACTGTGTGCCAGTTCTGTTGATTTCACTTTTATAACTCCTAAGTATATTATTTGTATGTATATATATCTAATTTCCTTCATTTGTCCTGTCTCCAAAAAGCTTTAAAGACACTCTGAAGCTGCACTTGCCCAGCAGTTTTTTCAGATGAAATAACATATACAAAATATTCTGTGGAAGGAAAAGATGATATATTTACTTCTCACTACTGTCGTAGAACCATTGTGGATTTTTTTACCCATATCTAAGTTTTATGGGACCACACACAACCAAAATGTTGGAACAACGTTTTTACATTGGTATTTCTGCCTGCGGTTTCTTTGAAAGGTTGTGTGTTTGAAACCTGGAAGCATTTTGACCTTTTCTTGTGCAGGGATGATAAAGGAGTAGAATCCATGAGTGTTTCTGTAGAACTTCAGTGTCATTGGCTGCTGTGTATTACATTATGTTGTGGTTTAATCCCAACCAGCAACTAAGCACTCTGAACGTATTATGGAGTATTATTAGAGATGCTAAGTACACTGATATTTTTACTCAGTACTGCAATTTTGCTATATTGCTTTTAACTTTACAGATATTGCATTTTCTAAAGAGAGAGGTAAGATCCTGACGTGAAGAGCCAGAAAAATCAATGGCAACTATGACATGACTTTTAATCATATGGTACCTTTTTCTTTTCAAGACCAGATTTACAGTGATGATCAAAATACTTCGGTCTTTTAAAAGTAATGCCCTTAGCAGGGCATCTGTTACTTTGATCTGTTTGATGCTGAAATTGTTTCCTTTTACTCTGTAATAAGGACATAGTACAGAAGGGATAAATTACCGATGTTTCTGATGGTACACTTATCCAATTGGAAAGTAAACTAAGTTATCAATCAAAATTGCTGATCTAATTCTTGTGTGTTGATGGTATACTGCGTGTAAGGGAAAATGTTAGATGTGTTTCTAGATTAAAGGAAGCAAAAACACATGAGTGGCTGTACAGGATCAGGTCAATGACCGTCTAGTCCAATATCTTGACTGTGAAAGTGGCCAAGAGCAGATGCCTGTGGGGGAATATGGGTCGAATCGTGAACATAGATGCTTCTTTCCGTTAGGTTTTCAAGCTCCAACTGTTGTTAGCTGAGGAACTCCTGGAGTTTCTCTAGTTTTAGGCACTGTTAGTGGGTTTCTCCTTCATAAAAGCTCTTCATTCTCTCCATCAGCACTACAAGGAGAATTACAGCTGAATTTCTTTTAGCAGCTTTGCACCTTCTGCCATCCTTCCAATATTACCTGGTTCTGTATGGCAAGAAACAGCTGATGGTTCATCTTCTACACATCTTTCCTCCACTCAAGATTTTATACATTTCCTTATGTTATTGCCACAGTGGTCACTCTCCTAAACTGAAAATTTCTGACTGGCTTAGTTGTCCCTGTTATGGCAAGAATTCCATACATTGATCAGCCTTGTTGTCCATTTTGAAACCTTTAGGTTCTGTGTGTTTGAGGTAGGTCGTACACGCTATTTGAAACGTGATCTATGTATTTCTGTAGTGACCTCATGAACGCTCTTTATTTTTATATTACTTTCCTTATAACGGTGCAATAATGCTCAATTTGTCATTCGCTTTTTTTGACTATTGCTGAACCTTGAGCTCGTAGATTCATGAACCTGCAAACCATAATAGTTCCAGGATCCTGCTCCTGAACAGCCACGATATGCTGAGTGACTTATTTCACATATAAGTTTAGTTTTTCTCTTCCCTCCGTCTCCTCCGTCTCCTCCTTCTCCTCCTTCTCCTCCTTCTCCCCTTCTTGTCCCCTTTTCTCTCCTTCTTTGTCCCTTCTTCTCTTCTCCTCTTTTCTTTTTCCCATTTATTTATACTGAATTTCATTTGTCATTTTATTGCCCATTCATTAAGTTTTGTAAGGTCCTAGTGGTGATGTCAGGAACATGCTATTGCCTGTTGTGTGGGCTTCTGTTCTGGGACTTGGCTTTATGCAAATGAAGCCTAATAACATGCCAGAAAACATTGCAGAAGAACATGCATCCTATTAAAGCCTGTAATTTAGGGTTCTTGTCACAATCTGGATTGCCTTGGTTTGTTGTCTTTTGAATTAATGGTTGGACTTGATGATCTTAATGGTCTTTTCCGACCTAAATGATTCTATGATTCTATTCTATGGATTAATTACTTTGCAGACACTTTGAACAGCTGTGCAGGTGCTCTAGAGACACTTCATTAATTAGAATTAAGAAGACCAGGCTTATGTCTTGAAGGGAATTGACCAAGATTTAGATGTTCCCCGTAGAAAATCCGTTTGGTCCAAATGTGAATGAAGTTTTGTGTCTCCTGTCCCTCAGCTGGGTGGTTCACGATTCCTTCTACTTATGTTCTTGGTTCTCTGGTCAGGGAAGTCAGTGTGTGTATTTAATTTGACTCTAAGGTCGTTGCAGTAAGTAAGACAGGAGGAAACACTCTGTCTACGTGGTAGGACCAGGCTTAAGGAACCTAAGCAGTAAGATCTCACCTGATAAATGAAAGAGCTCAACACGATGCTCGCATTATGAGCATAATGAATTCTCCTTCCCAGCCATTATACTATAATTTCTGAAATCCAGGGTTTCCCTGATGCTAAATGGAAAAGAACAACAGCTGCTCTTTCTGGATGGCATTATAAATGATATATTATTATAAATGATAACTTGTTAGTGGAAAGCGGTCATTTAAAAAAGCTTCTGTTACATGGGGATAACGTTTGGCAAAGTTAGTGAATTAATCTATGAGGGCTTCATTATGCTAAATGTTAGTGTTCATTCGTTCTGTGTATAGGGAACCTAAAGACAGGTGCTAACATATTTAAATTCATAAACTCATCTGTGGCAGGATGCAAACACCCCTCTCTCCCCCTCCCTCCTTCAGTATGGAAGGAGTAGGCACATCTCCCTCTCTCTGCTACTTGAGGCTAACAGCTTCTTTTGTTTGGCCCCAGAGCACCCAGGCCAGGGCCATTAGGAGAAGGGAGTGCCGAGGCGCCACTGAGCCGCTGGGCACCTGTGGCCAGTGTGGGGGATGTTTGGAGGCTTCAGGGGCACCCACGGCCAGTGTGGGGGTGTAGAGAAGCTTCTAGAATGCCTACAGTCAGGTCTGATCAGGCTATAAAAACGGGATTCTTGTCGAGACTCGGCCCATTGTTGCGGGTCTCTCGGAGCACGAGCAAGATGCTGCCGCCGAGAGCCCCCCCGGGATGGAGACTCCGCTTACCTCGCTGCCACGGCTGTGAGTAAAACTCTCGCAGGATTGCGAGTATATTTATACTTTTCGTGCACATATGCATGTGTAACTTTCCATGCTCCATATGAGCACGTGTAAGATTAATCCTCGCAGAATCGCGGGTGTATTTTCCTTCCGTGCACATTTGCATGTGTAACTTTCTGTGCAGATTTGCACACTTACTTTCCGTGCTTAATACAAGCACCTGTACTTTCCGTGCACATTTGCACGTGTAACTTTCCGTGCTCAATACGAGCACGTGTATAAATTATTTCCTTGCACAATCGCGAGTGTATTTTCCTCCCGTGCTTCCACATAAGCACGTGTAGTATTCCGTGCACATTTGCACGTGTAAGTAAATTAACCCTCGCAGGATTGCGAGTGTATTATAAATTTACCCTCGCGGAATCCCGAGTGTACGCTTTCCGTACTCACTACGAGTACGTGTATCTCTTTAAAAATAATCCCACACTATGTTTAGGCAAGTGCGTATTCGTCTCGGACTCAGGGCCGACTCCGGCATTGTTTTGGGTGAAGCCACGTGCATGCACACTGTGAACCGCCTGTTGTATTAGTTGCTGCCCCTTAATAATTTTCCTCTACTGATATCCGAACCTTTATTTAAGTCACTTTGGAGTGCTAAAACCCTGTTTCTCACCAGTTTAATAAAAGTTGGTTTGGACCCTGTTGTCCCTTCAACTAACCTCGGGGTACCTCTGTGACATCATCAAATGAACTAATTAATTACATTCTAAGAGAGGCGCAAATCTATGTCTTAAGGCTCCTCTCGGGGAGAAAAGGTTGCAGAGAAAAAGCCTCTTTCTAAAAGCAGTGATCCTTAATACTTTTAATATTGATATGCAAGACCACTTAATCATTTCATACTGTTTTCATTGCTTTTCTGCTTAAATAGTCAGATTTCATCTACTAAAATTTTTTCCTACACCTTTATAGCATATAGACAATATATTTCTTTGTTGGAAAGATACCTCATTATGAATTTAAATATAGTCTTGACAGGTCTTCTGAGAAACTAAGTAGCCTACAGGACTCTGTTAGGATAATTGTATTATTGCTGCTGATGATGGAAGTCCTCCGAGACAGCTGAGTATGATTGTTTACATGTTACTCTGCTTGGTTGCCTTGATTACATTTAACCATTCAGAATATATTTTCAAAGTGACTTCTTTTCTAATGAGTTCCTTGTCTCTGCCATTTGAAGATGTCAGTTTTCATTTTCATGTTAATCTGGGTAAATGAGTGATTTTATTTGGTTTGTGTTTCTTTTTTAACTAGAAATACTTCTGTGTCCTCCATAAATTTATCACCGTGTTACTTGAAAAATAGTCTTGATTTTTTGGGATCTTTTCTTAAAGAGTTATTGAATTCCAGCTTTAGTGCTTACTGAATATGACTTTTTCTCTTCCAACTGCCTTTTAATCTGGATAATTAATCTTGTCTCATAGTTTAACTGATATAGCATGTATTATATTTTAACAATATGTAAGCGTCATAGGACCTGAGCTTATACCAGTTGTGCCAGTTGCTACACAAATGTGTATTAAGAGGCCTTTTGTGCCCCAAATCTTTACAATGTCAATAGGTAAGAGAGATATGAGGCAAATAGCAATACATTTATTATTGGCACATACAAACTAGTTGACCTGCTATTGTGTTACGCTGTTTCTTTGCTGAGGTGCTTTATTTTAGCATCTAATGTAGTGTGCATAAAAAAACCTCTAGTCTTTGATTATGAATTTCTTTACACTTCATTTGCTGCCGTTATAATCACCTCTATTCTAAATATAACTTCCAATTCTAGTCGAGTTAGTTCGGCAACCTCAGGAAGGAAGCCTTCCTTACCATGTGGTTTTTATTGTTGATTATTTTCATTATCACCCTCTTCCAGTGCAGTGGAATCTCAAAGAAGATGCTTATTCTGCTCCGTGTCGCCTCTTGCTACTTCTGGGAGCCCAAGAGTCGATACATCCCCAGTAGCTTTGCCTGGAGTTCTACTCCTTGGGGTCTCGTGTTTAATGGTCTTAAAGATGCAACTCCATCTACTCTTGTGTTATTCCCCTCTATGTTGCAGCAGACAGCAAGTTTCTACGATTCTTCTTACTTTCACCAGAATACGAGCCTATTTTCTAGGAAGGTAAAAACCCAACATATTCTAGTTTGGGAAACATACTCTCCTATCTTGAGTTGTGGTTTTTTTTCCTCTTTTGTTCTGTACTTTAAGACAATTACTGTATTCTTAGGAGAGGTTGTCTACCAAGAGGCTTTTTGTTCTGAAATTTCTGTCAAGTGGACAAAACAAACAAATGGGCTGAGGGGGCATTTAGTTTGCACATTTGTTGTGTACTTTCTAAAAGTTATTATTTCCTACTGTTAAAATACTCATGTAAGAAAGAAGTTTCTATAATGTTATTGCATTTTTTAATATGTGGTGGTTAACCTTGACTAAGGGCCAAATGCCTCCTTGCCCTGTCCCCTAGACTTTTGCTCACTCCCCATCTCTAACAGGACCGAGGGAGAAAATAGGATGAGAAAACTCATGGGTCAAGATAAAGACAGGGAGATCACTCATCAGTTACTATCAGGGCAAAACAGCCTTGGCTTGGGGAAAATGGCGTGGTTTAGAATGAGAGGAAAGGGCCTCAAGTTGCGCCAGGGAAGGTTCAGATTAGATATTAGGAATCATGGAAAGGGTTGTGAAGCACTGAACGGGCTGCCCAGGGCAGTGGTGGAGTCACCGTCCCTGGAGGGCTTTAAAAGATGCATGATTGAGGTTCTGAGCAACATGGGTTAGTGCCAGTGGTGGGTTAATGGTTGTACTTGATGATCTTGAGGGTTTCTTCCAACAAAAGTGATTTTGTGATTCTATAAGTATTCTGCAGAGAAGAAGCAGTTCAACTTAAAATCTTACACTGTTATACATGTTAAGTGACATCGAAGTTGCACCAGGGGAGGTTTAGATTGGATATTAGGAAAAAAATTCTTCCTAGAAAGGGTTGTTGGGCATTGGAACAGGCTGTCCAGGGCAGTGGTGGAGTCACCATCCCTGGAGGGGTTGAAAAAGCATTTAAATGAGGTTCTTAGGGACATGGTTTAGTGCCAGAGTTAGGTTAAGTTACGGTTGGACTCGATCTTATGGGTCTCTTCCAACCAAAATGATTATATGATTCTATGATCATATTGCCAGTTACCTGTAGACTGTCTTGGAACACTTATTTCCACTGTGTCCTGGCATGAGTGATAAGGTTATTTAAGGGTTTCCTGGCTACAGAGTTTACACGGGAGCTGTGCTGCACCTGTTGGAAAGTGTCTATACTTTTGTCACCTGGATCAGGCCAACAATTGTCGTAGAACATGGCATTACAATTAGATCGGGACGGTAGATGTCCTGTGCCACCTCTTTCTTCAGTCCTTAGTCACCACGTTGAAAATCTCCACCTTTAACTCCCTTAGTAAACTTTCCCTTATTCAAATATGAAATTTGGTGGGATTGCACAAGTAGCCCATGGAGTTAAATTGCCTATTTACTTAACATTGAAGAGGAGAGAGCAAACGCTGGTAAGAGATTTTGCTCTGTTGTGACAGCAGCGAGTGCGATGTTGGAAAGGCAAGATGTGTTCTTGTGGTTACCATGGAAAAAGTATTGGTCATGTGCTGTTGCCATGGAAATATTCAGTGTGGCTTCTAGAAATTAGGAAGATTTCTGGACAGAGTAAAAAGACAATTGTCCTTTTTATAGTGAAAGGCTACTCAAGCTGTTTCACAGTATGGATTGACAAAAGAAAACGGTGAGGGATCGATCCTCTTCAAATCTCTAAACTTCAGGAGAGAAAATAAAATGTGTGAAGTCTTAAAAAACATAAATATCAAGTAATAGAAAACTTCATCGATGCTCTAAATTTGTCAATTCACTGTTTTCTTCTGCCGTCATGAAGTTCTGCAGGGCTTTTAACAGGACGTGTTTCCCCATTCTTTAATGGTTATGTTTTAATGTTGAATGAATTTCAGAGGAGCTGGACAATGTCGAAGCACCTTTGCTGTCTGGTCAAAGAACAGAAAAGCTAAATAATTGTAAAAAATTGCTAGCAGCAGAATGTTATATATTTTTTTGTTGTTCTCTGGCAGTCAAGTCCCCTTGCATGAAGTTGTGAAGGGGTGAGTTATTGGAGATATAACACAGTGTGTGGTGCCGGACTCTGTTCTGTGCCATGTTTGAAGGCAGATAAAACATTAGTTGTGTGTCCATTATGTTATTTTAGGTGTTATCTATTCCTTTCTCAAAAGAAAACTTGTTTCCTTCCATCAAATGGCAAATCTGACTAATGCCGTGCAATTTTTCATGCTCGGTTCTTCTCATGGTTTTCTTTTCAATGTTACGCACCAGTGTCCACTTTTGTTGTAAATATAGAACTGGTGAAAATCATTCATCGGTTTTAAAAAATATATATATTTTTCCTTAGATAAAACTTTACATTTTCATTCAAAAAGAGCTGATTCCAAAGCCTGCACTCAAATCTATTCATGATGCATTTTGTTCACAAGCTGTCTTCAACTTTTTAGTGTATTATTGCCCCAAATCTTAGGCCAATAATTATGTTTTCTTTAATATCAGTTGGCTTCTAAGAGATGCAAAGAGCTCGTCTAGGGATGGTTTGATACTCTGTCTTCTCTTATGCACGTTATAAGTACCTATTAGCCCATACAAAATCATTTCACACTCTCATCTCTCTTCATTTTGCTTTGTCTTCATGGACTGGATTAGTGCATGATTTAATGTAGTTATATTATTAAATAAAAAGCTTCCTTAATTTTAGTGGAATATTAAGGTTATCGACATTTTAGGAAGCAGATGATGTTGATGATGGTTAGCCATGGAAATGTTAATTTCTTGGGAAATAGTGATCTGTCTTTTCACTTTTTGTTGTTGTTGGTTTTCCATATGAAAAAAGTTAATTAGAAATTAAAAACTTCAAGCCTCCTGAATCAGCATCTTCACGTCTGATGTTTGTTATGGTGTTTTATCTTTAAGACTCGACTAAGGTGCATTTTAAAACTAGTTAGTGAAGGAAACTGGAAGTAATATGGGAATATGCCCTTTGTTTTCTTATTTGGATACCTGTGAATTTAGAATATGATGGAGCAAAATCATTTCATGCTCCATCATATTCTTCTGTTTTCTTATTTTTTTCAATCTTTTGAGGAGTTCATCCTCAACAGGTTCAGATTTTAGTTTATCCTTGGAACTGGAATATGATATTAGCAAATATAATTTGATAGAAATCTCCCAGAAGGAGATATGTTTATGGTTTTGTGTAATAATTTGGCGTTTCCCATATTTTTAGATATATGTGTCTACTGCAATATGCAAGATTTTGCTCGTATTTAATTGGGGTTTATGGGTTGCAGGTCCTTCGCTCATCATAAAGCAGCAAACGCAGGAACACCCAGATGAGGTTACACAGGAAGGCGTCCAGGCGGATTGGAATGTCTGCACAGAAGGAGACTCCACAACCCCCCTGGGCAGCCTGGGCCAGGCTCTGCCACCCTCACCAGGAACAAATTTCTTCTCCTATTTAAGTGGAACCTCCTGTGTTCCAGTTTGAACCCATTGCCCCTTGTCCTATCATTGGTTGTCACCGAGAAGAGCCTGGCTCCATCCTCCTGACACTCACCCTTTATATATCTGTAACCATGAATGAGGTCACCCCTCAGTGTCGTCTTGTCCAGCTCCAGAGCCCCAGCTCCCTCAGCCTTTCCTCACACGGGAGATGCTCCACTCCCTTCAGCATCTTGGTTGCCCTGCGCTGGACTCTCTCCAGCAGTTCCCTGTCCTGCTGGAACTGAGGGGCCACAACTGGACACAAGATTCCAGGTGTGGTCTCCCCAGGGCAGAGCAGAGGGGCAGGAGAACCTCTCTGACCTACTGACCACCCCCCTTCTCATTCACCCCAGGTACCATTGGCCTTCCTGGCCACAAGGGCCCAGTGCTGGCTCATGGTCACCCTGCTGTCCCCAGGACCCCCAGGTCCCTTTCCCCTACACTGCTCTCTAATAGGTCGTTCCCCAACTTACACTGGAACCTGGGGTTGTTCTGCCCAGATTCAAGACTCTACACTTGCCCTTGTTACATTTCATTCAATGTTTCCCTGCCCAGCTCTCCATCCTGTCCAGGTCTCTGATGGCAGCACAGCCTCTGGCATGTCAGCCACTCCTCCCTTCAAGTTATTTTAGCTTGTCAGTAATAAAAGATCCTCCTAAGTTTTCATATTGTCTTTTATTGCTGTACTATACACCAGCACAGACTGGTAGTAAATACCAAAGTGAGGACATTCCTCTAAGAATATGCATTTCTGATGAGATTTTCATGGCTATTACAATGTAAACTTGGTGTGCATTCTGCCGTTGTTATGCATGTGAAATATTTTATGTATTATTCGATGAGTAGATGGTACAAAACATGACTTCTCCATTTTCTGTTCTTTTCTACAATATACGCTTGAAAAACGAATCTTGAGGCCTCATATTAGAAATTAAAGTTACTAAGCAGTCGCTGTCATGGAAAACCACTAACTTTTATCCTTGTTCTTTTTTAATATTGTAAATATTATGACTAATTTTATATTACTAACTCTGCCATCTCTGGTGTGATATTTCAAATGCAGGTACCTTCCTTTTTCTGTGACCTTCGCTGAGTTTTTCGGTGTATTCCTATTTGAGTACTTCTGGCTGATAGGGAAAAATAGAGCAAACTAATCCTCACCTTTTCTTTTGCCTTTCTGTATAAAATGTTCATATTTCTTTTTGCGTCTTTGCTCTCCCTTTGATAATACAGATATGGATTTGTTGGAATAAAGCAGAATTTTAGAGAAGCAAAAGTAATTCCGCTTATTCTATTTCTAGATGGAATCAGCGTTACTGGACTGCCGCTCTCCAGCCCCTTTCGGCAGGTTGTCAAACCGAGAGTAGAGACCAAACCTGTTAATCCACAAGAAAGCAGCAAAGTCGGTGATTTCAGTCACGTGAAGGTAAGTAAGTGACATCCAGATAAGTAAAAGATGCGATTTTCATTGTGTCTTATGGTTTGTTGTGCAATTCAAAAAATAAAGGTGTCTTTGTCTCGTAAGTATTTCCCGTTGGGTTTTTTGGTTTTAGAACAGCTTGGTGTGCTGCGATTGGGTTGTTATAGTAGAACAAACAAGGAAAAAGGTGAAACAAGATGAGGAGAACAGTAGAAATTGTGAAGATTTGGTTTCCAGTATGGTATATTGCGGGAACTGTTGGTTCTTCACCTCACATTCCTTTCTTATCCTATTTACTCTGCAAGAAGGTGCTTCTGTGTAAAGTCTTGATTTTCTTGTATTAAAATACGTGGCAGGATTTGTTCCTTCTAAACATTTTGGGGTCAAGGCCTTATCTTCACACTTCCAGTAATAAGCTTTTTAGAAGCGTTCATATAAGTAACAAAATAGAGTAATTAAGAGAAGCAAAAGAAAAGCAAAAGGAGGAGAATGGAAGAATAGTTGTGTAGGTAGAAGCTGCACCGTGTTTATTGAGAGTCTTCCCTACTCTTTGATTTTCTGTTGAAGATCTTACCTATGGAAGACATAAACTTCTAGTATTGACCAGTCAAATAAGAACAGTTTCCCACTGGCCAGATTTCCAGGATCTATAATTTAAGATGACAATAAAATAATTGTCAAAAAATGTACTTGTAGCACTTCATTGGTCTCTTCCATAGCTTTGGTGAACATCGCGTGCCTTGCAGTATTTGCTACGTGTCCTGTGTGGATCCGTGATCTACATTAATTAGATTGTTGTACACGGCAATATTTGGCTCAGCAGGACTTTGGCTAAGAAGCAAACACAGGCTTTGCTTTTCTCATTTTACATGTGAATTTGCTTTCTTCCCAGTAATGTTATTTACAATTCTGTTTGATCAATTAACAGGTGAAGCTATTAATTCTTAAGTGTGCTTCTTTTGGCTCATTAGTACTGCTAATTCACGGTCATTTGATTCTATAGTGCAAAAAGAGTGATGACAGCGTATGAAAGATGATAAAAAATTAGTAAAGCCTTTCTTTGTATTTTATGACATAACAAGGTATTTCCCAATTACTCTTAAATATAAATAAACAGGATTGACGAAACAATTTGATATTTAAGTGGCTAAAATGTCCAGCATGAATGAAGTTTAGAACCTTGTGTGGAATGTCTGAGCTCTACGCATTAATGACTTAGAGAATTGAGGGGAATTTTATTTCAAAATTGGACTAAAAATCCAGAAATGCAGAATTTCTTTGCACCGAATACATGAAAAAGCCCCTTTTGATGCACTTTTTGCTTGTCAGCCCGTTGTCCTGGCAACCGAGAAGCTGCAGGTTCCCAGTGATCTATGTGATGGAATTAGGAGGATGTTGGGGAGCTGTAAAGCAAGAATTGTTTGTTTATTAAATAGTGTATAGTGAAATAGCCCAGTGGGAATGCACATGCTCAGTTCCATTGTTAGGCTTATGGAGTGGATTTTGATTTTAATTGATTGGGATTTTATGATGGAAGGACCTTGCAGGTGATCAAAACTGCGTTCAACAGAGAACACACGTCCCAGTAGCATCCAGGGATTCCTTGCTCATCCTTGTTGAGCCTGAGTTGTATGAGTGCTGTACAGCATGCTCAAAATTAACGATTTACTGTGTTAACATCTATTTAAACCAGGCTTAATCACTAACCTTGCAATTTTTGTCATGTTTAGAAAAGGTGATTTATAGAGGGGTGGAAATGAAAAACCAGGTGTTAAAACAGCCAGCAGGATAAAGCTCTGGAGGAAGTCTACAAAATTCTATTTCTAATTACTTAGATTATTATCATTCTAATCGTATATTTGCAGACGACATCCGTGACAGGAAAAATATGGCTTATATTTTCTGCTCTATGTGTAAGATTGCTCTATTGGAGATGAGGAGAGAGAAAACTGCAGTGAGGTATTGCCATCTGTAGGGTGATTTACCATTGTGGTTCATTCCATTTTAACAAATGTTCATTTCTATAACTTCTATTTCTATTTACCGTGTTAATATATAAATAAATATAATAAATAACCCATAAATAATCTCATCCCGGTTTGTCCCAGTTAAACTCCTATCAACCAGTCTCTCTGGATTAAAAATGCTTATGAAGTTCAGACCTATTTAGAATGTCTTAGGTGTATTTTTTAATTCAGCAGACTACCCACATAATTAATTATCTGTGGATATGGACGTACGGGGTTGGTATTGGGCAGACGACCAGTTTGCGTCCTCTCTACTTGGACAGTGCTCTTCAGGAGGAAGAAATCTGAGAACCACCAGTAGCTTCAAATCAAAGCCAGACAAATTCCAAATGAACTATCAGGAGTTATTGTAACTAATTGAGTCAATTAAGCATTGAAAGATGTAATTAGAATGTATTCTGATCCAGTTTTCTTGGCTGGGTTGTGAGGAATTTGATGTATTTCAGGGTTTGACTTGCTTGGTTTTAGACTAGGGATCTTTCAGAGCGCATGAATATATGTTTATTGTCAAATGCAAACGCTTCTGCTCGGTAAGAACTTTGTCTAAAACATAACAAACTGCGGTATATACATGAGAGTTGATCCAAGGTTCTCTATGAACTCGAGTCTCAAAATATTTGATATTTATTAATATTTTTGAGTGCCCTAGAGCCTCCTTAAAAGTTACTTCGGTTGCTCTCTGTTGCTGCAGAAGAATTCATTGGGTTTTATTGTCTGTGTCCCACACAGTGTCAATTAAGATGATTAGTGAGGTGGAGTGTGAACTGGCTGAAGGGAAGAAGCCAGAGAGTTGTGGTCAATGGGCAGAGCCCAGTTGAGGTCTGTATCCAGTGCAGTGCCTCAGGGGCAGTGCTGGGCCTGTGCTATTCAATATATTCATCAGGGATTTGGACGAGGGAACAGAGTGACTGTCAGCAAGTTTGCTGGTGACACCAAGCTGGGAGGAGTGGCTGACACGGCAGAGGCTGTGCTGCCATCAGAGACCTGGACAGGATGGAGAGCTGGGGGGGAAACATTGAAAGAAATAGAACAAGGGCAAGTGTAGAGTCTTGAATCTGGGCAGAACAACCCCAGGTTCCAGTGTAAGTTGGGGAACGACCTATTAGAGAGCAGTATAGGGGAAAGGGACCTGGGGGTTCTGGGGACAGCAGGGTGAGCATGAGCCAGCACTGGGCCCTTGTGGCCAGGAAGCCAATGGTACCTGGGGTGGGTTAGAAGGGGGTGGTCAGTAGGTCAGAGAGGTTCTCCTGCCCTTCTGCTCTGCCCTGGGGAGACCACACCTGGAATCTTGTGTCCAGTTGTGGCCCCTCAGTTCCAGCAGGACAGGGAACTGCTGGAGAGAGTCCAGCGCAGGGCAACAAAGATGCTGAAGGGAGTGGAGCATCTCCCGTGTGAGGAAAGGCTGAGGGAGCTGGGGCTCTGGAGCTGGACAAGAGGACACTGAGGGGTGACCTCATTCATGATTACAGATATATAAAGGGTGAGTGTCAGGAGGATGGAGCCAGGCTCTTCTCAGTGACAACCAATGATAGGACAAGGGGCAATGGGTACAAACTGGAACACAGGAGGTTCCACTTAAATAGGAGAAGCAACTTGTTCCTGGTGAGGGTGTCAGAGCCTGGCCCAGGCTGCCCAGGGAGGTTGTGGAGTCTCCTTCTGTGCAGACATTCCAACCCGCCTGGACACCTTCCTGTGTAACCTCATCTGGGTGTTCCTGCTCCATGGGGGGATTGCACTGGATGAGCTTTCCAGGTCCCTTCCAACCCCTGACATTCTGGGATTCTGGGATTTCTTGATTATATTTTAAGGTTTATCTTGTAACAGTCAATTTCCTTAAAATGGTTTGATAAGGACTAATGTAAGAAGCAGGTGTGGGTTTTAAGTTAGGAAACAAGATTGATCTTTAAAAATTGGTATGTGAGGTGAAAAAGCTGTTGTTTATTCTTGATTTAGGAATAGGTGTCTGTGAATATTCAGTAGCAGTTATTTTTCAATCCTGTATGCTGTGCGTAAGCTAGTCTTCAAATAAAGGTGATTTTTTTTGCAGACGAAAATTAATGTAAATCAATGGTTCTCTTGTTGCTGATTCTGAAACATCCTTGGTCAGATATTTAGGAGTCTTAATGCTTAAACCTTCCTTCCCTACGCGTTTGCCGTACAGTTTTTGTGCTTCAGCGTTGGATATTGCCAGTGTTGAACTTCTCTGCAACCCACATTTTCAATTTTGCTGTAGGCTTTCTTCCAATAAACCAGTCAGTGGCTTCTGGAAATGACTGGTATAATGATCTCATAAATTCAGTTTCAAAATTGCTTTATGACCTCATCATAAAGCTTGCTCGTAGCCTTAAGCTGAATAGAATATCACAGTGTAATATTATGTTCATATACTCTTTGCTCCTGTTCGCTGCTGAGTAGTTGTGGTAAGTGTGGCTAAAACCCTTGGTCATTGTGGGCCGCATCTGGACATTGCTGTGGTAATAATGGCACGTGAAATAGTCAAATTTAAATCTGAATCTGTTAGATTTTGAGTAACACTGCAGTCTGTTTCGATATTTAACTATTCTATATCTTAATGGAAAATCTGTGGAGAGAAACTTCAACAAATATCACAGTCTCTCAGCAAACAATGTGTTATTTGTAACCTGGTGAATTCTATACTGGTTTTCATGCTTAGAAGTGGTTTATTTGGCTTAGTCTGGTTCTTCTTAGCGATAGAAGAAACACACCCTTACTCCGTGCCACATATTATGGACTTGAGGCTTAGAGATGAGTCTGATCCATGGAAATTTGGTCCTTAAATTCACAGTGATTACCATCACTTAATGGTAATTTGTTGGTAGTTCCTTTTGGTCACAGGGTGAAGAGGAGAATTATTCATCAAGATATCTCATTTCAACAGAATGTCCATGGTTTCATTTGAATAAATCTGGGATTAAGTAACATTACATGACCCTAACTGGACAAAAGCCCAACTCAGACATTGAAATGGAGATGTCTTGTGGTTGGGGGAAGAAAACTCTGGAAACATATTGTTCTTTTTAAAAAATCTTAGTTTAAGATATTAAACATAGACATTGATTACTGGCCAGATTTCTGGCAGACTGAGGGCTGCTTATTAATTTATAAGGGCCTCATCTAATTTATTTGTTTTGAAATTTATATGTTCAGGAGAATTTGCCTCTGCAAACTCAATGGGAGCTGTAATTCTAGAGATTCAACCACAGCAAGTGGAGAGGTTTAAGTAATCTTGTTGAACTGCTCTGTTCCTGCACTATCAGTAAATGGTAGGAAATGTCAAAATATGGTATGTAGAGCTAATCTAATTTAATACACTATCTTTAGTGTATCTTTTCTGATTTAGCAATGTATTAAAATGAGACACAGGCCTTAATTGGATTTTTTCCATGCAGTTCTCAAGTTCTGCTCTTCTAGTATGATTCTATATTGTTAATCAAGATAAACTTTATGTTGTTGAAAGTTTAAGCTCTAACTTTTTACCTGTAAGCCTTAAATCCATTCTAAGTTGAAGCCGTTAAACAGAAAAATTCATTTTTAATTTAACTTTCGAACAATTCTGGATCCTGCTGATGTTAGTGGGGATATAGAATTTATAGAGCACAATGGAAATTTAGATTCCTTCTTTTTGGTTGGCTAAATGTGAATTTAGGAATGGAATCTTAGGCACAAACATACAATCCTATATGTCCTATGGTGGAATTCAATACTATGCATGGAAATTCTGTGTCCCCGAGTTCTTCAGTATTAAACACGTCAAGTCTTATGAAGACCAATAAAAAAGGAAGATACAAGTCTCTGTTTCCCTAATAACTTTCAAGCCTAGAAAAGAAAATAATCCCAAAGCTCTTTCTCTTCTCAAATTGATTATTATTAAAATATATATATACTTTTTAATAATTAATTGACATTTATGAGAGAACTCCCAGAAAGCCACTCACATTTCCTGCAGTCTGCTTAGATCGGAGCCATGAGCCAGATTAACCTTTGCCAGGTCAGTGAGCTGGTTTTTGTTGCTTTTCTGGACCAGAATTAGAGTTTCCCTTCAGATAAAGATGATAATAAAAATAGAGTTGTTCTGTACAAACGAGAGAGGGCTGGATTCTTGGTCATTAGTACATGCTTGGCAAAATTTGATTATGATCTGGCTTTAGACGAAAGCCTACAGTTTTTGAGTAGTCTGGGTCTAAATGCCCTAAACTATTCTTCTCTTACTAGTTAGGCATTGCTTAGATTCCTTTTAGTGGTTTTGGGCTCTATAAATAGTTGAGTATCCCGCACCGTTTCTGCTCACCAGCCCTCTTCTTCTCCTTCAAGTTGTTTCACCAAGAAACAAACACTCTGTTTTGCCCTAGAGATGATTGCACTTAGAACACAAAGAAAATATTTTCCTAAAGTTAATTTCTAGAGCTATTTGAAAAATAAATTTGCTACTCCTCTGGATTCGAATAAATTCAATTCATTCATCTCATCTAATATTTTACATTGGGTATTATTACTGCAGTAGCTGCAGTTTCAATTCAAAACGTTTTACAACGTGAAGTATTCCTATTTTTGTTGTTTTTATTTGACATGAAAGAAGCATTAAAATTTTTGTATTGTGTGGATAGAAAAAAATTTGATAGATTCACTGTGTGCCTGTCGTAGACACTGTTTTCTTCACACTTTTGTCATTGTCACTCAGTAAACAAGAGATGATAGTCTACTGATATCCAAACAAACGTCTCATCAAGGGTAGTTGCGGCAGGTACAATCTACGCTATGAACCACACTTCATCTTTCTCTCTCTCTTGTCTAAAGATGAATGAAGAAAAATTAAAGTTGACACCAACACAATAAACAGAGCTCGTGTGAACAGCAACAGATTCTGCAGTCATGAGAGCTGCTTTTCCCAAGGTGTCATCCCCGGCCATCGCTGGCCTCATTGCTCATCTGCCATAAAATCCCATTGCTATAGTTCGGAACGTGTTGGTATCTCTTGAGATGAACAACTTTGGGTAGTTTTTGATCAGCTTGCCAGACTACATTTGAGTCATTAATATAGTCACAGAATCACAGAATATCAGAGGTTGGAAGGGACCTGGAAAGCTCATCCAGTGCAATCCCCCCATGGAGCAGGAACACCCAGATGAGGTTACACAGGAAGGTGTCCAGGCGGGTTGGAATATCTGCACAGAAGGAGACTCCACAACCTCCCTGGGCAGCCTGGGCCAGGCTCTGCCACCCTCACCAGGAACAAGTTTCTTCTCCAATTTAAGTGGAACCTCCTGTGTTCCAGTTTGTACCCATTACCCCTTGTCCTGTCATTGGTTGTCACCGAGAAGAGCCTGGCTCCATCCTCCTGACACTCGCCCTTTATATATCTGTAACCATGAATGAGGTCACCCCTCAGTGTCCTCTTGTGCAGCTCCAGAGCCCCAGCTCCCTCAGCCTTTCCTCACCCGGGAGATGCTCCACTCCCTTCAGCATCTTTGTTGCCCTGCGCTGGACTCTCTCCAGCAGTTCTCTGTCCCCAGGTTCCAGTATAAATTGGGGAATGACCTATTAGAGAGCAGTGTAGGGGAAAGGGACCTGGGGGTCCTGGGGCCAGCAGAATGACCATGAGCCTGCACTGGGCCCTTGTGGCCAGTAAGGCCAATGGTACCTGGGGTGAATGAGAAGGGGGTGGTCAGTAGGTCAGAGAGGTTCTCCTGCCCCTCTGCTCTGCCCTGGGGAGACCACACCTGGAATATTGTGTCCAGTGAGTATCAAAGCAGAAGTCATTCTGATCTATCTGTTACCTGGGTTCAGAGTGTCCCACTGCTGCCACACCGGAGATATTCCAGACAAAAGAAGTTGCTCCTAAGCAGCTGTTGTAACTCAGAAGGTGACAACAGAGGAATTCATTTGGGGACGAGGATGCCCTGAAATCATTGTGAAATCCAGAAATTATCATAGAATAGTTTGGGTTGAAGGTAATTCAGTGCTCATCCAGTGCCACCCCTGCCATGAGCAGGGACATCTTCACCCAGATCAGGTTGCTTTGGGTTGTTTATCATGGTAATGCCCAAGAAGTTCTGTCTACAAAAGAAGAGCAGTAAGTGATTCATTTCTTAGTGACATTAAGATATGAAAGCAGAAAATCTTCATCTTGAAGTGGACATTTGTCAAAGAGCTGGGTAGAAAGCAAGGGAAAAAGTGTAGGGGAAGGTGACTGGGTCAAAGTAATGGAGACATATGTAGTAAAACATGGGCTTATGTGAAGACTGGCTGAGATGGAAACTTGAAGTGGGGAGAGGGTTGGACCAAACGTTTAGATTATGTTGGTGAACATCCAGTCAGCTTTGTAAGAAATTTTTAAGAATCATTAGAAATTGAGATATTTTTCTGAATGTTCTGCTTGCATTGGATGATACATTTCATAGGATCGTAGAATTGTTTCGGTTGGAAGAGCGCCTCAGGATCGTCAAGTCCAACCATTACGTAATTCTGGCACTAAACCATGTCCCTAAGAACCTCAGCTAAACACTTTTTAAACCCCTCCAGGGATGATGACTCCACCACTGCCCTGGGCAGCCTGTTCCAATGCTCGACAGCCCTTTCCATGAAGAAATCTTTCCTACTATCCAATCTAAACCTCCCCTGGTGCAACTTGAGGCCATTTCCTTACAACAGCTGCTCCAGAGGACAGAGATCACCCATAATCTAGAGCTCTCAGCATTTAAACTACGCACCATATGGTCAAATGACATAAATTCAGGATACCTCTGGATAGATACACTTCATTTTTGCTGCTGTGAGTTCATGTTTCATTTTATTAATTAGAACAGGCGAGGTACATCAGACATAGGGTCTAGACCAAAGACCACTGTGTATTTCAGGTACCTTATTTATTTGTTTCTCATTCATTGAGTGTTTTTACTGCTCTTGATGTTGATCCCGTGTTGCTCCACTAGTCTCATGATTGCTTCTCCAAGTGGAGAATGTCTCAGCACCAAGAATAAAGAGCACAGTTGATCAGCCCTCTTAAGACTTGCTCTAATTAACTCACAACAATTAACTGCCTTTATCAGTACTCAGCTTCCCTACTCATACTTTGGATTTTATCCAGTTTAAAATGTTTTTTCATCTCCTCTACAGGTGGATTTTGATTTATTTTTGATTTATTTTACATGCTTCTAAAATGGGAGTATCCCGTCCAGGTCTGAATCAGAAGCCCTGTAGCATATTTGGTGTCATGCTACAGTTCAGCTAATAAACCCTTACTTTCAACAGTGCTTATTTTTAGTGCTAAACGTCTTTGCCTACATGTCTTCCAGTTCTTAATTGACTCATGGTCAGTCATATCAAGTTCTGAACAGAGTGAGTTCAAGTATGTTAATGACAAAAGCTATAGGTAACATTTGAAAGATCTATTTTACCCCTAAGCATATAAAGTCTTACTCTGCAACACAAGAATTCTTCCCAAATGACGCACCTGAAAATGTGGAAGATACACACATTCTGTCGTAAGTAGTGACTCTTGCAAGCATTTGACATTTAGATTTCAATTATAATAGAAATTCTGGATGCTATATTAACTTTATGGCCAAATGTATTTCCACACTTCATCCTTACAAAGATTTGTGCGGTATTTTCATTTATGGGTATTGACAAACGTAGAATCTTGCTGTGCTCATTTTTTATAGACTTACGATGATAATTTCTAGCGTTTTAACTTAACCAAAAGTGTGGAATTGGCTGGGAGGCAACTGCTCTGGTGGGAAAACGTGGTGGCAGAACCTGAAATGCACCAGAAAATAGAATTACAGAGACCAAGCGATGGGGCAGCTGGAGTGTTCTCCAGTGCCTGCAGAAATTGATCCTGTGAATTTGTTCAGGTGCTTATGAAAGGATGATCAAGATTTGAATTCAACATACGTGAGCGTGAAATTAAATGCAGAGCACGTCATGCAGTTGCTGTCTTACTACAGTTAACTGTATCCTACTTTAAGGATGTTAATGTTCCTGACACTTACAACAAAGTAATGCCATTTACTGAACAGTATCATAGAGAATGTAATTCAAATCTTTAAATCTATGCATAGAAGAAAATGTTACGTGACATAAGATTAGAGTTTCAGTGTAATGTACATCTTGCATCAAACAGGTGGAGAAAAGCTGGAAGTGCATTAAAAGTAATTTTATATATTTGGATTATTCTTTTACGTAAAGCAAAATTCTGAATACAAAGAATAGATGGAATTGTGCTTTTTATTTCATTCTGGAACTGCTGTTATTTGCTGCGTTTCTAAATCCTGTTGCTACTTGGTACGACACAGAGTTGTCCTCAGTTGAGTATCTGTAATTCCATTTAGAAGCTTTGCATTTGTGAGTTCCGTGGAAGTTCGTTAAAATTCATGGCTGCATTTTCATTTTTATCTAGGCATCCAAATCAAAATCATTTTAAAATGAGCTGTAATGTAGTCAGTATTCTAAGAACTCTCTTGGACAATCTTTGTTCTACCACAATTGAGTTTGTGCAGCTCCATCGGTGCTTTAACTAAGGAAATTTCATCTGCAGTTCTCCAGCTCGCATTTCACCTACATCCTACATTCCTCCATTTCTTTTCACCTTGTAAGTTTTAATTTATAACCCCAAACTGAATTATTATCACCTTTTTCCTTATAGCTGTTTGCATCTTGAGAACCTAGTAGATAACACAGTAGGTAAATCATATAGCAAATAAATACTACTCATGCCTTGTTTACTTTTTTGGTATCTCTTTCCTTCTTGTTTTGCCCCTGAAAATAACGGAGACTTCTGTAGTTCTGGAATACTACTACTTGGAGGAAATACTATAGTTTTTCTAACTTCTGAGTGATTTAGTCAGAAATGTAAGTTTACATGCAGCATCATGAACGTACATTATATTTCCTCCGACTTAAATCCTAATAGTGATGTATTACCCTTCTACATCTTTCCCTGAAACAATAACCAATGGCTTACCTAAAAAAAAATCATCCTGATGTGATAAACTTAACCAAATAGTAACTGGAACAGTTACTCTGTAAATGAAATTGCACTTTCGATGCTGTGCTTTAATTTCATTACGACTTAGTGGTAGAAAACAGCATCTCCAGCCTCGTTGTGTTAATGAATATGTATTAATGAATGTAGCCGCTACTATTAGCACTTTTTATTTACAATTCTTATCAGGATCCGAATACCAATGGCCTCTTTGAGTATATGGAAGAAGACATGGATACACAAAATAGTGATTTAGGTTCTTTTAACTCTCTTTGTAGCATTTTGTTCTGGTCACTAAAATTAAGTCCGTGGGTTATAAAAGGGTCAAGTTCCAAATGTAACGATCTAGAAGTTTGCTGCTGAAATTGCTTTCAACTTCTTGTTACATTTTTGCCTAGATATTGCTCATCCTGCTTATGATAATCTCTGCTTGCCAGATGTTTGATGGAACTTTTTTGAGATTACATAAATTTTATCAGTTTGGTCTTTTTCTGTGCTCTTTTAACCACAGGCAGCCAGTGCACAGCAAATAATGAACAGCAGCTTTTCTGAAGGCTGAGATAAACGCCACGTACCATGTGCAGGACTTTCTTAGCACCCTATATTCGGTTAGTTTGAAATGGCTCAGTTTTTATTCTGTTCTTTTTTAAAACTATAGATCAATTCTTCTCTCAATTTGAGATTCAATAAATCTTCAAGCAAGATGAGTATCTTCAGTTTTTTACTTAACTTCTTGAAACACTCTCAATTTCTCCGTCACAGGCGCAGATGATAGTTATTCATGGAGGTTTGTTCTGGTTTTTGGGCGACCAGCCAAAGGAGTTAAAGTGCAGCTTAATAAAAAAGAAGAATCTTTAGGCTGCAGATCTTCTGTTTAGCTAAAAGTGACATTCTTAATAGCTGCCTTACCCAGGAGTATGAGAAAGAGAATGAAGTTTAGTGATTTATCACTGTGGGGACTTGGAAAGAGTAGGTCAAGTGTGATAGTTTTCCACAGAAGAAATTGGGAACACAGAATGTGAGAGCTGTAATTGATGCCAAGCCATTTTTGAAAGGGCACATCAGAATCTACTTCAGCAACTTCATTTCACCCAGAGAAACGTCGGGATAATAATCACAGCAAGCTCCACATTTACTGTTTATGGGGTAAACCAAGTCTTAAATGTCAGAGTTTGCAATTTTTTAGTAAGATGGTCTGGACTAATATTCTCATTGAGGGATTGCTTTAGAGAATTCCAGTTTTATTTATTTATTTAGGGCTTTCTACTGCTATCGGTGAAAACAGGTGTAAAATCTCAAGGTTTATATCTTAGTATAGTATTAAGAATAGTGTGCTAACTTTATCGTTGATCTGTGTCAAAAGCTCGTTAGGGCGAGTGACAAGTTTAGCTTTAAAAACTTTACGTCTTTGGCCATTTTATGAAAACGGATGCTGTGCAATGTCATTAAACTGCTGTTCCTGTGCAAAGCATTTGACAGTTTCTCACATGACATTCTTGCCTCTAAATTGGAGAGATGTGGGTTGGATGGATGGACCACTTGGTGGATGGTGGATTGGCTGGATGGTCACACTCAGAGTTGTGGTCAATGGCTCGATGTCCAAGTGGAGACCAGTGGTGAGCGGCGTTCCTCAGGGGTCGGTATTGGGACCGGCGCTGTTTAACATCTTTGTAAGTGGCACAAACAATGGGATCAATGCACCCTCAGCAAGTTTGTGATGACACCAAGCTGTGTGATGCAGTGGACACGCTGGAGGGAAGGGATGCCGTCCAGAGGGACCTTGACAGGCTTGAGAGGTGGCCTGTGTAAACCTCATGGAGTTCAACAAGGCCAAAAGCACAGGGGTCAGGGCAACCCCAACCACAAATACAGGCTGGGTGGAGAATGGGTTGAGAGCAGCCCTGAGGAGAAAGACTTGGGGCTGTTGGTTGATGAGAAGCTCAACAGGACTTGGCAGTGTGCACTTGCAGATGTGAAGGTCAACTGTACCCTGGGCTGCATCACAAAGAGCATGGGCAGCAGGTCAGGGAGGTGATTCTGTCCCTCTACTTTGCTATTGTGAGATCCCACCAGGAGTCCTGCATCGAACTTTGGGACCCCCAACATAAGACGCACATGGACCTGTGGGAGAAGTCCAGAAGAGGGGCACAAAGGTGGTGAGAGGGCTGGAACAGCTCTGCTGTTAGGACAGGCTAAGAGAGTTGGGGTGTTCAGCATGGAGAGAAGGCTCTGAGAAGACCTTAGAGCAGCCTTTGAGTACCTAAAAGGGACCTACAAGAAAGCTGGAGAGGGACTTTTTACAAGGACATACACTGACAGGACAAGGGGTGATGACTTTGAACTGAAAGAGGGGAGATTTAGATCAGATATAAGGAAGAAATTCTTCCCCATGAGGATGGTGAGAGCCTGGCCCAGGTTGCTCAGAGAGGTGATGGATGAATCATCCCTGGAGACATCCCAGGCCAGGCTGGACGGGGCTCTGAGCAACCTGAGCTGGTGAAGATGTCCCTGCTCATGGCAAGGGGGGCACTGGATGAGCTTTGAAGGTCCTTTCCAACCCAAACCGTTCTATGATTCTTGCTGTATATTGCAGTGAATGATGATGTGACAGAAGAAGAACAGTTGATGAAAAAAAATCTTCCATGAAGTGGGGAAGTGGAGGAATTTGGAGATGCTGATCAAGAAGAGTGTAATTTCTTGGATTTTTATCTATGATTGGAACATGGATTTTTATCTATGAAAGGAACATATGGAAGAGCAAGGGCCGTGTCACTGATGTGGAAGCATCTTCTTCCACTTCTATATCTACATCTACATAACTGTCTGCAATTTCAGACGTGCATACCACAGCCTTATCCTTTCATGTTAAAATTCAAACATTAAAACCATTTCTAGAGTTGTTTTTGTTCTCTTTTCCTCTTTTGTTCAGCTCACAGGCTTTACCATCCTACTCAGAAAGAAAATCAAACTGTGTGGACATTTTTAAGGCTGTGCATGAATATGTAAGAATATCAAATGCAAATAGAATTCAGGCTATAATTGAGATTGTAGTACATTTTTGGTTTACATCTTAATTTTTGGCTTCGTTTCTAGGTTCAACAAAAAAAATCTCCCTATTTCAAAATACTCGTGTGTATGGTTTAGACTACAACATAACGAGACCATACAGTTTGGAGGTCAAACTTCAGTTTGTCTCATATATTTGAATATACTCAAATGTGAGTTGGTTGAGAATCACTGAAATAGGGAGTGAGCGTAAATTTAGTGTTAGAAGTTTTCTGACGCTTTATTAAATTTAAAAAAAAAAGGAGAACTTTTAGGTAAGCCAACTTCTTTGAAGTCTTCAAATAGACATATAATACTTTGTTACTGAATAATTTCTTTATAGAAAGTTTTTTTTGTTTGGTTTGGTTTGTTTTTCTTTCCTTAGTTGGTAAACAGTGTTATAAAATACATGATGTGTTGAATGTAGTGTGTTCTTACCCAGCTCATGTCCCTCCAAAAAAGGACTAAAATGTAAAAACATACTGGAATATTTTCAGTGAACATGTAATTTCCTGTGAAAGAATAAGAAAGTCTTTCTTCACATCTCAGGAAAGAGAGGAAGGTGCTCGGTTACTATTCCCTGCAAACAATTTGAAATTTATAAAAGTGGAATGTGCTTTTTGAAACCCAAACCTTCAGCTCAGAGGATTAGGAAACCAATGGAAAATGCCTTTTGTGAACTTGCTCTCTGAGACAAGAAAGAGATACCGCTCTTTGAAGGAGTTGAAAAAAAAACAACCTCAAAATGCTGCAAAATGAAGAGCGGTTAATCCTTTGTGCTCAACTAGTTAAAGTCTCTGGTACAGTGGAACATTATTACAATTCTGTCAGCTGCGCTGAAGCATTGGCCTTGGACTAACCCAATCCAACCCAACTCAATCCAACCCAACTCAATCCAACCCAACTCAATCCAACCCAACTCAATCCAATCCAACCCAATTCAACTCAATCCAGCCCAATCCAACCCAATCCAACCCAACCCAATCCAACCCAGTCCAATCCAACCCAACCCAATCCAACCCAACCCAATCCAATCCAACCCAACCCAACCCAATCCAACTGAACCCAATCCAATCCAGTCCAATCCAACCCAACCCAATTCAACCCAATCCAACTCAAGCCAATCCAACCCAGCCCAGTCTAATCCAATCCAACCCAATCCAACCCAATCCAACCCAACTCGAGCCAATCCAACCCAACCCAATCCAATGCAACCCAACCCAATCCAACCCAACCCAGGCCAAGCCAACCCAACAGGATGGATTGGCACAGGAGGGTCTTGCAGCGCTACGTCTCAACAGACTTTCACAGTTTCTCTAAAATACGTTCCTTTTTTTCTGCTGTATTCTTCTCTTGAAGGAAGGTACGTTTTATTTTGATCATTTATCTCCTATGCTTTAAAAATTTATTCCTTCACGTTTGCTTGGCTACCTGTTTGGAGTTATGGTGGCCCTTTTATTTTATTTTACCTTCCTGACCATCAAATAAGCCTTGAATTTTAGCTTTTCAACTGAAATTTTTGATACTTGTCTGTGTGTGAGTAGGTTGCTGGTTTATGAATTAGGAAAACCTTAAAGAACAGTAAAAAGTTTTAAAAAGATATTTCCATGTTATCCTCTGCGTAACTGGAAATGCATTTTTCTCGTGGATTTGTCTGCGTTTTGTTCAGGGCTCGGTTTGATTGGAAAGCAATTAAATGGAAAATGGGCACTACAGTTTTTCAAGTTCCTCTGCAGATTTCTCTGCAGGTTTTAGAACCGTAGTGGTTGGCTGAATATCAAATATCAGTAGAGGACGTGAGAAGGACCGGGCTCCTGAGGTTACCTGGGGAATTCAGAACTGAAAGGAATATGGATTAAGTGAAGTCTACTGTTAAATGCATTTTAAGGTGAAGAGATGAGGGATATCTGTGCATCTTTAGGGAATACTGTTGTTCTACAGTATCTTCTGTATTTCTGTAATAATTTTCTTCAGTGCAAAAAGCAGGGACCAAAATTCTCAAGACAGGAAGAATAAGAAAGGCTTGTCT
This sequence comes from Nesoenas mayeri, assembly GCF_963082525.1. NCBI lineage: Eukaryota > Metazoa > Chordata > Aves > Columbiformes > Columbidae > Nesoenas > Nesoenas mayeri. Next base: position 6,095,757 of record NC_137543.1, read on the forward strand.
GGTTATTGTTGTAGAAATCGGGTTATCGCGCAAGTTTTGCTCCGTATTTGACTCCAGTGCATACACGGTTCCTAATTTGAGCTGTGCTTTATATATGTTGAGGCAAGGAGGCACTTTCTTATTGAACTAATGTTGTTACGACAATACTTCTCATCTACTCATGGTATTTTGTTTTCTTTGGTATTTTATCTCAGATTTCCTGCCACTGACACTTTTTTAAGTCTTTCTATAGGTTTCTGATCATATAATCTATGAGACATTGTTACCCTGCATCTTTAATAAATGTTCAGGTCACAGAGTGAAGATAAATCTGTGACCTCATAGAAAGAATTAAGATTTTTATGCAACTCGGCATTTTAATCTGTAATAGAAACAAAATTATTGAACTGCGAATAAGCATAAGTGAATTGTCAACATTCCCACCCCCACTTGAATAACTTAGTTTGCTTCTGGGTAGGTTTTTTTTGGACTATAATCCGAGTGTCTTTTAAAGAAGTCTGATTGAAAGTCAAGCCTCTTGATATATTCCCAAAATGAATTAGCTTGGACAAGAGGAGACTGAGGGGTGACCTCATTCATGGTTACAGATATATAAAGCGGGAGTGTCAGGAGGATGGAGCCAGGCTCTTCTCGGTGACAACCAATGATAGGACAAGGGGTAATGGGTACAAACTGGAACACAAGAGGTTCCACCTAAATCTGAGAAAAAACTTCTTCCTGGTGAGGGTGGCAGAGCTTGGCCCAGGCTGCCCAGGGAGGTTGTGGAGTCTCCTTCTGTGCAGACATTCCAACCCGCCTGGACACCTTCCTGTGTAACCTCATCTGGGTGTTCCTGCTCCATGGGGGGATTGCACTGGATGAGCTTTCCAGGTCCCTTCCAACCCCTGACATTCTGTGATTCTGTGAAATTTACCCCTTAAGATAATAGTTTAATTTTTAATAGATTTCTATTTCCGTTTACAAATGATTTAAGATAAAGTTGAGTTCAAGTTACAAATATAATTAAGGAAAACTAGAGAACGCTTGTGTGAATTAACTCATCTGTTGTGCCTCAAGGTAACAGGTTTCTAAGAGTTATGGTACTTAAAAAAATATATTAAAATCACAGAATCACAGAATCGACTGGGTTGGAAAAGACCTCAGAGATCATCCAGTCCAACCCTTGGTCCAACTCCAGTCCATTGACTAGATCATGGCACTAAGTGCCATGGCCAATCTCAGCTTAAAAACCTCCATGGCCGGTGAGTCCAGCACCTCCCTGGGCAGCCATTCCAATGCCTGACCACTCTCTCTGCACAGAATTGCTTTCTCATAGCCAGCCTCAATTTCCCCTGGCAGAGTTGAAGCCCATGGCCCCTTGTCCTATTGCTGACTGCCTGGGAGAAGAGCCCAATCCCCACCTGGCTAGAACTGCCCTTCAGGTAGTTCTAGAGAGTGCTGAGCTCACCTCTAAGCCTCCTCTTCTCCAGACTAAACAAGCCCAGCTCCCTCAGCCTCTCCCCATAGGGCTTGTGTTCAAGTCCCTTCCCCAGTCTTGTTGCTCTTCTCTGGACCCGCTCCAGCACTTCAATGTCTTTCCTGAACTGAGGGGCCCAGAACTGAACACAATACTCCAGGTGTGGCCTCCCCAATGCAGAGCACAGGGGAAGGATCACTGCCCTTGTCCTGCTGACCATGCTATTTTTAAAGGGTACCCAAATTCACTATGTTTTGAAGCCTGTCGTACCGCCAACGTGTGATAGGTTTTAAAGAGATGACTCTAGAAAAATCACTGCTGGGAATTGAAAAGATTTGTTACTTACATGGAATTACACCTTATGTTTTTATTTAAGTTGAGAAATTTCTGCCTAAACTAAGCAGGATTCCGAATATGAATTTGGTATTGCAAGGAAGGAATATGTATATGATCTAAACAAGAATCCGTAATGTTAATATTATATCTTAATGCGGATTGATTTGTGGATGACCGACCTGTATGTCATAAATATGTGTAAATACGTATAAAATAGATGATTTACTCATGTTCTGTTGAAAGGAGTGTTTATTTTTAATCTACTGCACACAAGACTACTTAATTGAGATAAAATACCATGTGCATGTGTATAGGTCTGAACCATGAGATGGTGGGGAATACTCCAGAAATAATAGGCAAATCTTCTTCTACAGACACGTTTGTGCTTCCATTGGAAGTAAATGATCCATCAGGTGTTAAATAATTGTAATTGAAAGGACTGAAATTACCAGTTTTAAGGCCATTGGGAATTTCTGCACTTCTTAAGACTTCAGTAGAGCATACAAAAAAAACCTGAAGAAAATAATGCACCAAAATAATTTGGGAATAGTCAGACTATATAATATAGAAGAGTTTTCATTTTCTTAGAAGTGAAATAACTCAATTTATTTAGTACCCACGATACACTTGTAAGTCTGTGCATTCTACATTTAGACTTTTCCACAGCTAAAAGACTCTCCAGACTTTACCTAGTTAGTAAGATGAGATTGTTGCTTGAGGTAGCCTTCATGTCCTCTTGCTGTTTCCTTTCCTTTTGGTCATATAATTATATTATAATTATAATTATACTATAATTATAATTATATTCCCTGGAAAATTCTACTACTTTCATGAAATATCAGTGCTTTGAGTGTTCTAATCTATGGCTGAGGTTCTGAGCCACATAAGCTACAAGTAACTTGGAAATTGCAAGATGAAATTAATGAATTCAGCCTTACAGAAAACAATTTTAAGCTGATTAATTCCACTTAAGATTGTATACAAGTAGGTAGATTTAAAAAAAAGAGAAATACAGCTTGTTTTTATAAATGAAACTGGAGATATTTCAGTCTTACATGATTTATATTTAGAAAAAAATACCGTGACTGTTCGACTGCTTTCAGTTGTCATTTTTGTCAGTTCTTAATTTACTTCTTTCTAAACCAGTTTACAAATGTGTTCATTTAAAATTGAAAGTTGGCTGCTGCCGTTTCTGTTTAACACATGCATGAAAATGTGCTACTTTTGAAGACGCTTATTTAGGGAAAAGCTGAAGTCAAGCATTTAATGTGTTTGCTTCCAGAAATCTGTCTCGATTCTCTGCCTAACTAGGGCTTCCAGTGCTCATATTTTCTAGTCTTAGCTTGAAAGTGAAATAAAAAAACAACTATTATTTGCTTAATATTAATTTGGGGACGAGTTTGTTTCTGCTGAGTAATAGATTACATGAAGTTGTATCCGTATAGTTATATATAGTTGTAGAGTTTCTTGTTACGCCCTCTCAGGACTTAGTAGAAAGTATGAATCCTTACATTGTAAGCGTTCTGTGAATTGAATTTTTATACTATGGGTTTGTGTTGAATATTCTGGGGGTTTACATGATGTGTAGTGGATGGGATTTGATGGTTTGAATGAAGCTTTGTGGTAGATTTGTCTTGTTGAGAGACAATTTCTAGTTACAACAGGATACCAATGCCGTGGTATTGGATAGGATGGTAGTAAAGGCAGTTTCTTGGGGTGGTTCAGCTTTGATCATCCAAGAGATGGGTTTTGAATAGATTTTCCCTTACTGTAAAAGTGTTCTTCATCAGAGTTGACTTGGCCAGTATCTTCTGTTAACTGTACTTTCTTTACATAAATGTTTCTGTAGAAGACCCATTGACTTAACACAGTCATTTTGGATCAAGAGTCTCATCTTCCAGACCTTACTCAGCCTTATTCAGAACCATTATGTATTGATCACAGAATCCCAGAATGGTTGGGGTTGGAAGGCACCTCTGGAGATCATCCAGTCCAACCCACCTGCTAAAGCAGGTTCACCAGAGCAGATCACCAGGAATGTGTCCAGGCAGGTCTGAATGATGCTAGTTATATTCTACATTAAAATCATCACTATCAGAATGGAAAGCATAAGTTAAAATATGAAATTATTTGAACTTTCAGGTTCTAATTCATTAAGGAAAATCAGTAGTTGCATTACTAAGTCATATTCTCTGGCTAGGAGCTGCACAGCACAAATGAGAGAGTTATCTGTCTATAATACAGAACAGCTGTAGGTCCAAGAAAAGGCTGAAGAGCTCAGGTTATAAGGCATCATTCCCAGGTTCAGCCTCACAGAGTGGTTGAGATTGAGGTTGGAAGGCACCTCTGGACACCATCTGGTCCAACTCCTCGCTCAAGCCGAGCCACCTAGAGCTGCTTGCCCAGGATGGCTTGTGAGTATCTCCAAGGATGGAGACTCCACAACCTCCCTGGGCAACCTGTGCTGGTCAGTGGTCACCCTCACACCAAAATAGTGTTTGCTGATGTTTGGAGGGAACCTCCAATGTGTCCATTGCCTCTGGGACTGGGCACCACCAAAAAGAACTTGGCTCTGTCCTCTTTGCCCCCTCTCTTTGGGTATCTATATACATCAGTAAGATCCTTCACATGTACCGTGAGGTTGTCAAAACTTACTGGAAAAAGTGATATGGCAACAGGGAAGAGTGGATGAAGTACAAGAATAAAAATCTCTATCTGTGGCTACAGGTTTGTTGAGAAGATTGTCACATAAACACAAACGTACAGTCGACAAGTGTCACATCTGGAGGTCTGTCCTTTATTGTGCTCGAAATCTTGTTTTACAGGCAAAGAGAAACTTTGCTTTCCATATCTAAGCCAATAATTTATTATAAGCACACTTGAAATCTTAACCTTTTAATCATTATTAGTCTATATCTAATCATTACAGAAAAAATAATGCAGTTTGAACTGTTATACACTGACTTCTTACCACCAGGAAAAGGGGTAGAAACTGTGCTCACCCTCCCACTGCTCCTCTGGTTGTAACGTTGGTCTCCTCCAAGCACTGGTGGGTTGTCAGGTCCTGGTGTCCTTCACTGGGGGGAATGTGACATGGATGGTTTCTTCTCTTGGAAACACTTGGGGTCTCCTCTGTGTGTTTAAAAAGGTGTTCTTATACCTTTTTCTTCATGAGTTTCTTCATGAATGTCTTCATGAACTGTTTCTTCATTGGTCTCCAGTGCCATGTTGCATCCAAAATCTCTATACATTACACCTTTTACATATCTCGGATGTTACTTTTTCTCCTTGTTACCCCTCAATAATGGTTTTATGCAGCTCTGTAGCTGAGTTTCTTTGTTGGTGAGTTCTCTACAGCCTTTGGGGTTTCCAGTGTTGAGTGTGTGTCCCGTCTCTTACCATTCCATGCCAATGCTCCTCTGTGCCGCAACCACCTCTCAAAGCACCTATTATCACGCAAGGCCTGTGTTTCTTTACACTACATCGTTATCTTGGTCATAAATATCTCATTCTACATAGAGTAATTGCTTCTTACAGCTGTCTATATAAAACTGTGCTGGACAAATTGTTGTGGCAGCTAAACCTAATAAAATAAAGTTGCAAGCAGATCAAGAGGAGTTCAAAGCAAGCTGAATAAACCTCAGTCCTGAAGTCTTGCAAGCTTAATAAATGCAACAGAAAGCCAATTTCTGTCCCGTTACGAGTGAGGGCAATATGGTGTTACAGGACTCTCCAGCTTAACGAGACAAAGTTCATAGATAATTAGTTCATGAGGGAGGTGGACATGAGTTCCAGTCACTTCTTTGATGGATGTTCATTCAGGTGAATAGAACATGATTCTGTGTCACTCCAGGGTATTAATTTAGGAGGACAGATGAACTGAATCACTATTCCTTCAGAAAGATTGGTTCTTTTTTCCCTCCAATTTATCGAATAGTTGTGTATACTCATCGTTGCCAGGACAGCAGGGTGACCATGAGCCAGCACTGGGCCCTTGTGGCCAGGAAGCCAATGGTACCTGGGGTGGATGAGAAGGGGGTGGTCAGTAGGTCAGAGAGGTTCTCCTGCCCCTTTACTCTGCCCTGGGGAGACCACAGCTGGAATCTTGTGTCCAGTTGTGGCCCCTCAGTTCCAGCAGGACAGGGAACTGCTGGAGAGAGTCCAGCGCAGGGCAACCAAGATGCTGAAGGGAGTGGAGCATCTCCCGTGTGAGGAAAGGCTGAGGGAGCTGGGGCTCTGGAGCTGGACAAGAGGAGACTGAGGGGTGACCATGTTAATGTTTATAAATATGTAAAGGATGAGTGTCAGGAGAATGGAGCCAGGCTCTTCTCGGTGACAACCAATGATAGGACAAGGGGCAATGGGTTCAAACTGGAACACGGGAGGTTCCACTTAAATTTGAGAAGCAACTTGTTCCTGGTGAGGGTGTCAGAGCCTGGCCCAGGCTGCCCAGGGGGTTTGTGGAGTCTCCTTCTGTGCAGACATTCCAACCCACCTGGACACCTTCCTGTGTAACCTCATCTGGGTGTTCCTGCTCCATGAGGGGATTGCACTGGATGAGCTTTCCAGGTCCCTTCCAACCCCTGACATTCTGGGATTCTGTGAATAGGTTATATTACCCTTGAAAATCAAAACTGGTATCTTTGGCTTGAACTGCTTTCTAGGAAACAATGGGAAGGAGATTCATTATTTGATTTATGGAGAGAAAACTTGATCAGAAATTATTGACCTGTGTAATATGTTCAGAATAATTCTACTTATTGACTGTGGAATCGGAGCAGTTCCTTGCAGTGAAACTTTCGGACGCGGTGGCTTTTGTTTTGTGGCATAACCTTTCCCATTAAGTACAGTGAGTAGGATGGCTGCTCAGATTTCTCACCTAAAATGGAACCTAAAAGTGTCTTCCACAGGAAAATAGGAAAAAATTGTTCTCTTTGAGTACCTCAGCTATTTTTCTTATGGGAAAGGCGAAGCATTGTGTTCCTGCTTTGAAGGAAAATGGGAGCATCTGAAGTAATACTTGATGGTTTACACATGTTCCTTGTGGATATATTTCATAGTAGAAGAGATATTATCCTGGAAATGGAGGTATTATTCATGATTGTAAGCACCAATAATAAGCTTTCATTTTCTAACTCATCAGCTACGCACAGTTTGTTTCATATGAAGTTGAGATGTGATTACTCCTATTGAAAAATGGAAAGAAATGTAGTATTACATGACATTTCTTTATTCAAGGAGAGACAGAAGTCTACTTGTAATTTTTGTTCTATTATCTGTCCTTTTTCTTTTATATAACAGTTTCTGGGTGAATTGTTTGTACTGTCTTAACTTCCAATCAGATATTATTCTTACAGCACGTCTATATTGAGTAAGAATGTCACCAAGTATAACACAGTATTTCCCTTGATGATCCTCTTTTATAGATAAGCAATATATCGTAGTCTTTTCACTTATTTTGTTGTGGGAAGGGGTGGGAGGTGAATAACGATGGGAATATTTGTTGTGAGGTTGGGGAAGGGGAAAAACTAAAGGTCAACACCAATATGAGAAATCTTTCTCCCATGTTGCCGTCTTCATCAAAGTGTCAGAACTCAGCTCGTCACTTCTATACATTTTTGGAAGAGATTAAATATATAATGAGCCTGGGACATCTGTTTGAATTTGTCCTATGTGGACAGAGTAAGCTGGCCAATACATTTTATACTCTATTTTCCTATTTATCTTCACTAAGTTTATTTATCTGCCAGCACCTTTCAAATGCAAACCATGGTAATTTTAGCAACAAAGTCTGGCTATGTTTGTCCTTCCATTGCTGGCTTTTAGAGGCCAAACTCCAAGGGAAAAGCAAACAAAAAGCAAACGTTTCCATTTATCTCATTCTTGAGATCATACTGTTCGTTCCTGTCGGTAGCAACTTTTATTATTTTATAGCAAAGTGATTAAAGTCCACTATGTTCCTAGTGCACATTTAAGTTTGTAGGAAGAACATACAGACTGGACATTTTGAACTATTCCAGTTCATAGAGAATAATTTCTGTCCTCGCCTTCAGATAGAACTTAAGACAGGAGGAGGCGGTTAATGTAGGGTAGTGGATGACATGAGCCTAAGACACACCATCTATTTAAAATGTATAAGAGTATAAATAGTCACCAGATGGCACTGTGACTGAAATTTAAACAACGAAGCTGTAAATATAGCCAGATCTTGGAATAAATGTTCGTTTTCTCTGAAGTTGTTCTATCAAACAGTGGTTGTTTTGATTTTTCTTGGTTTTCTTTCTTCTATTTCTTCTGTGTTGAATTTTAACTGGACCTTTTCTTAGCTTCAGTAGCCACTGCTTAGGAACTGCTGGTTTATCCAACCCAAAACATTTATATAAGTTGAGCCATCCAGTTGAACTTGCTAACGATCAATTTTAGGCGATGCTATTAAATTCTAATAAATTCAGAAAAATGTTGATATTCTGCTTTTACCTCTGAGGGAATACAGGCAACAAATTGAGGAAAACAGTTGTTTTGATCAGATTCGAATGCTATTTGATAGAAGACTGATACCTGGAGTCATAAAATAATAGTCATAGTATTCTGCTTAAATTTGTGGCACAAGTTTAACTGGAACTCTTATCAAACCCTTGGAATAAAAAAAGCCAGGAATTCTAATTATCCCGAGAGCTTGATTTTTCTTGCCTGAATATTAAAGTCTCATCCTATGGTATAGTTTAGTTTTTCAATATTTAATTATGTGGCAGATTACATTCTTTTACCAAAAATAAGATGGACACAACTGATACAAGTTGTTCTATTTAAACTGCAGTTCATCCTTAAATAATCTTCGAGATGGATGGAAAGTGTGATATAAACCTGCTCTAAAACCTATTTTCATTTTGTCTGGGAGATACGTTTGCTTTCCTAGTGTCTTCATTCCATTTGCATTTGGAAGTCCGCATCAAAGGTCTTCCTTTACTGCTGAAGAACACACATTCAGTACACTTTGAACTTTGATTTATTATTTTTTTAATGTGGACGTTATCTGTTAAATCCCTGTTACTGAGACTTAATACACACATATACACTTCTAAAATAAAATTAAAGGTTCAGATTGGATATTAAGAACAATTTCTTCATGGAAAGGGTTGTCAGGCATTGGAACAGGCTGCCCAGGGCAGTGGTGGAGTCACCATCCCTGGAGGGAATTAAAAGATGCATAGATTTGGTTTTCAGGGACATGGTTTAGTGCCAGAGTCAGGTTATGGTTGAACTCGATGATCTTGAGGGTCTTGTACAACCCAAATGATTCTATGATTCTAATAGACATGGACATGCTGGAGCACATCCAGTGGAGGACCACCATGCTGGGTAGGGCATTGGTGGCCATGATGTAGGCAGAGACTTAGGAGAGACTTTGATTTCTGTAGTATAAAGGAGTTAACATAATAGGAGAGTGTAGAGAGGAGGGAGGTGGAGTCACCTGAGAAGTGCACAGTAAAAATAATCACAGAATGGCTGATATTGGAAAGCTCATCTGGAAGTCACCTTGTCCAACCCACATGCTCAAGCAGGGCCACCAAAGTCAGTGGTCCAGGACTGTGTCCAGATGACTTGAATATCTTTAAGGATGGCAACTCTACAGACTCTCTGGGCAGCCTGTTCCAGTGCTCAATCACTGTCCCGTCACTGGGCATCACCTAAATAATAAGCAATAGGCACAAGCTGGATCATAAGAAGTTGCAGTCAAATGTTAGGAAGGTTCTTGTTGACAGGGAGGACTCTCAAACACAAAGTGGTTGCTCGGAGATGTCGCAGAACCTCCATCTTCAGAGATGTGGTCCGAATTTGACTCGATGAACCGCTATACAACCTACTTATCCCTGTTTCGAGCAGAGGGTCACACCAGAGATTCTTTCTCAGCTAAAATACTCTGATATACGACATTATTTACTCTGCCAGCTCATCTTTGGTTGTGAAGAGCTTCTGCATTTGTACCGTATTCTTAAACGGCCACATTTTCCAATCTACAGTTGCTCTTTAGGAAATTAACACTCTATATTTTTATTTGATAATTTAATGAAATGTAAATATTTCCCTGAATAATAAAGGAAGGTTGTTTGTTTTCCATGAGCTGGCCTAACCGGCCGCAGTGCTATTACTCTTATCAACTGCGATCACCAAGATTGTGACCCGAAATGATGGAAATACTAAAAGTAGCGAGTGGAAGAGATCTCTTTTTGGGAATGTGTGTCTGAATTCATGACTACTGAATTCAGAAGGCTGTTTTTAGACAGTTTTAGTTTATTCATTTTTGAATGGTAGCTCGTACGGTTGGTAACAACTGCGTAACCATCATTACCTTGTTCCAGGTATCTGGAGGTATATTAGAATGAAGCTGAACCCCAGCAGCTCAGATTCGTGTGCTGTTGATTGCCATGTATTCTTTACTTTTCTTTTCCCTGTAAAATGATTTTTGATTCTGCCCTTGCCTATATAATTGGAATTCCAGGCATTACTTGATGTTTTACAGCAGCCTTTTCAAGGTTTTTCCCATTGTGCTCTTATTTGTGATGTTCAAGGGAGGAGGGAGGTCAACAAATGTCATCCTGTCTGTCTCCCGTGTGCCACAGATGTTCATTTTCAGCTTCATGCCGAATTAAAAACCATCAAAATTCGCTATGTGTATGTGACAAAGTGTTTCTGAGGACAAGTGTTCAAATGCAATATTGTCGGGCTATTTTTAGCCAGCTGCTGTCCCTATAGTGCTGTTTAAAGATTCAGCTCAGGCTGCTAATAGATATATTTATAACCATTCTGTCAACTGCCACAGCGTGAGTGCTGTTACAGATGATAATTCTATTCTTGGAAGCAGTGCCATGGTTACCATTCCCCTGGCTGCTCAAATAGAAGCTATACATCTGTATACACTTAGTAACATTTTAATATACTCACACGTTTTTACTCTGCAAGGAAGAACAAAGCCAGACGTGATGCTGAAAGAAATCATACATACAGAGAAGCACACGAAAGAATTGAAACCAGTGTATTTACTTAAGAAAATAATTTAATTAAGAAAATAATGAAGATTGGGTGTGAAAGAAACTGTATGAGGGTTTTTAACTGCATTGTTCCTGGCATTTATTTTTAATGTAAGCAGTCTGACTTTGCTGGTTTTTGTTCCATATCAGCCTGGAGAAAAGAAGGCTCTGGGGACACCTTATTGCGGCCTTTTAGTGCTTAAAAGGGACCTGTAAGAAAGAAGGGGACAGACTTTTTAGCAGGGCCTGTTGTGATAGGACAAGGGTGATGGTTTTAAACTAAAGGAGGGAGATTCAGGCTGGACATGAGGAAGAAATTATAGTCATTGAGGATGGTGAGACCCTGACCCAGGATGGCCAGAGAGGTGGTGGATGAACCATCCCTGGAGACATCCCAGGCCAGGCTGGACGGGGCTCTGAGCAACCCGAGCTGGTGAAGATGTCCCTGCTCATGGCAGGGGTGGCACTGGGGGAGCTTTGAAGGTCCCTTCCAACCCAAACCATTCTATGATTCTATGAAGTACAGTATGAATGTGTGTAGATGTCCTTCCAGTACTGTAAAAAGTCATTATGCTGATGAAATCTGTGTTATGCCTTCTAAGAAATTAAGAATTTTACTAAATTGGAGATTCAGCTGCTTAAAGGTGAAGTTTGATAGGAAAAGTTTCACATGGCTTTTTACATTAGTGTGTTGTGCTCTAAGTGTGTGTTCATGAGATGTTCTTTCCTTTGGAAGCCTCCAGCAGTGGCTTTAGGTGACTCCTGGGCATCACTGCAAGCACCAGAGTCTTTTCCAAGGCCAGGTATAGAATCATAGGAGAATTTCAGATGGAAAAGACCTTTAAGATCATCAAGTACAAACATTAACCTAGCACTGCAAGCCCATCTTTAAACCATGTCCCTAAGAACCTCATCTAAATGTCTTTTAAATCCCTCCAGGGATGGTGACTCCACCACTGCCCTGGGCAGCCTGTTCCAATGTCTGTCAACCCTTTCTGGGAAGACATTTTTCCCGATATCCAATCTGAACCTCCCCTGGTGCAACTTGAAGCCATTTCCTCTCATCCTGTCACTTGTTACCTGGGAGAAGAGACCAACCCCCTCCATGCTCCAAGCTCCTTTCAGGCAGTTCAGAGATCAGAAGGTCTCCCCTCAGCTCCTGTTCTCCAGCTGAACCCCCCAGGTCCCTCAGCCGCTCCCATCACACTTGTGCTCCAGCCCCTTCCCTAGCTCCGTTCCCTTCTCTCAACTCACTCCAATATCCTGTAGAAACCTTAGATGCTCCTTAATTTGGGCCAAAACCCCAAGTGATCCAAGGTTCTGCAGCTTTCTCAGCCATTTTTGCTCTTAGGTTTGCTGGGAATTGGACCATAGGGCCACAAGTAGCAGCAAAAGGCTCTGAATACCATTGGCAATACAGGTTTTGCGCTGATGTTCTATCGTACACCACGCTGGGAAAGTGATGACCCCGTCTAGTTTTACTCTATTGCTTCTGCAAATCACAGGCAGCAGCGATTAATTTTTGTTTGCCTTTAAATTCATTGGGTGCGGTTAAAAAAGCCAATTTGATTTTTATACAACTACTGTAATCATAAAAAGATCAATATGGTTTTTTAGTACCTCATTATTGTCATTGAATGTATCAGTTTTCTGCTTGATGTTGACACGAATTACAGCTCATGCCAGCCTGAAAAATTGCAAATAAAATGAAATTTGTTATTGTAGGAAGAATTGTGGAAAGATTAATATTTTTAAGACGATAGCGTCAGTATTACTTATTTCTATGGGATTTACCAGGTGAAGGTTTGAAATAAGCCAAAGGAAGTTTGATTTTATAATCTGTGTAATTTAAATTGTAGATTTATTAATAGTTGCTACTAAATATTAGGATGGCCAGAAGAACAGACAGATTTTACATGGAGCAAGAGGAATGGAAAACTGGATTTGATATGTCGCTGTTATGTGGATTATCCAAATGCAGCGTCTGCTCTGAAAGCTTTTGATTTGGATACTGAGAATAAATGAGAGCGATGGTAAAGCAATTGCTGATTTTACTGGTATTCTCGAGGGTAACTTTTGTCGTAATCAGTCTGTGTCTTCTAATTGAATGAACAAACACAATTCCAGGTTGTTTTCATAGGTTTGCTCCAATTCTGCACCAGAAACGTGAATCAAACTGCAGCTTGTCTTTCTAGTTGATTATTGGAATTGCTAATTGATCGTGTCTACAAGTGAAGCGAGTATCCAGCCTGTATTGAGAACGCGAAATACTGGAGGCAAAATTGTATTAAAAAACTAAAATCCAGTTTGAGATGGACTGAATATGGCTTGGGATGCTCACAATATGTATTCTTTACAATTTGTGTGTGGTTTCTGGAGTGTACAAGAGGCTCAGCTGTTGAGTAAGATAAAAATCAAGAGAGCAAATAAGAACCTTATGTCCTGGTTTTGCTCGTCAGATCGAGAAAGAAGGATCAGGAAGAATGTCATGTCAGTGATTCATAGTGATTCTACTTCTATGAAAAGAAAAAGTAATGGATTAGTAGAAGAGTTTTACATGATATATACCTTAAAGCATATTACATCTCTGAGATTTTCTACTCTCAATCATGTAATGCTATCAAAGCTATATTATGTATTACAGTGAAGGTGACTGTGATTGAAGCTGCCCATATTCCAAAAGTGCTTAGAATAAAAGTATAAGAGGATGCTGCAAAGTGAAGGGTGTGTAGGGTTCCAGTTTCTGAACTGCTGAGGTTTGTTTTTTATTAATATTATCATGATGATGTTAATATTATTAATATTATCACATGTTAGATTCATTTAGTGGGACAACAGGAAAACGTGTATGAATGGTTAAAACAATCTTTATTGGATAATGAAGAACTTTGCTGCATTAACTGTTGGCTTGTCATGCCCAGAATTCTGGATACATATACATATATATATATATATATATATATATATATATATATATATATATGTATATATATATATAAAAATTATTGGAGGTATATATATATATATACACCTTTCTCTATGTGTGTGTGTATGTATTTGTATATGTATGCACCTAGAAACAAGCAGGAGAACTTGATGTTTGGTCCTGGGCACGTACAGAAAAATAAAGAAAAACTGAAGATGAAGTTATGATATAAAACAAAGATTTGTGAAGGTGATGCTGGAGACCATGAAAAAATACGTTGGTAAAGATGAGAACTTTGAAGGAAATCATTACTTTCTTGTTGAATAATGTACCATAAATGGCATCCAGATGTGATTTCTGAAATGATGGAATTTCTGTTTTGAAGGCTGATGAAGAATATGTTGTTTTTCTTGTTGAGAGGACAAAAGCAGATTTGAGATTGACTAAGAAAGGTTCTTGATATTTGGAAAACAATTAATGTTGTGCCCATCTAAAGGAAAGGTAAGGAGGCAGATTCAGGGTTGCATAGGCTGCTCAGCCTCATTTCAGTTTCCGAAAAGATCGTGGAGCCTCTTCCAGTCAAGCGAGACAAGAATGTAACTGAGCACAGTCAGTGTGGATTTACCAACCTCAGCTCAAGCTTGACCAGCCTGATTGCCTTCTTGGATGAAACAGCTGGTTCTTTCTTGATAATGAGGCCGATATCATCCTTTGTCAACAATCCTGATGGGGCAATAGAATGTGACCTCAGCAAATTAGTGGGTGATGCTGAGTGTTGGGTAGACATGGCAAGTGGTAGAGATTGAGTCCAGAAGCATCTTGAGAAACTTGAGGTTGAGGCCAACAGGACTTTCAGAAGTCCAGCAAGGAGAAATGCAAGATTCTTTGGATTAAATGATCTTTGTAATCACAGTGGCTGCCAAATTTAATAGGAGCCTTTTGGCTCACTGCAAATAAGGCACAACTATTCTTGATTCTATATGTTCTATATATTATGGAGTCCTTTGTGGAGGCAGAGCAAATTTGATCGTTGTTCTCAAACACATTTCATCTTCTACCTTCTAACCTGCAGCAATCACACTGGTTTAATTGTTAATAATAGTATATTAATCACAGGGAATGTCAAGCGTTAGTGCCATACTCACTTTCACTGGCCATAAGAGATGATTGCCAGGTCTCCACGTTATCTTTGTGTTTGGCAGAACCATACTTTAATTATTCCCTTTTTATTCTTCTCCAAAACAACCGAGTTGTTTGAAGCTTCTTCTCTTCCAGAAGTTTTCCCCTGGAAGTTTTTAGATTCCTGCCAACCTTGCCTTTTATGTGAGACTGCGAAAGAGGTTGTCGCAGATTGGTTTGTGGTTTCATCAATATGTTGCTAATACTCATTTTTACATCTCCATTTCATGAAACACAGATGGTCAGGTTTTTTAGATGATCAGCATGTGACTGAAATTGGGTTTTGGCTTAGAGCTTGTTGGCTGAAACTCATCCCAACTGAAGCAGATGACACTGGATGACTAAGGGGAAAAGATGGGAAGGTAGGTGTTTGCTTCTTCAAGAACACGTAGCTGCATTTAGTTGTAAAGACATATGATGCTTTGCTTAGATTGTTGCTTTTTCTTTTTGGATATGAAGAAAGAAGAGGTATCGAATCATATTTCCAAATGTTCACTTAAAATGCAATTTTCTGCTTTTATTTGACTGATGAGATGCTGGCTGTAGCTGATGATGTCAAATATTTTTGTGGCTCTGTCTTCAGATGTATTGAATTCTAATTGTCTGTGATGCAGCATGTACCTTCCTCTATTAGGTGTTCTGCGTACAACACTATCTCAGTTTCCTTTTCTGTTGACTGGGAACAGATAGAATTCTTAAGATGCGGTTTGTAGATTGAGCTGCTGTCATTCATCTTCTGCCTGCCATATTAGTTTCTTTCTGTTTAAGAAATCATGATTTCCGTAGCTCAATTACCAACAAATTGTGGCAGAACACCGTGTCCATATCCACATTGTACTGACACGTTCTGGTAGAATTAGTTTTTTTGTAACACTTATAAAATTAAATGCCTACTCGTCTCAAGCAAACACCTCGTATTTGAATTAAAGTTTAAAAGAGAGATGAAGTTATATAGAAATCTCTCTAAGCCTAAAATATTACGTACTCTTTGAAAACTTTATAAAGGGGGATCCAGTTGCATTTGCTGGAACTGTGCATCAAGGATTCTACCCATGTGTGCATAGAAATCACGCATTTTTATGCAACTCTCACTTAGATTTGTTCTATATGTACTTAGATAAAGGAGAACTTTAATTTGCAAACTTCTCCTTGGTGGGAATTGTCTGGTTTCTGTGGTGATTTTTTATGTGTGATGTATTTAAAACCTGATCTACAACATGCCAAATGATGAAGCCAATTCTAACGTTTAAGATAACTCTTGAGTTCAAAGTGATGGTTTTCTGGTCTTGATTATTTAGAGGGGTGTCCCATACATTAAAAAAAAATGCAACAGTGAGTAAAATCCACTGTATTTTAGGATTTAATGGAAATTGGAGTGGTGTGGTGGACTGAAAGGGAACAGTGCAGCTTGGCCATCCATGGGAGAGCTTCTCTTTCATTCTGTCAAGTATGAAAGAAATAGAGTAGATGTCCTTCTGATAAGAGGAGGATGTATACTATGAATACATATATATTACTGGCTTCAGCTATTGTTTTCTCTGTTCTTTTTTGTTGTAGTAGGGCCTTGTGGTACAATGTAATTTTACATAAGAATAACAGCAATTGGGTTGTTTTTATTGCGACTATAACTTGTGTTGATATCTGCTGGCAAATAAGTGACCTATATGAATTTGGAAAATTCTGGCAGTCTGATTTGCTGTTTGTTTGGTTTTTTCCCTTCTCTTTAAAGAAAATATCGATGGTAAGAGAAGACCATCCTTTTTTTTTTCCTCTTTCTTTCAGAAAGTCTCTTTAATGATATTTTAAAAACTTTCCATCGTTATTCCGTAACCTGCAAAATCACAACCTAGTATGTGCATTTAGCATGGCCCTGCCTTTAAATCTTCACCATAACTCTTGTTTGAAGGGATCAGGTCCTGTAATTCCCAAATTGTTTGGTAGAAGTTAAAACCTCTTATACCCAGTCTTTGCAAAAGAGAAAGAAGGAACGTGATTCTCACCCTGCAGATGTGGACCGTGCTCCTGGATGTTCTACCTGGTATGACAAAGGCTTTTCTCTTCATCCTAGTCTCCTGAAGAAGACTGATGAACTATTTGGTCAGATTTCTTTGAGGTCACCAGTTAATGGCTTTCTCAAAACCTTTTTTTCTGTACATCCTTTGCTATTGACACTTAAGTTTTGCCGTCCACATCCTCTCTTCTCGAAGCCTTGAATTCTCTTCTACATTTTTCTCTAGCAGAACTTGGCGCTGTTTTACTGCAAGAGAAATCCTGCAAATGATCGGTTATCCCGCTGTCCCGTTCCTCATCCTTTCAAGAATCCATCATTAGCAAGTTCTTGTTTGTCTGAAAATTCATGGCCAGCTCAGCATCTCTCTGCTCTATCGTTATTTAAGAGAAGATAATTGCTACTAAACTCCTTGTAAGGACTCATCGTGGTTTTTAGACTGTCAGCTTTAGAATCATTAGTGGTAGCACCACTGATGAGCACTGAATGCTCCATTATGAGAAAAAGGAATAAACTTCTGCAGAAAGCTGTGAGTCATATGGATGAATTTTTATACCCTTAACATAAGGCCATTCATCTTTTCTTATTGATAAAACAGCAGCCAAGAATACATCTATCTATTCAAAAATGCCATGTAAGCAGATCAGTGCAAAAAGTATTTGTTTTACCCAGGTAAAAGTAATTTATTTGACATACGGCAACAGGACATTTTTAAGCAGACAGAAGTTAGAGAAAGTCGGGCTGTTCAACATCTGTGATAAAACATCATCCCTTTCACACTCCAGAAGTCTGGATCTCTTGTGTCCTGCCATGTTACCTTCCTAGTTTTTTGTCCTCCGTTAGAAGAAGGGCTGCAGTTGGGAGATGTCTTTGGTTTGTTTAAATAAGACTTTGTCCACTTCTTGGTCAGGCAGTCTGGATTAAAATGTCCACTGTAACTTTCTGTTGCTGGTCTCCCATTTGATCTTGGCTGGTTGTCCATTCTGTAGCAGAATTCCATGTATTTAATCCTTTCTGTTCAATTTTTCTCTCAATCTTGTCCATTCTGCATTTTGTTCTCAAAGCACCTGTGTAACTGTTTATTGCAACACTGGCAATGTGAGCTATCCCGCTGAGTCTCTGGGATCATCCCAAATGCATCTAGAATATTGTGTCCAGTTGTGGCCCCTCAGTTCCAGCAGGACAGGGAACTGCTGGAGAGAGTCCAGCGCAGGGCAACAAAGATGCTGAAGGGAGTGGAGCATCTCCCGTGTGAGGAAAGGCTGAGGGAGCTGGGGCTCTGGAGCTGGACAAGAGGACACTGAGGGGTGACCTCAGTCATGGTTACAGATATCTAAAGGGTGAGTGTCAGGGGGATGGAGCCAGGCTCTTCTCGGTGACAACCAATGACAGGACAAGGGGCAATGGGTACAAACTGGAACACGAGAGGTTCCACTTAAATATGAGAAGCAACTTGTTCCTGGTGAGGGTGTCAGAGCCTGGCCCAGGCTGCCCAGGGGGGTTGTGGAGTCTCCTTCTGTGCAGACATTCCAACCCGCCTGGACACCTTCCTGTGTAACCTCATCTGGGTGTTCCTGCTCCATGGGGGGATTGCACTGGATGAGCTTTCCAGGTCCCTTCCAATCCCTGACATCCTTTGATTCTGTGAGATGCTTCCTGATACTTCTTGATGTTTCCTTCATCTTACGAATGTTTAGCACAGTGATATATTCAAAGGTTAGAACTTTGAAAAATTGCAGATTTCCTCAGAAACAGTGGTTTACTGATACGGAGACAGCACCACTACAACATTATTCTCATTATGCTTCACTCTGTCTTCTTTTTTCTCATTAAGAGCAAGAGTTACCTGTTCTGTAGCTGCTGAACACATTCATGTTCTTTTTGCCGCTGATATCCGAAAGTCAGAAATTATTTTAAAATTACTGGTTAACAAAAAAGTGAATGTGCTGTTCTTTTATGTGCCTGCCATTAAAATACAATAGCTTCAGTTAATAATGCTGCTTTATGATAAGGGTTTTTATCAGAACCTTTTAAAAAAGCTGCCCATTCTGCCTGGAGAGAAAGTAAATTTTGAGGAGAAAGCAGGATTTCAGGCAGCTTGTACTCAATTTCATTACCGGCTTCTTAAACAAATATTCCAGCTGCAGTTATTATAACATTTTTT
The DNA here is from genome assembly GCF_963082525.1 of Nesoenas mayeri. Classification (NCBI taxonomy): domain Eukaryota; kingdom Metazoa; phylum Chordata; class Aves; order Columbiformes; family Columbidae; genus Nesoenas; species Nesoenas mayeri. The sequence goes on from NC_137543.1 coordinate 6,114,855, forward strand.
CCCCTCCACGTTTGTCCAAGAGTTGCTACAAATCCCAGAACGTCGAGCCGAGAGGGACTTTGAAGAGAACATCCAGTCTCTGTCTTGCTGCCTCAAAGCTCAGGTTACAGCGATGTCCAGACCTTTCTAAATGAAGATCTGGTGGTGGAAAGTCCACAATTTTTATTTAATTATCTCAAGCCTTTGCTGTTGCAGAAAACTGTAGAAAAAATGTCCTATTTTTCAGTGGTAACTCTTCCTTTCATGGTTTACATGTCCCCAGTGGAAGCTGTTCCCATCCTCTGCTCATCAAACTTTTAATTGCTTAAAAACTGTTATTTGATTTGTTATTTGAGGTTCTTATGGTCATGGCTTAGTGCCAGAGTTAGGTTATGCTTGGACTCAATCTTAAGGGTCTTGTCCCAGCAAAATGATTCCCTGATTCTATAGTCTTTTCTATCAAACCTCCTTATTAGTTGTCTCTTCCAACCAAAATGATTCCCTGATTTTATGACCTTTTCTCTTGAACCTCCTTGAGTCTTAGTTAGAAGAAAGGACTCTAAATAGGAAATAGCTTGAGTTTTAGTCCAAAACTGAATGACTAGTTCATTTGTTAACTTTGGGAGAGATGTCTAACACTGCCCTTTCAGGGAAAATCCAATTCAGAATGAAGATCTTCTGCTATGTCTGGTTGAACATAATTAGATTAATTTCCCGGAGTGGAAAGTGATTCGGTTACAATCACCAAACTCTTTCAGTTGGAAGCCAAAATTGAATTATAAAAGCCAACACTCTAACTAAAAACTGTGGTCCATATAAGTAGCAGACTAACACTACTTCCATGGATTAAAAAACCTTGTGCTAGTTCAGAAACTATTATTATGGAGATGTATTATGGAGACGTATGGTTGACTTGGCAAATTTTTAATGGCAGAATGACTTTGATTATAAGTTGAATAATACCGTATAATCTTCTGCTCCTTTACCATCGGGTGTAATGTAGTTCCTGGAACTACAACAAACTGTTCTAGCAATGGTAGAATTAATCCTTAAGTTTTTGCAATTCTGTGGTTTATTTAAAAAGGCCTTTATGCTGTAGTTATAGTAAGAAGAAAGGTCACTGAGCACTATCAGAGCACATTTGGAGAAAGTCTGGGCAAACATCATCTGTGATACAGAGTTTCTTGGATGTCATATAATTGTAATTTATGACTTATTCAAAAGTTTGTTTGTTTTCTTTACACTTCTATAGACCAACGTACCTGATGGCAGAAAGCTCACAAATAAGTAAAAGAATAGAGAACATAAATGCCTGTTATACTGATTGGAGCTTAAGAAAAAAGTATGATATTCTTATTCCCTTAGAGTTTTAAATTTGCTTCACCAAACTGCAAGAGGTGGGAAACATGGAATAATCTCCATTAAAAAATGTGAGAGACTGTATTAATTATCTGGCGGAGTTGTACGTAATGTCTACATGTTTAACAAAAAATGCACTGTATAAGTTTGAACTAAGATGAACAATAGCTATTGATTATGGAGACTCAATTCAATAGAGTCCTTTAAATAAATACTTTGCCCTTTAATATATGGCTTAATTATTCATAAATTCCATTTCACTCAGTTTCCATGATCAGTTTCAATTGCTTTAATCAATTACAATTTGTGACGCTTCGCAACTAAATAGGGGGATGAAATCAGGCAATACATTCTTCCACTTTTCTTTCCCTTCTTTTCTTTCTGAGGGTCTTAAATGTTGTTTAAATGAAATGTTGAATTTATTATCACATACAGCGGTTCCTTGCATGGATGAAGATGTCTGGCATGAATATATTGGTTGCCTATAAATGTATTTTCAAATACCGATACGTTGAACGAGGCCAAGTTAGCAGCATACACTAAAAGTGTGTGAAGGTTCAGATTTACTTTATATATACATGGTGTATGCTTATGAAATTTATTTTTACTATTTGTCATTTAATACACACTGAGCACTAGTCGTGTTATTTTTGATAAAACTTGGCATATTGCTGGAGGCATTTTAAGTTAAAGAAGACTGAATCCTTTTAAATTTGGAGTAGCAAAGGGATACACGTTTAGCTGGTTATTCAGTTTACCTGAGCAGTTACCTTATTAAGCTGTCACCTTGAATGGAATATATTAAATGATTTACTACAAAAGAAAACATTTTTTCCTAATTGCCATGAAAGTTATAAATATTTTAGAGGACATTATAACTCATTTGCTCTGAACCAAAAAGTGCCTTTGTATGTCACTAATTTTTAAGCTGTGGAAGTTTTTATATCAACAGTGGAGGATGAAATATCGGATAAAACATTCTGGAGTTTAAAATCTCTTGATGCGTTTGATAATGTGTGAACGCATAATGCTTTACGCGTTGCCTTTTTGATGGAGAGAAGAAAGATTTAATATAATACATCTTTTATTTATGTCCAACTTCCCCAGGTGTAGCCAATGAGATTAGTGTTTCTGCAGAGTTTTGAGGCTAAACTATACATTTTAGTGTGGGTGTTAATCCTTTTACACACTGTTAAACATTTTTAACGTAGTCTGGGATTACATGAAGGCACATGGTGTCCTATAAAGTCTTTAAGGTTGTTTGAAGTTACCGTCCCAAATTTCAGCCATCACCTGATTTGCTCGGCGGTTCCCGATGTTCTTGTACATAATTACACAAGATAACCTAGGAAAGCAGATAACTCCTTCCTGTGTAGCTACATGTTTGCATTACGCACAGTAATATTAATGTGGCCTTCATTAGATGTTCAGATGTAAAACGGTGATAGCTTTTTGTTTCTAAGAGCATATTTAGTTGGGTTTAGTGGACTCAGCTATAATTGTGTGCTCGCAGTTGACATGACTGATTAGAATTGTTTTTTCTGGTTCCTGTTATAATCAGGTATGTAGTTACTACCATAAAGAAGAAGAAAGTGTTTAAATTACTTGCACATATAACAAATGGAAACTCCCTTGAGATTCTGTAGACAAATTAAGATTTTGATCCAGCAGGCTTTGAATAGAAAATGTCTAAATTCGCATTGATCGTGTAGACTTATTCACACCATGAAATGCTCAAGGCTGGAGCTTTATTTTTAGACAGGTAGTGTAGACAGACAAAGCACGGCCTGTGTTCTTTCTGCTTAGATGTGTGGTCCATGTGCAATAGTGTTTTTCTCTCTTGGACTTTGCGCCTGTTGATTTCTATTGACTTGGGACGGAATATTCAGCTGATCCTCTGCAAAAGTTCTATTTGCTTTGGCTATCTGAGTATGATTTCTCTCATGAACTTCATTTGAGCTCTTTCTTTTTTTTGCCCCCTCTTTTCTCAGTGGCTTAGGCCACTTTTAATGTGCTGATTTTAATTTTTTGACTTCAATTTTTCTTCACAGAAAGGGCTGTCAGGCATTGGAACAGGCTGCCCAGGGCAGTGCTGGAGTCACCATCCCTGGAGGGGTTTGAAAGATGTGTAGATGAGGTTCTTATGGACACGGTTTAGTGGTGGACTTGGCTGTGTTAGGTTACCTGTTTGATTTGATGATCGTAAAGGCTTTTCCAACCAAAATGATTCTATGATTCAAATTCTAAAATCTTTCTGTAACATGGCCCTCTTGACATTTTGTTTTTTACTTCCCATAGAATTCACAGAATCACAGAATCCCAGAATGTGAGGGGTTGGAGGACCCTGGAAAGCTCATCCAGTGCAATCCCCCCATGGAGCAGGAACACCCAGATGAGGTTACACAGGAAGGTGTCCAGGCGGGTTGGAATGTCTGCACAGAAGGAGACTCCACAACCCCCCTGGGCAGCCTGGGCCAGGCTCTGACACCCTCACCAGGAAGAAATTTCTTCTCATATTTAAGTGGAACCTTTTGTGTTCCAGTTTGAACCCATTGCCCCTTGTCCTGTCATTGGTTGTCACCGAGAAGAGCCTGGCTCCATCCTCCTGACACTCACCCTTTACATATTTATAACCATGAATGAGGTCACCCCTCAGTCTCCTCTTGTCCAGTTCCCGAGCCCCACCTCCCTCAGCCTTTCCTCATTCTACTATTCGCAATGTGCAAGGCCTCCATTCTTAATAAAAATATAGACCATGAACAGTTCCTTGAATTTTTGGAACTGTTAAGGATGAGTGCAATGTAAGTGACAGATTTATTATGGTTCCCCACCTATATTTAACTCGGATTTGATGATCTTTCTGACAAGCTACTTGCATTTAGACCAAGTCAGCAGTTCTCCATGATGAGACATGGGCTGGGACAGGAGAACAAATCATCTGGAAGGGACAGAAAATAGAATATTCCATGGCAAGATGTTAGGGAAGACAATTTAAAATAAACATTACAAGTGATATCATTGTGAATTTTAATCTGCGAAATGCTGAATGCTTAACTTTTTTAGTTACACAGATATAATGAGTGAAATGAGCAATAGTGTCAAAGACACAGGAATAATGAGTTCTTTACAGCCTTAACAAGTAGAATAATGCATTGCATTAGCAAAAAGATAAGATTCTACATGCTGTATAGTATTTATTAACCTTTTTGAGTTCCTATTATGATCCTGAATCAGTTCTGTGCGTGTTTTTCTGCTTATTTCCAGTATATGCTTTATTATTAACAAGTGCACTGGACTCGACTGGGAATTTTTTAGAATTATGACACTGAATGAATTTATTTCTTAAATATGAACAAATTTTCATTGTGAGGTGTAGAAAAACCCTTTCAGTCAATCAACAACTTCCACCTCAAACTTGGATGCCCCTTTCCCCCCATTGTTTGCTGTTCTCAGATATTCCTGATAAAGTTCCTTTAATTCTCAGGTTGAGTAGACGGTGCTGGTGAAAAAACCAGATCCTTTGTGAGACAATTCAGTGAAAAACATCCGAGAGCTCCGCTGAATGTGTGTGCAATTAAAACATGAAAATATTGCTCTGCAAAACACTTATTACACCATCCATCACGATCACTCAAAAGAACTGCTACTTTAATAGCAGGACCAGATTTTGCTTTGTGTAGCTGTGAATTTAACGAGCAATTTGCTGTTAAAATATTTGGAAAATTTGAAGAGAGAAGATGTGCGGGTCGCATTTTGACTGTTGGGCTTTTTACAAGAAAAACATCTTATATTTGAAAGATAAAACTTCTAAGTATCACACAGAAAATCCAACTACAGAACTTTCTCCTGTTTCTGATGCTCTCCTGTGTGTGGTGCTGTGTATCTACAGCAATACGAAGCTGAGGTTTCTTTGAGAAGCTTTTCTATACGTTAAAATATTTGACACCAACTTCTTCGCTTGCATGAAGTAGAAGAAAATATTCCACATCTATAGATAAATCAGCAACCTGGAGCTTTGCATGCGTGAACTGTCTGTCACATCTCATGTTCTGACTGATATAATAGCACTTAAAAGATTAGTGAGTTCTCACAATAATGAGTTAAAATATATTGGGTTAGCCTTGAATTTCTTGCTTATCACATAATTCTAGGCTTAGAGATGAGTGCAGAGATGTATACGCACTGTGATTGGGATGAGGAAATTTGTTAGACAAGTGTGCAGGTATTTGAGCTTTGAAGTTCAGGGTCATTGTCTTTAGCGTAACTACAAACTATGGAACAATCACTTTTCACATTTTTTTAACATAATATAAAGTTTCTAACTATTTCCTCTGTGTTACAATGGTGGGTGTTTCAGCGAACGTGTGGTTGGGTTTTTGATGGCGGTGTAGTGCTACGAATTAGGAAAAACTTTAAGCAAAACAGATTAATAAATCAATCAGTTAATAAATCACTGAGTAACACTGAATTTCTTTGTTAAGAGCTTCAACAAATAACACAGAATTCCAAGCTTGAAATCTCAGTCCTAATTAGGAAGAAGACGGTATTGAATCAATGCTATGGCCTGGTCGGCATGGTGGCCTGTTGAGGTGGCCTGTTCAGGAGACTGGTTGGTGGTCTTGGGAGGCAGCTCTGAAGGGCAGAGGAGTCCAGGAAGGATGGATGTTCTTCAAGAAGGAGATTAAAAGCACAGGAGCAGGATGTCCCCGTGCGCTGAGAGATGAGCTGGCGGAGAATAGGATCAACCTGGCTGAACAGAGAAATCTGGCTGAAACTCAGGAAAAAAAATGAGAGTTTATGACCTTTGGAGGCAACTCAAAAGGACTACACGGCTGTCGTGAGGTTATGCAGGGAGAAAATTAGAAGGGCCAAAGACCAGCTAGAACTTAATCTGGCTGCTGTGGTAAAAGACAATTCAAAATGTTTCTATAAATACATTAGTAACAAAAGGAAGGGTAAGGAGAATCTCCATCCTCTATTGGATGTGGAGGGAAACATGGCCTGGAGAACAGGAGCTGAGGGGAGACCTTCTGATCTCTGAACTGCCTGAAAGGAGCTTGGAGCATGGAGGGAGTTGGTCTCTTCTCCCAAGTAATGAGTGACAGGATGAGAGGAAATGGCCTCAAGTTGCACCAGGGGAGGTTCAGATTGGATATTAGGAAAAATGTCTTCATAGAAAGGTTTGTCAGGCATTGGAACAGGCTGCCCAGGGCAGTGGTGGAGTCACCATCCCTGGAGGGGTTTAAAAGGCATTTAGATAAGGTTCTTAGGGACATGGTTTAGAGGTGGATTTGGCTGTGTTGGGTTAATGGTTGGTGCTCTTAAAGGTCTTTTCTAACCGAAATGATTCAATGATTGCACCAATTGCATAATCTTAGGGGAGATTATAGGGGCTGTGAATTTTGAATACAGTAGTAAAGATGACTCCATCTGTTCTCTTAAATTGGACGAGTGCTGCACTGGGACGTGAGACAGACTAAATGTGCTGACATGTGTTTTATGGAGCAGCTGATTAGAACGCAAATGAAAGTCAATCCCTTGCATTTTCCTGGGGAACATGACCTGGTTGAAAATGTGATTTTGGAACTAATGATTTTGGTATACTTGGAGACAGCCCTACCAGTCAGTGAAGCAGTGCACAACTTTGTAAAGCTACGTGAAGGAAATATTCGTACAAATGACAAAAGTTGTTGAAAAGAAGCAGAGCAGCTGAGAGTTAAACCTTAGGCAGTGTGGAAACTCTTTGAGGGCACCTTCTCAGAAGTTCTCAACTGTAGTTTGTCACGTCCTACATTCAATCATATTCGTGCTTGAGGAGTGATTGATAGACGGCAAAGACGTTGCCAGTATTCTCAGAATTCCAGATCTGGGATGCTCTGTACTGCTAAGCCTGATGTCTCTATTGGACACTTGGATAGAAACTGTAATCCAGAATTAGTGGACGCGTGAGCACGTCCGATACGCTGGGAAAAATGCTTTTTCATTTTTATTTTCAAGTCAGTGCTTCACAGTCCATATGTTCCATGCACTGGAGTTGTTTGAAGATGTGAAGAAACACTTGAAGGGGGGAGATGATGGAAGTTTTCCTGGATTCTGAGAAACACTGAGCAGGCTCAGAGGAGAGAGGTTCAATGGGGGTCACTAGATACATAGAATTCACCTTTGTTTCAAGGAATCTCACTCTATTTGCACCTGGGAGAGTATAAACGTATAACAACTTCCTCTGAGGGCTATACCATTGGTGAAATCTTATCACAGTTATAAGACTCTTCGATTTTAGATTATATTAGTGAGGCTCAGTAAATTTAGGTGAGTGGGTGTCTACACAGGGAAACCATTGGACTTGCTGCCTAATGGTTCTCTTTAACTGGAAAATAAAGAGTAAATGAGCATTGAAAACACACTATCTCAAATATTTTGGAAGACGATGCATCCTAGCAAGTACCAAGAGATAAACAGGAGCTGGATCTTCTGATGCAAAAGGTCCAGAGTAAAAAGCATCTAGTTTTTACATTGTTGTTCTGATTATTAACTTTTTAAGATGTCATTTGCATTAGAATTGTTAGTGCAAGTCAGGGTTTATTTTTGTTCCCTGTTTGCATGTTCATGTGTTGATTCTTGAATCAGACAATTCAAAAAGACATTTCAAAATGGTAGAGTGACTATAATGTGATGTTACAGTTTTGAGAGAATGAGTGAAAACGTGCAGCTACTTTTAGCACATTTGGTTAAGTTTCTATTATAATGTCCATTATATGGAAGATCCCTAAGCACCCTAATTATTCTCTCCCCAATGAGCTGTATGTTGTCTTGTCCTTTCTTCATCTTTTTAAACGAATGCCTGAAAATATAAAAGGATTTCATTTGTATGAAGCAGGAGAAAGGGAGAGCAAGGCCTGGAATGTCTGAGTAACATGGGTAGAGGGTGAGTAGTGTGTAATAACTATATATTTGCTCTGCAGAACAACATTTATTCTTGACGTCATTTATAAAGCTGTCATGCCCACACCACAATAGAGAATTACTTCCCCCTACAAATTTCACAATCACTTGCAAGCTTGTTTGACAGGGCACATGACAGGTCGATCAAAACTGGGAACCTCCTGTGACAAAATTCAAGACAAGTGGCAATCCTGTGAGTGGAAAAGGTGGAATTTCTGTATGTCAAAAGCAACCCCATTTTTATTTAAATTACTAAGAGTCATCTTATCAGTTTTCCTTCGCATTTTTCTATCTGTAGGATTTGAAATATTAAAATGAGAAACACACTGTCTAGCTGTACTACGCTTTTCTGTCATCTTATTTGAATACTTTCTCACCGTAACTTTGGATCCCTCCTTTATGTTGTTTAGTTGGAAGGAAAGAAACTACAAAATAAATGTCAAAACCCGATATTTTTCTTGTGTTTTTCCCTCAAAATATTAGAGGTTTATGGTCAATGAAACAGGTGGCTGAAGCCTGACCTGCAGGCTGCTGGGTGCTCGCAAAGCTTGTGAGATCTTCTACCTGAACAGGTGCTTTAATGAAGCCAATTAAAAAGAGCAGAGAAGCCACAGGCAACGGTGGACACACAGTCCATAAATCAAGCACAAATGCTACATCGCGGTGCCTGAGGACATGAAGGATTTATTTTTGTTGATTGAGGATATATTTAGAATGGTGCAGGTTCCAGTTCAAGCTGGGGAATGACCTATTAGAGAGCAGTGTAGGGGAAAGGGACCTGGGGGTCCTGGGGACAGCAGGGTGACCATGAGCCAGCACTGGGCCCTTGTGGCCAGGAAGGCCAATGGTACCTGGGGTGGGTTAGAAGGGGGTGGTCAGTAGGTCAGAGAGGTTCTCCTGCCCCTCTGCTCTGCCCTGGGGAGACCACACCTGGAATCTTGTGTCCAGTTGTGGCCCCTCAGTTCCAGCAGGACAGGGAACTGCTGGAGAGAGTCCAGCGCAGGGCAACAAAGATGCTGAAGGGAGTGGAGCATCTCCCGTGTGAGGAAAGGCTGAGGGAGCTGGGGCTCTGGAGCTGGAGAAGAGGAGACTGAGGGGTGACCTCATTCATGGTTACAGATCTATAAAGGGTGAGTGTCAGGAGGATGGAGCCAGGCTCTTCTCGGTGACAACCAACGATAGGACAAGGGGAAATGGGTTCAAACTGGAACACAAGAGGTTCCACTTAAATGTGAGAAGCAACTTGTTCCTGGTGAGGGTGGCAGAGCCTGGCCCAGGCTGCCCAGGGAGGTTGTGGAGTCTCCTTCTGTGCAGACATTCCAACCCGCCTGGACACCTTCCTGTGTAACCTCATCTGGGTGTTCCTGCTCCATGGGGGGATTGCACTGGATGAGCTTTCCAGGTCCCTTCCAACCCCTGACATTCTGTGATTCTGTGAATAGCAAGAATGTGATCGTTAGCTCTCTCTGATGACAGAATGGACTGTATGAGTAAGTAATGTGGCCAAAAAAATGCAGATTTTTAAAGTGAAGCAGTTACTGCTAAGGATAGGATGTCTGTGGTAGCAATGCTTTTGAGGATGGATGGGAGATTTTATTTTGGATTGTCTCTAATCTGGTATTGTGGACTTGAATGCCCAGTAGTGTATAGAATACACCTTCCAATTTGGTATCGCAGAGTTGTTTCTGTTGGGAGGGATCTGTGGTGATGGTCTAGTCCAACACAGCTGGTCAAAGCATGGTCAGAGCAGATCGGATGCCTCACAGGCTCTTCGGACAACCTGTTCTGCATTTCACTATACTAACAATACTAAAACTCTTCCTTATAATGATAGGGAATTTTCAGTGTTTCATTTGTCCCCGTTGCCTCTAGTCCTTCTTTGCATTGGAACCCCCTGGCTCCACCTTCTTTACTCCCTCCCATTGGTTTTATATCCTTCAAGAACACTCCACAATGTGAATAACGAGTCTGTAAATAAGAACAAGTATGAGATTGACCATAAAAGGATCTTCCTGAGCCAGATAATCCAAATCTTGACAGATGCACCCAGAAAGACAAACAGTGGATTGTGTGGAGTTCCCATGAAGTCAGCAAGGTGGACCGATAGAAAATGTGAAAGAATAGAGTAGGCAGGGGGAAATTATTTACAAAGGTTCTAAAAAAGGAGGCTTTTAGGAGAGAGAAGTCTAAATAAATCCACCTCAAAGTTTTGGTTTGAGGTCCCATCATAATTTTGTGGTTCATTTTATCCTGTGGTATTTTAAACCTCGTTATTCTCTTCTTCACATTTTGTGTATACTGCAGTTAGCTCGGAACAATTTTAGTACCAAGTATTTGAAATATTACATGTAACTCTACTAATTCCTATTTTTCAGAATTCCTTTGGACTTCTCATCTTCTTTGGAAAAGTTAGTTTCCTTTTTAAAATCTATATAGCTTTATTTTTCTCTGATACGGTTTGAATGCATATAGGTCGCCTTAGGCAAACAGTTACAAATCAACCCTCAAGCACAGATCTTAGGAGTAATTTACACTTTCCTGTAGTAAAGCTGTGAGGCTTAAACTGAGTTCTTAAGTGCCTTTTATTGCAGTAGGAAAAACTTACTCTCAGGTTACCTGGTAAAAATAGATCATGAGTTGCTAAACAGATGGTTTACCATTTGGTGTGATTAAAATGTTAGAGATGGACAAGAAGAACTTAATTCTTTATCATTTTATTATTCTTTTTAAAGCAGGGTGCGACACTTATCATCTAGATGCAAGAATATGTAGTCAACTCTTTATGCTTCATTGTTGTTTGACTTTGAAATTAAGTTTTGACTATTATTTACTTTCTGTTGGGAGAGTATAATACAAGTTTATTGGTAAATTAATGACTTACATATTATCCATTCAGTGAAAGCTTATGTGTAATAACATGAGTGTGAAAGATTCAGTGCTTGTCATTTCTCCCACTATGGAACTAAAAGGAAATAGTTTGTTAATTGGAAGGCAGCACTCATTTTAGCAAAAATAAAATTGAATCTTCACCTGATTTCAAACATTCATCATGAAATAAAAAGGGGGAGAGGCCATAGGAGGGCTTCTGAATGACTGAAATCATGCATTTTGATACTTTAACTAAATCTAATTTTCATGTAATTACTTCTCTCTTAGGAAAAAGACCCCACACAACAACATAAAAACCACCACCAACAAAGCCACAACAAACTAAAGAGAAAGGTTTAATTTGGTTCTGACTGAAGCAAAGCACCATCATTCCAGTTGATTCAATTTGAATAAAAAATTGGAATCATGATCTCATCATTTACATTTTGTTGTTGGGTGTTTTTTTGTCTCAAAAACACACATGATGGAGCAGGTCAGGACTCTCTTCAGTTTTTTGGTGAAATTATTAATGAAGTGGCTATAAAAAAGCCAGTATTTTACTAAGAATTGCCAGAATGAGTTTATAAGACATTCTTGTCCATTTTACAGAACTCGCCCGCTTTACATTGATTACATATATTTTTAATACTGTTAAGCTTGAAAAATACACTATTTTTTGTTTTCAAGACAAAATAGAAGCATTATGACGATATTAGCAATAAACCTTTAAACATTTATTCTAAGAATCATAATTCTATAAGAGTAGATAGCTAGAGGATGTCAATGCTTTTTCTAACTAGGAACTCAACAGGATGGTTGAGTTTTTGGGTCTTTTTAATCATTCCTTGATAAGATGAAGACACAATCCATCCACACAGCAGTTGTAAGGGAAGGAGTAATTGTCAAATGTGTATTTATATGAACTAGTTTTCCCATATAAACTGTTGAGAATTAGCACTTTCCACACTTATCTGATTGTGGTTGGTTTTTCCCAAAGCGCTCTTCTTTCTGTAGAACTCAACGGATGGTCAAGTGGAATTCACAGAAGCAGGATGGTTTTCGCTTAGGATTTAATTGGGTATGAGTAACAGTTGGAAAATTAATGATTATTTGTCTGTTTTAAACCTCTGAAGTTATGAGTCACTGTTTGGGAGTTTCCAGCTGCATATTTATGAAGTTCTCTGAGTGGGCTGACTCAGTGTGTTTTTCAAATAAGCATTTGTAATCCTTTTAAATGTGTGATAACCATTTAGATTGGAAATCAAGTTAGCATCCCTCATAACATCAAAATAGTGATTTAAAGATCAGGCACCAGTACATTCTATTTATCTATCTGTCTGTCGATCTATCTATCTGTCCATCTATCTATCTATTATCTGTCTATCTATCTATCTATCATCTATCTATCTATCTATCTATCTATCATCTATCTATCTATCTATCTATTATCTATCTATCTATTATCTATCTCTATCTATCTGTTATCTGTCTATCTATTATCTTTCTTTATATCTATCTATCTATCTGTCTATCTATCTATGTTATATCATAGAATATCTCTAGTTGGAAGGGACACATAAGGACCATCGAGTCCAACCTAAAACTAAACCATCTTAGGATCATCATCCAGACGCTCCTATATTTATATATTTGAATATAAAATGTATATATACGCATTTAGCAAAAAATCTCTTACACTTAGGAATTTGTTTAGGTCAGTTCACCGCTGGAGATCCCTAGAGAGTGAAGTGGCCACATGAGAAAGAGGTTTTTGAGATGTTATTTATGTGTAAGCAGGTGCTGGAAGGTGGGGAATATGTTGTTAATGGTGAGTTATGACCTAATAGTAATGACCCCCAGTTGACTTTCGAGAACGCGTTTTATTGGAGGTGGAAAAACCAAAAGTAGCAACATATATTAAGACTTTTTTTTTATATTATAAGATATTCAGCTACTTTTAGACTAGCCCGAATAAATCTATTATTTGGAGGGAACATCTTGTGATGCTTTTCGTCATCTTTGAGACCTTTGCCTTTGTAAAATTTGTCTGTTTTCACTGTAACGTCACGGAGTTTAAAACACGTTCTCAGCCTTCAAGAGTCTTTGGTACAGGTGGGATGTGGATGATGCGGGAGCTGTTTCCCGGTCTGAATTACGGCAAAATGGGATCAGCGACGAGAGGAAATTAATTTTAGTGTCGTCACTACTTCTGATTCATATCTGCAATTATCATCGTGTGTTTACTCAAGAGCTAAGTCCAAATTCCCCATATTGAGGAAAACGATTTGAGGAAATCATGGACGCTGAGTTTATTAAAAGAACCGTATGTTTTAATAATGCGAGTGAGTGCTTGGTTGCTTGGCTTATTGGCTTTTGGATAGAATGCGCAGTGCAAGAAAGGTGGTACATTAGAATGGAAAGCAAAATGGGGCCTGATTTCTAGCAAAAGTAGATAAATTTAATTTCTGAAGTGTTAATCCCTGAAAACTAATGTCGCTATTTTTTTATTCTGTTATTTTTTATCATCGTGCAAAGAAATAGGAATTTGCATTATTAGTTCCATATAAAACTTATTAAATCAGTGATAAATTTAGCTCAATAACTTTACTGATTTTGAAGATGATTGTGCTGCTAGAGCCTCTATTTCCAACCCAAGTAGCAGCTGAAAAATCTGAAGTACTCAGTCTTCCATATTTATATGTTAATGGATATGCTGAGTAAACACATCTATTGATTTAAGTTGTTCCAGAATTCCTATTTTACAAACCTCTTTCTTCACTTGCTGCTACTTTTAAACAGTCATTTAATTAGGCTTATCCCTCCTAATCACAGGAATTCCGGAAGAAAATGAGGATTGTTTAACACAAGAATGCCAAAGAGCTCTCATGGAAAAATCTGATCACTCAGTTTCAAGGATCATTTCTGTATGTGTTGATTTTCTGATTTGCTGGATGCATTATTTCTTTTTAATGTACTTCAGCTATCGCAGAGGAGGATTTGTTTTATCTTTCCAGGTTGTGAATACGAATTTATTTATAGTACAGTACAGCAATATTACACATTAAGAGTACACAAATAGTGAATGGAGCTGGATTCTTCAGGAACCGTTATGAACAATGAGTTGATTTGAGATCTTCAGGAAACATTTGTGCTTTTCTTGTGTCCTTTGTATTGGATGGATTGCTGTGTTGTAAAATAGGAACTCTGAATTTTGCTTCCTTGGGTCATGGTGATGGTCTTGGACCTGTGTCAGACCACAGACCCATAGAGTCTATTGTGATTGTGTCTTCTTTGTCTAAAATATATTCTTCTTTGTCTAAAATATATCCTTCATATTCTCTGGTGCTTTAGAAGTTTGTAAACTTTGATAGTTTATGGTTTTCATTTTGGTTTCTTTTGTTGCTATTGTTGAAACAGAGTAGCTAATACATTTAATTTAGTTGTATTACTGGAAAAGATAGTAAAACGAGAATGGGAACAGCAGAGTTAATAATAATAAGGTATGTATGTTGGGTTACTGTTGATTTTTTTTTAAGGGCAGTCATGGTAAACGAATCTGTCAGAATTCTTTGAAGCGTATGCTGAACAAAGGGAAAATCATCAATACTGCGTACTTGATTCATTTCAAAAAAGACTCTCACAAAAGGCTGTTTGAGAGAAACAAATAGACGGTGAGATAAACTGGAGGTCCCATCATGAGTCAAGAGATGGCTAAAAGCGGCATAAATGGCCCAATTACTCACAGGAAGGTGTCTCCAGACTAATTTGTAGGGGTCTGTATTGTGCCTGTTCCCATGCTCATAAAGGATCTGGATATTAGGGTGATAGAGATTGTATCCAAGTCGATCAAAATCAGCTTTTAAGGATTATCTTGTGACAGAATCATTTTGGTTGGAAGAGACGCTCAGGATCATTGAGTCCAACCATAACCTAACTCTAGCAGTAAACCATGTCCCTAAGAACCTCATCTAAATGCCTTTTAAACCCCTACAGGGATGGTGACTCCTCCACTGCCCTGGGCAGCCTGTTCCAATGCCTGACAACCCTTTCTGTGAAGACATTTTTCCTAATAACCCATCTGAACCTCCCTTGGTGCAACTTGAGGCCATTTCCTCTCATCCTGTCACTTATTACCTGGGAGAAGAGACCAACCCCCTCCATGCTCCAAGCTCCTTTCAGGCAGTTCAGAGATCAGGAGGTCTCCCCTCCTGTTCTGCAGCTGAACCCCCCAGGTCCCTCAGCCGCTCCCATCACACTTGTGCTCCAGCCCCTTCCCCAGCTCCGTTCCCTTCTCTCAACTCGCTCCAGCACCTCAAGGGCTTTGTTGTTGTGAGGGGCCCAAAACTGACCCCAGGATTCGATGTTTGGCCTCCCCAGTGTCCAGGACAGGGGGACGGTCACAGCCCTGGGCCTGCTGGCCACACTATTCCTGGCACAAGCCAGGATGCTGGTGGCCTCTTGGCCACCTGGGCACACTCTGGCTCATGTTCAGCCGCTGTCACCAACACCCCAAGGTCCTTTTCCCCCCAGGCACTTTCCAGCCGCTCTTCCCCGAGCCTGTAGCGCTGCCTGGGGTTATTAATATTGGTTGGCTCATTAAAATTTGAGATGAAGATCAGCATTGATGATCTTGGGGGTCTCTTCCAACCAAAATGGTTCTGTGATTCTATGTTACACAGCCATGGCTGGGAGAAGCACAATGAGTTGGTGGTCTCCACATTGTTCATCAGTATCTACCCCTGCATTCACTCTTCTTTTGTACCTTCCTACTTCAGAATCAGCGCAGGATTTCAGAATCGGAGACATTATTGAGGAACATGCGTGATGACTTGCTCCTCTATTCCTTCACATCTTTCAAGAACAGAAATCAGGGCTACCTTATTCCCTGGCACACTTTTTTGTCGAAGAAATTCTGCAGTTTAGACGGAGAACTCTCGATGGGAATGTTCCACATGAAAGTTACTTGTATTTAGATGATTTTTAATCTCTCATCTGTATCTCAGCCAAGAATGAGATTCTGCGGTAGCTGCGGTCAGCAGGGTTTGTATCTAAGTTGACAGAGATGAAACCTTTGAGGCGTTTAAGAACATTCATCAGCCACTTGGGTGTTCGGCTACACTAGCGCTGCCCTGGAGGCCTGGATGTAATTTGCCTTTAATTAAAGAAAGCAGAATTCTGTGATTAATATTACAAGAAGTAATATGTATTATATTTCCTCAATGTTTCCAGATGGGAATTGAACTCTAGGAGGGAATACTGTCCAGAGGAATAACTCTGTATTCTCTTTGCTTTCTCCTGTATTTTAGAAGAGTTCTAGATAAAAATATGCAAAATAATTTGTGAATGTGTGGCTGCAATAGCCAATTAGCGCAGAGTTTAATGTGAGATGAATGCTTGTCAGTGAAATATTGCTGCATATTGCATTTTATCCGTCAGTCTGTCTGTCTCTTTGTTAGAATGACCTTTGATTCACCCTGCTCGTTAATGCGAAACAACTACAGCATTCCTGCCTTTAAACTTAATATTATTCTGCTCACATCTCCATTCTCATTATAAACACGGCTATTTTTAGCTAGCACAGATTCAGAATATGCCTTGTAAGCTTAAGGGGGATTTATTAAGCTCCTGTGTGTATTCACCAGAGATTCCTTGTTGAAGCTTACTCGTTTCGCATCGGGAAGGGGTAAAATGTACTATTTAATTCCTGCCATATGCCTCCAGGAGCTATATTTAGCTTCAGCTACTTGCCATTGTGCTATTTTTACAAAGGGATGCAGCAGTTTCGTTGTTCAGGCGCTTAACTAGGCAGAAATGTAGATGGATGAGCTCGATAAACCATTGGTGTGC
This sequence comes from Nesoenas mayeri, assembly GCF_963082525.1. Taxonomy (NCBI): domain Eukaryota; kingdom Metazoa; phylum Chordata; class Aves; order Columbiformes; family Columbidae; genus Nesoenas; species Nesoenas mayeri. Next base: position 6,131,850 of record NC_137543.1, read on the forward strand.
TGCAAAAATTGCTCCTGAAAGTCGGTGTGTATGCGGTGGGTGTATCGAGTAAAAGCGCAGCAGAGCATGAACACAGCAGGCACCTTATTCAATAGACTGGGTCTGATTAATACATGTGCTAAAAATGATATTTAATTTTGTTTTAGACCGATAAAGTAGTTTAACAGGAATAACAACGTGGGCTTAGTTTGTATTTTTACATAAAGGGTCTGACTTACTGCAGCGGCACCGTTTATTTCATTGCTTAATCAGTTATTGAAGATTTTATCGTGGCTTTTGTAGCTGCCATGTATAGTTTTAAGGGAATACAGAGGAGAAAAATTAGTATGGAGAAAGCTTGCTGCAGTTCGGTCCTAGAGGATTATTACATATGCACTACAAGATGATTACATATTCATATCCTTTTGATAATGCACCTATCAGGGCTCTTGCTATCAATTACTATACTATTTGGTGCTTTAAGGAACAATATCTACTAGGAAAGTCTCCTCTTCCTATTTGTATTCTACCTTGATCAGTTAAGTATTCCGGTATATTTAGATTTGCTTCATACTTTGCATTCAGAGAAATCTATAGGTACTTTCTGCCCTTTCTTCGCTGTTTAATTTCTCCTTAGAAATAAGGAATTTATGTTTTAGCTAAAAAAAGAAAAGAGAGCGTTGTTGTGTCAATTATAAAACTACGGAAAAGCTAAAGTGTATTTTGTGTATCAGAAAATCAGGCAGGTTAGCTGTAAGTGAAAAGATGAATATTCTCCACTGGGAGACACGGCAATAAATAGATCTTATTTGGCAACATTGCGTGTTATCACGATGCACTCATTCCGTCCATTAGTCTCATCTAAAAATTCAATTTATGATAAAATTACTTTGTATGAACCATAATATGGTGTTTTCTACAGGTAGATAATTTCAAATACGGTTGTTCATGTATTCCACTTCTCATCTTCATTTCTTATTGTGGACACTTCTTGCACAGCCTAAGATTTGTGCCAGATGCCAAAGGTATCAAGGAGCACTAGTTTATTTTAGATTTTCGAACAATACTCATCTTGAAATAAACCTTGTCAGGTATAGGAAGGTCTAATTGTTTGAGGCAATGATGTGAATTCCTTCATGGAAGAAGCTTTGAAGAGATCAGCATCCAAGTCCCTGTGGTCTGAGTTTTGTGGTAAGAGTCTGGTCCAAAGAGTCAATACTAAGAAGTGTTTTTCCTTTTTATTGTAATTCCCCTGAGAACAGGTAGGCAGGAGGTTATTCAGCTTCTGTACATAACACCTGTTGCTTCTCCCAACACTTCTGCTAAGCCTCATTTTTTTATACATCCTTTAAGCCTGATTTTTAGACAGAGTTTATCCTTTGTCAGGTTACCCTGTGGAATCATGGAGTGCAGACTCAGTAATGAGAGAAGGAGGCAAAAAATCACAAGTATTTGTCTTTCATAGAATTGTAGAATCATTTTGGTTGGAAGAAACCCTCAGGATCATCAAGTCCAACCACTAACCTAACTCTGTCACTAAACTATGTACCTAAGAACCCCTCTAAACGACTTCTAAACCCGTCCAGGGATGGTGACTCCACCACTGCCTTGGGCAGCCTGTTCCAATGCCCCACAACCCTTTCCGGGAAGAATTTTTTCCTAATATCCAATCTAAACCTCAGACTATTGTAAATTAAATCTCAAGAAAGTGCTAATCTGAAATAATTTTGGTAGGCAAATGAATACATAGGCAGTGATGTGTACATTTCTAAATGCCAGGATTAAATTTTTTAATGAGTACCACTTGAAACATAGACACAGTCTTTGCATTCACAAGTCCAAGGACTAGAAGCTTGACATGTTTGAGTCCCGCAGAATCAGAGAATATCAGGGATTGGAAGGGACCTGGAAAGCTCATCCAGTGCAATCCCCCCATGGAGCAGGAACACCCAGATGAGGTTACACAGGAAGGTGTCCAGGCGGGTTGGAATGTCTGCACAGAAGGAGACTCCACAACCTCCCTGGGCAGCCTGGGCCAGGCTCTGCCACCCTCACCAGGAACAAGTTGCTTCTCAGATGTAAGTGGAACCTCCTGTGTTCCAGTTTGTACCCATTGTGGCTTGTCCTACCATTGGTTGTCACCGAGAAGAGCCTGGCTCCATCCTCCTGACACTCACCCTTGATATATCTGTAACCATGAATGAGGTCACCCCTCAGTCTCCTCTTGTCCAGCTCCAGAGCCCCAGCTCCCTCAGCCTTTCCTCACACGGGAGATGCTCCACTCCCTTCAGCATCTTTGTTGCCCTGCGCTGGACTCTCTCCAGCAGTTCCCTGTCCTGCTGGAACTGAGGGGCCACAACTGGACACAAGATTCCAGGTGTGGTCTCCCCAGGGCAGAGCAGAGGGGCAGGAGAACCTCTCTGACCTACTGACCACCCCCTTCTCATCCACCCCAGGTACCATTGGCTTCCTGGCCACAAGGGCCCAGTGCTGGCTCATGGTCACCCTGCTGTCCCCAGGACCCCCAGGTCCCTTTCCCTACACTGCTCTCTAATAGGTCGTTCCCCAACTTACACTGGAACCTGGGGTTGTTCCTGCCCAGATTCAAGACTCTACATTTGCCCTTGTTATATTTAATTGAATTTTCCCCTGCCCAGCTCTCCATCCTGTCCAGGTCTCTGATGGCAGCACAGCCTCTGCCGTGTCAGCCACTCCTCCCAGCTTGGTGTCACCAGCAAACTTGCTGACAGTCACTCTGTTCCCTCGTCCAAATCACTGATGAATATATTGAATAGCACAGGCCCAGCACTGCCCCTGAGGCACTGCACTGGATACAGGCCTCAACTGGGCTCTGCCCATTGACCACGACTCTCTGGCTTCTTCCCTTCAGCCAGTTCACAGGCCCATCTTCCTTGGTTTCAGCTACGTAGGCATCTCCATTTCCCTCCCAGTGCTCAAATTCTGGTCTTTCTCTGAAAATAATTCTGTGTTGTTCAATGTCCTTAATTTCTGTGTGAGCCGTGTTTCATATCCCGTGATTCAATACCTTGCATCTCCAAGACTGGATGTTTTTGGGTTGGGTCTAGTAATGCTTAGGCCAGGTAATATTGGTAACAAAGATGGGAACAATGCTCCGAGAAAGCGTTCAGCTTTCCATCGCTTCGTTGTTACGGGTGTAATTATTGCCAGGGTTACCTGCTGCTGTTGGGAAGAGTGAGGTTAATTTGAGAAACTCGTTTTCTCTTTGTTACTGACAGATAATTTAATTAGTCACAGCGAGGCAGCTGAAATTCCTCATCGCTGGTATTTACGCAATCCTCAAAGCTGTTAAAGGAATTTGAGCGTGGCGGCCAATAGAAGAAATTGAGAAATTAATTTTTGTAGAGAGAGGTTCTCTGTTGCCTTTTGCGAGGTGGAACTGATGAACTAGTACATTTTTATTTCTCTTTAGTACTTATGTATATCAGCAATTGCCCATCAGAGTTTGATATGGGAATGGTCAGAGAAAGAGAAGAAAGAAGGAGGGAGGCAGAATTAAAGAAAATTGGGGTTTATAGTGTGTTTAAGGGGGGAAAAAATTAAACAAACAAAACAAAGATTAAGATGATTAAGAGCAGGTGCCAGTTGTTGGGGATTTTAATCATTCTCTTCAGTCTGATTAAGATGATGATTAAGATGGTGAAGGGAGTGGAGCATCTCCCGGGTGAGGAAAGGCTGAGGGAGCTGGGGCTCTGGAGCTGGAGAAGAGGAGACCGAGGGGTGGCCTCATTCATGGTGATCAATTTGTAAAGGGTGAGCATCAGGAGGATGGAGCCAGGCTCTTCTCGGTGACAACCAATGATAGGACAAGGGGTAATGGGTTCAAACTGGAACACAAAGGTTCCACTTAAATATGAGGAGAAACTTGTTCCTGGTGAGGGTGTCAGAGCCTGGCCCAGGCTGCCCAGGGGGTTGTGGAGTCTCCTTCTGTGCAGACATTCCAACCCGCCTGGACACCTTCCTGTGTAACCTCATCTGGGTGTTCCTGCTCCATGGGGGGATTGCACTGGATGAGCTTTCCAGGTCCCTTCCAACCCCTGACATTCTGGGATTCTGTGAATCTGTGAAACGACAAAACCAAAAAAACCCAAGGAAACAAAAAGTATCTGATGAGAAAAGAGGCTAAAAGTCAGAAAGAATGGCTGAACATTCCCGAGTGCATGCAACATGTTCTGCAAATGCTCATTTGTATGAGAAGCAATAGGAGCATGGTGGGATTTGGGAAGAAAATGTGTTTACTGTTGGGAAAGTTGTACGTTTTGTTTTTTTAAGGAAGGTATATTTGAAGATTACACACCTAGAATAAATCATTTTTCAAGTTTCAACCCCTAATCTCATGAGAAATCACACTCACTAGTAAGAGTTGTTTTCTATAAGCAGTTCAGAAACTTAAATAGAACAATTATATTCTGAATTTATATATTTTTATTCTGGTCTTCATGCTGATATTTCTTTTTTAATGTTAGATCTTAATGGGTGTACTAGAATGGATACATTCTAGTATTTCTTTGCAGTTATTATAGTCAGTATCTGCAGTCTCAGGAGTAAACTGCCTGTAGCTAAGTACTGGCATTTCATCTTGTATTAAATATTGAGATCTACTTAGTGTTATTTTTACTATACTAAGGGAATTTAGAAAAAAACCTGAAATAGCAGCGTATGCGAGCATTTCTTACAAAGTGAGATTTGTTAATTTAATTATGGAGAATGCTGATAATGAGTATTTCAAAAATTAATGTTCCACTTCGGAAGGAATTTGAGGACAAAATCTTGCTTTTCCGTCTGCAACGCTACGCGCGGCATGTGTGGTCATATGAGACCGTAATCACAGAATCAATCGACTGGGTTGGAAAAGACCTCAGAGATCATCCAGTCCAACCCTTGGTCCAACTCCAGTCCATTGACTAGATCATGGCACTAAGTGCCATGTCCAGTCTCAGCTTAAAAACCTCCAGGGCCGGTGAGTCCAGCACCTCCCTGGGCAGCCATTCCAATGCCTGACCACTCTCTCTGCACAGAATTGCTTTCTAATAGCCAGCCTCAATTTCCCCTGGCAGAGTTGAAGCCCATGGCCCCTTGTCCTATTGCTGATGCCTGGGAGAAGAGCCCCATCCCCACCTGGCTAGAACTGCCCTTCAGGTAGTTCTAGAGAGTGCTGAGCTCAGCTCTAAGCCTCCTCTTCTCCAAACTAAACAAGCCCAGCTCCCTCAGCCTCTCCCCATAGGTCTTGTCTTCTGGTTCTTCTAGTAACGAGATACAGGGATAGAATCACAGTTAGTGCTCGTAAAATTGCTTGGGAATAAAGTTAAACTTTTGCTTAAAGAAAATGAGAAACAAATCGTTCGCTGCTTTGGGGAGATTTGATCTCAATCTGAAAGGTTCTACCTTGTGTTTAAGTAGCAATATAATGTAGAATTCTATGGAAATTCCCTTTAGATTTTGCTCTCTGCTTCTAGGTAGGAAGTTCCATAGTCATAGTTCAGTAGAAATAATTGATCTGAGTTGTAGATTAGAATTATTTGAACTGACAGTTAGAATAAAAATCAATATATGAAAGGAGTTACTGTTCAGAGTCACTGCTGAGGGACTGGCAGAAGATTTCTAGCTGTTGTCATTCAGATAGGAAACTTGAATGCCAAGTGTTTTCATTAATGGCATTTTATTCTTCACATATCGGTTCTTTTTCTAATTTAGCTCTTAATTCTATTATAAAGTGAATTTGGGAAGGATCTCCATGAGCAGACTGGAGAGAATGATTCAAATCTCCTCAACAACTGGTACCTGCTCTATGCAGAAAATATGTTTCAGGACAAAATGATTGAGAGAAACCAAGATGGTAATTTTTTGACAGTTTATCTGTAAGATGTTTCTTGTTAATATGATAGGTGGTATTAATGTTTGGCACCATTGGATAAGAGTCTTGTCATCTGCAACTTAGCCTTGGAAATACTTTAATTCCCTTTTCTTCATCAACAGAAGGAAGGACCAATGAAGTAGTAAAAAAATTATGAAGCCAAAGTTCTATAGGTTAAACAATATATCTATATTTTTACTTTGAGTTTCCAGAATGCAACTCTGCTTAAAAACAAGAATCCCTCCCTGGTTTGTAGATATTCCAAATTCCAGATGTGTTCAGTTGAGCCTTTTCCTGACTACCTGCCCTGAAAGGCCAGTGAACTCCATCCATCCATCCATCCGTCCGTCCGTCCATCCATCCTTCCATCCTTTTCCTTCCTTCCATTCATCCTTTTCCTTCCTCCCTTCCTCCCTTCCTCCCTTCCTCCCTCCCTCCCTCCCTCCCTCCCTCCCTTCCTTCCTTCCTTCCTTCCTTCCTTCCTTCCTTCCTTCCTTCCTTCCTTCCTTCCTTCCTTCCTTCCTTTATGGATCATCCACAGGCAAAATTACATTTGCAGCAACACCCCAACATTTCTTTTTGGTCTGCAGTGATGCAGTTTGGGGGAATCAAATAAATTCTGTTGATATTTGTAAAGATGAATGGAATCTGCAGCTCGCTCCAGTGTTTGTGTGGGTTTGACGAGGCCACTGCAATATTTCTACAATGATATTTAAATGGGGGGTTGTAGCATTTGGACCGTTATGCTGCGGGAGAGGGTGGTAAATGGTTTTAAATTGGATCTTTGTAAGCTTATGAATGTGTAAGCTTTTCTTTCTATCCTAGATGTAGAAAATCAGTCTTTCATATAATATGTGGAATCCTTTCTAAGGTATGTGGCGTAGAGGGGTTTAAAGGAGATTCAATCTACAGAAATCCTAAACAATAAAACTCTCTCCGATCACCTGAGCACTCCTGAAAAGATGATTTCCTTCAGTCATTCTCCCCGCTCAGATATACTTACACTCCTAATGTAGGGTCTACCTGATGTTTTGTGTTTGTGCATGTGTGTTCATCCCTAGGAAGCCTCCAAATTATCACGACCAGGAAAGGAAAATAGATTGGAGTGTTCTGTGGTTTGCAGAGTTTTTCAAAATCTCTTATGGCTCCAGTATTGTGTCCCCAGTTAGATCTTACATTTTGGGTTCCTCCTGTTGTCTAGATTCATAGAAGACCATTAGGTCTTCTGGAACAGGCTGCCCAGGGCAGTGGTGGAGTCACCATCCCTGGAGGGGTTTAAAAGGCATTTCGATGAGGTTCTTAGGAACATGGCTTAGTGCCAGAATCGGGTTATGGTTGGACTGAGTGATCCTGAGCGTCTCTTCCAACCAAAATGGTTCTGTGATTCCATTTTTTCCCCTGTTCTCTAGCATGGGATGTGGGACACTCACATAGGGTCATCAGCAAGTTTTCTTTGACAAATTCCTCACTACAACAGGACCAAGATTATGATGATGCCCTTAAACTCTCCTGGTCATCAGCGACTTTATGATTGTATTTTTTAGCCATTTGCTGGAGGTTTTTCATTTGGTGTAGGGTGTCAGGAAGGGTTTTACCTATGAAATGATAATGCTTTGTGACCTTTGGAACTAACATTTATTACATGTTTATCTGTAATTATATGGGACTGGGCTTAATAAATCAGCTTTGTCCTATGGCCCTATGCAGAATGAACCACGGATCAATACTACAATAGTTTTCCCAAGCAGGATACTGAGTATTACAGCAATTATATTGAACATACATAGCCAGAATTTCAATAGAAATTTAAGACGATTCTCCAATTACGATGTCAGTAGTGTCAGATCCCTGTACCTGTGGAGTCCAGCTCTGATTTTTATTAAGCGGTCCAGCGGGTTAATTAGGATGAAGTATGTTTTGAATGGGTTTGCACTTCTTTTATTTTTGTATTTAATATTGATTAGCTCTCCTGACATAACATAAACTTGAGTTTATTAACTGCAAATTAGGAACTGCCATAAACAGAGTAGACGGGTATGTCCAGAGTGTCCAGTAAAGGTTTTTATTTGTATTATAAGGTGACTCTCATGAATTTTAATGTAACTAAATTAGGAATTGGAGTTAGCCCACTTGACTTAAAAGCAAGCTGGAAATAAGCAAAACACTTAAGTGTGAACAAGCAGCAAAATGTGAAACTCTTGATTTTGATATTCATTAAATCACTGGATTGTCGTTATTTTGAGCAAGCGACTGTATCAATGTTTCTGTTCCTTCAGCCTGACTTAGAAACAGGAATGTTATTTCTAAGTTAGAAAATCCTTAGATTGTTCCTTAGAGCTTGTGAAAAACATGAACGAGTTTCATAAAATGTTTGATACATCTTTAATGACGCAACATGGGGTTGGGTACGCTGGGAAACTTCCCACACGCTGTTCATTAAGGAAAAGACAAAAACCCCAAAATTTCATCACAGAAATAAAGGCTTAGAATTACTAAAAAAAATGGATAAGATTAATGCTAGAGAATCAGCCTCATTTTTTAATATTTGCTACCCAATCACATTCTATAAAATGAAGGTGAGCGTACGTCTACAGCAATTGTTGAGACCAGATGCTTTTAGTTTTGTATAATGTTCGTCTTTCCACGCTCAAAAACTTCAAAGGTTTTCCATTTGATTATGAACGTAATGAAGTGTTGAATATTCTTCAAGTGTATGAAAGAGCGCGGCATTTAATAAACCTCATGGTCTTCTAAGGGAAAATGCACTCTTCATTTTTCTGTCTGTCGAAGGTGGTATGGGGAGGAATTCTGTACTGGGAAATCCTGCTGACTTTGTTCTGTATTTCTTAGTTTTTAAAAGGATTAGGAAAAAAACCCATCTGTTTACATAAAATGCAGTTATTAGTTAGAATACCTTTTTTCTTCAGATAATAGAATGGATGGGTTGGGAAGGCGAATTCTTGAAGGCACAGAAACTTTGTTGGTAAATCACTTCTGTGGTCTAATGTAATTGAACTTGTGAAACGTAATGAAACACCGCTAATAAGGAATTTACTTCTATTCCTCTAGATGCTGGAAGCCGTTTTGAATTTTAAGTATTCTGGTGGACCGGGGCATGTTGAAGGATATTACAGGAACCTTTCGCTTGGCCTTCATGTAGAAGTAGAGCCGTCTGTTTTCTTTACCCGTGTCAGTACCCTTCCAGCAACAAGGTGAGCCCTCTTTTGTCTCGTGTATAATATATTTGACTAGTTGTCTCTCTTATATTGGCTATAACTTAAAAGACCGTGCTGGAAAATGTCAATATTATCAGCAAAATGTAGGTAAATAGTTATGTGAACAAATTTTCAAATTCTTTATTTAGGTGTTTAGGCTTTTTTAACTGCAGACTATGATTAAAGCAATCTGTGTGCTTTGGGTGATTTCTGAGGTTCAAACATTCTTTAATGATGCTTGATTTTACCAGGGACAGGATTTATTGTAAAATTTGATGTCTGCTTGCTTCCTTCCTTCCTCTCTCCCTCCCCTAGCCTTTCCTTTCCTTTCCTTTCCTTTCCTTTCCTTTCCTTTCCTTTCCTTTCCTTTCCTTTCCTTTCCTTTCCTTTCCTTTCCTTTCCTTTCCTTTCCTTTCCTTTCCTTTCCTTTCCTTTCCTTTCCTTTCCTTTCCTTTCCTTTCCTTTCCTTTCCTTTCCTTTCCTTTCCCTTTCCTTTCCTTTCCTTTCCTTTCCTTTCCTTTCCTCTTTCTTTCCTCTTTCCTCCCCTTCCCCTTCCCTCTTCCCTCTTCCCTCTTTCCTTCCCCCTCTTTCCCCCTCCCTTCCTTCCTTCCTTCCTTCCTTCCTTCCTTCCTTCCTTCCTTCCTTCCTTCCTTCCTTCTCTTCCTTTCCTTTCCTTTCCTTTCCTTCTCTTTCCTTTCCTTCCTTCCTTCTCTTTCCTTTCCTTCTTTCCTTCTCTTTCCTTTCCTTCTCTCTTTCTTTCTTTCTGTCTCTCTCTCTCTTTCTCTCTGCTGTTGTGCTGTGTTGTGCATTACATTTATTTTGTGCTTACCTAACAGAATCTTACCCAAAACCCATGTGTTCATCTTTGGATGTGAGAAATCCATTGTAATAATCTTCTCCTTCGGTGCTTGCTCTCTCGTGTAAGCCACAGAGTAGTTTCATATATTGTTGCGAGTTTTAAAGATCATGGCAACACGTGATGGCGGTCAAATGCCATAATAATGAAACCTGATTACCTAAAATTCATCAACTACTGCGTGCAACCACTTGTAATAATTATTTTTTGTGCTAGAATTGTCTTTATTTGCTGATAAATACAAACTTCCTATTCTATATGGTTTTAGTAATTTTATATTTCTTTACATACGGCTTAAGCAAAACAGCTTTTGCAAATATGAATTCTGTAAGTTAATGATTTTATTGACCCTTAATCGACATTATTTTAAATATAAGTTTGTCTGTGCTAGTAGTTAAATACTCTATAATCTTTAACTATTTGGAATTTATTCAAACTCTGGCAGTTCCAGAGGTGACATTTGAATAACTGTCATTCAAAAGTTGAATAGAAGAGCTTGGCTTTGTTGGGAAGAAATAAGGCTGAGAATGGACTTTGTTTCATTGCACAGACGTGTGCGAGATATAAATATCAAGGAGGAGGAAATACCTTTTGACACGAAGGATGAAATTAGTGCAAGGAAAGATTGTTAAATTGCACAGGAATATGACTTCAGAAATGAAACCCAAAGATAGGCAAGAAAGGGAGGTACAGGGTGTTTCAAAAAGATGGACTCAATTGAGAAGCATTCGGGACAAATTCAACTATCATCTCAATGTTGTCTGTACAGCAGATGGAAGCAAGATAGAGCATTTATAACAAGGTTACTAAAACGTGATAGCTCATTAAACTGTTTGTAAATTTTTGTGCAATTGTTACACGTCGCCGTTGTGAAATTGGGTCCAACTTTGTGAAACACCCCGTGAGTCTAGGAGATATTGGGGGCCTGTTTCATTTTCAAAGGGAAGAAATGAATCTCCAATATCCCACCATTGCAAAAATATCCAAGGACGGATGGACAGCAACATCGCTTGCAAAACACAAAGTGTTTTCACAGCGACAAAAGAAGCCAAACCTCAACAAAAGTTACCGTATCTAGTTTAGGGAGACACAAGAACAAACGTGGACGAGTTGGAGAAAGTGTAGAGCAAGAAGGGTGATAAAATGTGGAATATACTACAGCAAAAGTTTAAAGAAGCTCTTGGTCTTGCTGAAGCCAAAGAGAAGACTGACCATGGACTTAAGTTTTAGGTACATAAATGACACTGTCTTTCACAACAGGCCATACAGTAAATAATGACCTTTACATATAGCAAGGAAATTTTAGTTAGGCAAAGATCACAAAACGCCGAAGTAGTTTTTGTCAAAAAAATTTTAAAATGAGACAAACAATTGTTTTGAATGAGTAGGTCGTATCTAGTTTTTATGAAAGAGACTTAAACTGTATGGTTCTATTGGTAAGCAAATTTGTTAATCATTTTGCTGCTTGTACGTGTACCATAATAGGTATAAATGTATTATTTTAGGAACTGCTCTAGTCATGTAAATCCAGTGCTACTTGCAAAGCCAGAACAAAGTATCTGCAACAGCTGTTTGCAAAACTCCAGGAACCTCGTTAATGATGGTCAGAGAATGGCACATTCTTAGACCTTCGTGAGGTTTTCAAGGTTTAATAAGTGATATTTCTTTATCAACCTGGAAGTACCGCAGCATCTTTTTCAAGAAGATTCATTACACTGGTTAAAACACTCAGTTCGCGTTAATTATTTGCACATGTAGTCCCCTTCGTTCGATGTCAACAATGTCCTTTGTCCTCTATGCGTATTTTTAAATGGACAGCACAACTGCTCTTTGGTTCGCTGCAATTACTTTCCTATAGTCACAGAGTGGCCTGGCTTTGAACCTTCCGTAGAAACTTCAAATACAACATGATGCTTTTATTTGAAATTCTCCCCTTGCTAGGCTGGTTTTTGTGCTGGGTTCCCCCAACCGCGTTTTGCATTAGACGAGCTTATCCTACCCCTGCCGTGTCAGCCTGTTCTCAAGAATTTACGATGCGAGGAAAGCATTTAATCCTGAAATCTTTAAAAATAGATGGAGGTGCTAATACAAAGGTGAATTTTCTGCGTTATTGGCTGTGCACAGTTTCACAAGTCCTGCAGCAAGTGCTAAATATAGTGGCTCCAGTTCAGCCAAGTGCTTCAGCTCCTGTTGGATGCATTTGCTTCATTCTTTGCCTGTTGTCATACTGATCAGTGTTTGGAGAAGAGGAGACTGAGGGGTGACCTCATTCATGTTTACAGATATGTAAAGGGTGTCAGGAGGATGGAGCCAGGCTCTTCTCGGTGACAACCAGTCAACCCCTGACACTCTGTCATCCTGCTGTCCCCAGGACCCCCAGGTCCCTTTCCCCTACACTGCTCTCCAACAGCTCGTTCCCCAACTTACACTGGAACCTGGGGTTGTTCTGCCCAGATTCAAGACTCTACACTTGCCCTTGTTCTATTTCATTCAATTTCTCCCCGCCCAGCTCTCCATCCTGTCCAGGTCTCTGATGGCAGCACAGCCTCTGCCATGTCAGCCACTCCTCCCAGCTTGGTGTCACCAGCAAACTTGCTGACAGTCACTCTGTTCCCTCGTCCAAGTCATTGATGAATATATTGAATAACATAGAAAATTAGATATATATTATCTGCTAAATCATGAAAGCTGCTTTTTTTTAAAGTTATCTCTCTGTTTGTTCCATACTATTGCTTTAGTGATCAGTAACATCATTCTTTTGCTCTTGCGATTCTCTGTGTAGATTCTCCATCAGAAGGAGAAGTCGTGTCATTCGATATTATGTTATAGAGGGAAAAATAGCGGAAATATGTCATGTTCCAATCTGATACCCATTTATCATTAAATGAAACAAAGTTTGGTTTTGGGCTGTTGATCATCTCTGCCAATATCTGAGACTCAATAACAGCAAATTATAAGTAAAATTTTCTACTTGCTTGCTTAAAATCTTGATTTACGGCTGAGATTTCATTGGCTGAATGCTGAGGCACTGAGCTATTTTTGCTTAGTCATGATGAGAAACTGTGTTTTATAATGTACCTTCTCAGCTGTCATTTCAGAATGAAATTTGTCATTGCTTTCATTTTCTGGATTCAATTTTTTCCCTTTTATGGTGTTTGTCAGTTTTATTCTACATTTTACCTCAACAAAAGTAAGAAATAATAGTTTGTTAGCTACTTAGCTTAAAAACTCAAAGTAAAATACAAAAATATGAACATTGATTTTTCCCTTAGGCCTTTATTGAAAAAAAAAACCAAGAAAAATGTTAATGAAATCCCCCCTAATTGTAACATAAAGATTATGGTTTATGTAAAAGCCTTCCAAACTTAATTGATGTTTCTTTATTTAGCTGCTTGAGCACATATACATGGGAAATATCACTGAAACAACTGGGGATTCAGGTTTATTTTTTATTTTTCTAAATATCTGCTTGAGCTCGCCCAGAGATGATGGACCCAGGGTACATAATCAAGAACACAGTGGTTTGCAGCAGCTCGGGGTATAGGAGAGAATGAGTTAATGTTGAAAGTTTTCCCAGTCTGTCCTACAGCTCACCCACCTGCAGATCACCCAAGTCTTAAATGGCTTCAGGTATCTACTTGCTTGACCGCTTATTTACCATAAAATTCAGATAAAACTATATAGGAAAACTGTACCCACTGCCTCCTGTAATTAGGTATAACATGTTGTGCAGATGAGGTTCTTAGGGACATCGTTTAGTGACAGTGTTGGGTTAAAGGTTGGACTCAATCTTGAGGGGCTTTTCCAGCCAACATGATTCTATGTAATTGATTCCTTATCAGGTCTTAGCCCAAAAACTACTGACGTGATTCCAGGTCTCAAAACAGTTCAGTGACCAACAGAGATCCGATGATCTGATCCCAGACTGCCAACAGAGACCTTATGCTAACGGTTCGGTGGAAGGGAAGCATTCTGTTGACAATTTCATGCAATATATCTTTTCATTTTGACATAGTCTTAGTTCTAAGATAGTCTGACACTGCAGCTTGCGCTGACTAGATTGTCTCGAACTGTCTCCTTTGTGGTCGCGTCACCATCCCTGGAGGTGTTTAAAAGACACATAGATGAGGTCCTTAGGGACATGATTTAGAGGTAGACTTGGCAGTGTTGGGTTTACAGTTCGACTCAATGATCTTAAAGGCCTTTCATAACCAAAATAATCCTCTTCCTCTTCCTCTTCCTCTTCCTCTTTTTCCCTTCCTCTTCCTCTTTTTCCCTTCCTCTTCCTCTTTTTCCCTTCCTCTTCCTCTTTTTCCCTTCCTCTTCCTCTTTTTCCCTTCCTCTTCCTCTTTTTCCCTTCCCTTCCCTTCCCTTCCCTTCCCTTCCCTTCCCTTCCCTTCCCTTCCCTTCCCTTCCCTTCCCTTCCCTTCCCTTCCCTTCCCTCTTCCTATCCTATCCTATCCTATCCTATCCTATCCTATCCTATCCTATCCTATTCTATCCCATCCTATCCTATCCTATCCTTTACATGTGTTGATTCTCTCAAAGACATTATCTGCCAATTTTGGCAAGCACTGAGTGTCCTTCTTTATTGCCTTTATCAAACGGCAGAGAGCATGAAAAAAAACACTGTAAAAATACCGTTTCACTCCGCACGTTTGGTAAGAAGTGAAGTAAGACGCGCTCTCCATGCTCTGAGGTCTCTGTTGGTCTCCTTGTGTCCTTTGCCATTATGCCATCAGTACAAAAGTGTCTTAAGAGCCATCTACAAAGGCTGGAAAATCATGGTCTTGCTTATTACAAAGGTGGTGAGATGGTCTGACTTTGTAGGTGAAGTCAATCCACGGCGCAACAGGGATGCTGCCTTTACTTTTGGGCAAAGTTCAGGAGCCAGATACATAAGAATATTCTTACCTGTAAATTCTAAAAGTTCAAGATGATGAACAAGGTAATTTTTGTTAATTTTTTGAGGCGGTGGAATTTTCTTCCTATCTTACAACAGCCGCACAGCCGATGAGACACCAGCTGCCGATCGCTTTTGGCAAGTGCAGCAGCTAACGCTCTGTTCTTGTAATTGAGTCAGAGACAAAACGAAAAAGGAACTGCAGCAGGTCTGACACTGTTAAATTCAATGTGTCACTTCATCTAACTTGAGGTTCAAGTTAATTTTC
Source organism: Nesoenas mayeri (assembly GCF_963082525.1). NCBI lineage: Eukaryota > Metazoa > Chordata > Aves > Columbiformes > Columbidae > Nesoenas > Nesoenas mayeri. Next base: position 6,146,964 of record NC_137543.1, read on the forward strand.
CTTTGTACCATTAAGGTATATCATTTAATGAAATGCTTCAGTTTGGTAAAGAAGGCATCAGTTTATAGTGAAGCCTGCAGTGTGCTCCCTGGTTTAAGACCTTTCATCGTTTTGGGTTTAAAATTAGGATCGACTTTTTCCAATTTGGTTTCACTAAAGTGTTTGGAAGGTGAAAAACAACAATCTTGACTATGGTGGGAGTTGTCAGGACATCCGTAGTTTGGTGGGCAGAACTTTGAGTCTTGATGAAATAGAACATAATTTTCAGAATTTGCATTCCAGTTTTTAGGGTTGCCTGTATTTTCACTACAATAAATTATAACACATCCTCTTCAGATTTGGGTTAGAAATTCTGATCGTTATATATTTACAAAATATATAAGGGAAAGAGTAAACAGAATCACAGAATCAACTGGGTTGCAAAAGACCTCAGAGATCATCCAGTCCAACCCTTGGTCCAACTCCAGCCCATTGACTAGATCATGGCACTAAGTGCCATGGCCAATCTCAGCTTAAAAACCTCCAGGGACGGTGAGTCCAGCACCTCCCTGGGCAGCCATTCCAATGCCTGACCACTCTCTCTGCACAGAATTGCTTTCTCATAGCCAGCCTCAATTTCCCCTGGCAGAGTTGAAGCCCATGGCCCCTTGTCCTATTGCTGATGCCTGGGAGAAGAGACCAATCCCCACCTGGCTACAACTGCCCTTCAGGTAGTTCTAGAGAGTGCTGAGCTCACCTCTAAGCCTCCTCTTCTCCAGACTAAACAAGCCCAGCTCCCTCAGCCTCTCCCCATAGGGCTTGTGCTCAAGTCCCTTCCCCAGTCTTGTTGCTCTTCTCTGGACCCGCTCCAGCACTTCAATCTCTTTCCTGAACTGAGGGGCCCAGAACTGAACACAATACTCCAGGTGTGGCCTCCCCAATGCAGAGCACAGGGGAAGGATCACTGCCCTTGTCCTGCTGACCACGCTGGTTTGGATACAGGACAGGACACCATTGGCAGCATGTTTCTTCAACCACGCTCTAACAGACATTTTTGTTACGCAACAAAAACGTTCTTTAGCATTTTCTGAAACACTTCTTGGTTTTAGGTAGCTGAATTTTTAAATTAAATGTTGGCATTTTCTACATTCAGAATGAGAATCAACTACCTCCTGACAGGCTGCTCTTTCTAGTCTTCTCTTTCTCAATATTTCAGTGTCATAGAGCTTCGAAGGGTGGAGGAAAACTCTTGTTTTGGTGCTTGAAGAGCATTCTGTTTAATTTGGAGGAAAGCTGGGATATGACCTGTTTAAAATGAATAGATGTCTCTACATGGAGAAAATATTTAGTCTTAAATTTGTTTTTATGTTAGTGAAAAAGAATTAATAATAAAAGCCAGTCAAAATGGAAAACAGGCAAATTTGACTACAAGTAAAGCCCTCATTGTGATCAATTTGCACAATTAGCCATTAGAAAAAACTGTCAAGCAATAGATTTAATAGCCATTTTTTAATGTTCTCAGGACTTGATGTCTTTCTAGAATATATTCCTCATATACACAGCAGTGAGCTCAATATAGATTCTACCAAGTGGGAGCCCAAGGCACGTGGGACGTTACATCCAAGAGTTAAATCATCTTGCTAACCTTAAACTCTGCTAATGCTATAATGTTGCAGTGGGTTCATGGAAGAGCAGCAAAAAGCAGCTTACAGATTGAGAGAATTGATTTTTGAGATCAAAATGTTAAATATGTACGGTTTGGTGCATGAAGACGCGAGAACATAAATCTGCAAATATTTATAGATGTGCTGGGAATATTTAGCGTAATTGAAAAGGTTTACAACTGGAAGAAGTCAGACGAGGACAGTTCTTGGAGTATGTGAAGAGGCCTTTTAATAGTAAGATGGATAATCTGACTTAATCGTCTAAAGTTAGTCTCAGAAGCTTCATTTTTAGCCACTTTAATAAAAATCAAATTGAATTAAAGCAACCCTATTGAAAACACAATCGCTCCAACTAAGATGCTGTAGATCGTTGTTTTGCTTTGTCGCTCGTTGTGTTTGTCGGTGGATTTTGGGAAGAGCGTTCGTATCTGCCATTCCATTGCCTCTCATCGTATCCAACGCTTCTCTTCCCTTTTGAGAAGGGGAGAGATATTGAGGGGAGATGTTGCATATGGCTGGTTAAAGGAAACAGAAAAGAAACAGCAAAAGCGCGGATGTGAAAAGTCTCCGTGATTTCAGTCGATGGGGAAACGGAGCTGAGTCAGGATGTCGATAACTTCCCAAACCCCCCTGAGCGTCGCTTGTTTAAAACGACTTTAAAACTAAGCTAAAAACAGCTCTGCAATAAGATTATTCACTGGAGTGAGCCGTCATTAGAGCCCGGCATCTGCGTCTGGTTTTTAATACCGCGTTCAACGTTACCGAAGAGTATCCTCTGCTGTCGTTTCAGAGCAGATTGGAGCAGTAATCACAATACCCCTGAAAGAAACTTCTAGATTACAGTCTAATTGTCTGATGCCTTAGGTTCCCATGGCCCCAGTTTTGTGACTTATTTTTGGCATCGTAACAGTCGTCGTAAGATTTATAAAAACCAGCATGATTCATCATGTCACTGAGTTTTGTTTGTGCTGCATCCTGAATTCTGCAGTAGGGGATAAGAGTAATTAATTTATGCAATAAATCTTCTAGAGCTGTTGAATTAACTTTTAAGAAAATATTAAGAATTTCTTTTTTAATGTTTCTATCGACTTAATTTTCCGTGTTATTTTGAGACTTTCAGATTATTAATCACCTCTCCGAAAATGAGTTTCCTTGTAATTCCAGTTTTTCCATGTACAGCTTTGTGATGTATAGATTTTGTGTTACTTGTAAACGAAAATCTTCAACATGAAATTTATGGTGGATTGATTTAAAGGAAACATCATGGACAAATAAGGAGGATCGTTAGAATGGAAAATGTTTGCACGTTGTGATTTTTAGTATTTTTCCATTTGGTCTCTGAAACTGTTTGTTTGACCCGGTTTTGTTCCCTTTCCATTAACAGCTGAAATGACAGATGGAAAGAAGAGTAAAACCCTTTCAAGAACTTTTATTATTTATCCCAGTGTCTATATACAGTCCAGGACAGCTTTAATTCCTCTTCATTTAATTTGGACTTTTAAAATAACGCATTAATTTGTGTATCATTCCATCCGTTGTGTATGGTTCCATTCAGAAAAGACAGATGTTGTGTTTGTGGTGGCTGCTGTGTTTTTCTGGATAATTTTAGGGAAATTAAGTTTGTATGATCACTTTAAATGTTTCACCCTCTCCCCTCAGTAAATTGTGATTAATTTCAGCCAGCTATATAAGGATAAGTTAAATATATTCCTGCAGATTGGGCACTGGGCAGAGAAGAGAGATCCTAATTTATGTCGCAGTGAAGAAAGACAGGAGCACAGATTTTGCAGAAATGGGAAACTCTATATTAACTCCCCTGTCCTGGGCACTGGGGAGGCCAAACCTCGAATACTGGGGTCAGTTTTGGGCCCCTCACCATAAAATGGACATTGAGGTGCGAGTTGAGAGAAGGGAACGGAGCTGGGGAAGGGGCTGGAGCACAAGTGTGATGGGAGCGGCTGAGGGACCTGGGGGGTTCAACTGGAGAACAGGAGCTGAGGGGAGACCTTGTGATCTCTGAACTGCCTGAAAGGAGCTTGGAGCATGGAGGGGGTTGGTCTCTTCTCCCAAGGAACAAGTGACAGGATGAGAGGAAAAGGCCTCAAGTTGCACCAGGGGAGGTTCAGATTGGATATTGGGAAAAGTGCCTTCACAGGGTTGTGACACAGTGAACAGGCTGCCCAGGGCAGTGGTGGAGTTACCATCCCTGGAGGGTTTAAAAGATGCGGAGATGAGGTTCTTAGGGACATGGGTTAGAGCTGGATTTGAGAGTGTTGGGTTAATGGCTGGACTTGATGATCTTAAAGGTCTTTTCCAACCAAAAATGATTCTATGATTCTAATTCATATTGTTTCCTTAAATGCTTGTCAGTTCATACATATATGGAATAACGCTAGATGACAGTTTAATTTTGTGTGTGTTAATTTACGAAGATACCATGCTATCTCAACAGATGTTCTGGAGGAACGTCATTAATGGTTATCAATATGTAAAGGGTGAGTGTCAGGAGGATGGAGCCAGGCTCTTCTCGGTGACAGCCAATGGTAGGACAAGGGGTAATGGGTTCAAACTGGAACACAAAAGGTTCCACTTAAATTTGAGAAGCAACTTGTTCCTGGTGAGGGTGTCAGAGCCTGGCCCAGGCTGCCCAGGGAGGTTGTGGAGTCTCCTTCTGTGCAGACATTCCAACCCGCCTGGACACCTTCCTGTGTAACCTCATCTGGGTGTTCCTGCTCCATGGGGGGATTGCACTGGATGAGCTTTCCAGGTCCCTTCCAACCCCTGACATTCTGGGATTCTGCAAGAAAACAACCACCACCAATCAACCAAACAAAATAAGCCCCAAACCCACACACCCAGGCACAAACTGACTTTGTTCAGATGTGTTTGACCTATACTTAAGAAGAAGGAGCTGATAACAGCAGAATGACCCCAAACCTCTGAAAGAACTGGGAAGCCACTGATGACCCAGCACATTGTGTGAAATATTCTCATCCTTCTTTAGGATGAATGGTAACTCACATCTAGTTAACTAGACTTAGGGGACTCAAAATACACTCAAATTGGATTTTTTCCCCCAGTAACTCACCCTGTACCTCCATCCCCAACCCACTAAATAATGTACCCTTTTATATGAAGGTCGATAGTTTGGAAAAGGAAGAAGAAATTGTGTAAATGTGGGATATTCTTCCCCAGTTCCAGGCATCAGTGGCTTATGACTGGTATTTCTCAGCCAAACATTTGAGTAGACCATTATGGTATATAATTTAATCACCTTTAAATCCATTTATTAATTTGAGTGGTTTAAGTTTTTTTTAAGCTTACACAGTGGGCTTTTTTTGTTTTTTAATTAGTTTATATAGTATGAAGATCAGGGTTAATGGTCTAAGATTTTCTCAGTTGCTTTAAAATTCATAAAACAATGTGATGTTGGAAACTTCTCTGATACAGAACATAGTTTAAGCAGCAGGTTGTTGACTGGATAGTAGTTCAGTAAATTCATATTGGAGTTCCTTTATCACACTTACATGATATGATTTGCCTCTCAAATCTCATTTAGTGACACTTTGAGACAGGTCCTTACTTGAATACAACTTCCAGTGTTTGAAACTTACTCTTTTAACTGAAATATTTTTGTAACCATTTATTTTGTTTGGTTTTCTTTGCTCTAATAGTCTCTTTGATACTGTCCTGTATTTACTCTGAACATCTCATGCAATCTTTTTCTACACTCTTAATGTTACTGTCAATCTTTTTTATACCTGTATCTTATTCTTCTACATTTTCGAAGTGCTATAATAATTTTGTAACATTGATTTTTACTTATTAATTTAAAGACTTCCCTGGAGAATTAACTTAAAATTGACAAGGAAAGAATTGTTTCCCCTGCGCATCTATTTCATGTGGTGTTTGAAGAAGCCGAAATAAATGTTGTGATGATGAATAATTTTCCCTGCATCGTCCAAGAGTTTATATTTGGGAATTTTTAGTATGAGTGATCATGGTTAGTCCTGATGGGCTGCAGCTTGTAAACATCCTTTATATATATGGTGTGAATTGTTTTATTTACAAAACTTTGCTTCTGCTGTCAAAAGTTACTGAGCGAGGCTTGAATGTTATTTCAGATAGTTATTGGGTTTTGCTGTGGGATAAATAAAAAGTTCCTTTAGTGCTGAATTTTGTAAACACTAGAAGTCTCTCTTGCAAATCACAACTTCATATCTACTGGAGAGGCAGAGGTTTGCTGTGTCTTCATAGATCTTGTCCCACTCTCCCAATGATGAGATGGAAACAGGGCTCTTCTTCTTCTTCTTCTTCTTCTTCTTTTTCTTATTGTTCTGCTTCTGCTTCTTCTTCTTCTTCTTCTTCTTCTTCTTCTTCTTATTATTATTATTATTATTATTATTATTATTATTATTCTTCATCCTTTACTGGTAACAGGACAGCTATTGGCTCAAATGCTGCCCTCCCAGTCACTTCTTTCTTGTGAGCTGTTAAAGAAGAGCATTTCTAATAAGAACCATGACTCCTTATTTGCTCTAAAGTCCTGCTTTTTGACATGTTTGCTTCAGGCACTCAGCTACCTTCCTTCTTTCTTTTCTATATTCTTTATTCGTCGAGGTTTTACCCAAAGCCTCCATCCCCACTTTTGCTTTTGACTTTTGCTAAAAGACGTGCTACTGTCCCCAAGCCATGCTTGCTTGTCATTTAGTGCCTGATTGTACGTGATGTTGCTGTCACTTCTGTGACCTGAACCTTAACCTCCCCTGCTTGTCCCGTGGGTGTTCCCATCTCAAGGGTTCCTCCTGTAGATGCTCTGAAAATGGATATTGTCCCATCCCACCAGGTGAGATCAGGTGTGAGTTAACTCTGGGTATTTCTGCACGGCAACGCAAAGTGAATGACACAATCACTCCAGGGGTCCAGTTCAATTATGAATTTACTAAAAGCACTTGGTGGAATACAAATTACATCAATTAATGACTTGATAAAAGTGTGTTATAATATCACAAAACTTATAAATACATTGACAGCAAAAGCCCTTCTAAAAACAGTGAATTGGCAACAGTTAGTGACTATGATGCAAAACTTAACAAGACTTTAGCAGCACAACTTAAAATGATGTTACCTTTATCTGTTCAAGAAAAAGGAAAAGAGAGAGAGAAGGAAAACTGAGATATCAGAGAGAGTAAGATATCACCACTCCACAGGTCAATTGGTCCCACAATGTCCTCTGGAGAGGGGCACGCATTGAAGATTTTGATAATGCCACCATCTCGTGTCACACGTGAGGTTGTTTTATAACCCAGTTCACTTACATGCGAGATAGGAGAGGGTGGTTCGTCTCCTCCCTCTGTTCGCTCTTCATGCCAATTATAACAACTCTTCTGGAAATAGGTTTGGGGTCTTCAAACTAGTTCACAGTACTGCCCAGAAGTGAGTGGTTTTGTCCGTCAGGGGTGGTTGTTGGTTTGTGGTTTCTTCTGGTAATTAGTTGTCTGACAGAGCCTTCATCTCCATCATCCTAATTAGGCCATGAGGCCTTCACAGCAACCGTGTAAATTGGCTCTATCTTCACAGAACCACAGAATGTCAGGGATTGGAATGGCCCTGGAAAGCTCATCCAGTGCAATCCCCCCATGGAGCAGGAACACCCAGATGAGGTTACACAGGAAGGTGTCCAGGCGGGTTGGAATGTCTGCACAGAAGGAGACTCCACAACCTCCCTGGGCAGCCTGGGCCAGGCTCTGACACCCTCACCAGGAACAAGTTGCTTCTCAAATTTAAGTGGAACCTCTTGTGTTCCAATTTGAACCCATTACCCCTTGTCCTACCATTGGTTGTCACCGAGAAGAGCCTGGCTCCATCCTCCTGACACTCACCCTTTCTATATCTGTAACCATGAATGAGGTCACCCCTCAGTGTCCTCTTGTCCAGCTCCAGAGCCCCAGCTCCCTCAGCCTTTCCTCACACGGGAGATGCTCCACTCCCTTCAGCATCTTTGTTGCCCTGCGCGGGACTCTCTCCAGCAGTTCCCTGTCCTGCTGGAACTGAGGGGCCACAACTGGACACAAGATTCCAGGTGTGGTCTCCCCAGGGCAGAGCAGAGGGGCAGCAGAACCTCTCTGACCTACTGACCACCCCCTTCTAATCCGCCCCAGGTACCATTGGCCTTCCTGGCCACAAGGGTACAAGGTGTCTGCCTCCACACCCATTATCTTTTCCTCCCAAAGTACCAAAAACTAAATGTTTAAGGCGTAACATCATTCTTTGTTTTAATTGGGATGGGGGGAGTGCTTCAAGGTTGTCACAGATATGTCTTGATTTTCAGCAGAGATGAACCAGAGAACCTGTTTCCAAAGCGGGAAAGCAGTTCCTTTCAACTCTTGCACCTCTTGAGTTTAATTGCCTTTGGAATGGCTGGCGTTTAATTGCAAATTATTGTGCGTCAGGATAAATACACTCGGTTGTTTGAGATGCGCAGCAGTATCTCACTCGGTTGGAATATGTGTGTTGGAAGGATGGCTCTGGCGACTCTTACCAACATTTTCCTCTTCCTTCCTTTTGGGGAGCTTCTGATTTCAAGTGAACTCTCTCAGTGCTGCTGGTGGGTTCTACTTCTGACACCAAATACACATTATTTTTCCCCACTCACTGATTCCGAGAGCAAGTACATAGGATGAGATGACCCATTATCTTTGTGCAATGGCCGTGCTACTTTATACTGTAATTCACAATAAGTCACCTAAGTTTGTTATATATGCATTTAAACTTCAAAATCATTGATAGCTAAAGCTAAAGTGTAGAGATGCTTAGGGCTGGGATATTTCTCTTAGGAAGTTTTTAATTTCTGAGTAGATTTCTGAAGCATTATTGCAGCTGCATGCTTGTATTTGGCATTTTGCTATCCGTTTCTGATATTTTTCCATGTGTTTTATATTATAATCACTCATTTCTGCTATTTCTGCTTCATTTCACAAGAAAGGAAAGTTTACAAATAAGAATAAAAATTTACAATGAAATTTATTCTCTGTAGTTTTCTCAGTATTATTTCCTAAGATTACCAGAAATGTGGCTGGTATATTTGTATTGTGTGCTTATAGGGAAATTTGGATTTGAAGGGCAGTAGCTAACAAATATAAAGTATTGTGTGAGAGCTGCCTGTGTTTGCCTTTTGCACAGAAGGGACAGAGTTGTCTGTCTCAGAATAATTGATATAATGGAAAAATAATCTAGTTCCCAGCTTGCTTTGCTCTCCAGACAAACCAGCTATTGCAGTAAATGGAATTACGCAGAATCACAGAATTGACTGGGTTGGAAAAGCCCTCAGAGATCATCCAGTCCAACCCTTGGTCCAACTCCAGTCCATTGACTAGATCATGGCACTAAGTGCCGTGGCCAATCTCAGCTTAAAAACCTCCATGGCCGGTGAGTCCAGCACCTCCCTGGGCAGCCATTCCAATGCCTGACCACTCTCTCTGCACAGAATTGCTTTCTAATAGCCAGCCTCAATTTCCCCTGGCAGAGTTGAAGCCCATGGCCCCTTGTCCTATTGCTGATGCCTGGGAGAAGAGACCAATCCCCACCTGGCTACAACTGCCCTTCAGGTAGTTCTAGAGAGTGCTGAGCTCACCTCTAAGCCTCCTCTTCTCCAGACTAAACAAGCCCAGCTCCCTCAGCCTCTCCCCATAGGGCTTGTGCTCAAGTCCCTTCCCCAGGCTTGTTGCTCTTCTCTGGACCCGCTCCAGCACTTCAATCTCTTTCCTGAACTGAGGGGCCCAGAACTGAACACAATACTCCAGGTGTGGCCTCCCCAATGCAGAGCACAGGGGAAGGATCACTGCCCTTGTCCTGCTGACTATGCTGTTTTTGCTCCCTGATTTATATTTTTCCTTGTAAATTTGTTTCTTAAAAAGATAATGTCAAAGTAATCTGAAATAAAAAAAACCTGTTGCATGCGAACGCTCAAAGAACTGAAAAAAAATCTGGGGTATTTTCCATAGAAGTGATTCTGAAAACTGGGTAGGGAGAATTTGTACAGGGGATCAAATGCTATGGGGCTTAATATTGCGCAAGTCGTAATTGCCATGGAACTTTTCCTTTTTAGGAGATGTGCTTCTGTCTAGTTTAGTGAAAAAAAAAAGTTATTAAAAAAACCCACGGTTTTATAGTAAAAGAGTAAAATACTCTTATAGTTGGAGTAGGCTATAAAATGTATGTATGCGAATGTATGCATATTTATGCATATATATGTATACTTATGCATGTATATTTATGTATAAGTATTAATTCTGTGTTACTGAAATGGTGCTGTTCTTTTTTCCCCGCATCTGGCCAGCACCCGGCAATGCCATCTGCTTCTCGATGTCTTCAACTCTACAGAACACGAGTTGACCATCAGCGCTAGGAACAATGAAGATTTAATTCTGCATGCTGGGGAATGTCAGCGGTAAGTGCTTTCAGTATTAAAAGGGCCGTGGTTTAACCCCAGTGTTTATTTATAGGCAATCAGTGATATTTGGATACTATATTTCTTTTTTAAACATGTCAAGTAGGCTATTATGTATATTGGTTCTTACAACCCTACTATGGTGATGTAAAGGTCATTGTAGCCATCTGTAAGCATTATTTGCTATCATTTATCTACCTGGGATTCCTATTCCCTGGTTGCTTGGCTTATCTATTTCCGATGATCATTACATCTAGATGACACCATTTTCGGCTTGAAAAGATGAAACTGTGAGAAAGGAAACATTTCTTGTTCTGCACAGTTCTCTTTGGGCGAGTTGTGCTGCCGTCTGAAATTATGCCCTTGATAAACTTATTTAAAGAGAGATACTTGGATGTCTTCAAATCTCAGTCTGAATGTTAAATTCAAAGTAAAAACACATCAAATGCAAGGCAAGCAATTGTCGAAAAGAAGTATAGAATATGTAACAATAGCAGTAAATTCAGAATGCGTTTTACCTTAATAACTCCAGAGCACAACTATGAGAAAATACGTTGACCCAAACCAAGGCTGAATTTTCTCAATTTTACTTTACCAAGGATTGGACAAAAATATCAGTAACATACACAACTTGTTCCCTTTGTTTAGAAAGAATTGGGTTATTTATATATATATATATATTTAGGTAGTCTAAAAACAAACCAAAACATTCATGTTCTTATCCGTACTGTTTCATAATTCTGTTTTTATGCCTCTTGCTATTTCTCATCATTTTTGTAGTTGGTAAACTCCTTGATATTTTTCACTCCCATTTCTTTGGACAGCGTGTAACAAATAGAAATAAAGCTACAAATAACATTATAAAGTTCACTTTGCATCTCCTTGATCGATTTACTTTTATTTTCCTATGGATTTAATAATTTAAATATCCTTAGATCTTTATATTGTAATGGATATAAACCCTTTCAATAAGTCTTCTGAAATATTCATTTATCAAGGCAAATTGTGTATTTGCTGCAAGTATTTAAGCCTCTTAAGGACAGTGATTTTTATTCTTACTGCAAGATATTTTATTTGTACCTTTTGTTGGAAGTTGCACTGAGTTATCTGTGAGTTTTAAGCTCATTTGTGTTCTCTTTCTTAAATGACAAATGCTTTGAATTGTGACAATGTGTATATAGCTCCTATGTTGCTTAGAGTTTTAATTAGTAATTTGATGGACTGGCTACAGCATTTAAGATTAGCTTACTCCTCCTAGCAAAGGACTTTTGTTAACTGTAGGAATAAATCAGAAATCTCCTTTTTGAACAAGGTTCTAGATCTTTCCTTTTAAACATGGGACAAGCGTTCTCAGGAGTTTACATTTGAACCAAATGTTTTCAATCCAAATATACAATGCTTTTCAACAGGGCCTACTCTTAGAGTCTCCTTGTATAACTTTTTGCCTTGGACATCGATTTTTGTTAATATCTGATTAATATTTGAAGAGAGGCTCTTCCATCAAGTTCCATTTTATCTTCCGCTTCCGTCTACCTCCATGACTCTGACCTCAATCTTAATATTTTCCTTAATCCATTTTTATTTAAATTATAACTTAATAACTTGGGTCAGTCTTGCCTCCTTTTGTGATTTATTCTCCCTCCATCATTTTGAAATGTCCTGTTCTGACCAAGTGTTTTCTTCGTTCGTGTTCTTATTGCTGGAGACTACAAGTGTTTCCATATTCTCTGCCTATGGATCTACAAAGGAGCGTAATGCTGGTGTAATGAGGAGAGTGTAGGAGACGGAGACAGAAATGCCAAAAAATCTGGGATTGTCAGCACTGCCAGATCTTTCCGAGTCCACACAAGGCATTCCCTGGTATCCATCGTATAGAATCCATATTATTCAGTGCTTTCCACCCCGTCCTGTTCTCCAGCTTATTTATGTTTCTGTAAAATGGATCAAATGCATAGAATACTACACACCCTTTATACTTGAAGGTCTGAAGTTTGCTTCCATTAATTTAGAGATAGGGAAATAACAGCTGTTACGATAACACTGCACGAAGCATGAAAAATTGTATTGTACTATTAAGGAAAAGTGACATCCTTAGACCATTAAAATATTGTCTGGAAAATATATGCCTTTTTGTACAGTAAGGTAATTCTGCTGACTAGTAAAGACTATCATTTTGCCTTGCAGAAAACCTTAATCTTATAATTTACTGTCGTTTTTTAAGCCATTAGTTGGGAATGTTTAGTGTGTGTGTTGTACCTGTTCTTGGACATGGATATAAGCAGTGTTTCTGAGAAATGATGCTCTTTTCCCTCTATTTCAGCAGAGAGGAACACATAGTTTGCTCCCTATCATTTTATAGTAAGAAATGATATTTTTGGCTCAGTGATTATTTTGTTCACTCCTTTTTTTCCACCTTTTATTGTTATATGTTCTGCAGACACACAAATGGAAAGGATCAGCCTTTCATTTTTTTCCTATATCCCGAGGTATTACTTAGTGATCTTCATACTCCTCCTTTTGGTTTCTACATGACTTGAAATGTTCCTTTGTGTCCCTCTGTGGGACGATTAGTGATATATTTTACTTTGAGGTCTCTTGTTCTCAGAAGATTGCGGTGGGAAAAGAATTAAGAGTCATTTGGAGGAGAGAAGGAGAAGAAAGGAAATTTTCCTTCCCTCTCCCATGAGGTGACATGTTGAAGAAAAGCGAGGAACGAGGGTTTTGGAGGGTCCTTTGTTGAAATCCTGAAAATAAATTTAGGGTTCATTACAAAGCTAGTTTCAAATTGATCTGTAAGATTTTTTTTTTAAGCTTTAATATATGCAGGGAAATACACTTGAGAACTGATATCCCAACAAAAAGTTGTCAGACAAGTTACTCTACTGAAGTTCTTGCTGCAGAGAGTGATGCTGAGATGGTGGCAAAATCTTCAGGTAATAACAATATGTTTGATGTACCACAGAACCACAGAATGTCAGGGGTTGGAAGGGACCTGGAAAGCTCATCCAGTGCAATCCCCCCATGGAGCAGGAACACCCAGATGAGGTTACACAGGAAGGTGTCCAGGCGGGTTGGAATGTCTGCACAGAAGGAGACTCCACAATCTCCCTGGGCAGCCTGGGCCATGTTCTGGCACCCTTACAGAGAAGAAGCTTCTTCTCATATTTAAGTGGAACCTCTTGTGTTCCAGTTTGAACCCATTACCCCTTGTCCTATCATTGGTTGTCACCGAGAAGAGCCTGGCTCCATCCTCCTGACACTCCCCCTTTATATATCTGTAACCATGAATGAGGTGACCCCTCAGTGTCCTCTTGTCCAGCTCCAGAGCCCCAGCTCCCTCAGCCTTTCCTCACACGGGAGATGCTCCACTCCCTTCAGCATCTTTGTTGCCCTGCGCGGGACTCTCTCCAGCAGTTCCCTGTCCTGCTGGAACTGAGGGGCCACAACTGGACACAAGATTCCAGGTGTGGTCCCCCCAGGGCAGAGCAGAGGGGCAGGAGAACCTCTCTGACCTACTGACCACCGCCTTCTCATCCACCCCAGGTACCATTGGCCTTCCTGGCCAAAAGGACCCAGTGCTGGCTCATGGTCACCCTGCTGTCCCCAGGACCCCCGTGGTGTCAACATATTTTGTTAATCTATCTGTTTGAATATACTGAATGTGATAATGAGGGAAAGAAGTTCTCTGATACACACTGTCGGAAAGTTTGTTCTTCAGATATTTTGCTCGAATAGCAGAGCCTCCTGTCTGCAAAACCGTTTCTTGAAATAGTCAACTGCACACTGTTCAGCGAGCTTTGCTATGAGTGTGCAAATATTGTGAATATAATCAATAGTAAAGCTGAGCTTGTTTATCACAGCGATATGGCATTCAACATGTTGTTCTTAAATGGAAGAATATAACAGCCAACTCTGGGAAGGGAATTGTATTATGGATGTTAACAAAAAAGTGTTGCCACTAGCAGTGATTGAAATTTATTGAAAAACCTAGGTATGGTAATTATTGTGTTTCTTACTTGATTATCAAACCATTAAAATTAAATTTCATGACAACCCTCATTTATGCACAAATCACTTCATAATTTATGGTAATAGATGTTATCTCATTACATGCCCCAGGATATCTCATTTCGTACAACGTACCCTGCACTGCCTTTACATTTCCATGCTGTGCACGGTGTGTCTGGCATTCGGGAACCGAAAACATCCTCATCAGTGGAAGATTTATCATGGTGATGGTCTGAGAAGATCAATCCTCTCATATATCCTTGTGTTACAACACAACTGAGTGGTTAAAGTCCTCCATGTATACGAGAGTCCACAGTTGGGGGTTGTAGATGTAGCACTGTTAGTTTTCAGGGTATTTTGGCCTCAGTGTGAGGACTATATGGTTTAAAGCTCGGGAGTGGCTGAAAGGAAGAAGCCAGAGAGTCGTGGTCAATGGGGCAGAGCCCAGTTGGGGCCTGTATCCAGTGCAGTGCCTCAGGGGCAGTGCTGGGCCTGTGCTATTCAATATATTCATCAGTGATTTGGACGAGGGAACAGAGTGACTGTCAGCAAGTTTGCTGGTGACACCAAGCTGGGAGGAGTGGCTGACACGGCAGAGGCTGTGCTGCCATCAGAGACCTGGACAGGATGGAGAGCTGGGCAGGAAACATTGAATGAACTAGAACAAGGACAAGTGTAGAGTCTTGAATCTGGGCAGAACAACCCCAGGTTCCAGTGTAAGTTGGGGAAGGAGCTGTTGGAGAGCAGTGTAGGGGAAAGGGACCTGGGGGTCCTGGGGACAGCAGGATGACCATGAGCCAGCACTGGGCCCTTGTGGCCAGGAAGCCAATGGTACCTGGGGTGGGTTAGAAGGGGGTGGTCAGTAGGTCGGAGAGGTTCTCCTGCCCCTCTGCTCTGCCCTGGGGAGACCACAGCTGGAATCTTGTGTCCAGTTGTGGCCCCTCAGTTCCAGCAGGACAGGGAACTGCTGGAGAGAGTCCAGCGCAGGGCAACAAAGATGCTGAAGGGAGTGGAGCATCTCCCGTGTGAGGAAAGGCTGAGGGAGCTGGGGCTCTGGAGCTGGAGAAGAGGAGACTGAGGGGTGACCTCATTCATGGTTACAGATATATAAAGGGTGAGTGTCAGGAGGATGGAGCCAGGCTCTTCTCGGTGACAACCAATGATAGGACAAGGGGCAGTGGGTGCAAACTGGACCACAGGAAGTTCCATTTGAATTTCAGAAGAAACTTGTTCCTGGTGAGGGTGGCAGAGCCTGGCCCAGGCTGCCCAGGGAGGTTGTGGAGTCTCCTTCTGTGCAGACATTCCAACCCGCCTGGACACCTTCCTGTGTAACCTCATCTGGGTGTTCCTGCTCCATGGGGGGATTGCACTGGATGACCTTTCCAGGTCCCTTCCAAACCCTGACATTCTGGGATTCTGTGACTGCCCAGGAATGGCACCGGAGTGAGGAGTTAAGAAATGAAGAGCAAACAGGACCTGGGTAAGGATGGGCTGGGCAAAAATGGTTAAATGATGTCTGCCCTGGAGGACCTGTGAAGGATCGTTCTCCACCAGAGAGGACATTTTCTCCACTAGTTGCTGCCTTGAAAACTTACAATTTTTGAGAACTTTCTTTCCTTGAGAATAATAAGTAGCCCTGAAGCATCTGGGTAGGTGTATCACTAGTATGGTCCATCATACGTGAGGAAATACTTTTATTGGTAGTTCAAATGGTGGAGGCTTTTGTGCAAAATGTACAAGTTCTGAAAAGTACTGGTGACCCATGGGAGGACTGGTGTGAATTAACATGATGGAATCTTAGGCCTTTTTTTTTGCTTGTTTGTTTTAAATTGGGAGCTGCACAAGAAAAAAAATGGGCTAAAGGAATACTGCAGTAGCAAACTCGACACTCCCAAGTTTCTTGCTGGGTCGGCAGTTCCTGCCTTTTTAGCAGAGACTGTACGTGTTTTCATATTCTGTGCCTATGGACCTACAAAGGAGGATAGTGCTGCATCCTGCTCACTGCTTCCCTCTCTCCTTCCCACTTGGTATGTTTAGAAAGTGAAAGGACTTGGAAGTCTCTGTTGTGTTGCTTTTTTTTATGTACCGCAGAACCATCACTGTAGAGTATAAGATTTGCCTCCTGTGCCTGGGGAGGAGGAATTTGGGGTGGATTCTTCCATTGCTTTTCTGTTAAATAAAGGGTCCTGCGCTTGGGTCACAACAACCCCAGGCAGCGCTACAGGCTCGGGGAAGAGCGGCTGGAAAGTGCCTGGGGGAAAAGGACCTGGGGGTGTTGGTGACAGCGGCTGAACATGAGCCAGTGTGTGCCCAGGTGGCCAAGAGGCCACCAGCATCCTGGCTTGTGTCGGGAATAGTGTGGCCAGCAGGACCAGGGCAGTGACCGTCCCCCTGTCCTGGGCATTGGGGAGGCCAAACATCGAATCCTGGGGTCAGTTTTGGGCTCCTCACACCAAGAAAGTCCTTGAGGTGCTGGAGTGAGTGGAGAGAAGGGAACGGAGCTGGGGAAGGGGCTGGAGCACAAGTGTGATGGGAGCAGCTGAGGGACCTGGGGGGTTCAGCTGGAGAACAGGAGCTGAGGGGAGACCTTCTGATCTCTGAACTGCCTGAAAGGAGCTTGGAGCATGGAGGGGGTTGGTCTCTTCTGCCAGGTAACGAGTGACAGGATGAGAGGAAATGGCCTCAAGTTGCACCAGGGGAGGTTCAGATTGGATATTAGGAAAAATGTCTTCATAGAAAGGTTTGTCAGGCATTGGAACAGGCTGCCCAGGGCAGTGGTGGAGTCACCATCCCTGGAGGGGTTTAAAAGGCATTTAGATGAGGTTCTCAGGGTCATGGTTTAGTGCCAGTGTTGGGTTAATGGTTGGACTTTATCTTGAGGATGTTTTCCAACCAAAATGATTCTGTGGTTCTATAGGGTTAAGTGAATGAGTTTACTTACACATATCCACTCTAGTAATATTTTTTTTAGTCAGCAGAAGTATAGATATTTTCTCAGTTTTGATAACTGAACATTTGTGTCTGTTGACTTAACCTATTTTTAAATACCTTTTGTGCTAAATTCTAATGAATCAAGAATAATTAAATTATAATTTTCATTAATGAGGGCCATTGACTACTACTTAATTTTTGTATTCAAATGCGTTGAATAATTGAACTGTAAAGTCTGTGATGTTTTATGCTGCAATTTCTACAGAATTGGTTAACAATGCATGTACATATTAATAACATTTTGAATAAGACCTCTTTCAAAGTGTATGAGAATTAGGAATTCTGGCCCTTTTAAAACTGTCTATTCCCCTAATAAATTTATCGTCCATGTGTAAGTAAATCTTGATTGTTATTTCTGTAGCTGCCAAGTCAGTGTTTAATTTGTGTGTTTGTTTATGAGAGGGCATGTTGTCTGTATGAGAGATTAATGACTTTTTCCTTGCATTGCTGTTAAAGTTTATGTTTTAAACACAAAGCTGCTATGATTAAGGCTTTGCATGGTGTCATCAATAGAAAATAAAATTTCACAGCAATTTCCATGAGTCTTCATGTTAAATCCATGGCAAGCTGCAAGTTTCTGAGATACCTTGAAGTCAGATTTAAAAATACCAAAGCCTGTATTAACTAAATCATTAAAATCACCTTCTGTTTTCAGGGTAATCATTGTTATTTTGTCTTTTATTTGACATTTATTATATTGGTTTTTTTAAGGCTTTTTTTACTACTAGCCAAATCAACCTTATAAAAATAATAGATAATTTTAAGTGAATTTGTTTTCAACAAAGAAGTTGGAAAGGAAGTGTTTGTTTGAGTAGGAAAGGGTGGTGTGTCCAGCTCTGGTCAGATCCGTAGTATGACCCAGTTCTTACGTTCGGAGTTATAGCCAAGCACTTTTCAAAAATTAGAGATGTTACAGGAAGGATCTGCCAAAAATGTAGGCTGGCAAAATAATAAACCCAAATGTGATCCAGGAACAGGACAGGCAAATAGAAATGGGGAATAATGTATGAGTATTATGACATTCAGTTCTGGCCACACATGTACAAGAAAGAGGAGATCAAATGGTAGAAGATGCAGATAACTGATGAAAATAATGTAGGCATTGAGTTTTGTTTGATAAGCGCAGTAAAATTTTAAAGAGATAATGAATGTATTCTGTGAAGTCAGGGGCAGAGAAGGGCTCTCTTTTAAAGGTTAAGAAGGTGCGGGCACCAAGAAAAATTGAGCTTTGAGCTGTCTATTAATATGGCTGGAAATGAAGAGGTTTCCAGGCCGCAGAGATCATGAGGTTGTTCAGTCATCTCCCCCACAGAGAAGAGGAGGCAAAGAACCTGCCAGCTTTTGAGGTGTCCTCATGGAATCATAGAATGTCCTGAGCTGGAAGGGACCCACAAGGACCATCGAGTCCAGCTCCTGTCCTGGAACAGGACAACCCCACAGTTCACACCGTGTGTCTGAGGACGTTGTCCAGTCTCTTCTTGAACACTGTCAGGCTTGGGGCCGTGACACCTCCCTGGGGAGCCTGTTCAGTGTCCAGCACCCTCTGGGTGAAGAACCTTTTCCTAATGTCCAACCTGAACCTCCCCTGGCACATCTTCTGCCATTCCCTTGGGTTCTGTTGTTGGTCATTAAAGAGAAGAGTTCAGTGCCTTCCCCTCCTCCTCCCCTTGTGGTGAAGCTGTAACCACCATGAGCTCTCCCCTCAGTCTCCTCTTCTCCAGGCCAAACAAACCAAGTGACTTTAGCTGCTCCTCATACGACTTCCCCTCCAAATCCTTCCTAAAGACCTACCTGCAATTCCAACAAGACCTTTTCCAGTGTTCTCTCCCTGAACTGATGATGGGAAAACAAATGCCCCTGTAGGTTTTACAGCATCAAATATAGGAGTGGATGCTTGTTGCTCCTTGTTCCCTCCTCAGTGCAATACCATCCTTTTGTTCTGAATGTATAGTTATGATGTATTTCTGTAGACATTATACAAGAGAATCTCCTGCAATTTGCCTTTGAATGTAGCATTTCTCTTTCTGTCAAAAACACACGTTTGCAACACAGGTAAACCTCCTTTCTCTAATAGTTGGCATGGAAACTTTCCCTTTGGGTGGGTTTTCTTGGATTTGCCCTTATCGGATGTTTCTACCATCTCACAGCATCATTTGAAATCCTTAGTGTATTGATTAGATCAGTTGGAGGATGCCACACTGGGTAGGCAACTCTTTTGGTATTAAATGACTTCTCATAAGATTCTTCTTCTCTTCCCACTTCTTCAGTAGTAGGTCCAAGTGAAGTGACTGTTTTCCTAAATCACAGCTGAATAACTCGCTGGATCTAGACTGCATGGAAATGTTTATGACCGCTTTGAACATTGATTTGACCTCAGGAGACCCAGTTTGCACTATCTCTAATATCTTGTGTATGCAGCAAGGGAAACGGGAGGTTTGTGAGTGGAGGCCAAGTTTGTCCCTGACAGGATTTATTAAGTTTAATAGGGAACAGCATAAACAGGGCCAGATAAATTGGCCCATGTACAAAATATTGCACTGATATAGTACGAGTTTGCTATCCCGGTATTACATGATCTGTAAATCATTCAAAATCCAGAACAGTCGTCTTCATTTGCCTCTTAAATCATAGGTAGATCACAGGTTGTAGGAAGCGCAGGATTCAAAAGCTGTCTCTTGAAAAAAAGTCAAAATAATTGGTTTCAAAATTCAGATTTAGAAATTATTTTTAAAAAGGCGTTTGTTTTTGTTTTTCCCCCACAGAATAAAACAGACTTTTTCCTTCCTTCATTTCTTCAGTACTTGGAAAAAAATATTTATTTATTGAAATTTTTGGGTGCTAGGTGTGTTTATAGAAGCTGTCCTCGGGGACAGCAGGGTGACCATGAGCCAGCACTGGGCCCTTGGGGCCAGGAAGCCAATGGTACCTGGGGTGGGTTAGAAGGGGGGTGGTCAGTAGGTCAGAGAGGTTCTCCTGCCCCTCTGCTCTGCCCTGGGGAGACCACACCTGGAATATTGTGTCCAGTTGTGGCCCCTCAGTTCCAGCAGGACAGGGAACTGCTGGAGAGAGTCCAGCGCAGGGCAACAAAGATGCTGAAGGGAGTGGAGCATCTCCCGTGTGAGGAAAGGCTGAGGGAGCTGGGGCTCTGGAGCTGGACAAGAGGACACTGAGGGGTGACCTCATTCATGGTTACAGATATATAAAGGGGGAGTGTCAGGAGGATGGAGCCAGGCTCTTCTCGGTGACAACCAATGACAGGAAAGGGGTAATGGGTTCAAACTGGAACACAAAAGGTTCCAGTTAAACTTGAGAAGCAACTTGTTCCTGGTGAGGGTGGCAGAGCCTGGCCCAGGCTGCCCAGGGGGTTGTGGAGTCTCCTTCTGTGCAGACATTCCAACCCGCCTGGACACCTTCCTGTGTAACCTCATCTGAGTGTTCCTGCTCCATGGGGGGATTGCACTGGATGGGCTTTCCAGGTCCCTTCCAATCCCTGACATTCTGGGATTCTGTGATTCAACCAAGTGCAATCCTTTTAAAAAATACTACTTTTAAATTGGCTTTTCATTTTTATGCAAGATATGTGGAAGAAAAGAAAGAACGTTAGAAAATTCATCAGCATTTCTTTTGTTAGATAACAATGGAGCAACAAACTAAAGAAGAGAAAATACTGCTTCCTGAAGGGAATCAGAGTTGAAATGGCTTGTTCTTGCTCTTCATTCAGACATTCTCAAGCCAATAGATTCATATTGTGGTTCTAGTAAAACATGTTTCGATGTTGGTGGGTGATGGAAAAAATGGAGAATGAAGGTGAGCATTATTAACTGGGCTTTAGTCCCCTCATTAGAACTAAATAAAAAATACCAATATTCACAGGAAGAAACTATTCCGTGGAAAAATTGGGATGTGTGTGTGTTCTGAACTCTCTGAACACTGAAGTTCAGAGTGAACTCTCTGAACATTGAAGGAGAAAGGTGGGTAGCATTAGTCAACACCGTTATGTGTTTTTTCTACCAGTTTGTCAGTATTTCTGTGAGATGGAAACTTAATCAAAAATTCTAAACATGAGAAAGAAATTATAGACATTGAGGGTGGTGAGAGCCTGGCCTAGGTTGGCCAGAGAGGTGGTGGATAAACCATCCCTGGAGACATCCCAGGCCAGGCTGGACGGGGCTCTGAGCAACCTGAGCTGGTGAAGATGTCCCTGCTCATGGCAGAGGTGGCACTGGGTGAGCTTTGAAGGTCCTTTCCAACCCAAACCATTCTACAATTATATCATTCTATAAGTGAAATGATGATAGAGAACCGCAGCGTAAAAGGAGTTGTCATACGTACCAAGTACATACCTGCATCCCTGCTAATATAGCAAATTTCTGGAAGACTTGGCATTACTGTGTAAATTGGTTCCTCTGTCACTTTCTTTTGTCTTTTAAGGCTTTGAACGTTTGTCCTATTATTTTTTTTTTTCTTTTATTGTCCCCCTACCCAAGGATTAATTTCTTTCCTTAGCCTTTCTTCCTTTATTTTTCTGCTCTTACAGGTGGCATAGTGTTAGTTAATGGTAAAGCTCTTGACCTCCAGATTCATATATTACTTAAAGTAGCGTGTTATTGGGGGTAGGGTGTATTTGCACAGTCCTCCCTCGTATATCTGATTAGATGCATTAGTTTTCTGTTCATTCACAACTAAACCCTGGTGCTTTAGATGTTTATGGAACAGATGAAAAATTGCCGTGGAGTTTATTTTGCAGTTAAATTGCTCTAATACAGTATTTGGAGACGTGGAAATAGGGAGTGAAGGGTATCTGGATGCATAAAACTTCTATAGGTTCTAATGGTGATGATAACTGAATAGTTTTAGTCCATTTCCTAATTAACCATCATTTTTATATTCAGGGAAAAAGCCACCGAACACATTTCAGGGTATTTTTGTTCATGCTGCCAGTAACAGATTGAGCATTTGAGTGTAGGTGCAGCTCCAAGTCGCACCTGGTTTGATCGATAGCTGTAAATAAATAGATTAATTCAGCCTACAGCCCTGTCTGTATTCAGGAGCACTCGCTGTGTTTTGCAGCTGTGGTGACACGGTGGCTGCATTAATGGGATGAAAGAAGATTGTCTTGAGTGGCTGCCAGTTGCGTCCACTTTAATGGCCAAAGGATTTATTAAAGTTACTCTGATGTTGCGCTGATTTGGCTTTCTGCCTGCCGTCTGATGTTCTGTAAGATCAGGACGGTACCAAATAGATTTCCTGAAGTTGGAAATGAAAATACCCAATTGCTATTAATTTAGTTTCGATGATCAGACGTATAATTAAAATAGCTGCTTTATGAGTCTTTCCTTCAAAGAGAACGGTCATTTAAAATTAGTGCTTCAACAGCCCAGATTTATTCTTCAGTCTTGACGTCCATTTACTTCTTCCTTCATTAACTGGAGACAAAAGCTAAAACAACAGGGATCTGATAGGATCACTGAAGGATGTTATGTAAATGCTATAGTATATAAAGCCATATTTTTATGATATTTCGATTTTGCAGTTATAAAGGTGTATCCACAAGTCGGTTTTGAGTCTTTGTTTCCTGTTTTCTTCTCCTGCTGCTACTATGTAAGTGGGATCATAAGCAAAAAGCTGAAGCCTTCTTTGGAATAGTGCAAGGATTTATAGGTTCTAAATTAAGAAAACAAACAAAAAACCCCCACCAAAATAATATTCTGCTAAATTTGATTACAATGTGTGATTCGCACTATAGAAGTGTATGATTTTGGCGGGGAATGGGGTGATGTTAAGTCCTCTTTGGCCACTTTGTCTTCCCACTCCAACCCACTCTTTTGGTGGCTGGATCTTCTTTACCCACCTTAGCTTGGTGTCCTCTTAGTCCGCAATGAAGCATTTGCAGCACATTTACTGTTTTAAAAAGCACATACTGCTTCTAATTAATTTCTTATAGTTGTAATAAGAATTAATTCTCTTCTAGGTTTGGAGTTTTAAAGAATAACAGACAATTCTCAAAGAAAATCATTGGCATTGTTTAATTTTCTGGCCCTCGGAAGAACTGTTACTTGAAGGAGAGAAACTCTAAATCTGAATCCTGTAGTACTTTGATTTCTGTCTAGTGTGGTAGGTGCGTTTACAACCTCCATATATGCACTTTTAAAATTACTCCTTGGCTTATGTAGTGCTTTCAGGCTGAGAAAGATCCTGACATTATGGATACATTCCAGATTTAATATGTCGAATCGTAAGTGAGCACCCTCAGGAAAGAGGGCGGCTTGTAATAAAGAAGGTTAATTACAGGTTTCTTTCAGGTTTCTTTTTGCGAACATCTGCATTGGGTAAGTGTGCTGAATTGGAAAGAGTAAACATGGTTTTATGCAGGGAAGATGTAGCTCATAAATCCACTGAAGTTCTGTTAAGGAGCTAACAAGCCTCTGGGTAAGGAAGATCTAATTAATGTAATTCTTGACATGCGGCAGAGTTCCCCATCAAAGGCTTATAGAGAATCTAAGCTGCTGTGGGATAAGAAGGGAAAGTTATTAATTGGTGAAGAGAAAGAGGAGTGAATAATCACTTGTAGAGACCAAGTCATCGTCGAGGACCTTCTGGCACATGGGTTGGGCCCTGAGCTGCTCAGCCTCTTTCAGAAAGGGGTGAGCGGTGGGATGGGAAGGTCCCCGAGAGTAAATTCTGGGCTGTAACAGGGGAATCTGACGGCGAGGAATTACGGGAGATGATAATAAACTGGCAGGTGACCTTCGGTCTCAATAAACCCAAAGTGATGAACGGGGTGGAGAAAGAATCTGAACTTTGAGTAGGGGATGATGAGCTCAGAAGCCTCTTTAACCTCTTAGGGGCTGGATGCAGGTTTTAATACACACATCTATAAAAATGCTGCCCGGGGTTCAATAGTTGAACACAGAACAACCATCTTTTTGAGGAGGTGTATCAATGAAGGGAAGGACGTTTTCACTTCTTTGGTATAATCTCTGAGAAGATGATAATTCAAAATTATTTAATTTGAAAGGAAGAGCTAGGAAGAAAATATTCACAAAAGGGAAGAAGCCAGAGAGTCGTGGTCAATGGGGCAGAGCCCAGTTGGGGCCTGTATCCAGTGCAGGGCCTCAGGGGCAGTGCTGGGCCTGTGCTATTCAATATATTCATCAGTGATTTGGACGAGGGAACAGAGTGACTGTCAGCAAGTTTGCTGGTGACACCAAGCTGGGAGGAGTGGCTGACACGGCAGAGGCTGTGCTGCCATCAGAGACCTGGACAGGATGGAGAGCTGGGCGGGGAAAATTGAATGAAATAGAACAAGGGCAAGTGTAGAGTCTTGAATCTGGGCAGAACAACCCCAGGTTCCAGTATAAGTTGGGGAATGAGCTGTTGGAGAGCAGTGTAGGGGAAAGGGACCTGGGGGTCCTGGGGACAGCAGGGTGACCATGAGCCAGCACTGGGCCCTTGTGGCCAGGAAGCCAATGGTACCTGGGGTGGGTTAGAAGGGGGTGGTGAGTAGGTCAGAGAGGTTCTCCTGCCCCTCTGCGCTGCCCTGGGGAGACCACACCTGGAATATTGTGTCCAGTTGTGGCCCCTCAGTTCCAGCAGGACAGGGAACTGCTGGAGAGAGTCCAGCGCAGGGCAACAAAGATGCTGAAGGGAGTGGAGCATCTCCCGTGTGAGGAAAGGCTGAGGGAGCTGGGGCTCTGGAGCTGGACAAGAGGACACTGAGGGTGATCTTATTAATGTTTACAGATATATAAAGGGGGAGTGTCAGGAGGATGGAGCCAGGCTCTTCTCCGTGACAACCAATGACAGGACAAGGGGTAATAGGTTCAAACTGGAACACAGGAGGTTCCACTTAAATTTGAGAAGAAACTTGTTCCTGGTGAGGGTGTCAGAGCCTGGCCCAGGCTGCCCAGTGGGGTTGTGGAGTCTCCTTCTGTGCAGACATTCCAACCCGCCTGGACACCTTCCTGTGTAACCTCATCTGGGTGTTCCTGCTCCATGGGGGGATTGCACTGGATAAGCTTTCCAGGTCCCTTCCAACCCCTGACATTCTGGGATTCTGTGAATTATAAAGCTATTTCAGGTTTAACAGCCCCAGACGATCAGTAGTATCTCCCCTGCCTCCCCATTTTCAATTGTGGGATGAAAGTTTTCCTGTCTAGTATAACTATTGGTAAGGTTGTTAAATGGGAACTGGTTCACCGATTCTTATCTTCACCAGCTAAATAATTTACTTCTTGCTGGAGGTTTTGCTGTTGTCTGCGGATCTGTTCCTGACTCCTGACCTGAAGGTTTCTGGAATATTTCCACACATGCAGTTAAATCAGGATTTGTGCTACTGAAATATGTCATTAAGTAGAAGAGCTGGAAATGGGTAGGGGCCTGTTCATACTAGATTATTTGGGGACAGAATAGAGATTTTCCCCACTGATGACAGTTGCTCGTTCAGATTCTCCACAGTATTTCTCTGTTCCCCAGTTGCTTATTCTCTTCTTCCTTTCAGAGTCTTTCCCATGAATTGTACTGACTCCAGTCAGCTGAGTGTAGGTCTGTCCTTCAACCAAGAGGGGAGAATAGTGGAAAAATAAGACCAGGAACCTTTGCTTTAATATTTTTGAAGTCACCTGAAAGCTTTATAAATTACATGGCAAAATTATAAAACATAATCTGGATAAATTCAGGTATGTATTGAAACTAGATGTACTCAGTGTAACAGAATAGAGTGGTTTGTGTGGCTACATGCCTTTAATACAATTAAAGTAATTTTTCCTCTTTGCTGTACAAGTCTCCAGAAACTAATCTGGTTTTGGAAAGTGCCTAATGAGTCATTGCTTGTTTGAGGAAATCTTTCTCTCTACATTACTCCTGCTATAACAGTTTACTAGGTCATCTGTATTTTTCCTGAAGTGTTTATTCATATTTTTTATTTCAGTTCAAACTGAAATCTATTGCAACTCCTCAGAACACATTCCAGAATATTAAAGTTGTTAATAGCTTCTCTGAAACACATGGTAAACTCCGAACCATGGATTTATCTCAGCTAAAACCTTTCCGTTTGACAAACGAGGGCCTAACATGTAAATTACCCACACTGATCACCAAAGTTTCCCTCCAGGGTTACTTCACCAGCAAATCTTTGTTCTCAGCCCTATCTTTTCTATCAATATGGTGTTAATCAGTTATGTATCTCCCAACGAGTTGGAAGAGCTTTGAGAGCTTCAAGGAGATTTAACACCTGCTTATACCAGTGCAAAAACTTGGCTGCTAAGTTGCCAAGGCCACGTTTAACCTATTTAAATCACAAGCTACCGTTGATCTGGTTTTTGAAGTTTGAAGTGTGTTCTCTTGAGTGCTTTGGTTTTAGGAGACTTAATTTTTAAAGAAAATTTTTAGTATTTAATTTGCAGTCTTTAAAAGGAGAGAAGCTGCCTCTTTGGGATTGATAAAGGTAACAAAATACAGTTTAGTGGTAGTTTATTTATAATTATTTCTGAATCCTTCTAGTAGGATTCTTCTACTACATGAAGATTCAGTTTGGTGTGAACAAAACCGGAGTTGACCAAAAAAGAAACTTCAAATGGCACGAAGGGAAAGTTTTGAGAACTGTATCTGCATTAACAGTAAGGATGGGAGTAGAAAATGACACTTTATGTAAACCAGGTGTCCCCCAGTTCTGGCACAGTTGAATTACCCAGGTTTTGAGAATGGTGGTGGTATTGAACAGACCTGTCCGTCCACATGTGTAGTTTGAAATTGTAGAACTGTAGAATAGTTTGAGTTGGAAGGGACCTTTGAAGGTCATCTAGAAAGTCTCTCTCCATCGTTCTTATAAGCTACTTTTACATATGGAAAAGGCACAATAAGTTCATAGAATCATTTTGGTTAAAAGATAGCCTAAGGATTATTGAGCCCAACCATAACCTAACGCTGTCACTAAACCATGTTCCTAAGAACCTCGTCTAAATGCCTTTTAAACCCCTCCAGGGATGGTGACTCCACCACTGCCCTGGGCAGCCTGTTCCAATGCCTGACAACCCCTTCTGTGAAGACATTTTTTCCCAATATCCAATCTAAACCTCCCCAAGTGCAACTTGAGGCCATTTCCTCTCATCCTGTCACTTGTTACCTGGGAGAAGAGACCAACCCCCTTCATGCTCCAAGCTCCTTTCAGGCAGTTCAGAGATCAGAAGGTCTCCCCTCAGCTCCTGTTCTCCAGCTGAACCCCCCAGGTCCCTCAGCTGCTCCCATCACACTTGTGCTCCAGCCCCTTCCCCAGCTCCGTTCCCTTCTCTCAACTCGCTCCAGCACCTCAAGGGCTTTCTTGGCATGAGGGGCCCAAAACTGACCCCAGAATTCGAGGTTTGGCCTCCCCAGTTTCCAGCACAGGGGGACGGTCACTGCCCTGGTCCTGCTGGCCACACTATTCCTGACACAAGCCAGGATGCTGGTGACCTCTTGGCCACCTGGGCACACACTGGCTCATGTTCAGCCGCTGTCACCAACACCCCCAGGTCCTTTTCCCCCAGGCACTTTCCAGCCGCTCTTCCCCAAGCCTGTAGCGCTGCCTGGGGTTGTTGTGACCCAAGTGCAGGACCCGGCACTTGGCCTTGTTGAACCTCAGACAATTGGCCTCAGCCCAACGATCCAGCCCGTCCAGACTGCTGTGTATAACTGGAGCTTCTCTTCTCCAGGCTGAACACCCCAACTCTCTCAGTCTGTCCTCCCAGCAGAGCTGTTCCATCCCTCTCATCATCCATGGCCTCCTCTGTCCCTGCTCTAACAGGTCCATGGGTCTGGCTCATGCTGAGGGCCAGAGCTAGACACGGTGCCCCCTGGGGTACTAAGGAGTTGCAGCAGCATGTTTTAATATATTTTTAGTCCTGAAAAATACTTTTTCACGGTTCTGATGGAAACCGTGTCACTTTGTGTGTACACTCACGAGTTAGTGCAGACTTGTCTTTAACGTGGGTCCCTGTGGTGCCAGTGACAGTCCAGGTTTGAAACTGGCACTAGAAGTGAAATGGACTTTGTGTAGAAAAAGGAGAAACCTCATTTTTTAAAGCTATTCCTACTGAAAACTTGTTTGTGTGTATGTGGAAAATGTACCAGACATATATCTGAGATAATATCCAACTGGTCAAATATATCTTGTAAACATAACAGCTGCATATTGTATTGGCAAATAAGGGAATTTAAACAGTTTTTTAGACAAATCTTTGGATTAGTTTCTGAATGTCTTGCTGCATAATACTGTAAAACTATTATTTTACCATAAGTCCTGTAGCTATATCTTTTTGGCGACCCAGGTGAAACGTTTCACCTTTTGCTACTTGGAGTTTTCATCCGAGTTGTGAGCTAAATTTATTTCGCAAAGAGTAGCCAAACGGTGGGTAATGTCTGCAAATCTAACCTGTTTGATTTGAATCAGGCTCACGTTGAGGTCTTAACAGTTCAACGAGTGGAGAAGTGGAAAGAGAATACGAAATCAGGAAAATATACATATTAAAGCGAGGTGTGTAGCAGTTTACTTTCCTGCTGCTCTTTGGAAAAAAGGGGGCAGGGAAGAAAACAGCATCTTTAAATAGCCTGTCAGGCTGCTGCTGCATCCACTGCCGTGTGTGACAGATACTGCGTTTCTCATTAATGGTACCTTGCAAGTGCCTGCGGTTGCCATAGTAACTATCTCCGAGCCTTATACCTTAAATTCATCCTGACAAAGGTTATTGTGGCAATTCCTACTAATTGGCGCTTTTTTTCCTATTCTTTTTTTATGATGCTATTTATAACTCATCCCCTCCTCCTCTGTTTAGGTTACAGATCCTAAATGGAATGAATTGGCAGAATGCTCAATGCTTTACGGGGCAGGACTAATTGGCAACTAAACTCTACATTTTGTTCTTCAGTGCTTGCTCAGAAAAACCTAAATCAGTTACTTTCAGTAACTAAACTGATATCTGTTTTGTCCTTCGTGTGTTTCGATAGGAAATAATATAGATGCCCTTAAAACACGGTTTTGGTTCATGCAGACTTCTACTATTGTTTATTACCAAATATTAGTCATGTTGTTTATCACCAGATATTACTACCAGCAGAGATACCAGGAAATAAGCCACATCCTGAAGACCCGAAGAGCTAATTCAGATTAAGTCTCTAATAAACAGAAGATTGCACAATAATGGGACTTAGCCTTGTGCTATATTAACACCTGGGACAGGTGCTGTGTTAATACGGATGCGGTTACGTGGCATGTGCTGGTACAGCAGATTGAATTAAAAAGTTATACATAGGCTGATGATATCATCATTTAATTTCCTGTAGGTGTTTTAGAGGACTACGGCTACAATATTTCCAGGGGCAAAGAATTCTCAAATTTAATTACTTGATTGACTCGCGTTAAATTTTTCAGGCTCGGGACTGAGACAGCAAAGCAGTGACTTGATAAGAAGTGCCAGAATATTACATTTCATGGGTACGGAGAATCAGGGAAGAAAAGTTACGGGTAGAATATGGGGCTGACAAGCACTGTAACTTCTGATAGTGCGGAAGGAATAGTTCAGTTCTGCTGAACAGCAAATGTGATTGCGGCTGTGATAAGGCACAAAATGTAGCCATAAAGAAGGCAGCATAACAGGAACAAATCAAACGTTGCGATTACAGGAAGGGAAGGGGCAGAGGATTCTCAACTTTTCGGTAACATGAAGGATACAGATGCACATTCAACCCTCTGTTTTACGCTCAGCCAATTTCTGCGTGGCAGATTTCATCAAAAGGTGCAGCCAACAGTCCTTTGACCTTCTCCTTTCTCTTGAGAAATACGAGAAAAACTCTCAAAACTTCACAACCTTTAAACATTGAACTTTCTCATTTTAATAGCTTCAGTCCTGATGTAGAGAAGCACTTAACTTTAGGGCACAAAAAACCTAAAATAGGTAAGAAATATCTGTTCGCAGCTGACTACTATTGAAACGTTAAGGCTGATGCATTCAATTGCCTTGAAGCCCAGGAATACATCCACTAGAACTTCTTAGAACAATTTCATTTTCTTTCCATGCTTTGTCAGAAGGAATTTACAAGGACTGTAAAGTCATGTCTGGGGTTGGAAATTTGCTACAGAGCTAGAAAGACTTCTATGGAAATTTTTGGGGAAAAAAAAAGTAGATTTGAGAATTATACACCTCCTCAAGGGCTATACAGGGATGTGTTTCATTCCGTATAGTTTTTTCTGGTGTATAACTTGGACCAGAAGCCGCTTTTTAAATGAAAAACAAAGTGGAAAAATCAGATTTTCATTGGCTTTCAGTATTTTTAAGTCTCCTCCTTCAGCTTGAAGGATAATGTGGAGGACAACTCTATGACAAGTAGGTGGATGGGATTTATATCTTGTTTACGGTAAGTCTGCCTTTCATATAATTTAAACTGAAGGTAGCAGAGCTTTGTCGCTATGAAGCCAGTTCAACGGACTTATTTAGAAACCTCCTTCTCTTTCCTCATGTATATGATTCTACAATTCCTAACACACTGGTGAGCTTCCTAAATTTTCTTATATTCATCACTTGGTGTGTCTGAACAGGAAGAGAATTCAGAATCGATATTTGCTCATTTTTTGGAAACATCAGTCGTTTACTGTTAGCAGGTGATGAGCTGGAATGACAAACCGTGTGCTTTAATGTAGATATACACGTGGTAATACCAAGAGCTGCGATGTGTAAAGAGCAGCTTGAAGATTTCCAGAAGTTTTTACTTTAAATACATCAGCAATGTAAATGGTGTTTTACAGTCATGGAGAAAATTACAGCACTGGTAATGACTGACTGTGGTCAGTCCTGGAAATACCAGAGACCTATTGGAAATCTAAAATAAAATATGGATTGAAGAAAATAACATTGACACGCTGTTATTATTTTTCAAACTTTCAAGGCATTTAGACTTAAATTTTATACATAAAATTATATTAATTTGCTGAACACATACTGAAGAGCTTTTCTTCTTGTGTTGACTTCTCTATAGTATTGACCGTTAACTCTAGTTTTTGTTCTCAGCAATTTTATATCTTTGTTTGCTTTATAAATCCATTGACAATGGGATGTCTTTCCCCTGTGTGTGTGTTCTCCCTGACACAAAGTGATTTTGATCAGTACTTAGGTGTTATACTTGCTGCTGCTGGAATCACGAAAGATAAAGGAATAATACAAAGTTATGGGAAAAAAAATGAATTTAAGCAGTGAATGTATTCTCAGATCTTTCACTTAGGCATACAGGATGTATCTAATATATCATAGATACTGATTTTATTGTTGTTGGGGGAACTGTTTGTTTTTGGTTTGCTTTTTGATACTGTGAGAGAATATAATACATTATACAGAATTGTGAACTCCATGTTTTATTCTTCATAAAATACTGTTCCATCCTAAGACCTACAGTCTAAGAACTACAGTCAGTACCTTGTGCAATGCCCCAGAAAACAGGGGAATAACAGAAGCAAAACAATCTGTAATAATAAGATTGCATCCTGACTAATTCCAAACAGGTAGCAGAGTTTTGGAAATATTGCATTTTCTTGCCCAATAAATGTTGGGAGTATCTTGATCAACGCACAAAACAAAGCAGTTTTGGATTCTGGCTGCTGGGACAGGGAACTGCTGGAGAGAGTCCAGCGCAGGGCAACCAAGATGCTGAAGGGAGTGGAGCATCTCCCGTGTGAGGAAAGGCTGAGGGAGCTGGGGCTCTGGAGCTGGACAAGAGGACACTGAGGGGTGACCTCATTCATGGTTACAGATATCTAAAGGGTGAGTGTCAGGAGGATGGAGCCAGGCTCTTCCCAGTGACAACCAATGATAGGACAAGTGGTAATGGGTTCAAACTGGAACATGAGAAGTTCCACTTAAATATGGGAAGAAACTTGTTCCTGGTGAGGGTGGCAGAGCCTGGCCCAGGCTGCCCAGGGGGGTTGTGGAGTCTCCTTCTGTGCAGACATTCCAACCCGCCTGGACACCTTCCTGTGTAACCTCATCTGGGTGTTCCTGCTCCATGGGGGGATTGTACTGGATGAGCTTTCCAGGTCCCTTCCAACCCCTGACATTCTGTGTGATTCTGTGCTGGCGGAGAGATTTTTAGGAAGAACTATTTGTGATAATTCAGTATAGGTCTGGCCTAGAGTGGAAACTGAAGGAAAATCCACCTCTTATTAAAACACCAACCAAACCTTTGTCGAGCAGAAGGTGCTGAAAAAAAGTGTAAGGCAACAGTGAGCTTCAATGGAAGTCAGTAATATACCCAATTTTAGAAGAATTTCATGAGTGCACAAGAAGTGTTCAGTGTGTTTTTCCAGAATCTGCTTTGCAATCTGTATTAAGTCCTAGATCTAGATAATTCCAGATAACTAAGCAGACATAGAAACACATTTCTATGTCTTCTTGCCATATGTGTCCAATTTATGAATGACTCACTGTAAGAGCTTTGCAAAAGCTTATGCAGGGTAATGGTCTAATAAAATCTGCAACAAAAATTGATTTATTCAAATTGACATTAAATTTTATCTTCATGCATTAAAATATAAATCATAAGCTCCTGACAGCTTGAGCTCCTCAAAGGTTTTTCTTTGTATTATTAATGACAGTAGATATGCTTGAAACACTCAGGAAATTTATTCAAGACCGTTTTGGTATGGATGTGAATGCTCCATCAAAAATATTAATGAAATATGTTTTCATAGAATGATTCACAAAACCCTTTAGGTTGCAATGGACCTCTTGAAGTCAGGTTGTCCAACCCCCCTACTCAAGCGAGGTCACCTACACAGGTGCCCAGGATCATGTCTAGTTGGCTTTTGAACATCTCCATGACTGATGATTCTACAACCTCTTTGATAACTTGTTTCAGTGTTTGATCATCCTCAGACTGGAAAAAGTGTTTTCTCACTTCAGATTGAATTTCATGTGTTTTAACATGTCCCGTGCCACGGGGCACTACTGAGAAGAGTCTGGCTCCCTTGTCTTCATGTCCTATCGTATATTTAGACAATGATTAAATCCAGTTATTTTACCAAGAATAGTTTAAATCCTGCAAAAGGTAGTTAACTTCGTGTCCTGTGAAGTCACGCTTATGATTTAAACACAACAATTTTGTTCTCATTATCAGAACTTGGAATCCAGTGGTTATGGTGAGGATTAGCGCTCTGCCTGACCTTCCCAAACTCCCTTTAAAAATCTGGTTTTCTAACAAAACAAGTTTGGTGCCGTTGCTTTTTCTGTTCTGTCACCACTGAGTTTTGAATTCTTCAGTAAAATCAAGACTAGAGGTCTCAAAGGTAGATTTAATTCTAAAAAGTTCTGTCAAAATCATTGATGGGTAGAGGGGAAAGAGAAAAATCGCTGCCCCTGTTCTGAGAAAGACAGATAAATTCAGTGAATTTATATTTGATTTGGCACCTGGAGCTTTTGCGGTGTTTGGCAAAGAACCTGGAGAAATCAAGTCTGAGGTTAGAGGATGAAGAACAGTCAAAGACCGCAGATCCTGATTAAGCAGACTTCATTATTCTTTCTGCTTATGAAATAAATTCTTTGACTAAAAGCAACATTGTGTAAAATTTCTCAAGTGGAAGGATTTTGACCAAATACTTTTCGTGCGTCTGATTTACTTTTGTTAAAAAAAATTCTGAGTTTTTATCTCCACCTGAGATGACTTGTGATATTGTCTTTAAGGAATATAGTAACCTGGCACAGAACAGGATCCTAGTATCAAGTGTACTCTTTCTGTTAAGGACTGAGCTTTCTAAGACGTGATTCTTTCAAGCTACTACGTGCCGTCTGCTCCTGTGTCTTTGAAGCTCAGTTTTTAGAAGTCTGAGCATTTATCTCCACTTGTGATGGGACTCCATCCTGAATGATGAAAGGAGTGGGAAGGTTCCCCACTGAGCAGCTGATGAGTGAGTGGTGTAGGATGCTCAGAGTCCCTTCACCGACAGTGATCTAGTGATACCCAACAAAAATTGGTCCTTCTGGGGTCCGCCTGGTGACTTTTTACCGCTTATTTTTCAATTAAAAAATATTTTTAAATTATTTGTTTTCTTTGATGGCTTTTTATTTTTTTTTACCTTATTTTTTTTCCTTTCATAGATTACAAATCATTCTAATATTACATTTATTTTATTTGAGCTGTTCTTTATCATTTTTAGAGATGTCTTTACTGATGTTGCTGATTGCACATGAGATCTACCAATTCTTTTTTCCTAGACCCAGAAAAGCCAGAGATTCTTTCCCTTACTTTCATGGTGTCATTTTCCCGATGTCACTCGTGTGTTTTCTTATACTAGCAAATATACCTGACTGTTTCTGAGTATCTAATGGGAAATTTTCATAATGATCAGATCTTCTGTCTTCTGAAGATCTCATCACTCTCTAGAACTACCTGAAGGGCAGTTCTAGCCAGGTGGGGATTGGTCTCTTCTCCCAGGCAGTCAGCAACAGGACAAGGGACCATGGGCTTCAACTCTGCCAGGGGAAATTGAGGCTGGCTATTAGAAAGCAATTCTGTGCAGAGAGAGTGGTCAGGCATTGGAATGGCTGCCCAGGGAGGTGCTGGACTCACCGTCCCTGGAGGTTTTTAAGCTGAGATTGGCCATGGCACTTAGTGCCCTGATCTAGTCAATGGACTGGAGTTGGACCAAGGGTTGGACTGGGTGATCTCTGAGGTCTTTTCCAACCCAGTCGATTCTGTGATTCTGTGTTAGTATGGAAGAGAACCAGGAGGAGAATGATGTAAAATTATGTAAAATTATCCTCTCTCAGCTGCGGGCTCCTCTCTGACATCCTTGAGAAGATTGGACCTTGTCCATGTGGATTGTGTTTATCTGCCGTCTTAGCCTCGATGTTCCTCGGGGTAATTCTGAGTCATCTTTGAGACCTCGGTCTGCGAAAGCAATAAAACATCTTCCTTGTCTATAAAATAAAGGTTCAATTTTGCATGGTGTGCCAGAAGAGCAATTACATTTGACAGTTTCAATATTTTGATTTCGCACCGTGCCCCATTTTGAATTGCGTCTGTCAAGGGAAAGGAAGGGTTTGCTCCTACAGAGAGCATTGTCTGTAAGACATGATAGTCTTTTATTATGCCATTCAACAAATTTGTGCATTTATCTTCAGCTTTGTCTTCAGAGGGCAAAGAATCAGTTTCATTTTGGTTATGATTAAAAAAAAGAATCAATAAGGAATTAAATGGTCATAAGTCAGGCAAGGCCTGATTATGATGGAGAGCTGTATTACAGGTTTCTGACTTCTTTTTGCTAGCTGGTGAAATGAAAGTGGAAGAATTGGAGGTAGAAGTTACAGAAAGTAAATTAAAAGAAATACTCAAATTATCTGAATTACTGTGATTTGATGGTGGGATACATGGCCGGCAATTAGTTCTGTCTTCTGCTTGCACTCATCAGTAGTAATTAATACAAAATAACTTGTGTTGAATATACTGGCATCACCTCAGAATATTGTTTTAGTTTTATTGATAATTTGCTCCTTGTTTTTATTATTTTAGCCCTTTACATTGGAGAACACGTTATTACATGATGTAGTGGCTTCCAGGTGAAAGAAATAATGAGTCTGGTCAAGGACTTGGTAACTGCGGTAAAGACAGGACGCTAATTAATTACTATGACATTGTTCATAGTCTTCAAGCCTTTTCAAACCAATAAAGACACTTTCGAGTTTCTTGTTGTGAAGTCTCCTAAGTGTCCTCCTGGTTTGTCAGGAGGGTGTTAATGGACATGACCAGTCTTAATCCAGTCCAATCCAGTTAATCCAAACCAATCCAGTTAATCTAACTGCTGTTCTTGAAGGGCTTCTTTGATATGCTGGGATGTAGAAGGAGATAAACAGCAAGAATTGGTTACCACACACACACACATGCACATAATTTCAATCTCTGATTTAATTGTTATGAGTAGAAATAAACAGAAGGGGACACTAAAGAAAAATCTGCTTATACAAGTGATCTTTGAAATGTTTCAAGTTGTGGAGAGTTGCGTGAAAGAAAATGAATTTTGTGGAAGTGTGTGAAAACAAAGAAATGCTTTATTTTGTTGAAAAAAAAAGTATTTACAACCATCATCTTGAAATTCACTTCATGTGCGTAATAAAGGAACTACAGATAGTTACTGCTATAACGTGAAGCATTTTTAGGAATAAAGATTGAGATGTGGAATTTCACCAAGAATCCTTTATGAAACCATAGTAGAGGGAACATAAGGATCTGATGGGCTTTTAGTGGTCTCTGCTACAGAAGTGATTGTTGTGAATATTTTTGTGATACGAGAGTCAGATGCGAGCTTAGATCTCAAAAAGAGAATGTGAGAATAATCAGGTTTACAATTCTAGTGGATGAGAGCTGTCTCTAAACAGAGAGTGATAACACACATCTGTAACATTCCTGTATGAAAACTAGCATGGTCAGCAGGACAAGGGCAGTGATCCTTCCCCTGTGCTCTGCATTGGGGAGGCCACACCTGGAGTATTGTGTTCAGTTCTGGGCCCCTCAGCTCAGGAAAGAGATTGAAGTGCTGGAGCGGGTCCAGAGAAGAGCAACAAGACTGGGGAAGGGACTTGAGCACAAGCCCTATGGGGAGAGGCTGAGGGAGCTGGGCTTGTTTAGTCTGGAGAAGAGGAGGCTTAGAGGAGAGCTCAGCACTCTCTAGAACCACCTGAAGGGCAGTTGTAGCCAGGTGAGGATTGGTCTCTTCTCCCAGGCAGTCAGCAATAGGACAAGGGGCCATGGGCTTCAACTCTGCCAGGGGAAATTGAGGCTGGCTATGAGAAAGCAATTCTGTGCAGAGAGAGTGGTCAGGCATTGGAATGGCTGCCCAGGGAGGTGCTGGACTCACCGGCCCTGGAGGTTTTTAAGCTGAGATTGGACGTGGCACTTAGTGCCATGATCTAGTCAATGGACTGGGGTTGGACCAGGGGTTGGACTGGATGATCTCTGAGCTCTTTTCCAACCCACTCCATTCTGTGGTTCTGTGATATTAAACACACTATTTGAGTTCATGTAGCTGCTTTGCAAGCACTGCATGTTGATCTGTTGCATTATGATCAGCAGTCTGAGAGAATAATCAAAGAGGATTTTCTTTTTTTCGAAAGTCAGCCTTGAACCCCAACTTGGGACGGTTTGTCTTGCATCCCAAGTCTTAGTGATTCAGGATGCTGCCAGATAAATGATACTGAGCTTAGAAGCACTAACTTCTGTGGCCTTCTCGAATGAGAAGAGAATAGAATTTTTACTCTTACACCAAATTCTTCATGTATCTGAAGTTTAACCATCTGTATTTCATCTACACTATTTTGGTCTATTATGGTTAATTTTACTTAATGACTCTCTGAACCAGCACCTTCTGCCTTTCATGGTAGAACTTGGCACTTCAGGAGATTCCCATTAGAACCCAGTTTCCTATTTATTAAGAAGTCCATAAATAATGTGCTTTATCGATACAGAATGTGGTTGAGTAAATTGGCGACCCCAAACACTGTAAAAAGTTTACTTATGTTCACGTTATCTATTTATTTATCCCCGATCAAGGGATAAATTCTGCAGACTCTGTTCATCAGATGTACCTACTGGGTTATACTCAGGTGTTGACTTGAAATATGTATTACAATCTGCCTTGTATCAATTCTGGGTATAAGCCACATATAACAACCAGCATTGCAGAATTCCTTAGGGGTTCCCTTTTTGCCTGCTACCCATCTCTGTCTCACTTTTTCCCCAGCTTAGCCTCTATTTTCCTCTTGTCCCTTCCCCTTCAGCCCCTCCCCAAGTCGAATGAACAGATTTCTGAAGCAAAAGGTTTTCCTTTTATTTTCTTCCCTTTCTTTGGGTAATATTTTGTGGAGAAGTTGAGAGTAAGTGAAGGTTGGAGCTATCCTTACAGAGAATTCATTTTCGTGAAATTAATAGAAACAACAGTATGAAATGAATCTAGAAGAAAACTCTTATTTTTTTGAGGGCAGAGATAATGAGCAGGAGATGATGCTGCAGGTTCTTGTGTTCTCGTCTGTTGTGTTAACATATTTTCTGAGCTGACTATGCCTTATCACAGAATCACAGAATGTTACAGATTGGAAGGGACCTGGAAAACTCATCCAGTGCAATCCCCCCATGGAGCAGGAACACCCAGATGAGGTTACACAGGAAGGTGTCCAGGCGGGTTGGAATGTCTGCACAGAAGGAGACTCCACAACCTCCCTGGGCAGCCTGGGCCAGGCTCTGACACCCTCACCAGGAACAAGTTGCTTCTCACATTTAAGTGGAACCTTTTGTGTTCCAATTTATACCCATTGCCCCTTGTCCTATCATTGGTTGTCCCCGAGAAGAGCCTGGCTCCATCCTCCTGACACTCACCCTTTATATATCAGTAACCATGAATTGAGGTCACCCCTCAGTGTCCTCTTGTCCAGCTCCAGAGCCCCAGCTCCCTCAGCCTTTCCTCACACGGGAGATGCTCCACTCCCTTCAGCATCTTTGTTGCCCTGCGCTGGACTCTCTCCAGCAGTTCCCTGTCCTGCTGGAACTGAGGGGCCACAACTGGACACAAGATTCCAGCTGTGGTCTCCCCAGGGCAGAGCAGAGGGGCAGGAGAACCTCTCTGACCTACTGACCACCCCCTTCTAACCCACCCCAGGTACCATTGGCCTTCCTGGCCACAAGGGCCCAGTGCTGGCTCATGGTCATCCTGCTGTCCCCAGGACCCCCAGGTCCCTTTCCCCTACACTGCTCTCTAATAGGTCATTCCTCCATATGCAACCAATCTTTCAAGTACTTGAATGTAAAAATAAATAGTCACCAACCCAGTTCTGTATAACTTCACCTGATAAATAGAAATATTCTCCTTTTACACATGACATAAATATTTATTCCTATAAACATACTAAATGTTTTATTCTGCATTTTGCAGTGCCTTTAATATTTGGGAATATTTTATTTATCATCAATTGAATATTTTTTTCCCATTGCTTTCTAATTATTTATTAGTAAACAAAACCTGGAATCAGGAACTGTTAGAGGACAGACATTTGGGAGTAACCTTCAGACTGGCTTTTTGCCCTTCCAGGCTTTCTAAGCAGTTTGAAGGTAGAATTGATAATTTTCTGAGTAAGGCTACAGCATCACATATGCGATCATAGACTGCATGGAGGCTGCACAAACTCTCTGAGCTGTTCCACCGTTTGACCACCCGGAGAAGAAAAATGATTTCTGCTATGTCTAGATGGAATTTCCTGTATTTTGATTTGTGCCCATTGCCTCTTGTCCTGACACTTGGGAACCATGGAATCAGATAATTACAGAATTATAGAATCATTTTGGCTGGAAAAGACCCTCAGGATCATAGAGTCCAACCATGACCTGACTTTGGTACTAAACCATGTCCCTAAGAACCTCGTTTAAACATCTTTTAAACCCCTCCAGAGATGGTGACTGCACCATGGGCAGCCTGTTCCACTGCCTGACAACCCTTTCTGTGAATAAATGTTTCCTAGTATCTAATCTGAACCTTCCATGGTGCAATTTGAGGCCATTTCCTCTCATCCTGTCACTTGTTCTTTGGGAGAAGAGACCGACCTCCTCCATGCTCCAACCTCCTTTCAGGCAGTTGTAGAAGAGCCTGGATCTGTTTTCTATAGTCCTTGCCTGCATCAGGTGTTTATTCACATGGATAAGACCCTCCTGAGCCGTCTCTGAGATGAACAGTCCCAGGTCTCTCAGCCTCTTCTCATATGACATATTCTCTCATCTCATCATCTTCTTCATGACCCTGGGCTGAACGCGCTCCAGTATGATCATATCTCACTTATACTGGGATATGCAGCATTTGGCACCTGATGTGTCTCACCAGTGCTGAACAGGAGGAAGGATCACCTACTGAATCATAGAATGTCCTGAGCTGGAAGGGACCCACAAGAATCATCGAGTCCAGCTCCTGTCCCAGCACAGCACAACCCCACAGTTCACACCGTGTGTCTGAGGACGTTGTCCAGTCTCTTCTTGAATACTGTCAGGCTTGGGGCCGTGACACCTCCCTGGGGAGCCTGTTCAGTGTCCAGCACCCTCTGGGTGAAGAACCTTTTCCTTATGTCCAACTTAAACCTCCCCTGGCATGTCTTCCTCTCCTAGGGCAGGACTTGGCATTACGTGATATATTGCTTATTGCAGCTGGACCCTGGGGAATCTTTCCAGCTGTAGGTTTTAATTAGACTAAAAAGAAGACTAATGAT
Organism: Nesoenas mayeri; assembly: GCF_963082525.1. NCBI lineage: Eukaryota > Metazoa > Chordata > Aves > Columbiformes > Columbidae > Nesoenas > Nesoenas mayeri. The sequence goes on from NC_137543.1 coordinate 6,187,307, forward strand.
CATGCCTGCTCTATTGTTATTATTATTTTTTCTCTAAGAATTTAAATTCAACCTGTAGCTTGTTTTCTTCATTTATATATATACATGATACAGTAGAGCCACAGATACATGCATTTTTTACATCTTAGGAAACAGTGATGCAAAAAGTCTTTATGTCAAAATACTGCTATATTTACTTTAAAAAGGAAAAAGAAAACACTGCACATTTTTGCCATGTAGTTTCCTTTTATTTGTCGCTTTATTTTCAATTAAAAATCAGTCTGTTTTTTATTTGGTATACCAGCTCAAACTTCATTCCTTTCTTTTCACCTCTTCATCTTCTCCAGTGGTAGTCCTTAGTCTTCAATATATACCTTACTATTTTTATCTACTGGGATAAGATATAGGTATCATGTTTTTAAGAGATTTTCATTAGAATTTGACTATCTTATAACAAATGTGTGGTAAACCATTTGAAAACTCTTTTCAAAAGTTATCAATATTTGAATTAAAGTTTCCGATTTAGAAGAATATCTTGACTTCCAGGAAGCACTAGATAATTCTGTTTTCCCTATAAGTAATTAATCTCTAGTTGAGTAGTACTCTAAAACTTATCCATGGGATGCTGCAGCTTAAATTTTCTTCTTAAAGACAGTATTGTGATTTAATTTTTCTTTCTGTCATGAATTCTGGTAGCTTTATATTAACTTCTTCTGATGTTTGATGTTCTGATGCTTGATGTTCTACCAATGAAGAAAGGAAATGGAAATTTAACGTCTCATGGAAAGTGTTCTTTTCTGACTTGCAGTTGCCAGTAAATCAATTCAGCTTTCCTATTGTTGTCACCAATCCGATCAACATTCTACAGAGCAGAGCCATTTATTTCCATTACATCAAGAAAAAAGATTTATCTGAAAATATATTTGCTCTTTTCAATGTTTTGTTAAGATTTCCACCCACATCAATAGATGATACTTCTTATTTTTAATACAGTCAGTCACTTGAAAAAATACCATAATCAGAAAAAAGAGGCAGTGAAGAATTTGATCAGACATTATTAACTGGGTGCTGCAGACACTTTCTGTCCCAAAATGTGCAAGAAGAACTTTGTTAATACGCAGCAAAGAGCCTAATTTATTTTGACATGCATCAAAGTTTGACTGTATCGTCCTTCTTCAAGGATCTAACAGCCACATTCATCTCATTTAATTTAATACATAGTTCTTAAGGCATTTCATAATTTCTCCCAGGAAGTTATGGTTTAGTCTTCATGACTCGTTTTAGGTCATACTACCCAAATTTAATGAATCTTATCAGTAACATCGAAACTGAAAGTCAAATATAATTACTGAGGAAAGTAGTATTTCTGTCTGTAGCTTTAGCAGAAAACATGAAAGAACCTCAGGACACCATGGTGGTAAATCTATTTTTAAAACAGAGCATTGCTGTTTAATGAAATGCTGAGCCCAGGGAGTTGGGTCTGGGATAATCAGAGCCACTCATCACCTTTGACAGCTGCGGTATTTCTTACGGCTTTGTTTCAGCCCATGACTTCTTACGTTGGTAATCAAATACTTCCCGTGCCCATTTCCAGGGAAAACATTAAAGTTTTAAAAAGGTAGAGTAAGAAAATTATGTATAGCTTGAAGGGGTGGCAGAATGCATGAAACATCAGATCTTAAATATTTCGACTCCGTAAATCAGAGGTTCAAAGTCCAGGAAGATTGGCTTAGCCCTTCATCCTTTGCTACGCAGGTAAATTCAACTGGATACAGAATCACCGAAGTCCCTAAATTGTTGTATCAGTGAATGACTTTACTGATCTTCAGAGCGCACTTATTGACCATCTCGTTAGATTGTTTTTCAGGGTCCACAAAGAGGATCTCTCTTCATCTTGTGGTACAATACCCTTTTTCCCCGAAAATAAGACAGGGTCTTATATTAATCTTCGCTACAAAACATATTGGTTTTTTACATGTATAACTGCCTAGACACTATTTAAATTGACTATTTTTTATGAACAGCAACTAGGGCTTCTTTTTGGGGTATGGCTTATATTTCAAGCCTGAAAAATCATGCTGGGGCTTATTTTCGGGGTAGATCTTGTTTTCGGGGAAACAGGGTATTCTACCAGGCGTAGACCTGCCACAGCCACCAAAGAAACCCCAAAACATCCATGAAGTCTGAGTCAACCATCATTATCGCTGTTTTCACGGTGTTTTTAAAATGAGAAATACGAAGTATGGTAAAGTAACAGTTGTTCTGTGATACGGCTGGTTTAGTTTCCACCAGGAGCTGGAAAATAATCCATTAGAAGATTTTAATGGAGTAGGTTTCTCACATAGTGTGATCAACACCCTGTGTGTTCTCTTCATTCATAGTAACTGGGCCACAATGAATTGTTGAAAATTACTGATTTCTGCCTTCATGCATCTCAAATACATTTATCTTTGTTCTCCTTTAGTACATCACTGGTCAAGAATGGAAAGGGCATGCACGGAAATTTAATTTCAGTTAATAAATTCAGATAAGTGTGCTCTGAACACCAGTATTTGGGATTACTATTACATCTCAAGCCATTTAGCTTGAGTCTAACTCAGCGTGAGTTGAGACTGAAGAACTGAATAGAAATAGCTGTGAACTGGTGGCAACGCTCCTGTCAATAGTATTTTCCTTATTGGAAGCTCTTTGTAGAGCTTCAGGTCTTTGTGTGTCTTTTGTAGGCAGCTTAAAGTTATTTTTAGACCGTTTGTGAGCATATTTATGTGACACCAGCTCTTTTACATTTGAAAAGCTTTTTAGAACGTTGTTAAAGGGGCAGCAGTCATGGCTCAGTAGTTAAAATTGAATCCTGTTTTGCACTTAAAAGCTGAGATTTATCCTTTTAAGCCCTGTGCTGGCTTAATGATTCAGTACAACTGCCTTGCCCTGTCTGTGCGGATTTCTCCCTTAAAAAGACCAGGGATAATTTGTGCTGTGTATCATCTTTATGCTAACTTTCCCTGTTTTAATGGATATTAATTTTTGGCATTGTAGATATTTTGCAAAACAACTCAGTTTCAGGATAAAACCAAAACCCCAACTATACATTAAATAGCACAGCACTTAGCCCAGAGGCTGATATATAGGGTACTGGAACAAGGGCAGTTTCATCATTCCATGACTTGCATTTTGTCTTTCCAATTTTTTCTTTTCTGTGATAGAATTGAAAGAAGCTTGTTTTGGAATCTCATAAAACAGCTTATTTGATCAAAGTCTGGGATCTTCAGGTGTTTTTCTATTAATGAAAACAAGCAGCGAAAATAACGCTTTAGATCAGCTATGTCTGTTCTCTTTGTATAGTTCGCTTTTGACGCAATTTTTTGTTGTTAAAATGAATTACAGTTTAGTGGTGTGGGGTTGTTTTGTTGGTGTCTTTTTGTGTTTGTGGGGCTTTTTGTTTTGTTTTTTGTTTTGGTTTTGTTTGCTTTTTTCTTGAGTGATTGCCCCACGTACACTTTCTAACAAGGGTGTGCGTGTTTCCAACTCCTCGCCACCAAACACTTTATCTTCTCCTGTACTGAATTAACTAATACCTTTAAAATACATGGGTACCTTCTGAAGGAGACTTCATCTACCTGTGCCGTTCTTGGCATGACGTTGCACCTGCATTTTTCTAGTTCCCTTAGAATGTTCCCTTGCTCGTATTCTGAGTGCTTAGACAAAAATACTTATAGATGATTTGCAGTTCTGGATGTTGACTTCAAAGCTGTTGGGCTTTTAGGGTCTTGTTTCAGTCAATTTCTGCCTCTCAATCTCAATTTTTGATCTTTGACCCCAAATTGTGTAGATTTTTTCTTGATTTCATCTTTTGGGAATGAAAAAGACAAAAGATTCCAGAATGCTTGTCTTGAAGAAGGTTGTTGAGTCAAAGGCTTCTCCACCCCATACATCTACATCTACATCTACATCTGCATCTACATCTACATCTACGTCTACATCTATGTCTATGTCTACATCTACAATTCCTACAGGGCCAGAAGGCAACAGAGAAGTTAATTCTGCTATTCATGACAGAGCACTAACCAACAATATTTTGGAAACTTTTTCTTGGTAATGAAATTACCTTAATAGAAGTATATCTTCTAAATCTGTGTCCTTGAGGTACCTGGAATTATTCCCGTCCGTGACATGTTTAAAACATACCTGTCGTTAAGTCAGTGCACTGAATTAAGGCAAATCTGTGTCATCACTATGTCACAGGTTGATGTGATGGCTACACCCTGCAGCAGATACTGTTTCTCAGAACTCTAAGAGACCAAGTACTTTGTCAACAAGAAACCCCATAGTTGAAGAGCTCGAGATGCAGTTCCTTGTGCTTAATGAGTGTCTCTGAAGCTGGAGCCAGCTTACAAAAGCTGTGATTTGTTCTTTGCCTCCCTAATAGGGCTCCATTAAGGTTCTTCATGTTTGCAAGGTGGTTCTCAATCTCTCTTGGCTGCAGTTGTTCATTCTCAACAGCAAGAGTCATCCTCATGGCATCTTTGTTAGGGAACCACCCTCTTTATCTCCTCCCTTGAGTTTAATGGGTATTTAAGCACCTGTGTATACACCAGTAGAGGTTACTTTATTTTGGAGCAAATCCCACCGTTAGATCCCTTACCAGCAACAATGACTTCTAACTACTTATCTTTCTCTGTCCTTTTCAGATATGCTTCTCATGGAAGCCTGCTTAGAAACACTACTAAATGTCTTCCCCACCAGGTTTCCTCTCATTTGAGAAGAATGGAGCTTTACAGCAGGTGTTTTCTGGTAACAAAGAGGAAAACAATGTCAGAGGCTTATTCTGAATTTCAGAACAATTTTTGTGGATTGAGTTAGATACGGTAACTGCAGTTGGAATAATCTGTCACTTCATAGGCAAAGCTGGTTTGTTTCTATACATTTTCTGGGGGCTGTGCTTTTCCTATTTTGCATCTTCTTGTGTAAATATGATCGGTTTTTCATAGGTCAGGACCACTATCAGTACAGGGACGTGTAGTTTGGATTCTATAACTCCCAGGCTGTCCCCGGAGGTCTCTGTACCAGTAGATATGTACACGTCCAGTTAAGTGGAGTTATTTTCTTATCATTGCTTCAAAGAGGTACAAAGATTCCTTGACATGATTGCACAGCTGTTTCACTTACTCGAGTTAATTTGAGCCGTGCTTTTTGTTTGATGATGAGACATGGACGGCATCTTCAAATAGGAGCCTTTCATCTTCAGCCCTTACCCTGCTACTTTTTCTCTTTTTCTTTGGTTAGGACACACAATTTCTGATGTACCTAAGTGCACTGGAGCTCTTCCTTTTATATCAGCAATGATCATGTTGCAGGTCGTGATGGGTACCAATAGAACTGTGTGATATGCCATCAGGAAACCAGTGTAAAATGAAGCACAAAACATTTTGATTTCTTGGAGTAATTTCTGGCCTCCAATTAAAAGAGCTAACATCAAAGATAATCTCCTTTACTTAATTTTCAGCACTGGACATGTCTAAAATTTCATTTATGTTGGATGCCAACAGAAGATCTTACTAAATTGTGGATGCTGTGCTGCTCCAGATCAAATCTGTTTGAACTCACTGATTTGTGTTCCTGATCCAGTGGGTGTACCTAAGGATGGATGCTTTCCCCCAATTCCAACTCTGAAAATAGCTTAGGAAGAACACAATGAGGCTGCTATAGTAATTATATTCACATTATCGTGTTGTCACTATAGTTATAATGCAATATTAACATTATATTCCTATTATCAGCTGCTTGGTCTTTTGAGTTATACAATTGTCCCAAAGTCCAGATCAAAAGTCCGTGGTCTGAGGAGCATCTCTGCACTGAACTGAGTGGCTCACAGAGCTACAGGTTTCATTATAGCCTGGACCATGTATTATCTACAGAAATGTCAATTGAATTCTAATCATTTGGCCAAATTCTGACCTTTCTTTGCACCTCATCATCTTCTGGGCATAGCACAGACTTCAGAAAAACTGCTTGTTGATGGTGATGGATGGGACAAAGATTATAGACATTAATAATATGAGTGTGGGGATTAGAAGACTGGAAGGGAGAAATTAAATGATAAATGAAATAAATCTGATTGGAAGCACTGACCAAATAAACCATAGGATAGTTGTTTAGAACGTAAATGCACATTAAACAAAGGATTATTATCCCCCAAGTGAACTTAGTTTAAGCAATGAGGATTTATGGACAGGGCTGAAATTTTGTATAAAGACTTGTCTCTATTTTTGAGAAAACTTTTGTATTATGAAAAATCATTTTAATTATTAATAGAACTGAGATTGATATTAGATTATTTCTTCACTGCAAGAAACAGGATACATCAAAACACAAGATGGTTTTGTACCTTGAGATCAGTAAACCGACATCTCCTAGAGCTGTCACACAGAATAATTTAGTTTTCTAGAAAGGTTTATGGCAAAAAAAATCATGAAACAATCAAAATTTTCACCCTTAGAAAAGAAACTGGTTTATTAATTCCACAGACTTCTGAAGAAATGGGAGTAAAAGAATGCAGCAACATCTGTAGACCTAATAAATATTTTATCATTATTAATTCCATGCATTTGCAAATGTTTAGTGTGTTGATTTTTTTCTCTTATATGTTTGATATCCCTTATTGTTACAAGTGGTGTCTTTTTAGCTGCTTGATTGGATCTTACTGGTTTGGATCCTGACATGAATGTAACAATTTAGCTGCATTTCCCCCCCTGAATTCAGTTTAGATTTATTCCTATGCATTACACTCTATGTTGTTTATCATTCACTATGCACTGGAGGGAAAAGCAAAGTACATATATAAAACGAAAGGTGAAAGGTAAGAAGTTCAGAAACATTAATTTAATGATAGGAGAGCATACGCGACATGCTTGAAGTCAGGAGCAGAGGTTCTGTTGGTTTTGGTTTTAATTTAGAGTCGTAAGTACTAACTTAAACTTTGAAAGTGAAGCTCGTCTTAAGTCATTGAGATGTTTTAAAAAATATCCATAGACTTAAATATTAGGCTGTGCTGTGTTCTATTAATAATGCTTTAAACTGCTTCTTCGTAATGTATTTTTTATTACTCATGAGCAGATGAAAGTTCAGTCATAACCTCTTTAATGTGAAACAGAGAGTTTCATGAAAGTTATGGAGCGATGAATGAGCGCTGATGAAATGGTGACAACAGGCAAGAAGTACATATACACAGGCTTTAATAATGGAATTTAAATCTAGATGAGGAATATTCTTACGTCAATACTCCTTGTTGTTTGTTTCCCAGGCTGTTCTATGCATGTTCAAGTCAATTTCTTTCTTCTCCCATGTATTTTGATGCTAGGTCTTCATCTCTGGAAAGAGCTGGCCATCTGTAGTTTTGAAGGAGAGCTTCTTGTCTTTCATCTGGCATTATCTGAGAGGTTCTGCAGGCTGGACTCCTGTACAATGATATTTTCAAGCACGTGGTGACATTAGACAGTTGGTTGTGTCTGTACAACTTGTCCTGAAAACGTGCTCAACAAAACAAGCCATGCTTTTTGTCTTTCAAGTTGTGTCTTGTTCCCCTCAGTGCTGCTATCAGCTACACAAATTCTCTTAGTTTTGATCTCTTGTGCACAGGAACTGATTTAAACCAATAGTTAAAAATTGGTTATTCTTTTTTTTTCTAAGGCCATTTAAACCACGTTCCCTTTTCTTTTTCTGCGCTTCCTTACTGTTCAATTGAGAAAGCAAATCACTTTATTTCCTTTCCAAGTCTTCCATTTTAATTTGTGTATATGTATGAAATGAGCAACAAACTGGTATTTCCAATAATGAAGTAAGGACAGTGATTTAACCAGGGTTTCTAAGCCTACTTGGCAAATCTATTCCGATATGATAGGAACTTGCTTGAGACAGGTCATGGATTTGCTATTGAAATGATATTATGTAAAGAAATATAAAAAGAGATAGATAAATATGAGTTATTGGGAGTTACATGAAAGAAAGTATCTATTTGCCTTAGGGTGTACAGGTTGTCCTGGGTTTGTGAAACTGCTTGCCTCACTTGTTTGCTGAACAATTGCCAAACTAATTTTGTTCCAAAAGGCAACTTGTGTTTAGAGCTGTTAATCCATATCTAATATTCTCATTATCATCTAGGTGGATGGTTATTGGTTTAACTAAATGCTATTGGAGTGTTCTCAAAATGAGGTGAAGACGCCTTTGTGTTTTAACTAATGTAGAAAATTTTCAGAAAGCAAAAGTGTAGAAAAGCACCGTGGGGAGAGGTAAGTGTTGCTCCTCCTGCTCCTCTGGCTTCTGTAGCACCAAATCACAGGCTGGTTGGGGTTGGAAGGGACCTCTGAAGATCATCCCATCCAACCCACCTGCTAAAGCAGGTTCACCAGAGCAGATCACACAGGAAGGTGTCCAGGTGGGTTTGAATGTCTCCAGAGAAGGAGACTCCACAACCTCTCTGGGCAGCCTGGGCCAGGCTCTGGCACCTCAAAGGAAAGAAGTTTCTCCTCATATTCAGACGGAACCTCCTGTGCTTCAGTCTGTGCCCGTTGCCCCTCATCCTGTCATTGGGCACCACTGAACAGAGTCTGGTCCATCCTCTTGACACCCACCCTGGAGATATTTATGAACATTGATGAGATCCCCTCTCAGCTTCTCTTCTCGAGGCTGAACAGCCCCAGCTCTCTCAGTCTCTCCTCATAAGAAAGATGCTCCAGACCCCTCAGCATCTTCGGAACCACTGGACGCCCTCCAGTAATTCCTTGTCCTTCTTAAACTGGGGGAAGCCTTGGAGAGTCACCCACACCTGCCTTCTGGAGCAGGTTTTCCTCCCAGCCTGAGTCCCACCGCCTGAAATAGCTGCCAAGGGCTGGACCAAAGCACCTGTGTGGTGGTACAAGGACAGGGCTCCAGTCACTCATGTCCTGCAAGGAGTCATTGGCTGAGAATGGCCAAAGATGGAGAGCCCGAAACCTTGTAGATGAGAATTATCTGCACTGCCTTTTTTTTATCCCCACTGCATTATTCTTTTTGATGTTCACCATCACAAGCCAAAATTATCCCTATTTATTTTCCCTCACATTACAGTTGGCAATTAAGGTGGTGATTTCATTTAGTGATTTCCTGCGTATGGATTTCTGTAAGAGAGCAGTCTAACTGAAAAAATATGTGTAGGCACCTATTAGAAGGATAATACACCTAAAAAGAAAAAATGAAAACTCTTTTATGACTTTTTACTCAATTCTGCATCATTAGAGTCTTGTAGATTTAGGAAGAAATGCTGCTATTTAGCCCATTTCCTGCCACCTGGAAGTAACTTGATTTACAATTAAGAAAACTGCTCCTTTTAGTAATATCAAAACTTAATGTGCTATTTCAGTGCCATGTCATACAATGTGCCATGTGCTGATTAAAGTCAGGTTTTGTCCTTTTTGGGAAAATGATTCTAGTGCAGTCTAGTCAAAGAATTTCATTTAATTACATGTGTAATACAACTTTCTGCCTTTTACTTAATTGGTCTCGCCTACGTTGTTTCTGCCTATTAGATGATAATTTAGCAATTTCCAATTTGTGTATCCCTGAGGGAGGCTCAATGGGAATAAATGGGAGTAAAAAAATCTCTGCAGCTTTTTTCCTTGATTTACTGCTTGATGGTGTCCCTTTTAGTTGTACAGAAGAGGAGAAATGGAGAATAGTAAGGAATAAAAAAGGAAATCTTTTGTATAGAAGGCTTAGTTTCAGAACAAAGGAGATTGTATAATCTTTTCTTAGTATATTTACAGTATTATTTGCTTATTGTAGGATATATGAGCCTAATTCTAACAATATATGCTTCCACTTTTAATATTAACCCTATAATATCTTTAGACTTATATAATTGAAAACTCTGAGCAAATCAGTGCATCAGAAGCGTTGGTGACTTCTCAGCTGTGGATGGGAAGGTTTATAAAACTACTACACAATTCTGAGACACAAGCTGGGGAACAACCTGTTGGAGAGCAGTGTAGGGAAAAGGTACCTGGGGGTCCTGGGGACAGCAGGATGAGCATGAGCCAGCGCTGGGCCCTTGTGGCCAGGAAGCCAACGGTACCTGAGGTGGATGAGAAGGGGGTGGTCAGTAGGTCAGAGAGGTTCTCCTGCCCCTCTGCTCTGCCCTGGGGAGACCACACCTGGAATATTGTGTCCAGTTGTGGCCCCTCAGTTCCAGCAGGACAGGGAACTGCTGGAGAGAGTCCAGCGCAGGGCAACAAAGATGCTGAAGGGAGTGGAGCATCTCCCGTGTGAGGAAAGGCTGAGGGAGCTGGGGTTTTGGAGCTTGGAGAAGAGGAGACTGAGGGGTGACCTCATTCATGGTTACAGATATGTAATGGGTGAGTGTCAGGAGGATGGAGCCAGGCTCTTCTCGTTGACAACCAATGACAGGACAAGGGGCAGTGGGTACAAACTGGAACACAAGAGGTTCCACTTAAATTTGAGAAGCAACTTGTTCCTGGTGAGGGTGGCAGAGCCTGGCCCAGGCTGCCCAGGGAGGTTGTGGAGTCTCCTTCTGTGCAGACATTCCAACCCGCCTGGACACCTTCCTGTGTAACCTCATCTGGGTGTTCCTGCTCCATGGGGGGATTGCACTGGATGAGCTTTCCAGGTCCCTTCCAACCCCTGACATTCTGTGATTCTGTGATTCTGTGACAATTTCTCAGGTAGTATTAGCCTGTCATTTTGAGATAACCTAAGTCTGGGATTTGCTGTGTTGAATTGTTCCTTGTAAATGGGAAGGAATTTTTATGTAACCATCAAATTGGCCTAATACTTTGTGTGTAAATATGTGTTCCCCTCTATGCATTTGTTTGGGGGTTTTGAGTTCTTTGCAGGAAATGGGAACCAAGTGGGACAGGATGGTTTTAAAAAAATATGTTGGTAATCTATATACAAGTGAACATCAGCTCTGTCATAAGCTGGAAGTGAAAATACATTGATGTTTTCCCTTCCTAAAGCTGGAGAATAAGACTGATTCCTAAACTGGGATTCAGTTTGAAATGGATACCTATATATGCTTTTATTATACTCAGCAAAATCTAGTCTTTGAGTGGAAAGTATATGTAATTTTCACTAAAGAGATCTGAAATAATTGTTTTCTATTTTGACACCTTTGAATTTTACCTCACAGTTTTCATTATTTTAAAGGAAAAACTGTCTTGCAGGAAAAATGTCTTGCAGAATTGTAGATAGCATAATCTTCCGAGCTTTTATTATCTCTAAAGGAATTCTACAAAGAAACAGAGATTCATTGAATTTTGATTCAAGTCTTTTCTTAGGCCATACAATTTTTATTTAGATGAATGAAAATACTTTTTAAATTTCTAGATTTAAAAAATGCTGAAAAAACTCACCTTCGACATTTACCTATTTTAAAACCCTACCAAAACTCAATAACTTCAAGTTAATTTTTCACTTATAATAATGATTTCTCCATTTAAGAAACACTGAAAAGATTAATCTAAAAATACACATTTTTAAAGCTAGACATTTCATGTAGACGTGATTGAAATACTTAAATGAAAAATTACTCAACTCCTGATAGGTTATTCCTTGTTTTAAGAATAATATTTTCTCTTAAAGACCATGAATATTTTGAAAAAATGTTAGTAGCATACTTAAAATGATGCCTTCAGTGGGAACTTTTAATTGGAATGTCATAATTTGAGGGGTTTCTTTGAAATTGTTCCTCAGCTGAGGTTTTTGTGCTTACCATGACAGTAAAGGGTACTCTGGAATTCTATCAAAACCAAAGCATATTTATCACCATTATTTGAGCGCTCATAACTTGTAGTATTTGGAATCCCCCTTCCCTCCACTTCTTCTAAATGTAGTAAAGAAATCCATTCTTTTATAAGAAAATTGTATATATGAAAATGCTTATCCTCGTTTTATTACTGGCTACAAAAATCCCGGGTTTACCTCAGTTATTTTACACCAGCTACATATTCTGTGAAAACTTCCTGAGCTTATGGGTGAAATGTTACTTTCTAAAATGCAAACTTCTACAGTCAAAGTATTTCTGAACCACAGGAAAGAAGAGTAAAAAGCCCTTTGATCTAGTTCAGATTGAATATTAGGAAAAATGTCTTCACGGAAAGGGTTGTCAGGCATTGGAACAGGCTGCCCAGGGCAGTGGTGGAGTCACCATCCCTGGAGGGGTTTAAAAGACGCGTAGATGAGGTTCTTAGGGACATCATTTAGTGCTAGATTTAGGTTAATGGTGATCTTGAGGGTCTCTTCCGAACAAATTGGTTCTATGATTCTATGAATACGGTGGGCAACTGCTCCAAAATGAGTATTTATCCATTTTAATAATAAAATAAATACTGAATTTCTAGCTGCAGGGTTCACATCCGAGGCTGGTGGCCATTTAGCTGGACTACCCTTTCCCGTGGGAACCCAAGCTCAGAAGTCTCTGAATAAGAGGGCAACTGGCATTTATTTGATAAGATACAAGGATTTCCAAATGGGAAGATAGAGCAGTTGAGTTGTGGAGTTGTTGAGGAGAGGTTGTGGAGTCTCCTTCTCTGCAGACATTCAAAACCCACCTGATCTACTCCAGGTGAACCTGCTTTAGCAAGAGAGTTGGCCTGGATGATCTCCAGAGGTCCCTTCCAACCCCAACCATTCTGGGATTCTGTGAATTTTGGCAGAAATGAGAATGTATTCTTGAGCTATGCTCATTTTCTGATATTCTAATTAGGCAAATCAGACAACTCATGCAACACAGCAACACGTGGGGCAAAAATTTGCAAAGCTAAATCAGTATCAACATGATGAGATACAAGTGAAGACAATCCTAGCGTTGCATTTTGCTTAAATTGGATGCAAGGCTGCTGAAGGCTGAGTACAATTAACAGTAGAAGCAAAGCCTTTGTTTATTAACCCAGATGTCCTGGGCAGAGAAGTGCTTTGGGGCTATCACATCAATGTTCTTTGATGATCTACCCATTGACAAGACCTGGTAAGGCCAATGTGGACTTTCAGGCTGCTGCACTGCTCAGTGGGAGATATTTCTTGTCTGAAAATAGCTTGTTTCTCAGCATGCTTCTAAATATACATTTAGGTGTTATTGGTGGAGGATGCATTAAACAGACTTCTCATGCACACTCTTTTGTGGGAAATACGTTGTTTAGGTAAAAATTTTGTGCCTTTACTTTGAATCCTGGGGTCGGTTTTGGGCCCCTCACCATAAGAAGGACATTGAGGTGCTGGAGCGAGTTGAGAGAAGGGAACGGAGCTGGGGAAGGGGCTGGAGCACAAGTGTGATGGGAGCGGCTGAGGGACCTGGGGGGTTCAGCTGGAGAACAGGAGCTGAGGGGAGACCTTCTGATCTCTGAACTGCCTGAAAGGAGCTTGGAGCATGGAGGGGGTTGGTCTCTTCTCCCAGGTAACAAGCGACAGGATGAGAGGCAATGGCCTCAAGTTGCACCAGGGGAGGTTCAGATTGGATATTAGGAAAAAATTCTTCATGGAAAGGGTTGTCAGGCATTGGAACAGGCTGCCCAGGGCAGTGGTGGAGTCACCATCCCTGGAGGGGTTTAAAAGACATGTAGATGAGGTTCTTAGGGACATGGTTTAGAGGTGGACTTGGCAGTGTTAGGTTAACAATTGGACTTGATGATCTTAAAGGTCTTTTCCAAATAAAATTATTCTATCAGATGCGTAAAATTCTTTTCATAGTGCTGAGAGGTTGACTGCTATGGAACCCGTACATCTCCTCAGGCGATGCTTGCTCACTGGGAGCTAAGATTTAGGGAGCATGACTAAAGCTACTTGTGCCCCCACTCATGTTTGTGAACATTATTGCTGGTAATAGTTACAAAATAAACTCAGTAGATCCAAACTCATGGACCACGTCGCTACGGTGCCAGATGTTTGCTATTGTACCAGTGCTTTGGTTGCTTCAACTGAATATGTCCTGACTGTTCCCCACCTTTACTCTGTGGCATCGCCTGCAAAACTTGCTTTTGGGACTTGAGAATCTGTAGTCAAATCTGAGTAACTATATACTGAAAGAATCAATAAGGCCATGGCAAAATAAAAATGTTAAAGTTTGTAGACCGGGATAACTTGAATATGAGACTCTTGAAGGAATTAACCAAAGAGTGCTCTGAATACCTGTTGTTTTTCTAAGAAATCCAGAAAATGTGAAGGTCTTGTGTGATAGACATATACAGGTTATACATCTAAAAAATCCAACAATTTGGGAAAACATTGGCTTGGAGAAGAATTTGGTTCTCACAGTAAATCATCTCATGGTGAATTCTGCCGCAGTGCTCTGGGAATAGAGGAAATTTTATCTTTGTGTATAAAAAAGAAGACAAGCACTTAGGTTGTAAATTAAGAATTCACTAAAATTTAATTGTATCTTGAAGTGACAGTTCATGGTGAAATGTGTATGCTTGCACACTAAGCATTTATGCGTCCTATCATTTTGCCCCAAAATTGTTGGAATCACTTCCTTTATGAAAACTTGCAATTCCTTTATGAAAAAAATGTATGTAAATCTCAGTATCACTTAATTTTCTCTTGTAATCACTGAGATGAGCAGCTTCATGTATGAATGATTTCTTAGTTGTACAGGCTGTTCTGGTGTTTTGAGAATTCGGAGTTTGTTTTTACAGGATCTTGGTGTCTTCTCTGAAGATACTCTTTCAGATGCACAACCTGTTATGGTCAAATTCTTTTAATAGAAGAGCATTGGCATCAATTACATGACGTAGCAAGCATTTTTAAGGCTTTTTTTTCTAAAGAGCGAGTTGATGCTCCAGGTTTGTCATGTACAAGAGACTGTGAGACCCCTCTGAGGGTCTTGGTGACCCATGTTGGTTCTACACGAACCAACTCCCCATGTCCCAGACCACAGTGCCCTGTGACCAGCAACAACCATCGGTGTTGGGACAAGACAGAGATCGTGCTGTGAAGTGATCCGGTGGTCATTCCTGATCATGGTGCTGCTTACCAGTGTTCCTGGCTTTTTTGAGGGTGCTCCAGAAGCAGAGACACTTGGTGGTTTTGTCCCATGTTCTTCAACATGAGGTGTGTGCAGTCAGGAGGAAGACAAGGGTTGGAACAGGTGGGTACCTGGTTCTTCCACTTGGCACTACCTGGAAAAGATACTCTAAACAGAACAGAAACACCCTATTCTGCTGTATTTTCCCTTTATTTTTGGGCTGAGCAATCTTGTCAATCTTCTCCTGAGAAGACAGAGAGGTGAATTGTAGATTCATGATTGTAGAATGAGGCTTTTTGGTGTTGTTATATCTGGCACAAAATTCCACGTTTTTAATTTCCATATGTTTTCTTTTGAACTTTCTGCCATATAAAGGCAACATTGAATTGTACAAATGAGCAACTGAATATGAACATATACCTTTTGAAGTTTATTTCTCTGATTATTAATATTCTATTGAGAGGTGGGCGGTACAGTATGGCATTATTTTGGATAATAGCAGGATTAGAATCCTTGCATAGTTCAGCAGTGATTAAAAAGGTAGGATATTCAACTCAATCTTCAAGTATTATCATGCTGAGGCTTTTCTACTTTTCTTAAGAGTGAATGATTATTGATTATCAGTCTCTTATGACCCCTATAGAAATTGGCGTATTTATTTAAAGAGTAGGGTATTACCATTATTATTTTAAATTTCTTATTTCATTATTAGCTAACAATTTTGCTGCATGGTGATTGCCATAGAAGTCCAAATTATTTAAATGGGCAAGTGAAAAAAGATGCGAGTTGAATCTAATCGTTATGCCACTTCATTTCCAGTTTATGGTTTTCAGATTTGGAGTAACAGATTAAAAAGCCAGATTCTCAGCATACATAGTATAATCTCATTTAAACCAAAGATCTGTGTAGCTAACTGTCTCTTAACACTGTTCCATTTTCAAATATCGCATTATATGCAGTGGAATTATTCTCTTCTAGCTTAACTTTTTATCATCCGAAATGTTGTGGATCAGATAAGTAGAAGCTGTTGAATTTTACAGACTTCAGCGCTATAGTTTGACTATTATCTTCTCGTCAATTATTTTAAATAAATAATTAAGTTCTAAATGCAAATTTTTTAATTTAATTGACTTTTCCTGTCATCTTTTACTCTGCATAGTTCAGATATTAAAGCAATCCTTTACGAAGTCAGTTTTAAGCCAGAAGGAGAGATCATTACTTATGGGCCGCTTGAGCTACTTATTTTTACAGTTGTATTTTATAGTACTGAATGGAATATATATTGTACTTCTAAACCAGTGAAATCCTTAGAAGTAAAGACAGACTATATGTTAATTTGCATTACTTTACTTTCTCATTTTAATCTAGTGATACATACGTATTAATCTCACAAGAGATTATTGAGGTCCCTGTTTGCCTGTGAATTATTATATACTGGGGTGTCACTACTCGACATTTTTTATATCAGCTGCAGAACCTACATTTAGGGGGGAATTATGTGTATCTGAAACATGATTTTATAAAAACTGAGATTGCACGATGGCAAAATCAGGTGACGTTTCTTTTTTTAAACTAAGTTTTTCTTTAGGCATTTTTTTTCCCTTGTGAAATTGAGAACAAGATTATCGTCCTCACTTCTGGCTTTTCCTGAAATTTAAAGTCATTGACTATATGGCGATTATTCATACACATAAACATTTTGCATAAGTAGTAGTAATGTGATCTGACTCTGTGTCCCTACCGTCTACTTTATGTAAGAAAGAAGGATGAACAGGAAGCGTAATATTGAATAAAGTCTGCAACTGCCTTCTTTCAGCTTGATTATGGAAACAGCTTGCGAACTTATCTGTGGCTGGTAGTATTTAAATAGGCACTTAGCCATGAGGAAGAGTTTTTGGGTTCCTGTTATATCGTTTCTTCCTAAAGTTAATTCAATCAGGACTATCTCTAGATTTTATTCTTCCAGCCTAAGCAGCAGTATTTTATTTACTTAACGAAAGATAAAATCTAGTTATGCTAACTAGATTGCTGCTTTCCTTTTAATACCATGCGTGCTTTTAACCCTGTTTTATTTGGAGAGGGTGACATTTAATTTCACTTTATAGATTCATCCCCTTACGTTAGATGGGGACATCAGCAGAGCCAAGATGCATCAAGGGGGCGTCCCTGGGACTTGTCCGCTCTCCTGCCACCAACAAGCTCAGGAGTTTATAGCACTACAGGCAATATTTCCTTACTGAATTTTTCACTTATTCATTTTATCTGCTCCTTACCACTTCTGTGAAACTCTCGGTGTTGATGAATTGTAACCAGCGCTGCTTTAGTAAAGGAGGATGTGCAAGGAGCTGGTTCAGGGATGGTCGTGATGCCATTTAAAGGAATTTCTTGATGCAAAGTCCCTCCTGTTGCCCATTTATGGGGAGAGGCTGAGGGAGCTGGGCTTGTTTAGTCTGGAGAAGAGGAGGCTTAGAGCTGAGCTCAGCACTCTCTAGAACTACCTGAAGGGCAGTTGTAGCCAGGTGGGGATTGGTCTCTTCTCCCAGGCATCAGCAATAGGACAAGGGGCCATGGGCTTCAGCTCTGCCAGGGGAAATTGAGGCTGGCTATTAGAAAGCAATTCTGTGCAGAGAGAGTGGTCAGGCATTGGAATGGCTGCCCAGGGAGGTGCTGGACTCACTGGCCCTGGAGGTTTTTAAGCTGAGATTGGCCATGGCACTTAGTGCCATGATCTAGTCAATGGACTGGAGTTGGACCAAGGGTTGGACTGGATGATCTCTGAGGTCTTTTCCAACCCAGTCGATTCTGTGATTCTGTGATTTCTTTTGTTGGGACAGAATAATATTTCCAGTAAAGTTTGAACTCATGAGAAGTGATGAAGCGATCTGTCCAATGTTTTTCATAATTCTGTACTGCGACTTTAATAGGACTTTGAATAAGTGTCATTGAAATGTCTTCTGCACCATGAGAAGGTTTGTCATGTTTTTTCCCCTGTAAGTCATCCTGACAAGTGACGTGAGACAGTACCATGCAGACATACCATCAGCATTGCCAATGAGCTGACCTTTTCCTCTTCATTCGCTTAATTTGTATTTGAATAATTTGCATCCCTGTAACGACGCTTGGTTGTCTGAGTAGCTGTCACAACGGCTCGAGCTCGTTTCGTGACAAAACCCAGTGGTTTCGCAACGCGGTTGTTTCATTATTCATGAAAACTGTTGTTACTTTATCCCTTCTCCCACACAAGCAAGGTTAGAAACAAAACCTGTTTTGCATTTGCAGGATTGGCTATTAAATATTTTTACATAATGCAGAGTTTTTATACAAATATCTCATGATTTATTAAAAACTCTTCTTGTAGGAAATTTGGATAGCTACCCACGAGTCAAAGAAGGTTACAATGAAATTCTAGTCCCTTTTTCTGGAACAAATATATGTTTAAACTTGTGCATTTTAAGCTTTTTAATGTTTTCTCTGATATGTTATTACTGTGAAGGGCAAGGTACTGTGTATATAGTTACCCTTACACAATGTGAGCCATCGTTATCCTGGCCGTTTGTATGTCTGTTTCAATCCAAATTGTCTTTTTCTTTTGACTTCTTTCTATGTAGATTCTATAGATTCCTGTCTATCGCAACAAACAATGACCATTTTGGGAGGAAATAGGTTGTAAAGTAACTGTAGGTGGAAGTGGAGAGAGACTTCCATGGCTAAAACCCATTTCAGTTGAGTGATGGCCAAGGGGTTGCCTTTTCTTCTATTTCTTTTAGGATAAAGCCCATGCGATCTCCACAGATCACTTAAAACACTGAAAAATCCTCTTTTTTAGTGGGTGTTTGTAACCCAGTCTCCAGCTTCTCCATTTTCTCCATCAGTCAACTTGCTTCACGAATTGTTTGTCCATTAGTCAATACCTCACTGGGGAAACGCATCTTTTGAGATGGGAGGAATCACTGTATTTAAAGTCGAACGAAGCAGCTGTGTTTTTGTAGGGGCAAATTTTTAAGGGTGAGTGACTGATTTAGGTTAAGGTATTTATTTTTTGTTTTGACTTTTATGTAAAGCCTTCTGTTTTACTACACATTCCCCAGTCTGAGGAATAAACATTGAAGCAACATTATTGATAAAAATTGCAGAGATAAGAATATTTTCAGCAGAAGAGGAAGCAGAATATTGATGATGAAAGGCATATATGTTTAAGAAAAATCGCTAGGATTTAGTTTTGTCATGCTTTACTTTGAGTGTAATGACAGTCTTGAGCAAGTTTATTCTCTCTCTTTGTTGCTTTCATATATTCTAGCTACAGCTGTATTCATCATATTATTTTCTGTGATTTTTTTCCTCCTTCCTTAGTTTTCTTTTGCTCAGTCCTCTTCACTTTCCAACTATGTTGTTGGGGATGTTTTTGAATCTTAAATACCTTATTAATGTTTGTAAATATATAAAGGGTGAGTGCCATGAGGATGGAGCCAGGCTCTTCTCGTTGGCAAACAATGATAGGACAAGGGGCAATGGGATCAAGCTGGAACACAAGAGGTTCCACTTAAATTTGAGAAAAAACTTCTTCTCAGTAAGGGTGACAGAGCACTGGAACAGGCTGCCCAGGGGGGTTGTGGAGTCTCCTTCTCTGGAGACATTCAAGACCCAGCTGGACATGGTCCTGTGCAACCTCACCTAGGCGTTCCTGCTCCAGCAGGGGGATTGGACTAGATGATCTTTTGAGGTCCCTTCCAATCCCAAACATACTATAATACTGTGATACTGTGATACACAGCATAAATAAAAGCATGGTTAAAAACTTCAAAAAATTAGTAGAGGTTCTGAGTACTAGGTTCTTAGTACTAGTACTAAGCCCTATTTACTTAAGTTTTCCCTACCTTAAAGCTTAATAAAAGTTGTTTCAAACAGTCTTGTAAAACCAACTATTCCTAAGAGAATCTAAGCCTTATTTCTGAAGCTGATGTGGATTTATTGTGGACTGTTGGGGGAAAAAGTGCCTACATGCGTATCTAATTTCCAGGGAAAAAATTGACCATGTTGCCAGTAATGATCCATTCACAGAAGAATGCATTCTGAATGCCCTTCATTAAATATATCGTTAGGCAGGATTGTTTCTCTAATATATTATTCACACAGAAAAATGTGGCACAACAATTAGATGAGACCTGTTGTGCAGGTCTGCTGGGAGATGGATTCTAAATACGTTTGATTGTTCCGAAACTACGATACTTTGCTGTCAAAATATGGCTAAAGATAACTATGAGTATTTATGTGAGAATTTAAGCAGTACCGTGTATATAATAGAAATCAATACTGAGTTTGCATCTCTTCGCGTACCACAGGGTGATGAAATAATCTCAGAAACAAAGGCAAAAATGTTTTCGGAATGTTCCAGTTGCACCTCTGTCTTCCACACACATTATGTATTCAAAATCCAGGAAAATTAAGCATATGTAGAATTAAATTACACCTCAATACTACTAAGAACTGATGTTGTTAGTCATAGTTTCAAGCCTATTTTTTTTTTAATCTACTCCACAGATTTATCTAGGTGTTTTTCATTTGATTCTTTATTTCTGGCTTGATTTCTGCGGTTACTGTGATACACTTTCATAGCTTGTGTTAACTTCTTTTATATGCCCAGCACTTGCTGCTCTTTGCATACAAATGAAGAGCTCTTAATGATCTCTTGCTGTAGGAAAAATAGCCCAAACAAAAACAGGCCTTGGAGAGGAATGGATTATCTCCCCTGCCTTGTTTGATTTTTAAATGTGAGGAGCAATAAAGATGCGCTTTGCAGAAGATGTTACAGAAACAATAATAGTGCCACCTTAGTCTCAGCGCTATATTTGTGTTTTTCATGATAAAAGTAGTTTGGAACATTAACAGTTTCTCCCGAAATGTCGGGTTTTGCTCAGGGTGAAGCATGATGTGCCTATTTGAATTCATCTTTCCACAGTAAAATTAATAAACTCAAGATTATTCCTTTTCTTGTAATTGCCGTGTATTTTCTCCTAGTTTCTTCCAGGGTCGAGATTCTCTCAAATTAATGCTAATTATAGAAAAACTCTTCCGGTCTGGAGGGATTTAAAAACCCTTTCTTGTTGACTTTTGTTACTAGTGTTGGCAATATTTATGGAACACGTTTCTATATGTAGAAAGAGGTAAAGGAGTAATAGTAATCCTGTGCTTTTGTTAAATTCCCTCCCCGTAGCCTTTCACAGATTGTAGCTGCATTTCATCATGAATGATTTTGAAAGCTGTTGCTTGCTCTTCTGTTTTCCTTAAGTGCAAAGTCATCTCAAGAGCAATATATTTTAATTCTTCCCTAATTATTTTTCTATTTCAGACGATTCAGGAAATTAAAGCTCTTTTGGCAGCACAGTATATTAGATCTGCTCTAACCACATTTCATGTGATGTGAGCTGATTTAAAATCCCTTTTCTATTAGATTAGTGATTCTAGTTTAACATATAAGTATTTAGTATGCATTATAGCATCATATAGTTAATTTAATTTGCTTTTATGCCTTACAGTACATTTAATAAAGTGATTATTTAACCATTTACTACCAACGAATTACACTATGATATAGAAATTGTCTGTAATACATGAATATATATAAAGCAAGTTGCAAGTGTCTTCTTAAAGAAAAAAACAAGGACCACATTTATTCCCTAGTACTGTGGTTATTTTGTCTTTCCTGCACGAGTTTTGTAAGGAAACTTTTAAAGGAAAATTTAGGAGGTTGGCTTGTATAACCAATGGTGTGCACATGGCTTTCTAAGTGTGTTACTTCAGGAGACACCTCTGTATGTATTGTTTTACTTGTATATAGATGGGGCTTAAAAAACTACTTTAAATAGTATGTTTAGCAGCATGTGGCCTGGTTTTGTCGCTTTTTTTCTGCAAGTCTTAAGCACCCCAGGAGCATTTACATACCAAGAGAGAAGGCAGATGAACCTCTGCAGAACCACAATAAGGTCGACTGGTTGCAACTGCAACACAGATACCTCGTGTATCACTCACAAACACATTCATATGTCGATTATCAATTTTTTAAAAATCTTACCAGTGTGCCCAGGTGGCCAAGAAGGCCAATGGTATCCTGTCCTGTATCCAAAATAGCGTGGTCAGCAGGACAAGGGCAGTGATCCTTCCCCTGTGCTCTGCATTGGGGAGGCCACACCTGGAGTATTGTGTTCAGTTCTGGGCCCCTCAGCTCAGGAAAGAGATTGAAGTGCTGGAGCGGGTCCAGAGAAGAGCAACAAGACTGGGGAAGGGACTTGAGCACAAGCCCTATGGGGAGAGGCTGAGGGAGCTGGGCTTGTTTAGTCTGGAGAAGAGGAGGCTTAGAGCTGAGCTCAGCACTCTCTAGAACTACCTGAAGGGCAGTTGTAGCCAGGTGGGGATTGGTCTCTTCTCCCAGGCAGTCAGCAATAGGACAAGGGGCCATGGGCTTCAACTCTGCCAGGGGAAATTGAGGCTGGCTATTAGAAAGCAATTCTG
Source organism: Nesoenas mayeri (assembly GCF_963082525.1). Taxonomy (NCBI): domain Eukaryota; kingdom Metazoa; phylum Chordata; class Aves; order Columbiformes; family Columbidae; genus Nesoenas; species Nesoenas mayeri. The sequence continues at coordinate 6,209,799 of NC_137543.1, forward strand.
TGCAGAGAGAATGGTCAGGCATTGGAATGGCTGCCCAGGGAGGTGCTGGACTCACCGGCCCTGGAGGTTTTTAAGCTGAGATTGGCCATGGCACTTAGTGCCATGATCTAGTCAATGGGCTGGAGTTGGACCAAGGGTTGGACTGGATGATCTCTGAGGTCTTTTCCAACCTCGTCGATTATGTGATTCTGTAAATTTCTGTTTTCAGTAGTATAAATCGTATGGCTTTTATTTCATACATACCGACTAGATCCCATTGAGACAAATACAGCGATATCGCGGTGCTTGGTTTCACAGCGCTCTGCATTTTTCTCAGAAGTAATATCTGTAAAATTGTGCTACTGAAAACCCTGTTTGCTTTCTTTTGCCTTTGCTACAGCATGGCTATCCAAGTTGACAAGTTCAGCTTTGAGAGCTTCCCAGAATCCCCCGCTGACGGGACACAGTTTGCGAATGCGAAGCAGCTGGAAGAAGAAAGGCAACAAGCCAGAGGTCTGGAGATTAACAGCAAGCTGGATATTTGCTGGAAAATTATATCCTTTCATAAATACTTGCTTTAAAAAACATATAAATATATGCCCTATGACATGTTTTATTTTAGAATTCAACTATATCAGTGTTACCGAAAAGTAATTAGAACTATGAAGCTTATCCTAATTACAGACTGTTTAAGGTTAATTGTGCTTTATATTATTTAGACGATGCTTGGGTGTTACTAGAAGGCTTTTTCTAGAGTCAACGAACCTGCCACAAACCCTTTTTTCACAACTTTTTTGCAGAAATATAATTAGGATTGATGAGTAATAGTTTTATAGGGTCAGATTTTTCTGTTCTTCCCCACACCACGTAACTGAATCATAAAGAAATGCACGAAGCTGGATTTAGAGAGTTTTCATGTAGTTAATTACATTTGGGCAGACCAGAACATATTAGAAAAATCTATTTTCAAGTCCTCTTTAGAGATTTAGTAATAGATCTGATCTTGAGTAGCCTTTTTAAGGCTTGGAAAGGACTTGCGTGATGACTTAGTCATCCTAAACAGAAAATCCCCATCATCATTCTAAATTCAATAAAAGTTTGCCTTATGATTATTAATAAGAAATTACATTCAGTTTAGAGTTGAAATAAGCCACTGTTGTTGCTGTAAATTTCATGACTTCCATAAAAAATCTTGTGTGCCTGTCAAAAGTACAATTTTCATGATTTTCATCAGGGAAACGTCCTGTGCAGCCAACCCCAAGTCAAAGGTTGATACTCACCATCTTCCAGGACTCAGATCATCCTCAAATTCATGCGATGGGTGGCAGGAGATGAGAGAAGAACATCGATCAAATCGTGGTTTATCTTTAAAGTCTTTTTGTGGTTTTAATTGTACTTTTATCTAGTGATCTCAAATGATTTTTTGTTGCTAATTATTAAATTAGCTGTACAGGATTAGTCAAAGACAGGATTTGAGACATAAATGAGATTCCTGGTGCCTGGTTCCGTCCAGGCTCCCTAAGCAACATTTCAGACAGAGTTTGTTTATGCAAAAATGTCAATATTTAACCAGCACTCACTTAGAAAATTTGTGTGTTGTGGATGATATTAATATTCTTTGATAGCATAGTCGAATTCTCAGACTGGCATTGAATGCATAGTTGTAATAATTTTGTCAGGATGTAAAAATGCATCCTCATTCATTTCTGTTGCTGGGCAACACTGTTTACATCCATTCTGTGTTCTGTATTTAAACCTTATTTTGATACCGAAACTGTCATGACTGACACATAGGTCAGTACCATAGAAAACCAATAGAAAATGCATGAATTCCATGTGCTAAATTCAGTACAAGCACTAGTTTCTATGTTTTTAAGATTTGTTACGAATGTTCTCTCTGTTCCTAGAAGAAAAACTATCCTAATGCAAAGCAATGAATTGCACAAATACTTAAAAATTCTTGAAGAAACGTGTACATTGTTTTCCAGGTTTCATGTTCCAACTAGAATCAAGTCTTTATCATCCTTTTATTTCTTACAGTGACATTTAGATGTGAAGCAGTACAAAAAAAAGGTAAAATTTCCTCTCACTTCTGTTAAATTTGAGAAACTTTGTTTCCAAGACATCTGTCCTCCCACCAGGCTAATTTGAAGCTGGCCAGCAGCATTTATTTTGGACGTACTGATGGACAGACAAAGAGGGAGAAATGGATGGATGGCTCAACTGGATAAGCCTTTCTTTCCTTCTGAAACCAACCTAAATGCAGCCAAGAGATAAAAAGTATTTGCAAAAATACACAGGGATATTGTTGCTTATATTTCTTACTAGAGAAGGCATTTTTGAATGTTAAGAGTGAGCAGTCTCCTTGGTGTCTACCATCCTTGAGCTTCTTTGAGCTCTCCAGCTAACCTTTCTCTCCTAAGTCTATGCATGAGAAGGGGAATGTATATTTTAGAGAACATGGTTCCAACAATTTTGTTGTAAGTAACCTTATATTGCTTACAAGGGAAGGACTGTATTACTGAGCTTGTGATTCCTCAAATTCTTATTGTATTGGTTGATATGATATGAAACCATCACGTAAACAAAGGCTTCAAACTTTAAATGTGCACATTACATTGTTTGCAGTGAAAAGTTAGTTATATGGAACACGGGTGATGGCCAAAAATAGTTCACAAAGGATGGGCACTTCAGGCTGTTTCTGTGTCTTGAGGAGCATCAGAAGTATTTTTGAGTATGGAAAGTCCATTTTCCATGGCTTTATCCATTGAAATATTCAGTATTTCAAGTAATGAGATTTTCAATGCTTTCTATATGAATGTATTGTAAAACTTGATTGATATTCATATACTTTTGGAGGGATGAAGGCAGGAGGTAAAGACAACACAGCATATTATTAAATTCAACCTTTGTAAATTTTTGATAGAACGAAAATTATTAGGAAAATAGACCTTCTTAGGAGAAAGCTTTCTGCTATGCCATTTCAATTAAGAAAAATTTTGGAGTAATGTAATTTAGTGTATCTTTGAGATTATAAATGTATTGAGATAATTTAAATTAAGAACATGCTGTCTTCTTTTTAAGCATCTGTTAGATGGCATCTGGTATCAGCTTAACAACTGGGGTTTGTTTTAACAGGATTTGAACAGAGAGAGCACATGTAGTATTAAGCTGGCCAATATTTGCAAATTATACTTCTCTTCCTATTTTCTAAACATTTTAAAACAAATTTTTTATTTTATTTGGGGACCTTCTGTGCATTCTGACTCATGGATCACAACAACTGTACAAAATATCCTTGGAAGTTCCTAGAGTGTTGAATTTCCTCCTGAGTGCTCTAAGATTTCCTTCTTTTTACTGATACTTAGTACCTGAATTCTTCAAAATCTTGAGTTAAGAAACCTCATGTTCCCCATGTGGAAGGTGAAGGGCAGGTTAAAATTCTCTTTGTGGCCTTTGCACACTTGATATTAGAACCACTGTCAAAGAATCACAGAATCACACAGAATGGTTGGGGTTGGAAGGGACCTCTGGAGATCATCCAGTCCAACCCACCTGCTAAAGCAGCTTCACCAGAGCAGATCACACAGGAATGTGTCCAGGTGGGTTTGAATGTCTCCAGAGAAGGAGACTCCACAGCCTCTCTGGGCAGCCTGGTCCAGGCTCTGCCACCTCAAAGGAAAGAAGTTTCTCCTCATATTCAGATGGAACCTCCTGTGCTTCAGTTTGTGCCCAGTGCCCCTCATCCTGTCATTGGGCACCACTGAACAGAGTCTGGTCCATCCTCTTGACACCCACCCTGGAGATATTTATAAACATTGATGAGATCCCCTCTCAGCTTCTCTTCTCGAGGCTGAACAGCCCCAGCTCTCTCAGTCTCTCCTCTTAAGAAAGATGCTCCAGACCCCTCAGCATCTTCGTAGCCACTGGACTCCCTCCAGTAATTCCTTGTCCTTCTTAAACTGGGGAGCCCAGAACTGGACACAGGACTCCAGATGTGGCCTCATCAGGGCAGAGCAGAGGGGGAGGAACAACCTCCCTCGACCTGCTGCTCACACTCCTCCTAATGCACCCCAGGTACCATTGGCCTCTTGGCCACAAGGGCAGATTGCTGGCTCATGGTCAACCTGTTGTCCACCAGAACTCCCAGTAGATATTACTTTTCAGAGTATTCCATTGATTGGTGCCATCTGCATTTTTACTTCAGAAATTCATATATGTTCACAATTATTGCAGAGAATTTGCTCACATGTAGGTGGTCCTCAATTTTAGAAGAATAAACAAAAAATTTTCTGTGTTCAGATGGTGGGATTCTAAATAGGAAGCACAAATGGTTTGGTTTGCAAGATAGACCCCAAAGCCTGTAGAGCGGTGCAAGAATGGGGAAGCATGGGAAGGGGAAAGTAATGAGTTAGGATCACCCAGTCTACCCTGAGGTGTGATCATGAACCCACATCAGATCCTTACACCTGAACTTGGAAAAGCATGTGAATTTGGAATTAAAGGTCAGCGTGTGCTTGCAGAGCTGTGGTGTCATCGGAATTTCAGGGTCAATGGGTAGTTTGTGTGAATAGGATGCGCTGATGGGTAGAGGTTGGTTATTTAGGGAGACTGGGCAGAGGTGATGAGGAGGGATGGTTGTTCTCTGTGTAGAGGATGGCTGAAGTGCACAGGGAATCATGAGGAGCTGAGGGATGGGCCAGCTGAAAGCTTTTGGGCCAAGGACAGCAGAGTCCAACAGAGTGATGTGGTGCTTATTTGTTACAGACCACCCATCAAGAAGCACCAGTTTTGGGCCCCTCATCGTAAGAAGGACATTGAAATACTAGAGAGAGTGCAGAGGAGGTGACAAAGCTCATGAGGGGTCTAGAGCACAAGTGTGATGGGAGTGACTGAGAGACCTGGGGGGTTCAGCTGGAGAACAGGAGCTGAGGGGAGACCTTCTGATCTCTGAACTGCCTGGAAGGAGCTTGGAGCATGGAGGGGGTTGGTCTCTTCTCCCAGGTAACAAGTGAGAGAACAAGAGGAAATAGCCTCAAGTTGCACCAGGGGAGGTTCAGATTGGATATTAGGAAAAAATTCTTCATGGAAGGGGTTGTTGGGCGTTGGAACAGGCTGCCCAGGGCAGTGGTGGAGTCACCATCCCTGGAGGGGTTTAAAAGGCAGGTAGATGAGGTTCTTAGGGACATGTTTTAGTGCTAGAGTTAGGTTATGGTCGGACTCAATGATCCTGAAGGTCTCTTCCAGCAGAAGTGATTCTTGGTTTCTAAGAATTTAGGAGATTTCTGGAGTACTTCAAGGACACTTTTTTGCACAGGTGCTGGATTTGGTGAGTGCTGTGCAGGTTCTGCTTCTTGAAAATGATCAAGATCCATTTGGAAGGGTGCAGTTTGATGGCAGCCTTGGCTACAGTCACCCCGAGATGGTGGAGTTCAATATCCTGAGGTGCAAGTAGAACAATAGTGACTCTGGACTTCAGGAGAGGAGACTTTGGGGAACTGGTAGGCAGATGGACCTCCAGGGGCAACCTTCTCAAAGCTCCAGAGTTGCAACAGTCAGCAAATACATCTGACTGTTCAAACAAGACATATCATGAGGTGACTGTAGCAAGTTGCAGCCAGGTAAATTCCCAGTTAGATACTGGGAAGAATACTTTTCATAACACGGGTCCTCAAATAGCAGAACACATTGTCCAAAACTGCTATAAAATTGATGTCTTTGAAGATATTGAAAAATTCTGGACAAGGCTTTGAACAACCTGATGCAATTTCAGTATTTTACTTGCTGTGAGCTCAGGGTTGGACAGTGACTCTGGAATTGCCTTTCAATATAAATTTGGGGATTTGTGCAGCCACGCAGAGGGCAGAGAATGCTGACAACTGAATTCCTGTTCTCCCCCATCTCTTGCTCTCCCCACGTCTGATTGCAGCCAGAGAAATTTTCTAATCTACTGTGAAAGAATTGCTGTTTCAGTGAAATGAGACTGTGACATTTTGGAGTAATTTTTGTGAAAATATTCCAAACCTGGCGCTAACAGCCTTTAAAAAATGAGACTTCCAGTGCTACCTTAAATATCATGTTCCATTTCTAACTTTTCAAACAGTTAGACCATTTCTTTTTCTTACTTCACTATTAATTTCTGTGATTTATTTGAGGCCTGTCCTACTTGCAATGTTTTCTTACATTTTTGAAATTGTATTCTGTGTACCCCTTCCTCATTTTTTTCTTTTCTATATTTAAACCTGATTGCCAACATTTTTTCAAAGCACATTTTCTTTCAGACGTATGGCTGACATTCTCCTGCAGTATAGGTATATTCTTCTCGATGTGTGGGATCCAAAGCTGGAAGCAATGCTTCAGGTGAGGTTTCGCATAGAATAAAAACCTTACCTTCCATATTTCAGATATGATGCTTGCTCTGAGAACTATTCATGACTCATTTTGCAAGTGTCCCCTGTCTGATTGATTTTTTTTTTTGCATGTGTATAAGTTGGGGAACGAGCTGTTGGAGAGCAGTGTAGGGGAAAGGGACCTGGGGGTCCTGGGGACAGCAGAGTGACCATGAGCCAGCACTGGGCCCTTGTAGCCAGGAAGCCAATGGTACCTGGGGTGGATGAGAAGGGGGTGGTCAGTAGGTCAGAGAGGTTCTCCTGCCCCTCTGCTCTGCCCTGGGGAGACCACACCTGGAATCTTGTGTCCAGTTGTGGCCCCTCAGTTCCAGCAGGACAGGGAACTGCTGGAGAGAGTCCAGCGCAGGGCAACAAAGATGCTGAAGGGAGTGGAGCATCTCCCGTGTGAGGAAAGGCTGAGGGAGCTGGGGCTCTGGAGCTGGAGAAGAGAAAACTGAGGGGTGACCTCATTCATGGTTACAGATATATAAAGGGTGAGTGTCAGGAGGATGGAGCCAGGCTCTTCTCGGTGACAACCAATGATAGGACAAGGGGTAATGGGTACAAACTAGAACACAAGAGGTTCCACTTAAATATGAGAAGAAACTTGTTCCTGGTGAGGGTGGCAGAGCCTGGCCCAGGCTGCCCAGGGAGGTTGTGGAGTCTCCTTCTGTGCAGACATTCCAAGCCGCCTGGACACCTTCCTGTGTAACCTCATCTGGGTGTTCCTGCTCCATGGGGGGATTGCACTGGATGAGCTTTCCAGGTCCCTTCCAACCCCTGACATTCTGGGATTCTGTGATTCTGTGGTCCAGTATAACTGACAAAATAATTATTCTCAACTACCGTTTATAGATTTGTTGATTCCTTACAGGATGATACTTGGAACTTTTCTTCATTAAATTCCCTGTAAGTGACGTTCCACTCATTTATTAGGTTTGTGAACAGTGACATCTTTTCCAGATACATAAATTTTATGAATGTTTTTGTATTTCATCATCTAAGTAGCCAATCAGAATTTTGAAATTATTATGCATTGGAGAGAACCTTGAATCATCTCATTTGATATAATGTCTGAGCTTGACAGCAAACAACTGATAACCATTATTGACATTTACTTTTCCGTTTGTCTGCTCAGCTTTTGATGACTTTATCTTTAGTCTACATCATAATTAAGAAGCTTTGATTATGAGAATATCGCATGTTGTGGAACTTTTGTACATTAGGAAAGGTACATTAGGAAAGGTTTCCTTAGTTGGATAGAGCTTTACATTTCCATGCAGCTTCTTAGCATCAACAATTGCTTGCAAAAGTTACTGTTACTTAAGAACCTCAATAACTGCTTGTAATTAGTCTTAATAATAAAACACCTCAATGATAATCAAGCAGAAAGATTAAAATATGACTAAGGCTACTGCTCTAAGTAAGCCGTGATCATTAATCATTTAAATTTGTTTTTCATAAGTATGATTTTTATTTATGAACATTTGCTGATTTGTTTCTGATTGTGTGCACACTTCCACCTGTATTTATTTGCAAAGGAACTGAGAAATATGCTATTGAAAATAAAGCTTCTTAGAAGGATGCAACATGTGGAATGCTGCAGAGAGAAAAAGCATGAGTAACTTTAAGATAAAAAACATTTTAAAAATTCTGTTATATTTTTAAGCAGTAGGTTTTAGAAAACACGCTGTGTTATAATTGTGTGTACCTAGCTACACATTAGACAATCAAGATATTATAAAACACTAAAGTTTTCCTTGGGGAAATAACTAGTTCATTTGACTGTCACTCAAGTTTTCAGTATGAAACAGTTTATATCATATTCAATCTGTTGCTAAAGAAACGCGAAATAAAAGTGTCTACTGTGAAAAATTAGGGTTTGGGTTTTACTTTATTTATTTTTAAGCAGCATCTGGTGGTTGTGTGTTCATTGGCTCTGAGGTCCCGTTTGAAATTCACCCGATTGTGCAATTGAAAATGTCTTGAACTGCCAAATGTGAACAGTTGCGGTGGAAACTGGAAGTCAATTCAGTTCTGGCTGGTGCACATGTTGTTAATAATAAATATTTGACCATTGAAAGTGAGGACGGGGTCAATAAATGCATTTAAGAATCTGATTCCTCTGGAAGAGCAGGTGTGTTATCACAATTTCAGCAAAACGGTTGTAGGTTTGGTTAAGCAGATTCTACAAGGTCAGACTTAGCTTTGACACACAGAACTTTAATTTCTGAATCTTACACTTCCATCTTTATAAAGTTCCACTGTGAGCTAAGAATGAAAGGGTTTATTGGCAACCCTTGTTCCAACTGCTTTGATTTCGTTGACTTCTAAAGGCTTGTCTTAGAAAACAGGCGAACTCTTGAGTTAAGCTTTTCTCTCTTTTTCCTCTGACATTTTATTGCTGCTTATTTTGGTTACTTTTCATCTCCAGGAAGATGAGTTTGCTACATTATTCAGTTTGTATTTGCATGATAGCGATCAATTCTATATAATTGCGTGATATATAGTCAGGAGATAAAAATCAATGATAGGAAATTCCATGCTACAGTATTTTGTCCTTTAGGAATGGTTAGACCATACCAGCTATACTGAGTTTCTTTGTCAGCTTCAGTGATTTTTGTCTTTGAGCCTGTTTGGCAGCGGAGCTTAAGCTGGACTAGATGCTTAGTGAACTCTGTGGGCAAAATTTGGGTAGTTGTTAAAAACACGACACTTTTTGGGGATTTTTTTTCGCAAGGTAAAGCAACTTCTTTGAATCAGTTTGTACAAGTTGGGCATTTTGATGATGTCTGAGTACATTTTTCCACACTGCACTGAATTCCTCTGGTACTGCCAAGTCTTCCTGCGAAATAGTCTGAAGACAGCAAGGTTGTGTTGATTAAATAATAATTTAGGTTGGAAGGAACCTCTTTGGGTCAGTTATAATGCGTTGTCATGCAGCTCGTGTCCATTGCCCCTCTATGTATCACTGTGTTTCTCCAAGAAGAGTCTGGTTCCATCTTCTCTATAACTTCATACTATGACAATAAAATTTCTCCTTAGCCTTCCTCTTCTTCTCAAGACCAAACAAACCCTGTTCTTTCAGCTTTTAATGTTTCATATGCCCCAGCCCTGTAATCAGGTAATTCTCCATGGAATTTTATCCTGCATTTCAGTGTCTTGAACTGGGGGAGCAAAACTGGACACAGGATTTCAGAAGTGTCCATCTGTCATTTTTTTGAGGTATAGCTATACATACTTTTGACACCCAATCTAAGAAGTAGTTGGTTTCCAAAATAATCCGGACCTGTGTTGAATTTGAAACTGGAAAATGTATTTTCCTTGCGAATACATGAATCTGCTTGGATAGCGCTTACTGTGATAAAGTATGGAGAATCACCTATTTTATAGTCATTTTATAATGGTATCTGAGACATTAAGCTTTCCATGGAGCTTTAAGCAGTAAAAATTTGTAACATTCCAGGCACCACAGTGAGCCAGTTGTAAGTACATTACAGTTAAATTAGTTTAACGTTACAGTTAATGACAGCCACTCTGTTTTAAAACTTCTTTTAAATACTACCTTTTTATTAGTGTTTTCTCTCACTTATATTCCTTACATTAAAGATGCGTTAACAGAATTATTTATCTGCAGTATCTATAAAGTAATCCAAATTGTGTATTCTCTATCCTATAGCTTGGTTTCTAGAAATCATTCTGTTGTGTTGTTGTCCTGGGTCTAATTTTTTAGCAGTGATGATTTTCTATGGTCATATTCTGCTGCCTTCAGTTTTCCAAAGAGGTGCTTTGCTTTAATGGTGTTTACAGCTTTCAGACTCTTTGGGATTTGTGAGTTCTTCATTTGTAGCGCTTTTAGGAAATAAAAAGCTATTTAAGCTTTTCTTTTTTTTTTTTTTTTTCCTGGGCATAATGAGAATATGAAGAAAAAATTTGTGAGAATGCTATAAAATATATCGATCCTTCCAATGATCCTTCCCCTGTGCTCTGCATTGGGGAGGCCACACCTGGAGTATTGTGTTCAGTTCTGGGCCCCTCAGTTCAGGAAAGAGATTGAAGTGCTGGAGCGGGTCCAGAGAAGAGCAACAAGACTGGGGAAGGGACTTGAACACAAGACCTATGGGGAGAGGCTGAGGGAGCTGGGCTTGTTTAGTCTGGAGAAGAGGAGGCTTAGAGGTGAGCTCAGCACTCTCCAGAACTACCTGAAGGGCAGTTGTAGCCAGGTGGGGATTGGTCTCTTCTCCCAGGCATCAGCAATAGGACAAGGGGCCATGGGCTTCAACTCTGCCAGGGGAAATTGAGGCTGGCTATTAGAAAGCAATTCTGTGCAGAGAGAGTGGTCAGGCATTGGAATGGCTGCCCAGGGAGGTGCTGGACTCACCGGCCCTGGAGGTTTTTAAGCTGAGATTGGCCATGGCACTTAGTGCCGTGATCTAGTCAATGGGCTGGAGTTGGACCAAGGGTTGGACTGGATGATCTCTGAGGTCTTTTCCAACCCAGTCGATTCCGTGATTCTGTGAGAACATACTTTGCAGTTAGATGCTGTGCCTGAGTTTTGCAGAAAAAGGACTGATCATGTTTAGGAGCTGTTCATAGAAGCTCAGGTTTTTTCTTTTTTAACCTATTTTTGAGGAAGGTGGTTCCAGTAGTTTTGGAGTTGTTGGTCGAAACCTTGACCAGTCTTGCTGGGAGTTCGTCTCTTAATTATGGTGAGAGAGGACTTCACCTATGGCTGTTTCATTTGAAGATTACCAAGTTGGAACAGGAGTGTTTTTGAGTCTCAGGATGCTTGCCTCTCTTGAATTTTGTTTCTGTGTGGTGCTCCTGCTCTGGGAAAGCATGACCCGAGCTGTAAAGACGATAGAGGTTTTACCAGAGGCTTTCCAGGGTAAGGACCCAGAAGCTCATATGTTTTGTGTGTGTTCATGAACGAGCCGTGCTTGCTCCACCTCCACTTCTTTCAATCTGGACAAGATAGGGACTTGTTGTGATACTAAACGGTACCAAAGCCAGCAAATGAAGCTTTGGCCAGATATTAGATGGTGCTTCAAATCCCATGTCTGAAGTCAGGGAATTAGATAAAAGAAATCCAGTGCTCTTTCTGTTAAAGATACGTGCTATCTTGGTTGATGCTTCACACGTGAAATTATTATTATTATGCAAGTTGTTTTGAAGCCTTTCCCAACAGGCTGTTTCAGCGCTTCACTGTCCTTAGAGTGAACGTTTCCTAAGAACATTTAAGACACACCTTGAGGTGCTGGAGCGAGTTGAGAGAAGGGAACGGAGCTGGGGAAGGGGCTGGAGCACAAGTATGATGGGAGCGGCTGAGGGACCTGGGGGGTTCAGCTGGAGAACAGGAGCTGAGGGGAGACCTTCTGATCTCTGAACTGCCTGAAAGGAGCTTGGAGCATGGAGGGGGTTGGTCTCTTCTCCCAGGTAACAAGTGACAGGACAAGAAGAAATGGCCTCAAGTTGCACCAGGGAAGGTTCAGCTTGGATGTCAGGAAAAATGTCTTCACAGAAAGGGTTGTCGGGCATTGGAACAGGCTGCCCAGGACAGTGGTGGAGTCACCATTCCTAGAGGAGTTTAAAAGGCACATAGATGAGGTTCTTTTAGACATGATTTAGTGCCAGTGTTAGGTTATGTTTGGCCTCGATGATCTTGAGAATCTCTTCCAATCAAAATATTTCTATGATTCTCTGCAATTCTAATTTTTCCTCATTTTAGTCTGAGCGTGGTCCTGAGCTCCTCATACAGGGGTGAGTAGAACAGGAACCATGTTCCATGCCTGTGTGACTCTGGTGTGATGTTTGCCCTCAATACCTTCACTGTCGCTGCATTGTCCAGCATCCCTGTATCTCCACAGAATCGTCATCGAGCTGGTATTCAAAGCTCTCCTAGCCCACATTTGTTCTGTTTTTATTGCCTGATTAAATGTTATCCTTTTTGTTTTCAGGTTGCTCTTAATTTGTCATTTTGAATTCTGATCCTGCACCACATAGTTCTGCATTTTTACAGCTTCCACGCTTTTTTCCCCTTGTGTTTTAATATGGTTCAGGTACATTTTACCTTTGCATCTTCACATTAACACGCCTCAGTGGAATTAAGTTTTTATATTCCGAAGCTACGAACTGCTCTAAATATTACTGTTAGCCAATTCATGGGTTAATAAACCAAATATGTAGCATTAACCTTTAATGAATCTCTAGCTTGCAGTTTTGATTTGCAGTAATAAAAGTTGTACGTGTTACATGCTCGTCTTCTCTCCGAAACAAAATTTTCCTTAATTCCAATTTACCCTTCCTTGAAGCGTGAAGGGGAAGCAAGTGTGGAGGGTGTTCTTAATCAACTGGTCCTGGAGCATCTACAGTTGGCTCCTCTCCAGTGGGGTGAGTAGTGTCAACATCTATTGATGATCTTTTTCGAGGATATACTGGCAAGTAATTTTTAGCAGCATGAGAATGATAATGTTTTCATTTACTGATAATCTACGATACAGGAGAATTTGGTATGAGTTTTATTTTCTTTTAGATATTTTACTTGGCTGAAGATAAACTTAAATTGATACCTATTTTATTTTAAGTATCACTGTTCAGTGGTTTAAATATGAAACCTGAGTACGCACTTCTTTCTGTAATTTGCTCCTAGTTATGTTGTATGGGAGATGGCTGCTACTTAAATTTTCATTTTGCCTAACAGTATGTGTTTTGAAAGGAATTTCTCGAAAATATTTTCCCATGGAATTGTAATATACTTTGTGGCATATTTGCATTACTAACTTTTTAGGTACAGAAAAAGTTGTTATTCTGTGTAATGGGGAAGAACAATTTCTCTTAATTTTGCTTTTAGAATGATGTTTCAACAACGAAATACTGAATTAATTTAAATTTGAAGAGTCCTAATAGGTTCTTAGCAAGGCTTGTTTAGAGGCTTTGGAACACAGGATGGTTTATCTGCAGCACTTTTATGTCAGTTACAAGTTTCAGAACAAGTCCCCAGTAGCAAATTTTGCTATATGCTCCTTATTTTAATTCATTTGATGACTTGGAAAGGACCAGTTTTAAGGAACAATGATCCATCACTATTGTCTGCATTCTAAAATGACCCCAGTCTCTAGTATTTGTGTATTCTTTGGAGTATTTAGGTTGTTTTCAAGCCTGTGGACCATCCTCAACTCACATATTAAAACTTGTAAGCACTTTGTTTATACACGAGAAGGTTAAAACTGGTAAAGTTGTTTGTCATAAATCATCTGTTTCTTAAATCATGCTTATCTGGCTTCTGTTCTTCAGAGGATTCAGGGATTTGGTGGCATTTGCTTGTATGACCAGTTTTGGCTGTGATTACCTTGGTCCTCATCAGTAAAACAAGTGGTTTACATCAGATGCGTGTGATTTCCTTGATTTTCTTCTTTTAATTTTCCTTTTTAAAATGCCAAATTCTGCTATTTTTGTAGTAAAATAAGCTTGTAGAGTCATAGGATGCTAGCTGGTATTCCTGCCTAAATGGTGATATTCATAGATACTTTGATGCACTAGTTGGAAAACATGAACGTAGCACCGATTTACCTTAAAATCTTATTGCCTATGGAGCTGATAAATTCTCAGGTTGTTGCTTAATTCAGTTAAAGAATTCTGGCTACTTTAGTTTTCAGAATGTATGACCAGCAGACAAAACTCTGTGATATTCTCTGCCTCACAACCATAAAATCTTTTCAAGCACAATCTCTTAGCTAATTATGGCTTACATGTTAATTATCTTCGTTAAATCAGGGGAAAGGAGATCATGTGGGATCTCAAATACTTGGTTTCCCACAACTTAAATACGATATGTCCTTTATGAAAGTTCTGGTGGAAGAAAATAGTGGTTTGCAGAGGTCTACTTTATTTTTATGTCTAGTATCTTCTCAGTATGAAGTTACTATTGCATATATTATGTATTTTGTATAACACAAAGAATATGTCTATGTAGAGGTTATCCATGGAGATTATTGAAAAAGACATTTTGATTAAAGGCCTGATGTTACCTGAAAACAAAAATTGAAAATTAAACCATAACTTCAAATATTCAGTAGTTAAGTCTTTGCTAATTGGTTTCACTATGTTGTAACCACATATCCCTGCCTGGAGTCATCATGTGGAAATCTACTGCAATCCATCCAGAAAGTGAACCATGGCAATACGGGCAGATTTTGGTTTTATTGATATGTGGGATGAAGGAGGAGTTAAAAGATCGTAGTTTTGTTTTGTTTTGTTTTTCACTTTGGTGTGTGGGAGTAATAAGGAGTTGTTGGACTGTCTGGACAATCAAGAGTGTATGTGTACATGTACACATGTTTTTAGCCAAAGTGACATGTCTGTTGGAGTTTAATTTATCTTTCAATGCCAGAATCTGTGTCTTATTTAACACTTAAAGGCATGGTAAAGTGTTATGTGTTTCAAATGCAAGTTTTGTTTTCCGTGTGTTTATTATTTTTCTTGGTATTTTGAAGTGATCGACCTTAACTATTTTGGAAGAATCAGCTATTTTAGTAGTAGTAGTCTGCACTGAGTACCAGTAATGAGATAACGTTGTGCAAGCTAAATTAATTCTTTGACCATTAACATTTCTAGTAAAAGAGAACTGCAATCTTAATATGTATAATTCATAAGGTGTGCTGGTTTTGCTGAGATCGTGTTAATTTTCTTCATAGTAGTTAGAATATTTTTAGTAGCTAACACTGTATGAGAATTTAGTATGAGAATAAGGTGATGACACACTGGACTTGCCATGGAAAAGAGTCCATGTTCTTGGGATAGAGTTAATTCTTTTTTTCCAGTAGCTGTGCTGTGTGTTCGAGATGATATGAAAAGAATGTGAGAACTCACTGATGTTTTGGCTCTTGCCAAAGAGACCAAGGACTTTTTCAACTCTCCAGCCACAGGAACTCATAGAATTTGGGATAGTGCACAGACTGGACAGCATCCAGATTGATATCCAGGCTGGCCAATGAGATCATCATGCTTGGTATTTGGCTGGAGCTGTCCTTTCCAGGTCATCAGTTCAGCTTTTTCCCTTTTTACTCTCTTTCTGGGATTTTCTATATGGGACAAATGTTTGAGAGCAATTGCATTGTGCATCACTTCTATCTATCTATAAGTATCAATAATAATAGCAATTAATATTATTTTATCTTCTCTTGCCATCTTATTAAACTGTTCTCATCTCAACCCACGTATTTCCTCCCTTCCCTTTCAATTCTCTCCCCCATCTCACTTTCTGGGTGGGAGGATGAGTGAGCGGCTGCGTGGTCCTAATTGCCAGCTGGGGTTAAACAACGACATAAGGCAATAGTCTACAGATCTTCTTTTCTCTTCCTGCCTTGTCCAATATTTTGATGTCATTTATAAGATGACATCAAAATATTGGCATCAAAATGCTGTAATATTATGGTGTCAGATTTTTTTTCTCTTAATTATAACACACTGTAGTTTTGAGTTTTGGTTTTCTGTGTGTTAAGGATATATTTTATTTTAATGTGAATCCTTTAATACTAGCCATCATTATGATATAATCTGTGCATATATTGCCTGAAAATTTTTCCTTAGTGTTAGGCAATAAAATTGATTCTATGAGTATTCCGAGGCTTTTGCTATATTGATGGTTGCATTGAAGGGTTTACTTCATTATAAATGCTCACACTGAAACATGAATGAATATTTAACATGGTTTTGATTTTAAAAATGACCAGCTCTTGTTCAAATCCGTAGAATCAGCACTTCAAAATTCCTTTTAAATTTGGCATATTTAATTCATATTAGAGTTAATATTACATTTCTCAAATTAGAAAAGCATATTGAAATAATTTTTCATGTAAATTTGACAATCTTGTCTTTTTTCATTAAATGCCAGGCAAAGAATAGAATTAGAAATTAGCGGCATTGAAGTTTTGTTCTGAAGGTTAGAAGTCAGCTCTGAAGTTTGTCAGATAGAGGGAAAAATGGCTTTTTGTGAACAGTGTTGGTTGTGATTTCATACAATTAAATGACTGGGGAAGGGAAAAGTATTAAAATGTGAGGAATAATAAAAAAGAAAATATGTCAAAGGCCAGAGAGAGGGTTCTTAATATGTTGTTAAAATTGATTTTAAGATTTAGGACATCTCTGTAAAACGGAGTTGTCTATTAGGGAGGTTAGTAAATCACATGTAATTGAAAAACATAATCTTGCTCAACACCACCAAGTTCAGTGTTCTCTAAAATTTATGACATATTTTCTTTTTACTGCTGGGCAACAAACCAAATGTAGGAATAGATGTGGCTTTAAGGCGAATATATTAATATCATCAAATCGAGGAAACATAGCCTGTGAAGCTTAATGAGAACCAAGGCTCTTCAGAGGTGTATGTCGTGCAAGTTCTTTGGTTAGATTTGAAAATTATCCAATGGAGGCGTTTGTAGTTGCTGGCTGTGCGATATATTTTCAATCTTTGTTTGACTTATGTTGCTACCTTTTGCAAGTAAGGAAAATTCCGAGACCCAACACTGATCAGTTTGATGCCGCTCTTCTGCATTTCATAGCAAAATTATCATAGGTACAAATGCTGTGCACAAAATGTTTTTACTGAACTTGAAATAGCCTCAGTTTAAAATAGGCTGTCGATTGAACCCTGAGTATCACACAGAATCCCAGAATGCATAGTGTTTGCGGTTGGTTTTTCCTTTGAAAATACAGTGGTTTTCCTAATGAAATATTGAAAACAAAGTCACTCACTGAACATAATAAAATGTATTACGCATATGTGTCTGAATGAAGCTTGAACTGGTTAATTCTTCTGCTATCACAATGTCCTGTTTCTTTTACTCCTTCTCATATCCAATTAAACATCATTATTTGGTACTTCCTTCTCCGGCAGTATTTCTGCTGTCACGTTGTGCCGAAAATCTTAATGGTCTTTAAAAAATATAGACTGTGTTTATTAACAGACCTGTGGTCTCCCCAGGGCAGAGCAGAAGGGGCAGGAGAACCTCTCTGACCTACTGACCACCCCCTTCTAACCCACCCCAGGTACCATTGGCCTTCCTGGCCACAAGGGCCCAGTGCTGGCTCATGGTCACCCTGCTGTCCCCAGGACCCCCAGGTCCCTTTCCCCTACACTGCTCTCTAATAGGCCATTCCCCAACTTATACTGGAACCTGGGGTTGTTATGCCCAGATACAAGACTCTATCTACACTTGCTCCTGTTATATTTCATTAAATTTTTCCCTGTCCTACATTAAAATGTGAATTACCTCTTGCACAAGAGGTTCCCAACACTTTGAATGCTGTACACAAATTTCAGCACAGAAATTTCTCCTACATAAAGCAAAATAAGCTTAACTTTCCTCACTACCTGCAACCACAAGGTAAAGATATTTTTTCATGATAATCATTAAATGCTAAAGAATGAAGATTTATTAGAGAATTTTGATTTAGGGATTTAGAACTGTCGACATCTAAAAGTGCGAAATGTTTTAATATATTGGGCAAATAATTTTCTTTCTCTATAGAAGCAGAATAACTGAAAATCAGTGATTACGCATGAACTCTAGAGACAGTATTTACAGTGATGTTCTAAGAAACGTACATTTGTCAAGCTTCACCATGGGAAAAGTCAAGAAATAGCTTTTTGCTTTCATTCATTCTTTTATTTCATTCACTCATTTCATGTGTTCTTCACGTCTTTGTTCGTAATAAAGATGAATTTTAAGACAGTTTGCAATGTTTAAATTAATCATGGATACCTTTTGTTACATATGATTAAAGGGAAAGCTAACAACACTGCTGCTGCGTGCTGCCCAGATCATAATTTTAAAAAGTGATTGTTGGTAACCGAAGTCTTATTTACTTATAGGTAGAGAATGCTACACATTTTCTTCTGGGTTTGCAATAAACCATGTGTCTACTCGCATCACGTAGGCATATTGTACTTAGAGAAAACTCAAAAACTCAGAATTGAAGGGTACTTTTAAATTTTCCCTCAAAGAGAGTTGGAATCAATAGGAGAGGTAGCTTTAAAAGTGTTTTGAAGTGGTTTATGAACATGTGGTTCATCACTGCTTGTTTGGAAGGTCTGTCCGGTTAAATTTCCTGTAACGTCTTATGGAAGCATTACTTTAAAATAAATGATCTTAATAGTTCGTTCTATGTTTTAGAGAGCACCAAATCAGAATCAGTTTTCACAGTTTATATATTTCATGGATCTTTAATTACTGAAACTACTCACCCATTTTATTTTACATTTTCTAGACTGACCTTAGGCTTTAATTAAATGTTTCTTTCCACAATTTATGTGATTAACTCTTAGGGGTCGCAGCAGTGTCAAACCACCACATCCTGAATACAGAAGAAAATAGTTTAAAGTATTTATCAGTGGACAGATGAGGAAATGATCCATTTATTAGCCCATGGTTTGGATGCTGTCTTGACACCATGGCAGGTTGTTGTCCCCAAGGACCTGGTTAAAAACAGCCAGATCTCTGTGACATGAACATTGGTAACAGTTAGTCGGGTCAGTCCTACAATATTGCTCTGCCCACATATTTGAAACTCCAAGGTTGTCCTGGTTGTTTGTTCAAAGAATAGTTTTAATGGGGAACTCTTTTAATAACCCTTTCATAGACCCTCCACAGAGACATGTAGAATGTATAGGTATAATCTGGGAAATACGGAAAGATCAGCGGGGTATATAAAGATCTGCCTTTCAAAAAATCTATGAATGTTATTCTGTTAATTTAGGAAACTATAATATTCTTTAATGATATCTATTTTTAGAATTACAGTAAACTGGCCATTATTATAGTTAGAAAGATGAAACCAGGAGTGTTAGCCAGAAAATCTCGAAGAGTAGAGAATCACAATCTGATTCGTAGGCAGATCGAAATCGAGGAACAATCTGGCGGTAAATGGATTTTACTAGGTAACCAACCTTTCTCATCCATTTATAAAAATCTTCATGATTTTCATTTTTATTTTTAAGATGCGAGAGAGGTGGGAACACTTTTGTATCTTAACAGCTTGTGTGCAGGCTGTTTTGGAGGATATTTTGGCAATGTCAAGCAAGCAACATGCTTTAGTTACGGGGAAGTGTTAAGGGACTGGGGTAGTACATTGAAAAAATGGACTAACTCGATAAAACTGGGGCATCTGGCACACAAATAATGTTCTTGCATGTCAAAACGACATGCCATTGTGTGATATGTTTTGAATTGGCTGTTGTTTCTAATTCTTACCAAAGCTTTGGTTCCTCTAAACCGAAAGAAAAAGTTTGTAGAGAAAGGGTTTTGGACATAATGAAATACTAAATACTAATGGAGTTGTCTAGGACCAGTTTCACCAGCGTGAATCATTAAGGATTTGAAAATTAGGGAAAATGAAAATAGATAGGAGGAAAAGGAGGAGGAATAAACTGATGAAATATGCTGATGGCTCAAAGATAAGCGCCACCATCTTCTCAAAAAGAGTTCAGGCTACTGCACAGAATCACAGAGTGGTTTGGGTCAAATGAGACCTTTTAAGATCATCTAGCCCAACCCGTCTGCCATGGACATCGAGGACACTAGACCAGGTTGCTCTAAGTCCCATCCAACACAACAGATTGACCTTGTGTTGTGTTGATGTTGAACACAACAGGTTTTCTGGGCAACCTGTTCCACTGTCTCACCACCTTTGACCCAAACCTCTCTGTTTGGGTCAAATGAGACCTTTTAAGATCATCTAGCCCAACCCCTCTGCCATGGACATCGAGGACACTAGGCCAGGTTGCTCTAAGTCCCATCCAACACAACAGGTTGACCTTGTGTTGTGTTGATGTTGAACACAACAGGTTTTCTGGGCAACCTGTTCCACTGTCTCACGACCTTTGTTGTGAAGAATTAAGTCCTGATGTCCCATCTGAACTTCCTGTATTTCAGTTTTGGAGGTGATCAAGGAATGAAGACTTACTGTTGGGTTTAGGCTATGGAGATATTGTGGAATATTGTGTCCAGTTGTGGCCCCTCAGTTCCAGCAGGACAGGGAACTGCTGCAGAGAGTCCAGCGCAGGGCAACAAAGATGCTGAAGGGAGTGGAGCATCTCCCGTGTGAGGAAAGGCTGAGGGAGCTGGGGCTCTGGAGCTGGACAAGAGGACACTGAGGGGTGACCTCATTCATGGTTACAGATATCTAAAGGGTGAGTGTCAGGAGGATGGAGCCAGGCTCTTCTCGGTGACAACCAATGATAGGACAAGGGGTAATGGGTGCAAACTGGAACACAAGAGGTTCCACTTAAATATGAAAAGCAACTTGTTCCTGGTGCGGGTGGCAGAGCCTGGCCCAGGCTGCCCAGGGAGGTTGTGGAGTCTCCTTCTGTGCAGACATTCCAACCCGCCTGGACACCTTCCTGTGTAACCTCATCCGGGTGTTCCTGCTCCATGGAGGATTGCACTGGATGAGCTTTCCAGGTCCCTTCCAACCCATGACATTCTGGGATTCTGTGAGATACTACACTGAGTAGTATTAGATCAGTTCTTTAAAGTTGAGTAAATCTGGCAGGTGAGTTCCATGGTCACTACTTAAAACATCTTAATACCTTCTTGCTTGCTTTGAACTGCACTTTCTCTGAGACTGATTAATTTAGCAAAACCAAGAGCTGACTGATCTCCAGGAATCCAAGGTCTCAAGGAGGGGAAAAGATTGCTGAAGTAGGGCAACTTTTGGCATAAGAGGACTCTGAATAGAAATGGTCTGTTAATAAACACAGTCTATATTTTTTAAAGACCATTAAGATTTTCAACACAACGTGACAGCAGAAATACTGGCGGAGAAGGAAGTACCAAATAATGATGTTTAACTGGATATGAGAAGGAGTAAAAGAAACAGGACATTGCGATAGCAGAAGAATTAATCAATTCAAGCTTCATTCAGACACATGTGCCTAATACATTTTGTTATGTTCAGTGAGTGACTTTGTTTTCAATATTTCATTAAGAAAACCACTGTATTTTCAAAGGAAAAACCAACCCCAAACACTATGCATAGTTTACTTCTTTATAGGAATACAGTTTAAAATATTTCAGTTAAGCCGTAACAGGTGATTGAGGAGCACCATAATGATGATAAATTG
Organism: Nesoenas mayeri; assembly: GCF_963082525.1. Taxonomy (NCBI): domain Eukaryota; kingdom Metazoa; phylum Chordata; class Aves; order Columbiformes; family Columbidae; genus Nesoenas; species Nesoenas mayeri. The sequence continues at coordinate 6,231,288 of NC_137543.1, forward strand.
CCACAGTTTTGCAAGGTACTTAATTTTCTATATATTGTTAGAGTAAATTGAATAATAGATTAATTGAACATCCAAACTGAAAAATGAAAAGCTATCAAAATAATTATGAAAATGGGTTAGACTTTTCAAAAGAGGCGTGAAGATAATTGTAAGGAAGATGGAAAAGACAAAAAAGTCAGCTTGAAAAGCAGTTGGTGAAAAGTATCACTGAGTCTGCAGAGAAATAGATTTCTATAATTTTGATGGACACAGAAGATACCATCTGAATAAAAATTTAGAAAAATATTATTCAGCTTGTGGACAATTAAAAAAAAAAGATAAAAGGAAAAAAGATCAGAAGACGTATGTATTAACAAGAGAGACAAGAAAGAGGCTTTGATCAGGCAGGATTTTAATTACCCGCAATTAAATGAATTGTACAGTTAAGTGTGTAGAGAATGAGAAATGGAAGATATGCTAATTGTAGTGGAGGAATAATTCTGAATAGCCTGTGTAGAAAAGGTTCAACGTGTAATTGTTTTGGGGCAGTAAGCATGAAGGGAGAGCTTATTCCAGAACGCATACGCTGAGCTTTCCTTATCCGGCCACTGACCTTTTTCAGCTTTGGTTTTATTTCACTTGAAAAAATAATGCATATGGTTGGAACTGAATGCCATGAACGTGGTAAATTAAAGCAGTATTTTCACTGACTACGCTGTACTTTGGATCAGACTCTTTATTTTGCTAATTAAGTGTGTTGTTTAAGTCGACCGTTACTTCTTGGTAAAAGTGCAAGTGTACTCTGTTGTAGTTTAAGGTTTGTGCTTAAATAAGTGAAATGGAAAGTTTTGTATTTACTAAAAGCCAAATTTTCCAAGTATTTGTACATGTTCTTCCCCCACCATCATATATTTTGACTCATCAGCTAAGGCCATCGTGACCTGTCATCAATAGAAGTTCTCCGGCAACCAGATGTTTTGAGGGCAGGGAAGGTGGTTTAATTTTCGCGTTCATTCTGAAATAGCCCTTTAGTTCATCAAGGAAGCAGAAGTGAATTAACAACCGTAAAGAACATAAATCCACCTCAGTAAGCCTTGTAATACTGAAATTAATAGCTTCCAACTGTCAAAACCTCAACAGTACAAGTACAGACCAGAACAGATTTGTAGGAGGAAACATAAGCTTTGACTGAGATATTCTCTTTCATTTTCTCTCATTTTCTCCCTTTTAGTTTCTCTCTCTCAAAATTGGCAGTTAATTGTCTGGTTTTTAGCATAAGAGATTTTCTTTTTACCATTTTGTGACTTCTCTTAGCTTATCCCTTTTCTCTTCCATAAAACAATGTCAGAACTTGATGTTACTTTTCTTCTGATTTTGTGTCCCAGGCCTTTGTATTAAGGAATCATAAATTATTGTTTGAAAATAAAGGTTGCACAGTATTAGACCAAAAAGAGGTTAATTTCATTTGATTCATTTGAGTCATTAATTGATTTGATTTTACAAAGGAAGCCAGTCAAACAGAAAATCATTTCTGATTTCTGATCCTGTGTGTTTATTGATAATGTACACTTGATAGTGAACTTAGACTTTTATTTTAGTATCTGTTTCCTTATTAAGCAGAAATTCAGGCTCTCTTTAATAACATTTCTGATTACCTATGGATACATCAGAAAAAGTTACACGAGAATGGCTATTTTTTCTGTGTCTTAGGATATAAAAGAAGAGATGAGCAAATGTAGAATGGCTTTGTGCAAAAGGGCTTTCATCAAAAGACACTCAAGTTGTTTTCTATTACTCATTACATTTCGTACAGTATCATATGACGTTGTGGCTCAATAGTATCACACATGTACAGAGCTGCTACAGAACTTTTATGTCAAGGCCAAACACAAGAGATTAAATAAGGAAGAATCTTAATTAAAATTTTTAGGAGTATATAGAAAGGGTAAAATGTCTCGGCACTGTCTGGAATTACACGGAGAAATAATTGATTGCCACGTGAAAACTTCAGGAAAGACAAAAAGGCGGCAGCAGCAGCAGTCCTCAATAATTAAAAGAAGTGTTAAGGGATAATTACATTTCTGTGCTTTGATAAACAGTCAACTGTCAGTTACCTGAGTGAATGATGGAGTTGGGTTGTTCAAGCTAAAGGAAAAACACAAATATTAAAAGCATTGGAGACCATATCTCAGAAACTTAAGAGGACGTGAAGGCTCAGAGCTGGTTTTATGCTGCACCCAAGCTCCAGGTGGAGCTCTGCGCAGTGTGGGGATCAGCAGCTCAGATCTACCAGGGCTTCTTGGCTTGGACTTTGCCTTAGGTGGAGCTTAAACTGGTAGACTGGCTAAAACATGACTGTGCTAGTTTAACTGAAAATGGGTTAATTTTCTTCATTCAGTTAGAAACCTTTTTCATAGCTAGCATGGTCATCATTTGGACTTGGTTTGCGAACAAGAGATAACACCCCAGTGCAGAGTTGATGTTGTTAATTGCTCTGGTCTGAGAACCAAGGACATTCTGAGCACTCTGCCCACGGGTGTGAGGCATCGAGGAAGGGGGGCATGGATGGGGCAGAGCTTGACTGACATCCAGACTGACCAATCAGAGTATTCCATCACATTAGCATCGTGCTTCATATTTAAGGAGTCGTGACCTTCTGGTTCCTCTCTCTCTTTCTGGTGTTTTCTCTCTCTTGTTCTGGGGCGCTTTCTCTCTCGAACCGGGCGAGTTCAGCGCAGGGCACTTTGTTCAGCTTTTTGCCATTTTACAGAGGCCTCTGGGACTTTCTGCCTTTTTCCTCTTTTTTTCTCACTTTGAGATCAGCTGTTGGGACCGGACGTTGCTTCCTGGGACTGGCTGCTCAGTGTGGATGGAGTTTGATGGGAATTGCATTGAGTATCTTTTACTTTATGTTCTATTTCTATTTTATATATACATTTACTAGTAGTGTATCAGTATTTTGTTATTTTATTAAGCTGTGTTTATCTCAATCCAAGTTTCTCCCTTCCCTTTTGATTCTCTCCCCTCTTGGGGAGGGGATGAGTGATCAGCTATCATGGTTGTATTGCCATCTTGGGTTAAACCACGACAATAACTCTGCATCTATAAATTAAGACACTTGGATTCAGAGCCCTTGTTTGGAATGAGGTGTTTTCATAGATCCTTCATTCTGCCCAGAAATTTAGAGCCATGTATAAACCCCCCAAAGTAGGAGCTGACCACATGGGGATGGGTCGGTTCCTTCATGGCATCTAACTCCAATAGCTACATCACCTTTTGCTTTACTGTCACAGTTTTTTCCCATATGTGCTTCACTTAATACAAGAGAATACAACATACAGGTTTCTCTCACTGATGAAATTGCCAAATAGTGGCAGTGACACAAAGAAAAAGAAAAATGAGTGAGAAACCAAACGTAACTTTTGAGATTTAGATGATAATAATATCAGTAAACAGCTGCCAGTTGGAGTGAACATCCTGGACTTTCCCTGTTAGAAGCAAAATGACCTCTTCTGGTTTCCTAGTGATTATAATTTTGTGTATTTTGCTGGAGCAACCAGTGAGTTTCTGAACATCTGTTCCTAATGAAGGTATTAATCAGCAGTGTGCTCACTATTCGCTATTTATGAACTGTTTTTTCTTAAACAGGTAGGCTGGATTTGAAGACAATTATTTCTGTTTATGGGTACTTAATAGAAAGTGATCAGTATTGTCCACGTATTTTTAAAAATTAATCTCACAATATAAAATATATATCTTTACGTTATTTCGTTCTGAAGTAGATTGCAGAAGATGTCTCAATATAATTTTGTTTGGAGAGCCTTTTGTAAACTTATTGAGCTCTGTCTGAGAACCTTTCTGTGAAGAGGAATTTCGAGATCAAGTTTATTTGTGACTCATTTCCAGCCATTTTGTTCTCGTGTCAATATTGTTCTTTAGTTTAAATAGCTTTTCTCAGTCTCTGATGTTTGCCTTTTCTTTTTTCTCTTTATGCATTTCAAGAGAGCAGTCAGGACAACCTCTCCCAGTCTCCATGATAACACAGGGTTGTCTTTTATTGCCCACCTCACAATTATTTCAGTAGCCTCTGTCTGCATCTGTTGTCAAGTGTGGGTTTTGTTTCCTTAGATCTGGATGAGAAGATTAGATCTGCAGTAGCATTAGTCCTGACACTGGTCCTTAATGATCTCTACCTTAGTAAAGTAAATCTGTGCTTTCATTTTCAAGACTATCCATTGTCCTTTATCAATCGCTAAAATTATAGTGAATATTCAGTATTTCAGAGAACATGATGTAGACTATTGAAACCAATATTGCCTCTCTAACAACCATTACTATGAAACTGGCAATAATATAGTAAATCCAGGCTATTAAAGCTTCTGACTCATTTCAAAATTCATGTACTAAGATTACTGTGAATTTTGTTGGTATCTGACCACAATACAGTGGTTAGCAATTTGCTCCTGCCTCACATAGCAGGATCTTGAATGTTTAAGGTGGATAATAATGTAATCACTCTGAGTAAATACAAAATTATTAAACCACCGAAAGTTTCAGAAGTTGAGTTTTATTACATTTCAAGTTTCGGCAACTCAGCATCATGATCAATAGTGTAGCAAAGCAGTATCAGGCCTTATTTCTGTTAGAGGTTGATATAATATTGTGAAGAAGCATCTATATTTCAAGATCAGTACAGTTTGTCCGTTGATGTGAAATTCCTGTGTTAGGGTTTTTCATCACTTAAAAGTCTTTTTTAGCAAACAGCAAGGAAGATGCTCCACATGACTTTGGGAGTCATTTCTCGAAACAGCTGGAGCGGGGTCGTATTCCCCAGGTCTGTGACATTCCCCAGGTCTGTGACATTCCCCAGGTCTGTGACATTCCCCTGGTTGTGCTGATATTGCTAGAGAAGATATTTTCCAAATAAAAGGCTTCTTCGTGCTGTCGTTTGCCCTGATGCTGAGAAAACCTCCCATTTGTGGCTGTGAACCCTGCACTTGTGTCACTATCTGCTAAGAACTGGATTGATGCCTGCAGCTCAATCACTAAATGGTCAGATACGTAACAGCTTCTTTTCCTATTATCTAGGCTTGTATTCTGAGTGGCAAAGTGACATTTGTCTGTCCAGGTGACTTGTTTTGTCCTTATGAATGTGGAATAAAAGACGTGTTTCTCGTAGTATCCTTTGGTGTTGCTAGCTGGAAATTCAACACTTTTGAGGATACACAGATGAATGTCAAGTTTAGGTTAGTTTTCAATGCACAATAATTACAGTTTTTGCCACAGGTTGGTGTTGCCTCTGTTACTGTGTGTTTTAATCAGTAATAAGTTAAATGTTACCCAAGTTGAGTCTGTTTTGCCCGTGACGGTGACTGGTAAGCGACCTCCTTGTTGTTATCTTGACCCATGAGCTCTTTTATCCTCCTTCCTTCCCCTGTCCTGTTGTGGACGGGAGTGAGTGAGCGGCTGTGTGGCCACCTGCCAACAGACCAACGTCAACCCACCAAAGGTTGTTACTTCAATATCTGGATATTCCCTTTCAATTATTGTCTTTTGGGGTTGTTGCAGTGTAGTCCATGCAGTCCCCTGGAGCCGCTGATACTCAGAAATCACTGCAAAAGCAATAGATACTACACAAAGCTAAAAAAATACGCTGGGATGACACACAGCAAGGAGGGAAATTGTGACAATACAGGATTGTTTGCTTGTGAGAAACTGTTTTGGCTTTCTAGCTGTCGCAGTAGTTTTGGTAGAGGAGGTCTGTTCGGAAAGCTGTGCATGATTCAGTCAAGTAAAAATGAGCAGAGACAAACCAGGACGGTGACATGAGGTGACACGTGCCTGACAGGGGAGACAGCTTGTAAGAGAGGCTGGCGATGATAATCTCGAAGCTGTTCTTCAAAAGGCACGGTGGCAGACAATGAAATCCATCTACTATTTTGAGACAGTTAAAAAAATCCAGCTACTTGATATCATCAGAATTAACCTTCACAGGTTTTCTCCTGTTCTTGCAATAAATTGCTTCTTAGGCAATGTATTGTGTGAGATTAAGGACAACTCTGACATACTGTATAGCGTCAAATCCTTCTTGTTCTCTTCTAAAGTATCTTTTCTATTGCACTAGTGCTGGCAACTTGGTCATAACCCAGTAGCGTTGCCTCCTTTATGTAAAATACCAGAAGTGGTGTTTGCCTCTATCTTTCAGCTGGAGTTTCTGCCTGTGGAGCTGTTTGTTTGCCATACATAATACCATAATAATCAGAAAACCTTAAATTAAGCTGAATAGTTTAATTTCCCAGGTTGCCCAGAGAGGTGGTGGATGAACCATCCCGGGAGACATCCCAGGCCAGGCTGGACGGGGCTCTGAGCAACATGAGCTGGTGAAGATGTCCCTGCTCATGGCAGGGGTGGCACTGGATGAGCTTTGAAGGTCCTTTCCAACCCAAACTGTTCTATCATTCTATGAAGATGGTATGAACTCAGCAGAAAATTGTTACATGTATGAAGATGAAGGGACCAAAGCATTACAAAGAAATAGAGATTTCATTTAGCCCAGGAACTACATTTTATTCAGATCTTATTGTCTGCAGATACAGACTGGAATGTTGATCCTTTGAAATTTTGAAGCAGGCTGTCTGTGCCTTCACTTATCTCACATTATATGGTTTACTATTCTAATTAGAAACTCACCCTATTAATATTCTTTATGGGATAATGGACGTGTCTCAGTTGCACAGATTCCAAATGTGACCCATGATTTTTCAGTTATTTTAATTTTTTGTGGAAGTTCATACTAACAACATTGAATCATAGAATTATTGAATCATTTTGCTTGGAAAAGACCTTTAAAGTCATCATTTTGGGGTTGTTCTGCCTGGAGAAGAGAAGGCTCCAGGGAGACCTTATTGTGGCCTTTTTGTACTTAAAAGGGGACAATAAGAAAGATGGGGACAGACTTTTAAACAGGGCCTGTTATCACAGGACAGGTGGTGATGGTTTTAAACTAAAGGAGGGAGATTCAGGCCAGACATGAGGAAGGAATTTGTTTAACTGGGGGTGGCGAGAGCCTGGCCCAAGTTGGCCAGAGAGGTGGTGGATGAACCATCCCCGGAGACATCCCAGGCCAGGCTGGATGGGGCTCTGAGCAACCTGAGCTGGTGAAGATGTCCCTGCTCATGGCAGGGGTGGCACTGGGTGAGCTTTGAAGGTCCTTTCCAACCCAAACTGTTCTATCACTCTATGAAGATTCTACGATCAGGTCCAACCATTAACCTATCACTGTCAAGTCCCCAGCGTATGCATATACCCCATACACCAGCCTTTGGATATCGTTGGGTAGTGCTGTCAAATAATACTATTTATACCCAAACATGCAGTAATAAAGTCTCTGAACTACCTTTGGGAAGAAGTTTTAAACTGAAATTCTGTAGCGATGACTCCTGTGCTTTTCCTGGCCTGCAAATTCTAGAGAGGAGGCTTTATGAAGGGCTTTACTGAGCTCTGAAATGACACTGGAGAAACAGGACATGTAAGTGCAGGTTCAAATATTTTCAATGCTAAGGTGGAGTTGCCCTGAACGCTTCACTGGAAATTGAATCTGAGCACACGGTATCTGGCAATTAATGGCAAATTAAAACTATAAGCAGCGATTAGACAGACTTTAATTGTCATTACTTCTGATGGCAAAGTGAATTTATTGAAGTTTGCAAACACTGAAATAAACGCAAGTAAATATTTTGTTCAGTAAAACTATACTAGTATGTAATAATGTCTAGGTGAAAAGTCATTTAGAAATCTTTCTATTTTGAAACAGGGATTAAAATGAATCTGAGTCATCTTGCTATTCATGGAGTAACTCACTCCCGTTCCATCATAAATAATAAATGATATGATGGGAAGACTCATCACTTGTTCATGAAATTTGAATATCAGCAAGTAAGTTAATAGATGCAAATAAAAAGTAAGCTAATGTCAGCATAAAATATCTTTGAAAGTTTCCAAAGCTGTATGATGAAGATGGGGATTGGGTACTTTCTACTGTCTTAGAAAGCGGAAATTTCCAAGATCTACCTCTAGAGCTGTTTCCTGATTTCTCCATTCCCATAGCCCATTCAAAACAGTTATAATTCCAAGAATATAGAATATTTAGCATCTTGGGCTTACCCATGAAACCATTTGGTATCGAATGTTCAGATAAGCTCATTGTATAAGATCCTTAAGATGTCAGAAATAGCTGCGTATTTCTTCCTTTCAACCCCTGTTAGCAGAGAAACCACATTGTGGAAGATGAAGGCTTAATGAATATACGTGGATTACAACCACCACCCCCAAAAACCCAAACCCCAGCTCACCCATAAAACTCCACCATGACATCTCTACCCCATTCCTGGCATTGAATATCTTAGAACTGTGATGGGAAATCTCGGGAAGTTAAAAGGATGGTGCTATTGGTGAAAATGCATCTTTCATTGTGTCTTTCGCCATCCTCTCCTTTTCAGTCTCCTGAGTGTGGAGGTCTCTTCCTGAAGCCAAATTGTGTTTGTGATTTGGAAGATGTGTGGATTAAAATATTGTAGGCTCTGTTGAAAGCCTGAAAGCACCGGCGACACCAGGAAATTTATGCTTTACCCTGCTAATTGTTGGAAAATATGAGCCCTTGATTGGTATGCAATTAGAAGTGTAACATTCTGTTAAACATACCACACAGCATATGGTATGTTAGTAGCAGATCCTCTCATTTAAAATGGAAAAAATATATGTAGTTTTGCGTATTAGCAATTTTTGCAGAGAATCAAAATTTACCATTTATCTAAATGTCAAAGGGGGGAAAAGCCATCCTTAGTTATTTTGGTAGTCTAAATTTGATTTATGTTTGATAAAATGTCTGTTCTCTAACAATAAACATATATAAGAGAGTAATAAACATAATATAGTTAAATGTGCTGTTAGTTCCAACTAATCAAAACTATGCCTTTTATGGAAGAAACAAATTGAATTACCTTACCACACCTGCTTTAATTCAAGTTAAAAATGCTGAAGCAAAAACATACTTGCAGAAAAAAAAGAAGTCAAAGGCCCATGAGTAGAATTTATTGATGGGCTCTCTGTTTTGGATATTAAAAACAAAGTGTTGATCCACAGACAGATGATCCTTTCTTTAACAAACTCAATGTTTCGAAGGCTCGATATACCCTCTAGTCTTACAGTACGTAGTGTCTGATCACTATTTTTGGGTGCTGTGTTTTGGGGCATTTTGGAATAACATTTTCACATATATAGCAAGGTGCTGCAAGAAATACCCTTCTGTTAGAGCCTGAAGTCTTGCTTGTGTGGGCCCAGGTGTTAGACGACGTACTAACCCCTTTATAAGGCTAATTGTAAGCTAATTGTGGGCATGGATCATTGAGCTTGGTAGTCCGAGCTAAGATGGGATCAAGTAAACTGCGTTTGAGAATGAAATAGTTTCGCAGTGGATGTGCAGGATTACTGTGTGTCTTCAAACACAATTAGTCTTGGAGGGGATTGCTTTTCATCGACTGACTGCATATACACCACGATTTTTATTAGTGAATCTTTGACACGTTTTTGTTAACAGGGTATTCAACAAGCTTGTTATTTCTCATATTGCTGATGGTCATTTTATCTCATGTTTGGCAGGTAATATTTATCTTCTTCCTCAAAGTTTCTCACTTCCTAGTCATTCTTTCACCGTTGCTATGTTAGGATAACTCATCACTTAAAAACGTGCCTTATTCCTCCTTTAATTTACATCTTATCTTCTCTCCGTCCTTTTTCCCATGACATAGTATCTCTGAGACATCAATCTGACGGTGCATTTACCAACACATCTCAAAGGAACCTCCTAACGCTGGCATTATTAAGTGTTTATCCTGAAATGCTGAGCAGGATTCCCATTCTGCTTGTCCCCTCGTCGTCCCTGCCTTTGTCACCCTCCTATTTGAGTCACCGAGTGTGATCTGACCACACTGTAGCCGAGTGCTGCAGAGCCGCAGCATCCCTATCTTTGCATCCCTATCTTTGCATCCCTGTCTTAAACCGGGCAGGGAAGAAAATTCTTCTACTCTAGCAGATATAACTGATCATTTTTTTATGCTCCAGCACTGACTTCAGTTTTGTTGTGACATTGCGTTATACAGTCAATTTGGCATTGAACTGGAGAAAATGAGACTACTAGGAAGCCGATTCCTCAAACTATTAATTTTATATCAAAGACATCTCTCCAAAATGTTGTGCAGGGAGGAGACGGTTCTTTTTCGTTCTGCTTTACTCACCAGATCACGCCGTTACTTTGGAAATCTTAAATCTAGTACATTTAAAATCAGTTTGTGCTACAACGCCTGAGGTTTGGTATCGGTTGTTCCTGTTGTGTGTTGTAGTCACTAATCCTTTTAATGAAGAGCTTTTAGCATTGAAGAGATTCTATTTATAGTAAAGCCATTAGAGCATAAAGCTCCTCATTGCTATTCTGCAGCATGTAGCCGTAATGTTTGTCAGTGGAGAAAGGATATTTTTAGCTGCAGCATTGAAAATCGAGGCTGAAAGGTCAAGAATCCTCGCGGGGATATGTTCTGCTACATCAGTGCCATCACACAGCTGCTGTTTACTCTCTTATCGTTCTTCAGTAATAAGAAGATTTCTTTATTGTGACACGAAACGTATAAAGCATCCAAAAGGATTTTGTGCATGAAATGATTACTTGGAAAAGGATGATGTATCCAATCACATTAAATGTTCTACTTCTCCTTAAGTGAATGATTTTATTTTCCCGAAGACTGTCTCAATACCTATTCATCAAAAGATTCATTCTAGGAAAGTTTTTTATTAAAGGGGGATAAGACCTAATGCAAGCAAAAGGCAATCCGCTGAAATAGTGAAGAATTTTTAAGTACACACTATTCTGCCTGACATCTACACCATTCATTTTCTTAGCAGCGTACTGCACGAACAGAAGACATAATATCAACATGTAGTTTGAGCCTGGAGATTTCTATTGGTAATTTGAGGAACAGAATAGTGGGTGGCGATGATTATATCTGCTCCAGGACAGCTTGTAGCGCACTGGATAGGTACTCGCGAGCACAAAAAGATCATGTGGTCCTATTGAAACGGGATGTGATGGATGATATGTAAAAGGGAGAAAGGAGGGGGAAAAAGGGGATAATTATAGGAATACAAGGCTGCATATATTAGCTGAGCGTACAATGTGGAGGCTTCAGAGGATTTTCTGATATCTTCATATAAAAAAATCAGGGGGGAAAGAGATTAATTGCAACGTTGAGAAAATTACGGCTGTATGATCAAAGGAAAGGCAGAGAAGAAATGGCCTGTTGACAGATGGCTTATAAAATGAAAAGATTTTTCAGAGGATATGAGGCTGGAGTTTTGTGCTGCTTGGGGAGACACAGGCACTGTCATCATATTTTAATAATAACAAGCTGCTGTGTAACCCTTTTTATTCACCAAACCCTATGTAGCGTATGAGTAAAATGATACACTGATAGGTACACATTCTTCTCAGGGTATAATGAAATTAATTGTACTTCTGTAAGAATTTCTTTCAGGTCTTGCTGCTGGAGGTTGTTCTTCTGACACAGAGAGTCCTTTCCCATGTATCTTTTAAAACAGGTTCCTTCATATCAGGGAATTACTGTAATTCTACTCTTTCTGCATATGCAAAAAAGTTTTTAGCATCATCTTTTTAAGCTTTTTCTGTTGACGGTATTTGACTTAGTCCGTACATAAATAAACCAAAAATTGAAAGATTGTAAAAAAACGAACTGGGGAAACTGAAGGGATATTTTATTTTGTAATTATATGGGATTCTTTTGTAATTGAATGGGATTTAGGCAAATAGGCATTGGTTGAAGGGAATGACATAGAAAGGGAGGGTATGGCTTTATGAAAAGACGACATTAATGACTTGTTCCTATCAGAACCGACACATGTTGCTTAGATTCACCACCTCTCGTCTCTCACTCTTATGTGGAAGAAACTCGTGTTTCTGGCTCTGTTGCTTCACAGAATCACAGAATCGACTGGGTTGGAAAAGACCTCAGAGATCATCCAGTCCAACCCTTGGTCCAACTCCAGTCCACTGACTAGATCATGGCACTAAGTGCCATGGCCAATCTCAGCTTAAAAACCTCCAGGGCCGGTGAGTCCAGCACCTCCCTGGGCAGCCATTCCAATGCCTGACCACTCTCTCTGCACAGAATTGCTTTCTAATAGCCAGCCTCAATTTCCCCTGGCAGAGTTGAAGCCCATGGCCCCTTGTCCTATTGCTGATGCCTGGGAGAAGAGACCAATCCCCACCTGGCTACAACTGCCCTTCAGCCTCCTCTTCTCTAGACTACACAACAAAGTGACTTGGTCACTAAAAAGGGGCTGTCAAAATCCGTCCCGATGCCATTTGAAGGGCTTGAACCATACCTGCTTTTGCTCTTCAAACCTGCACTGGTATCTGCTCCTCATCACTCCAGGTCCTGTTGTGCCAGGATATTGTTTTTCTTTTTTACTGATTTCTTCAAATATACATGACTTGGAAGAAGGAAGACATAGTATGTAGAATAGAGGAGTTTATCCTGAGTTCTTGACTTCATGATGTGTATGTATACACACTTGCTTAATTAAAGAGAAACTTCATTAACATTACTGATGGATTTAATATATTGGTAGAACCGGAAATTCCTGGGATTTTGATGGTAACAAAAAGATTTATTTCAAAAGAATGAATTCAAGATGTTTTTCATTTCTTTGTGTGACTGCTGGAATACAAAAGGAATCAGCAGATAATCCAATAAAAGAAATTATGTAAACTCATAATCCGTGATCTGAACTGCAAATTAAGAAGTTCTTATTTATAGATTTCATAGCCTGTAGAAGTAGTCGTGGTGTTTGCGGGATAAAAAAGAAGCGGTAGGTCACAGCCTGATAGAATAGTGTTAAATGAATTGTTAATATTTTGTGTTAAAATACATATGATTTTGCTGTTCTATCTACTAGAGTATAGTGGAAAACCTGATGTATATCGCAATTTTCCTCAGTCTACCAAGTTGATCTTGGTGATTTTAATACTTGCTAGCCCTGTAAGATCCCATGTAGGTTTTCTAGCTCTACTGCATCCTCCCTTTTCTAGACTATTTAATTCTTATTCGGGCTTTGACCAACTTCAATTACTTTAATGGTGGTGTCTTTGTTGCAATTTTGCGGTCACTACTTTGTTTTTGTAGTTGCTTTTTTTTCCACGGTTATCTGTTCATGTAGTACCTTATTTGCTTTATTAGCTGAGTGTTTTTGGGAGAAACAAAGGTGATTTGGTTCTTTTTTTTACTATTAGTACCTTCGGTAAGTAAAAACAAAGGGCGCTCTTTTGGAATCTAATGGGCTAATGCTACCGCTTCATCGTGCTTTGGATGAAGTTGCAGACTGGTAAATTTTGGTATCTATTGACATTCAACTTCGCTATAACTTCGTAAAATTCAATGTGAGTCACTTATTAAACCACTTTGTTTTCATTAAATTCTCCCTTGAATCTCTTCCATGTGCAGAGATAGGTTAAAAATAATTGAAAAGTAGACATGCCAGGCTTTGTTGACATAGATTCAATGAACATGCAGCAATTGACAGTTGCCTTTTATGAGTTCCATATTTTCACTTTAAATACACAGTTTCTGTGAGAGAGTGGAAATGTCAAATCTGTATCTGTAGTGAAGACAAAAATACTTGCCTGTAATTACTGTTCTCTGGGGTTTTTTTGTGAGAGCAACTTTATTTGTTCTGCTTTCTGCTGTATCTGAGGCTTGTATGTTATTTTCTTAATTTGTTTGTTAACCAAGGGGAATTTTTATCACCTTAGTCTCTCGTGTTTTGAAATCTATTGTGTGATTGCCTCTATTATGAAACTCGGCAAATTTTATGAATGATGGAAACGTGATGTAGTTCTGACCTCATATACCTGCCCTGCATTTTTGTAGCGATGCCACCAGTACATTTGGTGGCTCTGCAGGTCCTTTTATTTGCAGTCTGTCATCACAAAATATATTTGGCTTCTGGTTGCTTCATAAAAGGATTCACGGTTCCTGACACAGCTGAAGTTTGGGTTTAGGAATCTCATCTTAAATCTCCGCACAACAACTGAAATATGAAGGGTTGTTATTAAAGATTGAGTTGCTTTAAGAGACATGTGAAGACCTGTGCAAAATTGTACGTGCGTGGGAGAATCTCATTGTGTCAACTGCACTTTTCTGGCTGGTACAGAGCGGTATCTGGAGAGTTCAGCTTATCCACTTATGCTAATCCATGACTTCAGTTTATTCTATATGCAGAGCCTATGCTGTAGATCCAGTTCAAATTAAAACAAAGTCCTGGGTGTCAGTGTTTCATCCTGTCTGCAGTAGCAGTTGTTTTATGGTAGCAATGCTGAGAACAATTCGCAAATAAAGCTTCAGGCAGTGGCTAACATTTTAATTGTCCTGTCCTTTAAATTTGCTCAACTTGGGAGTCTTGTCGATGCTAATGCTGTCTCTGCAATACAAAGCCAGGATGACTTGTGATTCCAGTCCTGGTTGTTAAGTGGATTTATTTTATGTGTAACTAGTGACTTGCTGGTAGTGGATGGCAAGTGTAACTACTGACTTGTTTTATTGTCTATTTAAAGCTCTCATGAATCTCCGAAAGTCCCAAGATACATTTTTGCTGTGGTTTCCTGCTTGTGATTGGGGCTGTTGAAGATTTATAAGGAATTAAGAGCTATAGGTGGCCTTCACTGACTGCTTCTCTTTCTATATAGCATTTGGGATCCAGTGGAATTTATGTTAACAAAATCCTAAATTAGGATCCTTCAGGGTAAAACATTTCTGGGAATGAACGTTGTTGTTCTTGCTGTCAATTAAATGACCAGGTCTCAGTGTAAAATCTTCCTCAAGATTCTGACTTGTGTGCAGTTCACATGCTGGAAATGTAGATAAGATGTGGTAAAATATACTGTTACTATTGCCTGCCCACATATATAATTTGTTTGCTGCAAAAATACACCTACAGGCTTGTTCCATACAGGGGTCTAAATAACTACACAGAAAAATATATTTGCTTTCTTAATTCACAGAGGTTTTCTTTGATGTGTTCAACATAAACATAGATTAATAAGCCAAGATTTCATCAGGGAAAACCATGTTTCTGCCAAATTGGGTTACAGTAGGCCAAAAAATCCCTTCCAAAACATTCCTCAAATGTTTTGAAGGGAACACCTCCTCCAACAAAGATGCTGAAGGGAGTGGAGCATCTCCCGTGTGAGGAAAGGCTGAGGGAGCTGGGGCTCTGGAGCTGGACAAGAAGAGACTCGGGGGTGACCTCATTCATGGTTACAGATATATAAAGGGTGAGTGTCAGGAGGATGGAGCCAGGCTCTTCTCAGTGACAACCAATGGTAGGACAAGGGGTAATGGGCACAAACTGGAACACAAAAGGTTCCACTTAAATTGGAAAAGAAACTTCTTCCTGGTGCCAGAGCCTGGCCCAGGCTGCCCAAGGGGGTTGTGGAGTCTCCTTCTCTGCAGACATTCCAACCCGCCTGGACACCTTCCTGTGTAACCTCATCTGGGTGTTCCTGCTCCATGGGGGGATTGCACTGGATGAGCTTTCCAGGTCCTTTCAACCCCTGACATTCTGTGATTCTGTGATTCAGCGCGTGCGGCTTATAAATAATCGGTCTGTTCCTCAGGAGTAAAAGTTGAAGATGAAAGAATAATTTTGTCTTTTCACCTAATGACTCTGATTCTGTGAACTGTACGATGAATAATGCCAACTGATTTTTAAAAACAGTGAAAGAGATGTAGGTCTGTTATAGGGGAGCCAAAGCCTATCAAGATGTCTCATTTGGATATCACGCATTGCATTTTAGAACAAAGTGAAATACAAGATAGAAACACAACTACATAAGCAGATAGCCTTTTTAATAGCTCGTACTTCTCACTAGTTCCCAGAAGAAAATGTTGCAAAGTTCTGCTCCTCTTTTGTATTCTATCTATCTGAAGAAGCATCTTGGCAACTGCATTTGCTGGCCAAGGCTCCATTGGCATTTTAATAAAATAAAGGAGCACCTCTGTGTAATGGCAGAAGCGAATCTTCAACATTTCATCTGGTCCTTCCCCTGAACGTCTTTCTTCTGGCCAACGTTATGTGTATAAGGCTGGAAGCTGGCTTGGGAAGCTGATTTTTTAATTTAAAAGCAAACCAATACCAACCAAAACCCACAAACCTTGGAGATCTTGATACTGGAAAATAGTAAATCTATAGTTAAAGTTTGTTGTAACTTTTAAATCGGAGAGAGGAGACAGCTGTTTTGACTCTGTTGCTTACCTCTTGTGAATTTATGATACTATTTTTCTGAGAACACTGAAATGTTTCTTATCATCAGTGAGCGAATCATATCCCTGTGAGAAGCATTATGTGCATATTACATATAGACAGCCTGAGAAAAGATCATTACTTTGCCTCGGGCTACAAAATAAGACAGTAATATAGTGGGAAACTCAGTCTCACAGTCTCCCGGTTTAACCAGTGAATGACTCATTTATGATACTGGCTTAAAATGCGCTAGGAATGAATGGTGGTGAATAAAGCTTAGAGAATGATTGGTCAGAGCAGTGTCTCCTATTCAGGATTTAATAACGTGTGACTTTCACACCAGTTTTGAAATTAAACTAAAACCATGGGACTATATTTTGGTTCTGGCAATATCCCTGATTAATAAGCAAAGCAAATGTAGTTTTTTTTCACACTGAATTACTTGCAGTATTTTTATTTACGCAGTAGTGTGTCAGAGTAGCCCTTCCACTTGTAATTTGGGTGTTCCACAGATCTGGTTTTTGATAGTCCATTTAGCTGCCACTGGCTTGGCAATGGGGTGGCATTAGGCTCATGTCCTTCTGAACTTGAAGTCTTCCAAATATCCTCCTCAGCATCCCAGCAATATTTCTGTGCAGACACCTTCCTTATTCTAGAGTTCCAAGATACCACCTCTAGGAAGAGGTTTTATTTTTAATAACATCAACAAATTTACACTCAGTTTATTCCAAGCCCAGTTCAGTATCAAGGCTCAGAGGAACTCCAGTTGGGATGCCCAATTTCTAGTGTTCTAAGAACCTCCAACCCGCTGCCTTTGTTCTACTTCCTCAAGTGTCTTTTGAGCAGGACTTTTGGTTGATCTAAGATGAGGGCTGCTACGAGGGAGGATCGGTGCATTCCTCTCTTATCACAGAATGTCAGGGGTTGGAAGGGACCTGGAAAGCTCATCCAGTGCAATCCTCCCATGGAGCAGGAACACCCAGATGAGGTTACACAGGAAGGTGTCCAGGCGGGTTGGAATGTCTGCACAGAAGGAGACTCCACAACCTCCCTGGGCAGCCTGGGCCAGGCTCTGCCACCCTCACTGAGAAGAAGTTTCTTATGTACTCCTTGTTTTTGGTGCTAGTGTTTTTAGAGCTGCCAGGTAGGTCAAATTAACGAGTTGACCTTTCTGAAAACGTTTTTCTCCCCTCCAGATTATTTCCTCAATGACTTTGCACACTTTTACTACCTAGGTTGGTCCAGCTTTGCCTCTTGCCAGGCTTCCCTGCACTGATTTATCACACCAGTCCGACAGGAGACAAACCCAGCGAGGAACGCGGGTAGTTTTGTGTAGTGTTAGTGATTGGAATGACTGGTGGACAGATGGTCTTGATTGCTGTGAGAACTGCAGACTCAGATCCTCTGTTCTCAAAAAGAGAGGGGAAATAGTTTGCTAAGTAAGTGGAATCTCTTTCATCCCTATCCCAACCTTATTTATTTGATCTTCATTACAAATTGTGTCTTATGACCAATGCTCTTCACCCTGGATTTCAACGTACCAAACGTAAGACCTTCCACTGCTGGAGTACATTATATTCCAAGGTTATCTCTATGCACATGAAACTCCCATCGCAGAATATCCTTTGATCTGTGTACCTATTCAGCTAGATATTTTACAATACAAATCTCTTAAGAATTGACTGCTCAGTTCTAACCAGCGTTTGCAAATTATCTGATGAAGTTTCATTTTTCTCCAGAGTCGTGTAACTAAACACGAGAAGGGAAAACAGAATAGTCATCAGTGAAAATAAACAAATAATGACTTAATAATCACAAACCTAACTGAGAAAGCAGTAATTA
The DNA here is from genome assembly GCF_963082525.1 of Nesoenas mayeri. Classification (NCBI taxonomy): domain Eukaryota; kingdom Metazoa; phylum Chordata; class Aves; order Columbiformes; family Columbidae; genus Nesoenas; species Nesoenas mayeri. The sequence continues at coordinate 6,249,474 of NC_137543.1, forward strand.
TTATTCATAGAGGGGTGATTTATCTTAAAACTTACTGTTAGGCTGGCAGCTGAAATAAAGGCAGATGTTCTTGCTTTGTCCCAGAGGACTGGAAATCCAGAGTCAAATTTGATATCCGTATAATGATCTGGGAGGGTGTGGAGGTCTGTATAGTTGTTATTTGTGTATGAAGTTTGTTTTGAATCACAGATGGAAACACTTTCTTTCAGTATTTGTACTGTTCCTAGTTTCTTCTATGTGTTGTGTAGAAATTGCACTGTAACATCTTGGATTTAGCACTCTTGCTGAATATTTTGCAATAAATATTTACGGGAATAAAGACAAATGAGAAATGCTATGTATTGCAGTTGTAATAGATATGTTAAAATTCTGAAATCGCTTCCAGCAGTTACATTTCACTTTTTAAGTGCTGTGCAAATGTGCTTAAATACCACAAACCCATAATTTCAGATTATGATATTTAGATTAAAGGTGGAGGCACTATAGCAGTGAGAATAGAGAAGGAAGAAATAGATTTGAAACAAGAGGTTGTAGGTTCTAGGTCTCAGAACATGTCTTCCACCTCTATTGTAAATATATTGTGATACTTTGAAAAGCACTAAACAGTACAGTATGGAATCACAGAATCACAGAATGGACTGGGTTGGAAAAGACCTTGGAGATCATCCAGTCCAACCCTTGGTCCAACTCCAGTCCATTGACTAGATCATGGCACTAAGTGGCATGGCCAATCTCAGCTGAATAACCCCCAGGGCCAGTGAGTCCAGCACCTCCCTGGGCAGCCATTCCAAGGCCTGACCACTCTCTCTGCACAGAATTGCTTTCTAATAGCCAGCCTCAATTTCCCCTGGCAGAGTTGAAGCCCATGGCCCCTTGTCCTATTGCTGATGCCTGGGAGAAGAGAGCAATCCCCACCTGGCTACAACTGCCCTTCAGGTAGTTCTAGAGAGTGCTGAGCTGACCTCTAAGCCTCCTCTTCTCCAGACTAAACAAGCCCAGCTCCCTCAGCCTCTCCCCATAGGGCTTGTGCTCAAGTCCCTTCCCCAGTCTTGTTGCTCTTCTCTGGACCCGCTCCAGCACTTCAATCTCTTTCCTGAGCTGAGGGGCCCAGAACTGAACACAATACTCCAGGTGTGGCCTCCCCAGTGCAGAGTACAGGGTAAGGATCACTTCTGGACTGGACCGGTGCCATCGTCTGGTCCGGACCCCACTCAGCGCAATCTTAATATTAAAAATAAATTCTGAGCTGGCGCAGATCTGAGGGGACTTGTCGTTGTTTTGCAATTTCCCCAAGGTCAGCCCAGGAGTTAGTGACAAATCTGACTGTTTGCTTCCACTCTATCTTCTGGCTAACTTGCTTATAAATAACTCCAAAGACCTCATATGGGCACTGTAATTTTTCTTGAGTAATTACATTAATTATGGTGAGAACTTCAGGTGACATGAAGGACATGGGGTTACGATGAGGGAAGGGAAAACAGGTTGTGAAAGCTAAATAGCTTTACTGGAACAGGAGGCCTTAGTTAAGATGTTAACAAGCTGCAAGATTAACACTTTGTTGGTAGATAACTGTTTTTGTGTAATCTTTTTTTTTAAAACAATATGTATTTAAAATTTCAACTAGTGGCTTTAGCTTCTCAGCATTTCATTTCATCTGGTTGAACTATATGGCATCATCTTTGTTCGAAATATGGTAACATAATCTTTCTTTATAAAAATCCAAACCAAACCTGAATCAGCATGTATTTGCGTTCAGCGCTTATCTTACTTATGAGCATATTCATGTGAAAATAATGCAGATTTACTTGAGCACATTGGGAAAAGTTGTGATATTCACAGTTAAGTGTTTGTACTTTTCTTCTTGTCCCTAAATTTTGGGATATGCGCTATTACAAATAGACTTTATTAATATATATAAATAAATCATGCCATGCACCAGAAGGGAGCCAGCAGTGCCTACCTCTCTCTCACCATGAAATTTTCTTGTCTTGTTCTATTGATGATGCACAGAATTGCAACAGGTACATATGGGTGTGTAGGTAACTACAGTAAAGTGATGCTGTTTGCCTTCCTCCAACGCTGTGCACGTATTTTTGCAGACCCAGGTTTGGACAACGTTTTGTATTTCTTTGATGGGGCTTTGGATACAGAGACCGGGATGTCTCAGCTGTTTCTCTCGTGGAAATACTAAAACTATAATAGTTTGACTTAAAGATGTTACAAGAAAGCTCCTCTCGATTCAGTTCAACATAGAATATGATCCTGTGGGCTTAAGACATCTAGAATTATATGCCATTATTAAATAAAGTTCTATATGCCATTATGCTATACTCAAGTTTTTCAGTACTCATTCCTAGGATTCCTAATTTTTATCTGAGCTATGGCAAAATTTAATAGCTTTTTACATATTTTAATTCACATTTTTCATGGGCACCCTGAGAATGTTTCTTAGCATCTCCATCTCTGAGATTTTAATGCTTTTTCTCTAACATTTTCTTTAGAGAGTAGGTTCTTTTCTGGAAGCTTCTTGCCAAGCTAACTTCATTATGTTATTACTATTTAGTAATACAGTAACACCAGAACGTCTAAGAAGTTCATTTTATGAAACTGGTTGACCTTTTGTGGTACTGAAACTGCACACATTTTATTTGGGAAAATTGTTATATTTTATCTGTAGGACAGAGTCTGGAACTGCTTAAAAAAGAACTTCTTCCAGCTACTTTTCTGTACTGATACCTAAAATAAAATTGGTAATAATTACCAATGCCTCTTCTCAAGGCTTAATAATAGAACCTATGCTAGAACAGCCTATCAACTGAAGATTCCATTTATCATTTCAAGGGGAGAGATGCACATGGAATTTTAACAGCCTCAAGCTTTGTCAAAACAGGCAATTTGAAAAATTTTAATTTTCTATTGAAGGCAGCAGTTCATTTGCTTCAGCGTTAGCACTATTTGGGTCATTGACTATTATTCTGCGCCAACGTACACTCAGTTTCTCAGCTCTTAGATGGACTCAAGTCAATGAAGTAATAGGATGAGGACTATTGGCTCTCAAGTGTGTATATTCTTTTACATTTTTCTGTAAAAATATATTTGGAATTATTTGTGCCCACCTTGTCCAGGAGGATGATTCTATTGTGTGTGTCAAGTAAAAAGAAAGCATGAGACTAATGGATATTTAGTCTCCTTGGACAAACTGGATTTTACCACATAATGACCAACTATCACTGCTGTTAGTGTTACCTGTGGTTGTCACATTGAGGCACAGATTTCTGTTTCTGCCAGCTAAATCAAAGTGACCACAGCAAAGAGAATGAAATTGGGTATTTGCAAGACTGGTCCTTTTTCCTTTACCCAAATCATCATAGTATTCATTTGGAGAGGTCCACGTTTTTTGTCTCAGCTTTCACATTTTTCTATAAAATGTGGTTCTTGCTGTTCCTATTTCTAGACACAGTTTTGCATTTGTATCTATAGTGTTTCTATCGCACGTGTACGTGTGCAAAATTTACTGAGATTAGATGCAGGTCATATTAGTTTATATGATTAGTATGTGATTCTGCAAAAAATATACAATTTAGAGAAGAATAGTTGGTGGACAACATTATGGAATCCAGAATACAGAAACTTGCTACTTTAGTCTTTGAAGACACAAGTGATATTTTCACCCTGCATCCACTTGCTGAATATTCCATAAATAGACTTTATTCATATCCCGCTAGGAGAGACGTGGCTGCAATTTATGGAAACCTCATCGTGCTTCATGAAAAAGCTGAATGCTGCAGCTTTACCCGAAGCGTGCTGGTTCATAAATGTTGCAATGCTATGAGCAGTATAAAAGTAGACTTTTATTTTCCCTTTCCAGCACGCAATGTGGTCTCATTGCTTGAAGATGATTCCTACAGCGTTCAAAGAGGAAAACAAAATATATATCTCCGTTAATTTTTGAAAGAATTTAGTGCTGGCTAGTAAAAAGATTTTCAAAATAATCATCTGGCAAGGTGTGGTTTAGTGTACCCTGTATCCTTCTGTTGCTTCTGTATATGATGTCATGTTGCAGTCAAGTCCTCCATTCTTGATTTCACAGAATCCCAGAATGTCAGGGGTTGGAAGGGACCTGTAAAGCTCATCCAGTGCAATCCCCCCATGGAGCAGGAACACCCAGATGAGGTTACACAGGAAGGTGTCCAGGCGGGTTGGAATGTCTGCACAGAAGGAGACTCCACAACCCCCTGGGCAGCCTGGGCCAGGCTCTGACACCCTCACCAGGAAGAAGTTTCTTCTCAAATTTAAGTGGAACCTTTTGTACTCCAGTTTGAACCCATTACCCCTTGTCCTGTCATTGGTTGTCACCAAGAGGAGCCTGGCTCCATCCTCGTGACACTCCCCCTTTATATATCTGTAACCATGAATGAGGTCACCCCTCAGTGTCCTCTTGTCCAGCTCCAGAGCCCCAGCTCCCTCAGCCTTTCCTCACACAGGAGATGCTCCACTCCCTTCAGCATCTTTGTTGCCCTGCGCTGGACTCTCTCCAGCAGTTCCCTGTCCTGCTAGAACTGAGGGGCCACAACTGGACACAAGATTCCAGGTGTGGTCTCCCCAGGGCAGAGCAGAGGGGCAGGAGAACCTCTCTGACCTACTGACCACCGCCTTCTCATCCACCCCAGGTACCATTGGCCTTCCTGGCCACAAGGGCCCAGTGCTGGCTCATGGTCACCCTGCTGTCCCTAGGACCCCCAGGTCCCTTTCCCTTATCTGTTAAGAACTGAAATTCAGAAAAAAATTTATTCTGGGCCCCAGCTCTGCATGACTGGAAACCCTTGAGCTTTCCTACATTAATGATGGTATAAAAATTGATCAATAGAAAAGAACTGTACTGTGTAGTGGTTCTTTTCTCCTGAAGATGAAAGCTGTTAGTGGCAACAAATGATATTCTTTCCTTATACCAATAAGAGTGTAAATGCTGAGTAGAAATACTACTGTGGTGAAACTGGTCCTTCTAGTGTCCTTGGCAAAGTGCTTGATGGATTAGCGAGAGAGTGGTTCTATTACACAGATTAGGGGCAACTCATTCTTCATAATAACAATCGATTATGGTGCATTGTTATTTAGCATTCCATGCGTGCAAAATTAAAGTTCTAATATATCTATATTAAAGCCATATATTAATATAAAAAAAAAGATTCACTGTAGTTTTAACTTGCTGGGTTTGAGTTTGTGAAGCCCCCCCAGGTCTCTGGTGGGGCCTCAGGTTCTCGGTAACTTCTGAGGTTTGGGTGGACACCAAGGATTCTGAGTTGTCTTTAAGGAGGCACCAACCCTCTTGACTCAGATCTTGTCCCTTTGTTTATGTCCCTACATAAAGAAGATTTGAGAGTATAGATGATATATAGAGGGTATAGCCTAATAATGTTTTAGATAGGACATAGCCTACAACTGGTTTCTCTCATTCCTGTGACCTAATTCCCACCTCTGTTCCTTCCAAAACAAATATACTTATTGCAAAGAAAGCATGTTCTTGTTGGGTTTTGGCTTTCCACTTAATTGAACAATCTAAAGTATTAAGAAGATGTAAGAAAGCCCTAAAGAATTATTGAAATGAATGAAGATTTCAAAGGAAGAACCTTTTTTTTTTTTTTCATTCCAGAAAGTAATTAAGAATCATTAATATTTTGGCTACTCTGCTATAACCATATCTGTAAGGGATTAAAATAGGCTGTTACTAGCTGCTTTGCAAATGTATAAAATTCATACTGTGATTAAAACTTCTGTATCACTTACTTAAGCTTTTTCACAGAATTCTACAAGCATTTCATAATGGGTGATTCATAAATCCTATAAGGTACATTCACCATCTCTGTCAAAATCTGATAGATGCAATGATGAGAATTTAAATAAAAAATGTACAAAACTGAATAGAAAGTTAGAAATACTGCAAAGAAACAAAATGGTCCTTATATTACTGAGACCTTGGGCAGTGCTGGGACTTCATATTTTTGCTTTGAATTGCCTTGTATATGTGATATTTCAAATATACTTAAGCATGCTAGAGATATGTGATAGGGGATGAATGGGAAAGCAACACAGAAAATAGGGCAGAAATATGTAACTTGAGTTCTAAACTGGCAACAGATTGTTTAAGGCATTTCTGCTTGATTTATTTTCATATTTTAAAAATAGAATAGTTAGGATATATTTACTGTTTTTCCTGAAAACCTTTAATAAACTTGCCATAAAATAAACATTTTCATCCCTATTTGTGAATCTGTGGGTGAACAAACTAATGTGATCCTCTCAGTACAAACAGTTGCAAGTCAAGTTAGCAAATTAGCTTATAAATTCTTCTGCTGAATGCGAGTTGCATAATACTTAGAGGTTATTATCAAGTCTTAAATAAAGTGAGTTTATCTAAATAATACATGTGCTGCAAATGCTGTTAATTCAGTGATTTTCAATAATCTGTTTCTTGAATAATTGTCTCTGGGTCACCTGCAATACCCTTCTTACCTCTTTCTTTGCTGAATTTTATTATATAGCCGAGTGATTTTCCAACTCAGAAATAGAAAAGGGCCATAATGAAATTATTGCTGTGGGTTTTGTTGCTGAAATTTTCTCCAAGCCCTTGAGCAAAGTGAAACGGAACCAGAATTGGCGGCATTCATCAGCCCCAGCAAACAAACAGGATCACTTTTCACGTCAGAAAGAATTTTAATGTTTCATTACAATCCATAATTAAGTGCCTGCTCTTTCCTCATCTCCCTCTCTCCAACCTGTTTACTTGGCCATTCATAATAGTGACATTTATGCTGACCTGTGTTCCTTAAAATTGTTTTGTAGGTCTTTAATTCCATTTTCCACATTACCCTGAGGGGAAAATTTTTGCCATTCTCTTCAATGAAAATGGCTGTTAGAAACACCAGCTACTTTCAGTATACCCTTAATCGCCAAAAATTTGTTCCAAAAGCTTCAAGAAGAAGAAATACTGAACAGAAAAAAGGGGAGGTCACAGGAAAAAGAAATGTACAATGTTTCACTTGGCGGGGAAGAAAAATCAATTGTATATTTTCATGTGTTGTGATATTTGGAATCTTACGTGATGCAGAAAAAATCACAAGTGGTAATTTTGATTTAAGAAAAGGGTAAATCACAGTATGAAAGAAGATTGATAATTTTTTTCCACCACTTTCTCAGGGACATTAAACTTATATACATTAATCTGCTTGCATTTCAGATTGCATTAAAAAAATAAAGAGTGACAAGTATGAACTTGAAACAAATCACACTTTGAGATGTTTCTGAATGTCTTTGTGGTTAATTCTTATCATTTAGCAATTTCATTCTATACTTTTATTGTAATCAAATAGTAATATTTGATACAATAAAGTGCAATAGAAAAGCAACTGCTTCTGGTTTTCACATTGGTGATTCAGAGCAAATTAAGTTTGGAAGCCTCTAATTTTGCCTTCCTAGTATAATCAAATGCATGATGCTGTTGTTGAGCCCAACTATGACCAACAGCAGATCCATGAGAACTTCAAAATTCAAGAGAGTTATGATACAGATTTATAAGAAATTTCTTTCAACCCAAGAGTTGCTTATTTCAACAAAAAATGTAATAATTGGCAGAAGCTGATAGTGTTTGCCCAAACATTTGATCAGTAGGCAGGGGAGTATTTAAGACCTTTTAGGCTCACAAGGAGGTATTTTAGCTATACCTATCAACCTAAACAAAATCCTCCCATAAGAACAATTACCAGTTTCAAATTAAAAATTTTATTTTAAGACATTCAAAGTCAGATCATCTGGAAAACAAGCAGTGATCTGATTTCAGTTCAGAAATGGCAGGTGTCGAGGGTTAGATTGCGAGGTGACAATAAAACCCTGGCAGATGTATTGTTAACCTCTTCTCCCCCCAACTTCCCTCTTTTGCACCTCCCTCTCCCCCCTTCCCACTCAGCACAGGCGATCGGGAGGGAAAGAAGGACAGAGAGAAGAGAGTTGGAAAAATTAACAATGTTTTACTAATGCTACTAATAAGAAAAGAGAAAATAATACAAAATATACAAAACCAATCTTGAAAATCTCAGCAACTGCAGAGCCGGCACCCGAAGTCCTGGACTGGACTCTGCAGCCAACCAGTCTCTCACTAGGCCTCAGTTCGCAGGGATGACTAGCAAGATCCTCTCCTAATGTCGCCATAGGCAAAAAGGGACAAGATCCTCGTGATCTCCCACTTTTATATGAAGTATTCACGTGAATGGAATGTTATACACCGTTGGTCAGTTTCTTGGTCACCTGTTTCTCGTTGCCCCTCTGGCAAGATGTCCATCCATGCTTATCAATACTTTGCATTCCATTGCTATGTTTACCAAAACATGTATCTGGTTCTCTGGGAAAATGCAGCTAATAGGAAGCTTTAGCTGACCGGCAAATTCACTAAAAGAGAAACTTGTTTTTTAACAAAACCAGGACAGCAGGTTATTCTTCATTTTAGCTGCTTTGGCATTTGCCTGTCGTTGAGGTTATGGAGAACTTGTTTTCACACATTGACTCTATTTTCCCTTATGGGCCACTTTCAGATTCGTAAGGTAAGAGCTGTTAGTAAAATACAAGCATATGGAAATTTATTAGGAATATGTGCACGTTTTGGAACAGTATTGATTTGTATTGGAATGATCAATTTTCTCTGCTGTTAGTTGCAAAAAACAATTTTAATTTAACTGATTTTTTAATTGCAATTTGGCACTGCATGTGTACATGATCACTGGCACAAGTGTTTTTGTAAATATGAATCAAACTCATTAACAATCATTTAATCCCAGGGAGATTTCTAGTTCTGAAGACCCTTTTTTTTTCCATTAGCAATGGCCAACAATATTTTAACAAATGTTCTCTTTAAATAGAACATTATGCATGTTTTCATTCATAAAATATTTAAAAAATAATCTTGCTGTGCCTTTTTTTGCAAAATGGAAATACATGGTGTTGCACATAAGAAGAATACGAAGTAAAGGTATTAATTAGACTATGAAATTGGGCACTTGCAGCCCAGAAAGCCAATAATCTCCTGGGCTGAGGGACCTGGGGGGTTCAGCTGGAGAACAGCAGCTGAGGGGAGACCTTCTGATCTCTGAACTGCCTGAAAGGAGCTTGGAGCATGGAGGGGGTTGGTCTCTTCTCCCAAGGAACGAGTGACAGGATGAGAGGAAATGGTCTCAAGTTGCACCAGGGGAGGTTCAGATTGGATATTAGGAAAAAATTCTTCATGGAAGGGGTTGTGAAGCATTGGAACAGGCTGCCCAGGGCAGTGGTGGAGTCACCATCCCTGGAGAGGTTTAAAAGACATGTAGATGTGGCACTATGGACATGGTTTAGAGGTGGACTTAGCAGTGTTGGTTAATGGTTGGACTTCAAGATCTTAAAGGTCAACTCTATGATTCTGTGATTCTAATAGTTGTATAGCATCAGTTTAGTCTTCAAGCCACACTGTGTCTTCACAGGCCTCCCAAAGAAACTAAGGGTATCCAAACCTCAAGTCCTTTTGGGATCCTGCTGATATTTGTAAGGGAAAAATCTGATACTGCATGTCAAAATATTCCAGAATTCTGCTCCAAGAAATGAGGAGCACAGCAATATAATAAATTCCTTATCTATCAGCTCCTCATTCTGGGCCTTATCCTTCAAGACTAGACCTTCTATCTTTTTTTTTTTCCTTGAAAAACTTGCTTTTACCCTTCAATTTCTTGCAGGAAGATTGACCTTTAGGAAGTCTCCCACTGGTTCCCCAACTTATAAATCACTATGTGACAGTGCAGTTCTTTCTATCCTATACATAAATGGAAAAGAGACAGATCCTGAAGGAGACCCCTAATGAAATTGCTATTAAATCCAGAAGCAGTGTCACACTTCAGCTAATTCTTCTTTCTTAGGGATGCTCATTCAGGCATCTTATCCTGGTGCACACTGAGCTGCACTATGACTTGTCTTGGGATTTTCTGTTTGCAGTCTGCAAGTCTGCAGCAAAACTGTCACAAAAGGTGTTATTTTAAGCTGGTTATTTTACTGTTTCTGTCTGTACCTAATTGGTTCGTGGCATACTAGGAGAGCTTAACTTTTATGCTCTATTGCTTTCTGCCTCTGTCGTAAAAATAACTGCTATGATGTCTACATTTTTGCCTATTCTTCCTCTCGTAGGAAAATTGTTGATAGAAGTTGAAAGTCAAAATAGGCATAATATCAACAATCAGTTCTTCTTGAAGTGTGTTAGAAACCACATATGGCTGACTGGACAAGGATAGGGGATATATTGGTGAAAAAGATGTGAAGTGGTACTTCTGTACCATGGCTCATACTGCCCATGGGAGCGAAACGGCAATTAACTGTGTCCAAACTGCAGCTTTTACCTCATTTGACATTTTTTCTGCCATCAAACTCATCAAATTTGATAAGTTTTTCAAATGAAATTCATTCTAGTGACTTAGCCCAGGGCTTAAGTCTAGATGCCTGCCTAACTTTAGGAAATTGGGGACAACAAAATCATATTTGTTATATAAATTGTTCACTGGCAGTAAGTTACTTTTCCTTCAATTTAACATTCCATTTTTTTCCTTCAATTTTTAAGTTAAACAAAAGGCAGGCTGATCTTAAACCTACCAGATCTTGCTCTCAAATGAGATTGTTTGGGAACATCTTATGAAAAAGTATGTACTGCAATAAAACGAAGTATTCTACCAACTGCTGACTATGTAGGGAGACATTCGGAAAGAATAATAATTAGAAAAGGCAGCAAGACTTGTTTCAACCTCTATTTTCATACTTTTTCATCCGTTCGTTTGGAGTGAACTCTATGTAAATTTCTAGTTTGTATTGTAGGGAAACATAATATTGGTGGTAATTCCACCAGAAGTTCTGAGGGTTGTAGAATGTCCAGAGTTGGAAGGGACCCACAAGGATCATCGAGTTGTGTCTGCATTTGTGATATTATTCACCCTCTTACAGCAAATTGGGCTTTTATTACTACGGCACGTTCTTGCAAGTTTATAATTTGCTACAGTAATATTTTGTCCAAGACAATTTACACTGAAGAAGCTTTCAGGAAAAAAAGATTCTTCTCTTCATTATGCCCTTGGGGTTATTCATGGTTCAGTCCATTCCCATGTACAAAGTAGAAGAATTCAAGTGAGATCTATCCTAGTTTAAGTATCATGATATGTTTTTCTACTAAATCATTCATCAATTGGTTTTGAGTTACTATTTAAGCTCTTTCAAAGATGTCTTTGGTAGAGGCTGAAGTTGTGGGGGTTTTTTGGTCAAAACGTGCGTAATGATGATTTTTTTTCAGTCAAGTCATCAGGTTTTGCTTCTTGCAATGACGTGCAGTGCAACATGTGCAGGAATTTAGAGATGATTTTATTTTGGTGTCAGGTAACCGTCCTATTCTGGTTCATTCTGAGTGATTCTGCACCCAGAAAAAGGTCTTAAAATACTAGAAACATTTATAAAAATGGCATTATTTTAAAGAGCATCCTTGCTGTCCGTGTGCCTGCTTGACAGTGTGGACAAATAGGATGGTTATCTTGGCAGAGTTTCTCTTCCAAATTGAAGGTTAACAGCCACTGTGTTCAGCCATGGCATGAACTTGTTCTTTGCAATTCGCTCAGTGATGGGTTTAAGGAGTTCATATTCAACCAATTGTTCCCCATCAGAGCGTTTCTCAGCTGTGAGATTGATCTCTTGAGTGTTGGTTATTCCTATACACCTGTGTTTTACTCCTATAGGTTGCTCAGGAAGCTTGACACAAGGTCTGGCCTTTCTCCAACATGTGATGTAAAAACAGATGGATTCTTCCCGCATTTAAAAAATATATTTTTCTTTTTTTCCAGTACAACGTCCAGATGAATTCTAATGTGCTTATCAGTTAGGAAGATGATAATACAACATATATACTGTACTGGCTGGCTTCCCAATTCCAGTATTTATGTACTAGAATTTTGACATTAATGACAAGTCCTCTGCTTTGAATTACGTCCTGACACTTTTTTCAGTGCAGGAGAAGACATTTACCCACACTCGCGTCTGAAAGTGGAATATGTAGAGAATTAGGATGATCTTACTGAACAAACTAAGCTGTGTGTAAGCTTTTTTTTTAAAAAAAAAAGTATCAATGTTGTGTTGAATTTATTTAGTTGGTATCCACGTTCCAGTATAAGTTGGGCAATGGCCTATTAGAGAGCAGTGTAGGGGAAAGGGACCTGGGGGTCCTGGTGACAGCAGGGTGACCATGAGCCAGCACTGGGCCCTTGTGGCCAGGAAGGCCATTGGTACCTGGGGTGGGTTAGAAGGGGGTGGTCAGTAGGTCAGAGAGGTTCTCCTGCCCCTCTACTCTGCCCTGGGGAGACCACACCTGGAATATTGTGTCCAGCTGTGGCCCCTCAGTTCCAGCAGGACAGGGAACTGCTGCAGAGAGTCCAGCGCAGGGCAACAAAGATGCTGAAGGGAGTGGAGCATCTCCCGTGTGAGGAAAGGCTGAGGGAGCTGGGGCTCTGGAGCTGCACAAGAGGAGACTGAGGGGTGACCTCAGTCATGGTTACAGATATCTAAAGGGTGAGTGTCAGGAGGATGGAGCCAGGCTCTTCTCGGTGACAACCAATGATAGGACAAGCGGTAATGGGTACAAACTGGAACACAAGAGGTTCCACTTAAATTGGAGAAGAAATTTGTTCCTGGTGAGAGTGGCAGAGCCTGGCCCAGGCTGCCCAGGGAGGTTGTGGAGTCTCCTTCTGTGCAGACATTCCAACCCGCCTGGACACCTTCCTGTGTAACCTCATCTGGGTGTTCCTGCTCCATGGGGGATTGCACTGGATGAGCTTTCCAGGTCCCTTCCAACCCCTGACATTCTGTTACTCTGTGGAGTGAAGCCATAGTAATGTGATTTTCACTTGGGGATGGGGATTCCAAAAATTGGAAAATTCAGCACCTCTGCACAAACCTTTCCTGCAGGATTGTCATATAGGAAACCCAACCTGAGAGCTCTGTGCATTTGAATTCCAATAAATCGTCACTGTTAAGGACAATCTTAGTTTTTTTCAGAACTGGACTTGCAGATGCATAATTTGTTAAGGAAATGTGTGTGCTGTTTTCTTTTAGAAACTTAAAATGTTGGTTTTTTGGAGTAAGCATCAGTAGGAATAAAAGGAATGGTCCTGGGAAGTCAAGGGATGGGATGTGGCTTCAGGAACTGGTTCAGTGTCTGGTTTTAAGAGGCACCAAGTAACATGCTTATCCAGGTTCCCAAAGCAAATAACAAAATATTCCTGCCCATAAAATATGAATAAATTATAAATATATTTTTATACTCGTCCCTGTGTATGTTCCATTATATTGTGTGTTCATCTATTATTTATTATTTTTACCTTAAACTTGTCAGCGTTTGCACTCCTAAGAAATGTATCCTCTTGCCAGGGGAAAAAGGGAAACAAATCATTCTCCGAATGTTGATGGCAAATAGAAGTGGATGAGATATACATAAATAATGGAAATAGGTTTCTTCACTGGTTTCAGACCACCAGTGTGTTTTAGCAAGGATTTTGGTAGCAAAGAGAATGGGTGGTTTTGAAGTTGAGCGATGTTGCCGGGGGCTCTGATGTACGTAGAGAGACCTGGGGACGCAAAGCAGGTGGTTCTTGTGCACATTAATTCAGTCTTTCCTAAGCTACATGTCAACTCCTTCAGCTCAGGGCTTTGTGATTGGATTAAATGGAAGAGGGTGGCTGTGAGTGCCCCTGGCTTTCAGCAAATGTCAAATACAACCACTGGTGTAAAAATAGTAATTGCAGCAAAAAATAATCCATTTATCGGTATGGGATGTCAAAGGGAAAGCAATGAACCTGCGTATGTGTTGGCAAGTTTGCCTAGTGCAGAGAAAGAGATTTCCGCAGAATAAAGTGTGTTCCTTGCATCTCAGGTTGTCAGAAAGGGGCAAGATAAAGAAATCATGTTTTCATTATGAAGCAGTCCAGTTCTTCTAATAAAACCCAAACATCCAGCAAAGGCTCAGAGGGTTTTTATTGCAGGGCTCCAGCCGTGCAAACCTGTTGCCAATTGTGTCATTTGTGTGAAGGGTGAGATGACTTAGAGAAAACAATATTGACTTTCTTATTTAAAAATCAATTTTCATAAGACCTGGAAGAAGAGAGTATAATTTCAACCTGTTTTCTGAAGTACAAATTTGTAACAATATTTTTAATTAGGACGAATTTTATGTGACTCTCTTTAACAGTCTTAACAATGCTGGCAGATGCTTCCCCTGGTGATACAATTTTTCTGGGGAAATACGTAGTTCTGCAGATTTTTCGGGTCATTTGGTAATCTCAGCTCCTGAAATAAGAGCACACTTGTCTGCTCTACAGAAGTCATTAGTTATCTTGGGTCAACTGCCTTGTGCAGACTAAGCAAAGGCTACACATGATGTTCGATGATGTTAAATATGATGGTTTATTATGTGTATTGTATGAAGTCTAGTAGTTTGTACTGCAGATGCGTAGTCTCAGGTTGAATAATCCCTTAGCGATTTGCAGGATGCTGAACCAGTGACTTGAAGTTGTCATTTATTGGGAGGATGAGAGAACACTTAATCTGTGGGTTTTATTTTGCAAGTGTTCATTAACATCATGAATTCCCTTTGGGGTGGGAAAAGCAAACAAACAAACAAAACAACAGAAAATGTTGAATTGCGAATATGTCATAAGGTGGCAAAACAGTTTGGAGCTAGAAATGTGAAGTATAATGGGATGCCGTAGATGGGTACTTTGTGTTTAGTGCACATGAATATATTATTATTAACGTGCTGTAGGATGTTGAGAGAAGAAAACTCTGATCTGCAAATGGTGTCTAATACTGGGCCTAATACTGTCTGGGTCTAATATTGTCTGATTCTGTGACATTGGCAGAAATGTCTTTATCAACCACCGAGGAAGGGAAATTATCAATAGAAAGTTCTGTAAAGTTCCTTCCCCACATTTAAGTGGAATATTTGCAAACACAACCTCACTCTGAAGCTTTGCTTTCAGAAAAATTTGCCATTGTCATGAGCAGTTGTAGCGTTTTCTTTAAGACAGCTTCAAAAAATGTCCAAATCACATCCATTTAGTAAAATAGCTGAGCTCAGTGGATTTATTTCAAACTATTTTTCATAGTTTACAGCAATATGGGTCTAAATTAATATGATTTTGTCGTGATGAAATGATAAATGAATACCAATCAGATCTTAAAAAAAATCAAAGGATAAGACGGAGAGATAATTGCGGTAAAGTGTATCGATCATAAAGAACCCCCAAGTGAATATACAAGATATATCATTTAATAACTAACAGAAGGTATCTGGTTAGTGCTAATTTCAACTCAGGAGGAGGAAGGTGGCAGAGGAAAAGGTTCAAGTCCACATCTTGTCTTTGGTTGCTCTCTTGGTTATAAAGTGGAAGCTTCAACATGGATTTAGAAAATTATTTTTTATTATGTTGATTTTTTAATGATATAAGAAGCATTTTTTCCTTTTCAAAACACTAGTTTTCTTTTTTTCAGCTCAGAAAGAGTGAAAGAGTAAACTTGAACATAAAAGCTGCCATAAAAGCTAAAATTTCAGACAGCATTTCAGATCTGAACCAACTCTGGTATCTCCTGTTTTGGTTTCGGACACTTTAGAAAACAAAACGCAAAGCCCACAACAGCTTTTATTTGCATTCATGAAATATACCATTAGATATAGCTATTGTGAGCCAAGATATGTTGTGTTTAGAGTATGGAACTGGAAATATTTTTTATTACAATCTACTTAATCTGCCAGAAATACAGTATATATTTTATTGAAATCATGTAGGCGCACATGTAAGCCAGCTTGGGCTAGTTTTCTCCTCTCAAGTTCGAGATTTGCTGTTTTTCACCCAGATTGACTATTCTGGTGTGGATCTGAGAGGTATTTCCTTCTTCCTCCTTCATCAGGGATGAAGGAAAGAGAAGGAGAATAGAACAGACATGGGGATGTATGTCCCTGCCTATAGCCTCCTGCAGCCTTGCTAAGTCTTTCACAGATGTGATCTCTTTGCTGTCTAGTGTCGACTTTAACGTCCCGTTTTCACCGTGTGCATATTTTTCAGTCATTCACGATCACCACAGGCATGACAAGAGAGGAAATGTGATCTGCTGTTGAGTATGATGAGCTTAAAGTAAAAAAAAAGAGGAAAAGAAAAAACATGGAATATTGAGTTGAGATATCTTTTAATAGTTTTATATTAACATGGTTACCTTTTTTTTTGTTTGGGCTTTTTTTTTGGAAACATGAACCAGATTTGACTGAGGATGGAAGATGAAATTGCAGAGATTTATTTTTTTCATGGTAGGTAGGGATGGAGGGGACTTGAAGGGACTTGAACACGAGACCTACGGGGAGAGGCTGAGGGAGCTGGGCTTGTTTAGTCTGGAGAAGAGGAGGCTTAGAGGTGAGCTCAGCACTCTCTAGAACTACCTGAAGGGCAGTTGTAGCCAGGTGGGGATTGGTCTCTTCTCCCAGGCAGTCAGCAATAGGACAAGGGGCCATGGGCTTCAACTCTGCCAGGGGAAATTGAGGCTGGCTATTAGAAAGCAATTCTGTGCAGAGACAGTGGTCAGGCATTGGAATGGCTGCCCAGGGTGGTGCTGGACTCACCGGCCCTGGAGGTTTTTAAGCTGAGGTTGGCCATGGCACTTAGTGCCATGATCTAGTCAATGGGCTGGAGTTGGACCAAGGGTTGGACTGGATGATCTCTGAGGTCTTTTCCAACCCAGTCAATTCTGTGATTCTGTGAGGGGGGGTAGTTGAAAACTAAAGCAAATCTTGTTCTTTCTAGCAGCATGAAGAATGTTGGATTTAGTAGCTAGAGGATGGCCGCTTTCTTCTTGCCTTTGGCTTAGTGTGAGAATTGGTGGAGATCCTCTCCTCTTTAGCATTCATTTTTCAATAAACTGTTCAGAATATTATACTTTTAAGACTTCTTCTTATTTTGTCAAATTTAGTTGGAATATAAAAAGTATTTCCAGAAAAAAAATCACCAGAAAGGGACAAATTAATTTGGAGACTGTTACTGGATAAACCTTGTTTCATTGCGAAACCTGGTACACATGAGCAAGTCTGAGCCAGATGCATCGTGATTTTTGCCTTTTTTCTCTGCAAGCATTGTCATCAAACTCAAACTTCGCTGGATTGTCTCCATAGTTTCCCACAGCCAATCAATTAGCAGAAACATTAATTTTTTATAAATGTCACACTCTTATAAAATTACTTTATGTCAGTTGTTTTTCCCCTGGAACTAATTTTTATAGCACAGGGAGAAGTATTAAAGTGTATCATTTTTTGGATCTGAACAAGATTTGTTGCAGTAGGATAATAACCGTATGCTTTCAAACAGATGGGATGTCATTTGTTTTCTTTGGGCCTGCTTACTTTCATCACAAAGCATTTAATTAAAAATACGACTGTTTATCACTAAAGTTTTTCTTCCCATGTGTGCTGGTATCATCACCACGTATGAGAATAAAAGTCACTATCACGGGTCATCCCGAGGAAGTATTGAGTGATTAAATTCTTTACATTTCTTGCTAATCCGAGGAAGGATTGTTGTTGGGGTTATAAAGGTCTTGCAGTATGTTAAACTCTTGTTACTTCTGTTTTGCTGCTATTTTTGCTTTGGCTAAAGGAAAGAATTGGGAGCAGAAAGATGTCTAAGGATGGGCCATTAGGGTTGATCCCTGAAATTTTTTATCGAAAGAATCAATTTTCCCTGAGGAAGTTTCAACCTCTGAAATTCTGCCTAATGCATTTGGTGTTTTCTTATGACTATAAGGAAATATGCTGATTTTCTTGGCATTTTATTTTATTTTTTTGTGAATTTTGACTGTTGCGTGGTGAAGGTGTTAAGACTAATACCATGTTCTTGAGCACTCTGGAGTAAGTATGGAAAAATCTCAACTGGAGACCAATACTCACTGCTTTTCATAGACTTTGAACAGCCTTACATCAAAAGCTCTTGACCGAAGGCAAACTTTCTTACCACAATGCTCAGTATTCACTCACAAAAAGCTGAAGTTTCCTTTGGTTTTGGGTTTGCAAGCTCACCTGAGTGAGCTGTGTTAAAGGAGACGTGTGCTTGTGATGTGAAACTCTAAGAATCCCTGTTCACTCAGCTCTTGAAAGTGCGAATTGTATTTCACAAAAGCAGGACAAAATGTTTCTTGTCGCTTTCATCTGAATTTCTGTCTCAGGAAAGAGTTTGCACTTTCTAAAATCCCTGTACTTCCGTAAAGCTTTGCCCATAGAGATGATGTTTGTAGAGGCAGGAAGAAAGAAGTTCTTCAATAATTCTGCAACAGCATTTCCAATTTCTTCTTAATATTCTTATGCAAATTTTACTCTACCTCACTCAGATTTTTTTTCTATAATGAGGCCTAGGGAATCCCAGCTTTTGAACTAACATGTTTGCTATACTCCTGCTTCTTGTTCTCTATAATTTATTGTTTCAAACTAGCAGCTGAAAGCTATTTTGTACTTCATATTAAGAATATGGTTAAGATATGGCATTAAAAAGAATCAGTATTTCAAGAACACATAGCAGCTGTCCTGGTGCATATTTGCTTTCAAATAAGGTAGCTGTATTTTGCAATTGTTTGTTTAGAAAATATAAATCTGTTTCTTTTTATATAATACTTTGTTCAGGTATGGTGTGTCATGTTCATTCTATATGACAGCTGTATCAACTTGAGTTGAGGGTTCATAATTATGTGAGGGTTCATAATTGGAAAAGTAGTCTGTTAATTGTACACTCAGCAGGTTGATCTACAGTCATTGGCAGGCAAGAAACACTGACTCACAAAAATATCAGCGTTCCACAATGCACCACACAAAAGGAGATGTAAACCTGAAGTCCCCCAAGAACGAACACCACACTCATTTTTTCAAGTGGTCAACAACCTATTTCCCATAATTGGGTTGTAAGGAATATAATGTGTTCCATTTGTCTGCTCTTCTGCACAGCTAAACTTCCCAGGTGGATTTGTGCTTTGGCACTTCAAGTGAATTTTGAATGCGCGCTGCTCATCAAACTGAATAGTAATACGGGTTCTGATATATTGGTGTATCCACCACATTATTTGGAACTAATAAGAGTAAAATCTTTGTTATCCTTTTGAATTTAAAATCATCAAAGGCATTAATACCCTCAAACAAGGGGATAAAGCTCAATGAACAGCAAGTAGTCAAAAAGAAATGTCTAATTTTTCGTGAGCAAGTGGCAAGCCTTATGGAGAGAGAGGAATTTGTATCTTGTGGGTTTCTTAAGGTTTTTGACATTCCTTCTCATGACACTTTAAGCTGAAGAAACATGGTTTAGGTTGCTGTATGACAAATGCAAAACTCACTGGAAAACCACCTATAGAAAACAGTTATGAGTGGTGTGTAGCAAGACTGGAAGGATATGTTGAACAGAGCTAAGCAAAGGAAGTTTCTAATTAGTACCTTCAATACCAACCCAAATGTTGGACTGGGAGGCATTCTTATAAAATTTGCCTATGCAAGGCATCATAGAATCATAAATTCATGGAATAGTTTGGATTGGAAGGGACCTTAAAGACATCTAATTCCAACCCCTTGCCATGGGCAGGGACGCCTTCCACTGGACCAGGTTCCTCAGAGCCCCATCCAGCATGGCCTTGGACACTTTCAGGGATGGGACATCCCCATGTTCTTGCATCCTCGTGGTGAAGAATTCCTTCCTTATATCCAATCTAAACCTACTCTCAGTTTAAAGCCATTATCCCTTGTCCTATCACTACTGTAAAAAGTCCCTCTCCACCTTTCTTGTAGGTCCCCTTTAGGTACTGGATGGCTGTTATAAGGTCTCTCTAGAGCCTTCTCCAAGCTGTACAACCCCAACTCAGCCTGTCTTCATAGCAGAAGCGCTCCAGCCCACTGATTGTCTTTGTGACCTTCCTCTGGACTTGCTCCAATCTGGAGAAATTGCAAGTGTGTCAGAGTACAGAATTAAAATTCAAAATCATTTGAAGAACTAGATTGAAAAATGTAAGAAGTCTTATAAGGAATAAGTAGAAACTAGTAAGTTTAGGTGGGAGCACTTTGTTAATTCTCTGGTGTGCCTTTCCAGTAGGTTACAGACTAATTATAGAGAATTCGGAGTTCAGTCATGGTTATGGTTATGATTAGACATTTACACAGCATAATCAGGGAAGAGTGAGCGATTTGAGGTTATTTAACTTGACGGAAAACCACGAGGTACATAACAGCTCTCTAATGTGTTACCTCTCTAACTGATTTTGGCTGGGGTGAAGTTAATTTTCTTCATAGTAGCTTGTGTGGGGCTGTAATTCAGGTTTGTGACAAAAATAGTGTTGATAACTCCGGGATGTTTTAGTTACTGCTGAGCAGGGCTTACAGAGTCAAGGCCTTTTCTGCTCCTCACACCACCCACCCAGCAATGGGCAGGGGGTGCACAAGGAGTTGGGAGGGGACACAGCTGGGACAATTGACCCCAGCTGACCAAAGAGACATTCTATATGATGTAACGTTGTGTACAGCAATAAAAGCTGGGGGAAGAAGGAGGAAGGCGCAACACTGCAAGTGATGGCATTTGTCTTCCCAAGCAACCATTTGATGTGATGGAGCCCATGTTTCCTGGAGATGGCTGAACATCAGCCTGCCGATGGGAAATAATAAATGAATTCCGTGTTTTGCTTTGGTTGCACGCAGCTTTTGCTTTACCTGTTAAACTGACTTTGTCTCAACCTACGAGTTTTCTCACTTTTAGTCTTCTGAGTCTCCCCACATCCTACTGAAGGGAGAGTGAGCGAGTGGCTGCGTGGTGCTGAGCTGCCTCGTGGGGTTAACCACAACACCTCTGCTGTAAAAAAGGGCAAAAATAACAGGTTACTTGTGTTTCTGATTAAAACAAACGTTGAAATAAAGTTGCAGGAAAAGAGATTTATAGAGGATAGTTTTAAAAAATAGTAAATTATCCCAAAGTTACAGAAGAGATTATCTTGGGAGACCATAGTGACTTTACCATGGAAGCCTCTGATATCTGACTAGACAGAAATGTCTCACGAATGACTAGACTTAACAAGATCCTCTTTTGGGAAAAGGAGATGGACCAGATGTCTTCTTCAGGATCAAGATCTTCTAATTTTCATTACAATCTCACAAGGTTGCCATACGTGGTACACCAGAAATTTATGTGATCAGCCATCCTCACCATTTTAATTGGTGGGTGTGTGCTCAGGCATATAAACTTGTCAAGCTGTATCCTCCATTGTTGATGAGTGAATAAATTAGATCTTTTATTTTTACGTTTATGAGCCTGTAAAGGCTTCCCTTGCCTATCAAAACAGAAACTTACACATTTACTAATGGGTTGTAGGAAGCAAATGAAGCTTGAATTCAGTTCCTTTCATTTTGACAACTGTTATTGATATGAAGTGTAATGAAAACAGCCTGTCTGTTGTTAGGCTTTTAGTTATTTGGTATGCTGTTTCCAGCCTTTAATTTACAAGGATGAAATAATTGACCTTGTATCCTTACAGGGCTGATAGGGAATTACTGGCTGCAGTTATGTTTTATTTAACCAGTAGCGCTGTGCCATTGAGAATAAATGGATGTGTGTCTTTAATAAACATAGAGGATGGTCTGGTTAAATGTTCTAGAGATTTTTGGTACTTGATAGCCTTCTGATTGCACAAATGCAGACTGAAAAACTGTTGCAAATGGTAAGCAATGATAAATTCAAAAGAATTGAAGCAGAAAATATACATTTATATCACTACTGCTGAGTTTATGTTCTCATGGCAAATATAGGATATTAATATTTGGTTTTAGCGTCCTACAGCTGAGCCCTGAGATTCTTGTGATAAAGCATGCTCTTTTGTGTAATAATTATAATTATTATAGTGTAATTACTGTTTCCTTCAGTTGGATTTGATTATCACAGAAGTTGAAACAACTTAAATCTTGTTTACATCATAGATGTGAATATCCTTCGAAGAGAGTCGGAGGATAACTACTATACATAAGCCTTGCGGAGTTCCGAAGGACACAGTCACACAGCAAGTTAGTGGCTTTTTAACGTTACGATTAGGGTCAGATTTCTATCAGTTTAACAGATTTGAGTTGCATGTCAGTTGTATCACCGCTGAATTTTGGTGAGATTACGTGAGCTCTGTGATTGACGTAGCGAAGGATGTGACCTGGACATCATAAAACCCACCTCTTGCTGACAATAACTTGACACCTCCCCCTCCTCTAAACACATTTTTGAGCTATGCCTCATCCTGCTACTCTGATGCACGTATCTCGTTTGGGTATGTCTAACCAGAATTCATATGTAATTATTTTTAATTATTAATTTAGGAGTTATATAAAGAGTGGGCTTTCTTGGATCAGGAAGGTTATTGGCAGCTGCCAGCAAAGAGTTTTGCTAAATTTGCTACCAGGAAAGCCTCTTGTATAGACTTGGCAGGGAATAATCTAGAAAGAGAAGCCTAAAGATTTTAACTCGAAGCACCAAATCGCCTTTTGCCTTTCCATTACACCAGCATTATCCTTTTGGTTTTGACTCATTATGAACTATCCACATTGCTGACAGGCAGTTTAGTACCAGCATTTCACATTTGCTCTCCAGCAACCTCACTTGCTCCAAGTGCCTTTCATCGTCCCCTCTCTGCTTTTTATTTGTCTCCTGCTCCTAAATACTCATCCTTGAACTTCCCACCTCTCCTCAACTTGCCGCTGCATATTTTATTTCCTTCTTTCTGTGCTTTTTCTGCCATAATTATTTAAATGTTAAGGTATACAACAGGAGATCATCCCATACTATTGTGGGGGCCTTGCTGCAATATTTAAGGGACGTGTCACTCTTGGTTCTTTCTCTCCCTTCCTCCCTTGGACAGTGACCTCTGCCAGATTATTTTCCCTCAAAGAGTTTACTTTTCTGTTAAACAAGCAAAGCTATATTGGCTAATGTGTTGGTAGTTATTTACTGAGGCTTCATTTTCCATCTTCTTGCCATGCATCTGCTCCTTCTCTTGCTTAAAGTCTGCCCGGTCCCTTAAATCCTTGCATAGTTTTGCAAACAGATTTATGGTTGAAAGTATATTATTAGTACGGTGCCTAACACAGAGCCTCTGGGTGGCACCACAACATGAATAATGATAATTATAATGAGTCGGGTCAGCCATTAAATCACTTCACCTTCAAATCTTGGCTACGTGTGGAAGCCTTTTTTTTATTTCTAGAGCTGACTTCTTCCAAATCTAAAATTCATTACTCTGTGCATTTTTCATCTCCACAGACGTGCTCAGAGAAAATTGGGCCGCAAAACAAAACAAAACAAAACTAAACTAAAAAAGCTTTAATTAAAAAGCAAATAGCATTCTTCAGCAGGGAAGAGAGGTGGTGAGAACTCCCCCAGGTTTTTCTTGCTATAAAAAGGTCCTTCTATTTTTGTTTCACATGCACAGAATCACAGAATGTCAGGGGTTGGAAGAGACCTGGAAAGCTCATCCAGTGCAATCCCCCCATGGAGCAGGAACACCCAGATGAGGTTACACAGGAAGGTGTCCAGGCGGGTTGGAATGTCTGCACAGAAGGAGACTCCACAGCCTCCCTGGGCAGCCTGGGCCAGGCTCTGCCACCCTCACCAGGAACAAGTTGCTTCTCATATTTAAGTGGAACCTTTTGTGTTCCAGTTTGTACCCATCACCCCTTGTCCTATCACTGGTTGTCACCGAGAAGAGCCTGGCTCCATCCTCCTGACACTCACCCTTTACATATTTATAACCATGACTGAGGTCACCCCTCAGTGTCCTCTTGTCCAGCTCCAGAGCCCCAGCTCCCTCAGCCTTTCCTCACACGGGAGATGCTCCACTCCCTTCAGCATCTTTGTTGCCCTTAAAATCCACCACCTACCTTATTTATCCATCTCCCAGTTGGGGTTTACTGATCCAGTTGTAAGGGAGGTGTTCAAAACGAGCAGCTGTGCTGTGGCAGCCTCCAGGGGTGCACGACTTCCTTCTGTAACAGCAAAATTGCAGGCTCTGCACATTGCTCTTACAGCTACTCAGCCAGGGGGATGAAGCTCTAATAGTGTCAGTACCTTTTATTTTCAATATTTAATTGCCCAGTGTGCAAAGCAGATTACTTTTGGCAATAAATAGAGCAGGTAAGACATGGGTTTTTATTCTTTATATTTCAGACTAGGCTGATTGGAGAAGACGATGTGAAATGCTGTGGTTATCATTTCAATTTTCACAATTTCATTTAGGATGGTGTGGGTTATCCACTATTGATATTCTGCAGAGAATTATGAAATTAAGCATACATATCTTTTAGAATATTACTCGCTTCTTTGAGTAGATAACGTACTTATTCCATTTCCAGACTTTGCAGAGTTGGATGAGTTGTGGTAGAACTTCTCTGATGGCATCTGTATGCACATTACTCTTTTGTATTCAAAATCAAAGCGATGAAAGCCCTTTATGATTTATTAGCTATTTGATGGCCAATTTGAAATCAGCTGTGATCTTTCTTTGTAGTTCACAAGAGCATATCTTGTTGTGTTATATTTAGCTGTAATTGGCATCTTTATTGGCAGTCTTAAGAAAATGAAATGGTGAGGTGGGCCCTGGGAGCTGATTAGACCCTATTAATTACTGAATGTTTGTGCTCCTGGGAGACACTTGACTGTAGCTCTGGCAAAGGGGATCTTTACCCTGCCGCTCTATTTTTTTTAATTATCTTTGCAAAAATGCAGCAACTAAAACTCTGCTGAGCTTTCAGTCAACCTTCCTTCATATAAATGAAAAAAAAAAATTAAAAGATCTATTTTCTTAAAACCATTTAAATTGCTTCTTTCTGAATCGTGGACAGTGTATTTCTAAGTGGTTCCTCAGATGTTGAATGCTTCCATGTACTGGAACATGCCATCCATCCCATGGTGTAGTTTGATCTTCTCAGAGTTGAAATCTTGGTAAGAATTTGATTTTGGGTTGAGTGACAACAAGGATTTCACCTTTGATGTGATGTGTTGAGACGGCCTGGCCATCAGCTCATGTAGTTTAACACGTCTCTGTGCGCAGTCTTGAGGTAAGATTTGACTTCTGAATTGTGTCTCTTTATGGCTGTTTTGAAATGGAGAATTTACATGTCTATGTTTTCCAAGTGGCATGGATGTGACTTATGAACACTCCTCTGAATAGCATAGACTTCAATCAATCCATCAATCAATCAATCAATCAATCCGTATTTTCTTCTATATCAGGGCTTTTCTTCATACCCATAAGCATGGACTTGGTCCTGATGCTGAAAAGTGATGAAATCACAGCTAGACCTGATTTGATTTTTTATCTCATTGCTCATGTTAATCATACATACAAGGCCTTCTCTTCTGTTAGGATGTAGATTATAGGCAGCAATCCTTCAGAGCAGTCTCTACAGAGCTGATTCTTTTGTATTTGAGAGAGTATAAAACCATGAGAGTTTGCAACTACATTTCACCTTCTGCCATCAAATGTATGCATAAAACTTTAAGGCCTGTGGTTTAAGTTCTTTTGGTAATATAAAAACGTGAAGTCATCAATTTTATTAGAGAGTTTTAGTTGCCTTTAAAGTCTTCTGAGAGACATTACCTTCCTCTTGTCTGGTGGATCCGAGTGCCTGTTCCTCTAGTCCTTCGGTACATAATTATTAGTGGTTGCCTTGAAGTTTCCATCTTGATTAATGTTCTTTTATTAAAGACTGTTGATAAAATAAACTCTGAAATGATATAGTGAACAGTGTTGAACCAAGTAACTGTTCAAGTGGAAACTGTACTCAGAGTTGTAGTAATGGATAACATGGACTTCGAAAAGGTGTTTTTCTTTTGCACGTTGCAAGTTGGTTGACCTTATTCTAACTATATAAATGTACTGAATGTGTGAAATGATAGTGTGATTTTTATAAATAGAAGTTAGTTCGCCGTGTTACTAGATGGAAATATTTTAAATTTCAGTCTTTTAAACAATTTTTGGCATTCTTTCATAGTGAACTTGGACTTTCAAAGACTATGTCAGAGACCATGAGAGACTTTAAGTGTATCTCTGAGGCTTCTGCTTTACATTTTACTGCCTCATAATTCATGTTTTATTTGCTTTAAGCAGCTTTTCTCCTCTTGTAGCTTGAAACAGACTGTTCTACATGTGCTTTGATTTTTTCCTAGTCCCTTTGTTTATAGCTTTTTAGGCAGTGTCCATCACCTTTGTTATATCAAGCCTCTTGTCTTTTCATTTCCCTGCCTAGCAATCTGCCCTTGTCTTTATTTCTCCTTTAGCCAGGCTAATGCCTGTTTTCCTCGTGACATTCAGATCCCCTCAGGAGATGTATTTCCATTACAGTGCCAGCAAAACTGGTGACAAATTATAACGGTGCATTTTAAAGGCATTTATTTGTTTTAAAAGCCTTTATTAAAAAGGGCAGCATAACCACGCCGTCTGTTTTAGTTATACACTGTACCATCCTCTCTAATTCTCCTCTGATTTTAGATTCCTAAATTTGCACATTCATTAGGAAAAAGTGGGAATTTGAGCAGTGTCCGAGTAACTGTCTTTGAATTGTCATATTTTTGAAGGAGTTACCTACAAATTACCTACAAATGGTTTAATCAACTGGGATGAGCTGCAATACTAGAAATATACCCCAAAATCTTCTTTAGAGAGTGTTTGCAGACCTGTTAGACATTAGCAGTACTCAAAGCCTTGAAAAATTATACTTTAAAATCAGCCCCTGTAATTAAAATATTATTAAAGGAAAAGATAAAGTGGCAACAGAAGTTAATGATTTATGAGGTATCCATGTTATTAAATGTGTATCACAGATTTAAACCACCAGAATTTTATATCAATACTTAAAAATAAGTATTTTCGACTTGTTGGGAACAGTGATGGTCTCTCGCAGGCTTCAACTGTTAGACTTGGAGACAAATAACAGCATTGCTTCCCAGTGATGAATGACCACTTAGATTTTCCTTTCAGTTAAAATTACTTTGGTGTAAAATGCTGCAGATTTTAAACTGTGAGAGGATACTATTTATCCAGCCCTTGCTATTTGTTATATTTCTCCTTTTATATTGCACGGAAAAATGATCCCCTTACACAGAAACAGATTGTGAGCGTTAGACAATTTGGTATCATAAACTATATTTCTGCCCTTAAATATTCTCTTGGGAAAGAAGAAGTGACTGTCTGAAGTTCTCCAGGAGCAGGAAGATACATCTGTGATATCTGAAGTTCAGTAAATTGAATAGGAAACTAAAAGGATCACACGGCACTTGAGTACTTAAAGTAGGAGGAACTGTGTGGAAACTGCTTAGTAAATCAAAAGTCAGATTCTCCTTTGCAGACAAATGGAGGGAGGAGGAGGATGGGGATTTGTGTCCTGTGTCCTTTTAATTATCCCATTAAATTTGTTCCCCTTGGGACGCTCCAGTTCACCTTCCGAGCGGTCGGGCCCTTCAGCCGGCATTTGCTCACCTGCCCAGATAACAGATGGGAGCAGCTGTGCAGGTGGGGGACACATTTATCTGCCCCACCAGTTGTCTTCTGTTGGCCTCCAATTATCACAGAATCCCAGAATGTCAGGGGTTGGAAGGGACCTGGAAAGCTCATCCAGTGCAATCCCCCCATGGAGCAGGAACACCCAGATGAGGTTACACAGGAAGGTGTCCAGACGGGTTGGAATGTCTGCACAGAAGGACACTCCACAACCCCCTGGGCAGCCTGGGCCAGGCTCTGCCACCCTCACCAGGAACAAGTTTCTTCTCATATTTAAGTGGAACCTTTTGTGTTCCAGTTTGTACCCATTACTCCTTGTCCTATCATTGGTTGTCACCGAGAAGAGCCTGGCTCCATCCTCCTGACACTCACCATTTATATATCTGTAACCATGAATGAGGTCACCCCTCAGTGTCCTCTTGTCCAGCTCCAGAGCCCCAGCTCCCTCAGCCTTTCCTCACACGGGAGATGCTCCACTCCCTTCAGCATCTTTGTTGCCCTGCGCTGGACTCTCTCCAGCAGTTCCCTGTCCTGCTGGAACTGAGGGGCCACAACTGGACACAATATTCCAGCTGTGGTCTCCCCAGGGCAGAGCAGAGGGGCAGGAGAACCTCTCTGACCTACTGACCACCCTCTTCTAACCCACCCCAGGTACCATTGGCCTTCCTGGCCACAAGGGCCCAGTGCTGGCTCATGGTCACCCTGCTGTCCCCAGGACCCCCAGGTCCCTTTCCCCTACACTGCTCTCCAACAGCTCCTTCCCCAACTTATACTGGAACCTGGGGTTGTTCCTGCCCAGATTCAAGACTCTACACTTGCCCTTGTTCTATTTCATCCAATTTTTCCCCGCCCAGCTCTCCATCCTGTCCAGGTCTCTGATGGCAGCACAGCCTCTGCCGTGTCAGCCACTCCTCCCAATTAGATTATCTTCTAATCCCAGCTGGTGGCTCAGAAGGGAGCGTAAGGACCAGGGAAAATGGAAAGTGATCCTTCCCTTCCCACATGTACGTGTACAGGATTTACATTCTCAGCTTCTGGGAACAAATGAGTTCAGAACTTTCTCAGCTGCAGCTACAATGAACGTAATAGTTAAACTACATAAATTAGCCGAATCTCTTTTTAAGCCTCTATACTCTTGACCCCTAAGTAGTGCCCTGTGGTAGTGAAGTCCCTTGGATCAGCTGTGCTGTCTGAAATGTATTTTCTAGGGTTTGTTTTACCTTTGTCGCTCGATAACTTTATTCATGTCCCGGTTGTGTCATGTGGAACTGCTAAAGAACTGCTCCCTCGTCATCTTTAATTTATAATTTGTGATGTTATACATCTGTATGGAATCCTTTTTTTTACCAAGTGTAGAATCAAAATATTGGGGTTTTTAATGTTAAAAGTGACTTCTTTTTTTTTATCTTGTTTTCTTTTCTTATTCTGCTCTCTTTTATATCACTTTGCTAGCAATGCCTGAGATGGGGGCACACCATGGATTTCTGTACAGCAGCACACTAGGGTTTTCTCTCTTACTTTCAATCCCATTCTTTATTAATGTCCTATGTGCTGTTTTCTGTTGTGTTGTCTGCCGTGCATTCGTAATTCTCCTAGTTCTCATAGACCTGTCTACCACGTATCTCAGATGTCTTTCCGGAGTGGCAACGACTAACTAAGAACCTGTCAGGGCTTATATTATATTTCAGACCTGTCTGCCCTCCTTTGCATTTCTTCTGCCCTTTTATCACCCCATCACTTAGGTGGTTTATGCAACACCACAATTTTCCACTGTAAGCTTTCGATTTTTGTTATTCTGAACAATTTCCTGTTGTCAGCAAAATTCAGCCCTACACTACTCAATCATTTTCCAGATCACGCGTTAATCTTTTCAGCTGCAGAGATCCCACGTGTGTTTCTCTGCTATGGAAACCTGGTGAGCTATATTTTTAGCAAACTTATAGATTTTTCCCTGTGATATCCAAAAGTTTTTCTCTTTTTGAAGCTTTACAGTGATCCGTATGTAAAGATCTTGGTCTTCTCTTTGGTCTTCCACACGTTGCTCTCAGCACCATCATGGTTACAACCAAGAAGAAGCAAGAACTTGAGCAGGTGTTGAAGGAACCTCCCTTCATCTGCTCTGGGCTTTATCTTGGTTAGGACAGAAGATCATTGCATCCACACATTGTGAGAAATTCGCTTGACTATGGCCTGTACAGCCCCTTTTTTTGTGGATTCAATGGGGATTTAAGGATGAATCACCATCAGCCTTGAGCTATTGCTCATAAATTCAAAATGCCTTTTTTATTTTTTTTAAGGAAAGTTTATGAAGCTGTGCAATGATTTTTTGCTGCAGCCATTACTGTGTTATGAATCTTTAGACAGCAAAGCAGCAAGCAAATAACTATTGATCATCTGATATTCCCCATAGTTAGATGCACATAAGTGCAATTTCCCTTTGTTGGTTTGGTCTATGGCCTTAGTCTGGCCATGAGAATGAAGTAATGTTGACATATATCAGTTTTATGGTATTTTTTTTCAAAGTCAAAACTTTGATCAATGCTGCTATATTTAATATCCATTGCTGTATTTCCTTAAGCAGTAGTGTTTGCCACTGTGGCAGAATGAAACTCTAGAAAACATAATGCATCAAAAGTTTATATTGAAATACTTTTTAGGACCATTCCAGCAATGGATTTTAATGTCCATTGTGTGAACTGTTTACCAGATGCATAAACATATTTAGATTGCTGGTCTTTTTTCAAGAGAAGGCCAAATTCTGTCAATGTGAGGAAAGTCCCCACAGAACCAATGGTGGGCAGGGTGCCCTCTCTTCAACACTGCTGCTGTGCAAGTGTGGCAAGTGTTAAACTGCCCACATATGTTTTGAAGTTAGCATCTCTTATTGTGAACATTTCTCTGGTATGAGGCAGAGCTGACGACAAGTCTGTAGTTGACCATGCTGTTCAGAGCCAAAGGTGTTTGTGGTATTGTAGGTTTATTCATATTTATTTCTACCAAGCTTTGATAGGTAACAATCGGGAAAGAAGGTCCAGTTTCCATACAAGCATTCCAATGACATAGCACTCAGGATTGCTACAGAGCTGGAGTCAGAGGCTTTGCTGGTCCTGCCTTTGCTGCTGCTGTTACCCTTCCTCATCACAGCACAGATTAGAATCATAGAATCATGGAATCATAGAATCATTTTGGTTGGAAGAGACCCTCAAGATCTTTGAGCCCAACCATAACCTGACTCTGTCACTAAACCATGTCCCTAAGAACCTCATCTACGCATCTTTTAAACCCCTCCAAGGATGGTGACTCAATGACTTCCCTGGGCAGCCTGTTCCAATCCCTGACAACCCTTTCCATGAAGAATCTTTTCCTAATATCCAATCTAAACCTCCCCTGGTGCAACTTGAGGCCATTTCCTCTTGTCCTGTCACTTGTTCCTTGGGAGAAGCGACCAACCCCCTCCATGCTCCAACCTCCTTTCAGGTAGTTGTAGACATCAATAAGTTCTCCCCTCAGCCTCCTGTTCTCCAGGCTAAATAACCCCACTTGTATTCATTGAATACGAGTTGGTTTGGTGTTCATGCAAGTAGATCAGCTGCAGGGTTGCGGTTACTCGGTGTGTTCTTTGCAAACTAAGGTAAGGTATCATATGGCAAGTATTTAATTATGTATAGTTAAAATCAAGGAATTTCACTGAATATATGAAGTTCAGCTATCTTTTCTTTCATTGTCTCCTTTTTGTGCTAGGAAGGTTTAAGTGGAACCCTTGGAGGCTCCGCTGATTAGTGTTAGGGCTTGAATTTGTGTCTTCTTGGAAGCAGCTAAAAGCAAAAATAGCCAATCTCAATGTGTGAAATATTGTTTATGCAAGAAAATTGTTTTGTGTGCCTATTCATCACAGAAACAGGAACATCAATTTTGAAGACTGGTACATTTCTTAGAATTTTGGCACAGAGGATTCCTCAACATCAGACACTTTTAAGATTTATCCGGGTAGGGTGTTGGGCCATCTCATCTAAACTGTGCGTTCTCTCAAGAAAGGTTGGACCAGATGATCCTTGTGGTCCCTTCCTAACCTGGTGTTCTATGATTCTGTGATTTTGAAGTTTATTAAGTGAATATAGCATGTTATGTAAAACCAGAGAGCTTTTTTTTGTAACGTGAAGTGGCATAGAACTTTTAATGGCCGTACACTGAAATTCTTTGGGAAGTCTGGTATGAACCACACGCCGTTGTGAAAACTTCTGGTGAATTACAACTGCCATTGGTGTTTGCATCAAGGATATAGTACTGTTAGCTGCTTCTGTGTACTCGTTACTTCCCCTAACACTTAATTTTGGTTTGCTCATACATTTGGCTCCTCTTCCCAGTGCTGTAGGTTGGGATCTTAACAGATTGAACAAGCCTGGCAGAGTTTTTCAACTGATGAGCCATGAAGAAGGTTTTGCAGAACACAGTCTGGAATCGGGGTGGGTTTTATTCCCCAATTGTTTCTTCCTCTTGTATTGATGCTAGTTCAGTCTTTTCTCTTTTGGGTGTTGTCATCTCTCAGCTCTGAAGAACTTTTGGAAGAGGGGTCCATGCTGGATTTGAGGGGATAAAGCTTCAGTCTTATTTATGAACTCCACTAAGAAAAATGTAAATGGGTAAAAGGAATCATGAAAACTCCTTTTAAAGATTAAATAGGATGAGAGTGCAAACATAGTATGTTTTTTAAGACAACTATTAAAACCAAGACATAAGTGTCTTATTAGAGAGGTGCAGAGACAAATTAGAGATGACACCTTTCTGGCATGGTAACAGTTGTCACTTTGTAATGAAAGACTGAAAGATTTTAAGCTGTTAGAGCTGTTCATTACTTTATAGACTGAGACTTGTGAACTACTTGTTACACTGCAGGTCAGGCAGACGTGTTGCTGCGGATGTGATTCCTGTTACAGACGCAGTTGGCACTTTTCTTCCCAGTCCTATTAGCGGTTATTTTCCAGCAGTTTCACTCCACTGTTTATTCAGTTATCGTCAGGTCTTGTTTCCCGGGACCCAGGGCTGCAGAATTTATTCTAGAATGACTTTCGGATGCTTTCGAGTCCTCTTTTTTTTCTCATCAGTCTTGTTTCAGATCCATGGTTAACAAACCTCATTGCAGATACACACTAGTAGTAGTTTTGTGCTGAGGAGAGCAGCAATGAGGGAAGCGGGAATGGCTTTTACTGGATATACTGCTTAATAATTTTGCCAAGTGAAAGAGTTCAAAGTGTTTCCATACTTGAGGAGGACGTTACCCATCTCTAACTACTGCAGGATCATTCCTGCAGAGAACAGTATTGCAGGAAAACACGTGGTTTTCTAAAAAGTAGGTTCTTAAAAATACATTGTCATGCACATCATGAAGGAGGCAGGAGGGTAAGTGAATAGCGGAGGGCATGGTACTATAGTTTCTTTACGTTCCTTCAAATTACAAAACCTGAATATTGAGTTGTGCAGTAACACACCACAGGTGTTAAGAAACATAGAATTATAGAATCATTTGAGTTGGAAGAGACCCTCAGGATCACCAGGTCAAAAATAACCTGACTCTAGAACTAAACTGTGTGCTTAAGAACCTTGTCTAAAGGCCTTTTAAACCACTTTAGGGATGGTGACTCCACCACTGTCCTGGGCAGCCTATTCCAATGCCTGACAACCCTTTCCTTGAAGAATTTTTTCCTAATATCCAATCTGAACCTCCCCTGGTGCAACTTGAGGCCATTTCCTCTCATCCTGTCACTTGTTACCTGGGAGAAGAGGCCAACCCCCTCCATGCTCCAAGCTCCTTTCAGGCAGTTCAGAGATCAGAAGGTCTCCCCTCAGCTGCTGTTCTCCAGCTGAACCCCCCAGGTCCCTCAGCCGCTCCCATCACACTTGTGCTCCAGGTCCCTTACAAGTAGTACCTCAATGTCCTTCTCATGATGAGGGGCCCAGAACTGAACACAGGATTCAAGATGGGGCTTCACCAGTGCCAAGTGGCACGATGACTTCCATAGTCCTGCTGGCCACACTGTTCCTGACACAAGCCAGGATGCTGGTGGCCTCTTGGCCACCTGGGCACACTCTGGCTCATGTTCAGCCGCTGTCACCAACACCCCCAGGTCCTTTTCCCCCAGGCACTTTCCATCCGCTCTTCCCCGAGCCTGTAGCGCTGCCTGGGGTTGTTGTGACCCAATTGCAGGACCCGGCACTTGGCCTTGTTGGACCTCAGACAATTGGCCTCAGCCCATCGATCCAGCTGGTCCAGATCCCTCTGTATGGCCTTCCTGCCCTCCAGCAGATCAACACTCCCACCCACCTTGGTGTCATCTGCAAACTTAGTGAGGGTGCACTCAATCTTCTCATTGAGATGATTCATAAAGAGATTAAACAGCCACAATATTGAGCCCTGGGGACACCACTCATGACCAGCCGCCAACTGGGTTTAGCTCTATTCACCACAACTCTTTGGGCCCAGCACAACTCTTTGTCCAATACAGTCTATTCATTTGTTTGCAGAAGAGGTCCATAGCATGCTGTCAGTGCAAGGTGTTGGATGCTTGGGACAGGAGATGATGGGAGTTGATGCAAAATTCCCTTCTTTGAAATCCTGGTAAAAACATCACTCTCATGACATGGTTTGGTTGCATTGTTGTAATGTACAGTTTTTAAAAAATCATTAGAAATCCATAGTTAGCTTAGTGCCTGGATAAACCAATATTTGTGTGCCTAAATAAGTAAAAAGACATTTTTCAATTATGCCAAATCCCAATGGCTTCCATTGTCTCAATAATGTTGTGGCTAAATTCAGCTGCCTGTAGCAGATTCCCATGCCATTGCAGATGACTTGGACTCCTTAATTCATTACATTCCAAACCTTGGAGAAGATTTGGCACTTACTAATCTGTTCAAGGGGCTGGGTGAAATCAGTTTGCACTTGTATGTTTTTGTTTGTTCGTTTGTTTGTTTTCCTATATAAATTCAGAAATTAGTAACTACAACATATCCAAAGACCCTCGGGAAAAAGTATCCCGAGGAATAGAGCTTTATAGCATAGGATACGCTTATTTAATGTCTGACATAGCATGCTCAGTAATGGTTTTCTCAGAACTTTTTGGGACTTCACAGCCAGACTTTCAGAGAAGAAGATACGTTTTTGAATTAGGAAAAGTATGTGAAGAGGGGAGGAAGGGATTTTTCATTAATTTTACCAGGATGAATATGCATTTAGACACAGATATTAGAGCCAGTGCCTGCAGAAACCTGCTAAATTTGCCAAGAAGCATTACCAATTAACGTAGTTAATTAACAAGAAGCTATGTTAAAATTAGTTTGGAGTTGGAGGAGGGGAGAGTGAATTGTAATTAGAAAAAGAAATCACAGCTCCTATTTAGAGAACTGATAGGGAAGTTTGCAGGTCTCGCTGTTGGAAGAAGCGCCGCATTGCGGCTATGCCCGTTCATTCATTCCATCCCCAGTTTTCTAGGAAAGAGCTACTTTGGTCTTGCGTATCACGATTTCCAAGCAGTATTGATTAACCTAATCAAATTTAACTTTCTGCAGGCTAACATAATAATAATAATGAAAAAAGTCTATTTTTTGGGAGCCTCTCAGGAAGGTGAGGTTCTCAGAATTTCTTGAGCATCTAATGTTCCGAAAATTATGCTGATTTACTCCAGTGAAGGATTTGGGTCCCGCTGAGTAGAATTTGCTCAAAGGAAAATGCCAACTTTCGCAGCTTGTGTCACCCTACACGCTGTTACTAAGCAGAGTGGAAAAATCAAGGCGTTTATCTTTGCAAATTGAAATGAGTTTCGCACTAGAAATATATGAAAGTTACCCATGAAGGAGTGAATCTCTCACGCACTTCTTTTTATTTTCCCATTAAAAAATAAACTACAATTTATTTAATAAATTCCTGAATAGGCCTGATGTGAGCCCATGGAACTTTCAGATCTTTTTCAAATATACTTCTTTATTTAAAAAAATGAAACTGGGCACACAAATTAGGATGTGGGAAGCATGCTTGAGTCTTAGGCTCACCATGGTACAATGAGCCACATGACCAATGGTCTACTTTAGAAAGGTTTGAACAAGATAACTATGGTGGTATAGAGAAGATGTAGTTTCTCTTGTCAAGAATTGTCCTTTCTTGGCTACTGTAATTAAAATTTCCATGAAAGGTACCAAACTTATATGGAAAAGGACCCTCTTAAGAATGTATTCTGCATAGAAGGGGAAGAATTTCCTGCAATGCCCTTCAGTCAGAGTTATAATATGATCCATTCAGCTTCAAGAGAGCAAATTCCAACCTTGCTGTTGAGGCAGAAACTTGATTAATAGAAGCCCATGAGACCTGGACAACTCATATTCTGGTTTCTCCAGCTAATGGTGTTTTGAGCATCTCGAGGGGATATAGTGTGGGTGTAGGTGGTCCAGGCTTTCATGTTTCCCTTCTCATGTGCTCCAGCATTGCTTCTCATGTTTCCCTATCTCGAGGGGAGATAGTGTGGGTGTAGGTGGTCCAGGCTTTCATGTTTCCCTTCTCATGTGCTGTTCATAATTCCAGTTCAGGAAAATCCAAGTCTTTTGCGCCTTTTGTATTCCCTTGTGGATGTGTGCTTTAATCCCCATTGGATTTGATATTGGATATTGGATTGATATTATTTAAACAGATATGACCCAGCCACCAAAGGAATGGGACTGTTTGTGCCTGGTCAGTTTGTAAATAATGTCATTGATGAATATAGATCTGGAGAGACATTATCGTGAAGAGCTCTGGTTACTGTATTTAGTGGAATTAGCTTGGTGTCTTCTGAACACCTTAAATCATTACTTATTGCTCTGTTTGTGTTCAAGAAAGGTTAAAAGAGATAATATTTTTAGTCATTCTTTAAAAGATTTGCTTTTTGGTTTGACATAGCATTTCTTTGACTTTTTAATGCAGTCGATACCTCCTGACAAGGTCTGTATGTACAAGCTGTACTACTTAAGGATTATTAGAAGTGACATTAATAGCAAATGTAGTAGCTTCTCCTTCCCATTCTCCATTAGAAATCACAATCTTTTGTTTTCGCTGACATAATTACCTCCATATGAGCCAGTTGTAACAAGGCAGAATTAAGAGTTTACATTATAAATGAGCAGCAGGAACAGATGGACTGAGAAAAGACTCAGGTTTCATGCAAATATCAATAAAGGTGATTAGTAAAGCAATAAAAGCATTTGGCTCGTATGTTCCTTTGTATTAATAAGAACTGCTTAACTGCAAAGTTTTTGAGGCCATTTTGAGGACTGGGGAGTTAGATGTTCTGCTTCTGTACGTCACAAAGTCAAGTTTTGGTTTATGAGAAGAAGACACCGCCGTGAGTGGTGTCACTGCCAGGCCCAGTATTAAAATTCATCATTTTCACAGAATCACGGAGCTTATGGGCTGAACGCATTGCATTTCATCCAGTGAAACAGATACTGAGCCGAGGAGCTTGAGTTTGATTAAAGCTCCAGGTAAATTTTGACGAGGGCCCCTTTTGCCTGGGTTTCAGCTTTCTGGTTTGTGAACCTCCGCTTGCAGGTCCCCCTGGCTTTGAGCTTTCCCACCGTGCCCTTTTCCTCGCTTTTTCTGAAGATATCAGTCTTCTGCAACGCTTCAAGTTTGTTGTGTTGTGGTGATGCTGGTGCACTCCCATATTTCTCTGTACCATATGGATCTGTGCCCTTTGGTAGATCACTGATGTGTTTATCCTGCATTTTCTCTCGCTTCTCTAACAGCCAGAGACGGGGGAGAGCAGCAGAGCCCCTGGCAACACAGAAGATAGGAAACAGCTGGAATATATACACATATCAGATTTATAACACATGTCTATTCCTGTCCAGGATTTTTTGGAGAGAAGCATCTTCGTACTCCAGCATTGCTTTTCATAAAAACAGTTCTATCCATTTTTGATATTTATTTCTAAAGCACGTACAAAGATACAATGTTTTCATTCCACCCATTAAGCAGTTTAAAACATAATTGAAATAAAGTCACTGCACTTTGAGGATTTATTTAAGGTTCCTAGGATCAAGAAGTGTTGTGAAATCTATTCAGCTGCTCTATTCAGGTTCTCAAACATAATATAGTGTGAAATGTCTCTATAGAAACAAGCAGCTTCCTTGAACTTATTGCTGGTCACTTAGCTCCAACCTTGACCCTTGCATGACTATATGTATGAAAAGTTATTTCTTGATTACTTTTACATCTCATAAACATGTATTAGCAAAAATAAAGGAGAGGCATATTTGCTTTTTACTCTCAAGTTTTTAAAGTCAGTAATTCAAAACAGGGCAGCTTGACAGTGACCTTAGTTGTTCACAAGCATTGGTTTATTGACTTTCCTGTGTTCTGGACTCATCAGAATATCAACACACACATTTGGACATTATTGATGTGCTCTTGATGGGTGCTTTGGAATTGCTGCCCATGTAGCTGATGCGCATGTACACTTGGGGTTGAATTTCCGGACAGCCAGATTGAGTCAGGAGCTCAGATGTGCCAATCAACTATCTAGAAAAACATCAGAAGTCCTCAGAATTTGTCTGGACATTGTTTCCTAACAGAGGTATCTGGGGAAACCTAGTCAGCCCTTATCTAAATCAGAAGGCTAAGATTGCCTCCTGCTTCTTCTCACATGCCCAGAGCTGCTAAGGGTCATACCAATGTAGACGTGTATTTTTTTGGGGGGATATTAAATTTATGTGTAAAAAGCTCCATTTACTCTGAAAAAAAAAATTCCCAGTCAGATAAAGAATACGGTATGGAAAGGCATCCATTGATTGTGCTCTTATTTACTAATGATTAAACACCTGGAAGAAAATAACTATTAACTTAAAACTCAGTTGGCTAATGTATTTCAGTTGTAAATGTAGGAAATGCTCATTGTTCCAAGTTAGTCCTTAGGCAGAGTGAGGTGATACAGTAAGATCTTTGGCAGTAAGCTCTTCAGATGTATGTTCTAGGTTTACCTTCGGGGAAGAAAATCTCTTATGACTGTCCCTGAGTCTTGCAGATATTCTCAGCGTTTAATGTGTGATCTTGCGAGGAATTCGAGAGGACTTTGAAAAATAATACTGTGGAGTATTTTCAAATTGTAGATGTCTTGTTGTCTTTGAATCACTTTGAAATACTGTACATTTATTTTTTTTTCTTCCACTTAATATTTTTTCTCCGCAGTATTAATAATGGATAGGAAACCTTGGCTGTAGCCTTGCTCACTGTACTTTTGCTTCTAGCCAGAGCCCACTCTTGGTTATTTTTTGCATTCAGCTCTGGGAGGACAGGAGAGTTTTCTCAGCTAGAACCAAAGCTTCATGCATTTCACTTAGCTTTTGATCGATTTTGTTGCTGCTCACTGTTGGTACGATATTGAAGTTGTATTTTTATTGTTGTAAGCTCCTGTGTGCTGTGGTGGTTGGCAATCTAGAAATGTGTTAAATAATATTGATTTTTTTTTTCCCTACTTGGCAAATATTTTATTTTACTCTGTCTCTAATACTATTTTAAGTATCATTTACTAGTTTTATTTTTTCTTATTTATGGCTCGACATCTCATAGAGCACAGAATCACAGAATGTCAGGAGTTGGAAGGGACCCGGAAAGCTCATCCAGTGCAATCCCCCCATGGAGCAGGAACACCCAGATGAGGTTACACAGGAAGGTGTCCAGGCGGGTTGGAATGTCTGCACAGAAGGAGACTCCACAACCCCCCTGGGCAGCCTGGGCCGGGCTCTGACGCCCTCACCAGGAACAAGTTTCTTCTCAAATTTAAGTGCAACCTTTTGTGTTCCAGTTTGAACCCATTGCCCCTTGTCCTATCATTGGTTGTCACCAAGAAGAGCCTAGCTCCATCCTCCTGACACTCACCCTTTCCATATTGATCCCCATGAATGAGGTCACCCCTCAATGTCCTCTTGTCCAGCTCCAGAGCCCCAGCTCCCTCAGCCTTTCCTCACACGGGAGATGCTCCACTCCCTTCAGCATCTTTGTTGCCCTGCGCTGGACTCTCTGCAGCAGTTCCCTGTCCTGCTGGAACTGAGGGGCCACAACTGGACACAAGGGGCTATCATAGTGCTTGGAGAGAAGTCCTGAGAGATGACGTTCACGAGAATATTCTTTCCTATTCTGATGCTAACTGCCTTCAGATAACAACAAGTTGAGTTTCCATATTATATTAAATTACTATTAAATAGCAGGTTTACATATTTGTCTCAGAAAAATAATTATTTTGCTTTTCTCTGCACTATGTGTAATCTGTTAAGGAGTTCCTCTGAATTGGTGTTTTGACAAATCGTCTTTCAGAAAACAACCTCCTGGGACCTCCAAGAGCTAACAAGGAGATATAAGACTGGTTCTTTTCTGATATCTTTCATAAGGTGGGGATTGGTCTCTTCTCCCAGGCAGTCAGCAATAGGACAAGGGGCCATGGGCTTCAACTCTGCCAGGGGAAACTGAGGCTGGCTATTAGAAAGCAATTCTGTGCAGAGAGAGTGGTCAGGCATTGGAATGGCTGCCCAGGGAGGTGCTGGACTCACCGGCCCTGGAGGTTTTTCAACTGAGATTGGACGTGGCACTTAGTGCCATGATCTAGTCAATGGACTGGAGTTGGACCAAGGGTTGGACTGGAAGATCTCTGAGGTCTTTTCCAGCCCAGTCGATTCTGTGATTCTGTGTGATTATGTGATAATGAATAGACACAGTTAAGTGTTTTTCACTTAATGATAAGATATAGGTCCATCTGTTAACAGCAAGTTTTTCGGAATTGTCTTTGGCATATGAAGGTATTGGGGAGATGTTTTCAGGAAAGAAAGGCCGTGCTTTACTAGGGGGGAAAAAAGATATTTGTTTTTTGAAGAAGAGGTCCCACCTAATGCTACCGAAGTTGTTACTGTGTCTTAGAGCTTTCCACAATGGTCTGTGGTTTTATCCTGAGCTGGAAACCTGTGCTGAGCAGAGGAGAATAACGTACAGAAAACAACTGGGTGATAAAGCTGTGGTTTCCAACAGTAGTTTTCATTGCAGCTATTAAGGGAGCACAGTGGCCTTTTCAGCTATGATAATTGTCTGTTTCTGTTCAGACTCCTCTTGAAATAATAGTGGGACGTTAGTTTTTAGATCAAAAGCGGTTAATATGGTGGTTTATTGTCACCATTTATTTGTTTCACTTTTGATCCGTACAGTTTCGCAAACCTCAGAGTTGTTTGTGACAAAGACGTGTTTGTTTAATAAGCGGTGCTTCCATCCCAGATTTTGCACAACTATTGAAGTGTTTCATTTTGCATGAAAAATGTGGACTTCAGGTCAGGCTGTTATGACACTTCTCAGAAGTTCTGTGAGTGTGTGGGAGAGGAAGAGGTTAACTGGTTTTCATGAAAAGGTTTCTCTATTTAAAAATTCTGAAGACAATTTTTTAGGAGAA
Organism: Nesoenas mayeri; assembly: GCF_963082525.1. Classification (NCBI taxonomy): domain Eukaryota; kingdom Metazoa; phylum Chordata; class Aves; order Columbiformes; family Columbidae; genus Nesoenas; species Nesoenas mayeri. Next base: position 6,290,543 of record NC_137543.1, read on the forward strand.
ATTCCATAATTATGGAAAAATACTACCCGTTCTTTTTCCATTAGAAAAACTTGTATTTTACTGTATGGAAAGAGGTGAAAAGAGAAGCTATTAATCAACTTCGAAGGAATTTCCTTTCTGTGTAGGAAAGTAGGAAGGGATAGAAAAAGGGAGTGTGGAGAATGCTTGGAATGCTCTCCATGGGTACATGAACACTCACATTTTTCACTGGATTTTCCCCCCATGAAGATGGTTCAAATGTGGACTTGGATCCTGTTCTCCTTTATTTGAAGTTGTAGTAAAGTAAATACGTGAGTTTCCAAGGGAATGGTACAATATCAATTTTCACAGTGCCGAGTACAGGGGTACGATCACTTCATAGTCCTGCTGGCCACACTATTCCTGACACAAGCCAGGATGCTGGTGGCCTCTTGGCCACCTGGGCACATACTGGCTCATGTTCAGCCGCTGTCACCAACACCCCCAGGTCCTTTTCCCCCAGGCACTTTCCAGCCGCTCTTCCCCGAGCCTGTAGCGCTGCCTGGGGTTGTTGTGACCCAAGTGCAGGACCCGGCACCTGGCCTTGTTGAACCTCAGACAATTGACCTCAGCCCATCGATCTAGCTGGTCCAGATCCCTCTGTATGGCCTCCCTGCCCTCCAGCAGATCAACACTCCCACCCAGTTTTGTGTCATCTTCATACTTACTGAGGGTGCACTCAATCCCCTCATCCAGATCATTGATAAAGATATTAAACAGAACTGGCCCCAATGCTGAGCCCTGGGAACACCACTCATGACCAGCCGCCAACTGGATTTAACTCTATTCACCGCAACTCTTTGGGCCTGGCCATCCAGCTGTTTTTTTTACCCAGCGAAGAGAACACCCATCCAGGCCATCCCGTTTCCCCAGGAGATGCTGTGGGATACAGTGTCAAAGGCTTTTCCTGGTACACAACATCCACCGCCTTTCCCTCATCCACTAAGCTGTTCATCTTGTCATAGAAAGAGATCAGGTTGGTCAAGCAGGACTTGCCTTCCATAAACTCATCCCAACTGGGCCTGATCACCTGGTTGTCCTGTACGTGCCATTTGATGGCATCAGGATGACCTGCTCCATAACCTTCCCAGCATCAAGGTCAGACTGACATGTCTGTAGTTCCTCACATGCTTCTTCCAGCTTCTATCATTCATGATATGTCATTATCATAAATACTACTACATAAACACTCATATTCCTGAATATGTCATTTTACCCCAAGTAATTACTCATTAGTGCTATTATATAAAAATGGTGGGTGTCGCATACAAAGATAAGTAAAAGAAATTAGGCCTAGCCACCTTATCATTAGGAAATTTGCTGATAAATTTGGAAGGTAAAATGAAGCTTCCTGGAGCCCAAGACGAGTTGAGACTGATTCTCCTGGGCTACAGTGCTATGATGGATGATAATGTTGGTAGAGCGTGAAGTGTGAAAAGTGGAAATTGAGACTGTCTCTAGAAAAGAGTTTTCCAGGCTATTTGGGCTGGCAATTGACATTCATTATTTTGGGTATCATCAGTGGCAGCAGCAGTTCTCACCTTTTTTCACTGCGCAGACCGCTTTGATGGGTTGTGCTACGGATGTTTGTACTCATTGCTTCCAGATCCTCTTTCTGTAATAAAGACCATGCAGAAAACTGAAGCTAGAAAGGACTAATGCCATTTCACCTCTGACTGGCACTATCCATGACTAATTATAGGTATAGGCAGTAGAACCAAGGACACCAAAACACCCAACCATGACTCTGGTCCATCCTTCGCTAGGCCACAAGATGTTGGGAACACGCTGTTGGGGAGTGATGAACCAGTGCTGCCTGACTCTATTCGCAGCTTTAATCTGCTTTGACTACTGATGTTGACATTTGTTTTTCTGTTTTTGAAGCACGTACGGTTTTCCTGCATTTCTACACATAGACACACTCTCAGATCTCCAGACTACCACTTTCCTTTTGGAAATGAAGGAAGCATTTGTGCTTCCCTCCTCTAGGATAGCCAGTGGCACCATGAATGTTAAATATAGAGGAAATTCAGCTGATTCACAACTGTACCTACTACATCCAGTCTCCCCCACCCCGTGTCTTTTAAAATGTGCATTAGTTGAGATGTTACAAATTCATCTCAGTCACCTGAGTAGTGAAACAGGCATCTCCTGTCAAATATCTCTTATGGATAGATACTATAGCGTGTCTTATTGAGCCCTAATATTGGCTTTGGCTAACTTCAAAGGCACCACTTGGACAAATCCATAGCATTGCACCTGTGTACACAAAGTACATCTCACTCCCTTCTATTAATGTAAATGGAGTGTTTTTCTCAGATCTGTTACACAGCTCATTTACAATTTTCTTGAAGGGGAGTTAAACTTTGGAGATAATGTTCAGGCAGAATATTATTTATGTCTAATGCTGCGATTGTATGCATGACAATTTGCAGATGAATGTAAGAAAGATGGGAATCCTAATTCCTTTATAACCTAAACTGAATACAATACAGGGTACAGCACTGGGGCAGTAAGCAAAAGGAGATGGCAAAGTGGATCCTGAGGTTACTTCAGTAAAATACTGTGGCAAAGGTGTATTTCCAGTGTCCATCTCAGTATCGGTGACCTGTGCTTCTAAACCAGACGCACCCCTTGTAACCATCAATAACTCCCAATGCCTGGACAAGTGTTTATTTTAGAACCTATTTGATAACCTAATTCTCCTTACTCAATTGATTTCTGACCTGACTTTCATTCTCCATTCAAATTGTTTTCTTAATAGCTTAGCTAACTACAGTTGCCAGTAATTGATCCTTATTAAAAGTTTTTTTAGCATATCTCAGCTTTTTTTGCCACCCATCTGCTTTTAAACTGCCCATTTGTAGGGATTCTTTGCATAAATATTTTGTGGCTCATTTGATTCTCTGCAGAATAAATTAATTGCTTCTCACTTAGTTTTCTGCATAACTAATCTACTGCCACATAATTAACAAACTTTAATTCCTTATAAATTATTTACTGTTCTTTTGAATATATGAATTAATTGACTGTTTAAATTTGCTGCTGTGCTGATTTGACATCTAGTTAATTGTTTTGATTAATCAATTAATTAGCTGCTTAATCTCTGCTTAAAATTATAACCCCATGACTGCCTTGCAGATGTTCTAGCGCCCTTCCCCGTTCTCTTCTCATTCAGTGCTATCATCTCATCCACATCTGGATGCTCAACGTACTGTCCAGGCACACATGGACCTTTTGGGCTTATATGTATCCATGTGGTGAAGCCATCTCTATAATCCTGGTGATACTCCTCATATCTCTGATCTTCCATGGTTTATTTCCACGTAACTCATCGCTCATACACTTGAACCTCAAGAGAGATTCAACTCGGCTGAGTTACGGCAAAATGAAAAGGGGACACTTGTGAAGAAAAGCATTAAAATATTGAGGAATGAAAATCCATGAGGTAAACATGATACAAGAACAGACCCAGAGAATTATGCACATACATGGCACATAGGGTGAGGGTGTTTCAAATGCAATATAACAACTGCAGACGTTTGTTTGCAGACTGGATGAGCTTTCGAAGTCCCTTCCAATCTCTGACATTCTGTGATTCTGTGTGACTAAATATAGATGTCTTAATCTTGAGCTGAATCCTACCCCCAAGTGGTTTTGATTAAACAATTTGGTAAGAAGGCACCAGCTGGGCCATGAAAAGTCACCTTCAGCAGTGATTTCCACGGCCAAATGTTTGGGGCTTGCTCCTCTGGTGGAGAACATTGTGGAATATGCAGAAGTTGTTAATATTTCAAGACATGAGGCAATACGCAACAACCTACTAGCTTGTTGATGTAGCTGATAAAGTTCCTGAAACTTTAGATTTATGTATAGCTCTTCCACTAGACTTACTTGTTCAGGCTATTTTTCTCTGGTTCTTCACTACGGAAGAATTTTAGCAAGAAAAGAACCTTTTTCTTCACGCTTTATTTATGTGCTGATCCTGGACTTAAGGCTTCACAACTGGTTGCTGTAGAAACTGCTGTTCTCTTTGGGGACAAGGCCTTTGAAAGAGGTGTTATCTTAAAAAGTAGTTTGGGGTTATATATCACAAATAAACCAAGAGAAAATATGCCCAATATGAAAACTGCTTCAAAATGTTTTCTTCCAGTTTTCCACAAGGTGTCAACTGCTCTTTGGAGGTATTTAATTGTGGCTTCTTATACAAGTGGAAGTGTGAAAAGTAAAATGGCTTTATCGAACACGCAACCTGAAACATGGAGGGTACATTTACATCTTTAAAAGAAGGCACTAAATTGAGTATTAAATTTAATAGCAAGAGAATAACCAGATCAGAATCAAAATTGGTTGGACTTACGGATATGTTTGATGGGTGCTCTTCTAATTTATTGTTTGAGGTTGATCAATCTACAACTTAATAGTGAGAGTGGTTACCAGAAATATAATACTTTTGGTGCACAGGAAAATGTATGAAAAGTGTGTTATCAATGAAAATTTTCAAATACATGGTACGATAGGTTATAATGGTATGTATTTTAAAAGTTACAGTCTGCGTGATATGTATGTTATAATATATCTTTAAAGGACCATTTAGAGTGATGATGAGTTGGCTGACATATATTAGACAGTAAAAGGCTGGAGCTTGCTGAGGAATTCCCTGGATCCTCCTGTGTGCCATCAACTGTGGCAACTCGATCTCCAGTCACTACTGTAGGACCACAGACACTCGAGTGCATGTGGACATACCTACATGCAGATGAGGGACTAGAGTGACTGTCAGCAAATTTGCTGGTGACACCAAGCTGGGAGGAGTGGCTGACACGGCAGAGGCTGTGCTGCCATCAGAGACCTGGACAGGATGGAGAGCTGGGCGGGGAAAAATTGAATGAAATATAACAAGGGCAAGTGTAGAGTCTTGAATCTGGGCAGAACAACCCCAGGTTCCAGTATAAGTTGGGGAAGGAGCTGTTGGAGAGCAGTGTAGGGGAAAGGGACCTGGGGGTCCTGGGGACAGCAGGATGAGCATGAGCCAGCACTGGGCCCTTGTGGCCAGGAAGCCAATGGTACCTGGGGTGGGTTAGAAGGGGGGCGATTAGTAGGTTGAGAGAGGTTCTTCTGCCCCTCTGCTCTGCCCTGGGGAGACCACACCTGGAATATTGTGTCCAGTTGTGGCCCCTCAGTTCCAGCAGGACAGGGAACTGCTGGAGAGAGTCCAGCGCAGGGCAACAAAGATGCTGAAGGGAGTGGAGCATCTCCCGTGTGAGGAAAGGCTGAGGGAGCTGGGGCTCTGGAGCTGGACAAGAGGACACTGAGGGGTGACCTCATTCATGTTTATAAATATGTGAAGGGTGAGTGTCAGGAAGATGGTGCCAGGCTCTTCTCGGTGACAACCAATGACAGGACAAGGGGTAATGGGTACAACACAAGAGGTTTCACTTAAATTTGAGAAGCAACTTGTTCCTGGTGAGGGTGTCAGAGCCTGGCCCAGGCTGCCCAGGGAGGTTGTGGAGTCTCCTTCTGTGCAGACATTCCAACCCGCCTGGACACCTTCCTGTGTAACCTCATCTGGGTGTTCCTGCTCCATGGGGGGATTGCACTGGATGAGCTTTCCAGGTCCCTTCCAACCCCTGACATTCTGGGATTCTGTGTGACTACATGTAGATGTCTTAATCTTGAGCCGAATCCTACCCCCAAGTGGTTTTGATTAAAGAATTTAGTAAGAAGGCACCAGCTGGGCCATGAAAAGTCACCTTCAGCAGTGATGTCCATGGCCTAATGTTTGGGGCTCGCTTCTCTGGTGGAGAACGTTGGAGAATATGCAGAAGTTGTTAATATTTCAAGGAAGTGGATGCAAGGGCTTACTAATCTTTTTTAATCTTAAATTTATGTGAAACTCATTATCAGGAAAGAAGACAAGGCAATACGCAACAACCTACTAGCTTGTCTTTTGGCTGTGAAGTGTGCAGGTAAAGAATTGAAAGCAGTTTGCTTTTCTTTATTTACCAGAGGCAAATTAACTAAGGGCTTTTTCAGGGCTGTTTCACAATATGTTGAGTCTAATTCATAAAGAATCTGAAACAATCAGATTCCTTGAAAATGTAGTGAATAATAATGAAAAACAAAAGTTGAGGTGGTTGTTATTCACCTGATGCTGCTATAATTAGTCTGTGATATGGTGAATGTGCTGCAAAGTATAGATAATTTCTTAGTCTATATGTGTCTCTGAAGAATGAAACTTTACTCTTAATATTTTCAGGCAGTTGCTGATACAAAAGCTATCAATAACTATGATCAGCGTTAAGCATATGTAAGTATTACACTTCAGGAAGACTATTCATATGATTAAAATTAAGCATTAAAGTTAGATAATTTGATGGACCCAAGCCCTAATAATATTCACATTGGAGATCTGCCATTGCAAAACTTATTTTGAAAAGAGATGCGATCTGAATGAAAAATGAGCTTTTCAAAAAGCTAAAAAAATAGCAGGAGATGTGTCATAACATGATATGGAAGAAATAAGTGAAGAAGTTATATAAGTGGGAGTCATTAGAATTTTTATTATCCAGAAATTATATTTTTATATATATTTACTGACAATATTTCTTATATTTCTTGAAAGTGAGAAAAAGTATACGTCAGCAACCCAATGGTCCATAGGAATTATTAGAGAAGGTGAAACAGCTGAGCCTGCAGGAATATAGTTCCCATTCAGCTCTGTCTCACTGCATTTTTATGTCAGCATAAATCCACAGATTCAGTGAGATTCAGCCCACACCTTGATTTCTGTGTCTGACTGAAGCTGTGCAAGCAGAAGCCGGTACAGAGTTCCTGTTTCATTTGCTGCTGATAGAGCATCATTCCAGTGTGGTACAGAGGATAACACTGTTATTCACTATAATATTTGATTTATTTATTTTTTTAAACTAAAACATCTTCTCTGGCTTCCTGTATGTTCAGTAGCTCACTCTCAAATTTAAGTTAACTTTCACAATAGTGTGTTCAAATTGAATTTTAGTATTCCTTTAGTTTTCTTAGGTAAATCTGGAAGAATCACATCAAAAAACGTGTTTACCCACTCGTTTAAAAATCTGTCACAATCATGACATGTTGCTTTTAGTTTCAGCAGCAGAGTTGGGCGACAACATTTCAAATAAAAGCTTCTAAAAACACTGGCTTCGCATTATACGCAAATGCGTTGGATATTGAATCACCTCTTTTTCAGGTGTTTACTACTACTAGAAGTGAAAGGTTATGAAAACACGTAAAATGTAAAAGATACATTTCTTTTTTTGCAAGATTAGGCATATTACTTTGTACGTGGTTGAGCAGTTGTGGCTGACACAAAGGACTGCGGCGGAATACAAGACACCATTCATTTGTCATGGGTTTGTGTTGAATCTCAACCTCAGTAGTTTGGTTTTTTAATGATTATATGCGCTTGATAACATTTGAAAGCTGTAACAGAGGATCCAGTGTTCATATGGGAAGTCTATTAGCCTTAAAATTAGGTTGGCAGAACTTTGAAAAATAACTTTAAGTGCTTAATAGGGAAAATTGGCTTCCTTTACTGCTTTCTCTTCACTTTATTTAGAATTTCAGTTTGTTTGAAAATAAGATTTTGGGAGAAGCTTCATGTTCAACAACATAATACTTTAATTACCTAGTATTAAATTTTGCTTAATTGCAAAACAATGCATAGAACAGAACTCTTTGACAGATCAACAAAACATTACCAGCAGCTTTCTTTTGAAACCTAAAAATCCGCAGGAAAAAGCAGGTGCTGAGACATTTAATAATGCTCAGTCATTTTACAAAACTCCCTTGGAAGACAATGGAGTGTTTAAGTGGATGAATTAGAAATAATTTAGCTGTTAGCATTTAATTTATGTAAGAAGCTGAACAGCAGATTATTCTAATGTCTGTGTACGTGCCTCAATACTGTCAGAAAAACAACAGAATTCTGTCTTTGAATTTGACTTAAGGCAGCTCAGTAGTGTCTGACAGCTTTCCAGAAAGTAGAGAATCACCTGTAACCCCATAGCATCACCTTTGCTCTGCTGCTCTTGAGCATTCAAATCAGGTAAAACTAACAAATGGCCTAAATTTAAACATTCAGTTTGGTTTTAGGGGGTTTATTTAGCCCAGCACTTGAGTCAAGAATTAATGACTAAAAGAAATGCCTTTTCATTGCAGCTACAGTTTAGCTACTCCCCATAATTCATTTTTTGCCCAGTATGGTAGAGGGGGTAGCTGGCTTTCAAACCTGGGGAATAAAACACTAATACTGGAGGTACCTCTTAATCGTAATGTTTTGGTAGAGTTGTGGTTTGAGCACTTTGAAGGATGGCATCTTCATCTCTGTAATATGGGAAGTCAGAGTAGACTTCTTTCAGGTCACTTCTGTATGAGATGCAATACCGTATTTGATTAAAAAGCTTCTGGAATTGGTCCTGAGCTTCAAGAAATTGAGCTTCAAGAAATTGAGAAATACATTTTTCTTTAATTCCTGCCTATAACTGTCAACTGGGAGTTGTAGAAACCAGAATGAAATTGTCCTTTAAGGTATTGTAACTTCTCCCAGGCAGTCAGCAATAGGACAAGGGGCCATGGGCTTCAACTCTGCCAGGGGAAATTGAGGCTGGCTATTAGAAAGCAATTCTGTGCAGAGACAGTGGTCAGGCATTGGAATGGCTGCCCAGGGAGGTGCTGGACTCACCGGCCCTGGAGGTTTTTAAGCTGAGATTGGCCATGGCACTTAGTGCCATGATCTAGTCAATGGACTGGAGTTGGACCAAGGGTTGGACTGGAAGATCTCTGAGGTCTTTTCCAACCCAGTCGATTCTGTGATTCTGTCAACCCTAAGCCCGAGCTCCCGCATTTTCAAAGGCTTATTTATTTAGGATGAGGGGCAACGGGCGTAGACTGAAGCACAGGAGGTTCCACCTAAACATGAGGAGAAACTTCTTTCCTTTGAGGTGCCAGAGCCTGAAACAGGCTGCTCAGAGAGGTTGTGGAGTCTCCTTCTCTGGAGACATTCAAACCCACCTGGACACATTCCTGTGTGATCTGCTCTGGTGACCCTGCTTTAGCAGGTGGGTTGGACTGCATGATATCCAGGGGTCCCTTCCAGTCCCAACCATTCTAGGATTCTGTCATTTATAACTGAGAGGCTCCAGGACACTCAGTGATGCTGGATAACAGGAGCTATGCATGGGTATCCACCCAATGCAATGCTGGCTGATTTGAGCTGCACCTCTTTCCTATAAATAACATGTTTCACAGAATCCCAGAATGTCAGGGTTTGGAAGGGACCTGGAAAGCTCATCCAGTGCAATCCCCGCATGGAGCAGGAACACCCAGATGGGGTTACACAGGAAGGTGTCCAGGCGGGTTGGAATGTCTGCACAGAAGGAGACTCCACAACCTCCCTGGGCAGCCTGGGCCAGGCTCTGACACCCTCACCATGACAAGTTTCTTCTCAAATTTAAGTGGAACCTCTTGTGTTCCAGTTTGAACCCATTCCCTCTTGTCATTTTTCCAAGAAACATGCCCATCAAGGTGTGAGAAATGACACAGGACAGAAGGGCCAAGTGAAGATGCTTCTTACAGGGAAGAAGAAAAAGACAATTTGGGAAATATGAAGAACACAGGGATTTAAGAGTTGTCTTCACAATTGATCATGTGTTATATATTACCTTGCAGAAATAGTTTTACTTCTTAAATAGTTCTTCTATTCAAAACACGCCGCGTAAGTTTAAATTCCCCTTGATGGGAACATCTGGCTCTCTGATTAATATCCTATTAACTGACAAATCAGAACTGGAGCCCTAAGCGCATGGATGCAGCTGAGTTTTGGTCACAACAGCTTGTTCCCCTGTCTCGGGCAACCTTCTCGCTTCGGCAAAGTCCTGGGCTGCCAGATGTTGTCTTCAATCTGAATCGTTGACTTAGTCCTTAACAAATCCTTGAGAGTAACACCGTGTCCCAAAATCGCTGAGTGCCAGCTCGTTTGCAAGGTACAAATGAAGTGACTAAAATTAATCTGGGAGGATCAGAAACATAATGTTGTCCTCCTCATGTATTCAAATAAATAGGGAGTAATTAATTCTGATCTTGTAGATGAAAACATTATTCTGGGAGCACCTTGCTTGAATTAATCCAAACGTGAACCTTTAATCTGGCCTCATTTGTATGTGACAAGCAGATACCAAGATTATCTGGGTAAACATGTGGGTAAAAGAACATTTAGGCTATTGAATCATTCAATGAGAGGCGTTCATTGTTAAATATAGAGCTGGTTCTACAGTGCAGTGATGGAAATTCAGGATCTAGGTTCAGTTCCTCACTCTCCAACTCAATAACTGTTGCTCTGTTGCCTTGGGCACTCTCTTAATGTTTAACTTTAGAAATTGTGGGGTTCCTAAAAGATACGATTGAAATCAGGAGGATTTGGAGAACACCTTCTTCGGCCTGAAAAGTTTGTGTTCTTTCTTTGATATGTACGATGATTATAAAAGGATTTATGAGAGGCCTGAGCTTAATAAATAATGAAGAATTTAAGAAGTCATAATATGACTGCCACATCTTAAACTTTTATTCATTTTTTTCATTTTTTCCTTTTCTTTTTCTTGTTTTTCATTCATCTTGTGCATGTCTACAGCATCCAGCTTCTGATAATATAATTATATATATGTTAATAATCTTTCATATATATAAATAAATAATCTTTCAGGATTAGAAATAATCACTGCTAAACAGAGTCCGCAACGATGAATTAATTTAGTAACTTTCTGGATTATGGTGGAATCAAACCAGGATTTGTTTAATTTCCATATCTGTATTTATTCTTTAATCAAGAAAAATCAAGACATATGTTCGGTTGAATTGGTGAAATATGAAGATACAAATCAGAGTGCTTAAGGTATTTTTTTATAGAAGGAACAAAAATATTACTTATGAAATTTGTTGCGAGATTATGAAAATTCTCATTACAGTACTCCTGAGATAATGCGATTTTATTAGGAGATACCTGGATTTTCCAACTTCTTCAAAGAATTTCAAAAATACAACAACATATCTGCTACTTACAGAAAGGGATGTGGGTTTTACTATTATACAGGTAAATGAGGGGTGACTTCATTAATGTTTACAGATATATGAAGGGTGAGTGTCAGGAGGATGGAGCCAGGCTCTTCTCAGTGACAACCAGTGATAGCAGAAGGGGCAATGGGTACAAACTGGAACACAAGTCTGTAAATAATATTTGGAAGAAATATCAGCCAGGAATTGCTGGTTTTGACACTGTCCAATAGGATGATGTTTTGGGGTTTTTTTCCAAGATTTTAGGTCTTCTCATAATACTTCTTCCAACCTTGAGCCACTTATTGATCCATGATGATTTTAAATGGAAGGGGCACAGCAGAGCTGCTACTGTTCCAGTTCACTGATAAATATTCAGTCCGCTTTTGTAGCTGCTGTGTGTGACAGGAATAAACTGAAGTACAAGGGTTTAATGCTGTTTGGAGCTGTTCCTTTACTTTGACTCATTTTACTCTCAATTTCCAGTTATTTTTTACTCTTCTTCCCATCGACGTCCTCACATCCATCCCCAAAATTTCTCCTAAGGTTCAGTTACCCAGTGGATATTCTCTTCATAGACAAGTTGATGTCAATAAGAGGAGCCACTGTTGTTCTTCTGCTGATTTTGGTATTGCACGATAGTAACACCACATCTGGCAGCACATCATGGCAAGTAGCTCAGTGCCTTTGGCTTTTCTACAGCATCACGTTTTATAATTGCGTTCCAGCAGAGTCGCAGGACACAAATGTCTTTATTTTGAGCAGTTAATTAATAGTGGAAGCAGGACGTGTAGTAAACTGCACAGATTTAACATCTAATTTGAAAGTGGTGAGGTTTTGTTCCAGGTTCTGCAGAAAATTGGAGAAGGAGCAATAGAAAGGTTCCAGTTTTCCTCTTTCTTCAGAAACAATGCACTGAAGTTACAGGAAAAGCAGAATGGAGGTCAATGGAGGAGCTTGCTTTAGTTGATGAGGACTGGGTTAAGGAGCAATTAAATAGACTTGACATCCATAAATCCATGGGTCCAGATGGGATGCATCCGCGGGTGCTGAGGGAGCTGGCTGAGGTCATTGCTGGACCGCTCTCCATCATCTTTGCCAAGTCTTGGGAAACGGGAGAGGTGCCCGAGGACTGGAGGAAAGCAAATGTCACTCCAATCTTCAAAAAGGGCAAGAAGGAGGACCCGGGTAACTATAGACCGGTCAGCCTCACCTCTGTCCCTGGGAAAGTAATGGAACAACTTGTCCTTGGTGCTATCTCAAGGCATATCAAGGATAAGAAGGTTATTAGGGGCAGTCAGCATGGCTTTACCAAGGGTAAGTCATGCTTGACCAACCTCATAGCCTTTTATGAGAATGTTACAAGGTGGATGGATGATGGCAGAGCCGTGGATGTGGTCTACCTTGACTTCAGTAAAGCCTTTGACACAGTCTCCCACAGCATCCTAGTTGCTAAGTTGCAGAGGTGTGGTCTAGACAATAGAGTAGTGAGGTGGGTTACAAACTGGCTTAAGGAGAGAAGCCAGAGAGTGGTAGTCAATGGTGCGGAGTCTAGTTGGAGACCAGTATCTAGTGGAGTACCTCAGGGGTCAGTACTGGGGCCAGTATTATTCAATATATTCATTAACGACTTAGACGAGGGAATAGAGTGTACTATCAGCAAGTTTGCTGATGACACTAAGCTGGGAGGAGTGGCTGACACGCCAGAAGGCTGTGCTGCCATCCAGCGAGACCTAGACAGGCTGGAGAGTTGGGCGGGGAATAACCTAATGAAATTTAACAAGGAAAAGTGTAGAGTCCTGCATCTGGGCAGGAACAACCCCAGGTTCCAGTATCGGTTGGGAAATTACATATTAGAGAGCAGTGTAGGGGAAAGGGACCTGGGGGTCCTGGTGGACAACAGGATGACCATGAGCCAGAACTGTGCCCTTGTGGCCAGGAAGGCCAATGGCATCCTGGGGTGTATTACAAGTGGAGTGGTTAGTAGATCAAGAGAGGTCCTCCTTCCCCTCTACTCTGCCCTGGTGAGACTCCATCTGGAGTATTGTGTCCAGTTCTGGGCCCCTCAGTTCAAGAAGGACAAGGAACTGCTGGAGAGGGTCCAGCGTAGGGCAACCAAGATGATTAAGGGAGTGGAGCACCTCCCTTATGAGGAAAGGCTGAGGGAGCTGGGTCTCTTTAGTTTGGAGAAGAGGAGACTGAGGGGTGACCTTATTAATGTTTATAAATATATAAAAGGTGAGTGCCATGAGGATGGAGCCAGGCTCTTCTCGTTGGCAAACAATGATAGGACAAGGGGCAATGGGATCAAGCTGGAACACAAGAGGTTCCACTTAAATTTGAGAAAAAACTTCTTCTCAGTAAGGGTGACAGAGCACTGGAACAGGCTGCCCGGGGGGTTGTGGAGTCTCCTTCTCTGGAGACATTCAAGACCCACCTGGACATGTTCCTGTGCAACCTCACTTAGGTGTTCCTGCTCCAGCAGGGGGATTGGACTAGATGATCTTTTGAGGTCCCTTCCAATCCAGAACATACTGTGATACTGTGATACTGTGAAAAGGATAAATAAGAGAATAGGAAAAGAAAGAACACCTGAGCCTGGTCATGTTGGAATTTAGCAACCCGAGAGATTTTCTGAAGGCCCTGGGTTTCAAAAGTCCCATCAAATCATGGTTTAAGGCTTGCTGAGAGCAATACCCCAGGCAGTCAACAATAGGACAAGGGGCCATGGGCTTCAATTCTGCCAGGGGAAATTGAGGCTGGCTATGAGAAAGCAATTCTGTGCAGAGAGAGTGGTCAGGCATTGGAATGGCTGCCCAGGGAGGTGCTGGACTCACCGGCCCTGGAGGTTTTTCAGCTGAGATTGGCCATGGCACTTAGTGCCATGATCCAGTCAATGGACTGGAGTTGGACCAAGGGTTGGACTGGATGATCTCTGAGGGCTTTTACAGCCCAGTCGATTCTGTGATTCTGTGATCTCCAGCAGCTTGAATTTGAGTAACAGGTGACAATACGGAAGGTTACCAAGCATTTATTTGTGTTTATGTGTTAACACTTGTTTATATTTTTAGTTAAAGTAAGCTAACTACTAATATCTACACTATAAAACCAAGACAAAGCGGTGAGGTGATTCCAGAACAGAATAAGGGGCTGAGCGGAGGCTCCCAGTACCAAAGTGTATGGCCATGAGTAAGAGTTCAGGGTCTTCTGGATCAGTGCCTGTACATGTGAGCCTTCGGAATGGGAAGAGTCCTATTGCCTATGGGCCAGAAAAACTGAGATTTAATTTTCAGAAACTTGAGATTATTCTTCTTTTTCTCTAAGTATTTTGTGCAAAGCTGATGGTCTTGGTGTGGAGTCCTAGTTGGATTTGAGCATCTTGCAAAAGTGACATCGGTTTTAATTCCTTATGTGTATGCACCAGCATAATAGCTTTTTGAATCAGGGAGCGGAGCCTACTGGCTCAGTGAATATGTTAGGGATAGGAGCTTGAGTGGGCCTTCTTTTCTTTCACTTTTAAAATTACTTGTGAAGTTAATTTTTCAGGTATTCTAAGAGGTTTTTTCAGTTCTTCCGAGCTAAAGAAAGTTATTTTAAACAGAGATAAGCCTATTACACTGTGTAATAGGAGCTGGTGAGGGGCTGGAGCACAAGTGTGATGGGAGCGGCTGAGGGACCTGGGGGGTTCAGCTGGAGAACAGGAGCTGAGGGGAGACCTTCTGATCTCTGAACTGCCTGAAAGGAGCTTGGAGCATGGAGGGGGTTGGTCTCTTCTCCCAGGTAACAAGTGACAGGATGAGAGGAAAAGGCCTCAAGTTGCACCAGGGGAGGTTTAGATTGGATGTTAGGAAACATTTATTCACAGAAAGCGTCGTTGGGCATTGGAACAGGCTGCCCAGGGCAGTGGTGGAGTCACCATCCCTGAAGGTGTTTAAAAGACGTGTAGATGTGGCACTTAGGGACAAGGTTTAGAGGTGGACTTGGCAGTGTTAGGTCAATGGTTGGACTTGATGATCTTAAATGATGATCTGGAAGGTCTTTTCCAACCAAAATAATTGTATAATTTAACATCACTTGCAAGCCATAAGGTAAAGGATAGCGATAAACATCCCTCCAGTGCCATATGCCAGGACACATTCACAAATTCCTACTGCATTATGCCAGCAAATAATGAGGAGATGCTCTATAGTGCCTGTTTCTAAAATAGCTTCTACTGTTGATTTCAAACTTTATCAAATAGTTCTTTCCCCCCCAAGTCAAGTAATCAGTTTCAAATCTTGCTTGTTTGAAAGGAAATGTAGTTTTCAGCATGTCCTTGTTTTTTCTCCTGCACTTCGCACACTTGTATTGTAGTAAATTAGAACCTGTGTTTGTCTTTAAGATCTCTTGATACTCCTGCAATTTCATAAAGCTAAGTAACAGAACAGTTTTGATAAGCTGAATACATTATTCTTACATTATGAGTAGTGCTTTATTTTCCAGATAGGCATGAAAACCAGTTTCTGGGCTTAGAGCACTCCAGTCAACAAGTTAGAATGAAGGAACCCAAAGAGAACTGACTTCAGAGCTGCTCTTTCATTAGGTGATGCACTGTTATTTTATCTGTCTCTGCTTGTTTTTTGCTGGTAGCCATTTGCTGTTTTGAACAGTTTCCTCATGCACTGTGTTAGAAACAAAACTGTCAGTCGTAGATTTTATATCTTATATCCTGTGTAAATCGAAATGGTCTTGTTTGCACCAGGATATAAAGAGTTTGCACAGCATGTGGGTGTCACGTATCTGTCGGGCGAGAAGCCAAAAAGCCCTTTGTTTACAATGAAATGTTGCGTTATCGAACTGTGTCTTCTCACTGCTGGAAGAAAATCTCTCTGGCTGGTCATTCAGAGCTATTTTAACAGTACAAAAGGCCATAATCAGACATCATTCTGCTCTGGAGGTAAAACAGGAGCTCTTGTTCATGTGTTCTTACTGATGCTGTGCTGCAGACCTGATATGGGAGAGAGAGGTGAATCAGCCCTGCATGGACAGCCTGGGCACTGGCAACAAAATTGAAGATAGCTTTGGTATATATATATATATATGTATATATATATATGTATGTATGTATGTATATGACTATATATGGCACTCCGGTCACTTCTGGGATGGTGGGTTTGACCTTAAGTATGAAATAAGGCAGTGACAGCCCAGTATTGACCATACGGTTTCACAAAAGCTCAAGGTTCAGGTTGGACATGAGGAAAAGGTTCTTCACCCAGAGGGTGCTGGACACTGAACAGGCTCCCCAGGGAGGTGTCAGAGCCCCAAGCCTGACAGTGTTCAAGAAGAGACTGGACAACGTCCTCAGACACACGGTGTGAACTGTGGGGTGTCCTGTGCAGGGACAGGAGTTGGACTCGATGATCCTTGTGGGTCCATTCCAACTTGGGACATTCTGTGATTCTATGAGTAAGATTCTATGCTCTGCTGTCCAGAGGAGCAGGTGTTTTTCCATGGTATCCAAGCTCCCTGCCTCTGCAGGAGCTCTCTTTGCTCGTACAACTTCTATAAATATATTCTGAAGAGACAGTTTAATGACCTGAATGTGCATCTTGTATCCTACCTAGCAAAAATGTGATCTGAAGATTGAAAATCCTGTATTTTCTGATATTTTGCTTTTGAATAGCATTTCTGTCTTCAAAATAGTCTAGAGACTCTGCATAGCTGATGCTCACAATATCTGGGATGCAGCTGCTCCATGATGTACTGCTTGGAAAAAATTAGCCTAAAACTGGAAAAAATACATAGTTGGCACCAACTTTAAGAGTCAAGAACTGTCCCTTTATTCCTCCTTTCTCCATAAGGAAGAGATGGAAAAAAAACCCATTTACTTTCATGTGATAGGCTGGGTATTTTTTGCCACATAGGAACTGTGCTTCATTCCACAACTATGTGATTACCAGAACAGTAATGAAAGATGGAAGTTTTGTTTAACTCTCAGCAGGTGGATGTACAATGCCGCCGAAAAAGTAAATCACCTTGAAATCACAGAGTTAGACAAGCAGAGGCAGCACACTGCTGTCACAGGTTGTACAATCAGAAATGGGAGACAAAATGCGATCTCTCCTTCGCTCAAAGCTGAGCCTCAAACTCCAAATGTTTCAAGGACTTTGTGTGGATTTGTGAATCTTTTATGTGGAAGCTAGTTAAGGATGCTTGACACTTCATAAGGGCACACTGCTATGCTTTTAATATTCAGCCTCTAAGCTAGAAATAAATTACAATAGAAATGCCATAAAACTCACGTTCTTGTCCCAAAAATTAAAGTAGACAACATGAGGAAAGAGGGTGGAACAATCTGAATTTATGATGTGAATTGCTAGTGTTTGCTTGATCCTAACGTAGACTGCCAGTTTGAATTTGGGAGACTTCCTACAACATTTTAGAGACACGTTTCTTCCAGTCTGGAAATACCGGGAACACTTGATGCCGTTGAGACTAGTCTGAGCATGATTTTAGTGAGAACGATTCTTCTCCAAATTTTGGAATCACCATCTAAAGTTGCAGAGCAATAAAAGACAAAATAAGGCAATTTTTTTTCTTCTTCTACTCCTCTTAAAAGAGTGGACTCTTCTCATGTTAATGTCTTTCAGAAGATATAGATGTTTTTTTGGTTCTTTTTGTGTGTGTTGAGTGTGAACAAGGGTTCTCCTTGTACCTGTTGCGTGGTGCACCTACCTCAGCTATCAGCTGCAGTCTGAAGAAATGAGTATTTTTCATACTGTGCTCATTGCTGATGATAAAAAAGATAATCAAAGAAGGATCAACGATTAAGTGCTGTGTCTATTCCATAAAGACTCTTCTATGTTATATGGAAGGTCTGGCACAATGAGCTTTGAGATCTCTGCTGTGTGTTAAATATTGGACATATAAGTTGAATCTGAGAGTATTAGATTTCATGATAAACTCTATTTCTAATCTCTTGTATCCCTTCATGCCAAACCACTTCTTGTGGATCACAGTGGAATGAGGCAGCTGCCATCATTGTTCTTTTGCTTTGGACGGCAGGAGTGCCTTTTGTGGGCTCACAGCTCCCTACCATTTATCTAGCTAAAATTTCCTTACCGATTTTGGTCTTTGCAATAGAAGTAGTTCTACGTCCTACCTAAACCTAATAATCAAAATCACTATTTCTTGTTTTCTTGATTTAACTTCCTTAACTCTTTGCTGTTCAAAGCCATTCAGCACTCTGACAACGTTACACATTCAGGATACCGGTTGGGCTTGAATTACTACATGGTCAACACAGGTTCAGGGGATCCCCAAAATCTGGAATGATGATTCCAAATGTGCACTCACTCATAAAGTGAGGACTTTGAAGCGCAGCCCAGAAGACACAATTACTCAATCAGTCACCAATAGTCCTCAAGGAGTTTCCCGAGGTGGTTTCCCAACCCAAGAGGAGAGTCCCCAACTGCAAACCTGCCACTCCAAGGAGGACCTGCTCAAAATGGAGTCTCCAGCAGGACTCATTTATACCCATGTTGAACCTGATCTGTGGTCATATATTCTCAGTGGTCTAGAAACTTCTCTTAACTGAGGCATTTCATTGGCTAAGGGCCCTGTCTGTCAAACAAGGGGCATGTACATGGCCATTGTGGTCCAGGAAATGTTCAGATTGGATATTAGGAAAAATTTCTTCTTGGAAAGGGCTGTTGGGCATTGGAACAGGCTGCCCAGGGCAGTGGTGGAGTCACCATCCCTGGAGGAGTTTAAAAGATGCTTAGTTTCAGTTCTTAGGGACATGGTTTAGTGCCAGTGCTAGGCTAATGGTTGGACTTGATGATCTTGTGAGACTCTTCTAACTGAAATGATGCTGTAATTCTATGATCAGTCTAGAAGTTTCTGATGTTATTGGAGGCAGGGGTTGCACCTGCCACATCATCCCAGTGGAGGCAATGCAAGAAAAACCTTCTCTGCTCTCTTCTCTGCAAATTCTGCTCTGGAGAGTCTGTTCTTCTCCGTTGACACACAGGGACACTCAACTCCTTGTGTGAGTCCTCACATCCATACTCTTTCACACATAATGATTTTTACCTGCTGATGCATTTTAGCTAATGAACTCAAACTGAAATGGATTTTATTCAATCATTAAAACTTAAAAGAGCAAAAAAGCCTCAAAGCCAAACAACCAGTGTTGTGAGGTAAGTTGACTGTCCTTTATAGCAAGAAGCAAGTTCCTGAGTGTTGAAATTTGCTTGCCTAAGGTCAAAGTGAATTGACAACAGATCCCAAACCAGGACCTAGAAACACAATTTCAAGGCTCTAATTACAAGCTGGAAAGGGAGTAGTTGTCTTAATCTATTTTATTGCATTGCTTCTTTGACCTGAACATGGTCAAGCAAAATCAATATTTTCCGTAGACTTCCGGAGTTGGCTTTGTGGGCGGATGAGGACAGTCTGATTTATTTAACGAAGCCAATGACATGAAGTAAACACTGCCATGGGGTTTATCACCAGATATTGGACGGAAAGCAATGATTTCTAACGAGGCTGCTGTTTACACATTTATTGATGCTTTGATGAAGCTGTAGCTACTGGTACTTTCGAGATGCCAGATTACTTTATCAGTGACACGTCATATGTTTCCTCCTCAATCCATTTATATAATATTCCCTTTAGACACTGGCAGGGCATGGCAAAGCAGTCTCAGTTTTCTGGCAGAAGGTCGTGTTGTCTTTCTGAGTTGATGCATTCACCCTCAATCGTTGCCATGCTAAAGATGTCTGATAATTAAGAACTGATGTACGTTTGGTTAGAAGGAGCCAGTGGGTTCTGACTTCAGGCTCTAAGGCTGTTCCTAAAGGAACGTGCTTTGTCTTTGTATCATAAAAATGGCAGAGTCTCAATCTACTGTTCAGTGAAGCACAAACTTCTTCTCAGACACCCAGAGGATCCCAATAAGTCACAAAAGGCTAAATAAGAGAATCTATATTGCTGTTCTTGACAGCAATAAAAGTCAACTCGTGATGTGTTTTGGCTCATGAATTTAAACACCAGTGGAATTGAGAAAGCCTCTTAGAGTGTTACCAGGATGATGATTGCCAGTTGTGAATTACAGGGCTTTTTAGATCTGCTTACTGTGCGCTTCGAAGTCGCTTACAGAAAAATTGACTGGATGGCATATTTTAATATTCTTAAACTGCTGAATGTGCGACATAATGAGTCCCTAACCTTGTTTGATGGAAGTGAATCAAGCAAACTTGTTAAAGTCCTTAAAGTCTCGTAATTTATGAAGTTTAAAAATTATTTTAAAAAAAGAGTCTAATTGAGGTACATATTGCCATTTCTCTTTCTTCATGCTCCACAAAGCCAATTAATTCTCTCAGCAAACCAGAATGTGTGACAAGGTAGAAATGAGCACCGCCCAAGGGTACTCGTAGCTTTGAAGGTTTATTTTTGGATGGGATGCAGGCAAGAAACATTTGAACCTGTGAAATTTCCTAAGTGTCTAAGTAGTTGCAAAGGCACCGAATGCCATTGATGTCTGAAATGGGGGAGATGCATGAGATGGGGACGTTGCCTCAAATAGAGACCTGAGGTTGTGTGGGCATCATACTTCATGCTGGTGGAGGTCATTTGGTGTTGTAAGTTGAACACCCTTGCACATGTTAGTGGTTGTGCGATAATATATTCTAGCAAAACCAGTTTTTTATCTTGAATGAGCAAGCACAGGGGTTTTATGTGTCACATCTCTTTTAAGGGAACTTGGAGAGATGCAAACCTTCTTTTCTTAGAGGGTTTCCAGCTGCCACTGCACCACTAGAAGGAAAAGGAGCCTGATCTAGGGAAATCCTTATCCAGATTGTTGGAGGAGTTTAGTAGCCCAGATCAGAAAAATATTATAATGTCAGCAAGAACTTGCTGCCTTTGAGACAAGTTTTGTCATTTATTTTTAATATTCATAACTTCCAGGTAGCTTAAGTCAGTCCTCCTAACTCAGAGCAGGAGACGCATAAAATATTTCAGCAGTGACTCATTAATGGCACATGGCATCTTCTTAATCCTTTTCCTCCTCGGAGATTTCAGTTTTAAAAAGCAAAGTCTCATAAAGCAATAGGCTTGTATTCAGTTAATTATCTGAATTCAACAAGAGTATTCCAATGAAAATTTACTTTCAGTTCCTCCGTGTCTGTTACTTGTAGACGTTTACATCTAAAACAAGAAAATTGTCTATTTACAGCTCACAGGATAATTTCTTTCCTACCTGGTGAAAAGATATTGGTCTTTGTACATAGAATAAAACAACCAGTTGCTTCTTTACTGTCTTTACTGTCTGGGGAAAGGGACCTGGGAGTCCTGGGGACAGCAGGGTGACCATGAGCCAGCACTGGGCCCTTGTGGCCAGGAAGGCCAATGGTACCTGGGGTGGGTTAGAAGGGGGTGGTCAGTAGGTCAGAGAGGTTCTCCTGCCCCTCTGCTCTGCCCTGGGGAGACCACACCTGGAATATTGTGTCCAGTTGTGGCCCCTCAGTTCCAGCAGGACAGGGAACTGCTGGAGAGAGTCCAGCACAGGGCAACAAAGATGCTGAAGGGAGTGGAGCATCTCCCGTGTGAGGAAAGGCTGAGGGAGCTGGGGCTCTGGAGCTGGACAAGAGGACACTGAGGGGTGACCTCAGTCATGGTTACAGATGTATAAAGGGTAAGTGTCAGGAGGATGGAGCCAGGCTCTTCTCGGTGAAACCAATGACAGGACAAGGGGTAATGGGTAGAAACTGGAACACAGGAGGTTCCACTTAAATTTGAGAAGAAACGTCTTCTCAGTGAGGGTGTCAGAGCCTGGCCCAGGCTGCCCAGGGGGGTTGTGGAGTCTCCTTCTCTGCAGACATTCCAACCCGCCTGGACACCTTCCTGTGTAACCTCATCTGGGTGTTCCTGCTCCATGGGGGGATTGCGCTGGATGAGCTTTCCAGGTCCCTTCCATCCCCTGACATTCTGGGATTCTGTGATTCTGTGGTGCTCTTTAATCAGTTACCATCCTATTTTCCAGCCAGGGTTTTGTTAGTACTACCAGATACTCTGAAGATAGATTTTTTTTTTGGCTACTGTATCTGTAAAGTGCCTTGAGCACACAGTCATTATCTTGAGAGCTCCAAACTAGAATTGATCCATTTTAGGCTTAGCATAATTTCCATGTCTGAGTTGACCCGAATGTTCTTGTCCAACAGGTTCCTGAAAATGGCAAGAGCCAGGGGGGAGGTCCCAGTGAAACTGAAGTTCTTCCTTCCCTCAGAGTAACTGAATTCTAAAGTCCCCAAGCCCTGTAAATAAAAGAGAAAAATGGGTAATGAGAAAGGGAATTAATAGGGTAGTCTTTCACACGATTTATATAGCTTTCAAAAACTGTTGCATTATTGTGTTTAAAAGTGCTGGTCTACAGCACTTTCACACTAGGAAGATAAGATTAAAAACTAGAAGGGGCAGCTCTGGGAATTCGAAGCTAGAAGAGCTGATGGATTAAAAATGAAATAAAAGCTGCTATTGGGGAAAATTTATTTTGAAGCTAAAATAGTGTGGCTGCCAATAAAGTATTCAGGGAACTTGGATGTTTACCTTGATACAGATGTCACATTTCAATTTAGTAGACAAGTACTTTTTTTTGCAGCTACTGTTGTCATTATGGAAATCAGGCAAATGAATCTCTGCTGTGTAATACATTATAGAATAAATTGGAATCTGAAGCAAAGTTACCGTCATGCAGATGTGATATCCTGTTTGGATGTGTGTGCAAAGTCGTGTCATTGCAGCTGGAATATCCTGCACTTGGGCAGGGGAAATTTCAAGCAGAAGTTAGAATGGTGGTTTAACTAGAAGGGAGAAAAAGGAACAGGCAATGATGCCTCTGCAGAGCATCTGTCTTTAATAAAGATCTCTTCTTTGGGGAAGCTATTTTAAACTTGTCGCATCTACAATGAAATACATCTTATTGCAATGAACCTTATTTTAGTGAAACAAGGGCATAGGTTCTAGTATTGGAGGTGATGTGTTCACTCTTCATGCCTTTATTTATATTTCTGCCCATCTAAAAACTCCTCTAATCTGCCCTGGGGAGACCACACCTGGAATATTGTGTCCAGTTGTGGCCCCTCAGTTCCAGCAGGACAGGGAACTGCTGGAGAGAGTCCAGCGCAGGGCAACAAAGATGCTGAAGGGAGTGGAGCATCTCCCGTGTGAGGAAAGGCTGAGGGAGCTGGGGCTCTGGAGCTGGACAAGAGGACACTGAGGGGTGACCTCATTCATGGTTACAGATATATAAAGGGTGAGTGTCAGGAGGATGGAGCCAGGCTCTTCTCAGTGACAACCAATGATAGAACAAGGGGTAATGGGTTCAAACTGGAACACAAGAGGTTCCACATAAATTTGAGAAGAAACTTGTTCCTGGTGAGGGTGGCAGAGCCTGGCCCAGGCTGCCCAGGGCGGTTGTGGAGTCTCCTTCTGTGCAGACATTCCAACTCGCCTGGACACCTTCCTGTGTAACCTCATCTGGGTGTTCCTGCTCCATGGGGGGATTGCACTGGATGAGCTTTCCAGGTCCCTTCCATCCCCTGACATTCTGTGATTCTGTGATTCCTGTCTCCTCCTTTCTCTCAAATGTGTGTATGTTCTCATCTATTTTTGCTGTGAAATTGGCTGAATTTATAGGCATGTGCATAGAAGTATTGTCTTATTCATAGTTTTCTTGTGCCGTTATTGCATTGGGGATGAGATTAAGTTGATTACTTCTGAACTAACATGAACAATTCCAAGCTCCTGTGGCTTTCCAGTTTTTACCAGAAAGTCTTCTATTTGAGTACAGCTCTTGCAAAAAAAAAAAAAAACAAACAACTTTGGCACTTCTTTTTGATAATTTCCTGGATGAAAACTCATGCAAAAGGGGTCAATGCTGCTGAAGTAAGGATGGGGATGTTAAGTATTATTTTTAATTGAATATGTGGTCTTCTCATTGGAAACTTTCTTTTTTTTTTTTTGCCTGTAATTTGCTCTAGGGAGCTTTTCTAAGAATTTCCATCTCCTGATATTGTTGAGTTGTCTTGTCTTAGCTTTTCTTCCCTTACAAGAGCTTTAGAAGTTTTCTAGGCAAACAAATTGACTGTTACACCGCAGTGTAGGAGGATTTTGAGTTGCATGTGTTTGAAAATGTTATTGCTCCTGGAACTTTGTTGTTAAACTAAGAAACATTCTTAGTCCTTGCTCTGTTTTCTGTTCCATTTGCACCTTTTTTCTTTTTCCTGACTGTATGGAAATAATCTATAGTAGTGTTCAAGTTAATGAACATAAGAGTGCTGCAGGAATTAGAGAACTGTGAGTAGGAAATGCGTATTCTTAGAAGAGGTTTGGTGTCAGCAGAAGCCAGGTTCACGGGATGAATTATTCCTTTTCTAATTTTAATTTATTCTCAGGCTATTTATCTGCAGTATTTAGTACAAAAGGAAACAGAATAAGGTTTCTATCAGCATTTCCAGGAAAACAAACAAAAAAATAAGGTTGTTTGTTTTGTTTTGTGTTGTTTTTTTCCCATTTAGAAACAAAGTGAGGCAAAAACTTACAAAGCATATTGGGGCTAAAATTCTCAAAATCTAACCTATTTTTTCTAGTATACAATTGCTGTGCTGTTTACTCACAGCTAACCTATTAAGACCATATGCAATACCTAGAACGAAGTGTCTCTAGGTATGTTGTACCACTAACAGTTCCATAGGTGCTGTGGGTGACATAAAATACATGTTTTGCAAAGCCCTGTGCACCTGAACACAACTTCCACCTACCAACAATGCTCCTCCGGGAAACTCAGCTGGAATTTTAAGGACCTGCTGCAATACACACAAGGCTGGAGAGTTAGACGGGGAAAAATTTAATGAAATATAACAAATGCAGAGTCTTGTATCTGGGCAGAACCACCCTAGGTTCCAGTATAAGTTGGGGAACGAGCTGTTGGAGAGCAGTGTAGGGGAAAGGGACCTGGGGGTCCTGGGGACAGCAGGGTGATCATGAGCCAGCACTGGGCCCTTGTGGCCAGGGAGGCCAATGGTACCTGGGGTGGATTAGAAGGGGGTGGTCAGTAGGTCAGAGGGGTTCTCCTGCCCCTCTGCTCTGCCCTGGGGAGACCATACCTGGAATCTTGTGTCCAGTTGTGGCCCCTCAGTTCCAGCAGGACAGGGAACTGCTGGAGAGAGTCCAGCGCAGGGCAACAAAGATGCTGAAGGGAGTGGAGCATCTCTCGTGTGAGGAAAGGCTGAGGGAGCTGGGGCTCTGGAGCTGGACAAGAGGAGACTCAGGGGTGACCTCATTCATGGTTACAGATATCTAAAGGGTGAGTGTCAGGAGGATGGAGCCAGGCTCTTCTCGGTGACAACCAATGATAGGACAAGGCGCAATGGGTTCAAACTGGAACACAAGAGGTTCCACTTAAATATGAGAAGAAACTTGTTCCTGGTGAGGGTGGCAGAGCCTGGCCCAGGCTGCCCAGGGGGGTTGTGGAGTCTCCTTCTGTGCAGACATTCCAACCCGCCTGGACACCTTCCTGTGTAACCTCATCTGGGTGTTCCTGCTCCATGGGGGGATTGCACTGGATGAGCTTTCCAGGTCCCTTCCAACCCCTGACATTCTATGTTTCTGTGAAACATGTCACACCACAGAAGGAAGGTCCCATTGATCATAGCTACTGATTGGACGCAACCCTACATCGGAATGTATATTAAAATCACTAAATAATTGCAGCATATGCTGGAAGAGGGAAACTACCCTCTGTCCCACCTGTCTAACACTTCCCCAGCACTGGTGGATGTATTACCAAATGGAAACTTCACATCAGTGCCAAAAATTAATAACAGGATACAGCCTGCTGATGCTTCTTAAAAACAATCATCAGTGCTATCTGCAGAATCATGAAATGAGACTTTAAAATGTGTATCCCCTGCTATGTGTTTCTACCAGTGAGCATAATGCCTTGTGGAACCTGAGGGAAAGAGGGTGGTGAGACTCGCTTTATAGTTTATGCATCAGTTTGTAGTGTTTAAAGTGCTTCAGAACCTGTTCCAGTAAACATCCTTATAAAATGTAAGAACCTTGGTATTAATTGCTTTGTCAATAGCCTGAGAAGATGGTAAAAAAGAGTACTTATCTGATAGCATTTACACCTGCCAAGAGAATAAATTTAATATTTTGTATTGGAAAAAACATTTTAAAAAGTAGAAAAAAACCAAAGAAGCTTCTGAAGTGCTTGTTGTGCCTCTTTAGTTCTACGTGAGAGGCATGGAACGAGAACTGGAAGTCAGCAAAGTTTGATTTCAGATAGAATTAGTTAGGTATATGTAGAATGAAGCAAGAATGGTACTTGTAGGTACAAAGTTATGTTCTTGCCAAGCCTGGCTGCTCATCTGAGTGATTCATTTGCAGTGTGGATAAGTTAACCTCAGAAAATCTGTCTCTGTGTCAGCCGTTAATGGCAGCAAGGTGGTTATGCAATACAGAAAACAAAACCTAAATGTATTGTCATAGTTAAAAATAAGGATTAATGGTCTGTTTCGTGCTACCGTGGCATGCGTAGCTCTGAATTACTGTGATTAGATAAGGGGAGTATTTATTGTCTAAACACAGGTGCAGTGTTTTCATCTCAGCACATCACTCTCAAAGCAGCGGTGTCATCTCTTTGTAAAATGCTACGTGCCTTGCAGCGTTTCTCCAAACAGGAATCAGTACTTTAGAAGGGGTGTCTTTAATGACTTGGAGGCTTCTTCAGCCAAGGGACCATGAGAGAACTGATAAGAGGAGGAGAAAGTCCATCTCATGGGAAATCTCGCTTTGTTGTAGTTGAGACAGAACGCTCGAGCATACTTTAAATATTTAATACTTCCCAGAATGAGGTGGAAAACTATGTGTCATCATGATGCTCTGTGAGACACGGCATATACACAAGGTAAATAGTACAGGCAGTACTCACACTCTTACCTTGCAGCGCTGTTGTATTCTCACTGTTCGGTTTTACAGCGTAACAACAGAAAACATATTTGGATTCAGAGTAAGTCAAGCCACACTTCACAAAAATAATGCTTTTCTGGGTAGCAAATCTGAGCATTTGTGCTACAGGAAAAAAATTGTTATGCCTTAGGCTGTCAAGCAAGCTCTGCCCTTCAACCCTCCTGCTATGAATATATTCCATATCTGAAGCCGTGGGCATCACTCTGACTCCCCTGAAGTTATTTTCATGCCCTGAAATTTTGGGTCCTTATTGTTCAAAAGGAACTGGCAGTCAAGACCAGAAGAAGATCCCTGTGCCTACATTGTGCGGTTTAGTTTTCAGTCTTGTATGTTTTGTGCTGTTTGTTAGCAGGAATAATCAGTATATTCAAGAAGTGCTGCTATCACTGCTTATTTTTCTGGCAGTATCCGAGAGTATTTCCTCTACCTAAATAGACTATCTTCTCATTCCTGCTTCCCTTCTATTAGAGATTTTCTACTCTTCACAATGATGCCATCCTCTGATTACTCTTCCAATTGAAATTCAGCTGTTTTGCTCCTGTAGACTTAATTTCTTCTTCTTCCTTTGCTACATTGTGAGGAGATTGCCAAGATTATGAGAGGTGTTGAGTTGAGATGGGAGACTTCCATCTGAACCTCAGGTGTGCTGGTACGTGGGCTCCCATAGCAATCCTCAGTCTTCTCCTTCCGTGGGTGAGAGCCTGGACTATATCTATCTCCACACTCTGGCTTTTTTTCTGTCTTTGTATGAAGCTGTTTTGGTAGTTTGGGCTTTACTTTTCTCACGAGAAGAGCAGAGTTCAAAGTCCCCATGGGTGTCTTGGCGGTGTTTCAAATAGGCAGAAAATAAGCAAGTGTGGGAGCTCTGGGACCACAGTAGCACTGCTGCCCAGCAGACACTGCAAAAGAAGCACCACTAAGAAGAAATTGAGGTTTTCTTCAAGTGCAGCAGAATGGAAGTGGGTAACCTGGCTCCTAGCAATGATTTCCCATGCACATCAGAAGTTTCCAGATTAATGAACTTTAAGCAAAGCATGGTAGAGTTGGGCTCATTACCAAGTCTTCATAAAAATCAAATGTAGGCCTAGCATTTGCAAAGACAAACTACGAGCTTGGAAAGTCAACAGGAGGATGTTTCCTGTAGAAGTCTTATTGTCCCATGAAACTGCTAAGTTCCTTGAGTTATCTGAAGTTCCTTGAATTATCTGAAGGGTTTGGAGGCGAAGCCATATGAGGAGTGGCTAAAGTCACTTGGCTTGTTCAGCCTGGAGAAGAGGAGACTGAGGGGAGAGCTCATGGTGGTTACAGCTTCACCACAAGGGGAGGAGGAGGAGGAGCAGGTGCCGAATTCTTCTCTTTAGCAACCAATGACAGAACCCAAGGGAATGACAGGAAGATGTGCCAGGGGAGGTTCAGGTTGGACATTAGGAAAAGGTTCTTCACCCAGAGGGTGCTGGACACTGAACAGGCTCCCCAAGGAGGTGTCACAGCCCCAAGCCTGACAGTGTTCAAGAAGAGACTGGACAACGTCCTCAGACACACGGTGTGAACTGTGGGGTTGTGCTGTGCAGGGACAGGAGCTGGACTCGATGATCCTTGTGGGTCCCTTCCAACTCAGGACATTCTATGATTCTATTATTCACCGTAATATACCTAAAACCCCCCAAACTAAAAGCTGAAGTGATCTCCCATATTGACACAGCACAATCTGTATAGAGTAGCCTTTGCTACCTGGTCTAGTAATTAGACTAGCAAAATATAAGCAAAGCTGTGGTGAAATAAATGAGTAATTAGTGAATTCATACTAGAAAAACTATTATAGACCAGCACCTTCTTGGTGATGAGATTTCCCCAGAGAGGCAGTGAATTGGCTCAGCTTGTCCTTTGGGCAGAGAAGGTCTCCAGAAATGAGCCTGCATGCACAATATGCCCCTTGCAATGTTGGAAAATGCTTGATTTGGATGTGATAGGTTTTAAATATAAAATTCTGTGAAAATAACCTTTTTTTTCTTTCTTTTTTTTTATTTTTTTTTTTTAATGAAACTAAGTCTTTAATTAGCTTTAGAAGAAAAGAAAGGCTACAGCATATGTATCCTGAAAACGCACGAGGGAAATAAAACTCCTTTCATGGAGAGAAATAAGAGAAACATTTCCCCTTAGTTAATACAGTAAAAAAACCCAAAAAAGTCTACATATGGATGTTTTTTTAATCTGACCTTGATAATGTTAAATTTGTAGAACTGGACGAACTATGCGTCAAGCTAATGGTAGTGATAATCCCCAAAATCAATACAGAAATACCTTGCTTATTTAGTAGAAATGTCTTAATTGGGACATTCAAGTTAAAAAACAAAATTAACCATTTTCTCCCCAAATATATGTTGAAAGGAACATGTACTTTCTGACTAATATAATTTATGGGAGAAGGGATTTCATTTCTTGTCAAGTCTTTAGGCAGTTATCTCAGCTGAGACCAAAATTCAATTTTGGCACATCTGTACTATGAATTTGCTTGCTATTCACTGCATTTATTTGTATTTTTAGATTGAATTCCTGCGGAAAGAGGCTTTCTGTGCTTGCGCTTATCTCTGTCACCCTCTACTATCTTTTTAACCTATTGGGCAACCTAAACCAAATTTTACGAGAGTGGTGGAATACTCACAAGTAATTTAAAGATCTATCAGTTTTACAAAAATCTGAAGAAAGATGCACCAGTACAGGTTTGGGATGGACCTGCTAGAAAGCAGCTCTGCAGAGAAGGACCCGGCAGTTCTGGTGGACAACAGGTTGACCATGAACCAACAATGTGCCCTTGTGGCCAAGAGGCCAATGGTACCTGGGGTGCATTAGGAGGAGTGTGAGCAGCAGGTGGAGGGAGGTTGTTCCTCCCCCTCTGCTCTGCCCTGGTGAGGCCACATCTGGAGTTCTGTGTCCAGTTCTGGGCTCTCCAGTTTAAGAAGGACAAGGAATTACTGGAGGGAGTCCAGTGGCTATGAAGATGCTGAGGGGTCTGGAGCATCTTTCCTATGAGGAGAGACTGAGAAAGCTGGGGCTGTTCAGCTGGAGAAGAGAACCTGAGAGGGGATCTCATCAATGTTCATAAATATGTTCAGGGTCGGTGTCAAGAGGATGGACTAGATTCTGTTCAGTGGTGCCCAGTGACAGGATGAGGGGCAATGGGCACAGACTGAAACATGGGAGGTTTCATCTGAATATGAGGAGAAACTTCTTTCCTTTGAGGTGCCAGAGCCTGGAACAGGCTGCCCAGAGAGGTTGTGGAGTCTCCTTCTCTGGAGGCATTCAAACCCACCTGTGATCTGCTCTGGTGAACCTGCTTTAGCAGGTGGGTTGGACTGGGTGATCTCCAGAGGTCTCTTCCAACCCCAACATTTCTGTGATTCTGTGATTCTGTGATTGTGTGAAATGTTCTGTTGTTTGCTCTGGTGATTTTCGGTATTGCTTTTGCAAATTATTTTGTGTCTCAAAGCAAGATCTGAACAATCCAGTGTGGGAAATAGTGGTCTTCTGATCTGGATACCTGAAGTGTATCAAGGAGTATTTCACCTTGTCCACAGAGTGAGGAAGCCTGTGGCTATCTTATACTTTATACTCCAACTCTCATTTTCAAAACCAGATGACTGTGCTGTTGTTGTGTTCCCAGATTATTTTTTTTGCTTATATTTTTAAACTTAAATAGTAGTTACTGTTGTGAGTAAGTGCTGGACAAAATTATTCCCTTAAGCTTGATCAGTATTATTAGATTCTGAAGCGTCTCGGAGCTATGTCTTGAAGTACATTCTATACTCTACTTAAAAATCAAGTAAAACCCCTATTCTAAGTCCTACGTCAAAAACTGGGTAAAAACCCATAACAGTATTATTTTAATGATATAGGTGGCTACACGGCAACAACTGTCTTAACTTGGTACTGTCCTTCAACACAGGCTGAATCAGTTGATTTTGCTTCCTGATGCTCCTTTGCACTAGGAAAAGAATTGCACATTCAAGTCCATTGGGGAAAGGGGGCTTCATCCTTTACAAACCATTACAAGATGATTGACCGTGTGCCAAAGAGCAAAGCATCAGAAATAGAGTTTATTAGCAAGAAGGTGAGATGTACAAATGGTTTGTTGTGATGGATATTGAGTACAGAATAACAAAAAGTATCTGCAGGTGGTAGCCAAAACAGTTAAATTTAATGCTTTGTGAAATATTCTTGTTAAAATAAAAAAAAATACAAAAATCTCATCGGTTGTTTTGAATTTCGGCAGCTGAATCCACGCTTCTACTAAGATGGCAATCAGCTGTACTGGGCTGGTGATGTACATTAATTTCTTGGCTGATGTAATGAGGCATATAGTTGTCACGCAGGGTCACTCTGAGCAAAGGAAATGGTGCCAGTCGGAAGTGATAACTTGCATTCTGTCCTGCCCAGGTGGAATCGCAAAGATTTGGCTGCTCCGGCCCAGGATGTAGCCAAGAGCTCATTGTGCCTGCAGAAACTTGAAAGATCAGATGGCGCCTTATGTGAATGGCAGGGGAGCAGAGATTAGTGTAGGAACAGATACACTTTGCATGTCAGTGTATTTTATATTTCCATTCTTCATTCTTTTTTCATAATTCAAATCCGTTGATATCTATCACGCCATCTTCTGCTGGTTTCCTTAGCTTATTTGACTGCATTTTCAACTTTATTGGTATTGCGGTCCTTTCGCCGCTGAGCTCTTGACACAAGCTGAGGATGCATCATTTACCATGATCCTTGTGTTTTGCTTTGTTCAATGGAATGATGACAGCAGGATGATGTATGTTGAGCTAAATATATCCTCAAGCTTTAAAAATGGCATTTGGTTGGACATATGGGGCAGTGTTGTACGACATCAAAAGTCACGCTTAAAAAGTTTGTTTCTTCATAAAAATGATACGTTTTTGGCAGTTCTCAAGGTGTGCTATAGACCCAGTTATTTTTGCTACTTATGTGATCTTCACAACATGTTTCTTTGGGGTCTGCTCTGTCTTATGTGGTAAAAATAATGTTCCAACCCATATGTCTTAATACTGCAAGGGCATTAATATAATAAAAAAGAGGCCTTTACAAACTAAAACTAGTTTTAACAGCAAATCAGAATATTTTTCTAATATCTATTGAAGGACTTGGTCAATTATTAATTGAAGGACTGTAAATCTAGGCTCTGATTTTCAGAGATATTTATTTCTCTTGCCTGATTTGCCATATGACTTTGAGCTGTCATTGAAGGGCTTCTTTGCTGGAATCTGTGATTTAGTTAGAGCAGTGCAATATCCTTTAGGTTAGTAGAATTTTTCCATAATTCACTTTAGCATCACAATGTAAAGAATTGTTCTTGTCACCTTTTATAGTGAAATAAAAAGAATAACTGTCATTTCAAAGGCATCCTGCATTATTGATGGCTAATCAGAAGTAGGTATTTTGAATTTTTTTAAAAATGGGTAAGAATAAAACCTGTAAAGCCTGTAGAATCCAGACTTAGATTATGAGAAGATGCTTTATACTACTTCTCATGGCCTGCACACAACTGATACTTGGCCCCATGTTCACCTGTTTCAACGGCTGTTGAATCGAATTCATGTTTTGCCAATACAATTTTAGTATGTGATTGGGAGTGTGGTTCGCTTATTGATGGGTGTAGCAGAACATTCAATGCAATCTGGAGGTGCAGGGTCATTCCTACAGCTCTGCCACACTGGGATACGACAAGATTATCAGCATGCGCAAAGTTATTTGGAAATACTGTTTTGGCCTTCGTTTGAACTGCTGGACAATGATGAAAACGGATGGAAAAGAGAAGATGTTTTTCTTAGGCAACCCATAATCCTTCACCCCTTAGTGGCTAAAGAAAAAGGATATTATTCCTGGGAAAATAACATGGCATACTTGAATTTCAAGGGCATTGGGCTGAAAACAAGCTCCTAGCTGGGGAGGACAAAGACGTGATGACAATAAAGGAAGGAGGAAAAGAACAGCTGTCTTTCACGCTCAAAGAGTTTGCTTTCCCAGCATGATTTCACTTGCAATAGTGAAAATCAGTTACTACGGAGCTTCAGGGAAGATATTGTGGTTGGCTGGTCCTTGGTTTAGTGTAGCTGATACGATGGGTTCACCTTAACAAGAAAAAAATCACAGAAATGGGCACGAGGTAGAAATTAGCTGTTCTGGAGTTGGCAGCTCTCATCACTATGGTTTAAGCTACATTTGAGAGCTGAGAGCTCCAAATTCCACAAAAAAAGAGTATCTGGTGACTACTAGGTGAGTGAGATCTAGTGCAGCCAATACTGATTTATTTTCACCCAAAAACATGTCCTCGAAAAAGACACCCCTGCCCAGCCGATTGCTCGAAATAAGAGGGTGAAATTTCTCATCTGTTTCTCTCTCCTTCCTCTGCCTCTGTTGTGGCACTCGTGTTCTAAATACTTGTATAAGGACTTTTTTCCATTTTAAATTTCTGCCTCTTGAAGCAAAATGAGAGGTTTTGCTATTGTATATAAAATCATGGAATCGTTTTGGTTGGAAGGGACCTTCATAGCTCATCTAGTCACCGTCTTTCCTGTATTGAAGGCTCCAGAGTGGCTTTGGCTTTTATTCACGTGGAAAGGGAAGAGTACAAACACAGTCAGGTTTATCCATTTCAAACAACAGATTGAAACTATCATCCGGAGATGAGTTGAGAAGTCATTTAGTCAAACTTTTATCTGATGGATTTTCCTGTGATTAGTTGTACTGAGGGACTGGGGAAAAGGAAGCAGGAAGGTTTTGGCATATGGACTAAACTGTATTTGTGCTTAAAAATGGGGAAAAAGTTTGTTGTCAGCTTCTTTTGGGGAAGTTAGAGAAGCTCCTAGCATGTTAAGCAAGCTGTTGAGATTACGTAGTAATGAATAATACATGAGTACCAGTGGAGAGATCTCACTGCTGATTATTTAAGTGGATATTTTTCTGGCCAAAGTACTTGTGAAATATGCAGAGAATTTTTTATTATTAGCAGAATAGATAAAGAGAAGACCGGAGAAAGTTGTTGAACAATTTGAAGTGCATTGATTTGTTACAGGAAGTGGTTAACTACACTAGTTGCATGATTTTTAGAAGACTGGCCATATGCTTTTGCAAGCAAAATTGTCATGTTGACCCGTAGCGTATAGATTCTTGAAATTAGCTGGCTCTGAGGAGCTCATCTGGAAAGTAATACCAATGTTCGTCTTAAAATCGTAGAATCATTTAGGTTGGAAAAGACCCTCAAGATTGAGTCTGACTTAAATGTAACACTATGGGGTCCACCTCTAAACCATGTCCCTAAGCAAGACATCCATGTCTTTTTAAACCCCTACAGGGATGGTGACTCCACCACTGCCCTGGGCAGCCTGTTCCAATGCCTGACAACCCTTTCTGTGAATAAATGTTTCCTAATGTATCCAATGTAAACCGCACCTGGTGCAACTTGAGGCCATTTCCTCTCATCCTGTTACTTGGGAGAAGAGACCAACCCCCTCCATGCTCCAACCTCCTTTCAGGTAGTTGTAGGAGTGATAAGGTCTCCCCTCAGCCTTCTGTTCTCCAGGCTAAACAGCTCCCTCAGCTGTTCCTCATAAGACTTTTGCTCCAGACCTATCACCAGGTTCGTTGCTCGTTGTTGCTCTTCTTAGCCAGGGCTGTGGTTTACAGCTGTGTTTCCTCTTAGCCCATATCCACCAGCTTTCATGGGTCAATGAAATTTAATTCCAGGCAGCTCACATGGCACTTGGAAGACCACACAGTATGTAGCAGGCACAAAGTGATAAACATCTAATGTCTCTACTGCCAAGATTGGGGCACTTGCAAGGAATTGATACAGGTGAGAAAGAACTGGGTATTTGAAGACACAAGTCAAGTCCTGTGTGCTACAAAAAAATCTGAGAAAATGAATGCAAAGCTCTTTATTGCAAAAGCTTTCTTGGCTCCTGCCTCGTTAGAAAGCCACGGTGGTTTTGT
This sequence comes from Nesoenas mayeri, assembly GCF_963082525.1. Classification (NCBI taxonomy): domain Eukaryota; kingdom Metazoa; phylum Chordata; class Aves; order Columbiformes; family Columbidae; genus Nesoenas; species Nesoenas mayeri. The sequence goes on from NC_137543.1 coordinate 6,325,664, forward strand.
ACACAGTAATCAATGGTCAGAATGGTACCGTGACACATATTCAACTTTTTTCCGCACAGAACTCTACTTTCTGCTGACCTGATTTTGCCCTCTAGCCCAGTTTTTCTTGCTGTGTGTAACCAGCCAGGCTGCATTTTCCAGGAAAAAAAATTGCTCATCCGTACAATAAGACCTGGATGACGGCAGTCGGTTGCCAGTTTTAGAGCATGCCGTAACATAGGGGTTATATAGATCCACATACAACTCCAGAGTTAACAGCTGTAATAGGAAGGACGGGGAAGAAAGTCACCTGGCCTTGACCCCTGGGAGCAGAGTGTGATGGCTCCAAGAGGAGCTGCAGCAACGTCATGTATGGAATGTATTGAGGATTGATTATTGAAATCGTTATTTTCAAGGAGCGCTACTTTGAAAGACTTTGTGGTTATCTGACAGCTGGGTTATACTTAGGAGAAAGCGCTGTTTTATGTCAGGCTAACAGGCTCCAGGATTACTGGAAAATGTTATTGTGGATTAGATGAACTTTGCTTGGCTGTTGTAGAGTCTTGTATCTGGGTAGGAACAACCCCAGGTTCCAGTATAAGTTGGGGAATGACCTATTAGAGAGCAGTGTAGGGGAAAGGGACCTGGGGGTCCTGGGGACAGCAGGATGACCATGAGCCAGCACTGGGCCCTTGTGGCCAGGAAGGCCAATGGTACCTGGGGTGGGTTAGAAGAGGGTGGTCAGTAGGTCAGAGAGGTTCTCCTGCCCCTCTGCTCTGCCCTGGGGAGACCACACCTGGAATATTGTGTCCAGTTGTGGCCCCTCAGTTCCAGCAGGACAGGGAACTGCTGGAGAGAGTCCAGCGCAGGGCAACAAAGATGCTGAAGGGAGTGGAGCATCTCCCGTGTGAGGAAAGGCTGAGGGAGCTGGGGCTCTGGAGCTGGACAAGAGGACACTGAGGGGTGACCTCAGTCATGGTTACAGATATATAAAGGGTGAGTGTCAGGAGGATGGAGCCAGGCTCTTCTCCGTGACAACCAATGACAGGACAGGGGGTAATGGGTACAAACTGGAACACAGGAGGTTCCACATAAATTTGAGAAGAAACTTCTTCCTGGTGAGGGTGGCAGAGCCTGGCCCAGGCTGCCCAGGGAGTTTGTGGAGTCTCCTTCTGTGCAGACATTCCAACCCACCTGGACACCTTCCTGTGTAACCTCATCTGGGTGTTCCTGCTCCATGGGGGGATTGCACTGGACAAGCTTTCGAGGTACCTTCCAATCCCTGACATTCTGTGATTCTGTGATTCTGTTGGTGGATCATACTTATTTGCACTTACCCTGAAAGGGGTAAAACGTGTCACTTTTAGCTGTAGCGAGTTGTCCGCATCCTGTTGTCTTGGAAGACGCAGACTTTGAAAGCTGAATCTTGCGCACTGTTCAGTGCTTCCCTCTCCCCTTGGTTAAGTGGGGGCTGACTGGGATGCCTGCAGGTCACAGCTGCGGTCTTTTGAAAGCAAGCCACGGATTGTGGTTAGAAAAATCAATTTTCCTGTAGCAATAGGTAACAAAATGAAATACCTCTTGCAAAAGCCCTCTGTGATCTGTAATCATTCTGCTCGTCCGTGGCTCTGGTTGTGCTGTGCTGCAAGCAGGAGGCAGCACTTGAGACTTTAATTTTGTGCTATCAGGAGAGTGCAGTCTGAACTGACTTGACCAAAATGAAAAATTACCATGAACTTGCAACCACCAGACAGATACTGAGAAGAAACAATTGTTAACATTTCCAGATTATTTTGTATTTAGAATCTGAATAAGCTAAATCCAGAATGAAGGATTACAACAAACCTTTCAGATAGAACATTGCTACAGTCGTTTTTGAAGATACAAGAAACTGTATTTCTGATAAGGTTTGTGTGAGGAACCCTCGAATCCTTATAGCGATGCAAATGAAAACTCAGTATATAAGGGGAAAGGGTAATGTAAAAAACACTCCCTTGTGTCATAAACCTTAGAGAGCAAAACACTTTCATAGCCATAATGTGTTCAGGGCACTACTTGTGCTATTTGTAAATTGTCTTGAAGCTGGAGAAAATGAATCTGTGCATCTCCTGACCATGCCTGATGCATTGGACAGACGTCAGAGTTTTCCACTGATTTCATTTCTCCCCGTCTGTACTTTCGATGTTTCCATTTCCTTTAAGGTAGACTGAATTCTCCAATTTTCTATTATTTAGAGTTTATTTCTTTTGTTGCTACAGACTTTTAGAATTACTGCGTTTACCAAAATGAGCCTTGAGGCTTCACTTTGTCTTAGCTTTTATTCGCAAGCGGGTAGTGTGTTGGGGTGCATCCTTGTGGCACTACAGAGCTCAACTTTTAGCAAACGCTACAAGCTTTTATTTGTAAACATCTCACTGAAACAACAACTCTCAGAGTGAAAAATTGGAGTACCACTTGAACTTTCCCTGGAATATTATAAAAAATGTATGAGACTAGAGAAAATAATAGGTATTGACAATTACCTCTTTTTCACATTTTCCTCAGAAAATCTCCTTGCTTTGTGCGCTTTTCGAGGGAAGAATAAACATTTTGTGTCCCTATTTCATATCATTTAATCATTGCTTGTTTACCGGCTTGTAGAGTATCAGTTATAGTTCAATAGCTTTTGTCTAGAGCTCATTATCTGTAATTGAATGTATGCAACAAGCTGAATATGTTTATTTGTAACTTGATAATTAAGCTGCTGCAGACACTTGTTCTGGGAGAAGGGAGGAGACAGGCAGACAGTTATCCCACAAACACCGCTCTGGCCTGAAAGGAGAAAAGTGGAATGTGCTTGGAGGTGATCGAAGTTTGCCTGCCAGCATTTACTACCACTGGTGAAAACTCACTTAAGTCCCATTTCTTGGTTTATTAATCTTCCCATCTCCAAATTAACTGGGCATTGAGGAAAAGGGGCTTCATCTTTCTTTTTATAGATTATCTTGGCCGGGATGTTAATTAAGAATGATGTCTTAACATTGTTTAAGACTGATCCTTCCTGATTTTTGCCACTGTAGCTCCTAATTTTAATATACACAGTGGGTTAAGAAGTGGTGATTTCATGAGTTCTTAGGTGAGATAGGTGCGATGTGAAGGAGCATCTTTTTGTTTTTACAGCTGATACAGAAGTATGAGAAGCTTCTTTTTTAAAAAAACAAACCCTAAGAACAAGTTTGATGGGAGTATATTACATTTTGGTATTTCTTGGTGATGAAAATGAGAGCCTACTGACGTCTGGTAGCCATGGTTGCTAACATTGCAGGAAGCACAAAGGCAGGGATGAACGTAAAAGTCTCTCTTTTTCAGTTCCTAATTCCTTCCCTATGAGGTTTTGAATAAATCAGACATATAGTTCCACCTTAATTTTTACTAAATATATCTTAGTTTCCTAGTGCTTTCTCAGAGCAGACCTGAGATGACACTGTAGAACGTAAGTGCTTTGTTTTTGCTCTAGTTACCCCTATGCATTTTTTAAAGTAGACCATGTTCACTTGCATTTTTATTTTCCATCAAGTGTAAGAGCTGGTACTACATTATGTCCCATTAATCATGTTTTAAAAATAAGTCCAAATCCTGAGAGGAAAAACGCTACATTCACTGATTGATTCTCTAGGTAACAAAATGGGAAGAAAATATATTGGCACGGGAAGAGCTACAGTGCTGCAAGTACCTGAACACGGATTATATTCTTGCAAGGCACTGAAGGGCACATTTAATGTCTGTGTGTAAGTTGTCCTTCTGAAGCCAGTGGGACCAGAGTTTTTATGAACCTGAAAGAAGAAAGATGATGTGACTCGTAGAGGTGTGTGGTGCCTGAGACACGAGTCTTTCTGTTGCCCAATTTACTGATCTCCTTCCATGACAAGATAACCAGCTTAGTGGATGAGGGAAAGATGGTGGATGTTGTGTACCTGAACTTCAGGAAAGCCTTTGACACCGTATCCCACAGCATCTCCCAGAGAAGCTGCGGCTCATGGCTGGATGGGTGTTCTCTGCCGTGGATACAGAACTGGCTGGAGGGCTGGGACCAAAGAGTTGTGGTGAACGGAGGCAAATCCAGTTGGTGGTGGTCACAAGTGGTGTCCCCAGGGCTCAGTACTGGGGCCAGTTCTGTTTAATCTCCTTGTCAATGATCTGGATGAGGGGATCAAGTGCACCCTCAGTAAGTTTGCAGATGACACCAAGGTGGGTGGGAGTGTTGATCTGCTGGAGGGCAGGACGGCCATACAGAGGGATCTGGACCAGCTGGATCAATGGGCTGAGGCCAATTGTCTGAGGTTCAACAAGGCCAAGTGCCGGGTCCTGCACTTGGGTCACAACAACCCCAGGCAGCGCTACAGGCTCGGGGAAGAGCGGCTGGAAAGTGCGTGGGGGAAAAGGACCTGGGGGTGTTGGTGACAGCGGCTGAACATGAGCCAGAGTGTGCCCAGGTGGCCAAGAGGCCACCAGCATCCTGTCTTATGTCAGGAACAGTGTGGCCAGCAGGCCCAGGGCAGTGACCGTCCCCCTGTCCTGGGCACTGGTGAGACCAAACCTCGAATCCTGGGGTCAGTTTTGGGCCCCTCATGCCAAGAAAGCCCTTGAGGTGCTGGAGCGAGTTGAGAGAAGGGAACGGAGCTGGGGAAGGGGCTGGAGCACAAGTGTGATGGGAGCGGCTGAGGGACCTGGGGGGTTCAGCTGGAGAACAGGAGCTGAGGGGAGACCTTCTGATCTCTGAACTGCCTGAAAGGAGCTTGGAGCATGGAGGGGGTTGGTCTCTTCTGCCAGGTAACAAGTGACAGGATGAGAGGAAATGGCCTCAAGTTGCACCAGGGGAGGTTCAGATTGGATATTAGGAAAAAATTCTTAATGGAAAGGTTTGTCGGACATTGGAACAGGCTGCCCAGGGCAGTGGTGGAGTCACCATCCCTGGAGGGGTTTAAAAGTCGTGTAGATGTGGCACTTAGGGACATGGTTTAGTGACAGTGTTGGGTTAATGGTTGGACTCGATGATCCTGAGGGTCTCTTCCAGCCAAAGTGATTCTATGATTCTGTGAATTTAAAGCCATCCTTATACACAGGTATGCAATCTATGAGAGAGAAAAATCCAAGGAATAAATTTCTATCGCTTGGTTGAAAATCCTTTTAAACTCCTAGTTGACGTTGGTTCAATGTGTCAGGTTTGCTTTACCAAGTCGTCAAACTTAGTGTGCTCTTAAATAGTAAAACATATTGGAGATAACTGCTTTAATGTGAGATGTCATCACTGAAATCTCACTGCCAGGTTTGCCAGTACCAGGTTGCTGTACCAGAGTTGTTGGATTTGGACTCTTCAGACATTTTTGCAAGCTAAAATGGACCCTAATACACTGGTATAGGAAGTGTTGAAAACAAATCAGTAGCATTTGTGTGCAGAACATCTTAAAAAGGGACAATTTGGCTTCAGGCTGAAATCCTATCAGTATTTCTCATTAGCCAGGTAAAAACTGGTTTATAATCTGTACTGTCGTTACTCATGAGTTTATTTCATGGGAGTAGAAAAAGGCAACAAGGAGCACATGATGTGAATGAGCAATGGTTGTAGAACACCTGATAGAAACTGGTGGTATTTTTTTGCCCAGAATTTATGGTATGCATGTCTAAATATGCACATAACACAAAGATGCACCAGATTCTCAGACAGGATTTATTACCCAGGTTTGGTCTATGTCCTACTTGGTTTGGGGAAGCTTCAGATGTTGGGTACATAGTCTTGTGACTTTTTATATACACTTTTGTCATCTCCTGGGTACTGCAGCTGTCTGTGATGATGGCTTTGGTGCCCAGAGTTTTAATGGCAGGACTGCTTTCTGCCTGTTTTCTTTAATAAGTGTTTTTTGGGGATGTAACCTCATGTCTTGATGTAGGATAACAGCTCAGGGAGGATTGCTTTGAATCTTGCCCCCTTGTCTTAAGAGTCATTTTAGTTTTTTGAGAAAAAAAATGTACCCAAAAGCCATTCTGAATTGATGCATCTTTACAGATATAAATGCAAAGAGCAATTGTATGAGGCTGCAGACGGATTTGTGGTTTAATTTCTTCACCTCTTTCTGACGCTGGTATTAGTGACCCAAAAATTAGGCATTACTGCTACATTTTTGCATTTATAATGTCTTAGAATCAGTGCTATGTTCTGGAATAAAGTGGAATATAAGGGAGAAATAAATAGTTGCCTTTAAATTCACTTTCTTCCCTGGAAGCCATGTAAGTCAAGTCTCTGCCTCACATTGTGCTTGAAAGACCATTAAAATCATCCATTTGATATGACACTGTGAAAGCTTTATTAATTCTGAAAGGTTGCCTTAATGCAGAAAAATGAGCTTAATATATGAAATGATTAAAACTTCTGAATTTGTAGAATCTTTGAGCACGGCAGATTTTTTTCCTGGAGTGACTATTGCATCATACTGCTATAAATTATTCAAGTACCTGGGAAGATGTTTTCTCTGCAGGGATTTACCACCCTCAGTTCATCATGTAAGGTATTTACTTCCTTTCCATAGAATAATTTCAGTTAGAAAGGGGAGATCATCTCATCCACCCTCTGCCTGTACAAGTTCACTGATCTTCTTATATATTCATCTATAAGAAAACTATTGTGCCAGTGAAAAGAAAATGTGGATAATAAACCTGTTTTCTTACACCTGGATTTCCTCAATTTTGTTTTTGCTGATCTTTTGTAGAACTTCTCCAGGTGTCTATCTTGTGGCTTACTTCTATGGTTCTAATGTTCCTCGTGTGTTAAAATAGTTGTGAAGGTTACTTCTTTGCACAGAATCACAGAATCCTAGAATGTCAGGGATTGGAAGGGACCTGGAAAGCTCATCCAGTGCAATCCCCCCATGGAGCAGGAACACGCAGATGAGGTTACACAGGAAGGTGTCCAGGCGGGTTGGAATGTCTGCACAGAAGGAGACTCCACAGCCTCCCTGGGCAGCCTGGGCCAGGCTCTGCCACCCTCACCAGGAACAAGTTTCTCCTCATATTTAAGTGGAACCTTTTGTGTTCCAGTTTGAACCCATTGCCCCTTGTCCTACCATTGGTTGTCACCGAGAAGAGCCTGGCTCCATCCTCCTGACACTCACCCTCTATATATCTGTAACCATGAATGAGGTCACCCCTCAGTCTCCTCTTCTCCAAGCTCCAGAGCCCCAGCTCCCTCAGCCTTTCACATTTCAGTGTAACCTGAATGTCTGTGTTTTTTTCTGTTTAGTATTCTTTTAGTGCTTAGAAGCGGGCAACAGGATTTATTTCTGGGTGGGAGGATCTTGGGAGTTAGCCCATGGTGGATTAATTTCGCCTCTTTGAATACAGTGGATGATAATTCACTGAGGGATTGCTCAGTGCTCAGAAAAACAGAAAAAAAAAATAATTAAACCCTTTAAATATTTTTTCTTTTTTTTTTCAAAAGGATACTGTCCTAGAGACAATGGATAAAATGACACAGTTTTTAAAAGCATCCCACCCAAACATGACAGCATTTCAGCTGAGAGTCAACAGTGGAAGCGTGTGTGAGTTTCTGTATTGTCTCTCTGTATATACATGCATATACATGTGTGTGTATACTTGTAGGTATATAACTCACATGTCCACTTTCCCAACCTGATTTCTTATCCTATGCCTTACATTTATTATCTCATACCATTATTTAAGTGCCAAACACACTGTAAATAGTATATGTTGATCTCTGATGTTGCGATAGCAAATCAGCAAAGCAACCACGTTTAACGTCATCTATTATCTTAGATTATAAAAACCCAATAGTATTCCTGAGCAACTTTGTCTCCTTACTGTGTTTTCTTTAAGCGTTCTAGTAGCTTGGAAAGGCATCACAGCAAAGGGATGATGAAGCTGCCTTTGGGGTATATTTTATGATTGGGGAGACTCGCTCTGTGGTCCTTTCCATTTGGGAAGGAATCAGAACACCTTCTAAATTAAGTATTTTGACTCCACGAGGTCGCAAACTGAACTTAAATTACCAGACAAAATGCTTGGTCCATTGGCTTCATAGCCAAATATTTGTACAAAACCTGTTTATTTTATTCTTTTATTTCCTTCTGCCCACAGATATGTACTAGTTTTGTATTCTTACTAACAGGGCTGACATCTGTTGCTGAAAATTTACCCACTCCCTACAATGGTATAAGCAATTGAAGTAGGGTTTCTTGCACGTCTCCCCTTGCTTAATTCCCAGGCCGTTATTAAGTCTTCGAAAAACAAAAACTCTGGGAGCGACTGAGCCAATTTTCAGCTTTTATAATTACACTGGAGAGTTAGACCTATTTGATGATATCTGAATGGATGTTTTTAGTTTGAAAGCTTCACCTGTGATTCCCATAGTGACTGCTAGTGATAAAAAAATCCCCAAATAACCAACATCCCCCCTAAAAAAACAAACAAACAAAAAGCCCAAACCAAACCCCAAGCTTAGGAGTTAGGCCATTTTGGTCATAAGTTATGAAAAGGACATTTCGTGTCTCTTGCTGTGCAAGAACAAGGTGCTTCATTTTGATCTGAGTGTTGGAATGGACGTTGCAGGCTGGGACATGGCTGAACATCGTTTTCAAATGGGAGAAAAGAGCAATTTCCAAATCCTCTAAGCAAAGTTGGGCCTCCTCCCGAGCCCCTGACAAAGTGCTAATGCGTTCCCTGGCTGGCTTTAGTTTGGATGGCTTTGGTAGGTTTGTACATATCGGAGTTTACAGCACATTTTCCAGACCTTTTGGAGCAACTGTCTGGATTTCTCTTCTTGCTTGAAATGCAAATGTTAAGATGTATTTGTTGCCAACTGACAGAAAGGAAGAAAAATTATTTTAGGAGAAAGAAATCAAGCAAGCAAGCGTAGCCATTCATTGTTTAAACGGTGCTGTTTCATGGCAATTTTGTCTTGAAATAACCTTCTGGTTTTGTAAAATGTGCAGCACTGTTTTTCAGTAGCCAAAACTCTTTTTCACGCCCTCAAACCCCTTTGTGATACGTGCATTGCTATCTCAGTAATGGAAGGTGAGAGCAGATAATTGACAAATAGAATTAACCAGATGTATGTTCTAGTGAGAGTAATGAATCAGTATTTCGATTTGGTAAATTTGAGTTGGTATCCAAGCAATTTGGCAACACTTTTGATTTGACTTGAGAAAATAACTAGAAGAGGATTTTTTTAAGTGTGTGTCCCCAGGTTCAGTGTCTTTGAGTCTTATATCTGGGTAGGAACAACCACAGGTTCCAGTATAAGTTGGGGAATAATCTATTAGAGAGCAATGTAGGGGAAAGGGACCCTGGGGTCCTGGGGACAGCAGGGTGACCATGAGCCAGCACTGGGCCCTTGTGGCCAGGAAGGCCAATGGTACCTGGGGTGGGTTAGAAGAGGGTGGTCAGTAGGTCAGAGAGGTTCTCCTGCCCCTCTGCTCTGCCCTGGTGAGACCACATCTGGAATCTTGTGTCCAGTTGTGGCCCCTCAGTTCCAGCAGGACAGGGAACTGCTGGAGAGAGTCCAGCGCAGGGCAACAAAGATGCTGAAGGGAGTGGAGCATCTCCCGTGTGAGGAAAGGCTGAGGGAGCTGGGGCTCTGGAGCTGGACAAGAGGACACTGAGGGGTGACCTCAGTCATGGTTACAGATATAGAAAGGGTGAGTGTCAGGAGGATGGAGCCAGGCTCTTCTCCGTGACAACCAATGACAGGACAGGGGGTAATGGGTACAAACTGGAACACAGGAGGTTCCACTTAAATTTGAGAAGCAACTTGTTCCTGGTGAGGGTGGCAGAGCCTGGCCCAGGCTGCCCAGGGAGGTTGTGGAGTCTCCTTCTGTGCAGACATTCCAACCTGCCTGGACACCTTCCTGTGTAACCTCATCTGGGTGTTCCTGCTCCATGGGGGGATTGCACTGGATGAGCTTTCCAGGTCCCTTCCAACCCCTGACATTCTGGGATTCTGTGACCTTAGAGTCATCTTTCCCATCCTGCCTTTCCACCCAGAAATGTGGAATCAGGAGCTTATTCCCCACCAGCGCAAGAACTTCCTTGGCTCTGGCTCTTTCATTAGGATGACTGTATGAGAGGGACATTCTTGGTGAGGATCAGTCCCTGAGCTGGAGCCACGGGATGTGCCAATTTTTGAGGCTGCCAGCATGTTTCAGAAGACAAGTTAGGAAGTGGCCATGTTGTACATTCAGTATTTTTTCTTTGCCATCTGCCTGAAAGAAGTACCTTTAAGTAGATTCAAATCAGGGAAAAAATTGCAGTCATTGTTTCCACATGCTCAATTTTGTGCAGAATCAGTTGTTTTAAAGATATGATCTTTTACAACTTCTCTATTAGAGATGCTTGGCTGTTTTACCCTCCTTTTTATTACCCCACCAATATTTCATGAGTATCCTTAACATAAGAACAGAAGGTTGTTTAAAGTTAGGTCTAATTTTTCATTAGGAGAACATCAAAGAGCTATACACAAAATTTGTTGGTTCTCCCCAAGCTACTTGTATTAGAAAAGCATTTGTATCTGGAAATTGTTACAACATACCTACATGCAGCCATCTAAACACTGCTTTTCCTCGGGTTTTGAGGCTAAATATCTGACTTTCAAAGCCACTTTTAGATAACAAAATAACTGCCTTAGGACTCCAGTCATCTTCTCTTCACAGATGAAGTTCTGCTATACCCAGAGGAAACTTATTTTGTTCGTATCTCAGCTGTTTTGTGGCCTGTGCGATTTTTCGCCTCTGTCTTTAGGCTTACAGCAAGTTGATGCGTGTGTTATTAGTGAACTCTCTCCGGCGGTGATCTCTGTCTTTGTTATGGTATGAATGAGCCCTACAAAAACTCTCATAAAAGCCCTTGTAAGCACTTATGTGGGAGAGTAAAGGGCACCTTAGAAGGTGTGTTGTATTTCCCACGCACTAGTTTTCAGCCTATCAGTTCAGAAGTCGTTCACAGAAATTAGTTTAATTTTATATCTGACGTTAACAAAAAAATTGACACTGGTTGTTGTTTCTTTAAGTGGGTATTTATTTTGTTAATTTAAATTTGGAGGGGAGGAGGAAGCTGCGATACACCTGTGTTAAAGCCCTCAGGTGTTTATAATGACTATAATGGTGTTGGCCATTATCACAGTCCTTACTCATCACTGTTCCCTATAAAATCAGCCTCATTTTAATCACTTATCATAGACATATAGTAGAATTTTCTTTGACCCAGCTGAGAAGGAATTGAAGCTGCTGCTGTCTTGGCCCTTCCTGGACTCTGGGTATGGAGCTGCTGCCTTTTGGTGTGCAATGGAGTATTTACCCACGGACAGGGATAATAAACAGTGCTTGTACTGCACATTCAGGTCTTGAGCAAAGCGACACTTTATATTGGCTTCAAGAAATAATATAATAATAATATAAAATTTAGCTACCACGTTTGTTATATTTCACGGTAGCGCTATGCAGAAGTATAAATAAAGAATAAGCACATTGAGGAGAGGCAAGGAGATGGCTGTTAGGCAGAGCCCAGCACCTAAAATCACAGCTATGTCATTACTGAGGCCTCTAGGTATGGTCACTATTCAAAAGAATTAAATAGTATTTGTCAGTCAGTGTCTCAGTCTTATTAAATTAGTGTTTCATGACTCTATGCAACAAAAACCTATTGTTGTCTGTGGACAAGTGGGCTGTGTTTTAGACCTAAAAAGGGAAATGAAATTCATGAATTAGTGTTGATATGCAATTTTATGTTGTCATTTCTTTTGTGGTTCTGATGCTGAGGTTGCATTATTGGCATCTTACACAGATGCGTGAGAAAACACCTGGTGAACAGCTCAACTAAGTGGATATTTTACAGTCCATAAGAACATGTGACTATAGCAGGCAATGAAAAAGAATTAGACCATTATTGGCAAAGATTGTAGGGACAAAATGCATTTCCTTCATGCAGCGGGAAGGAAAAACGCCAGCAAGGATGATGAAGACTTTTTAAATAAGATTTCTCTTTTCAAATATTCTGCTTCAGACCTCTTAATGAAATGAATGCGTTAGATGCACAGAGCTAAGATCACTGTTGAATGAGATTATACTCCTGTCCATTTAATAATGATGCAGATGTAGATTTTTTTCCCCTGCCTTCTCTTGTAACTTCAAATACTTAATACTGAGCAAATTTTGCTTGGATTTAAATAGGTTGATCTATTTATTGTTCTATTTTTCTTTCGGTTTATATAGTCTGGATGGTAGCTCATCTCTCAAAAGGGTAAACGTTGTTTTTTTCTAGTCATCTTGTGACTTCGGCGCGTTTGTTTACTGCAGAGGCCACAGGGCCAGGAGCCTGTGTAGGACAGCATTTGAAAATTGAATTTGAAGAGAGCATTTTGGTTTAATTTGCTGGGCCAATTTGTTTGAATAGGCAATAATCTTGTATTTGTCCTGGTGAGACCTTAGACAGAGAGTACATTCAGGCATCATTTTTGACGCTGCAAAATGTAGCACTTGTGCTAATAACTGCTGGTAAACCGATACGTTTATGTATTTTTACCCGGAATGACCGATTTTTGGCTTATGTATTCTTTGTGATTGACTGCAGGTTGCCTTATTCATTTTCTTTCTGGCTGGGCTATGGAAAGAGGAATTACTCTTTGCCTTTCCTTCCTTGCTCCCCTCTGTTCTCAGCCACCTCCCCAAGAGATCCACTCCAATCTCAGCACCGCGTGACACTGAGCGGTTGTGACAGGCTCGCCTATTTTTGGAAGTCTGTCCCCACTCTTTCCCTGCTGGAAAGGAATCTCGAAAAACTAATCCATCTGGAAGAGGAGGAGAAAGCTTCACCAGGCGCTCGCCACTCGGTGCCTGGGCTGCGGTTGTGCTAATTATTTGTTATCTCGCGTCGCAGGATCAGAGAGGTTTGCACTTCGCCTGGCGTTGGTCACCTGCCCTTAAGCTCTGCATGAACCCTTCTGTTCCATATGGAAAAAGCAGGAGACTAAAATACAGCATAGAGCTGCGTGGATGATGTCCAGTCTTGTCTTATATTTCACACGTTTCTGAGCTGCTTCTGCAAAAACAGAAATACTACTGCTTGTCTCCAAGGAGCAGAAACAGAAGTTCAGAATTTGGCAGTTAGGGTGGAAAGATATTTTTTTTTCTCATTTATTTTGCCCCTTCTTTAGACTCTGCAGGCTCTACAAGTAGTAAAATGTATGTGTTAAATTGTACTCGCAATGGGGTAACATCCATAATGCTGTTCCATGCAAAGAAGCAACTGCTAATGCTAATGTCTGATAGGGAAAGTATGGCAGCAAAAATACATTGTCAGTGACTAGTGTATATTGTATCAAGAAAGCAATAATTTCAAATACGTGAAACTATGAACAAAATGGCTTTTAAATTCTCACTCTACGTTGTCAGTGTCCCTGAGACTCAGGAGCACCTGGACAGTTGATGTTGGTTTTGATCTCCCGAAGCACTATTATTTTGTTTTCTCATAGGTGGTTATTATTGGAACTTTAAAAATAGACTCCTCTGTCTGTTTAATCTATTCATTTAATCTTGTTCTAGATCCTTCACTTCATTTCCTTATATATGATGATAATACCTCTGTGCCTACACTTTATATCACTAGACTATCAGAACACCTTTCTGTGGAAAGCCACTGCTAAGTCATCTTCAGAAGGTGCTCGTCCTCAGCTTGGTGTACAAGAAATTAAATATCCAAAATATCATTGATGTAAGGAGCACAAAAGGAGTGAGGAACACTTGGTCATTCAGGGCTGATCCTGTATTTTTAAGATCTGTGACAGCTGTGTTGTTTCAGGCTCCTGAACCACAAGGCACAGATTTATAATGTTAATTGACTAATGATGCAGATGCCATGAAATCTCCAAAATAAAGTGCCTTTGGAGGCAAGATTGTGGTGCCTAATCCCAGTGCTCTGTTTACATGGACAACATTTCCTGAGTGTGGCTTTTCCTTTGTCCCTTTAATCATTATAATACTATATGGCTGTTACTGTCCCCTATACCAACCGAATCTCAAAATGTATGTAGGCTTACCTGATGGGAATGGGCTGGATTGATAGTGAAGCAGCAAATTAATTTGCAGCTACAGTAAAGCATGTCTTGATTCCTCCAACTCTAACACTTTTTCTTCTCCTTTCTACCTCCCAAATAAATAAATGCATATGTTTCACTTTTTAATCCTTCAGGGTTAAGACCTTCATGAGGAATATAGCTCACCTGATTATGTTCTCACCTAAAGACTTTTTTTATTATTGTGTGACATTAAATTCAGAGTTCTCTCTTATCTAAGCTTTCATTACCAGAAGAAGATGCCCAGGAGTATATAGGTACACAAGCCATGTGTATACTGTTTCATATTAACAGGTGTAATACGTGTGAATGCTGCATTAATTCAGATGAACCAGCTATATATACGTAATTCTGTGTATTTTTGAGACATTTTATCACACCAGTTAGATGTTCTTATGGAACAGCGGAGTTTCATTGTGGAAGACAAAAAATAGCAGAGGAGAAAAAGATTTTAGGATAAATTTTGATACATATCTATGTGTGTTTCTTTATATTATCTGTCATTTGGCAATATAGGTCAGTGAGGGGCATCTTCCTGCAGCGTGTTGCATTCCTTCTGCATAGTTTTCTGCATGAAGGGGAAATGGTTCCTTAATTCTACCCCCCTTATTATTTACAGAAGAGTAAGCATAATTAGACCCATAAATTAATGATTACTCTTTCATATCCATCACCACTAGGATGCAGCATTTTTAAAATATTCATTTGAAGCCCATGTGAACTAGCAAAGTAATGAATGGGCTGTGCTTCTGGACTTTGTCTTTTCATATGCTAAGTAGCAATAGTTAATCAACATTGGTATGTGGTACAACATCAGATAATCAGACCAAAAACATCCATCTGCTTCTCTTGAAGTGAATCATCGTTCCAGCATCCTTGCTTAACATCTTCTGCAGGGGAGAAATGAAACAAACTTCTTTTAGCCTAAAAAGTTTTTGTTTGCTTATTCTAAATGAATATCTAAGAGGAGGGGGGAAGAAGTGAAGTGATACAGGTATGTATTTTCACAAGGCTGGCCAATCTGTAACATTTGCTCTATGTCCTTTCCATCAGTCCACCAGAAGCAAATGTGCTTCTCTGTGCATCATCTTGCCATCTGGGGAAACGTCTGTCTCTTGAAGTTTTCCTCTGCTCTTAATTTGTCTCTTCAGTTGTCTAATCTTCCTAGTTTGTATACCTTTAATATGAATTAATTTAATATAATTTTATGTATTTCAGTCAATAGCTTTCTGCACACGGTGATCAGCCTTTTGGCCGTATGTGTAGATTTTATCTTTTAATTTGTGTTTCTTCGAACATGTAGACATCATACGGGCCTGAATTTCCTAAGTCAGTTCTGTGGCTATAAAATATCATGACAAATTCCAAGCCAGTCTATATTTGGACACACAGAACAAGTCTTGGGAAGTTGCTCTGAACTATTTACATGTTGAAACTATTGTCCTCTACTTACAAAAATCATTCTTCTTGGAAGAGGCGAGGACTTTTGCCTTCACTGCTCTGCAATTGCTTTGAGAATAAATGCTACTTGTACTTTTTTTTTCCTTTGATCAATGTCCTTTTTTAATTTTTTAAATAGTTATCTGAGATGGTAGTTAAAATAGTTCTAGTTCTGTATTACTAAATGCCAAATGGAACTGCAAGAAGTTACAGCATCTAATACTTTACATGTGGGCATATTGATGGTCTGGTAGCTGTAACAAAAATGCAGCCTGTTCCTGAGCTTTTTTTTGAGGATATGTGACTTCGTTCTGCGTGAATTTGTGCTCTGAGGTTGTCATTGCCCAGGCTGTAGCATGAGTGGTGTGGAAGGTGCACATTGCCCAACACCTCCAGCTCTGCCCAGTCCAATTCAAATGCCTGACAGGGCTGATTGACAGACTGGATGGAGCATCCCAAAGACTGTCCTGGGTTGTTCTCCTGTAGAAGGGATCAGATTGTACAAAAGACATTTTTTAACAGTCAATAGAAACTTTCCTGCAAACAATAATTACAGAATCACACAGAATGGTTGGGGTTGGAAGGGACCTCTGGAGATCATCCAGTCCAACCCACCTGCTAAAGCAGGTTCACCAGAGCAGATCACACATGATGTGTCCAGGTGGGTTTGAATGTCTCCAGAGAAGGAGACTCCACAACCTCTCTGGGCAGCCTGGGCCAGGGCTCTGGCACCTCAAAGGAAAGAAGTTTCTCCTCATATTCAGATGGAACCTCCTGTTCTTCAGTCTGTGTCTGTTGCCCCTCATCCTGTCGTTGGGCACCACTGAACAGAGTCTGGTCCATCCTCTTGACACCGACCCTGAACATATTTATAAACATTGATGAGACCCCCTCTCAGCTTCTCCAGCTGAACAGTCCCAGCTCTCTCTCCTCCTAAGAAAGATGCTCCAGACCCCTCAGCATCTTCATAGCCACTGGACTCCCTCCAGTAATTCCTTGTCCTTCTTAAGCTGGGGAGCCCAGAACTGGACACAGGACTCCAGATGTGGCCTCACCAGGGCAGAGCAGAGTGGGAGGAACAGCCTCCCTCCACCTGCTGCTCACACTCCTCCTAATGCACCCCAGGTACCATTAGCCTCTTGGCCACAAGGGCACATTGCAGAACAATCTTTTCTATGTCATTAAGATACCAAAGAGTTGCTTGGTATCTAGTCAAGGTATATCAATAAAGACAAGTTATGCATGTGCTTGGGTGGTCACAGAACGTCATGGTCATCTGGATTAAATAACAGAGCAAAAGTGGTTTGAGTAGTCTCCTGACCAGCTCACCCAAACTCCTAGGGGGAGTTTTGGAAGCGCTGGAGAAAAAGGAGGTAAAGTATGCAAGGATGTAGGTTTGAGTTGATCATTTTGAGTGAGATCTGTGCAAATAGATGTACAATCTGCCTCTGCACTCAACTGGTGATAGTGACTGGCACTTGGAGCAAGCAAGAAAATCTACCCAAAGCATAAGGCAGAAGATGTCCCGTTTCTTCCTCTCCCTCCCACCGCCCTTGGTCTCCAGCAGTGTCTCTCTTGGGGTTCCTTCACTGTATCTTCCAACAACTAGCGCGGGTCTGTCCTCTATCACTTCTGCTACTTGGAGCCTGAATCAGGGAGTTCTCAGTGCACTGGAAAATGCAGAGGAAATCTCCCTTTTGCCAGCCTAAGGTTAATTCTTCTCTTTGGCCAAAGCTTGTTATTCCTATCCGCAGACATGTTCATCTGGTTTTAGTGTTAGACACTTACCAGTCCTTTTGTTCACTTTTTGTTTATTATAGTCTCATTTGGATATAAGGCAATGCTTGCCTTTTTTTTTTTTTCTTTTTCAAATTCTACTATTTCAGTAGCTTTCTAAGGGCTAGTTATGCATATGATTGTCATTCTGCAAATCATGTGTGTCACTGAAATTCCAAAGCATGAAAATTAAAGTGCTTCCATATGGCCACCTCAGCTTTAGCTCTTTGTTAATCGGTAGAGGAAGAGGCCTAGCTGGACTTCTTTTTGCACATGAACATCCATCTGTTGTACGATCGTCCTCATCTCCATGAGTTTATCATCATCATGCTTTGCTCTGGCACTTATCTGATTGTAAAAAATGCTTCTATATAGATTTGCTTGTTATACTTGTTTCTCTTTGATTACCAGCTTGAGTGTCAAGAAGTTTCCATAGTATTTATTATAATACAGACTAAATCGATATCTGTGTAATGGAACAAGAATATATGCATTAAGATTGTGAATCATGGTGGTGTCTCTGATGAAGGCTGGGATGATGCTGACTCACAGAAGTAAAAAAGAGATATAAAAGAGCTGGTTCATGCAATTTTTCTTTACCTGAACTCCCAGGTAAAGAGACCTGTTTGCTCTTCACATCACCTTTTAAAAGGGTAAACCAAAGTGCTATGATATCTATTATATACTATGATATCTAAAACCCTCTGTGTAAACAATTTATGGTTTATTTATCCTGGACCTGGGAGGAATACTCAGTTGTCCCCCTGTTGATTGAAAAACTTCCATGTTTACATTTCTACAAAACTTATCAAAACACAAGTGAAAGCACTGATTTCTAATAGCCAAATATCACACTGTTAGTGGGCTTTGTTCTCCTGCTCTATAGACTAATGGTAATGAAAACTAAAATGACATTGGCACACTTGTACGCTAGTGTGGAGAGAACTGGAGTTAACCTCAGATATAATAAGAAAAGACAAATGCTTGATTTCACCCAGTTACCTAGAAAGGACCTTTATGCCGCGCTTCAAAGCTTGCTCGTGGCTCTGCTTTTCACATAGTTACATCTGCTGATTTGACTGACAAAGGCTTTTTTTCTGCTTATTACTCGGGACCCTGGAAGCCAGTTCACCAAAGAGAACCAGCTAATGCCTTCTTATCACCATCACGAGGATTTTATAACCTTACTGAAAGGACCGTGCTGGGATTGTTGAAAAACATCATCTCTTGTTCCCTTGGGCGCACTTACCTGTGTTGCATCCATCATGGTATCTCGTGTTATAAACACTAGTGGTGTTCTTGCTGTGTTCCCAAGAGAAAAATGATGTAAGGGAACAGAGGAACTGTTTAAGTGAATAATTGATTAACATGGTATATTTTTGTTGACAAAGGCAGAGCTGTAGAAGTTTGCCTATGTTTGGAATGTAAGGACACGGCCAGTGACATCCAGGATTTTCTTCCCTTCAGTCCTCTGACTCTTGGGCAATTTTCTCTTGGCATTGTGCTATCTGAGGAGTGGATTTCTTACCCCCTAAACAGGTGGTATTTGGTCATATTTTGGGTGTCTTGACTGCAAACCACTTGGAGGCATCAACAGCTGTAAGGCTGTGTGATGTGACGTAGAACTGGCTTTGTAAGATCTCTACTATTGGTGATGCTATGTGAGAAGACGATGACACAGGTTGACTTTTAGATACTGTTTAGAACCTGGCTTGATCATGAGGCCCTAACTTTTAGGAAAAGCAGAACTGATGCATTAACTATGGCATTATGGATTCTTAGCGTGGAAAGCCAGAAGGCTGTTTTTCTAGGAATATTTTTCAGAGCAGAGTCTGTTTCTTATCTCCAGCGTCCTTCATATCGTGTACATTTATTACATATTCAAATAACACAGGGAAGGATATCCCTACCCTGCTAATTTGGTCTCTGATCTTTCAAACACTTTCTTATATCCTTATGTTTATTCATACGAGTTCTTCATTTGACTAGTCTGGTTGCAGAATATGAGATGCATAAATAGCACATTTTGAGTTTATTATGCAAAGTTAAGAAAGATAAGGGAAAGTATGCATATGTCATTGCAAGCTCATTTATTTAATGGTGTGCTGTACAGAACACAGCAGCATGTTCTACAAGGAAATTTATCCTTGCGCTGCTGGTGGTACAGAGGAGCGAATAAAATACATTTGTTACAATAAATCGTATTAATACCAAATAAAATAGCATAGGGATCTTGTTATAGATACTGTGCCTGCAGTATTACCCAGGGCAATATGTGAATAAGTAACATTTGTTATTAAGTGTAATTTTTATGCTGCTTTGAAAGTGACAAACGTTTGGCATGTTCAGTTAATAGGTTTAATTAAAATTCAAGATTAATTATGAAGATGAGTAACTCTCCTTCATTACCTTGTAGGAACAAAAGATACTTACATTTTGAGAAAGAAAAGATGATTAACCCAGTAACATGTATCAGAAGAAGTGCAAATACTCCCTTACAGGAGCAGAGATCATAAATATTAAATTCTGCCTCCCCCAACAACGAGGGAATGAGATTCAAAGCAAATTGGGCTTGCAGAACTGCTGGGTTTTGAAAAAGTGATTTTAAAATAACCGTAAGTGCACTTGTCACAGAGGTGAACTGTTGCTTCAGACAAATCAGAGATGATTGAACCAGGAGAAGGTGTTGGAGTCTTGCTCAATTGAAATATAACTCAGATGTAAAACACTGAATGGGAGATTGGTTCCCTGGGCTTAAGTTTCGAATGTTCATCCCGTGGTCATGCAAAAAACTTGAAAGAGGGTATTAGACAACTATTCTGATTTCTTCCAGTATTTCCAAGAAAGTGATAACACCAGCTGATGTATTGTAATATGCTATATTTATAGGTCAATTTAGCAGCTTTTTCTATTAAATCTTGTCAGGCTCTGTGATTTATATGGTATTTGTTCAGCACGCCTGTAGCAGATATGACTGGGTAATTTGAAATATGAAATGTGTTAACCTCTGAGTTGAGCTAATGATAAAGTCGAATTAGGCTAATAACAGTTTAAACCAGCCATATGTTTCTTTTCAACTTTGTAGACTTTCCATCTTAGATGTGTTTTAACCTCGTATAAAAATACAAACTGTTATTTCTTTGTAAGTGCAGCATGTTGTTCTGAAGGGTCACCCCGGGGTCTTCAACTTACAAGCAGGAGTAAAAGGATTTTGGTCTTAATATGTTCTGAAATTCCAGCTTTTGAAAGATGTCTTCTCCTATTGCCTGTATCAGACATCAGTATTTAGCTTAGGTTTTTAATCAATTGCCAGATCTCACAACTGCTTTAAAACAAATAGTAGAGTTGTTTCATCTCGGCAACTTTTCTTTTGGGTCCTGTGAATTAGCTCAAAATAAGCTGTGAGCACCACAACTCTCACACCGTTTTATGGATTTGATGTGAAAATGAGGCATTGCTGTACCTGTCACACAAAGAAACTCTTGAAAGTCATATAATGAGAGAAGAGTGTGTTCTGGCCAGGATTCAACCCCTTACTGTCAATCCTGACGGGCAGGTTCAGCTTTCCAAAGCTGCCCTCACGTCAGTGACATCTTGGGTGGTTGGTGTGTCCAGTCTTTTAGTATATGTTGTAGTCAAATTATTTTAAATGTAAAATACTATATCCTACTTTTCCCACTTTTCCATCTTGCCAGTTTTCTTATGTATTCCCAGAGAAACCTGCATTAGGGGGTTCATTTAGACCTTGCTTCATCCATGGTAGTAGAAGTTTATGTTTGGCGATGTGGAATTATTAGTGGAGCTACTAGACTGGGAGAAAGCAGGGTGCAGATCTGAAATGGGCTCTTTTATTCTACAGGTTGGGAAATTCTCATTTCAATTAAGAAGTCCTTACTGGTGGCTCCTTAGACTACTGTATGAGTATCCAGGTGTAGAAGTGAAGCTTTTCGTGTCACTCCAAATAACCACTAATGACTAGAAAATGTAGAAAACTTAAAAAATCCCTCCCCCTTGTTGTCTTTCCAATAATTAATTAATATACAAAATTAGCCTGTGTTGATTAACAGCCACTTTCTGTTTTTAACCCCAGTAGCTTTTAGGCAAATTTTTATATGTAGGTCTAGATACGCTTGCTGTGTTCAGTGTCTTACCATCGCTCAGAATCTAAAGCTCGTGGTCATGAACATTGGCTGTAAATCTGGTATAGAGGGCATTAGAACATAATAAAGGTTCCAGTATAACTTGGGGAACGACATGTTGGAGAGCAGTGTAGGGGAAAGGGACCTGGGGGTCCTGGGGACAGCAGGGTGAGCATGAGCCAGCACTGGGCCCTTGTGGCCAGGAAGCCAATGGCACCTGGGGTGGGTTAGAAGAGGGTGGTCAGTAGGTCAGAGAGGTTCTCCTGCCCCTCTGCTCTGCCCTGGGGAGACCACACCTGGAATCTTGTGTCCAGTTGTGGCCCCTCAGTTCCAGCAGGACAGGGAACTGCTGGAGAGAGTCCAGCGCAGGGCAACAAAGATGCTGAAGGGAGTGGAGCATCTCCCGTGTGAGGAAAGGCTGAGGGAGCTGGGGCTCTGGAGCTGGACAAGAGGACACTGAGGGGTGACCTCATTCATGGTGACAGATATATAAAGGGTGAGTGTCAAGAGGATGGAGCCAGGCTCTTCTCGGTGACAACCAATGATAGGACAAGGGACAATGGGTTCAAACTGGAACACAGGAGGTTCCATTTAAATCTGAGAAGAAACTTGTTCCTGGTGAGGGTGTCAGAGCCTGGCCCAGGCTGCCCAGGGGATTGTGGAGTCTCCTTCTGTGCAGACATTCCAACCCGCCTGGACACCTTCCTGTGTAACCTCATCTGGGTGTTCCTGCTCCATGGGGGGATTACACTGGATGAGCTTCTGAGGGGTCTTCCAACCCCTGACATTCTGTGATTCTGTGATAATTAAGTTCCCATAGAAAAAAAAAAAAGAAACGCCAGTGTTAGCTGACTCATCCAACACCTGGAGATGACCCTTAAAACCGTTCATATTTGTGCTGTGTAAATGGCGCTTCTTGAAATGTTTCTGTTGAGGGGATATGGATTTTTTACATGGACAAGATTACTGCTTGGGCGCATTAGCTTTGCCACAGGCAGTGCAATAAACTTCCAGATCTTGACTGTCACAGCAGAGTTACCGATCTGCGGTGAATTTAGATTGCTTTTCAACACATGACTGTGAGATCAGGCTGCAAAAGCCTGGGAAAATCTTTTGGGTAGAGCGTATCAGTCGCCCCACGCATCCAGATGTGCTTGTGTCTCACAAAAAGAAGTCTTGTGATGTTAATGAGTGGCTACAACATATTTCTTGAGTAAGCTGCTGCCTGGAGGCATGTGGTAGATTTGAATGAAAGGAAGATTATCTGCAGCACAAATAAAACTGAAATGGAATCCCCTTGTTGGACACAGCTGTGCTGCAAGTTGTTGAGCTACCTCGTGTTTCATTGTCCCTACTTCTTTCTGATGTCCTTCATTAACAACAGGGGCTAATGGTCCCTTGGTGTCCTGTATCTGCTCAGGCCATCTCAAATAGCTTCACAGCTTTTTGCCAGCAATGATGTAGAAATTCGCTCATTGATAGTGACTCTGTGTTGGGATCCTTCAGCCGAAATGGAAAACCTGATGGGTTTACTCTCTTATTTCATGCCAAAAAAACTTTCTATTTTTATCTTGTAAAACATTGGTCCTAGTCTTGCATCATGGCAAGACACCAGTTTAAGAGAATGTAGATTGCCAGCCTGGACAGGATCACCTCGGTAGCTTCATTGAGACCTTCCAATCCAGACGGTGAAAATGTTCTTATAGAAGATTCAGCACCTTCTGGAACCTTGGTGGAAGTTGTCTACTCAGTGTCTTTCAATACGAGGCCAATCTTGTGGCTCATGGAATCATTAGGTCATCTACAGAGGTCCCTTCCAACCCTAACCATTCTGTGATTCTGTGATTATTGCTATTCTTCTGGTTTACTTTAGGATCTTAAGCTTAAGATACCTGTGCTAGCTAGTTATGGTAGCTGGTCTAACCAAAGTTGATTAACTCTTCTAGAAAACTCGCTCATGTCAAATAAATTGCTCATAAGGCTGAGAGGTCCAGCAATTGCTGGAAGCCTTCACCCAATGCTGGAAGTTCATTGGGGAAAAAACTATAGAGTTCTTCATCTGCAGAAATGTTCAGCGTAATTTACTGCATTTTGGGGAAGAAATAGAAAACTTGCATGTTTTCTAGTGTAGACAATTATAGGCTGAACTGGGGAGATCGCAAGGTTAAAGACAAGCGTTTGTGTGGGATGACAAATGATAGCTTTTGTGCATTGTTTTACTGTCGTTATCTTTTGTGTTAGGTAACAAACACATTTAAAACCCAAGCACGTCTGCATCTTTTTCGAAATGCCTTGAAACACAGAGCTAGGCTGCATTTCAGTCTTCACAATGCGTGGTCCAGAAAGTTGGCTACTCTGACAGATGTTGTTGAGAAATGCTTTTAGTTCGAAGGATTTCTTAGAACATAGCACAAAGAAAGTTTTCAGCAAGGGAAGGAGCCTATCCCTTTTACATTTGATAAGTTCATAGTCTAGCAGCATATCAAAATAACAATTGATCTGTGCATTTCAGTCCCTCAAAAGGGGGTCTGTAGACATCTCGTCCTTATTTATTTTTCATTTTTCCTTGGAAGACGCTGGAAATTTTTTATCCAATTTGGATATTGTCTATTTTTCTTAGTAAGATTTTGTGTGCTTTCCAGGAAGGTTTGGCCCAAAAGGAGTCAGATCATACCTCCCTTAAAACTGTTATTTAATAGGCATGTTGAAAAGGAAGTGGAGAAGGCATGTTGAAAAGGAAGTGGGTTTTCATTTATTTTCTGGTCAGAATGATCTAAATTTTTCAAAATGGAGATGCCATTCTGCCACTTTTGTTCTCTGCCTGGTGCCTACCTATAAACAACAAACTGTTTTCTACTTTCCTGCTGAACTTCTCAGTAACATTCCCCTACATCTGAGCTGGTGGGATGTCGCATCTCAAAAAGTCTCACCCTTCGCCTTCTATATTTTCATCCAGCAGGACTAAGACATTTATATAAATCAGAAATAGGTACCCAGAAGTTACACACAAAAAATATGTGTTCTTATAGACCACTTAAATATTTATCTTCTCTTCAACTTTTTGGGGTCTAACCATACCAAGATCCAACCATACCACAAAATCACAGAATGTTAGGGATTGGAAGACCCCTCAGAAGCTCATCCAGTGCAATCCCCCCGCTGGAGCAGGAACACCCAGATGAGGTTACACAGGAAGGTGTCCAGGCGGGTTGGAATGTCTGCACAGAAGGAGACTCCACAACCCCCGTGGGCAGCCTGGGCCAGGCTTTGCCACCCTCCCTGAGAAGAAGTTTCTTCTCATATTTAAGTGGAACCTTTTGTGTTCAAGTTTGAACCCATTGCCCCTTGTCCTATCATTGATTGTCACCGAGAAGAGCCTGGCTCCATCCTCCTGACACTCACTCTTTATATATTGATAACCATGAATGAGGTCACCCCTCAGTGTCCTCTTGTCCAGCTCCAGAGCCCCAGCTCCCTCAGCCTTTCCTCACACGGGAGATGCTCCACTCCCTTCAGCATCTTTGTTGCCCTGCGCTGGACTCTCTCCAGCAGTTCCCTGTCCTGCTGGAACTGAGGGGCCACAACTGGACACAAGATTCCAGGTGTGGTCTCCCCAGGGCAGAGCAGAGGGGCAGGAGAACCTCTCTGACCTACTGACCACCCCCTTCTCATCTACCTCAGGTGCCATTGGCCTTCCTGGCCACAAGGGCCCAATGCTGGCTCATGGTCACCCTGCTGTCCCCAGGACCCCCAGGTCCCTTTCCCTACACTGCTCTCTAATAGGTCATTCCCCAACATACCAACTTACAAGAGGTCCCACCCTAACCCACTGTCCTTTTTTTGGACAGTGGCCAGTCTCATGAGTCTTTTTTTAGGGAATAAAATGTCTAAATATGGGAACAAAAGTCTAATATAACACTTTCCCAAATGTGTGCCCTTCTAGTTTTGGAAAACTGCATCCTAGGCACTTTTCGAGCCTGAGGTTGTATCCACAGCTTTGTGTTTATTAGGTCATGCTGAACTTTCTTGGATGGATTTGTCTAATTAGTCTTTGAAACCACTTGTACTTTTCAGTGCCTGTATCACAGTGACTAATTTTTTATGCATGTTTTATAGCAGCATAAATGACCTCCTATGACTACCTACGTTTTTTTTTTATCTACCATAAATTATTTTCTAAGTGCATAAATCCAATTAGTATAGCTTTTATTCCATCTGTTGACATTTTGGTAAACATCTCTGCATCAACATTTTTATCAACAGGTTTATATAACAAGCCATTATTCCGTTTTCTAAGTACAACTGCCCTTTCTTAATTGTGGGAGAAGGAAATATTTTTACTTTGCCAAATTTTATATTTAAAAAAAATCTACTAATAAAGAGTTAAAGCTCTTTTAAAGCATGTAAAATTCAGATATGAACTCATCTATATTTGGATTATCCAGCCTCATCCTCTCATCTTTTTCTTATTGAAATTGGTGTCAATCCAGAGGACAGTTGGTTGGTTTTTGTGTAAAAGAAATGTACCTGTTCCACATAATCCTTTATAGAACATGTCCAAAAACTTTTACTTTTTATTCTGAACTAGTTATCAGATATTTCTTGCTATTTCTAATGAACTGACTGGCCTCATTGTCCCTTTTCTTCCTTAAGCTTAGCATCCTATTATTTTCTCCACATTGTTTTCTGCTGTTGAAGAGATGTGGTTTCTGTCTCACTTCTCTATTTTCTTTAAAAAGTTTTAGATCTGCTTGTGCTTTAATTCCAGGGATAATGAGATTTTTGTCAGATAACATTCAGTCCTTGGTTTTTAGGATTGGAAACTTTGTCAATTAAGGGTGTTTTTCATCACGTACATGCTGGTATCAAGTTCTGGGGTTTTATGTATTTCTTCTTTATCTTTTTCTCTTAGTTCTGAAAAACTCGTTCGTAATTTTTTAAGGTGCACCATAAAGGGGTGTGTTGAATCTCTAATAATATTACTTGTTTTTTTCTTTCCAGTCTTCTCACCCTAAATTGGTGGGTGATCTTGTATCTACAGTGCTCAGCGTATTTCTTACCTGCCAGAAGGGAACAATAGGCTTGTTTTAATATTTAATAGGATTTCTCCTCTGGGAGCCTTTTAACTCTATGTTATTCTTTCATGCTTTTCTTATCCTCCATGTTCTCTGTAGGGTGCCTTTTTTATATATATATATATATATTTAAATCTTTATTTTACTGGTCTTGTCTTAACTGTAGCTTTTAAAATGTATTTATCTCCAGCTTAGGGACTGTACTTCCAATTCCTCCTGTCTCCTTGATTCAGTTTTGGAGATACAATTTCTGATCTCAGCTGGCTGGGGACCTCTCTCCTCGCTGTTTTATGTCTCTTCTGGATATTCTGTTTCCCACTTGATCAACCATATTCTATTTGCCAAATTCCACGTCGTATCCAGAGCTGTGATCCTCCCTGGGAATTTCTTTTGGGAAACAGCACTTGTAATTGCTCCCTCCCATAGAGTATCTTTCATAATCAGACGAGTAAAGGTAGGGAGTGAACAGGGAGTCCTATTTTTGGAAGATTTTGACATCTCCCCCTTCAAATTCCAGCAACAGGCAGTGATGCTGTAGGCTCCTGGTCTCTTAGTGTTTCTTTTCCTTCTTATAATTTTTGCAAGTTGATCATAAAGATGAATTCAGAAATTAAAAAACTGTTTGGATGCTACTAACAAACTGTTCTAAAACATTAATACTGGAGACCATGTCTTATGGATTTTAAACTACCTACACTTGCTTTTCAATTGCCAGGCCATGTTGCCAATGTTCTTTACTATCATAATCTGTATCTTTATAAAAAGGAAATAGTAGAAGTTAGCCAGGTAATGATTTCTGCAAAGGAGAAAAGTAGGAAGAGTTTTTAGAAACCAAAATGTGTTCTTGTTGTAAAACACTGGTTTTAAGATTGTAACATATTAAGTGTTCTCACTTTTTTATACAAAGCAATTTGCCTGGAAATCCTTGTTCTTTCCCTAGAATTAAAAGTCCTTTAAGAGAAAACCATGCAGTGAGAGATACTCTGCAGTTTCATCTGTGGAATATTGAGGGAGGATAACTGAGGAGCAATAAGGACAAAAGTGAAGAAAAAATAAAGGCTGTGGGTTTTGTGGCTTATAGAAGGAGCAAAGGGCCACAATAAGAAATGAAAACCAAGATACGAGATCACTGCAGAGCCAAGAACATGCACGTGCTGTTGTAGATGTGGTGTGTTGGGTGGGAGCGGAAGACTCTGTACAGTAAAAGCACAGGCTAGAAGAGACCGAGTGCACCCTCAGCCAATTTGCTGATGACACCAAACTGGGAGGAAGGGCTGACACACCAGGGGCTGTGCTGCCATCCAGAGACCTGGACAGGCTGGACTGGGCAGAGAAGAACCTGATGAAGTTCAACAAGGGCAAGTGTAGGGTATTGTAACTGGGGCGGAACAACCCCAGGCACCAGTACAGGTTAGGGTGGAGCTGCTGGAAAGCAGCTCTGCAGAGAAAGACCTGGCAGTTCTGGTGGACAACAGGTTGACCATGAGCCAACAATGTGCCCTTGTGGCCAATAGGCCAGTGGTACCTGGGATGCATTAGGGGGAGTGTGACCAGCAGGTAGAGGGAGGTTGTTCCTCCCCGTCTGCCCGGCCCTGATGAGGTTGCATCTGGAGTCCTGTGTCCAGTTCTGGACTCCCCAGTTTAAGAAGGACAAGGAATTACTGGAGGGAGTCCGGTGGCTACGAAGATGCTGAGGGATCTGGAGCATCTTTCTTACGAGGAGAGACTGAGAGAGCTGGGGCTGTTCAGCTTGGAGAAGAGAAGCTGAGAGGGGATCTCATCAATGTTTATAAATATATCCAGGGTGGGTGTCAAGAGGATGGACCAGACTCTGTTCAGTGGTGGCCCATGATAGGATGAGAGGCAACGGGCACAGACTGAAGCACAGGAGGTTCCATCCGAATATGAGGAGAAACTTCTTTCCTTTGAGGTGCCAGAGCCTGGACCAGGCTGCCCAGAGAGGTTGTGGAGTCTCCTTCTCTGGAGACATTCAAACTCACCTGGACACCTTCCTGTGTGATCTGCTCTGGTGACCCTGCTTTAGCAGGTGGGTTGGACTGGATGATCTCCAGAGGTCCCTTCCAACCCCAACTATTCTGTGTGATTCTAAAAAAGTCATGTGGGAGCTGGATGCCAGGTAGGAGGGAGCCGTAGTAATTGGGGCAGGAGATGATCAGGGTGAGGATGAATGATTTAGCCGGGCTGGTAGAAAGAGTGTTTGATATTCAGTATATTGCAAAGCAAGGAAGTGATGTGACCTGCTGAGCATCCAGATGTCACGCCGAGGGCAAAGCAGAGCAGAGCAGCACAGCGGGTTTGCAAGGATATTGCAAGGCTGCTTGAGTGTGAGGTTGGCAGTGACGATCCCACACATGGAAGGAGGAGATGTAGGAGGGAAAAGAATTCACCCATTTGTAGTGTGTGACGTGCCCTGCTGGCTGGGAGGCCTGGGGGCTGTGCTGGGAGATTGTACAGCAGTGTTTGTGTTGAATTTCCATGTGAATGTTGAAGTTACTCATGAATGAATGCACTTGTAGGCAAGGGAAGAAACGTGGAGGTGAGAACTTATGCACACAGACATTTTGCAGGTGGGAGAGTGAAATGAAAGAGATGTCAAACAAGTGCTTGGAGAGGACACTGAAGTTCACCAAAACTGTGGCAGAACCGCATACTACAGCAACAAAGAAAGCGTTTTAGTGACATCTAATAATATTTACTCCAGCAGGTTTTGATTTTTTTTAACAAAGTAACCATATGCTGTGTTTTCAGCTGGAGGGAAGTGACATATGGTGTTGTTTAATAATTAAATTTATTTTAGAGCATCATGTAACATAATTGCCCTGGAAGTACTGTACATACTGCTTAGCTGCCTCTGAGAATGGAGAACAGTGCTCGTTCCTTACCCACAACTGTGCTGTTGTGCTGCTAGATAGCTGTGAACATCGACAAGTCAAGTAAGTGGTGTTGAATGATGGAAGCGATTCTGGAACCGCTGATGTGTGAGGAGGGAAAGACTTTTCCTGGCTTTCTCTCTGCTTTGCCTCTCTCATGGTTGTGACCATTTGCCACTCATGACGAGACCAAGTTAAGGCACCTGATGGTCACTGGCTGCAAATGCAATAAAAATCCAGTAAATATCCATTCACTAGCAGGGTTCCACAGGGATCCATCTTAGGGCCAGCGCTCTTCGTTGTCTTCATAAATGACTTGGACACAGGACTTCAGGGATTGCTTAGCAAGTTTGCTGATGACACAAAATGAGTGAACACTGTCAACACTCTTGAGTACAGAGAGGCCATGAAGAGGGATCTGGGCAAACTGGATTTTGCGCCTGGGACATGGCAACCCTGGCTGTACATACAGAATGGGGGACGAGATGCTTGAAAGGAGCCCTGTGGAGAGGGATCTGGGGGTTCTGGTCAACGGCAAGTTGAACATGAGCCAGTAGTGTCCCTGGCAGCCAAGAGGGACCCGTGTCCTGGTGCATCCAGCACAGCATCACCAGCCGGGCAGGGAGAGGATTGTCCCGCTCTGCTCTGCACTGGTGCGGCCTCACCTGGAACATTCACACAGGATAAAAAAGATATAAAGCTACTGGAGAGTGTCCAGAAGAGGCTACGAAGTTGGTGAAGGGTTTGGAGAGGAAACCCTATGAGGAGCGGCTAAAGTCACTTGGTTTGTTCAGCTTGGAGAAGACTGAGGGGAGACCTCATGACGGTTACAGCTTCCTCACAAGGGGAGGAGGAGGAGCAGATGCCGAACTCTTCTCTTTAGTGACCAATGACAGAACCCGAGGGAATGGCAGGAAGATGTGCCAGGGGAGGCTTAGGTTGGACATGAGGAAAAGGTTCTTCACCCAGAGGGTGCTGGACACTGAACAGGCTCCCCAGGGAGGTGTCACGGCCCCAAGCCTGACAGTGTTCAAGAAGAGACTGGACAACGTCCTCAGACACACGGTGTGAACTGTGGGGTTGTCACATACAGGGACAGGAGTTGGACTCGATGATCCTTGTGGATCTCTCCCAGCTCAGGACATTCTGTGATTTTATAAACCCGAACACTTTCTATTCTTCACTCTTCTTTGTCTATTAATACTTCCATTTGCAAAAATAGATGGGGAAAAATTGACGTTGACTCCACTTGTCCTTCCTGTATCTACAAATTTTTCAGAGTGAGGGGTTATTTTAGGCTTCTTTGACCCTGGCATCCTCCTTCTAACAGGGCTGGCAATTAGGAAAGCATTTGTAGAGCCATTTGGGACAGCACTTGAGGCAAAAACATTCTCCCAGAACAGCTCATACCCACTGTCATTAAAAGACCCTTTACAATGGTGAGAATCTTCTGCTTTGTTCCCAAAAGGCAGAAAATGTCTGAAAGCAGTGGGACTCTTCCTAATGTGAGTCCCTGGTTGTATATTTTTGGTCCTGGAAACAGAAACTTTTGTTCTAATTGGATTGTGCTAGTGTGTTATTTATGAATATATTTTAAAAAATCTTCATTCCATCTCTTCATAAGATTGAATGTGAGCCAGAAACAGCAGGATTGATATTCTGCCTTGGTTAGATATAAATTTTTTATCATATTAGCAATTTTGTTGTCATATTGGTTTTCGCTTTCTTCAGTACACGGTGTTCAGACGTTTATTTTCCTTTTGAGTTATCTGAACTGAATTATAACTTAATAAATGCAAATAGCTGCATAAAAACAACATTAGGAGTGAGGGGGAAGAAAAATAAGAAATAATTAATATAGAGGTAAAGATTCTAGTTTCTCTCCTTGTTCTGCTCCCACAGGGTCTCAAAACAGGTATTCTTATTGCAGACGCTGCTTTGTTTTTTGGTGTACAAGAAACTTCCCTGTGGAAGTGACCACAATATGGTCCTTCCTCTGAACCAAGTAGGGATGTCATGTGGTTTGTCAAGGGGTTTCGCACCCTCTTGAATTTGTGCTTTAGTACGGTATATTATTTATTGTATTTTGTTATCTATTATTAATGCTATTAACTGCAACAAATAACTTCATTCGTAGCCTCCTACACCATGCTCAGGTCCGTAGGTCCTTAAAAAGCTAAACTGGCTTTTTTAAGGACCGTCATGGAGCAAGTTATGTTGCTTCTGTAGTTCAGCTTTGGGTCTTTAGAACCTCAATTGGTTCTCCCCGTACTCCTGGCTGTTATTTTTCTCATTCAGTGGGAAATTCCTAACTATATTTGAAACCTCTAAATAATTATTTCAGGGTAAGGGTTTGGCTCCATAAAGTGTTTTTCCAGTCCTGAATTATATCTGCAACTGTACTTATTTTGGGCGAAGACAGTCCTTTTGCTGAGCACTCTCAGGAAAGTATTTTTACCGGCAGATGTTTCAGGAAGGAAAGACAAAAAATCAAAGGCACCAGTCTCTATGTCCATTATGAGCCCTTTACTCCTCTGTTACAATGGGTTATTTCAGCTTTTTGGCTGATAAAAGAGGCAAAGAAGAGAACTAGAATAGCTGGCTCCTGCCGAGGAATCGCCCCTTCTGTCCTTCCCTTCTATTTCCTTCAAGAGAAAATGAGAAGGACAATATGAGAGACAGTATCTGTATCTCTAAAGACTTCACCAGCAGTTCTTCTAGGCATGGCTGGCAGTCAGAAACACACCGTACACATTGTCAATCTTACAGAGTGAAAACTGATGGTCAGCTTTATTTTTTTATAAAAATTTAGGATTTGAGGGCTGTCGGAGCTCCTTTAGGCAGTTGAATCTGCAGCATCTCCCAGAACAGATTCATATGTGACCTCTTGAGAAGGGAAGACCATAAACTTCATCTCCAGGCTCCCTGGTAGGGACTTTTGTGGCCAAACACAAATTACTGGACTTTCAGGAGAAATGAATGAAATTATATGTCCTGGGGAGTCCAGGAGGTCAGAGAAGAAGATATAATATTACTTGTTGGCTGTAATGTCTATGAATCAAGGACAAACTCTCAAAGGGAACATTCATAAAGCTGAAATAGTCCTCCTGCTCCATTTATTTTAAGCCAAACTGACAGGTTGGTGGTTGGCCTCTTTGAATCACGAACAGCAGGAAAGTCCCTTCTTTCCACTTGATACGTATGAACCTGAAATCTCAGATTATCTTTGCAGAAATAATAAATGTTTCCATGTGGCATTTTCCTACTGATCTGCATGGCTACATAAAAGCCATGAAAGAAGAAAGACCATGCAGATGATTTCTTAATTCCTGACCTGTCTAGACCCTGCACAGCAGGTTAACATCACATTGTACTGTTTGATGATGCTACTTTATGACAGGCTATTATTTCCCTGTCGCTTTCTACCCAACAACAAAACCCTAAAAAAAGCCCTCAAAACTAATCCACCCTTTGCCATCCAAGAGGCCCACAGGAAGGTTATTGGATGGAAGGGATGTCACTGCTATAGGCTGTAGAAATAAAGAAACAAATCAATAAATTTGTTCCACACAAAACTGGGTTTGCGATTTGAGCAGTTAAGAAGAAAGTGAATAATAGCCTTGCATTCGAGACATTTCTCATTTGTATCAGCGTCCTAGAAAAATGATTTTTTTTTAATTAACTCAGGTAATATTCCATGAAAGGAATATTTATTCAAACAGAAACAATAACGATAAGATTCTTGGTACTTGATGTCGATGTCTGTATTTAATCCTGTTGCACTAGGATGCCTTTGTAGTGAAATGACAGTTAATAGGCATTTGCAAGATTGGAGTAGCTTAGCCTATATAATTGTCTGGGTCAGGACCAAAGACATTGATATTGACCTTGAGTGGAGCATGGAGAGATGTAAAACTGGTGAAAACCAGCTACATTTGCTCAGTTGAATTCCGCCTTAATTATTTGATGTATTAATGAATTCTTTTTTTTCTAGCTCTATGAGTTATAGAAAACAAGCTTGGAACAGCCCCAACCATACAGCATGCTTTAGTATGACATAACGATAAACTCATTAGAGTTATTAAGAAATCAAGCAAAGTTTGCACTAACTACCAATCCAAATGTTACTTTACATCCTGCGAAGAGTCATTGGCATGTATGCCATGCCAGAGCAATAGCAGTATATAAATATTTAAATGTTAAAGGAAATATGGAAGCACTGCACATAGAAGCTATAAATGAGAGAGGATTGGTAATGCCAAAAGGCAAAATCGTTTGAAGAAATCTATTTTAATAGTTGCTTTGTAAGTTAAACTAATTTGGGGAGTTTTTACTGTCACAGATAAAATTTCACAACAGAATTTGCTTCTAGAAAACCTGCATCACTGTGTAATTTTCCCTAATGAATCTGAGGGCAGGATTAAAGGACACACAGAGTACTAAACACTGACATGTGAACAAACCCTTGATTCGCCGTTTTGTGGATAGGAAGAGCAGAATGCACATTGATTTCATGAAGTTATCTTAAAATTCCAGCATGTTGCGTTTAAATGATATTCAGAGGATTCAGGTTAGTTTTATTGGATCAGACCCAAACTGGATGGGTTGTTAAACATACAAAACTGAGAGAAGGAAAAGATTTTGAGTATGCCTTGAAATCTGACAGCACAACTACTGTAATTTGCCCAGGGAATATTACAACACTGATTTGTTTGCCGAAAATGTGAAAGTAAATGAAACTAGATGCTAAACTGTTGATATTTGTTCGCTTTTCTTTGTCGCCTTTGGAGATGTTGGTGTTATTGCAGGTTTGAAGTTGAGTAACTTCCTTTGATATAGTTTATTTTAAGCTGTGTCCCAGAAATTAGGTGTTAAAGAGAGGTAATTTCCAAGACAAATGAGGTCTTCTGAGTTGAAGCCTCTTTTGATGGCTTGGTAGGGCTCTTTCTAGGGCATTGCAAGAGGTAGCTGTGAAGTATGATATTGAATTTCTATACATTCAGTAAGCAACTGTTTTGGCGTTTGTTCTTCTGCAATAGCTGCTTCCCATTGTTACGACTGTGCTTTTCTGCTGCACATTTTTACGTGTCACAGAAAAAGTAATTAAGAGCAAAAGGAAAATGCTTTGTATTGGGAAGGCTGTTTGTTTGAGACGTGGTGTGTGGTAGGTCTTCTCGCAAGAGAGGTTGTGGTTGTCCCATCACTGCAGGGATATTGCGGCTGTTTAGGAAAAAAACATAGGAAAATGTAGACCAAGTCATTTCTGTTTCATATGCTTGAACTCCTCAGCCTACTTCCTACCCCAAAATGAAATATTTAGCTAAAACTGTCTTGGCCTCATGATTTCATTTGCTTCCCTCCTTTTGACCAGGAATTCTTTCACCTCTCTCACTATGCAGAATATCTTACATGACACGTTTAGCCACTAGACAATTCAGGTAAAATAACATATGAAATTATTAATCCAGGCAATTATTAAAAAAGAACCCAAACCGAAACTCACAAAATCAACACCAACTTCAACGCCCCCCCTCTATTCTATACAGCACTGACCATGTGGTAAAGCATATGTGAAAACAGAGTATCCCCACCAAGGAAAGTATTACAATTAAACTAAAGATGTGACAGAAACCATACCTGAAGTAAGGAATTACTTGAATTTCAAGGTAGTTTCTGGTTTTGAAAAACTTTCGTGACATTTGGGGTGAGTCCATTAGCAGCTTCCGAAATGTGTCTGCAATATTCAGGTCTCCCTTCTGTGGGTGTCTCCCTGTTCTTGGGGCTATAGGAATGATTCTTGCACATGCTGAGTCAGGACTTGTATGATTTAATAGGGTGTTTTTCTCCTTAATTCATAAGATTTTTTTTCCCCTCAGGATTTAGCATGTGTCTGAACTTTAATGGGTTTAAAATTGCTCTCCTCTAAAGGTATGTTTGGTATATCAACTGTAAAATGTTCCTTCTGAATAACGGCCTCCTTCCAGCAACCTAAAATAGCACTGCTTTTTCTGTCCATGTCTGTGAATCCTGGTGAGGATTTTGAAAAGCCAGCCACTAGGCATAGGTATAAACATCACCTATTTGACAATGAAAATCCCATTGGTATCTTCAAGCAAGAATGTATTTCCATGTGTCTATCTCTAATATACAGAAATAGTTTTAGTTATAATATTAGGAAATTCATATTTTTTACTTCAAAAGAGAGAAGAAGCAGGAGAAATGTAAAATATAGTATCAGTTTTTTGAAAGAGTTAGTAAGTGCTAATGTGGGAAAGTAAATTAGAAAACAAGATCCATGAAAAATGGAGAAAGTATTTATTTTCTTAGACTCCTAATAAGTTAATTATTGAACCTATAAATTATAGAACCTATAAATCCTGCTAATCCTGCTGACTAACTGATGCATTGCAAGCAACAGGGCAAAAACGTGTCTAGAAATAACCATCTGTGTACAAGAGGAAAAACAAAATAACTGAATGAGCTGGGGAAGGTTTGAGAAAACAAGGAGATGCTGTGGTTCTCCATGTCATTACCCTTGGGAAGCCTTTGTGGTCATCATGCCAAGGAAGTGCTTGAAAGAGGGAGTAAAGCAATGTAAACCTGAGAGTCAATGAGCAGCACGTGCAACAGTTTGGGAAAAAAGCTTCATTTAAAACCAAACAGACGGGTGATGGATGTTCTCGCACGTCAGCAGGAGGTGAGCACGGCTATCCATTGTGGCATGAAAGAGAAAGACATGGGAGGACAGACTGCGGGAGAGGCTGAGAGCAACAAAATGTGGCAGGCATTACATTTCTGTACTTCTTGTGTGACAGTATGAAGTCAGAATTCATTAAAGCCTTTTTATAGGTACAGTAGCAACACCATATGGAATATTTCTGTCTTGGCTATGGCCACATGAAGAATACCATGTGTGTTCGCTACATGGTCTGTGGCACTGAAAGTTTAGATGTGCGTTAAAGGGATATATGCACAGAATTAAATGTATCTAGTAGCCAAGTAATGTCTAGTAAATTCTGTTCTCCTTACTACTACCAGGCAATTATTTCCTGAGGAAGGGTGTACTGGGTTGACCTTGGCCAACTCTTACTCCCCCACCTCAACAGGGTGGGAGAGAGAAAATATGAGATA
The DNA here is from genome assembly GCF_963082525.1 of Nesoenas mayeri. Lineage (NCBI taxonomy): Eukaryota > Metazoa > Chordata > Aves > Columbiformes > Columbidae > Nesoenas > Nesoenas mayeri. The sequence goes on from NC_137543.1 coordinate 6,362,208, forward strand.
AAGATCATGGATTGAGATAAAGGCAGGGACATCACTTACCAGTTACCATTACATTTAAAGAAGGCTCAATGAGGGGAAAATTAATTTGATGTATGGCCAGTTAAAGTAGATTAGGGATGGTGAGAAACAAAGACAAAAAACTGAAATACCTTCGCCACGCTCACCACTCTTTTTGCCTCCTTCCCACCTTCATCCATCTCTCACAATTTCTCTCCCCTGAGGGGTGCAGGGGTGGCATGGGGGTTGTGGTGAGTCCTGGACACAGATGGGCCCTAATTATATTGAATTGAATTATATTGAATATATATAAATATATATCAATATATCTTCAATATAATTCAATATATATTAATTGAATTATATTGAATGTATATATATAATTATATACTGACCAGCATTCTGTTAATCTGCAGAATGAGTTTCCTTTCTAATTGTACTATTTTTTTAATTTTTGGTCTATGATAACAAGCTCCTTCACTAAAGTTTATTTATGAAGTGAGATCACGCAGGCCACAACGCCACAGTCTTATTAACTGATATCTGCCACTTATAAAAACCCCATATATTTAGTGTACTGCTCCTTAAGACAGCATGTGAGGACCAACCTGTGGGAAATTACCTCTTCCATCCCAAAATATCCCTTTTCCAAATGGATTCCAGGGAGGAAAGAAGGAAAGGAAAGCATTCCAAATTGTCTTTGCACTGGCTGCATTAGGTGTGGTAGATCCCATTGGAGAATTAACCTCTTTGGTCTGCACAGAACTTGAAACAAGGGAGTAGCAGCCTTGGGCTAAAACTCTGAATTTCATATCTCTAAACAGACAAAAGAACTGCCTGCCTAAACATCTATAAACTTAGGAATGCGAATAAATCAAACTGTGTGGGGTGGTTTTGTTGCTGCCCTTCTTGATAAATATCAAAATACTCAAATTTTACCAAACCAGGGAGTGTTTGCAGCTCTTCATTGCAGGAAGCCCATTTCAAAGCATAAGATAAAAGAAGGCTGATGCAAGTCTCGGTGCACTTTGCAGATCTGGGGCTGAAACCATTTCCATTTTCAGTTCAGCTAATTGGTTTCCAATTGCCTCTTTCATTTCACTGCACCCAAATGCTCATTTTCAAATCTAGAAGCAACTGCATTGCTAACTCTATAAAACAGGAATATTTTTGCTTGGCTTGATGATTATCTGAAGCATTTTTTCTGGTATTGGTGAAACTAGAGCTAGTTATGGCACCGATAACTAGAGTTAGTTACATTATTCCTACAAAATTCAAACTTACAAGGTTCAAATTGGTCCCTCCTCTGTGTTGTAGCCATGTCAGTTCATCACTTGAAACTACCATTAAGACAGGACAAATACCTTGATGTAAAAAATGTTTTAGATTGGAAAGAAATTCACACCAAAGAAAGGTACAAGTTCTGTAGGCTGCCTGCACCCAAGTGGTGTGGCACACACGTACGTCAGATGCAGGTGTTTAATTTCACAGAATCCCAGAATGTCAGGGGTTGGAAGGGACCTGGAAAGCTCATCCAGTGCAATCCCCCCATGGAGCAGGAACACCCAGATGAGGTTACACAGGAAGGTGTCCAGGCGGGTTGGAATGTCTGCACAGAAGGAGACTCCACAACCCCCCTGGGCAGCCTGGGCCAGGCTCTGCCACCCTCACCAGGAACAAGTTTCTTCTCATATTTAAGTGGAACATTTTGTGTTCCAGTGTGAACCCATTACCCCTTGTCCTACTGTTAGCTGTCACTGAGAAGGGCCTGGCTTCATCCTCCTGACACTCATCCTTTACATATTTATAAACATTAACATGGTCACCCCTCAGTGTCCTCTTGTCCAGCTCCAGAGCCCCAGCTCCCTCAGCCTTTCCTCACACGGGAGATGCTCCACTCCCTTCAGCATCTTTGTTGCCCTGCGCTGGACTCTCTGCAGCAGTTCCCTGTCCTGCTGGAACTGAGGGGCCAGAACCAGACACAATATTCCAGGTGTGGTCTCCCCAGGGCAGAGCAGAGGGGCAGGAGAACCTCTCTGACCTACTGACCACCCCCTTCTCATCCACCCCAGGTACCATTGGCTTCCTGGCCACAAGGGCCCAGTGCTGGCTCATGCTCATCCTGCTGTCCCCAGGACCCCCAGGTCCCTTTCCCCTACACTGCTCTCCAACAGCTCCTTCCCCAACTTACACTGGAACCTGGGGTTGTTCTGCCCAGATTCAAGACTCTACACTTGCCCTTGTTCTATTTCATTCAATGTTTCCCCGCCCAGCTCTCCATCCTGTCCAGATCTCTGGATGGCAGCACAGCCTCTGCCGTGTCAGCCACTCCTCCCAGCTTGGTGTCACCAGCAAACTTGCTGACAGTCACTCTGTTCTCTCGTCCATATCATTGATGAATATATTGAATAATACAGACCCCAGTACTGACCCTTGAGTCACTGCACTAGATTCAGGCCTCCAACTGGACTCTGCCCCATTGACCACATTTTTTTCTTACCTTCATATACTCCTTGCCAACTCAGAAAAAAGAATAATTTATACATTAGTTATGGTAGATTGTGGACATTTTTATTTATTTCTTGGATGTTTGTGTGCTGAGGAAGACTTGGTGCTTTGGACTAGAGGTTTACCCTGCTGTCCACATTTCCAGTTTACCAGACTGAGGTTGTCCATGTCCATCCTTTGTGACACTCTCCATGCCGACTTGCACCGTCACACTGTGCTTTAACAGCTGATCCTTTTGAACCAGCGAGTTACTGGCTCCATTTTCAGTAACATCAGGAGAGATGTAAATGCATCAATTAAGCTTGATATACTTCATGTAAAAGCAAAGTTGAGTGCGAGTAACATCCAAGGTGGGATTAATCACAGAAATAAGAACAGCACTAATACAGTTTATGAGTTGCACATTGTTAATGTTTCCCTGAAGAAATTTTTACATTTTTGTTTGCCAGATTTGTGATGCTCTCTTTCATTTTCATATTCCAGTTTTCTCTTTTACTTGCTTACTTGGAGAACATCTGAGACACCCCTTTATGTTTATTTGAGCACTTAGTAGAATTAATGCTGGTTTACTCCTCTCAAAGATAATTACATTTTACAATTAGCTAAATTATATTTTATTTCTTCTGTCTAATTGTTTAGATGGCAGCAGTACTAAAATTGCCATGGTCTTTTGTATCTCCTCTGAGCTTGTCCATGTTTATTACATAAAAAACCTTTGGGAAAACATTAACCAGCAAAATTTTATTGTTCAAAGTCAACCCACATCATGTACAGTGCATTAAATTTGATCATTTTCCAGTTATCTTATGTAACAGCAATATGGAAATCTTGATAAAATCTGAATATGGTAATCCAAATATATATTTATAAAAATATATACTCTTTGCACATATTCAGATTATTTTTATGTTTCTGTTTTTTGTAAAGTAATACTTTTATATTAAAGATTTTCAAATCTTATGTTAAATCTATATAGGCTCCCACCATATGTACAGACTGTGATGTTCTTATATCTTTAGACCATCATGCTTACACCAAGCCTTTTGTTATAAAGAAAAATAGGTATGGTTTTGAAAAATTGAATGAGATTCAGAAATGCTCAGATGACTAAAAAAATATATTAAAAGGATTGGGAGGGAGCTCAGTTTATTTAGTTTTAAGAAAGGGATGTTATGAGATTTTGGTTGCAATCTATGCATAATATCTTTTTGAGGAGCAGAAAACTGGTGATGGAAAGAAAAACTGGTGGTGGCAAAGAAAGATCTGGCAGCTGGAGACCGAAAGTAGATACGTTCCAACTTGAACTGGGTATCTTTTCTGAACGGGATGGATAACTCACTAATGACAGGAGCACTCCCATGAAGGGTGTTGGATTTACCATCGCTCAGCATTGATGCGTTTCTCAAAGTTGTTAAAAATTCGATAAATTGGATGAATCTGCTGGCATGTTGCATAGGTCACAAGTTCTGAGAAAACCTGTTTTCTCTCTGAGTTACGGCTGACGTGGGTGGACGTGTTAGAGACGGTGCAACCTGTAGAAATGACGGTGTGATCTGTGGATGAGACGATTTGGTTGATCGGATGTCGCGCCTCCTCAGGGGTGTGATTGCTCTCTGAAATTAAATGTTTTGTGAATACTCTTAATGGCCTAATTCCTGTATAATAGGCAGCCTGACAGGAACAGTCGCTGCCTACATCATGAGAAGAAGACGAAGTGCAGTTAGAGGGATGAAGTGTGTGTTCCTGTTCTCCTCTTCATTACTAAGTCATATTCTTGGTATGAAATGATGGTAGCCAACACACAGGGGTAGTCGTTTTTCAAGGTGACAAGCTTTTCTGCTCTACTCTCAGGCACATGATTCATCCCATCGCATGACTTATATTGAAAATAAGCATGCCACAGTATGCATTTTTTTTCAATGCAAGCTTAATTCCGTGGGCTGTGTTTTCCCGAGGAGGTTAAAAAAGCCAACGCTTCCTGATGGTAAGAACTGTGCCTGTTGTATGTCAACACTTTTTGTAAATACAAATTTGATTTATTCATTCTATTTATTTTCTTCCCAAATTGAGGTCTTCTGTACAAGTCTGCAGTGATCAGAGACAAGAATGTAGGATTCCTCTAAGTTTTTTTTTCATTCACACCTTACTGGATTTAGCATAATAGTGGAAGGACATGATAAGGAATCAGACTCTTGGTTATCAACTCCATGCTACCAGGGAACCTGTTTTTCTTAAGACTCTGCTATTATTCTGCATTTAACTTGTGTTAGTTGCTGAAAACAATCCATATATTACGTTGACTAAAGTTGAAATCTTAAATATTTAAAAGGAAATGGTGGGAATTTAAGTCACGGTTTTCTTTTGTTACAAGTGGACAACCAATCAGAAGCAGAAATGTCCCTTTTGGAGATAAGAAGCTTTAGGATTCTTGGTAGACATTGGTGTCTGTGCTCGTTTTTAATGTGAATAAAAATGACTTTATGGCCTTGAGAAACAGTACTTCCATTTCATATATGAGGTCTCTGTTTTGCAAACAGAAACCTATAGCAGTGACACATACATGTAAATATATTCATATTTGCAAGCATCTGTCAATGTAATTTAAAATGTTTTGGTATACAGATTTAATACTGAAATGAGAAAACCATTACAGAGCAGTGAATCATAATAAAATATATATTTACTCATCATTACTAATCAGTGGTAGGTGAAGCACTGGGTTTTCCATACATCGTGTCATCCATTCTAAGAATATCTCAGTACCACTATGTTACAAACTCCAATATTGGCTTCTATTAAAAGTACATCTCAAAAAAATTACAGCAATATTTTTACCTTCAAATCCCACATCTGGACTAACCGTGACCAGATTGCTACCAAGCAGTGTTAAACAAGAAATCCCAACTACACTCCAGAGACAGAAGGTAGGCAAGTGGTGACTGGCTTCTTATTGGAAGAAGGGAAAATAATCTCTTTGTAGAGATATGGAGAAAAGATTTAATCTGGTTTTTAACAGCTTCTTCTCTTTTTCAATCAGTAATTAATTTTAGCAGTTATTATGCTTTTGCAAATCTTTTTAATATATACTATTTGTATATATTCCATGTAGTCCAGGTAGAATGGTGAACCCAACAGTAGGAGCTAGTAATCCTGTATATTAGAAGATACACTGAACTCAGAATTGATTTTTTTGGAGGAAAAATACTATAACTGTTTTAGTATTCTTAGATTTGTGCTTCTAAGTGCTAAGTCATACCAATCATCATGGGTTTATTGCATTATTTCAACTGTGGAGATAATTAAATGAATGATGACTAAAAGAGGACATTTATATGACATTCAATTATTTAACGATGTAAACTGTCAAAGTATTTTATTCCAAGACTCTAAAAGCAGAATTTAGAAGCCAATCAAGTGAAGTCTTTGGAACGGAATTTTTCATTAGCTTTAATGACTTTTTTTCAATGGTTATTGTATGGGTCATCTGCAAAATGCAGTAATTAAAGCACTGGTCGTAATTATAACTTACAGAAAATAACTGAGACTGAGTTGGAGTATAACGTCTGTCTTTATGCCACAGGACTACACCAGAGGCAGGTATCCAAACTTCATTTCCAGTTACCATGCATTCCTTTCTGTGGTGGAAGGCATTGGGAAATAATTGCTCAGAAATTACGAATACCCTCCACTGCATTATATTTAAGGTTCTGTTGAGGGTTTTTTCTAGTCTAATTTTAAAATAAGCTTGCAGTTGCTAATATCAGATGTGTGTCCTTTGATTTAACAGCCTTCAGTGATTCAGATTGATTGATGATCCTCAGCGTGTTATAGCTTTGACCCCCAATGGTTTATTGTCTTTACAATCCTTAGTACTGGGGGACAGTCCAGTTGATAAAGTGCGAGGCTAAGACTCAGAAGACCTTGTTTTCCAAGTTCTTCTCTGCCCTACCGAATGAACACAACTTTCTGTGTCTGTAAAAGAAGGGAACATCTTCCCCTTTGAGGTACTTTGAGCCTGGCAATATAGAAAACAAATAAAAGTAATTTTAAAAGGCCCTTTTTTTGTTATCTTACTTTGGACTTCATTGGAAAGGAATGCACCTAACGTATTCTCTTAAATATACTCTTAGATTGATTTTGATCTCTGCCATTTATTTACAGTGAGTCGGAACAGTCACTTAATGGTATGTTCCTTGGTTTATGTCTGTAGGCATAAAGGTCTACGGGGGAGATGGTCCTACACTGTTGTGCTTCACATTTGTCTTGATGACTTGAAATTACTGAACAATTATAAGTAGGGATGGTCATAATTAGTGCTATGTTAACTAGTGCTATGTCATTCAACCGTTTCAAGGTGCACATCGAGTGATTAAAATTCAGGACCACGTTGTTCCTACTAGAATAACTCTTCTTGTTTTGAGGCAAAATTTCTTATTGAGCATCAGGCAGAAAGAAGGGAAAAGAGGCTGCTGCTGGTATTATGGGCTCTTGAAGTGCGGCGATTAGGGACGACGCATACCAGGACACAGACAGAGATTCACGCAGAGACAGAGATCTTGTTCAGGAAGAAGTGCAGAGTCTGGCCAAGCAAAGCTGGCCTAGGCCACCTTCTTTATTCACCATTGACAGTTTATAGGATTTACAGGTACAGGCCTAGACTAAGATGTTTACAAAAGGTGTTTTTCCACTAATAGTTTTAAAAAACACACTAAACTCATGTGATGTTTGTCTCACTTGTTTTTCCACTCATTCACAGACCAGGCTCAAGGACATTCACACATCCCATGCACTTGGGGGTGGTTATCCAGCTCGAGATACCATTCTTGCGAGTCTGGGCTGTAACTGTTTACAATTATGAGAAACGTACTTCAAAATAATCTGTCCAAAGCCCTTTATAAAATATTATGTTAGTATTATGTCTTTGACCGTCCAGATGGTCATGTTAGTATTGATCTTCCTTTATCATCCAGGTGGCTGGAACCGCACATCTTGCTTTCCCACATTTTACCTTCCAACATTGAAGTTCTACAGCAGAGCCCCAGAAATGAACTATCAATTGCAGTGATAACTAGATTAGCCTGATTGAATAAGCTTTGAGACCCATTAATATGCATAGTGTTCCTTTTTAAGGGTTAACCTTGAAAAGATCTATAACATGCTCATTGGATAGAACAGAAAACACTAAATGCAGTTGAGATTTTTTTTCAGTTTTGTTTTCTTTCTAACATCTTGAAAAACAGATGAGAACTGTGTTGTTTGTTTCATGAGTGTGCAGAAGTTATAAATGTCTTAGCTTTGGGGAGGTTCCTCAGGAAATGCAATTATTGTTTTGTTTTTTTCCTGGGTTTTGAACCATTTGTTAAAGTCACAAGTCCTTGTTTACAAATCAAGATCCAATATGTGAAGCAGAATTGTAATTTCCTGGATATTACTCTTATTTTTGTTCAGATTTTTACAAAGCACTCTAGTCTCAGGGAAGGGTATTATTAATACTTCACGGTTTTAATTCTTTTGTATTGTTTGGCTTCCAGAAAAAGTGCAAACTCTTCACTGGGAAAGCCTGTTTTGAGTTTATAGCAAAAAGGGATTTAAAGTTTGCAGATGTTCCAGGTTTGGAAGTAGGCCAGACTAGAGCTGCAAACTTGATTTTATACCCTATAAGGGTAAAGAGATTGGAGAGTTTTTACCAAGAATACTTTACTAACACACTGGGCTTCTCTTCAGATAAAGTTGCCAATTAAAAAGACTCCCTCCAATACTTATTTATGTACTTTGCTTCTAAAGGGAAGAAGTCATGCTCCCAAGTTGGGTTCCTGTTGAAGCGAAGGGGATCTGCCCTTCATCAGCAGTTGACGTTGAGGTTGGGAGAAGCTTTTCATTCTGTCTGTGTGTCACTGAGCGCTCAGGACCCGACTCTGAAGATCTGACTCAGGGTCTACCTCAGGCAAGCGTAAATGGAGATCTTGCCTGAGGAATGACTGTTTATTTAATACAGGAATCCTTAGGTTAAGAAGTGATTTGTAGTAAACCAAGGAAATCGGATTCCTCATAAAATGCTGACACGCAATTTCTATCGGCTTGCCCAGGGAGAAATTATTCCTTTTTGTCTGATCTTGTGAAAGTTATGCCTGCAGACCCTTAAAAATCCTGCTTTGTGCCATTGGCAAGCTGAGAAGGCGATTGCCAGCTTCGTTCTGCTGTTTGGGAGGGAATGGTTTGGTGCAGAGCAACGTTCAGTAAAACACTTGATGCAAACCCGAGTGGCATTTCAGAAAACTGAGAAACTTTTGGAAAATAGGTAAAGCTATGGAAAGTTGCTGTTGGCCTCATGTTTTGTAGGTCTTTTGTGAAGAAGCTTTCAAAAGGCTTAGTACCATTGTCCAGCACTCTGTTGGAAAATTCAAGTTTCTTAGGACCAAGGCAGAAGAATTAGAAGGGGATGTTGCTCATTTTTCATTCCCTCCCCATTCCACAGTACCAAAAGATGAAGCTCTTTGTCTTCCCTCTGAAGTATCTGGTGTAGAGGTACTGTTGGACTAGATGAGTCTTGCGTGCAATTCAGCACAGTGATTTCCCCATAAACCACCGTCTCATTAGCCTGGAGGAGACAGAGGTGTGACCTCATTCATTTTTACAGATATATAAAGGGTGAGTGTCAGGAGGATGGAGCCAGGCTCTTCTCGGTGACAACCAATGGTAGGACAAGGGGCAATGGGTTCACACTGGAACACAAGAGGTTCCACCTAAATTTGAGAAGAAACTTCTTCATGGTAAGGGTAACAGAGCCTGGCCCAGGCTGCCCAGGGAGGTTGTGGAGTCTCCTTCTGTGCAGACATTCCAACCCGCCTGGACACCTTCCTGTGTAACCTCATCTGGGTGTTCCTGCTCCATGGGGGGATTGCACTGGATGAGCTTTCCAGGTCCCTTCCAACCCCTGACATTCTGTGATTCTGTGATTACGTTACTGATCTATACAAATAGCTTCTGCCAAAGTGTTGTATCCTTATGATGCTTTAAAAAAGCACCATGTCCTTAACATGTGTGGTTTAAACTTATGGCCATTGGCTACTCCCATCACAATGGGAAGGAGGAAGGACATACAACTCCTTCTACTCTAAGACACTACAATGATTTGGGTCTCAGCTGTCAGCAACTGAAGGTTCCAGGCCTTGGTAAGGAATGCAAGAAAGGACGAATATACATATCACAACATAAATGTTGCTTAGCAAACCTGCCCAATATTTCAAGCCTTCTAGATTCCTTCAGTGATAAGTGTACGCACCATTTTGGTGGTAATAGAGAACTTTGACAATAGCAATCTCTGTTCATGTATTGAAACAATAGATTCCTTTAGACAGATAAAGATAAATGAATTTTGGGGCTTCTGGGGGGGAAAGCATTTCTTTTTCCCATCTTGACAGAAGAGTTTATAAAGAACCAGCCAAAAGCTCCAGCTGAGTTGGTTTTGTCTGGACAATAATAGGCTCAAAGAGTGTAAGTAGTCTCATGGCTGGTGTTCCCATTGGAGACTGTCTTAAGCAACCGGTCTTCATCTAAGTTGTGAACTTGGTCCACCTTTGAGAGAGCAGCAAGCAGTTCCCAAGACAGAGCTCAAGCAAACAAGGGCAAGAAGTGTCTAGCAGGATGCTCAACCAACTCTTCTCCTTGGAGTCGCTTGCATATGTGCTCAAATGATGGGTAACAATACAGTTTCGTGAAAATCTGCTGAAAGTTTTTTCAGGTACACGAAAAGCTACCCTGAAACATTTCTATTACTGTGCCAATAGTTGGAAGTAATTTGTTGGCCATCAAATTCTCAGATAAAGAAGTTGGAGGTCTAATTGGAACCTCGGTTCTTTGGGATGATTTTCTCCTCTGTAATTACAGACTGTCAAAAGTCAGTGTTTGAAGTGTTTGCAATCTGAAAGCTCTGCGTTCACTTGATATTTGGAACTGCCTTTGAGCAAAGGCAACATTGTGTTCCCATTTAAATGTATAGATTTAGATATGTAGGTTCTTAATTTACAAGGTAAATTTACTCTGCAGTTATGATTGCTTTAAATCTATCTGCTAAATTATTGTACTTGCTTTGAGACTGTTCTTCAAAGAGGGGTTTTTTTTGAGAGAATGATGATCGAATTTGTAACTGTGTTCTCTATAGCAACATCAATTATGCCAATAAAGGCCAAATAAAAAGAGCTATTTACTTGTTTTCTCAGACAAAGACTTGCTGGGACTTTCAAGTAGCTCAGATGTCTGTATCTCAGCAAGCCTGTGTAACTCAATGGATTCTCATGCTGCCTTCAGATGCGTTCACACACGATTTGGTGGAGAAGTCCATGAGAAGGCACTTGATGCCCTAGAGACCAGCTTGTTATCCTCCTCTTTATAGACTATTTCCCTAAATAACACAGTTCATTGCAACAGGACTTAAAATAGGAGTCAACAGTGTTGAAAATGGGTTTGGTATTTCACGGAGAGAGTAACTCTTTAGCACGACCTTGTATTTGGTCTGCTGGACTGAAATAAATTCATTGCTGTTGAATGTGAAAAACTAGGAAGCTCCCTGCTGTTTATTTTGCAACAACAAAAGATTGTTGTTGTCTTTCTGTTGGAGTTCATAGTATCCTTCTACAGAGTAGAGGCACGAAATGTTTTTAAAGGATGGAGAAATCTCCGTTTCTGCTGATACGAGGCAATTCTATTCGGTATGAACAGAGGGAATAGAGGTCTCATTCTATGCATATGCCAAGGGGCTACTTAAGGCTTAAGCATTAAGACAAGATCACCTCTCTGATTTACCTGGGCTCTCTTATCACTTTTTATCTGTTTATTGCACAGCTGGTTGCTTGGCATCAAAGTTACAGAAGTGAAATTTCTCAGATGTTATTTTTTTAAAACTATGAGGAGAATGATAATTTGTTTAGACCTTTTTTTTTCCTAAGAAGCTTCATTTTGATTATCTGCCTCACTTTGACCATGATTTCCCTGAGCCTAAAACAAGGGACATTATCTCCCCAATTTAATATTTTCTTTTGATTGAAATTGTGCAACTCATGCTGAGAATAGTAACATGTTTTACAGTTGTTTTTTCTTTGTCTGTACCACTCAAAGGGGTCCATAAAGAGGCAGGTGGCATTAACACCATTTTGTGGATAAGAAATTGAAACAGAGAGAAGGAAATGCCTTTCTGAAGATTTCACTCAGTTGACCAGTCTTGTGCCCTGTGTGACAATCTAATGCTGTTTATCTGTAAATAACTCGACTGAACGCTGGTGATTCAGATAATTTCATGCTTCAGCTCTCTTTTTGGTAATTTAGCTGTGTGCTAACTTAGTCCTGTTTTGCAGACAGTGTGGCCTGTGACATGCGAGTGGTCCTAATGCTAGTAAAAGAAAAACATAAGCACCTGATTTTGAGTGTTTTGGTTTGTTTTTTTTCACCCATGATGGTAACAGAAACCTACATATTTCTAGAAAAATCACAGTGAACTGTAGCAGTTAGGAGATACGAGCTGCTAAAATATCCCAAAGTTCAACCTCAGTGCATGGGCATTGAACGTGTAATGCAACCAAATCTTGAGAGGAAAAGGTGTTGTTCTGAGAAACAGCCAAAGTAGTGACACCTGAGGGATGTGGATGTCCAGAAGTACCCCTGGCAGCACTGTGGGTTCCTTTACCCACCTTACTACTGACTTTCTCTTGGCAGCGGAGGCTGAGATGTCATAGTTATACCAATAGCTTTGGGTCTGTTCTGGAGCTCGCTGTTGGACTTGGTTTCCAGTCAAGAAATATTTGATACTGGTAAAACATCTTCATCCACAATATATTCTGAAACAGTAAGATGAAACAAAAGCTGAGTTTCTCTAGATTCAGCATGCTCTGGATGTAGCAGGTGAAAAGTTGGAGCAAATAATATAACAAAGATTGGTCTCTTCTCCCAGGCAGTCAGCAATAGGACAAGGGGGCCATGGGCTTCAACTCTGCCAGGGGAAATTTAAGCTGGATGTTAGAAAGCAATTCTTTACGGAGAGAGTGGTCAGGCATTGGAATGGCTGCCCAGAGAGGTGCTGGACTCACTGGCCCTGGAGGTTTTTCAACTGACATTGGACATGACACTTAGTGCCATGATCTAGTCAATGGACTGGAGTTGGACTGGATGATCTCTGAGGTCTTTTCCAACCCAGTTGATTCTGTGTTTCTGTGAACAGTACCTGATGGGTGGCCTGACCCTCTTCAGCTTTTGATGGGTTTCAGTTTGTAGGCAGCTGCACAAGAACTGCCTCCTGCACAGGATTGTTTGCAAAAGACTACTTCAGTAACATTTTACAAGTTTTCAAAGGCAACAACTGTGATAAGTTGTTGACTCCTAAATTCCATAGCCAGATTTGATTAAAAAAATCTCCTTTATTTGACTGCATTTACTCACACGAAAAAGAACTCTTCATAGTAAAATTCTTGTAGCCATGATAGCCTAAGGATATAAATGAAATAAAGTTTGTAAGAAGAGGTCATCTCTTCTATTACTTCTCCCTACAAACCCTTCATTTTCATTAATATGCATTCCTGATCCTTCTACTATAGAAAACGTAATCATGCACCAGAATGACTGTTCCCTTTGAGCTTTGTCACCACAGGCTTTACAATGTTATTTCATTTTGCTTCTCATTTAAGAAATTACTCAAGTTCTGTTTCTAAAAGAGGTATGGAATGTTAATTAGGTCCATTAGGTCTATGCCAAGGCCATCAAATTAATTTTGCCTCTGTCCTGTGTAGATAGGAATCTCAGTTTCCTGAATTAAAAAGGCTGTTACATTATATACAACTCGTTGTGCCCTGGAACTTCTCAATAATGCATTTATAGTACTTATCTGCCCCAAAGAAATATTTCTGCTCATTCAGGATAAGTTTAAAATTCCTGCTTTGCAGAAGAAAGCAGTCTCCTCTGTCTCCTTTTACTTCTGTTTTGTGGCAAAGGTCTAGCTGAAGTTAAACTGGAATAATAAACGTGTTCTTGTTTAAAGTATAGGACTTTTATGGGGGCTTCAGACTTCCTGGGCATTTTAAATAAAATGAATAAAGAATTCTGCATCTTTAGTTCAGATAAAAGTGCTTATTTTATGTGGAGTCCAGCATACAAACTGCATCTAAAATGTTTTGTGGTAACAGATGGGAGAATTCGTGTCCTTGGTGTGTTTGAAGGAGGCAGGACTTTGTATCATCGGTGTCAGAAGTCTATTCTGATCCCACCAGAGAAACAGATATGACATTAAAGCTACTAGAAGATATGACAGGTTTGCATCTAAGGCCCAGAAGGATGACAGCCTCGAAGGACTGCCGAAGGAAAGCATTATTCATGCTAGCCAAAGACAGCACATTTAAAAACAAGTAACCTGCTGGGTAAATGGTTGTCATTTCAAGTTTCAACCATTATTGCAAATTTCCCTGTAAAGAAAAATCTGGAACAAGGGGCTGTAGTACATGTTATGAGGTAGGGAGGACTGAAATTTGTCTCAGGACTCCTTTGGTTATATTTCCACAAGGGCTTTGGCTTGTGCTTCACATCTCCTCCTGCTTCACCTACGTCTCATGAGTATCTCAAGTACTCATCCAACAAGACCTGGACAGGCTGGAGAGTTGGGCAGGGAAAAATTTAATGAAATATAACAAGGGCAAGTGTAGAGTCTTGAATCTGGGCAGGAACAACCCCAGGTTCCAGTGTAAGTTGGGGAATGAGCTGTTGGAGAGCAGTGTAAGGGCAAGGGACCTGGGGGTCCTGGGGACAGCAGGATGAGCATGAGCCAGCACTGGGCCCTTGTGGCCAGGAAGGCCAATGGTACCTGAGGTGGATTAGAAGGGGGTGGTCAGTGGGTCAGAGAGGTTCTCCTGCCCCTCTGCTCTGCTCTGGGGAGACCACACCTGGAATCTTGTGTCCAGTTGTGGCCCCTCAGTTCCAGCAGGACAGGGAACTGCTGGAGAGAGTCCAGCGCAGGGCAACAAAGATGCTGAAGGGAGTGGAGCATCTCCCGTGTGAGGAAAGGCTGAGGGAGCTGGGGCTCTGGAGCTGGACAAGAGGAGGCTCAGGGGTGACCTCATTCATGGTGACAGATATATAAAGGGTGAGTGTCAGGAGGATGGAGCCAGGCTCTTCTCGGTGACAACCAATGATAGGACAAGGGGTAAAGGGTACAAACTGGAACACAAAAGGTTGCACTTAAATTTGAGAAGAAACTTGTTCCTGGTGAGGGTGTCAGAGCCTGGCCCAGGCTGCCCAGGGAGGTTGTGGAGTCTCCTTCTGTGCAGACATTCCAACCCGCCTGGACACCTTCCTGTGTAACCTCATCTGGGTGTTCCTGCTCCATGGGGGGATTGCACTGGATGAGCTTTCCAGGTCCCTTCCAACCCCTGATGTTCTGTGATTCTGTGATTCTGTGACTCACCTAGGAAACCTAATTTGCTTATAAAATTAACATCAGTCGGAAAAGAGAGATTTAAAGTCTTCCCAAAAATGATCATCCCCTGTCCCTGATTTGAGATTTACTAAGGGGAGATAAGCAGTAATTGCTTGATGACACTGGGGGTTCTTACAGTGTAATTAATGAATGACTGCAGATGCAGAGAGAACATCTGATAAAAGATACCCAAGACAGAAAGTATACTTGCTTTAATGTCTCATTGCAAGGACTCTTTCTTCAGGTGAATATTCCTGGATTAATGTAATTGTCATGACAGTCAATTTTAAGTCTGTGTAGTTCTTCTGGAATTCCTTTTTCTTTTCTAATTGTCACCTTAAGAAGAAATTCTTTCAGTTACATTTTTTCATGGCCAAGCTGTAAACTCTAAGTTCAGCTTAAAGGAGGCTCATAAGGGAATGCAGTAAGAAGATGTGATTTTAAATGTGATGTCAGGGAATACAGTATAATGGGGATTTTTCTCTCAGAGGGAGAAAGAAGTCCTGGTCTGGAGCACAAAAAACCACAAGTTTCTATTTTTGATATTTCAAATGAGAAAGAGATTAAAAAATTCTGAGGTGGAAGCACTTTAGTGAGCTCTGTACTATGGAGACAAGTTATCCAGTGGTAGGAGGTGGAAATAGGAGCTTGGCACAGATGTCTTTTCTGGCCTTGAATAGGCCATTGAACTGTCTCTTGATTTCTTTCTTCATCAGCAAAATTTAATTAGGGATTGACATTTTAGTTCAGATTATTGTGATGAACGTAGGTGAGGAAATTTGAATAGTTTTTCAAACATGTTTGCCAGTAAGCTGAATTTAACCATCCAGATAATCGCAGGTGATATTAGTAGTACCTTAAATCAATTTTATTTTGTATGTTTTCCTTGAAGCAATCAAAACTAAAACAATGTACAATTTGATTTAATGTCTTTGAAGTTCTCCTTGGGGACATATTAAGGTTTTCAGCCTACAATATGCCCTATTATTCTGCAAAAGAAATCTCAGTTCTTTTCCCCCAAAAGTTTACGCGGTAAACAAAGTGGTTGAGTTGGCGATACGTACCTATTTTGATTTCATAGGTGTCTTTTTCCCACAACCTTCGATGTTAATTCCGAAAACAAATTTGTACAGTTTCTTTTGGGGGCTGCAGGGCTATGAAACTGGGTTTTCCCAACAGCAGATGGATTTTCATTTCTTTGTTCCATTTAATTCGTTGTTCTTATTAACCTGATCCCTGAAGGTATGCAGCAGTCAAGAACGCACCATTCCTTATTGCTTTCCTTTCCCGATGGTAAAGTAACCAAATATATCTTCACTAAAATTTGGATCAAGGAAAAGTTGAACATTACTGCTGAGAGACTTACTTGACATAGCTAGAGTTGTCTACTGGGCAGGTGACCAGAGATAGATAGATAGATGTCTTTAACTTTGTAAATGTTATGACGTTAGAAGCCTAAGATGAAATACCGCTGTGTCATGAGCTCAGTCAGCATCCAGGAGATGAATGCATCCGTCATTGGCGTTGTGATTAAAAAGCATAAAGTAGAATAAATCCAATAAATTATTCCAGCAGTTTGTGAGGTTTTTTTGCATCTTTTTAATACGAAAACTTATGGTTTCATTGTGACAGGGGTTAAGAAATATCTCAGCGAACTACAGAGTAATAGATTCTCTACTTAAAAATTATGATCCATATCATAATGAATATATTGCAAAAAACCTCACGGCAATAAAGGAAGACAGCCAAATCCATGACAAAAAGCCCTGAAAACATGCCCGCTAATATATCCAAAACAGTACGTGAATTATCAAAACTAGAGCATGAAAACTGAGCTGGCTCTAATGTAAGTAAATTGGGTGTTTGAGGTACTATCAAGAACTTAGGTAAATGAATGCTCTGAGGCAAAACTCTGCTGCTCTGACACATCCATCTGTGTCCACGTTGCCTCCAGTAATTTCTATTTTGACTTTTTGCTGACAACGCTTGAAAGGAATACAGTCTACCCAGCAGAAATCTGGCTTTCCTGAATTGTACGAGTGCAATATAGAATTTTGCAAAATATATCCTAAACGTTAGGTTTGATTGGAAGGAAAGAAATGCTTTTTCATCTTCATATCTTCTGAGATAAACTAACAGACTGCTGATTCCTCCTATATGTATTAATGTAACAAGAACATGCAAAGGATTTTGGGCGTAGGACTGGAATTAAATGTTGTTCCAGCTCTGCAGAAAGGATTTCTAGAGTGGAAATGAGAACAAGTGCAGCATGAATTAGATATTTGAAGGTGTTGTTCTTCAGGCAAATTGCTGTTTGGCAAATAGCACATTTTCAGCGAAGACTCAATGGTCAAAGTCAAGGCATTCGAGCCTTATAAAATAATATCCTTGTTAAAGTGGAGGGTCAAGAGACACCAGTTAGGAACTGTATTCTGTGTGGGCATTGCTGCTAGAGGACTGTGCATGTATGCATCTTAAAAGGTCTGGTGACTGAAATGTGTGGGGACATAATGAGGAATAATTCTATCTCTTTAATGTGTGACTTTTAATGAAGTATACACCATGGAATTACTGTATTTGGCACTTATGCATTTTTACATATCCAAGGCATGGTTAAGCCATTAAGGGATCCTCATGACATGTCTGTGAATGAAGAATAATTGCTGATAAAATCACACTCTTTGGCTTAAAATTGTATGCCTTGATCTTTGTGAAATTGCCTGTCTCTCTGTTAATGAGTCAGTGGCAGACTGTGATTTTAACTTAGGTGTGTTTCCTACCCAGAATAGACTTATTTGAGCTGCATACGTTGAGGAGCCATGAAAACCCAGTTGGCTTCAAGGGAAAAAAAAAAAAAAGAAAAAAAGAAAAAAAATCAATTAATTAATAAATAAATCCCAGGCAACAACACAGTATGTTCATTGCTACAAATGTCAATCCATTTAACAACAATGCTCTCCTTTTTCCCATCTTGTTTTTGTTATCCTGGATACCCTCAATCATCTTTCTGTGTTGAATTCGTGGCTTCAAGTGGTGTGTCTGCTGCAGTGTGTCAATGATGTGAGAAGGAATCATGGTGAAAGCTTACTAGGGCCATCTCCAGTGCAATTCTATTATTAATATTAATACTTCCTTTGTTAGTCAGGAGGCGTATTTGTTTAGTACTCTTCTTGAATGACTGAATTCCCCCCACAAATACCTTTTGTGGGGAAGGGCAGTGAGTCCTTCAGAGAGCCTGTGGCTTCTTGTCAATGTAGTTAGAAATTCTGTTGCTAGGAAGCATGTAAAGGAAAATACGATATGGATAACATGAATACATACTGTAGTCCTCAAATAGCCCTTGTATCCATCTGTCACATGTCGGCATTTGTTTATGGAAATATCCTTTCCCAAATGTCAGTGTAGTTCATCCAAAACTTCACAAGTTTGCTGTGAAATTGTCATCTTTAGCTATGCAGATGAATCCAAATAACTCTAGTGCAAATAATAGGCTTTGACCTCAAGCAAAGCACTTTTATTGTTGTTGCTGCGTTTCTTCTTTAGCCTTCACTACCTTTGTTCAGTTATATGTGTAATTTATTCTTTCTTTAATTTTTTCTGTTATGGATTTCATAATTGCAATTGAAGCATTACACTGGGACAGGGCAAAGATTAATTTGATATTAATTCATTTTTAATTGCAGTTTTCTCCGAAGCTTGAGTTACACTTCTCCGTGTATTTAGAGTTGCTACATTGAACTAACATAAATATTAACCCACTTAAAGCTACGTATTACTTTTACCCTTAGAAAAATCCTCTCTTCAGTTTAGGAAGACATTTCATCTCTGTTCACAGTGAAATTGCCACAAATGAGCAAGAATAGAGTTGTGCTGTTAATTCCGTGCGTGCAGCATTGAATCATTATTCTTTAAGGCATTTATTTATTATCCTTTGAATAGGGAATCTATTTGTGGATTTAGTGTTATCTGGACTAATGTTTGTCTGGGCAAGGGCTATATGCTGCCACTTGGGGTCACAGGAAAAGGTTAAATGCACTAGAAACAAGAATAGATAGGACGATCTGGAATAACAGTTGTCACCAGATTGTCCCAGTGTCCAAATGCACTTTGCAACTCAAAATCCATTTCGGAATTTAAGTTTACAACGGGATCTCCATCTTTGTCACCCGGTACCATATGTAAAATAAAAAAATCTTGTTCTCACTGGATTAATGTTGTTATTGGCATGCTGTTAGGTTGATAATATGTACCCGTGTTAGTGCTCCTTCTCAGAAAAGCTTCCACATGGAATGTTTCTACCCATTTGGTTCTCATGGGAGAGATGTCCCCATTGTACATCACTTTCTTTCCTGGGAAGCTGTTGGGCCAGGACAGATAACAATGCTCACAGCAAATAAAAATGATACAAGTCATAACAGAGCAGAACTTACCTGATTCCTAAATTTGTCTGAAAAATTTAAAACAACAAAATGATAGCCTGTTATGATAAAAGCCTTTTTAATTTGTACAATCTCAGAGTTCTCTCACTGTAAGTGTATCTGTTTTGGGAAATGGTATTCTTTGCCTGTTGAACAAATCTGAGGATCACCAGGATCGCCAGCCTTTTCATTCTCACATTAGCAATCGTGCTGCTCCTCATAAGAATAAAAATTCAAGTTAATAACTCTTTGTTCCAAGCACAGGTAGTGTTACCTCCTGAGGTTTGTCATCTCACTCAAATGAGATGGCTTTGAAGGAGCAGACTACACCTGTCAGGCCTTAGTCGTGTGACAAGACACTAACTGCTGTGTCACATCATGATCCTGATGTGCCTTCCCTGGGTTTGCTTTGTTTTCAGTAGCAATATTTCAGGGCCATTTATGAGAATTTTAGGTGCCTCTTGATGAGGAGCGAGAGCAGATAACACTTCGAAGGCCAAAGGGTGCTGTGATGGTCGGCAGCTCCACCAGGAATGGGGAAACATGGTCATGGTGAGGAACACAAGAGTGTTGAGCCAGGAGACAGTGTGTGAATTAGGATGGAGTCTGGAGACACTGCTCAGTGCCATGCACAGCCCAGTAAATCCATGGCCATGAGACTGCTCCAGAACCAAAGCAAGTAGCTGAGACATCAGGTCCAGATCTGGATGGGGAAGGCAGAACATCAAATGCAGAAGTAGCTGCTGCACAGCTGCAGCTTGAAGTGAGCTCCAACCTTCTTATTGATTTCACCCCTTTCACCACCTTCTTTTTCTGCAAAGAATCATAGAATCATAGAATGATTTTGTTTGGAAAAGACCTTCAAGATCATCAAGTTCAATTGTTAGCCTAACACTGGCACAAAACCATATCCCTAAGAACCTCATCTTTTAGGCACCTCCAGGGATGGCGACTCCACCACTGCCCTGGGAAGCCTGTTCCAATGCCTGACAACCCTTTCAATGAAGACATTTTTCCTCATATCCAAACTAAGCCTCCTCTGGCACAACTTGAGGCCGTTTCCTCTTGTCCTATCACTTGTTGCTTGGGAGAAGAGACCAATCCTCTCCATGCTCCAACCTCCTTTCATGCAGTTGTAGACAGTGATAAGATCTCCCCTCAGCCTCCTGTTCTTCAGGCTGAACATCCACAGTTCCCTCAACCGCTCCTTGTCAGATTTGTCCTCCAGACCCCTCACCAGCTCCGTTCCCTTCTCTGAACTTGCTCCAGCACCTCAAGGGCTTTCTTGTTGCAAAGAACAGTATCTCGCAGCATCCCAGCAAAGCCATACCCCTGCCTACGCACATTCATTTGCCAAGTGTGTAGTGCACAGTGGAGCATTGAAGATCATGGCATTAAAGAGAAGGACTTACAGGAACTGTCCAGAGTCAGACTTACAGGAACTTCAGACAGGTCATTTTAACGGATTCATGACATTATTTAGCTATTCTGAAGAATCTTAGAAATGCATCTGTTCCCCAGCAATTTAGGGCCCATTTATTAAGGTGTCGTTCAAGTGGAGTATTCTTGCTTGTAAAGTGTCACCTAAGCATGACCCTGCATACGATGTTTCCTACTTGGTGACAGTGATGAAGCTTTCTGATGTTGTTACACATTTGAATATCTACTAAGCTTTTATGTAAGTACCAGTGTAATTCCCATAAGTTTCTGGGGTTTTATGTGCTGTTTTCGGTACTGGCAACTTAAGTTGTTTTATGGGTAGTTTGTGCTGCCACTATGACATTATATCATTTGGAAAGATTTTGATGGATTTCTGCCCAGTGCTATGTCCTTCTTTTACATAAAACCTTTTCTTGGTGAAGATTAAGATATTATGAAGGAATCTACAATTTCCACATTTATTTAAAGTGTTAATATATTTATTTATTGATCAGGTAATCAATCAGAAGAGGTATGAAGATATCATCTCAGTGAACTTTCCCTTCCACCACATGGTAGTATATAGCATTGCGGAGCTGCCTTGCCAGCAAATTTTACTGTGACTTGCCAATTTTTAATAAGGCAAATGGGAATTACTGTGGTTTTAAACTGCTTTTGGGACTAGTTTACACTTAGGCTTTGAAAAAGAGAAGTTAAATAGATAAGGATAAGATAAAACTATTAGTAAAACTGTAAATCAAAAATTTGTACAGCAAGTGCTGCTAGCATGCCCAACAATTGTTGGTGTAGATACCAGTGCTTAGCCTATTTTAAATTTCCTGATGTTTGTTGTATTTAGGTGTCAGCAATGAGTTGTTTTTTCATGTTTCATATTAACAACAAAGCCGAAGCTTTGCCCAAAGTTTCTATGAATCATACAATCATAGAATAATAGAATAAGAGAATTATTTTGGTTGTAAAAGACCTTTAAGGTCATCAAGTCCAACTGTTTATGTAATGATACCAAGTCCACCACTAAAACACGTCCCTCATCTACATGTCTTTTAAACTGCTCCAGGGATGGTGACTCCACCACTGCCCTGGGCAGTCTGTTCCAATGCCCGACAGCCCTTTCTGAGAAGAAATTGTTCTAAATATCCAAGCTAAACCTCCCCTGGTGCAACTTGAGGCCATTTCCTCTCATCCTGTCACTTGTTACCTGGCAGAAGAGACCAACCCCCTCCATGCTCCAAGCTCCTTTCAGGCAGTTCAGAGATCAGAAGGTCTCCCCTCAGCTCCTGTTCTCCAGCTGAACCCCCCAGGTCCCTCAGCCGCTCCCATCACACTTGTGCTCCAGCCCCTTCCCCAGCTCCGTTCCCTTCTCTCAACTCACTCCAGCACTTCAAGGGCTTTCTCATAATGAGGGGCCCAAAAATGACCCCAGGGTTCAAGGTTTAGCCTCCCCAGTTTCCAGCACAGGGGGACGGTCACTGCCCTGGGCCTGCTGGCCACACTATCCCTGACACAAGCCAGGATGCTGGTGGCCTCTTGGCCACCTGGGCACACACTGGCTGATGTTCGGCTGCTGTCACCAACACCCCCAGGTCCTTTTCCCCCAGGCACTTTCCAGCCGCTCTTCCCCGAGCCTGTAGCGCTGCCTGGGGTTGTTGTGACCCAAGTGCAGGACCCGGCACTTGGCCTTGTTGAACCTCGGACAATTGGCCTCAGCCCAATGATCCAGCTGGTCCAGATCCCTCTGTATGGCCTTCCTGCCCTCCAGCAGATCAACACTCCCACCCACCTTGGTGTCGTCTGCAAACTTAATAAGCGTGCACTCCATCCCCTCATCCAGATCATTGATATAGAGATTAAACAGAACTGGCTCCAATACTGAGCCCTGAGGACACCACTCGTGACCGGCTGCCAACTGAATTTGATTCCATTCACCACAAATCTTTGGGCTCGGGTCTCCAGGTGTTTTTTTTACGCAGTGAAAAGAATACCCACCTAGGCCACAAGCAAACAGTTTCCCAAGGAGATGCTTTGAGAAACGGGGTCAAAGGCTTTACGGAAGTCTAGGTACACAACATCCACAGCCTTCCCCTCATCCATTAGGAGGTCATCCTGTCATAGAGAAGATCAGGTCGGTCAAGCAGGACATAAACACATGCTGACTGGGCCTGTTCACCTCATTATCCTGCATGTGCCATGTGTTGACACTTGGGATGATCTGCTCCATAATGTTCCCCAGCACTGAGGTCAGACTGACACGCCTGTGATCCCTTGGAATGAGCTCAAGTGTCTGTTTCTCTGGTAGCTGAGCAAAGACATGCAAAACAGGAATATAAATTTAAAGGATTTTGGGAAGTACCATTTGGGTCTGCTAATTTGACTCCTTGTGCTTGCACCATGAGTGCCAAAGTGGTTTTTTACATTTCTTTTTCTGTTTTTGTTTGTTTTGTGTGTTTTGTTGTTGTTGTTTTCCATGCTACTCTCTATGGATTTTGTCTCAATGAGGTTTTGAGGGTTTGATATATGAAAGGATCTCCTCTCCAAAATCCGTATAATGCATATTATTTGCTATATGCTTTGAACCTTCTGTGTGGTCATGTGTACTCATTCTGGAAAGATGACAGAAAAGTTTCTGTGAAGAATTGCGTGATAAATCAGGATTGTACTGACTGTAAGGTAATTGCAATCCTGAATTTGCTCAAGTGTTCAACTTTTTATACTACTTTATTCTAAACTTAGAGGTGATCTGAATGTTGTTTTTTCAGCAACCAAGATGAGTGGAAATATTTATTATGTAGGTGTCTGGCTACAGGGTTTTATCATATCTCTAAAATAGAAACAATATTCCTTTTCATTTGTGTGGAGACTTTTGCCTGAGGATGTTAATGCAGCTTTATAACATTCTTGGGAAGGAGAAGAGTATTATTAAATCTAGTCTGCCAATAGAGTAGATTTAGTCACACTCCAGCAGATAGTGTATACTCTAGTGGGGAGCAGAACCATGTTTCCCCCAATCTCTTGAGTTTAGAGCTTATATTGGACAAAGTCACGTGCTCTTGTTGTCAGATACATATGTATTTGTAGATAAATAAGTCCTTTGAAATGTTCATTCTGTCTGGTCAGTGTGGTCCATCAAATCATAGCAAACTACTTGGAGATCATCAGGATCAAACTGGGATTATTGTACCTGAGCCTATGCCATCCTAACAGCAATTATCTGTATTTTATGAAATCTGACTTAAATCAGGGGATGTCTTTTGTATGGTATGAATAAAAATAAAACAGCATAACACTTCCAAGACCTCCCTTTGAAACTCTGGGAAACCAGTAGAGTTGCCTCATTCAGGAATCAAAAGCTCATGACAATCCCTTTACCAAAGGAATACGCAGGCTCTGTTATGAAGTTTTAAAAGTCATAATATGGGTTTATCTTTATTAATTATGACGCAGAGATTAGCATCCTCAACTGGCTGATGCTGGGGGTAGTTCCCTTTCTGAAATGTGTTTCTTTTTCTCGCTTTGAAATACCTTTTCCTTCCCCTTGTTGTTTTTCCCCACCTTATTTTTCCTGCTTGGCACATAGAGACTGACAGAATTTTGTTGATTAGACACTGAGATGATACTGTTTCTTTGGTACCTTGGTCCTGGCAGGCCTGTGAAAAGCTCCTTTCCTCAGTGATATTTTATACCGGTCAATTTTGATGGAAGACGGAGTCTTAGCTTTGTCTCCATAGATCTTCCCTGCGGTCTAGTGTAACTATCATTGACCAGGTGAAGAATATAATGACCACAAGCTATTTAAGGCATTTATTGAAGGCATTAATGAAAGAAGATGTGCAATTTTATTCTGTCAGTAATTGGCTGAACTTTTTCAGGGCAGCAAAGATGCTGAAGGGAGTGGAGCATCTCCCGTGTGAGGAAAGGCTGAGGGAGCTGGGGCTCTGGAGCTGGACAAGGGGAGACTGAGGGGTGACCTCATTCATGGTTACAGATATAGAAAGGGTGAGTGTCAGGAGGATGGAGCCAGGCTCTTCTCGGTGACAACTGTTGATAGGACAAGGGGTAAAGGGTACAAACTCAAACACAGGAGGTTCCACTTAAATGTGAGAAGAAACTGGTTCCTGGTGAGGGTGCAGAGCCTGGCCCAGGCTGCCCAGGGAGGTTGTGGAGTCTCCTTCTGTGCAGACATTCCAACCCGCCTGGACACCTTCCTGTGTAACCTCATCTGGGTGTTCCTGCTCCATGGGGGGATTGCACTGGATGAGCTTTCCAGGTCCTTTCCAACCCCTGACATTCTGGGAATTCTGTGACATAGAAAATGAAGTGACGGGGTGTAAGACAAGGCTGCAGAGCATGGTGGGAGAGGTGGTGTTGGAACAAAGCAGGTTCAGCCATACCGTGAATTATCCCCGTGCTTCGGAGCACTTGGCTGTGTGCTCACTCCATTAGACCAGCTAAAAAAAGCCCCCCTCATCTTCTCAACTTCTTCTGCTTTCTGGAAAATTCACACAAGCCATATCTGCCTTAGAAACGCCTTGTTGTTGGCAGGCAGGATTTATAAATAGACGTGTTTATGTGGCAGTTGATTAAAAAAAATATGATCCAAATAGCGAACTTTCTATGTGGCGGATTCTACGTGCTCGTCTATGGAATCAATACTCTCTTTGATTTTCACAGTATGGATTCAATCTATATGTTCTGAGAGAAGCAGGAACGCACTTTTCTAAAGGAAACAAAATGATTCTTTCAGTTGTTTATGTAGAGTATTTTATTTGCAGATGAAGAATATCATGTGTAAGTGTAATGGATCTGTCAGTTGCAAATTATTTCTATGTATATAAAAAGAGATCAAAGATATAACCTTCCTAAAATAGACCTCCTTATGTAATCATTATAAAGTACTACCACGGGGAAGATAAATAGAGACTCGTCGTGGCGATAATATACTAGAAAGTTGAGTTCAAGCCTAATAAGGCAAGTGTTTTGCTATTATTGATGTTCATATATTTTAATTATTTATAAGCATACTATCAAGAACAAGACAGGGACTTTATAGATAAAAACATTAGAAAGCCAGTATCTTTTCCCTTTCTCTTTCTTAAAGGTTTTGACCACTATAATTTTGTGCAAAATGGTTCTTGTAGACTATCTGATGTCCGTTCAAAGTGGGAAGGAAATGAGAATAATATTACAGAGGTTTGAAGTGAAAGGAACCAATAAATTAATTGAAAGCATGAAGCATCATTTCAGTTGCTTTGGCTCGGGAAATAAGATATGTGCTTTCAGGCTGTGTTTTATGAGCAGTTTTATAAAACCCATGTATAGTTTCAGCAGAGATGGAGAAATCAGAGTTAGGATCCCGGAAGCATTTATGCAGAAACCTTAGCTTGGATGTGTAAAACCAGAAAATCAGTGCTCTTTGAACATGTTTCCAGGGCTAGGGCCTGGAAAGAGACAAGAACTAGTGGAGTTTTTAGTTTAGCACGTTACCAATATGTGAATGTTCAGCAGAAGATCCTGTAGCTGCTTCCTGCCCCCTCCCCACCTTCCATTAACAAAGCAGTTGTTTAGTGCAATCTTCTCTTCTCTTCTCTTCTCTTCTCTTCTCTTCTCTTCTCTTCTCTTCTCTTCTCTTCTCTTCTCTTCTCTTCTTCTCTTCTCTTTCCCCTTTCCCCTTTCCCCTTTCCCCTTTCCCCTTTCCCCTTTTCCCTTCTCTCTTCTCTCTTCTTCCTTCTCTCTTCTCTCTTCCCTTTTCCCTTTTCCCTTTTCCCTTTTCCCTTTTCCCTTTTCCCTTTTCCCTTTTCCCTTTTCCCCTTCCCTTCCCTTCCCTTCCCTTCCCTTCCCTTCCCTTCCCTTCCCTTCCCTTCCCTTCCCTTTTTTTCCTTTACTCTTTTTTTTTTGTTTGTTTTTTCCTTTTCTCCTTTTTTTCCTTTTTTCCTTTTTTTTTCCCAGTAATCATTTAATTATTATTTAGCCAAGCTGCTCCTACTGCAGTATCTTTCATACTAATTTGGGCACTCCAGCTTTTGAATGATTAATATTGACCATGCTCAGAAATCTGGTTGAACTTCTCCAGCCCCGAGATGTGTTGAAGTGTATAAGCTGCTATTGATGTGAAGCCCATTATGCAGAAAAGGAATAAAGTGTGTTTGGACTGGGCTAATATATATGTATTCCGTCAGAAACCTGACAACCTTCCTGTCTTCTGTAGCTGTAAACCTGTGTCTGAGCTGCTGTCTTTTTTTCCTCTGGGGGCTCTGGTGTTGCTGCTTTCAAGGTTTTTTGTCTCCCCTAGAACATATTTTTGATATTATTCCCACTTGGTGTTACTCTAATTCTGATCACTCTATATTCAGACCTTTATTTTAACCTTTTCCATCTTGACAATATTGGCAATACTTACTCCAATTACATATATGAAACCGTTTCCTTTTAACTAAATCCAGGTCCAGTGTTTGCCTCACAGCTCGAGCTTTTATTGCTCAATCCACTGCCACCTACCATTATGACTTAGCCATTATTTGACCACTTTTTATTTCTAAATAAAAAACTGAATTAATTTTTCATCTCAAGTTCAGTAACACGCAGCAGGGAGTGCTTTCCCGGAGTTTAGACAGGCACTTAGATGCACCATGTCCTCCTCATTCACTGATTTGTGTAGGTTGATCAAAAATTACTTTCTGCATGAAATTAAATATCCTGGGAGGGAGGATGTTTTGAATGTTGTGTGACAAGAAATGTTCATATAGAAATTAATATTCAGTGCAGAATAGGACTTGGCCGTTAATTTTCACAAGTGTTTTATGATGGCAGTAGTACTTTAATACAGAAAGCACTTCATTGCTGTAGAAAATAGATAACTCTATTATCCGTAAACAACAATAGGAACTATACATCAAGTTGTTTATGTAGCCATCCTATTTTTAAGATTTAGTGAGGCTTACTTTTAATTTTAGTTTCTACCAAACATTCCTGATTTATCGCTTCAATGTCTCTCAGTTTATTGCAGTGTCGAGCTGAGCATGGTCTCCCCTCTGTAAATACACATTAATGTATCGTCTGTTAGTGCAAAACTCAAAAGTAATATTTAGGCAATAAACTTGTGTAAAATTTGGTTGTTGTCTCCTCTAGTTTGTTCTGCCTTCTCATTAGCAGACCTGCTTGACAGTAGGTAGTGAATCAAATAGAAACATAAATCTGTTTTACCAGCTCGGGTGGTCCTTGAAACCCACAACAGGACCAGGCTCTGAGCAAAGATGAACATACCTGAAAGCAGGTGTTACTTTCCAAGAGACAAAATGTCTTCATAACCCTCCCACAGTCTCTCCTGTCCCCCTGAAGATGAACATGCACATCTCTGCCATCTCTTCTTTATTAATTCGAATAAAGGTCTATTCCTTTGGAATGTTTATGAATTCTTACCAAGACATTGGCTTTTCTCAGACCTTGGAGAAATGAGCTTAAGATATTTATATGAATTTCTCTTTTGATTTTACTGCATCTAAAATGCGAGCCAGCTAATTGATATCAACATGGGTTGTTTTCGTGTGTGTAAATTTTGCATTTGGAATTGAAAAATGTCTTTTGAAATCAGACACAGTTGTCAAATGGCTGCAGGAAAGGCAGAGGCCGCTGTACATTGCTCTGTCTGCTTGGACTTGTTTTAACTACTCTAACATTGCCCAGCAAATAATTCAAGTCTTAATTTTTAGGTGGGGGTTACAGTCCTAATATCAGAGTATCTTCAATGGCAAGTAGAGGTTGAGAGGAAGGAAAAACAACTGAAAAAATGACAATAAAAGAGAAAATAGGTACCAATGGCTATTTGTGCTGCCCTCCCACACATGCGCGTTCTTTCTGCCCTTAGTCAGGATCTTTTTATCAGTTTATGGAATTTGATTTAAATTATGGCTCTGGTCTTTAACCTCTATAGAAGAGATGAAGTCGAATGTGGAGGAATCGTCCTGCACCTGCTGGGAACCTGTAGATAGCACAGCATCGTAGAGATGAGTTGTGAGTGTGGTGGGTTATAGTGTTGCATCCTTGTTAGACTCGTTATTCTCAGAATTGGGGAAAAAGCCCAGCAGCGTAAATTAAAGTGTGTTTATTGTACAGAGAAGTGATTTTATAGCTGGTAATGTTTAGGAACCACCGCTGCAAACTGTCACCACTATGCATCTTTGTCTCCAGTTAGATATTCGCAAGGGCCACAATTAAAAGATAAACCAGCTCTTTTTAACATCTTTATAGCTTCTGGATGCAGTGTCGGCTGATCGCTTTGTGATGGTGAAATTTGTCTCTTCTCAACATTGGTCCTAGTCTTCTATCTCACCTTCCTTTCTAAATGCACTGGAGGAATATGGTGACACATTGCAGCTTGGTGGGTCATTGTTTCAGTCTCTAAACCTGGGAATGGGCAAAGAATTGTGAAGGTGAAGGACGGGCATATCTGGAGAAGACTGGGGAAGGGAGTGTGCCAGGGTCCTGCAAATTTGTCTTGAGTTCCTTGGGAAGGTGCCTTATGCACGAGTCAGAGTGGATCATCCCGATGAAAATGCTTTCATGAGAGGACAGAGGAGGATCTTATCGCGTGTGGTTTGACTTATTACTGTGTGTGGTGGGTTGACCCAGGCTGGACACGAGGTACCCACCAAAGCTGCTCTGTCACTCCTCTGCTCAACTGGAGAGGAAGAGAAAATATTATATATAATGAATATAATAAAATATGTTAAATGTAATATATTAAATATAATAAAGATAATGAAAGGTTCACAGGTTGTGATAAGGACAAGGAGATCACTCAGCAATTAGCGTTACGGGCAAAACAGGCTCAACTCCGTCTTCCCTGGCCTTGGTGTCTGCAGAGCTATTTCTCTCACACGGTAGGGGAAGGGGTAATGGGTTCAAACTGGAACACAAGAGGTTCCACTTAAATTTGAGAAGAAACTTCTTCTCAGTAAGAGTAACAGACATTGGAACAGGCTGCCCAGGGGGAATGTGGAGTATCCTGCTCTGCAGACATTCCAACCCGCCTGGACACCTTCCTGTGTAACCTCATCTGGGTGTTCCTGCTCCATGGGGGGATTGCACTGGATGAGCTTTCCAGGTCCCTTCTAGTCCCTGATGTTCTGTGATTCTGTGATATTCTCACTCCTCTCTCTGGCTCCAGTTGTGCAGTTTTTTTTTCCCTTTCTTAAATATGTTATCACAGGGGCGCTACGACTGTTGCTGATGGGCTCAGCCTTGGCCAGTGGTGGATCTGTCTTGGAGCAGGTGGCATTGTCTCTATTGGACATGGAGGAAGCTTCTAGCACCTTCTCACAAAAGCCACCCCTGTAGCCTCCCCATGACCAAGACCTTGCCACAGAAACCCAATACACTATTCTTTCCCAAGTCTGTTAAGCCTCTTTTGGGGGAGGTAGAAAGGTGGGAAGAGCCAAGCATACCAAAGACTAAGTTTGGGGAGGTCTCATGTGAAATAGTGTTTTTTCAAGAAGAAAAATTATATTTGAATCTAACCAAAGATGATTTAAAACAAACAAACAAACAAACAAACTATTGTGTAGAGGGAAACAAAATGAAAAGAAAGCAAAATGAAAAGAAAGTTTGGCCTCTAAAATGCTATGGAGGTGAAAGCAAGACTTGCCTGTGTTAAAGAAATACACAGTGGCACATGGAATTAAATATGGATTACTTTTTCTGGATGAGTGTCCCATCCCTTCTGCTGGTCCAGTACGTGCATGTACAAAGGGTTCTGTATAATGTGCTGCTGTGGGGAGGACCTGATGGAGATGACTTTAAGATCATCCTCTAACCAGGAGGTTAAGTCTCATGAGAAGTGGGAGACTAGCAGAAATCCCAACTTTGTGTGCCTGGGGAGTGGATATTAACATAAATAATTGAATTTGAAGTTCTATCAATTTTTGAGCACTGAACTTTTGAGACTCTGAAACAAAACCTGGCCTATTCCATCCCCTCCATGGAAAGCTGATTTCTTTCTTAGGGTTTATTTTTGATGTACTCTTGAGATCTAGAAATAGGATTTCTACCACTTGCTCAGCTGGTGATTTGGAGGGTGATCTATTATTTCAAGCTACGTTTGCCAGCACTCATAACTTTCCTGTTCTTCCACATACTTAATTCAAGCTACAAATTTTAAAGGTAATCGTAGAGGTTCTGAAAAAGCAAAAAGAGAATGGTTTTAAAGCAGCTGGGCTACAGCCATTCTCTGAAAGGGAAGAGGAAAATTATCAATATTTTATTTGAAATAATGCAGAGTATCCCTGTTAATGTCAGATACTTGCACTCAGTTAATGGTTGTTCTTTTTAGTATTCATAAAACACGGAAATATTTACATTTCTCTTGTAATTCGGGCCAAACAGCATTTGGCAATGGCCCTTCAGTTACTGCGAAGGTTTCTTTCGGTCCTTTCTTGGGAGGAATAAAACCACATTAGGAAAAGCTGTGGGTGCTCTTGGTTCTTCCCAGCCAAGCACTAAAGCATTCAGCCTCAGAGCTCCAGACATGAACTAAGCCATAAAGCGTGGATACAAAGCTGTGCTGTAAAGCACTTTATAACCTACCGGCACAACGTACTATTTTGCAAAGCAATTTATAGCACTATTCAAGCCTGGCCAGAGAAAGCACATTACCACCTTGCAGGTGAGAAATGTGTTTTAAAACATGTCAGTCAGGATAATGTTGAATCCTGCTCTAATGAGAGCCCTCTAAATGTACCAGAAAGATGCTCAATGGATCTTAAGAAGGAGATTTAGTCTTGTCTGTAGTCTAGGGAGATGATGTTTGATGAAATTGCATCTGTACTTCCTCATGTTATTTATATCCAAAGATATTGCCTTCTATGCCTGATATAATCTCTGTATTATCTCTGGTACATATAGTCTCATGAAAATGAGGCATTTATGATTTCCCTGGAAAATTAGATTTTACCTAAATACATCCATACTGATTACAAAAAACGCTGCAAAAATCTTCATATTTAGGGTTGCATGAATGTTTCCATCCTAATTCCTTGAATGCAGCATTAAACCTTTTTAAATTTTCCCTCTGAGGAGAATTTTTCCCCATCATTATATCTGCCTGAAGACTAAAAGTTGTTTCAACTTTTGAATAGAAGTTGTTCATCTGCTTTTGAACAGAATGGTAGACAGAAATATTGTTTTTCTTCCTACTAAATAACCAAAAGCAAATAGATCATGCAGCTCAGGTTATATCCTTGGTTATATAGTGCACCATCATCCGCAACTTTAATACTTTTAGTCTTTAAGTGATAGTTCAACCCTTAAAGAGTTAAGTGGAATTTTTTTGTGGTATTACAATAGTTTATTCTTATTTTAGTTTTGCAGCTCCTATAAAGAAAGCAGATAGTTTAAAAACAAAACCAAAAAACCTATATTTTATTTAAAAGGGACTGCATTTGAAAGCAAAAGGCTTTGGGGTAGAACTTTAGCAGTTTAGTGACCACTTTGTATCAGACAATGGCACCATGAGTGCCCACAACATGATCTGGAAGACAGTACTTTGTAGAAAGCAACCCAACCTGTTATTTCTATTGAGACTATTCAGCCTGATTTACATGTATTAAAGTACCACCTTAGGGGACCACCGAGAGGTCTAGGAATTTGTTTTATTACATTTTATAACAATAAATGCAACAATACTGTTGTGGAAAAGAACTGGGACGGGTACTTAGCGCAGCAGGTACTTAGCAGCTGGTATTTCGAGTGGGAAACCACTTGGTTTTGATCATTGGCGGGGTGCTCAAAATTGACAAAATGCTTGGAAGTTACAAGATTCGTCTGGATTTATATTGCTTCGCTCTGTAGAAAAGGGGCCAGCAAGGATATTTCTCTGTCTCCACAGAGGGTGGAAAAAGCGTATTTTGCCAGTTGAGATGACTGGCAATTGCAACTAAAAAGAAGCATCCGCGCCAATGTGCCACTCCTCATGTTTGTTAAAATGCAAGTGAACAAATTATTACCTCACTTCCAAATCACCAGCAGCACATGAAGTCATAAAGACAGGATGTATTTTGAGTTTTGGCAGATATTGATGGAGAAGGACATTGTTTGCCAAATTTATATTATCTGCTGTGGTTCAGCCTTTCAGTTTTTTTCCTATTCAGCTCTTGTGAAGAAGGGCAACCTTTAAAAATTAATGAGTGCAGTGATGATAAATACAACAGTGGAAGGGAAAGGAGGAGAGAGTCGTTTAAAGGGAGACTTGGCAATAATACAGGAACATCCTTAAGCAAAAATTTAGAATTTTTATGTAAATCAGACCACCACATTTAAAAACACAACAGAGTATGGAGCCCAAGCAACTGAAAGTTAATTTTAATCTTTAATGATAATGTTTCTGAAATTTACTGAGCAGACTTAAGCAAAGCCTTCGCTTTTCAAAAGCAGTATCTTCCTCATTCTCAGTTCATAGTTGAAAACTTTCTGTGCCTATGAAGTGAGTTGTACGGTGATGCTTGTTGCTGGCAAACCTCTGCCTACTCATTCAATATCACCAGAACGTGCCTGAGGTTCTTGAGTAAGTTCTAAAAGTAAAAGCAAATCAGCAGCTTTCAATTTCTTGTGTTAAATTCTTTATAGAATTAGGGGAGGGGCGGAAATAAGAGCATTGGAGGATGTATGTTGGTAAAGTAGAGATACACTAGCTACTGCAAAATTCAGTAGGTTTGCATGCCCTGAATAGTTGAAAAGAAGTATGTCTAGCTAAGTTATGTATTTTCTAGCTCTCTGCATATTTAAAGTAGAGCCTAGTTGCAAATTTTTGTATGAAAAAGATCATCGTTCTAATTGGATAAAAGGAAAGAAAAACTGGAGAAGGTGAGTCACAATGTAGGTAATTAATATCTTGCACTACATCACTGCGCACTGCACAGAGGGTGTGGGATGAAGTGGAGTAAAGGGGCTTAGACCAAAGAATGAAGGCACCATTTTGGAAGGGAAAAGGGAGCTGGGTGTGATGAGTTTGAGTAGTTATGAAGTTGAGGAGACCACAGACAACAAATTTTGTTGGGAAAGAGCTTTGCGATGCCTCCATACCTCTGCGCTTTGGTGTGCCCAGAAAATGGGGAGTTTTCTTAGAAGTAACTCTTGAAAAGAGCAAACCGGGCACAGCGGGAGCACACAGCTGAGTGAAATAAAGATGCCTTTAATCAGTGCTTGCTGTTCTGTGTTGTCAAGTCTATAGCAGGCACGGAAAGACAAATCCAGTTTGAGATTTCTGAGCGAGTCTGATGTAAAAGGAACATGTTTCAGTTGGCGCGGCTGCCTGACTCAGAGACGGCTTTGAAGTATGTGCTTCGTTTGCAATAGGTTGGCTTGTTTTCACCCAGCAGAAACTGCCTTTTTGTTCTCTCTCCAGTTCCTTCATGTAAATGGTTCTTAAATAACAAAAACCTTGTCCCCCCTCTCCAAATTATGGGAAAACTTAAGCTATCGATGACAGTTTGATGAGAAGTTCATATGCAGGGTTGTTTCTGAGCCCCAGTGCTCTGCTCCTCTTGTTTGACTCTCTAATGGGGCAAGTTCAGTGGAAATCAGATGCTCGATCGCAGATCAAAACACGTCATGTTAATCTCCCTGCACAATGAACTTGGATTAGAATGGTTTCTTTAATCCTGTTAGCTAAAAACTATTCATTCCTTGCTCATCTTGAATGGCATATTGGAGATAATTTCTTCAGACCTCATGTTTTAGATAAAGGCTGTGATGCTAAAATTTAGGGTATGTGCTCACCCTCCCCTTCACGAGGCATTCGCAGGATCCAAAATAATTCCCTAAAACGTACTGCTGGCATTCTTTTGTTTCATGCTATGGAAGTGACTAAGTGGGGTGTGCTGATGGTTTGGGTGCTGCTCTGTTATGTTTCTTATGACACATGAAATGTGCTTTTTGACATCATTTAACTTGTCTTGGGTTGTTTTGTCTACTCAGAGCACTTCAGTGAACACCATACAGAGTTAATGAACCAACAGCGTTACAGACCAAAAAACTGACACTGCTTGGGAAGTGGTACAATATATTTTTTCCGGGCAACACTATGTCATTGGTGAGCCTGGGCAGAGATTTACGGTGTAGGTACCTGTCACTATGGCAGTAGGCAAAGGCCACTATATTACACCATAAAGCAGTCTGGAAAGCTGCAGATTTTACTCTCTAGATTAGTGGCTTTAGTTATTGCAAAGAAAAGAAACGCCTGAAGTCTGTAATTGAAGCCTTTCCACTTCTGAAGTACACCAGCTTGTCTTACTTCTGAAACTCATCCCGTTATTGTTAATGGAACCTGTTCATAAAATCTGTTTCCCCAAATGCTCACCAGAAAGAAAGCACCACACACCAAAACTTATAATTATAGAGAGATGTCTCTGTTCTTTTTTGTACTTCTTAGTTTATTTGTGCTTTCTCTACTATACAGAAACATATGGAAGAGCATAAATAGAAAAAAACATATGATGGGGGGAAGGCAGAGAAATTAGGACACATAGCCAAAAGAGAAAAAAAAACGTGTCTCCATGTATGTCATTTCTATCACTACAGTATGTCAAGTTAGCTTATAATCTGTCTCATTGTTTGTAAGAGTATCACGGTGTTGGCCAGAACATGACAGACTGAATCAGGGACACTTGAACCGAGAGCACCAATCTGTGCCCCTCACTGGAGAGCTGAGATGCTCCCACTGGCGTTTTGGGTCATCTCCCAAATGGCCAGCGAAACACGTACCAAGTGGAGCGGTCTGTGGTGACAGGTGGTTGTTTTAACAAAATACGGTCGGTTTTACGCTATTTCCAGTGACAAGATATTGCAGATTCTTTGGGGCTTTTGGTTTGTCCGTCGGCTCAACTCTGCTTTCTGAAGAGTTTGTGGGGATTTGAAATGAAGGCTGGAGACTGAAAGAAATGTGAGGAGAAGGAAGATGAGGTATTTTTGTAGGCAAGAACTGAAACACTTACCCAGTACTGAGTTTTCGTGGCAAGCCAGGCCTGGTCAGTCCAAGGCTCTGGGAATTTAAATTAAAATACCTCCTCGTGACTGGCATGGATTTATAGCTCTCCATCAATTCTGGTTTAGCACATAAGTATCCTTTAAATACCCTTATTAAGATACATACCTTGCATAAAACTGGGCAAACATATTGCAAATATTTAGATAAATTAGAACCGCTTCACTTAATTACTGTGTGTGGCTGAAGGACAGTGAGAACAGACAGAATTTAAACAGGATGAACTGAAATGCAGAAGCAAGTGGAAAGTTTTAAAATCTCCCATCAAATACAGAAATTCTCGCAATACTGAACCCTTGCTTTGTATTAGTTTAAGTGGTAGAAATGCCCCTTATGAAAATTTATGAAAGTACTTCGGAAATATCTCTTCAGTTTTCAAGGCTTAGCTGTAGGATTATTGTTACCATTGATTATAATTTAAAGTGACTCATCTGCTTTCCTGTATGTTAAGGCATGAGATCTCTTCATTTGTACACAGATCCACTCCTCAGCTTGCGGTTGATGAAATATGTACCCTTTGCCTTAAGAATAAAAAAGCAGCATGAAACATTGAGCATTAGCTCCAAAAATAGCTTCTGCACTATTGTGTTTAGGACTTGCTTTGTAGAAAATTGTTTCTCTTCGCTGCGATTTTGCTGTTGCTAAAAGGAAAGGGAGCGGCACATCGAGCCATGGCAGGGCAGTCTATTAGAAATTTCTCTCTTTGATCAGAGTAAATGCATAAATAATTGCACCTTGTCCTGTCACCCAGTGGAATGAGGCATTTCAGGCTGCAGTGGCATCTGTCCTTTTGAGTTCTGGTGCGGACTGATAGAGATCCTTTTACTTCTAATAAATGACTGAATCTCCCTGGCTAGCAACCTGTGAAATGGTGGTGATAATTGTTAGCTAAGCAGGAGAAGTGTTACAAAGTCTGATTAGTGAAAGTTTTAGTATTCATGGGGAAAAAAAAATATATATGTACAAATGCTGCTTTGATTTTTCTCTTTTAAGATTGTATCTATTAAATCTGCTATTGTGCAATTGTTCTCAGTGCTTTCAGGTATGAGATCAGTAATCCAAGAGGGCTTTGCCATCCTGAAATACCGTGGGTCTTGACCAGCCTTAGGCACAAAGGCTTTTTCTCACAAATGTAAGGAAAATAATGCTTCAGAGCCCTTCGCTTCCTTTCAATAGGATGTTCTAAAGGGAAACTATTTTAAATAGGGATGCAAAGCAAATCACAGCACTTCAGTAAGGGCCTCATCTTGCCACTGTTTAAGGATGTAAGTAACTTTTCAATTGTGAGTTTTCCTGTAAGTTTGCAAGGTCTACTTGAGTAGAAGTGTTTCCAAGACTGACGATGTTACCTGCCTTTCTGACAAACTTAGATGATTCTTCTCTGATCTGTCTTTGTTCTTTATGGCTTTTTTTTCTTCTTTTTCTTCTTTAAGCTTTTCTCTTTGTCAGTATTTCAGCACTTCCTAGTTAAATTAGACTTAGCACAGCAAGCCTTCCAGAAGACTTCATGGACTCTTCTTCGAAGTGGCTTGTTG
Organism: Nesoenas mayeri; assembly: GCF_963082525.1. Classification (NCBI taxonomy): domain Eukaryota; kingdom Metazoa; phylum Chordata; class Aves; order Columbiformes; family Columbidae; genus Nesoenas; species Nesoenas mayeri. Next base: position 6,399,585 of record NC_137543.1, read on the forward strand.
CTTTTAAATAAGCTGGTTAAAGTAGTTAGTTATATAAAGTATGGGTAAGCTTCAGAAAAGATAATTTTTTTTTTTAAAAAGGTAATTAAAACAAAATCTTACAAGTTGTCCTGATAGTAGAACATCTCTCAGCCGGGTGTTCTTGGCTCTGCTGTGTTTCATATGGAGCTTTGTTAAAAATATCCTCCCTAAGGAGGACTCTTTCCTGATTATCACACACTGGGAACAATAAATAAAATTATAGCCAATGAAGTTATAACCCTGATGATATGAATAGTTGAAATAGAAAAATCAGTGCAAATGTGTTGTAATTGCCTTCCAGTCGGAGACTGCGGTACGGAGCCAGGTAGAGGGCTGGCCTCCGCTTTTCTCCCGGTTTACCACGTAATCATAGCAGACTATGAAGTGTGTTGTCACCTAATGCAGCAGCGTGATTGGGAATTCAGAAATCTGGCCCTGTTTTCTGTTGTGAGCTGTTAGCTCTAAGAAAAAGTAAATGAGACTTTGACAAGTGACCTCCCTGCCTTCTCCTCCTTGTGCATCCTCAACCAGTTCAAAAAATCCATGAGGGACTTGGTCCAGTTGCTGTGGCCTGATGTCCAGCATGTGATAATAATATGTGACATAGGATCATTCTCTGAGAAAAGACTGGTTAAAGCTTTTCTGGTGCTTAATTTAATGAAGTGCAGGTTTCAGTGAGGAGAGGATGAGCCTGAAGCTCCGTGCTGTGTTCTCACACGTCTCCCCTTTCCATCTTGTGCACGCAAAATAATAGATGGGCTGATTTCAACTTGCTGTTGGTTTAACAGCATAGTGGCAGAAGACCTTCCTACCGTATCTTTAGATTTAGGAAAAGGAACGGTTGTCCTTTGGGATGTCATTCTCAGAAACCATATGCTGTTGCCCACTATTTTGCCTCCCTACACATTTATGGTTAAGACCATCTCCTCTGTACCTTCTCCTACTGAAATTAAAATCTCGCAAGGGCATCTTGAAGTTTAGTGAGGTGATTATGCTTCCAATTTAATTGTTAGACAGGCCATAATTTTGTTATTATTTAATTATATAATTAACTTCCTTTAATTTCTTAAGCCATTAAGGAAAAAGAAGTATGGTTAAATATTTGACCATAATTTTGACAGACTAATCCTTGCCCAGAGCAAGGGCTTCTTTTGGCTGTTCTGTCCTTCTAAGATTATGCAAGCTCCTCCTTATTTTTAATTTTACACTTGATTAATTCTACTTTGTTTATGAATTTGTTATTTGCGGCTGACTCCCCAGGATGCTAATTGCCATTGTAAACTACAGATACTGCTGAGCTAATGTATTCTGAAAATATCAGGAAAATAAAGGATATCTTGAATGTACAGTTCAAAAATGAGCCACTGATTTCTAATTGTGAGTTCTTTCCAAAATTAAAAAAAAAAGTAAAATAAAAAGATCCCTTATTCTTTGCTTCTATTGGAGAAAATGTTCATCTCCACTTTATTTATATCTGTGAAAGGTGAGAGTGGAACTGTTAAAAAGAGGTTTTTTCTTTATTCAGTCTTGTATTTGATATGTTTTATTCCATAGTTATTGAGAAGACAGTAGGATCGCAAATTCCAGTCAAAATTTCAAGGTTATGTAGACCACAATAATTAGGAATTGAGTCCTGGGTAAAGTCTTAATCTAAGTGGAAGGAATACAAAAATTGATGGCGTCAAAGTTACAAAGTCTTGGCATTATCCTTTCATTGCTGCCCTTTTCCTAGCAAAGAGAAAGTAAGATGATCAGTGGAGTGCAGGGTAGCTATAAGAAACACAAATCAAGACATCAGTCCTTTCATGGGGAGAGTTGTCCTGTTGGGTGTGTGATCTTCTGGATGAGGATCATCGAAACCTTTCATTGCTATGTTGACCTTCCAGACCAAGCCTGACAGCCAAAGGAGAAATGTCCCATGCAGAGGTTGGCTCTTGGTGGAGATGTCTGGATGGACACCCAGATGTTGTGAAGCTTTTGAACGACCTGAGGCAAATCAGTTTAATCCATTGGACGTGAATTTCTTGTCTTCACAAGTGTAGGCATATTTGTGTTTACTCACTGCTACAAGATGTCCCAGGGATCTCTTTTTCCCTGCCAAATGTCAAAGAGATTGTCTAAATGACAGTGATTTTCCCTGTTTCTCAGGTTTTGAGGTGGCATCTCCTTTTCCCAGTTCAGGATGGATTTTGTCTGCCTTTTCCACCTTTCTCTGAAATACAACTTGTCCTTCAGCCCACCCTCAGGAGTCTTATCTTCATTCTGTGGGCAATTCTGAGATCCCTTTCTTCCTTCCTTCCTTCCGTCCTTCCGTCCTTCCTTCTGTCCTTCCTCTCGTCCTCCCTTCCTCTTCCTCTCTCTCTTCCTCTTTCTCTCTCTCTTTCTCTCTTTCTCTCTCTCTCTCTTTATCTCTTTCGGATGGGCAGTGAATACTACAAGGCAATGAGCAACACTTCATAGTAGCCTTTTCCTTTCTTTAGTCTTCATTCATTACATTAATTAGCATTTCTCTGGCTTCAGGTTGCTTTTATTATTTGAAGCCTACAGAAGAAACACTGGTAATACTTTATATGTCAGATTATCTCGGCTATTAGGACACACTTGTCTTCAATGTTTGACTATTTTCTTTACATGAACCTTGATTATAGAAAAAGAAGGGTGCTTAGACCAAGTACAACATCATCCTCCTCAACAAGCCTTCTGATACAGGATGAGTTTTGCTCTGGCTCATGATTCCTCTTACACCCACACTTTGAGAGCGTTTTGAGATCAACAAGCAAACAGTTGCAGTTAAAAAGCATGGTGCTGCTTCTCAATGGGGGACACATAAATTAGTTGTAAAATAGATGAAGATCCTTACAGGAACTGCTTAGTTGGCCGTGACTTTCCGCAGTAGGGTTTATAGAGATTAACAATCAGGGTAGCAAAATATTTGCCTGCGGAGCAGACAGCCCTGTTGTAATAGCATCTACCAACTGTGGGAATTTCATTTACAGCCCCAAGGAGTTGTGCCGTGCCACGTTTTATCAGTGAATTACCACAGCAAAGGTGCTAATAGCTCGTTATAGTGCAAACAGGTGGTGCTGGTTCTTGCTGTTGTATCCGGGGAGGCTGCGGAAATGAGGTGGTTCGGGTAGAAAGGCATCGCTCTGGATATTCTGCAATTTCCGCTGATATCTAAGCAGAATATATTGCAATATTTGTCCAGGAGCTAGGGCTGAGCACTGTGTTTTCATGCTGCGTTTGGGCCGAGACTTTGAATTTTCATTGGGAAACATTAACATGCTGTAATATCCTGAGGATGAAGCAATTACCTTAATAGATGCTTCTGTCTTATTGTGTGGTCTAGAGCGCGTTACTTGCCATCCTTTTCTCCATGTCGCCTTCCGTAAAATGAAGTATTTACCACCAGACTCCTGCAGAGTCTTCAAAATACTGAAAAAGTATTGTATTGCATATTAATGTAGCATAATAATAGTAGTGTTCAGAGATTAGAGACTGGCTTAGTTTGTGCAGAATCAAAAAAAAAAAAAAGAGATTTCATTATCTTTATTTAATTTTGCAAATGGGAAGTCTGTGTGGCCTAACATTCATCTCCCTACCTCTAGGTTTTTCATTAAACTTGGGTCTAAATGAGATGATTTCTAGACCTTTGCTTGCTGATCATTCATTTTTATGATAACTGGGTTCTCGTGGCCTCTGTCCTCCTCTCCTCTCCTTTAACGTAGTATTGTGAACTTCTAATAACTGAATGCGGAGTTTGCAGGTACTGAAATCAAAGCAAATGTTAAATCAGGATGTTCCCAGTAACTATTTAATGTGTTTAGCATTTTGTCTGCCTAGGGAACCTGAAAAGTGCTTCATAGGTACAACATAAGGTTTCGCGGTGGCAGCAGAAGATGTTACTTGTTTAATGCCAGCACTAAATAATGTAATGTTGATCCTGTTGTCAAATGTCAATTTTCATTGCTGTTTTCCGTGCAGCTTGATTGCTGGAAAATTAATACATCACGGTTTCAGAAATTCTCACAGCTTTTCCATGAAGAACTAATTCTTATTCTGAAGAAGGAAGGCTTCTTCACCCCAGACACCAAATTTTTAACATTAATTTTTAGGTTTTATTCGTTAAGGTCAACAGGGAAGGAGTAAATCTCAGGCTTTTAGATTTTAGGTTGTCATTTTGAAAATCTTGTGATCTGAGACTGTTTCTTCGGAAAGAAAAGCAGCTCTCTGCTTTGCATCATTAATGAAGTATCAGACTTCTCCTATGAATAATATCCTGGCTAAATTAAAATGTATTTAACCAAATATTTAAATCAGAGCAAATGTAGGAAATATAACACCCTGATTCAATTAGAAAGCAGTTAAAATTATTTAAATCAGTGCAAATCTGAGAGGTGAATAAAATATTAGAAAGTAGATACTCCTGCCTTAGAAAACTTAGAGCTTTGAAAGTGGCTGCCATAAAATACTAATGATTGTTTTACCTCTGGGGCCAATAAACCTCTTTGTCTTCTGTTCCCACCACCAAAAGCCTTTGTATGGAGACATCAAGCACCTACAATAGATTTTGTTTTAAAAGAAAGCCAGACACGATCTCCTCAAGCAGCAGTCTGGCTTAAATGTACTTGTGTCAGTTGTTTGTGTACTTACATAATAAATATTTCTTCAGCATATTTTATTCTGACATAATAATTCAATGGCTTTCTTTCAAAGTACAAGTGAATATTAGTCTGCTAAATTCCATTACTTCTTGGGAACTCCCTTTGGTTGCTTTTCTTAGTCATTAAATATACCACAGAAGTCTAATGCTGCATTTTACTTGAGTACAGCTAAGAACCCTTTATTTTCTCAAGTGTGGCACAGGATGCTCAGCTATAATCACACAGAATCACAGAATCCCAGAATGTCAGGGGTTGGAAGGGACCTGGAAAGCTCATCCAGTGCAATCCCCCCATGGAGCAGGAACACCCAGATGAGGTGACACAGGAAGGTGTCCAGGCGGGTTGGAATGTCTGCACAGAAGGAGACTCCACAACCCCCCTGGGCAGCCTGGGCCAGGCTCTGCCACCCTCACCAGGAACAAGTTTCTTCTCAAATTTAAGTGGAACCTTTTGTGTTCCAGTTTGTACCCATTGCCTCTTGTCATATCATTGGTTGTCACCGAGAAGAACCTGGCTCCATCCTCCTCACCCTTTAATGTGGCCACATCAGTTTCTGCAGATGGAAGGAGAATTTAACCTTCTTATATTGAAGACACTTTCAAGGTGAGGCTTGTGTAGCTATAAATCTCAGCAGTGATGTTCTTGGTCAGATTTTCTTTGATTCATTGCAAAAAACATGTTGGTGATGAGACACCCAAAAGCCAGTTTGCTGCTGGCGCCGATGTCCGGCTCTGTCGTTTCTGAAAATGACACTGGAAGAACGCTAAGTCAGGAAATTTAAGACTGAATTGCAAAGACAAATCTCCAAGAAGTTAGAAAATGCAAAAATTAAGGCTCATTCTGTGACTTTGAATGTTGATGAGTAGTCATAGCTTTTTGCAGGGCCCAATTATTCAATGATCTAACTGAAAATACAGATGTAGGACCTACTGTGGCTTCGTGCTAATTCTTATTATTGTACGCATTCAAGCTCATTTACCAGCAGAGTCCATGAAGGCCATCTGTAAGAGATCTCGGCAAAACCATCGTTTTGCATGCTGCAATTTGTCCCAATTCCCTAATAAGCTCTGTGGATTGTGACGTTCTGTTTGAAGTTTCTTTGCTTTTGCTTTCTCAGATGTAGACTTTCTGTTGAAAATCGCATCGTTGTGAGGCTGACAAGGTCTCCTGGGCTTCCTGACCTGAGACTAATTGTGTGCCTGGATGTGTGGGGAAACGCGTAAGGGAGGATTGGATTTGCTTGACAGTCGTGCTGGTTTCTGTCCACTCTTGTGGCATTGCTGAGACCTTGCTACAAATGTCCTTTTCCCTTTTGGAATGGATACACTACAGATCCAGTCCTTAACAGAGGCTTAGATGTTAGATCTTTTTGCGGCACTGTGTATACACACGATTCCTATTTATTTGTGCTGTGAAAGCACTTTGTGCCTTTGCTAATTGTTTCTTTACCCTTCCTAAAGTTATGTTGGCAAAATGAACATACTTCCCTTCTGCCTGAGCTTGTGAAAAAGGGAGGAGGAGAGCAAGCAAAATCAAGATTCCTGCCGACTCGCATGGCAACAGCCATCTCCTTCCAGTTGGAATTAATCAATTGGGTGGCTGTGTTATTTGATTTGTCTGCAGCATGCTGTCAACTTATTTTTAAGAAAGTGAAAATGAGTGCTAGATAATTGCTTGGAACAAATGAATGAAAGGGTTAACTGCAGGCTTGGTACTCTGAAATAAAATTATGGAAGAAATATCTTCATGACATGATGCAGTTCTGCCTTGGGATGCACTAATGGGCCAGATAACCACACTATGGAGTTATTTGCAATCAGTGCTAGGATATTTTTTCTCCAACTTTGAATGAATTTTATGATTTTTAAGTGAATTTCAGGGGAATACATTGATTTATATCTCTCATCAGTTCAGGGTTAGATGTTAGGCTACAAAAAATATAAAACCAAGAACCGCTGCGTCTGAAAAGGGATCCAAGTTCGTTACCGGCTGCTGCATCTGTACAAGGCAGCATTTTTCTTTATGACCTTTTCAAGTTCCAAAAGCTTATAAGGAAATCAGGAGTTCCGTGAAATAAGGGAAATAGGCACAATTGGTCATTGGAACCAAATCCATTTATTGTTGTTTGTTGGGTACATCTGCTCCTGTGCAGACAACAGGGTTTGGTGATGTTTGTCTTGACACTTTGCAACCACAATGAGAGGTGCCTCAGCAGCGCTGTAGGAAAAAAAACACGTGTATTATGAATGAACAGGTCATGGCATTTTGTTCTTTTATTTTGGTTTTGCTCAGTGCATGTACAAACAGAACGCTTTTTGCTTTTTTCTTTCCCCTCCAACTTTTCCTCTATTTTGTGTTTGATCTTAAAGGAAAAGAACTCCTCGCTTTGCACCGTAAATAGTTATGGTCTCCATCTATGCCTACAAGGAAGATGAACATAATAAAGAATGCAACACAGGCACTACAAAGACATAAATGAGAGCTGAAAGAAGATTAGTAATTTTGGGGATTCATATGGGAAAATGTTCTCAAGCTGCCGTTACCAGGACATTGCCATTCTTAATTCAAATATATGTTTTTTAGGGTTTTACCAAAAGGTCTCCCACTTATCCCAAGATAGTACATTAAAATTTGTTTCGTAACTGTCATTTTGATCTCTGGTACAAAATTCTTAATAGTTCTGTGGTTTAGGAATGGAAACTGGATGGATGTTCACAAAACCACTTTTCTGGGGATGCTGACTATTCAAGACTATTCAGGTGATTCAGAACTTCGGTTAATAATGGAAGAACCTGTTGTCTTTAAATAATGAGAGTGACAGAGCAGAGGAAAATCAGCTTCTTACAGCAGACAGAAAGCAATCAGAAAAAACCCTCAATGTTTTCTACAACATGAAGTTATGCAGTATATGGATTCTTTGTTCAACAGCTTATCATACCTCCTTTAAAATATAATAATAATTGTAATCAAGTATCTGTGACATTAATGGCATAGAGATATTTTCATGTGTGCCAGTAATTCACCACAGCTGGCAGAAAACCTATGAAGTTGTATCAATCACAATAAGTATGCTATCATCAAAAACTGGTTAATGAGAAATAAGAGGAACTTGAAGAAAAAGTGGAGACAACAAAAAGTTGTTATTCCTTTTCAACTAAGAATATGTTATTTTTGTCTAAGAAGAGTGTTGTCACCAGAAGTGTGCTACAGATTAGCCTTTTCTTCTATTTTATATGTAGATAAAGAAGGATGTTATATGTTTAAATACTTGAAATATGGCATTGTTCCATATTCTGACACTACAGGAGCTCGTTTGCCTTGTGCCAACCATGTAGCATCGTAAATAGGGACACCAAGGTGCCCCCTGAATTTATCCGTGGCTTGTACCAATGTCTTCAAGAGAAAACCTCACTGAGACTGGTGCAAACATCCTGCATTTGAACTGGCATCTTTTGCAGCCAATTAAATATACTGTACTATGAATGCAATATAAAATGTTATATTGTCTCTGCTAGTAGGTACTGTTTGCATGTAGGATACTGAGCAGAACTTATGCTGTGATACTCACTTTAAAAAAATATGTGAAGCTTCAGATTTAAGCAGCCTAAAAAATTGGTTAAGGCTTCTTTGCTAGCTTATTGTTGGAAGTCGAACTGTTTTCACAGAATCACAGAATCAGCTGGGTTGGAAAAAACCTCAGAGATCATCTAGTCCAACCCTTGGTCCAACTCCAGTCCATTGACTAGATCATGGCACTAAGTGCCATGGCCAATCTCAGTTGAAAAACCTCCAGGGACGGTGAGTCCAGCACCTCCCTGGGCAGCCATTCCAAGGCCTGACCACTCTCTCTGCACAGAATTGCTTTCTAATAGCCAGCCTCAATTTCCCCTGGCAGAGTTGAAGCCCATGGCCCCTTGTCCTATTGCTGATGCCTGGGAGAAGAGACCAATCCCCACCTGGCTACAACTGCCCTTCAGGTAGTTCTAGAGAGTGCTGAGCTCACCTCTAAGCCTCTTCTTCTCCAGACTAAACAAGCCCAGCTCCCTCAGCCTCTCCCCATAGGGCTTGTGTTCAAGTCCCTTCCCCAGTCTTGTTGCTCTTCTCTGGACCCGCTCCAGCACTTCAATCTCTTTCCTGAGCTGAGGGGCCCAGAACTGAACACAATACTCCAGGTGTGGCCTCCCCAATGCAGAGCACAGGGGAAGGATCACTGCCCTTGTCCTGCTGACCACGCTAGTTTGGATCCAGGACAGGATACCATTGGCCTTCTTGGCCACCTGGGCAGAAGTTTTTTTTTTTTTCCCCATTTTGTTCATGTGCCATGCTACAGAGATCTTTAGGAAACAGCAAAAGCATAGCGTAACATTGAAAAGAATAAAACAGCTGTTAAAGATATTGAGGCAATCAGATAAACAACGTGGCAGTGAATGTTTTCTGATATGTGGGAAACAGCCCAAAAGACCTCTGAAATACTGCTAAGATAAATTCAGTGGATATTTATTTTATTCCAAGAGTTCAAAAATCCAACAGGCATATGAATAAAAAGTGATGGACACAAAGCTCTCTAATATCTTCATGGCTGGCGGCTGGCATGTAGCATATGAGATTAAATTTCAGCGGCAAAGAGCAGATCGAAAAATATTTAACTGTCCATCCATTTTGATATTTGGTTGCCAAGGCTATCCTTCAGCAACAGAAAAAAAAGGAGATTGGTTATGATGTGTTGAGAGTTTAGAAAAGTTAATTAAATGTATGGGTTTTTTTTCCTGTTTCATCCAAGTGAATCACAGTGGTTGAGACTACACTTGGTTTGCTTGAAGTATGGAATACTTAGATAGTTTAAATTACACTTAGGTGTAATAGTTTAGAGAACAATGTGAATTTTGGTATCAAAACTGTATGAAATCAGAAGTTCTTTTTTACCCTCTGGTAGGTTTCTATTTCTGTTGTGTTAACTAAATCAGACTCCCAAACATACTGTGATACTGTGGTAGTTTGGAAGTTCAGTTCCTGGACTCCTTTCAGTTAATTTTTCTTTTGACAACTGCGCATCTTCAGGAATTCATGATCATGCTATGACTGTATTCAAGAAGTTTATCTGTTTCTATGTACAGTGCATGAGAGTGTGATGAAATTAGAGTGCCCTTCAATTTTTGTTATTCCATAATGGTTTAAATAAACCTGTAAATATAGCTTGTGCTTAAGCATTGTTTTGACCACAAGTCCTTCCTTGAAAATGAATTTCAACATTTGACTTTTTAGAGTGTAATTTTGTTGGAGTACCCACAATATCTTGTATGGCAGTGCTCTCCTAAATTAGGGAGGAACTTTATCTGTGCTGTGCAGCTGAGGAGCAAGAGGAGACAATTCACGGCGTTCTCTAAGGTGTCCAAGGGTATGGTGGCAGAGCAGGGAATGAAGCCTGGGTCTTCCAAGTCCTTGACTACAGCAGCATCACTAAATTTTTAAGCTCTGAGCTGTCTTCTTGATTAATTTCTTCTTATGTAGCTGCTCAATCCCACTTGGAGCAAGGAGGGAGAACTGATTTTAGGTATGAACATTTACTCCTCTACTCTGATTAAGGGCAGACAGAAAGTATATAACAAGTATGAGCATTTGCAGCCAGCACTTAGCATCATAGAATCATTTTGGTTGGAAAAGACCTTTTAAGACCATCGAGTCCAACTGTTAACCTAACACTGCCAGGTCTACCTCTAAACCATGTCCCTGAGCACCACATCTATGTGTCTTTTAAACCCCTCCAGGGATGGTGACTCCACCACTGCCCTGGGCAGCCTGTTCCGATGCCTGACAACCCTTTTCAGGAAGAATTATTTTCCTAATATCCAATCTCAACCTCCCCTGGTGCAACTTGAGGCCATTTCCTGTCATTCCATCATTTGCTATGTGTGAGAAGAGACCAACCCCCTCCATGCTCCAAGCTCCTTTCAGGCAGTTCAGAGATCAGAAGGTCTCCCCTCAGCTCCTGTTCTCCAGCTGAACCCCCCAGGTCCCTCAGCCGCTCCCATCACACTTGTGCTCCAGCCCCTTCCCCAGCTCCGTTCCTTTCTCTGAACTTGCAACTACTTCTTGTCTCAATGCTGGAAAAAAACTAAGCTGTGGCTGACTAGTACTGCTTTTTCTTAAACTTTATAATCCCCATTGAACTCAATGTCTGAGTTCCCTGGGATAGCATTTGTTAGCCCAACTCTGGGCGAAACCATCCTTTTTCTCCAGTTATAGGCCTTGTTTTTTGTAAATCTTTTCCAATACTTTTTTTTTCTTTCCCCCATGGATAAGATTGGGATATTGAATGACTACCTTTCTGTAAGCTAATCTAATAAAGCAATGATTTTCAGACTCTTAGGTACAAAACGAGAGAAAAGCCTCTTTAGACTTCCTCCTTAATAAGATTTACAGTGTTTCCTATTAACCACAGACATTCATTCCTAGTTAGGAGAATGTTCACTTCACAGTCAGGCTTCCTAAATTAACACCTGATTCTTTTTCCAGCAGTTTTTTATCTCCTTTAATTGGCATCAGTCGTCGGTCTCTCTTATCACATTTTACCACCTCCACGCAGGCTCGTGCATTATCCTCTGTTCATCCCCACCTTCCTCTGTTCATCTCCACCATCCTCTCCTTCAGCCTTTTCCATTACATCCCACCTACATCTGCACTACGAGACTTTCCGAGCTCATCCTGCCCTTTGTCATGTATGCAGGTACTTGAGAAAGAAATGGCTTCTTTTATTCAGTTTACCCTTTTTAGGTGAAAACACCTTGGAAAAAGTAAGCAAAATCCAGTAGTCTCTTGTTTCAGATAAACTTCTTATCTTTTTAAAACTATTAGGATATCAAATATTGAAATGATAGCCTTAACGGCGACATTACATTCCGTAATATTCAACTTCTGTGTCCTGTGAGATTTTTCTAGAGGAAAAAATGACAGGTGTGTAACCTTAATTTTCAGTCATATAATTAAAATTATGTAGCTTGCTGATATATATTTTCAGTATATAACGTTTCATATATATAAAAATGTTTTTTTTAAACCAGATCCTAATTATATGGGTAACAACCAACACACACCTACTCCTCTTTTCTTTGTGTAGGTGGTTGTTAGAGTGCTCTCCAGCAGAAAGCCTATGGTCTGTTTACTTCTATTTTGCCTATTCCTCACTTTTTAAAATGAATTCTTTAGACTTTACTCCAGTTTATCTTACCTTACATTGACTTTAATGCATTGACTTCAACAGAGTTAACCATAATCTTCATTTACGTAGGAGGTAAATTGTGCACATTTAGCTAATTCTCTAGGTGTCTGGGCTTGAAATGGAGTGTAATGGATCTTAGTCACTGCTGTGTTTTCATGCAAACTGTTATAACAACACTTTATTTGCAGAATTTCCCAAAGCAACGGAAAATAAAGAAGTTCATGAGCAGGCTTTTGGCTACAGAAATGCAAATCTAGAATGTGCTGATTTCACAGTGAATGGCCTGGGGAGAAAGGAAAAAAATTTAGTAGGATCAGGAAAACTCAAAAATACCAATGGTCAACAAACATTTCCAGCTGTGACTCCTTACTAAGTATTTTCTTAATATTTTCATAATGCAACCTTTTCTGGTTTTACTTTTATTTTCCATTGGAAGCCAACATAAGTTAAACATAGTCCCTGCAAGTGCAGTGAGGAAGCTGGAGACTGTAGCTAAATAGGGAAGGTCATAGAGTCATTTTGGTTGGAAAAGACCCTCAGGATCATCAAGTCCAACCATTAACCCAACACTGGCACTAAAGCATGTCCCTAAGAACCTCATCTACACGTCTTTTAAACCCTCCCAGGGATGGTGACTCCACCACTGCCCTGGACAGCTTGTTCCAATGCCTGACAACCTTTTCTGTGAAGAAATTTTTCCCTAATATCCAATCTGAACCTTCCCTGGCACAACTTGAGGCCATTTTGTCTCATTCTATCACTTGTTACTTGAGAGAAGAGACCAACCCCCTCCATGAAGACCAACGCAGACAACACTGTCCTGGTGTCTCCCTGTTCAGGGAGAAGTGGATGAGACCTTCTTCAGATGACTAGAAGAAGCCTCACAAGGACAGGCACTGGTCCTCATGGGGAACCACCCAAAAAACTGCTGGAGTGACAACAGAGCAGGGCACAAACAATTCAGGAGGCTTTTGGGGTACATTGGTGACAGCTTCCAGACACAGGTGATCAAGGAGCTGGTGAGAGGATATGATCTGCCTGGACCTGGCGTTTTAAACAAGGAATAACTGTTCAGGGATGTGAAGGTCGAGGGCAGCCTTGGGATGGTGGAGTTCAGGATCGTGATGAGATGATGGTTTTCAGGAGAACAGTTTTTGACACTGTTTCCCATAACGTTCTCAAGAAGAATGTACTAGAGAACTGGGCAGTGAGGTAGACAGGAATCTAGGATCTGACCATCTCCAGTTCACACAACAAAGTTTCAGAAAGCCTAATGATCCTCTCTTTTCTTGTTTTTATTCTTGAGTATCAATCACTGTAAAGGAAAGAATTTGGAAAAGGACTTGTACGTTATCCAGTTCACCCCTGCCCACTGCTGAGCTATTCCCAATAATTCTTCAAAGTTGCATGGGGAACTACAACTGCATGTAATATGATTATATTTGGAATAGGAAAAGGAAGACAACAGCTGTTAGTGAAATCTCTTGGTCCATGGGCCAGCCTGCTGGGAGACCCACTTGATGTAGTTATTTAAAATTACATAAAACAATGTAGGGAACACGACACAGTAATGGAATAAGAGAATGTAATTTAAGTTTCACTTAGCAGGGGCAGCAGCAATGCCTTCAGGCCCATGCTCTGCTCACAAAAGCCACAAACTGTTTTCGACTTCTGCCTCCTGTGCGATACAGAGATTAACGTACTGCTTTTTCTTCTGAGAGACGGCATCTCTGTGTGGCAGCACAAGTCCAGACATACCCACCCCTGCTTCCACATCAGCTCTGTCTCCAGACTGCTCTCCCTGGCTTCCTTTAACTCCCATTTGTTTTTCGATGCTGCCTCCTTTCTCATTTGCTATGAATATTTTTACGTTCTTCTATTTGTTTTCAAGAAGTCCAGATGAGGTGTTTGCCATTCCATGCTCACGCCGTCTTATATTAGCGAACATCCGTTGTTCCCTGTTTACCAGCTTTTGTCTCTGCTGTACAGGCATTGTTGTATTGAAATAGCCTTTTGGGGAATCTAGTCTGCCAAATGAGTAAATATGTGAGAGAGCGAGCAGTGAATCAGTTTTAAGAAAAGCTCTGAGTTTGAGAAGATGGAAAAACTCCTACTTCTTGCAGACCTCTGGCTGGATCTCTCCTCCCTTGTACATTTTATACAAGCCAATATGCATCTGATGTCTCTTTGTAAAGCGTTATATTTAAGGAAAATCTTTGGGAAATGTTCTCCTTTTCTGTAGACAACTCTTTGTTAATGGCTCTTTTGACCCAATAAAATTAGATGCTTGACAGAGACCTGCTGCTTTTCCAAAACAACTCAGTTGTCATCTATTTTATATCTATGAGATCTAGAAGAGCTATAATTTCTGCTCTTGTTATAGGCTTAATGCTTTGTCTTTGCCTTCTCTATCTTCCATGGACATCTTTATGAGTATGTGTTACCCCAGACTCCTGTCCTCCCCTGCTGTTTATCTTCAGAGGTGACAGCGGAGTACGAACACGCTGAGGAATTTAATCTCTATCTCAGGTGAGGGGCTGGTTCCCCATATTCCCTGACTTTCCCAAGCTGTCCCAGCTAAAGCCGCTCTTGTCATTATTCACTGCTTGGTTCACTTCAGTGATTGCTTTTAGTTTGAGTTATTTGCATTCACCCTTCGCATCCTTCACCCCTCATCCTCCCACCCAGCTTCGCCTTTCACATCTGCTAAGTGCTCATTTTTGTCAGACTCTTTCTCCAGTTTTAACAACAGACTTTCTCTCCTTTATCCCCTGGTAAGCCCCAGCTCACCACTCTCTTTCCCTTCTCTCCCGCTAACCACTGCAAATGGATATCCTTGAGTCCATGGGATTTATAAACATCTTCAGTGAAAAGATACGATTCAGTCTAATCTCCCCCACGTTCTGGGAGCTTATGTGTCACTTCTTGCTAATACATTGAGCCCAACAACTCGAGTTTGTTTGTAGAAAGGCACCGGTCTTCATATGGAGAGGTCAGGATTGCAGTAATCCCCCTCTTCCCTGCCTCATTTGAACATCTTCTGCTCAGGCTTCCAGCTATTACCTTTAGTAATGCGTTTCTCCAGTAAATTAAAGAGTCCTTTATTGCTCTTCATTTTCTCACCATAGAGATACTTACACACTAATCAAGTCATTTTTTTCAATCATTTTTTATAAGCTAAACAAATGAAGCTTTTACTGAACAATATTTTCTGTAACCTTCAGTTATGTTTTTTCCTTTTTCTCTCTCTTCTGTCTCCTTATTAGTCTGCATTCCCTCTCAAAAACGGTCACCAGAACTGCATATAGGTTATCAGTTAATCTTACCAATGGCAAATACAAAAGTAAATTATTTGTTTCTACTTGTTACCTGTTTAAGCGTATTTTTTAAGCATTTTTTTTTTTAATTGCAATGTAGCAGTAGAAGGGAAAGTTACTTATTTCCTGTGGCTCTTCAAACACAGGAACATAGAAATGGCCTTTTTCAGTGTTAGACTAAAGACTCATCTGGTCCAGAATCCCATCTCTGACAGAACCCAGTGGTAGATACTGGGGAATGATATAAGAATAAAATGAGCACAGCCATTTATAGCAATTGCCATAGCAGTTTATGGCTGACCCGAGAAGTAGCAGTGCTGTATTTAATAAGTCGCGATGACTTTCTCTTCTGATCCCTTTGTCCACTCACTTTTTTTGAACCCAAGGAAACCTTTTACATTGATAACTTATCTTGGCAAGAGACTTTAAGGCTTGACTGTGGATTGTGTGGCGAGGCACAGAGTCTGCAGTGCACCATCTGCTATTTTGTTTGCGTTTCTCTGCTGCTCCTCATAGAAGAGCCTGTGAACTGTTGTTCCCTGCTCACCTACTCCATGTCACTTTTGATTTTATAGACCTGTATCATGACCCTCCTACATCAGTTTCAAAACTACTGATTTTCTTGGCAGGTCTTCCACTCTCTAAGAACCTTTGTAACTTGAAGAAATACAGAGGTTTTCCTTTCTTTGTGTTTGTATCACAGTAAATGCTTTTTTTGAATGAACCGAGCTCTCTGAGTGGTTTGCGTTGTCCTTAACAGTTTCCCTGTCCTCATTATTTATTATTAATGTCCAAGCTTGCTAAGAAGTAAAAGGGGTGTAGCTTTGTTTCTGTGCAATATTTTCTTCATGAGCCTGTCTTTAAAACTCTGACATTTGGTCTTTTTTACACTTTTTCTCCCAGACAGGTTGACAGTAACCTCAGCTCAGTAACATCAGCCACTTAATTAAGTCCAGCTTGTGATGTTACTTACACGGGATTAGTAAAATATCATCTGTCTATTTATGATCTTTTTTGCTATGAGCTTTCTTACAGATTTTTTAATATAAATGATTGCAATACTTAACACAAAACCCACTATTGATTCTCCTCTTTTAGCGAGGCAGACTAGGAAGGCTTTAATGTAGCTCCAAGGTTTCCCATGAGCTTAACCCACTGACACGCTGTTGCTGCAGGTTTTTGTTTTGTGTACTTAAAATACATTCTTGTCCATATAGAATACTAAGGGTTCACTTTTAAACGGTAAGAGCAGCTCTGCAGATCACAGAATTGACAGGGTTGGAAAATACCTCAGAGATCATCCAGTCCAACCCTTGGTCCAACTCCAGTCCATTGACTAGATCATGGCACTAAGTGCCATGGCCAATCTCAGTTGAAAAACCTCCAGGGACAGTGAGTCCAGCACCTCCCTGGGCAGCCATTCCAAGGCCTGACCACTCTCTCTGCACAGAATTGCTTTCTAATATCCAGCCTCGGTTTCCCCTGGCAGAGTTGAAGCCCATGGCCCCTTGTCCTATTGCTGACTGCCTGGGAGAAGAGCCCAATCCCCACCTGGCTACAACTGCCCTTCAGGTAGTTCTAGAGAGTGCTGAGCCTCCTCTTCTCCAGACTAAACAAGCCCAGCTCCCTCAGCCTCTCCCCACAGGACTTGTGTTCAAGTCCCTTCCCCAGTCTTGTTGCTCTTCTCTGGACCCGCTCCAGCACTTCAATCTCTTTCCTGAGCTGAGGGGCCCAGAACTGAACACAATACTCCAGGTGTGGCCTCCCCAATGCAGAGCACAGGGGAAGGATCACTGCCCTTGTCCTGCTGACCACGCTGGTTTGGATACAGGACAGGACACCATTGGCCTTCTTGGCCACCTGGGCACACTGGTGGCTCATGTTGAGCTTCCTGTCCATTAGTCCCCCCAGGTCCCTTTCTGCCTGGCTGCTCTCCAGCCACTCTGTGCCCAGCCTGGAGCGCTGCAGGGGGTTGTTGTGGCCAAAGTGCAGCACCCGGCACTTGGCCTGGTTGAATTTCATCCCAGATGCTGACTTGTATGGAGAGGATCAGTTATGAACTTCTTGTTGGAAAAAATAAGAAGCAAATCTTGTCTCTTCTTGCCTGCAACCATGCTGGCACAAATACAACCTCCTGAATGAGTAGCCTGTTCCATGTGCTTGGTCTACTAAGCCAACAGCGTTGCATAAAAGGGTTTTGGTGTGTTTTTTAACATTGTGCTGGTGATAATCTGAAAGAAACCAACCTGCAAAGTATTTCATAGACCTAAAAAGAGCCTTGCAGTGAAAATCAGGTTGCTTCGTGTCTGTATTCTTCTACAACAAAAGAAACCTTATTAAACTGGGAACTTTAGGAAATAATGGGTAGTTGCTTGGCGCTGGTGTGTTAAGAGTGTTCAGAGTGTAACGCTGAATGCACCTTCTCAAGAAAATACATAAGAAAATTAATGAAAAGATTTGGAAAGAAGCAGGTTTTTGCAGTCTTGAGAAGATGACGTCCTAACCTGGTAATGACAACAGTTCTGGGGGTGTGGAAGAAAAAGAAAAGAAGGACTATTAAAAGTAGTTCAGGTTTTTCAGTTACTCATAAAAGTTAGAGTGAATGGTAGCCTTCTTTTCTCAGCGACTTCTAATGGACTTTATTCTTCAAATTAGGATTTTTTTGTGTGTGTTTCTGTGGACGTTGTATTTCAAAATAGTGCAGTTAGGAACCAAATAAGGACTATATCCTTTCTCAATCAGATAGTCGCTTCAGAAGGCAGCTGGTTTACTTGGTGCTTCTTGGGACACTTTCAGGATTTGCATTATCGAAAAGCACTGAAGGTGCACTTAAATAGACTTTTGACTCCAATATACGTGAGTACGACAACAGGAACGTTACCGAAGAATAATACAGGCTCTATACTGTGTTTGCCTCTTGTTACCGTATTGATACACATAGAACTAGACGCCTTTGATGAGTACCTGCGCAAAACCTAGAAGAAACATATGCAGAAACTTGGAAAAATTCCTGCAATATGCTGAAAAATGTGTCTAGAGCCTGTCCATAGCTCACTGCCCATGTGAAGAGAGAAGATAAGTCTTTCAGGCACTTTTAGCTGATATTTGGGAGAGGCAAAGGTTCACCAGTATAGCAAGGATGGGAAAATGCAAGCTTGACTTGTAGAGATGTTGTGAGTGAAACCACAAAGTGTTGTATTTTAACAGTCGCTCTGAGATCCGTCATCATTTACAAACCTCACAGGATTTGCAGAGCTGGATTTCTAAAGATTTTGTGTACTTTATAAAACATCAGTTAACCGTGAGCTACATCAGCATTATCTTATGAATGTGTGCTGCTTTTTGGCAGTGTTCTTAAAAAAAAGTCACTTCTTATAAGGAAAATAGGTGGTGGGACTCAATACCATTGCTATCCAAAGTAGTGACTTTTGTTATGATTTTGAGAAGGTGATTTCCCTTCCCTGTGCAAGAAAATAACACCTTTTTGTTGGAAAAATCAATTGGTCTGTTGATTCAAAATCATAAGCCAATTTGAGAATGAGAATAGACTCGTGTGATACTCCACAGCAAAAATAGGTGCTGTGAGAATTATATTTAAATACTCACAATATAAAATTTTTCCTACAGAGGGACTGTTTTAAAGTTTCCTTGGTGCAACTAAATGCATATCAGTGTAGTAACAGAGACTCAGACTTGCTCTCCCACTTTTCTCTTAGGTTCATAACTTCTCTTTTACCAAGAGGAGGGGAAGAGTAGAATAAGCTCTCTGTCTAAATATATAGGAATTAGGGCTAAATGTAAATAATTAATTATTCGTTCTCCAGCTTTTTGCACGGAGAAATAACTCAGAAATAACGAGCTCTTTATGCAAAGGCTTCAAAACCAATATGCTTTTTAAACATTTCATGAGCAGCAGAGAATTTGGTTACCTCATAGTCCTAAATTCAGCTGTTAATTATTTATTTGGAAGTGTTGGGTGGGCTACCACAATTAGCCTTGACATATTAAATAAACGTTTTTTTGCAGTAATTGGTGGTTGATGCCATGCTGCTTAGAATAGGTTTCAGTATTTCGTTCCTGTCTTGGAACTAGCTGTAATTTTAAATTTTTGCAGAACACTTTAAGACACCGTAAGAAAAAATAATCACATTACAAGTGAGAAGTGTCGAGTAAATTTCTTTTACGAAAAATGCACCCGTTATGAATTTAGCCTTTAATTGGTAGCATTACAAAGTGCTGAGATGGAAAACAAACAGGAGGAAACCTAATAACCCATAATGTCAGGAGTCTGCACCTGCAGCTCGGTCGTGGTCGGCTTGCCAGGTCGCATACGGGCTGTTCAAGACGTAGAAGCTTTCGGTAGTCAACTAAATAATCTTCAGATACCCTGCGCCTGTTTTGGAAAGGTGTCCAGCTGAGGAAACAAGAGGTAGGCAATGACCTTTCAGTTCTTATTTAGTTTCACGGTCTCAGCTGAAGGGTTTTCCTGTGCTCTTCCTTCCAAGGCAGCAGGACAAGCCATCGGTTCTCCAGGTTTTCTTGCTGCCAGGCTGCACGCTCTCCACAGGCAAGCTGGCCTCTGTGGTTCATCCAGTCTGTTTGCTTTCAGCTCTAGGCAGGCAACTTGGGCTTCTCATGCCACCATCAACTGAATGGAGAAAAAGCTTGAGATCTGGCTGCATGGTGATAGAGTTGGGCTGTAGATCTGGCTCTATCGTATCACCTCACTGACTGGAAGATGTCCAAGTTAAAGGGCTCCTATCACTCTTGACCTTCTGACAGAACAAGAGAGCAACAGGATTTGGGTTTGTGTGAGAGGTCTACTCATCCAGGAGCACATTTGGCATTCCTTATGCTACCTCTCTCCTTCCATCAGCATCCAGGTAGTCTGTACCTCGAAAGATGTACGAGGATGATAAAAAAAGGGCATTTTGAGAGCTTTGCTGTGTGTCAGGCTTTCATACCTCCAGCAGAGTAAGATGTTATTGAAATACTTCATTTGATATGTTCCTCAGGGATCTTCAGCACTCTGGTTCTTCCTGTTTTCCCCTGGGATACATCAGCTTTGGAGACTCCTTCCTTTCAGTTCAGTCACGAGTTCATAATGTGTTGTCTGTTGTGATGGACCCTTCCAGTAGCAGGTTCCTCCTAGTCCTCCACGTTTGGGTCCAAGTTTCAGAAATATGCTCCTGAATTACTCACCAGTTTGAAGAGCAATTTTGTCTTCTGAAGTTCTCCAGCATCTCCATCTCCAGAGGGCTACTGGTTGTTCTCTGTGGACATCACTTGGGCAACTGGCTGCAAGCTTCTATAGTGAAAAATGCTGAGACTATAGTTAAAAGTCCCAGAACTATCATTTTTATACTGAAAGTCTGTAAGTCATAGAGGGCCAATTATGTTTCTTCTGTTTTCTGCTTGTAGGAGGATGCATTTCAAAGGTGGCATTGAGCGAAATGGTTCTCTCTGCTCTGCAGCGCTGGAGGTTTGATGGGTGCACATTTACAAATGATGGACTTTGTGCAAGGTGGTCTTTGTCTCAGCATGTCCAAAGACATGTTCTTTTCTACCATCTCTCAGTAGTTGGCATTAGGGCAGTATTTTTAGCCCTGTCTTCCTTTCCTTACCAATCAGAATTCAGTTTCATTTTGCAAATATGCAGTGATTTCTCTGTACAGCTAAAGCCATTGACCTTGGTGTTTAAAGAAGCTTTGAAGGAGGAGATACAGCAGCAGGTGTGATGTGCAGAACTTTGATAGACTTTGCTGCTTATTCTTCGCTTCTGGAGAGATAATGTCTGACCTGGAAGGATTCCTCTTACTGTAAACCCCTGCTGCACCAGTGATTTGTGATGGTATTTCTCTAAGTCGTTGGTCAGTCAGTGGAGGGAACAAGAAGAATCTTGTGGGGTTTTTTTCTTCTTCAGAAGTTCCCAGTAAATTATTGTGGCCTCTTACACCAAGTTGTTTTTCTTCCAGTGCTCCCCTCACATATGAAACTGCCCTTTTCAAGGGGTTGAACTTCTGATGAGATAAACGTGTGAACTGACTCTGACAGACTGTTGTTGCCTAATACTGGAGGAGATAAGGCTTTTTAGCCTTTACCTGTTCCTTTAAGTGTCTGTATAAATTCAGACAGTGGTGTTTGATGTCATGATTGGTTGAATTTTAATAGAAGCTTGAACTGAATCTGAATAAAACTTTTATAGTGGCGATTATGTACAACAGGTCAGGAAACTGAAGTCATCTATCCATTCAGCCAGGGGGTGAACTAACTTCTACCCAGTGCTCTGTGAATATGTTTCCTTCCTAAATTGAATCAGTTATGCAAATACTTATTTCTCCATTTGAATACCCTCATCTCTCTATCCTAACATTGTTAAAATACATAGTGGAAGAGTATCTACCTAACAAACATCTCCCCCTTGTAGAAGATTTTGGTAACCCAGTGCCTCATAGCATAAATTTGGTATTGTGTACTCAAAAGTCCTATTCTAGCAGTAATTACAGGCTATAGTGCAATGCTTAGTGTAAATCTTAATCAAGATGTGCCATTCGAACGCATTTTTTCTGGTGTTTCTATTATTGTAGAGCTCACAGTCTTATTGCAGTAGGGACAGCATGCATGTGTAACATGTAGTGAGACTGTCATCCAAACACCAACAATGAGACTCCAGTTATTTACAATAAAGAGGAAAAATGACAAAATTGCGCATAATCTGCTCTTGCTGCTGTGTTCTCATGGCCTGGCATGGGCATTTGGGTGAGAAATCTCTGACTACTTCTCAGTGTAAATGGGGACAGCTGTCCCAGTAAAGATTTGCAAGACTGTTTAGTTTTAATGCAAGGGGAGAACTGAAATGTGAATAAATTCCACAAAAAGCTGATATAATCTCATATGTATTACCTTTCCACTTTTCTGTAACCACTTGAGAATGGATTTCCCAGTGGGCTAATTAAAATCCCCCTGTGACATCCCGTTCTCTCAACAAACTGCTGTCTCCCTGTGTGATACTGTCACTGGGAGGATGTGTGGATTGTGTGGACTATACGGCATAAACATAGGTTTCTTTGATGTTGGTCTTGTTTTGCTATTGCTATTTGCTTTGCTGGAAAGGCTGAGAGAGTTGGGGTGTTCAGCCTGAGGAGAGAACGCTCTGAGGAGGCATTATTGCGGCCTTTCCATACTTAAGAGGGGCCTGTAAGATGGGGACAGACTTTTTAGCAGGGTCTGTTGTGATAGGACAAGTGTGATGGTTTTAAACTAAAGGAGGGGAGATTCATGCCAGACATGAGGAAGGCATTTATTACACAGAGGATGGTGAAACCCTGTCCCAGTTTGGCCAGAGTGGTAGTGGATGCCCCGTCCCTGGAGACATCCCAGGCCAGGCTGGATGGGGCTCTGAGCAACCTGAGCTGGTGAAGATGTCCCTGCTCATGGCAGGGATGGCACTGGATGAGCTTTGAAGGTCCCTTCCAACCCAAACCATGCTATGATTCTGTGCTAGAATGTGACTGTATTGGGTGGCTTTGGCAGCATGTCCGAGATGAAAGTAGTGGAAGAACTGATAGCAGCAAAATTTAATAAAGTCAGAAGAAAATGCTGTGCCTGTGACTTACCTAAAGAGAAAGACATGAACTAAAATGCGGCATATTGATGATTACTGAGGCAATCTTCCTCATTCATCTCTGAACTGGTCTCTGCAAGCTCTGCATTCTGGCTTTCTGCGCATAACTCAATTAATTTAAGCAAGTTTTGGGTTATCTCCTGGTAGAAAGAATGATATATTCTTTTCCTTTTTTAAAAGCATAAATATTTTTTAAATAGTGAGTATAATTATGGAGTAAGGAAGGCAAATATTTTTCAGCAGATCATGAGAGCTGATTTTGCCTGTTCAGTTACCTCCTCTGCTGTGTGGCTTTTCCTTTAATATGCCAAAAGTGAAGCTGGAGGTCACAAATAATAAAAACAAGTAAGAATTTGTCTTAATTCAGGTATGCTCTAATTGTTAGGTCTCCTGTTTGTAGTAGAGGATTGGTCCTTTGGGGAGGGGAGAGGTCATTAATGTATTGGTAAGACCTTTTTAAAAACACTGGTTTTACTTAAAATCCTCATGACCCGGTGAGGTTTATTTGTCGGGTGGTCATGCAAATTTGATGGGGACCATTGCCAGAGTAAAACGGATGCTTTGAAAAATTGTGTAGACTTTGATTGTGTTTCCAACAACTGTATGATGAACAGAAATGACGTCCAACTGGACCCCAAAGAATCGCTGGAGGTTGTTCAGTAGTGTAGCAAGTTTTCTTTCAGAGTGGTATTACACATATGGAAATACACAGTATGTGAAGCAAGTCTGATTTCCTACCTTGGAAGCCAAGTACAACAGAAACCCCTTATTTTTTTTTTTTTTACCATCATTGCTGTTGCTTTCATTTTAAACAAATCCAGGAGTATGAGAAGGATGCAGATAAAGGAAGCATCACAGCACAGGTTTAGGCCATGGACAGGACCTCCCAGGCCAGACAGCCAGGAAATCTCGATGATCCTTTTCTTAGTTTATTAGATCTGTTCTGCTGAGCTGGTGCTAAAGGGGCGGATGTGAGGATAGTTTCTCTGATGGTTCAAAGAATCACAGAGTGTCAGGGGTTGGAAGGGACCCTGAAAGCTCATCCAGTCCAATCCCCCCACCAGAGCAGGAACACCCAGATGAGGTTACACAGGAAGGTGTCCAGATGGGTTTTGGATGTCTGCAGAGAAGGAGACTCCACAGCCTCCCTGGGCAGCCTGGGCCAGGCTCTTTGCTTACTCACTGTGAAGAAGTTTCTTCTCAAATTTAAGTGGAACCTCTTGTGTTCCAGTTTGAACCCATTGCCCCTTGTCCTACCATTGGTTGTCACCGAGAAGAGCCTGGCTCCATCCTCCTGACACTCACCCTTTAGATATCTGTAACCATGAATGAGGTCACCCCTCAGTGTCCTCTTGTCCAGCTCCAGAGCCCCAGCTCCCTCAGCCTTTCCTCATACGGGAGATGCTCCACTCCCTTCAGCATCTTTGTTGCCCTGCGCTGGACTCTCTCCAGCAGTTCCCTGTCCTGCTGGAACTGAGGGGCCACAACTGGACACAATATTCCAGGTATGGTCTCCCCAGGGCAGAGCAGAGGGGCAGGAGAACCTCTCTGACCTACTGACCACCCCCTTCTCATCCACCCCAGGTACCATTGGCCTTCCTGGCCACAAGGGCCCAGTGCTGGCTCATGGTCACCCTGCTGTCCCCAGGACCCCCAGGTCCCTTTCCCCTACACTGCTCTCTAATAGATCATTCCCCAGAATTCACACAGAACTGTGTGAAAACATCTCAGCATTTTCATACTGGGTCCTAGGGTTGATTAATAGTGATTTTTAAGCTGGTCACTTAAAGACTGAAGTCTGAATATTGTTAAGACACTAAGCATCCAACTCTGCTCTGACAATCCCTGTTTGTACCTTGAAGCTTTAAATGGAGGCTTAAAATGTCGCCTTTTAAAATGATTCATCATTAATAAGAATTTAAAATCTCATTATTTTCATGAAGTTATATTCTAAGTTTCTCAGTAGTCAGTGAGTTTGCAAGAAAGGAAGGAGCCATGGTGCATCCCAACAAGACTCTGCTTTAGGTTTTGGGAGACTAGGACTCTGGAGCAGGGCACCTGTGTCCATCAGTCAGGACATAATCAAGATGAACATCCAAAATTATATGGCCTGTAGGTCCTATAATTCACATTGTGGGTGCAGCGTGACATTCCCGTCAAAATATAATACAGCAGCAAAATCTAGCAAAACTGCACTTCTGTTACAGAGGCCAAACCTGAGCCTTATGTTTTCCTAGAAACTTAAACGGTGTAACTCTTCAAAAGCCATTTACTTTACATTAGACCATTTCTTAATGCAAGTAAATATCTCTTTGTACTACTAGTATATTCTCGTAAGTGCTGAAAACCTTGCTTTTGCTTGGCCGTGCATCAATGGTTTAAGTACAGGATGTGTTTGAAACAACAGCAACTGCAAACAAAGTAGAATTTATTAAGTGTGGGTCATACATTAAAAGGTCATACATTAAAAGGTCATACATTAAAAACCCTAAAATCGGTTGACTAATTTCAAACTGCTGAAAATTGTGTATGAAAATCACATAGGTGCTGAAGGCTATAACTTAAAAACTGAAGAAGGTTGTATTTTCAAGAGGATGTAAAGGTTCAGTGGCAATGTTAACATAAAGGTCTTAAGATGTATGGACATGGGCGTGTTGCTGATGGGAATAATTTCTCTCTTGAATTTTAATGTCTTTCAATAAGCTGTTCTCAGTTACATTCACAAATACTTCAGCAGCAACTAATATAAAAAATGAAATAATATTAACTGAATAAATGAGTGTCTTTTTTGGTGATTACCAGTACATTTATGCTCAATTATTTGATGAGCTGTCATGGGCAGTTCCTGTTAGAAGCCACGTTTGCCCAAATCTTATTCCAGCACTGATTTAGAGGAGATTGAAATAATCTTTTACAAGTTTATTTTACAGTCTGGTCAAAAGGTTGAGAGCTAAAGCTTAAATTGATAATGTCCAAGTGAATGAAGGCATTAGGTGGAATATAAAGCTTTACTCGACAGACATACCTAAAAACAGGGGAAAGAAATATCATTTGAAGCCAAAAAGCTTGTCAGTGAAATTTATAATGAGTCAAGGCTCATCACTGAATGCTCACCAAGCATGTAGGAGCATGAGGAAGATGAATATCTGTATGGCCTCAACTCGGCCATTTCTTTGGCAATTTTTAGAGGAATATGGGTTTGTAGAGACTGTATCAGCAGCCTGGCTGGGAATTGCCTGGTGCACAACAGGGTTTTTAGGCTGATGAATGTCTTGGGTTGGAGGAGCCATATTATCAGATAAGCTGTTCTGGGAGGGGAACCACAGAGATCTTGGGTTGATAACTCTGGTTCGTTTCAGGAGCCCGGTGCTGGTGCATTACAGAGCAACACGAGTGGAGAAATTAGAGAAATTTGCTATCCTGCTGTTTCTAAGTCTCCATTTTATGAGCACGCAGGGTGGTAAATTCTCCCTCTTCCCTTTCCTGCTTCTTTCACTTGGATGTCCAAGTGATTTGTGGGAATTAATTAGTTTTTAAGTTATCTTTTTCAAAGAAGTAATATTTTACTTGACAGTCCTCCTGTCAAGCGCCTTGAGCAGAAGGGACCACACAACACACTTGCTGCTACTGAACAGATCAGAAGAGATGGAAGTGGGGAGTTAGAAATCTTGTGTGTTAAAGACCTTGGGGTTTTGCACTGTTGTTTTTTTCCTCGATGATTTATTTTTTAAATAAACTTTCTGACTGGAGCAGTGTTCCAATGTCAAAGTCTGATTTCTTTCCCCTTAAAATATCTTTAAAAATAGGAAGCAATGTTCTGCTTGCCTGTTAATCTTTGCCAGGGTCTTCTTCAAAAGGAAAGATACACAATAAATTCACTCACGCTGAATACAGTTAATTTGGCGTCTGCTGCAGAAAATGTGGCACAAATTATTTAGACAAAAAAGAGACTTTCAAGTTTGCTGTGTCCTGCGGAAGGGGAGGAACCGAGGGAACCATTGTTAGATAAGAGAAAGCACATCCCAATTCCCTCTGCAGTAAAAATGAACATAGGAAAGAAAATCTCTTCTATATGTTTTTGAAAAAGTTGTTTTTCTGCTCATTATAGGTGGATGGGATCAGCATATTATTTCACAGCGATCCTAAAAGATGTTCCCAACCAATGATCTAATTTAATTCTTGATCGGGAGCCTCTCCTGATGCATTCCGGAATCCCTAATTAAATGTCAGGTTGTGTTCAGAGACTTTAAGGGATTGGCAACTATTGGTTTATTCTAAAATAGTGGCATTAGTTGTATTAATAATGACATTCTCTTTGACGACTTGTGCAGCAGTCAATGAAATCCTCACTCATTCAGTTTTCTTGTGCTGTGTGGTAACCAGTTTCCCAAAGCACTGATAGAAAGAAATCTATAAATACCTTTGGCCTTTGGAAATAAAAGACCCTTTTTTGCAGTTTATATATCCTAGAAGTATTTACTGAAGCAGAAGTGCCTCCATTTTGGAGTGTTTTGCTCGTTGCATGTTTCCCCTTCCCATTTAACAAGATATTAAAAAGATATCCTTGAGGGCAGTGAAATGTAACAGCAGAAAGGTCACTCAAAGAGCAAGAAGATGGCCTTTGAAGAGCTAATTCTGCAGGAAAGATAAAAGAGAAAGATTTGCTTTCTAAAATTTCATTTCAGGTATAAGGTTTTCTTCTTTTTCCTGACCTTTTTTTTGAACCCAGCGTTGCCAGTTTTGCCCCCACATGGCTCTCAACTGCTCTGGTTTTAAGATTTTAGGATGCTTTTCTTAATATTCTGGCTGTTTTAGGGGCCTGGGGTGCTAGGGATTATTGTGCCTACTGCATCTAATTTGGGGTTGGGCTTTAAAGGCCTATTTTAGCTTGTGGGAAAAATTAATAGGCCTCTGTTTTCTTAAAATGCCATTACTTTTTATAGCTTTAATATAAGCTTCCCTGTCCGATTGTGTTAGCAAGAGGATGTGTCCTTCTAACTCTGAAATAAGGGAGTGTCAACAAGGACTGCATGTGGAACTGGGGATGGCAAGAGTTTTAAGATTGATGGTGGCTGGTTTGCCTTCACAAATCCCTTCTCCTTAGTAAAGAACACTTCTTCCATGGTGTTGTTAATCCTTGGATTTAAGTGAAAGTCATCGCATTTCTTTGTGTATGAGTGCAGGAAAGAAAAGAGTTCACAGAAGAAGGAATTGCAGCCAGGCTTTTGGTCTTTTTTAATTGCTCCAATTTAAAGACATTATTGGTGCTACAATATCAGTTAAGAAATATGTGTCTAATTTTCACAGAATCACAGAATATTAGGGATTGGAAGGGACCTGGAAAGTTCATCCAGTGCAATCCCCCCATGGAGCAGGAACACCCAGATGAGGTTACACAGGAAGGTGTCCAGGCAGGTTGGAATGTCTGCACAGAAGGAGACTCCACAACCTCCCTGGGCAGCCTGGGCCAGTGTTCTGTTACCCTTACTGAGAAGAAGTTTCATCTCAAATTTAAGTGGAACCTCTTGTGTTCCAATTTGAACCCATTGCCCCTTGTCCTATCATTGTTTGTCACCAAGAAGAGCCTGGCTCCATCCTCCTACACTCACCCTTTACATATCTGTAAACATGAATGAGTTCACCCCTCAGTCTCCTCTTCTCCAAACTAACAAGAGGTCACTGAAAATGTTCATTTCATCTTTCTTCCCAAATTTCCAGCTCACTCTGATATTTTTTTAGGGAGGTGAGTTATTGGAAACATCTTTCCACAGATGAAAAAAACAAAGAACATTTCTGGTTTGAATGAAAGCTTTGGGCATCTGGACACCTTAATTAAAAAAAAAGGAGCAGGGGAAAGGGGAAGATTGCAATACCCCAGCTAATTCATCGCTTAACAAAATAAGTGAATAACAGAACTAAAGCTGCTTTGATAGTCCAAGCACATTAGTCAACACAATAATGACACTTCTCTGACTCACCAGTTAAAAAATCATGATAGATTGCGTACATGCAATAAAAATAAAATAATCAGAAACTTCTCATTTTGTTTTTATACTTTGATTTTTGTTCCATTTTCTGCTACCTATATAGGAATAGCATTCCTTGGGGTGCTATTCAGGTGCTCTGTTATTATGAAGAAATTGTGTTTGTTTCGTTATTGCAATTTTCAGACTGTCCATTGAGGAGCTTTTTACTGGAGGTTCCTGTGTGAATGACCTGTATATACGATGCTTTATAGCGTCGCATACTCTGTTAGAATTCCAGTTCCTGAATTTGGATCAAAAAGTAAAGACATTTAGTTATGCCTATTTGCTAAGGGCATATCTTTCATAAAAATGAGACTTGTTCCATGATCCCAGTATGAAAAGTATTGCAAATAAATAGCCAGCTTGTAATTCAACTGCTTCTTACTTCGAGTTTTGAGGATGAATGCTGCAAGGTACTAAAACTGTTGAGGTCTAGTATGGGGTTATTTTTGATTTGGTTTGGTTCTTTTCTCCTTTTTCTTTTCCCTCCTAGTTTTTGTTTGTTTGTTTGTTATTATTTCTGTTTCTGTGTTTTTATTTCATAGATCACCTTAACGCCTCAGAAACTTTAAAAATCCAAAAATAAAATAAGTGCTGTTTTTCTGGTATGGCAGTGACTGTATGATGAATTTGTTAACCTGCCACCCAAATTATTGTCTCAATTAGCCATCTTAGAAGAAGGGGCACAAAGACTTGAGGAGCTGCCTTTCCTTTGTTACTCTACTTTCCTCATCATCAGAGCACAGTCCCTCCTCATATTCTATCATTGACTCGTTCCACAATTACTTTGCTTTTCTCTTGAATATTTTGAAGGAATTACTCTAACTCCACTTAGTCTAAATTCAGCAAAACTTTATCGTTTTGCTATGCGTTAAGCTTTCTTGAGGTCATTTAGAAATTAGTATTATTGAGGCAAAATACTCAAAAAATTATAATAAAAATAATTTTCTTTTCAAGCTCTATTGCTGTTAGAGTAAATCTTTGTCAACAGGTTGCTGACTTAGTAAAGCATGCAGATCCTTGATTACTTACATTTTAAAGTACAATATAGGATATTGTACAATATAGATATCATGTCTTGCCTGTAGCACAATTAAAGCCATTTTTCCCCAGCCTAACTTGTAGTGAAATGATTATCTGGAGTAACTAAATAATACTACAGTACTGCTTTGTATTGTGATCAGGTTTGCGTGTGTGTGCTGGTCTCCAAAAAACCTTCTGTCGCTGTGAGTCCTGGAATTTGTCACCATTACCTTGGAAAAGAAAAATAACCCTGCTCTTCCATCTCTGTTTTTTTTCAACTTGAAAAGTAGGAGGGATATTCCAAAATCATTCGGCTACTGAAGCTATATTGCTGTGCGATGAGCTGACAGCGTGCAGCGGGCTGCATAGCAGGGGTGCTGGTTTTCAAAATGATCTAAGCATCATACAGCGAAATAGAGGCCCTGTTGCTGTCACGAAGATCAGTAGGTCTGTAATTCTCTATGTGCTTGTGGTTGCCCTCTGAGCTTTATTTCTCAGTCCCTCTGAAGGAAAACTGGGGAAAGAGTCACAACAAATCAGCTGCTTTCGGTCATTCTGAGGTCTCCTGGCTGCATGGAAGCTGAAGACTCTCTTGTAAAACCAAGAGAAAGAAGAGGGTCGCCTCATCTCTTCTCTTACGAGCAGTAAGTTTTGGGTGTCCTCTCATCCCTCCATTTCTGGAGTGCTTGCAGATGTGGATAAGTAGTCCCAAGGATGACTTTGACCCCTCTCCCCTTGAAAAGTGGTGATGGCAACCTGGCTCCTCTGCCTGACTTCTCTTCTAACAGCCATCACCAAAAACCAAAAGTGCATGAATACAGACCTAGATATTGAGCATCATACAAAATTTTTGGTTGGAAGAGCCTTCTGGAAGCCATGTAGTCCCACCCTCTGCTCAAAGGAAGCCTAACCTCAAAATTGGGTCAGAATGCTCAGAGCTGTCTCCAGCAAGTCTTGCAGATCTCCAAGGATGGAGAGTCCACACTTTCTCTTAGTGTGGATTTTGATTTCCTTGTCTCTGATCAAGATTTATAATCGTGGAATCATAGAACTGTTTTGGTTGGAAAAGACCTTTAAGATCATGGAGTCCAACCATTAACCTAGCACAGCCAAATCCTTCACTACAACTTGTAACCGCTGCCTCTTGTCCTTCCACTCTTCACCTCTGAGAAAATCTGGCCCTGTCTTCTCTGTAAGCTCCCTTTATGCAGCGATACTGATGGCGAGAAGCCCCCTGAACCTCCTCTCCCAGTTAATTTAGTTTTCCGTTTACACTGTCCGTTCCAGCCTCCAGCCATATGAATTCACTCCAGTTTTCAACATGTCTCTTGTACTGGGGGAATCCCAAAATTTGACACAATATCCCACGTATTAAGGCAGGTGAGTAGAGGGGAATAATCACTTCCAGGCTCTCAGACTTGCAGGCTCTCAGGAAAGCAATCCAGCATGGTTTTAGCTGTTTTGAGGTTGTTCCTTCCCAAATGCAGGACTGTACTTGTGCAGTTTCTGGCAGCCCATTCTTCCAGCTTCTGGATGTCCCTCTGAATGGAAAAACCCTCCAGTGTCTTGACAGCTCTCCTTTCCCAGTTGGGGGTCATCTGCAAATTTGCTGAGAGCACATTGCATCCAATGAGCCAGGTGAAGATAGGAGATGGTATCACCCCCAGTACTGACCCCCAAGAAACATCCCCTGTGACCAAGCTCAGTAGCAGTACCCTTCAGCTATGGTCTTATCATTTCTTTATACCCATCGAAGAGGAAAATGGTTATAGCAAGCAGGGTCTCTTTTTCCCTAGAAATGAGAAAGTTCAGTCCTTGATGTCAGGGTTTTTTTACTGAATGAGAAATTTCTTTGCTGGCTTTTATGGCAATGTAGTAGAACAGAATCATGACATAAAAAAGTAGAAAAGGATCATTCTTGTAATTTTTTGTATGCAATGTGATATTCAATTTTGTCCTAATAGGCTTACTGTTGCCCCTCATCTATTTCAGCTCAGCTCCAAAAAGTTGAAAGTACTGCTGCAGATATTCTAGACAAAATGCCCTTTTGAAAACCATCTTAAAGCTTCACATAACCACTGGTATGGAACTGCCAATACCGGTCCTCGTCTGCATAATATTGATGTATCCATATGCCTGTGGAAGACAAGTGTGCTGAGCCTCAGATGAGTTTGATTGCCAAAAGGTTACGTGCACTCAGCTGAAGGATTTGGGGAAAAAAGAAGGAGGAGGGCAGCTTCAGCATGTTTGTGGTCTGGAGAGCTGCCCGCTCCTTATCACAGCCTCGGTCCCTTGTGATTCTTTTCACTTAGATCAATTTAATAAGCTGACAGATACAAATTTTCATTACTGTCAGCACGGCACAGCCAATACAGGAGCGAAAGATCACGCTCCATGCTGCTCCGCTCCCTCTCTGCAGCTCAGTCACCAGCCCGGTTGTGTCTCTGAGCTCCTTGGTGTGGGGACAAGGATCGACTGATGATGGGAAAAGGTCATCGGCTGGTCTTTCGGTGCACCAGCCTGAGGTTGCAGGCTGAACAACATGAAATGTTTGGACTTGTAAACCATCAAGCCAAGAATGAGACACGTTGGGGGAATAGATCTGAAACTGGAACACAAGAGGTTCCACTTAAATTTGAGAAGAAGCTTCTTCTCATTGAGGGTAACACACTGAACCAGGCTGCCCAGGGAGGTTGTGGAGTCTTCTACTCTGGAGGCATTCAAGACCTGCCTGGACACCTTCCTGTGTAACCTCATCTGGGTGTTCCTGCTCCATGGAGGGATTGCACTGGATGAGCTTTCCAGGTCCCTTCCAATCCCTGACATCCTGTGATTCTGTGAGACCACATAATTCTGTGTCAGTGCGTGGCTTTGGTACACAAAGTCAATCATCGAAACATTGAATCATTTTGGTTGGAAGAGACAGTCAAGATCATCGAGTCCAACCATTACCCTAGCACTGCCAAGTCCACCTCTAAACCGTGTCCCTAAGAACCTCATCTACACGTCTTTTGAACACCCACAGGGATGGTGATTCAACAGCTTCCCTGGGCAGCCTGTTCCAACGCTTCACAACCCTTTCCGTGAAGGAATTTTTCCTAATATCCAATCTAAACCTCTCCTAGTGCAACTTGAGGCCATTTCCTCTCATCCTGTCACTTGTTACCTGGCAGAAGAGACCAACCCCCTCCATGCTCCAAGCTCCTTTCAGGCAGTTCAGAGATCAGAAGGTCTCCCCTCAGCTCCTGTTCTCCAGCTGAACCCCTCAGGTCCCTCAGCCGCTCCCATTACGCTTGTGCTCCAGCACCTTCCCCAGTCTTTCTTGTAGTGAGGGGAATGATTCTCCCTTTGCTTTATAAACATCTTTTTCAAATAGACCAAGATTACTTTTTCTCCTGCCGCCCTAAGCAGCTGACTTTTGCCGTGGGGTGATAATTATAGCTAGGGAAAATCCTCCTCCCCTTGCCCATCCCCACAAGCAATTTCATCTTCTCCTGGGAAAGCATTTGTGCACCACATCTGTCCACCTACACACCTGGGACACCGTTAAATGTCTAACTTGGCCACTCGTGTTTTCGTGGGTGCTGCTGAGCTGTTGTGCTCCAGCGTGCAAGCCCAACATTTGGCTTTTTAATTATTACTGTTTTAATAGAGTCGAATAAATAACAGTGCCCTGCTTCTGAGGAGTGCGTGTTAGCTTTAGCCTGGGTGAGTTAATAATTGATGGAGAGGTGGTAGCTCCTGGCCTGTCTCCTCCTTCCCTCCCCTTGCTTCCATTCTCTCCCTCCCATATGAAGCTCAATTAATATGCTACATTATTTCAGGACAAAA
The DNA here is from genome assembly GCF_963082525.1 of Nesoenas mayeri. Classification (NCBI taxonomy): domain Eukaryota; kingdom Metazoa; phylum Chordata; class Aves; order Columbiformes; family Columbidae; genus Nesoenas; species Nesoenas mayeri. The sequence continues at coordinate 6,433,307 of NC_137543.1, forward strand.
GCCGATCTTAAAATATGCAAAATAAAGTTTTCAATTTTATGTCTTCAGTCACCTTGGCAGGGGGTATTTTTAGCCCGATTTCCACATGAATATTACATCATAAAAAGGCTGATTAAAATGAGGTAACATGCCAGGATTGACTCGTAGTGAATGGATATGTTATTTGTCCTGTTGAAAGGACATTGCTATAACCTTGCCTGCAATCCTGCAGACTGTTTCCCAGTAACTTATAAGCCATCTAATTTTCCCTGAAATTTATTCCTAACAATTGACATGTAGATTATCAATGCAGTAGAAGACTTTTATATTCTCTTTAGAGCAGGGGATGGCAGGTAAGCAGCCTTTCAAACAGAAATCCAAAGCGCCCATTGATAAAACTGAAGATACATAATTGAGAATGATATACATTCTGGATTTCAGCAGAGGAGTAAAAGAAAAGCATTGGAAGAATTTTACAGTCAAAAAAAACCCTGAGCTTTTTGTTCTCATTTCAAAGGGTTTTGCCTTCACTTGAGTAAGGTATTTCATTTCTAAAGCAGGTACCTGCTATAGCGTGAGCCTATTATTTTAGAAAAATGACTGTTATTGAAAGTTTAAAATTAACCGATAAAAAAGTTTCCTGGGCTAACAGTAACATGACTTTAGTGGAACATTTTTCAGCGATAGATCTTGAAGTACTGAACAGAAGACATCAGGGTCATCCTTCCCACTTGATGGGTGGGGAAACGAAGGCAGAGATTGAGCCCCCAGTTTGCCCAGTATACCAGTGGGACAGCTCTAACCCAAATGCAGGTTTTCAGAGTTCTGCTCTGGCACCGTGTGCTCGATGGTGTTGCTGGCATCGTGTGCTGAGGGACAGGGACATCTGCAGTCGTTCATCTCCTATTTTCAAGAAACATCAAGGAAATACTAGAAATATAAAACTACGTTTAAAATCTCTCTGCAGAACCTGCTGCCAGAATCTTCCACCCAAATACCTTTTCCTTTTAAGGCTTCCCACTTCTCCTCATTCCCTTTTCTTCACACATCTGATGACTGACAGGTCTGAAGGAGAATTACTGTGGCTATCTTGTCCCTAAATATCACAGATGCTACTACTTCACTTCTTGATTTCCTCACTGTACCCAGTAAATTCCAATTAATGGACTGCAGGATTTTCAGAAGGAGATGAGATTTTGCTTTGAATTTTCCAAGTCTTGTAAAAATCAGCCACCCCTGTGATTCATCTTTTATTTCCCATTCTAATTTCTCGAGGTTTAACCTCTGCTGCTGGATGTCATTCTGCCTTTGCTAGAGTGGAGCACCTTTCCAATATCAAATAAATGAAAGTAGCCTCTAATATCAGTTCCCTGAGCAGATAGGGTGACCCAGCTGGTGTTTCATTTTTTTTGCCATTCTGCCTTTTAGTTTGTGCCCAACAGAGTCAAGACTAGTTGAGAAAATGACACAAACCTTTTCTGTATTCGGTGATAAAAGGCTTTGAGGAAGTCCCCAATGTAGTGATTTTTTCCCTCAAAACGGTGACTTGTTTCTGTGCTGATTGAGAATTAAAAAAAAAAAGCCAAAGGCTATCTGCAGTCCTAATGACAAACAGATACATGTACGTTGTGCACTTATGTTATCAGATGCTGTTATGTTAATGATTGATGTAACTAAGGCTGTGGCTTGTTTATTTATCTCAGAAAAGTCAGGATAGCTGTAGGTAGAGGTAGAGACACATGGGGTTAAGGAAAATGGACTTCTGTCTGGCAATATAGGCAGGAAACTGTTATTTTATCTTTATTTCCTAAGGAAATGAGTGTCTGCGCTGCTCTCTGTCTATATGCCTGTCCCCAGTAATTTTTCAAGACGGTGGTTGATTTCAACAGTATTTGAAACAGGACAGAAATCTCAGATCTAATTATGTCCCTACAAGTCAGCAAAGGCGAAGATCTCAAAGGGTCGGAGATGGTTTCTTGTACCCTTGAGGGGGGTCACAGAGACTGGGCGAGAGCCGGGGTGATTGCAGGAGCGATAGTGCAGGACATGGGACAGCAAGCACGGGTTTTGCAGGAAAACGGGCATTTCTTTTCTTCTCCTCACAGGAAAACCTACTGTCTGTGTACGCATGGGAGGGCATCATGCAAGGGAATGGCTGCTGTTGTACATGGCATCGGGGCCACTTCGAGGGGAGCAAGAAGGACAGATTTCCTGACCACACGCTGTGGTTTTGAAGATGGAGTGGCCAACCTGTTGTCTGGGGGCTACAGATTGAAGCCCTTCAGCTGATGTGCCAATGGGACACAATTTAGTGCAAATATTATTTCTCTGTTTCTGTGCTTTCATTCTCTTTCTGTGAAGGAAAAGGTATTTGTGGGAGAGGATTCATCTAACTCAAGGTTTGTAGCCAGCGAAGCCAGATCATCCTTGGGATAATTAAGGCTGAGGCTCCTGGTTGGGCAATAACATGCAGTTTCTTCTGGCACAATTATTTTTGCTCATTTGGTTCAACACACATGGAAGGGAAGTGGGTGCCAAAGACATGGTTAGGACGAGCTGTTTGTATCTGGTCTTAAATAGGAAACAGTTTCTCCATCCTCGATTTCTTTCTCACTTTATTTGAGCTATATTAAGTGAATGTTGTGCACAAGCTATTTTCAGAAAGTGGTAATTATATTAAATTATCTTCTTCCGGTATTCTTTCATTTTGTAATGTATTCAAATGCTGGTAAGATATTGTCCAGACAAGATGATGATAAAATCTGATCATCTGTTACTGTTTAGTAATGAAAGCAAAATTGGAAGATTGTGTAGCAACTTTAAAAAGGGTACTTTGACAGTTTTTATTTTATTGGAGTTGTTCTAGTCTATTATTTAACAAACCGTCTCTTTATTGCTTAAAGAAGTGATTGCAATATTTCACAAGGCGCTCATTTTTCTTCAATTTCTATTCACTTGTGCAGCGCTCTTCTGATAGCTTTGTGCTCTACTTCTCATGCTAATTCCCTTTACAGCAGCTGCTGGAGAATCTTAATGAAATTTGGCGTCTCATGCCCCTTCACCACCTGCCATAGACAGTGCAGCGGCATAACTTGGTTGAATATACATGTTACCACCACAGGCTGGTGGTAAATCTGGCCACTCAGTTCCTGAGCTTGCAAACCTTTCTAATATCCTTTATTTATATGCATACCCCTTTTTAAGTCACTGTGTACGATGCAAATACTATAACATCTTTTAAGGACCACTCTGGTATTGCTCCAGCCATGGCCAAAGCTAAATGTTCATAGCAAAGGGAAAACACGTATAAGGCAATTACCATTCAATAGTGGTGAAATTTTAATGCAGTTTTTGACCAAATCCATCCATCAGTTTCTCTCTGATGCTGCAGACTACTCTGACATTTTCAGTCTAGTGAGTTACATGGTGAAAACTGTATTAACACACATGAAAATCAGCCCTGATTTGAAACTCTTGCCGGGGAGTTCTGCAGGTTAGTTGAATTAGAGTCTGTGCATGCTGCTGTATCCTATCAATTTTTATCTTTGAGTTTTATTGATTTTTTTCTTCTTGCATAGTCAGGAGAAAATGAACGTGAGAGTTCACCGAGCTTTCTCATTCTTTTTCTGGTGTTCAATCATCAGTGTTTTTTCATTTCTCCTCTATACAGATTTTATTGAAACAGGTTTCTATGTTCCTGCAAACACAACAAGGCAAATTTCATTTAGGCTGCAAAGGTTTGTTTGGTCTATCTCCAAGCCTGCTACTGTTTCTCTGGGTGAAAATAATAGTCTTATTTTCTTTACGCTTACAGATATATATGAAAATATATATAAATATGTATGTTTTGCAGAGATAAGAAATTTTGGAATTTTACTGTTACTGATTTAAGGCGTAATAAATAACATATATTTATTATGCAGGCTCTCAGAGGAACTTTTATAGAGGTTAGAAATGACAGTTAAAGGGTTATCCTTAGTATAATATATCCTGTCACTGACTCTGCAGGGCAGGTCTTATAAAAAGATTCTCGTCTATTTATTCCCTAACATACACCAAAAATCAGCCCTGAACAGGAGTTGGCAGTTGGTGGTTGAACACAAAGAAAGCCGGGAGGTGGTGTTTCTTCAGCCGCCTTCTTCATTCTCAACCTGGCTTGAAGATTTTGTCACTAAAAAGCCATTTTACACTCAGTGCCGTTTCGCTTATCTGAAAGACAAACCCATTTCAGGGGGCATTTAGTTGCTTTTGCCTCTGCTGTTGCTGTATGCTTCTCTTAGCTGTTATTTCTGAGGCTCTGGCTTTTTGCAAGCCCCCAAAAATGAATTTTCTGTTCTATGCTGTGGTCTGGGTGATCCATAGGTTGGTGTACATCACTGGATAATATTTGTTCTTGCAGCCACCCAACTTCAGATATTGCGTTTCACTATAGCTCTGCATTCAGTTCCCCATTAGTATTACTACTAATCCTAATATTTTTAACATTGGTGCTGATGCTGTATGTGTCAGGTGGACTCTGAACAAGGCTCTTTTCTCAGTACCTCACTGTACTTTGCAATTTCCATGTAATCACCATACATTTAGAGCCCAATCTTACTCTTGCATTCACACTGAGCAAAGTGCAAGTATTCTGCTTTACTTCAGGTGGACGGAAATGTGTTTAAGGTAGAATGTGCCAAAAGCTCATCCCACCCATTTCCTCCCTTCAGCCCCAACTCTATACTCATAATTTGTCCATTTTGCACTCACAGATTGATAGAAGTTGAAAATAGTGAAATAAAGGTGAGGTTTCCCTGCCCTGCCCCTAAGGTGAGCCTGGGGGGGAAATCCATGCTCCAAGTCCTCATCAGCTTTTCCAAACCTTCTGCCAAAGGAACACGGGGAATGTCTACAAGCAGAGTCTCGGTGGCGTGTGCAGTGTTGTGATGTTGCCGCAGTGCTCAGGAGCAATTCTTGCGGATGGTGAAAGGCACTTTTAATGAAAAAATAACCATTTAGCGCATGCTTTTTTGAGGACCTGGGTTGCCACTGGGGTAATCACTCTAATGGAACTGGAAAGGTGTTGTGCTACAGTTGTTTTCATATTTATGTGGTGCTCTCTTTGGCTATTATTTTACTGTTAGTGGGTCCACTATTATATTTCCCAATTGGAGCTAAACACTCCCGAGCCCTGGGGATTTTTGCAATTATTGCCACTGACGGAGCAAACAGGAGCGAGGAATCCAAGCCGTTGCTATAGCGGCTGTATATAACACAATACCCGTGGAGCACTGGGCATAATAACCATAACATGAAAAATGAGTTATTGATTCTCTGCCCACTTCCAGGGAATGAAAAATTTCCTCCCAATCTGTAAGCCAGTGCGCTGACAGCATCGTTCTCCTGAGTGCTTGTCCGCAGAGGTCTGACTCCGTCCTCCGGTCACCATTTAGTTTGAACTAATGAAAATGCATGTGTATATGAGGGAAAAGCTTGTCATAGGCTTATTTAGCGGCTGTATAACGTCACCCGTGGAATGATTTCACGGCACTTAGGCATGCAAGACGCTGTTTGGACTTCGATGGGTACCAGTCATGCCTTATGTCCCAGGGAGCAGCGAGGGCTGAATCACAGAAAGCGTCAAGAGGCAATTCTGGCATCCTTACTCATTCAGAGCATTGTTTCAACCTCTGCATAGCTGCACTGTGCATTTATGTCTGACTTGATGTGAGGGAAGATGTCATGGTTTAAGTGATTTTAGCCTAATCATGCAGGAAATGTTCAGGATTCCTTAGCCCCCAGTCCCATGTCATGAGTAGATGCAATATGAGAAGTGATCACTCCCATTCGCACAAGCTAAAATCCAACTGTTTCCTTTGATGTGATCAACTACTTAGTCAGTCTTGAAATTTTGCTTTTGCTTCTTATTATTTTCTATTTGCTTCTCAGGATTTTCGGCACTGCCCAGTGTGGGTTTGCTCTCACCTCTCCTGTGTTCGGTGGCCTGGGAGGTGATGGCCCATAGACACATCTGCCACAAGAACTGACATCAGTTTTCCTTACCTTGATGTTCCTTTTGCTGGTTTTAGGTACCAATTACAGGGCAAATAGCCCACAGAAGGCAGCATTAATTCTTTGTGGCCAACTGAAAGAGAAGCGCCGTGTGAATATCAGTAAAACTTGGCCGCATGTTTCACTGGCATCAGTGCCAGCGTTTTCTTTAGTTTGCTCCATGCAGATTTAGGACCTTGTGTTTCATTTGGAATTCTGCTCGGGACTGAACCCAAGCTTGGGAAATGATGCTGCCAAGTTTTCTCTGGTTTTGTGTCAAGAGCAACTTTGGATTGAAGCTGGAACTGAACTAGGCACGTGATCGAACTCCTATACTGTCTCATATGTTGAGGAACACCAGTCTCGTCTAGCCATAATGGAGTCAGACAGAGCCTGTTATATATTCCTGGTGTAAGATAAAAGTAGCATCCGTGGACGTTTTTACTCTCCCTTTGGTCTTACAAAAGAACATTTGCGGAACAAACCTTCAATGTGAAGATTATGGATGTTCTGTTTTCCCCTCTCCATTTCTGAAGTAGCATGTTGAAGGATGATTCTGCCGTTTTTGAGTGAATGGCTGAAGGAAAAGGATGAGGAAGCAATGAGTAAAGCCCAGTGTTTGAATGCCAGGTGCCTGGAGCTGCCACATCCCTGTAGCTTTGGGGATTGGTCCCCAAAAGCAGCATCTGACCCCCTCTTTGGAGACTTTGAAGTGTTCTGCTGGGCACTGTGCTCAAGCCTGTCACCTGAGGGTGATATATAAGAAGCCAAGTAAATGGTTTGATGTGTCAGCATTTCTGTTAATACAAATAATTAATGAGAAGATTGATTTTTTGGACCAAATTTCTTCTTCTCTCATGGAGACAGATGATCTCACTAAAGGTTTCTTGCCATTTATTTAGGCATTTTCTGCACTGTTCGTCACTTACCAAAACAAGCACTGCAAAAGACAATTGGGATGGCATTTTTAAACCTGTTTTCAACAAAGTCCATAGCATAAGACGCTCAAATGTGAGCAGTAGCTCTGTGTAACCCCACAAACAGTCAGGAAGAACAGGCAAACGACGGCTCTGTTACCTGCAAACACCTTTTGTGCCCCACCGTTACCTCTCCTGCATCATTATCCCTTTGATTCGTGCCAAAGCATCCGTGTGCTGCTGTGCTGAGCATTTCTGCCTCAACGCTGAGTCTCCAAAACCTTCCATGGTCTTCTGCTGAGCTCTGCCTGCAGCACAGAGGGAAGACCTTGGGCACAGGCCATTAGGTTTTATGTTCCCAGCTGTAGCTCCTGTTATTTTCTTGCTCATGCAAAATATCTGTGCTGTTGACAGGAATTAATTGGCCCAAATTGTGAAGAGCAACAGAGATGTTTTAGGGTATATTTTTATTTTGGATGGAGATTCAACTCCCACCTATTCATAACTAACAAGCTTTATTTTTAGCGTTTGGATGCAGAGTGATAAACAGGCATGGAAAAAAAGCGACCTCAAGCTTTATTTTCAAATATATAGAGATATCACAGTGTTTCGTGGGGTTTTTGCTATCTCCTGTCATATCAGTGAGTGTTTCTCAGCTCTGTGCTGAATCAATCTATTTGCTTTCCCTCTTGTGCTGCCTTTCAAGCAGCACCTGACCGATGCTGATCAGCCAAGAGAGATGTGATATGTGACCTACCCACTCGACTTACAGCAAATCAAGCTCCACACAGTCTATTTTTAGAAGCCTGGTTTCTGTGTTAGGCTCCTGGAATTCTGTATTTGCTTCATCTGGAGTACAACAAAAAAAATAATAATCTTTTGATTAATTTTAGAGGCAAAGCTCCTTGGAATAAAATTTGGTTTAATAATGGAAGTACATTAAAAATTTATATGAGAAATGGGAATTTGTATCTCTCCGGGAACTTAAACTTAAATACAGTCTACCTGAAACAGACACTCAGGATTTAATAAACACAAGATTCACACTGAACGTTTGAGCCCTGTTGAGGTCTCCAATCCCACCCTGCTTAAACCTTTTTGCATAGGAGCTGGTTACCATGCTTCCCATTCAGCCTTTTTCTATTTTCTAGCCAAAATGAACACATTCCCTCCAGGTTTTTCCTTGGTCAGGTGAAAGACTCTTACCTTTCTTGTTACCATCTTCTGACCGTTTTTCCCACTGACCTGTGCTGAGACTCAAAGTGTGAGCCGAACCCAAACCTGATGTTCATGCTGAAGTGCCAGCAATGCCAGTCCAGCTCAGAGGGACCTGTGGGCATTTCGGCACTGGGGAGGCCAAACCTCAAATGCTGTGTCCAGTTTTGGGCCCCTCACACCAAGAAAGCCCTTGAGGTGCTGGAGCGAGTTGAGAGAAGGGAACGGAGCTGGGGAAGGGGCTGGAGCACAAGTGTGATGGGAGCGGCTGAGGGACCTGGGGGGTTCAGCTGGAGAACAGGAGCTGAGGGGAGACCTTCTGATCTCTGAACTGCCTGAAAGGAGCTTGGAGCATGGAGGAGGTTGGTCTCTTCTCCCAGGTAACAAGTGACAGGATGAGAGGAAATGGCCTCAGGTTGTGCCAGGAGAGGTTCAGATTGGATATTAGGAAAAATTTCTTCATAGAAAGGGCTGTCAAGCACTGGAACAGGCTGCGTAGGGCAGTGGTGCAGTCACCATCCCTGGAGGGGTTTAAAAGGTGGTTCTCAGGGACATGGTTTTGTGACAGTGTTGGATTAATGGTTGGACTCAGTCTTAACCAAAATGATTCTATGATTCACTATACAAGCCATTTTATTAGGTGATCTGCTAGCAGAGCGCCTTCCATGGGCAGCTGGTCCCTGAGCCACGTTTTTGGGTGGGTTTGTTTTTAGCTACTAGATATTTACATTTGCAGTCGCCTGCTGAGAATTAATATTCTGTCCTTGTCTTCAGTGAACTGCATTTTACTGATGAAAATCCCATTGAATTTTGTGTACTTCAAATCAGCAGCAGCACCTTCCAGTTTGAATCAGTTTTCCTTTCTTTGTTAGTTTTGCTTTGATTTGCTTGGTTTGTTTTGTTTGGGTTTGTGTTTTTGATTTGGTTTATTTTTTTCTCCCATAGAACTTAAATTGTCAATGAAGATATTGGCTAGACCTCAGGACTCACTCTCATGGGTTTCACCTCTTTGAAATATTCTGAAACATTTTTGGCAAAGATACCAGATTTTCTACGATCTGTCTTTGAATACAGATTTTCAGTTACCTTTAAATCACGTGTGTTGAATACCGAGGGAGCTGGGCTTGTTTAGTCTGGAGAAGAGGAGGCTTAGAGGTGAGCTCCTCACTCTCTAGAACTACCTGAAGGGCAGTTGTAGCCAGGTGGGGATTGGTCTCTTCTCCCAGGCAGTCAGCAATAGGACAAGGGGCCATGGGCTTCAACTCTGCCAGGGGAAATTTTGGCTGGCTATTAGAAAGCAATTCTTTGCAGAGAGAGTGGTCGGGCATTGGAATGGCTGCCCAGGGAGGTGCTGGACTCACCGGCCCTGGAGGTTTTTAAACTGAGATTAGACGTGACACTTAGTGCCATGATCAGTGGACTGGAGTTGGACCAAGGGTTGGACTGGATGATCTCTGAGGTCTTTTCCAACCCAGTCGATTCTGCGATTCTGTGTGATTATTTTCTGGTTCAGCTCTATTTTGTAGCCCTGTCTCAGCCAGACCTTGAGCTCATGGAAGGATTCAAAAGCAGATAACACAAAGGAATCTTTTAACTGTGACAATATGAAGCAGGGTGCCCTGAGGTAGTGAATGTTTTTAAAGTTGGGCTTAAGAAAATTAAAAGAAGATATGTTGTCTTTTAATTCTGGGGTCTAAACGCAGGACTGAGAATCCAGAGGCTTAAAGCTTTAACCTGGCTCAATGACTCGGCATTGCAAAAGGGAAATTGTGCTCTGTATCACATTGTCTTCTTCTAAAAAAGATTTGTGTGGGCAAAGTGCACTAATTTACTGCTGTGAAGGCATAACATTTTTAAAATTTACTTGTGCCCACACAAGTTGAAATGGAAACTATTATTTTAATGTTAAGCATTACCCTTTTTTTGTTGTTACACTGCAAGGTCTAGATCCTGCACTCTTTTCCAATGAGTGCTGGACTTAAATCAAGTTTTAGTTTTATATATCAATCTTATTTTTTTTCTTCCAACTGTCTTTTATTCCAGTTTGTTTCTTGCCTTTTACAACTCTTCTAAAATGTATTTAGTGTTTGTGGTCTGCTTAATATACTCTCCTAATATTTAATTTGTTGGAGTTTAACAGCATTCTGATTGAAATTTCCATCAGCTCAGAAATAGTTATCAAAGGAGAAAATAATAGACAGGGGAAATCTAGGGTATTTTTTAACCTAAAAGGCTAATTCAGACTAAATGCAAAATGGATGTGAACAACTGCCCTAGTATCTTCACAATAACCAACCAGATGCTATCTAAAAGAGAAAAAAAAGGGCACTAAAATATTCATTCATTTTTATGCTAAAACATTGGCAGGTATGGATATAGGAGGCAAACTAACTCATTTGAACTAAATTGGGCAGTTCACACTGAACAAAAGGCATTCAGCTGCAGTTGCACAAAACATCGTACAGAGGCCTCTGGATACTGGAAAACAGTGTGTGAAATTGCCTCAGAACCACATGTTTGTCAAATTACTGTTTTTCTGTAAATATCACTCACTTTGGGGTATATTTTTTTCTCTCCAACTCTCACTTGCAGCGTGCTGAGTGGAGTAATCACTGAGGAGCAAGGTACTGTCTACACTGACCAGCCTCTCAATAACCCACTTGGACGTAGAGAAGTCACAGCAGAAAGCTTTGAATATTTGCCCAGGGATAAATTTGGGGTTTGCCATGGGGACAATGGTTTGCCATTTCCATGGCAGTAAGAAATTTGGTCTTGACTAAGATGGTTGTCTTGAAAACCCTGAAGATTTAAATCGTCTATAGATGTGATTGTCACCACAGCAAAGAGACTTTGGGTAACAAGAGTGCCTCTTTCCGGTGTGTTTTTAGCATGGATCATTATCTGTTCAGAACAGGTGTGAAATGTTGGGTAGGATATACCAATTTGTTTTTATTTTCACAAGGTATTATTTTTCCATACCTTATGAATAAGCTCTGCATGTAGCTAAAGCTTCCGGCCTAGCTTAGTTAAATCCTCTCTGAGGATCAGTCCTTACGCCCCTGACTATGCTGTAGTCACTTGTCAGCTCGTTTTTGGTTCTGGGTTTTTGTTTGTTTGTTTGTTTTGTTGGATTTGGGGTTTTTCTCCCATAATACATCCACCTTTAAACACTCATCCCATTGTTAACAGAACAGTCTATTATCGAATTTGATCTCTAGATAGGCAGATGCACTGAAAGAATGTCTTCATTCAGCTCTGTTAATTCATTAAGTGCACAGATATAAAGAAGTCACACAAATATATTATAAATGCAAATAACATCAGAGTCAAGCCTACAGAAGAGCCATCCCTACCACAGTAATTGGAAGATTCATTCAAAGTGTGAAATGAATAGATTCCATCAATAGGTATTTGAGGTCATATTCTGCAACTTTTAATATCAGGAAGATTCACTGTGGGTGAGCTTCTTGAAAGTTCAGTCACTTTCTAATCTTAGGGTTTGATCCAAGCCCATTTCATGAAGAAAATTATTTTAAATGTAATTGATTACTACAAGTCACATTAAGGATGATGAGGATTAATTATCTTTGTCTGTGAGCTTTTTTGATCTGCCAAATGTCTTTACAAGAAGCATCACATAAGGCCAAAACAAAACAGAACAAAACAATGCACTAGGAAATCAAATGAAGAAGGAAGAAAGAGCCCACTATGTGGTCTTTGAGATTCCCTTTTGTCGCATGATTTATTGGTCTCTCAGTTTTGTTTCAAGCCCCGGCTTGGAGGACGGTAGCTTATGGTGCGACCACATAGGCTGGCTTGACAGAGATGCATGTTGGATCTGTAATGTAGAGACAGCTGGAAGGAAAGGTGGCTGAGAGTTCAGGGAAATAAGACAGACTTTTCTTTTTCTTCCTTTCTCACTCTCTTTCTTTGTTTCTTTCTTTTTTCTAAAAAGAGTTTGTGCGTAACATCACATATTTGCCAAACCATTCATTTTCTCTAGGCCTTTTGACTTTGAAATTTTATATCTGCTTGTACTCATTATATTTTTGCATTACTACTTATACAGAAGTCTAGCTTCATGTCATTGGTTCCTCATAATGACCAATAAACCATAAATCAGCATCAAGGTAAACAACTTCCACTAGTATCACCATGAATTGATATTTGTCTTTACAGTGGTTGTGAAATGAGATGAATTATAGAAACCCCACCTACACTTGCAACACCTACACGTTTCTCAACTGTTTTTATGCCCATGCTATCTGAAAATGGATTTGGCATTAGAAATGTGCCTTCAAAACACTGATGACAATAAAAAGGCATCCTACCACATTACTGTAAAGTCGTGACCATAGAGAAGTTTGTGCATAATTGTATACTGCATGAGACTTTTATCTCCCTTAATTAGAATTACCTGAAAGTCCAGGCTCTATCGACCATCAGTGGAGTGAGATAAGTCGTCCCAGGGTAATTCCTACCATCCTATATAGAAGACATTGTAATAGTACATATTTTATGGGGCAGGTCTGAGAAAGGAGTGTATCGTACCTGAGAAAAAAACTCTCCCGTGTGCAAATGCTCATATAGATTCATTTGAAATTAAGGACAGATCATCAACTCTTCTTGTCACAGGCCATTAAGTGTCACTCGACTACACTATTACCAGCCTGAAGACGTTGGGGATATATGTTTCACTTTTCCGGGAATTCAAATGTAGGCTTCAGACAGAAAAAGAAGAAAGAAAAATCCTAGTGCCCATGGCCCATGTTAAATTATTGTGTAGGTGTCGTTCCCTCAGGAAAACCTATCGCTGTGTTATGTCCCATCTTCCAGAGAAAGCTGAAAAATCCCGAAGGATGGAAGGCTCAGTCTACTCCAGCATCACTGTGCACTAAAAAGAGCCCTCGCTGTCTCACACGATGCCTTCCAGAGCCTTTTCTTCATAGTTTTTCTTAAAATGCAGAATTTGTTGTTGCCTTCCAAGCTGTCCTTTGTGATGCCTCTTCAAGGAGAGGCTGAGGTTCTTCCTTCTTTATATTCCTATCATGGCTTTGTATGGGATGAATAAGTTGGGGCTGCAATTCATCTGGAATTGTTTGAAGCAACGGATGATTATGATTTTCCACAGTGAATGGAAGTCGTGGAATTGCCAGACAATAACTCGTCCAGGGTTCTTCTGATAGATTGGCTCCATCATGGCTGATGAGCACTGTGTAGCCACAGTGGCTGTGGCAGAGAATCTTTCAGAATCATTGAAAATGTGTTCATCTCCGAATACAGCAATAAAGGCTTTTTTTTTTTTTTAATATATTTTTCGGTGAAACCTTTGTGACTGATGCCACAGACTGGTTTGGCATGACTGAAAATTCACTCTGACCATTTTCATTCAATATCTCCTATTCAGGCTCACAATGTCCCTTTAATGAAACCATTTAGGAAAATGATTCTACTCCGTGGTAATACTGGCGGGCCAGGGAGGTTCATGCTTGTTAAGCAAACTGGCTCATACACTGACCAAATCACTGCTGCAATACTCTCTTTGAGAAGGCATTTACCACTAAGTGTTTATTAGCACAGAGAGAACCCAAGCTGCTTCCAAACCTTTGCAAATCTAATACAGAGCAGTCTTATCCTGGAATATCTTTTCAGGAGGTGAACTCAGGAGCTATTAAGAGGCCAGGGTATTGTTAGCAGAGAGAAGAAAATAAAATACAAGCTGAAAAGAGAACATAAGATTAAAGATAATAGTTCTGCTGTAGGGGCCCCTTTAGGCCATCAGGAGAAAGAGAATAAGGCTCGTAGCATTCTTCCCTTTCTCTCATAGCCTAGAGAAATCTTCATGTGCAAAATATTTTTAATCTCATTTTCTATTTCAAGACTCTGTTTCACAAAGTCAATTTTATGCATCCCAGTATAAACACTGCAGCAGATTTAAGAGGGATTTTGTGTCTGTCAAAATTAAGTGCATCAGTCTGTGTGCGAGGCTGGGAAATGTTAGGAGGCAATCGTAGTGAAAAACAAACATACAAAAAAGGCAAACATCAAGTATGAAATAGTTTTATCTTTCAGATAAGTGACTTTATTCTGAAAGCTGACTAATGATGGGGGAAAAAGAGGTTATTCAGTGGTTATCACAGACGATGGATGATTGGGCTTTTGGGTTCTTTTTCTTTGCTGACTCATTTTCTGGCCTTTAATGAGTCAAACTCTGTGTCATTGTAGTCTGTAAAAATGGGTGTAATAAGGATGTGTGTCCCAGAAGCATTCTGAGTCTTAATTGACGTTGGTAAAATATTCCGATATTTTTGCTTAAAGACACTAAAATGAAAATAACATCGCTAACAGAAGCACCAACTCTTTCCCTGTGAGCATTTCTTCGTGGAACCACACTCATGTGGACCTAATTCTTTTGGATTTTCTTTTCTTTCCCTTGGTTTTTGTACTTCATGCAGAAAGCTGAATGTTTCCACTGGTGCATTCAGCAATGCCACTCGAATCTAACATTTGTATCTTCCCATGTTTCTCCTACTTTTTCCAGCATGAATGCTTTTATATTAAAATCTAAGGTTTCTCCAAATTGAGCTTTCTTGTTGACAGTCCCATGAAAGTCAGGGACAAAATTCCATTGATTTTCAGTAAGGCAGGATCAGATTCAATATAAAGAAAACTTCATTTCCTGCTAATAATCTATTTCTGTCTCCAGACAATTTGCAGAGTTGCCTTTAAAACAGATGTCTAAATCTGATCATCTGCTTGTTTTGTTCTCTCTAAATAACCTGCAAAAAAAAAAAAGAAAAATACTTTTGCAAGGTTCAGTCCTGCAGATTCTTCTCAGCATTGTTGCTGCTCATTCAAAGGTGACCCTTTTTATAAATAAGGATTACTTCTTAGAACAGAGGCTGGCAGTATCAAGCGCTAACATTCTCGCAGCTGTTTGTATTTCAGACTGAATTTCATGTCAGTCAGCTGACTACATTCACTGTGACTGCAGCGGAGCCTGGCAAATAGAAAGCAGACAAATGAATTAATAGTGAACTCAACTAAAACAGGAAAGTTTGAAGAGATTCTAAAAGAGAAAAAAAGGTGTTGGGCAAGTAGACAGCACAGCTTGAATGACAGAGCACGTTCGTCATGTTGGAGGGCACTTGGATTACATGGTCAGTAATAGTGCCACGCCACCTCTATTCTAAGCAGCAGTCTGTAAATTGCATTAAACGGACCACAAGCAGGATCTACAAATCATTTCCACATAGGAACTGCATAATGCAAATTAAGGGAAGTACTAATGGAGAGGGATAGAAATTGTGGAGCAGGGACATGGTTATGGCATGGGTTCCAGGAAAGAGACGCTTCAGTGCTGAGCATTTCTTGTAGAATCTTTGATGAGATTTTGAGAGGTTCGGTGCTGGGCAAACACAAATCATAGCAGAAAAACTGGCAGAGACGCGGGGCCATATTCAGACTGTTTTTCTACAGAAGCCTATCTTTAGCATCTGAATTTGAGAAAGTGATCAGTGATTCAGGCCACCTACAAACCAGCGCTGCCAGACCCGGCTGTCTGCACTGTCAGTGGAGAAAAGCAGTCATGATACCTAAATTAGCTACTGGGAGCAGATTATTCTGAATACAGCCCTGAATTTAGGAATGGAAGTAAGTCCTTGTACTGTTTGCCTAAAGGCAGCTGTTGAAACAGCTGGGGACCCAAAAGGATGGAAGTGTGCATGTTGCTTGGCTCTGATTTCCTAATTTAATAACTATGGAGGAATGTGAAAATCTGGTCTACCTTCAGGTAAAATTTAGGAAAAAGTGTATAAAGAGAAAATAGATAGTAAAGGTGGTTTCTCCAGTGCCCCTACATATTTTGGGCAAGGATTTAAAGTCATGCATAATAGGAAAATTCTAGGTTTTCAGTGAGGAGCCTTAAAACAGGAGAAGTGCAATGAACAGGGCAGCACAACAGCCTATAGCAAAAAAAGGCCCCATAATTTCAAATAGGATTGTGTTTAGCTGATATGGTGATTTTGGCGAACATATTTATCAGGAGTCACGTATTCCCTGTTGCTTTTTATCTTTTTAATATGGTTGCTTGTTGTCTAGGTGCTTTTGCGTTGCTTTGCTTTTTGTAGCTGTATTTTGGTTTTAACTCATTGTCACGCTGTAAAATTTTAGCACTAATAATAATTACAGGCGGATTTTAGTTGCCCCATGTGGGTCCATTAAGCTCAGTCTTCCTTGTTCTTTCCCCCCTCCCCACCCGCTTTATCTGGTATGTTGTGCTTAGAGTTGTATACGATAATGCCTAATGAATTTCATGGATGAATACAAAAACTTGTGCAAATAAAAGACAGAGAAAAGAGAAAAAGGGGAAAATGGGCATACTTCAGCTCAAAAGCTAAGAAAATTGTAGAAGAAAGCCTGTATTACACAATTCTCTTACATATCTCTAGCAAAGATGATTTTAGCCTCTTGATTTAAAAAGAAAATAAATTGGAAGTCAGTGGGTGGCTTTTCTAATGGCTCAGTGGGTTTTAGCTGACTAATACTCTGAGTCTTAAAGAATATGAGCAAAGTACTGTTGTTATCTGCCAGGGAAGACCTGATTGCCCAAGAATTAAGCAATATTTAGGGTGGAATACACTTGATGTTGGGTGACTACATCTGAGCTGCTTCTTGAGCTTGTTCCACATCCAGGAGAAACCTCATCAGATCTTTTGCATGGGGCCCCTGAGGTCAAGAGAACAAATGCTGTCAGTCTCTAAATCTCGCATTGCTTCAGATAAGCCCAAAAGATCCGCGTGGTTTTTAATGATGTAACGTAACAAGACTCCTTCTGATTGTCCCCACTGCTCATGGAAGCAGTAGGTGGATCGGAAAGCTCCGGACATGCTCAGCTGTGGGTGAGGGATTTGTGACACTAGAGATCTGCCTCTGGAACGAGCCCGTGGGCAGATGATGTGTATCCAAGCCTTGACCATCGTTAAGAAATAGTGCTAAGCTTCTTTCAAAAAAAATTCTACGAATGGCATTCACAGCGCTGCTGCCTTCACTTTCCAGGCAGAAAATAAAAACAAGCCAACTTTGTCAAATAGCAAAATAAAGATCAAAAAGCTATTTCTATTTTTGGGTTTTTATCAAGACTGAGATTGCTGTCAAGAAACCCTGAGGACTTTTGGTATTGATTTCCCACGGAAGGTTTGGGGAGTCTTTTGTGAAAGGTGGTGGTAAATCAACCACGTTTTATGATAGATGAGTTGGAGCTCAAAGGACTCACTGGAGTCCTATATGTCTTTTCCTCACTGACTGGGCCAGCACCCTGTTGGTGAGGGCAAAATGGACACATAACCTCTTCCAAGTGAGACAAAATTGTCTTTTCTCAACCCAGTGGATGGGTTGAGATATATGGGTTGAGATATGGGTTGAGAAATACCAGTAATGACTGGTATTTCAGGCATCAGTTCATGCAGTGTGTGGGTGCATGTTGTGCTTATCGTTAAGTGTGGAAAAGAACAATTAAATATGTGAAGTATTAAGTAAGACTTCCACATTCTCTCCTCAACAACTTCCCAACATGGGCATCTAGATGTTTCCCACTGAACTCACTCACTGACAGTGCTGGTATTTGTGATGCACAGGAACATCTTTCACTCGGCGTTTTTATTACGCTAACTTTGATTTCTGCTTCAGCATCTTGAAGAGCCTGACATTGTAACGTGCTTTCTCAACTCCGTCAATACATTAGGAGAAATACCACTCAGAGGTCATAACATACTGTTCCATCTGCTCTGTCTTGGCCTATATCCCCAGCTGGATTTGTAAATCGGGTCATGGATATAAATGTTACACGGGAGCCAGAACATGGGAATTACAATACCAGGTCAGAGCAGTTGGCTGCCTCGTCTGGGATTGTGTCTGGTGGAGCTGCCACGGAGTTGCCTCAGGACAAGGAGTGTGCTGGAGAGCAGGACCATCTATGTGTTGGGAAGACAAATGGTGGTTTTGTGCCTTCATATCTCTGTGTTAAGGACATAATGAACAGGACAAGAATTCCCACATGCTCTGCCCTGTGGCGAACTGCCCTGGAGAGGCAAACCAAAAAATAAAAGTGTGTGATAATTCCTGTCTGGAAAGAGAGAGAGAGAGGGAGTGTGCTTACATCACTGTCCTTCTGTCTCTCATTTCTCCCTCTATCTCCCTCAAATCTTCTGTGTTTGTTCACCAATTTTTAATACAATTTGATAAAGAGGGGGTCCTGGTGGACAGCAGGATAACCATGAGCCAGCACTGGGCCCTTGTGGCCAGGAAGGCAAATGGTACCTGAGGTGGATGAGCAGGGGGGTGGTCAGTAGGTCAGAGAGGTTCTCCTGCCCCTCTACTCTGCCCTGGGGAGACCACACCTGGAATCTTGTGTCCAGTTGTGGCCCCTCAGTTCCAGCAGGACAGGGAACTGCTGGAGAGAGTCCAGCGCAGGGCAACAAAGATGCTGAAGGGAGTGGAGCATCTCCCGTGTGAGGAAAGGCTGAGGGAGCTGGGGCTCTGGAGCTGGACAAGAGGACACTGAGGGGTGACCTTATTCATGGTTACAGATATCTAAAGGATGAGTGTCAGGAGGATGGAGCCAGGCTCTTCTTGGTGACAACCAATGATAGGACAAGGGGCAATGGGTACAAACTAGAACACAAAAGGTTCCACTTAAATTTGAGAAGATACTTCTTCCTGGTGAGGGTGGCAGAGCCTGGACCAGGCTGCCCAGGGAGGTTGTGGAGTCTCCTACTCCGGAGGCATTCAAGACCTGCCTGGACGCCTTCCTGTGTAACCTCATCTGGGTATTCCTGCTCCATGGGGGGATTGCACTGGATGAGCTTTCGAGATCCCTTCCAATCCCTTACTTTCTGTGATTCTGTATAAAGAGCTCAGTGACCATGAAATTCTTGCCAATCTGTGAGATCTGGAGGAGAGGACAGGGACTTTGAATGAGGGAAAGGCACTAATGAGCAGACTGCAGTCTGGGCAAACGCCTTTGCAGGCACCACCAAGTTCATATCACAGAAGGGAGAAATGTCCCTTGGAAGGAGCTGCTGGAGGTCTCCAGTCCAGCCTCCTGCTCAAAGCACCAGACTACATCAGGTCAGCTTTACCTGGGCTGAGTCTCAAATACCTCTAAGTCTGCAGATCTGACAGCTGCCCCAGATGGCCTTTTCCAGCGTTACACTATTCTGCAAGTGAAGAATCTTTTCTTGATGTCCAGTCTGAACCTCCCACTTGGGGCCATTTGCCCATGATTGAGAAGCATTTGTCTTCATCATCTTTACAATTCCCCTTTGGGTAGTGGTAGGCTGAGATTAGATTGCCCCTTAGCCTCCTCTTCACAAAACAAGCTGATGTTAAGTCAATCACCCCACAAGAAAATTCTCTTGGAATTACTTTTTCTTTTATAAATGGGAAGACAGAGGAATGAGAATTCGATGTTTCTGCACTTCCTGCAAAAATTTATAAATGCGGCTCTACAATGCATTGATCTCTACTTTTTCCTACAGTCCTTGAAGAATAACAGCTATTGCTACAAGAACAAGTGCTTTCTTTCCAAACAAATGATAAAGTGTCTTGCCTTATGTCAGCATTAAAGAACAGAAATCAGTCGTCTTTCTGCCAGCATTATGTATTTCATGACAAGTTCAGATACTCTAGGGCAATTTCAAATCAGTACCTCATTTGCAGAGTTTATGTAATGCCTCACCATAGTGCTCCATTAATGTTTGCAAGTTTGCATTTCAAAACTGGGTTTTAAATAATTTCAGAATTATTATTGTTTTGCTGTTTCCCCCGTTGCCTTTCAAAACATCAGATTTTTTTAATTTTTTTTTTTTCGTGGAGAATTATAACACCTGTTGGTTACACAGGAAAATCAAGGCATCAAGAAACTGCACGGTGTAAAAGAAATTTAGAGATTTGCAGTATTTCCCATTAAATGTAAATTTACATTGCTTAGGAAAGTGATGGGCTAGGATTTAGCCCAACTCTATCTCATTGTAACCTAAGAAACTCCACTGGTAGCTTGTGTATTGTTTATCTACAACATTGTGCTCTTCTCTGTACTTCCACAGAAGAAGAAAAAGAAAAATAAGAAGAAAAAAGGGGAAAAAAAGAAAGAAAGGGTGCTTTGAACACAAGCTACTGTGGTTCAGGGCATCTGTGAGGACTCAATAAACTCATGAGGTGAGCACAGATGCAGCCAACTCATGATCAGATTCTGTGCTTTCCTGGGGACTCCTGGGGCTGTTGGAGGACTCTTGGGAGCTCTTCAAGGATGTTCAGGGTACTGGCTGCAGTTGGGAAATTCGGGAAATTCCATTTAGACTTAAAGAAACGTTTTTGCGATGAGGGAGTCTGAACACTGGCACTGGCTGCCCAGAGGGGTTATGGACTCTCCATCCTTACGCCTATTCAAACCTGGCTAGACGTGGCCCTGGGAAACCTGCTGTAGATGACCCTGCTTTGGACAGAGGTTGGACTAGATGATCCTCAGAGTTCCCTGCCAGCTTCAGTGGTCCCACAACTCTGTGAGAAACCACGTTTCTTCTTTTCCTTACATTAGTGAAGGAGCACACAGCAGTGAGGAACAAGGTACCTGATTTCTGGGGCTGAGCTTGGAGTTTACACAAAGAGACAACAACTGTAGCACAGCTTTCCCAGAGTTTATTTGCTTAGAGCAATGTAAAATTTTTGAGTGAAATAATCTACCTTGAATTGCTTAATTATTGGCAATAAAAGAAACCACAAATCTGACCTGCAAATTACAGGGATAAAAAAACTAAGTGCAGGTTTAGCCTGCACTGAAGCTTTGTTGAAACTCCGTAGGTATTCCAAGTGTATGTTTAAGAATGTCAAATGAGTAAATAACAGCTACTTGAGCCATCTATTCTTTTTAACTGCAATTAGTGGTACACTGCAATCTGCTTTCTGAAAGAATTGGAAATCTTCCAAAGGCAGAATAGACCACAGGAGTTTGGTACAGTTGGTAGAGATAGTGATGTCCTTGCAGGATGGAGGAAGGAAAGACAAAGGAGAATGAACGGGCAGATGTTGGATGGTAAACATCTGGGTTTCAGCTCAAACTGGGCAAAGGAAAAGATTCACAGGCTCATAGTCAGAGAATAGCTGGTGTTACTCTTAAAGCAACACTTTGAAGAGATCTTGAACATATCTTCTGAGAAGTACAGCATAAAATGAATAACAAATTAATGCATTTCAGTAGCAAATGATATTCAATATAGGTCATCTGAGAAGTGCTCGATTTCAGTAACTCATACATTATATGTGATTTAACATAGTTTAGGAGAAGTAGGTTTAGCGCCTACAGCAATGGTTTAGACACCATTCAAGGAATGTGGGAAAAGAAGCTGTTGGGTTAAATGAGAAATGGTAGCAAAGGAAAAGTGAGTGTCACATGGTAAACTTAGTTAACTGAAGAAAGTTGTGTTTTGGACTGAATACAGCCCTGGAAACAAAGTCTCTTTAGATCCAGGAATTCATCCAAGTTACCTGCAGTCAGAAGCAGGTTGGGTGGTAGATTAGATGGCCAAAGCCATGACCAGAATAGTTATAATAAAAAAAGTCATTGCCAAGTGCCTCAGAGCTGCCTTACGGATAAATAGGATCAGTTCTTTTCTGCTGTGCCAAAGGAGGAGGTCCGTTCCCGTGTTCTGCCTCTGGGGCTCGGGATCACTAGCAATGAAGTAGATGTGGAATTGTGTATTACAGTTTTGGCGGGTGCCGTTAGCGTTCTGCCAGTTTGCTGTAGCTGTTCTCTGAATGACAGGCGCAGTCTGTCCCCTGTTCTTGCACGTAGTGCAAATTGCTTATGTGTAAGTGGTGACTCATCGCTACAGCCTCTCTCCTACCTCTTGTTCCTCCAGTTGCAACATCCAGCCAGTGCAGATGCAGAGACCAGCAAGGACCCCTTTTATTCTTGCTTATTTTTCATTCTTCCAATACTCCATGAGTGACCGAGACTTATCCATTCTTTTTCCCTCTAGCATCTGCACCTGCCTCTTTGGCCTTCATTTGCAAGATAATTTCAGGGTTTCCATTCATACACCCTCCCTGTTCCTTCTCATCACCTTGATGTCAAGATGTCACCTCTTTCTCTTCTTCTTCTTGTCACCCCCATTTCATGAAGTCTGCTTTGCTCAGGGCTATATTTCCTTGTCTACACTTGGTAGATTCCTAGAAAATCCATTATTATTTATTATTGTGTTGGTTTGAAAGTTATCCATAAAAATGGTTACACAATGCAACTGCAGCTATTTATAATATCGTAAACCTATGCCAGACAACTCTGCTATAATTCACCCTTCCCTATTGAAGAGAAGAATTTTCTCTGTAGCTAATCCTAGTGTGGGGAAAAGAAAGCAACTTCAAATGAGTGGTAAGTCTGTTGGTTGCTCTGCTGAAAGGGAATAAACCATGAATGAAATGGAAACAAACATCAAAAGGTGACATTCTCCTGAAAAAAACCAAAACCAAAACAATAACAACAAATTAATAAAACTGTTTTTCCCATCTGCATGTGAAGTTGTTCTTTTGCTTTTGTGAAGTTTGGAAAAAACTGTTTCTTCCATGTGTTGGAAACTAGTTTATTGGGCAACTTTGAGGAGTTTGGGGGTCCTATTCCCATCTATATATCTGGTGTATAGTATAATCGTGAGCAAATTATTTCACCTCTCTGTCCTTGTTTCTCACTGTTAATTAGGGCTAACGATCCTTCCTTCCTTCATAAAACTTCTTCAGTCTGACAGGAGATCCAAGCTATGAAAGGTACATGTCCATGCTGTCATTGCACACCAAAACATCTTGAAGGCTTCTTTTAAAATTTAGGAGAGGACGCATCCACATGTATCTAAAGTCAGCATGAAGCATTACGGCTGTAACATTAAGACCTAAGAATCCAAGTAAACTAGAGTTGGTGCCTAATGCACATTTTTATGCTTTATGTGGCTGGTTGTTCATATGAATAAGAAGATATTTCTTCTATTACCCACCATCCTCCTCTCTCTTCGTAGAACTTTTTCAATTGCCCAGAATAGAAATGAGTACATAAATGGATGTATTTCTAAACCACCTTCCCCTTCTTACAGAATTTAAAATGCGGAGGTTATTTCTGCTGTGCTGTAAAACATGTGGAATTGCAGTGGCTTTAAGATGCTTCCGCACCATCAGCTTTCCAGTTAGTTTAAGGGATGTTGTTCTGTTACTAGGACACTACAGCATCTACCAAAAAATAGTGAAAAATAGTCCTTTTCTTCTTTTATTTCTCCAAGGCATTGTATTTGTATTACAGTACAGAGTGATGCGATCAGATTACTTCAAAGGCAATCTAACTTTGAGCTCCTTGTGTTTGTAATCATTTGGTCATTGCACGTTGGTCTCTCTGAAGGTCTCGGGTAATGATGTTGCCATCAGAGCTTTTATCTGTTAAACATTTTAGGGAATTCATTCAGAGCAGCTCTCCTGCAGAGAGAGCCCTGACACTCTGCTTTCCTTTTCTGCCTCGCTGTTTGCTTTCTGTGATAGCCGTATTTTTAGAGAAAACCCTGTGTGTGTGTAAACAAAACGCTTGGTCACTGTAAGTGTATGCAGGTGGAATGAGATCTGCAAACAAGGAGGACTTTGCAATGCGACCTGGTTTTTTTGAGAAGATCCCTGAGGAGATATATGGGTGGGTGGAAATAATACGCTTCTCAGTCCATTGACTTTCTGGAGGGGTTGCAGGTCAGCCTGACTAAACCTGGGATCTCTTGAAAAACATTGCTAAGGAAGAATGTTTCAGATGTTTTTACTGAAAGGGCCTGTGTGACTCTCAGCACTGATATCGGAGTGTTAATCTTAGCTTAAGCCATCAGTTGGTACTCAGCGCAAATTTGCTAAGTGTTGCCTTCTGAATAAGGGTTCAAGACCTCAGTACTGGTTATCCACCTGACGTCTGCGCCTTTTTTATTTGACATTTTAGCAGAGACAGTAACACTTTGGTGCAAAAATTCACCCTTTTCAGAGCTAAAATGAGCTTCAAATCAAAATTCGTGTCATTCTACTAGGGCTAATAGTGGTTACATTCCTCCTTGTGATGTTAGGGGATTCAAAGCCCAAAGCCCAAACTCATTTATAATCTGAAAAGCTGCAAATCCTTCTGCCTTGGAATATGTTTTCATATCCTTCCTTCCTTCATAAAACTTCTTCAGTCTGACAGGAGATCCAAGCTATGAAAGGTACATGTCCATGCTGTCATTGCACACCAAAACATCTTGAAGGCTTCTTTTAAAATTTAGGAGAGGACGCATCCACATGTATCTAAAGTCAGCATGAAGCATTACGGCTGTAACATTAAGACCTAAGAATCCAAGTAAACTAGAGTTGGTGCCTAATGCACATTTTTATGCTTTATGTGGCTGGTTGTTCATATGAATAAGAAGATGAATAAGAAGAATATGTTTTCATCTTTAGATTGTATCTGCCAAAATAGAATAAATCCTGTACACAGTTGCC
Source organism: Nesoenas mayeri (assembly GCF_963082525.1). Classification (NCBI taxonomy): domain Eukaryota; kingdom Metazoa; phylum Chordata; class Aves; order Columbiformes; family Columbidae; genus Nesoenas; species Nesoenas mayeri. The sequence goes on from NC_137543.1 coordinate 6,457,990, forward strand.
CGATGGATGAGTTGGACACACAGTAATGTGTTTGGTGTTTTTTCTTTTATGTCTACGTATTAAACAATGAAATAATTATGAAAACATAAAGAAATTATTTCAAATGGTACCTGTAAAGAAGTGAGGCTTGATGCTCCCCAAATAGCTTTCTCACTTCAAAAGCTAAAATGAAAGTTTAAATTCATGACTGAAACTACACGATAGACCAGTCAAATAGTTTCTGAAGGAATGAAGGTCAGGAGATACGTGGTCTGGTCATGCTAATTAATTGCTTTCAGTTGTGCCATAAATCTGCCTGAAATCGAAGAAGTTGTAGAGTTCCCTTTTACTATGGTTAACAGCTATTATTGATTAAATATAATATATGGAAAGTGTTTGTACACATGTCCGTTTTAAAGTGTTAGTGTTGATTGTTCTTCTTCTTTGGGTTGAACAGCCCTTGTGAGCTCATTACTTGGGTTCTTCTGACAAATGTTATTTTTGCAGTTTAGGAAAGGACAAAATAGTACAAAAGACCATCGAAACTTGCATGTTGAAGTTTCAGAATTAGGAAAAGCTGGATTGAAAATTATATCCCTTGTCTTGTTTATGGAAGCAACAGCATTAATGTAATGCTGATGGATGGTGAGTTAGGAATGACGCTGCTCCTTCTGACTTTCGATTATTAGTAAAAAGTGTATCTAGTAGGTGAGGAGGGTTTGGATGATCACACACCATTATTGAAAGTTATTGAAAGTGTCTCTTGGCTCTTATCCCCCATAAATTAAGTGACATGAGAAGATCTCTATGGTTTTCCATAGCCATACCTTTCCTGTACTCATTTAATTTGAAGTCAGTCACGCAGCTTTGGGTGAAGCTGGGGAACCCCTGAAGACCCAGGTTGTTCTGACCTTCTGTACCTTGTGGTGTGGGAAATGGGACTAAAGGGAACATTGGGGCTATCTGGCTAAAAAGTCTTTGACTATGAATACAGAAATGTTCACACAAGCTTATAAATTACAGGCATTTGGACTGAGCAGGAAAAATATCATGCAGCTGTACCTTCCCAGCCAAATCTCAGACCTTGGCTATGAAAATGCCTGAAAATGCTAGAGCTGCTCAGGAAAAAAAAAAAACTGCAAATTTGAAGCTCATCTTAGAAACTTTTGAGTCATACTAGACGCTATACTAAAAAAAACCTGCTGTAATTGCGCTCAAACTAATTCATCTCAATGGTGAAAGACAGAACTGGCATCTTTGGTCAATATTTATCCAGGAATATTGAAAAGAAAAATCTCTGCTGTCACTCAGACCACTGTATTATCAGAAGGAATCTGCGGTAGCATTCAAAATGCAAAAATTAACCAAAATATGATTCTCCTTTTGGAGAAAAGCAATTTAACATTTAATAAAAAAAGTAACTTCAGTTGGAGGGTGAATCTGCAGCCTATCAAGCCTGCCATATCATTTTAAAATTTATAAATCTCATGATTAGAAAATGTCAAGATAATCAAAATACAGGGGAAATTACAGCTGCTACAGTAAATGAATGGTCTGAAAGTACTCAGATTGGGCGATGCTATAACATCCATACAACAATTCCAACTTTTAAAACACTTTTGTCACACAGTTTTTTTGCTTATACATTGCTTGGAGGTAGTGAAGATTTGGGTTTGATTTCACAGCTGATCTTAAGAGTGAGTTATTAAATCCCTTACATTTGATACACCGCTCCAATAATGAACCCGCACTGCACAGAAAGTGTCAAAAAGTTTAATTCCTTTTGTGCTCAAACCCTCCATAAAAATCTGCGTGGGTAATAAAATTATAATCACATATTCATACCTCTTTGCAAAATAAATGTAATGATACTTTGTATTCCCACAGCGCCGGCTCTCTCAAGTTCTTCAGGCACTTTATAAACATTAATTAAGACTCGCACCTCTGCGTTGCGTAAGTGCCATACTGATCACCTTCATTGTTTTTTAAAGTGTCTGCCATATTTTGATTAGTCCAGAGCCACTTGTTAATATTACACACATCAGTAAACTGAGGCAGGCGGTTAAGTCGCATGATTAAATTTTTGCAGCGAATGAGTGATTAAGGTTGGGGCTGCAATTAAGAGAGTTGCGCTTTCCAGTTCCTCGTTGGGCGAACTCCTATGGGGACTTCAAAGCACTTGCAGTGATTTAAATTGGTTTCTGTGTTGGAAGAAATGTAATTCATAACTTTAATAGGTGTAGGGTTGTTAATGCATTGTCTCCTGGGATCTCTTGAGGACAAATGTGACAGGAGGGCAGCCACGAACCCTACCATGACACCCATTGAAGGCTCCTTTCCTATAATAAACTATAGGCAGCTGTCTGCAAGCATAAGCTCTGTTTTATTATCATGAGTCTATGGCTCATTTATGACTAAACAGACTCCTTTCCTGTTGGTCCTTAGCTTCCAATGTGCTACTTTTCCCTTGTTTTCCAGTTGAGAAAATTGAACCTTCTCCTGGAATTGGTGTTTCTCTCCTCTCTTGCCAAAGGCTGTTTTATTAACTCCCGTTTGACTTCTGTTTCCTGTCATTTTCTGCTGCTTTCCCATCTGAAAGAAGACAGCGGTCATGTCATAATTATTTTCTTTAGTAATTGCCACAAAGATGCTGAGTGTTTCCTAATTAGATCAGGCAGCATTCATGGCGAAACCTCAGAGATGCTGTCCGAGGACGTGAGTTTCCTTCAGATCTCGGTAATTGAGTTGTACAGCCCAGGCTTGTGCAACCCGAGTTTCTCCCCACAGCTCTTGAAGCACACCAGGGGCCTGGGAATTGTGGTATTTAAAGAGAAAGAGAAAAAAAAAAAAGCTTAATTTAGGAAGTAATTGGATTTTTTTTTCTCCTTTTCCTTAAATATGCCAGTCTGTGGAAATATCGGTTGTATCTCGTCACAGCCTCATTTTGCAAACAGCAAACTGGAGCTAAAATACTTCTGTATAGGTGAGGATCAGCTAAAAAAAATTGAAGATTTAAATTGAGTTTTGGGGCAGATGGATAAAACTTACCTAGGGACTGAAAACACATTTTTCAAATGTAGCAGGATTTTGATGCAAAATAACTTTGCAAAATGTTCTAAATAGTGCCATATTTTGCTGCTGGAGGGCTGTAAAATTATAGATCATTGCACTTTGGATGAGATGTTAATTCAGGGGAATTTGTGAGCAATATAGAATTGCTGGATGCATTCAGTGTGCTGCTTGCTTTCATTTTTTTATTGGTCAAAATGAACAGTGGAGCGGTCGGCATTTGAGTGCGCTAACCGTGCGGATGTTCCGCCGACAGGATTAATGGTCATGGCAAATGCCAGAAGCGATGGGAGGAATGGTAAAACTGCCCTTTATCTAACATTGAGGAGGGATAGGGGGGAATATTCCCTTTGCACTACTATTTGTGTTAACAGCACCTCGCTTCCACCATCTTCTTTTTAATGGACGGGAATGGGACATTTATCTGGAGATAGAATCATTTAGGCTGGAAGAGACACTCATGGTCATTGAGTCCAACCATAACCTGACTCTAGTGCTAAACCATGTCCCTGAGAACCTCGTCTAAATGCCTTTTAAACCCCTCCAGGGATGGTGACTCCACCACTGCCCTGGGCAGCCTGTTCCAATGCCTGACAACCCTCTCTGGGAAGAATTTTTTCCTAATATCCAATCTTAAACCTCCCCTGGCCAACCTGAGGCCATTTCCTCTTGTCCTATGACTTGCTCCTTGGGATAGGAATGGAACACTTATCCAGAGATAAACCCATGGAGCATCTGAGGGACTGTGACCTGGTCCTCCCTTTGACCACTGCTGTGCCTTTCCCGTGCCACTTAGGTACACTGGATGCTGGGGCAGGATTAAATAACTCCCTATATTTTGTAAGCACAATTACAAAGTAGATGATGAGGGAGGGTGTTGAGGCTCAAAGTTGAGGTAGGCCCAAGATGATCTGCCACCCCTCAACTCCATGCCTCCCTTGAAAATTGTGCTTTTAATTGTAGATTCTTGGAAACAACTGCAGCCAATCAGTATCTTGGATTCATGTTTTCTGTGCAAAACCCATAGCAACACTATGCCCAGGCATTTTTCGGGAAAAATAATACTTTTCTCCTCCATCATGTTTCCTTGAGCTCTCCCCATTGCATGATGGCCACACTACATGCAGCTTGGCTTGTGACTCTTATTGAGCTTTCAACTCTACAGGGCTAAAAATTAACTTAATCCTTAAAGGAAAGGGTTAAAAGTTCAAATTATCACTTAAAAGAGGACAGTGAACTTGTGGTGGTGTTTATGTAATTGCAGGTAAAATGCTGGAGAAAAGTAAGCCATGGGGTAGTCGGGAAAAGAAAAAAGATAATTCAGTTCTATGTTAATAACGGTGTTTAATAATAATAATTATATCAGATTATACTTTTCTGCTATGATGAAAAAAAAAACAAAGGCTGACCTTCTAAGTCTGGAGTGGCAGTTAGATACCCTCTTAATGCTAGTTATTAAACCCTTCATTTGATGAGCTACTTAGTGTAAGTGTCTTCATAAAACATCTAAAAATTACTCTGAAGCCTGAGCCACAGGCAGGCAGAACACAGCTAGTTTTGCTAAGGAGGAGGACAAAAAGGCAACCAGCCCCTGGAAAACAAGAAAAAAGATATTATAGGAGAAAAACGTGTAGTCTCTACTTCTCTCCTATCAGTCTTTGTGGTCTAGTGGTTAGCGATACAAAACGCTGCTGAAGGACACCGAAGCAAAGTAACCTTTTCTTTATCCAGCAGGTGATGGAAAATGTCGTTGTCATTTCCAGGGCTTAGCGGATTCATTCTGTTTACCAAAATTTTGAGCCTGCCGATGCTATGTATACAATACAATAGCGGGGGAAAGCTGCTGCAGGCTGCACAAACAAGAGGCACGTATCAGCGGCACCGTTCTGCCGTGGTCTGTTGGCAATGTGAGTCAGTCATCTTTCTCTCTTAAGAAAGATTAGGAACAAATTCAAGAAACAGGCTACTTCTCGCAGACAGAAACCACTCTGATATATAGGATGACAGAGCTTCTGCATATTAGCAGGGCTTTTCTTTCTTTCTTTCTTTATCTTTCTTTCTTTCTTTCTTTCTTTCTTTCTTTCTTTCTTTCTTTCTTTTCCTTCCTTCCTTCCTTCCTTCCTTCCTTCCTCCCTTCCTTCCTTCCTTCCTTCCTTCCTTTTCTTTTCTTTTCTTTTCTTTCTTTCTTTCTTTCTTTCTTTCTTTCTTTCTTTCTTTCTTTTTCTTTCTTTCTTTCTTTCTTTCTTTCTTTTTCTTTCTTTCTTTCTTTCTTTCTTTCTTTCTTTCTTTCTTTCTTTCTTTCTTTCTTTCTTTCTTTTCCTTCCTTCCTTCCTTCCTTCCTTCCTTCCTTCCTTTCCTTCCTTCCTTTCCTTCCTTTCCTTCCTTTCCTTCCTTTCCTTCCTTTCCTTCCTTTCCTTCCTTTCTTTCCTTTCCTTTCTTCCTTTTTCTTTCTTTCTCCAGATAAAATTCACATAAATAATTTAAAAGAAAATACAAAACCTGGTTGCCCAGCAGATGAGAAATAAATATTTGCAAGATTGAAAAAGATGTTGCCACAAAACAGACTTGTATCTGGATTCTTCCCAGCCTTTTGTGGTCTCTTTGCCATTCCCAACTGTTTTTGCCAATTAGATTCTCCCCAGAGTTTGTAAGATCATACACATATTTGAGACTTTCAAGTTCTCACCTTGGTATGGAGATAGCAATCAATTCATAGTGACACACACACACACACACAAATCAGGTTTTTTTCCTGCAGTGTGTGATAACAGTGAATGCAGCTTCTTAAACACAGCCCGTGACTCAGGATGCTGTTCGCAAAATCAGAATCAAAAGAGTTGGAAACGCTATCAGAATTGTGCCAGTCAGACCTTTTTTAAGGGTTGCTTGCGAAAATAATTGGCCCTGCATTAAAATTCAGGAAATCTGAATTGATCCCTTTGACTTTCCAAAGACTGGTGAGCATGTGAACTCATGTTCGGGGCATGTGTTTCAAGCTACAGACTGTCAGGCATATCTTGAAAAAAAGAACATTTTTTTCTGGATACTGTAGGCTTTTATCATCATGAATAAAAGGGTTTTCTTTGTTCACAATCTATCAGATCTGTTTCATTGCAGTCTCCAAGTAAAAGCTGACGTAATTGTTGCTGTAGACACTAGTTTTTCTTTAAAGAACAGAGGATTGTTATTCAAGGGCTTGCCTTCCATTGTATCTTAAAACAAAAAGGCCAAAGCAATGACCGGCTTAAACCAGGTGCTAAAGAAACACAAAGCAAAGCATAATGATATTTTCTCTAGACTGTAGATACTGCATTGTGGTTTAGATGTGGGATGTCCTCTAATCTTTCAGGAGAGGTGAAGTCATTACATTACCCATTTTGAGTGTTTAGAAATGAAGCCGGAATGTCTTTTTATGTGCTGCTTATACAAAAGGGAGGACATAAGGTCCAGCTCAGCACCAGAAGCCCACCATGGCTTAGGTTTTCCAAGAAAAGGGCAAATGGGAAGACCTGACCTCAATTCTTGCTTCCTCTGTGCTTGTGAGAAGAATGAGAGCATCCTCTCTGAAATGATTTACACGTGTCAGCAAACGTCTCTCATATAACAGGCCTGAAGAGGCTCGTAATAAAATAAAGCGAGGTAATTTAGCAAGGAGACAAGGCAGTTTGGTTTTCCCCCAGTGGTTAGCAATGACTGCAGTTTTTCCTGCTTTGCTTAAGTTGCTAAGGAACCTTATTTGCTCTTGAATCTATTTTTAATTGACACAACAATGAAGTGTTTTGTTACAAGAAAATACTTTCTTGAAGCTACATTTGTGAGTCGAGATAATTGAAAGAAACAGAGTTCATTCTCGACTTAGATGGCTTGTATTTTCAAAGCAACTCTTCAGTCCTTAAGACAAGTGTTTACAAGTAAATATAGACTGTAACAGACTGAAGCCTGTTAGATATGTTGGAGATTAACTGTGGTTTATCAGTTTAAAAAGTTTAAGAACAATTTTACTGTTCTTCTTTGAGAATACTCTGTTGAAATACAGGAAACTACTTCTATCTTGAGCTAATTCAGGCATAACCACAAAGAAAACTTAAAAGAACCCCCCTAATTGACGTGGGGTCATTGGTGACCACAGTCATGCTACATGGTCTGACTTTTGGAATGTGCATGTACGTGTATCTTCCCTTTAAAATAAGTTTCACGGGACTTACAGATTTGAGATTTTGATGTATTGCTGTTTCATTTCGACCATCTGTCTTCTGATATCCCGAAATGGTATTTCTTGTAACACAGTTCCTATCAGAGTTGTGGTGTTATTAAAAATTAAATTTCATCTCTTTTTTATATTTTTTCTTGCCAGGCAAAACTGCTTGGCATCAACACTGTTGGTAAACAAACACTATCAAATATTCTTCCAGTACTGCATTCCCATGTGTGTTTGTTGAAACTGCAGCTCAAATGAGGTTGGATGCAGCAGTTCTACCTGACTGCAGACAGGCACAGCAAAATTTCCCTTTGTACTCAGTTTGAAGAAAGCACAAGCTTGACAGATAACTGTAGTGAAGTCCTGTCCAAGATCTTCACGTTGGGGATAGTTTTACTCTAAGACAAAGTTTTCTTAAAGAAAAATATAATAATTTGATTTTTGAGAAATAAAAACACACCTTCAAGTGTTCCTGTATTAGCATTTTTAGATATACTATATAAAGGCCAAGAAATTCTAAATTAAAAAGATATGCAAGATTCTGCTTGACCTTTTGGCTTAGATCACATTTAACATCAAATTAATTTAGGACATCCTGTATTCAGGGATGCATTCAGTAATCTAATAGGCCTTCTCTATTTTCAACTGCTCTAATTGTATTTATTTTTAAATTATCTGGCATACATTGTTTTTTCTGACAATTTTAATTTATTCTGGTGTATTTTTCTAATGTCTTCCTATGCCAGAGGCTAATGGAGGCTAGAAATATTAGAAGGATGTGAACCCCATGTGGGAATGGAATTATTTCAAGGCTAGTATATAGGCTATAACTAAGAGTAATGGGATAAAATGAAGATGGGAACATACAGAGTGAGACTTAAGGAGCCTTGACAGTAAGATCCATTGAACTGTGGAGGTATTTCCTACAGGATTTGGTGAAAGTCTCATTATTCTGAAGCTGCAACTAGACTGCATAAGTTAGAATTACTGTACATGGAGCAATCATAGACTTATAGTTGGAGATTACCTCTCTTTTCAATCTAAATTTTGGCTATTTCTCTTCCTTGGCTTTATCCAGCTCCTTCACAGAAGAAAGTATGATGTATCTGAATATAGGATTACCTGAGGAAGCTGTACTGCTGTGCTGCATCAGTAGCTTTTTCCAATAGAGCCAAGAAGCCACCAGAGATTTGATTTTTCTTTAACTCTACCTGCTAGGCAGAAAAGTGTTAGTACTGTTATCTGCCTTGCTGCCCAAAGAACTAGTAAGACTAGTTGTTTTCTTTGCTAATATAATTTTTGAGACCAAAAAAATGCAGAATGCAGAATTAAAGATGGCTTCCTTGAATGGCTATGGTGGCACCAATAACACAACAGAAGTGAATTTTGATAGCTTATTTAAGAGATGTGCCTTTCCGAAGTGCTGAGTTTGATTCTCATTGGGAATTTGTATTGTGGTGATGAAAGTGTAATGCGGCAGCACCTGGATGTGGTGGTATCTGAACACCATAGTGTTATCACTACTATGCACACAACAGAGATCTCTGCTGCCCCGGTGAAGTTGAGGAAGGTGCAACAAGTGAGCGAAGTGCTCGACCTGCAAGCCTGGAGAGAGGTGGTCTGGGAAAACTCTAGTCTATGCAATGACCAGAAGACGTGGCCATGTCTTCTGGTCACCTCCCAAGCCATTATCTTCTAGTATTGTCCCCAAAAGTGTTGTTCTGCAAGTGTCATGGGAAGTAAGGTCGCATTGCTACCCACTAGTCTTATCTGGCAAGGCCATCACATGTATAATTGGCATTTTAGGAGACAGCTGGAGATGAAAGAGGATTTGAGACCAGCCTCGATGGCAGAGCAGAGTGTGAGATTTAACAAGGCCGTGGTCATGGATGGAGATGGGGACACAGCTCTAAGGACCATCAGAAGTAGCAACTGTGACTTTTTTTGAAGTGGACAATAGGGAGTCAGGGACCAGATCCAAAGACAGTGCAATGTGACCAGAATGATGGTCTGGGAAATAAAACCAGGCTGTTTTACTATTTTGGTTAAGCCCTTTTCAGTGTTTTTTTTTTCTTTGAGCACATTAAGTGTCTAATGTGCAGTGATCACTGATTTTTGGTGTACTACATATGTGATATCAGCTTTAAGTAGGGAACTTTTTCCTGAGGCATCTGTTTGGATGCTGCCATTTTTTTTTGAAAAAGTGGCAATTATGTAGTGAAAATAAAGAGAAGAAATAGAAGAGAAACCAAACAGACAAGTGAACAAATCTTTAGGAAATTTTCTCTCCCCCTAACTCAAGTGATCTTTTTGGAAAATAACCATTTCAGAAGTCTTAGGACTCATTTATTCTAATCACTGTTATCTTCTTTGATACAGGTCTCTTTCTGCAAGGTGATACAGTAACTTGAAAAGTAGCGATCCTAATACCAACTCTGCTCATTAGTATAAACAACAAACTTCAGCTATTTTATTAATTAACAGCTGTAAAATTCACCCTTGGAAATATCAACAGAAGAGGCCATTTGTGTGGCTGCCCACAGAAGTTGCTCAGCTGTCAGAGCTGAAGGTGGGACGTGGTTTTCCACAGGCTTTTATGGCAATTCACACTATGGCCAAGCAATAAAGAGATGCACTTGCAAATAATCCAAGGGAAGATTACAGTCCCCGGTCCCACACAGTGCAAATTCTCATACAGGATTCAAATATTTCACAGAATCACAGAATCACAAAATGTCAGGGATTGGAAGGGACCTGGAAAGCTCATCCAGTGCAATCCCCCCATGGAGCAGGAACACCCAGATGAGGTTACACAGGAAGGTGTCCAGGCGGGTTGGAATGTCTGCACAGAAGGAGACTCCACAACCTCCCTGGGCAGCCTGGGCCAGGCTCTGCCACCCTCACTGAGAAGAGGTTTCTTCTCATATTTCAGTGGAACCTCCTGTGTTCCAGTTTGCACCCATTACCCCTTGTGCCACAAGGGCCCAGTGCTGGCTCATGGTCACCCTGCTGTCCCCAGGACCCCCAGGTCCCTTTCCCCTACACTGCTCTCCAATAGCTCATTCCCCAACCTATACTGGAACCTGTGGTTGTTCCTCCCCAGATGCAATTTGAGACTGTTTTGATAGGGTGATAGGTCCAGGTAAAGTAAATTGTTGCTCAGTGTTATTAACAGGCACATCAGATCACAGAGCAAAGATTTATGAAAATATTTCAGGGGGCTGCAAGAAAAGAAAGAGATTTTACCATGATTTCTGTCAGATGTTTAGATATATTGTTGGGGTTATTGTGATTCCATGGATTCACAATGCATGAGAAAAATAAGTGTGTGAAATACTGCATTTGCAGGGGAAAAGCTGACTGAGTAAACGTAGCCTTTTTTTCATCTCAGTGTCAAATAGAAATATTACAGATATAACTAGACCTCATACTTTTAGGCACAGAAAAGCTGCTACTGGCAAAGGATGGAATCCTTCTGGAGAGGCATAATTTGAAGAAAGTTCTGTACTTAGTGAACTGTGAACAGAGATGGACAAGACATATATGAGAAGGCCCAATATTTGAAATGCTACAGTAATTTTCAAATGAGTGAGTCGATGGGCAAAAGGAAGCTGACATGGTAAAAAGTATATGATGTACCTATACATGTAGATTGCTACTGGCAAATAATAGTGAATCAATCAGCTATCTTAACTATGAATCTGATAGCTGGAGTGAGTGACTACATATATTTCTCTGTAAACTTAATGGATGTATACATGGATAATTATACATATCATGAGTTCAGCAAGGTCCTAATACCAAATTTAAAATAAAAGCAGGAGGCCTAAATGCCCAAGCCACACAACAAGAGTGCACAGGTCATGTATATTAATTACAGTTATCTTATGTGTCAGAGAGCTGGAAGATCCTTCCTTTATAGACCATCAAAATGTAGGCAAGAAAGAAATATTAGAAATTATCCCAATAGATCGCTATCAGAAAGCATCTCCATGGATTTTTGATCAGGGTAATTACAGTTTACTCAAAGAAGACATAACTACAGCTTGTATTCTATTAACCAAACTACAGCTCACATTTTAGGAACCACAGGCATGCTCCTAGGTTGGAAAGAGGCTGACAGCTCTGTTAATTTTTATCCTCATTCTCACTTTTCTGAACTCCTTAAACCATGTTTTCTCTTTAGCAGAATATACTTGATTAACTCACTTGTTTAGTGAGTTGTTTTGGGAAGATAAAGACAGCAGTCCTTCCTGCTGAATGACTTTGAGATGTTAAAAATAAATAAAATTTGTGAGTGCCAGTAGATGTCCTGTTGGTCTTTACTGACAGTTGTTCTTTGATGTGGGACAATATTCAATTCCAGCTAGTGGCCCCCTTCAAGAAGTGTTGGCACGCTGTGGCAGACACTGGCTTTTTTTTCTTAGACAAATACTTAAATAAGAGCAGGTCAAGCTTGCCCAATTTTCAAGTAATTAACAGGTTTATTAGGTATTTTTTTTCCTCCTTTTTAGAGAGAAGATAGTTATACTAATTTAAATTCGATCTCAAAGAAAAATGTCAGAGGAAATGGACATTTGCTCTTAGAAAGCACTTTTTACTTGAGTTTGCCATGCTCTGCAAAGTAAATCGCAGAATCACAGAACGGTTGCAGTTGGAAGGGAACTCTGGCGATCATCCAGTCCAACCCACCTGCTAAAGCAGGGTCACCAGAGTAGATCACACAGGAATGTGTCCAGGTGGGTTTGAATGTCTCCAGAGAAGGAAACTCCACAGCCTCTCTGGGCAGCCTGTTCCAGGGCTCCGGCACCTCAAAGGAAAGAAGTTTCCCCTCATATTCACGTGGAACTTCCCATATTTCAGTCTGTGCCATATGGTTGGTCACCACTGAAAAGAGTCTGACTCCATCTTCTTGACACCTACCCTTAAGATATTTATAAGCATTGATAAGATCCCCTCCCAGTCTTCTCTTCAGCCTTAGCAATAAAGACAGAAGCAAACAAGGCATTCAATAACTTCACCTTCTCTGTATGCTCCAACATTTTCATTACTCTTCCTTTTGCTACTGATGCACTTCAAGAAGCCCTTCTTGATGTCCTTGACATCCCTTGCCAGATTTAATTCCAAGTGGACCTTAGCTTTCCTCACTGCATCCCTACATACGCTAACAACATTCCTATATTCCTCCCAAGCGGTCCGACCCTTTTCCCACATTCCATAAACTTCTTTCTTCCATTTGAATTTAGCAGAATCTCGTTGCTTATCCATGTAGGCCTCCTGCTCCCTTTGCTTGACATCCTGCACATGTGCATGCATCTTGAGCTTGGAGGAAGCAATGCTTGAATAGTAACCAGTTCTCTTGGACCACCCTACATTCTAGAGCCCTAATGCATGGGATTCCTTCAAGTAGGACCTAGAGGAGGCCAACATTAGCTCTCTTGAAGTCCAGGTTTGTAATCCTGCCTATTTCTCTGCTTCCTCCATGCAGGATCCTGAACTCCACCATTCATGGTCACTGCAGCCACAGCTGCCCCATCCTTCACATTCCAAACCAGTCCTTCTTTCTTTGTTAGTACAAGGTCCAGCCACACACCTCTCCTTGTTGGTTTCTCTACCACCTGTGTCAAGAATGGAGCCTAGCTACAAATAGAAGTGGGAAAACAAAAGGATGGATGCTACGGTTGAGTTTTATATGATTCAGGTCATTAAAGACAACTGGAACTGACCTTTCCCATCAAAGACAATTCTCCACTATTTTTTTATAATTTTTCAGTGTTTCATGGGTATGTTGCTTCTGTACTTGCATAAGAAACCTGAGAATAATGTTAAATTTGTTGTATTTTATAGTAACAAATATCATGGCTCAATGTTTTTAAGATGAAGAGTGAGTTCCCTTTATACTGAAAGGTCGAATGTTTGGAGTTTATTGTGCTCAACATCTCCATGTCACTTCAACAGCTGGCAAACTCCTTGTGGAACATCTGCTTTCTATTACAGCTGCTCTTCATTGAGGCAGATTGAATGTGGCATCTGTAAGGGCTCTTTGCATATGTGGAGATTTCACTGGTCTTTATGGGACAAAGTGATTATTTAAGGATGGAGATTTTGCCTGTTTTCACATTGTGGTTGCTGTCAGAGGCAAATGCAAGGGACATTAAGAAATGGGCAGGAACAACATGGAGAGAGATGAAAACAAAGAAGAAAAGATAGCAAAGTTCTACATCTTCAGAAACTCCTGAGTTTCTAAAATGCTTGAATTTAACTTGATAGACTTTGAATGCTTTTTGATGTTTTTGAATGAGATGCTTCACTTTAACGGATTATCCTGCTCTGATAGATGTTTAAGATTGATGCTATTTTTAGAACCCTTTCAAAGTCACACCTCTCATGAAGGTGAACAATTTTTCACCTCTGATTTTTGATTCATTTGTTTTGATCAGGGATACTCTATTGACCAATTTGGTACTTAAATCTCATGAAATCTCATCTTGCTTCTACTCTATGTGCTTTTATCACTAGATGTGTCTCAGGAATATCAGTGATACTTTAATAGCAGAAATAATAACAGGGATTTGGCCAGTGATCTTCCCAAGTTACCATCTTGTGATGCCTGTCATTTCTCAATAAATGATTTTAAGAGATTCTTATTGAGCGGGCTCAAGCGAGAAATCTCTTCAGAGAAGAGGCCCATGAATGGTATACTAATAGGTGGTTATATAGCTATGGGCTGGAGGCTGAAGCCACCTGTATGATATTCCAGAAATATTGTCTGGCAATATGGGCCAGAGCAGTTTGTTGACTCCTACTAACATCTATGAAGATTCGATGCACCTTCTTCCTTCCTTGAAAGCATCTTTTATTTGAATCAGCTATGCCAGGTCAAGCTGGATGCTCTTTGCTTGTCCCCATGCAAGTGGCTGTCATCTCCCCCATGCTGTCCTCTCTTGGAGTCCCCTCTTAGAGCACAGGGACTCATGTTGCACATTTGACAAGTGAACCAAAAGGGAACCAAGATTCACAACTGAACTTTCCTAAAGCTCGTGGTCAAGTCTCTGAATGTGAAGATCTTCTAGGAGGTGACTGCAAGTTGCTTTCTTCTTACTCCCATCCTGACATCTGGCATCCCTTCTGAAACTTTAAGCCAGGAGACACAGTTTGTATTCTCCTAGTGAGCTCAGTTGTACTCCCTGGTTTACAAGGGGGACTATAATATCTCTTTAGGACCTCTATGGAAAAACAGTTAAATTCTATTGTTGCTTGTTACTGCTTCCCTGTAGCTGTTCATCCAGTTGTCATGTTCTCCTGTGGTCTTGCCACTAAGCATGCTAATGCCATTAATGGAAATGGATGAGAGAGAACTTCATTTGTTTGATAGAATTTTCCAGAAGAGGGCAGCCATAGTTAATTCTGGGTCAGTTAATGTAATACAATATGAATATAGATTACTGGCAGCATTTGGCTGTGACACTCTGTTGCCCAGCATGGTTTGTATGCTTAGTTCTTTTAATTTGCTCTTTTGTTTGGATTGCAAGTGCATAAAATATAGACTTTTTCACAAATTAATGCTGGAAAAGACAAACCACATAATAGAGTGGTTAAATCCTAATGCCCTGTGCTTGCTGAAATCGCAAATGCTCTTGGGAACAGTTTTGATTATATGCCACTGTTTCACAGTATCACAGTATGTTTGGGATTGGAAGGGACCTCAAAAGATCATCTAGTCCAATCCCCCTGCTGGAGCAGGAACGCCTAGGTGAGGTTGCACAGGAACATGTCCAGGTGGGTCTTGAATGTCTCCAGGGAAGGAGACTCCACAACCCCCCTGGGCAGCCTGTTCCAGTGCTCTGTCACCCTTACTGAGAAGAAGTTTTTTCTCAAATTTAAGTGGAACCTCTTGTGTTCCAGCTTGATCCCATTGCCCCTTGTCCTATCATTGTTTGCCAACGAGAAGAGCCTGGCTCCATCCTCATGGCACTCACCCTTTATATATTTATAAACATTAATAAGGTCACCCCTCAGTCTCCTCTTCTCCAAACTAAAGAGACCCAGCCTCTCCTCAGCTCCCTGGAGGGGTTTAAAAGACACATAAGTGAGGTTCTTAGGGACATGGTTTAGAGGTGGACTTGGCAGTGTTAACGTTTGGACTTGATGATCTTAAAGGTCTTTTCCACCCAAAATGATATGATGATTCTATGAATGATGTAAAGGGCATCACATTTTTTAAATACTGCCCTCCCAAGGCTGTTGCTTTGCAACAACTGCTTATGGGACTGGGGTTGCTACCAGGACCCCTTGACATGCACCCTCAGTCTTTGTATTAAGGCTGCAAGGAAAGTTGCTTTTTCATATGAAATGTGTACCTTCATTTCTTGCATCAGCTCAAAACAGCAAAAGCTATTTTTCTCTTTGCTTCCTTTTTTTGTTGTTGTTGATTAAAAAAACCCCAACAACTTAGTTTTGCTGTACCACCGAATAAAAACTCCATGAAATACTTTTTGACAGATCCCCAGGCAATGCAAATCAATGGATTTTTATAAAGCTAAAAATCTGATCCCTGTAGGTATGGAGGTGATAGGGTTTGGGAGGATTTTTTTTGTGTGTTTTATAGGAAGGAACAAAGTGCAATCAGTATCGCTTCACCTGTAAATCCACAAAACGATGCATGACTTCAGAAGGAAGCCATCAGGTCTTCAGAAGGAAGCCATCAGGTCTTTCCATACATTGAATTTTGAGGACTCATAGCTTCGATTTTGTCAGCTTTGTCAACTTATGCTTTACAACCTCTCTTCATTTCTTAGACAATACACTGATGGGTATCAAACATACACAGGTAATCTCAAAATACATAGACCATTAAAAGATTGGACCTGTGAGAGCCTGTCAGACAATGCAGTGCTGCTTTGCCTGCCGTGGAGGGTGAGGAGTTAATAATTTCTCTGCTTTTCCGTCTGTGGGTCTCTAGAAGGTAGAGCAGACACAATACTGATTCTGTAGATGAGCTGATAGCCCTGGCCAGTCTGCACACAGAGCCTCGTGCAAATAATTCTTAGAAAAGAGACCTAATCAGCTGCCGCACTACGCTGATTTGCACATAATTGTGTCTGTCTTTTAAAAGCTGAAGATAAAAGGACAGAATTTGACACCTGCTCATTGCTTATTTTTCCAGCGGCTTGACGGGCTGGAGCACAGTTGCGGGTTTTGAGCAAGGAAGGGTTTTGCCACCCGAATGGTCAATTAGAAGGAGAAGGGTTTGCAGGAATGCTTTGCACCTCTTGACAGGTGAAGCCCAAGGCATGGCTCGCAGCCCTGGGTATGGAAAGGATTTAATTCTTTACTTTCTCTAGCTGAACTGGGTGTTTCTTTCTTCTCTCCTCTCCCCTCAGTATTTAATTTGTAATTTTGTTTAAACTTGAATTTTTCATCCTCTCTGAAGTTCACCATTCTACTGAGTTCTCTATTCCTTCAAAATGTAGTGATGGGGAAGGGCGGGCTTCTGAGTGCTTACTTTAACTCTGTTATCAAAGAGTTCTCCTTTAAATAGCATTATTTTTATTTCTATTTAATTTTTCTTACGGTTGAGTTTCCTTTTAGCTTCTGTCTCCCTTCCTGCATGTCCTAGAAATCCTCAGGTTTTACATTTGGTTTAGTGTAAGGAGCTGGTGCCTCAATGAGCCAGCACAGGGATTTTGAAAGCTTACAATTAAAATGTTTTTCTCTGTCTTCTGGGAGTCACCTTCCTCTCTCAATTCTACTGGGTAGCTAAGGCATCCATTTCTGCTCAGGAAAAACTCCCAACTGCTCTTCACAGGACAGGCTGACTCCTTCCCAAAATGTCTCAGTGTCCCCATTTGGAAAACTGGTACAGTGCTCACTTCCTTACCTCACCAAACAGCCTTGAAATTTGATAAGTGTGTGTATATATATATATATATTTATGTATTTATTATTATTATTATTAATAATAATAATTTTATTTAAGGTGATTTCTTCTATTGTGTCTGTTTCTCTAGCAGTGCTGGATGGGCATCCCAAGAAAATAGGTCT
The DNA here is from genome assembly GCF_963082525.1 of Nesoenas mayeri. Taxonomy (NCBI): domain Eukaryota; kingdom Metazoa; phylum Chordata; class Aves; order Columbiformes; family Columbidae; genus Nesoenas; species Nesoenas mayeri. The sequence goes on from NC_137543.1 coordinate 6,475,280, forward strand.
GCGTAGTTCTAGGTGCTACACAAATTCTTCTGCTAAGCTCTTAGGAGCACAAGTAATTGTTGTCCTTAAGAGCTTCTTGTCTAGTATTATATATACATATGAGTGTGTATATATATGTATATGTATTTTATATATATGCTATAGAAGTATATATGTTATATGGAGGAAAATGATTAGCAGGGAAGTAGGATAGGGAAAATAGGGTAACACAGTCTAACAGGAGGGAGGTAGTTTTGCACCGATGTTGTAGCCCATGGGTAGCAACAACCACAACTTGCCACCTCTGTAGCAATCAGGTAGCAGGTTTCTGTGGGTATTATTGTGTGACCTGAGCAAAAAGGTTTCAGTTTGCATGGGAAAAGTTGGGTCAGTCTGTGTGGATATAGCCCAGGCTGAGCTCTACAACTACAGCTAGGAAGTAGACAAGCTGTGAATGATGTCTGTGCAAGGTGCCACGTAGACATAACCAGGTCATAGACCTACAGGAAGATCTTTGAAGCAAGGTCTTCAGTAGGTTAAAAAGGCATTTATCTGGAGGTGTCAAAAGCAGAGATGAAGAGACTTTAACTGTTAAGTCTTCTCATCCAATTAGATCTTAGACAAGGGTTTGGCAATGTAGGCAGAGCGAAAAGGTCAAATTTGGAGAAGCTTTGTAGAAAGTGGCATCAGGATTTAATCACAGACTGGAGGTGTGAGTCATGAGAGGAGATCAAGTCAAAGAGAAAGCCAAGACTGGCAGAAAGGTGTCTGATTTTATTTCTGAAATCAAGACAGGTATGGAAAGGAAAGGACTTCATGAAAAATTCAGGAGCTAGGTTTTGAGCATATTCAGTTTTAGCAAGTATTAATAATAAATTATTAACAGAATGATCCGAGAGGCCAAAAGTTGTTTGGATTCATGATTCTAAGCTTAAATATTTCTTGATCTCAGTAAGTTTGGTTGTTATTTGTGTGTTCATATCCTATCTAACAAGGAAGAATATGGATTTGTGTCACAAAGGATGACCGAAAGCTTCCATCTACATAAACCTTCTGTTGTGGACTCAAATGGGATTTTGAGACAGGCCATGATGCAGAAGAGGTTACAATCAGAATTAAGAAGTCATAGCACCATGGTAGGGCTTGATAGTTTCCTAGTCACATCTACCTAGATTACTGTCTCATGTCTTAACACAAAAGTGGCAGAATGGACTAACCATACCTACGGAAAATAGTACAAATTTAACTCAGTCCACTGGTAGGTAAAACAACTTGGAGTCATTAGGCTGAAATACAATGTGACTGAAATGCAAAGAACCTTCATTAAGAATCTATCTGTTTTAATGTGCACCTCTGCTTTTGAGCAACTCTGATCTGTGGACATTAGCCACGTGTAATCTCGTAACAACACGTCACACCTTCCCTGTACATAAAGTGCTGCGATACAGCGTTTGTACCTGGAGTTGCTTAATATCTCTCATTTAGCTCAGCTCATTGCACTTCAATCATGGTTGGGCTAAAGGAGACCTGTGATGCTCAGTGTCCTAGTGCCCATGTTTGCACAGTTGCTGCAATGTGGTAAATCATCTACCTGCCTGTTAATAGAAGGTTATATATTATCTTGTACCAGCCTTTGGCTGCTCTACAAGGATACAAAAATTATTATGGCCTGGACATCTCGTGCAATATTTCACAGTTCTTTTTTTAAGACAAGCATGGAAAACGGGTCGTGTACCTGTAATTTTTCTTTACATAGTAAGTATCACTTTTTTTTTTCTTTCTTAAAGCATCCTGCCCCTATGTCTCTATACATGTGCATGTGGAGATAACCTGATGTCTCAGCTCTCTTCTCAACTACATTTGAGTTCCTTCTGCTTCAGACAGTACATCACATACCTCATCATACAGCAGCCCCAAATACTCCTCAAATATGCCAATTATACTACGCAGAGGATTAATTTAGCTAGGAGTTTTAAACGTAGCTACCTGTTAGGTGTGATCCCTTATCTGTGTAAGAGTCCAGAGCACCACTATGTGTCTGTTGAATGGGGACAATACTGTTTCCACTTGAAACAGAAAATCCAGAAAAAGGTTTACACTTCCATATTGCCGTATTCAGGGAGAGTTTAGGTAAGTAGATTGTGTGGTGAAATCCACATATTTGATTTTGTGTGCACAGAATTGAAGACAGGAGCCTCGATTTGTGTCTCTGCTGTGAATTAGGTATCACTTCTGTGATCATGTGCTGATTCACTACTATCTCCATTGGGGATGTGCCACAATCAACATCCTTATCACTGATTTCTGGAGCAGATAACACTCCCTAGAGGTCTCCCGTCTACTTAGTCTCTAGACTAAACCTGCTTTGAGATCAGAGAGACTCCCAAACCAGCACATAAGAGCTACAGACTCTTTTTTTACCATTAACTTTTCAGCCACAAGTCAGAAACTTTCACAAAGGTTACATGAGACCTTTAAAAATCTCCTCTTCAGAGGGAAAGGTTTGTCTCACATCCATCATTGCAGAATCACAGAAAGAAGAAGAAAATTTCAAGTCTCATTATGCATCCAGTGAGGAATAAGTTGATTTTCTTTCAGTAAGCTGTAGGTTAAGCCACGTTTTTCATGACCTGCAGCAGTTTTGCACAAAGCTGCCACTATACAAAAAATAGTGTTATGTGATATATCCTAGTATGGATTAGTTTTGTTCAAATGTAATAGAGGACTTTTTTTATTTCCTTTTTTCCTTTCATTTTTTTTTTCCTCAACAGAGGGTAAGAACACTCTGAAAATAGTCCTACCACAAACAAGCTGTAGAAATAAAGTTTTCAATAACCTAAAATAATGTGCAAATCCTGTAATAGTGACATTTCAAAACATACGCATACAGTGTATTCCAGCCTGACCTTCTGGCTGTGTAGCAGATAATCAAAAGAAGCCTTCTGCAAATCCACTTGTGATAAATAGATAAAAAGGGGTTGTCCCACATTCAGAAATGAGACTATTTAAGCAAGCTGGGTCTATGCCATGGAATATTTTAAAATAACTCAGGCTCACTGGGAAACACATAGCTTTGAGAATTTAAAATGTTTGAGGTCTGCCTTTGAGCATTTAGATTGGGACTGGACACAAGCAGTACAAACTCTGAAGTGATTTTCGCTTTGATACCAAGTTGGGCAAATCACCAAATGACAGGTTATCTTGGCTGCCAGAGGAGAAATGAGACACACAGGTACCAGCCACGTGCCAGCAATTTCACATGGTAGGAGATATGTCTATCATAGAAGGCATGTGCAAAATCAAATAACTCCCACCAAAACCAGAAAAGTTGCACTGGACAACTCATTTCTTAAATAAATCTGTAGTTAATGTGCATTCAAGTTTGCTGTTTTAATCACAGAATCACAGAATCCCAGAATGTCAGGGGTTGGAAGGGACCTGGAAAGCTCATCCAGTGCAATTCCCCCATGGAGCAGGAACACCCAGATGAGGTTACACAGGAAGGTGTCCAGGCGGGTTGGAATGTCTGCACAGAAGGAGACTCCATAACCCCCCTGGGCAGCCTGGGCCAGGCTCTGCCACCCTCACCAGGAACAAGTTTCTTCTCCAATTTAAGTGGAACCTCTTGTGTTCCAGTTTGAACCCATTACCCCTTGTCCTATCATTGGTTGTCACCGAGAAGAGCCTGGCTCCATCCTCCTGACACTCCCCCTTTATATATCTGTAACCATGAATGAGGTCACCCCTCAGTGTCCTCTTGTCCAGCTCCAGAGCCCCAGCTCCCTCAGCCTTTCCTCACACGGGAGATGCTCCACTCCCTTCAGCATCTTTGTTGCCCTGTGCTGGACTTAAGATCCCGAGTAAAAGCTGGAAACAGTCAAACCTCAGAGCACTAGTCACGTTCATGCTTCTCTTTTCAGCTAGTGTGACCCTGGTACTTAGAGTTAATTGAAGAAGATTGTACTACGTCTAAATGTTTATAGACAAGATTGAGTAGAACTGAAACCGAATGCTGATCAGGTGTCTGCCCAGGATAGATTTGGAGATCAAAATGGGGCATAATCATTATACTGATTTGGAGAAAGAAAGCTTGCTCAACCCGAATGAACAATGTTGAGAAGTCCTTTTGCAAGCGAGTCCTCTGGGGATGCTGCGGCATCCTCGGTCCATTGTCATCACAGAGTTAAGCACAGACAGAAACTGGAAACAATTTGGCAAGAGTGATAATCGGACCAGTCGGGATCTGTCATCAGCATACTGGCCACTGCAAAAGAGTGATTAAATAGGAAGACACAGACAATTATCGAAGACTAATTGCTTATTGTTGCTAGAACTATATTTTAAATGTGTTTTTCTTTTTTAATTGCTTTTGGAGCGAGTGAAGTGTCCTTAATTCAATTGTAAAATATTTGGGAATGGGAAGCCGGCCAGGAATCAGGCAGCTCAGAGGTCTTCTTAAGGCAATTGCCTCTTTCACCAGCCTGTATTCATGTTCAGTCGTCCCGTCCGCTGCAACTTCCCTGTTTTCAGGTCTGTGCCCCTATATTAGCAGAAGGTCTCTGGGTTGTTGGTACTTGCAGGAAGCAGCACTAGTTTGTTCATGTCTTTTTCTGTATTTTTTATTCATCCCTGTCCAAGGGTCTTGACCCAAAGAGGAGCTGAACTCTCCTGGTCCATCAGGGTTTTGGATCAGCAGGCTCTGAGTATAAGGCCACCTTCCAGGACAGGACTAGCAGGGTTTGGCAAGGTGAAATATTCATGTAATTTAAACATGTTACAATACAAATATCTGTATACCTCTGTGCTCTGTTACTATTGACTGCAATTAAATTATGCGGGGGATGGACTTGGCTCAGTATTTTGTCGGCATAACGATGAATGAACATGAGGATGTTATTCTGAGTTAAGATGTTCAGATTTGGTGCGAGGAGCAGCAGATCCAAAACACATACAGAAGATTTTATGCAAATATCTACGAGGCTCTTGTGCTGTTAAATAACCATTCAGCATTTTCATGAAGAGAGTGACAGTGAACACAGTTTTTATATTCATAGAAATATCTTTTGTATGGATGTATTCAGCTGTGAAAATAGTGCAGGACCTCGTAATGGACGAACAAATGTAACCAGTGCGATATCTCTATGTGTAAATAGTTTGCATGAATGGTTTGGGAAATGAAAAGAAACTGGTCTACATGAGGGAGAATAAGTGGGAAGAGAGGAAACAGAAGCAGTGTTTAGGTTCATATATTGGAAGGGATACATTAAAAAAAGGAAGGAACCTGTTGTTTTAACGGGATGCCACATATTATCTGCCAGCTCCTCTGAACGGCTGAATGAACCCCAAATAAAAACTGATAAAACTGTTGCTGGCCTGAAATACAGCATGAAAGGAGGGACAGGGAACTTGCTTGTTTGGAGATAGGCAGGTTCAGTTTGCTCTGTATACGGAGTCTGCCTGTAGTGCAGGTTTTTTGTCTTTCTCCATTCTGAACTTTCATCCATCTGCATAATTTGTAAGCTCAGAAATGGACAGACTGACTGGTCATTTCATTGCTCTTTTAGGGCAATTAAAAGTAAAGCTGGCCTGGGCAGGCGTTTTAATCAGCACTTTAGATTTGGTGAACACAGGAAAACTGAATCATTCTGCAAGACTTTCACTGCAGCAGCTCCGGATTGGGCTCTTAGTCTTTGGCTTTTCTCCATCAAAGCACATGATGGACATTATCTAGACACATCAGTGTTGCTGCTGCCTTCTCAGACCACGGCTCTCCCAGTTCACAGATGAGTGAAACTACTGTTTTGGAACAGCTCTAACAGCATAAAAAATGGTTGATTGACTGAAATTCCCCTACCACAGTAAAGCCGATGCTTTGCTGGGCATGAAGATCTCTTTTACCTCTTTTGTGAGGATGTATTTACTCATCTGGGCATCTCTTGCCTTGAATTTTGTTGACCTACTTGTTTTGTGTGAAGTCACGGCACTTAGAGGTGTTTGTCTTGAGCCAGGTTCCCAGCTGCAGCAAACAGCAGGGCCCAACACATCTGCATCAGCTGGGGATTCAACATCAAGTTTAAGAGCAAATATACAATGGAAATTTCTTCACCTCCCATGGTAAAGATGGGCACAAACACCCTGCCTTCCTATGCAGCCCGTTCTTTAAAATCAACCTTAACTTGAATGAGGAGAGTAAACAATCCTGGAAGATGCGTTTCCACTGAGATTAAACATGTATTTGTATACAGCTTTCCAAAATTAAACTTTCACAGTGGCAAACAGGGAGTTGAGTGTGGAAATATAATTAGCCACGACTCAGGACTCTTAATGTACAGGTGGGACGATGAGTTGCGAGTGCTTACATGGAAACTTGAAGTAGCAAGATTGACTTACTGTCTCTTAATATGAGCATAATAAATAACGTGAAATGTTAATAATGTGGTGTTCGTTTCCAAGCTGCTCCTTTGGGTGACATGCACCTGGCAGGTGATGGTAAATGATGTTTTTCTTGTGGAATAGTGTTTGTGTTCCTGTTAGTAACATTCATTCTTCCTCCTTGAGAGTTTTGAGATCCTGAAAGACACTATAAAAATTCTGGTCTATTATCCCGATGTATTTTTTTGTGTGTCAATGAGCATCACCTATCAGCTAGGCTGTGAAGCAGCTTTTCCAACTCAAAGATGAATTCACGGAGGTCCTAAAAGGATTGGCTAAAGGCCAGCAGTGAAAAAGCAAGGCTTTCCAATCACCTTTCTTAGTGGCTTATATCATCCTAATCCTCTGCCTTCCAAATGTGTTGGGCAACATTTTCCCCCTTGGTACAATAATCACTTAGAGAAGGTCCTAGAGACAAACCAAGAGTGTTCCTGTGCCTCTTCGTTGGTACATGGCCAAGACTGTGTCTTTCCTTTCTTTTGTGACTATCAAGGGTTGCAGGTTAATGTTGGCACCCAAGGATGCTTCCCATAGGGGACATGTGTAGGTAAATGAGCAGGAAAGGGAAAAGAGAAAGAGGAGGAAAAAGCAGCATTCTGCTGGCTTATTAAAGTACTTTTTAAAGGATTTAACTTTTAATTAGAATGAGTTTGCTATGTGTTTGTGGGTCTTTTTCCCCTGACAGCCAGAGTTTACGCTTCCACATTTTTTCTGTAAACATGCTGCTTGCATTAAACTTCTAATTTTCTGAAATACTGTTTATCTCGTATCTGAATCTTTAGAAGATGGAGATATGGCCATGACTTTCTTCTGAGCGACTGTATCTTCCGATCGAGAGCTCCTGTGTGCTGAAGCCAGTAATGATTCACTCTCGCAGCAGTGGTGTGAGCAGTCTCAGCTTTTATACGCCATCTGTGTGAGTGAGCTGAATCTGCAGAAATGGGACCCTGTACACATGTCTTTTCCTCTGCTCATGGATGAAAATATTAAAGCAAAATCCGTATGGTCCACGAGATGTTTTCTGTGTCAGGAAGGGAGTAAAACTGCCTGTCAAACCAAGCTGTTCTCTCTGATGAGAGGGGACTGTTTTTAAACACTCCTTTCCATAGTATTTTGCACGCCAGCCGTGTGTGTTTTCTCATCTGACATCTCATTGAGAGACTTCGGCTTCAGTACTTCAGGAAGGAAGGGTGTGCTGGGAGGGAAGGAAATAATCTCTTAATGTGTACACAGGCACGTGTGCACACACAACCTTAAATTAATGAAAGAAAATTAATCTGCTTGAGCCAAGCTTAATTGCTTCTCTTTTTTTTTCGGATTTTCTGTTTTCACATGGAGATATTGGGAAGCAATGCTCTGAGCTGTTATTAGATACAAAGGTGGAGACAGAGGGCAAAGGATTCATTTACAATTCCTACAGCAGAGCATTGAATTTTAAAGCTAAAAGGAAAGTTGATGAGCAGCTTGAAAATAAAGGTTCATCCACTTAGCTTACTGAGTATTTCTAAAGGTTCATGCTGGTCTGGGAAGCCAAGTGTTCTCACAGCTCTAAGACCTGCTGGCTGGAGGAACCAGGAAAAAAAACAAGGGATTTATTTACATTTTCTTTTTTAAATGAAGGCACCTTGCAGGGAGAAACTTGAAAACATTAACTGCTATAAAGTCATGAATTAATATAAATGCATTTCTTTTGAGGGAAGCTTCACTTCTGTGGCAGTGAAGCATAAACATGATACACACACACAAGCGCACACACTGTTATAACCACCACTTCTCCTTCATGGTCCTAGGGCAATCCTGCAGAAAGCAATTTGATCACGTTGGGCAGGAGAGCCCATAACATTAGAGTGTACTATTGCAAAGAAAACCAATTCCAAACAGGTTTTCTAGCTCTTTCCTAAAGTGCAATGGTGAGTATCACTTCCTTTCACAGGATCACAGAATCATAGAATGGTTGAGGTTGGAAGGCACCTCTGGACATCATCTGTTCCAACCCCCTGTTCAAATGGGGCCACCTGGAGCTGGTTGCCCAAGACCGTGTCCAGATGGCTTTTGAGTATCTTCAAGGATGGAGACTCCTCAACTTTCCTGGCCAACCTGTGCCGGTCAATGGTCACCCTCACACTAAAAAAGCTTTTCCTGATGTTCAGAGGGAACCTCCTGTGTTTCAGTTTGTGCCTGTTGCTCTGATCCTGGGTCTGGGCACCACCGAAAAGAGCCTGGCTCTGTCTTCATTGCTCCCTCCCTTTGGGTATTTATAGACATTAAGATCCCCCTGAGCCTTCTTTATGCTGAACAGCTCTGGCTCCCTCAGCCTCTCCTCACAGAAGAGATGCTCCAGTTGCTTAATCTTCTTCATGACCCTTCACTGGACTCTCCTCGCTATATCCTTGTCTCTCTTGTATTGACGAGCCCACAACTGGACACAACACTCCAGCTGTGGCCTCACCAGTGCTCTCGTTGTCAAAAACTGGGCATTTCCTTTGGAAAGGGTAGATTGGCACAGGGACTGTTCCAACTGGGACACCGGCATTGGTTTTGTGTAGCTGCAGCCTGAGCTCTGCAGGGTTTCTTTGTGCTCGCTCTGCCAAGCCTCTTGTATCTGGGACTTGCTGCTGTATTTGGGCAGCTTTGGTCAAGGAGGCGTTTTCATCTGGGTAGCTCAGCTTTGCTGACCCAACCTCTGGGAAAAAAGTCCCTTTTTGAATTTGTTTCTTCTTTGACACAAGTATTTTTTTTTAATTTATTTTATTTTTCAGCCCCCTGAGTTCCTGTGCTAAGGCTTGTTCAGTTTGCCAGGCTAAAGGACATCATGACATGCATCATTTTGTAGTGTTTTTTCTGTGAAAGCTCCTGAAGCATAGTGTCTTTTCTTGAAGAGGGGATGTTACTAATGTAAGTCCACTGCTGTTGGCAGAGGAATAAGATGGTGTATGTCATAAGGCAAACAACTGAGGAGGAGCTGGAGTGATTGAAATGCCTCATGGGTGTATGAGATGGTGGGGATAGGTATTCACACAGAGGATGCTTTCTTACATGTGCCTAGGGCTTTCTCTTATCTCTGAACATGAACCCGTAGTGAAATAGAAATGCTTCTGTATTAATAGTGCATTGGAGATAACCCTCATCTGAAAAATACAGTAATACTGCACAACTGGGAATCCTTTCAGAGCAGGGAATTGGACCAGCAGTCTCATAGTGTGTTGGTAATGAAACATTTTGGTTCTATATAAGCAAATGGGCAAGGTTAGTGGACACATTACTCCAGCTGTCATTGTCCCAGCAGTAACCAATTTAGAGGCTTTGTATTTTCTGCTATCCCAGTAAGGGAAAGAAAAGTAGAAAGTTAAAAATAGAAATCCCAGAATGAATTAAAGCGCAAAGAGTGAACAAGCTTGTAATATTGCTGTATAATTCTAAAAACCCTTTTTTCCCTATAATCTGGACCTTAATATATGTATTACTGTGCAAATTCTAGCAGTGTCTCTCCTGCTCCAAAAGGTCATCTCCATACGGGAGGGTTTATTCTGGCTGTAACATGTGAACATGGGCATCCAGCCCTGGATTATCTAGCTGCCATTTGTACCGATGATTCCTGTTTGTATTTCCATTCACATGACGCTGTTGATTTGCAGGAGAAGCATGAGAAGTTGCTTGTGACTTTGGCCTGTAAGGGCAGAGGTTAAAAAGATATGTTCTGGTGCTTGTGTATAGATCATAATTGAGTTTTTTCATAGCTTTTTCAACCGTTGTGGACAGATATTGGACTTTCATGAACTGGTTGTTGCAAGTAGTTTCCCTGCAATGCTACTCTACACAACACTGCAGCGTTGGGTCTTCTTTCCTAAGGTTGACCATCACGCACTCTTGGGTTCACTTAGGTTACTTTTTCTTCTTAAGTCTCCTAATAATCCAGCTTAATACAGGTTCTAAAAGAGGAGTCCGAAATAACACGGAACTTTTTTCTTGATTTGCAGATATCCTCGTTGACGGCAAGCTTTGCGACTGCGATATCGTGGTGGACTGCAAAGTGGGGGACCCCGTCCCGTTGGAGGTGAAGCTGACCAACTGGAGCAAACACAGCGTAGGGCCCTTTGCGCTCACCATGACGCCCTACCAGGATTACCAAAACGGGGTGCACAACTACGAGCTGCAAGATGCCATCACCTTTGTGGGATCCAACACCTTCTACATCGATTCAGTAAGTCTTTCTACTAAGCAGGTCCCAATTCTGGGTTATGTGTATTTGCAGAAAAGGGCTTTGTTATTCAATTGTGCATTTTAAGGCACATTACTTCTTGGAAAGCACCACGATTGTGGCAGCTGTTGCTAAAGGTGCTGCTAGGTTTGGGGACATAGAATCATCTCTCTGAGATGGTTTAAGACTCTAATTTCCTGTTACGTGAACAACTAGCAAACTATCACTTTTGTTGACTCCAGATCTGAACCGAGATAAAATGTTTAATACCATATTGCCAGTCCCTTGAGCCATCCAGTGCAGCCTGCAGTAGTAGATTTTAAGTAACTTTCTCTCTTTAGTCCATAAGAAACATTCCCCAGGCTGAGCCAAGGAACTCAGCAAATCAGTTTTAGTCAGGTCCTGAGGAAATGCAACGGACTACAGAAAGAAAATGCTAACCATTAATGACCAAAATTATGAGATGCTTCATGTCCTTGTAACGACAAAGAAAAATTGAAAGCATGCTTAAATGAGACAAAAAAGTCTCTTTTTAGAACAATTGAGACTTTTATGTTTCTCTCAATTTCCTCTTTATAATACTCAAGTCTAATAGCTTTCTTCTTCTAAGGCAAGACACTGAAAATACAGATAGAGCTACGCTTTCCCACATCCTTCCTCCAAATTAATGCAACAACACAAAATCAGGAATGAAAAACATATGGACAGTACTGCAGAGTGGAATAAACAGTATTTCTGGTAACTTATAAAATAAACATGAAGAAGAGGGTGAGTGTTTGGGATAGTGCTTAGGGCCTTTGCTTAGGTCAGCTCTTCGGATAGGTAATAAAATGTACCTGTCAAAACTGAATATTTAAGTGAGCCTTAGTAAGAAGAAAATTAAAGGTTAACCAGAGGAATAGTCGCCATGCTTATTTTTCAGTTACGCATCATGGGAAGAAACTATTTCAAAAAAACTAATGAGCGTGGAGTACACCATCAACTTGAATTTTAATGGGGGCTCTGTATATTCTTAGCTGAATAATTTAGGTATGTCAACAGAAATAATCAAGAGATGACTTTCTTTCTGACAATGTGGATTTTTTAATCAGAGTGGCAGTGTTTGGATGTCCGGCCGCCGAAGGGCTTGACCCTCCAGGCTAATGAGGGAAAAGAGAGATACCAGCATGATGTATTCTTGCCTTCTGATTGAGTCTCCTATGGGGGAAAAAGTCAAGAGGTCACATCTCTTGTGCCTTCCCATACGTTATAGTCCCCGCTTTTGCCCTGTTATTCAGTATTGAGAGATTTCTCCTGTAAACACAGTCCCCGGTAAGTTAAAAATAGAGAGTTTTGTTGGGTTTTTTTTCTGCTATTTGTCCTTCTTGTCATCCATAAAGGTGAAATTAAGAAACCGTTTACTCTTAGACACAAAGTGTTATCTTTCACGGTATGTAGTGTTGATACTTGTCCTACACAGGCTCCCAAAGAAAATGCTTAGTCTGATTTCTTTGAGGCATAGAGCCCTGATAGTGGAAGAAAAATCTTCAAACAGTGTATCTAATTCTGTCAGAGGCCTTTTTGTCCCCCGTAATAACTAATTCAGTAATGGAAAAAAGATTTCAGAAAGCTGCACCGGTTTCAGAGACAAGTAGAAAGTCCTGGTTTGTGCATTTGGTGCTTCAGGGAAGGATGAACATACTCAAAATTATGTTCATGCTCTGGGTCTGGCAGAAACTCAGATGCTGGTTAAAAAACTGAAGAAGTTCATGTTTGGGTGAGGTGAAAGATTATCGGAGTTTCTCTTTTTTATAAAAGAAAGCTGAGACACTGGACCAGATTCCCCGCTGGTGTAACTCAGTGCTGTTCTATCGAAGCTATTAAACATCTGCCCATTATTTTTATAAACGGAGGTCATGGGCACATGATTATTTTGCTTGCTTAATGGAGGTGGATTGAGATGCTCCTGTTTCCCAGCTGCTTGTTTCTGGCCCTCTGCGGGAAGATGCTCCCCCCTTCCCCAGCAAACCCAGCAGGAGAGGTGGCGTGAGCATTTATTTGCGTGCAAAGTTGGCCAGTTTAGCAAAAACTATGTTTGTCAGCAGTTTAAGCTAATTGGGCTGACTTTACACTGACACTGGCAAGGAGGTGGTGACATGATTTATGGCACTGCTGAGCTGGGTGGGAGGAAGGATGGAGAACTGGCATATGGTTTGGTGTATCAGTAATGTATGGTCAAGAACAAGTAGGAGCATCAGGTATTACAGCACGAGAATATACTTCTCACGCCCTGAAAATTTCGCCTGTTGTCATGCTGATGCAGAAACTACAACATCGTTGGTCCTCAATTGAATATGATCTCTTTGGGGAAAAACAAACCCAAGCCCCCTCTTCTTTCCCAAATGTTAATTTCATACTAAGGCTGATGCTCAGCAAATCACAATTATTTTTCTTTCCAGATTAAAGAGTTTCAAATCAGTTTCTGCTACTATCTGAAAGACAGGGGATATATACAGGACTTTTCGGGGTGTGCACATGCTACTTCACAGCATTAATATAAATTGGTTAAAGGGTAAAAGTCATATGATTTTGTAGTTCTCCTTTTTGCAACTTGAAGTCTAGGTTAGATGAATTATCTGAAGGCAACGAGTGCCTTTCCACCTTTCTGTGCTCCTACTTCAGTTTAGTGCAGCAGTCTGGGTTTATGTCACAAAGTCTGCTGGGATGTAGTACTTCAAAAAGCAAATTCTTTTACTGAAAATTTTAAAGGATATGGAGGTATTTCCATGCATTTTAAATTAAGTAAAATCTTTAGTTTTAAGCACAACTTCTAATTTGGTTAACCTTACCTTTCTATGTCTGTATTTAAGAGGAAAAAAAAAAGTTACTTCATCAGTTGTCATTTAGATAGGAAATATTTTTGTTTGGTGTGGGGTTTCAAAACATGAGATAACACGGTAGGTCCCCACCCATTAAAATACATTGCACTGAATTGGTTTTTTATCTGAATTCACAACCTGAAGTTTATCTTCAGCCATATTATTAAAAATCCTTAGTTCTTACCAATGTTTTCTTTTGACTAATTAGTTGATCAGACAGAGTCGCTTCTTGCCAAATTAAAACAAAAAAAAATTGTCTTCTGTGAAGATTCCTGTAACTATCAGCAATTAATCTTTCCTTGTTGTTCCTGCTATTGCCATTACAATTCTCAAGCAGGTTTTTTTCCTGCGGATGTTGCCCCGCACTAGCTCAAGTGATTGGTAGTGGAGACGAGGAGAAATTCATTAGTAGATGGTCATTTCGAATCAGCTCAGAAGCTATGATGAACATTTGCCCGCTTCTGGCAGGTCCTCTGTGGCCCATCTGGAACAAATTAGTTTTCTTGGCACCGTTTTACTTGCACTGTAAACTCTTTGGGGCAGCGAACAGTAGCTGGCACTAGCCCTAATCTCCAGCTGAGCTCCCTAAGTACTACAGCAGTATAAATAAGTAGTAATTAGTTCTAAGCAATCTCAGTCCCACATGGTAGCCTGAATCGAGGAAGGATTAGGCTGGAGCTAGAAACTTCATTTTTCTTCTGTCTCGGTGGAACAGAGGAGTAATGTGGGCATTTTTTTCATGATTCCTCAGTCATGCTTTTCTAGGGTAGAAACTTCCCATCTTTGGTTGCCATGCGAAGGATTTGGTGGAATTTTAGTGGAATCTCTTTTGCCTGACTCGACTCAATGGCACCCCAGGTTGGCACAATGTATGAGCAAGTATCCAGGTGGTGTGCTGCTCAATCAAACAATACAAATTTGGTCTGGATCGGACACAAGTATGTGATCTTCATGTTTCTCATGTGTTAGCTGGATCGTGCATTGCAATCAGTGGGATGGTAGGTACTGTCATCTACGGGAGGAAATATCTGACTTGTGTAGACATCAGAACAAGTCACCCTGAACTCCCCTCATGGGCAGTGGAGAGCTGGTCATCGGGGTTGATGGAGTTTAGGGGAAATCTTACCTCATTCTACATTTGATCAGAGGAATCCTTGTGTGTTCAACAGCCGGCTCAGATGTGGACATCCACTTTACCGGCATTTGGATGCATTCAGTTCCAGACTGAGACATCTGAATGAGTAGGTGTTACCATGGATGCTGGTCAGCTAAGCTCCCATTAGTCAATGGAGATGGAGTCTCCATCCAGTAGAACCTGGCTAATGCCAACATAGACACCAGGGGTGAGGTTCTGTTGCCTAGTAGTAGTTGTCTACTATCATTTAGGTGCTGTGGGCATCCCACTTGGCGTCCACTTACTGCCAAAAATCCTATAAATCATCCTGTAGATCTTGCTAGCGCTTTAAAGATGTCTCAGTGACTTAGGTCATACCAAATGTCATGAGGTGCCTATGTTTAGGCAACTGTATCCTGACTCTGTAGGCTTGCCAGGTAGACCACTTTGTGTTTACTCCACTGGCTGAATTAAATAGGTGTCTTCTTTCTGTAGTAGGAACTTGGATACCTAATGTGCAGGGAGACACCTAGAAGTAGGTGGTTTAACCTTAAAATTAGCCCTGTGCCCAGTATACTTGTTGGTTTGGACCTGGCCCTTCACTGACCTGAATGTTGCAGATGTACTTGTGGTCTTCTGGGAATGTTTGTAAACAGCCTCACTAAAGGGACAGCCTGACTTCCCAAAGTTATTTTGGAAGAAACTTCTTGTAACTTCTGCAGAGCCACTTTCATCTCAAGAGTGCAGAGGTTTCAAGCTACTTTTGCTTCCCTGTTTCTTCCTCAAACCACAAATGTTGAAGTGGTTGTACAAGCGGTCATGCGGATGTGGATAGACCCCAAACCATGAGCATTGGTGTCTGGTCTGTGTATACTGTGCATAGGCAGATGGGCAGCAGACAGAACTGGGCACATACCACTACCTTCCTCGCCGAGTCTTCTCACTTTTGATGAAGAAGATGATGACTGGTGCAGAGACCTGTGCTGTGAAGGCAGGAGTAACCAGCAGCCATGTAGTCAGAACTTCAAATGAGTGAAAAGACTGTGTTTATCCCAATGTGCCTGAAGCCACCTTCCTGCCTGTCAAGGGCTATGATCAGTGCTGTTACAGATATTACTTCATGGGACAGCTAGATTTGTAAAAAATGGACTGTGAGCTTGAAAATAGTATCACAGTATCACAGTATCACAGTATGTTTGGGATTGGAAGGGATCTCAAAAGATCATCTAGTCCAATCCCCCTGCTGGAGCAGGAATGCCTAGGTGAGGTCGCACAGGAACATGTCCAGGCAGGTTTTGAATGTCTCCAGAGAAGGAGACTCCACAACCTCCCTGGGCAGCCTGGGCCAGGCTCTGCCACCCTTACTGAGAAGAAGTTTTTTCTCAAATTTAAGTGGAACCTTTTGTGTTCCAGCTTGATCCCATTACCCCTTGTCCTATTATTGTTTGCCACCGAGAAGAGCCTGGCTCCATCCTCCTGACACTCACCCTTTATATATTTATAAACATTAATAAGGTCACCCCTCAGTCTCCTCTTCTCTGAACTAAAGATCCCCAGCTCCCTCAGCCTTTCTTCGTAAGGGAGGTGCTCCACTCCCTTCAGCATCTTTGTTGCCCTGCGCTGGACTCTCTCCAGCAGTTCCCTGTCCTGCTGGAACTGAAGGGCCCAGAACTGGACACAATATTCCAGATGTGGTCTCACAGGGCGGAGTAGAGGGGAAGGAGGACCTCTCTCGATCTACTAACCACCCCCTTGTAATACACCCCAGGATGCCATTGGCCTTCCTGGCCACAAGGTCCCAGTGCTGGCTCATGGTCATCCTGTTGTCCACCAGGACCCCCAAGTCCCTTTCCCCTACACTGCTCTCTAATATGTAATTTCCCAATCTATACTGGAATCATTAAGGTTGGAAAAGTCGCTCAAGATCATCGAGTCCAACCATAACCTAAATCTAGAACTAAACCATGTCCTTAAGAGCTTCATCATGAGTCCTGAGGAGGCGTAATTTGCTGTTTGCCTCCACCCATTGCTTGCATTAGTGCCTGCCTCTGTCCTCCTCTGGATGCAAGTACACATCAGTTCCAGTGAGGTGGAAATAAGGCAAGCAGCCCTGGGAAGAAGGGAAGAAAGCAAGAGGGGATACTGCTTGATGTTGTTGTGCACGTCCAGATGCAACGCCAGAGGGTAAGAACTTCTACCCAGTGAGGAGGGGAGATGCCAAGGACAGGGGTCAGGAGAACAGCTGTGGCTGTACTGGTTGCTCATGTGAATGATATGATGCTGATGCAAGTTTTCTGCAGGTCAGCAAAAGTGCTCAGCACCAAAGCCACAGCAAATGTGGGCTCTGCCAGCTCTGGTGATGTTGCTGCTTATTTAGCCAGGCCTCTATGCAGGAGGAGCAATTTAGGGAGGTTCAGCAAAGCAGCCTGGTGCTCCAGAGGACTATATGGGGTGCATGTATAGAAAAACCTAGTATAGGAGAAAACCGAATGAAACAGCTTGTTCTCCTCACACCTGAAAGCTACAGAGAACATTCCTCACTGGAGGTGTTGACAGGCAATTTTCATCCCTCTGGTGTCTTCTTGCTGTGCCACACACTCCTGGAAACTTTTTCTAGTGGTTTGTCTCTCTCCTTTTCCCCACTGTGGTTTAGTCACCATCTTTGTTCTGATCTTCCTATGCAACGGCAAGATGCCCTTCAGCAAAGGTTATCCATAGGCACTTGCCCAGTTAATACCCCATTGTTGATGTCCCAGTTTACCAATTTTTTTATAGTGGGCAATAATCCTGATAACCTGTCTCAGAGCCTCAGCCACATTCCATCACTACTTCAGGTGCTCATGTCCCGTTGGTTCCCAGCGATGCCCCTTGCAAAGATTTTCTCTCCCTGAATACAATCAAGTCCAGAACATCTGGCCAGCTCAGTGCTTGCCGATCCAACATCAGAGCTTCTGCTGTGGTTGGGCTTGGGTCTTGGCTGGGCTAACTAGTGGTATGTGATGCTGTCATTTGGAATCAATGCTGGATCCTGTAACATGGTAGGCACTGGTTTTTTTGGAAATGGACAAATAAAGGCCCACTACCAGTGAGTACTCACATAGAAAAGAAAATATATGGGCACAGGGCTACTTGTGAAAGTGGGGATGACCCCGTGAGTATATTGTTAACTGGTGGTTTAAGAGTCCACAGATCAGAAGGGAGCTAGTAATATAATCTTGATTGAGTAAAGACCAGTACGAAAGAGCATCAGGTGCCCTTTGTTATGTCTCTTCTACTGGCATTTTTTTTTATAAATTCCATCCAATCGAATGGCTTTGTACTGATTCTGTTTTTTTCATCTGCAGCAGCTTTAACCAACTTCCAGGCACCCTGAAACTGGATTTAACATATACCGATATTAACATAAACAGATATTAATTCAAACATTATCACATGCTGAACAGTTGTGGGAATTTTGAAGTTAGAAATTATTTAAGTGTTTTGCTGAAGTGATGGACCAAGATATATTATTTGTTGTAAAGATATGTATCACATGAATTCTGTATTTCATCTGGACAAGTTAACTCAGAATGGCTACTTTTCATGGAATGTTTCTTACTAAACTGAATTGTTTCAATAGTAGTGAATATTAAACATTCCAGATAGAATTGGCAGTCAGATTTTGGCTGAATAATAAGTGGAAATGAAATTATTTTATTATAGCTGAGTTGTTAAATAGTGTTTAACCATGGGTTAATAATTCAGAGCCATTATTTAGACCTTTAATACAGATATTGATAAATGCAATGTGAGGAAAGATATTCCTGGATATTCAAGACATTTTGGGTGACTTCTGCCTTAAAGCAACTCTCTTCTTGCATTGGTGGCTCCTGAAGAGCCTGGTTTGGGCTGTGCCACAGCCTTGCTGCATGAGAGAATAACAGAGGATTTAATTTTCAGTGCTCTGGTTTTACCATTGCTAGAACAGGGACAAGATCTTCACTCCTTTTTGTGAGAAGGCAACGTTGAGATGTGAATCTAGAGTACTTTGAGATCAATTGAAGGAACTACTGCATTGTAAAGTGCAGTTATTTTGTTTTGTTGCTGGTTTAATTATACTGATTTTCACGTTCTCTTTTTCAGGTGAAGCCGACCAAAGACTCTGTGTACTTTGGAGCACTTCTCTTTCTCTACACAGGTGACTTCTACCTGAATATCAAATTCCATGAGGACAACTGCAGCAAGGATCTGCCTCTCTCCTGGTTCTGCCTTCCTAGCGTCCACATCCGGGCTATGGAGCCCATGGTCCAAACTCAGCCCTAAATGTACTGTGCGCTATCTGATTAACCACAGCGCACAGAAATGCTTGACACATCCTCTGCTTGACCCCAGCTTGTTTCTGTCCAACCCCAGGCCACAGTTTCTACTTTGGAGGAACAGCTGAACACTTTCTGAATTGGCTGATAGTCATTTGGGCAGCTGCTTTAGCTAATTTCAGAGAGAAAGAGAGCGAGATTATAACTATGCTAGAGTTTTCCTCTATTTCCAAAAAAGCCTTTGAAACTGCTAATACATGCATTATACTTTTATATACCCTATTGATATCTGTGGCTTTGAAAGGGTCTTGAGGGTTGAATTTAAAAGCACTGAATTTCACCATGTGTTTGAGGGTCACAGTTCCAGCTTGAATAATCTCATTTTAGCATTTTTCAACAAGAATTGTATACCTGTTTGAAATGCCTCCTGGCTTACACTGGACCCATGGCATGTACCCTTGAGATGTAGTTCTCTCTCAGACTTATTCCCAAGTTTGTTCTTCTTCACTTATTTGCGGAATATTTGGTGTCTTTGGTAGTAAATAGCAGTAGTGATGCTTTTTGCTGTGTTACTGAAAGTAGGAATAGAAAATGTGCCTCCAGTTATTCTCTTCCTCCCCTGAACCTAGTGCCACTTGCTCCTGGTAAAGTCACTGCCTTTAGTTTGGTAGATCTATGAACAAGAAATGAAAGATGGCAATGAAGACCTAAAGAGTTTTGTCCTTGAAAAAGGAAATAAGCCACCTTTTGCATTGCCTAGGGCTTGCTTGTGAATTTGGGCTTTCACAGTTCTGTTTTATACAATCACAATTGCTTGAAACGTTTGCAGACACTTAAAGAGCCACCAGAATTAATCAGCTGGTCATTAATAACACTTTGCGTGAGTTTTTTGCAAACTCTCCTTATCAGATTTTTCATGCTAATAGACTGGGTTTGATTACGCGGTTGTTTTTCTTCCTTCTTTTTGTTAGAATGATTAAGTTTAATTATTAGGCAATTAAGGCTGTGGAATCCTGGCCATAAAAGTAGTTGATGAATGTAGTGAAAATTTAGCCTGTTGTCTTTCAGAATAACGTTTTGTATAAAGAGACCTACGTCTACACCATGTAAAGCGGGGAGATGTCTTAGCTGTATGATTAATATATTCTTTTATGGACCATATATTTCAAACCTGTCTCAGACTTTTCTTACATTTACAGCCTGCAGCTCTTATATTTGGTGGTAGCGTACTTTTGGGGGTGGATACACCAAAATGTGGCAGGGGTGCTCCAGTTTGCTCCGGTTAGCTCTATACGTGCTAAATCTACATGCACAACCTTTTTGCAGATTCTTTTTGTTTGTTTAGGCTTCATCCAAATGTGAGCACACCACTTCACGCCTGACCTGGTCCGTCCTGCTCATGCTGTGGAGCACCAACCCAGTTTGCTCATTCTTGCTCCTCACACCATCCCCAGTTGTACTTTTAGGTGTGACTGGTGTTTTCCATAGGAAAGACCGTGCTCAAAACTCCATCACATGTTTGCAAATGTGTTAATGTGTTAATCCTAAATATATTTCTAAATTGAGGGAACTGTAGCTGGAGCAGGATAGCTATATTTCCAGTGGATGAGGGGTATTATCTCTGAAAACCTATATTGTGGCAATGTTATCAGTGTTTGCTCTTGAGCTGTGGCTCTGCACACAGCTTTGAATGCCAGAGTGGAAGTCTCTGGTCTTAAACTGGTGGACATTTGAGACCAATTGAAGATCTACTTGCAATGATGTATTGCTCTGTCAGCTGCCAGCACGCCATGTCCAGTGAGAAAACTGTTCCTTAGAATTGCAGAGTGGCTCTGGGCCAGAGACACCCGTGGAAAGAATGTCATGGAAAGAGGGTCCAACCAGCCAAGTAGGGCATTTTTTTTGTTGGTGGAGCTTGGTTGACCAGTTTGTGCCATGAAGCCGAATTCCCTGTCGCTACATAGGCATATACACAGAAAAATAAGATCCCAGGAGAGCGGGAATTAAACCAGTTAATCTTCTCCATGAAAGCTTGCTTTAGACCTGCGTCTCTGGGCTATGTTACATAGCACTGTTGCGGCAAAATCCAAATTGGGTTTTATTCAGTATTCCCAGCAGGTAATCTGCAGATGCCAGGAATACAGCTAAGGGTTTGTAAGGACCACATTGCATTTGAAATAAAAATATTGGGAAGCAAATGCTGTTTCAGTCAGGATGCTTTGGTTTACCCAGTTAAGGTATAATTTCCTAGTTTATTTTTGAGAGCATTCTCTAAGAGCAGAGGATATTGTTCTGTGAAACCTGTCCTAGGATGCAGCACTCCTGTGCCCTTTACCTGAAAAGGATCCTGATCCACAGCCTGATGAAGCTGTTGGAACGGGGACAGATTTTATTATAATAAAAGCAAGTGGCATATTTCCTCGTTTTCCAATATGCCATTATAAATCTCCCGTATGTGCTCATAAATATAAATCCTTTTGTGCGAGCTGACCCTTAATGGTCTATCTGTTCATTATATAGTAGACCACTCTGTCCCTTGTCAACTTTGATGCTTAGTTGCTTTTGGCATTTATTATATCTTTCCCAATCTTCTCACACTTCTACTTGTCTTGGTAAGAGAGAGAAAACACAAGAAATTTTTCCTTCTGGGGATCATTTGTGACTTGTCCAGAAGGAGTATATTTAAGTGTCAGTGTAATTTGGAAAAGGTGAGGGATACTTGAAATGAGAATACTACATCATTTTTGGTTTTCTTTTTAATGGAGGTTTTCACTGGGCTTGCTGTCAGGATTAGTCCTTGCAGTGCTTGAAGAGAAGGCTGATACTTTTCTGATCTGCTCTCCTTTTCTGGAACCAAAAACTTGTTTTTATTTCTCTGAACCACCTAGCTATTATTTTGAACACGATGAGCCAAACTGCGCATTGTTACACAGATGTATATCTGATATGATCCAACTTGGTTGAATTAAATCATTCCTAATTTAAATCACCATTACTGAGAGCAGATGTTGGTCCAATATATGTATGCATTAGAGAAGTATAAGTCATGTAAATTTAACTGTCTGAATAAATACTTACCTTGCGTTATTTACACCTCTGCCTGTCTCTTCTGTCTATAATTCTTGATAGTGTTCTTGTATGATTTTTCTGGTAATAATAATGCATCTCTTGATGTTGCATTCTGTCTCTGAAAGGAAAATGTATTTGACCCTAGAACTGAAATTTTGGCCTCACTCAAACTTTCTCTTCCTAGATGAACTCAGAGCTGATGGAAGATGTATATTCCATAGTTTGGCTCCTGTGTCAGTGTCCATTAACTGTCAGCTGTAGAAGGAGATATGCACTCATGTGAAAGGTTGCTTGTGCCTCAGTATCTTGATATTGATGACAAGGGTAGTGAAACACTGGCTCAGGTTGCCCAGAGAGGTGGTGGATGCCCCATCTCTGGAAACATTGAAGATAAGGTTGAACAGGGCTCTGAGCAACCTGATCTGGGTGAAGATGTCCCTGCTCATGGCAGGGATGAGCTTTGAAGGTCCCTTCCCACCCAAACTATTCTATGGTTCCATCATCCTTTCCATCCTCCACAGAAACAGCTCAGAGACTGGAAGGAGGACCACTTACAGAGGTGGTGCATCTGGGAAGAGGGATTGTAAGCACTTATTTTGTGTGCACCATCTAATGTCCAGCCCTGTTTGAGCTTCTGTCCAGCAGTCCTGAGGCTTCTTTGTTTGGGTTCCCAATCTAGAAGCTCTTAAGCTCTCCTTAGTGACAGACAGCTGCACTGTCCCTTCCTTGGATTCTCTGGCTCTCTTCTGAATGTGGGCACTATGACTCCTCACTGAAGTGGGACTGTGCATCCATCCTGCTTGCACTACATGCATTAGAACAGTGCCATCGACTAAC
The DNA here is from genome assembly GCF_963082525.1 of Nesoenas mayeri. NCBI lineage: Eukaryota > Metazoa > Chordata > Aves > Columbiformes > Columbidae > Nesoenas > Nesoenas mayeri. The sequence goes on from NC_137543.1 coordinate 6,498,062, forward strand.
TCCCTGGGATGGTAAGCATGACTTCCAGAGCACTGGGCTTGCAATTCGGCTGTTTGGGCACAGGTAGGATTTGAAGGCTTTTCTCCACTTACCACCTTCACGGAGATTTGTAAAAAATAACACATTTTACACAGAATCATAGAATCATTTGGGTTGGAAGAGATCCTTTAGATCATCAAGTCCATCCAAAACCTAAATCTAGCACTAAACCATGTCCCCAAGAACCTCATCTACATGTCTTTTAAACACCTCCGGGGGGTGATGACTCCACCACTTCCCTGGGCAGCCTGTTCCACTGCTTCACACCCCTTTCCATGAATAAATGTTTCCTCATATCCTCTGAACCTTCTCTGGCACAACTTGAGGCCCTTTTCTCTCATCCTAAAGAAGACCAACAGATCTGGACAATTTTCTGTAGTCAATGATCCATGTTTACCTGTGGAGGTAAGATCTTTCTTGGACTTAGGTCAGGGTCCTTGGGTTGTTCAGCCTTTTTCTGTTTTAGCTCTCAGTTTTTCATCTCTCTCTTTCTGACCTCATCCTTCCCACCAACTCTTCCACTTGCTGCTCTTCTGCTTTTCTTTGGTTGGTCCCAACAGAAAGGATCAACATGACCCTTTCTCTCTCCTTCCTCTGAATCTCCATCAGAGCTATCCTAACACTTTGGTCATCTGGGGAAGAAAAAAAAAATGCTTAAAACCCTGATTTGGTTGTTAAATTGGAGTTTGGTTTTCATATCCTCACTTAAAAGCATCTCGAGACATTTCAGTTGAATGAGACCTTATCTACATTGTTACCATCTGGTGTTGCTTGTTGGAATTATAGAGTCACAGAATGTCCTGAGTTGGAAGTGGCCCACAAGGATCAAGTCCAACTCTTGTCTCTGCATAGGTCAAACTCAAAGTTGACATCATGTGTCTGAGGGTGTAGTCCAATCGCTTCTTGAATACTGTCAGGCTTGGGGCCATGACTACCTCCCTGAATTGATAGTTAGGCTACTAAATTTATGATGCATCAGTCCCGTGGTACCAATGGGATTTGTACTGTATGTAGGTGACATGTCATTTAACATATATTGATTCCTTATTGTCCCTGTGTTCCTGATTCAGCAAGATATCTACACATGTGCCTAAAGTTAATCACATTAATAGACCCACTGATTGCGGCTGATTCAGTCACACATCTGCCTGGTGAACTTGCTAAACCTGTGTGAACCTACGAGTCTGAGATTGAGGTCCTGTCCCATTATGTTCCATGGGCCATCACCACTGGCTCCCAGGAACCCCAGTTGAGGAGAAGATATCTCATCAAAATCAGGCACTGTCATTTTAGTATATAGGGGACAGATATATACAATGAGTCTGGGAGTGCATAAGATCCTTCCAGGACGCTGTGTTCTCAGTGTATATCTATACCAACCTTGAAGGCATAAATCGTATTAATAGACTTGCTTGGGAAATCACGCTATACCCAAAGGCTGCCCAGTAGCTATGTACTGGGTGAGACAGCATTCATCCACCTCCTGCTTGCAGTTGTTCTTCCAAGTGTTCCTCTTCCCAGGGCTGGTACCAGCACAGGCTGCACTGACATCGTCTCAGCCTCCCCATCTCCACATCACAGTATCGCAGTATGTTTGGGATTGGAAGGGACCTCAAAAGATCATCTAGTCCAATCCCCCTGCTGGAGCAGGAACACCTAGGTGAGGTTGCACAGGAACATGTCCAGGCGGTTTTGAATGTCTCCAGAGAAGGAGACTGCACAACCCCCCGGGGCAGCCTGTTCCAGTGTCTGCCACCCTCACTGAGAAGACGTTTTTTCTCAAATTTAAGTGGAACCTCTTGTGTTCCAGCTTGATCCCATTACCCCTTGTCCTATCATTGGTTGTCACCGAGAAGAGCCTGGCTCCATCCTCATGGCAGTCACCCTTTATATATTTATAAACATTAATAAGGTTCCCCCTTAGTCTCCTCTTCTCCAAACTAAAGAGACCCAGCTCTCTCAGCCTTTCTTCATAAGGGAGGTGCTCCACTCCCTTAATCATCTTTGTTGCCCTGCTCTGGACTCTCTCCAGCAGTTCCCTGTCCTGCTGGAACTGAGGGGCCACAGCTGGACACAATATTCCAGGTGTGGTCTCACCAGGGCAGAGTAGAGGGGAAGGAGAACCTCTCTCAATCTACTAACCACCCCCCTTGTAATACACCTCAGGATGCCATTGGCCTTCCTGGCCACAAGGGCACAGTGCTGGCTCATGGTCACATCCACAAGATAATGCCCCAGAAACTTCTCAGGAATTACTTGGCATAAGGGAAGGTGTATTTTGACAGCGAGGAAACACAGCAGCACTTTTGTGATGGGGGAGTGCTGGATCCTCTGAGGAGAAGAGTTGTTATGGCCCAATGTACTCTGGTATCATGACTGAAGAAGGGCCATTTCAACCCCTTTTCAGCATGTATTCAGTTTGAAAAAACAACAGACACTGCCAGAAAGAAATCAGGCCAACTATTGAAACAGTTTAACAATGAGCATCTTGTTAATGGCTGTGAAGATGTCATCACTCATCTGTGTCAGAAACAGGGCCCTTCTGCTCTCCAAAGTCTGCCCATGTTTTCGGTCCAGGCCGATGGCTGAAGTGATGCCATGGTCTGGTTTATCATCTGCTTACCACCTCCCCCCGCAACAGCTCAGAGCACAGATGTGATTGCCACCCCATTCCCTTGCCTTATTCACCCTTTTGTGGGGCCCCACCAGGCTGAACCCACCTGATGAGTTTGGGTTAAAAAGGGGAAAGAAAAGGCAGGAGTGAGTTTTCCTTTAGTGTGCATACATATGCATGAGCGGATTATGGATGTGCAGCTCGATCATTGCACAGGCTGTTTAAACTTGTGAGGTTGCAACATTTGCACATTTGCAGAGCTTTTTGGGTCAGCAAAGGGGTAAATAAGCAGTGGGATGAAGGAAGGGTAGAAATGCATAAAGAAATGGTACAGGGCTACAACCAGATACACCTCCACAGTGTCCAAAGTTAATTAAGATGAATCAGGTCCAAATGGGTTATGTAACTGTCGTGGCATTAAAAATAGGTTAGTCTGTATATTAAGATTTCATTTATGAATTGTTTGTAAACCATTCATAAATGTTAGATGTGGTAAGCACGTTATGCACATGAATACTTTGTGTTCCAACATTATCGATGGCTGTATATATGGCAGCTGTAGGTATTATAGATGGTTAAGTCACAGCTCTAGAGACCAACGGTTCAATAGCAATATACAATAAATGATTCATCAATCACTTAAACATGTATTAAGCATTTATGTATTCTTTATAAATGGAACCTTAATATGAAGTGTGACCTTAAGAAGTGTGAAACAGAGAACATTTCCCCTTTCATACTTTTTTTCCCTTCTAAAAAAATAATTTTAAAAAACCTCTCAAATCACCAGTTTAATAATATTTTTCTTTTCCCTCACCTCTGGCTTGAGAGGCCACAGATTCCTGAGAATTAAAAAGGGCTCATGGAGTGAGTGTGGCTTTTGGATGTGCTTCTCTCTCCCTGCAAATATGTTTTGTGTTGGGTGGGGGTATGAGTGCCAGGGATGCAAAAGGATGTCACCCCAGAAGAATGTCACCTTGCAGCCAGGGTGTCTGCAGATCCCTAGAGAAAGCACAAGAGCCAAGGTAATGTGAGTGTAAAGTAAGTAAAGAGCAGAGGAGAAGATCTGTGAAATGAGACTTAAACAGGATAATTTAATTCATTAAAACAAACCCTACTGCTAGCTGTGGGTATTTTCTTGCATGGAAGATGCCAGCAGAGAAGATGCCGACATTGCAGACCCCCAGCACAAGGTAGACCTGGTAGGATGTTTCTCCTTCACTACCATGACATCTGCAGTGTAAACGGAAACCTGGAGGAAGGTGTAAAGGAGTAAAGTCCAGCTTACAGTGCCTTGGAGAGGCTGAGCCCCTCAAGACTCTTTTTATTAGATACAAGATGCTCCTGTCTTTCCACACATGGCTGAAGTCCTGGCCAGGGCTGTGTCTTTACAAGTCTGTTGAGGAGGACATGTCAGGGACTTGGCCCAGGCCTGTAGTATTTGACTTGTATATAGATATTAACCTCTTCCATGTGGTGTCAGAACAAAGGCCTTGGATAATAAGCATTTAAATTTAGACCAAAAGTAAGACAAAGTATGTGCAAATGCTTTGGGCTATTGTTTTCAATAAAAATATTGGGTAAGTCCACCAGATTTTCCCTTTTGTATAGATGTCCAAATGCTGCTGCTCTTGCTTTCAATATAAAGTCATGTCCTCTAAAGCTTGTGGTCAGTCCGTACTGGGGGCTTGGGTTCACACGAGCTCTGCTCTGAGGAACAATGGGAGGGATCAGTGATGTTATTAACACAAGCCTCTTTATTTAAAACCACTAGTATGAACAGGAGCCACAAGATGAGCTGTTGAGATTTACAGAGCAGTCATCTAATCCTGCCCATGGCAGGGGGTTTGAACTAGATGGCCTTTAAAGGTCCCTTCTGACCCAAACCATCCTATGATTCTATGATCTATGCTGTCCAGGAAATCCCAAGGGACAAAGAGGTTTGGTGAGGAAGAAATGAAGGCATCTTAGAGAGAACGCCCATCCTGCATTGAAAAAGTCATGTTTCCAATCCAAAATGCCTAGTTTTTGCCAGCGGCTATAAAGAGAGGCCAAAGCAACTAGCTGAGATGGAGACATCCACTTAACAGACCATACATTCAAGTGAGATAAATCCTCCTACTCTATCCCAGATGAAGTTTTGTCTAAAAGTTTGAAAGGACGCAGGGAGACACCCCTGCACATCAACAGCATGAGCACAGGAGCCTTGTTTCTTTGGAGGATGGCTGGAGCAAAGCCCTTTCCCTCCCTGTCCAGGGAGTAGCTCCATGCAGGGCAGGTTTGTACATGGGCTCTTCAGCATTGCTGTGTTACAAATCCCAGGACTGCAGCTCGTTCCCAGTAATTTTCCTCTTTGCTGTGCACACCATTGGCCAGGTGCGCAGTGACCTTCCGGGTGACCAGGACATCACGCGCCAAGTCAACGAGGAACCACGCGTTGGGGAAATACAGGTCTCCTGGGGACCGCTGGTGTCAAATGACCGGGGGGAAGGGGGAAACCTGCCACAGCTTTATCTTGGCTTTGTGTAAACCTGTTCTGACGAGACCCTCAACTGAGAGGCATTTTGAGCCGTTACCGCATGAGCACGCTCACATTTTCCCCTCTCTCTTTTCCCCGCACCCCTTGCTGCACGGTAGATAAGGCAGCAGTGTTTTGGCAGCTGGGAGGTGATGCTCTATCTGTTTGCACATATAGGACGCTAATGGAAATGTGCCACCCATCACTCTTAGTGGGGTTTAGCTTGCCTCTGCTCATTGCGCTGGGGACATTGGCTGGTTCTTTTTGGTGGCATCGCAAAGGGCTATGATGCTGGGCATAGATCACAGGCCAGGCAGACGTCTGCGTTGAAACTGAAAAAGCTCCTGCACCAGCCTTGCTTTTTGCTGTTGTTGCTCCAGGCTCTGTTGTAAATCTTGGCTCTAAACCTATTTTTCCCCCCTGCCTCATTAGGTTTTCAATTTCAGGGAATTTTTTCCAACATCAGATTTATTTATTTTGCAATCTCTCGCCCTTTGTGTCTCTTTTCTGCAGCTACACCATACCGTTTTGTCTACTTGACCTAACCCTTGGTTTCTAGATTTGGAGCTGTCAGGAAGAATCCTGAGGTCCATGGCTTAGATGGAGTACTCCTCTCTGTTTTCTAGTGCATCCTTCACCTGCTCAAGGCTTGTCCACCCCTGCTCTGCTGCCTGGCTTATTTCAAGGTTAGGCACTGGGAGGAGAATAAGACCCCTGCTTGGATGGGCTCTCCCTTCAGACCTGAGACATCTGGTTTGAACTGTTGTCCTCTCTTCCCTTATTTATCAGTCTTCCCACTGGTCCCGACAAACATGTGGTCAAGACTCTGGCTTCTGGTGACCTTGGTGCATTGAAGAGGAGGGTGGAAGAAAGGAGATTTAGTATCACCTTACTATCTCCTGCAAAATCCTTGTTTTGTTGCTTAGTGACAGTATCTTTATACGCAGTCCCAGTGCTACATGTAAAATACTGAATGCAAAGCACTGCTGTGCAGCAAGAAGTTAAGCATCACTAAATACCACGTTTCCCTGCTTGGTGCTGGTGATGTGGTTTCCAGCTCCTCTTCTAAACACTGAAGGGCACATCAGGTCCTAGCACTGCAGACTGGCACAGCATTTACCCCATCTCCATGGCTTAGCTGAAGCAGTGGTGGTGCTCTTGGTCTCTCTGCCGTATTTGGGACATCCCAAATATTGCTGCTGTCCAGGTGGGTGGGATCTGGGAGCAGATTCAGGTTGTCTAGGAAGACAATGTTCCTCAGACCACCCTACAGAGCCCAGGAGGAAGAGGCAGCTGCCTCACGGATATGTACACATGACCTCTCTTAGCTCGACCTAAAGTTTATTTTTACTCTGCAGTCTTTCCCATGAAGAAACATTTCAGCAGCTCTTTTTCTCACTTCCGCCTAAAGATATAAAGATGACTCCTAACTGTTTTCAAGTCTCCATCTTGGTGATACTATAATTCACATTAAGAGAGGAGGCCCTGGAGCTACACTTGGTCCAGCTCTGTGGTAGCAGCCGCAGTATGTACCAACCCTGACGACTCAAGCAAGGGAGCACATTGGCCAACAGTGTGCCCTTGCCTCACCTTGTGCACCTTGTCCTTGTGGATCCAACAAAAACAGTATAGAATGGAAATGGAAATGGAAATGGAAATGGAAAAGAATAGAATAGAATAGAATAGAATAGAATAGAATAGAATAGAATAGAATAGAATAGAATAGAATAGACTATTTCAGTTGCAAGGGAGCTACCACAATCACTTGGTCCAACTGCCAGACCACTTCAGGGCTGACCAAAAGTTAAAGCATGTTATTAAGGGAATTGTCCAAATGCCTTTGAAGCACTGACAGGTTTGGGGTGTTGACCCTTGGAAGCCTGTTCCAGTGTTTGACAGCCCTCTCTGTGAAGAAATAACCCCTCGCACCCCAAAGCCACGCAATATGTATTGGCAACGATGGATGAATCAGGATCGGACCACCCCCTCCATAGCAGACAGTGGCAGTGAGAAGTGGAGAAGGTTTTCTGTGCCTTCTCTGTGTCTCCACTCCCATAGGAACAATTGCCAGCTGCTCACTTCTCACTCCAGCAAAGTGAAACTGGAAGTCACAGATCTGGCCTCTGGCTTGTGACCCACCTGGTTACCGGTAACTGGATGTGCAAGATAAATAAGCCAGAACCAAAACAGTGGCAAAATTTGCCAGCTGCATTAGGGAGAAGAACTTAGAGATGAAAGCCTGGTTCAATCTAAATGAAGTGGCTGCTGTATGAAAATATATTTTTTATGGGTTACCTGTGACTGACAATGCACCAAATGTATTTTGGGCGGTCTGCCTTGCTAGTAAACTCTACCTAATCCACTCCAGGGACTGAAGTAGTTGCAGCAGCCTTGGCTACACCAACACAATATTCCATTTCTGTCTTGTTTGATACCATTTCATACAAGGCAGCATGCTCTGAGCTGAAAGCCGCATTGCTATTCCTATGACAAAAGAAAGATCTCCTCTCATTTTAGGTGAAGTCTCCATTTGCATTAAGAATGCCCAGGGGATGTGGATACACGAACACACTTTATCCGAGGGAAATGTTGAGCAGGGTTCCTGGTAAGCCCCAGCTGATCTGTCTCAGAAAAAGGGTAAAAATCCACGTCAGGGCTGTAGCAATACAGTCAACCTTTTTTTTCAATCTGTCACGCTGGGCAGCAAACCTGCACCTGCGATGGTGCACAGGAGGGCTGTAACAGCACGAACATGCCTTTGGAATGGATTTAGAGATAACAAGAAATCATCTTAATGCGACTGTTGAATGTACAAGGGATCGGGTAATAGTTATCACAGGTACACTTTCATTAACTCCCTTTAATTTAAAAGCTCAGTGTTTGCAGCAATCTTTTACAGGCAAGAAAAAGTCAAATCAAATAATAATAAAGAAATCCTGCTGAAGTGCAGTGCTGCTGCTTCCCCCAGTAGCTGTACAGCTCAGCCTGAAATCCATCTGTGATGAGCCCTCCAACCAGGTCCCACAGACCTTTAATGGGCCAGGTGGGAACTGCCGGGCCTGAGGTGCCACTAAAATGTCCCCTGTCATCTGTCACCTCCTTATCTCTTTACAGCAGGGACCCACACTCGCTGACTACAAATGGGGCTTGGGTGGGACCTTTCCAGGGAGAGGAACACAAGTGACGGCACCCACCATGTCAACAGAGCTTCAGCTTTTCCCCGTGCTCCAGGTGAGATCAGGAACACAGCCCAGATTTGCAGCGATAAAGTTTCTTCACCCAGGAATAACCTGTGTCCATATCTATGGGGGAAAAGAAAAGAAGAAAATAGATGGTTTAATACCCAAACGTAGTATAGTTCTGCAACAAAAACCTAAATTATATAATCAGGATGCAGTGTAACTCTCCTGAAACTTAATAAACTATTCAACCTACCCAATACATGAGCTGCACAAATCAAAAAAACATGTCAGAGAAATGAGGGATTTCAAACAAAAGCCCACAGCTTATGAAACCTGTGATTGCTGAGTGGGGGGAGACAGACCATTGCTTCAACACAGCGTTGTCCCCATCTCCTCCTCCACTCCCCACCCTCCATCCTGCAGAGGTTGCACCAGATCCTGTCAGGGAACAAGGAGAAAAGCCGACTCAACTATGTGTTGGCTGACTTTACAACAGCTTCTTGATCTCTGACCCTAGTTTTTCTGCGAGCAATTCAGCTTTATGAAAGCCTTCATACATATTCAGGCGTTTCAGAGGACAAACGCCGGGCGGGCTGTAGGAAATTTCCGTGCAGGGATGGAGTGTTCCCTGGACTGCAGTAGGAAATGCCTTTATTTGCGGAAGCAGGATGAGGGGTGGGGACACAGAAAGGAAAAATAGTTTGGTTCAGGAAAGGATTATTAAAGGAAAATAACCCAATGGTTAGATGCTATCTGTGTTGTGAATCACACACATTTCCAGCTCAGCTTCAATGGAGGACTGATAGTAGCAACCTGTTCCATGGTGTAACAGCATGGTGACATCTGGGGACAGCTGGGGGTTTTAGGGCTAAATGCACCATAGCTGCTTTGCTTAATGTGTCTCCTCACCTTGCGGTTGAGACTTCTGCCACAGGTGAATTATTAAGAGAAATCATTGTGAGGTTAACTAAAAGGGTTTAGTAATGAACTAAGAATAATCAAATGGTAATTGATGATTGGATGAGAAGCAAATGGTAATCCAATGGTGATTAGGCAATAATTAAATGTTAGTGAAAATGATTTGACAATGATTTAACAATTATTTAAATGATAATTTAGATGGTGATTAGACAACAATTTAGACAGTGGTTTAGGCAATGATCAAACACTCTACTATTTACTACACATCTAATAATTAAGCTATAGCTGGATATATATAAACATCGTTAGCATACAATATACTTTTAACCCAATGTAAAATATTGCTTGCCTCATTCTAGATATCAGATGCCAGGTCTCTCATCTTCAAGGAGCAACCCCGAGAGATGATCGTGCTCAAGGGGAAGATCACTGTTGTGCAGGCTGATGATGTCTAAAAGAGCTCAATAGACTCGAGGGGAGCTGCACATTTTTGTAGCATAATGTGATGAACTTGTAGTCACCCCCGCCTTTGGTATATGTGCAGGTGTGCAGCCATGACAGTTTTGGATTTGTGTAGTTCCAGCTTGAGCTGGTGCTGTTAGCACCTGATCAGACACAGCCTAAATTCCTTAGATCCTGAGAAGCTGGAACCTAGCACAGTTCTCATTTTTCACAGCAGGGCTGATTTCAGTCAGGTCTGCTTGTCGGTGATGCCTGGATCAAAGTGCTGTTCATGCACTCAAAGTGGGGGGATTCATCACGACTTCCCGTGCCCTGTCTGCTCTGGACGTGCATGAGCATCCGATGGCAAGACTTACAGTAACGGTAACAGGAAGGAGACAAATGGATGGAATATTTTAAAATAATTTGAAATGAGGAGCTGGAGAGAGGTGGGGAAGGAGGAACAAAGGAAACAGCACCTGTATGGCACGTGGAGAGATGTGGGCCTTTGTGGAATATAGGGAGCTTACCTTAAGCTGCTCAAAAGAGACCTAGCAGGAAGCCTAAAGCCAAAGTCACTTTCTCTGGAAGTTGAATCCCATACAAGGCAAAATTGACTCGTGGGACTGGAGGGAGAGGAATCATGGCATGTAACAGGGGCTATGGCATGCACTAAGGAATGGGTTATACCTGCTGTCCCCAAGGTAGTGTGCAAGGGCTGCTCTGACCCTGCTCCAAAAACTGAGCCTGCAGGGAGCTTCTGTGCCTCCCAGTGCCAGCACTGGGTCTCCAGCAAGACCAGGGCTTGGATGTTGGGGCAGGAGCAGCTTCAGACTTATGGGATGGATGTCCAGTCCAACAGGCAAGTGTCTGGGTTAAACCCTGTTTGACTTGGTCATCTCTGAGCTGGGGGAATTCTGGGCTATGGTTTTAGCTGGAGACATGGTAAGTCTTTTGATATCTTTCATATTTTGACCTATACAATTGACATTTGTACCAAGGTGCGATTCAAAGTAACCTGCAAGAAGCTTTTGGGTGCATTGTAGGTCATTTAGATAAGGGTATATCTGGGTCTTGCTTTCTTTCATTCTACTTGTCCTTCCTCCTGTGACTCCTGCAGGCTGCAAGGACACACTGCAAGGACACAGAAAGCTGTTGTCTTTCCCCACCTCATCACAGGCGTTTGTAGACGCTTCCAGCTGGGCCCTCATGGAAAAAAACAAAAGTTCTGGGGCTCAGCGGTTTTATGTGGTAAAATAGGAATGCAAAGGTACTTATGATTATAACAGGGGAAGAAAATATTGATATATGAGTATCTTCTGGTTGCTTTCTCTGTTATCCTGGACATTTCCTAGCCCTTTGCTGTCCATTGCATCATCACTAGCTTGAGTAGAAGCTCACATTGACTGTGAGCAAGACCCAGATATACCCTCATCTAAATAACCCACAATGCACCCAAAAGTTTCTTGCAGGTTACTTTGAATTGCACCCTGGTACAATTGTCAATTGTATAGGTCAAAATATGGAAGATATCAAAAGACTGGAAATGTGGGCTAAGGGGTTTCTTGGACAAAGGAGATCTGAGATCTCTTCTTCTTGAAGAAGAAAAGTTCAGATGAAATGGAGGGGCCATTACCCATCATCATGTATCAGCTTGTAGGCAATATCCAAGTAAAGGTAAGAGTTTAACATCAATGAAGCTGATTGATAGACAAAGCAATTATTTTATGCTAAAAACAGTGCCTGGAAAAAGGACTTGGCAAAGAAATCTGGGTCACAAACCGAACATCTCCACACTGCATGAAACAACTATCAACAGAGTCAATCTGGACTTTACTACCTGTGCTGGAGTCCTCGCAGGGATACTCTGGGCATGGCAGCCTAAAGGACACCACTATCTCCTCTCCAGCCCTTGTGTTGCTTTCTCACCTCTCCTTCCTGCCTCATCCGCACTTTGGTTTAGCTTCACCTGCCATCTGCAGTGGTGATATCCCCTTTTCAGTTGCATTCCAGGACTTTCTGGTCCCACGGGAGCAAAAAGGAGGACCTTGTATGGAGAAGTGGCAAAGACCAAGCTACAACAAGAAGGCCAGGCAGGTCTGAGACCAACCCCTGATGAGTGGATTGTCATCTATCTAAGAGACTCTGGTTTGCAGGTTGGGCAGAAGAACAGGCATCTCAATGGAAAACAGCTCTGAGAAGGCTCTTGCCTTTGTGAAACCCATCCCACCATGGGCTGTGAGCCTGACAAAGCATCTCATCATGGGAAATGGCTTCTCATCCAAACCCTTCTCTTGTAACCTCAAATGCTTCACTCCAGGCTCAGCAGGACCATCAGAGCCATCGGGTTTGGTCTCTGCAAAGTGAAATGAAATCCACCTTATCTTGCAAGGGGCTCTATAGGGCACAGCCACCCCAAGGCTCTTAGTTTCAACCACCTACACCCAACTTTTCACCATCCCTCCCCTAGCCCTGGGTGAGTGTGGCAGCCCTCCCTGACAAGGGCTGTCCCTTGGTACATTTGGTAGCTTTGGCTGTGTTTCTGAAGGACCTTGCAGGAGTGAAGGTCTCTGAATACTGATTTTCACAGCCAAAGCACCAGCGCTATCGGAAACTCCTGCGGGATCTACTGAAGGATCATGAGCAAGGCAAGTTCTACTGGGTCCCTCCACAAAAGCTGGAGAAAGCCTGTCCCCATGCAAGGGGCAGCTGGCACATGGGTTTTTATCTGAGCAAGCTGTAGAGGATTTCTTAGACTTGCAGTGTCTCATCCATATGCTGCGGAGCGGCTGGCACGCGTCTTGTCAGGGTGAGTCACACCTGTACTCCACTTTTTCACACAAGGCACTACATACAAAATGCTCTCGGGCAGTTTTGGCAAGCGGCTTCATCCTCGTACCCCCTTTGCATCTCCCTTAGCTACAGCACCTTGTGTAACTGAGAAATATGGCATATTTATCCCATAACTCAGGCCGTCTCTATGCTCTTCCACTGTACCTTGGAAACCAAACTTCTATTCTTGCCAACAAATCGCTTTCAGACAAACGGGGGAGTGTGTGGTAGCTTGGATTTCTTTTTCTTTTTCTTTTCTTTTTTTTAAGAATTTTTTTTCCAATCTAAGAAAAGACTTGAGGATCTATTTTTGAAGATTATATCCCCCCTCCACCCACTGTGCTGCAACAACTGAACACTTTGCCTTGCTGAGAATATTAGTAAAGCAGTCACAATCTGTAGGGTGCACTTCTTGAGACTACATTGCATAATGGGACAAGTGGTGAGCATAACAAAACAAAATGCAATGGGGGCAGGGATTTTCTGTAGTATGTGAACTAAAAAGTCATCTTCAGCCAGAATTGATCACCAAGTAGTTTGCAATAACCCACTTCCTGACCTTTCCTGCTTTTGCCTCCCCAGATTTCAATCTGTCTTAGAGGTATGCTAGAGCATGGTTAATATGATGTTTTACAGGAAATCTAACTGCTAAAACGATCTCTTTCTCCTGCTTGATATATTTTGGTATTTAAGGAAACCAATAAGTACAGCAATGGCAATCATACACATGTAAGATGATTTGAATTTTTATCATTAGAGTCTGGGAGAATTGCATTAGCTCTAATAAAATCCTATAGGACTTCAGTGAGGATAATAACCTTAAAATGCTGTTATTAGTAGCATTGTCAATTTTATTCTGACATCTGCAGTGTTAACAAATTAGATGTGAGAAAAAAATCCATTTGATTTGGTTGAAGGCTACTGCATTCAAGGAAAAATATAGCGCTTTCTAGATTTTATCAAGAGTCCTTGGGAATCAGCCACCCACCCGGGGTGTACTGAGTGATTAATGTGGTCATGTGCTATTTATTCCTTAAAATGTAATCACAAGCTGATTATTTTGTTCAACACATTTTTGGTGATTTGATTAAGAAGCTGCATGAACTTAACAGATTCAGAGGAAAACACATGGAAAAGATGTTGAAAGACAAAGGTTGCTGCCAGGTAAGGATGTTCTTGGGACCTTGGTATTATCAAATATCTCTGATTAAGATGCAGCTTTTGCAGCGCTTTAGGTTCCTGTGTGTTTGCATCTAACTTGAAAGAAGTGGGCTAAGTTGTTGAGGGAGTATCGCCTCATTCTGCAGACCTTTGTGCAGCTAAAAGAAATAATATTGAACTTCAGGTCCACAGAATGTAGAGGGGGAGAATCACAGAATCACAGAATGTTAGGGATTGGAAGGAATGTTAGGGATTGGAAGGAATTGGAAGGGACCTTGAAAGCTCATCCAGTGCAATCCCCCCATGGAGCAGGAACACCCAGATGAGGTTACACAGGAAGGTGTCCAGGTGCGTTTGAATGTCTGCAGAGAAGGAGACTCCACAACCTCCCTGGGCAGCCTGGGCCAGGCTCTGGCATCCTCACTGAGAAGAGGTTTCTTCTCATATTTCAGTGGAACCTCCTGTGTTCCAGTTTTTACCCATTGCTCCTTGTCCTATCATTGGCTGTCACTGAGAAGAGCCTGGCTCCATCCTCCTGACACTCACCCTTTATATATCTGTAACCATGAATGAGGTCACCCCTCAGTGTCCTCTTGTCCAGCTCCAGAGCCCCAGGTCCCTCAGCCTTTCCTCACACGGGAGATGCTCCACTCCCTTCAGCATCTTTGTTGCCCTGCACTGGACTCTCTCCAGCAGTTCCCTGTCCTGCTGGAACTGAGGGGCCACAACTGGACACAATATTCCAGGTGTGGTCTCCCCAGGGCAGAGCAGAGAGGCAGGAGAAAAAGGTGAAGATTTAATTTGAAAAAATTTGAAAAAGAAAGGTGTTTGCTCCCAGCTGAGCTCCCATCTTTGAACAACCGCTCTCTATGACTGGCTTGGAATCCAGGATACAGGAACCTTATGGTAATAATAAAAAAATCATGTTTGTGTGGCTCTTTGCATCTGCATATAATGAAGCACATTGAAACACAGGTATGCGTGTCTACCCCTGCTATTGATCTAGGGGTACAAGAGCACACAAAAAGCTTTCTCTTTTGATTAGCTAGCAACCACAGCACCACCAAGTCCTGGGATGGATGTTCTCTACTCCACTGCTTGTTTCTGATTTCCTGACCTAATCTTTGGTGGCCTACAAGAGAGTCAAAGCTATCTGCTTGTTTGGGATGAGATGATAAAATATATTTTCTTCTTTGATAACTGTCTTGTCTTGTTGTTGTTTAGTTTACTTTTGTATAGTTTTGTTGTTGTTGGATTTTGGTTGTTGTTGGGGTTTGTTTGTTTGTTTCCATTTTGTTTTTTAAGGCTGAGATGTGACAATTACAACAGAGATGCTCTTTCCGACAGGTGTCTAGAAGAGTCTTGTGAGAACCAGGAGGTGAGTCTGAATTAACCACAGAAAAGCCATGGGGCATACGTCTGGGAATCCACCGGTCTTACACTGACAATTGCAGGAAGCAGAAGAGGTGACCGCACCTGCATGTGAATGCAAAATATTTGATGTGAGAATGGAAGCTTCTCCTAATTAACAGAGTGAAAGCAAATTCAATTTGTCTGGCAACATGTGTGTGTTGGATTCAGTTTGCCTAATAATGGTTTGAGCTTAACCCTGTTAAGAAAATAACTGGGATCCAGGATGTAATGCCTGGAATTTTATGGGACACTTCACCCATGTGGTGTATGTCCCTGTCTGAGGGAGCAACTCAGGAAGAAACATAGAATAAAAGATGATGAAAAGAGTTCCCAATTTTTATCTTCTGTGTGGCAACTGGTTTTAAAATTAGAGAGACTGACTGTGTTGAGCTTAAAAGGTGGTTCATATTCAGAAGTCCACAGACAGTGAACAGTCTTTGGCACTTTTTGGCTTTGCATGGGCTGAGATGACATTCAAAGGTGTTGTGTTCAGCCTGCTAGCTGGAGGACAGGAGGAAGGGTTTGACATGTCTTGACAGTAGCTGTTGTTTCAGCCTGGGAGCTTAAAACGAGGTGAACTTATTCATACAAAAATCAACCTTTTGTTGAGTCCTGTCATTCACAGTCTCTGAAAGCTCTTTGATTTGGAGGCAGTTATTTTGTTGTTTTCTAGACAGTGTTTCTCCTGGAAATGGTTCCTCTTTGCTTCCTAAGCATCCGCTGAGATTTTCTTGCTGAATAAATGTGTCTGCCTGTGCTTTCCATGCCAAATCCCTTCCTCATCACCTCTCCCTTGCCCTCTTCTGGAATCCTGTTCCTACCTTCCACCACTTGCCACCTTTGGGATGCTTCTCCCCTCTATGGCAGGCACAGAGCATCACCTAAGGACCCTTGCAAGGCAATACCTCCCTCCAGGTAGCTTTTTTAATGTGTTCCATACTCCTTGTATCCAGGCCTTCCCCAAGACACTGCTCTCCAGCCCTCTCCTGCCTTTCCAGGCCATCCCACCAGCTTGTATTTTGTCCTTCTCCATTTTCATTTTTCACTGAACCTGTACTGAAATTCATACTCTTCTCACATTTTGTCCTGTCAGTGACTACTCTGGATCTTACGCATGGCACTAACATTTCTAGGTAGATGTTTTGTGGGCACTGTACTCCCAAACTGCTCTTCCTGGCTCGTTGTCCTTGCTTATTGCAGGGAGGTTGGACTAGATGACCTTTGACGGTCCTGTCCAGCCCAAACTATGATTGCTGCATCTAGAACAGAAGGAAATCTCATGCTGCACTGTTGGCTGAGGTGGATGATGCAGGACATTTTTGTCTTCTCTCTGTCAGGTCTGGAGCAGCACTGTTCTCCACATTACCTAAACCCACAATAGAGCTGCCACATTTGAGGTTGGCCATCCCTCTCCCTCAGATCCTCAACAAATGACCAGGCCACCACACTGATGCACTGCTGCTGGTAACAGCTTTACCTCACAGGTTCCTTTATTGAAGTTGTTAAGGTGTGTGAGAGTGAGTCCATCTCTTTCCATTTGTGGTGGGAGGTGCCTACAACAGTTCTGGGTATCAGTAAAATAGTAAAGGGTGGAGATTATCTCTACCTGAAGCACAAAGTAAGAATATCTTGCAAGAAAAATCTCTTTTCAGGAGATGGCCAGCAAAAAACCTAGAAGAAAAATGAGTCAAATAAACAAAAGCAGAGCTGTACTTGGTGTAATATGGCATGGGTCCACTTAAGTCAAAGGAAGAGTACAGAATTACAGAATCATAGAAACATAGAATTGGCTGGGGTTGGAAGTGACCTCCGGAGATCATCCAGTCCAACCCACCTGCTAAAGCAGGTTCACCAGAGCAGATCACACAGGAATGTGTCCAGGTGGGTTTGAATGTCTCCAGAGAAGGAGACTCCACAACCTCTCTGGGCAGCCTGTTCCAGGCTCTGGCACCTCAAAGGAAAGAAGTTTCTCCTCATATTCAGATGGAACCTCCTGTGCTTCAGTCTGTGTCTGTTGCCCCTCATCCTCTTGCTGGGCAAAACCCAAACCAGCTGAGTCTCTGGCACCTGAGGGACTTCATATGAGCTTCAGTTGAAACTGATTTTGCACTAAATGAACCAGCAGTTCACAGCCAAGCTCTCTGCCTTTTTTTTTTTCTTTTTCTTTTTTTTCTAAGTGCAACATTACACTGGAAAAAAACAGCTGCTAACAACAGCAGAGAAAACTCTTGCAGGAGGGAAGGAGCCCAGCACAGGCTCAGCTGCGGCAGGGGATTTTAGGCAATTATTACATCTTGTGTGAGATCAAGAGGCTTCTGCAGCATCGCGTGGCCCAGTGTGGGACCTGGGGAAGGTACTGCAGGGAATAGGTTGTGCTGATGCCGTGCTGATTTCGGCTCAGTGGAAACACGGTAGAAGCAGGATTTCAGATGCGCATCTCTTTGAGATTACCCCATGTCACAGGATGCTGATGAGACGTGTGGAAGTTTGCCGCTGTCAGGGAACCAGAAGTGTGCTGGGATCACAGAATAAATCCAAAGTTGTAATGGAGAACCAGAGACCCTCTTGCTATTCCTGACTCCTAAATATTAACACAGGGGAATGAGAGATAAGAAACCAGAGTGTCATTTATTGCTGCTTAAGAGAGAGAAAGGCATGTTCGACACTGACAAATTTCTGCTTTTTTTTCCATTATTCTTTTTTCCTGAAGCCAGAGAAGCTGTTTCAAAACTATTTCCCGCAGAATTGCAAAAAGCTGAGAAATGGAGCTGAACAGAGGAGACGGCTGTAATTTCCAGCAAACGCAAGTAAAGAATTGTTATCGACAAGGTTTCTGCAAGACCATTAAAAAACCCAGCAGCCATTTTTTCGCTCCTGATACTGAGTGAGATAGCGGAGTCGGCGACGGCACAGACAACTCCTGCCTCATTACTCTGACACTGTGCTCAATAGGTTCAAACAAGTCGCTGCCAGAGATGAGACCACAGGGACTGACTGATACATGGGGCCACCAAAGCAAAGCTGGGCATTGCAGGATGGAGACTTCTGCTGGCAGGGGCTGTTGCAGCTAAACAATAAAAGTGCCCCTGGTTCTCTCACTGATTGGGTGACTGCTGCTTCTTTCTTCCTTTGAGAAACCAGTTTCTAAATGGCGAATAGTCTGAACCCCTCCAAATGATAGTTTAAACTCTTCATAGCTCTTCTAGTTACTTCTGCAAACTGAATTCTGTGAAATTTTCATATGATGGCTTAAATTCTTTTTAAAGTTCAGTTTGTCAGAAAAACCAAGACCTTTGTTGATTTTCTAGAAGGAAACTCCAGTAGGAGACTTTGGTGGAGAATGTGCCTGTGTAAGGACAAGGTTTATGAGTGATGGTCAGGGGGAGAAATGCACCACCTGTGGTCTGTGATCCCATCTCTGTCCACATACATTTGATACTGCACCAACTCAAATTATGGAGAACTCTCATTGCTTTCAGTAGGGTTAGATTAAAACCCTAATGAGAATGGTTTTCAGGCAGAAGAGTGGCCCATGTGGTCTTTTCCCTTTGATGTCTCATTAGGATTCCTTCAAAAAGAGTCTGACACGGGCATTTCACTTTTATGCCACAATCTTGGAGACAGTTCACATCAATAGTGACTGGATCGGTTGCCCTCTCTTGTGTGATCACAGAGTTTTGAGACATGGACAGATAATCTCAGCACATCTCACTGCTTAGATGTCCACATCCTCCTAACCAGAGGCTTTGTTCTAGGCTCAGGGGTGCAATGAAGACATGACTGGACCTGCATGCTAAATTATCATCTCATCCTGTAGGTGATCCAATTAAGCCAAATTTGAAGAGAACCAGAGAAGTTCATGCTCTGCCTTGCTGTGCATGAAGTCAGCAAGTTAATAATGGACATTGATCTCTAAGGCTGTCAGTGTGTCTAGGGCTGAGTGGAAGAGATTTCAGAAATTTTTTTTCATCACATCATTAGGTTTCATACTGGAAACAATAAACTCTGTAGCCTGCAGCTGTGAAAATACTAATTTGAAAGCTATTATTTTTTTATATTTTTGAGAATTTGCTGCTGGTTTTAGGTATATATATATATATATATTTCCCCCCATACCCCGCCCTTTCTTTTTTTCTTTCCCAAAACTCCAGTGGTTCTTCCAATTTACTTTTTCCCTTTTCTGATTTTCTGGACTTTAATTTCAATTAGGATATCTCTTCCCCTCCTTCCCTCTGTCCCCCCTTCTCTTTTTCTTCCTCTCCCTCCCTTTAGTTGCTAGAGCAACAAAAACATTCAGAGCAGAGGGGATTTACTCACTACAGATTCCAAACATATGGTGACACTGAAGTTTTGTCTGTTACTTATGAATATAATACGAGTTCCTCCCATACCTGCATCCCATTCTGGGTGTGTTTAAATATCTTCTTCCCCCTTTCCAACACTGTAATTTCCCATATCTGTTGGCCTCATTCCTGCATCTTCAGCCTTGTAAGATCTAAAGAATAGCCCTTGGCTGGGACTGAGTGACACTATCTAGAAAACAAATTGCCACCTTAAACTTTGGCACATTCAAGAGTTTCCTCTCTCCTCTTTCTCCTGTGTGTTTACCCCCAGAGGTCTCTCTGCTTTATTAGTCTCTACAGTTCCACAATCCTGTGATAGCTATTAATAGTAAAGACAATCTTCTCAGGATAGTTCTCTACCTAATGTGTCAGAGGGACATAAGTGCAAAGGCTGGCCCTGGGAATAGGTGTTTTGAAGGCAACAATAATATTAAAACTTGAGACAATTTTGACAGCCTGTGTCTTTCACATTAAAGAAAGAAGGTGCAATACCTGCCCTTCTGCTGTTGTGGGACGGTTATGGTTAAACATGCTGGCATATAACACCGGGTGATGAAAAGCCACATTTCTGTCTGACATAAATACAGGCTTGGAAAATAATAACAGGAGTTAAAGTGTGACTAAGCACTTCCAAAGGCCGTCACGCTTGACACTGAAGGCAGCTGGTCACGTCCTTAAAGTCCTTTTTAATAAGATTACTGTGTTGCTCATTATTCAGAGTTCTAGAAAAAGCAATACATTGTTGTGTTCTTATAAAGGTAACTAGCTCCTTGGGTATGTCCTTATTCCTTCTGCACCAGAGCTCTTGAAGAACCTTCTCTGTGACGGTCAGGCTGGACCCATGATGTTTAATTTAGGCATACCAACCTCTGAGCTGTACATTTTGTCATGAGCCTTTAGTTCATCAAATTCCTTAGGTTTATGTCTAAATACTTCTGAGGTAGTAGCAGATGCTTTATGCATAGATGCGTAGAGATGAGGTTCTTAGGGACAGGGCTTAAAGGTGGACTTGGCAGTGTTAGGTTAACGATCAGACTTAATCATGTTAAAGGTCTTTTCCAACCAAAATGATTCCATGATTCCATGTGCCTGACAAAAGACACACCGGTGCCATAGTCGCTTCCAACACCAATCCTGAATGGCATTATGTGGTCACTGCTATCCAAGCCAGGGCACAGTCGGCAGGAAGAGGCGCATGATCTGCCCCTGTTATTAATGATCAAAAAGAAATCTCTCTCCTGTTTGAATCTGTGCTGGGCTGGAGAATGAGACACACAGGAAATCCTACTATTGTGCTTTCCAATCCTCATGTTCAAATCTCCATGACTGTGATTCATTACTGAGAAATGACTCTGTTCTACCTTCCTATGTTGTAACTAGATTAATACAGCCATCTTGCATGTGTTGGGGATGATGGCCAGTGGTTAGCACACCTGGGATTGAATTAAAAGCCTCTGGAGCTAAGAGCATGAGTCATATGTGCAGTCTGAGCTCAGGCATCAACGTTTGTAGCTGAGACTGAGAAACACATCTCCCGTAGATGAAGATGTGAGGCCTCTGCACAGAGCTGGGTGGTGATCTTGGCCTCACCATGTTTCTGGGAGTTACTGGCTCTGCATCTCACCCACCAACACTGACACATTCACAAGACTGAGAGGCCAAGTGTGTTGGGATGCTGGAGCTCTGGGTACCAATTCTTCCCTTCTTTAATCAGGCTCTCTGGAAAGGATAAATACATTTGAGATTAGATGCATGGAAAGTTTTGAAGTTGTATCTTTAGTCACAGATTGTCATTCACAAGGGTTAGCCTCCACCTGAATTCATCTTCCAGTGTGAGTGCTGCTGATACCACCAAGGGAGGCTGAGGGAACCACATCTGTGTGAAAATACCGGGCATTGAAGCAGCTGGAATCAAAACTGAATTTCATTTCTGAGAGAGCTGGGGTTGTTCAGCATGGAGAAGAGAAGGCTCTGGGGAGACCTTCTTGTGGCCTTTCAGTACTTAAAAGAGGCCTATAAGAAAGATGGGCACAGACTTTTTAGAAGGGCTTGTTATGACAGGACAAGGGTTGATGGTTTTAAATGAAAGAAGGGGAGATCCAGGCTAAACATGAGGAGGACATTTTTTACACTGAGGGTGGTGAGAGACTGGCCCAGGTTGCCCAGAGAGGTGGTGGATGAACCATCCCTGGAGACATCCCAGGCCAGGCTGGACGGGGCTCTGAGCAACCTGAGCTGGTGAAGATGTCCCTCCTCATGGCAGGGGTGACACTGGGTGAGCTTTGAAGGTCCCTTCCAACCCAAACCATTATACAACCCTATGAGAAAAGGAACTGGGCAGCTTGTCCTGAGCGTCTGGGTAGAGCAACATAAGCACAACAACAGCAATTAAGAGAGGGTTACTTCACTTGCCCGGGGCAAATAGAGATGCTCTATTAGACAACATTTAATCTTGGAAAACTTTGCCAAGTCTTCTACTTGTATTATTTCTATAAATCATTTGGATCCAGAGTATGTCCATGGATTTAGGAATAATTGTGGTGAGGCTGACTTTTGGCAGGATGCTCTAATTGCTTTGGTAGGAGGGACTCAGCACCAGCACCTTGGTCCATGTGGACAGGATTTAATGCATGGAGACCTGGTCCCTGGTCCCCAGCTGGCCCAGTCAGCGTCACTGAAAACCCTCTGCAGCAGCAACAGGATCAGCAACAAATATTTAACTCATTTCAGGCTTTGAGGGAAAATGTGTGTGCTACTAAAAATAAAATCACAGCAGATGGCACCTTGACAGCTGCTGGCGTGGACTGGCCAGGCCACAGGGGCTGAAATCCCCTCTGCTGGTCCCCAGAAGCACCCTCCTGAAATGGGGCTGATGGGAATTAAAGTGTTATGTCTGTGTCATCATTCACAAATGCCAAGCAGCAGAAATCACCGTGAATTTTGAAATGAATGATCTTTTTGTTGTTGTTGTTTTTCAATGGATTAGGCTGCTTTTGGATACAATGAATTCAGGTTCATTTTCAGGTTGGAGAATATGAGTTTAAGCTATCTCTGATTTCTTTGAATCTATGGAAATAAGAATAAAACATGTCCCTTCACAGCCTCAATGGTTCAAACTGAACTGAAATAGATGATTATTTAAGGCTCAGAATAGGTTAGCTGTCTCCTCCGATATACTGACAAGTCTCTCTCTCTTCATCTCTTTCTTACTTTTCTTTCCTCTGCACTCTGGCCAAACCCTGGGAAAAAAGACATGCCAAAACCAAAAACTTGGATTATATACATTCTTACCCAAAACAGAGCAAGGGTGCTAGAAATTCAGTAAGA
The DNA here is from genome assembly GCF_963082525.1 of Nesoenas mayeri. Taxonomy (NCBI): domain Eukaryota; kingdom Metazoa; phylum Chordata; class Aves; order Columbiformes; family Columbidae; genus Nesoenas; species Nesoenas mayeri. The sequence goes on from NC_137543.1 coordinate 6,520,853, forward strand.
AAATGTATTTTCAGAGGCCAAGTGAACTTGATAGTCAACAAAGCTCCAGAATTACTTAGTGACTGATGTTTACTGTCACTATTGGTTTTGTTTGTTTGTTTAAAGGTGAAATGTTTGGGGCAGCCTGGACTGGACTTACTTTTGTTATTAAAATCAGTTTCAACAGAGAGGCACACTGAAAAAATCCACTGCTGTGGTTCAGCCCTATCCATCTATAATGTATGCAGTCTACAAATCTGAATCCACCATTAAATTTTAGGGTTTCAACAAAATTTACTGGCTTTCTAACCATTTTTTTTTTCTGTCACTGGGAGCAGCTGGTATTTGAGATCTATCAGTAAGAACATCTAAAATCTGCTCTTTCCATATTGGTTGCTTCCGCTGTAGGCTTGCTCTAACTCCTCTGTGCAGAATTGGTGTTGAAAGGCTTTTAGTGCCAGTCTCAGCCATCACAGATCAAGGCACAGCCCTTTTTGCAGTTAAAGGCTGGAGCATTTTCTACTGTTGCATTTAAGTAGAAGTCACTCTCTCTTTTTTTTTGTGTGTGTGTGTGTGGCAGAAAATCAATGCCATAATAGCTATTCCTTTTTGGCAAGAGACTGATAGCATTGGCTAGAACCCAGAATAATGCAAGCTGGAGGTATAGAGTTCTGCCAATGTACCTTAAACCTCCTGACCTTCAGCGTCTCAGGATTTCCAGCCCTGAGAAGAGAGCTCTCAGGAGAAGAGATTGATAATTCTGCCTGGCTGCAAGATGGTGTCCAAGAAAAAGCCTCAGTGGGAAGCTGAAAACCTCTGTGTCACTTCTACTTTCACAGTAAGGTAAATAATGGCTGAGGCCACTGAAGACAAGGGAACTGACTACCAAAATTAGGGCAAAAGACAGCAAAATCAGTCCTCCTAGACACTTTCTGGCTCCAGGACTGCACTATGCTCAGTTCACTTACAAAGGTGTATTGGATGAAACCAAGCATGTGCTTCATGTGATTATTTTTTCCCTGCAGATTAGTCTGTGTCTTGGATGGTGGCTCCTTGTGGTTGCTGATGTGCTGTTCCCTGTGGGGTACCCACTTTGCAAAGGTCCCCTTGACGCTCCGAGGCAGCTGGGCTGTCTGACCCCTGTAGGTGATCATAAGACTGCAGTTGGAGTTCAGCATCTCTTGGCTTCTGAGAGTGCAACTTGCACTGATTTTGCCCTGATTAACCTGCTGTGTTGCTGGTGTGCCAAGGCAAACTCACCCCATTCCTCAGACATTAACATTTTACTTCTTGCTGAACAGGAAGGTTTGGTTCACTAGTCAAAGCATGGCTTTGGGAGCCAAAAGCGCTGACATCTCAGTCTGCCTGGAGCGATGACTTAGCACATGACCTTGTCCCAGATGCTCTGCCTTTACTTTCCCATCTGTAAAAATGGGTTTACGAATCCTCAGCAATCCACCTTTCCAAGACTGTTTACTAACATGCAGAGCTGTAATATTTCCAGTTTACTGCTCACTTGACTTGCCTCATGAACTAGCGTGGGCTGCTGGACGTAATGAGGCAAAAGAACCATTGCCCCAAGCTGATCCCCATAATATAATTCCAACATGAAATATGACTTCTGAAGAGATATTGAACACAAGGATACTTATGTGTTGCTATATCTTCTCAGTCCTTTCAGCTTTAAGCTTGCAGTCCTGTTGTCTACAACACGGCTGCTGCTCTAATCCTTCACGTATTACTTTCACTTAATCTGAAAAAATTCCTTCAAGGGGATATTGTGTTGTGTGTCTGTATCATTTTTTCCTTTATAGTGAATGAAACCATCCTGCCCACATGCAAACAGACTTCTGAGGGGTGAAAGGGTACTGTTATTTCGCAGGTCTTAGATCAAGTGCATCCATTATAATTGTTGAATCTGATGTTCTGTATAGCCAGACTGCTGAATTTCACCAAGAGATTTCTGCATCAGAATATCTTTATATAAAATATATACTTTTTTAAAAAACAAACAAACAAACAACCTGCAACAGACAACATCTCTTCAGACACAAATGTTAGGAAAAAAGGAGATGCAAGAGTTAAGCTAAACCGAAAAGTGACAGTGTACCAGATGCATTGACACTAATGTGCCTCTTTAGAGTTCACACCTAAAGGCTTTGTATGCCATGATAAATATATTTGTTTTGGTTGCTGGAAGTGCCCTTAAATTATTAAAAGACAAACAGAAAAAAGGCTCTTCATTTTCTAGCCCCATTAGCTTGTTTCAGTGTCCATGAGAGACTCAAAAAGGGGTTCAAAATCGAAAAATCAGGGCTCAAACCACTCTAAATATAGTTATAATTTTCAGCCTTTTATTGTGTTTCATGTTGCTATCTGTCTAGGTCCAGTTAAGAATGCCACTTAATTATAAAACTCACAACCTCTGGCTGCTGCAAGGGTCTTTTTGTAATAAAAAAGGGAAAATACGGCATTTTCAATATTTCCTTCTATTGATTTTGTGTATGTGTGTGTGAGAGAGAGAGGGAAAGTCAAAAAATGCAATTCTGACAAAACAATACAGTAGCATATAATTTTAGGTAAAAGAAAAATGTTAAAGGGGCAAAATACTTCTGGGTCCGTGAAGTTCTTTGACAGGATCAAAGACACATTTTGGGCTCAACTTTTTAAAGTGGAGATTCATCCCCATCATGTGTTACCTTCTATCTATTAAGGCTGCATTTTGCTTGCTATTGCCCCTTCATTTAACTCTTTGCTCCCTACATAGCCCTTCAGATCACAGAGTTTTTTAAAAAGGCAAGGCCTCACCCAGATCTTGTGGAGTTCCATAGTGGCTTTTTATTTTTCACCCCCAAAACTGAAAATCAACCATGTGGTTGCATGCTGCAGATCTTTCTTGGCATCCCTCCATGGTACACTGAACTTGTGGCTCAACTCAGCCTGGTCGTGGTCAATGTAAATACATGTATCTCTCAACTCCGTATGTCCTTGTGCATCTCTCTCCGCTTGCTCTCAGGTACAGAGAGCAAGTTGATAAATAGAAATGAAGCTTTGGTTCTCCCAGTTCTGAGAAACACTAATTAATGAGACAGATGACAACTTCCCCGGCTCAGTTAGTAACGCAGACTGTCTCAAGGTCCTTGACCGTTTCTGGCAGCAACCTCCTGACTGATGCCAGTAAGAGAACAATATCCCACATAACGACATGCGCTTTTGCAGGAAAACCAAGTAAATCAGATACATCTACTGTCATGAGATTTGTGCAATGAAGAGGGATGAAACTGTGCAACTAAATACCACATGGAGTAACGCGGAGGGATCAGGAACCCTGCAGTCCTACAGATTTTGATACAAGCAAGGCCTATAGCAAATATGCATAGGGCACTAGGCGGGACTGCTTGTCTTGGGACACAGGAGAGCTTACCAGCATTTTTAAAATCAAGGTGAGATGATGAGGACTAAACTGAAGACACAGAGTTGGTGAGATTCATGGTTAACAAAACATTGATGCAAAGAAATGGAGGTGACTTCTTTCGTTCTGGCAAGGAAAGTTTGCTATGCTCTTCACCCACAGCTTTTGTTACCCTTTCTATATGTCCCCCCACAGCCTTTCTATACATACATCAAAGGCCTGTATGCAAGACTGGTCCTACTGACACCAGCTGATGTGTATGTATTATATATGGGCATGTCCTCTGATCAGGAGCAAGGACTAGGAGCAAGGACTCAGAAGGTCATGAACAAAAAAATATCAAGCAAATGCCATAGCAGACAGCAATGGTCAGATGCCTGGGGCTGGGAAACAACACCTGCCTAACCATCCTGAAGTAAAAATCTGTTTCAGGGCTAAATAAAACTAAATGCAGTGGTTCCCTAAGTAGATTCAACTGCAAGTAAAGTCTCCTACAAACTTTCAAGAAGCTGGCTTTACACAGTAAAAGCTATTTATTTGTTGTTTAAGCTATGTTCTTTCAGACTAAGAAAGGCCCTTAACTCTGATAACCTATGATGAACTTTATTCCATTAAGTAAATAGAAAACAGTATTACATCTCCCTTGTTAGTGGCTTTCTCAGTACATTGCATTTTAAAATATCAAGTCCCATCATTTCATAGATACCTTTAGCTACCTGAAGGAGCAAATGGAAGTAGATTTAATGTTAGGCTTTAAATCTTAGCTGGGTCTTTATTCAGGAACAAGCACAGTCAGAGCTGACAGTGCAGCCTGTAAAGCTATCTAACACATTCACTTCTGTATAACCCCTCTTTACAAAAGTTTTGCCAGACTTTCACACCATCATGGGATAACTTTAACTGCTTTGCCTAAAATATTATGCCTGCTTATTTCTGAGCTACTTCTTTCTGTGTTTTTTTTGGTTGATTGGTTTCTCTTTGTTTGTTTTAATATTATGTATTTCCTGAAACCCATGCCTTAATTTCAGCAGAAATTATTTGGCTGTGAGATGTAACAAGGAAATGGAAAAACTGCTTGTTTTCTCCAGGTCCTGAGGTTTGTTGGGAAGTCAAGCACCCAAATATTCCACAGCAGACAAGACATCCCCCTTGCGCCAGCAATGTGCCTTCTGCTACTCCTGTTAAAATTCATCCTCATTAATTTTTAGTTATGAGCTGCTGAAATGTATGTTTGCACGTACTCAGAAGGGATATATTGGAGTATGCATGCTACATTTTACTAATATGCCACCCACCCTGACTATGCTCTACTCCCTCACTATACCTTCTTGTTGGCAGGTCTGGGTGTACAAATGTCTAAAATACATATGGCTAAATGTGTTCATCTACAATGTGGACATCTAAATCTGTGAAAGACTCTTCCTTTCTAGATAGTGCAGAGATGATCTGTATGGTGAGTGGAGCTCTGCATATAACATATTGTACCATATCTTTGGTCAGATCTATCCTGAACTCTCCGTAGGAACATCACTAGTTCTCCATGGGATGCTAAAAGCTCAGGTGCAGACACCTATGTTGCAGACAGGTGAAGTTAGCTGAGATGAATTTTGACTGAACTGATTAGTCCAATATCATAGAGACTTAGCAGTAACATGTCCTGGGAATCTGTCATAATGAAATATTTAGAGGGAGAAAACACTTGCCTGAACATTTGTTGAGCATCATTTCTGGGTGGAATTTTTGACACTATTTCTTCCCAAATTAACTCAAGTTACTAGGGACTTCAAGCCCATTCCAACTTCTCTAATGGAATGAGAAGAAGAAGAAAGAAACTGCAAATCTATGAAAGTATCAAGCTAGCCAGCAGTAGTGAGATGCCAACGGAAATTTTTCTTGTGCAAGGATTAAGAGCAAAAGGAACAATGCTGTATAAACTGACCTTTTGTAATAAAAACTCATAAAAAAAAAAGAAGAAAGAAAAGGGTTTGAACATTTGGAGAACAGTTATGGAAATAGGTTCTAGGAGGAAATATAAGACCCAGACTTATAAACTCATGTGGGATTGCCTACTGTTAAAATATGTCTAACAGGTGACAGAATATAACAACTTAATTTAGTTTATATGTGGCTCTGGACTTCCTAGGCTTAAATTCTGCTGATGCTGTGGTTTATCAAGCTTGTTAAATTAGCTTGATGGACATTACCTAGTGCTCAAGAAGCCAAAATGGCACTCCAGAAGAAACCGATGAAGCACCAATAGTGCCTCAACATCCTACATTCTCCTTTCTCTCAAGCCTGCTAAATTAATTTTAATTCCTTCCCCAGCTTCCGAATCCGGCATAAGTTCCAGAAGGAGCCTAGCATGGGGATGATCTTCTCTTCTCCAAAAGGCAGGAAAAACAAGAACTGCAAAGATGCCAGAAGAGTTTGCTTTCACTGCAAAGTCTTGACTGAGAAATGCTTGCAGAGAAATGCTGTTCCTCTAGAGGTGGATATACATTTACTCCCTCAGCACAAGAAATAGCTGTTCTTGGGCATTTCTCTCCACGAGCCAGAGAAAGAGGAAAGGCACCTCAAGCCATAGAGATGCTTTCTAAAGACCAGTTAAAGATGAGAGTAAATACCAAGCAGTTCTGTTATTTTTGTGAGAGACTGAGGATGCAGATACACAACCAGAAAATTCCCTGCTCTCCCAGTCTCTCAGTTGTCATCTGTCTGCATGTTAGTGCTGTAGAAGTTGGATTCTCAATAAGTGACATCTGCAAAGTAGCGGGAGCCTTGGAGGAGTGATCTCTGGTGACAGACGGTGGGAAGCTTCACCAAACCGGTAGCCTCTGTTGCAGCATCTGTGAACTGCTCATCCAGAAACTTCTCAGCTGTTTGTTAGCTACAGCACTTGAGAACATGACTATCCCTGGTGTTGCTGAAGAGCCTGTTTACCGCTACAACCCTTAATGGGATACAACATGTCTCTGCTGCGTGTTCTACCAGCCCTAACTGCAAAAGGGAGGAGGAGAAGAAAGGGGTAGGGCTTTGCTTCTGATTCCCTTTTCCATTAGGACAGCTGGGAGGGAACCAGTCTTCAGATGTGAATGGGTGCTCCATGGCGTCCGCCAGTCCCTTCAGTATCTCCATACCTTGCCCTAAAAAACATGTGGAAAAGCTTGATTATCCAGTAGCACTGGCCAGTTCTAGGCATTTCCAGAAGCCTAAAGAGATTCGTCAGTAACTTTATAATTTTTGTCATTCTAATATTGCTGCTGATAACCTTGTAAGCCATCATCATGGGTTTGTGCAGGGTGTCAAGGAAGAAATGGAAAGTATCTGCTGGTGGATTTTATCTGGAGGTCCCCTTTGCCAATGACATCATATACTTGGAAGATCAAGGAGGAACCAAGAATGAAATTGATTGCTGCAGATCGTGAAAAATCTCACTTATTGATCACCATAAGTGAAGGATATGTCTCAACATCTACTCTTCTTCTGTTGCCTGGTCTCAAGCTTCACAGGTATAGATGAAGATTATTTATTTCTTATCTGTAAACTTGCGAAAAATGTGCTGAAATGTTTCAGGGAAAGGAAATTAATAGTTATCACATGGCTTCTACACTGGAAGACTTTGCAACCCGAATTAAATATGGTGCCTAGTGTGAGTAGAACAAAGAATAAGGGGACTAAGGGTGAGGGTTGAATTGGTCTGAACGTGTGGTGAGTTAGTGTGGTGTTTGTGGGTGTCTATATGTGCATACGTTGTTGGCTCTCTTCCATGCATGAAATGGGCATCCAAAACTAATGAGTTTGTTTGAGAAAGGCAGGCTATATTCTTCCTCTCTTTCGAAATGGGAGGGGTGTACTGTCCACTCCCAGAACACGAGTGCATTTGAAAGTAAAAATAACTATTATTATCCATTCACAAGGAATATGTTACCTTAAAAAGTATCCTTTTCTCTGACTGCCAGAAAGGACTTGCTCCTCTACCTGCCGTTCCATCTTTTCCATAGCTCTTGCTACTCTTTTCCTCACTTTCAGGCTCCTTCATGCATCCAAACATTTCCTCATTCCTTCAGCATCCCTCTGATTTCCCTTCATCCTTTAACAGAGACATTACCCTGAGAATGAGGAAGGGATTGACCTGGCCAGAAGACACCATACCAATGAGAAGGGTCTACCTCCAGCTAGGTGGGAAATTGTACCTTGAAGAAAGTCACCACTTCTCCTCTGTTCCCTACCACTTGAGTCGGCAGAAAGGATCTGCATAATTACCAAGACTCACAGCCATCGATGTTCTCATAAGGTTATTTTCCAACCAAGGGAGTCCAGTTAGGTGGAAAATATTCCTTTGATTTATGGCCCTCATATAGTCAGGTCATAAATTAACACTTGCGTTGGCAGCTTCAATATGTGCCTTTTACATCTGAAGGCTGCAGGTAGCAGAGAGTGACAGGAAGGCATCAGACTAAGATGTGTAAAACATGCAGAAACTGTGTTTATTTTCCATGTCTCAACTGAGAAGGCATTTCACTATGAGTGTTATACCATGGCTCTTTAAATGCTTTATTATTTGTAGACATGAGTTGGATAGTATTGAAAGCAAGATTTCTGGGTGACAGTAAATGGTGAGGAGAGGTAAATAATGAAGAACAATGCAGTTAGACACAAAAGGTCTTAGATCATTTAAGTAATTGGGCAAAAAGATGACAAATCTAGTTCGGTGCAGATAAATGTAGAATAATGAGTCTTGGAGCAAAGAATATAAAGAGAGAATATGTTAACGAGGAGAATGCCACTGCATACTGACTAGCAAAGTGATCTGGGGAGCTAATGGAAAGAAATCTCTTTAATGCTCAGGAAATAACTGCTCCCGAATGGGTGGAGTCACAGAGGAATAAGAAAAGGGTCAAGAATTTAATGTTTCATAGACATAAAACCCACTTGGGTTATCTTGTCCATCCCCTTGCGTCAGCTGAGAGACAATTCTTTCTGCAAAGAACCCTATTATGTTGAATTATGAGGACTGTCAAGGTGATTTATAAGACAGATTTAGTTTGAGTGTGAATATTTTTGCTAGCCAGCACAAAAAGCTGAACATTCTGGATCAGGTTCTGGCCTCACTGACACAGATGTAAACAAAGTCGCCTGTGCAATTTTGAGCAGAATCTCTCATGCTATACAGAAGTATATATGCACTTATTTATTCTCAGAACGGGAATTTTACCCCAGGGTTTGCAATATTGGGATTTTAGCTACAGGTGCAGCTTAGGCAGGTGAAGATGGGCTTTTCTACCAGGGAAATTCATAGAACCTGTGAAGCCCAAGCTGATTTAGGACTGGTGCTTGGAATCCTATTCCCTCTCTTGCATGGCTACAGCATGGTGACCCAGTTCAGATGTTGATCTACATTAAACAGATATCATCTGCTTTCTCAGCAGACCCATTGACTTTAGAAGATATTATTGGAGTGTGAAAAGAGTAGGATCTGACTCTTGCAATAAGAGTGTAAACATGAAAAACACAAATCAAAGCCCAAAATTGTAAGCTTAAAACCCTGTGTTCGACTCCCACTAGAAACATTCACATCTTCTGTCAGTGAGTATTTGATATCAGTGTTCTCCGGGTTCTTGAAATTCTGCTCTGTTCTTGTTCTCTGCTGCTAGAACCTACACCAAAGTCTGTCTGGGATCCAGAAAAAAGTATCAATCCCTTGCCTTATCTGGGAAGAAAAGCAAGGTTCTGATCTTCCTCCAAGGTCTGGTCATACACTTCACATTTAGCAGGCACAGGAGCAGTGAGAGGAACCCAAACCTCCCCTTTCCCCATGAAGTCAGAGCAGACTATAGCCCTTTTGTGCTTCTGTCCAATGGGTCAACAAAGGTTGTGTTCTTTTCTTCTTCTGACACAAGGAGTGGAGATCTCTCCTTCTGGAGCTTGGATTTACAGACATGGGTGAGATATCTCTTGCTTTGAGGGGGGCACTCATCTCAGCATTTCTTTTAAGTAACATAGAAATGACAACTGTGAGTAGCACAGCATTGCTCTAAAATGGAAAGAAACCCCTGCCCGTGTCTTTTGGAGGATAGACCTATGTTGCTTCTTCAGGGAGGGCTGGGGGCGGTCTTCAATACTTTCAGTTCTGAGAAGATGGAGGAATTGTCCTGCTACCCTGTACTGGGTGAAGGAAGGATGAGAAAATGAGGCAGCAGAACCCAATCTCACTGTACAGTGCTGTAGGGAATCAGCACTGAGTGCTGGGTCCTGGATCTCAGGTGCCTTGGATCCTGCATACCAGGCAGGTATGACGGTGCCTACCTATTTTCATGGAAAAAGCCCGAGATCCACAGTGAGCTCAGTGCAAAACTAACAGGGTAATCTAATCAGAGCACCATCATTTTGTTAATTCAACCTTGGAGAAACTTATCTCTAGGTAAACAGTAGCTGCAATATCCTTTTTTCATGTCAATGAGGTGTATATTCTACTGCATCATTCACCCCTGGCAGTTCTTGTTTCCAAACGTTGCTGGGGGACCAGAAAATGCTTATACTGTTAAAAACAGGCAATTTAAGAAACTAACACTCAATTGGAATTTGAGATGTTAATTAAAAAGTTGATTTCCTGATCTCTAGTTCCTTTTATCTTCCCTGTTTGCATCAAGCTGGGCAGTACTTCTGAGAGGGTAAAGCAGAATTTGGGTGAGGTAGAAATAAGTAATGTGGGATGGGATAGAAGCAGAACTGCTGTACTGCTGGGAGCAAGCCATGCACATTGCCCTACAGTGGGCAGCAAACAGCTCCCTTTGTGTAAATGCTCCATTTTAACAGGGATTTTCTAAGAGCTGTAGCTGAGATGTGGAAAGAAGATGCAAAACCCTCTATCCACTGCAAGCTTTCCATATCACCATTGCAAAGGTACGTCTGGTTTCGTATCGCTGTCTGTAAAGCCTATACCCATACAAACACACAGCATGTATACAGAACTCTTCCCCATCTCCCAGGGACAACTTACCAATAAATGCATTAAAACTCTCTATATGTCATTTAGGGACATGGTTTAGTGGTGGACTTGGCTGTGTTAGGTTTACAGTTAGCCTCGATGATCTTAAAGGCTTTTTCCAACCTAAATGATTTTATGATTCTATGATTTCTGATAGAATGACCTTTGGAGCCTTTAAAGTTCTTGAGAGATTTTTTTGACACTTAATTACTTTTTCTAAGAGATGTTCTTTTTCTATAATGCGTGTTGTTTGTGGGGAGACACTAGACTTGGCCAAAACCCACTGCAGCTTTGAAGTTTTGTGGAAAAGTAATTTTTCTTTGTGATGAGGTACTGACTTTTTGGAGCAGTAGCAAAATAAAGCTATTTTATTTTATTTTATTTTATTTTATTTTATTTTATTTTATTTTTCAAAGCTGGGGTTACTGTCTATGTCTAATAACACTGCTAACAAGCCTCTGTGGCAATTTGTTTCCTTCAAGGCCCTTGAAGAGTGAGACATCACATTGGCTTTTCAACATCTAAATGAAATGGTTTTTGCTGCTCTCTGATCTACTGTGGGTTCCAAATACCTTTACTTGGTTATCAAATGGACGCCAGCGTTCAGTTACATGATTATCGGGTATTCATTTAACCTCTCTGCCACACCAAAATGCCAAATGGTTCAAGGTGCCTTCCCATTTTGTATACAAAGCTGCAGAACTTTCTTTTAAATTCTGATGTGTCTTTACAGCTCCAGGATGCTGTTGTTTAAAATGCTATATATGGTTTTAAAATAAAATTATACCCTGCTTAGTACTAATGGACAACTCCTAAAGCCCACCAGCTCTACAGACTAAGATAATTACAGTTCCCTTGATGGCAAATCTCTGACTGCAGCCAACCACAGAGCGAATAGGACATTGAAGAAGCTTTCTGGTAGGCAACTAGTATCCCAGCTTGAAAATTTATCTTCTCATGAAGCACAAAGAGCAACTCCTGACATGAGGCATGAAGAGACTATAAACCCTGGGTTTCTGCAGGTGTGGGAGATAACCTGACCTGAGGAACCAAATAGAGTGATTCTGCATGAGGTTACTGTAAACTATCTATCATTTCCTCCATCAATGAACCTTTTCTTCAGTGCTGCAGGTGGCATTCCCCTTTTTTAGAGGAGAAAATGCAACACACATATAATCTCCAAGACATAATGACATTCATATAGCCGCATCCAGGATCATTTTCCACTAGCCCAGACTCTGGATTAATATTACTTCAATAAAGAAATTCCACATATGAAAGACATAGTAAGATTCTTCTTAAAAAAAGATCTGTCTGAGGTATCTTGGTGGGATGATATATTGTGCTGAGTGAGAAGGGGCAAGAGAATTTAACATGGATACACAAGATAGCAAATTCTATAGGATAAACATGTGGCATATAGCACATTCTACTGGAAACAAAAAGCTTATCTCCAGTAATTAACTTATGTAGAGGAAAAATGGTGTTCTTTCCCTTCATTTTTTAAAATCAAGACTAGATATCTTTCCAAAAGACATGGCCTGTTTCAAAGAGGAAGGAGGAACTGAATGCAGTGGTTTCTGGCTGGAAATCATGACAGGTGATTACTGTAGTCACCTGTCAAATTGGAAACCCTGGGTGAAGTCTTGGCTTCATTAGAACAAGAGAGGATGGGATTTTACCACATCAGGTGATGCCTTGTACATCCAGAAGATATATGCATATGATATTTTATATTAAATCAAAATTTGAAGCCTAGTTGTTTTGCATCACTCAATGCAGAAAGAACTCCAGAATCAGCTGCAAGAGGCAAGTACAACTAGTGAGTTGATGGAAAGATGTCCAGTAGCATCACAGATGGATGAAGACAGCAGTTGTTGAAATGCTGGAGTTCAGGCAGAAGGGCCAGAGAATATGATCTACAAGACTTGCTCCTGAACTTTGACAAGATCAGAGCGGGACAAGAAGTAGCACTGCCACACAGGAGGAGCAGTGTGGGCTGATTTTTGAAAGAATGAGCTGAGATCAGCTACACTGCTGCATTTAGTGTCAAAGCAAGATTTCTAAGTCTGGGACTGTAGTAGGACATATCCTCATGGATTGGCATATTTACAGTGATGGAAATTACTATCTAGGCTTGAAGGAAAGTGTATAAAATGTGTTGTAAATGTAGCATCTCTATGTAGTGTGTGTATATATGTATAAAAAAATGTTTTGCATTGACTGTGTGGTGTTTCAAACACCTGAACATAAAATAAGTGTACAGTGGACATTTGGACCATTGGCACCTGTTTCGTACATGGTGCTGTGATCCAGTGAAGGAACTGGACAGGACCTACACTCAGGCAAAGGAGACCTGAATTTTCCTATGAGTTTTATTGAGATAACTTGACCTAGGGAACCATCTTGGGCAAAATCAGTGTAAATTCGTGTGCCTAATTTTTGCAATCAATAAAATGGGGACTTTGGAAGAGTGCTCTGGGAACATAATGAAATCTACAGTGACCAAAACTTTTGTGTCAGAGTTAGGAGGCTCAGCATAAATTTGTGGTACAGGGCCTTGTGGATGACTAAAGGATACGCTTCTTGTTCAAAAAGAGGATTAGAACCTTCTCGTGCCTTTTACAGCTCCAGCAGGACATTGCTATTGATGAAGCCTCTGATTAAGAAGCAGTACTTGAGAGATAACAAAATTTCAGTGATTACCATGGGAACCACAAACGATTTCATAAGGGTGGAGAAATTATAAAAAGTTCTAATTGAGAGAGGATCAGGCTTAAAACAGTTTCTATGGAAACCAGAGGTGGCATCCAAAAAAAGTGTGTGTACTAATCTGATAGTCTGATTGGCAGGTAATTGGTTCAGTGCTGGAGTGGAAGAAGCTGTGGGATGTGAGATGAAGTATCCACCACACAAATATATAAAACACATCAGCTTCTGAAGAGGAGCTGGAGTCTCGAACTCTTTCCCTCCCAGCAGAATATGATCATCCCTAAATTGGTGATTCAGTTTCATTCTTGTCTCTGTGCTGAGTGAATCTTTTAAAATTATTTTTTTATTGTGGTGTGGAACAAACTCAACAGAGGTGATGGATGGAGCTGCTCCCTCACCTTACCCAAAGGGCAGAAGTCATGAGGGTGCTTTTATGGACAGCAAGACACAGGATGCTTTTATGGATAGCAGATGTGGGCTCCAGTGTCCTTCTTCTCAGACAGAAAATAGAAATGAACACAGGCTTCCAGCCTTCAGCGAGCACTCTGAATAGTTGGATAAGATACTTGCCTGTGTTTTCCAGGACTTCAATTTCTTCTGGCTCACTGGCTAATGTCCAGCTAAGCTCAGTTCACAAAATTCAGGATTTCTGCAGTACTTTTACTTCTCAGATCACAGTAGGAATCCCAAGGACACAATGTCCTGTATGACCTGTGAAGGCATACAATAAACCAGCTAACCTAGTATTTATATCTACCAGAACCATTTGCTTTTAGGGCAAGTTAAAAACTATTGTAAAGAGTTTTGGGGAAGACAGGATGAGCAAATCAAATGTTTGCTCTCTTTCATGGGGCTACAGCCCAAGTACATTACAATATCCTTCAGCTTGATGCCTGAAGAAGGAAAATAACATAACACCGTTGTCAGTAAATTAGATAAATACCAGACCTTTGGCCAGCTGCAAGTTGCTGAAGCCTTCAGCAAAATCTTTGCCAGCTCAGTGGTTTGGCAGACACATACTTTCCTACAGTATTCTCTGAGCTCACCAAATTCATTTCTCCATTCAGCAAATGTAGACAGAAAAGCCTAGAACTTTGAAATATTCTATGGATCTGAGATGTTTTGAAAGAAGATAAGCCTTTCTGTTGGAAGACTGAGAAGGCTGGTCTGCAATTTCTGTGACACCATGGTTCATGGCACCCCCACTGATAACCGTTATAGTGACCTAAATGAAGTATTGCAAAAATACTAGGAGAAAAAAAACCCAACCTTTAAGTTAGACAATGTGCATTTGGAGAATTTACTTTGTCCATTTTCTGATCATAGAATTACCAGTGCCAGCATAAATCAGTATGGTCTAGGCTGGAGCCGTTTGCAGAACAGCCACACTTGCCATGGTGTGTGGCCAAAGTTTTAGGCAAATTTGTGTCTAGAATGGCTGCTATATCATAACCTCTGTGTGCTCCAGCATAAATTAGATTTGAAGAACAGTACACAAAGGTACTTAAGGAGATCAGGAAGATTGGAAGATTTTTTTTGCTCCACTTTTAGTCTGGCCATTTTAGATTAATTCTGGGTTAAACTTCACTCTGTTTTTTATATATAAGACTAAGTTTGAGTGAGTTTTATGCATATCACACCTTTGCAAAACATCAAAGTGTCTTCCTGGATAACAAGCTTAAACTGTAACCTTTCAAGGATTCTGTATTTATACTATGATAAAAGGATCGTTTTCTGTAGACTAAAGGAGCTCTGAGGAAGGTGGTGGCATCCATTTAAAGATGACACATTAACAGGCATCATGCAACTGAAGGGGTTCTCAGGTGGTCACCCTGCTTTTTGGTTCAGTGAATCCATCGCTGCTTGCACCACACGTCCTTCTTAATAGCATTTCACAAAAATGGGGCAGTGAACTAAACACCTGAAAAAAATTACAGGAGATATAAGAACACCCAGGGCTCCATCCTGCTCACTCAGCCTAGGTAGCCTTATTGTTGTTTTTGCCTTTCAAAAACGGTGCATTTTTGAATTTTCATGTATGTTTTTATTCCCATTGCCACCTGTGGGCAAGGAGACAATCAGAGAATCAAACTTGACCCTGTCGTACTTCTGGCTGGGTCCTCGCACATCTGCTGTTTTCCTGTTGCATTCACGGATGCTGCTGGTCTGTGCCTTGTCTATTATGAACCGTGCAAAATTTTCCCCTCGACCGAATCAGTAATCTATATTTCATTTCAGATCTTGCACTTGCACTTCTCAGAAGTGTGTTCCTGCCTGGGGGAAGGTGTGTAGTAGCTGTAGTAGCCTTATTTATACACATGCACAATAAGAAGCAATAGCAAAAGTTTCTGGTTCCCAGAGGTGAACATTTCTGTGTGGGTTTTGCAGGTCACGCCTCATCGTTTCCAGGACAGTGTGCCAGTAGTTTTAAGCTACTCTGGAAACTCTCTTTTCTGTGCAAAAGTGTTCCACTAGCTACAGAGCTATCAGAGTTCTGTAGCTGCAAAAAAAAGACAGCAATCCTCTACCATAGTGGACAGGAGACAGCATCTACCACATTTTGTGAAATCAATATGCCAGAATAATCACTGGGTCAAGATCAGGTGAACTAAATGAAGGAACTTTTGTGGGGCTTAGATAGGAGATGCTTAGCCTGTAGAGATTAAGAGATGTTTGAGCACATGCAGAGTTGTTTATTATCACTTAGAAGCAAAGTTTTAAGGGTAGAAAAGTACTTTGCATGAAAATATAACTGTGCTGCTCTGTAGGGGTCAAAAATACAAACCAGATGTTGGAAGAAGGAGCTGACAACATGCATAAGTCCACACTACCTATATCATGATGACTGTATGGAGCTGTGTTCCGTCTATCTCAAAACAGTGCAGTGGAACTGAAAGGCATGGAAAGGGTGACACAGCAAGGGATAACTGTGTGAGGGATGATTAAAAAGCTAAGATTCCTCTGCCTCAAAAGAGAACAGCAGAGGAGGAATTTTAAAGAGGCCTTTAAAAACCTGAGTGGTGTGGAGAAAATGAAAGACAAGAGTTTTCTTCATGTCCTCTTTCAGTACAAGGACTAGGGGATAATAATGAAACTAGCGGGCTGCAGATTACATATCCAGTGCAAACGAGAGGATACAGTCCCTTGTGTAACGTATAATTAGGCTGTGAAATTTCTTCCCATGTGATGCTGTAGATGCTAAAAGTTTACATGGGTTCAGAAAGTGATTAGGCAGATTCATAGAAGAAAATATCTGCTAAGGACTACTAAATACAAAAACACAATGTCTGGGTCAGGAATTCCTAGATGACAATTTACAGAAGCTGGGCGAATATCAGCACATGCTGACTTGGCTCTTTCTCTTCCTTAAGAATCCACTTCAGGGCAATGTCAGGGATGGCATAATGAACCAAAAGAAATTTGTGTCCCATCTAGAAAAGCTGTTCCTTCATGAAAAGAAGTGGACTTGTGCAGGGATCTAGCTGTGAGAAAGAGAAGCTGAACGTGGAATGTGGAACAGAAGAAACTAACACAGGGCAATGATGATCCTCTGACGAGAAATACAGTTTGGAAGTACCAGGTAGTGTCTCATGACACTGTTCATTTCTGTTTGAGTTCAAAATCACAGCCCCAGCTGCACTGAGAGCCCTTCAGAATTCTTTGCAACACTGAATGCATGGTTCAATACATTATTTGCTGCAATTTTTGGAGCTCAGCTCAAAACATATTCACAGAGCCTGATGTTCAGATAGTTGGTAGTCCTGTCCCTGCTCAATAATGTCATGAAGCCCAGGACTAATCAGGATCCTGTGAGGAAATTCATCTGAAAGAAGCTGACATCCAGATGTTCGTCTAATCTGTATATTCAATGAACAAACTTTCTTGAGTTTCTTGTTTTTGTTTTCAGCTCTCTTTTAGATCACAGCACAACTTGTATGTCCCAGAGTACAACTTCATGCTTTTTGGCATGATTAAACAAATTGGGGAGGAGAACGGAGTAAGAGCATTCATAAGATTTGAAGTCCTCATGTAACCATGGCTTACACAGAACAGGTGCTTTTAAAATATAAAACTAGGCTTGTTTATAGTTCTGGTCTGAACTCAGTTGCTATTTAGGCCTTAGCAGTCTAATGACACCATTATAGATACTTGTGTAGATTTAAACTAAAGGATAAGAATTTGGCATTTTATTAAAAAACAAACAAACAAACAAACAAAAACAACAAAAAACCCCATACAAGTCCACAATAAATCAAAATTTAAATTCGACAGTGCCAGTTCTATTTGCAGACATGCCAAGAGTTACATGAGAGTGAAATCAATGTGCATGTTCTTGAAGATTGCTTACAGTGATTTGCTTGCAGAGTTTGCAAATATATAATAAATATAATATATAATAATAAATGTATATATAATATAATATTTATAATAATAAATATAATGATTTGCTCATTTCTTGACTCACAGTTAATACAGTAGCCTAGCTAATACATTAGCCTTCCTTCCTACACGCTGTGAGGTGAGCTAACATTAATGGAGTATAGGGAACAAGCAGAGCTGGGAAAGTAATTTGCCATCAATAATTTTTCCTGATAAATGTTACCTTTCTTATTTTTTTCTTGTGTTCAGAAACTGAGCTAAATAGGCTAGGATTGGAAATATGTGCTGAACAATTTCTGCCACTGCATTTCCATCTATCATGAACTTTTTTCTATGAATATATGATTGACAAAGGTCAAGCAGCTTTGACTATACACATATGTTACACGGATTGTTTCTTTTCCATCATTGGATGGCAGGAAACCTCAGAGTAAAGCCTTCTGGAAAAAAAAAAACAGCTGTAAAATCAAATTCTGAGTCTGCTTGCTGATTGATTCAGTTATATTTTGCTGTTCTTTTAAGCTTTTCAAAGTGTATTACATGTTCCCTTCCAAAAGCTGTCATTCACAAAGAACCTGGTAACTCTTCAATTCAAAAGCTGAAGAAACTCATGAGCTCAAGTACAGAAGCCTTCAGATCCATATTTCATGTATTTTAAATGAATAGTATTGCTATTTGCCTAAGCACACTGGACAACAAATTATTTTACTGATATATTTTAGATTCAGGGATTACTATAGATTGGAAAGGACCTCTGGAGGTCTCTAGTTCAACCTCCTGCTCAAAGCAAGGGTAATTTCAAAGTTGGATCAGGTTGCTTGAGGGCCCCTCTAGCTGAGTTTAATATACCTAAGGATGGAGATCCCATAGGCTCTCCAGGTAACCTGTTCCTGTGCTTAGTTATCCTCACTGTGAAAAACACTTTCTTGTAAATAGCTGAAATTTCTCACATTGCAACCTGGGTCTATTGCTTTGTCTTTTCACTGTGCACCCCAAGAAGAATCTGTCTCCATCATTTTTATAAGCACCTAATAGATAGTTAATGAATTTATCAGCTATAATAAGGGCAAATATGAAACACTGGAAGCAGTACTTGTCTGTATAATGTTATGTCCAAAGATGACTTACTATTAAAATTAATAATTGGGGTGTTATCCTTACTTTGTATGGCAAAATTCATCAGCACATGTGTTATTGAGATAGGACACATGGAGAGATAAAAGAAAGTAAACAGAGATATATTTAATGAATAGGATGGTTTCTATGTCTGTAATGTTTCTTGTTACAGCAAAGTTCCCCGTCTCCCTCCCATAACACTCAGCCCTCCCCCGACTGCCACTTCTGTGTGTGCACGCAGTGCTCACATAACCCGTTTCAAATGTGCATGACTTTCTGCAGTTTGCCAATACTTTAATGGCATTAAAAGATTCCCTTATAGAACATCACAGGAAAGGATGAAAAAAGCCACCACGTCCCATTGAAACTCTAGGGCATTTGTTCTGTGGGAAGTAAATCTTCTCCATAGGCCATACCATATGCAATGTAATAACAGGATAAATTCAGAGTGGTTTACACTAGTCACTAATGATAGCTATTGCCAGGGAAGATTTTTCAGATGATATTAGCGTAGACACTGGGGATATACAGTTACAGTATTATAGCCTTCAATGGTACCAGTGGGGCAGACCACCTATTGCACACTGACTACTTGCTGATGCTGGGCGTCCTGAGGGACAAGGTTTGCTAATGCAGCTGAAAGATGGGTTTATGGCATGTGGGTGGTGGTTTTCCATCCCCCTGGAGGCAACATGAACTTCACGTTTAGCTGTCCAAGGTGTTTCTCAGCTCTCTGTTCCATCTCCCTTTCCCCACACTGGGAACAGCAAGACCCCAGTGTGGTCATTAATATTCATATGAATTGTAGATTCATTCAGGTTGGAAAAGACTTTAAAGAGTCTTGAGCTCAACCATAAACCTAACACTGCCGAGTCCACCACTAAACCATGTCCCTAAGCACCACATCTACATGTCTTTTAAACCCCTCCAGGGATGGTGACTCAACCTGTTCCAGTGACAACCCTTTCTGTGAAGAATTTTTTTTTAATATCCAATTTAAACCTTCCTTGGCAACACTTGAGGCCATTTTCCTCTCATCCTACCACTTGTCACTTGGGAGAAGAGACCAACACCCACCTTGCTACAACGTCCTTTCAGGTAGTTGTAGAGAGTTATTTAGATTTGTCTGTATAAAATTCACTTCATTCTTCATGGGGTGCACTTAGAAAGAAAAGGGTATCAAATTCCTCAGATGACATGCTTGGTTCAGTAGTTGTTATCAGTACTGAGTGTTTCATTTCTGAAATGGCAAAGAATATATCAGTTTCCAATGATTCATTTTTGCAAAGGCAAAGAATAAAACAACTGTTAAATGCCAAAGCTCATTTTCTCCAGTGAGTGTTAACCTAGACCTTCAAGGAAATTTTCAGCATGTGTGTGTCCTTGGTCAAACACAGTCTCATTAGAGTACAGCTGTTTTTAGTGCCTTTTCATAATCCTCATGGATCCCTCCTAGGCACTGAGTCAATACAGTAATTTTAAATGAACTGCTCTACCCAGCATTCATATTTGGGGTCTTGTAGTAGCTCTCATGGGGAAGAAGGAGGTCAAGGGCAGAGCAGTGCTGCTTGATAGCTATTCATGGCTGGTGGGATGTCTATGATAACCTCGAGCCTGTTTTAACCAACACCATGAGGAGACAGATTAAAGGCTGCCACTAAGACCAGAAAGGTGTGAAGGTAGGTTAAGGCAATCTCGATTCATACCAGACAGCTGTTGTACTGAATGCAAGCAAATGTGACAGAAACTAAATAACTCCTGTGAGATTTTTGAGTGGAGACAGTGGAATACTTAGTCCTGGCTACTGAAATTACAGCAACTGGTGTAAAGCATCTTTTTTTTCCAGCTCAATGGTGTCAAATGATTTCAGTTAGGTTCAGAGCTAACTGGTACCTATTCCAACTGATGCTGGTGCATGTTAAGTGCTGTGCACCTTCATTGCACTGTATGCTGATGTTAAATTATACTAAAGGAAGAGTTCTTTTAGCAGTCTGGCCATTGACTTTAATGAAATAGCTAATTTGATAATTTTAATTATGAGCTGAGGAAAAGTAAGAGCATAAATGTTAAAATATCATTTCATGCCAGTAGAGAGAAAAGTTGACATTTACCTAAACCAAAGACTAGATTGCTGAGAATGAAGGAGAGAGATAATGAACAAGTACAAAGGAAAATAGGAAGGAAAAGGTGAGACAGTCTGAAAGCTGACAAGACACTAGAAGGACATGACCTAGAGCCAGAGATGGCTGGAAAAGCCTTCAGGCAGGGAGAAGATGAGAAGTTTTGTAAAAAGGTTTCATGTGCTTCTTGAGTTAGGGAGGAAGAGTCTCGGTGCTGGAAAATGGAGCCTCTATTTCTTGCAGTTCTGAAAGAACATTCGATATCACACACATCGCAAAATCTCTGGATTGTCTTCTGAATGGGATTATCTTTGTGTTTCTGAAGGTAAATTTGATCAAATTTCCAAAGGAAGAGAAGCAGACACACAGACTGTCTT
Organism: Nesoenas mayeri; assembly: GCF_963082525.1. Taxonomy (NCBI): domain Eukaryota; kingdom Metazoa; phylum Chordata; class Aves; order Columbiformes; family Columbidae; genus Nesoenas; species Nesoenas mayeri. The sequence continues at coordinate 6,541,937 of NC_137543.1, forward strand.
TTTGTCTTTTTTTTTTTTTTTTTAATAAAGAAAGCCATACTTTCATTGTGAGAGGCTAACAACTACAACAGGCTAACAACAATGTTAACAGAAAACAGATTTCTAAGAGAGAAAGAATGAAAGAATAACGGGATTACATGATCCCTTCGATACCAGAAGCAGAGTAGAATTACCAAAGCACTGCAATTGCAAACCATTCTGGCACCAAAGCATCTCCTCCTACACAGGTTGAGTTCTTCCTTTGCTTTAGTGATTGATTAGGGGTGTGGATTTCACATGAATCATCCAAATTCCCCAAGTGATCTCATGGAGCTGCTGAAATCAATGAGAATTTTACCATTGGTGTGACTAGGGGCCAAAATGTTGGTGTACAGTTTTGAAAAGGATGTGTAAGAATATTTACTGACTTTGCAGGGATGTTAGTCACTCACTGGTGTTCATGTAGCACTTGAATGGACATGGTGCTATGGGAAGGCTAGCTACGATTCAAGGTTGATCAAATCCTGCTTTATGTACCTCATGCTAGGGCTAGATTTTCCAAGCTTTTTTTATTGGAAATATTTTTTGTCTTTATCAAGAAGAAAATCAATGACCTGAATAATTGCAGTGAGCTGCATCAATACCTTTGCCCAAAAGCTGAGAGGTCGAAACCACCTTGAGAGCTGGAGCCTCATACTGTTTTCCCAGCTTTAAATGGGTCTGAGAAAGATGCTGTTAATCAGCATCCTCATCAGGAGATCCTGAATGATATTTAATGGAAATACAGAGATGAAGGAAAGTTCCTTCATAAGCAATTTCTCATGAGAACACATTTCCTCACAAAGGAAATTCCCTGTTTCTAGTAAATTTAGCAATGATATTGTAAAAAGAGAATCCTTGCCTCACATTAATTTTTTTTTTGTTCTTACCAATTCAGTAGAGAGAAATTCCCTAAGATCTTACAGTCTAGAAGACTGCTTTGATCTTATACTAAAGATATATAATATCTGACAATTTCAGTGGTTTATCGTCTGTGTAATTGGATGCAGTGAATGGACTGGGCCAGGTTCTCAGCAGGTGTAAATTGACATTGTTGGCAGCTTTGAAGCTGTGCATTTCCCCCGGTTTCTGTCAGCTAAAGATTTCAGCATGGATTTGAAATCTCATTCATGTGGGCCTGCCCAGGGAACAGTCTCAGGGAAATATGGTCCCCATAGGTACTAGGAAGAGGTAAATGGGGAGGCAGATTTGGCTCCTGTTTATAGCCTTTACTTTTGATCGAAGTTTCTGATCTGCACAGATTTCCTGCATGCTCCTGATCAATGCTGTAATTTCTCTGTCTCTAAGATGAGGATAGTAATTCAGCACTGAATTTCTCCTCACTCAAGTGGTGCAAGGAGAAATCCATTAATGGGAGGCATTTAGGTAATAGAGTAATGGTGACTATGAGCATCACAAATAGCTGGGCCTAATCCTGCGGAGGGATGAATTCTGATATTTATATGGAGATAAGAGCCATGTTTTTCTATCTGCTACCAAACCATTTGACGTTCTGTGTTGAAAAAGCACAAGACAGGGAAATAAATATCCTAATTGCTGTTCCAGAGAAGAATTGTGTGGAAATAAAGAATGGAGAATTGGAAAATGCTGTTTTAACTTCTGTTGTCATTTGCTCTGCCAAGCTGTGGGAAGGTTTTGCAAAATAAAAGTGCTGTTTTGCGGCTCCTGCTGTCCCTCCGTAATCACCTGCTCTCTTTTTCTCTAAAGCACCATGACAGCGTGTCAGTTAGTAGTGATCTTTCATAGAATTAAATTCTTCCCTCCTCAAGTCCCTCAGACTCAGCTCCAGGTCAGGCCTGGAGCTCCTGTCCCATTCCTTAACCATACAAGTTGTACTAGGATAGATTCAATGACATATTCATAACAGATGCTTTGGGCTGAATCCTAGAATTCTTTTCATTCATTCTCAGTCTCTGCTCATGCAAACTCCCAGTGAAACCAGCCATTTCCAGCAAACTCAGACCTTTGATTTATTAAACCTCAAGAAACACAGAGAAACAAGCATCTGCTCCAAGTGATGTTTGGATATCAGGTTATAGGTTCTTCTTTCCATATGTGAAGAAACTGAGGCCAGAGGAGTGCAGAGAGTTGGACCATGCCATAGAGTCACCCTGTGCAGTGCCAGGAACACAGACCCATGGTGGCAGCCCATGAAGGGCATCCAGAGCTTTTGGCTGTTGTCGTGGCAGACGTGGTTTTTACATAGGACTTACATGAGCTGGTGGTATTGGGGGTCAGCAGACAAACTGAATCCAGGAAAGTGAGAAGCATGGAAATAGTCCTGCAGTCAGGAGAGGAAGAATAAGATAAACAGAGCACGAGGGCCAGAGTAACTGTGAGGTGGGAGTAGAAGTTGGACGATGGCGGAGGATGTGATAACAGATGAGGCTGCTATAAGAAGCCTCAACCATTAGTAGTATATTGGTCTTCTGGTTTACTTAGCAGTGTGCTGGAAAATGTGATGAAAGCAGCCTTGTGTAGCTTGTGGAAAGGCAGCTCTACGTATATTTGAAATGCAGGAGATGCCGTGATCTGGAGTGGAGCTCAGCCCGTTTTATCTTGCACACCTGACATTTACCGTTGAAGGAAGCCTGCAGCAGGAAATAGAGTGCAGTTTATTTCACAATGTTTATATGAAAAACATTCAATCATATGCCCTGCTGTTCATACAGTTGCTAAGAGGATGAGATTGATAGTAAGTAGTCTTAGGAAGCTATCAAGCAGCGTCATATTCAGAGCTCAGATTTCTGCCTTTTCAATATGCCCAAAACAGGCCTTTTCAGGGCTTTCCAATCTGCCCAATGGGACTTTTCAATCTGCCAGAAATTATTATCCTTGCCAAGACATGATCTTCAGGGAAAACCAGAAAGTCCCAACCCCCTCCTTCCCCGTCTCCTTTGCCTGACTCAGCAGACCAGAAATACCATTTGCTATTTTCTCATAGACTTATGACCTGCAACTCTTGCCTGTTATTTAGCGTGACTTTAGAGCAGGTTCGGCGAGGAAGAGCTCAGCAGTGCCCCGAGCACACGCACTGTAAAACCAGGGCCAGCTCCATCCACACTACTTGGCCGACATCAACCACAAGCTTTTTGCTGGCCGAGCGACATTGCCCGGGGGTGTGAGGAGGTGTGAACCGTGACTGTCTAGCTATGCTGGCACCAAGTCCTAAAAGCAGTGTGGCTATATAGCAAAAGCTGTGTGCTGCAATAAGACAGCTTGCTTTGCTGATGGGGAAAAGCTACTAAGCTTGTGCAAAGCTCTGCTTTGCAGGCAGGCGTCTGCGGATACTTGCAGAGATGCTTTGCTACTGTAATTTAGCAGTAAGGAAATGCATCTACTGTAGACATAAAAGTAATTCCAGGGAAAGTCTATTTAAACAGCAATTTTCCTTCCTGAACGGTGTGTCCTGAGCAGTCTTTTCAGGAGAATGGTGGGAAGGGTTGTTTTGGAGGTGCATTAGGGTTAATGTGTCTCAGCTATCAGCACACACAAGGATTTTCCAGCTGTGCTCAGGGAGGCTGGGATCAGAAAACTGAGGAGTTGGGGGAGCCCTCATTCCTTTTCTCCCTCACACTATCAGTTTGACATGCAAGCACAAGCAAATGTCTCTGCAGTGTTATGTCCACGCAAGAAAAAACCCTTAGCAAGAGATGCGCTCAGAAATCTTCAAGGCACGATGCCTGTTGGAAACACAGTTCAGGGCTGAGAGCTCACTTTATTCTGCCAGTACAGTGGTAACTTCACTGAACATAATGTGCCTTTCCCAAGAATACCCTAGATTTTGAACACTACACGACAGACTACCTGCTCCCCCTGGGTAACTACAATGCGGGTGCTCTCTATTCCCTCCTCTACTTTGTTGCCTTCAAGAAAAAATGCCAAGAGGATTCAGACGGAGTCTCCAGACAGCTGGAAAAGCTGCAGACACAGCTGAAGTGGACATCGATAAACATTTTCTACAGTTCTGACTGCACTTTTTTCCTGCCCAGTGCCAAATAGCTGATTACACCAACCACCTCCCTCCTTGCCCCTCATCCTCAGCTCCTAATTTCTCTGCCCACTTCCTTCCTCGGTCTCCCACACCTTCTTTCCAGTCTGCTTTTTTTCTTCCATCTAGATTAGATCCCCTATATGTCAACCATCACTGTCATATTCTTCCCTCTCTTCATGCATTCTGCCCCTACCACTGATCTTTCCTGTCTTGTACACGTAGATTGTGAACCATCAGTGGCAGCTGTCCCTAGTTTTGGCTAGTCCTTCAAGATTGCCTTCCCGAACCTGTGAGCAGCTGAGCATCTCTAAACCTACTAGTAGGTACACCTTCTCAGCTCCTATCTCAACTACTTAAATGGAGGGCATGTTGTCAGGCAAAGCCACGGGTCTCAGAGTGATAAGATGTGACACCATGCAGATACAAAGGCAGCTGCACCACGACAATGTTAAGTCACAATATTTTTTGTAGCCAAGGAAGACAAAACTGCAGAAATTCTCTCTCTACTTAGGTATTGTCATAACCTTATTTAGACAGTCAAACTGTCCCGTACTGAGCAATGGCAAGGAAGATGTGCTGTCCCAAAGCACTGTGGGATGATAGTTAGGATGTGGCTACCTTCATCTGGTTCTTGCTCTGCCTATAATTAATTTGTTTGGTTTGTAACCATATAACAGTGCTGTACTTTAGAGCAACCATCTGCAAGCTGGGTATAGTCCTTACTGAATCACAGGGATGTTGTGAGGCTTCATCAATCAGTTGTGGTTTTAAAAGGACTCTCAACTCCTGGCCCCAAAGTGTAAATCATCATAATTTATGTCCTTGTTAGAATTTTTGTATACAAGTCTTTGTCCTATTCTTTTCTCATAACAAATGTACAACAGGTCAGTTCTCAGTGGGTTATTCCTGATTTAAATGTGTGTAACAGAGCTGAGAACCAAATCCCTCATCTTCAGCCAGAGGAAGGCTCTTAACACAGTGGCCACTTAGGCACCCTCGAAAATGGAAGCTATTTAAAAGCCTTATTTGACTTCAACAGCAGGAAAATGTACACCTCACTTTCCTCAGCATCAATCTCTTTTAAAGCATATTGTGTGTTTACAAGCTGTCTTGAGCACTGAAATTGATTTTAGAGCTGGGCAGTTATTAAAGGTTCATTTTCTTTCCCTCCTCCAGTTTCAAAATAAGTGATAATATGAGGTGGTGGAAAAGTCTCTCCATGAGATGGTACTGCCTTTGCCCTGACTCAGGAAAGGTTTTCACTAGAGTATATATCCTGCTTGATTTCAACAAGTAAAACTATAATCTTCCTTTCAGAGAAACAGTTTAGCCTTATGTGTATATACAGGTTGGAATTTATTTTGAAAAATAGCTATAAGAGACTCTGGCACTGCAAAATGTAATTGAATTAGCTGGGGTTTAAGCTACTGCTATGCTCTTACTTCCATTTCAACACAGTCAGATACAGTCATAACAATATTTAGCATCAATTTCTTAATTACTAGTTAGTCCAGCTGCTGCCTGATTTTTGTGAGATAAAGCTGACACGTCCAGCATGTCTGTGGAAAAGAGGGAAGATGCTGTTCTTCCACTTGCCCTACAACAGATTTGTTTGCTTGGCCCCAGTCTATCCTAAGCAGATTCCAAAGCTGCACCTACAATTGGAGCATTCGGGGATTACATTGGGATATTTAGGCTTTGGACCACTGAGACAGGTTTGCAGGAGGTGCAAGTGGAGACATTGGGGACACCCCACAAGATGCCCATCTTTGTTTGTGGAGGATTTAGACCAAGGCTGCAGCTGGATCCCCCACCTGCCACAGGCTTTCTCTATGGCTTAGGTAAATCTCTCTGTTCCCTGCCTGAAAAATGGCATATACAGTAGGAAAATGTAGCTGGAAAAAGTTTTTCCATTACTGGAAGGCAGTCAGGTCATAAATGATGGGAATAGAGACCAGAAAAAAATATGTTAGAACAAAATGCACTCTGAAAATTACAGATGTATCTGGAGGGTGACTGTAGTCATGTGTCCTCGAACAGGAAAAAATAGAAGGAGGTGTGGAGGAGCCCACTTAATCTCTTCCAAATGAAAAGCATGTATATACATTGGCCATTTATTCAAAGAACTTAAAAGCTAGGTCCTGCTGCTCAAGCAGTCAACACAGAGAAGCCAGTAAGGTAAATCAGCACATTATATTCAGCATTATTTGAAATATTCCAAGCAATATGGAGTCTTCTGAACAAGACTATTCCACAGCAAATGTTCCTGATACCTCCTATTATCCCTTTACAGTGCCATTCCATTAGTAACAGTTGTAGCTTATTGCATCAGCTAGGAAGCCCCCTAAGCAATTAATTTCCTTCTTCAGTGGTGATTTTAACAAAACGCACACTGCCACAAATTCATTCAGAAGTTCTTGCATCAAATTATAGTACCCGTTGCTACAGGAACTCTGTTGTCTCTCCCAGCGTTCTGGATCTTTGCAGCTCAGTTACCTTTGGTAATGATGGAGAGGTTGTACTGGTACAGGTATCTTCCTTCCTACTTTTCCGGGTTCTCCTTCAAGACTTATTCAGCAGCAGTTTTGGTATGCAAGGTAGTAATCTAAACTATGCATCAAATACCAAATTGAGGCATCAGCTGCAGTAAATGTGAAAGTGACAGCCACACTGTGAGCATTTGGTAACCTACAAATAGATCTGGAAGTCACATTGGCTCGGGAAAATTAGGTGGGGTCAATTCAGTGACAAATGCATCAATAATCAACACCTTTGCTATAGTAATTTCTCCAAGGCAGCCTGTTCCTCTATAGTGTGCCTACAAGACATGCATACATTACTGTCACTGACTGATGCTGCCCCCTTAGCTGCTCATGTTTAATGAAAGCTTTGTGCCTATATATAAATTCTGTGTTTGAGTGAAACATCTTCCAAATCCTTCCCAGCGGTTCTGGAAGAGACCTTTGGCGTGTATGCTGAGAAGCAAACTCACCCCTTCCGCCATGCACAAGCTCTGCAGAATAAAAATGATACATGAATATAAAAATAGAACAGAAGAGACTATTTAGGATGGACCAGATGCTCACATTCCTGCCACCTAGATTGATTTAGTGTTAGTGAATTCCCTGTAAAAAGAAATGAGTGTGGGAAAAATACGAAGCGTAGGTCTAATCTTGTTCTTTCTTTCTCCCACATGTGAACTTGCCTCACACAAGCACCCTCTCCCTAAGTCAATTAGACTCTTCGTGCATGTTTTCTGTCACTGCTGATTACTTTCAAGAGGACTGTCATGTTGCAGGCACAGGGAGGGACGAAAGCAAGAATTAAAGCACCAGTCCCCTGTTCTACCTTCTTCTGCATAAACACTGCTCGAGGAAGGGAATGCTATTGAATCACTTGAGACCTGCCTGAGCGTATCCAATAGAGGCTGCCCTCCTTTGAACATCAATGGGAAAAAGGTACAAAGAATAAAACAAGAACTGCACAGGGAAGGTTCCCTCCTCCATCATTTTCCTGAGCTACTGCTCTAAGGACACAGGTGTATTCATCCAGTAACCCCAGCTCGTCTTCCTCTCGCAGGAAGTCAAATAAGTCTGTGGTCCACAAATGCTTCGGTGACTGTGCAAATGCACAAAGCTGGCGGAAGCAAAGGCTGTGGAGAGAGCTTGTGAAGCTGAAGGGAAGTTGAGTTCCTTACAATCCGGTCTCTTAATACTTGCTGTGACAATCTTTGCAATTCTGATAAGAGCCTGATCCAAAGGCCACCAGAGATGATAGATATTGCTATGACAGGTTTTGAGTCTGGCATTACATTTTTAAACCAAGGCACTTCCCAGTTGTTAAAACTGCAATGTTTACCTCGGTGCTGCAGCTACATTATGGTGGACAGTCTTCACTCGTGGTCAGGACATTTTGTGAATTAGTTCTTTAAACTTGCAGGGGAGAATTTTTACGGGGGACCTGTAGTGAGCTATTCTTAATCACTGAAATCACCATGTTTTTCTTATGCATCCCTGATCTCATCAATTGTTGGAATTGCTACAGAACTGAAGCACTCCTCTCATGTAAACAGCATGGCAACAACCACGCCTTGCGTGTGACCACCTGCCAGGAATAATTGCCAATTGTCACTCAAAAGAACATACACAGAATATTTCAATGCCCATCAGGTGTCAATATATATCTCCTGCTTCCTTAGGGCATGCAGCCTTGGAGACCACAATGCCTCCCACCAAACTTTTATTGCAGTATTTCAAATAAATCCCCCAAGGGGCTGGGGACCCTTCATGGGGCAAAGTGAGCCAGGGCTACACCTCTGCCTTGCTCACCAGTACACACCAAGCCTCTTGCTCTTATTGCTGTGGCAGGCAGATGGGGAAGCCACACAGAGCTGTCACATCATGTCCCTGCATGGGAGGACAGTGGCTAAAAGTGGTGTTACTTTCTTAAACTTCAAAGTCTCTACCAACCATGAGTGGCATAGAGAAATTGCACAGTTTTCTCTCTCTTCCAGTACAGGGGCTGGGGACCACTGAAGGAAGCCTGGTCTGAACAAAGAAAAGGGACTTATTTCCTGCTCAGAATAACAGATGTGTTGAAGTTCTCCTTAAGGGCGGATGAGAATTTTTGCTGAGGATACAAAAAATTTTAGCTGGATTTAGGAAGAGAAAGGACAAATGCCTGAGAGAAAGATCCATCATGGATCACTAAATAAAGCAACCAACCGAAACTCATAAAATCCCCTAAATTAAAATAGTCTGAGGTTAGGAGGGTGTTTAAGGAAGTGAAAATGAATCACATATACTCGTTCTGTTTGCATTTCTCCCTAGGTGTCTGCTACAGCCTCTGTAGAAGACTTAGGGGCTAAATGGACCTTGGCCCTGAACCAGAACTGCTGTTCTGATCATTTTCATGCCACTGTTTCAAGAAAAAGAAAATGACTTCTTGATAACGTGTAGAAAAATAGACAGATTAGATCTTTTTCTTTGCAGTTTTGATCATGGTTTTTGGTTATTTTTGTGGTTTGGTTTTTCTTTTCCTTATCTGGTTTGTTGTGACTCCTGTGGTTCAGCTGGAAGATGGATTGGCAGCTCTCAGCCCCTTCTTGCAGAGAGGGAGACATTAGATTTCTCTCAAAGACCATCTCTGACAGGTCAACAGGAACGAGTGGAGACATCCACAAAAGCAACTCAGAAGCCAGTTGCCCTTCCTGGTAGCTCCTCCTTCATTCCAGAGTAAACTCAAAGTAAAACAGGAGAGATACTATAACACAACAGCACCCACAGACTCTTACCATTGTGGTAGACTTCTAACTCCCATTGGCTTCTTGCAGAGGGACTAGTGAAACGCTGGGTTAGCACAGCTGGCAGCAGCCAGGGCAACCACCACACAGCTCAGGGCTACCTTCCAACCTCCTTGCTCTCCTTCAAGTTAGACTAAACCAAGAGGAACGTGTTGACATTTCAAGTTAACCTTCCTTTTGGTGACTAACCAAGGTTTGTTCCTTTAGTAGCTCTGTTTACAACTGTCCAGGTCCCCACAGTCAAGTCACTTTTCCACAGAAAATTTTCGGCTAGGAAATATCTTTCTAGCCACTTCCACCTATACTGAAGAGAGAAAAGCTCTTCACTCATCCCTTACCACTCCAATCTTTTCCACACCAGCTTTACAGAAAGAAATTTTCTAGATTCTTCATCTTCACAGCTTCCTTCTCTTTCAGACATGTTGTGCACCCCTGGGGCCTGATCCTGCACTCAGGCTGACAACAAACTTACTGTTCCTGGGTGTATGAATCTCTGCCTCTCACTTGGGTGATGCCAGCTCAGACCCTGCGAGCATTGATCATCCTGTCCAACATCAGTCCTTCTCCCTGAAGTTTGCCTGTTGGAGATGGAAGGGTTGAAGGACATTTCTTTCAGATGTTGTTTTCTCTGTAGTGCAAATATGGACTCTTGCTGGTGAGTCTGGATGAGCAAAGACTGGTCCTCAGAGAGGCAGACAGTTTCTAACGCTAACCACCACTTTCCAGCTAAAGGTTAATTACTCCAGGGGACATTTCCATCCAAGCTGTTGCCCGCAGGTTGCAATCCCTGCCTGAGCACTATTTTTAGACCAGCTCCTTGGTTGCTATTGATCCCAGTCACCCTCTGTTAATTAGATACACACAACACACACAGCATTTGCAACTCATTTATCAATGCCGTTCAGCACCTCCCTCCCCTGAGATGTAATTTGGAGCCCTCCTTGAATCATGCTATTGATCTTTCCCAGCAACTTTGCTATAGGATTTTCTGTGTTGCAAACTATTTATAGATCCTTCTTCTTCTCCTGCTCTCCCTTGGGGAATCAGAAATGGGCAACGGTAATCAGACTTCTATTTTTAAGGAGCTGATCGAAACCAGATACTTCCTCTTTTCTCATTCTTTCCTCTCTTTCCCCCTGTTGCTGTTGTATACAAGGCAAGACCTTCCTGCTCCACCTGTGCTGTAATGATTCTGGTAATGCTCAGGTGATGTGATGCCAAATTTGCCCTGGGTGAAATCTTCTTTGCTGAATTAATGAAATTAATTCTTCCTCCTCCCTGCATCCAAGAGTTTCATGGAGGGCTTTGTGACCTGTTCTGTCTGCTCAGCTTGAGGTGCTCCTTTCAGAGGGCTTCAGAGATTGCCTTCTCAATCTGCACATTTGATCCATTCGGAAGGCACTGGGTTCCGATTGTCCCCTTGTACCTCAGGGAAGGCATCCAAAGGCCTTAGACAATGTGTAGTGAGGAGATAGATGGGAGTTGCTTTTAGGAACAGAGAATGACAGTCATGAGCCTTGTGGTCCTAGGATTTGGGAAGGACCTAAAAGAGGGAACATCACCTGAGGCTCAGAGAACTCAGAAGCAGCTCAGTCTTCACTGAGTAAGGTTGAAAATCCCACCTGTAACGCAGGAGGAGGCCTACAGTTACCATGGGCAAGGTAGAACCTTGTCTCACAGAACACACTAAAGCAGTGCTAAGCTTTCATGGTGGCACCTGCTGCTGAATAGCTGATGGTGAAGTAGGAAAGAGGTGTGCCTGGAGGAGCTGGGCAAGAGGGGCCCTGGCCTGAAGCCCCAGGTTCACAGTGGAACCAGGGCAGCCATGGGGTTTGCAGCCCCCCCACAGCAATGTGGTGGCTCAGGGGTCATGAGGCTGGGTGATGTGGAGCAGAGCTGGTTCCTCTGAGCCACTGGGAACATGCACTTTGTGTATATGTTGTGTGTGAGGATCTATGTGTGTGCCTGTGCTTGGGGAGGTTGTGCTGCAGTTGGGGAAGGGGCTGTGTGGTGTGGGTGAGATGGCGCTGGTGTGGAGGGCTGGGGTGTGGGGAGGGCTGTGGTGTGGTTACACAGCTTGTATGGGGCTGTGTGTTTGGGGGAGGCTTTCGTGTGCATGATGGACAGGGAACTGTTTGAGAGAGTCCAGTGCAGAGCCACAAAAATGCTGAAGGGAGTGGAGCATCTCCTGTGTGAGGAAAGGCTGAGGGAGCTGGGGCTCTGGAGCTTGGAGGAGACTGAGGGGTGACCTCATTAACGTTTGTAAATATGAAAAGGTGAGCATCACGAGGATGGAGCCAGGCTCTTCTCGGTGACAACCAATGATAAGACAAGGGGCAATGGGTTCAAACTGGAACACAGGAGGTTCCATTTAAATATGAGAAGAAACTTCTTCCCGGTGAGGCTGCCAGAGCCTGGCCCAGGCTGCCAAGGGAGGTTGCGGAGTCTCCTTCTCTGCGGACATTCCAACCCGCCTGGACACCTTCCTGTGTAACCTCATCTGGGTGTTCCTGCTCTGGCAGGGGGATTGGGCCGGAATGAGCTTTCGAGGTCCCTTCCAGTCCCTGACATTCTGTGATTCTGTGATGCTGTGATGAGGCTGACTGGGGACTGGGGGGGGGGGGGGTGGAGGGGGGCTGTGTGAACAGAGCTGTGTTGTGTGTGTGTGTGGCTCTGTGTGTGTGGAACCGTGGGGTGTAAGGGGCGGTGTGCTCAGAACTGTGTGTGGGGCTGTGGTGTGTAGGGCAGCACTATGCGTGGAGATGCGGTGTACGGGGCTGTGCATGGAACTGCAATGTATGCAGCTGCGGTGTGCGGGTCCGTGTGTGTGTAACTGTACTGCGTGGAGCTGTAGGGCTGTATCTCATAGAATCACAGGTTCGGGTTGGAAGGGACCGGAGCGGTGTGTGATGCAGACCTCAGCGTGTGGCGGCGGTGCCGCTGTCCCCGGTCGAGCGCCGCGCTGCCGCTTCCTCTGTCCCTCTCCCGCTCCCAGCGCGGGGAAACGCGGCAGATCCTGCGGCGCGGGCGGGCCCGAGGGGGTGAGGAGAGACCGCCTGTCCCGGCCGTTACCTGCTCCGGGCTGTCCCCGAGGAAGCGCTGCGGACCCGCTCCGCCGCCACCGCCCGGCCCCGCTCGGCGGCCGGGGCGTGGCCAAGCCCGGGGGAAGAGCCGCGCCGGGAGAGCCCCGCGGCTTCTCCGTGACAGCGCCGAGGGGGTTAACCCGCTCCCCGCGGCGGGCCGGGGCGAGCCCCCGCCTCCCGTGCCAGCGGCGGAGCGGACACGCACACACACACACACCCGCTCACACACACGCGCGGGCGATGGCTGAGGGGCGCGGGCTCGATTTTCCCCGAGATGATGTCAAGAGCTTGGGAGAAGGAGGAGGAGGAGGAGGAGGACGGTTGCTCTTTTTCTTAACGGCTTTGTTCTAAAATCATCCTAAATAAAGCAGCCCCAGCCCCGAGCGCCGGGGAAGCAGCCGTGAAAGTAGCGCTTTTTTTTTTTTTTTCCTTTTTCTTTTTTTTTTTTTTTAAATTTTTCTCCTCATCTCTGGCTTTGTGTCCGACTGGGGCCGAGCCCCCTCCCCGCGCTCCCGGGCCGCTCTCTTCGCCGGGGAAGCCGCCGGATTTTTTCCGCTCCTCCCGGCAGCCCGAGCCCGGAGGCAGCGCCCGCCGCCGTCCCGCCCCGCCGCTGCCCCGGGCAGGTGCTCCGCCGCTCCCGGCGCCTCCTCGCTGCCCTCCCGCCTCCCCCGCCCGCCGGCCGGGGCGGCTCCGCGCCGCTCCTCCCGCTCGGCGCTGGCTCCCCGCCGCCAGGGCCACGCCGGCGGCCCGGCGCCCCCGCCTCCCGCCGGAGCGGCCGCGCTGCCCGCCGCGCCCGGGGATGCTGCCCCCAACTCCCCGCCCGCCGCCTGACACCGCCGCCGCCGCCCTCACCGCGCCGGACGCCGCTCCGCTGCCCGCACCGCGGCCACCTGCAGCAGCCCGGCTCCCCGCCGCCCGCCTCGCACCGCGGCGGAAGGAATAAAGCGCCCAGCCCGTCCCGACCCTCCCGGCCGGCGCTCCCTCAGGCAGCCGGGGCCGGGGCGGGCCTGGCCCCCGTGGGCCGCTCCCAACGGCCGGAGCCCGGGTGCCCTCCGCCCCTCGCCCCCTGCGCGGCTCCCCGCGGATGGGCGCGCTGCCGCCGCCCGTCCCCCCCCGGCCCCGCCGCGCCGCCTGAAGAAACTTGGGACGGCGGCGGCCTCCGCCTCCCTGACGCGCCCCGCCCGGGCTGCGGGGGACCCTTCCCCGCGGCGCCGCGCCAACTTCGCGGGGGGACCCGCCCGCCGCAGGACTCCGGGCCGGGTCCGCCGGCCCTTCGGCGGGGCGCCGCCCAGCGCCCCCTTCCCGCGGCGGGGACCCCCTGCCCCTGGCCTCGGTGCTGGGGAGGAGCGGGGGTGCCCTGGATGGCCCTGCGCACTGGGACGGCTTGGTTTGGGCAGGTCCTGCGCAGAGTTTCCCGGCTCCAGGGCACCTGGTCCCGGCGCTCCAGCAGCCTCCTGTGTCTCTCCTCCTCCCAGGAGCCCGAGCAGGCGGGCGGAGAGCGGCCGCCGCCGCAGCACAAGCTGCCCCGGAGCAGCGGCAGCGGCGGCGGCGGGCGCCGCCAGCCCCCCCGGCAGCTGCCCCCCTGCTGCGGCTGCTGCGGCCTGTCGGATCCCCGGGCGGCCAGGGGGGGACATGGTCCCCTCACTCGCCCCTTGCTGGCGGCCATGAAGAGGCAGAACGTGCGGACCCTGTCCCTCATCATCTGCACGTTCACCTACCTGCTGGTCGGGGCTGCCGTCTTTGATGCCCTGGAGTCCGACAACGAGATGCGGGAGGAGGAGAAACTCAAAGCCGAGGAGATCCGGCTGAAAGGAAAGTACAACATCACCAGCGAGGACTACCGGCAGCTGGAGTTGGTGATCATGCAGTCCGAGCCGCACCGGGCCGGCGTGCAGTGGAAATTCGCCGGCTCCTTCTACTTTGCGATCACGGTCATCACGACCATCGGTGAGTGTCTCGCTTCGGGGAGGCCCTCTGGGGCCAGGACCAGGGCTGGGGCAAGAGCCCCCCTGGTTGGGAGGGGCAGGGGGGCGTAGCATGCAAAGGGTTAAGTGCTGGATGAGTTTTTTGTCTTCCCTCCCGTGTTATATAAGTCATCACTTTTCACAGGGCACTTGTTGGACTTGTTGGTGTCCCGCATCTCTTCCCCTGGAGATGGAGCCTGTGTCCCCTGGGTGATTCTGGAAAGGAGCTGGCCTGGCAGTGGGGTTGACACTGGCCAGGTGGGTGCCACCGAGCTGTGGCTTGGGTGGCAAGGTGGAGGGTCACTCTCTCCTGGGGTTCCCCTCAGGAAGCATGAGGCCCTGTTGCCATGCTTCTCCTTGCACCTTTGCTTAAGAGATATGGGGAAAACTTAGGCAAAAAGCAGTTGAATGAGGAAGAAAACAATGAGACCGTGGAAACTGGACCAGCTGCGGAAGACCTTGGTGTGGCCAAGCGTGGCCCTGCTTTCACAAACTTTGTTTTGGTGTTGGCAAAGGCTGTGTTGGGGGCTCCCACAGCTGTGATCTCGACACTGAGCCTCTCCCGGGCATTCCCAATACGTTCCTGAAGTTTTTATTGCAGCCGGAGTGTCTGATGTGCCAACAGGTCACAGTCTGCGTCTCCTCTCTGTGGGCACATGGTCCGATGGGCAGAATGATGCCTGCTGTCACATGCATGCTGCCCAGCTTCCCAGACATGCCATTTCTCAGGATGGTCAAGGGACAGTCAGTGGACACAGCCACAGGCTGTCATCTTGTACTTCTCTGCTTCCCACAGCTAAAGCACAGTGTTTCGCCTAAAGTCGCTTCCCCTGTTTAAAAATAAACACCACAAGTGCATGCAGAACTGTGCCACAACTCTGGTTTTGGCTTGATGAGCAAGTTTGTTCTTCCTGGTTTTGGATTCAATCAGAGGGATTTACTGAGGCAGTCGATAACGTTCCTCTCCTAGCACTTGTAGATGTTCCCCCCTAAGATCTGTGGAGATCTGAAAAGACCTGTCTAGCTCAGTGGCTGTTTGATAGTGCGTTATATTGAACAGGACATGAAAAACTATCTCTCTTATTAATACAGCAGGACCCAATCTTTTTACAGGTTAGGGCTTGTTACAAGAAATTTGCACATTGCCACCTGAAGATAGGGACAGTTTTCAGCTGTCCACTGCCCTTTGAGCAGTGTTTATCCATGTTTGTATTTGACTGCATTGAAGCTGGGGGAGTAAAAGATTTCCTTTGAATGACCATCTGACAGTATAAAGCCTGTTTTCCTTACAAAGATGAGATTTTTAAGGCATAATAACTTTTTTATCCTCTGTTACTAGACTTATATATATAGAATGCATACATGAATAGGCTATAGAATGTAAAGCAGAATGCAACTTTGGCTAATGACTGAGGTTTCCTGCTGTTCATTATGATGTCAGAACTCTCCTTTCTCCTTTGGTTGTTGGTTTTCTCGATCTGTGTCTTGTCATGTATTTGTGCTAAGTGAATAAATACGGGGCTGTTGTCCTCCTCTGGATTACAACAAGGCTTCTGTGCACACACCTGTGTACGCACGGTGCCCTGTACTCCTGCCTGAGAGGTGGTTGCAATACTTTCTGCCTTCTTAAACTCAGTCAGTGACAGGTAGAAAGGGCTTTACAGTAGTTTGCTGTTTTGATTGTATTTTACCTGGAAACAAGTACAACTTGCTTGGGAAGCTTTAGCATTTTCTCCTGCAAAGAGCTGGGATTTGTTTAGGAATCTCAGAGCACATCAGTGTGCAGAGGATAGCATGCATTTTTGTAGGCAGAGGTGCTTTGGGATGTCAGAATTGTTCAAATTTAAAATGTGTATAGCAATAGGGAACCACTGGGAGGAAGAGTGATAATAAAGAATGGTGCAGAAGAACAAATGATTGTTCATCTGGGAAACTCTGCTCCAGGAGGAGATGTGATCCGTCTTTCAAAAGTTTATTAATAGTTACTGTCTGGATCTTGCCAAATGCACTTCTATTTTGTGTGTCATCTCTTCAGTACTAAAGTAGATTCGTGGTGTTATCTGATCTACTGATAGTCTGTAAAAGTGAGCATGGAAGGTTTTTCTTTAATATCCTAAAATAATTTGGTTCACAGAGGGGGAAAAATGCCTTTCTGTGTTTAAGTTTTAAGGAAAATAAGAGAAAATTTCTTTCTGTTTCTTGCACAAGGCAGTGATCTTAAATGTTCTTATTAACCTTTTATGGTGGTTCTTATTTTTCATTTGACTGTGTATATGCTGTCACACATATTTCCTTCTTCCTTTGACACCTTCCAGACAGACTCCAAGACGCACATGCAGTGGTGTACGCATTAGTGAATGTGCTGTAGTCAGTAGGGGCTCCTGCGAAAGTGCATCTAACTAACCATCGTAGGCTGATTTTGAAAACAGAGTGCATAAAAACCTTTGCTGCTTAATCTAGAGTGATACAACTGTCTCAACAGAACTTCTCTTCAGAGAAGCGCGACAGGAATCAGCGGACCACAAAGTCCAGCAATATGCATATGATGGCAGACTAATTTATGTCTAACTTAATTGTTCCCCTTGATACTGCTGTGCTAGCGACGCGTCTGAAGCGATTACCTCTTCACCGTGTTGATTCGAACTGCTGTGGCTTTAATTTAATTGCAGCCGTTTATCGCTGGCGATAGACCATGAGCCAGCAGCGATCGGTAGCCTGGCGGGGAACGGTTCCGCAGGGCCGGGGCTGATTCCGTGGTGCTACCGGGGGGCTCTGGGTGGGGAGGACGGTGCTAATGAAGGAACAGCTCCCGTGGTGCTTAAGGGACAGCTCCCGTGGTACTGAAGGGACAGGTCCCAGTGGTGCTGAACGGACTGATCCCGTGGTGCTGAACGGACAGCTCCCGTGGTGCTGAACGGGCAGCTCCCACCTCCCCGCCGCTGGCTTTGTCCTTTCCCCACCCCCGCCCTGTCCCGCAACCTCCGCGGCTTGTTGCTTATTGTAAAAACGTCCTTCGAAACCTTTTGGGACAGGAAGATGAGAAACCGAAAACCTCCTGTGTGCGGCAAAGCGCTGAGATTGGGTCAACTCTCCCATTTCCTCTAACTGATGGCATTTGGGGTGGGAGGGGGTTGTTGCTCGCTTGTGAAGCTGAGCACTAAAGAATGAAGAGAGGGCTGATCAAGTCAATGCAAACTCTTTTTTTCATCTGTGAGACAACATTTTTTTCAGCTCCTCAGACGCAATGTTATTTCTATTTATTTATTTATTTATTTATTTATTTTCAACTGACCCAACAACAACAAAATAACAGCAGGTGCTACAACATTCGGTGACTCTGCTCCTAAAACCCATTAGCAGAATAAAAATAACCTGCTTTCACAAAGTTTTGGTCATGTTTGAATTCTATTAAGGTTTTTTAAGTGATCAAAAAGAACTAATCTGTTCTTGGCTCTCACCAGTTGCTGAGTTTACTTCAGGATTTTTCTCACTTCAGAGTTAGCTGGTATAATTTTCTATCTATTTCCAGTTACACAGCCAAAATGATGGCAGAGAGCGATTTAATCGAGTTCTCGATCCAGCTACATTTCTTTTATGAGATACACTGTAGAATACACTGCAGAGTTCATCAAGAGGCTGGATATGATGAATAAACCCACCAACTTTTGAAAACAAAATGTAATTCCTAGGATTCCTACTAAGTTTTAATGCCCTTTTCTACAGGTTTAGACTAGTGAGTAAGCTGCATCTATGTAAGCAGGTGTCAACACTGTCAAAATGTGTTATTGGTATGGATATCACTCCATCATTTAGGCCTTAAAGGGTAATAGTCATACTTGATTTAACACCACCAAGCTCTAGTAAACACTGAATATTTCTGGAGGCTTCTGCAGAATGTAAAGAACTGAAAGCTGTTTATGTCACCCTAAAATGAACTGAAACAACAAACAGATTGAGAATTTTTATTTATTTATTTTTTCCTGAGAAGTGACTGTAAGGGGACCAAAATTGAGACAGTGTGCACAGTGAATAGCTAGTCTCTTTTTCTAGCTTTTAGGCCTTTAAGTTTCAAACCTACAAGCAGTGACTGAACTATCCTGGTGAACATGGACAAAATATTTTTCAAGAATGCGGTGCAATACCTGTAATGGTGAATGGAATATCCACCTATTGACAGCTGTTTGGCTATTGAGTAGCTAAAAATTCAGGAACTGTCTGCATCCAGATGTGGAGTTTGCATGCTTCTGGCAGATGGTGGCCTGACAGGGAA
Source organism: Nesoenas mayeri (assembly GCF_963082525.1). Taxonomy (NCBI): domain Eukaryota; kingdom Metazoa; phylum Chordata; class Aves; order Columbiformes; family Columbidae; genus Nesoenas; species Nesoenas mayeri. Next base: position 6,560,589 of record NC_137543.1, read on the forward strand.
TTTGAACCTACATTAATGAACTAAGCCAACAAATGCACATATCCATTTCAGGATAGTAGCAAAGTCTCCATATCCTTACTCTGCATCACTTTATCCTTCTATAAAATGGGTATAAAAATACGAAACTGGTAGTGTTGGGATGTCTCTAATTTGGGTTAGAAAAAGACGTAATTGTTTTCATGTGTAAATTATTTTGTTAGTATTGCTCTTCCTTTCAGGTCAGCCTCTGGTATTTTGAGTCTACTCTTGGGTTTTGATGGATGGTAGTATTTAGAAGCAGTCCATTGAAAAGCTTTGAGTAGGGTATCGTGGCAGATGGACAGTTTGCAAATAAAAGAAAAGAAAGGAAGAAAACAAGACATGAAAAGGGAAAGATAGAGAATAAAGATACCAATGCTTTGGTCAATTAACTGCTGCATTCATGGCTTGCCAGTACCATGAAGGTCTTATCTCATATAAAAAAAAACCAAACAAGCATAGAGTAGGTTATAGCCAGTCTATGATTAATAAACTCTTGTGAAAATAGAGGACAAGATTTTTTGGTGGTGTGAGTTCTTGTAGATGCACTGAAATTAGGAATCTATTCATTCACACCATCTGAATCTTCAGTGGAGAGTACTGGATGACCAGGACTTGTAATATCTGCTGGTGATATCTCCCAGGCAAGGAGGAGGTCAGCTTCAGTGAGCCCCATGAAGATGAACTGTGTGTAGCATTTTGTTCCCCTGCATAATGAAAATATTCTGCAAGATCTTGTCACACTATATTCTTTGTCTCGTGGAGATTAAAAAAACCCAGACAAAACAGCATTCTGCTAACACAGAGGGGACTTTGTGGCTGCTTTACTCACATATTCATAGAAACAGTTACTGAGTTCTTGAAAACTGGTTTTGCAATGATACCTCACATTCCTGCCAGAGGCACATTAGCAAAAGCTTTTAAATAATCACTGATAAGCAAGACAAAAGTACAGCTCAGACTGATGCTGAACAGCAACTTCTCACTGTATGGCTTACTGGCAGCGCAAATGCAATATCCAGTAAGAGTCTGAAAGCAGTTTTGGGGAAGCGTAGAGAAGACTCCAGCCACTCAGCAGATTTCTTTAGTGTAACCAAGCTTGAGAAATCAGTGTCTTGCGGTTTGAGTGTGCCTTGATTTCCTTCTAACTATTTGTAACTTCTTTCTTTAACTGAAGGAAGTGAGCTTTAGATGAGAAAACTCCAGCTGTTGGGCTGGTTGCATGCTGGAAGAGATTGCCTAAGGAGGATGTGGAATGTGGAATGTTTTAAAAAGAGTTTAGACAAAAATTTGTCAGGAATGGTTAAGTTATAGCTGCTTTTGCCTTTGAGGAGCAAGGTGGACTGGCTGATCTCTTGAAGCCTTATCAGCCGTATGTTCTATGATTTTCTGAATCTTCCTTTTTCCACATCTTGAGCTCTGATAGTGTCAGCACAGAAATATCTGTTTGTCCATAGGGAAGGCTAGAAGTTAGAGGTGTCAGTGATTCTTTTGGGGGAGAAGTTAGCTGAAGAAGAAAATGATCCTGCTAATACGAGGATGGCAAGCAGAAATTTACAGGGCAGAATTGGGAGGGATAGAAGGTGTTCTAAGTGTAGAAGTTTAAATGTTAGCTATGGGCTCATGCCTGCTTCTGCTAAAAAGAGTAAAAATCCCCCCGATTTCTCTGGGAACAGCATCAGAACTGTAAAGCTTGATCTAAAGGAAAACTGATTAATGGAAGAGCTTGGCTTGTGGACACCATGGGTTTTCAAACAGACGATGCTGATCTGGTACAAAGCGAGGACCAGAGTGCTGTTGTCTCCCCTTGAAGGCAATCTGAGCTGAGATCCTGAGTTCCTTCGGTGCCAGAGCATATTCTTTCATAAATCCTGAAAGCCATGCTTGTGGCTTCGAGGTGGAGTTACACAGCACTTTATATTCAGAATGCTGTACTGACATTAGGTGATTCATCTTCAACAGCACCTCTGTGTAAAAATTATCATCAATTTAGAGACAAGAAAGTAAAATGACTTTCTGAAGATTCAGGTTGGGAACTATTTCTAATTGCCAAACAGCTCACTTCTCTCTCTTTCAGACCACATGCCATTAGTTTATAGCCAGATTAAACAGTGAAGATGAACCAAAGGCAGAGATCCATAATGAATTCAAGGTGATATTAGAAAACTCCTGCAATTTAGGTCTTCTGACATGCAATAACAGCATAACCTGGAGCTTTATTACAAGAAGGAGCATGCACAATTCTGGATTATTACTATGGGTCTTCTATCAAAGGCTCTTTAGGATTTTTAGGTATACAGTTTCTATGGATTTTTGCCAGAAATCCTTGACTGGATCTGGATAAAGGCCACATGAAATAGCCTTTTCCCTGGTAACAGATGCTAGCAAGGATGTTTGGTGGTGATGCAGAACTAATCAGTAAGAGTCCTCACTGCCTCTGAGTTGAACTAAGAGGTTACTGTGGACTTGCAACAGATGTTTGCTGTGTGTGGAAGATCTATTCACCTCTTTTTGGTTTGTGGATATTTTTGGGTGAAGCCATGGACCGCTTCTGAAATGTCACATATGTAGATTGTTGTGACTTACATTAATTTGAAATTGTCACCTTCTAAGGATTATAATCAATGGAATCCACTGATTTCAAGTTAAAATGTATGCATAGAGACCTTTCCGCTGGTTACTTGTTCCCTACCACGAGTTTGTGACTTGATGAGCTACAACTAACATTGATATTGTTGGTTTCCTGGATTTATGTGAGAGGGTGTATGGATCAGAGAATATTAGGGAGAAGAAACCCAACAGAAATGAAGGCCTGATCTAAAGTTTGTTGTAAATAATGGAGATAATATTTTGAGTCTCGGTAGTTTTGAATCAGGCCATTATTTGACATGAGTCCTACAATGCAAGGAGCTATATTCTATAGCAAACCAACTCCTGGAAAATATTTGTAATAGCACTTTCCAGATTTTTGGTTTTTAAATAATGAAGCAAACAGAGCTTGTGGAGTTAAAGCGTATGTTGACTTTGGCATTTATACTGATTTTAATTTTTTTTAATTGAAAGCGAAAGGCTGAACTACATGCTTACTGCATGCTTCAAACTTTGAGCAAAGTGAAATCTTGAGGAAGAACGATGATTCTTTTTATTCCATTTATTTTTTTTGGTGGTGTTTTTTTAAATTTTCCTTCCTTTCATTACTGCCAGACAGTTAACAGCCTCTTCTGATCCAGCCTCTTCTGATCCACTGACACGCCTTTTGTTTGTTTGTTTGTTTCTTTCTTTCTTTCTTTCTTTATTCTAAGTGTATTGCACACTTTTCAGTGTTCGGGGAAGAATTCCTAAGTTTTTTTTTTAAGAGTTAAGTAACCATTTTTTTTTTTTTAATATCTGGCCAATTGCCACAAAATACTTCTGCAGTCATCGGTTGGTTAGAGGTTTCATTACCCTTTTTAACTGCTGTCTTTATGGAGGTGATTAGAGCATGTCAGTGAAAGACTATCTCTATTAAGGACTGATGTATTTGTTGCTTATTAGGGTGATTAGGAGGGAATAGACTACATTGTCCTTTCAATTCCCTGGACCAGTAAGAGAGAAGAGCTTCAGAGAAAAGCAGGCCAGTAGTGAGGTTAAAAGGTATCTGATGGGAGGTTTATTGTCTGCTTGCTCTCCCGTTGCAGAAGAGGATCGCTCCCTTTGCCAGCTGCATGAGCCTTATCAGACAAGAAAATTTCACAGAGCTTTAGTGCACAGATTGTTGAAAGGTGCAGCAGCTCTCTCTAATTGTACAGAAGATTAGCTACAAGGAAATGTTCATGGACTCCCAATTTAGGGATATTCTTGACATATTGAAGGGAAGGTAGAAGTAAAAGAGATCTACTCCCAAGACAATTGACTCTGTCAGCAATTTCCAATGTGTGCTGCCATTATCTCATTATAGAAGTGTTCCGGGTGCAGATGGAATATTTTATTTCATCCACCCTCTTTTCTTTTGATGTCCTCTAGGGAGGATGTCCTCCTCCTATGTTTAAACCATCACAGACCATTGCTATGGGAACTGTATCAGAAATCAACCATTGTTACGAACCTGTGACCACACAGAGTTTTGAGTTGTCACTTTGCTGTATTTCACAACAATTTGGAACTTTTCAGGACCAGATGCAGCAGGAAAAGGTGTCAAATAACTCTTGTTTCAAAGGTTTAGGTCTCCGCTACTTGAACTAATGAACAGTTGCTGTTAGATTAATACAATCACGGAATCATTTAGGTTAGAACAGATCTTTAGGATCATCAAGTCCAACTGTTAGCTGTTAACTGTTTGGGCTGTATGGTGAAGCAGTTCTGATTTCATTCAGGGGAAATAATGTTATTGCCACTAAAAATTTCAAAAATCTGCAGTTTGGTACTTATGTTAACTTTGCTCTAGAAGCTAGGAGACCTCCAATTAAATGAATTCCAGCAGCAGAAAGGGCATGAAACCCTGACCATAAGGCCCTGCATGCACACACTGTTATAATAGAATCTTAGAATGGTTTGGATTGGAAGGGACCTTAAAGATCATCGAGTTCCAACCCTGCCATGGGCAGGGACACCTTCCACTAGACCAGGTTGCTCAAAACCTCATCCAACCTGACTTTGAACACTTTCAGGTGTGGGGCATCCACAGCTTCTCTGGGCAGCCTGTTCCGGTGTCTCACTACCCTCATGGTGAAGAATTTCTTCCTCGTATCTGATCTAAATCTCCCCTCTTTCTGTTTAAATCCATTATTCCTTGTCCTATCACTACATGTCCTTGTAAAGAGCCCCCCTCTAGCTTTCTTGTAGGTCCCCTTTAGGTACTGGAAAGCTGCTCTAAGGTCTCCCTAGAGCCTTCTCTTCTCCAGGCTGAAAAACGCCAACTCTGTCAGCCTGTCCTCACAGGAGAGGTGCTCTAGACCTCTGACCATCTTCCTGGCCCTCTCTGGACTTTCTCCAACAAGTTCACGTCCTTCTTATCACAGAATCACAGAATCACAGAATCAACTGGGTTGGAAAAGACCTCAGAGATCATCGAGTCCAATCCTTGGTCCAACTCCAGTCCATTGACTAGATCATGGCACTAAGTGCCATGTCCAACCTCACTTTAAAAACCTCCAGGGACGGTGAGTCCACCACCTCCCTGGGCAGGCCGTTCCAATGCCTGACCACTCTCTCTGTAAAGAATTTCTTCCTAATATCCAGTCTAAATTTCCCCTGGCAGAGTTTAAGCCCATGCCCCCTTGTCCTATTGCTGACTGCCTGGGAGAAGAGACCAATCCCCACCTGGCTATAACTTCCCTTCAGGTAGTTATAGAGAGTGATGAGGTCACCTCTGAGCCTCCTCTTCTCCAGACTAAACAACCCCAGCTCCCTCAGCCTCTCTTATGTTGGGGCCCCCAGAGCTGGATGCAGCACTTCAGGTGGGGTCTCACATGAGCAGAGTAGAAGGGCAGAATCACTTCTCTCGACCTGCTGGTCATGCTTCTTTTGATGCAGCTCAGGATACAGTTGGCTTTCTGGGCTGCCAGTGCACCTTGCTGGGTCATCTTAAACTTCTCATCAACCAACACCTTCAAGTCCTTCTCCTCAGTGCTGCTCTCAATCCATTCTCTGCCCAGCCCTTATTTGTGCTTGGGATTGCCCTGACCCATGTGCAGGACCTTGCATTTGGCCTTGTTGAATTTCATGAGGTTACTGAGTCTGGAATGTCTGAAAATTGTTCATGAAATAAACATGATTGAACATTACAGTTTTGCATTAGAGAAACACCTCATACCTGCACAGGCGTCTTGAAGTCTCAATGCTCCCCCACTGTTTTTCTGGCCTCTGGGAACTTCTTGGGCTTCCAGAGGTAGACCAGGAGTTTTAGAATAGTTCCTTACAAGATAAAGCACATTGTTATTTCCTGCTGAGGACTGGAAACAGTTGAAAGATGCCCTTTCAGCATTATTCAAGATTGTTACAGGGCTGTCATGAAAAATCTGGATTGCCCTAGACTACCAAAGAGGAAAAAAACATATTTTGAGATGTGGAAGTCTGGGGACTGTTTGGGGAGTGAGATTGTCTCCCAACATTTGAAAGGATCTATCTACCGTCACTCTGCTGCATCCTCCATAAAAGTCCCTGATCTACTGTTTGTTTGCTCCTGGACACCAAATATGATTTAGTATTGCAGCCTGTTTTGCACTATTACTTACGTGTGTTAGAAATGAGATAAAGATAATTCTGGGCAACTGATAGTTTAAACAGTCACACTGGATCGGTGCCATCAGAAGCACCTGGAAATCCCAGTGATTGGACCTGAATTCTTCAGCTGATCTTTTAACTGATATATTGAGAATTCAATGATCTTCTCAAACCCTCTCTTTCAGAGTTTCTCCCCTCCTTTGGTGTTTCACATGGGAACGAACATCCCAAGAAGAGGGAGGATATGGTAATGTTCAGTCTGTACTGATGCCCTTTCAGCTTTTGCATTCTTTTCTGGTATTTTTGTCTGACAAACAAATAAATGATCATCCAGTCTTTTGGCAGGAAAGGCTTAAGCTCATGATTTGCTCTTAAAACTCATCCTGCCTAGCAGTAAAAGGCCTGTTATTTAAAGGGCACTTTTCAAAACAATTAGGGCTTTAGTAGCAATGTGTTTGCCTTAATGAGTGCAGTCTGCCAGTCAGAGGAAACAACATAAGCTGATACCTACTAATGTAGGCCAATAGAGGCAAATTAGCAGTGTTACAAGTCAGTTCATGAATGTACTGCACATCCAAGAGGTTTATTTTAATGTTTGAGAAGCACTAGATGTGATTCAGAATGGCTTCAATTTTGTTTTCTTCCCAAATATCCACCCCTAATTATATTTTCATTTAGAAGCATTGGTACCACTCCTATGCTTGTGATATCTTAATCTGTATGGGTTGCATTCAGCTCTGGTTTGACTTGTTGGACAGGCAACAGAGATAATTTTTCATGAAGCCTCAGTCTTACTACATTGCTGTTTTTGCCTGATGTTTGAAGTCAGTGTCCTTATGATATAGGCAGGTCAGCTGCTGGCATTTTGGTGCGATTTAGATTTCTTTTTTAAAGGTTTCAAGAGGTTTTTTCTTTCCTCAAGATGGGCCACAATAAGGGCTGGCAGTACTGAAAAGGTAGATGCATGGGATGGAAGCTTGGCTCTGAGAATCTAGTGATCGCTATCACAATGGAAGTTGCTGGTTCTTAAACATTTTTTCCTGCTTTGGATGACCAGTTGAAACCTGACTGCAAGTTGAAAATAATCCAGAGTGAGGGAGCTTTTCAAATCTGATCAAAACTATGCTCTGTTTCTAAAGAACGTGAGTGTGGCACAGTGAATAAGAAAAGCTGTTAAACAACAGCAAGGGAGTGTTAAGAGTGGACACAGAGCAAAAAAATCTTTCTAGCAATGATGCTAATGAAACACTGAAATACGTTGCGTGGGGAGGGTGTGGGCTCTTCTTTGCTTGGTCTTGATGAACAGGACAGACAAGCATCTGTCAAGAATGACCCATGAATATTGTCCTGCCTTGCGGCAAGGTATGGACTAGTCTCCTCCTGCCTTATATCTAATGGTTCTGTACACACACAGGCTGTTTGAAGTTTGTCTTGGATCTTGCTTGGGATCTATGTAAGTTTATCTTGTCCTTTTTTTTTGCTGAAGGTTCCTGCTTCCCTGAGGGATTATCAGTGCCTCCCACATTTTTGTCTTCAGCCTAATATCTAGATAAGAATCAAACCTCTAAGCAGCAACCCTTCACTGTCAGCAGCTTCACCAGTTTTTTATGGCTGCTGTTTGAACAGCTCTACCCGTGGCTGTTGCAAGGAAAAACAAACATGCTGCCTATCTTTAAAAAAGGGACAGGAGAGAACATGGGAACTTAATGCTCAGTTAACCCAAATTTGATACTCAGAAAGATACTTGACCAAGCTGTTAAATATTCAGAATGAAAATACCAAGGGGATAACAAGGGACAAGCTGGAACAAACACGTTTTTTTCTTGAGTAACTTGCATTGGACTTCTGTGGGTTGTTGTTCTTTCAATAGAGGAGCAGGTGTAGCTGATAGTGGAGGAGCAGTAGATCTTGACATTTATTATGTACGTAGCACTATAATAGCATCATAATTACAGTAGAAAAAACATAGACTGGGTTGAATTGCCACAGGTGGGTGCAAGGTCTGGATGTACACACACTGTGGGCTGGAGGTGGCTGCACTTACCACGTGTGTGAAAAGCACATACAGTGTGCAGGTGGCTGCAAATGTGGCAGAAAATACAAACCCAGTTGCCCTCTGCTAAATCTGCCACCAGATAATTTCACAAGAGGATATTTATCAGTAGTTTTCTGTCAAACTGGATGGGCATAACATGTGCAGTCTTACAAGAGTCTGTTTTGTGGTTGGTACTATTCAATGTTCCCATTAATGACGTGGCTGACAGAACAGAGAGTACACATATTAATTGTGAGAGGAGTGGCTAGCACTTTGGAGGGCAGGAGCAGAATACAAAGTTATTTTGACGAATTGGAGAAGTGGTCTGAAATCAATATGATGAAATTCAGTAAAGATGAATGTGAATTATTACGTTGCAGAAGAGACATCAAATGCACATATAGAAAAATGATGTGAACTGACTAGATGCAAGTAGTGCAGCATCATGCTGATAAAATAGATTGCAATCTGAATATGAGTCTATGCTGTGAGATGTTCAAAATAGGCAAGTGTTGGATGTAAGTCACAGAAGGTATCTAACCTGTTTTGTTGGTATTGGTAAGGCTTCAGCTTGAAGACTGGGTCCAGTTTTGGATACACAGTGTTTTCTGACAGGAACAGAAAAATCAAAATACTAAGAGAAAACTTGACCTGTATTCAGTGTGAAGTGGACATAGGTTGTTTAGTCTGGAAAAAAAGTACATGAAGGGAGGAGTAAGAAGAGTCTTCACATATATGAAAGGTTGTAAAGAGGACAGTGATGAGTTTTTTCTGCATATCTACCCAAGGTTTATTTTTCAGCATGGCAGATTCATTGTCAGCTGTGGAAACAGCTGCAACAAGATCTGCAGGGAACCTCCAGGGTGCCAGTCATAGAATAGTTACCTGGATGAGTTAAACAGTTGCCTGGCATGCATGGGCTTGGTATACTTCAGCCTGCCTCAGATCTGAAGGGACGAGGCCACTCATTGAGGTCCCTCCAAGACGTGTTCCTAGGAGTGAGTGGTTGATAGCTGCAATACAGGACTGACTGATGAACTGAGTAAACCTTAAGTGATGGACTGAGCATCCCAAAACAGGTCAAACAGTTAGCTGAGGTTTCTCCCAACCCTCAGCTTTTGGGATTATACACTCTATGGATGTTTCTGAGTACCATGCTAAATCTACAGCAACGTTTGCTGTCTGGTGGTGAACTTCATTATGATCAAGGCTGAATGTGCCTTGAAGAGAGCTGTTCTGCTAGAACGGGCATCACCGTTCATATTGCAACCATTCCATATTTTGCATTTTGGGTGACAGATTGTGTCATGCTGAAACAAAGAGGTTTCTCCTCTTTCTCTAAATCCCATGCATACAAACCAGCAATTTCCATAACACAGACAATCATCCAATCATGTCTTTTTACTTTGGAGGAAGGAAATCTATCCCATAATACACCTGTGCAGTATATGGCGATGGTGATTTTGTTGCTAACCCCCACAGCAATCAGTTTATGCCCTCAAGCATGCGATTTGATTATCCTTGTCATTATCTTAGCTACAAATGTTATTAGCAGCCATAAAATTGTCCATTAAAGTGAGAAGAATTGCTTGCCTGCACCAAGGGGAGAACAGATAATTTACTACACAGATTTTAAGCCCAAATGCACTTTTTTTCCAGAAGAACCCTCTAACCTTCTGTACAGGCTCCATTCTTGTGTTTCAAAACCTTCTTCCGTCTCCATGGGCTCCAAGTCTGTGTCTTTATGCCATAACAGTGAGATAGATACGTGCTGTTCTTAAAATAACTCTGAGATCATGACCATATAGTTCTTTATGTTCCATGGCATGAATGAATTCTTCCCTGAATCTGGAAGTGTAGATGCCCAAACTTTGCTTGGGTTCCATAATTTCTAGACTAATTGGTTGGGGCTTCACTTTACAGATTAACAATCCTGAATGCCTTGGGCTGACTTGGCACCCGTGGACTGATTGTACCTTACTGATTCAGTGTAGGATCAGTTGATCTTGTCTTGGCAGAGTCATTTTTAGAGGTTTTCTTGATACTGTGATACTAGGCTTTTATGAGAGGAAGAGATGATGTATCACAGGGGCCAGGAAAAGTTGCTGTGTCTGAGTGGGTGAGAGCCAGGGTAGTGTCTGAAGAAATTCTTTGTCTTCACAAGGACTGGCTGATTCATTCCCTTCCCACCACGCTGTTAATTCTTGTTCATATATCAGTACACCATAAAGCTGCTTTTTTATTCCCATGTGGTATTGTGTTCCCATCCCCTTCCATCAACAGGGAGTGGGAGAGACCACCTACGTCTTTCCCAACAGACAAAAATGGTGGATCCTGACAGACTGGGACAGATTCTGATCACAGTTACTCTCTGTAAATCCTGTGGAACTTGTTTGTTTCAGTGTATTTGTTGACTTTAAACTGAGATGAATGTGTGCAGAATCTGGTCTGGAGAGCCTGTGTTTTGAAGGAAGCATCCCCTCCTACTCACCCAACAAATTCACACACTCACAATGTAGCATCAATATTAGCTCCTGTAGCAAATGGAAAATGTGGCACTAGCCTGAAAGGAACAGAAAATGTTCTCAAACAAGGCTTAAAAAAGTAAATAAACATCATATAACCAACAAAATCAATACAGTTCCGTATTAGCCATTACAGATATCTCTGTTTTTGTCTCCATCACACTGCACACATTTCAGTGCTGTGGAAAATGTATAACCCAGGGGACCTCATTTCAGAACCTGGAGATGGTATATTAAATGCAGGGTCTGGGACAGAAGGCCTGAAAGAGATTGATGTTAAATAACAGAAGACTTTTTTCCTTTCCACCTCCCAAAAGAGCTTTAACTGAACTAAAGAAGTGTAAATATGTATCCAAAATGGATATATATTCATGGGTGTTACAATGTTATTATTAGAAACAACTCCTCAAAAGCTCTTTTCTCCTGAGTCATCTCCACTGACTTAGAAAAATTATTTTGCAAGAAGAACTGTTAGGTTCAAGACATCCAAGAGGGGACAGCCTTTCAGCTCTCTGCATTCTAAAAGCTTTATATTCCTCAGCTCCTCTTCTGCTTGGAGGGAATCCTAGACGCAGTTAAGTGCTGATCTCTTCTCTCTGGTGACCTGAGGAGTGAGTAGGAAAATTTGCCAAGGGGAGGTTTAGGTTGGACATTAGGAAAAGGTTCTTCACCCAGAGGTGCTGGACACTGAACAGGCTCCCCAGGGAGGTGTCATGGCCCCAAGCCTGACAGTGTTCAAGAAGAGACTGGACAATGCTTTCAGACACATGGTGTTACTTTTGGGATTGTCCTACACAGGGACAGGAGTTGGACTTGATGATCTTTGTGGGTCCCTTCCAACTCAGGACATTCTGTGATTCTATGATTCTATGAGTCTATGTCTCATGGCCTTCTTCCTTAACTCTTCATGTCTTTCAACACAATCAGCAATATTAAAACTGTTCTTTCAGGCTTCTCTATTGAATTTGTTCAAGCCAAGCTGCTCTTGCTACTGAGGGCATTTCCTCTTCTCTTCCTTTGAGAACCTGATGCCCCCCTTGACCCAGGAAGCAAGAGACATAACTGTGGACTAAGCAGGTGGCTGATGATCTTCCTAACAAGAAGACTGTGTCATCAGCTGTCTCAGTGGAAGTTTTGTTAGATTTAAAAGGAGGAACTACGCCCATGACCCAGGACCGTCCTTTGGTTGCTTGTCTAATACACGTAATATTGGGGGAACATCTCGTGTCTTTTGAATTGTGACTTTTGCTTCCATTCACAGTGCAGAGCTCTTTGCCAATGAGAGCCTGTCAAGTTTTCCTGCACAGCACATTGGTAGAGACTTCAAAGAAGAAGAAGAAGCTGGAAACATCTATTAGGACAAAACAGACCATTACTTGGAATACTTCAATCAGGTGATTTGCTGAAACAGAAATGTCTTGCTTTGTTGATATTCAGTCTCCTGAAAAGGTGTGCATGCTCGCTGAGACTATTGGAGACCCCACAGGAGCTGTGCTTCACTGTGTTTGCTTTTCTATTAGAATGATAGCATTACCTGAAAGACAGATAGATAGACAGACAAATATATCACATTTTCTTTTGTATGTGACCTTTTAATGTGACACGCTTCAATGCTTTTGCAAGGGTCTGTAGGGCCCCTGAGAGGTCCACAGCCTTTCATCTTGAAGGAGAGACAGAAGACTTTTGTCTCTCCTATGGCTTCTCCTTCACCTTCCAACAGTGGTGCTCAATGTCAGTCTTGCTACGCAGAGTGCCTGCAGCATGCACGAGACCTGGGTGCCTGGGTTTCTTGTCTCTTTAATGGCATTCTGTGAGCATGTGTTCAGAGAGGGACAGAAAGATCAAAGGCTGTGCAACTGCACTGTGCTTGATTTTGCTTACACCAATATGAATCGATTGACTTCACCAAGTTATGAGTGATTTACAGCTAGGGGAGAACGGATTCTGACCTAATGGCTCCAAAACAGGCTTTTCTTGGATGAGCAATGTAATTAAAACACTGGAATAGACAGATTTTGTGACTCATCTGTGGGTCTGCAGTCTTTGCTTCTAGTAGGGTGTTCACTAATGTCACCACACTTTCATTTTCACCCGTGGGCTGATCTAATGACGGACCAACCTTTGCTTCAACAGAGCTCTCTATCCAGCTACAAAGCATCCTCCGATCTTAATGTCACTGTATAAACTTTATTCACTGCAGAGCACACTAGGAAGGGACCAGCAAGCTCAGGGCCAGACACTGGGGTAGTGAAAAATTTCCACTTTCTTCATAGAATCATAGAATAGTTTGTGTTGGAAGGGACCTTCAATGGTCATCTAGTCCAATCCCCCTGCAATCACCAGGGACATCTTCACCTGGATCAAGTTGCTCAGAGCCCCGTCCGTCCTGGCCTGGGATGTCTCCAGGGATGGGGCATCCACCACCTCTCTGGCTAACCTGGGCCAGTGTTGGAGTAAAGCAGAGGGTTAAAAGAAATGGAAGTGAGGCAGTGGCCAGGGAGAATGGATTGATGACTGGGTTCACTTGCTAATTCCAAATATGTGTCTTAGCAAGGAGAAGAATGGTGGAGCATATGTGCCAATATCAGCCTGCTCTGTATATCCAGCTGGAAAGCAGTACGTGCATTTCGAAATCAGTAAAGCTCCTTTTCAGAGATGCTTGGATGTCTGAGGATGAAATATTTTTGTGAGATGATACCAATTCACTCAGACTGCAAGGTATTAATTTGGGAAACTTTGCTGAGGCCATCGACTAAGTTTGCGGGCCTGATGGAGAGGTGGCGTCACTCAGGAGGTGGAGGTGGTCCAGCTTTGTCTGCTCATTATCCTTCAGTCTCAGTGCAACAGGAATTGGAGTCAGAGGCCAGCTGTTGCAGTTTGGCTGGTGGCAGTGACCATGACAATGCTTTCTCACCCTTCTTTCATTTCAGCTGAGCTTGAGCTGTGAGGCTTTTCAACATCAGGGCTCTTGCAGTGGCAGACTGCAGTGGCCTTGCTTTGGTCTACCAAAGTAACAAGGAATGAGAAATTGCACAGGGGTTGGAAGATCTGGAGATCACCTAGTCCAACCCACCTGCTAAAGCAGGTTCACCTAGAGTAGATTGCACAGGAATGTGTCCACGTGGGTTTGAATGTCTCCAGAGAAGGAGACTCTACAACCTCTCTGGGCAGCCTGTTCCAGGGCTCTGGGATCCGAAAGTAAAGTTTTTCCTCATATTCAGATGGAACCACCTGTGCTTCAGTCTGTGCCCGTTGCCCTTCATCCTGTCACTGGGCACCATTGAAAGGAGTCTGGTCCCATCTTCTTGACACTCACCCTTGAGATATTAATAAACATTGATTTCTGGTAAGGCTAGGGAGACAGTGATGCAACGAAATGGAGTTCAGCATGGGATGGTAGAGGTGAGGCAGAAATACCACATCTGACCTCATTGAGGATTCCTCCCAAAAGACTGGGGACCATTGATGTGGGAAACCCAGTGGAGATGCCTGCCTTACATGCAACCCTATCCTTTTTGCTTGTGTGTTATCTTCTGAATCCTTCAAGACACCAGTGCGCATCTGCTCCAAAATCACAACCAACTGCAGCTATACCCTTGCTAGGTTTAGACTTCCTAAGTGGGTTGCTGCTGGTGCAGTACTCAGCACAGATTGGAAGACCCACCTGGGAAGAAGGTGAACTGTTATGTGCCGAACTGTGTGCCTCACCACTTGGCAGTGACAACAGCACAGCTATATCTGCAATTGGATTTGGTGTTGTTTTTCTTCTGATTTCCCACTCACTGAAACTTAGAGCCAGTCATGATGATTGGTCCTGTCCTTGGATTTAAGCCCTGATGCACCGGGCTCTGTACCAGCATGAAATTCAGGGTAATTTCAAAAAACAGTCTCTAGAAGACCACAGAACTAAAGCTCAATTTTCAAAAGTAGCTTTTGCACTTAGGAGGCTAGTTTCCAAGCCAAGTAAGCTGGTACCTGCCAAATAAGGGTTTAGAAAACAGGTTGGTTGGGGTGTGAAGTCATTGAAGAACATGTGAAAAATATGCCTTTCAGGACAGTTTAAAAATAAGGGGTACAGGTGCTGGTCCTTTGGTAATCCACCTCTTCAGCTACCTGTCACAAAAACATCCCTTGGAAGATTTTCCTCTTCTCTTACTCTTGAGTGGGTAAGTCACCATGTGAAGTATTAAAGAAAGCTGCACTAGGTGCTGGTGTTCTTGTACATAGATGTTAAAACTACTTTTTCTGCATGTTGACTCATGAGGTACCAACTCCTGTTGATATTCACAGGAGATTGAATAATACCTGTAAAACAGAGGAGTAAGTCACTGCCTTGGAGAAATTTCTATTGCTTTGAAACAAGACACAAATGAACGCAACAAGTAGTAAGATGGAAGGAAAAGAAATAATGTAAATAATAATAGCTATGTTCTGCTAATCTCTCTCAGTTGCCACCATCACTAACTAGCTGAAGAATTTATCCCAAGAAAGATACTGGCCTTGTGGGTTAGATCAGGACATCTTTTGTGTCCAAGATGATGTGAGAAACAATGCCTGGAGACATTTTTTGGAGAAGCCAAAAGACACTACTCACAGCTGGCACACATGGCATTGCAGATGGGGAAGTGGGTGATGAGAAACGAGAGCTGAGGGAGATGGAGCAGTGCTGTGTGGTCATGAAAAGCTTGTGGATGTGGAAAGAAGAGAAGTCAATAGAGAGGGAAGGATGAAGACCTTGAGGTACTGTGCTGCTCAGAATAGAAGTGTTGAAACTTGGTTTCCTTTGATGTTTTTTTCAAGACAGGTGAGGATATCTCACCTGAATGGTGTAGCCTGCAAGTACAGAACATCACAACTTCTGCACGTGCTGTTTAAGAACAGTTACATCTTGATCGACCTTCCCTGGGATGCCAGTGGGAATTGGACTTGGCTGAGGACATCGTTGTGCCTTGCATGGTTGTGAGGATCTGGATGTGGGATGCACTGTCCTTTCTGAAAGAGTTCGAATCTATAGATTTTATTTTTTAAGCCTTCAGAGATAAGCACTGCTATACATTCCCAGGCTATTTGCACTGCACAGCTATCTGAAAGATGGTCTAATACAACATCGGACGTTCACACAGCTCACAAAGCTGCGACATAGGCAGGGTTCAAGCATCCCAGCACAGTGTTGCCCGAACCTGCAGGTTTTATGTGCTCTCTGCACTACGTTTAGCATCCTAGTGTCAGCCTCGTTAGTAGAACAGCTCTTTTTAATGGTCACTAACACTTTTCAGCAAACTTTGGGGTTACAACACTGGTGGGAGAGTTGTAAACCCTTCCCACTGTTCTGACCTGTGGTGGAGTAGAATACTGGACCTATGGCACTGAACCCAGGTTGCTGAACAATAATCTGCAATCCTAATTTGCCAAGCCCAGTTACTTCTTAAATGACTTCACCTGGATTTGTGGACACCTTCCAGCTTTAGGTGTCTTGAAAACACCTCCAAGGAGGGAAGCTGCTCTGGCAAAGGTGTGGCAAATATGCTGATGCTTCTGTTTTCCCTCTGGAAAGTGGGGGCAGGGTTATGTAAGCCTTCCTGGAGCTGTTCTGTAGGTTAAACCACACCCAGGGAGTACTAAATATTGTCGTAATTACTTGTGTGACTGAAGAGAGCAAAATCACCTCGGGGAAAAAGGAACCGGCCAAATCCACTCTCCGGGCTGCATTGCCCGGAAGAAGAATTTTGATAGTGAGCAGCACAACTCCAAACTGCTCTGATGTTCAGCTGCCGTCCCCGTAATTCTGAGGCAGACGTGCTGCTTCTTCTCCAGATTGTGTATTTTGATCACGTTTCAGTAGTGCTCTGAGTTAACATTTTTTTTTCTCTTCTTCTACAGTGCCAGTCATTGCCTTTTCTTCATTTTAGTGATTAATTGCTCTAAATACTCCTGCTCCTGGGCTGCGGGAGTACAATTTCTGAGCTATATTTCATTTGAACTTGCTATGCAAGTACAAGCAAACTTGGGGGAGTGCACACACCCACGTATTGCTAGGTAGAGATGGTTGCCAAAAGGACACCAAGTAAAAGAACAGTTAGTTCTTAAACAAGGGTATAATCTAATAAGCCAAAAAAGAGAAAATTATATACTGGAATCTTCAGTGCTTTCCCCCTCCCCCCAGTTTCAAAATTTACAGCTAGTACAACCCCTGACTAGAGCAGTGATTTAAATATATATATGGCATCTGTGCTTCTAAGAAAAGGAAGTGTGTCTGTTTGGGGAGCTGTGTGGAATGAGTTGGTGGATCTCAGTCCAACTTCTGGCAGCCAGGTTTTCACATCACTCAAAGCCACCCCCTTGCCCAGCCCCCCTCCAGAGCTCCTGCCAAGCTCTTCAGCTTTTCCTTGTATGATGCCACCTGCCTTAGCACCTTCTGCAGAAACAGAGTGCTTCTCATTTTTTATTGTGGTCCTGGTACATAATGGTGCTGATACATAATGCTGGCCCATCAACCATGCATGCAGAGGGCAGGGTTGGCTGGCTTCTTGGTTTTTCCTTCCACTGGATGATCCTTTGCACATTGCTCCCTACGATCCCCATGTATTAGACACTTCTAGACATCCCAATGGCTGTTTTTGCCTGGCATGTGGCATCATCTTTTCAAGACAACATGGTGCTCTCTTGTGTTAGGACCATGCCATGTCCCTCAACATAGGGCAGGCATGCTGACATGCACCTCTCCTAGGTCAAGTGTACCAGATATATCAGGAGCATGGATGTTGTCTAGGATGTGGAAGGACAGCACTTCTTCACCTTTTCTACACCGTGATTCTGTTTTGTTACAGGCAAAAAAGCTTCAGGACCTGCAGCAAATTTAGCAGCTCAGAAATAAAAGGTTATTTCGTGCTGCCTGGGGGTTACAATTTCCTCCTCAGCTCCTAGGTGGAAAATCCATGGCTTACTTCTCCCCTCTTTCATCTGTTCTTAGAATGTCCATTGCCAGGACCCTCAATCTGGTCTTGTTTATGTGCTGCCTTCCAAACCTGACTGTGCGAGTTATTTCTTACAAAGCTGTCGCAATGCCTGGGTGTATTTAGCTGTTTAACGATCCTCTTGTGCCCCTTGAAAAGCACAACAGCCCTTTCTGATGAAAGCGGCACTCTACAGGCTGAGTGCTTTTACCTTGACTCAAAAACTTGAAAGGAAATGTTAATTACTTTAGTGGTGTTATTGTTGAAAAAGGCACGCCAGGCAGACTAGCTCACAAAGATGAGTGACTCCTGGTGCTGATAAGGGCGAGTGCAATCTATGAGTCTGTGAGAAGTCAGTAGTGCCCAGAGCAAATTCAAAAGCGGAATGGAAATATCTCAGTGATTTTTGTCCTTTTGTCCGGCGGTGACAGAACTGGCTGGTATCTCAGGGGTGTGTTAACTCATACGCTGCTTTGTCACAGGCTCAGGTCTTCTTCTGCATTGCTGCCTGTGCTGCTTTTCTCTGTGATGGCAAGTGGCCAGCTGGGATGGAAATGCAAAGGGGAGAGGGAAAAGAGACACTTTAGAGAATGCGTTAGTTACAGGAGTCACAAAGGACATGGGAAGAGCGCGTGCTTGCTCTTCCTCCAGAAGCAGAGCTGTTGTGGGTAGAACAGCACAATCAAATTCAATATTAATTCAGTTGAAGGATTGATTGAAAAGGTGACACAGCTATCCAGGAGCCTGGGTGCAGAATGGTGGCATACAACCCCAGAAAAGCGAGGATGTCCCAGCAAGTTCCCTTTCCCAGCTCCCATTTGCCATAAAGACAAATCAACACGGCCTCAGAGTTACTGGTGGTTTGAGATGTAGATGATGTGTCTTAATGTCTTGGGTTTGCTCGCTTTGGTGCTTAACCAATACTATTCTGATGCCTCGGCTGTTTGTTTGATTGTTTTTCCCCTTGACTTCTCGAGCTCTTCCAGTTACAGCAGTTGCAGTTTTCTATGTGTGCAGAACTACCACTCTCTTATCATCCCAACACCTAACACACTTTTAGGCATGCTCAGGATCACGGGTGGAGGTTACTTGGAGTGAGAGGAGGTAGGGAGTGAACACTTTCTACCTGTTCTGTTAATACTGAGCCATTCTGTAGAAAAGAATCCAGCAAGAGAGTTTACATGAGAGGGAGCATGTGATGCACTAGCATGGTATTCAGATGAGGAGGAAATAATTGACTCTGTTTTTTGTTCCTTGCACTGATTCTGAAGTTTTTATTCGAATACAAAACTTTTAACAATCATGACAGCCACATCTCCCAAGCCCCTGGGATGAGGTTTTGTATTTTGCTCTGTGAACTTGACACATAAAGCATATGCATTGCTATACCTCTGTTGTGGGTGCCCAAGGACCTTACTGCTTCTCCCCTTAATTTGACTGTGTCTCAGTTTCCTAAAAGTGAAGTAGGTACAACAGTGCCTCCTTCTTCCCCTACACGTGCAGTCTACACTGAGAAATAATCCTTCCCTTTTCTTTTCCTACATTTATGTGGTGCATAATATGTAGATGCTTGGCTGGGGTTTTAAAAGCCCAGCTCCTATCCAGTGAACTAATTTGCTATTTCAATTTCTGTGTGCACCTGTTATTGTTCTCCAAATTCCTGGATTATTTTCTTATTTTCTTCTACAAATTCACGCTTGTTCTCCCCAAAGAAGTTTTAATGTGTGTAGAGAATTAAGGTAGACAGCCTATAAAAATTCAGACACTTAAGAAAGAGCAGCAACCTAAATTATCATCTCAAGTTATTGCTGTACTGTGTTACTTCTTACCCTACAAAGTGCTGTGATCTGCGAAGAAGCAGCTGGTTTGAAATAGTGGAGTTGATGGGTATCAGGTAGAATCAGAAATGCCCCATTGTAAGCTATGTTGTCAGGGTGGTCTTCTACATGAGAGCATGGTGGAAGCTCTCCTGTAGCAGAGAAATGCCTGCTGACTTACATGGCCACAAACTGGCTATAAATGGTATTTATTTAACAGTACCTCCAACTCATACTACAGAATACTCACATAGGATAGCTTGTAATCAGTTAAATATTAATGCTGACTGGTGGGTCAGGAAAAAACAACACAAAAAGCATCCTAATAGGCAAATGGGAAAAGAAAGAAGTAGTATGTAAAGTGGGGAATAAACTTGCCTTAGCCAATCTTAGAAAAAAGGTAGCCTTGTGCTCTGCAGACTTCCAGGCAGCCAAATCATCCTCTACTTGTTTTCTTCTTGCTCTATAATTCACTGATAGACTCGCTCACTTTGCATTATTATTATTATTATTATTATTATTATTATTATTATTATTATTATTATTACTATTACTACTACTATTACTATTACTATTATTATTTACTATATTTCGAGCTATTCACCCATATTTACTCTCTTTTTGATCCTTAGCCCATGTTATGTCTTTGTGGTGGAATTTCACCCAGGGTCTGATGCTGAAGGGTTATATAGCATGCAGCAGTTATCTGTTAGGACTGCTGCTGAACAGTGATGGCTATTAAGAAATGCCGATTAATGCTTGTTTGAACAATTCCATAACCTACAAAACTGGGCACTAGCCTGAGACATTCATAACATTCCCAGAAAGACCCAGACTCCAGGCTTTACAGGCAACTATGAACATTTAATCCTAGCACAAGATAGTGTTTTTCCTGGCCTGGGATATTTTATTCATGAGTAATGAAGACCACGGCAGAGTGGCAAAAGTGCTGTGGCAGAATGTGGCTGCTTGGGTTTAACACAACAGTTGTGATGGTGTTCGTGTGCATTTCCCCTGATTTTCAAATAGCTCTTTTTTTTTTTTATTGGAATGGTCCTTCTTGTACTTGTCATTGCTTCAAACAGAGCAAAGCATTCAAGAGGTGGATGGACTAAGTCTTGTGGTAAAGTAGTGACTTGGCTGAGATTCATGTTATCGCTCTGCTACTGGCTGTGTGAGATGCATAGAGAAGAAAAGGTCCAGGGGAGAGGTAAGGAAACACTTTTATTGGAAGCTTGAGGATGAGATGCCAGGGTTCAAATCCTTCCTGAATGGAGCTGTATCTCTCTAAGGATGGTGATTTTCAGCCTGAAATTCCATCCTGCTCCTAAGAATAATGCTGTATGCCAAAAAGTGGTGTATTCACAAGCAGGGGAGCAATGACTGAATTGACACTTTTAATAAAAATGCAGGAAAATTACTGTATATTCAGTGTCTGTCCTCACTGCTGCAAGGGAATCCAGCTGTGTGTCCAGCATCACCGGTGGTGATGTTGAGCACAATCCCAGTGCAATCAGTTCTGTTCCTAAAGTGAGTGGAGGGTTCTTTAATAAGTGTATACAAATGCGGTGGGAACCCCAGAAATGCATGTTGAGATCTGCATCCCTCCGTAAAATCTAAGCAGGCACAGAGGAAGAGGAAAGAGTGAACCTTTTGTTCAGCTCAAGTGATGGGCACAGGTCTGGCCTCACAAATTTGCTTAAGGTATGTGTTGTAGGCAGCAGACTGACTGTTCCCCACACTTTGGAAAAGTTGTTACTGCTGGACGGCCCCAGAGGGTAATCTAAATATCATAGAATCATAGAATAGTTTGGGTTGGAAGGGATCTTCCAAGCTCATCCAGTGCCATCCCTGCCATGAGCAGGAACATCTTCAACCAGATCAGGTTGCTCAGAGCCCCATCCAGCCTGGCCTGGGATGTCTCCAGAAATGGGACATCCACTACATCTCTGAGCAACCAGGGCTAGTATTTATATATATATGATATCTGTCACATTATTATGGCTGCTTTTTCTGGCCACTTGTAAGCCAGGCAACTGTGAAAGGAGCCTAAGAAAACTGCATGGTACTTTAAAAGGAGTAGACGCAGTTACAGGGAACCTGGATGCTGGGAAGGCAGGTGGGACCTGATGGGCAGACAAGGGCTCCCACAGGATATCCCCTGGCCTGTTGAAGTAGGACCTTGGTTACAATGAACTTCAGGGAGCCCATATTGTGCTTCAGCCAATTTGAAGTAATCTAATGCACTTTCCAATATCCTGTGAGCAGGAATAATGTAACTGTAGTGCTTTTTCTTTTATCCCTGACATTCATCACAAAGACGAAAGCAATGATGTTGTGACTCAGCCAGCCTGAACGAGCCTGACAGTTCGTCTCTCTGATGGGCTGGGGCTGGGTTATGATATGGAGTAATTTACCCTTAGTTGGCTTTCAAACACTAAGGACTTCAGAAATGTCCCTGGTGAGGTAGGAAGGAGGGCACTTAGCAAAAGCCAATTTTTATCTAACTGGCAAACAAAAAGTTGTAAGAAGCTCCTTATGCACGGTAGAAAAGTAACATTGACACAAAGAAGACAGAGTTGGAAAAATGCCTCATTCCAAGAGTGTTCATCTGTGGTAAAGTGCTTCTATAAAAGGCATCTTGGGACTCCATGTTTATTCCCCCTCAATGACTTCTAGACTGGGTTTGCTTGATTTTTAAGTCAAATGCTATGTTTTTTTTTTCCTACTTCCAACTGTATAAACTCAGCTGGGTTCTGGAAATCAAACAGTGCTTTCTCCCTCACCACTGTTGCCTCCAGTAATCTCCTGCAATCAGCACGTGGGAAAGAGCTTTATTGGCGATACGTGAGCCAGTTCAGACATGGGTTTATACCCCACTAAAGTGACCTCGTGGTGCTAAGAACAGTAAAAACCTGTCCCTCTAAACAACATAGGAAAACCTAATTTGGGGACATGCCACCTTGAGAAAGAAGGAGCTGCTTTTTACTTTGACATGGTGATAATTGTGGACTTCTAACTTCTTTTCTTTTCCTGGTTCCCATATTCGTATTTCAGTTCACTATGGTGAAAAACTGATGCTGTTTTGCCTGTTTTGTGGTGGAGAAGAAGAAAAGCACATGAATGCATGTATTTTCCCTCTTTTCAGAGGGTCATGTGGATTCCCCACTTGTACACTATAGAATCCGTAGGTTGGGTTGTGCTGTGTCCTGAAGGCAGCAGCTCAGAGAGTGATTCCCAAAGGGGAGCATGCAAAGGTGACATCAGATTTCCAATTGAATCTTTGAGATTTTGGGTGGATGTCTGGGTCAGTTTGGGTCTTCAACAGTGTTATGGGGAGGGGAAGTTGGAGAACAGCTTCTGTGAGTTGTTTCTGATGCAGATCTAAGTCCATTTTGTGCTTCTCAGGGCTCTCACTCCTCATTTAGCTCCCAATTTTGGTTCAGGTGAGCTCCTTACATAGAACCACAGAATGGCTTAGGTTGGAAGGTACCTCTAATCATCAGCCCAAGTCTCAGTGCAGTCCCAGTCCTGAGTTCAGAGCCTTGTCCAGTTCCATTTTAATCATCTCCAAGGCAGATTTTTGACCAGCTGGAGATTGCACATCTTGGCCCCTTGTCAGGTGTTGTGAAGATTTTTATCCTGGTACTGAACTTGAATTTCTCTCTCTGCAATATGTGAGCATTGCCTCTGATTTTGCCATGCACCTCTGGGTGTACATCTCTCTCTTCTCTCGACCTACTAGTTATACTCTTCCTAAAAAGTCTTGATGATTTTCAGGCCCCTCATGTCTATTCGCAGCACTTGCACTTGCAGAGGATCACAGGGGCAAGAGCAAGGGACTAGGGATCCATCTGGATGAATACTAGAAAAAAGGAGTGAGAAGGCCTTCAGCGAGGGATCTGTCACCAAGGAGCAGAGCAGAGCTGCTTCCTTTCATAGCTCGAGTGATGTTTTTTTCCTCCCTTAGTGTAGAACTGCTAAAAAATTGCCCAGTATCAGTTGTAACAGCAGCTTTACAACTTGCAAACATGCGATGCTAAGCAGTTAGTGTGAGGCTGCGTGCCACAGGTTCCTCCACTGATTTCAGACGAATCCTTGTAGATGTTAGATGGTTCTGCAAGGCTATGTCTGCATTAAATAAAGTCTTTGCTTTTTCTGAGAAAGGTCATTCTCCTTGATGAGCTGTTCTCCTGATGCTTAAGTCCAGCATTTGGAGTAAGCTCCTAATTTTTAGCCTGCGTTTTGTGTTTCATAAATTCCTTAAATTCTTGCTAGTTTTACTGCCTCAGGTGAAGTGTTCACATCCTTCCAGTATTTACAGACTGTCGTAAAGTCCTCACCAGAGGTTATATTTAGTCAAACTATATGTTTATTTGACTGTTTAGATCTTCCTGTGTTAGTCAGTTCTTTCCCACATTGAAATAGTTTCTCGTGCCTTTCTTTGGTTTTCCTTATTTCAATATAACTAGTTATCCTTCCTTTCTGGGCTGTGGAGTAGTGTAGAGTAGTAATCACAGGCTAGCTTCTTGCCTCTCATTTTTTCACCAGAACATTCATGCCTGTTATATTTTCTCAGTGATTTTAATTTTTTTAAATTTTGCCTTCCCTGATTAAAGTGTGAATGCAAGAGAGGTGCAGCTACATCAGCAAGTACCACACTGAACCGGGGACTGCTGGAACTGAAACCTACATCTACAACTTAGGCTGAAGTAGAGTAGGAACGTGCTGACCGACTGTCTTCACATTTCCCTCTGCTCCTCAGAAACGTGGTTTTTCCCAAGCTCAGCCTAACTCACACCAAGGACCATCACAGCTACAAGGCCAAAGTCAGACCAGCATTAGGGACAAGGACAGGAGGGTCACAGATTCTCTTCTCCCATGGGGTGAGGGGACCTTTAATGTATATGCCCCAATAGTCTCTTCTGAGCAAGAGGTGTTCAAGGACCTGTGTTTCACTGAGACATATGAATGGACTGCTCTGGTCCTCAGTGATAATACTGATGGAGATAGCAGGGACAGGCACCCGAATGACTACGGTGAAAGATGTTGAGATTAATTAATTCGGAAGCCATTCAAAATGCCTGAGGTTCTGAGAGATCACACAGGAGCTGGTGGAAAAACATGCCACAGACTTCAACATCGCTGCTGGTTCTCACGGTGGTGCCGAGGATCAGGGTCTCAGGTGTGTTTTCCCGTACACCAATACAACTGGTAGCACCCCAAAGAGACACTTGTTGAGAACAATGTTGTGGGGCCTGATACGGGTTTACTCAGTTTTTCTATTTATTCTCCAGGCAGTTGACAGAACACTGTGAAATAGATACCACCTGCACTTCCAAACTGAATTTCCAGGGGAAGTGGGGTGCTTATTTCTCAAATAAGAAGGCTGTTTTCCCTCCCTCTCCCAATTTCACAGCAGAGACAGCGAGATGGAGAAAGGCCCGTGGGGGTTGAACTGCGGTTCCCGAGCTCCCCCCAGAGGCACGCTGGCACCCGCTGCCTCAGCAGGGCTCCAAAACCTCTTTTTCCTATTTTTCCACCTCTTTTCCTTTTATTTCTTCCCCCAAGAAAGCCGTAGGTAAGTAGAGCATTTCTGATCTTCAGCAAAAGTAACCCCCTCACCTCCATTTCTCTTCCTTATGGATGGATTTTGTTTGTAGAATAAGGCATTCACCACCATCTGCATTGCAAAAAAACCCCTGCAACCCCAGGTACACTCTGATGAATTGGTCGTTAAGTCTGTTGTGGACTCTGGGAAAACAAAACAAAACAACCAACCAAAACCAATAACCACACAGAAAAGGAAAGAAAACCATCTAAATTTCAACTTTAAACAATTTTAGCTGCTTTATTTTTGAGATTAGCTTTTTTTAGGAGATTTGCAGATGGCTGAGGGTGTACAAACATTTCCCGTTTAGGCTGTCTGCTTTAGTACAAGCCATCATTGGAGAGAGGGTATAAAAGGCAGAAGGGACACTTGTGGAGAGTCCTTTGAAGGGTGTGATTGTACTTGGCTTTTGCCTTGTGCAGTATTTGGACATCCTCATATTGGATCATAGAATAGTTTGGGCTGGAAGGGACCTTCAAAGCTCATCTAGTTCCAACCCCCTGCCATGAGCAGAGACATCTTCACCCAAATCAGGTTGCTCAGAGCCCTGTCCAGCCTGGCCTGAAATGTCTCCAGGGATAGGGCATCTACCACCTCGCTGTGAAACCTGGGTCAATGTTTTACCACCCTCATAGTAAAAAAAATATTTCTCATGTGTAGATGGATATTCCTATTGACTCTGGATTCCCGGACAAACCGAACTCCCACTTTTTGGGAATGCAATCTCATGTCTCTAGGTAACGCATGTTTCTGGCTGAGTTGTTCAGACTTCTGCAGGTTCGAGGGATGTGGTTGATTAAGCTTGTGTTTTTCTTTTGATTTTGCTGGGGAATTTTGGATCAATTCCTCTTCCAATCCCACTCCTCTTCCTTTCCTCCACAAATGAGTGTGTTACTGTAATAAAGAAAAATGAACCACAGAGAATTGCAACATCAGTTAGACTGCAGTGTGGGAACTATTTGGTCAAGCTTGTGAGTGGTTGCTGTGGAGAAGAGGGATGATACAGGCATTAAAGTGGTGTTTTGTAGGGGGTCTTCAAATTACACGTGTTTCTTGCAAGGGATTAGAGGAGGAGATGCTAATGCTTTTACAGTACTCATCTCCTAAGCCTGTGTTATGGTGTTTGGTTAATATTACGGCGAGATTTGAATGATCCCATTAGCTTCTCCGAGATGAAGGAGGAGAAGACAGAAATCTTTGCCTTGTCAGCGAGGCCGTGGCCAAGTCCTGGTGAGTCAGTGAACTGAAAGCAACATGTAGTTGGGGAGCTATGGGGATGCCAATTTATTTGTAGAGAGTTCCCATTTCAGGATGGTGACATTTTGACTATCCTTTCTCGGCTTCTATTGGTTTTGCTTGGCACTCTGCAGACACAGTCTTTTCTCCTTTAAAATTTATTCTGTATTCAGCTGGGACATGCACGGACTGATGGATTCTCTATTAGATTTCTTTTTGGCACCTGGGTTAGATTTTCACAATGGGCTATATACTCACCAAGGATTATTTTCTGGTATTTCCCTCTTCAATTTATGCAATCTGACTGTATTTGTCCTGCTTGAGCACAGGCTTGAAATCACTCACCTGACATGATCCAAGTCACTTTACAGCTTGTAATGGGCAGTAGCATTTGAGGTGGTTTCTTCATGTCTGCTGAGGAGTTTCTTCACATGTTGGCAAACTTTTTTATTCCAGACTTGAGGCAGAGTGGGAGCCAATGTGAGACCATTTGGGAAGTCTGATCTCAAGCCCTGAGTAACCCTATTGTATGATCATATAGTCACAGAATGTCCTGAGTTGGAAGGGACCCACAAGGATCACCTGTCACGTAAATGTTCTCAGGATACTTGCATGTTTCATGTGGCAAGAAGATGTTTTGTGGTGGAGACT
Source organism: Nesoenas mayeri (assembly GCF_963082525.1). Lineage (NCBI taxonomy): Eukaryota > Metazoa > Chordata > Aves > Columbiformes > Columbidae > Nesoenas > Nesoenas mayeri. Next base: position 6,587,636 of record NC_137543.1, read on the forward strand.
GGTCCGTGCTGTGCGTGTCCTCCAAAGTAAATCTCTAAGCTGCTGTCAGGAGTTTCCACATCAGCATGAGAGGAAAGACGAGGTACATTTTTAGGCCATGTGTTTTTCTAATCAACGGCATTTATGTAGGAAATTTTTGTCCCTTTATGGCTTGAGTGGTAAAGACTGGAGCGTGTTCTTCAGTAACTACATTTGATGTCAGTTCATCTCCCCTGAAGAGTTGTTCCCTGGGGTCACTGCAGCTACTGGTCATCAAAATAAAACTGGTGGACATCAGAGAGGCTTTGGCACCTGTTACAATAAAACATCTACTGGAGCAGACCTGGCGTGAAATTGACTGGTCTGATATTTCTTACCAACAAGCCTACCTCTTCTGTAACCATGAAGCTCAGCGAGGATGGAACTGGAAGGCCTTTCTTTTTCTTCTTTAAAGTATAATGTTAAAATTTTTGGTAAATGATAAAAAATTAACAAGCTTTCAGGCAGTGGTGTGTAAACAAGAAATAAATAGCTGGTAGCTAAGTCCTCTGAATGCCATTAGTAATGCTGTGTTACACTAAAAGGACAATAATACCATGTAAAATCTTTTCAGTATGTGTAGATTTCATTTGGAATAAAATATTACATTCAAAATGTCATTTGTTACCCAGTATCTAGTTAAATTTGACCTGTTTAGTGAGTATGGAACACGTAGAAAATCAAAACTCCTGTACCTCTGAATGAGTCAGTAAGTCAATACAAATCATATTATGTTCTGGTTAATAGATGTTTAATAAAACAGGATAAGCAAATGCTGCTTTTATACTTTTAATTTAGAAGACTATAAAAAAACCCATAAAACCTTGTGGAAAATACATGTGTTTTGGATAGATGCACTGCTTCTACCTCAAGGAGGTTTTAGTACCAGAAGTCATGAGCAAATGTACACCAAAGTTGTTCTTTTAAGTATATAGTCAAATACATGTTGAAGATGATCAAGGAATTCCACAGGAATGATGCATAACTAGGTCTCATTGATATTTTGTTAAGGTAATTATTTTTTTTTCCGCTTTCCAGAGCATCAAGTTTCAATAAAAGAAAGTGAAATTGAAGAACAGTGACATTCACATTCTGATGGAATTGACTCAAATAATCAATTCCCTTGTCTGAATCATTCAACTTTTCATCAACAGATTCACTTCTCTTATTTTTCCCTTGATTTGACTATTCAGAAGTGCCACTACTTTATCATAATCGTAAGAGATCATTTTTAGTATCTTCAGTAAAACAATGTTTGGTGGGAAGAGGAAATTAAATAGTGAATCCTGGCAAAGACAAACAAAGTTGCCTTTTTTTTTTTTTTTTTCCTAGTGAAGATGCTACTATAATATTAAGTGAAAATTATGAGATGTTCAAAATTGGAACAATACTTGCTGTTTGCTCTTTCAACGAGGAGTATCAGTCAGTCATGATCTATCTTCCACACCAAATGTTGTCTTTTGTATCTTTAGGGTCTCATGGTTCTTCACTACCACAACCACCTCCAACCTCTCACAACTTTACAACAGGGGAAAGACCACCAACTAAAATCCACATAACTCTCATTTAGTCCTCATTTTTTCTTCTTTCAGACTTTCCTCTGCTGTAGTGCCTATTGAACATTGTCTGTTGACAATTTTCCAGCAAGAAGGAGGGTGAGCTTGTATTTATGGCATTGCTGGAAGGGATTTAGGGTTCCTGCAACACATCAGGTTCTGGGACCTGGTTGTGGACATAAGGAAGGAAGGATATAACCACCCCTAAGAGTGCTATAAACCGGTCACAAACATGGGATCAGTAGTCTCAGGAGTACCTGCACTGACATGATTGCTTGTAATGCAATTGTGCAATTAAGTAATTGCTGCCTTACAGTCTTTGTTAGCACCGTCTATCTGCCTAGCTCAGGAAGCATCCCAGGCCTTACAGCTGCATCCCATTGAGTCCAGTCACAGACCTGTAGGACCAGTGAAGGGGCCTGGGCTGCTTTGTGCTCCAGGAAACCTGCCCCTGCCTATAATAGAATGATTGGGGTTGGAAGGGACCTCTGGAGATCATCCAGTCCAACCCACCTGCTAAAGCAGGTTCACCAGAGCAGATCACACAGGAATATGTCCAGGTGGGTTTGAATGTCTCCAGAGAAGGAGACTCCACAACCCCTGTGGGCAGCCTGGTCCAGGGCTCTGGCACCCTCAAGGTGAAGAACTTTCCCCTCATATTCAGGAGAAGAGCCTTTTGTATCTGCAGCAAAATTAAACTGGTCCTCAAAAGCCGGAAGGTGAAGGTTTCTCCTGGAAGCCATGTGGATAGTCAGAACTGACAGAGTAGTCACACTAGTATTGCCCTGGCTTTATCTTTCTTTCTAGAAACATTTAGAGGGACTAACGTCCCTGAGAGCTCAGTCCCTGACCTGACAACCTGGTTCAGTGGGTAAATTTGGGGTAGAACTATCCTCTTAGTTTTGCTCCTTCTCTCCTTTGCTTTGTTGGGACATTCTGTGCAACTGACTTAAGTCAGCCACCTCAGTTTCCCCCTCTAGCTGCAATGGTCCCCACTGCCTGTCTCCCTAAATCCTCGCTGAAGATTATTCAGCAAATGTTGGTACAGTTCTGTGGGAGTGAAAAAATACCTCCAAAGCTGCTAATTGTTAGCTCAATTGACAAAACGCTCCTGTGCACAATTATTCTTTTTTTTTTTTTTTTTATGAATTGGCTAGTGGCAAATTAGCTAATATTCAGAACCATTCCCTCCAACGTCCTGCTTAGCTGGGCTTATGAGCCATTGAATTATTAGTCGGCATGTTACGTATGACACAGTGAAGCTATAGAATATGCATCAGCAAAGCCTCCATTAGCAAGACAGGATGGGTGTAATGCTGTAAGTCGCAGTCAAGCTCAATTACCACATGAGAACGCCTCTCCTGTTTGGTGGCTACCCACCATTTTGTTGTGTATTAATGGTCTTTTCTCCATTTAAGCAGCTTTGCCATCGTGTCCTTGGCTTCTGTTTCCCTGGCGGTGCTGCACGACAGTAAGCTGTGACAGGCATGTTCAGAGGTTGCTTCAGCTTCAAGGTGGCATTAATTGTCCTTTGAAGACAAGGCAGAGGTTGGGGGTTGATCATGGTCAGCAGCAGTGATTGCTGCCCCAGCCACCTCCATAATCTGGTGGGTTAGGAGAAGCAAGCTTGCTCTGTAGCCATCTCCCCCAAAACTTTCCTACCCCCTCTTCCTCAGCTTTCAGTTTGGCATTTGCTCTGAAGAGCTCCAGCTTGCCTTCTGAGCAGAGAAACCTGTGCTGTTGGGCTTGTCCATACCAGCTTTTTCAAGCCAATGTGAGGTGACACGTATCATGGGGTTTCCTCTATCTCAGCCCTCTGGCTGTTGGTACAAAAGAGAGATTAGGTCCACGCCTGATCCTCCCCAGTAATCTGAGGCCAGACATGGTCTTTTCTTTCAAGAACAGTTGTTGAAAAAGATTTTAAGGATGTTGTCACAGCCACACTCACAGGCAAATGGAACAGTTTTGGCTGCTTCAGGCTGTGAAAATTTAACTGGGCTTTGGGGGAAGGCTGGGAGCTGAATTCAGTCTTTCTGATGGAGAGCAAGGTCTGCCATAAATAGATTTTCCTGATGGTTCCCTACATGCTAACTGTGCCAACCCAGGACCATCTCTAATCCAGTCCAGGGCAGAGTTTGTGCTGAGAAAAGGGCTGTTTGCCTTGCTGGAGTTCCCACAAGGAAATAAACTGTTTTATTCTCTGTTCAGCATGTGAAAAATACATTCAGAGCAACTGAACTGCCCTTTTTTAATTATTGTTACTCTGTAGCTAGAGATGGTGAGATTTGCAGACTCTCAGTCGAAATGTCATAGCAAGATTGCTCCTTATAGTCGTCTAAGAAGAAACAGCATATGTGGGAGAGATAGGCCAAAAGAGAATAGTTAATCTGTTTTCCTTAGTAATATAAGGATGACACGTGTATTTATTTTGGAGCAGACTGTGGAGATTTGTTGTAGAGTTTTACTCCTGAATACTCAAGGAGTAATTCAATACTAGCACGATTTGAGTCTCAGGCCAATTTTTCAGCCTCCTTGCTACCTTACTCCTTAAAACCAAAGGTACTTGACTTGTCCATCCCTGTAAGGATTAAGTTTGGAGATCCTAAGGGACTAATCTTATGCTGATTACTTGGAATCAATTCAATTGGATTTTTACACAGTCTTTATGCAGAGTGTCATCAACTGATGTGGGTTTCCTATGCTTTGTGAAAACTAGTATTATTATTTTTTTTAGGATGTGTATATATATACATTTATATATACATTTACTTTTTAAATGAGGAAAGAAATACTGAAAATCTCTTTAAAATTCATCTCTCTTTTTAAAGTGCTTTGTCAAAACCTAGAGGTGCAGATGTCTGAGTAAGGATCAGAACTGCAGGATATCGGTGTGAATGAAACTTTTGAGAATTTCTAAGGTACTGCTTTTTGTTGCTTACTATAGAGATACTTGCTGAGAAGGTATTTTTGCAATCATATGATCTTTCTATAGATTTAACAAGAATTCAGAGAGGAGGTCTCCCGGTACCAGATCAGCTCATTAAGATACTCCCAAACTTCAAGTCTCCTAAAGGCTATCTTTCTTACATATATTTATGTATTTATTTATTTTTTTTCCCAGAGATCCTGCTTTGTAATATGTCTGAAAACATTTTCATTCAGGTTTAACTGACCTTAGACCAACACTGAGTGCCAGAAGTATTTAAACTAGAAAAGAGTTATTACAAAATTCAACCTTGAACTACCGTGGGTTACAGGAGAACACAGAACTAGACCTGAATTATGGGGAAATAGATGTGAGGTGAGTGATAGGTAATATTCTCGGAGGCTTAATGATTCCAGGAAAGTGGGAAATGTGAAATGGAAGATGAGACAAAATTAAGAGTCAATTCAGAGACACTAATAAATCTGAAGGGTGCCGCTAAGTGCAAGGTTTGTGAGCAGCTTCCCATCTTTTGTGCAATCGAGGGGAATCCTTTCTAAATCAGTGCATGCTAACCTGGTTCTCACCTTGTACCATCATTTATACAGGCATAAAAGGTGACATAAATCACAGATGTGGCCTGTTTTGGTAGTGTTTTGCCAACCTTCTGCACAGATAAAAGCAAATGTCATGGTGACTAAACCTTATTTTGCCCTGTGACTCTGGGGTTTCATTGCATAGTTCTGGGTCTTTTCCGTTTCTCTGACATGATGAAATGACAGGTGTCTAAACCTCATCTGTACCAAAACCTGAACCAAATCTAGTGCAAAACTGAACAGGATGGTGCCTGTGTCTGAACCTAGCAGATACCTCATCTCTTTTTATGCTAAAACTTCACTGGCGAGGGATTACGTCTCCTCTAGGAGATCCAGGGTCCCATTGTGCTGTAATTCTCCCTGGTGATTTAGGTACCACATCGAATAACCCTGCATGTAGCTTATAGCTGGAGCTAAGGCTCTCTGTGACCTTGGTGAGATTAATCCTCATGTGTGCCAGCATGAAAACAGAATCCAGTCCATATGCTCAGCCTTGCATGTGGCTCCAGGAAGTGCCATGGATGGTTTCAATATTAGAGTCATATCACTGTCTCCTTGGGTAGATGGAAGCTTGCCAGGACTGGAGGGGAAAATGTTAGCTGATAGTCATGAAAGCAAGGACATTAATGATTTTTCCTTCCCCCACCTAGGTTAGACACCTGGAGAACCTGAGAACTTTTCTGTTTTGTTTTGTTTAATGAGCGAAGATATGGAAGGATTGATTTTGATTTAAATGTCAGATGACAGAATTATAGCCTTGCCAATGCCGTGGGTGCCCTTTTATTTAAAAGAAGCGTATGTGCAAGAATAGGTACCCACAGCAAAGCCAAGGTCTCGGACAGCAAAATTAAAGTGACTCTAGCCACCTGGTAAATGAAAGGCACAAATATGCCTGAATCTGCCTCAAAAACTTCAGCTTCTCTTCAAGCTGCAGGATAGAGGCCACAGATTTTCTTAATTCTCTGACTCACATACCAAATTGTTTTGCAAAGCCTATGAGCCATGGGATGTATCATTGTCCCTGGGAGATGAAGGGACGGGAAGATTCAGGAATAGTTACAATGGGAGATGATGGTGGTTTATCAAGGACCAGTTGCTCATTTTTGCTCTGCTAGGTGATCTGATGGTCTCAATAGTCCTGGGAGCTTTCTAGGATCCTGTGTCCAATGCTGGGCTCCCCAGTACAAGAGAGACATGGACATACTGAAGAAGTCCAGTGAAGGACCACAATGGTGATTAAAGGGCATCTCACATATGAGGAAAGACTGATAGAGCTGGGACTGTTGACCTTGAAGAAGAGGAGGCTCAGGGAGATCTTATCAATGTGTATAAATAGCTGAAGGAAGGGTGTGCTGGTTTTGGCTGAGATAATTTTCTTCTGAGTAGGTGGTAGGGGCCCATGTTTTTTATTTGTTCTGAAAACAGTGTTGGTAACACAGGGATGTTTTAGTTACTGCTGAGCAGTGCTTGCACGGTCAAGGTCTTTTCTGCTTCTCACACCACCCCACCAGCGAGTGGGCTGGGGGGACACAAGAAGCTGGGAAAGGACACAGCTGGAACAGCTAAACCCAACTGACCAAAAGGGATATTACCATACAACATCATGCTCTGCAAGGAGGACAGAGCCACACTGTTTTCAGTGGTACCCTGTCACAGGACCAGAGAAAGGTCTGTCTTAACATCAGGAAACACTTCTTTAACTGTGGAGATGACCGAGCACTGACACAGGTTGCCCAGGGAGGTTGTGGAGTCTCCATCCTTGGAGATATTCAAAAGACATCTGGACATCATCCTGGGCAGCTGACTCTAGGTGGCCCTGCAGGGGGATGGGGCAAGATGACCTCCAGAGGTCCCTTCCCACCTTAACCATTCCATGATTGTGTGATTGTTTGTAAAAATAACAGTGTGGTTTCCTGAAAGGTGCAACTCACCCAGCCTTGTTTCTGAAATGTGAGTGGCTCTTTAACTCTTCAGGCTATGTGCCCCTCAAGAGCCACAGCCGTGACTCTCCTTTCTTGGGTTAGAAGTAGACTTCACCAAAACACATCGTATTTATTCTGCAGTGGAAAGGAGAACACATTTCACACCTGGCAGCCCTTGCAAGGGTAGACCTTGCCCACTGTAGAGAAGGATTTACATATGACCACACCAATATCTCTGTTAGAGAAATCTCTAGTAGAGGGTATCTCAGTTTCTAGAGCTCCACTTGGAAACACATAGCTACCCCAGATTACAGACGAGGATGTGTTGGATGGTTTTGAGGCAAAGGCTCTGTAAACTAACATTTCACTGTGTTTTCCTCCAATAAATGGGCTTTGACAGAGGCAGTTCCTTGTGGGGGGACAACCCACCAGGACCACAGGCCTTGGGTAGCAGCAGCGTCCTCATCGGAGGGGTGAAGCTTCAAACTCTCAACCTCTGTCCCAAGTGGGCTTTCTGGGAGCTGTGCAGAGTACCCGAAATAGCAGCACAACGTGTCTGACTCACCTGATGCACCACTGAAATGCTGCACAACACTGCAGGTGACACAGCAGGGGTTAAATAATATCTTCAAGCCCACGGATGTCTTCTGGAGAGGTCTGAACTACTGGCATCAATGTAGTGCAGCGGAATAATGGGAAATGAGTTTTGATGGGAGGGAGTGTAACAGTAAAGACAAGAATCCCTTCTAGATCAAGAGGTTAATACAGGCCAGGCCAGTGAAGCATTGCTGATAGAGATGCAGATAGGCCATGAAAAATTCACAAGCTAACATCTTGATCTCCTGTCAGACTACAAAATGTTGACCTTAGTCCCCTGAGCCTGTCATGCCATTGCCAGGCAGTAGATGCCTTTGCAGAAGGGCAAGATCAGGTGCTGATGGTCAGTCTGCTTTCCCTGCAGTGTTCTTCTAGGGTTTGTGTCTCACTCGGTGTCATCCTGAATATGGCTGGATGTCTGATCTGTTTGCACTGAAAATGCAGAGCTGAGGCCTTACTGGAGGGTTGTCAGGAAGGTGAAGGGTAACTGGTCTCTGCTGGATCTGCTGAGCTGTGGGATTCACTGGAAACATGAAGAATACATCTGATCCTAAAAGGTCCTAAATATCTCCCATTCCACATCAGGCAGGGGTCTCTTTGACACAGCAGCAGCATTTTAACTGCTTAACATATCTTTATCTTCGTTGATGCTTTTTCTTCATAATAAAATTACTGAGCTTGCTTCTGTTTATCTGAAGGAAGACTCACCAGCTCTATTCAATTAGAGGAATACTAACCTAAAGTGTTCAAAAGTTGTTCTGAGGATACAGATTTAACACCTTGTGCCTTGTCTAAGCCCTGGGTGATATGGCCAATGGGAAACTAGGAATCTTCTAACCTCTCAGTACCAAAAGAGGAGAGACTGGTTGGAGAACCAGGCTAAAAATTGACTCAGCTCTGTCTTCCTCCCAGTTCTGATCCTGACTTGCTGTGATGGTTGTGTATCTGTAAGCACTCTCCCCCATCTCCAAAACAGCTCACTGTCTCGCCAATGTCAGAAGATCTGATTGCCTGGTGTTTATAAAATGTTGGAAATCCTCCAGCGAAAGACTGAGTGCTATTTTACTCCTTTGACAACCTACCATTTTGCATGAGCTGTAACTCCAGTGACAATGGTATGTCACTCTTATTTTAAGCTTAATCTGATTTAAACTTTCTTATACAAAAGCAGAGAGAGAGATGACCCCATACATATCCACTTAGATTTCCATTTTAAAGACAGTGTAAGTAAAGAGTAAAATCTGAGCAGGGTCTTCAGGACTTGGCCCCCAGGGAGCCCTTTTTTCACCCCATAGAATGAACGTCGCAGTAATGGGAGACCCTTGTCTCACATCTCTGAGCCCACCTCTTCACGTGCTCTTGGAAACACAGGTTGTTGGCACCTCTCCAAGATGCAGGCCTCCCCCACCATGAGTTGTCTCTCACACATGCACCATTGAACTGTGACAGAAAAAGCCAAATCCTGCTGATGCTCTGGAGTCCATTAGCTGTCAACCAAAAATGTAGTTGTCTCTAACTAATGCGCAAGGCGCTAGCACTGGAGATTTTGGCCATGAAGCTTGTCAGAGGGGTAAATGGGTACTAAAGATAGGGCCCAAGCCAGCTGGGGTCTCCAGCCCTGGCAGTGGCCAGGCAGTGGTTTGTCTTGTGAAAGATGGAGTATCTGCTTGCAGGGTAAATCAAACAGATAGATGGGAGGTATCCAACTGAAAAGTCTCCTAACACATGCTGATTGAGTATTGGCTTATACAAGCATAGATTTTGTGTCTTCCATTGAACTGTGTGACCACAGACCTCAGAGATTTTACTGCTCACAGTCAGGGAAAGACATGGGTACATAAAGTAGTGATAAATCAGAGACTTAAAAGTTTTTTGATTTAGTGAGGCAGTGAACAGCATGGAAACAAGACCAAGTATTTTCCCTTCTTCCATATCTCCTTCTCTCCCCGTCTTCCTTTGGCTTTTGTGCTTTGCCATAAGGAAGTACTGAGGGAGGCTGCACAACATCACTTTTGCTCAAGATGAAGTCCCTAATTGTTGTTTTCTCCATTCTGCAGGCATAAAATTTATGATGACAATAAATCGATGGTGGTAATATGCTCCCCAATTTATTGGTGTATTCATGTATAAAAATGAGTGTGAAATACAGGACTCCTACTGCTGACTTGTAGTTTTGTAGCGAGGCAGCCAGAAACTATAGCTCCCTTCTCCATAGAAGTGTGGACCCCTCTTAGTGGCTTAATTCATGTAGAGGTGATCAGGCTTCTCATAAAGCTTTTTGGGCTTCCAAGTGATGCATCATTTTCAAATTAATTTTCTACTTGGGTTAATAAGCAGTTGATTCATCTCCATCCTGGTTACAAGCTAGTTGCAATGACTCTAAATACTAGACCATCAAGGTGAAAGGGAGGTGATCATGGGCAATAAACAGACTGCAGAGTTCAATTACTGGTTTGCATCAGTCTTCACTCCAAAGCTGTGTTCATTTTGAATAGGAAACCATTTGGGTGGCAGGGTGAGAAGAGATGTGTGGGAGCGAATCCCTTTCCTCTTCTGAGTTTTAATTTCTGAGTACCATTGAACTATTCCCACCAACAAAGCTTCGTACCTGTTAGCCAGACTATATCTGACATAACATCCCCCCTGTGAGTGCACCACATTGAAGCAACTAAAAGACTATCCTGACACTGCAGCTGCAGGTAATCCCAGATCCCATTTCAGAATGTTTTTCCTGCCTTTGTTTATATTTTGCCAATAGAATAATTTGGGAGGGGATGGAAATGCAGAGGCTGAGAGACGGAGCCAAAATCAACATTGCGTTGGAACAAATGGGAATGGTAAGGCTGTAGCACAGTAAGGACCACATCATGGGCACATCTCTGTTGTACCTTGCAGAAGGTAGCTGGGCACAGGCTTTGTCAAAAGGATCAGGTTCCAGAAGGGGAGCTGCCTAAGAGTGCTGTTTAGCATCAAAATCAGCTGCATAAATGTAATTACAATGCAATTAAAACAGAGTTTTTGTCTTTTGACACTGAGCTCTCAAGTTCCCTTTGCTTTGCTTAGTTCACTTAATGCTGTTTGCAAGTGTGCTGAGAGCCCCAAAGGATTCAGGAAAGCATCTTTCAGTCTCCCAAAGTCCAATGATGCTAAATCAGTTTATAATTGACCAGTGATTTTCACAGAATTTTTTCCCTTCACAGAATGGTTGGGGTTGGAAGGGACAACTGGAGATCATCCCGTCCAACCCACCTGCTAAAGCAGGTTCACCAGAGCAGATCACACAGGAATGTGTCCAGGTGGGTTTGAATGTCTCCAGAGAAGGAGACTCCACAACCTCTCTGGGCAGCCTGTTCCAGGGGTCTGGCAGCTGAAAGGAAAGAGTTTCTCCTCATATTCAGATAGAACCTCCTGTGCTTCAGTCTGTGCCTGTTGCCCCTCATCCTGTCATTGGGCACCACTGAACAGAGTCTGGTCCATCCTCTTGACATCCACCCTGGAGATATTTATAAGCACTGGTGAGATCCCCGCTCAGCTTCTCCAGGCTGAACAGACCCAGCTCTCTCAGTCTCTCCTCATAAGAAACGTGCTCTAGGCCCCGAATAATCTTTTTAGCCCGTTTCCAGTGTAGCAGTGTAGCATGTGGCTTCTCTAATAAAGCAGTTATAAAATATTGTGGACAAGGGGAACCAACCAAGAACCAACCATTGAAAGTGAAGAGTCAAGCAAAATTGTTTGAAAATATCTTAGGGTCTTTTTGCCAAGTGCTTATAAACAATCAATACATTTAAAGAAAATCAGGATTGTTCCCAAACATTCTGCTAACCAAAATGGGCCTTTATTCATAATAAATACTATTTATGATGAATAATTTGCCTAGGGAGGACTGGAGAGTTGCCAATATATCCATCTATTTAATAGGAACTCTGGGTGATCCAAAGAATTATAGACTTCTCAGTCTTATTTCAGTTGCTGAAAGAATAACTGAGAAATTAATTAAGGAACAGGCAATAAAACACCAGGGTAAGTATAAGTTTAGAGTCAGAAAACTCCATGGATTTTAAGAGTAAAATTCTGCATGCTTTGATTCACATTTTTCTAAAGCCGAGGTAAGAATTGTTCCTTTCACTAGCATTTCTGTATCTGCTAAGATCATGAACAAACAGAGATGAGGACTTTCACTTCGTGTAGACAGAGCTTAGCACGTTGCCACCTAATCTTTGCTGATGTCTTTGAACACTGGAGCACTTGAATGCAAATAAGAAGTTATGTCTCTAATGTTAATAACCCCTCAATTTCTTTGGAAAGATTAAGAGCAGAGCAGATAAAGGAGGGCTGGTAAATACAGTTAATTTAGATTTTCAAGATGTTTTTTAAAAAGTCTCTTACAAGAAGGTATTAATGGGATTTGGTGGCTATAGAGGGAGAAGGAAGGCAGAGGCGTTTCTTCAGTGGTGGTGAAGAGTAGGGACAGAAAGAGGAGAGCTAAGAGTTCAATTCTCAGCATGGGAAGAGGTTAATAACAAGGTCTGCCCAGAATCAGGTTCGTGAAGACCAGCGAGGAATAAAAGCAACTCCATAAAGGCCTAATAAACCTAAAAAATTGCCAATGTGAATTTCAGTATAGCCCAGCACAAGGCAATGCTGCTCAAAAGGACTGATTTAAATGCTTTGTGCACACTGGTGATTTCTGCATCGGTTTTAACCCTCCAGATCTTGGGACATCATTGCCAACAGCTGAAAGAAGGGATTGGCGCAGCGGGGGCTGGATCAGTGAAAAGACCGCTCAGCTGAGTTAAGGAATGGGTGGAGGAAGCTGTGTCTAATAATAATGATGTGGCTAATAATAATCCAATGAACTAATGCTTCATCTGTACCACCTGCTGTACTGAGTCCTGATCGCTCTTCTGTTGAGAAGTGGAATGGTAGTGCAAACAGGAAAAAAAAAATTAGGATGATCAGCAGCATGTGGTTCCTCTGTATGGTGAGAAGGGAAAGTGATGGGGTTTAATCTTTAGGCAAAGAAGATGAATAAGTTAGAACTGACGTATTTTACAGAGTTAATACTCACAGGGAAGAGCTTGTCTGCCACTCTCTGGTTTTGCTTTTTGTCTTTTAATCCTTTCTATGAAGCGATGAGTACAGAAAGTACAAAGAAAGCTAAAGACAGCTTGTTTCAGAGAGGAGGAGTGTTCAGAGGCTGGATGACAACTGTTTTCAGTTTGTGGACCTCAATGGGGGAAGTAGTTATTGGAGGCAGCTGTATATTTTTATAACATATGCTTATATATATATGGATATATATATATTTAGTTAAGGATCTAGTACTTTAAGGACCTAGTACTTTAGTACTCAAAAGAAAATAAAACGTCCTGGGCTGTGAACGTTTAAGGTGCCTACTGATGTTCAGCTGGGAATAGAAAGGGATGTCACGCCGTGAAAATATCACCCTGTTCACAAGTGACGCTATACACAAAATTCCTTGCACACAGCAGTGATTGCAATGTGGGTTGCCTCATTCCAAACCGCACATGGTTCAGTTGTGATTCAGTCTCAGGCTCAGTTTTCAAGCTCAGTTAAACCCCAGGGAAAAAAACACAGGCAGGCCTGTTCCTTCCAGCTCTTGGGCAGCAAAGTTCCAGATCAGTTTTCCTGAAAAGGTACAAAGTGAAATCTCTCCAAAGCTGAAGAGTGCTTTGAGCAATCTCTTGTGATCTGACACTCCTGTTTGTGCTGATACAGGCTGGGACACTCCTGCTGTGCACAGACGTGCTGGTGTGGAAGGGACACTGAGCTCCAGGCAGCCGTGAGATGCTTGTAGGTGGTAGGACTGCTGCTGTGAGATCATAGAATTTCTAAATCACAACATTCTTTGGGTTGGAAGGGACCTCTGGAGATCATCCAGTCCAAATTGCACAGGAATGTGTCTAGGTGGGTTTTGAATGTCCACAGAGAAGGAGACTCCACAACCTCTCTGGGCAGACTGTTCCAGGCTCTAGCACCTCAAAGGCAAGAAGGTTCTCCTCATATTCAGATGGAACCTCCTGTGCTTCAGTCTGTGCCTGTTGCCCCTCATCCTGTTTTTGGGCATCACTGAAAAGAATCTGGTCCATTCTCTCGACACCCACCCTGGTGATATTTATAAACATTGATGAGATCCTCTCTCAACTTCATCTGAACAGACCCAGCTCTCTCAGTTTCTCCTCATAAGAAATGTGCTCCAGGCCCCTCATCATCTTCATAGCCCTCTGCTGCACTCTCTTCAGTAATTCCTTGTCCTTCTTAAACTGGGAAGCCCAGAACTGGATGCAGTTCTCCAGATGCAGCCTCAGGAGGGCAGAGTAGAGGGGGAGGAACAACCTCCCTTGACCTGCTGGTCACACTCTTCCTAATGTACCCCAGGTACCATTTGCCTTATGGACCACAAGGGCACACTGCTGGGTCATGGACAACCTGTTTTCCACCAGGACTCCCAGGCGATGTCAGTCCCTTGAGCAAGCTGGAGGACTGAGCACGTGCTGTCTGTTCTTCTTTTTCCTGAAGCCACTTGATGTACATGTTAAGTTGTGAGCACCCAAGATACCTAATAGGTCTGTTTTGTCTCTAATGGTGTTTGCTGCCCCAGACTTATGCTAATGGGAGTCCTCCAGCTGGTGTTGAGAGGTCATCTGCTGTCCTCCTGCCTCACTTCCCCTATCTGCAGCACTTCTACTGTTGCTGTTAACCACAAAGGTGGCAAATAGGATGAGGAGAGTCTAGCTGGATGCTAAATAATCACTTAAGACACTGATCAAATACGACACAGGAATCACCTCTTCCCTTTGCCTGAGAAGGCAGGGAAGTGCTCCATCCTTCCATTACCACTGGAGACCTCAGGCACAGAAAATGTCCTGGCTACACCATGAAAAATTTCAATGCCACCAACTGACTCTGGCTTTACTGGTTCTCAGCCCTGGGTGTGAAGCAGAAGCTTGACTCTTCATCAAGGCTGCCTGTTTGTCACCGTGCCTTGTTGCATCGTGCTCAGATTTAGCATCCACTTGTGCTGTGGACAGGTCGGGTCTTTCTGGGGTGCTCTGTGGGGAATGAGCCTTGCTTCAGGGCTGTTATGCAATTCCATAACAGCAATGATCCAGAAAATATAATCCTTAATCACGGGTAGTTTCTAAAATGAATCTAACACACTCCTTTCTAAAGAGTAATTCTCTTAATAATGAGCATTAATAATGATAAGGACTTCCTAGTGTTCCTACAATATGTTTTTAAAAGGCATCAGTCTCTCCTTTTAATAAATCCCCTTTGGAAATGTTCTGTTTAATTTAAAAAACCTTAGAAAATAAGAAGGATCTGATTGAAAGCAGTCACTGCTGTATGGCCTTAATCACATCAAGAGGGTTTTCATCTGCAGATTTAATGCATGCGTGTGGATGTGTGGCTCAGACCCTTCGTTAGGCATGCACTGACTTGATAAGTCTTAATGGCCACGTCAGTGATCCATGGATGACAGGTCATGGGGAGATGGGGCATTTTGAAACTGCACCTTTCAATCCGTACTGCTCTGCCTTCGGGAAGTTTCTGAGGCAGCCGCAGGAACCAGCCAAGTAGTTGTGATTTTGTACCCATCAGGGAGCATCCTAGAAACACCTTGGGCAGTGACTTTCATCACACCCCTGGCTTTTAAACAGCTCTGAAGGACAACTCTAAACTGCAGGATGTTGAGCAAAATCAGAAAGCCAGGGGAGGTAATATTGAACCACATTGCCCTGCACTGGTGTTTCTTTGCTATTTGGGGATAAAGCTGCTGCAGGCCTGATGAATAAGCCTAGAAGTAAATGCATGCGGGTAGTCTGTCCTGGAGGCATTTGTGGAGTCGGTGGAGGGATGCCAGGAGGCATCTGGCTGGAGAGTTCTGCCTTGAAGTGCTTGGACTCCAAGTGGGGATATAGCTGAGCCAGGCTGGAGAGACAGGGGCAGACACACACATGCAACACGTGCACATGCCCTCGCTGTCAGGAATGTAATGCTTTCAATTAGTATTGATCTTTCCTTAGTACCCTTCTACTCTTCCCTCCTGCCAGCCTCCATGGAAGAAAAACCCACAGATTGTTTCCTTAGAGCTGTGAGAAGGAAAGAGCAAGGGAGGAAAGTTTAATGGATGTCAGCTGAAGGGCTCTCAAGGAAAAACACAGATGCTTGTGGCTCTGCAGATGATGCCGTAACTGCATGTTCAAAGTGTCTGAGAGCACCAACGTGCCAGCTGCCCCGCTGCACGGGGAGGCACGATCTCGTGTTGTTCCCCACGGATGTGCCCACAGGACAAGTTTGTGAGCACAATGGTGGTGGTGAACACTCAGTCCCATCGGCAGGAAGAGAGAGTTACACTGGTATTTCCTGGCACTTTCATTCACATTTCTCCCATAGGATGCCTTGACCACCTGCCACAGTAGTTCTTTTACCAACTTACTTTTGGTAAGTCAGAAGTAGGAAGGCATGGGATTAATAACAGAAAACCTTTATCCCTTTCAGGAACGTGTTTCACAAGGAATTGAGAGATTCTCCCAGCATGCAGTGCCCGACTTCCAGAAGTCCATTGCCAAGGGTGCAAAGCTTCCTGCTCCTGCAGTGTGGTTGCACAAAATACGCAGCAGGAGCATATGGTCTTGGTTTTCCCCTCAGTTTTCAAGATTGTCCCACAGATGGCAGTGAGATCTCTATATGGGGATGCATGCAGAGATGCATTGAACTCTTGCTCTATATTGCTATATAGTTCACTCTTGGATAAAGAGTATGTAGATAGGGAGGATATGGCATCATGTCACAGACCCAGAAATGTGAGTTTGAGCTTCCCTTTATGCCTCTACTGAAGGTTAAGCATGTTTCATGGTGGTGTGAAGAGAACGCCTGAAAGATCTGAAGAGCTGGTGGTCCAGCTGGACAACATTCAGAAACAAGAGGAGCAAGGGAAGTGAACATCCAAACCAAGAGCTGGATAACAAAACTTACTGCCCTTCCAGCCTGTCCAGTGCTGATTGCATGTTGGTCTTGGTGCTTAGGTCACTGGAACTGGTAGCCTTTGATAAATAAGCTGTAGGAAAGTGGTAGCTAGCTTGAAAAATTAATATCACTATATTTGAAGGTGAGGAAAAGGTAAGTACCCTATGATGAAGTTTCTTGCTGTGATTGACTTGTTTTTTTTAACAAATTGGCTTGCTTCTAATAGCATGGGTGCTGGAGAAATGAACTGTGGTGTATATGGCAGCAGGACAAGGGATGGTCGAAAGCAGGCAGACAGGAACGTGTGGTTAGGGTCATGGGTATCTTGAGAACTGGATTTGCCTCTGGAGGTGTTGTCATATGAAACTTCAGCATCTGTGTGTCAGGATGATCATCCTCCTTCTCCATACCCTTTAGGATAACCCAGATGATTTTGCAGTACTTTACTGTGGTTAAACAGCAGCTGCACCTTAGCTTTCCGTTTGCCAGTCCGTGCTGCAAAGAGTGTGTAGATCATGGGGCAGGTCATTCCTGGGCACTGCTTGGTTCTTCTCTCAGTCCTCCTGCAGCCCTGTTCCCCTTGCCCAGGACTGCAGTACCTGGGATTTGTGTGGGTTCTCCACCTGAATCTGCTCCTTTCGTGCTCTCACCCTGATTGTGACAAAGAGAACCTCTAAGTATGCAGAGTTAGTGGGATAATTTGACTGAAAATTATCCTCTACCTGATTTGGATGTCATGCAAGACCCAATGTGGCCCTATAGGATG
This sequence comes from Nesoenas mayeri, assembly GCF_963082525.1. NCBI lineage: Eukaryota > Metazoa > Chordata > Aves > Columbiformes > Columbidae > Nesoenas > Nesoenas mayeri. The sequence goes on from NC_137543.1 coordinate 6,605,005, forward strand.
CAAGAGACAATTAAACTCTTTGTGAGAGTAGTGGGTTAAGTAGTGCATAGGGGCTTAGAATTGCAGAAGGCAAACATCTATTGACAAATTCTTCCTATCCTGTCCTCTAACACTCATTCTGTATTTGCTCTTGTACAGAGAAACTATTCTGCAAACATTATAGAGAGCAGTAATGTATTAAAATTAGGTTCAGATTAGCATCCTCCCACCTGGAAATCCATATGCTTTACTTATCATGAGTTGAGCCCTCCAGAGGTTGGAGACAACTGTAAAGCTTCTGTGAGCATCCTTAAATAGCTCTTCTGCACATGTAAATGATGCTTCTTTGAAATCGAATACCTAATTCCCAGAGCAAGTGATAGGTATTGCTATATGTAGCTCTCTCCTTCCATGGATATGAGTTGCTCTGTTCTTCTGCTGAAAAATATGGACTGGGGCTCAGAGTGGCAGTTCTGTCTGGTTGAATTTTAATCCTCCATTTAGTGGAAGGTGCAAGTGGGCAAGAGAGAAGAAATTATATAAGAAACAGTGTGTGTAACATCTAGAAAATAGTAATCAGTGGTAGTCATTTGGAGGTGTCCAGATAAGATGGTGGAGGGGCAACATCACAATGTATCAATGTTCTTGTAATTGCATCTGTTATCTTAACGACTCTCCAGCTCATCACAGGGGTATCATTTCGCCAGGTGTGGAGTATATCAGCTATTTTTAAGGGCGCTCTGAAATCTAAAGTGTGTCTTCAGCTGCCATGGGGTGGCATAACTACATGACTTCAGCAGAGCTCTGTGGATTTTTTCCAGCTGAAGTTCTCAGTTATTGTCCGATTGCCATAAAAGAGCCCTGCACGTTGTTTCAAAGTGGCGAGCACAGAGCACTGCATCCAAGGGAAATTTTAGGGAAGCAGAAATCACACAAAACCGGTTCACCGCAGCTGGCATCCCACCAGGATGCTGGGATTAAGCCGACAAATGCTTATAAACAGCACGGCTGGCCCTGGTTGTAGCTTTTTCCTTAATCTGCACAACGTGATTCACAGAATCACAGAAAGTAAGGGATTGGAAGGGATCTTGAAAGCTCATCCAGTGCAATCCCCCTGCTGGAGCAGGAACACCCAGATGAGGTTACACAGGAAGGCGTCCAGGCAGGTCTTGAATGCCTCCAGAGTAGGAGACTCCACAACCTCCCTGGACAGCCTGGTCCAGGCTCTGTCACCCTCACTGAGAAGAAGTATCTTCTCAAATTTAAGTGAAACCTTTTGTGTTCTAGTTTGAACCCATTGTCCCTTGTCCTATCATTGGTTGTCACCGAGAAGAGCCTGGCTCCATCCTCCTGACACTCACCCTTTCTATATCTGTAACCATGAATGAGGTCACCCCTCAGTGTCCTCTTCTCCAGCTCCAGAGCCCCAGCTCCCTCAGCCTTTCCTCACCCGGGAGATGCTCCACTCCCTTCAGCATCTTTGTTGCCCTGTGCTGGACTCTCTCCAGCAGTTCCCTGTCCTGCTGGAACTGAGGGGGTTCCTCCCGAGCAGCCTCCTGAGCCTTGGGGTCAGTTCTCCTTCTGATGAATAAAAGCTGCCGATGAAGGGGCTGATACCTGGTGTCCGCTTCTTGTGGCTAATGTGTTGGGAGGCTAATTGCAAAAAGTTCCCAGCTTGGGGAGGAAAAAAAAAAAGTGGAAAATGGGGAAAGATGGTTGGATTTTGCTGGCAGCCTGAGGAGGCGAATAGTTGGAGTGTGGAGTTTATTGTGAAATGGAGGCCTAACCCAGTGGCCTTTGAAATCAATAGAAAGCTTCTGACTGGCTTCAGTGTTCCTTTGTTCTGAACGAGAGAAAGATCATGGAAACAGGAAAGCAAAACGATAATGGGCTTTGGACCTGCAGAATGAACACTTGTCCTGGACTCTACAGAGATGCAGTTACCTGTCCAGGCACATGGAGAGACAAAATACTGGTTTGCCTTAAGGCAAATGATTTTTTAAAAATCAAAACCAAATAATGCATTCAGCAGAACTGGATGGAACTGTCTGCTAAAGATGAGGATTAAAGGCTTCATTCTGCCTATTGCACTCTTGCTCAAACTCAAAGTATAGAAGCAAAGTAAAATAGTGCAAAGAACAAAGGAACCTGTTCCAGTTCTGCAAGGAAATGGTGGGTATCATCACGCAAAATATAAAGAAAACTAAAAAAAACCCAAGCAATAACTTCTTATTGTAGAGCCAGAGAGCTGAAAAGACCTGTTAGAGAGCAGACAGGGGGGAGAAACCCCAATTTGGCAATAAATTGAGGGCAGACAGTTTGCCTTAGGAGTCTTCAATCTACCTGGTTGTCTGTGCATACATCAGCCATCTTATACAAGAGGCATCCTATAGCTACAGTAAAAAATCAGATAGGCCATGACATACACAGATGGTGCTGCTTTGCACACGTATAGCTGAACAATGCCTGGTTACTATGGTGATGGACACTATAGAAAGTGTTCATATGGATTCCTTGACAAGTTGTAATCCAGTGGGGAGAGTGAGCGGTCTGGGAGGGGGTCTTTGCCAGATGGAGAGCCTTTAGAGAACACCTCCACAGGGACTAATGGGGCTTCACTGGACACCTTGGGCTCATATGTTGAATTTATATTCTTTAAGATAGATAAAATGAACTCTGAACATCTGACCTCTGTGGCTAGCGTATTTGGTGACACATGGCTAGACTTTGGCTCAGAAACTTACAGATGCCTGAGATGTTTAGTGATGCCCATCAGGTACTTAAATGTATATCCGCTTTTAAACAGCTAAATCCGTTGCATAGGTGGTATTAATATCCTTGAACAGCCAATAAACTGGGGTGAGCCTCATGTAATCAGAGAGTCATGGAGGTTTGAAGGGACCTCTGGAGGTCATCTAGTCCTCAGCTCAAGCAGGGTAAGCTCAGGTTGCTGAGGGCCACATCCAGCTGAGTGTTGAATACCTCCAAGGAAGGAGACTCTACAGCCTCTGTGAGGAACCTGTTCTTGTGTTGAGCACTCTCACAGTAAATAAGTTCCTTATGTTTAAATGTAATTTTGTGTATGCTGTGTTGTGCCCGTTTTCCTGTCAGTGAGCATCACTGAGAAGAGTCTGGCTCCATCTTCTTTACATCCCCCTGAGCCTTCTCCAGGCTGAACACTCAGCTCTCTCAGCCTCTTCTTGTGTGACATATACTTCCATCCCTTAATCATCCTCACGCCCCTTTGCTGGATGAGCTCCAGTATGTCCATAATGTCTCTCTTGTATCAGGCAGCCCAGCACTGGACAACTTGGCTACAAGCACGGTCCTTTGGAGAGCACCCACATTGTCCATCAGAAGATGATCAAGGGAGGCAGGATCTGGAACTGCGTGTCCCAGCTCCCTACTCTGACAGTGAGGCCACATTTTCTAGTCAGGCTTGGAGATGGTTCCCTCCTCTGGCTTCTCCTTTTTATTGTAATAAAAACCTGTTTGGACTGATCGTGAGAAGCAGAGAAGTTGATGAGTCACTGTCTTGTTGAGCAGCACAATTTTGTGTGGAGCGCTGCACCGATCTGCCTACCTATCTCAGGCGAAGATTTATTTATGGGGCTCTCCGAAGTGATACTGTAATATCCTTTTCTAGCCCACATTCCCTCTGGTGCCTGCTCACTACAAGATTTCTTTTTTTTTTTTTTTTTTTTTCTCCTCCAGTGTGTTAAATAAGATCACAGAGTATTGAGGGTGAAGAGAGCAGGATATTGTTAGGATTTTTGTCATCAAATTACTACTTTAAGCAAACTGGAAGTATCTGATCAGTCATGTAGAGCACAGTGTACTGGTCCTGGCCTTGACGTCCTCTCTCAAAGCCCCAGCAAGATTCAGTGAGGACCTAGAGGTTACTCGAGGTAAAGGTGGAAAATATTAGTGTGAACAGCTGGTGCTGGCTCTTTCGCTCTCAGGAAGAGTTCAGAGGCAATAGATTTGTCTCAGTGAAACATTTCTCCTGCTTGGTAAGCCGTGCTTCACTAATGTACTTATCTACCAGGAGGCTGTTTTCAGTTGATGCCCATTCCAGAATTGAAACCACATCTCCTCCCACCTCCCCAGCCTCCTTACTCTGCCCTGGGATGGCTCGAGGGGCTGGTGGAGACGTGATGCCTGCAGGAATATGTGGGAGCATTACCGTCTTCTTCAATGAAGTGAGAGAAAAGTGATCTGAAGGTGTCTGTGGCAGGCAGGCCAATAGTTTCTCCTTGTCTGTCATAGGCGCAAAGGTAGTCAAGTCACATTTAATTTTGATATAAAATTAAGAATGTGTTCAGAGGCATATTCAGTGTGTTTTTCCTGGCAAGACACTTGCATTGCCTTCAGTGCTTCTAAGCGTAGATTGATAAGTGCAAACGATAAGGTGGTACCATCCCTGCTTCAGAAGTCCAGTGGCTCTCTTTCTACAGTGGGCTGGTGAATTCATGGTGGTGATGTTCCTTTCATCTCCTGAAATATGAAATTCGCCTTATTTTGACTCATGCCATCCGTCAGTCAGCATACAAAGGCTACTCAGTGTAGTACCCAAAAAGTTAACCCAGAGAGGCAGCAGTGAAATGGTTAACAAGAAGGCCAGGGAAGCACAGAGGGATGGAGATGAAGAGGAGATGAACCGGGATTATCCAGGACAAGTTGTTTCGGTTTGCTGCAGGGGCATGAGTCACTGGTGATGGTGGCTAATGTAGATTGTGAGAGATGTGTGTCTTTTTTTTTCCGAGTGAGATTTTCAATGGAAAATGTGGTTTAAATGTGGACTAATGTCAAAAGATGCAATGGGGACAGCAAAGTGCATATGTTAAACTGAATAGCTATGCAGCTGGATGCCCAGTGAAAGGATTGATGGGTTATTTATTACAGATTATATGACAGGGGAAGAAATCTGGCTCATCAGGGGCCAGAGAAATTAAATGTTATTCTCCTGTCACGGTAGGTGCTGAAATGAGTCTGTTACCTCCTGTTACCTTTTTTGATGAGCATGCAAAGCAGCCTGTTGCTCAGTGAATGAGGCCGGTTTTTTAGAGTTGTAGCTGACTAATTTTGAGGGCGGCAATAACATTTCTGATTATGAAATTCAGAGCATAAAATGTTTTCTGTATAAATCAAGAAAGATGATATCCTTGCCAGGTAAAATATTGATTACCCATTATGGAAGTGTTTTTACATAAAGAGAGCTTCTTTGAACCATCAAATAATGGTGCTACTAGAAACATGATACTGAAGTAAACCTGCCTCTTTTTTTTCCTGTTTTATGCAAAATTTTGTCTTCCGTGGGTTTCAGGAGAGATCACCCATTTTACAGCCTTATAAGGCTTGACCCTGTTTCCATGTCATTTAATTCTGTGCCAATACTGTTTCTCCGCTTCCCTGTGGACATGTAACAACATTTGTCAAAGTCAAAAAACATGTCGGGAATGTGTTAGCCAGGGCAACTTGTGTCCTGTGCTTACCATCCATTCAGCAATACTGCTCCCCAAACCCTCTTAGATCTTTAAGCCTTAGATCTTTAAGTCCACGCACTTGGTGACTGATTTAGTTGGCCCAACTTTTCCTAAAGTAGGAAAAGATATCTCCTGCTTTGAAAACTGTAGTCACTTCTTTGCTTATCTGCCAACATCTGTTGGTGTGTGCCAGTCATAACATGTGTCTTAATCCAAAGTATACAATGCTTTAACACCTACCAAAACCCAGGCATAAAGTGGCTTGGCTCATGCCCGTGGCCTTTGGGGACCATTGCTGTATAAATGTTTAATAGTGGTGGTAGATATGCTGTGGTCCTCTGTTAATATCGACATCTGGCAGATTTTGGCAAGAGTGTTGAACATGGAGGGGTGACTTATGTCCATCCTTGATGGGTTATGCAGTGCAGATAAGTGCTAACAAGTACCTAAGCAGGTAGAGCTGGAGAGATGTAACTGCTGCTTTTCCAGTGGAGGGACAGACTACAAATCCAAATCTACCCTGTGGTAACACACAGCTAAATTTTTGGGGAAGTCTATGTGCAGACCAATTGCCTTTTACTGGAAAGAGTTTTCTTCTGCACTAAGGAACCAGGTGGCTTGTACCTGGCAATGGGGTTGATTGCATTTGGCTTGTAAAAATGTTATTTATGTATCAGCACAGATTAAGGACCTTAGTCTGTTCCTACTGAGATGACTGCAAGGTTACCAAGCACTCAGCATTACGAAGCAATTTGGTAAATCTGAATGAGATCAGCAGTGGTTGCTGAGAGCAGCCTAAGGAACATAACAAACAAGGCAATCTAAATGCGAGCTGAATAGGTGGGACATATTGCTTTATGCAAGAGACAGTCATATGGAGTCAGGACATGGGCAAAAAGCAAGGCTAACCAGCTTAGGAGACAATTAGGCCGTGGCTGAGCGGAAGGACAGTCTTGTGATTTAAATGCCAGCAGAGCTATCGGATCAGGGTTCTGCTCCTGACTCTGCCGCAGGCTCACAGGCTCCTCTGTTTGCTATTGATGCTCTCCCCTGCACAGCCTTTTTTCTGCTTCAGAGCTGCCCAAGTACAGGGGTGGCCATATGGGGAGGAAAATGTTTTGTTAAAGACTTTGAGCTCATTGCCAAAACAGTCAGGTCTCAGTTGAGAGAGTCATGCTGGCGGCAAGGCTGGTTCCTACAGTATCTTCAGTTATATATGCATATATATGTGCGTATATATATATTTATATAGCTCTCTATGTATGTGTAGCTGTAAGGCTGTCATTCTTGCTTCTGCCTCTCATTCTTGCCTCTGCCTGTCACAGAGGAACTGCCTATCACTTGGAGGTGCTTTTCCAGAGGTGGCAAGGGAGGTAGGAGCATATCTATACTCTGCAGATGGGGGCATCTGCACCAAGTTATCCAGCAGGCTGAAGCAAAAGCAGTTGGACAACACCCTCAGGCATGTGTTGTGACTCTTGGGGTTGTCCTATGCAGGGACAGGAGTGGGACTTGATGATCTCTGTGGATCCCTTCCAACTCAGGACATTCTGTGATGCTATAAAAAGCTGAGACTGGGTGCTTCATAGGAAGAAGTATTGTAAAGCAAGGAACTGGTGGCCTCTTGGGTAGAAGAAGCTGCTTTATGTGATCATCGAGCAAAATGGGGACCCTTTTGTAATACCCCTGGTACGCGGCACACCCGTATGGGGAAAAAAGATCAATCACCCACTCAGAAAGCAGTATTTGCCAGCAGATTCTATGCCAAAGTGAGTCAGTGTTCTGTGCGTGGGGAGCTTCTGGCTTTCCCACCGCAGTCCTAGTGGCTGGAAAAGCCCAGCAGTGCAGAAGCCAGCACTGGCATTTGAAGGTGGCCAGTCTTTGTGCCACGGGCCACCAGCACCTTTCATACAACAACCTCAGGAAGCTCAAAATCACTCGTGCTTCTCTCATGCACATGGAAAGCTCTCTAGGAGCACAGAGTTTGCTGTGCAAAGGGGAAGGGAAAGGGGGACACAGATGGGGAAGAAAGTGGCAGGTGAATGAAGAGAAATAGGGCGAATGCAGGACAGACTTGGAACCTTTGGTGGCCAAATGTGTGAGCTTGAACAGGCCGGGAGAAAGCAGAGATCATGACCAGCTGTCAAAAAATCCCTGGGATCCATTGCCACTCATTTCTCCCTGGAAAGATAAAGAAAATAGGAGGCTCATTGGCTCCACGTCATGCCAGGAGCCTCCATCACTGTGTCGTCAGCCGTAGCGTGCCGTAGGCTGACCTCCTCTACCCTGAGTCAGACTTTGTCCTCTCTTGGTTTGGAAACCCTCTGTTGGATGGGCTGGGGAAGATCAGACTGTCAGGAGCCAGAGTGTGAAGGGCTTGACGGGCCATGACAGCCATGTCCTGCATGGCCGGGAGCAAAAACGAATGTGACATGGCTCTTCAGCTGAAACACGAGGAAATGCAAGGAGCACTGTCTCTAATTTGTCAGTCAAGCAGAGCTCTGGTGACGTGAGGAATGGGAGGTGACACCCCATGGCATAGCCACTGATAGGGATGGTGTCTGCATGTGCTGAGCTCTGTTCTGCGTCAGCAGGACAGTTGTTTCCTACTGGCCCCCCCTCCCACAGATGTGCCAGAAAAGATCTGCCAAATAAGCTGAATTAGCTATTTGACTTCAAAAGACAGTGGAATAGTAATTCTGGCAAAGAACAAATTTTCTGGAAATTAATTACCTAAAATTCAACCTCCGTCTGGGTGAGGTCCTGCAGATTCCAGTACAGTGTTAGCATTGCCTGATGGATTTGCATTGGGGGTTTCTCTCCTCCTTTTAATTACAGCCACTTCCAACAAATGCAGCGTGGAGCACCCTGTAAAACCAAGTCAGGCAGCTCTTCTCCATGCACCCTTCAAATATGGGCAATGCAGCTGTTGATCTTGCCACCTTATTACATCCAGAGATCATAAAATGAGAGTCGTGCTTAAGTGGATTATGTAGATTTGCTCAGTAGCTTCACGTGGAGAGTGGAGACTGTCAGCCAAGATTTCAGGTTCCCTGCATTGCCTGTTGGGAATGGCTGGGCTCTTCCACCACTTATGGCATGGCCACTGGTTTTATTATTTGGTAGAAAGCTGCGGCTTCCTTTGAATGCACCTTCCTCGAGGCCTGTCCTCAATCCCTCCCACAGAGCTGGATTTCTTCCCTGCTTATTCCTTTCCTGCTTTCTTTATATGCTTCAGTCTTTAAAGCTGTAAAATGCAAGTGGAAAGATGCTACACAGATGAGTTTAAAATTTTCAGCCTGTGTGTGAATCTCCCTGGACTCTTGGCATAACCTCCAGATATGCTGTAGGTCCTAGGACATGAGCAGATGGCTTCATGCCATGAGAAGGAATGTGCAGCTCTTCCTGCAAGAACAAGCATGGTGGGGAGGAATGATCACCAGTACAACCACCGGGAAGGAAAAGAAAGAGACTGAAGGTCTTGCACTCAATTAAGAAAGAGGAGTTCCCCACTCATAGTTTCAGTAAAGGCATATATTTAGACCTTGTTATGCTGTTACCAATAAAAAAGGAAATGCACAAAAAAAGGAAACACACAAAAAGCAGTGGGAAGGCAATGCAAAGTACTAGTGGAGGGTTAAATCTGGAGAGCTTGTTCAAGGGATGAGTAAAAGGGCTTGTGCTACCTAGGTACAAAAATTTAATGGATATAAAAAATGAAGAAAGAGGGAGATGATTTGGCTTAGTCAAAGGGCATAGCACTTAGCAGTAATGGGGGGAAATTATGGAAGGTTAAAATCCAGGTTGAGTACAGTACAGATTTGCAGTCAGATATGTTAGTTTAAAGAATAATCTCCCATGGAGGTGTGTGGCACTTCTTTGGCATTTTATAACTAGGTAAGTGCGCAGAAGGGGTAAGGGCAAATGGGCATCTGGAGAAAGGAACGATGCATGAGCAGGTCTGTTGAGTATGAATGCATGTGAAGCTGTGTTGTAAGGACCCATGGGTATTTTGCTCATAACTAATAAGAACAGAAGAGCTAGGAGAATCCAATGGGATGGCTTCCCAAGTAGCTATCCCAAGGAAGAACCTTATGGGAAAAATCACAAATCAGTAGGGTTTATTGGAGCATTTTTATTTCCAGTGCTTGCTGTTCGGAGATCCTACAACCCTTTTCACTTATTATTGATGGATGATAGGTACCACTGTTTCCAATTTACAGAGGCAGTAAAGAGAAGGCTTGGAGGACTAAGACTCTCTGTAGTCATTTGGTTAGCAGCTGACCTGAAAAAAATTATTATTTCTTATCATTTATTCTTTTCTCTGAAGTGTGCCGTCTCTGAAGCTCATGTCTTACCATTTCCAATCAGTGCTGGAACCTGCTGTATCTGAGTGCTGCTGGGAAGCTGTTTCTTGGAGAGGGATAATCTCCAACTGAATCATGAGAAAGATTGTACCTGTCAGATTTCCAGTACAACTTTTGAGACCTTTTAAAATGCTTTTTAAAAATATTTAAATCTGTAGATGGTTTTCCAGACCCCAAAGGAATGATGTGTGAGGTTCTTTCAGCAATCATGCTGGCAACTTCATCCAGGAAACAGCAGTTTTCTTGACTTCCCATTGTATATGTTGTAATGCCCAGTGTGAAGGAGCTGCTGTATTCAAAGTTCATGTGTTAATTCATTTATTTTTCATCTATGCATTGAGCAGGAGGCTGCCAACAGTTCTTGCACCAGGATATGGGAAGGGAGGAAATGGCAGCAAATCAGGGATTACAGATAAGTCCCTCATCTGGGTGGAAGTGAAGGAGAATTTCCAGGTGAACAAGTCAGAGACAGAGGTGTCTGTAATTGTTGAGGAGCCGGTCCCTAGCTAAGCAACTGGTCTGATGATGAGTCAGTCCGGAGCTCCAAATAAATGTCCAGAGAACCACAACCCTGGAAATCTTGGAGCAGTTGTGAATTTGTCCAGAGACAGGGAAGTCTGGTGCTGATGAGATGTTACATTGTCTTTTCTTTCCTTGCTCATTTGATTTTCCCATTTATTTGTAGCATCACATCCAAGACACAGTCAATTTCCCAATCTCTTTTAAGCCCTAGGATCCAGTTCTGCTAAATCTTCACTCTGTATTTATTTAATATGTACAAGCAGAAGCTGGTTGATAAATATGCTACTGAACTGAATGAGAAAACTGGTTTATTTCTTTCTCCCTAATGACAATTGTGGTATGTAGGCAATGATTCCTGGAGGATTTTGCATTGAGATCATGGAGTTATAGGCAGTTCTCCTTCCACAGTTCCCCTCAAATCCTCAGCCTTGGACTTAATGTGTCACGTTAAAATGCTTTGACCTCTTGGTACCTATGATGTTATGCAGTAAGATGCATTTGGGACTTGCAACAAAGCGGTCAGCATGGACTTGGTGTTCCAGAATTCCATGTTGATTACCAGGCTCCCAAATGTCAGTAAAAAACTACTACCAGAGCGTCACACCTCTAAACCTGAACAGAACCATGGAGCCATGCCCTTCCTCTCCATCTGTGTGTAATGTTGATGGATGACAATGAAGGAGGTGCTATCTCATACCTAAGGCCAATGTTTGAGCACAGCAGTCTCCAGAGTAGTATCTGGGGAGATAGTTCCTCCAAAGGCTGAGGGAGCTGGGGCTCTTTAGCTTGGAGAAGGTGAGATTGAGGGGTGACCTCATTAATATTTACAAATATATAAAGAGTGAGTGTCACGAGGATGGAGCCAGGCTCTTCTCGGTGACAACCGATGATAGGACAAGGAGTAATGGGTTCAAACTGGAACACTAGAGGTTCCACTTAAATTTGAGAAGAAACTTCTTCTCAGTGAGGGTAACAGAGCACTGGCCCAGGCTGCCCAGGGGGCTTGTGGAGTCTCCTGCTCTGGAGACATTCAAAACCCGCCTGGACACTTTCCTGTGTAACCTTATCTGGGTGTTCCTGCTCCGGCAGGGGGATTGGACTGGATGATCTTTTGAGGTCCCTTCCAATCCTTGACATTCTGGGATCCTGGGATTCTGTGAAGTCCATGGGCATCCAAAGGCACTAGTGTGATGTTGATGCGAAGACAGGCTTTGACATACAAACAGTCGGCAGCCTAGGTCCCTGCTGCAGTGTGGTGGCTGGTGGTTGGCATCACGGCTAAACAGACCAGGGGTTTAACCAGCTACGCAAGAATAGATTAAAGAAAAGCTGTGTAGTGTTAGAACTTCTAGGACTGGCCATTGAAGAGGATATATAACACACAATGCCATGTTCCAGAACTCTATATGACTATATCTGACAGCCTTTACTGTTTAACTTCACTTACAGACTTTTCAGGAGCAAATATCTTCGGCATGCAAACAGTAAGGACTTCTTCCTGTCTGAGATGTTTTTTTTTTTCTTTGTAAATTGGTTAACACCAATTGCCTGCACTTTCTGATAAGCTAAATAACTGCAGTTGGGATCATCTTCATGGAAATTTCCATATGCCCCTTGCAGAGAAGCCAATAACCAGCTGTCAAGCAATGAACCTCAGCTCAAACACCCAACCAGGACGGCTCCTAAATGGGTGTGGAGGGAGTGATGACTCCCCATCCACATCCAACTCCTGCCTCTGCATGATGGCAGGGTTGACTGCTTGCACAGTGGGCTTGAGCTGCTATGGAGTGACTGTCCCAGCTATGCAAGAAATTCCCAGGTGGAGATACAGGAACTGCTGCTGCTGGACTGCCCATAAATTCATCCCAATTAGGGATGGAGAGGGTGTCATCTGCGTCTGGTCCACATCCCTTTTTCACTGCAGAGGTGGAATTAAATGCTGTGATCATTAGTGCTGGATTATTGTAGCTCTTCTTTGGTGGCCAGCAGTCCCTGAGTGGTCTTACCTCCTCCAGCCCCATCAGTGCTCCCACAATTGATAGCAGGGTGAGCTTTTCTTTTGTCACTTGTCAGCTCTGCAACAATACAGTTTTTATTGCACCTTTGTTCTTTCTTTCCTTGGAAAGTAGGCTAGTGTCTCCTGTTTCCCTTATGCTACTCAAGGAGTAGTAGAGATGGTGTATTTGGAGTATTTAGAGTAGACTAGGCTACAGTTACCTAATCTGCAGCCTGAGAGAAGTAATGTATGTCATTCAGGAGTATAGAGAGTTGTTTTGTTATTATTTTATTAAAAGTACATTTTTTGGTAAAGGGGATCCTTAGCCAATAATCAAATAAGAGAAGCTGCAGATCATTAGGAAAACAATAAAGGATCAGACTAATGACTCTTAGGGCCTCATTTGCTCTCCAGTTAATTAAACAGACAACACAGATGCTGCTGCTGTTAATAATATCATTCAATTACTGTGCTGCTAAGTATTATGGTCCCTAGGAAACCATTACCCAGTGCTGATTGAGAAGGGGAACCTTGAAGGGCTACTTAGGGGGCAATAAACCATGTCTCTGTTGAAAAGGGGTCTGAAAGCAGTGTTTACTGGAGACACTAGGTGCTCTGGTACAAGTAGATACAAGGTTGTTTGAGGTGATGGAGGAGCTGAAGGGCTGATCTGTAAAGCTGCACTCCTACCCCAGGTGTACTAATGAAGCTCAGAGCAGCTGGTCGATGTCAACAGGAGGCATTTTTGTGAAGAAGGGGCTGGGGAGGAAGTATTTTGCTTGTGGAAAGAAGAGAAAGTGTTCATATAGCAACCATGAGATGGATGGTGCATAAAAAGGGAATTGGAAATGGAAACGAATGTTATCTCAACACCCTGGAGAACACTAAGCATCTCTCTAAGGGGCACAAGGGATATCATAAAAGCCTCATTGAGGAGTGCAGGTAATAGATTCACTTGTCTGATATTTCCACTCTCCTAGTTTGAGGACGAGTGTAAAATCCAGGACTGGCAGTAGAAGACCTCATCTCAGCCCCTGGGACTATATCAAACTCAGCTTTCTCATCCCAGGCATTGAGCAACAGGCACTATTGAGCCGAAGGAGAACAGCTCCTGTTCATGGCACAAACCTGCTTCCTCCCTCATCCCGGGAGAGCGATGCACAAGCTTGTGAGATGGCAGAGGACAGGTGTTGAAAGGACATCCAGACCTTCCCCAGAGTCCTGATTGCACCATTTCCTCTGTCCAAGTCCATCGGGTATTCCTAATTTCCCCCAGAAGGGCCAGAGGGTGCTATTTTTGATTCTTTTCTCCTTTTCTCTGTGTTTTCTTGTGCAAAAGGAGCTTTTGTAGTATTTATCTATACTGTGGTAGCAGCTGGATACCATGACCAGAGATGTAGGAGGACTTATGCTTTGATGCTCAAGCCAGCAGGTAACAACAGTATGGTGTTAGTGTTCTCTGGTCTTGGATCGTAGTTGTAATAGCTTAAGCAATATGAAGAAATGTGTTGAAAAATGCTCTGTGTAAGAAAACCCCTCCTGCATGGTTTGCACTGACATTTTGATCACAATATGGAGGAGTTTGCTTCTGTATCAGGCTACATCTTTGCGGTTGCTCAGAATGAGCAAGTGAATATGAGGGTTTGGGATGCAAACACTCCATTGGGGGTGTTGGACTAGATGGCCTTCAAAGGTCCCTTCCTACACAAATTCTATGATTTTATGATCCATAAGGAGATATGGTGTTGTCGGGGGCTGCCCTGCAGTGGGGTGGCACCAAACCCCATTATAACTGGTTTTGCTAGTTGCAGAGGGACCATTTTGTGGCCTCTGCTGGAACACTGCACCAAGATCAGGGTTTCAGTTTGCACGTTGAGAGCTAAAAAGATGTAAGTTTGTGCATGGATTTGATTTTGATACAAAATGGTTCACCCTCAAACCAGTAAGAAAGGAATTATATTCACTTCTGAAAGATGCTCTGAGGAAAGTGTTCTGTTTTCTTTAAAGCTCAATTGAAAAAAAAAAAAGGAACAAACTGTTTTTTGTTTTTTTTTTACTCAAACTTACGTTTATTCATTCAGGTGTTCCTTTGTCACTATCTCAATATATTATGCCAAAATAGTTTCAAATGGCTTTAACCCCACAGATACTTGTGCCCCCCAATTAATGTCTTTGTACCTCAAATCTAGAACACAGAGACTATTCTTGCTCCTGGGACTTGTTGCATCACCTGACATGTAACATCTCTTTGCTGTTCTGCTATGAGCAAGGTATGGACTTGGGAACACATTGGGTCTGAGACCTGGGCATGCACCAGCATCTCACCAGCCCTCTGGCTGGAAGGGAGCTGTGAAAGACAAAGGTCAGTCCAGATCTGGTGGTGTTGCCAGGGGGTGGACCTGCTGCTTTGTCCTCAGACTGGCACCATCCAGATGTTTTTGGCAGGTCCAGCTCACCGGGACTATGTAACACATCTTTCTGGAGAGTGGGGAAGCATCTTGGTGGCCAAGACACATTCCTTGACCTAAGGCAGTGGCCAAGGACAGTGTGGTATAAGACTGAATCTCTTAAGACATGTCCTAGCACCAAGGCAGAGAAAGGTTAAAATAGGAGGATACAGTGAAGCAGTAACAAAGGAAATTTGGACTCGGTTCTGTGCTTGAAACACGGTAAATTGGCACTATCATCAATTAAATTGAATTAAATGCAATAACAGCCCAACCCCTTGCAATCGCCCCTGTTGAGAAAGGAGATTTATTGTGAATGAAATCATTCTCCGGGGTGCTTCAGTGTAAGCAGAGTGTCTCCTCGTTCCTGTACAGTTTGTCTCTGCTGGCACTGACCTGTGGAAAGGCAGCTCCTGATCTTTGCATCAGCAGGACGAGGATCAGTCTTGCAAGGCAGGGATGTGATGCTGCACTCACCTGGTCACTCAGGGTGTGTGAGAAGTGGGAAGGGGCTGGGGTGGTGTGAGTGAGTGGGGCCAGGTCTGTGCTCCATGTCTGTGCTGATGAAAACTTTTCCAAGATATCATTTTCCTTAAGTTTCAGCTCTTTCCCAGCCTCCTGGAAAGTGATTGGCAGCCTGTGCCCCTGAAGACACTCACCTCAGATAATTTCAGTGGTGTTTGGTGACTGTGAAACCCTTCCCAATGCTGTCACTTTACATTTTGGTGGTATCAGCTATAGACTCCTCCTTTATTACGGGTGTAATGGGGACAGATGTTTTAGCAGGGCTTGTTGTGGTAGGACAAGGAGTGATGGCTTTGAACTAAAAGATGGGAGATTCAGACTAGATGTAAGGAAGAAATTTTTTACAATGAGAGTGGTGAAACACCGGCCCAGGTTTCCCAGAGAGGCAGTTGATGCCCCATCCCTGGAGACATCCCAGGCCAGGCTGGACGGGGCTCTGAGCAACTTGAGCTGGTGAAGATGTCCCTGCTCATGGCAGGGGTGGCACTGGGTGAGCTTTGAAGGTCCCTCCCAACCCAAACTATTCCATGATTCCATCTGTTTGTAACTTGCTAGCTGGCTTATCAATGGCATTCCGCTTCTGTTTCTGGAATAGAAATATTATTAATATCAGCGCCACCATGAGGAGGTCTGCATGTGCTTGCAGGGATGGGACATCTCTCCATCAAGGCTTTGGCCATGGTGCCTCTGCCACTTGCCTGGCCACCATTCCATGTCTGCAGCATGCTGAGGTCTGTGGATCTCTGCCCCTGCTGCAGCTGTGCCTTCCTCCGTTGTTTCTTTGCTTACCCATTATTGTACTAAAGGCTTGTCTCGCTCATAAGCTGCCACAGACACCTCTAACCACGGTGACGAAACACAGCCACTAACTCTTTTTGAGCAAATCCTCTTCCATCCCACACAAGGTGTTGACATTTCTTGCTTAATCCTTCATCATTCCTCATTTTCACAAGGGATTCCCTGTGGGGCGTGTTAATTAATCTCACTGGAGTGCAACAAGAATCATGTATGCAGTTTTGGTTTTTTTATTTATTTCTGATATGGGGATATTTGGTTTCTACATTTGAGGATGTGGGGAGTTGTTCAGGACTCGTTACCAGTTCCCTATCCCAGTCACTGGTCTCTATCTGGACTTTGCCTGAGCACTAAGTAACCTTCTTTCTGCCGAAAACTAAAGCAATATTTTCTTCTAATGTATGGCTCATCCTACTCTTGTTCCCCTAGCTGCCTTCTTTCCTTACATATCCAGAGAACCCTCTTCTATTTGTTTTTATGTTTTTTAGGCAGTTCTCATCATAACCCTACAGATAGAAACTTAGCTTCGTTGATTTGTCCTTTTCCCATTCCATTTAGGTGTTTCTGTCAATTCCACCTTGCAATAAGTACTATTGTGATCTTTCAATAAGCTGCAAAATCTGTTGCAATAAGCATTATTGTTATCCAATCCTGGTATTCTTTGTGTATTTGTCATGGAGAAATTTCAAGCTGCTTTTTTCAAGTTATCTGTGTTCTTCATGCCAAGTGATCCTTTAATTTTTCACCATTGTACTTTGGAAATTAAGGACTTGGATACCTGCTTTTGCTTATTCTTGTTTTTAATTTTAACAGTACAGGTGAACACTCGATCAAACACTTCTCCATAGTATTCATCTAAACCAAGTATCAAATAGAATTTCTTTTTGCTAGCTCCAATGCTATTTCAGGGGGAAAAATCTATTGCCTATTACATCCAGGAAGGACAGAGTTCAAGTATCGCTAGTAACAGTAATTCTCCACTTGCCATCTAGAAAATTGGAAAATGACACATTTCCCAGTAATATTTATCTTTCTAATAATTTCCCAGCGATCTCTTGTCACGTCTGGATCCAATGGCAGAGATCCACAAGAGCTTCCCAAAAAATCAATTGTTTTCAGATAGATCCTGTTCTATGCATGGTCTCATTTTTTAAATCCTTATGAGCTACCATGTTATTCACCTGCACTGCAGTTTTGCTATTATGACTTTTATTTATTTCGCAGATCATATCCCCCGTACTATGTACCGATTGTATCATGTTCCTGTTATCGCAGAAATACTCTGTTTTACATCTGGCACCAGGAGTTCTTGTTCTTCCAAGCATTCATGTCGCGTATCTGTCATTTTCCATGGACAAGTTTTCCTCATATTTTTATTTTCTTATCACTTTCTCTTGTTTTATTGCCTTTCTTTTTCTTCATATCCTCCTTTCTCTTTTTTCACCTCTTCTCTCTGCTTATTCCATCTCTTTTTCATACTCTTTCCCATCTCATTTTTCTCTTTTTCCCCCACCTTTCTCTTTTTCCTCTCTTGCTATGAATAGCTCCCATACCCTTATAAATCCATTTGTGCCTGTCTCCCTGCTTTAGGTTAGCTTGCAAAAGAGTCACAGAGAACTACACTTTAAAAGCATTTAAGATGTGCTTAGTCTATAAAATATGGAGCACGCTTGAATACAGTGAATCTGTCTCTGCTAATGTCCTGATACGTCAGAGAGAGTTAAGCAATCAAGGTCAGTGCAGATCGGGGCTTGTGTGCACACTGGATTACTCAAAGCCCTGCACATAATGACACTTGTTATCTCTGCCAGCCGCATTTAACTGTTTTGCTTGTGTTCCCTAATCCTGATGATTTTTACACCAACCTGCTCACCCCAGTTTACAAGCAGAGGAGGGAGAGAATGAATCCAGTCTGGGAAATGGGGGAGAGGGTGTAAGAGCTGAGAAATTGTGAGGAGGGGGACAGAAGAAGCTGGAAGGTATTGAGAGGGGAAACGAAGAGGGAAAGTTACAGAATCGTAGAATCATTCTGAGTGGAAGATCATCGAGTCCAGCCATTAACCCAACACTGCCAGATCCACCTCTAAACCATGTCCCTAAGAATCTCTCTATGTGTCTTTTAAACCCCTCCAGGGATGGTGACTCTGTCACTTCCCTGGGCAGCCTGTTCCAATGCCTGACAACTCTTTCCATGAAGAATTTTTTCCTAATATCCAGTCTGAACCTCCCCTGCTGCAACTTGAGGCCATTTCCTCTCATCCTGTCACTTGTTACCTGGGAGAAGAGACCAACCCCCTCCATGCTCCAAGCTCCTTTCAGGCAGTTCAGAGGTCACAAGGTCTCCCCTCAGCTCCTGTTCTCCAGCTGAACCCCCCAGGTCCCTCAGCCGCTCCCATCACACTTGTGCTCCAGCCCCTTCCCCAGCTCCGTTCCCTTCTCTCAACTCGCTCCAGCACCTCAAGGGCTTTTCTGTTGTGAGGGGCCCAAAACTGACCCCAGGATTCGAGGTTTGGCCTCACAAGTGCCCAAGCCAGGGGGACGGTCACTGCCCTGGGCCTGCTGGCCACACTATTCCTGATACAAGCCATGATGCTGTTGGCCTTCTTAGTCACCTGGGCACACTGTTGGCTCACATTCAGCTGCTGTCGACCAAGTTAACAAGACTTGAGGGGCACCATGGTGGTCAAGATGGTGTAAGAAAGGCCATTCAGAAACTTGAATAGCGTTGAAGATGGTACACTGGCTGAGACAAACTCCAGATCTGTGCTGTATTGCACTTCTGCATGTGAGGGAAAGGGAAAGGGAAAAGGAAAGGGAAAAGGAGTGGATGTGTGAAGAGAAAGTCATGGGAGGGGACTGAAAGTTGTAAAATGTATGCAGTGGGTGGGAGGTGGAAGAGGGGCACCCCTGATCTCCCATGCATGTCTCACTCATGCTGAGAAGCCAGTGTTGTCCCATCACCCCATTCCACTTGGTCTCTGGAGGGTGCTGGTACCACCTTGGCATTGCCTTTCTGTTGCATCCATCCAGCGATGCCTGGCCGAGGATTCACCGTTCGCTCCCTGGGTCAGCATCAGCAGCAAAGTAACAGGGTCAGCCACTGGCAAGATGTTATAGTTAAAAACAAAACAACAACAAAAAATTATATACATAAGAAAGGCAAAATGAAGCAATGATGGGTTGGACAATTAAGCTAAAAGCATTTGAGAGTGTAATCCAGCTCTCTCTATCAATAATTCAGGAGTTTAAGATCAGTCTAATTGATTGAACACCTTCCACAGTAGTCAGCCACTAATAAGACAAATGAAATGTCTTTTTTATTGTCAAATCTCCATCTCGCATTTGCACAGGCAAAATCCTGCAGGGCTTTTCATTTGAGGAGACTGGGTATTTTTTTCTCTTGAGGGAGATGAATTGAGGGCCAGCGTCTGTTTTTAAACAGCAGTAAATTAAGCCAGTCTGCTCCTTTGGCTGCGGGTGGGTGGAGGAACAGAGCTGTGCTGAACAGGATTCACACGTAAAACTTCAGTGGGTTGTCAAAAGTTGAACCCAGCTTCCAGAGGACATGTTGTCACTTTGTGATGATTTGAGTGCCTGGGACACTTGCCCTGGAGAGACTCCAGGGGACCACAGATCTTTTACTCTAAAGCCAGTGTGTCTTGTTCCCCTTCCTCTAAAGAGCCCATTGCGATCCTTGGTTTCCTAATAGTGGTGTTGATACTTACCTTTAGACATGGCATAGATGTTTAAAGGAGTCTGGACAAATGTTTAACTTTTCCAATTTGCATCAGCAAACCATGTCACAGCTTATGAAAAAAAAAAACAAACAAGTTGGGTTGAAACTATTCTGTGTTTTATGTTTTTTTTTTTCCCAAAATCATGCCAAATTCAGCTACTTCGGGGCTTCTGTGATGAGAAAGTAGGGCATGCTCAGCAAATTTGCTTGGTTTTGTTTTCTTTGGACCATATCCTTGAGTTGGGGTTGGAGATCGCCCCAGTAGGATGGAGCTTGTGGACACCAGCTCCAGAGCATTGTTCATTGCTGATCAAAAGCTGACATGGAGAAAAGGTGAGGACTGAATTGCTACTGATGTATATACATGGTGAAAATCTATGTGTCAGCAAGGCTTCTTTAAGCCCAGATGCTCAACAGTTATGCTAACACATCCTCTTGTAGGCACAGAGGCTCTGGGGCTGAACTTTTAGCCAACATAAATCAAAGTAGCTCCTCTAGGCCATTCTGCTGACTTAGACGAGCTGCAGATCCAGTCCTGGGGTGAAGGAGCAGCTCTGATTATTATGTGTCTTGTGTTTAATTAGAAAAGACCTCAAACTCTGTGCGTGCTCCAGAGTTCTCACTGAGTTAACCTTTTAACTGGTGTGGTACAAGTTACCTGTTGAGCAAATGCAAATTCTGGAGATCTGGTAGTGACTTTCCTTATTTTCTATTATTTCATGTGCCTCTCCATAGCTTGGTTGGAGAAGGATGGAAGCAGGAAAAGTACCTAAGAGGTTTCATTTTGCCTGTATTACCTCTGAAACATTATATAATATGTCCAAATGCTTGATCTAACCGAGGAGTAATTGTTTTACTTCCTAATCTAATAACTTCATGATGTCTGCCTCCTCTTAGCTTTGCTCTAGCTTGACTGTGCAAATGCCATTTAATTGTGTTCTTGTGAAAGCTAAAGGCCAGTAGCTTTGCCAAGGATGGCTAATTTTATAATGTACCATGCCAGAATTAATCTTGACTGCAAAGGTAAGGCTGATGGTTTATAGTTGGCAATTTTGGTCATATAACAACTCTTGTATAGGGTGGTTATAGGCTATGAAGGTCTTGTAACTATTGTTCATTGCCTAAGGATGCAGGTGTTCGCTGTAGTCAAGACAGAGAAGAGTGAAGAAGGAGCAAATGGGAATGAAAGTGAGCAAGAGAGAGGAGGTAAATAAAAAGGGGATGACAGCGAATGAAAACAAGTAGTGTGAAAGCATGGGAATGTCATGGGAGTGACATATAGATGGAGCAGGGAAAGAAGAGGAATGGATATGGCCAACAAGAAGAGAGAGGCTGTGGAGAAGAAATAGAAATAAACTGGTGGGAGAAATAGGCCAGTGAGTACAGAATTCTATCTAAAATTCAGTGTAGTCAAAGAAGATTTTGTTTTCTTTCGAAGGATATTTTCATCTCTGTGTTTAGGACATGTACTGCCTATCTGCATAGTAAGAAAAGCAACTTCTCTACCCAGTAGATGTGTCGATGCTTACCCAAGTCTTTTTTCCTTGGGACAGGTTCTTTCAAGCCGAGAGCTGTTTTTCTGCAAAGATAAATAAAACATTGCCAGGTTTATAATTCTGCTACTGCTACACAGCCAGGAAGTCAGGAGGTCTTCAGGACTCAGGCACATCTTCAGCCTCAGTGTGAGCACTTGAAACCGGTGACAACAGCTCTGTCGAACTTCTTACAGTTTTACAAAGCAAGAGCCAACAGCAAATGAGGTAGCAAGTCTGGAAGTGGAATGGTTATTTACAAGACATATAAAAAAATAACAAATAGCTATTAATCTGTATTGGGTTTACATGGTTTTAGTTGGCAGCAGCTGCAAGGGTGCCCTCTGTGACATCAGGAGCTGCCCCTTGTTGGTCAGAATCAGCTTCAGCTGGCTTCAAGATGGACCTGCTGCTCACTAAGGCTGAGCCCATCAATGATGCTGGTGGCACCCCTGTGTTAACATAGTTAAGAAACAGCAGGTGGGAGAGACAAACAGTCTATTCCTGAAGGACTGCACCCCGTGGAAGGGACCCATGCTGGAGCAGCTCTTGAAGAACTGCAACCCATGGGAAGGACCCCTGTTGGAGCAGTTCAATGAAAGACTATATCCCGTGGGAGGGACTCTATGCTGGAGCACAAGAAGAGTGTGAGGAGGAAAGAGCAGCAGACATGAAGTGTTAATGTTTACAAATATATAAAGGGTGAGTGTCAGGAGGATGGAGCCAGGCTCTTCTTGATGACAACAAATGGTAGGACAAGGGGCAATGGGTTCCAACTGGAACACTAGAAGTTCCACTTACATTTGAGAAGAAACTTCTTCATGGTGAGGGTGGCAGAGCCTGGCCCAGGCTGCCCAGGAAGGTTGTGGAGTCTCCTTCTCTGCAGATGTTCAAACCCACCTGGACACCTTCCTGTGTAACCTCATCTGGGTGTTCCTGCTCTGGGGGGGGGATTGGACTGGATTAGCTTTCAGGGTCTCTTCCAACTCCTGACATTCTGTGATTCTGTTATGGACTGACCACAACCCCCATTCCTCATCTCCCCCCTGCACTGGATGAGGAGGAGGATGCTAGAAGACTTGAGAATGAAGGAGTGAAGTTGAGCCTGGAAAGAAGGGAGGAGTTCAGGGGAAAGGGTTTTTATTTTTACCTTTGTTTCTCACTATCTTACTCTGTTATTAATTGGTAATAAATTAAATTAATATTCCCCAAGCTGAGTCTGCTTTGCCTGTTGTGGTAACTGTTGAACCGTCTCCCTGTCTTTATCTCAAGCCACAAGTTTTTCCATCCTGCTTTTTCCCCCAGTCCTGTTTATGGAGAGGAAGTGTGAGAGCGATTTCATGGCCAGCCGAGGTCAGCCCACCACGTGATTATACATATCGATTTCCAGAAGTGCACAGTTGAGAAAATTTGACTTCCACAAAACTGTGCTAAGATTCTTACTGAGAGTCCAAACTTGAGCATATGTCTGCAACTCCAATCCCAAACTAAGGAGTGTGAGTTGATATACTGGAAGTATAGGGTATGCATGTGAGGGGCAGCACAACTGAAGGTCATAGTGTCTTATAGACAGGAACTGCACTGGTCCCTCAGCAGTGCTGCTCCTTAAATAAACTTCAAAGCCTGCAAATGAAGCTGAAACTGAAACTTAAATCCCTACGGGACTGGTTCTGGAGGATCTTATCCAGTGTTGTGTCCAAAACAGTTCTAAATAATCCTCCTACTGGGTTTTCTCCCTTGTTGAACAGATTAATAATTTTCCAGATCACATGGCCTTTTCTGGGGGGCTTTAGTCAGATCTATATTCTTCATGACTAGGTCCTCTCTCTCTCTATGATCCAAGTCTGGAAGGTGCAGATATTAGTTCATGTCAGAGAAGAATTGTGAATAGCCATGGATCATCTCATGGTATTCTGTGTCATTTATATAGCTCCTGCCACTGTGGGGTCTTGGATTACAGTGGAGGTTCTTGGGTATAAAAACTGTGCAAATGATGATTAGGTCTGCTCAGAAACATCATATGAAGTATTTTGTCAGTCTGATTTCTTGAGCTAATTTGTATGGAGGAGTTCAGGGATGAAATAAAATGAAAAACACCTGGTTATGGTATTAATATAATATAGTCGACACTGTTTTCCACCCAGGAAAAGAAAAATGGTGAGATTTGAAGAAGTTCTGGTAAGTGGCTTCCCTTTTCTTTCTACTCAGTTTGACTATTCCTGCTGTCTGGGAATAAAAAACTGAAGTGATGGATTGTTCTGATTATGCCTAGTCAGGTACATTAAATGGTGTCTCACTCTACTGCCTCCTGCAATCTTGCTGCTTGCTGTGCTTATCAGGGCTGACGTGGAGAAGGTAGATATCTGTAAACAATAAAGAAATAAAAGGGGAGGTGAAAGATCTCAGAGTGGTCTCAGAAAAAAAGGATTTGTTGGGAACTGGAAAGGTGTCAAGATTAAACAGAGCCACTTTTAGAATAACTAATTGGGATCTACCTGTCAGCTTCAAGACTCAGTAGCAGACATGAACCCCATCCGGCTTTTCATGGGTCATTTGTTGGAGAGATGCTTGCAGTATACGGAAAGTTTCTTTTTAGCATCCATCTGTTTAATGCTAACATGGAGCCGAGCTCAAACACTTGTCTCGAGTAAGACCATGAACTCGTGTATACTTGAGTCATAGTGCTGTGACTTCATAGTCACCAAGAAAGATTACTCTGTTTTCATCAGTACGAGATGAAATAAGATCCCATGGATTTTTAGCACTGTGAACAAAAGACAAGTAAGTTAGTGATGCAGTACTTTATTTCAAGTTTTGTGTCAGTGCTGTCTACAATATCCATCTAAAATTGTATGAAATACTATTCAAAGTCTGTACAAATGGAGCATTGAATTTCTGTGTTTCTGTATCTAAATTTGGGTTGTTGATGTACAAGAAAATTGAATTCAAGCTGGAAAGGTGCAAAATGCTATGAAAGTGAAACTATCTACTGCAACAGACTAGCAGTAGCTGATTTATTCATCCTAGGGAAAAAAAATACAGGCTGGTGAGATATGGCTGATCTTTATTAATCTATGGGAGCAAAGAAGACAAACTGGGAGGATTGCTGTTTGAGCCAAGGACTTTACTTTTATGAGAACAAACAGACCTTCAACGAATTTTGATTGAAAATAGGAAGAGTTTTAGCTGGCAGACCAGTGAGTTTAGGGACAGTCGTACAGCTTGATTAGTGGAGACAGATGTCCCAACTGAAGTGGACCTCTGTCTTTTTAAGGAGAGTTTCACTGCATATGAACTGAAGTTCTGGGTTTAACTTCTCTTAGGCACAAGTTCCTAAAACACCTGACTTGCCTTGGACAGTTTCTGCTGGCTGGAACAGCATCCCATGAGAAACATCTCTGGTTTTGTCTTGGTGGGGAAAGGTGCTGACAGTCTCTATGCTCCTGGTATGTGTTTGCTTCTTTCAGATAAAAGCCACAATCAGAAAAAAAAGGATGAGGTGGCTTCATTTGAAAGTGGCAACCCAGTGAGTTAGACTGGTCTAACTCCAGCGATGTAATTACCCTGATATTGCAATTCCAGCAAATCTTCCTACAGACAACCCTGAACAAGGTTGCAAAACTTTGACCTTCATGTTTTAGTTCAGTTCTTCTGTCTTCAAAGTGGAAGGATAAATGTACCTCAAAGTTAGTACAGGCTCAATGGAAAATTGAATAGGACAATAAAGTTGGGCAATATATTTCTGTTAACTTTCTTCGTTTCAACTTCCAAAAATGCTTTCTCAGTCAGAACTGAACTTCTTCCTTCACAGTAGTTTTGGATGAATTATTTCAGTTTTTCAAAGGCAATTGACAGAATACACTTAAAATTTGTAAAGAGAAATTGGGAATTCTCTTTATGCTTGTATTTTCAGGCATAAGCCTATTTTAAGAATAAGAGTAACACACAAAAAACTTGTACATTGGTAAAATAAGCTCAGTCTAAAGCATTTGAACAAAATGCTTTTCTTGGTTGTTGGTTTTTTTTGTTTGTTTGTTTGTTTGTTTGTTTTTAAGAAACACATGTACTGCTTTGATGAAATCTGTCTATAAATCCAACTGAATCACTGCTTGGTCTGTATGTGATGTAATGGGAGAAATTGTGATGGACTACACTTGCTTTGGCTATTAGATCACTGAAGACAGTTTTCAGCTAATAAAGCTGCTGGAAAATTAGAGTGTCTGCAGGGAAAATAGCCTTGGCCAAAACTACAGCCAGCCAGAGTCAGAAGATGTGTTCGGGAGTGTTTTTTTCAGAGAAGTATACAATAAATGCTGTAACTGATGTAAAGGAGTCTATGATTGCAAAGATCTAGAAGCAGGAAAACTTTTATCCATCTGGCTAATTCCTTATCATGATCGTGAAGGGACAGAGAGTGAGAAGCAAAGGAGAGGGAAGAGGAACTGGTGGTTCCTCCACACTTGACTGTTCACCTGCCAAGACAGAAACTACCCTTGAGTAGATGCTTTTGTATCTGTGCAACTTTGCCTAAATCAGAGCTTGTACCACTTTATCTGTATTGGTAGAAGTCTCCTAATTGATTTGCTGGCATGTTTTTCTAGCAAGGACCGAAGCTGAGCACAGTTGGAATTGCTGACCCTTCTTTTATCTGCCCTTTTGGATGGAGGAAGACCTGGTTTCTCAAACAGCAAGAAGGACAATCTGCTTAAAATACCATGTGTCTTTTAGTGTTTTCTAAAAGTTTCTAAAAGTCTAAATATATATATATATATATATAATTTTTTATTATTATTATTTTTTTCTTCTGCATGGGAGCAATCTGTGGTAGATATGACATGAAATAAAAACAGATAGGTGACCAAACTCATGGCAAGCTGTCTGTGCTCTTCTAAGTCTCTTAGTTGCATAGAGAGGAAAGTCATTGAGGCAAAATGAAATTGCTTCAGTGAAAACACAGTTGACCCGCTTCCCTCAATGTCACCCCACGTTTCTTGCTGGATATGCTGCATTTTACCATTTGAAGTCACGCTGATCTGCAAACAGAGCTCTGTGGACTGCAGTGGGCAATGACACCACAGGTTTGGGGGATGCCGTTACTATGTCAGGAGTGATTTGTGCCTGATGTTTCGAGCCACTTTGCTGCTTGCCAGCCTTCGCTGATGCTTCTTGAGCAGAGTTTTGTTCAGATTGAGCTTTGCAAGCCCTGGCAATGTCAGACTTAGAGCTGTCTCAGGCATTCATCAGGTCTGTTAACCCCACGAAGGCTCAAACTTGATACACTTTTAGTTTGAAAAGAACTAACACCTTGAACAATGAGAAATCAGAAATTTCTCATAGTGCTTTTCTGTCATCAGAGCATAGTGAAGGAAGAAGAAACTCGTTCATTTTTGGCCTCTTGTTCAGATATGAGCCGCTACGCTTCTTCCTGACGTATTTTCCCCCTGATCCCTCAGAGTGCTGTTTGGATCATCCTGCCAGCTCTGCAGGTGGTGAGTCCTTCATCTTCCTCCCTCATGGAGACATCTCAGATCATTGCCAATAAACTGGGAGCAACCAGAATCAGTTACAGAAAACTGTTCAAATTGCCCAATAAGGCCATTAATAGGAGGGACTGAGGAAAAATAAAGCTTATTGCAGTTGCATATGTGCAAAGGAGGCTTTGAAATGTAAAGAAGTGACAGCATCAGCAGTAGTCTGCTATACAATGAAGGCAATGTTATAGTGATGGCCACATCACTATACCCAGCATACCCAGAGGATATTTTGCATTCTAGGGAACTGATAACCCTCTTGCCATGGTCCTGTATCTATAAGGACTGAGCACAACTCTAGCAAAGTTCCTGAAAGTTTCTGAAGAGCAAGGGGGATCTCAAAGAAGTTCAATAAAAGTGATCACATAAGGAGCTGCTTCTGAGAAGACATTTGAAATCTCAGTCCAGTTATATGTTTTAAAACACCCATTGTCTTCCTTGCAGCAGGACTCTGCCTCAAAGAGCTCTGTTTATAGCTAATGCTAACTAAGGGATGAAGCTGTGATTGTCTCCAAGAAGTGTAAAGGAGCAAGTAATGATGGAGAGAAATGGGGTGTGTTGGATTAAGGGCTATAAAAGAACATTGTGATAAAAGACAGCATAGAAAAATACAGGCTGTGTATCAAAAAAAGCTTCCTAATAGCTGGATCTGCTAGACAGGGGAATAATTTCCTAAGGGAGAGAGCAGAAACCCTGTTATTTCAATCATTTAAACAAAACTGGACAAAGCCCTGAAGAATATATTGTAGGGAACAATCACATGCTGGCCCCCAGGAATGGATAACATGACTTGATAAGTCTTTTCCTAGTGGTTGCTACGATTCTCTACAGATTGAGAACTTCTTCAGGGGGTGATTTGTCTTGGGACTAGATGTGATGTGGGCCTCAGGTCAATCCTCTGTTTCAGAGAACAGAATGGAGAGGAGAAAGTGGACAAAATGTGTCCAGGGGCAATCAGAAATAGAGAGCACGGGAAAATGTTGACTCAGAAGTGCTACAGGGCTTTGTGCAGTCACGTATCTCAGTGCCAAAGAGATATAAAACACACTCTGGTCCAAATGCAAAGGTTTTATTCTTAGTTGGTGGTGTGCAGGCTCCAGAAAACCTGATCATTTGAGCTTGCTACGAAGCTCCAAAGATGTATGAACCCAAAGAGTCACAGTCATCCTGCTTCTCCTTGGACTTCGGAGATTTGTTTTTCTTGCTGTTACAAGAATCCAGCTTGTTGACTGATCTGTCTTACTGCGTCCCTGTGATGCACACATGCTCTCCTGGTGGTGTGCCTGGCTGACGATTTGTACCGCTGTTGATTTCTTCAGAAAGGTGGCCAGGCCCAGCTGCAGTCCAGGGAACTGTCAACCACTGCCCAGCTGGAAATACAGAAAAGAGATGCTGTTGGTTTCAGGAAGAGTTGAGAAATGTTATGCCAGAAACATGGCCCAAATCACTGCTCTTTTCAGTGCCAATCTCCTCACAGAGCTGGAGAGGAACCCTGTCCCTCTTCCCAGACTCTTTTCTGAAACAGAGGAAGTCACAGAGATGGGTAGAGTTAATGTTGTCTGGACACAATTAAGTGGCAAGTGTTGGCATCCTTGATGTCCTGGGGTACACCAGGTGTACCTCAGATGCTCTGTCATCTTATTCAAAAGTATTGCCAGTAATGTGGGGGACTACGGTGGGTCAATGGATTCCATGACAGAGGTTATGGGAACAGAAATTAGCCTTGAAGATATTAAGGCCTACCTGTGAGAAAGATGAGAGTAAAGGAGTATCTGGAGATATTAAAGTGTACCCGTGAGAAGGAAGGGAGTAAAAGAGTAACATTGACATTAGCAAAATTAGCCAATGATATTTTACTATTGCAGCCTGTGACCAATAGCAAAAAGACACATGAACTGGTAAAGACTGTACAAAAGGGCATTTGTGGCAATAAACAGAGACTGCTGTTTGTACTTAGGAACTTTGTCTATGTTGTTTGTCCGTCTCAGCCGCCACACAGTAATCACAGACATCTCTTCCCTAAGCAGTAAGAAGCTGTCAAAGTTGAACAAGAGGAGGTTTGGGATGATCAGGTTTTCTGTGTCATACAGATGGGCAGGAAGCTTGTCAGTGTTTTCACGTGGCTATTTGGAAATTTCCATTTTCCTTCATTTCCTGACATTTTTTAGTGACAATGGAGAAGGTTCATGTGAAAAAGAAAAAAAGAGAACGATGAACTCAGACAAATGTAGAACCATCAAATCTTTAAGTTTTTTTTTAAAGCAATTTTTAAAAAGTTTTGTCATTTGCTAGAAACAAGAGCAGCAGCAGCAGTAGTCAAACCTGGTTTCCTGTCAGCTCCAAAATTATCCTCCAGTTCTCTTGAACCCTGGTTTGCATCCTCATCTTCGCAGGCTGTCTTATAAGATGATGGACACATCCTATTCTTTCAATTCTCTCCCATGCCCCTATGTCTCACTGCATCTTGCAGGACCTCCAACTCCTGTTTCTTTCCTGTAACTGGTCAGAGAAAGAACTGTTCACATTGCAACTGAGTGTGCGCTATGTGTGTGTTGATTTTTCGTCCCTTTTATGTGTATACACAAATTAGCCAGATGGCAGGCCAAGCAGAACAGATAACTATCAAGTTCACATTACAGCTTCTTCTAAGTGATGGAAATTGGTGGGCAGCTTCAAAGATTTTGGGGAGGAAAGACAGATGGGCAGAGATACAGATATAGGTGGCTCATCCTTATAAAGAAATGAAAAGAAAAGCAGAACTATTCAGAAAAATATAAGTTTCTTATGGCTCAGTTTAAACTTGTAAACCTATTCCTTCATGCAGTAACCCAGTGGGTATCTGAAAGGGCCAAATGTTGTGACCAAATCTGTGCTTCTTCATTAGGCAGAAGCATTATCTCTTAAAAGAGGGAGTTGTGTCTTGTCACTATATAAGTTCAAGAGGAACACAAGGTCTTTTCCAGGGGAAGCAGAGAAGCCCCGAGGTCTCTCCAGCTGTGGGAAGGGTGGAAGCTGCCTTGGCACACACCTGTGACAGGCACACGACTGAATGAGGAACACTCCCAGCTTCTCTGCTTCAATGAACTGAATAATTTGTCCCCCCACTGTCACAGGTAGGCATTCAACAGGGCAGATGAGACCCTGTCCCATGTTCATGCTGGTGGTGGAGTCCAGGCAGGGAAGGGGGAAGAAAGCCCAATCTAAGCAGTCTGAGAACCTCTGAAACATTTCTGCCATGTGCCCCATAGAGGTGACCTTCTGTCTCCTTCTCTGAAGACATTCAAGACCTGCCTGGACACATTCTTGTTCAATCTGCTCTGGCTGAACCTGCTTTAGCAGGTGGGTTGGACTAGAAAACCTCCAGAGGTCCATTTGAACCCAAACCATTCTGTGATTCTGTGATTCCTCTGCAGCCAGGACATGGAAGTGGTCATAACAAACCAGGGGCGAGCTGGGGTGACAGGCTGTGCTGACCTTGTCGAGGGATTTCAGATTTGAGGTTGAACCAGTGGGTTGACACATCCTTCCTTCTCTTACACAATGTCCATGTCTTCACAACATGGGATGATGTTGGCCCATATTGATGTGTGTTCCTGCAGGGAGCTGTGTGCCACGCTTTGACCTGACATTAGAGACTGTCTTCTGAGCATGGAAGGGGAGGATGTCTTTGAGGGTGGAAGGGGAAGCTGTGCAAAGTAAAAGGGGTTATTCAGTTGATGTGCTGCAGTGAGATCGACTAACAAGAGAATGAAAGAAAAAGAGAGTCCTGGAGGTGTTTGTGGAGAAAGGCAGCAGAATTCAGGGAGAGCCAAGGCATCTGGGAGAGAGAAGAAGGAGCAGTCAGCTGTGCTCATATGCCAGGAGGCTGGTGTAGTTACATGGCACCTTTCATCCAGGTACAGTAGCATCCATGATGTGCTCTTGATTTCCTTACATGACAATGGATTTGTCCTGGTAAATGAATTACTACCAATGCGATTAAACACCTCCCTGATCCTGACTGAAACCTCTTTCATCTGCACCATGAAGGCTGTGTTGTTTTTTCTCCCTGCTGAAAGCACAAGCTGTAAATCCAGTGGAGAGCCAGCCTGTTCTTGTGGCAGTTTCTCTGATGTAGGTGAACCCCTGAAGTGAAGTGTGTGACATCAGTAAGATGTTTTAATCTGAATTATGTTTGCTCATCTGAGTAACAGGTGCCGTTATCCCCTTTTCATTATCTCACGGCCGGGGCTGCTGCCAGCATGAGTAAGAAAGGCTTGAGTCATGGGGATGGAGGCTGTTCTCAGAGACAAGCAGGCCCAAATGTCCATCATGGGGATGAATGATATGTAGATGAATGAGGGGAGAAACCTACTCCTGAGAGAAATAAAGTGTCCCTCATGAATAACACAGTGTTGTTTCAAGATCCAAGACATCTAAAAGCTGTTGTACATTGAATGTGAATGTGAGTGAGGCTCAACCTCTCTGCATCTACACACTGACCTGAACATCACCTATAAATAACTTACCAGTCCCATACTTCATTTTTATCTTTTAACACTTCTCATGTATTTGGCCTGGTACCGATGCACATCTAGAGGTAAACCTCTCCCAATCTCTAACACAACTTGGTGTAGAAAAACACCCTTTGCTTTACACTACACAAGCTCCATCTGTGCTACTAAGTACAGCAGGACCTGTGTTTTGTAGGACATGGAGGCCAGCAGAGATGTCATGGAGAGTGTCAGTAACAGCTAAACAGAAGTAAGTGCCCCAAAGTGGTGCTTAGCTGCAGTGGTCTCTGGCCAGTATCAACCTTCTTGGGTTGACCAGGCATGGACTTTGGAACAGTGCTAGTTGGTCCAAGGTAAAGCCATGATGGGAACTGTGCTAATGATTAAAGATTGTGGACAATCATGGGTTGGTGGTAGAATCCACCCCTTGTCCCAGTTTAGTTTGCTGGAGTAGGTATTGCTTTGCAGTATTGGAGGTGGTTCTTATGCAGAGGGAACACACTGAAAGTATTCAGGATTTTTTTCCATAATGTTTTATTTTTCTTATGGATTTACTTATTCCGGGCAGTCTGCATCATTGCAATAGCATGAAATGATTTACTGAGGCCCTTTTTGTCCCAGAAGCAGTGTGTCATTCAGGAGTGTTTGTGTTGGAGGACAAGACAGACGTTATGGGCCTGTCTATACCCTGCAGCTGAGCGTGGTGCAAAGATCACTGATGTAGATCTAAGCAAGCTGGTCTGTCCACATGAGGCTCTAAAGTGCCAGAGATACTTGCCTAGGGCATGCATGCAGGCATTTTTGGTGATAAAATGTCTATAAAATCATGAGTGACACAAAGAAAGGGAATAGGGAATGGTTGTTCCTACTCTCTTCTATAGAGGAGACGGGATATCACATTATAGTAATGGGAGAGAATTAAAGAAGCAATGATGATTTTTTTTTTAAAGAACACACAGATCTATGGACCTTCTTGCCACAGGATGTTGCTGATACTGAAAGTTTATACACATTCAGTGCACAATGCTCAA
Source organism: Nesoenas mayeri (assembly GCF_963082525.1). NCBI lineage: Eukaryota > Metazoa > Chordata > Aves > Columbiformes > Columbidae > Nesoenas > Nesoenas mayeri. Next base: position 6,637,445 of record NC_137543.1, read on the forward strand.
GATCATAGAAGAGGACTCCGTTGTGTTACTAGAACAAGTGAAACTATATCTGACTCCCTGAGCTCCAAATGACGAAGCTGAGTACATGAATACTTGGGGGAAGTGTCACATGTAATTATACCATCCCTATGCTCTTCCCCAACCATCTGCTTGAGGGTCACTGCTGGATTCAGGGTAGCTGTGTGCTGTGTTCCACTGCATGCTGTGGTTGTGGTACCTTGGCACAACATCCATTTAGAAGTGAGAGAAAGCTCTTTGGCTTGTTGTCCCAAATGGGCCTCACATAGGTTGTAATGAGGAGCTTCTCTCTGTGTCTCATCTGAAAGACGCCATGGAAGAATAAACTTTGAAGGAGGCTGATTGGGTTTTCCCCAGACTTTCGTAGCTACATTCTGCCAGATAAGAAAACAGTATACTCTTTTTCTCTTAGAATCACATAAAGATGCACATGGCCTTTAAGAGTTTTCCAAGGACAAGGCATGGAAAAATCTAAAGATAGGGAAGACCTCAACAGAATACTCATTTGGTGTAAGCCCTTCTGGTCTGACCCGTTGTATCCCTTGCTTACACCTTCTTGCAACCCTGCTTGATGTCTGTAGTCCAGCCCTTCTGTAACTGGGGAGAGATGACTTTTGCAGTGCATTGTTGCTCTGCAGTCCAGAATTGGAGTAATATCTGAGACGTCACATTTATTCATGCCAAACTATTCTTCTTGGTGCCAACCCAGATGAGCTCTGTTGTGAAAGCCTAAGCAGCTGGGAGATGTTATAAAAGAGAGAGCACTAATGATATGTCTTCCAATCAAGGTGAAAGTAATTTAGACTGTCCATCATTCAGGTTATATCTCATTAGATATTAGACAAACGTGCCTGCTGTGGTCATGTCGCTGTATTGTGGGACCTCAGCAAACTGGTTAGTAGGCTAGAGTAGTATAGGTAGTATTACCTAATATTATTTACCCAGATGTGGTCCAATGTAAAACTCCATCTATACCTTTCTCACTGTTATCTCAGCCCCAAGGCTTATTGGGGGATGCATTTGCTATACCTAATTTTAAGGTCTTCTCTTTGATCTTTCTTCTTCACTGCAGAAGAGAGAAATACCAATGTCATGTTTAACCTTTCTCTTTAAGCCTTGTTTTTCTTATGGTTCATGTGGATTAATCTTTTTATACTCCTCTAAAAGGAAGTGGCATTCGTGCAGCAGAATTTGGGCTGGATTGTGGTAGCTGAAATCTGCTACCAGGCAGTTGCTTCTGCCTTTACTTGACACAAGTAAAACCCAGGTACCTGGAGACTGACCCTGTGTACTTTCTAGCATTGATGATTCTCTCTACCCCCCTTCCTCTGGCAATTACTGACCTACTCATTCCTCCCAGAGACAGCCTCTGATGTTAAGATGGCAGTGGTTTGTTCTAAATTTGAGATTTGCTGAATTTCCGAGAACTTGCACTGCTGGAGTTTACTTTCATGTATTGCTCTCTGTATGGCTGGAGAGATTCTGTAATGCTTAAGTAATGGAGAGTTAAGTCTTTCTTTGGTGTATTTTGAAACCCCCCACTTCAGAGTGCTGAACACAATGACTAAAGGTGCCTATTCCTTAAAGCCATTTTGCACTTGAGAAATATATGACTCTGATCCCTTATACATGAATCTATTTGTAAAGTCTTATTCCAGCTTCATGAATAAAGTATTTTTTTTTTCCACCACAGCTTTATGGTGAAAATACAGTAAAAGACGTTTATCTGATATTGTGGAAAATGTGTGTGACATTGGGCAGAATAGAAACCAGAATTTCTGGATATTCTGTCTACCTATAGGAACCGAAGAGAAAATATAACCTATTGGTGCCTATACATTCCTGTCTGTAAAACAGGGATATAGATATATTCCTATTTTATGGAAGAGCTGTGAGTCCCAAGTTGGTTACAAACTCTGTGACAAATCTATTCAATTGTGAAGTAGTGTGTAAGCACATAATGTTAATATTTTACAATCTCCCTAAAGTGTCTCTGTGGATATCTTTAGTGGGAAGGACATAGTCATATCAAAAGAAATCTTTTTTTTGCCCCAACCATTTTCTTTAGAACCCAAAGTGAAACCTGTTTCCACCAACTGCCATCTCTGCAACCATCTGGAAAATCACATTTTCTGAAGCTTTCTTTCTTTTTATCAGCTGTAACTAAAGCTATAAAATGGGAAGATGTCCCTGGTTTAATTAACACCCCTGTAGTTCAAAAGCTGATCTTAGTAATGAGAGGCAATTATAGCCTTTATTGAGGGACAGTCAGGTGGAACTAACCCAGCATCAATCTATTGAAGACACCTCCCTTTCCAGGTAATTTGGAAACTGCTTTTTATGATGAACAGGCTACCTGGTGCAATGCAACAGGTGAATCTCTTTGTTTTGTAACCTGAAAATAACTTCCTGTTTTGATTTATGTACCTCTTTTCTAAAGAGATTTTTGCAACCCATCCATCTGCCAACAACTTGCAACTGAGCTAAGGCAATAACTGTTACTTTTTGAAGGGCATTCTGGCTGATTTCCTTGTTTTATTTTTCTTGTCCACTGTTGCTTTTGATTTTGAAGGGCGTTTGGTGTTCATATTTTTGTCCTAGTAAAACTGCAGACTCTGTGGTGTGCTCACATCCTGAGGGTTATGCAGTGTTCTAGTCTCTGCACCTCAGAAATTATGTGATAGAGCTAGAGAAGGCTGAGAGACAGATGTTGAAATGATCAAGGAAATGTGATTTCTGTTATAGGAGCTGAAAAGGCTGTGGCTCCAGTTCAGGCAGGAGAAAACCAAGGGCAGAGATAAACCTGAGTTTAGCTGAAGTCATGAAAGTAGTAGGTAAGGTAGATATAGAACTTTAATATTGGAGTTAAGGGGCACTAGCTGAAACAAGGAGATCTGCTTGAAATTATGAAGTACTTTTTTACGCAGCAGATAGCGAACTTCTGGCATATGTTGCCACAGGAGATTGAGGAGGTGGGCAGTGTCAACAGTTTTGAAGGAAGGACTGGACAAATTCAGAGCAGCAGGTCCGTGGCCTGAGTCTAAAGGTGATGGGCAGGGCTGAGACACTACAGAGAGAATGGTCCTGCCCCACTAGTATCTCATGTGCTGTCTGACCTCCAGCTTCTGATCTGCAAGAGTGATGGTCTGCTGTACACCCTATGCTTCATCTGCCATCCCTCTATACATATCCTGATATCTCAGGGTCCTCAAATGATGCTAGATGCTCTTTTCTGGAAAGCTGATTTAAACTCCCAGTGTCTACAATGCAGGCAACTATATTGAAGCTAGTCACTGAGCGTGGAGCTCTACTCATAATTGAGATGCCCACAATTGGCTGTTTGCATGCAGTTGTCTACCTGTGCAGAAGATGTCTAAATTCTGCAGTGAAGAGATGTCTAGTCAGTCCAATAGGGACCTAATGAATATGGTCAATGGAACAGTCAGTACTGTCATTTCATCTTGCCACAAGGTAGACAAGTGTTGGGATGGTCAGTTAAATAACTCACTACCGGCTGTTTTCATTAAGTCTTTGTTGACTATAGTGGAAGCTTGGCCATCCAGGACACATACAAATACCAAAATTTAGGTATATTAATCTTGAACTGAGTTCTGTCCCAAGATTTCTATTATAAGGACCATAGAGAAATAGGTGTCTCCTCAGAATAACTCATTGACCTGTTTTAGACACCTAGGCATAGATGAGAGAAGCTGCACTTGTGAAGCGCATATTTCTATTCATTGACTTTAAGGGGAGGCTGGAAAGTGGTACCCACATTGTCAATGCACACCATGGGCTCGTGGGTCCCAGCCATCCCATTTTGGAGATTTTAGTACTGTCACTTAGAATCTTAGCTGTAAGAAATGTAGATTTTCAAAGCTGTGCGATGTGAAAAAGTGAAATTATAATTTCGAAACAGACTTCCCCATACTTACAGTTTGATCCAGAATAAAGGTTTAGCCGTGATTTTACTGTTTGTAAACTATGCTTTGAAATTTGCTACATCTTCTGTCCTGGATTAGTTTAACATCCTGACACAAATGCCTTTGCCAGACTAGCTGTAAAAGTTGTAAAAATAGAAAACAACATGATAAGTTGTTTATTCTTCAATAATTAAAGATAGAGCAGGCATTAAACCCCTGAAGTCCTGTGGTGTTTGAACAGCAAGTAGCTTTCATAGATTGTCTAAGAGAATGGTTTGTTTAGTATGGAAGAGTGTGAAAAGGAGGTTTTTTGGTTGGTGGGTCTGTGGATGTTGTTAACTCCATGCTGCCAGCAGACACAGAATTTGGATGCCATCAGTGTACTCTGGTTTTGGGACAGGGCAACACCAACTCCTATAAAAATTCTGTGGGCAAGTCCGCCTATTTCCAAAGTTTTTAATATTGCATGTAATACAGAATGGATGTAATTTCTTTAGCAAATGAGTGATGAGCATGATCTTGTTTAGGAGACTGAAGTAGGATGGATTGCCCATTCTTTCATCTTTCCCACTGCTGTGTGTATAACTTTGTTGTTCTATGTTTTATTTGCTCCGGATACAGGACATAGGTGACGAGATAGGCAGATTGTGTGACTCCAATGTTCCCGCAGCTTTGGATCTTGCCGAAGCATCAGAGTCTCTGCAATTCTTGTGGTCATCACCTGCCTTGCTGACTGTCCTGTCTTTTCATTCCCTCTCCCAGGTTACGGACACGCCGCCCCAGGGACAGACGCGGGGAAGGCCTTTTGCATGTTCTACGCAGTCCTGGGGATCCCACTGACACTCGTCATGTTCCAGAGCTTGGGCGAGCGCATGAACACCTTTGTCAAGTACCTCTTGAAACGCATCAAAAAGTGCTGTGGGATGAGGAGCACCGAGGTCTCCATGGAAAACATGGTCACTGTGGGTTTCTTCTCCTGCATGGGAACACTCTGCATTGGAGCAGCAGCCTTTTCCCAGTATGAGGAATGGAGCTTTTTCCATGCTTACTATTACTGCTTTATAACATTGACTACGATAGGGTTTGGAGACTATGTGGCCCTGCAAACCAAAGGGGCCCTTCAAAAGAAGCCTCTCTACGTGGCTTTTAGCTTTATGTACATTCTGGTGGGGTTGACAGTCATCGGGGCATTTCTAAATCTGGTTGTTCTCAGGTTCTTAACCATGAACAGCGAGGACGAGAGACGGGATGCTGAGGAACGGGCATCCCTGGCAGGGAACCGCAACAGCATGATTATCCACATCCAAGAGGACCCCCAGCATGGTCGGCCACGGTATAAGGCCGAAGTAACAGACCTTCAGTCAGTTTGTTCCTGCATGTGTTACAGGTCCCACGAGTACACCAGCCGGGTGGTGTCCCACCAAAATTCGTTCAGCTCGAAGCTGAACCCCCAGTACTTTCACTCCATCTCTTACAAGATCGAGGAGATCTCGCCAAGCACATTAAAAAACAGCCTTTTCCCATCTCCTGTCAGCTCCGTCTCACCTGGGTTGCACAGCTTTACAGATAACCACAGGCTGATGAAAAGGCGAAAGTCCATTTAAAGGGATTTGTCTTCTTTTGCTTTCCTTGTTCTCCCCAGTTCTTCTCTGTTGTTTTGGGGTTTTTCTTTTTGTTCCTTGTGTGAGACGGAGCGAGGCCAAAGGGAGCAGAGAAAGCCAGTCCTCCTCCGAGACTCAGCTCTTGAGCATGAAGCATGGATTATTTACTGTTCCAGCAAAGTATGCCTTACATTACCCCCTCGGTGGATGTCAGAGGATTCAAGGTGACGTGAAGTGGGTACCAAATCCAAAGTTGCACACACAGCTGGGAGCCTTCATGTGCCGCTGGCACTCCTGACCTAATAAACTACTTTCCTCACGAGCAGGTTGCAGCGTGCGTGCTTGCGTGTGTGTTGGGTGTGCGTGTGCGTGCAATTCCACAAACAGTGCCATGTGACAAAAAAATTGACGCATCAGGTATTATTATTTTATTGTTTGTTTGGTTTTTTTTTTCCCTTGAAGCAATTGTGTTCCAGCCTGCTTTTAACTTTTGGATTGCTTCCAAAAGAAAGGGGGAGGGTGGGAGGGGAGCCAATTTGATTTTATTTATTTACATTTTTTTTGCCAAGACAAGCATGCGCCATAAGCAGCCAATATACCAGGTGTATCATTATAAATTTTTTAATGCTAGATTTTTAGATTGTATTGACATTAAAAAAAGGCAGGAAAAGATGGACCATTTTAGCTTGCCAGTTCAAAATTAAAAAAAAAAAATAAAATAAAATAAAGCATGCACTTTGTAAAACTGGTATGCATAATAAAAACACAAGAAAAACTAGCAATGGAATTAATAATCAAAAGCAAATAATCTTATTGATTTAATTATGTTTAGTTTTATCATTTTCAACTGTTCCAACAATTTGCAAGTGGAATTTTTAAGGCTGATCATAAGAATTGTTGGAACTAAAGAGTACATTTTGTTATTTTCATTTTATTTATAAAATTATTATTATTATTATTATTATTATTATTATTATTATTATTATTATTATTATTATTATTTTGTGCAGAAATTACCTGCATGAATAAGAATTACATTTTTTGGAATGCTTGGATTAGGATGGGTATAAATAGACGGATGTATATTTTTTTTTCTTATATAATAGTGACAGGGCATTCCTTGTTTTAAATAAAAAAATAAAGTTGATTGTCTCTAAATGCTTTTGATTTGTAAATAATGGAAAGCCTTTGTTGGTCTCAGGAAGAATTCAAGGGACAGTATCTTGTGTTTGGCTCACTGGGAACTTGTGAGATTAGATGTGATATTGCTTTTTTGCTAGGTGGAAAGGCAAAAAGCATTTAGCAGTAATGGGCAAAAGCAGTTTTATTCCAGTGTTGGGAGTGATTACGTTGGCAAGTCATAGTGGAGGCTGTTGAGACCACGTCATAGAGATTGTCCATCACTCAGCTGTTCATCTGGACCAAACAGATTTACAGAACCGAATTAGAGGCCTAATCCAGCTCCCTTTTAAGACAATAGGAATTTGCAATGATTACATGGGATTTAGTGCTTTTGGGAGATTTGTGTTTGATTTGACAGGGATAGGGTTGGGAGTTTTATCAATCTGCACCTTTGTCTCTGATTTAATCCTGTCTTTTAAATCACCTTCTGTGTTAATTCGCCATACAAAACCCATCTTTTTTTGGCACTAATCACCTCCTGCTGATTCTACCATTTTGTGCTCTCAGTGTAAAAACAATAATCCTTTTTTTTTAAAAAAACTAGATGGTGTGTTTTTGTCCAAGCGCTGGCTCTAAGCTCTGTGTGCTGATGGATGCTGATATCCTTTCAAAGAGGCATCTATAAAAAGCATTAATAGGGAGAAATAAGGAATGTCATTCCTCCTCCATTCTCTTCTCCCTGGCTTTAAATTATTAGTTATATCAGATATGTTCTTGTTCTCCTAATTCCCATATCTGTGTTTCAACAAGTAAATGAAAAGTGAGTATCCATGACTTTGACTCCCCTGTGCAGCTTCCTTTGGGATTATAAATTGCTGTGGCGTGAAAACCTCTATTAAGATTAGTGAAGAAATAGTTTAGGATTCTTAATGAGGATGGATGAGGACGGACTTTTTCATCCTGACATCTGGGGATAACATCCTTCAGCACAGTAGGAGAGGGTGCTGGGTGCGTTAATTGTGTGCTGTTGGTACAAAGTCCTAAGGCAAATGCCAATGGCAGAAGTATTGAAAGAAACATACCTAGAAAAGCAGTTTCAAGACATGTAAAACCACCTCAGTGATTACCACCTAGAAACTGGTTTCCATGAGGGTGGCCCATAGGGTTCACAGTGCTGTCCAAATTCACTTTTGTAGTCTTTGCTGGTGGCATCCCAGAAGTGCAAATAAATCTAGGTTTCTTTTCCTGCTAAGCAAATAAGAAAAGAAATGCCTGGAATATACACATCTGTATAATGTACAGCTGTTGAGTGTGTTTGACACTGCAGAAAAGCAGGAAAAGTTTGGGATTTTGCAGAACTCAAGTGAAATTCTCTCTAGCTAGCAAAGGAGAACATTTGTAACAGGAGTTTCAGCAAAAAATTCAGAGTTTTGTGAAAACAGTTATATCATATAAAACATTGGTTAGCTTTTCCTTTTTTTTTTTTTTCATTTAAGAAAAGAAGAATATTCTATTTCTGATGCCTATAAAAATAATCTTTAAATATCCTATAAATAATGTTGAACTCCAGAAGTTCAAATCTGTTACATTATCTAGCCGATTTGTTGCTAAATCTTCCCTTTGGAACCATAAAGGAAGAGTAAATTTTAATATATGAGGTATTTAATCAGGCAAGCAATTTACCTGGGCATGTCATGGGTTATCTACCACTTAGAGTCTTTGCATTAAAACTCAATGTCTTTATAAAAACTCTGCTTTAGCTTTGTCAAAGTTTATAGACATGATTGAAGAATCTAAGTATGCTGATATGAAGGAGCCAGAGCAGATATCTGTAGTGATGCTTTAAAAGCTCTAATGAGTGTGTATGTGGGAAAGTGTTTTGCTAAAATGTACCTACATTCCTTAGGATTTGAAAATAACAATATATTTTTTATTTTCTGTCTGTAGAACCTGCAATTCTATCCAACCTATATTTTTTGTGATGCGTGAGATTCTAAAGTGGCAAGAGATTTCCTTCGCAAGCCTGCAGGCTTCCAGACATTTGCATGAGCTCTTGCAGGACTTTTCTTTGTGAGCAGCCAGGAATACAAGAACTCTCATCTGCACACATCAGTACACCAGGCCAATATGCCTCTCTCTTCCATCATTTTTGTGTTTCGACTGATGTGTGAGTAATGACTTGGGCTGTCTGGAACTGGAACAGACAGTATTGTGAAAGGGAAGCTTTTGTCTGAGGTTAATCCCAGCTTTTCAGTTACACATGAAAAATTAGCCAGAGAAAGGTGAGCTGATTTGTGTCTGCTCTGTCTCTGCCTTCTCTTTGCCCTACATGAATACCCATTTTCTTCCCATGACACTGCTTTTCACTGAATATTTTCTCTGGCACATTATTAGTTTTGTTCCACTTACGACATTCTTTCTTTCAGCTCAACCTCTCTTCCTTGCTACTCACTTCTTTGAAATTCATATAAAAGCAGGTAATAGTGGTGTTGCTTATGACAAGACGTCCTAGTATCCAAAATACCTAACCTGTGTTTCAGTAGCACACAGATGTCTACTATCACTTTGTGATGCACTCTCGTTCCCCAGAGTCTCATTTCTCCTACCCTTCCCTATTATTAAGCATTAGAAATAATAATAATAAATCAGATTACTCTATTTATGTCACACTAATGTACTCTTCATCAAAACAACACAAATTTAGCTCCCTGCTGTCGACTTTGATTATATAACAACCCCATTATCCTATCATATTTCATATTATCATCAAAGGGAAGAATCAGTTTGATCAGTGAAGCATCAAAATAGCTTTGACTGAGCATGCTGTGATATGTAAATGATAGAGGAAACTTAACAGAACAATGCAGGCATAACTCTCTGCTTGGTCTTCATTACTGCGTTAGGAAGATCATAACTGATCTAACTGGGGCTGCTTTGCCAGAACTTTGTACACATATATGCTTTACAGGGATGACTGCAATGGGGCAGCTCTAGAGGTGGTGTTTGGGTGTTACTTGAAGGGTCCAAAATAGCTTCTTGGTTGTTAATGAATGGAGAAGATGTACAGTGAACTTCAGCAATAGACTTCTGTTTGGAATCCTCTGTAACAGCTCATTAGGACAAAATCAGCATCATTATTAAAAAAAAAAACAAACAAACAAAAACCAACCAAACAAACAAAAGAAACAACAAGCCCCCAAAACAAATAAACAAAAACCAGAAACAAACCAAAACCAAAAGGAGGGAAGTGACCAAGTTGATCTACTATGTTGTCAGTTCTCATTTAGTTTCCTAGCACTTTGCTCAAAGAAATGCCGGGGCAGTAATCAAGATTATTGCAAATCAAACCTGAGAAAGGTAATTTCTTGTTTCCTCTGACAGATTTGAAAGCTTTTGTCATGGAAAAAGAAGAAAAAAAACACTTGTTTCTAAAAGCTTAAAGAAGAGCAGTCATTGGAACTAAGATCGAGAATGAAAATGTTCCGGCATGACTTGGTGTTTGCAGACCAGAGGGCAGGGGCTTAGGTTGATGTGGCTTTCAGCTGAAGTTTATGTATGTCCTCATTTAGCTTTATGTAATATTCCTGTTAATATTGGGATCTAATTAAGACAGATGTTTAAAATCTCTGTGAGGAAGCCAGACCAGAGAGATGTGTTGGAGTGTGTCCATTACACTAACATCATGGACTTTTTAATGCATATTTCAACAAAATGTTATTGACTGGAATATTGCACAAATTACAATGAGAATCACACCACCACTGCTTTCATCATCTAGAGGTGCATAACACTCTCAGAACCAAGAAATAAATAATGCTTTTCTGACCAGTCTGCTTGTCACCTAAGTTTAATATCAAACTTTATTTTTGGAACTCCAGCAAGATAAAGCATATGAAAAGGATTATCCATCATAACAACACACCAAAATCAAAACAAATAGTATAGTGACATTGGATGCAAAGAAATTGATTACAGATGGAAGGTGCTCGGGGACTCTTATACTAGTTGATCTGAGCTCTGAGGCTGAATTAAAACCGTGGAAAGTACTGGTACCCTTCACCAAAATGCAGCATGCAATTATTTCAGATGTAGATAATGAACGTGGCAAAAGAAATTTCACCCGTAAAAAGTCATAGAAGGCCAAAAGTAAAGATGGGAAGAAATAAAAAAATTATTCTCAACACCAGGCATCACGTTATTTCCCATTGAAACCACAGTGAGGTGATACTGAAGTCTGTTGTCCTTCAATCTGGGTAGAATCTGTTGGGGATGTGTCCTCTGCTTAGTCAAGGTCTATGCCTTTGCTGGTCTTTCCTTCACTTGTACCCCCAAGTGTAAGGGCTTAGTAGGATGTAAGCAAACTCTTTCTTTAAAGTCTGGAGAGGCAGGACCTTCCTCTGAAGCCAATGGACACTTTACTAAAGCTGAACTTGTTCAGCCTTGCCCTAAGTCTTTCATTGAACAGAAAATTGTTTGGTGATTGTTATTTTTCCCTCTTCCCTAAAGAGGCTTCTCCACAGCCTGTGACTGATTCTCAGTCAAACTGTATTGTCCTTCACACAAATTTCCAAGTCATGTACAAGTACACATCAATATCCCCTTGAGTGAAAAGTCCAACATAAAGCTTTGAATTGAGGAGCTTTCAGGATTTGTGTCCCTCTTACACTGGGAACTCTGCAAAGTTTCTCCTTGCTTGATGGACAACTCAGACATGGTTGGTTTTCCGCATAACCCAGGTGGATGTTGCAGCTGATAAGATGGCACTTTCTGGACTATTTGCTGAAGTGGGCAGCTTCATATTGCTGTAAATTTCTAAGCTAAAGAGAAATCAAAGTGCTATCAGGCTAATTTTATTCTCACACATATTTCCAATGTGGTAACCTAACTGATTTGGGTTCAACACACTGAGTCCTGACTGATACCCCTTTACCGAAAGTGCAGTGTGAGCCATTTTACCTTTTACTTCTATTTACTGCTAGATACTATCTGTTGAACTTCAACCAGTGCCATGAACAAACCTTCCTAAACCTAATGGAGAACAGAAAGACCTAAAGACAACAGTCAACCTGTATACTTTATGCTTAATCGAATCCATTCATCCAAAACTGCCTGGTAATTTTAGGCTGGAAATACTATCCCTGGGGCCTTCAGCCTTCAGTTGTCCCTCCTTCTGTGAATATTGTAATTAATTAGTAAGGCAGAGCCTGTCCTCACCTTTCTTTCTGACCATGCGAGGAGGGCTGCTATACATTAACACCCACACACCCACACCAGATTGAAGGAAAAAAAGAAAAAAAAAGAGGATGAATGCTGCAATTTTATTGGTAATTAATATTCACAGTTCCAAGCTGTGTTGTCTTTTAGTTCACTTTGAGAAATGCAGAGCAAACAACAGCATGACAACATTTATCATAGCTGGCTAATTCACAAGTGGAGTTAGCAAATATAATAATTGAAACTATGCTCTATAATGCATCTTCCTCATGCCTGAGTTCTGATACCACTAGCCTGGCTTTGATTCATTGTCTCTCTGGTCTGTGGAACAGCTTGCAGTAATTGCTGTATCCAGAGCACTACACTTGAAGCTAGAAGAGAGATCCATTTCACAGACAGCAACCCTCTGGCTTTCTCCATATGCCCTCCTCCCCTTTCCTACCCAGACATTAACTCATTAGTTTGCCATTTCATAGATGTATGTTCAGACCCAAGATCACTGTATTCTGTACTTTTTATCCCCCTCATCTATTAATGAAAAGCATTATGCTACAGAAACTGCACCCTGGGGATGTAAATGTTCCACTCTAATCACTACTGACAAAAGAAATCTACAGATTGATTAAAAACAATATGAGGGGAATCAAATAGAAAATGCAAAGTGCATAAACCTACATGGGTGATATCCAGTTCTTCCATGGCTGGGACACAATCCTTTAGCTCGTGAAGTGATTTTGGGAGTATGTTTGTCTCGGAGAATGCCTTCAGGAGAAATGGCAGCATGAATGACATGAGCAGGCAAAGAAACACAGTGGTGTGGCTCGTTGTCTGTAGATCATTGGTCAGGTCTGTGGTGTGGTTTCAAATTAAGGAAGAGCCAAGGGTCTTCTGGGTTCAGTCTATTTGCTTTTCATCTGCCAGCAACCTCCCAAGCAGGAGTGGCAGGAGGTGTGGGAGGGATGGACCATGACTGGTTCACAGTGGAGTGGATTGTCATTGGTGAGATCACATTACTGATGTTGGTGTCAAGCAGGAAGCAGGGAAAATGGTGTCATCTAGAGCATCTTCCCTCTGCTTTTCCTTGGAAGAGATCAGTTACACCATCCCTCCTATTGCCTGCAGCAAATGCATACTGTGGGTCAGAAAGACCTGGGTTGTGGTATCCTTGCCCATCTTTGACAGCATCTCCCCAGAGCTGTGCTATAGAAATGTGTGGGAAATGCAAAGCTTCTCCAGCTGATTTCAGGAGGTCACAACATAGCAAAGAAACCTCTTCCTATTGACTGTGTTTGGACAGTTTCTGCATGTCAAGACATAATCAAAATTGACCTTTAGAGAAATAACATTAATTCGTTATTGCTGTCTCTCCCTACAGCATGGGTGTGCAGCTCCTTAATCATAATTATTGTTAAGAGGCTAATTAATCTGATAACAGTATTTAATTAGATTAGCTCAAGTAACATGTGTAAATTATTTTGGCCTCCCAGAGTCTGAAATCTCAAGTCTACAGAATGACTTTCAGAAGGCCCGTTTGGTAATATAATTGCTGACACAGGGGTCATGCCACAGCTGTCCTATTGACAAGCATCATCTTGGCATGTTGACTCGAGCTGGTCACAGGAATATCTGGGCAAAGGATTTTATCTGAGATCCAATATATGCAATGAGGCTCTTAATTCTCACTGAAATAAATGGATGCTTTGTGGAGACAGGCTTTGGGCCTGATTTTGTCATACCTGAAGAGCAAAAAAACAGTGCCATGACTTAGAGAGATGGGATGATGCAGATAGATGAGCAAGGGGCTGTATTTCAGGATGGAGCATGGTTCTGGTACCCATTTGGTGCAATGGCCAAAGTGTCTCAGCCATGCTCTCTGGGATAGATTATGCTTTTAGGAGGAAGGGTTTCTGGATACATGGTCAAACATGTCTGGACCACTGGGGAACAGAGAACATGCAGGTGAATTTCTGTGTCACAAGCTGAATTGATTGGGACACTGATGCTGTGGCATATCTTTCTCCCAAACCCTCTCTGAGCAAGGTTAAAAATGGCAGAGGAAAAGACTGGATTTCATTATGGCCTCTGGGTGCGGGAGGAGAGGACGAACTTCTAACTTCTACACTGGGCACGAGCTCAGGGCAGCATTCTCCTTGGGAACCTAGACAATGAGCTTCAGTGACAGAGCCTTCAGGTAGTTCCATAGCTGTTTCTTCTAAATGTTTCCTTCAAAGCACATTTCTCCGATCTCTGTGATTTGAAGCTCTTCTTCTGAGAGCCCCTTCTGAACAGTGATGTGGTTGGATTGCAGTTTCTTTTTCAGCATGCAGCAGCGGTGGGCACATCTTATTATCTTCTTCATGCTAGTCAACCAAATGGATCTGTGGGGCAGCTCACAGCTATTCGCCATGGTTGTGGCCACCAGAACCTGGCCAAATTATGTTCTTCAGCATTTAAGTCCCACTTGCTCTACAGTGACTTCTTTCCATGTGACTTCTTTTTTCTTCAAAGAATTCTTGTCACATACCTTTTCCAGAAAAGATGGATTTTATATTTGCTCCTTTTTAGCATATCTTTTCAATTCCCAGTTTGCAGAGATACTGCAGTGAGAGGCGGCAGTAGGAAATTCTTCTTCATTGTTGATGCTGTGACCTTTTTATTCCCCTGGGAAGATGAGTACAGCAGAGTGTGGCGTAGTCACCACCAACCAACACAACTGGTATGCTCGATACAATTTAGGGATCTCCTCATGACAGTTTACCTCCTTTCGATGGCTCAGATGCATTTACATTGTGGCAGATACTTTCTGTGTATTGGAGGACAAATATACTACCTGCGTAACAAGAGAGGGATCCCAGTGTCCAGGTTACAACAGATTTAAGACGCTGTTAATCTAGCAGTTGGCTTTATTAAGTAATTTCCTGGGTACCTCTCTGAGCACTGCTCTTTTGGACTTTAACAAATTTGGTTAATCCACACAAAGGTCATTCGGGTGTGATTACTGTTGGGTTGACCTTATATGAAAGAAGGACTAGTACATGCTTCAGAAAGAGTCCTGTCTACTACAAACTTTTTAAAAAACTAATTAATAAGCAGAGATTACAAGAGAATGCAAACCTAATCCCTATTTCTTTTGCAGAGTGTAAATTTCCTATAATATGCTATACAACCAATAATCCATCTGTTTCTTTATTTGCAAGGTCAGGAGTGAACTGTGAAAGAAAAAAAAGTTTCTTTTTCTTCTTCCCTTGACTTGTTAAGATTTGTGTGGCTGTTTGTTGCCATTGAGGAGTATTGACTAAAACTTTTGATTCTAGTGATATGACAGCAAGGGAAATTATTTGGAGCTGGATAGGTCAATAAAGAATGGGAGGGGGGATTAAAATTGTTTCCAGTAGGCCAAAAGAATGTGGATACTGTCTCTTCAAGGTGCAATTTCTTACTTCAACAAACTGTTCATCTATGAGAAACAGGCATAAAAGTGTTCAATTTGGGACCTAAGGAGTTTATATGGAAATTCTTGGATTTCTTCCAAACACACATACATGTTGAAATTAAATTGTGATTCCTACTTTGGAGACTGAGCCTTCCTGCTCAGACAGAAGCGTGCGTGTATGTGTGTGTTTGTGAGTGTGTGTCTCTTTTGGATCTCTTGACACTTTTTGGTGCATTTTTGTACTTCTTTGAATGTGCATATGCGGACTTACCGGTGGTGTATTGACGGCATTCTAAAGGCCCTCAACAGCCTGAGATTGAGCAAACCTCTCTAAATTTCTACCCTGGTTGATACATTTTCTGTGCAGCACACAGAGTGTTAGGAGCACGATAATCTAGAAAGAGGAGACACTTGGCTGTGGAAACTGCACTGGGAATTTACCTCCTGGAAAATGTTTTCTCTGCTCATTTCAGACCTCTAACTTTAATGCAGTTGTTGAGCTGGTCCTAGCAAAGGAGAAAGAGCAGGTCATAAGCATCAAGATGCGATTTGTTAAACCAGTGATAACTTGATTACAAAGAACCAAATTAAAGACTCTTTTGTGTTTTCATTTCTTTTTCTGGCCTTCTCTGTAATGGGAGAGGATGCCTTCACACATGGCCTTAGAATGCCGTACTGGAGTTAGAATGCAACAACAGTCAAATGAAAATAAGATGTATTGCAGCTTACATAAAGAATGAAAACTGTATCACACAAATGTTTACAAGTCCAAGTAGACAGCGAACCCCTGTACAATATGTAATTTATGCAAGGGATTGCATCTTTCTTTTGTAATGAATGCACTAAGCAACCCTGTATATATTTTACAATGTCTTTACAGAGAAAAAACAAAAGAATCATTTACTGTAGTGTTGTAAAATAATGCACTTTTCTAATTTTTTCATTAAAAGTCCTATGGCACGTTTTCAAATGTATATTGTTTCTTTTATATTGAATGTGGAAATGTTAACTTCCTGTAAAATTGCACTACAGAAGTAAAATCCACTGATGGAACTTATTTTGTTAAAGAAAAGTCCCTTGACAACCAACAGATGTTTATGATTATACGATATGTATGTGTGTGCATATATGTGTATATAGTGTATATGTAATGTATATATATATGTATATGTACACACACATGTATCTAGTGATATGTGTATATAAAATGATATAGATCCAGATTTATATATGATTGTATTAATATAATATCTATAGATTGATAGATATATAGATATGTATATATATTCATACATACACACAAGAATCACAATGTACAAACCCAGAAAGGATTACTCATTAAATTTAAGGGGGCTGAGGGGGAGAAACATGTCATATACAGAAGATATTTTGCATTGCAATAAAAGCTTTTTTGACAAAAGTACGTGCAGAGTGAAGTATGAACCTTCATCAAATACCCAACCACGCTGTTCCCAGAAGACTACAGCATAGAATAAGCAAAAGGAGAGTGCTTAGGGGAGGCATAAAAGCAGTCAGTGCATGGTGGACTGGAGTTAGCTGTTTGTGGACTCGATCACTTTAGCTTGAGCTGAAGTGCAAGATATTGGGAAACCAAAGTGAACAGTATAACTTCTGATCACTTGAGGAAATCAGCGTTTCACTCACAAAATTACTAATCGGATGCTTCCTAGCAAAAGAGGGGAAGTGGGTCTTGGTGCCAGTTTTATCTGGCACGTGTTGCTGTGAGGCACAAGCACAATTTCTCATTTGGGATGGAGCACTGGGCAACTATTACAGCTGTTACCATGCAGGTAAGTCAGAAGTGAACTCGGGTATAGGACCTCACTTTGTCTTCATAATGTGATTTGTACAAACTGCTGCCCATGGAAGAATTCTAAAGGTTTCCAGAGCTAACGTTTAATATTTGATAAATATTTTACCAGCAGCATTTGACAAGGGAAAATGTCTACAAGAACAGTGAGGACAGTTAACCATAAGTAACTGGTTGCAGAAAGTTTGCCATGGCATGTAGTGATAAAAGAGAGACCAACTACCTTGTGCACGCTCATGTGTTCAACCACTGCTTTAATGCAGAAAGTACATGGTAGAAGTTCTGTATTATAATGAGAAATTGTCTTGTCATAGCCTTCATCTGTTCTTGCTGCGTATGAGACTCACAAATGAGTGAAGAGCCAACATACACTGTGCGTAGGGATGCAGTCAGTGTTATAAATACCCTATATTTAGTTCCTTGCTTATATAAAAGAAAAAAATGACAACAAGAAAAGCTTGTGAAGATTTCATTTTCTGATGGTGAGGACAGAAGTTCTTATGTCACAGAAAGAAGAAAAACAGCTTTAACAATACAGATAAATATACCGAGCAATCTCACATGCGTCTTCTGTGCTACGTCAGACAACATCTCTGTTAGTAATTAAGATCAACAATTATTTTCTTTTTGGAATGGTATTTGCTGGCATATTTTTTCATCTCAATTTATCCAGCATGCACAGACAAGCCAAATGGTCACTGAACCTCATCCACCCCCTTTGCAAGAAAAAGAACCCCTTTTAGAATAATTAATTAGGCAATCATTAATATAGACTAGAATACTACATTTTAAAGGGCTCCAGCTAGTGCAGCAACATGCCCAGGAGAATTTTAAGATGACATTGTGTGATGAACTTTTCTTAACAAACACAAGAATGTTAGAATTCAGGAGACTGGGGGAAAATGCAGAAAAAAACCCTCCAATCTTCCATCTGTAGGTATATAAATATCTTTATAAATCTGAATCAAAGTCACAAGATGCCTGATTGTTCAGTTTGGCTGCTGCCATGTGCCTGAGTCCTGTCTCAGAAGACAAAAGAAACTAAGCATCCTGCAGCAAAATGCAAGAGCCTGCTCAGTACACATCAACTGCTTGGTTGACAGAAAACAAAATATATCAGTGGCTGAAAATGGGTTTGTGTCTGTAATCATGTTGTGACCAAATCTCTGCATCTTTCTCACCTAAGGCAATGTCTTCAGTTCAGCTTGCCCGATGTAGAAAACAGTGAGTTTTGAGAGGGGACAAATGAGGGAATTGTGCTGTAAGTGTACAAAATAATGAGCTGCACAGAAAAGGTAAATGAGTTCTTCCCTGTTGTGCTTTCTCACCCTTCCAGGACAAAGCAATATCCAATTAAACAAACCAAAACATTTAGAACTGAGAGAAGGAAAATCTTTATTTCCGTTATTAAAACAAAAACCAAACCAAAACCAAAACAGCCAAATAAACAAATCTACTTTTTTAGGGGGAAAAAGAAGTATATTTCTAGGATCTTCACAGCCAGGAATAAACCTGTTATTTGATTAAAAGATAGAAACAAAAAGCCGTGGGAGACCTGAAATCAGTGTATCAGTCCAAGTTCAGCCACTGAAGGAGGTATAAAAAGACTAGTTGCTGCTTATATTTAGACTATCCTTGCCTTCAACATTCTACTGCTGGGAAATTTTGACTGTTGAAGGAAAGGAAGAAAATGTTCTCCTAGATGAAGTCAATGTACTATGTCACTTACATAGTGGCTATTAATGGAAACTCTTGGCTTTAATGCTTGATATGGATTCAGATGAGATGCCCTGTCGTCTCACTGTGGTTATTTGTTCCAGGTCTGGCTGGGGTGGTAGTGTGTCACTTGGTTTCCAAGAAGGTGGGAATACTAGAAACAGAAGTGACTAACCTATACCACCTCAGACTATATGGACTCTACCTGGAGGCTAATCTTCCCTTTCTGCCCCCTAGTCAAGATTAAGAGGAAGAAAGAAATCGTTTGACAGCCACATTGCATCTACATACCTCATATACTAATGGTCTTGTGTCACAACAGGCAGTTTCACACCGGAAGTTCAGTTATATGAATGAACTTGGTATTCCAAAGGGTGACACTAGACTCAGGTTTGAATAAAAGGAGGATATATGGTACATTTTGGTCACAAGGAATTTCAGATCTGACCCTTAATTTGTTTCCACTTTGCACTTATCTGCTGGAGAGGAGCTGTGGAAAGGGAGACACTAGATCACTGGTGACATAGGGCAGGAAGAGCATCTCGTCAGTAAGTCATACCATAGTCAGCTTTATCTGGTGTCCTCCTCCAGACAAAAGGCAGCAGCTGAATTTTCAAGCAAGGAAGAACAGTTTACACCATCCTCTGGTGTCCTGTGCCACACAGTGCATCATGAGCAGCAGCTTTTATTTTGCATTTCACTGTTGTAGTGTCTGATGAGTGTTAGCAGCTGCATTTTGAATAGTGGGATGCAGAGACAAACTGCAAGATGCTGACACATCTGTGGAGTTTTAGAACAGAGGTTTGCTGGGTTGTACAGAGAAATGAGAGGAAAAGAGGCCAACTCGCAACACGAGTGACCTTGATCTCAAGCTATGAGTTATACCTCTTGATGATGCTCACATTCAGCGCTGTTGCTGTGCTTTCCTTTTGTTATTTCTACTTCATAAAATGTAAGAATTTCCATGGGTAAAAAGGGGGCTGCTAAAACAGGCGGTCAGCCTGCTCTTCTAAGTCCCTGTTTCTGTCTTTGAAGATGTGAGTTGAAATTATTCTCCCAAGAGGCAAAAGGAAACAAGGAACCGCGATGGAGGAAGAAGGCAATGTCCCTGCATTCTAGACTCACATTGCCATTGTGAAACACTGTGCAGTACAAAGTGATCCCAGCTTCTATTTCTCTGTTTCTGTCTCTCCCTGCACTGTGCATGGGCTCTGACTCTGGGTATGGACTCTGAGTTTCAGAATAAATCCGATATTGGTTCATTGAATTTATATTAATGTAAACAAGAGGAATATTTGGACTGATGGGTTAAATTAATCTGTATTTTGATGCAAAAGCCTTTGGATGATATGTGCCAAACTGTTGTGTGGTCATGTAAAAACCAACATCACAGACACAGGACTTAGCTGAATGCAGATGTGGTGAAAAAAGGAGAGGCTGGAGCAGCAATTAATAGAATCTGAATTATTTAGCTAGTCACAATTAATAAGAGATCTTACCTCAGTTTTTCAGCCTTGCACTAAACAGTTTAATCAAGGCATAACCTACACCAGGGCTGAACTTTGCTCATTTGGGTCAACCCAGAAGATTGGTACAAGTTATAACACCTCACCAGTTCTACCTATATGGTCTTCCTGCCTTGGATACTCACACTGAGAAGGTAAATCCCAGCACTGTTCCCATCATTGACAGCCTGATTCTGCTCTCCTTGGCTGTGATTTCATGCTCATGATACATTTCTCTTCCTAGCACACTAACACAATTTGCCTATTTTTTTCCTTCCCGAAGTGTCTACAGGAAAGACATTTCCATTTGCATTGTAAATTTGCTTGCCCAGAACATGTGGACACCAAGGAAGAGCCCTCCTGCAACTATAAAACATGTAGATGGAAGACGTGGGTGCTAATAGCTTCTGGCTCATTAGCACAAGAGCAAGTGTCTGTGGGAGGTAATTGCTGTAAGGGTAACAATGTAGGAAACATCCAAACCATCGATCTCTCTATGAAGGTGAATCCCCAGGTGCTTAATCACTTAAATTAATCACCCAGTGCTGTTACAGGCAATGATTAGTGTCTGCTCTCTTGAGAGAGAGGGATGGAGGGGAGAAATCTAGAACGCAAATCATGCCATCTTTGTTGTCCTATGGACGTTCTCCACTTCCTTGCAACAGCTTGGAGGCCAATATGGCTTTGCAAGATGTGATTTTGTCAGGATTCCAAAATGCAAACAAGTCAATCCAGTCTGGCAGATCCACTAACAAGACAAAAAACAGGTGACCAGATGCCAGTTTAGTAAAAGAGAGAGCTCTAGGAGCCCACTTGGTAAGTGGAATCCCAAACATAGTCTGTGGCAACTGCAGTTGGATAATTTCAAGGTTATGATCCTGGTCTGCATTCAATCATTTAAATCCATGCCATGTTGATATCAGGAGCAAGGGTCTCACCATTGAGTAACCATCTAGTTTCTTGTAGCATATGAGTTTTATGTGTCTGGGCCTTTACTGGAACGGCTGAAAGAACTGATGGTCTGGAGGTGTTTCTCAGCTCTCCAGACTTCACACAGACAGAGATGATACCACAGGGGTTCACATCTGTCACGGAGTTAGTGTCTTAACAAGCTGTTGTGCATCAGATGAGCTGTAAAACCTGGCCTCGGGTCTCTCCTCAGCCCATGGCCACGCTGTGTGGAGTTTTCCAGTCAGTTGTGATGAAGTGTGTGTTTCTGGAGAAATACACAGAGACGCTTATTCTACCTCATAGTTATTGGGGAGTTGCCAGACCTACTCCACTCCGGTTAAGTCTCTGTAGGAAACTGGTGTACCCCTGTATCCAGTCAAACACCTTTACACACAGGAGCTAGCTCAAACCCCATTCTGGTCAGGATGAGAAATACTCTTTCCACTTAAACTGCTACTGGCTCTTAACAAGTTTGGCATGCCCAAAGACAGTTAAGGAACCCATCCAAGGAAACAGAATAATTAAGGGGCAGCAGAGAGGGAGGTGCCTGTCTCCTTTGTCTAGTGACCAGCTATAGGACACATGGAAATAGAATGAACCTGTGTCAGGGCAAGTTCAGATTGGAAATTGGGAAAATGTACTTCACTGAGAGGGTGGTCTGTCACAGGAACAGGCTCCTCAGGAAAGTGATCATGGCACTAAGCCTGTCAGAATTCAAGGACCATCTTGATGATGCTCTTAGTCGTATGGTTTAGCTTTAGGTAGCCATGCAAGGAGCAGAGACTTGGACTCAATGATCCCTTTCATCCCTTTCAACTCAAGATATTCTATGATTCTGAGGTTGTTTTAAACACACAACTCTTCAAGGTGGATCCAGACAGACTGAGAAAATTGCCTCCTATTCTTACTTTAGTCTTATATTCAAGATTACATTTTAATTTGATTGCAGCTGTGCTTAATGCCAAGCAAAAATAGGGCCATTTAGGTTGGCATTGGATTTGCAGAACACTGAAGTTAACTGGTCTCTAAGAGTGTTTGTAATCTAATACACAAATACGCAGCACTCTCCTGGGAGTGTTACCATGAATTAATGGGGAACTCCCCTCCCATATTCTGCTGCTGGAGTACACCAAGTAATCATAAGTAGGTAACTCTTTTGCTGATGATGTGTTGGAGAGGGAGTGAACACCACCTTAGGGCTGTTTGTAGTGAAGATTATCACTCAAAATCTACTCCAAGAAGGGAAGGCACACGTAAGGAGGGTGCTACAGGGATGAAAAGGGTGGGAAAGCAATTGTCCAGGTCAAGAGTCAACACCTGTATTGTGTGTCCATGTCCAAGCAGAAGATGAGGGCAGGAGGTGCTGCAGGCCTGGAGCAGGGATCCCCTGCAGCCCTAGAGAGACCCCGCTGGAGCACAGACCCACCCTGCAGCCCAGGGAGGGCCTGGGATGGACTGACCACAACCCCATCACACTCCTGTGCCCCTCAGGAGAGGAGCTGGGAGGGAAGGGGTGAAGGTGGGAATGGGAAAGACTCTTGGGTTGGGGGAAGCTGTTTTTGTTTCTCACCAGACATATCTGCTTTAATTGGCAAGATGTTAAATTAATATTCCCTGGTTTGATTCTGTTCTCCCCATGACAGTAACTCCTAAGTGATCTCCTTGCCTTTATCTCATCCTGCAAGATATCTGTTCTTATTTTCTACTCTGTCCTGTCGAGGACTGGGAGTGAGAGAGTAGCCGAGTGGGAGTTTGTCCCTTAGCCAAGGTCAAACACAGCACCCAAGTGGAAAAAGCCCCAAACAACTTGATCTGACTTCAGCGTTGGCACAACTTGAAGCATGAGGTTGGGCTAAAGACCTCCTGAGGTCCCTCCCATTCTGGACATGACCATGACTCCGTGTTTGAATCAGTGTAATGTGAAGGAGACATTTGGAATCAAGACTTGTCCCATAGATATAGCAGCAGTGACACAATGGCTAGTTAAACATAGTCTCTCAATACAGACACAATAGATTTGTCACTCCAAATGGACACAGTAGAAAATTTGAACTGATGTCCATGAATTAAGAGGAAGCTTAAATGAAGCATAATCTAAGCACACTTAAAATAAATTTCCTGCAAAGCATGGTCTCTTGTGGATGTTTTCATAGCATCCTAGATTTCCCTGGTAATGATCACACATTCGTACCCGTCTTCTACCAGGCTCAAAACATCATACATGCAGCTTCTTTGCCTCCCAGGGAGAGTGGTGTGCAGGCTCTGGTAGGTAGGCATTAATCACTCAGGATGACAAAGTGACGGATGGCTGAGTGAACAGGTCACAGTGTGCTTTCATTCTCAGAGAAGACTGTGATAAGCAGGAGCCAGGGTTGTAAGGACATGATTATTAGTGTAGCTGTCTGATTACCAGAGAAACAGCAACAGAAAACACAATCTGGTTGTGACTGCTACTTGAACACCTCTCCCCTGTAACAGCTCAGGGAGAGGTGAAGTCAGGCAGGAGATGGATGGCCCTGCAATGGTTGGAGCCCTGTGAGTTGCCTGCAAAACAATGTTATATGCTGAGCAGAGAATGGAAGACAGCTGGGTTGTTTCCTCTGCTTCTAGAGAAAGAGATGACCCTGTACCTAAGGAGGGTTGCAAGTCAGCCTCTCTTTGCCAACATGAGTCCATGAAAGTTCATAAAGAGACATAAGCTCTTTGACCACTGACTTGGGAAAGGGCTGGGGAAATCAGGGGCAAAGAAACAAGTGCAGTCATCAGTGCTGCCACATCGTGCCCATCCCTTGGGAAGCTGTCAGAAGCTCAATGGTGGGTCTGGACCTTCTCCTCAAGTCATGAGGAATTTCCCTGTGTCCCATAGCACTGACACTAGTGCAGAGAGTGATACCCCACCTGAGAATGACAGGGCATTGATAGGCAAGTGTCTGGGTTATAAAAGCAGTATTCGAAATGATGCCTTAAGTTTTCCTTAGTGGAAATCTCAATACAATGAGAAAGATCAGGGATGTGAAGAGAAATGAGCTTCCTCCTAACCACCTCCTAAGATGGACTTAGGTCTCTACTGTGGCATTTAACTTGAAAAGAGACTGAGATTCTTCACAGACCTCAACAGGCAGTGGGGAGAAATGATGCTGTACACATACCCTTTGCCTCCTCCAGCTAGCTGGCTTAGATGTTGTAGCTACTTATTTCCATCAACTTTATCAAAAACCATGCTCTGGTGCCCCTTATTAGAAGGCAGTCCGAATGAATCACAGTCACATCAGCTGGGAGGTTCATGCTGCTGCCTCTGCAAACAGAGGACTCAACTCTCCGCTTCAGTGGTACTTGACTCAACTGATTCACCAAGAAAGTGACCACAGAAGGAAAAATGATGCTGGTGTGTTTGTGAAGACCCTCCTACACCCCCCTATCATGTGTAAAAAATGACCTTTCCCTTTCTTTTTTCAGTTGTGGAGTCTCCTTCTCTGGAGACATTCAAACCTGCCTGGACACCTTCCTGTGTAACCTCATCTGGGTGTTCCTGCTCCATGGGGGGATTGGACTGGATGAGCTTTCCAGGTCCCTTCCAATCCCTGATATTCTGTGATTCTGTGAAAGTAGAGCTGGGAGGCTGTATGACTTACACAGCCTAGATTCTCTTCCAGTAGCTGATTTCATGGCTCTGCTTGTCTCCGGTATATGTTGTCTTCCATTTTGGTTCAGCCTGTTCTTTAACTGTACAATCCATGTTGAAGGGCAATGATATTTCTCATCTACTTAACTTCTGGACAGGAAGGTACATAGACTCACGCACCACCTCTAAGGATGCTTCTGAGGCAATACACCACGGCAGTGATTTAGAGCTCCAGAAGAATGAAAAAAAAAAAAAAAAAATTTGCATTCGATTTTCAATAAACAGATGATACACGGCTTGTTTTATACCACAGTAAATTTTAAAGTCCCTACTGAAAAATAAGAAAAGCGAGAGCATTTGTTTTTATTTCAAACTATCCCTGTTTCCATGACAGTATCCCAGTGAGGTACCAAGAGTAGATGCTAGGATAGGAGGTATTAAATAGTTATTTTTCTCTATATCATGAAAGGCAATGCTGAGATTCATGTGTAAAGAAAAGCAAGTTGGGAAATGATGCAGGGACACCGAAGAATTATTGCACCAAGGATGCGAAAATGTAACATTCTGTGAATCCACAGAAGGATAAGCTAGGTTTGTCCTTTTGTTTTAGCCCAGTGCAACTCAGATGATTTTCAGTAGATCTGAAACAGCACTCTAAAGATGGGACCATTCCCACATTGTATGAGTGGTTGCGGAGAAGATGCAGCCAGGCTTTAGTTGCAGCTGTGCAGCAAAAGGATGAGCAGCAACAGACACAAGCTGTAGCAAGTGAAATTCCCATTAGGTACCAGAGAAAAAATAATTGCAATCAGAATGGCCAAACCCTGGAAAAAGTTGTCCCAGTACCAACCCTGAAATAATCAAAGTTTGGCTGGAAAAGCTCTTTAGTAGCTTGATCTAACTTTGAAGTTGGTTCTGCTTTATTCAGAGGTTAGATGGTCAAGTTCTGCTTCCAACCTCAATTATTTTGTTATTTTATGATTCCCTGTCATAGGCACTTCAAGAAGTTTCCATTTTCGTATTGCACTGTATTTCAACCTAGTCTGTATTTAAGGCAACTGAAATGATGCTCCTTCTGTTGCATCCTGTTGCAGATCATTCCGCAATGTCATAGATTTCGCATATAGAGAATAGGTAAGCCAAATTTGCCTGCTGTTCCTTTCTCCTCATTTTTAGTATTGCCCTTGGCTGACACACTACAGTACACTTGACCGAGATCTGTATTTACTGTTTACTTCAATAATTTGACACCTTTGATACCACAACAGCCAGACAATGAGACACCTCAGATAAAATGTGTAGTCCAAGCATCATTTGCCAGTTACAGGAAAACAACAGGATCATATGATAATTCATTTTGGTAGGCACCTCATGAGGTAGAATCATAGAATCATTTCGGTTGGAGGAGACCGTCAAGACCACTGAGTCCAACCCTAACTTAATCTAGCACTAGTCCAGCCTTGTGACTGAAACAGGTTGTGAGGGAAGCTGATTTGTACAGACTTAATGATTCAGAGAAGGGTGTGGAATATCATAAAAGAGTGAGAGGTCCTGAAATATAGCAGGCATTGGATTGTCTTCTCTAATAACTGTGAAAATATACATAGTAACCCGTTGGTAGTGGTAGTAATAGTAGTGGTAGCATGCATTGAAATCCCAACCCTTTAAATGAAAAAGTATCTATTAAAATCTAGATGGGGAAAAAAAAGATAAAATTGAAATTAAAAGGAGTATATTAGATTCATTATTTTTCAAACCAACTAATTACATGACATCTCTGAATGGTGCATACTGATCACACAGTTGGAAAATGCACTTACATTCTCCTCAATCCCAGACTGGTTCCTATAGGTAACTACCATTCTAACAATAGTTTTTGTTCTTTGAGGTGTATATTTGCTTCACCAACATTCATGAAAGCTTAGGTCTCTTCAGCAAGAAAGAGGATACGAAGAGGGTATTTATTTGCTGTGACTTGGGAAAGAAATTGAGATCTCTCTTTTCCCTGTCTGCATGTGATAAACCCGAAGTTTTTTCTTCAAATGGGTCACACCCATGAACATCTGTATTTTTCCCATTTCAAAGTTGGGCCAAGATTTCAAGTGGTCAAGATTTCAGTAACACTGTCTCTGATGTTATTGTGGAGGCAGGTGAACAAATGAAAATCTCCACAGCACTTTGCAAAGGCATCTGCAGCTTTTCCCTCACTGTAAAATCAGTGGATCAGACCTTACTCAGCTCCAACAAATTCACTTCTAATGATAGGACAGCTTCTGTAATAACACTGAGCTGGCTACCAAAGGAAGAGTAGCTGTGTTTCTGAGTTCTGCAAATCAAAGACTGTCCTGTTACAGGGCCCAAGCAGTCTGGTGTATTCCTGTCACTTTGTTCTTGTTCTTACTGTACTTAATTAATTGCTTTCATGTTTATTTTATTGACATACATACTATTGATTAGAGACTAAATATGCTTCTCTAACACAGTCTAATTTTTTCTAATGAACGAACAATGTCCCACTTCTCCAAACACAGCAGGTATCAGTGTCTTTGCTCAGTTTATAACCTCTTTGTAACCAGTGCAGCAACACATCTCTCCTTGTTTCTCTCAGGGTCGTACTGTCAGTATTTCTATTGCTTTCCCTTCTTTCCCAGCCCTTTGATCTGCCATCCTGCAACTGCTTCTGTTAACTCAGGTCCTGTGCAGTGCTTCTCCCATCAGTCCCTTGTGAAATAGCCACCAGTTTGTGATTGAAACAGTGACTCAGAACAGTGATCTTGTTTGCTCCTTAGTTAATCCTGGAAGAAAGCGGGTTCTGATGCTCGCTGCCTTAGAACTGTAGAATCATTTTGGTTGGAAAAGACCCTCAAGATTAGAGTCCAGCAGTCTAACCCTAACTCTGTCACTAAACCATGTCCCTAAGAACTTCATCTATACATCTTTTAAATACTTCCAGGGATGGTGACTCAACCACTTCTTGGGCAGCCTGTTCCAATGCCTGACAAACCTTTCCAGGAAGAAATGTTTCCTAATATCCAATCTAAACCTCACCTGGCACAACTTGAGGCCATTTCCTCTCATTCTATCATCTGTCACTTGGGAGAAGAGACCAACCCCCTCCATGCTCCAAGCTCCTTTCAGACAGTTCAGAGATCAGAAGGTCTCCCCTCAACTCCTGTTCTCCAGCTGAACCCCCCAGGTCCCTCAGCCACTCCCCATCAGACTTGTGCACCTTCCCAGTGGTTCTAACTAAGGGTTGACACAAAGGACTGTGGATGCTCTCTGCTGGAAGGGGATCCTAAAACTAAAAATGGCATTGATTACAGTGAATAGCTTAAATAAAATCTGAGCCTTCCTTCCCAGAGCGGGAGGCACCAGTCAGGTTCTCAAGTCCTACTAGCCTTTTAACCCACCACAGAAAGGGCTAAAGGATCACCATGAGTCTTGTTCTCAGGGAGTGCAAAGCAGATCTTGGCCTGCAGAATAAACAATCAGAAAAGTGAGACAGAAACCCAGTTGGCACAGCCTCGCCTTCTAATACAGGAACAACATCGCCTTCTCTTGTGCAAACAAAACCACAGCTTGTGAGGTGGGTGGTGATCTGTGACTCTGTGAATGTCTGAGTTCTAAAAATCATTTGGTTGAGACCACTTCAGTTGTTGAGGAGAAATTTAGAAAGAGCATGAGTCTTGTTCTAATTCCAGGAAAGGCGCTTGTAGATTCAACTGATGTTTACTGGGATTCAGCCAGGTTCTGAGGCTGGGTGTGTTTTAGCAAAAAGCATGACTGAAAGTGTTTGTCTAGGCAGGTCCTGTTTGAACACTGACCACCCTCCACGAGTACCCCAAGCACCAGACAGCACCAACTGTTCAGTAACTATTTAGGAAAATAAATGCTTTCAACAAGCACTTTCTTCCATAGCAACAGATGGCTTGAAGCTGCTGTGAGTAAGAATCTCTAATGAGATCCTTCTAGTAGAGCTCCTGCAAAGGGCAGTGGAGGGAGAGAAATGTGCCCTAGATTCACAAAAGTGCTCACCTGCACTCCTGCTGTCCTTCTGCCTCTGCAAGTGAAGAAGCAGAATCTCACCGCCACCTTGCAGAGATCAACCTCAGTCAGCAAAGTCAAGCCCATGAGACAAATACAAAACCAAGCAAAGAGTTTAACAAAAATGAGCTGTAAGGTGACTTGTTTTCAAGGTTCCTTGTTAGTAAAACTTTGTGGCATATGGAGCTTTCATTCTAGCAATAGCAATGACATGTGAGGGGAGCACAGTGCACAGAGCATGAGGCAGACAGTCATTTGCCATCCCTGCCACAAAATCTCAGAAAATCAATAGTAATAAGATTAACACACAAGAAGGCTGAAATAAAGTGTATGCACCAGTGCTGTGATATTTAAATATGGTATTTTTGGTGAGCAGTGAAAGATAATGCGATATGACAGGGAGAGCCATCCTCAGGTCCAGAACTAATAAGGATCTTGCACTCCTAAAGATACTTTCTGTGATATCTGACTCTCACTCTTCTGGCTCTAAGAGTAGAACTGAGATGTCCTGCATCAGATTTCTGGGTGTCTGATATTATGGTCACAATGGAAATCGGTAGGTTTGTTTGAGAGACCAGAGGGTTGTGTTGCCTTGCAGAGGGACCTCAACAGGCTGGAGAAATAGGGTGACATTATTTCATGAAGTTCAGCAAAGGGAAATGCCAAGTCCTGCTACTGGGAGGAATAACCCCAGGCACCAGTAAAGGCTGGGGAGCAAGTGGCTGGAAAGCAGCTTTGCAGAAAAAGGCATAGAGGTCCTGGTGGACAAGTTTCACATTAGCTGGCAATGTGCCCTTGTAGCAAAACAAGACCAGCAGCCTCCTGGGCTGTATTAGGCAGAGTGTTGCCAGCAGATGAAGGGCGGTGATCCTTCCTCTCTGTCCAGCAATGGTGAGACCCATCAGGAGTGCTGTGTTAGGTGCTGGGTTCCTCAATACAAGAGAGACATGGGTGTACTGGAATGAGTCCAGTGAAGGGCCACAAAGGTGGTTCAGGCATTGGAGCATCTGACATGTGAGAAGAGGCTGGGAGAGATGAGACTATTCAGCTTCGAGAAGATAAGTTTCAGGGGGATCTTATCCATGTGTATAAATATCTGATGGAGTGAAGTAAAGAAGATGGAACCATCTTGTGATGTCCGAGATGTCCTCAGTGGTGCCCAGTGACAGGACAAAAGGAAATGACGGAAACTGGAATAGAGGTAATTCCATTCAAATGTAAGAGAATGCATTTCTACTGGAAAGCAGAAGATGGGGCTGGATGTGAGGGCCAGGCTCTGAAACAGGTCACCCAGAGAGTTTGTGGAGTCTCCATCTTGGAGATATTTGGAACCTGAATGGACATGGCCCTGAGCAAACTATTCTAGCTGATACATAGTCCTATTGACAAATTAAACAAATAAGATTTTGAAAATGGGAGAGGATAGTAAAATCCAAGACAATAAAGACTCTTTAAAATGAGTGAAATACAAGAAGGCATCCATTGGCAAAGAAGAAGTGATGTTAACAGAGCCAATAACGGGCTACTTGGCACTCAGTGTTCAAAGAACTGAATGTTTCTGTCCACTCAGACTCCAGGGCTGAGTCTCTCTTGAGACCAATTTTTTTCTAATGGCATTCACAAGTTTTCCAGAAAGAATCTCACCAACTGGCGTGCTCTGTGATTAGGTGGGACCAACATGGTTCTACTGATGTTTCCCTCAAAACCAGAATTCATGGATCATTTAATCACAAATTCCTTAACATCCCAGTATAGTCTGGATCAAAATCCAACAGTAGGCCACAGCCATCGGGACCATTTAGGTAGCTGGATGAAATGTGGTTGTCAATTTACACAGCTTTGTAGAATCTAAAGATGAATAACAAGGCTTCATTCTGGCATTTGACTATGGCCATTGCAGGGAGGAAGATAATTTTCTTTTACAGTGACTTAATAATTTATCCCCTGACCACAGGAATATTCATTAAATATCTTCATTGACCATCTGGGCAAACAGAAATTGCACTAGGCTATATCCAAAAGACATCACTCTTTCGAATGCTAGTGGGGCCAGACCATGGTGTGGGAATGGGATGCTGTAGCACTCGACTGAGTAGGAAATTTTTGGATCAGAAGAAACTGCAAACTTAAATTATAAAAGAGCGAAGGGCTCTATGCATGGGTTGCCTTTTGTGAGGCAGCCAGATGGTGAATGGGTTGTACAAGTCCTTGAATAAGAAGGCTGAGAAGCATCTTTCAGCTTATTAGATGAATCACAGAGTGTGAAAGAAACTTTGAAACCTGCTAGACTAGAAAGTAATATATTTATAGTGAAGTGTCTGTGAACTGCATTATCTATTCCTACACTATGTACTCTATCTGGTATTACTACTATTTGATCTTACCTTAGCCCAGCATGAAATAAAGTGATTTAGAGATAATGGGCTAATACCAAGTCTTCTCATCCTTTTGGCATGCCAATCCTCAAAATGAAGTTGTTGAGATAATCCAACACTACTAATTAATCGAAAATCCCAAGAGAATGGGAGTGTATGTTCCCTCACACCCCATAGGGTGCGTGTCAGTATGTTATGTGGGAGCAAGGAGAATCTTCTCATGGCCACTGTTAAGCCAGAAGAACTTTGATATGCAGCAGACCCAGGAGCTTTGTGCTGAGACCCTTGAGTCTGCAAGGGCTCTAAGGTAACACTGCAGAGACATAGGTAACAGGCTGATGTGGCAGGAACAGACTCATTCCACTAAGACCGTGTGGTTCTCTCCCTGGAAGAATTTCTTGGCCCAGAGCCCAGTTCCTTGGGTTACAGGTGTAGCCCATGAATAGTCTGGGTGTGGGGATGCTGCAGTTCATTTATTTCAATTTGCCTGAGAACAAGCATCCGTGAGTGCAGCACCTGCCACAGACACAGCCCTGCTTTGTTCATTATTCAGTTTTGTAGCAGGTATTGTTACTAGTAAAAGAAAAGTAGCTGGGTTTATCGGGCCTGATTATGGAGGTATATGCTGTGGGGTTTTTACATCTCTCCCTGAGTGTCTTAGTAATTTTCTTGATGCCAAGGGTAAGAAGGTTAGTAGTAGTGTGACAAACAGTTACATCCTTAATCAATCAAAGCCTATTCAGTGAGAAACAGATCACTGTAATGCAGAGGATTAGTCCTAGCAAACGTCCACAGCACGGCAGAATAGTAAAACCAATTCCCATGGTTCTCAGAGGACATGCAGTTAACTATCCCTGTAGCGAGCTGAATGTCCTGGCAGGGAGATTAATTCAACTTGAGCCGTTTTCCATAGGGAAACAGAGCACCTTAGACATTGAGAACTGGATGAGGCACCATCTCTGTCTCTCCTTACACAGGGAGTGATGGACCAGGGCCCGGAGAGTATCCCTCTTACTGAGGGATCTGGATGCCAGGGTGGGCAGCAGCTCAGTGCCAGTGCCATGAGGAGACAATTGGGGAGCTCCGGGGTGGACATCCCAGCCTTGCTATTGACTGCTGGGATGGGAGGGAGAAGTAATAAGGGAGAGGAGACCTTCATGTAGTCCCTGGCACTGCAGCATCCTAGTTCTACAAACACAAACCAGAGCTGGAAATCTATCTGCTGTTTCCTAAAGAGCAACATCTAGTGAAGTTCCCAGTGGCTGTCACAAGGCAGGCACACAAACATACAGCCCATAGCAGGCACGGAGAATTGTGCAGTGTAGGACAATGACAGTAGGAAGGACAGAAGGAGCAATGAAAAGCTTAGTGGGAAAATACAGCAAGATGGCCAAGGGGCACTGGCATCAAACTGAGAGCTTGTGGAAACATTGCAAGGGAAGAGGAGGCACCATTTATCACTGCAAAGTCTTTATTTCAAGCCTTTTTTTCAGTATGTGGTATTAAGGACGAGAAGAAATGGCCTCAAGTTGAGCCAGGGAAGGTTCAGGTTGGATATTAGAAAAAGTTTCTTCCCTGAAAGGGTGGTGAAGCAGTGTAACAGCCTGCCCAGGACAGTGGTGGAGTCACCATCCCTGGTGGTCTTTAAAAGGCATATCAACAAGGTTCTTAGGGACATGGTTTAGTGCCAGAGTTAGGTTATGGTTGGACTCCATTATCTTGAGGGTCTGTTCCAACCTAAATGATCCTATGATTCTATGAATTAACATTTACGTGACTTATCTGTTCCCTGTAGCAAGATGGTTCCTGCTCTGGTCCTCACTTGTACAGGTCAGCCACTTCTGAAGTCACATCTTTCACAGAATCACAGAATCACAGAATGTCAGGCATTGGAAGTAACCTCAAAAGTTCATCCAGTCCAATCCCCCAACCAGAGCAGGAACACCCAGATGAGGTTACACAGGAAGGTGTCCAGGTGAGTTTTGAATGTCTCCAGAGAAGGAGACTCCACAACATCCCCGTTCCAGGCTCTGTTACCCTCACTGAGAAGAAGTTTCTTCTCAAATGTAAGTGGAACCTCTTGTGTTCCAGTTTGAACCTATTACCCCTTTTCCTATCACTGGTTGTCACCAAGAAGAGCCTGGCTCCATCCTCCTGACACTCACTCTTTATTTATTTGTAAACATTAATGAGGTCACCCCTCAGTCTCCTCCAAGCTAAGAGCCTCCGCTCCCTCAGCCTTTCCTCATAAGGGAGATGCTCCACTCCCTTCAGCATCTTCATTGCCCTAAACAGCATTTCACTAAAACCTTTGTAGATGTATTAAATCAGGTCTATCTTGTTGCCAGATCTTGCTATAGGTGGGATTTGGGGGTAGGGGAGTAGGATGTTTAAGCACATCAATAAGTTATAATGTCGAAGTATAACAAGGTATTGCTTAGGGTGGTGGTGGGTCAATGCATTACTGGTCAATGCATCACTGGCCAGGTGATCACCACTTGGGGCCAGATTATGAGGTTTATAAACAGGAATTGAGAACTGCTGTGAAAGTCGTAGTAACCTGATTAGTGAAGAAAATTATTACTTTTTAAGGTTTTTTGAGATTTGTTCTCTTAAAAGCAGTTGTGATGTTTAAAATCAAGACAAAAGCTACTGCTTTGCAGAAAAAGGCTAGAAAAAAAAAAGAGTTAAAAACTCAGAATTCAGGAACTAAATCTCTCCCTTGCAGGAATCTCCTGAAATCACATGGGATCCTGGGCTTTTGGTTTTGAGTGTCTGTACTCTACTGTAGGCAAAAGGGAAAGCCATATCTCCTAGGGCTCGGGCAAGGCTTGTGTCCCCTCGTATCTAACCCAGTACCACTGGGCGAAGGGTCTCCATCTATCCTAAATACTAGCTGTGGATTCAATGGGAAGAGGCATAGCTTGGTCTCAGGAAACTGCCAAGTCATGAATTCTAGGCCTGACATGAGTTTTGTACATCTCTACATGGACTAATACCTTCTGTTCTGGTCCTTGGTTTCATTTCACCTTCACCAAATGGCACAGGAGATCAAATTTGTTCACTGGGGTCAGGTCTGGTTCCAGACTTTTGAACATCAGGGTGACAGTATCAGATACTATCTCTTCTCAGTTTCCCAATCTTGTTGTGTGGTTCCAAGAGGGTTTGG
Source organism: Nesoenas mayeri (assembly GCF_963082525.1). Lineage (NCBI taxonomy): Eukaryota > Metazoa > Chordata > Aves > Columbiformes > Columbidae > Nesoenas > Nesoenas mayeri. Next base: position 6,671,969 of record NC_137543.1, read on the forward strand.
AGAGGTGTTTGACCTTCAGTGCTTGCCTTGCCAACCTAATGAAGCAGTTGAGGTTTAGCTGCTTGAAAGGAGTGAAATGCAAAACTCCAAATCAATGAAGTAATTTAGTTTAGTAATTTAAGCATCCATGAAGCAAGGATGAGCAAAAGCTAAGACCTCACATCCAAAGCCAGGTTTTGCATGTCTGGGGATGCAGAAGTCTGGACTATGTTGGATTTTTCCTCCTTCAGTGAGTGTTTTCTCAGCATGGCTGGGCTTTCTGCCCAAAAAGCATGTTTTATATAGCCAGGACACAGTCTAGTTCTTGATATGTGGTACAGATTGTCCAAGAAGACACCAGTACCACATCTCTCACTAAGACTTGTGCATTTGCAACTTGATTATCTCCCTTCTGCAAGACAGATATTCATTTCTTGCAATAGGAGGTGGTTTGATTTCCCATTAAGACCCAAACACATCTGGGAAATGGGCTTGTAGTAACAATCCTGCATAGGGCTGACGGGGGGAACAGGACGTGTCCAGTCGAGTAGAGTGTTTAAATTATTGGAGATATGTGTCTGCTGTTCAAACTGATGCAAAGTGCCTAACACAGATGGCAGTAGTATCCAAGTCTGCTGCAGATATTAAAGGACAACTGAAACAGTAATGCAAGTGAATAGTGAGCATCCTCCACCATGTAATTCGCTCGTGTCCCCACTTCTACAGTAACTCACAGGTCACCAGCTGACCCAAGGTCTATTGAGGAAGAAAAAAACCACCCACATAGGCAACCATAGATCCTACTTTGTTTTAAGACTTCCTGAAGCTTACAGTGAGATTTGGATGAAAAATGTTACTTCTGAAAATAATAACTTCAATAGTTAAGGAAAACATAGGAAGGCAGTGCAATCTCCCTGCAGGTGCAGATAACCTTCTGGGACTTACACCTGAGACAGAGAAGGTAAAATATAACTTACAGGCAATGAAGAAAGGCTGAAAAAAAGAGAAAATCTCTGAGAAGCTTTCATCAGAGAAAATTGAATTTAGGGGATGAATTTTCCCCATAAATCTATGACTAAAAATAGCCAAGGCTGGCTGATAGTGGTCTGAAAAATGAGTTTAGTTAGAATGGTCACATCTGTGATGGATAGAGGAGCTGCTGCTTATCAGGTCAGGCCAGTAATGGAAAGGCAATGGGATAATCATCAAATAATTCTTTTTACTACCTATCAGTTACACATAAGTGGTTGCCTTACAGAACCAGTTAACTGGTGACAGTAAATCTGAGCAGAGCCTGTACACTCCAAATGAGGATCTCCTTGCGCTCCTCTCTCACATATTTGAGTGCATTTTGTTTTTCCATCTCTGTTGTTGCCCATGTTAACTCTAAGTGCTGTTGCCATCTGATAGTGTCTTGGTACCTATGGGAAATGTGCTAGAGATGCCATATTAGCTTCAAGCAGACGCATATCGCCAGCAAGCCCACTCCCTGAGACTTTACTGTTTATTTCCAGTGCGAGTAAGCTGAGATGCTTTAAGAGATTTATTTTTCAGAAGAGTAAAGTCATGAAGTCATGACTATGGCTCCTAAGAATAATGCCCTTGTTACTACTGTTATTGCTACACTACTACTCATGCTATTACTAATACAGGTGATTTGGCATACTTAGTAGTGCTAATAATAAAAACAACAAGGTATAACAATAATGAAGACATTTCCCTCACTCTGAGCCCTATAACTTCCCTGAAAAAATTAAGAATAATACCAATGACTCCTGGTACCATCTGACCTTGGACATTGGACCTTGGACCTGCGATTTCTCCAAGCGGGAGTTTCCTGGGGAGTCACTTTGGAGCTGGTGTTCTTTAAGTTTGCTGACCCTGTGGATAATTTTGGTATGTGCTGCAGGGGTGCCTTTAAACTGGGGGGTGAAGATGTGGATTAGCTTAATTGTGAAGATGTAATAAATAGTCTAGTGGGAGAGGCTGTGTTGGGGCTGTAAGGAATTATAAACGTACTATTAAGAGTCCAGTGATAAAATTGTGACCCTGGCCATGGTCACATGGATGTGTGACAAGTAAGGATGCCCATATAGCCAGATACCTTGTTGCCCCCTGTGTTTCCAAAGTGAAATACGTTCCTGTTTTATCAGACATTGACCCTGACAGTATTGTGGGTCAACTATTGTGCTGAGGTGTGGTGTGTATTTTGAATATCCAGGTCAAGATCTTGTCTGGCCCCTGACACTTATTTTTTCCAGTTTAAAGGACATAATCACAGAACTGAGCAGAAAAGGTGGCTCTTGGTACAGCATAGTCTCATTTGTTTCTGTTACTTAGGTTGTTCTTTAGGGAATAAATTCTCTTTTAGCATAATGGGGTATGTTTGGTCATGACAGGGTTGCATCCACCAATGAAGTTACTGAGCATCTGTGAAGCAAATGGAAAGCTGCCGCCCTTTTCTGTGCTCCCTGCTCTCCTCAGCTCCAGATTAGAAGGCACTGACTTTTTTTTCATTGAACAGGGGCTGTCTTTTACTTTACTGCTTAACAACTTGTTCAGTAAAGTCCTAATTTTATTTGGAGTTTGCATACTACTGTATTGTTAATATAACAATTGTTCATAAAAGTGAAATAATCACTTCTTTGTGCATCCCCTTCTCTTTTTAACACACACAAAGAAAATCTGCTGAAAGAAAAATACCATTTGATTCCTAGTGATGTTGTCTTTGCAGTTTTCATCAGTAAATCTTCATCTCCAGAGCTTCAACCATTCACAAAGCTTTGCAGTTTTCCTTCCAAAGCAACACACTATTTGGTGAAGCTCAAGCCAACTCATGAGTTTAATTAGTTATATGACTTAAGGGGAAACATGATTGCAGTTTCCTACATGTCACACCACGCATCTGTCAAATAGGCTGTGAGAGCCTTCCAAGAAGTGCTTGCCCTATTATTCAGAAAACCAAGGCCTTATGTTCCTTCAGTGGCAGCTTGACTTAAAAATTAATACTTAGCACTATGTAAACATGAGTTAATGAATCCTCATGCTACCCCAAGGCTAAGGATTAGTGCTTTCCTAACATGAAAGAGGAGACTGGGCCACAGCAAGGCCCATTGTGTCTTCTTCTCTGGTTACGATGGCCCAGGAAACTTCAGGACTGTGATGTCCCTATAGAAGAAACCGGCTTTAGACAATGAACTGGAACAGGAGGTTTTTTATTTGGGGACAGTAGGAAGAAACACTGAGCACAGTAGATCTGTGCTTCTGGACCCTGATATTCTCGCTGATGTAGCAGAAGACCATGATACTCGCCCTTTCCAGATATAGGCAGGAATTCATGCTGCTGTGAGTGGGGCCGGTGAATATAAATCCAGCTTCAATGTCAAAATTATTCTTGAGAGACCATGGCTCTCATGGCAACTCCTCCTTGACCTTTCTGAAAGTTTAATGGCATAGACCGAGATACACAGTGATTAGTGAGGCTTGTCACTCTTTCTCATTTCATAAATCAAGAGAAATGGTGGATCCTTGAAAAATTCAATAATTAAGTGCAGATGTCAGAGTAAAATAGAATATAGAACTCAGGTCAGGGAGAAACAATCCAGGTTCAAATAAGGAAAAAACTCAGACAAGAATCCCTTGAGCACTTCCTCTAAGGAACACGAAAGACCACACAGAGTCTACTGTTCCACAGAATAACTATGTGGATTTTAGAAAGATACAGATGATGCCTCTTCTCTGCCCTTACCCATACACTACAGTCCCCTGAACATTCACCAGTGTTCCTGTATCATGACACTTCCAAAGTGCAAATGCCATAGCCAGAATTCAGACCCACTGATAAGCAGGACAAATGTCTGGTCTCAGACATACCAGTACTATTCAATATATACATCAATGACTTGGATGAGGGAATAGAGTGCACTGTCAGCAAGTTTGCTGATGAGACCACACTGTGAAGAGTGGCTGACACGGCAGAGGCTGTGCTGCCATCCAGAGACCTGGACAGGATGGAGAGTTGGGCAGGGAAAAATTTAATGAAATATAACAAGGGCAAGTGTAGAGTCTTGTATCTGGGCAGGAACAACCCCAGGTTCCAGTATAAGTTGGGGAATGACCTGTTGGAGAGCAACATAAGGGAAAGGGACCTGGGGGTCCTGATGGACAGCAGGATGACCATAAGCCAGCACTGGGCCCTTGTGGCCAAGAAGGCCAATGGTACCAGGGGTGGTCAGTAGGTCAGAGAGGTTCTCCTGCCCCTCTACTCTGCCCTGGTGAGACACACCTGGAATATTGTGTCCAGTTGTGGCCCCTCAGTTCCAGAAGGACAGGGAACTGCTGGAGAGAGTCCAGCGCAGGGCAACAAAGATGCTGAAGGGAGTGGAGCATCTCCCGTGTGAGGAAAGGCTGAGGGAGCTGGGGCTCTGGAGCTGGACAAGAGGACACTGAGGGGCAACCTCATTAATGTTTATAAATATGTAAAGGGTGAGTGTCAGGAGGATGGAGCCGGGCTCTTCTTGGTGACAACCAATGATAGGACAAGGTGGAATGGGTACTAACTGGAACACAGGAGATTTCCACTTAAATATGAGAAGAAACCTCTTCACAGCGATGGTGTCAGAACCTGGACCAGGCTGCCCAGGGAGGTTGTGGAGTCAACTTCTCTGCAGACATTCAAACTCGCCTGGACACCTCCTGTGTAACCTCATCTGGGTGTCCCTGCTCCAGCGGGGAGATTGGACTGGATGAGCTTTTGCGGTCCCTTCCAATTCCTGACATTCTCTGAATCTGTGATTCTGTGACATATGCTCTGTAATCTTGATTTGGGCTAACTATATGAATGGCTCATAAGCTGAAGATGGTGGATTTTTTTGCTTTTTTTGAGCATGTCTGTCGAAGAAACTCGTTTTCCCAAGGTACATAGGTTAGGTGAGGGGATCAAATGTTTTCAATATGTTGATGATGCCTAAGGAAAGGCTTGAAGTGCCTGCATTGATAGAAGAAAAGCTGGGTATCAGTGGTTTAACTAATTAACTCAAAGCTGTGGCAGAGCCAATAACTGGATCCAAATCTCCCAATTTCTTCCTGTGTCTGCAAACCTATCTGGACATAAAACTGAACCACGTTTGTGAGTCTGTGCACTTTCATCCTCTTTTTCAATGGCATTAAAGGCTAAAACACTGTAGCCAAAACTCCTTCCTTATCAGGCTGTGTATGAGTTTGACCTCTTTCATGTCAATGTAAAGTTTGACAGGGAAGGAACTCCAGGGGAAGGGGTAGGCCTCTTCTTCAAAGCAGCTTAATCCTGCTAGGGAATTGCTTCTGAGCCCACTGCTGAATGTCATCCTCCCCTGCCCACCTTGGCACTCCGGTGAGGTGCAACTCCATGGCTTAAGCTTCTCCTTTTGACTCGGGCTTCTTGCCAATGATTGTGGTGATGACACAGCAAGAGCAACTCATCACTGACTCACTCCATCGACGTCTCTGGGAGAAGCAGGGGCAGGAGGGAGACCTGCCTTTCCTTCATTTAAATTCCAGATTTTCTGTGAAGCTGGCAAAGCATGCCTGAGACCGTCTGCATGCCGTGCTGGAGAAACCTTCACATACATTTCCTCTGGGAAGCTGCCTGTGGCATCCAGCACCCCTCTGAGTCAGAGCTGGCGGCTCTTCTGATCGTTTGTTTCACTGGACATAGACAAATGCATCACAGGGGAAAACTGGAAATGAAAATTCGTTCAAAGGATGGTCACTGACACAGTGGTGAATGCCGTAGCTTTTCACACAGCACAAAGGAAAATGAGACCGAACAACAGCAGCATTAATAACGTCTACGTGTGCCAAAGCACCACAAGAAACCAGGAACAGCTGCATGTTGCACTGTCTTCCCCAGTTCTCTGTGGCAATTGCCTTGGGATGTCTGATAAATCACCTTTGTCTAAAGCTGAATTAAAAAAAGGCCTCTTTTGTCAATGTGTGTGTTACTACAATGTTCCCAATATTCTGGTTCCTTGTCTGCAAAGCTACCATGCAGCGGAGCTTCCTGGAATCCTTATCTTGGTGTCTGACACAGTTTTGCCCTGAACATGTTGTACCTTTGCAAATTATAATCCGATTTGAAAGTGATACTTATCTAAAGTGGGTTAAATGACTTACAGTTCATAATCCTGGACTTCAATAGAAGTCTAGGCATCAGACACACAATATCTCTCTGTCCAGAATGTAGTGTTATAATCTGTCAAGGTTCCTTATTGGGAGAAGGGATTGAAATCCTTGTGTGTAGCACAGACATCATCACTTGCATGATCCTCTGGCTTTCAAGTCATTACACCACTGACTGCTCTATTTCTCAAACGACTTCTACAGCTTCGTTGCTGTGCCTGATCCCAGGAGTTTTATTTCCCTAGTTCACAGAGCATCATAGCAGAAGTCTTTGTCATCAAACCACTGGTGGCATCGATGTCTGAGAGTTCAAAACCTTATCCAGCTCAGGTGTGTCTGCAAACAAACTTTAGCTAGAGGTTTTTGAATAGAAATGACTCATAGAAACAGGAGGCTTCTCTATTACAGGTTTTTTTTTCAGTATTTTTGGCAAAATGGTGTTTTCATTTATTAATGGGAGTCATGCAGACCTCCATACACACAGTTTTTAGGACAGTGGACAAGCACTAAGACAGCCTTGGTGTGCTGATGTTCTGATGCTGTGCACCAGCTCTTGCTGTCACCAGGTGGACGATACAGTCCCTGGGAGGGAAAATGTTGCTGCTGGGGTGTTTCTGGTAACTGGCCCTTGCTGGTGTACAAGCTCCTGTGATAACAACAGTCATCCTGGTAAGAATCTGGAAGGGCACCAGATAAACAGTGGCTATGTCTGTCTACATATCTATGCCCTAGCACTGCACAGATTGCAGATCTCAAAAGCATTTGCTCAAGGGCAAGGAAATGCAAACACTGTATTATGAAAACAAAGCAATGATTAGCACTGGGAGGCAACACCAAATGTGTTTGGTTATAAAGACCCTACAAATATAAAGCAGAAGGAGGACAATACGAGGCAGTAGCAGGCAGATGAAGAGTGATTGCGGTAGATCTGGAGATCTAGGTTGAATCTCTGCCTTGCTGTGTCCAGTCAGCCTCAGATTGAGTGAGGACCTGCTCAGCAAGACATCAGGGTCTCATCACCTTACTGAGTGAAGTCACCTGCAGACACTGCTGAGTGTAGCTCAGTGACTGCCTGAGTTTCAGACAGACATTGGATTAGCTTGTGAGTACATTGCAAAATTTTACTATAAAGCAATACCTGTTTTTGGGCCCTTTCTTTTGCAATCCGGAAGGAAGTGTTTCTAGTTCTAGGCTGACACTGTCCAGACACATAGTGGAAGAAACGTGCTTTGTTTCGGCTCCTCTGGTTGTGGCACACAAAACATATTGGAGCAGGTCTCAAAAAAGCTGCACTGAAGAGAAGAGGAACAGATTTACTTGTGTGGGGTTTTTTTTTGTTTTGTTTTGTTTTGTCTTGTTTTGCCTCAAGTAGCTCCTGAGACATATTTGTCTTCCTTTACTTTGGGCACTGCCTTTGTGGTATTAATAGGGTATATACTCCACTTCCTTAGAGCATGGGAATGACCTATTCTGCTTGCGAGACCCATTTTATCCATATTTTTCACCACTATAATGAATCCCTGCAGTGATGGCTTCCTCACCCCCTGCAGATCTCACCTCTGTTTTCTAGTGTTACTGCCATGCAGGTCATCAGACTTTAAAATAGCTGTTGGGGAAAGTCTTGTCCAATAACTAGGTAAGAGTGGGATGAAACCCTAGATCCTATGGGTTTAAATTTTTATGGCAGGCAGATTTGATTCCCCTAAGGATATCTTCTTGACACCATTAAATTGGAATTTTGGAAATGAACTAGCTCATGGTTTGAAGGCAAAATGAGGTGCCACTACCAAAAATCCAGTACAGGCAGACTCTAGAGATGGGAGATGTCAGGTCTGTATCTGGAGGGAGATTTGGAGATTCTATTTAACCCGTGAAAGTTTTCGTGGTGAAGCTTAGGATGTCTGTATTATTCATGAGGAGCACTTATACTCCCGGTTTGTTTATGCCACAGATTCTTACAGAAATGAGTTAGAGTTATAAAACATTCTATGGTCTGGACATCCAGCAGTAAATCCAGGTTGCCTTAGTTACCGTCTGGCTAACTGCTCAGGTGAAGGGAGAGAGAGAGACCAAAAGGGAAAGAGAGAGATTAGTACTAATACATTTTCAAAATCTTGAAAGATCTTGTGAGTTGTAATGTTGTGGTGTGATAGAAAGCTCTCAAGATCTGCACAATACAAGAGGACTACGAGCGCAAAGATTCAAGCTGACAGCTTTCTGACAAGATAGTGAACAAACTTATAGGTTTTTTTATTAAGAAAATGATTAATCTAAACCTGAATATTGCCAAATCAAAAGCTTTAGTGAAGCTAATACTTAGTCCCTTCTTGTGTGCTTTTTGTATTTGGACTAGAAAGCTGTGTCTTCCCTGGTTATAAAATGTGTTTCAGTCTTGGATTGTGAGACCAGGTGGCATGGCACAACTTATATCCATATGATTAAATAATCTTCCCAGCCCTCTTATCCAAACTGTGTATTGGGCCAGTCTATTCTATGTTACCTCCTGACCCTAATGGTTAAGCTGAAGCAGGCACAGGCACTTGTCACGTTGGTTATTATGGACCAAAATTGTGCCATGGGTAAGCTGATAACTAAACAGTAAAGACTGGATGCAGGATAGCTCTGGATGCTCAGAGCTGGATGCTCTGATTAGTCTGATTTAGTGTAAATGAAGGCATGGGGGGGAAAGACATCTTCAAAATACATTCAAAAGTGGTATGGCTACTTGAACAAAGCAGGCTGGAATCACATAACAGTTGATGTTTTTCTCAGAGCAAGTCCCAGCTGCCAGAATCAACAGCAAAGACTTGATATTCTCAGCCTTAATTTGAAAAGACGAAGGGGAAGATTAAATCATGTAACTCTAGCATGTAGATAAGGAAAGCTTGCACGAATGGAGGTCCCCTTGTGGACAGAGAGGTTAGCATTTCATAAAAGTTGTTATTTTAAGCCAAGTTTGTAATCTTCTGAGAAAAGACTCGTAATTGTGAGAAGAGCAGTAGTAGCAGATCAGATGTCTCTGACTCCTAATTATTTCTTCATTCAACTACTCTATGTGTCCATGGTAAACCCAATATTTTTTTTTTTCTCTCTTTCCTGTTTTTCTGAAGAAAAATGCACCTAAGAAGTTTGGAAGGAAAACCAGAAGGCCTGTCCCATGTCTGTTATCTGCACACAATCTGGAAAGGTAGTCATGGCTCATTAGGCCCATGGATCGGCTTTTTGGTTAACTGCTACTGAATAATATGATCAAATAGGTTGAGAGCTGTGTATTGGGATTCTGAGCCCCTAGGGAAGCTGAATACAGATATTTGCAGTTACTCTTGTCTAAATGATACCCTTGGGATCTCAGATATTAGTGATGATTGCTCCTAACTGTATCTTGACAAAAATAGTTTCTCTAAATTAGAATGAGGAGAATGGCTAGAAATCATGACACGTTTATTTTATTTTTAGTCTGAGTTTGTACTGAAATCAGTAGAATATGTGGTAGTGTTGACACCTGGCTGTTTGTTAGACAACATCCCCTAATCCCTTATGAGTTTTGACCTGATGGCCAGTTTCAACCAAAACTAAAAGAAAGCTTGAAGTGCCAGATCTCAATTTTCCATGTGTATAAGATAAAACATACTAGTAATGCTCTGACAGAAAGATTGTAGGCGTGGTAACTCCTATTAGAGGTAGGAGATTTCACACAGGAATGCAACTTTAGGACATGGGACCTATGCCTATTGGTTTCCCACTCAAGGACCTGCTAGTTTCTAAGTGAGGTAACAGAGAGTAGGATCCCAGACAACAAAAAGGGTGTTGGAAATAAGTGGAAGAATTTTTTTGAAAAAATTACTTATTTTGGGGTAGGAATACTTAAAAAGTATTTAATTATTTACAAGGAAACTATCTTCTTACCTGAACATGTTCAAAGGAGTGGTTATACTATTTTATGTCAGAGGTATGAAACACTTGGACACCTAGATTAGGTTCTTGCTGGTGTATTACATCTCACTGAGGTGTTTTTGACTGACCAATATTTGTTGACTTAGTGTGGTGGGTTAACTCTGGTAGGCAGCTAAGCACCACACAGCCACTCACTCACTCACCCTTCTGCAGTGGGATGGGGAAGAGAACTGGAAGGCCCAAAGTGGGAAAACTTGTGCATTGAAATAAAGACAGTTTCATAGGTAAGGCGAAAGCTGTGCACACAAACAAAACAATATAAGAAGTTTGTTCACTATTTCTCTTTGGCATGCAGATTTTTAGCCATCTCCAGGAAGGCAGGGCTTCATTATGCGTAACAGTTACTTGAGAAGACACTGTAACTCCCAATGTCCTCCATTCCATCTTCCTTTCCCCAGCGCTGATTGCTGAACACAACATCATATGGTGTGGAATATCCCTTTGGTCAGTTGGGGTCAGCTGTCCCAGCTGTGTCCTCTCCCAGCTTTTTGTACACCCTCAGCTTCCTCACTGGTGGTGTCATGTGAGAGGCAGAAAAGCCCTTGACACTGTAAGCACTGCTCAGCAACAGCTAAAACATTGGTGTGTTTTCAACACTGTTTTAATCACAAACCCAAACCATACAAACTACTATGAAGAAAATGTACTAATCCTAGCCAAAACCAATACATCCACTAAGGAACTCAAATGTTATACATCTTGATTTAAAAATGCCCCAGATCTCTTTCTTCAAACGTAGTCATAGTGATGAACCATAATAGGTAAGGAAATTAGGAACACTATGTTGATGTGCATCTTGGAAGGAAGCAGGATCCTCCATTCAGGTGAAGGTGAAAGGGAGACCCAGGCAGGCACTTGCTCTTCCTGCACTAACTCTGGTTGGCTGGCAATATTATCTTTCCCCACAATGTAATGACCTTCTTCCATGAAACCTGCCTGCAAGCAAGCATGTGATTCTTGATATAATAGGATCAAACTAGCTCTTCTGGCAACTGTGCATGTTGAAAGAAGAGTTATTGAGTTCACCCACAGACAGAAGACTTGGACATTGATCCTTACTTGCAATTCTGGTGCTGAAGATGTGGTTCCTCAGGGCTTCTTTTTACCCTTGTCCATCATGAATGCAATCATAACCAGTCTTATACGTTGAGACTGTAACATAAAAGTAGCTTTCAAAGTGGAACTAAGAAATAATTATTCTCACTGATCACTGAACTAGATGGGACCAAATATTGGGTTGGAAGACAGAGGTGAGTACAAAATAGTCCCCAGTACTATCTCCATGGCTCCCAGTTTCCTTTGCTGACTTGATGTCTGAAATATACTGGACAGATATTTTTTTCTAGCAGTGTTAAATATAGATGAGTTATTCTTGTGGTCTTTAAAAATAGTTCAAGCAAAGAACTACCCATCTGTACGACTAATGCACTCATAACCACCCCATTTTGAAATTGCCTGGCTTCCTTTAAAGGGTCCTTTTTCCTGCAATTGAAGCTTACTGAAACAATAAATATGGCAACGCTGGCATTTCTGATGGGGTGAGAAGCTCAGAACTGGTTAGTGTTAATTTACTCCTTGAGGTGGTTTGAATTTTGACAAAAATATAGTGTTTTGCTGTTGCTGTTTCAGTTTGCTGGCTGAGCATTTCTTTAAAAGCTTACCGTTTGTGCTCAGCAATAAAAAAGCACAATTGCTTTTTATTACCATTGTCTCCCAGCGCAAGATTTTGTCTGGGTCTCTTACAGACATAGCTAAGCTTGTCAATCTGAGAACTTCATTTCTGATTTGCCAGGAGCCCCTAGACCATATTTCTCGGGGTAGTCCTCTGTCTTCTAGGAGAGGTGATAGATTCACCCTTAGGAGTGTGAGATGACGAAGGACCAGCATTCATTCCCCTGTGCAGCTTCTGGGGAGGGGTTTCTACCAGGCAAAAGAAGCAATTGCAGGAAAAAACAGGTCCATTTTTCCAAAACCTGGGAAGGAGCATGCTTACTAGACTGAAAGTTTTAGAAGGACCTAAAGACCCTGTGCAACATATTCTGCTGAAAATGCAGCTCACCAGGCATGAAAGAGTGGACAGGACACTGCTGATAAGTGAGGCATGGAGATGAGCATGAAAGTGTTAGAGAATCATCACGAAAACAGCAAAATAATTACTTCAAATCTATGGAAGATTTACTTCCTTAGATTCACTTCAAATTATCTGCTTATTCCTTCAAAAAGTAAAAGAAATTTTGCTGAAATTTTCTAAGGACCCTGCTTTTTCCACAATCAAACATACATTTAAGGGAAAATGTTTAAGCCTTCCAGTCTACAAGCTTGCTGTTCATAAATAACAGTTAGGGCGCGATGAGAAAGTTGATCTCAATGGAAGTTGAGGACAAAGAGAGAAGGCTGAGAGAGCAACACAAGGGACAAATCGGAGACATCAGTCAAAATGTGTCAGATCAGTGAACACATGCAGTCCTGCCCTGGCGGCTCACTTTCGCTTGTTTTTGTCTGGCAAAAAAAAAAGGCAAAAGAATAAAAGTGTCTTTTTGTGCTCTGCTAGTACAGCCTGTGTCTTACTGAAGATGCTGAGCGGGGGAAGGGAAGGCTCAGAGAGGAGCTGGAAAGTGAAGGGAAAATTCCACTCATGATTCATTTCTGTGCTTGGAACTTGAAATTCAATGTCCACACTTCATTTAAAGGGATATGATTAAAGCTTGGGGGAGTTTCCTAAGGAACTTCTACATACAGGGGTGGATAAGGGTGCCTCACAGCACTTGCAAAAGGACCTAAACAGGGTGGGTACCTAGTCCTCTACAATTCCGTACTTAGTCTTTTTTTGTAGATCATATGAAGCTTCTATCTCACATCTTAATATGCCTTTGTAAACCTTATGTAATCTTGTACTCACTAAACTCCTTTGCTTGGTTATACAGCAGGCAGCTATTTGCAGCAATACCCCATGAGCACAGCAGATGCTTTCAAGCAGCATTTCCCCAGAATAATTTCCTTTCTATAAACTGTTTTATCCTCCCAGTAACAACAGGAGTCCTTTAGGAAAAGCAGAGTACCAGGATATTGCTGATACTGTATATATTCTGTACTGGAGCCAGTATGGTATAAGCTGGCTCTCTCTTTACCCAACATAACTCCAACCTGGTGTTCATCCACCAGGCACTGAAATCTCTTGATACGGCATCTTCCCATCATGCTACTTCGCTTTCTCACTTCCTCAAAACACATGCAGTTCAGCATCTGGCTATTCACTACTTTTGGTAGGTCTGAAATATTTTTTTCCCCTAGTTTCTTTGTTTGAAATGACAGAATAATTTTTGCTGAAATTTTAAAGAGATCTATCCATCCATCCATCCATCCATCCATCCATCCATCCATCCATCCTTTATCTACCTATCTATATCTCTCCCCATTTCATGGCCTATTTTTAGATGCTACTGCTGAGTACCATGAGATACTGCATGTGAACAATGCATTACAGGTTGATATATATTGCCTTTCCCTTGTTTCTCATCTTCTACTGCAGCTGTAAAGAAGAATGTGGCTTGAAATGAAGTAAATCTGAGTAACTCACTTTATGATTACTTGGAAGAGTCAATCAGTTTTTTGAAAAAAGTTGTAATTGATTTTATATAAGAAAGTAATTCCCTAGCTAGAGGACTAAGTAGAGAGAAGTCACTTTTGTAAGAGTATTGTATTTATCTGAATCTCTTTATAGAGCTGTCAGAGTCTCAGACATTGAAAAAAAAAAACAAGCAAAATAATAGAAAACAGTGCTGCAAAATATCTTAGGAAGCTACCAAAGTACCCCTCTAAAAAAAAACATAGCAAAACAAAGATGTTTCTTTAGCTTAATCATTCTCAAACATTAGGCTACAAGCAAAGGGCCTGGCCTGTGTTGAGCTCTATGAAATTTATAGAGGTCTTTGGCCCTCACTGATGAAATTGCATGTTGCTTTTGTATATTTATTAGCCCTTTTCCCTGTTTACCTCCCTCAGAGCTTCTTCCTCTTCCACACCCATGAAACAACTGTGACACTCACTTGAGGAGACAGGCTGAGTTATTCTTATATCCTTATATCCTTATATCTCCTTATTCTACTCTGTAGTGGTTTTGGCTGGGGTGAAATTAATTTTCTTCACAGTAGCTGGTATAGTCTAATGTTTTGGATTTGTGATGGGAACAGTGTTGGTAACACACTGATATTTTAGCTATTACACTGACCAAAGGGATATCCCATATCATACGACATCATGCTCAGCAATAAAAGCTGGAGGGAATAAGGAGGAAGGGGGTACATTTGGAGTTATGGCATTTATCTTCCTAAGACACTGTTATGCATGACAAAGCCCAGCTTTCCTAGAAATGGCATAAAATCTGCATGCTGATAGTGAATGAATTCCTCATTTTGTTTTGCTTGCACACACAGCTTTTGTCTGGCTGTCTATTAAGCTGTCTGCATCTCAGCCCATGAGATACAGTGAATCTTCTCACTTTCACCCTTTTTGATTCTCTCTCCCATTGCACTGGCGGGGAGTGAGTGAGTGGCTGTGTGATACTTAGCTGCCTACTGGTTTTAACTCACTACATACTCCCTGTTTTCAGATGTTTTTACCCCTGTGTAGCTGTATGCAAGCTCAGCTTGGCAGAAGTGCTGTGACAGTTGTGAAGGTGTGAGGTGAGGAGAGGTTGGACGGATGTTGAGAGAGTGAAGGGTCAAGGGAAGCCTGGCTAGATGTCAGGCTTGGACTTGAGTGTGGCTGTGCTGACTGTGACCAGAATAGACAACCTGTATTGTCAGAAGAAGATGGATGACTGAAGGACAGAAGGTCTGGGATGGACAGAGGGTGCAATTTATTTGTATGGAACAAGGTGGGACTGGATGGTCCCAAGTTATTACAAGAAGAAGGTGTCAGACTTTGATCTGAAGTAGTGGTGAAGGGAGGGGTGATGAGTTCTGATCTAACCTGCACAGAAGCCTCTCCTGACATGCACCACCATCCTAGACATTCTCTTGCAGTGTTTCTCCTTGTCATACATGTCAGCCTTCTGTGGTTATTGTAGAATCCTTCAAGCGACTCTACTCACTTTTGGGTAACTGAATTGCTTGCTTAGTCAAAAAGAGAAATTCAGTTCATCCTGAATTAGCCACTTACTGAGTGGTCAGACAAATTGCTGTTTTGAGTCCATTCACTGTACTGACTAGATTTGACTAGATTATAATGACAGTCTGGGCCTCTACAGTAGCTGTAGGCATTTCTTTCAAACTGGGGCTTGGTCCCACCCGAGATGTCAGAGGATAAAAGAACAGCATGGGCCCTACTGTAAAGCACTTCTTGGCATGTCTCATTGTGTTGGGTTTGGATTTACACTGACATGTCTTTCCAAAGCTGCAATAAACCAATGACTTCTAAGGATGTCCCTGTTGCAAGTGACCAGCATTCTCTGTCCCTGCATTAAGGCCAGTTTTTTCATACTTAGTCTGCAGGAAATTCTTCACTTAGAGTTTCCTAAGGAATAAGGATGGAGGTCACAGCTCCAAATGGTAAACCTTATTACTTGTTTTCACAACATTCTCCAGCCTTATTCCTGAGCTGGCCAATTTTGGGACCTCGCTGTTTGCCACAGGTCAGGTTAGATGACCCCACAGAGCATTAATTCATAGCCTCTTATTCTTCCCATCAAACACCCCTGGTATCTTTTAGGAAGGCAGGTTTGCCAGAGCCCAGACAAATCTTTTAGCTCTCCACTAAGTCCCTCCTACTTTTTAACCTTTTTTTGCAGTAGTGGTTTTTCCAGCATTCTATGTAAAAAGTAGCTAATTCTTCTCTCCTACTGGTATTTATGTTCTCTTGCTTATATATTGTATGCCTGAGTGAAAAGACAAACAAAAGGGATGCTGATCACACCAGTGTAATCTCTCAGAAAAGTTCCTAATGAGTGTTCCTTGCAAAGAAACAAAGAAATGGAAAATATTGTGTTTTCTTCTTTTGGTCCCTTCTGCAGTATGCCAAGGAATTTTGCTCTACACATTATCAGTAGTATAAATCTAATCCTGCTTAGAAACACTTGTTTAAGAGATAAGATCCAGAGACCAAAATATGTAAAAACTTGATGCTGGGTCTGCAACCATTGCTTTACAAAAATTGATAGGAGGGATTTATTTTTCCTTATTTCTCCTCTCAGGGAATTCATAACTTTTGTTTTATGACAGATAAAAATATTTTTAATAACCTTGCAACAAGGAATTTGGTGTGTAATTCTTAAAACTAGTTCAAACCAAATAAATCCTTCTCTGCCTCAGGAGGATAAGTGATCAAAGAGTGGATCTGAAACACCTCCAGTGCTGCCTGGTATAATTCCATTCATTGCTGGTTCACCCTTTTCATATGAGTGTATAAAACTCAGCAACATTTAATGCATTCATATGCAATCTCTTTTTTTACACTTCATTTCTTGTTCTTACTAGGAAGCATTGTCAGACAACTAGATCTCTGCACTTTATGGTCCATTAGCACCCTTGCCAAAACACTCACAGCATTACTAAGTGTCGAGGTAGACTCACTATTTGCACAAACACACGCATACACACACAGGTTATTAAGACTGAATTCTTATTCATAAATTAGACTTAATTAGACTGTTCATCAGT
The DNA here is from genome assembly GCF_963082525.1 of Nesoenas mayeri. Classification (NCBI taxonomy): domain Eukaryota; kingdom Metazoa; phylum Chordata; class Aves; order Columbiformes; family Columbidae; genus Nesoenas; species Nesoenas mayeri. Next base: position 6,688,717 of record NC_137543.1, read on the forward strand.
CTGAGAGATTATGCTCCCCTGTTATGAGTAATATTAAATTACTTCTTAAAATTCATTACCATAGCTTGTTTTTCATGTGTGTTTTCCCCCATGGTTTCAAAATAACATCCTCTTATTACTGAAACAGTTGAGATTTTGACATGGCTCAGCTTGGTGTAAACTCCATAATCCTGGCTGATTCTCTAGGCAGAGTTCCTCATCTTGCATGAGAGGGGAAGAGTAATGGGACAAGATCTTAGCAAGCAAAACCATCTGACAGAGAAATCAAATTATCAAAATCCATCCTGGCTTGTATTCCCAAAGTTTTCATTTATGTGTTTCCCCACCTGTGTCTTCTACATCCTGGACAAGATGCTTGCAATTCCAGTGGTGTCTTTGAAAGGTAGCTGCTATGTTAAGGAGAGGGTTTAAATGAATATTGCTCTAAGACACTTAGGTCTTGAAGATGAGAGGGAATAATCTGTCCTCAGCATTTCCTATTTCCTAGCATGTATATTCTTGGCTTTCATGCGTAACTTTTATAGATCCTTTTCAGAAAAACCTAAATCTCTTTCCTCTTTGCATGGACCCTGAACACTTATCCCGAGTGCCAGGTTTCTACTATAAAGCCACACACCAAAACAGGGTTTGCCATCCTGACCCTCAAAGTGGCTGACGGAACCTTTGGGAGGTTTTGGCTGGACAGAGAGAGTCAATGCACAGGGTTGGTGAAACCATTTCCTTTTCCCATGGGCTGTCTCATATAATTTATTGCCTGCAAATTATCTACCTGTGATGCCTTCATCTAGACAGTGAGTCTGCCCTCTTGCCCATATTCCTTAACAGACTGAACCATCAAATGCTTTTTTATTTTGCTTATGACACAGTAAGGCAAGAGTCAAGAACGCCTAGAAAGAAATAATACCCACAAGCGCCGAAGAAGAAAAGACAAAACAAATCCTGCCACCAAGGCAGAGATCTCAGAGCTCATTTAATTTCAGCTTCCAGCTTACACTGAGATTTTCCAATTTGCTGACGTTAAAAAGCACATCGAATTTGGCTGAGGTACAAGATCTCAAACTCATTTTTTTTAAAGCAAAATTTACATCTAGAGATGGATAAAAGAACAGGCAGATGAAGCCTATCCTTTTCAGGATGGGGAATTTGTGAGCACTGTGATAAATTTCTTTCCTTTGCTTTTCGGTTGTGTCGTGGTATTGAAAACCATCAAAGCTTATTTCCTTGTTGTCAGAATTGTGAGGAAGGAAAGAGACATTGCTGGGTTATTTACTTTATTGCTACCTGTCTTCTCCTGGGATTTCAGCATCTGCGATCTTTCTTTATGATGTTCAACTTGTCTAACTATGATATTAGGGTGCCCTGCCAATCTATTACCTCTCTTCAAAGAGTGCTTCCACGTACAATGAGGACCAGAAAATCTATTGTCCAAGTGTGTTTAACTTGCTTTTTCTCCCCTTCAGAACTACTTTAGCAACTTGCCATACATGCAACTCAACTGAACCCCAGCAATACAGCAGGAACCAAACAGTGAGTAAACCAAATTAAGGATTTGACTCACAGTTGCTCTGGAGAGCAAGCTGAGCTGTTATGACTGATCCTCGCTGCTCAAGCTCGAGCTAAGTCCTGGTCCACATGCAGAAGAGGAGGACATGCTGTGAAGTGGTTTACCTCCTTGCCTCATTGTTGTATGCATGTGATGGGCTTCAGGGGGTTAGCAATGGGCAGCAGGCTTGTTTCCTGGCTCACAATCAAACTTGTACTTATCCATGGTTGCCCTAGGCTCATGTGGCTTTTGCTGACCTTAACCGGCTGAAGAACATAAGAGTTCTGTCACTCTGACCTACCCACTCAACAAGAAACCTCTAGAGTTTATTTGTCTGTGTGAGCCCACAGTCTGAAGAGGTGAGACCAAACCTGCCCCACAGACATGCCTGCAAATATCCAAAGTTATGAATCTCCTGTAAGATCCATTAAATGTAAATGTCGCCTAATTATATAATTTTCCTTCAATTTCTTCAGATAGTATTGTATTCTTATAGTTGGTTTTTAAGCTAAAAGAGATTTATAATGCTCCTTAAACTTGAAAAGACTTAGTCCTCATTTAAGACTCTTCTTTTCATGTGTATTTTGTGTCTGTGCCCAGATGCTGGCAGGAGTTGGAGGGCCCTCTATGAGGAGAGGTCGGGGCTACCTTGTGCAGTACACAGTTGAACCCCTCACAGAATCGCAGAACGGCTGGGGTTGGAAGGGACCTCTGGAGATCATCCAGTCCAACCCACCTGCTGAAGCAGGTTCACCAGAGCAGATCACACAGGAATGTGTCCAGGTGGGTTTGAATGTCTCCAGAGAAGGAGACTCCACAACCTCTCTGGGCAGCCTGTTCCAGGCTCTGGCACCTCAAAGGAAAGAAGTTTCTCCTCATATTCAGATGGAACCTCCTGTGCTTCAGTCTGTGCCCATTGCCCCTCATCCTGTCGTTGAGCACCACTGAAAAGAGTCTGGTCCATCCTCTTGACACGCACCTTTGTGATATTTATAAACATTGATGAGATCCCCTCTCAGCTTCTCTTCTCCAGCTGAACAGCCCCAGCTCTCCCAGTCTCTCCTCATAAGAAAGATGCTCCAGGCCCTTTATCAAGCTGGTGGCGCCGGGGGGCAACCAGGTTTTCAAAAGGGTCCAAGGTAGCCAAGGCAGAGGAGGAGGAAGCCAAGGAGGGAGCAACAGTGGATGGAGCCTGAGGCTGGAAGAGGGCAGGAGGTGCTGCAGGCCCAGAGCAGGGATCCCCTGCAGCCCTGAAGAGACCCCTCTGGAGCACAGACCCACCCTGCAGCCCAGGGAGGGGCAGGGATGGACTGACCACAACCCCATCACACCCCTGTGCCCCTCAGGAGTGGAGCTGGGAGGGAAGGGGCGAATCTGGGACTGGGGAAAAGGGAGTGAAGGGAAAGGTGTTTTTTGTTTGTTTGTTTGTTTGTTTTTCCTCATCATTCGCATGTACTTTAGTTGGAAAGGAATTATATTAATTTTCCTTCATTTGAGTCTATTTTGCCAATGACAGTCATTGGGAAGTGATGTCCCTGCCCTTATCTTGAGTTATGAGGTCTCTCATCTTATTTTCTACTCCTGTCCTGTTGAAGAAGAGTGAGTGAGCAGTGAGGTGGAATTTTGGCCCTTCATAGAATAGAATAATTTCAGCTGGAAGAGACCCTCAGGATCAAGTCCAACCAAACCTAACCTAACGTTAGCACTAAACCATGTCTCTGAGAACCTCGTCTAAACACCTTTTAAACACCTCCAGGGATGGTGACTCAATCACTTCCCTGGGCAGCCTGTTGCAATCCCTAACAACCCTTTCCAGGAAGAAATTTTTCCTAATGTCCAATCTAAACTTCCCCTGGCACAACTTGAGGCCATTTCCCCTTTTCCTATCACTTGTTACTTGGGAGAAGAGACCAACCCCTTCCATGCTCCAACTTCCTTTCACGTAGTTGTATACAGAGATACGGTTTCCCCTCAGCTCCTGTTCTACAGGGTGAACAGCCCCAGTTCCATCAGCTGCTCCTCATAAGAAGAGCCTTTCACCAGGGCTAACTTGCCACATCATGACAAATTGATCATGCAATTAAAATAGTATATTCATTTTCTTAGCTTCTTAGACAACATCTTTCCTTACAATTGCACGTGCAAAACTCTAGTTCAATTACTCAGTATTGACTCTTCTCTTGGCAGTAAAAAATACTGTCTCTTCAGTGTACTGAAATGTAATGACTGAAGATCTTTGCTGTGTTAATGTAAAGGCTCCAGGAAAAGTGAACATTTGCTAGTCACACAGCTTGTGTAGAGACTTTTAGACTTCATGAGAAATGTTTAGTATCACAAATGCTTTTGAAAGCATGAGGGACTGATACACCGCTGAGGACCTATTGGAAGCAGCACTGCACTTGGTTTCTCAAACAGCAGCTGAGGTCTCTGGAAAATGCTAGAAACTCTGTATATTGCCTTCAGAGTGCCCTTTAGTGTCAATTGTCCCAATAGGGAAGCATATTTAGCACTGCTGTGACTTTCTAAGTATTGGAACAGGTTGACTGCTGCAGCTTTCTCTTTGTTTTCTGCTAATGCTATTTCTTTGCCTGACTGCTCATACTTTCAAGATCAAGGGACCATAACCTTATATTGGCCATTTATCTGACTAGATTTACCTTCCAAGCCAAAAAAAAAAGTATCTGTGATGGCCAAAGTTTCTCTTGAAAACCTAGAAAACATTCTTTCAGAATATATGGTTTTTCTCTCTCAGATCTTCACTCCAGCTGGCTACACAGATTAGACAAAGCATTTTAAGAGGCTGAGTTGTTGCTCCCTCTCTTCAGCAGCAGAAGTTAAGGGCATGTAGGAATCTAAGTTTCTGTCATGCCAGTTTGTTCCTTGCTAGCTATGCAGGAGATAAGAGCCTGGGAAATGTGGTAAGCTAAGCTTTAAATTGTGCCCTACTGCACTTCTCTTTTGGACTTAGCAGGAAAGGTCGCACTGTCTAGTTGCTTGATTGACGGCATCTAGGACCACTTCAGAGTCCCTAAAGCATCGTGCCTGAAACTGCTTTTGCTATAGGTCCTGTGGCATACCTCTGAAGCCATCTGGGATGCCACCATCATCTTGAAAGTCAGTACACACTTATTTTCGGGCAACTGAACCAAACACAAAGAATGGAAATGGCACAGAAGCATGTATCTTCCTCTCAGGCTTTCCCCAGGCTTCTCAGGCTTCTACCTCCAGATTATAAAAGACAAATAAAGGTTTAAGTTTTTCCCAGTGTTCAGATTAACAGGCAAGTTTAGGATTGTTAAACACACATATTCATGGCAATCTCGATAATGATCAGTGGAAATGTCTCCATGGCATTGACTTCAGTCTGGTTTGAGAGTAGCCTGATTGGGGTTGCATGCTTCGTGGAAAGGGGACTGTATTTTTCGCATAGCAGTGCCAACAAATGACAATGATTAAGTGCTGAGCGATATGCTGTAGTCCCCTAAAGGAATGGTTGGACAATCTATTTAAAACCAAGATAAATGGAAAATTGGAGCAAACACTGTGGGAAGGCTCATGCATTGACAGTGGAGTGAATCTGTCATGCTGTCTATCTGGAAGTCTGCCAGTCTCATACTGGTGGCTCTTCCCTTGGTTGCTTTCTGGACCAGCATGGCTGAGAGCAGCTTGAGACATGTAAATACTAAAGAAAATGCAAGGAAATAAAAGTCACAGTTTTATTTTCACTGGGGGCCAGTAGCAGGAAAAAACCTTAGTGAAGCGGAGAACAAGGTAGAGGAGTGTCAAGTTCAGGAAACTACTCTAAGAGAGAAAGGTACAGCTAAAAGGGGATTAGTATGCATGAGAATACAATAGGAGTGAATGTAAAACAGACTAGGGCAGAGAAAAAACTACTAAGGCACAGGATTAGTGGACATGGAGCTAAGCTTTGTGTTAGGAAACCTAAGATCTCTCACCAGCTCAGTCATGATTTATCCTCAGATGAATAGTTGTGTTCTCTGGACATTCAATTCCCTTTCTGCCCTTTATCAACCATCCTTTAGATGTAAGGCTCACTACAGTGAGGTCCTTCTTCTGTAGCTGTATGAGGACTCATGTGGTAGAGTCCTGATGAGTGACATAAATAGCAAGGAAAGAGCACATCTGAAGAGAAGACTACCTCTTGGAGGGATTCGAGATCCAAAGAAAGCAAGAGGCGAACAAGAACTGCTGGTTATAGGAGGTCCTCACTTTGTTCTGTGAACCAAGATCCCTGATGAACTCATGGATCAGGAGTTGTCTGGGGCCTCAAAATACTGCTGTGACCCTTGACAATAAGCCGAATACATTTGCTTCTTCAAAGTGGCTTCAGAGACAACTTGCTTTTTACTTTCCTGGTATTACTTTTCCATGATTACTATCCAAGAAGCTGTCGTAAAGACATCAGAAAGTCACTAGATAAGAAGCAGCACCTCTGGAAGAAGGAGTGGTGGGATTTACCTGTGGAGAAGTCTAAGGATGACTAAATGTGATGACAGACTCCTCTCCCATCTCTACTTGCACCCCTTCCCAAGTCCTTCATGCTGAAACTTGCTTTCCACCTGCATTCCAGGTGTGCCCAGGCTGCCTGGATCATATGGTTTTAGAAACGTCCCAATGCAAAGTAACAATAAACAAATGAAAGAGGTTATTGAAAACATTACAGGTCATAATTTTAATAAATGTTGTATCCTGTCGCTCTGTTCTCTAGTATTTATAGTTTTATATACTGCCAACAGATTCAAGTATTTTGTCTTTTTGACAAATATTTCATGGAGTCATAAATTAACTCATTTTTCAGCAAAATCTGACATCAGTAGTTAAGCTGTCAGTACACAGAAGTACTCGAGTTGGCAAATCCTCATCTCATAATGAAAACAAAGAGCTTTAAATGTGTCCCAGACAGTGAGCTAAATGCACCCAGGCTGAGTCTGCTATCGCAGGCCACATTGGTCACAGATCTGATAGGCAGTGATTCCGCAGCTCATGCATCAGCCAAAACGGCTCTTACAAATGTTTGCCATATTAATAATCCTGCACAGGTATGCAGAAGTGGCTCCTGGGCTTTCGATGAAGCCATAGAACTTAATGCCTCTTCATTTTTTCTTAGTGGCTTGTGTTGAGCTCCATGTGTTGCTAGTTTAGATCTTAAGAGAAGTTCTGCACCAGGTGGGTGTTTTCTTTACACATAGTGCCAATAAAAACAGACTACAGACTGGTAGAATATTAATTTATCCATTTGATGCTGGAATTTACTCAATTTCTGATTGAGTAGGACAATTTGGGAAGATATATCTGCTACCAAATGTTTTGAGGGAACTGCAGAGGAGGAGGAGGAGCCAGCCTGAGCTTTGTAAAAGCACAGGAAGAGCTCTGCTTACCCATATGAATCTTCCATTCTGAGCAAAAGCTTATGCTTAAAATGAACCCCAGTGGTTTGCTCGTATTAACTGTTCTGTTTCTCAGTGTCTTTGGAGAGAGGCCTTCTCCACAGACTTTCTCAGGAGGACATCCTGCCTGCAGAAACCTGCCTAAGCATAGTGCTCTTAAGGCACTATGCAAAAAGGGAAACATTTCACCCTTACAGCACGTTGGAGTACAAGGCATCTTATCTGCACAAAGATGGCAGATGAAATTATAGCAATGAGTTGGTCCTTGAAGGAGCTGGGGCAGAAGGTAACAACAAGGAGATGTACCCAGGCTATTATCAGCACAGTTGTAGTTGACATGTGGGCACAAATGCTGTTGAAAGAGCACTTGGCAAGCTCAAGAGATATGGATGCCTACAGACCCACATAAGTCCTTCCAGAAACCTTAGTGTTAACAGGTGTGACCCAAGCTCAGACTTGAAGATCTGAAATTAAATGTGAGCAGGAATATAATCCCAGTTCTAGGCATGTATCTCTTACAGGGAATGGCTGATGTAACATATCAGGGAGTAATGTATGCCAAACTCTTCTCTTTAGCGACCAACAGAACCCGAGGGAATGGCAGCGGATGTGCCAGGGGAGGTTCAGGTTGGACATTAGGAAAGGTTCTTCACCCAGAGGGTGCTGGACACTGGAACAGGCTCCCCAGGGAGGTGTCATGGCCCCAAGCCTGACAGTGTTCAAGAAGAGACTGGACAACGTCCTCAGACACATGGTGTGAACTGTGGGGTTGTGCTGTGCAGGGACAGGAGTTGGGCTCGATGATCCTTGTGGGTCCCTTCCAATTCAGGACATTCTATGATTCTATGAATGTAGAGGGAGACCCCAGCTCAGGTTGCCTGGATATCAAACTGGCCACATGTGTGCCAGATCCAGGATCTACCAGCATGATAATGGATTTCTTGGGAGACTGATTTTCCTACCATGAGTGTGGCACTGCACAGGCACAGCTATATTTCTTCTCCTGGAAAGTGATTCACACCAAGATAACTGTGAGTAGAACTGAGCAAATTCAGTTTACTGGTGCATGCTGAAAGAGATTGACTGTTTCATTGGATTAGCAAGTCATCTAGGTCAAGATTTAGGAGACAGTATGAAGGGTTGGTGAGAAAACTTCACTTTTAATTCACTTAGTGTCCACTGCATAAGCATAAGTACTTACCGCGAACTTCGACTTTTTGACACATCCTAGTTGGTCTCTGTTGGGTCATGAATCTTCCAGGGGACCCATGTCATATCTGTGAATGTCTAGGACATGTAGGGCATTTCACGATGTTTGCAGAACTAAATGCAACCTTCAGGTCCCTGGAAACATTACAAAAAAATTCACTTTGCTTTGGAGCTGGCTTTCAAATGACTAGGGTAATTGTGACCCAGGAGAATTCTTCACTGAGGTAAAGGTTTCTATAACCATCTCTTGATTGCAGATCTCTGCTTGCATGTGGAAGAAGAAAGCGCTGGCTTCCTGCTCTGAGAACCAGTATGGAATAGCTCACTTGCTGCAGTGGGTTGACCCAGGCTGGACATCAGGTGCCCACTGCAGCCACTCTGTCACTGCTCTCATCAGCTGGATGAGAGAGGGAAAATAGAACAAAAGGCTCATGGGTTGAGAGAAGGACAGGGAGAGATCACTCACCAATTACCATCACATACAAAACAGACTCAACTTGGTGAAATTAGTTTATTACCAATCAAAATCAAACTAAGATAATGAGAGATAAAAACTAAATCTTAAAACATCTTCCTCCCACCCTTCCCTTCTTCCTGAGCTCAACTTTACTTTCAAATTCTCAATTTCCTCCCTGCAGTGGTGCAGGAGGATGGAGAATAGGGGTTGCAGTCAGTTTATCACACGTTGTCTCTTCTGCTCTTTCCTCCTCAGGGGAAGGACTCCTCACACTTTTTTCCTGCTCCAGCATGGGGTCTCTCCCATGGGAGGGTCCTCAATGAACTTCTCCAACATGAGTACTTCACACAGACTATGGTTCTTCATGAACCTTTCCAGCGTGGGTCCCTTCCACAAGTGCAGCTCTTCAAGAACAGATTGCTCCAGCGTGGGTCATATAGGGTCACAAACTTTGCCCGGAGTCTGCTTCCCCACAGGCTTCCAACAGTCACAACCTCCTTTGCGCACATCCACCTACTCCAGTGTCATGTTTTCCATGGGCTGCAGGTGGATCTTGGCTCCACCAAGGACCTCCATGGACTGCTGGGGGACAACCGGCTTCACCATGGTCTGCACCACAGGATGCAGCAGAGTCTCTGTTCTGGTACCTGGAGTGCCTCCTCCTTCTCCTTCTTCACTGACCTCGGTGTCTACAGAGCTGTTTCTCTCACATATTCTCACTCCTCTCTTCTGGATGCTGCCTCATAGCACGTTTTTTCCCCATTAAATAAGTTATCACAGGGGTGCTACCACTGTCGCTGATGTGCTCAACCTTGGCCAATGGTGGATGTGTCTTGGAATTGGTGGCATTGTCTCTGTTGGACATGGGGCAAGCTTCTAGCACCTTCTCACAGAAGCCACCCCTGCAGCCCCCCTGCTACCAAAACTTTGATGTGCAAACCCAAAACACTCATGCATCTCAGGAACAAACAAAAACCAGTATTTGTAGATAACTTTTGCAGTTTCCAGCTTGTCTGTTTGGGGACTGGTTAGGGCAGTGTTGGATGTTTAATTAGGAACATTCACTATTCATTTTTTATGGAGTTAACTATTAAGCTGAAAAAAACTTAAAGTGCTTATGCTTTAACAAGTGGAAGCCTTCAGATTCATTAGTGACAACAAAAGTAGTACCATGGTGTCATGGTCCATTCGGCAATGGACTCGTGATGATTCTTTTACCTTGATCTCAGAGCACAAAATTAAGGTGACCAAAATGCTAAGGGGTTATAATTCAATCAAGCAGTGTTACTTTATTAATTTGACCGTAAAGTGGCACGTGATAGCGAGAGAGAGTAAGAAAGGGGAAAGAAACGGGGAAAAGTAAAAGTAAAGATGAGAAATGAGGTTGCATTTATCACCAGTCCAGTTCCAGAAGGGTCCCTCTGGTCTCTGGGTCCCATGGAATCCGGCCGGTCCTCCGTCATGGTTCGGGATCCTCTGGTGGGAAGATCTTCAGTGGTGTTCATTCTGGAGTCACCTTTTATGCTTCTTCAGCCCCCTTGCTCCCATTGTTTGAGGCCAGTCTCCGCCTTCATTTCACAATCCAGGCTCGTACTGCACAGGCTCGAAAGATTCACGCTTTCTTTTGCCAATGGTTACGTGTCCAGCATTCAGGGGTCTTTCTCTGGTCCATTGGGTGACCTCAGGACCCTTGTTGAGCTTCTGGGCATGCTTCTTTTCATTGGCCATTGTTTGAGGGAGCAGGTGAGGGGCACATGTAACTGAGGCTGCAGGTGAGGACACATCTTCTGGACGGCAGCTGTTGTCCCTGGGTCGAAGAGACCCTCATAACAATCACTTTCAGAAGGCTGGGGCTCGTTTGGCTGAAGCAGCAGGCAAAGTCCATACAGCAGCCATTGTTAGCAGGAGCCCCCCTGTATTGGAGAAAACAGTTCAACACAGTGCTTCTCCTCGGGCTTCTCTCCAAGTCATTGTTCATCTGTTCTTTTGGTCTCAGCTTCAGTTCTCTAAGTTCTTGATGGCGATGTTCAGGCAAATACTGCTCCATCTTTAGACCGACTCTCACACATGGCAATGCCTTGCATTTTTTGTTCAGTGTTCCTGCTTCAGCCAATCTCTGCTCTCATTCATCATATCTTTTCAACATTTTGGCTTTCCCCCCAGGCATGATGTGCTGGTTTGGTTTGGGTTTGTTTTTCTAAAAGGAATAGAATATAATAGGAACCATTTTTGTTTATTTGAAGTGAAATTTACAAAGAGGTAAATAGCACGTGAAACAATAAAGGATGAGAACACAGGTCGTACTGTGTAAAGATTTAAACACCACTTATTTCTCCATTCTTACAAAGTTTAAAAATTGTGATTATTTAATCATTTGAAAATGGTCATAGGCATATGTTCGGATAAGGCCTTTGTTTATTAGTGTCTCTGGTGTGTTGTGTTCTTCTTGTCTTCACTTGTTTAATACAAAGCCTTTCAAGATATTTTTCCAAACTGTTTGTTTAAGGAGTGCCAGTGACATCTCACTTATACAGTTGTAAATGAAGAACTTTGATTTTTTTTTTTTGCTGAAGAAAGGAAACCAAGATGAAAAGCAGGGTATAAGGACAGGTGATAATTCCCTTTAGCAGGGCTACGCTAAAAGGCAGATTTGGCAGGCCTTCACAGCTTTGGCTTCAGCAATTCTGGATCTTCTTTGACCTCAGACACTGCTGAGAATTGTTCTTACCACCTGCCTTGCACTCTTGGCTTCTGCTGTTGACCACACAAGAGGAGGACAAGAGAGAGGAGCATGACAAAGATGTTCCTGAGAACATCTTAGTGCTCTGTCACTAAAAGAATATAAGAAAGTTTAGGCTGGCTCATGCAACCCTGTGCTGTGTCTGCTCCTTAATAATTTCTATTTTCTGGTAAAGTGAGCTAAGGCTTATTTTAATAGTGCTCTGAGTTCAAACCTCCCACTGGAGGCTCCTTGCAAATCCAGCCATCATAATCCCAGTCACCTCAAGCAATTATTCTTGACTGTACTTTTAAATCCTTCCCTGAAATGGGATTTTCCTCAACTGGGTTAAGTAGCTTATCTAAATGCAGACTGTAATGCAAGTTCACCTCTTCAACAAGTGGTTAAAACTTGGGCTAGTCTAGATTGTTGTAGTCTTTATACACAAAGGAGTGCAGCAATAATCGGAATTCAATTGCATAAGGACATTTTAAAAATCCATTGAAAGAGTTTGGCTGATTAAAGAACTGGTCACACCAAAGCAAGTACACAAACAGTGCACTAGACTACGTGGTTCAACAAGTTCAATTCCTTACAATTATAAACAAGTGTATAATAAATGTGTAGTATGAAAAGTTCTATAAAACAGTTATTCCACTTGTTTTCATGGGCCAGTGATCCATTTATAACAGTCTGCACAAAGACTTCCAATCTAAAAATCAAACGCCACCACACTAATATGCCATGCAAAGAAGACCAAGGGCTTTGCCATGACATTCTCCAGTATTCACAGGAGGCAGACAGTGGAAAATGCTACACACAAAGGCAAAAAATCCAGCCCCAGCACTCTACACCACTCTGATCTGAGGGGCACAGGCTGTCCCCCAAGGATGTGAGCCTGTCGGTGAGATTACCAGCAAAGAGACAACTTATCACCTCTGCCTGTCTGTTGCAATCTGCAGTGATTCAGACAGAGGTAAAATCTTCCTCTAAAGCATCCCAGGAGACAAATTATACCTAAGAAGGAAACAGTTCCTCCATCATCCTTTTAGGCAGCTGTCAGAAACCCTGAAGAATGGCAATGATATTATATTGAAAGATAATGGCATCACCTGAAATCATCAGCTGTGTCAAAGGAAGTTGAAAGGAACAAAGTTGGCATTTAAAAAGAAATGAGCTGATAAGAGAGGTGGGATGTGGGTAAAGCTACATTTGACATGTAGGTCCGGATGATTTCCAGTCCCATAATGCAAGTATACTGTGGACAGGTGCTCCATGAAACAGGGAGGAAATAAAGGACATCATACTCTTTGGCTTTTGAGGAGATAAAACTATTCCATGGTCCTGCAGAGGTAAGAGTATGGTATGGACATCTGAAATGTTCACATATATGTATGTATATTCACTCAAATGTAATTGCAAATATGCACCAAAGACATGTAATCAGGGCAGAGGCAGTCTCAGAAAGTTCCCATCAGTGAAGTATCTTCTGATTGCAGATGGTTATAATGAAGTTAATGAGAATAACACTTTAATCATAGATAGCTGTCGTTGTGGGAGTATAATAGCCACATTATTTAGGCTGGATTTTTGCTCTGACAAACACAAATTTAGATCATAATGGTCAGATGTTTGGTTCCCAATTCTCAGCTGAACCAATTAAAAGTAAAGAGAGTAAGAGAGTTCTTGCTGAGAGATGAATGGACTCAAACTCTTCTGAAAGACAAATCTTTTTTGTTCACATCTCTACATATTGATTTAGGAACTTAACATTGGTTACTGAATTTAAATTAGGAGCCAAAAGATACTGCTCTGCTTTATGAACATTGTTAATGAATTAAGCTTCCCAGTATGCCCTCCAGGTAAGTAACAATCATTATTTGAATTTTAGAAATGCAGAAAGCTGAGGCCAAGTAATTTCTGAAGTATCCATCAATGTGCCTAATTCAGGATACCTACCTTTCAGTTTTTAGTTTTTTTCTGCTGACACTAGGCACAAAAATTAAGCCAAAGGACAAAATCTGGAAAAACACTATAAGCACTTCCAACTGAGATGTCAGAGGATGAAAAACTGGATATCTGTGCCTCCTGCCCTGATACCCTGCATGATGAGAAAAAGGAAGTGTGTGGCTTCTTGTATGCCTGCAGACTCAATGGGGAGAGGTTACTGCCCCATGGGGCAGAGAGTCACGCACAGCCCAACATTAAACAACCAAGTAGTGTTTGAGCAGAGGAGCATGTTCAAGTGCCCTCTGTAGAGTGCCCATGTCTGAATCAAGCATGTAGCTTAGATGCCTCCATCCCCTCAGGATCCTTGGCTGAAGGAAAGGTTACAACGCAAGGAGATTTTTCTCTCTTTGAAGGTGATACTATGATGAATGTGTATGTAATGAACTAGCTGTCAGAATCTCATCAAGAGTAATGTCCATGTTGTCTCTAGATTTTCTCCATCTTCAGATATCACATCATTGAATAGAAAATACTAATCATATCTTTTACTGAAGGTAGTTTGCTGTTCAGTCAAAGACACAAGACACATTGGAATAGAAGTTGAACAAAGGGGTCCTAGTCCTACCTCTGTTACACCCTTTTAATCAAGGATTATCTAACGTGATATGTGCAGAGCATGAGCTGGAGATAACCTCCCTTTCAACACAGCTGAGTCTTCCAAACAGCAGACAGGAGGCCAGTCAGGGTGGAAGAACTGATACACCCCCAGGTCTGACATTGACCTTGGTCCTACTCGCATTTTTAGGAATTAAACCTGAAGCTGCAACAGTTGTGTCTTGCACCAGAAATCTGTGTCAGAAAGAAATGCAGTGAAGATGTCGAGTTGGTAGAAGAGGGTCACCTTGCAAGTGCAAACTTATTTTCTGGTAACTATAAATATATATTCTGAATGTTATGTATGGTATTCAGATTTCTAGGATTGTGGCAGCAGGGAAAATTGAAGTTGTAAGAGGAAAATCTGAGGGGAAATTGAAAAATTTGTAGGCATGCACGCTCACTGTCTTCCTCTTAAATGAGTCAGCAGCTGCTGTCGACACAGCCCAGTACTCATTTGAATGATGTCTACAGAGCACATTTTCAAAGTAGAACTTTGAAAAACTCTAATGAAATAAAACACTGGGAGGAAACATTTTCCTGCTATTCTTAAGGAAGATGTAAGACGTGGAAGTGCTATTCCATAACGTGTTTCAATAACAGCAAACAGTGATTTTCCCTTCTCTCAGTGATGATACTGATCTACTGCAAAGGAAAGAGTTATCTTTCTAGGACCCACAAGTCCCTGATAAGGTTAAAAGCAGTCATTTGGTAGCACAGACTGTTCTGAGGTTGGGTCAGATTCTATTATTTACCTTTTTCAAACGATATTTTAATAGTGCGCACTACAGCTGTCTACCTTCTCCACACAATAGTGCAATAGAAAAGGAAAAACACCAAAAAGATTTCAAAATCATGTTCCAGAAATATGCCACTTCTTGGATGAGAGAGGTAAACAGTATGAAGAACTCAGTGGTCCTCTACAGTCTGGTTTCTCTTTCACTGTTGAGCTGACATCCAAACTTAAAGACCTTAATCTTGAAATTCAAGGTGAAGGGAAAACTGACACAAATTATGTCATCACTAACTGCTTTCAGAATTAAGCTCCAGCTTAGATAGCCTAGTTCAACAAAGATTTCATTTCTCTACATTTAAAATGAAAATCAAAGAAGAAATAAATTTTCCTAAGATGATGGAGTATTTGGAAAATGCTAAGGAGGATTTTGAAATGTGGCTTTCTGTCTTCAGATGCAACATACTCACCTCACTAGCTTCTTCATTGCTAGACTTATATGTAGAATTTCTAATCAGATTGGAAGTGTCTTGAAAGTAAATGTCAGTGACCTGGAATGGAAATTATAACCTTGCAAACAGATGTGCAATTAAATGCACAGCCACGTCAACCATATTTTTAGCCATTACTGGAATAAAAATCATCTTTCTCTTTCTGACTAGAGCTCCCTTTTGATTAAGTGCATGTTTCAGGTCAACACATCTGAGTGAAGCTGAAATTTCCATGATGAAAATATTGAAGTCGAAGTTCAGGTCTGCTTTGTCAGATGACCTCCTTAATGACTGCAGACAAGTAGCAGTGACACATTACACATCCTGAAAGGTAGACTGAGAATATGCAATGCTGGAGTTCTCATTATTGCTTATCTGAGGGCAATTTTTGTGACACTCATGGCAATTATACATTTAGGCCTATGACTGCACTGTATTTTTTAATATAGAATTATGAGAAATTTAAAATTATGTAAAAATGAGTTAATTATTAGCTGCATATTATTTTAACCTCCCATTTTTGTGCAAAGCATAGGTCTTACTGAAAAATCTCACTCTGGCATTGGCCTTAAATAGAACACAGTGAGGCACATCCCAGCCTCACAATGCAAGTCATAGTAGAAATGTAGAGGTGCCCTGGGATATCAGTGTTGAAACAGATTTATCGTAACTGGACCTGAACTGGCATTTCCATATACCCATGCTGGGGTTTGAGATCTTACTGGATTGCTTGAGGATCTTTTTTTCTGAACTCTGTTTTGTGCTATAGTTGAAACCAGGTCTGAAATGTGTAGGTGGAACTTGGTCAATAAATATTTATCCTCCTGGTCTAGTTCTGTGGTTGGATACAATCAAAAGGGGGAAAAAAAACCCCAAAGAATCAAACACAAAAACCTGTCGTGAGGAGAGTGGATAATGTGTCAGTCAAGTGAGCAATGCTGCCTCCCTGGAACAAGCTGTTGGAGTTGGCCACTGACAGTCAAAAGGTGCATTTTGTGGACATCCTTGAAAATGTGAGTCTTGAGGGAGGAAGCTGGAGAAGATACAAGTGGTGATTGCACAGTTCACAGTGATATTTTCTTTAGTAGCAAAATGCGATTTAGGAGGAGAAACAGATGTGGCTTGATTGGTGAGTAGGTGTATACAGTAAAATTATCTATGATATCTTTTTGTATATCTATCTATTGACCATGGTGGCTGTATCCTTTAGCTTTTTTTGATGGCCTGGGGTGTAGTGCACTAAATTCCTCAAATCAATAGGTCTTTGTAAACCCAGCTCGTTTCTGCTGAGGTGGGTTGAGCTACACTGATACCATCTGCTCTGCTGACAGGTTTGAGGAACCAGGAGCATCTATAGAGGGGAGCCCTGGGCATGCAGAGGTGGTAATCTCTACCTGTGTCTGGGAGAGGATGTTTTTGAAGGCCCCAGGAGGACAGCAAAAGTTAAATTCCTTCTTACATTCTTTGTCCAAGGGAGTGACTCACAAATTTCATTTTTTTCTATAGACAGACATTTTTATCTGTACCAACATCACCAGAACAAAAGCAAAGCAGCTTGAAATAAGACTCATTCTGTCTCCTGAATGCAAAGGCTCCACAGCCTGTTGTCAATGGTCCCTCCAGTTTGACAGCATCTATTGTTCTCATCTAAGTATTGCATTAACTCAAATTTGTACCAAAATGGGTTAGCCACTCCTGGCTTCTCTTTTATGAGCTGTACGAGATTAAAAATGCCTCAATAATAAACACCTGAGCTTAACCTCAGTACTGCAGTAATCTATTGTGATCATATATTAGAAACTACTAGATAATGCATTTTACAGCACAAAGAAACTTTGTAATAAATTTTGAAACAACCACATAAAAAACACATAAATGATGTTTCTTCAGATGAATATCCCATCGATATTTTGCCATTATTTATTGTGCTTCATAGCACAATACATGGCTATAAATATTGTTCAAATGACTAACACATGGCAGGCTGTACAGTAACACTGTACCTTACCTCTGTGTGGATGTATATGCAATCATAGATTTTAAACCATCTTTGAGTAGGGTCTCTGTAGGACAGTGGCTGGCCCATGCCATAAGGTAGAGTAACCCCCAGGCACTGCAGTGTACATCCAACACATGTGGAGCTGAAGAGATTGATGTGTTTCAAGGATCCCTACTGTTCTTGCATTTACAAGAACTCTTATTTCTCTTACTATCCTGGATTTTTGCATATTTCTTCTAGACTCTGGATTCCTCCTAGACCTTCATTTTTTTTCCCTCTTATTCCTTTCATTGATTTTTCTGGAGCTACTCTTGGCCACCAGGATCTCACCAGAGAACCAAAATATTAATACAAATTCTTGTAAAATAAGAATTGTGATGTTTCTCAAAGAGGGACAGTAGGAGCATTGGCTACAATTGTAGTTTTCTGTGAGAGGTGAGCTAGCCAGCTCCCTTTGGTGGGGATTGGTCAAGTGTATTTTCTTCACAGTATAGCAGAATGACATGTTGTAGAAGGTGAACATATAATGCTGGATATTTTATTATTATGCAGTGTCTGAAAGAATTGAGCACTGGGACCAAAACCTGGGAGATTACTCTTTTGTCTGAATACTTTCTCTCCAAGGAATAGCAAGCAACAATTTTTAGAAGATGAGGTTCTGTGCAATCTAGTACTGTACAACATCTGAGAATGTATTAGCCATTTCATAAAGAATGTACTAAAATACAGCCACTGCCCCCCAAGAGTTGCAGTGAAAATAGCCTACACACAATATTACTGGTGTTGTCATTACCTGTAACTGATGTGGTCTTTTCACAGCAGGGCTGATTCAACTGCTCTGTCTGTTCAGAGTGACGAAGGCAGGTAGAGCTGCCTGGGCTTGCCCTGGAAGCTGGTTAAGTGTTGACCCACACTCATTTATTCTGGGGTAAAAAAAAATGAAAAAGAAAAACATTGTTTTTAAGGTAAGTAAACACCTTTTAATCCCTGCGAAGGAAGGAAAGTTGGCCTTGAGAAGAATTATCAAGTTATCATAGCATCTTCGTGGGATTGCACTTTATGCAATGCAAATGGACTTGCCATGCTCTTCACAGTCCTGGGTGATCTCATTGATAGAATTCATTTCCTGCATGTGGGTTACAAAACATAATTTAGAAGCATTTGAGTGTGTAGAAAAACAATCCAAATAGGCTGATCAGTCTTTGGGTACGTATGTGCTGAATGGGAAATTGCTGTGGGACAAAGACCCTTGACAGGTGTTATATGACTGCCTGTTTTTCCTGAGTGAGATCTAATGCAGTGCTCCAATTATATGCTGAATTCACTATATCCAATGATATAGCGAGTGAATACCACTGTATAAGTGTGACCTTGTATGCAACAGGTAAAGCTAAGGTCAAGGTAGAAAAATCCCTTGTGCTTTCTGAAGGAATAATGTTCTTGGCTATTCTGTGCTGATGAAATTCCAAGTTTCTGTCACAGGAAAACAAGCAAAAGGAATGGAAAGTGATTTCTCCAGCTTCCTATCATTAAAGCATGCTTGTCCCCAGCATGACTCTCCCTAGGTGCTGGCATGTTTTCCTTCTAGTGCAGCATGCTCTGCATTATTAAAAGGCTTCTTGTTTGACCTCATCATTAGGTTTTTATTTTACTTTTTGATTGTAGTGACTAAATATAACAATAAATGATTTAAAGAGGAGACAGAAATAAGTGTTAGAGAAAACAAACAGCCTCCCCTCTGCCAAAATGCTGAGTGGTGTAGCAGCGAATGGTTGAAAGAATCAGATTTAATTAGGGTTCCTTTCAGCACTGAAAATTCCATTTATGCACACTATTAAAATAATCTTCTGCATTAATACTAATTTACATCATCAAAATAGCACTTCATCTATTATTCATATGGCATTGTAATTTCTCCCGACTGAGAGGGTGAAGTGTGGTAAGACTCTTCTGCTAAATACTGCACAGATATTAAGATATCAGCAATGGCTTAGTATTTTTTTTTCTACCACATTAGATATCCCACACAGTTTCCTCTCTTCTCTGGGTCTGTGTAATGGCCACTGAGAAGATCATGATAATTATTAGACTCTTTCCATGCCAAAGCATCTCCCTTTCAAAGTCATTCTTGTAAAATCAGTCTCATTTTGCCTGCTGTCCAAGTGCAGCCTCATTGAGGGGAGGGTGCAAGGAGCTGTTTAAGCAAGAGAGTAGCTCTTGAAGAAGAGCAAGGAAAAATCTCCTTTATTCTCAAGTTTGAAGGGTGGTAGGGAGACCTGATGTGCAGAAGGCTACGCAGCTGGAATTTCAAGCAGTCTTTTCTTGGAGCTCCCTGTTCCCAATGGGCATAATGGCACGTACCCTACCTCATGCTACACTACATGACAGACTGGGATTCTCTGGCTTTTTGAAGAGCAGACGCTAATGGACATCACATTTCTTGATTTCTGAGCCTGACTCTCATTATGCTAAGAAGACAGACTTAAGTTGCCTATAGACTACTCTGGCAGTTTAGAAGGGTCTTTCAACAGTTTATTTTTCATCTACTTGAAATTATGGTTCCCCAAAATGTTTACTGTGCAGATTCTTTCTTCATCTACACATTTCTGCAGTGAAAATAAAAACTTCTAAATCATTGTTTAAGGAGAAACTTCCCTGATGAGTTATCTATTAGGCTGAAAAAGGGAGTGGGGAGAGATATGTGAGCATTTACTACATTGAGCATCAGCTTATATCTCCTGTTCCAGCAGAGGGAAGGGCAGATGACCTAGCAGGACTTTCATGTTATATGATAGAGTGAGTCACTCTGCTCCTTCTGATTAATACAAAGGGAGAAATAATTGTCTACAAAGACTGAAGCTAATCACTGAATAACAAGCTGGAGGGAGGAAGGGAAGTATGTGGGATGCAATTCTACTTTTGACAAATAAAGAGGTATAAACAGAAGTTTCATGTGTCAATGGAAGATGAAGAAAAAAGTTCATAAGGTATTTCTTTGCTTTGGGAATCAAGTGGCCTTTCTAGCACTCGTTGGTTTAGAGTCTGCAGCAAAGCACAGTGTATGACTCTGCAATGTTTAAAAAGCAATAATAATGTAGACTTGAAAATCAATAACTAAGACAAAGTAATTCCAGTCTCAATAACCCTAAATATCAGAAATCTTCTAAATGGGATTGTTTTTTTCTGTGAGTGGAAAGGTATTGCTTTATTACCCTTCCAGTTTTATTAACCTCTATAAAGCTTTATTTTTTTTATTTTTTTTTAATATTTATTTTTTTTAAATTTAGGCTGGTGTTTCATAATTACTGTCTGTCATATTCTTGGCTTTTTAGAATATATTAAGCACTGTAGAGCCGATATACAGTAAAGGGTGGCTAAGCCTGACCAGTCATCATGAAACTGCCCATTGAAAAAGATACTTCAATTCAGACTTAAGAGTGGAAGCACCATAAACTTGTGGAAACAGACTGACTTCTCAATGCACTTCAAAAAATGTTAACTAATGTGCGTTATGGAGAGATTTCCATCATTGTTTTGTTGCTGCTACATGTGATAATAAAAACATAATAACATTTCTCCTGTTCTTTTCACAAGTTTGAACATCAGGTTGATAATCTAAGATATGCCCAAGTAGTGATACATCTATATGTACGTACATACTTGCAAACAATAAATATGACAGAAGTTACAAGTCACTGTCTCATTAGGTACTCCGACCACAACAAGGACACCCAAGTCATTCACTGAAGTGTTAAGCAGGAAAATGTTGCATGCTAATCCTTGAATCCCAGTTATGCCTCTCAGATGTGTTGCTATGTTCCTGGTGTAGCAGCTTTTAAAGCCAGAAAGAACAATAATAATTATTCAGTGTGAAATGCACAGCCCAAGCCATAGGACATGCTTTAACTGATTCCTTTTCCAAGTCCATTATCTCTCCTTGAGCTGCGACGTAACTTTCAGAAGAACATCCAATATTGATTTAAAATTTTCCAGTGGTAGAAAAATCCATCATAGCTGTTGGTAAGTTGTTCTGATGGTTAATTACCTTGCCTGTTGAAAGTTTATGACTTGTTTCTTGTCTGAACTTGTCTATACTATGCCAGATCTTTCTGTATGATTGCCTGTGAGATAGAGGAACATTTAATTCACCATTCAGTCCTTTATGTGATAACTGGTGGGGCAGCTTAAGTTATCCATGTGATCTTCTTAATACTTTGATACTCATTCCAAGGTGTAGAGAGAAGAACTAAGAGTAATCCCGCAGCTGTGATACCTTATCAAAATTGAGGGGATGTATAATTTCTGTTCATATGCTTAGAAAATCCTCAAATTTATTTAGTCAGGAGTCAATGTGTCAATAGAGGATGAGGAAAAAAACCTCATATGATATTTCTTTGCCTTTCTGACTATGTTACACTCAGAAGTCACAATCTTTTCCAAAGTCATCAGTTTCCAAGAGGGAAAGTTCTAATACATTATTCTTTATTCCTCTATGTATAACTTGACAGTTGATGAAAGCACACTTTGTATGTGTCTACTTTATTATGTAGCTCTGTCTCAGTGACCTATCTTTTTGGTATTGTCTGCTTAGAAACCAAACTAAATATATATACTCTGTTGAAAATTACTTGTCAAAGACTATCAGTCATCCAGTTGTAAAAAGTTCAACATCTACATATTCATTTTGTATTCTCCTAGTTCTTGTACAAGTTGTTTCTGGTGTGAAGTCAAATACCATAGTGATTTCTACTGTTTTGGCATTATTGTCTTTTTCATCCAAGCCAGCAGTCTCAGGAAAAATACACTATATTTTTTTAGCAAGATCTGTTCTTACACTTGAATTTTGATTCACTTATTGCCTTCTTTAATTCCTTATTAATCAATTCACATATTAGGGAGGCTTTTTTTTTTTTTTTTTTTTTTTTTTCCCCTCTATATAGATGTCAGACAGAAATTTAGTCCTGTAATTACCCATATTTTTCTTTTAAAGATTTGGGTCATATGCATTTTACCCCAGTTCCTCGGAAATTTTCTAGTATTCTAAAATATTTTGAAAATAAATAGAACACCACGTGATTAAACATCTTCCATTTCAAGAACCTTGGAAGAAACAGAAGCGGACCAATGGATTAAAAAGATCCTAATTTCAAAGCTAGCATTCAAAAATCCACCAAAACCAATAGTGTTTTTTCTTATTACTTACATAAAGAACTCGACCATGCATAGCTTTTTATAATAGCATAATAACTTTGAGTAGTTGAATTAACATACATATCGTTCTTTAATGCCAAGTAGGATGGTTCATTATGGCATTAATGTTTCTTAATGGTCATGGTTTAATGATCAGGTGCTCTGCTATATTTATCTTGTATTCCTAATACTTTACTCATCAGTAGCAGGCTGCAATTTGATGTACCTTCATACAGTAGTGATGGTAAAAAACAACTGTGGTTAATAGGAAGTTAATAGATATTTCTGTATTTTTCATTGTTAATGTACTTTTTATTTTATTGATCAAATATGAATCAGAATACAGCAATATGGTTTTAAATGGTAGGTGATGAATGTCTAGTTTGCATGACGTAAAATTTAATTCCTGAGAGAACAAGGGAAACAGAGATCAGCTGGTCTAGGCACTAGCCCGGGTTTTCAATGGTATGTATCTCATCTGCTATGAGATGAGGGTCAGGTGCTCCTAACCATAATACTTGTTTTTTAATTCAGTAGATTTTTTCAGTCAATTGTTTTCTCTTCAGTTGTTTAGTACCTTGAGAACAGTCATCACCTGGTATAAACAGACAGATACATCCTTGATCAGAACAGGAGAAATGTGAAATTTCCTGGGAGCTCCCACATGGTGTAGCAGGGAATGTGTCGTCTCTTCTCTTCTCTTCTCTTCTCTTCTCTTCTCTTCTCTTCTCTTCTCTTCTCTTCTCTTCTCTTCTCTTCTCTTCTCTTCTCTTCTCTTCTCTTCTCTCCTCTCCTCTCCTCTCCTCTCCTCTCCTCTCCTCTCCTCTCCTCTCCTCTCCTCTCCTCTCCTCTCCTCTCCTCCCCTCCCCTCCCCTCCCCTCCCCTCCCCTCCCCTCCCCTCCCCTCCCCTCCCCCTCCCCTCCCCTCCCTTCCCCCTTCCCTTACTCCTTCCCTTCCCCTCTCTTCCCCTCTCTTCTTTCTTTCTTTCTTTCTTTCTTTCTTTCTTTCTTTCTTTCTTTCTTTCTTTCTTTCTTTCTTTCTTTCTTCTTTCTTCTCTTCCTTCCTTCCTTCTTCCTTCCTTCCTTCCTTCCTTCCTTCCTTCCTTCCTTCCTTTCTTCCTTCCTTCCTTCCTTCTTTCTCTCTCTCTTTCTCTCTCTCTTTCTCTCTTTCTCCTCTCTCTTTTTTCTTTCTTTCTCTCTTTGTTTCTTTTTCTCTTTCTTTCTCTCTCTCTTTCTCTCCCTTCCTTCCTTCCTGCCTTCCTGCCTTCTCTTCCTCTTTTCCTCTTCTCCCTTTTTGCCTTTCCCTTTCTCCTTCCTCTCTTTTCTCACAGAATCACTAATATCGGAAGAGGCCTCTGGATGTCATCTGGTCCAACTCCTCTGCTCAAGCCAGGACACCAGGTACTAGTTGCCCAGGATGGTAAAAGTCCAGACTTGTTTTTGAATATCTCCAAGGATGGAGAATCCACAACCTCCCCGGGCAACCTGTGTCAGTGCTTGGTCACCTTCACAGAAAAAAAGTGTTTCCTGATATTCAGAAGGAACCTCCTGTATTTCAGTTTGTGCCCATTGCTCCTGGGTCTGGCACTGGACATAAAAGCAAAGAGCCTGGCTCTGCTCTGTTTGCACCCTCCCTTCAAGTATTTATATACGTTAATATTAAATAATATTAGATAATAAGAAGCCCTCTCTTCTCCAGGTTAATGACTCACAGCTGTCTCTGCTTCTCCTTTAACTTTTCTCCCTTTTTTGGATGCAAAAATCAAAAGGACTTAAGTATAATGAATCATCATGCATTATGGAAGAGGTCAGTTGCAGTAACTAGAATAACAGCTGTCATGACTAAATTGTAAAATAATATTACAGAGCCATTAGAGACTTGTGAACTCAAGATATGACACTGCTATTTCAGGTGAAAAGGGATGCATTTTCCCATCTGTTCTTTCAGTCCCAGTAGTTAAACAGATTAATTACTGGCATGATTCCAGCATGTTAGGGATTGATTTGCCTGATTGATTTGATTTTTTTATTTTTGGTGTGTGTTATTGAAGGACTTTGATGAAGCATATAGTATTTTTAAAATAAAAAATCACTAACCTATAAGCTCTAGAGAACATGTTTCAAATCTGCCTTAATTTACTAGACCTTCACCATCTGAAGCGTGTCCTTGATGCGAATTTACCAGTGTTACAAAATCGTGAGAAGATGATCTGTTGCAATGCTCAGAAACTCCTCATGGCTGTGGCAAGGCTGCCAGCCAGATTGCAGCACATAGAATTTGCTTTCTCGCTGTTCCTGTGTTCTATCTATATGAGAATTCAACTGGGGCATACACAGAAGATAAGCAACATCTCCAGGTCATGCTGAAGACTTTGCAAAGACACATTTCTATCATATCTGTTTTAATACAGTGACTGTCACATCATTCAGAGGAGTTCTGACACCGGTTGACCTGACTGATAGTGTCTCACCAAAATTGGGACCCAGTCTATGCAGCCTAGTGGAGGAGCATACCTCTGGATTTCTGGATTTCCCTTTGCCTCGTATGGGGTGAAGGATTCACCCCATTTCTGTTTGCAGATCCCTTTGGAAGACTCCCTCTGTCAACCTCGATTCTTGCAAGCAGTCAAACCCAGACAGCTGTTATAATAAAAGTGGAGGATGGATGGATGGATGCAATTCACAATTTACACAGCAAAAATGTAGGAAATGAAGGTTTCTTTCTGTGATTGTGTATATTTGTCATATTTAAGGGATTCTTTCTTTTTCATCCTGCTTTTTCAGCTCTCCAAGCTGTGACGAAATGAAATGCAAGGCACCGGTATTTAGAATTGCTTTCATTGACTGGGGTCTTGAACTTGTTTGTCTTTGGAGACAAACATTTCCCTAGAGACTCATTTTGTGCTTGGGATTCTGCTCAAGTTCAAACCTTGCCCCTTGAGCACTTCCTATCACTTATAAAATTGATATATAATGGAGATATTATGTACTCACTTTTCTTCTGAAGGGTTTTTCCTGCACATGATTGTCTTCAGAGATGCTGGTGTATTTTGAATGTAGATGGATCCTCCGGCAGACTGTAAACAAAATTAATTAATTGCAGCTAACAGTAATATACTCTGTGAAGGAAACTCTGAATGGGTAGTGGGATTCAAACACACTTCTAGGCTCTATAAAAACCTCAGAAGTGTCATACACGGAAACACTGGCTGAGACCTACACTTATGAAAGCATACATAGAGAAACTATGTCTGCTTGTGATTATTTTGATTGTGCCAATATACTATAGAAGCTAAATATAATTTTGATCATAGTACATTTGAGATAAATAACCATCAACTCCTCTTTGAAAGATAACACATGGTGGACGTGTTGCACAGACACAGTGGCTAGGTTAGAATAAAAGCTGAGTCTTGATCTGTGTTTTCTTGAAACAAATAGAATATTGAAATGTTGCCACAGTTTCATTTGTATTGTTTGATGACTTGATGCACTCTTAGCCATGACAAACCATGGACAGGTAAGGATGCAAGGGGAAAGTACTGACAACATCAGAACATATACTGAAACCCATTGTGTTAAACAAGAAAACAGAACAGAGCAGGCAGTGAGCAAAAATCTTTAAACAGTATAGATTTCATGGGAAGAACAGACATGGTTTGTGTAATTTGCCAGTCTGAGAACCAAAAAGTCAAACAAGGGTGGAAGAATGAGTGATGCAGGAAGTAAACAGGAAAAATTGAAACAAAAATTTCTTTCTCCAAATTAGAGAGATTTGGGTTTGATGGACAGACTGTTAGGTGGATAAGGAACTGGCTGCATGGCAGCATCCAAAAGGTTATAGTCAGTGGCTCAATGTCCAAGTGAAAACCAGTAGTGAGTGGAGTCCCACATGACAGTGGCATTGAGTGGACCCTCAGCAAATTTGCAGATGACACCAAGCTGGGTGGTGTGGTTGATTTGACTGAGGGAAGGGACATCATCCAGAGGGACCTTGACAGGCTTGAGGAGTGCGCCTATGCAGACCTCATAAGGTTCAACAAGGCTAAGTGTAAGGTCCTGCACCTGTGTTGGGGCAATCCCCAATATCAATACGGACTGGAGGCTGAATGTATTGACAACAGCTCTGCAGAGAAGGACTTGGGGATACTGGTGGATTAAAAACTGGATATGATCTGGCAATGTGAACTTGCAAAGAAAACCAGTTGTCTCCTGGGCTGCACCAACAGAAGTATGGCCAGCAGTTAAAGGGAGACTCCACTCATGTAACATCCCATGTAGAGTACTGCATCCAGCTCTGGAGCTCCCAGCACAAGAAGGAAATAGACTTGTTAGAATGGATCCAGAGGAGGCCACATAAATGATGAGAGGAATGGAGAGCCTCACCCAAGAAGAAAGGTTGAGAGAGTTGAGGTATTCCAGCCTGGAGAAGAGAAGGCTCTGGGGACACCTTATTTTGGCATTTCATTACATAAAGGGAGCCTGTAAGAAAGACAAGATCTGTAGTGACAGGACAGGGTCAACAGTTTGAAAACAAGAGTTTAGATTTAGGCTAGAGATAGGGAAGATACTTTTTACAATGAAGGTGGTGAGCCACTGGACCATGTTGCCCACAGAAGCTGTGGATGCCCCATCCCTGGAAATATTCCAGGCCAGGTTGGATGGGGCTTTGAGCAACCTGATCTAGTTGAAGATGTCCCTGCTTATGGCAGCAGAGTTGGACTAGATGATCTTTAAAGGTCCCTTCCAAACCAAAGCATTCTATGATTAAATGAAATATAGTTTGGGTAAATTATATAGATTTCTTCTACTACATCAAAACAGTTGCTCTCTCTTCTGCCTCAGACCTTTGCCTGACTACAGTTTATTTTATATTTGCAAGCAATATGTATTTGATCTTTTCTTTCCTTTCACATGCATTACTGGAAAATACTTAATCTTTAAGATAGCCACACTGGTAGAAAAAAAATAAATGGACATCAGAAGGCCTAAGGTAAAATAAGAATAATTTATCAGAGTCATGTCACTGCCAAACTGTGAGTTTTGGCAGCTTTTCTAAACTAAGGAAGGTTGAGCTAGATCAGTCCCAAGATGAGAGACAACCAAATAAAACCTGACTCAGTAAGCAGCACTTCATCTTTTCAAGTAATTAATTTAGTTTGGCTCTTCCAAGACAATGTCATTAGATGTCATGCTTTTTTTGAATGAATATATATTGGAAAATAATCATGCTCAGTTTCTTGTTGTCTTTCTTTTGTGCTCATTTTTATAGAAAAGAGTCTTTTTAGTTTCAGGAAAATTAAGAGCTGCTTCAGTATCTCAAATTCAAGATCAGCTGTTATTGCCTCTATGATGCTGAACTGCAGTTTTGTGTTTAGAGTGACTGAAATGCACTCTTATTCACTGTGTATGAACATCTCTCTCCTAAGATAACTGGAATTTACAAGCAGACAGATGACTTCAGCTTGGACCCAAATGAAAAAAACACAAACTTCTGAAAAATATAGGTGTATGCCAGCTCTGCAAAAGCAATCAGAAATGAGACAAGATTTTCTTTGCTCGTGTACCAACACTAGAATCATAATTCCTTGTACAAAGAGAGTCTCCCTTTATCTGGTGTCCCTGTATCAGTGATTTGCCACCTCTCCAAGTTAAATAATGAGGTAACTCAAGTGTGGAGATCCTTGTTGAAAGTCTGCTCAAGTGATGCTGTGTGTTGACACCTCTGAAGTTTGGATCAGACAATGATACCACAAGAACACTCAAACTCTCCTGAAGGTTTTGGGCTGACTTGGTGGATTCAGAAGCTCCAAGGCCAGTGCAGTTTGTCTTACCACTGATTTTATCTGAAAAAGTTAAAATATTGTCCTCAAACCAAATGTCTGGATATTTAAGCATCACAGCAATTGAGAGTACCACATCCCTCACTTACTGTATCTACTCCTGAGGACACTTTGCTAATAGGATTTAACAGTCTGTTGTGCAAGGAAGCCAGTGGCATTTAAAAACTCCTTTGCTCCTCTTCTCTCTCTTCTTTCTTCAAAGCTGCCAGATTGAAGTTTACTCAGTAAATATGCAGAGACTTAAAATTACCTTTCAGTTAACATGGACTGAAATAGGAAAAGTCCCCTTCTGTCTAATCTAATTTACTTCCAGTATCAAGAGTGTCAATAGAAAAGAGTCATCAATATGATGTACACATGGAAAAGAATTCATTTCTCTGTGTTCCCAGGTGGTTGTGGTGCAGATGCAGTGGTTACTTGCATCCCATAATTAAGCCCCAACAGCTTTGCAATTGTATTATCTATTACATACATTATCCTCAAATTGTAACCCTTGCAATGATGTATCTGACTGATACTCTGTGCTGCTAAACAGCTGACATGAGGATGATTATGTAGCATTAGCAAAATGAACCTTTTGATGCAGGCATTGGGATGATTTATAACCCTATAATGGCCTGTTTAAGCTGGAGGGAAAGGCTCCAGGTGGGACAGGATGAAACAGGTGGAGGCTTTTGGGGAGCTGGGAACAATCTTCCTTGTAGGCTTTCTCCCCAGAACAGTTTCTGCTGGTTTTATAACAGGTTTTATAAACCTGTCTTGACTTCCCTCCTTCCCTCTGTGTTTAGATAACAATATTTAACATTTTATAGCACTGCAGTGGCAGGGATAAGCTGTGACAATCGTTGCTGAAAACTGAAAGTACAATATGACCCCATTCCACAGAATATGGCTGTTGGCTCCTGATTCAACAGTGTATCACATTAAACCTTCTTGTCACTCTCTCCAAAGCTCTGCATAACTCTCCCCTCCCCTACTTCTTCCCCATTGCTGGACTCTGAGTCCTCCTCACCCCCATGACCACCCTCACTCTACCACTGCTTCCAGCTTTGTCAAGTTGTTGATCAACAACTCCCACTGCTGCCCATGAACCCTACTACATATAGCTCTCTATAAAAATGGCTACCCACATCTGAAACACTCCTTTGTGCTGTATTACTTACAGTGCATTAATTTGAATATACTCTGCCTAGGCAGAGGCTTCGAAGGCTGACAAACTGAATAATTTTCAATTCAAATATTAGGTGCAGCAAGTATTTATTATTCGATAGCAGATATACCTCATTAAATTCGTTAGAGTGAAAAGTCTGATCCTATTCATATTTGATGGGGAGTTAGTCCAAAAACTTGGCATGAAGTACTGCTGCCTTTTCTCAAAAGTAGGCTAAAATGGGCTGTGTGCCTGGTCCTCTTTTTCTCCTTTAAACTACATCCATTCTCAGATCATGAGCTCCTGGGCATAAAATATCCCTATCTTGAACCAAGCAAAAATTGTTCATAACTTTAAAGAAACAATCATCTTTTATACAAATGATATCCCATAATGCTTTATTGGTTTAAAGGAAAGCCAACTGGTATTAAAAAAAAAAAAAAGAAGTAAAATATAGGGCAGTTTAGAGTAGTGGTGGAAAGTGTTCCTAGCTGAGGTTAGAAATGAGAACTCATGGAGGACACAGGGCAGAGGCCTATACAGAATGAGAGTTCAGGTTGATGCTATGGAAAGAGCTACTGCATTCCAAAAGTCAAAACTGTAGCGAGGAGGAAAGGATCAGAGTGAAAGGGTTGATGGAGCAAGTGAATTAATGATTTTAAATACTAAAAATAAGTGATTGAAACGGAAATGTCCAGTTACAGGAAGAGCTACTGTGAGGAGGTTAGGAAAACATTGTCTAAGGTAACTTTCTAGGAGAGGAATAGTGATGGTCTTCATGATACAATATGGAAAAGTACAATGAAATAAAAACAAAGAAAAAAGAGCAAAAAATGAAGCTCAAATAAAAATGTACATTTCAAGGAAAACTGCATGAAAGCTGATGGTAGATTTTTAGACCTGGAAGCTGGGAAAGAAACAGGATTAAAAATTACAGAATGTGAGTAGACTTTGCAAACACCACAGTAATTCTGGATGATATGGAACTAGTCTACCTATAGACTTTTTGTGCCCATTCTCCAAACCAACTCAACATAGTTGGCCATTGCCAAAAATCATCTACATGACGGTTTGTCCTGGTTTTGTTAAAAACAAGACCAGTTTCTCTTTTAGTGAATTTTCCTTTCAGCTAAGTTCTTCTAAGTAACTGCACTTTCCTGAAGTTGGTTGCATATTTCTCTTTTGGACACTGTTGTTAGAGCTGATAAGATAACCAATGGAATGCTGAAGAAGCTCATGTTTAGATTTATTGTTATGACAGCCAAGAAGACTGATAAGATTCCACACATCCCATAATAGAGAGGGGCATGGTTGAGGAGGGGTGGACGGAACAGGTGACTAAAACTGACCAACTGAGTATTCCATCCCACAATCATCATACAATCTATACAAGAGGGAGATCATGAGGATCTCGTGCTCTTTAACCACGACTGGCATCTAGAGAGGACCCTGTCACCCGTGCCTGTGATGCTAGGCCTGACGTCCTGCAATCCCTGCATCCAGTTTCCAGTTTGCTGTGAAGTCCCACCCGTGACTCATGGGTGCCTGCCCTGCAGCTGCTGGAGCCACGCCAGCTCCACCCACCGCAGGAAGGGTTAAACTATGCTCTACTCTGGGACATTCAAGATTGGTTTTGTATATTTTGTATCATATTCTCTATTTATTAGCAGCATTAGTAAAGCCCTTTAAACCCTTCTAACTTGAAGTCTCTCTTCCTTCCTCCTTATCTTCCTTATCGTCTTTCCTATCTAAAGGAGAGGGTGAGGGGAGGGTGAGAGGTAACAGAGAGCATCTGCCACAGTTTATTGTCACCTTGCATTAAACCTTGACAGGGTTACAAGGAGGGGTGGACTGTTCTGAGGTGTCTGGTTGCGTCTTATTTTTCTCATAGCAACAAAGATTCAAGACTTCAGTGGGAATTGTACTGGAACTACTTTACCATTCTCTTAGTCAGGTAGTCAGATCATTGGGATATTTTTCTTGGTTGATCTTCATCTAGCTGTTCCATGCTATGTTTGGGCCCAATCCAAAACAATGAAAAATCAATTTGAACCTTCCCACCAATTCAGTGGATTTTTAGCTCATGCCTTTGAAGTCATTAAAAAGGGATTTGGGATCATCTCTTTTGCTAGTTCAGGGGACAAGGCTGAGACAATGGCAGGTTTCTTACTGTGTCCCCAAGGTCAGACTGCAAGACACTTGCTTAAGTGGAGCTTAAGTCCCCCAATGCCAGGACTCTGGTTTCCATGCTTTTTTTTTTTTTTTTCTTCTTTTCTCTCCAGGTTAAAAGGAGCTGCAGGAAACTGAGGAGAAGTCATTAAAAATGAAATGACTAATTCAATAAGGCAGTAAGGGATTTCATTGGATTCCAAAATGAGTAAATATGGTTGGTCCATGGCAGTATGGAGCAGGTGCCAAGCATGACAAGCATCTCTGTCTGTTATTACAGAGCAAGGAGGGGGGTGGTGGAGGGTGCCAAATTTCTGTCGATAACTCTATACAGGGAATACATAAGGGGAAGCAGAGACATGCCATCAATAAGCTCTATAGCTCACTGTGTCTGCCATACTCCCTGGAGCATGCAGCGTACTATTGGGTCCTGCTCCAGGGCTAATGGTTTATTATCTTTCTTTCTGGCAAGGAGGCAAAAAAGAAATGAAAATTTTTAAACAATGACAGGTGGAAAATTCAGAAAACTAGAATATCTGACAAATACCATTTCAAAGACATTTAATGAGCTGTGATTAAATATTTCATGTTTCAATTAGAACCTAACTGAAAGTGAACTCAGGTCCACACAAAAGCTACCAGTGACTTCAATTCTGGCACCTACCTTCGTGTTTACATTTTATCTATGAGATCTGTTGTGTGGGAAGCTTCATACTGGGTTCTTGCCTGGAGTTTTGCTAACTTTGTTTTGTGTATTGATGTTAAAGCAGACTGAAGAAGGATGGCTATGTGGGGCCCTCTGGGCACTCCTTCTTCGTGTGAAGAAGAAGCCTCCCACAGTTTGCTCACACCAGGTCCTTCCTGACCCCTGGAGCAAGAAATGCGTAAGTATGGTAGAAACAGTAGGTTTATGTCCTAATAAAAAATACAGTGATCAGATGCAGGGCAGCTCAGTGGGGACCCAGAACAATTATTTCTACAGGAGGAGAAAGGTACAGTTCTGTAAACATAAATACACTTAAAGTCCACTTTAACTCTTGCTATTATGAGAGGAGTGAAAAGCTCACCATTTCACACAACTTGGTTAACTGCATGTTTGCAGCAGGGACCACTTGAGGCTCCTTCAACTTAGTTACTTTTGCTTTGTTCCTCCTCCTGCCATGACACTGAGGTATATTCAATGACTGATTTATTTCCATTACAGAGTTGATCAGCCTTTCACTTCCTTAAACAGCTGACACAGGTTAAAATGAAATATTTGCACATACCATGCCTTTTAAAATTTAGTCCTATTCAGTTTGTAATTTCTTCTTTTCAAAAAGGCTGTACTTTCAAAAATTATATATTTGAAAGCAGAGGATATAAAGTGATTGTAAAAGGAAAGTGATTTAAAGATTTCAGTATAATTTAATGTAATTCCAAACAATATTTTGTATCATTTTACCTATAATAGCTTCTCTTTGATGATGGAAAATTTTCTGTAACTCTATCCTGCTCTCTGGCAATTATTCATATCCTAGTTGAAAGGCTTTACTTTCCTATAACTGTAATCTTTTATATTAATGATTTGCACATCATCTACCCAGTAATACTTTATAGAGATATCTTTCTCACTCTACAAAATCCCTTCTTGTCTTTTAGAACTATCCAAAAGCCGAAGAGCACAACATGTGCCATTTGGAAAGGAACTTGTTGATACCCCTTACTCATGTGGAAGTTCCTCAAAGCTGACAAGAGTCTTAGCTTCATAACACCACATAAGCTTCAAGTATAAACATACTGAAGTCCAGATATAGCTAATTTTCCCATGGACTCAAAGATTGCAAAAGAAGACTCTTGGATAGTTAGTTGTTCACAAATATTATGAAACTAGTTGGGAGCCTTTTGGGGCATTTATGCTTATAAGGACATAAAAGGGTCAAAAAGAGGCCACTTGTCCTGCTTTGGTTTTTGTCACTAATGAGAATTTTTTTCTCTTCCTAAATTACTAGGCAGTAATTGAAAAACATAGTTATAGAGGACCTGTAGCTGAGCTTCTGAAGAACCACTGTCTCTACATGACCTCAAAGATTGTCAGACACAGTGCTCAGTGTATCTATAAATTGTTTGGTGATCACATTATGTTCACTGTTGGACAGGTCACCATCTGTGGTGCTTTTGAAGCATTTATTAGAGGAACCATTTATTTGTGCTGCCTGAGGGGATTTTAATCTAATTGTGGAGACCACCCTGGCATCAATCTCATGAAATTATTTTCTTTTGGAGAAGTGAAGCTTCATACAACCTAAAGTTTTGTGTCCTTTATGGGAGCATGTTGGTAAGCCCTGCCTAGAAATGGCTGGAGAATACCATAAGTGAAAATTCTTCCTCTGAACAAGATCTATCAGTTATTAATTCTATAAGCTTGTGTCCTAGAAGTTCCTCTTCCAACAAATTAATCAAACTGGATGAAAAAAGGGAATTCTAACCCTTCAAGGGGTTGCTGCTGAAGTAATATTATGGTGTAACTAATTATAATAACTTATGTTTATAATAAAGTATCATCCGTCCTGTAAATGGTAGCTCATTTTTTTTCAGTCCCTCATACTCTGGGGAGAGCAAATTTGTGGCACTGTTGTAGTGATTCTGTCAAACAGTAATCCAGGCTAGCTTTATCTTTATCTTTCAGGACAGAAAGGAATATCAAATATGCAACTGCAAATTGGAGTCAGATCAATTTACCAAGGAAAGAGAACATGGCAATATTTTGCTTCTAGAGGAGTCCTAACATGATTTTCCCCCATTCATACTTGTGTTCTTGGAAAAAGTGATTCAAGTTGTCAAATAATCGATGAAAGATTCAGAGTAAATTCTAGTTACTGATATTCCTGGTAGCTGAGAAGATCTCATCTTTCTTACCATGCTTCTGACATCATAGGCTGCATTTTCTTCCCTTCCAGTACCACAGCTACATGCAGTATAACTGGAATTTCTGATTTAATCATGCACTGTAGTTGAGCAAGGATCTAAATTTATGGCTGGAGATACAATATCAACTAGAGGCCCACAGATTCCAGGACTAAAACATCCAAATGAACCACTATAGTCAGATAGTCTGACCTATTGCGTAGTACACACCTGGGGACCTCCCTGATTTTATCTGTTAGAACAAGAGGTTGTAGTTTGCAGCTTGCTGTGATTTGACTGTAAATGCTATAGAATCTGCAATTGCTATTCTATTCTTTCTGTACTAAAATTATGGGTCTCAGTCTAGCTTGGGATATTTTAGTCACTGCTGAGCAGTGATTACAAAGAGTCAAGATTTTTTTGGCTGGAGGTGCACCAGAAGTTGAGAGGAGATACAGCTGGCACAGCTGACCCCAACTGACCTAAGGTGATGTTTCACACCATATGATGGCACACTCAGTGTATAAAGCTGGGGGGAGAAGAAGGAAGAGTGGGGTGTTTGGAGTGATGGTGTTTGTCTTCCCAAGTCACCATTAGATGATGAAGCCCGGCTTTCCTGGAGATGGCTGAACACCTGCCTTCCCGTGGGAAGCAATGAATGAATTCCTTGTTCTGCTTTGCTTGTGTGCACAACTTCTGCTTTACCTGTTAAACTGTCTTCATCTCAACCCAAGAGTTTTCTCACTTTTACCCTTCTGATACTCTTCCCCATCTCACTGTGTAGTGAGCAATGAGCGTGGTGCTTGGTTACTGGCTGGGGTTAAAGCACGACCTGTTTCTAAGCAGTTTTCTTCTGTCAGTGGAGCACCCTAGTGTTTCCAAGAGACAAGAGCAAGACAATGCAAATAGTAAGTGGACAAGCATCCTCCTCCTTCTACTTTTGTGTCAGTTGTGCATTACAGTTTGAAACAGGAAAAGATGGCAGAATAGAAAAAACTGACACCCACTTATAGCCATTAGGAAGACGAGAAGCCCACATGCCTGTCCTGGAGAGCTGGTTACCTCCTGGTACCCAGGACTGTTCCTCAGTTGCCAGGTTGTGCTTTCTAAGCAGAGTAAATGTGAGATAAACCACAACCTTATCTTACCTAAGAATGCAAAAAATGTTGGGGCTCTATATTGCCCAGTTGCAGATCAAAACTCATATTTAATCTTTCCAATGCAAATCATAATTTTAAAGAGGAATATAGTTTTTTTTAACATCCAGAAAAAAAATATATCAACAATATCAAATTAAAAGTTCATACAAAATCTTGCTTTAAGGACTAGATTGCATCTTATCATGCTCAAAAGCATGTAATTAATAAAAATGTCATCTTCAGGCACGTGGGTTTTCAAAACTTGTAAAATGCCATGAAAGTGTCAATTCAAATTCCCCGTAAATCATGTGTAGCCCTGGATAAACCTTTGAAGTTTGACATTAGATGTTCATCTCTGTCCCTTGTGAGCCCAGGATACATATTCCTTTCTGGTTTTCACTCCACCAAAATTGTATGCTTGGTGGTCTGCCACATGCAAAACTATTCTATGGATCTGGGTTAAAATACCACTGAAACATCATATCTAGAACTCTTTTTGCTATTAGTTGTACAAATATGAAATGTATACCATACCTTAGAAAATAAATGAGCAGATATTTATGCTGAGCTAGTCCTTAGGTGCTCCAGTTGTATCGGGGCACTATTAGGAAAGGTGCTGTACAGTCAACCAACCAGAATGGTTGAACCATTAAAAGCACACAAGTCAGATGTAAGTCAAGACACAAGAGGTGGTTGTAACACAGAGGCAGTAGGAGCATTACGGAAATTTGTTTCTGCCCCTGGAACCACATGTGAACCTTGGCCTTTGTATTTTGAGGATACTATTAGGATACCACATGGTCCTGGGATTTCTCCAGATAGCTCTGTTATCCCATTTCTGGCATCAGCCACATGTATTTATTGAGTAAGCATAGGTTCCAGAATTTCAAAGATGTATGGACATAAACCCACTACCAACAGGAAAAAAAACCCCAGTAAATGCTTATTCCAAACTTCTCACAGTTGAGAAGAATGGGGTGGGAGGGAGTGTATGTGTATAGGAATTGTCTTAACAGATTTTTTTAACATTTCTATGAGAAGTACACCGTGTTACTGTATCTCAAGCATTTCTGCTGCATTGCTATCTAAGTTGCTTGTAGTGGGACAGATTCTCTGTGCCTGATTTCTCTCTCAGGCAGAGCATGAGCCACCCCACTGGTGGCTGTGGTGTTGTGCCAGTTATTGCTTGTGTAAATGGGGGACAGACCTTTTAGAAGGGTGTGTTATGACAAGACAAGGGGTGGTGGTTTTAAACTAAAGGAGGGAGATTCAGGCCAAACATGAGCAAGAAATTTTTTATGATGAGGGTGGTGAAATACTGGCCCAGGTTGCCCAGAGAGGTGGTAGATGCCCCATCCCTGGAGACATCCCAGGCCAGGCTGGATGGGGCTCTGAGCAACCTGAGCTGGTGAAGATGTCCGTGCTCATGTCAGGGGTGGGACTGGATGAGCTTTGGACGTCCCTTAAAACCAAAATGTTCCATGATTCTATGATTTTATGATTCTGAGATGAGCATCTACCTCACCTTAATGAGTTTAAGGTGAAGAACCAGTAAAATACAAACAAAAATTACTTTTTGAGAGGCATGTTTATTTTCCTTATCCAAGTCCCCATGGTAAAGCTGGGTGGACCACTCTTCACTAATTGCCTTTCTTTGCAGACCAAACTTACCTCCAGCTGGGAGTGCTGCAGGGCCCAACAAATCCTTAGGTGTCTCATTAGAGGAAGTCTGACAGAGTACACACCATGGCCATGGTGTTGAGCAGGAAATTAGATAAGCAAAGAGTATCTGAGATCAATGAAAAGATCTTTCAAACTATCAAGTTATGCAACAGCTTTTACTGAAGCAAGACACATGGATATACTCCCAGGAGGAGTAGTCTGAGCTAGGCATGAAAGGGAATATTTCTACAGATCCTGTAGAAGTACTGTGGGTCCTCTGAAATACTCGGTGCTGTTGCTACCAGAAAGCCATTCCAACTACACTGGCCAGGGATGGAGAGGAAGAAGTGAGACAGCATCAGTCACATGGCTGTTGTGTTTGTTTAATGGATTTCTGAAAAACATAGTAGTGTAGCACCCAGATGCACTGTTTTTCACACAAAAAGGAGCCTTTTGAAAGAATGAATGGAAAACTTGCATATCTCCAAACTCAGAGCTATTAACACTAGTCAGGAGTGAGGAAGCTGAGTCACTGGTTGGTATCATATATGTTTCTCTCTTGCAGCATACATTGTCTCAAACACCCCTTTGAAACTTGTATAATGTGAGGGGTAGGAGGAAAATGAAGGCCTGACAGTAAAATAAAAATCATGCTTCACTATGTGTCAAGGATCTCTCGGCTTTTTTTTCGTTATTCTTTTACAAGCTAGTCTTTTATAAACTGTTCTCAAAGGAACATATGAAAGAGACATATCTTGGAATATCAGCCCAGATACAGCAGAAAATTACAGCTTCAGACACATTTACAGTGAATATCCTACCCACCAGGCAATTAGTTATCGAGTAACGTTTTCTTTCTGTCTCACTTGCACCCTGACATGATACCTTTGTGTTTACTCATTGACTCACAGCTGAGACCTGGGAAACCGTATTGAATACCAACCATGCGAAGCATACCATTAAGAAAATCCTGACCACTTCTTGCACATAGATTTATAAGTGTCAAGCACTCCTTTCATCCTCCTCTGTACACTGTTGTGTACAGAGAGGGTCTTCAAAGATGCCCTCTTTTGAAGATTAGGGAGTTAATTTATTTGTTTCTGTTTGGCTTGATAGAACAGAATTAGTTGTGATTAAGATGAACAGAAACCTTGTGTTGAAGCAGCAATACAGGCAGGAGTAAATGTTGTAGCAGAAGTATTTTCTATGTACTTTTTCGTTCCAAGTGTGTGTGCATGGGGAAGGTTGGTTGTATCTTCAGGTGATATTCAAGGTACACTGGACTTCATTCGTCTTTGTTCTCTAGTTTGTCACATCATCTTCTTCACTGTAAGGACCATGTGAAAAGCTATAAACAAGTGTGATAACATATTACATCTAGTTTAAACTGAATGAATGAGTTCATGGTAAGGAAAGAAAAGATAAGCTCAAAAAGCTTTGGTTTCAACTTTGTATTTTATGATTTATATTTTAGGATAAAATATAAAGGGTGACATATGCCTAACAAGGTGTTATCAAATTAGAAAATCAAACTGAGAGACAGAGAAGATAGGAAAGATTAGGGAAAAAAAAACAACAAATGGGATATTTTTAATGAAGAGAAATAACTTCTTTGTCCTCCTTATCATTGAATTCTCCTTCTCCCTTGGGTGTCTCTCTTCCATTCTAGTATCATCAATCCACTGCATTAATATGATGTTTTCACCCTCTTCTATATCATTAATGAAAATGTTCAATCTTCAGTTCACTAATTAAAACTGACCTTGATGAGGATAACTTAGATGGACATTAGGGAATGAAAAACAAGTAGGAGGAAATCGTACTTGGTGAGGATTTCCAAGTAAGAGAGTTTTAGGAGATGAAAACTGACTACCTGAAATCAGAGAAATTGCTGGAATTCCTGAAAATTTGTCTATTTGTCTATAGCTTAGCCTACGTCTAGTCAAGAAGATGTGGACACCTTGTGGTCCAGTGGTTACCAGACAGAAGGGATTCTGTATCCTGAATCTGGCAGCAAAACTGATTGCGAGTTTTCCAGTAAATCTCAGTTTACCTGAAAGCACGGTGTTATAATACACATTCTCACTGAGTAATGATTAAAAGTGGCTTCATTTTGATGACCATATTTGTGAAAGCAAAATAGGATTTGTGAATAAAGCAGGATGTTTGCCCAGAAAATAAAAAAAATGGACTGCATTCATCAACTGATACTTTCTCATTTGAAATTTTCATTACATAGACATGAAAGAATATAATTTATAAACAGAGTAAGAGTAAATGGAGTAATGCTGGAATAAAATAGTTTATTTGAAGAGTGCCACAAGAAAAAAAATCATATTTAACAAGTAACACACTGATGAGGAAACATATAAGCCCTTTAGCCCATACATGCAACCTTAGATAGATAATGTCTTTTATAAGAGGCTGTCTTCAGATCCTGTCTCAGAAATTAAAATAAAGAAGGGAAAGTGAATATTCTAAAATTTGTTTCTTTCTTTCAATACAGAAAATTGTTTGCTAGAAATATCTCTGCAATAAAGAGTCCAGTTACTATTCTATGGAAAGATAACTACTCTGTATAAATAAACATAAATAGATCTTCCTCCATTAACTGTTGGTACAACAGCTTTGAAATCGTCTGATATATCTGCTAAGATGTGGGTGCAATTCTATTTGGTTAGAGGGAGATTGCTCCCCATTTGTCTTTGCAGTCTGCTATCTGTCTCCCATGACTTTGCAAATTCTACCTGCTGTTCTCAGAAGCAAAAATACATAATAAAGCTTAATATCTTGGAGCAAGTTATTAGAAGATTTGAATTCCAAAAGCTGGTATATCAGCAGCAGGTGAGAAAGTGAACAGAGAGTGTCTGGATTAAGTGATAATAATTAAAAGAAAAAAAAAGTCTTAAGAATTAACCTGGTGATTATGCGGCAATGAGATAACACAATCAATCTCCAGTAAAACCTCTGCAGCGTGCTGACAGAGGTTCTGTAGCCTCAGGTTAGCCTTGGTTTGTTCAATTGCAGATCCGTCTAGCCAGCAAGTTTACCAGCTCAAATCATAAATCATTAAAAAGTTTTTCTGTTATTCCAGACACTGACGCTTTGGTTTGTCGATGCTCTTCTTATTCAGGGGCACAGCACAGCTAAACAGGTCATTGTTTGACTTATGCAGCACTTCTAAGAGAGGTTGGTAAAATGTTCAGAATCACTAATGCCCATAATGTGTCTGCTGGCAATGACCTTTCTGTGAGATACCCAGAAAAGCACAGCTTGCGCTGAGATTTACCGCTAGGAGAAGCTGGAAGCTGTGTTGTTGCTAGGCAGATGTTATGGATGAAGGTAATGTTAGCTGTTAGTTAAGCAAGCAATGTTCAGGACTATCATAATTCTGATGTTTTATCTTGTCCCCACATTCCCGATATGCATTGCAGATATGTGTGTTGGAATTTTCTGAGCACGTACTGTATTCTTGCAGCCCTCCTTCTCTGGTAAGTGCTCCATTGTAATGGTCTCTGTACTCCCTGCCACCAATGGTAATACCAAACCTGCCCCTCATAGAAACCAAATGTATGTATGAAGGAATACAAGTGGAAAAAGGGAAAAAATAATAATGTCTGAAAGAGCATCATGAAAAGCAGTCATGAACGTGTCAGATCTCTGACCAGTGTTTGCTATCAGAGAACCCTGCTGTCAAGTTCTCATGCTTTGCTGGAGGTTCATCAAGACAGATTTGATTCTGGGGTGGAATATGAGGTATGTGAGCACACATGTTGCCATGTACACTGACCTTTACAATGTTCTTACCTAGTTCACTAGACCTTTACTTCCAATTGTTGATGTTAATTGGTGCTGTTTCTACAGGTGATTCAATGCCCTGTTGTTCAGGACTAGCAGCTGGCTATGCCAGGGACATGGAGGGATGAGAAACAAATGTCAAGGTTACACATGTGTCACAGAATAAGAAAGGTCTTATGTCCTAATAACAGGTCCAGCCAAATAAAGACCTCTACCTTCACTGGCCTGACTAAAGAAAAGGATGCCAGTGGTGAGTTGTTTAACGTGACTGAGCTGTAGAAGGCAGCAGAAAAACCTTGCACATACATCAATAATGTGTAGTTTCCTATATACAGGGAATGGAGGGACTTCCAGCCATGACATTTTTGGAGAAGCCAGTGAGTGACTAACAGATGAGTAACTGTGCATATGGATGTAATTGCAGTGCCTGTAATTGTGCATATTGAGTCTTCGTGGAGACCTTAAATATGTATCTTCAGCTTCCAACCTACTTCTGAGCCTCCCTTTTGACTGTTCAGACCCTCCTACCACCTCTAGTCCTCCGAAGCGTGCATGCAAACAGCACGTGTCTCCAGCAAATACCCTGGGCCACAGGAGAGGCAAGCTTTGCTAAATCTGTAAAATCTCCCTCTCTAAAATCCAGTGTTAAGTGACTTTGTCAAGCTCCCTGCTCCTACTGTCTTTGTTCCAAACATACCACACCACCTGCAGCACAGCTTCATTTTGCATAGTGTCTCTGGGGCAAGCTGCATCCTTAATTTGCTGCCCACAGATAAAGAATGAGCAATGCCACAAAGAGAGAAATCATGTGCAGGGAGCTGTGGATGAAATCTGCAAATAAATGGAAAAATGGGTGGCTGCAAAACTGCAGTACCTGCTTCAAGAATGGGATGTCATCCAGAGCTCAAATACTCAAACTCCAAGTGGCACTGCTGCCTGCTTGAGCACTTCAGAAGGCCAGTTTTCTCTTGGTCCGTATCTTTTAACAGTAAATCACGGTATATAAAGCTGACTCTGCCATTAAATCTAGAGTCTATCTGGCTATTCACTTGGAAGGAAACTTCGTTGTTAATTAACATAAATAAAGCCTTTGGGGCTCATAGGTGTCAGAGCCAAGGCACAAGGGAGAAAGTGATGAAGGCAGGCAACTCAGGATGGTAAAATGGGAGGATCATTAAAAGGGCTGGAAATGGACCTGTCACATTTACTTTTGCTGGTAATTTGATTATTAAAAGAACTAAAATTTGATGATCTTAGAGAATAAATGGCTTGTTTTACAGGGCTGGAAGGGAAATGCAGACTCTAGTTTGTCATAGTTATCTCTTTTTCAGAAAATCAGAGGAAGAGCTCTCCTACTGGCGGTTACAGGAATGCTCACTAGGCTTCATCTTTGGAAGAAGAAAACTCTCTTATCAATGGCTCAGATTTTTTTGTTCTTCCTCCATCACACCACCTCTGTACCATAAAAATAACACCTGGGGCTAGTTCAAGCACCAGTGAAATAACCTGTCTAGAAATACAATCAGTGATGTTTTCTTGGGGAAAAAGGTTATAGAGCAGGTTATAGAGATGGACTCCTAACTGCTAAAGGGTAATGTGGCAGTGCAGGCTTTAGGTGCAGATGAAGCAATGAGAGGAAAAAGGGAGGATGTCCCCACTTGGTTCCTCACTCAGCCTCATTGGCCTCTCCTCTTCACTTGTAACGTGATGGTGATGGATGCAACCAGGATCTGGGAGAGATAAAAAAGCCCTTGATTGGGAAGCCCCGTTTAGGGCTGCAACAGGAGCTTTGATGAGGAACAGACATTTGTGAATTCCTCCTGCAGCTGCAGCATTGCAATGACAGGATGTGAAGCTATTTCAATTCCTTTGAGGACTTACACTCCTGCATAACCCTCCCAGCATGAATACCTGAGATGATTGTTTTCTTCTAGGGTTCCTGGTGACACCACGGATAGAGCAAGGTGCTACTGTGACCTTCAAAAGACATATGAGAAACTCATACCATATTGACATTCTTGTGCTTTTAAGTATTGCCTGAAGATTTGTGAGCCCCAGCTGGGAGAGGAGAAGTCATTTCATTCTCCTTGAAAGAGTAAAACATCACCCAGAGGCTCTGGACCCACTCAAGAAACAACCCAGACAGAGGAGTTAACACAGCTGAGTCTGACCAGTCTGATTTAGTAGTTTGAAAGAAAATCCATGGAGAAGGGCTCTGTCTCACAGGTGTCTGACTGTTCCCAGGCTCTGTCTCAACTGGCTTTGGAAATGGTACAATTCAATGACAAAACAGGCACAGTGTGCTCGGGAAGTTACCTAGAACCAAACAGCCTGGTGCCAG
The DNA here is from genome assembly GCF_963082525.1 of Nesoenas mayeri. Taxonomy (NCBI): domain Eukaryota; kingdom Metazoa; phylum Chordata; class Aves; order Columbiformes; family Columbidae; genus Nesoenas; species Nesoenas mayeri. The sequence continues at coordinate 6,732,057 of NC_137543.1, forward strand.
CAGGAGCAGTGGTATTAAGGCACAGCAGTCAGACATCAGATAAGGTGAGGATCAGACAAAAGTTTGCATGGCTTCTCTTTTATTTTATTATTTTTCCCCCCTTTTGTTCCTTTATTTTCACCAAAAGAACTCCTAGAAGTAATTTTTAAAAAGAAATCTCTTGACCTAAAATCCTAGAGTGGATTGATTACAAGAGGTTGCTGCTGCTAGAAAGTGACTTGTTAAACAAACTACTTTCCTCTGAAGTATCTCCGTGCATGTCAGACGAATAAAGGGGAGCTAGAAAAATATCATTTTACTTTTTTACTCAAAGTATTTTAAATTTCTTTTTTTTTTTTTTTTTCTTGATGTATTTGAAACTGTTTAAAGGAAACGCTGTGCAGCAGCCACTATGGGAGAAGTTAGTCTTTTTTTCAGTCATCAGTTAAGTCTTAAATATTTTAACAGTGGAAAGAACTTATATTTTAGTGATAAACATACGCTTATTTTTTGTTAAGTTTCCTCTGAAGATGGACACAAGGTGAAAAACTTGGAACCAAAAAAGTTACCTACAAAACAAGGGAAAGTTTTGCAGTTTATTTCAGGGTTGAAATGTCACTATTTTGTTTTCCATGATTTGTATCACTGGAAATGTTGTGATTTTGTTTGCGATAACATGGTTAATTCACAGTGACAGCATCCCGGAACTTTAAGATCAGCTGGTTCCGTGACATATTTCGGATGACCTCTCCTTTCATAAACCTGAAATTACTTGGAGTGAAAGTCTGTCAAACTGTCCTTCTTCATTCAAAAACTGGCATTCAAAAGGGTGTATCATTACTCTCCATAGCGTGAGAACTGACACCTTCCTTACAAGGTGGTTGGAACTGCTAGGTAACCTTGTCAGAGAAGTCAATTAATAAATCTTCTGATAATGGCGACAAATTTTAATGTTCAACATTGCTGAATGCTCAGCATTACTGAATGAGGAAAGATCTCCCATCCCCCTAGGGTGAAATCAGTGTGCTCAGCTCACTCTCTGAAATGCCTGTACACCTGCCTTAGTTGATGAGGACTGGATTAGGGAGCAATTAAGCAATCTCGACATCCACAAGTCCATGGGTTCAGATGAGATGCACCAGTAGGTGCTGACGGAACTGGCTGAGGTCATTGCTGGATCACTCTCCGTCATCTTTGCTAAGTCTTGGGACACAGAAGAGGTGCCTGAGGGCTGGAGGAAAGCAAATGTCACTCCAGTCATCAAAAAGGGCAGGAAGGAGGATCTAGGTAACTATAGACCCGTCAGCCTCACCTCCATCCCTGGGAAAGTGATGGAACAACTTATCCTTGGTGCCATCTCAAGGCATAATAAGGATAAGAGGGTCATTAGGGGCAGTCAACGTGGCTTCACCAAGGGGAAGTCATGCTTAACCAACCTCATAGCCTTTCATGAGGACATAACCAGGTGGATAAATGACAGCAAAGCAGTGGATGTGGTTTATCTTGATTTCATTAAAGCATTTGACACAATCTCCCACAGCATCCTTGCTGCTAAACCGAGGAAGTGTGGACTGGATGGTTGGGTAGTGAGGTGGACTGTGAACTGGCTGAAGGAAAGGAGCCAGAGAGCCAGAGAGTTGTTGTCAGTGAGAGACAGTCTAGTTGGAGGCCTGTATCTAGTGGAGTCCCTCAAGGGTCAGTACTGGGACCAGTAGTATTCAATATATTCATAAATGACTTGGATGAGGGAACAGAGTGACTGTCAGCAAGTTTGCTGGTGATACCAAGCTGGGAGGAGTGGCTGACATGCCAGAGGCTGTGCTGCCATCAGAGACCTGGACAGGATGGAGAGCTGGGCAGGGAAAAAATTAGTGAGATGTAACAAGGGCAAGTGTAGAGTCTTGTATCTGGGCAGGAACAACCCCAGGTTCCAGTATAAGTTGGAGAACGAGCTGTTGGAGAGCAGTGTAGGGGAAAGGGACCTGGGGGTCCTGGGGACAGCAGGATGACCATGAGCCAGCACTGGGCCCTTGTGGCCAGGAAGGCCAATGGTACCTGGGGTGGGTTAGAAGGGGGTGGTCAGTAGGTCAGAGAGGTTCTCCTGCCCCTCTGCTCTGCCCTGGGGAGACCACATCTGGAATCTTGTGTCCAGTTGTGGCCCCTCAGTTCCAGCAGGACAGGGAACTGCTGGAGAGAGTCCAGTGCAGGGCAACAAAGATGCTGAAGGGAGTGGAGCATCTCCCATGTGAGGAAAGGCTGAGGGAGCTGGGGCTCTGGAGCTGGAGGAGGCTGAGGGGTGACCACATTAATGTTTATTAATATGTAAAGGGTGAGTGTCAGGAGGATGGAGCCAGGCTTTTCTTGGTGACAACCAATGATAGGACAAGGGGCAATGGGTACAAACTGGAACACACGAGGTTCCACTTAAATACGAGATGAAACTTCTTCACAGTGAGGGTGACAGAACACTGGCCCAGGCTGCCCAGGGAGGTTGTGGAGTCTCCTTCTGTGCAGACATTCCAACCCGCCTGGACACCTTCCTATGTAACCTCATCTGAGTGTTCCTGCTCCGGCAAGGGGATTGCACTGGATGAGCTTTCGAGGTCCCTTCTAATCCTTAACATGCTGTGATTCTGTGATCTGAAAATTGTTTTTCAGTCTAAGATTTCATTCTATGGGGGAAGCCTTTTCTGGGAGTTTTTTACAGTTCCAAAACTGTAAGCAGCAAAAAAATGGAGTGCAACATAACCAAAATCAGAGTAAGGATATTTAGTGGACTAAAGGGGTTATTTAGTTACTGCTTCGAAAAGCCCTTGTCTTTTTGTGTGGCCACCCTGCTTGCAGCATGACTTATGCTACAAGTTTCTCAGCTTAGGAAGTTCCCAGTGTGCTTCCAGAAGAAGACACTGGACGTTAAGGTCCTTCCTGGACACTGGGTAAGGAAACGAGAGATACTGTTCTCTCAATGTCTGTCTGGAAAGGTACTGGTATGTTTTCAGTGGTTTCTGTTCCCCTTAAGCCATTGTGCTTAGTGTTTTCTACCAGCTGGATGTATCTGAAAGCCTGGATTCAGCCCATGGGAAGCATTAAGCCCAAGACCATAGGTGCAGTTTGGGCACATTAGTCCAAGGTGGCCGAAACCAGCCCTGGTGCAACTGTGTGTGGGGACAGTAACTGAAGCTTCAGTCTGGCAAATGCCACAACCCATATGGGACTGTGCATATAAGAAGTGCTCCTGTAACTTGAGCTATCTTGGTGGGAAACTGTCAGAAGAAATTTCACCCAGGATCTCAAAAGCCAGTCTCAATGACCTGAAAGAATAAGCCAATAATTGAACTATGAGTTGCCATACAGGCCCCTCCAGGGATATGTTTATCATCATAAATGCATGGAGATCTTTTCACATAAAGCACTATGGTGCTTGCAATGGCAAAAACTGAAAATTAAGTTAGGCTAGCCTGAAACAGCATCAGCAATTGCAGCATCTGATTGAAGTAGTACCAATGCAAACCTCTGAGCCCAAAGGAAGCTTTGTTTCTAAACACAGATGCAGAGGTGGCCATGCCCCAAATAGGTGAGGAGAGGACGGGGGCAGGTTTAGGCAGGGTGCTGATGTTGAAGATCAGAAGCTTCTGCGTACACAAGAAATGGCTGGGGGTACGAAGTCTGCTCATTCAGGGGCAAGAAGTTCAGGCATTGCCATAGCAACCAGATTAAAGAAACAATTCCTGATGGATCCTTTGACATCATAGATGAAGATTTTATTTGTTCCAGCCATTCTGTGTCAGCTAAATTACTAGAAGGTCTCCAGCAGACTTTTTGCTGAGTTGCCTCTATGCAATGAAGGGCAGTGACACAAACAACTTTGCACTCTGTGGGTAGATGTGGGAAAGAGAAGTGTAGACTCAACTGGAGTAGGAGTTTGGTTTAGAGTCATCTTTAAAATGAGGAAAGACTTTCAAAAGTCTTTTAGCCATAGAAGGCGGAGTACAGAAAGCAAATAAATATTGATGAAGAATGAAGCTGAGCATATAACATCACATTCATTAACTTGCTCTCTCCTGAGTTCCTGTGATGTTTTATGCATTTTAAATTAACCAGTTTAGCAGAGGCCAGGTTAATTCCTACCACCTGGAAATTTATGTGTATATATATATATACATGCACATATCTTGGAAGCAGGAGGTATTCATCTAAGTGTATGATTTGCTCTGCAAATTTTCATTTTAAATTGGAGAATGTTTCATAAATAACTATTTGAAACCTCAAGAACATGAGGCTAACAGTAATAAAAAGAATCCCTGAGGCAAATAAACTTACTCACATGCAGAGAGAGATGACCACAACCAGGTCTATAGAATGTATTAAGGCCATTTTATGGCAAACTTCTTGTACCATTTGTGCCCCAGACTGCAGAGAAATTAATCCATTCAAAGTTTCCTGTTGAGTACTTGGATAACTTGTATGGCAAATCTGTCTTAGAAAAAAAAATAAATCTAGTTGTTTCTTCACAGATATGCTTTGTTGCTCTTATCCCAGATTTGACACTAATTCCTTGTGTTGTCTTAGGCAAATTATGTACATTGATTAAATCTTTCAGCTTTTCTAGAGTTGGTGTGCTACCTTTGTGAAGAAATTCATGAGTGTTATGGCACTGTTCATCACACATGAGATCAAAATCTTTCCTGCTGGTTGGATTTGAGACATAACCTTGAGGTGGGACTTTGCTCTTTGATCTCCTTCTCACATAGCAGAGATTGCATAAGCAAATATTTGATCATGTTGAAAATGTAACAGAAATTTAGAGATATTAGGATGGCTAAAATTCTGAATAATTTTGGTTTCCTCGTGGCTGACAGGATCTTCCAACTCGAGACATATGTATTGGCAATTCAATCTATTTTACTGTAATGTTTGAGGAGAGCTCTGTCTTCTATTTCTACAAAATGCCCATTGCAGTGGATGGATAGTTGAATTGTCATTTCTTGGCATAATTTGAGTGAGAAGCAGCAGAAAGAGTTGCTGAACTTGTACAATGAGAGAAGGCAGGGGGGTTATTCATATCTTCTTTCATTTCATCCAACTAGAAAACTGTGTCAGCCTCAGAGATGAATCAGACTTTAAAAAAAAAAAAAGAAATATGATAAATGCTTAGATATGCACAACTGATAATATACATTTACAGTCTGTAATATCATAAAAGTCTGTGTAAAAACTGGAGTGTTTTCTGATCAGCTTTACAGTAAAATAATTTGGGGTCTAGATGCAACTCCAACTACCTTGGAAGGCATTGAACGCTTTACCAGTTTTACTGCTCATGTTCCCATTGCCACATCAGTTCCCACATCACTGTGGAACGAAAGTCAGTTCTGACAGAGCCCGATTCATTTCTTTCACCTTGAAATGAAAGTCAAGCTGGCAAACTGCTGAAATGAGCTGTTTGTTGCAGCTTTTGGACAGTGCTGATTGCTTCCCAGCATGTGTTCATGATGGTAAAGTCATCGTATTGGCCTGATGCTGCCTCCTCAGCACCTTCGTTGGGCTGAGAAAGTCCATGTGCTTTCCACTGTAAGAAAGGTGGGGTTAGATCCTGCATTGTATGATCACTCTTGCTTCCCACATATTATATATAAAAAGAAATTCAGCTTTTGGCAGATCCTTTGCCAGATATTGTACCTGGGACACAGCAACCCTGGCTGTACATACAGAATGGGGGATGAGATGCTGGAAAGCAGCTCTGCAGAGAAGGATCTGGAGGTTCTGCTTGACGGCAAGTTGAACATGAGCCAACAGTGTCCCTGGCAGACAAGAGGGACCCGTGTCCTGGTGCATCCAGAACAGGGTGGCCAGCCGGGCAGGGAGGGGATTGTCCCACTCTACTCTGCACCGAGGCTGCCTCACCTGGAGCATTCACTGTGTGCAGGGCTGGAGACACAGGATAAAAAAGATAATAAGCCGCTAGAGAGAGTCCAAAAGAGGTCTATGAAGTTGTTGAAGGGTTTGGAGGGGAAGCTGTATGAGGAGTGGCTAAAGTCACTTGGTTTATTCAGCCTGGAGGTGTCACAGCCCCAAGCCTGACAGTGTTCAAGAAGAGCCTGGACAACGTCCTCAGACACACGGTGTGAGCTGTGGGGTTGTGTTGTGCAGGGACAAGAGTTGAACTCGATGATCTTCATGAATTTATTCCAACTCAGGACATTCTGTGATTCTATGATTTATTACATTTAGTCACTACACCAAGTACCATCTTAAGAAACAGAGATCCAACAGTTAAAGAGATTTCAGCCCCAAATCTTTTTGTGTTTAAGTCTCATTTTCATTCAGAAATGTTTCCTGAGTTTCATTAATAGCTGTGTTTTTTATAAGATTTTGCTAAATACCATTGATGAAAACTTTTCAATCTATGCACTACTTGCAAACTGTTCATTTCAAATCATCACTATTCGTCACATATGTCAGCTCATGTGGTGTGTCTTGGATGCCTGAGATACATTCATAAGAAAATAATGAGTAGCATTTCTACTGTACAATCTGTTTAACATTCAGAAATGTTTTCCAGAGTGGGAAACAGTTCTCCAGTTCACAAGTATGCCGAATATGAAGAGTGTGACCTGTTGAACAGAAAAACTCTAAATTAGAATCTAAATTAGATTTGATTATTCTGAAATATATTCATGAATATTTTACTTAGTCAAACATACACAGTAAAATATTTAAAAACGTAGGCCTGACTCACACTAGAAATAACTTCAATGTTCACTATGAATAATGACAGACACTTTATGCAACAGAATTTCTCTCTGCATCTGTATTATGCCTATGTACAATACTAGCATTTTTCATTACTGTAATACATGATACCACGGAAATTTACTATCTTTACAAGTGAATGTGCTTGAAGACCCAGGGTTCAACAGTAATAAAACCCGTGGACATCTTTAATCACATGACTTAAGCTTAACATAATGTAAAGATTAGCCTCACCAGATCAAATTTTTCCCCATGAACTGCTTCACAAAATACCAGAATTAGAATGAGGTTCCTGACTTTCCAACATCATGCCCAGAATTTCTTTAGAATGGTAGCTTCCCAAAGTTATTAATTCCCAATCTCTCATCTAAAATATGTTTTTATAGTATTCCAAATTATCATTTTTTAAGGCTTACCATGATGTAATTTAATTTTGTTTATTTTTATTGATAAATTACACAAACGCTTTTGAAATTATAATTTCACTGTGCCTATAATCTGGAAAAACAAACATATATTGTTTGAAGAGTTTTGGAATTGTTAAATTATTAAAATAATCCAATATATGCAGAACTTTTGCACTGTTTTACTAAAACTAGTTAGTACAGAATTTTTATCACAAAAAAAAGGGAAAGGCTTTCAGAAGAGAAGTAGTATATTTTGACAGTTATTTGAAAAGAAGAAAGAAATGATAGTGCCAGAAAATGAGTGCTGCAAAGTGCTGAGCTTTCAAAAATAATGTGGAGATTGTATTGTAGAGGATGAAACAGAGTAAAGAAGATGAATAGTTGAAGACTGAAAGCTGGACAGAAAGTGTACTTTGGTATGGAAATCTGTTGAAATACTCAAAAAGTGAATCAGAGCTCCATTTTAATACAATATGAATGATTTATAAATATCTCACAGTCTTCTCTCCAGGAGCATAAGCAAAATAAAAAAAACCTGACGTTTTTACCCTTTGACATGATCAACTCCACATTGCATCTTTGCTGTGAAACTTTAATGTTCTTTCAGGCTTAGCTCCAGCCGCAAAATGATTATGGCAAGTACCTGAACCTCTTTAGCTAGTCTTACAACAGCTCTTTTTATTTGTTCTGCTTTGTGGCTTTTGCAAGTAAAGTACACTGTCAGCACCATTTAAGGGTACTGTTTGAAGTTAGATGCCTTGCGCTTTTTTCAGTGGCAATAACTATATATACTCTAGTAAACAGAAGATATAAAAGTAGAAGTGCAAGTGGAAAACCATGATCTATGCAGGCTTCTGAGAAGCATTTAGGCATTAACTCAGGAAGGAATAGTGTGGAAATCTTGCATATTCTTTCACTATTCATATCCTCAGTGCCTAAAAATATTCCTTTGCTTCACCATTAAGCCAAGCGTGATTAAGGCAAGGTGAGCCAGCATGAAATTGGAGGATGCTGTTCTTTTTCAGAACTAAAATATCCAAATAGATCAGTATGTACTGACATACATAACTGAGGATCTGGGTTGTGTTCAAGGGAGCGTGAGCTGGGGACTGGTTTCCTTGGAAGTGGAAGAGGATTTGTGTAAATATTGAGAAAATGTAGGATTTTGGGACAGGGCTTCTTTTAATTGCAAGAAGCAGAGAGTGGAGGCTCCCATTTCTCTGAACAAACCTCAGCAACCATGAGCATCCATGCTCTACTACCTACATTCTGCATGTTTCTGCCTTCTTTTTTATGCATGTACAAATGAAGACCACGGTGATTATTTTTTTTTCCATTTTTTTTTTCCCAGTGAAAGAAATTAATCAGAACTATTTTTAAAATTCATTTTTCCCCTTCTCTGCTCCCTCTAAATTTTATTTGACAGGTTTCCAAGCCTACTTTCTCATGCGCTGTAAATAAAACAAAAGAAGCAGAGTTGGAAGATTTTTGCTACACTTATATAAGATGCATGGAGAACAAATTCCAAAGAGACACAGATGTCCTCAGTATGGAACACTACATTTGGCTTAAGTTCCAGGATTAATGACTGTGCAGTTAGTTATTTTTAAAATTGGATTTATTGCTAGGTTTGTTAAAAAGTATCAGTAATTAAGCTTGAAAATATTTTCTTCCTTTATAAGCTAATGCGGTCATATCTTTGAAGTCATCATACATCATTATTTGATTGGTACAGCCCAGATTTTATAGGCATCTTTATAGGTATCAAATAATTGAAATGTCTTCATGCTTCCATTTGATTAGTTAAATTTTCAGTTACTGAAAAAAAATAGGTATCCTGATTCCAAGTAGAAGTAGCTTATGTATAGCAGAATAATAATTTGGTGGAATGACTGTTCTTGATGCTGGGCAGTGCTTGCAGATGAAAGCTGAGGACCACAACACAGTCAAAGCTGTTCTTTGGAAAACTAATGAGTCTTCTTCACTGTAGCATTATGAAACAAATGGGGCTTAGAGTTACTCAAAGAAACCTTTCCTATTAACAGAGGGGAATGTGTTACATTTGAGTCTGATGCTGACAGCAGAGAAATTCTGCAACGCAAACCAAGAAATGGATCCTTTTTCAACTAGTTTATTTGGACTGAAAATTACATAGTAGAGAGATGTGGTCTGTAGGGTTGCTAACAAACAGGTTGGGATACTCAGGAGAAAGCCACAGCAGGTTGTGTCAGCCAAAGCAGGACTCAGCTTGGTCTCAGTCAGGACCATAGTGATGGTAGAAAGTGGAGATCCACTCTCCCTTACTCTACTCACATGAGGAAGGTGAGACACTTGCTTCAAAGATGAGTTCCAGTATAAGTTGGGGAACGAGCTGTTGGAGAGCAGTGTAGGGGAAAGGGACCTGGGGGTCCTGGGGACAGCAGGATGACCATGAGGCAGCATTGGGCCCTTGTGGCCAGGAAGCCAACGGTACCTGAGGTGGATTAGAAGGGGGATGGTCAGTAGGTCGAGAAAGGTTGTCCTGCCCCTCTACTCTGCCCTGGTGAGACCACGCCTGGAATATTGTATCCTGTTGGAGTGATAAAGGACTCAGCAAACAATTTGATTCAATGTGAATCACGCTAAAGCCATTTATTACAGAAACAAGCCTCCTTATATATGCAACTATATTCTAATCACGCGTCCACGCTCCAAGCATGGATCTGCTAAATGAGTATCATGGGCTGTCCATGTGCTGGAGTCTCACTGATGATACGTCTGATGATTCACGCCACGCCAGGACCCCCCTGATTGAGGAACGCCCCTCTTTCTCACAGCAGATTCTGTTCTCAGCTTCTCAAAGCGGCCTTGAGATTCCTTTGAGCCTGACTAATTCAGCAACAAATCTTTATCTATCAAAGCCCCTCCACAGTATCCATTTGTGGGCCTCTCAGTTCCAGCAGGACAGGGAACTGCTGGAGAGAGTCCAGCGCAGAACCACGAAGATGATGAAGGGAGTGGAGCATCTCCTGTGTGAGGAAAGGCTGAGGGAGCTGGGGCTCTTTACCTTGGAGAAGAGGAGACTGAGGGGTGACCTCATTCATGGTTACAGATATATAAAGGGTGAGTGTCAGGAGGATGGAGCCAGGCTCTTCTCAGTGACAACCAATGATAGGACAAGGTGCAATGGGTGCAAACTGGAACACAGGAGGTTCCACTTGAATATGAGAAGAAACTTCTTCGTAGTGAGGGTGCCAGAGCCTGGAACAGGCTGTCCAGGGAGGTTGTGGAGTCTCCTTCTCTGCAGACATTCCAACCTGCCTGGACACCTTCCTGTGTAACCTCATCTGGGTGTTCCTGCTCCATGGGGGGATTGCACTGGATGAGCTTTCCAGGTCCCTTCCAATCCCTGACATTCTGTGATCCTGTGAATCCCTGGCATTCTGTGATTCTGTGATCTGTTATTATATCTAGACACAGCAGGGGTATGTGAAATTATCAGATTTAAGCTAAGCAGACAGGTTTTGTGGCTTTGATTTTTTTTTTTTTTTCATTGTTGTTATTGTTCCAAACTGGGTAATTTTATGACTGTCCGATATAAGACTAAAACTCAAATTCCAAGTCTGACACTCAGAGATTCTATGTTTTAATAACTCCCAAGGGTCACCCAAAGCTGTTTAGTGAACAACTCATCTTCGACCTTGAGTTGTCCCAGGTTTCTCTTCCTGCTAAAACTTTGATGAACTTTCACTTGAACAGCTGCATGGAAGAAGTATTTGATTGAAGACTCAATTTCAAACTGATGCAATAGACTTCAAACTAGCTTTCCAGAACCAAGGTCTTGCTAATTGCCCTATAGCTTCTTCTTAATGTCTGCAAATAAAACAGTTATACAGATTCTAAATTGCTCCTCTTGAAAGCTGGGTATTAATTAAGCTAGTTCCTATGAAAGAACCTTAAGCATCTTTGCTCACTCACTTTCTTATTTGTTTATGCACTTGCACTATAAAAATAGTTCATTAAAAGAAATTTGAGATCATATTCAGATGCAGAATAAAGTCTCCGCAGTTACTGAGCTTGAAATGTTGCCATAAAAAACAATGCTTTTTGATGAGACACATTTTGTAGTGTTTAATGAAAGGTAAAACGAAGATTTAAAAAAATGATAGGTCATAAAAAAACCCTGTACTTAATGCAGCACAAGGGAGAGAGATTCATGGTTCCAGAGCGTGCACATTTAGGAAGAGTTTTCTGTGGCATATCTACTTTAACTCACTGAAGTTTGCAAAATATGTTTCAGATGCAGAGCAGCACTTGATTCACTTTTTTCTTCTTCATGTTTAGCACTGAATTCTCTTTCTTTCTTAAATTTTTATATGCATATATACATGATGTGTGTGATATGTACGTGTATAATTTCATCTGTCATATTCAGATAGCTAAACAGAGCTTTCTCTGTCTTAGCATTCTTTAAATTTCTACAAATATGTTTCTGTTGTTATTGTGGTTGTTTTTTTAAGATAATGGCAATGCTTTTATTTGAGATCCAGTGAACAGATCATCTCAGAGATTCCATGGCTACAATAGGTAAAAGATACTTGGAGGCATTAAAAACTTGACTAGATATGGCCCTGAGCAACCTGGTCTAGTCTGACCAGCTTTGATCAGGAGGTTGGATTTCCAGCCCAAATTATCCTGTGATTCTATGACACTTTTTTTTTCTGTAGGCCAACTAGGACAGATTCAGTGCTAGTACTAAGTTGTTCTAATGCTAGCATAAAGTTTGTGTTAACAAGACTAGATCAGCTATATGGTTTATTTTGAAAGGGAGGAACTCGGCAACATTTGTTCAAATTGCAAAGGCAGGAAGTCATCTCTTCTATAGAAATATCTGGATGGATTTTCTCACTTCTTGTAGTTTAAAATTAATAAGAGAATTATGAGGTTGAAATTGGTCAAGAGATACTATATATGAAGGCAATTCAGAAACAACTGACTGATGATAAAGGGAGGTAATAATAAGATTATGAATAAATAAAGTGAAGGTAGTTATTTTTCAGGAAATCTTTTGGTGAAACTAAGGCAATTATAAGGGCAAGTGTGTGACCTAGGTTAGCAGACTGCTATTAGTTGCCTCCAAAAGATACACATTTTTTAGGTGACTAGTAGAAAAAATTATTTCTTCTGTCTTGTCCTAGTCACGAGAACACAGCAACATTTTGACAAAAACCTTCTCACCTAAATGAATTGAATGCATCACATACTGGAAAGATCAGAGTACATACGTTGTATATATGAACTCTTTTCTCTAGTACATAATTTAAAAAACCCAGATACCCTTTCTAAGTGACTACAGACTCCACGTTAAAGTTTATGTCATAAAAATTCAGTGTATAATTAACTTAGAATTCTTCAAAAACTTTTATATGAACTTATAAGTAAAGTAGACAGGGTTTGGTACTTTTAAAGGGCACATTCTTTCCAAAAGTGAACCTCTTCAGCCCTCAGTAAGACATTTGATAATTCTGGATAGAAGACTATGAAGATGGAGGAGATAGAGATTTGTAAAGGAACTAAAAAGTCCAGGAAATTACTGCAACAGAATTTGAGAACTGTTTACAGTGAAAAGAGAATAATTCAGTTAGAAAGATTATTTCAGTAGTTATCCAAAGCTATTTCTTGCAGCTTATGTCATCTGTTGTTTTCACTAAGGATATTGGGATAAAAATAAAATTATATCAGCAGAAGTAAGTGATGACTAAAAATTTGAGATTAATTATTAAGGTAGAGGAATGTTGGATTAACATACAAAGATAATTTCTGGCCAGGAAGATGTGAAAAAATACTGTAGGATGAGATTTAGAGGAAGGTCTAGAAGATTTTGAGGTCTGTTTTAAGATGCGGTTTTCTCAGCAGAAAACTAAAGAGAGGAAAAATACAGAGATATTAGCTGGCTCAATATACCCCAAAAAATAAAACAGGGTCTTATATTAATTTTTGCTCCAAAACTGATTACTTTTTTTTTTTTTAAATTGACTTTTTTCATGAACTGTAACTAGGGCTTGTTTTTGGAGTAGGGCTTATATTTTGAGCATCCTCAAAAATCCTGAAAAATCATGCTAGGGCTTATTTTTGAGGTAGGGCTTATTTTTGGGGAAACAGGGTAGCTGTGACCCACCAGGGCAAGACTGTCAGGAGAAAGCACACTGGGATGTTTTAGGTGGGATACCTCCACACAGAGAGGGAAATTTTGATGTCCTTCTAGCAAACCTGGAATACAACATACACCTGTCATCAAAGATATTCAAGAGAGAAGTAATAAAACTAGAACACAGTTAATATAATCGAAGAATGGAGAAACTGTCTTTAAATAGATAAATAAAGAATGAAAAGCTTGGTTACTTCAGGCAAGCAAAATGAACGCTAGCAGAGGATGTAATTATTGCTTATAAATATCTACAAGCAGGTGAATTCCAGGAAGAGATAGAAGCTAAAGGACAAATGGGGTATAAACTGATCATAAATAAGGTTAGGCATGGAATTAGAAGAAGTCTTAGAGGAAGAAGATTAATGCACATCAGCCATTTGCTTGGAGCAGTGAGTACAGATCACATAACTACTTTTAAGAGGGGGTTTGATAAATGCATGACTGGGGTGATATGACGTGACTTCCTGTGATGATTGAGGACTAGGACGGATTACCCAGGAGATTGGTTCCTAAGTGGATAGATAATTGGTGGAGAGATGAGGGAATAAGCCAAACAGCACATAGTGTTGGGACTTGAATAGAGAAAAAGTCAGAGAATACAATTCATTTAACCATTTAGGAGATATACATGGTTTAGGAGAGTCTTCTATGTTCAAGTGTAGACAACACAGAGCAATCAGGAATTTCAAAGGGCAATTCATCTCACCAAAACAGAAATATAGAAAATCAGTGGCTGAATTACCTTCTGAAGTGACTTACCTTTCTCAAGTCCTTCTCTAAGCTTAAAAGGCAATCTTAGAAAGCCAAACTTAGCTTTTTGATGGCTGTAGTTAGTTGAAATAAATCTTGCCATATCTAAAGGAAAATGTGTGAATAAATGGGGAGCTAAAGAGAGAGATGTGAGAAATTCTGCTACAGAGAGGAAAATAAGGTCAGTGATTTAGCTTAATGCCTGTAGTTTTATAATAACCTTGATAACTATTTGGCATTTAAATTACTTTTGCAAGTGATTTCCCTGGCAATAGATGTGAGTTGACAATGACAACATGTTCATCACAGAATGCCTGCTATAGATGTGTGTTGGAAGAATTGAAAGGTGAATGCTTCATCTAAGGTTAAGAAAATAATTATCTCCTCATTTTCTGTTAATGTTTCTTAAAGTTACAAAGTTGTTGCTCCCTAATTTTGTATTACATTTGATCTTAGGAGAAATAGAAGTCTATACACATATTTTAAAAAATTAATTTTTGGACCAACAAGCTGTTCTCTATCACATTTACTATGAGAACACCATTTTTCCTTATGCTAATCTGAATGCTGACTTCCACACAATTCCGTATATTATTGGCAATTACCACAATACAGAAAATGCACTTACAACATCACTTTGTAATTTCCTCAAAACCGTACAGACATCAAAACTTGTGAGACACATGAATGAACAATTTCAAATTCATGCCAAACTGGGCAAAAAGACAAGGGGAAAGATCAATAGCAAATAACAAGCAAAAGTAAAACTCCTCTTTCTTATGTAAAGAAACTAATTCTTAGCAAAGATTATTAAACATCATATTGTTCCTGCCGTGCCATGGAGATGAAAGCTTTTTGCTTAATGTCTGTAGGTAGTTGTTCATCTGTGAGGGTTCTTTTCTTAGCTGTGTCTAAAAATCCAGTTCAAGATTACTTTGAAAATACCCGTCAGATGAGCACACACATGCATACCCTTGGTCCTTTCACTTCTTCTGGGGGTCATACTCCTCACCTGGGAAATACCATGTCTTTGTACCTCCCACATTGACCTTATCCAAACTTCTCAAAGGGAATGACTACCGATATTTCTAGGAAATGGCTGAAATGGTGATATCAGCTGTTATCCTGTCCAAGGCAGACGTTAATAACAGTAGTTTGTGTCTTGTGTCAGGTGGCAGTAGCCAAAAAAGAAAACATCTGTCATTGCCTTCCATGGTTGCCCTTGCCTTGTCACAAGCTACACCTAGTCCCAGATGAAGTGGTAGGAGTGGTAGGAGTAGGCTTATCTCACCAAGAATGTCAAAAATCACAAGCTTTGTGTTCTGATCATCATTAGGGATGTCTCAATTGTGTCAGTATTTCTTTCAGTGGAGAAGAGTTTGAGATTCTTGTCTTTTTAGAGATAAAGAGGTTGAATAGCAATGCATGAACTTCTGCTGCCACATTGACTCAGCCACCATTTCCATTTCCACTGCAAGCAATAGTTGATGTATAAAATTAGTATAAAACTTGATAGCATGCTCCATGTTTCAAGCACTCAAGGTAGGGTAGGCAACATGCAGTGCTATCTCAGCAGGAGAGTTACTTGTCTTTAAAGAAGTCAATGTCCAGCTGGCTTCCTACACCTGTTGCCTTGCAATTGGCCATTCCAAGGGAATATTCACTGCAGTGAATTTATCGAGCCTAGACAAAGTTGGCCTGGTTGGGTTAGTTTGCTGGCACATTTGCATTCTGCAGCAGACCAAGGTTTGTTTTAATTACTTAGAAGTGTTGCATGCACACAAATCATTACCAACCATTTGCTTGTAATGCAGACACACTAGGGGAAAAGCTTCTGCCAAGTGAATATGACTGGGCCAGTATTTTACTGTGACTGCTATCTTGCAACTGAAAAATCAGAGGGTTTTATTGCTTTTTGGATTGTTTTTGGTCTCCCAATTCCCCCTAATGTTGCTGGGTTATACACTTGACCTGAACATCTGCAATAGAGTGAGGAAGGGAGAGGGTTCTGTTCACACAGGTGACCCTCCCTCCAGCACTGGGTCTGCCTTGTATTTGAAAAGTTTCAGAGCGAAGGAGAGATTAGACAGAGCAACTACAAAAAAAAAGGAAAACTGTTGTCCTTTTTCCTGCTCTTAAACTTTGCTCAGTGTGCATTAATATATATAGATACTTGTGGCTGGACAGTGCCTGGAGGAACCATGAATGATAACTGATATATAAGGAGAGTTAGTGTTCAGACATTTCATCTACAGCAATGGCAATTCTAAAAATACAAAGTAAGTGGTTGTTCTTACTCTGAGATGCCTTTTTCTCTATGGTTCGGACATAAAAAGTAGCTGACACAAACAAGAGGGCTAGATGGAAGAGAAAAGGAAAAGCTTTGGGCTGTAACAAGCTGCAATAATACACACCAGCTGTGTGCTCAGTTTTTAGTCCATTGGTAGCAGAATGTGCCCCAATCCCAACTTCTACATAGACTGTCTCTGATGTGATAGCCTGTGATATGACTTTTCCAGCCACACACAGCTTTTCCTCAGAGCCTGCCATTTTGTAGGATTTCTGCCAAACTGGAGAGTGGAGGGGCCAGACTTGGTGCAGAGGCTGAGCAGATCCACCCATTGGGGCTGGACCACTTCATCATTTTGGAGGAGATGGGGAGGGTCAAACTCAGCACTGCATAACAAATTATTGCAAGTCATTGGAACTGTGGTAGATGTCGGTGCGCATCTTCTTAATCAATTGTGTTTTGTCTTTGGTGAAATTTAGGATTGGTCAAATGACTATGGATACTAAGTGTAGGGGAAAGGGACCTGAGGGTCCTGGGTGTCCTGGTGGACAGCAGGTTGACTATGAGCCAGCACTGGGCCCTTGTGGCCAGGAAGGCCAATGGTACCTGGGGTAGATAAGAAGGGGGTGGTCAGTAGGTCAGAGAGGTTCTCCTGCCCCTCTGCTCTGCCCTGGGGAGACCACATCTGGAATCTTGTGTCCAGTTGTGGCCCCTCAGTTCCAGCAGGACAGGGAACTGCTGGAGAGAGTCCAGCGCAGGGCAACAAAGATGCTGAAGGGAGTGGAGCATCTCCCGTGTGAGGAAAGGCTGAGGGAGCTGGGGCTCTGAAGCTGGACAAGAGGAGACTGAGGGGTGACCTCATTCATGGTTATCAATATCTAAAGGGTGAGTGTCAGGAAGACGGAGCCAGGCTCTTCTCGGTGACAACCAATGATAAGACAAGGGGTAATGGGTTCAAACTGGAACTCAAGAGGTTCCACTTAAATATGAGAAGGAATTTCTTCCCAGTGAGGGTGGCAGAGCCTGGCCCAGGCTGCCCAGGGAGGTTGTGGAGTCTCCTTCTGTGCAGACATTCCAACCCGCCTGGACACCTTCCTGTGTAACCTCATCTGGGTGTTCCTTCTCCATGGGGGGATTGGACTGGATGAGCTTTCGAGGTCCCTTCCAATCCCTGACATTCTGTGATTCTGTGATATTACTTCTTACAGACAGGAAACCTGTGTTGTACCAAGCCTTACTGGCAGAGGAGCTGCACTGTTCTGGAGCAGGATAACCCACAGCACCCAGAATGACTCCAGAAGCTGCATTTGGGCAGCTGAACTTTTTTCCCAAAATAACCGAGTCACAACATAATACCTTTGCCTGCTTGAAGCACACCATAGCATGTAAGACTTCAGTGCAGGGCTGGCTGATATGGTGAAGGTTAGATAGGAGAGTTTTGATTGTCTTGTGATGGTTAGAGAACAGCCAGAACATGGTGGGACATGTGAATCTGGAGGTGATCTGTACATCACGATATTTAATGTGACAAAAACCAAGTTTCAAAATGTAAAACTACAAATGGAATTCTTATGGTAGTATTTATTTCCCAACTAAGACATCTATACATGGATGACATGTCTGTTGAAAACTCCTTGATGGTCACAGAAATAGAACTGAGTTGTCTAAGCACAGTTATCTGGTACTATCTGACACATTTTGAAGAGCATCTCAGGCATCTGTATGCAGCTGTCAGATATAATGGAGGGGCTGGAGTAGGTTTTTCAGGTTCTCAAGAGGACAGCGAAGAACAAGCAGGATAACTAAAAGCAACTAAATTGGATTACTGTGCCTAGGCAACAGAACAGGGTGAGATCTGGTCAACACAACTTGTACAGCAACCACATAGATGCTACAATACTGGGTTGCATCTAGTCCTCACCAACTGCATTGTCTAGATCTCCATTAATTGGAATGGGGTCTTGAGTACTTTGCTGATATTTATCGATGTGCATGTTAACACCTCCATTTAAGAGCCTCGGTCTCCAGGTCTGGCCCATCCAGCCTTCCCCTGCTTTGTTTTCCCCACTTGTGTAGTGTATTTAACAATACTTCTTTCTCTCCTTATGTTCCGTCCTGCCTACTGGGACTATGTTCTTTCAGACCAGCCCATCTCCTGCTGTATGTCTGCAAAGAAACTTTGTACTATGGAGTTTGTTATGAATTACTGTAATACAAATAATGAAGTACTTTAATACTTTAAATATTTATATAGATAATAAAAAATAAAACTGCTCCAGGTAGTGCCATGAGCATCCTTTTCCAGTTCTTGCTCCCCTTCCAGTGCTTATGACCTGTCTGTTGTGTCTGGCTATTTCAGATCTTAAATCTTTAAAAGACTCCTCCTTGCCCTCTCACAATATTTTAGGACTTCAGAACTACTTTTCCTCATTTTCACAGCAACTTTCAGTGATATGACAGGCATGAAAACTCCCAATTAACTTTTTATAAGTCCTTCCACTATTCCAATAAAAATGTAAATCACCATTAACAATTCCTTTGTGTGGTTAAATATGAAAAAGGAGAAGAATGGCTCTTCTGTTTTAATAGCCTAGGCTGAAACTGAGGGTTTACTATGCTGATAAGAGATTTAAAATAAATATACCTGCTCTAAACTCTAGGCAGCGGTTCACTGTACAAGTATGATATTTAATCACAGCAGGGTGGTCAGGCTTCTGGGGATGTTATAGCTGTGTTAAGACTAAAAATAGAGATGCTGTAGTACTAAAATACCAACTTGCTTTTTCAATGATGTGTACTCAAATGTTAAGCACCTTAACCTAGTGCCTTAAAGACATGCGACTTGAATATTTATTGTATGCAAAAGGATGAAGACACTGCATGTAGTGTTTGCTGTCTGGTACAGAATTAGCTGGTAGTAGAACTTTGGTATTTTGTCTTGCCAAGGTGTTGTTCATACAGAAACAAACAAATAAAACAAAACAAACAAACAGCCCTCTCAAGCCCCACCCCCCCAATAAAAAACAAACCTGTAGATCAATGTGAGGTGGGTTTTATACTCATGCAATCTGCCTGTTCTAGGGTGGGACCTCAAGCTGTGTACAGAGCTTGAGGGGAGTTTGGGTACAGAGCCAAGGTCAGAAGAATGGATGGGAAGCTTGGAAGAGGGAGGGCTGAGGTTGACTAAGACTGTTCTCAAACTTGCTTTTCATCATGCAGGGAAGGGATGGCCGTGATGATCTCCTTGGACTCTCATAACAACAGCCATGTCTTTAGGCTCTCTGTTGTGCTTCACGTAGCCATTAGCAGCGTAGGCAGCTTTTGGCTGGATCACCGGCTTGCACAAAGCAGTGGGAAGACATTCTTATGGGTTGGAACCGATTGCAACAATAATCCTCCTCCAGGGAAAGGAGAAGTGCCTCTGTTCCCCCTTTTCTGAGTCAATCCTCAAACCTCTGTGCACTCTTCTCCACGCCGTGGTGGCAGAATGTTTGGGCTGCCTGGCTGCAATTAGCACTCTCGCTATGCTGATACAAAATGAGGAGCAGAGCTTTGTTGATGGCTCATCATATTATGTGGGATAGAAGAGAGTCATGTAGGTGGTTCTGAATGGAGCTGCCAGGACCAACTAGCAAAATGACTCTTTCTGCAGGAAAAGAGAAAAGAGGGCTTTATTCCATGTTAAAAAGTAAATTACAAACCCCTTAAATTTCACTTTTTTTGGAGCCTTCATCTGGTACTTTCTGGTGAAAGCAGAATTATACATGATCTGGCTGGCAAGAAATAATTTCATCTTAGTACTCTAGAGCTTATGAGTGCTGGAGACAGAATTGGTTTGGGAATATCTGGAAAAAACAGCCAGGCCTTGGACATATAGTATGAGTTCCCATGTTTTTGTAGCAAGAAGACCAAGGAGAATGTTCCATTAGCAACTTCTTACATCTTTCCAGAGGCATTGTTGGAGCTTCAGAAGGATTAGTACTACTAACTACTTGTGGGAACTGAGATCAATGCATTTACCGAGAAAAAAAAATGCTCATTTCCTCTGTGTTCACGTTCCCCTCTTATGTTTGCTTTTGCAGACCTTCTAGTGAATAAGCATATTGCCACATTGCAACATCAATGACATTTCTCCCCCAAGTTTCTTTTAACTCGATATTGGCATTTAAAGGAGACATTGTACTTCTAGGTTATTTGTTAAATATCTAGCATTTGCAAAGAACCACAGACATATTTAGTCTGGGCCTGAATGTCAGTTTTTCTACCTGCTCCTTAAAGACACCTGTATTTGTTGTCTCATCTTTGTTGTTTACTACCCACATTTTATTCATTTCCATGCTATATCTTGTTAAGGAAAGGGAGGGTTCATGCCTTCAGTTGTTCTTCAAAGTGAAGGTTCATGATCTCCAGCTGCATCTTTTTTGTCCCTGTTGCTTTGTCCCATCTCTAGGTGAGGACCTATGGTGTGGTATGGTTATATCCCTATATCCCAGATATCCCTATGGTATCTGCAGGTTGACTCTGTTTTGGTGTTGGGCTTTCTGCATCCCATTCAGGATTTCCTGCAGATCCTAGTAAGTCTTTAGCCTTCTTCCCACAGCTTCTTCCAGTCAAGCATTAGGACTTGCTTCTAGTCAAGTTTGGGGTTGGCACTGGGAACGTTTCAGAGCGTGTTCCTGTAGAATCTTGATCTATAACTCTTAACAACAATTCAGAGTTTACTTCCAGAAATACATTTCCTCCTCTCCTATAATTTTTGAGCCTTCACAGATTACAAGTACTATCCCTGACCCACCATGCCTGCTAGATGTAGTGAAATGTACAGCAAAGCGTGCAGGAAAATTAAGTTTCTTACTGCATTTACACCTTCATTTTAATCTACTGTTAGGTTTCCTGTGACGGGTATTCAGTTTATTTGTTCTCCCCACCTTATCCCTCTTAATTCCATGGATTGTGGCAGGGAGGAAGGAGAGGGAATATTTTTCATGAGGAATGAACAATTGTGTATCCTCATCCCACAGCTGCTGAATCTTACATCACCCTACTGACAGCACGCAACATCCCCAAAGCATCTCTGGAGAGACCTGGGTGCTGTAGCTGACTCTGAACTGCCCTTCTGAGATATTAAATTCTTTTTATCGACCTGCTCTGACTTGGTGATTACAAAGTTAGATGGTTGGAAGCATGCTGCTCTTCTTAAGCATTACAACACATGCCCAAAGTAATCACTCTATACATGGCCCTTTCTTCCACAGAAATAAGTGGGGATTTTAGAATTCCTGTGGCTAATGGAAGTGTTATTAGGATATTGTGAGGTGCTTTGCTGCCTGTCTTAGAGGAGCTGTACAATAGCTGAGATTGATGTGTGTTGACAACAGAGATCATAGCCTGAATTATTATTCATATTACAGTGAGATGTAGAGTGCTTAGCTCCGTTGTGTTAAACTGTGCATGAAAATAAAACAAGGGAAGATCTCTGCTCTTTGCAGACTTGGAATAAAACAAATGAAGGATACAACAAAGAGAGGAGGAATGTTACCTGGTGATCATGAGATAATTGTGGTTGCTGTGATTACTGAACTGTTGAAAGAATGTCCTCATTTTTCACATTAGAAAGTGTTTGCAGAAAATATTCAGCAGAGTTTTTACTGTAACAAATTAAAGAAACTGGTGTTCTCCTGTACTCACAGGGCACAATTCACAAAAGGGAAGTATATAAATTTGTTAAATAAATTATTCCTTTGGAAGTAATTGCCAGCCTGACTTTTTCTCATCTCCTTCACAGTACTGAGGTATGAACTCGTAGCTCAAAGACCCTCAGGAGTAAATTTAGGTTTAGCTGAAGAACAGCATTCTCCACTTAAATGAAGTGCTTCAGAGCATCTTTCAGTGTGACCTCACTCACAGCAATGTGGTGGCACAGTGACTTCATCACGTCTCAAAATAACTAGTTTCAGGAGCAGCTGAAAAATAAGGTTTGGATTTGTAAGGGGGAGTAGGTTCCCTAACATTCAGTCAGAGTGAGACCAGGTTGGGTTGACTGACAAGGTCTCTCTCCTCCAGATGCTTTCTAGGCAGGTAGGTAGTTAAGACACATAATTTTATACTCCTAATCACTCACACAGTGTAATGGCTCCAGCCTTGCTTTCTAGAGAAACAGGACAGAAAATGGCAAGAAAACCCTGCTAGTTTTTCCAGTCCTTACAACTTTATTCTTGCATGTACTGTACCTGTTAGTAATCTGAATGACGGAATTCACTATCATAATTTCAAGCTCTCTTGCAATAAGAAGTGCAGACTTCACGTTTTACACTCACAGTTGTCCTATTTCTTCACAATATACATTTCTTCTTGAATTAAGTGTCTGAAGAACAGCAATAAAGAAGATAAAAAATAAGAGGAGCACGGTCTAATCTCATAGAATATCAATTTCTAAATAAATTTCAGAGGAAAGGTGACTGAAGAGAGACAAAAGGGTAAAAAACAAGCAGTGTGTATGGTCAGGATTGAGTTAGGTCAACCAGTAACCAGTATGGAAAAGCACTAGATGTCATCAGTGTAGTGTATTTTCTAAATTTCTTCAATGTAAATTAGCACTTTAACTGGAGAAATGAAGATGAGTTCAGTACTTAAAAAGCTTACAGAGGAGTAACACAATGCAATAGAAGCACCAGGGTGTTACTAACAGAGTTCCTCTAAGATAAGTTTTGAAACTAGTCATGTTTAATATTTTGTTTTATGACTTGGCATAAAATTGGGGGTTTGAGAAAAACTTTAACTTATGGTAGTAATGACACATCATCCATGCAAAGGCAGTTGGGTTTACCACGAGTGAGGTAGGAGTTGGATCACTTAGAACACTGCAGTATGAGAAATGAAACCAAATACAATCAGAAAGATGCACTGATCACATGGGACTGAAGACAGGAACTCTGGCAATGAGGCAGGGCTCATCAGCTGGGAATAATGGAGGAGAAGAAAGACTTGGTTGTTTGCAGGTTAACAATGAAATACCAAGGTGGCAAAGCCGTGAAAATGATATTAAAGGGTACATGTGTCTCAGGATGTATCTGCTGAGCCAATCTAGTAGATACAGGGAATCAGAAAGCATTAAAATTATCTTATCTTGATGCTGAATGCAAATGGATTCCACCTGGAACTTACAGAGAGGAGTTACTTCAGTGTTGATAAGAGTGGATAGTCTTTATTAACTAGAGGGACTGAAAGAGCTTGGCTTGCTGAGACAAGTAAAACACCATCTGGCTGGAGATGAGGTTTTCTTTTAGCTTAAACAATTCTTTTACCACCCTGGTGTTTACCCTCCTGGTGTATTTTTAGG
Source organism: Nesoenas mayeri (assembly GCF_963082525.1). Lineage (NCBI taxonomy): Eukaryota > Metazoa > Chordata > Aves > Columbiformes > Columbidae > Nesoenas > Nesoenas mayeri. Next base: position 6,755,759 of record NC_137543.1, read on the forward strand.
CAACAAAGTTGGCAAGAGATCAAACAGCTATAACATGACCAGAAATGCATTTGGGCTGGAAACTGGCAGAAAGTTTCTTCCAGAGGTATTAAAGCTTTTCAGAAGGAGAAATGGGGAAGAACTGGCCCAGGCTGCCCAGAGAGGTGGTGGATGCCCCATCCCTGGAGACAACCCAGGCCAGGCTGGATGGGGCTCTGAGTGACCTGATCTGGGTGAAAATGTCCCTGTTCATTGCAGGGGCTTGGACTAGATGAGTTTTGAAGGTCTCTTCCAACCCAAACTATTCTATGATTCTGTGATTCTATGATAGTATTAATGAGGTTGGTACCTTGTAGCTCTGAATATAAGGGAGTTGTACTTGCTGACATAAGACATTGGTTTTATTCCAAGGTAATAAAAAAATCATTTCACATAGGCAGGTAACTGTGCATTATGTTCCATCGTGCCAGCAGACTGACTGACTGGGAGTTCTCATAAAGTTCCCTATTTATTAGTGTACTCACAATTTCTTGAATATCTCCCTTTGTCTTTTTAAAAGGTGCTTGTGAATAGACTTGGACTTGCTTGTGGATTTATTACCTGTGATCATCTTTGATGGGAAAGAAGGTAAGAAAGGCATGATTCAACCACTGTTTTTGGTGACAAGTCCCCTGATTCATGTTGTGCTGCTTCTCATGAAGACAGAGGTCAGCACAAGGGCAGCAGTGAAGGACTTTGGCTTTTCTCAGGAAAGTAGAACTTGGCACGGGGGCTGCTTGTATCACGTGTGTTATTCTTCATCAAATATCATATCAAATGTATGTGCTGCAAAGCTCCTTCTTTATTTGACCACCACAGACCACATGCATAGGCATTCAATAACTATAAGAGCATACATGTAAACAGAACTAGGAACTCGTACTTATAGTTGTGTCAGACATCTACTTAGAGGTTTAGGGAACATTTTACCATATATCTCACTCTGAATTAATTATCTGCAGCTCTTCTGTTTATGTTTGGTCCCTATTAAGTGAATCAAACAGTCCAGAAGAGAGACATGCATGGAAGAAGAATAAAGCCCTGTATTTATGGGCCCATGTAAATCCAAGAAAGTTGTTTAACGCAGATATAGATTTTATATGAAAATGGCTTGTCACCTCCACTGCCTGAATTCAAAATGGTTTGGATACAAGTTTCTGTTTTCTACATCTCACTGATGTCTACACTTTAATTTGATAATTTATTTTACCTTGCTGTTATAGACCAGGAGGTCTAGATTTTGGCTTGAAATATTCCTTATTACAGAAAAAATCTATTTAATGATGTTGTGTATTATTAGCTCTTGTGAACCACTGTATAACTGATTCCTTATTCCACGGTAAGTGTGCTGTCCTGGGTGTGCTGTGTAAGTTGCGAACCAAAACAGGAGCTCTGTCCTGTGCTCTCACCCCCAGTACACATTCTCTGCCATCCACTTGTGCAAGAAGTTTCAGTCTAGTACTTGAAGCTGGGAAAAGAATCGCTGAAATTAAAGGTCTATTATAGCATTTTGGGAATTATTGCTTCTTGTTGTGTCTCCGGTTCTTTCCTTTGGGCTGGTTTCCTTTTGTGCTGTTTTTCCTTTGTTGTTTTGGAAGGACTGATGTGTACTCACTGTGTCACATCTTCTCAAGTGTCCCTAGGAAAGAGACTTCCACCATCTCCCTTGGCAATGTATAAGAGCAGTCCTCCTTCTTTCCAAGCAGTCATTTTTCAGAAAGTTACTGGAAATTTGTTGAAGGTCACCTTGTTCATCCTCACCCACAAGAGCTTTACTGCTGTAAAATCTAGGTCTGAAATATGACAATCCAAGGCTGTCTTTCTTTTTTGCAGATTACCTTTTCTGTAAATATTACTCCTCTCAGCCCAGACCTCTCGCCATTAGTAGCTATTAATGTCTTGATAACACCGGCATTCATTAAGAAAATGCGTTTCACCTTCTATCACATTCAGATCAGAACAGACCTTTTATTTTAACTTTAGAGAAGCAATTTTTTCTCCAGGAGATGCTTGCTATTCAGAGATTGTATTTCACATTGCAATTTAAAGGGATTTAATGACCCATTTATAATAATTAGAGCTGTCATGTTTTTATTCTTAATACATTTTGTGAATGACTAACTGCAGCACCTCCCAGCTGGCCCCAGTAATGCTTGATAGGGCTCTTTGCCCCAGCAGGTCTGGAAAGTTACATAAAAAGAGTAATTTCAAATAATGAAAGTTAAAAGGGTGATGTGTAAGTCTTTATTTGACATACCTATTGAAATAATTTGTCATGTAATGGAATTGCTGAAATAGAAGTATAAGAATGAAAAGTGTTACACTGTCTTCCACAATTCAGTGTTTTATTTACTATATGACCTTATTTTTCAATAACATTTTAGGCCTACCAGACCTAACACAGCTAGAAATTGTTGCCTCAGGCTGCATTTGCCAGCTAAAGAGCATGACTGTGTTATACCAGGGGAGTCTATAATGGTATAATAGCTTCATAGGCAGACTAAAATGTAATTAATCATCTATTAAGAACTGGGAAACAACTGTAATTGGTCATCCTGTAGAGCAGGAGCTGGTTAAGAGGAGAGTTAATGAGTTTAAAGTTATTTCATTTCTCTCAGCACTTTACCTAAACATCTTACAGTAGTCATTCACTCATTCATCTATTTATCTTTTCATTCATTCGTTTATGTTCTCAGCATCACTAAAATTGGTCTCTTTATCTTGAAATCTTTGTTTTCTTCTATTTCTGGCAATTTTCAACATGTTGCATGGGCTGTACTTGGGTGTTTTGATGGATGGACGATGAAGGCGCTAATGGAAGAATAACTCTTTACATGATTAATCACACTCTAAAATTCAAAGGAGAGAACAATTAGACAAGGATGTCAGTGAAAAATATGGTTGCCAAGTGGCTTTATCAGCACCTAGAGCATGCCAGACTCATCTGGCGAATTTCTTGATAAAAGAAACACAGTATATTTCCTACTTCCGGATTTCAGTAGAGTAATTGAATTGGTGCCATGTCAACTTTTCTAATAATTCAAGACTGCAAATTAACACACCCATTGTAAAATGTGCAAGGAACTGGATAAACTGGGCATCAAATGAGGATTGCGTGAAAAGAAGAGCTAACTTGTTTCAAAAGGGAACTCGATCCATTTCCAGAATAGATTAGACGATGTGTATGTCCTACTGGAGGAGTTCTGTTGATCTAGAGGCTGAAGAGGTTCTTCTCAGGCCTACCTTCTTGTGGAGGGAGGGAAAAATGTGACATATTTGGAGTCACAGAGCAGGAATAATGTTTCAGCAATAGCATCTTGAATGCCATTGTGCAGCTTAGGTTGTATTAGACAAAGCCAGAGAAGACTTTACTGAGATAAGGGACATATCTGCACCTGGACATCTGTTAGTTGTGTGTCCCAGAGGTATTGCCAGAGTATATGCAAAAGGTTTCAAGCATTCAGCACAGATAGAGCAAGACCCCAGCACTTGCCTATTTGGTGTTGTGGTAAGTGCTGAACATACATATTATTACATGGGGGCACTGGATCTTCAGATGCTGTTGGGACAAAAAAAAGCCCAAAACCAACCATAATACAAACTATGGTATGCACCAGTAACTTCAGTAAAATGGAGTATTTCAGGCACTGTCTTACACTCTGTCAGTCTTAAATAGATGAGCACAAATTGAATTTCATGCTAACTTGCTCTGGGCAATGAGCACCGAAGTTTTTAATTAAGTTTTACTGAATTAAGGTAACTTAATTATTTTTTTTTTTTTTCACAGTTCATAGAGGCAAAAAAATTGTTTTGATAGCAGTATTAATCTGTTCCACAGATACATGGCAGGCAATGTTGTTGGTGTCATTTAGTTATACTGGTGAAATAACTTCAGGCTGGTTATGAAAGCTGGCAAAACAACTGTGAGGACCAAACTGCCTGGTATAGAATAAATTGGTAAAAGCAAGAAAATTCAAGTATTTAGAAGCAAATAGATGAGAACGGGAGGAAAAACACTGAAACTAGAAAGGAGAGAAAAATGAAACTCTTCACTGTGAGGGTGGTCAAGTGCTGAAACAGTTTGCCCAAAGAGATTGTTGAGTGTCCATCTTTGGAGATATTCAAATCCCACACAGCTCTGAGGAACCTGCTCTACCTGTCCCTGCTGTGAGCAAATTGGTTGGATTAGATGATCCCCAGAGGTTACTTCCACCTACCATCTTCAACGAATCTGTGTGGGTTTTTTTATGAAATTCATGGTTGCATAAGAACCCTCACTTGTGATACTTGCTCATTTTAGAGCACTTGATTTTGTAACACTCTGAGATGTATATGCACGTGTATAGAGATGGAGAGTGTGGATATGAACACATATATAAAAAAAAAAAAAAAATCAAGAAGAACAAGTAAACACTTTCTAAATGCAATTTTATATTGGTCCATTCGCTGTGTCAGGATATGCTTGAGGAATAGTGTGTTTCTGACAGATGTTGTGAGGTAAGGGCTGAGGCAAGAAGGTAAGTACAGTCCCATATACTTGTGTGTAGCGTCTGGATTGCTCTAGCATGTCCTTATATACAGCTTCCTCAACCAGAGTTTCAAAGATTTAAGCAAACAACAGGCTCAAAAAGGGAACTAACTAATTAAATAACTTTCCAGTTTCAAAGACAAATGGTTGAGAGCATGGCTTGTAAGCTCTATCACCTCTTATTTTCTAGAACACTTGTTCAAATCTAGAGTGGGTCAACACTAGCCAAGTTGTCTTCACATGAGGAGAAAAGGAATGCATAATTACTTCTTCACACATAGATTGCTACCAATCTTTATCTGATACCAGTGGAAGACTGTGGTGCAGAGCATGGGCTGCAGTCCAGCCTATGTAATTTTTTTCTTCATGGTATAGAAAGAGGAAATGGTAAGAAAAGCATTTTCTGGAAGTAGTCAAAAGGAGTCAAAATATAAGGGAAGAGAAAATTGGATTTATGTCCTCTGTTTTTTTGGTGTATTTTTCTGGTTAATGTTTCAATTATGAATGTACTGATTATGGCTGGTTATGCTCAGATTTTCTCTTTCTGAAATCTCTTAATATTTTTATTGCTTTTCATTTTTAAATAGTATCTTCCTTAGTGAACCTTGTAACAATGGCTGAATATTTTTCATCTTCAGAGATGTGCAAAGTATTAATAGGAAGCAGAAGCATGCCCAGAAGGAGAGTAAAGAAAAAAATAGGAAAAAAAGAAAAAAAAAAATAAAGAGAAAAAAAAATCTAAAACCCCAAACAAAAGTCTTGAGAATTTCGAGACAGATGTTTAGCATTAGATTTTCTTTTAAACTGGAAGCAGGTATTGTTAAGGTATGTGAAAGGAACATAATTTTTAGATCCTATAGATGAGATTGCTGCATGAATAAGGGGCACAAAGCTGCCAGAACATGGGATCTGAGTTTCAAAGTCACAAAGGAGATTAGGAATAAAAGGCAGCATCTGCAGACCGGCTCAGTGCCATGGAAGGAGAGACAATCCTGAATTTGAATGGGGAACCAGATTGCAGAAAGTGCCTCATCTGGTCTTCTGCAAACATTTGACTGTCAAAAACCAACTGAGCTGTGAGTTTCCATTTGGTTTTATTGCCACGCTTAATGAATGGCGGAGAGAAAATGTCAAGAGAGGGAAAGGGTATGGTACAGAAAGCTTTTAAGAGAGGAGGAAATACCTCAGTGGAAAGTCCTGAGGGTTTTAGACTCAAATGAGAAGGGAGTCTGAAAAGAGGCAGAACAAAGTCTATCTCACCAGTGGACAGTAATTTTCATAGAATCATAGAAAAGTGCGTGGAGAAGGACCGGAAACTTTTTCCGGTGAAGATCTGGAGCCCAACCTGGCTGCCTGGGAGTCGAATGCCATCTCTTCAGAATATGCCAAGTTTTTAGGCAGAAAAGAAAGAAAGAGAAACATTTTCCAACTTCAAAGAAGGATGGATGTCCAAAGAAAGGTCCAAGGAGTGTTGTGATATATTATGTTGAATTAACCATCATTGATGACCAGACTGGTTAAGGGTGTTAGAGAAGACATGCCCAAGAGGTAGAACAGTGTGAAACATGAACCAGGATTACAGATGTCACCAAGAAAAAGGTGAATAAAGCCTGATGGGACACTAATGAAGGGCTATGGAACAGAAGACACTTGAGGGGGATAACAAGAAGGGTGGACTCTGAAGCAAGAAAGGTGGCTGAAAAGCCCTGAAAAGGGAGAAGAGTAAAAAGAAAATAAATTAGGACTGGCTGTTAATATAGAAGGAAGCTGACAATCTGATATGCAGAAACAAACAAATTCTTAATTCTGCCTTGTACAATAATCTTCCAAGAGACATAGAAAAACAATGTTACTAAAGTCACAGAAAATGAGAAAGAATCAAGCATGGAGTGAATATTCATTAAAGGAACAAAAAAAAAAAGTATTGTACCATTAGAAATTTGTCTAGAGATTGGATGTTGTCCTCCCACCTCTGGTTGTTACAGTTCTTGGACTGAAGTCCAAAACAAAAGCAGAAAAAGAAGATCCAGCCAAACTGCAGCTGGCAGATTATTGTGTATTCCTGGCAAACTGCTGTGAATGTGACTCTCTTGCATTTTCTTACAGCCCTCACCAGCCGCTACTTCAGCCTCTCCAGTAATGAAGATGTGTCTCTCTCATTTACACATATTGAAGCTGTTCCATTTTAGCATAAATAATTAATTATTCATTGGAGCAGGAACTAGGAGAAAGTGTCCTGCATCCCAGGTGAATGCCCAAACTACTGTATTATGGAGAAAATCCCACTTTCTCTTGCTCATTAGGTCTTAATTCAGCTATACAAAGCAGAGCTGTGTCAACAGAAGTAAATGAAATGGCTCTGTCCCAAATAACCATACAATACACTGAGAAGGGCATCTCCAAAGAAGGTGAAAAGCCTAGTTTCAAGTGCTCTGTCTGCTTCATTTGAAGCAGAGCTTTGAACACTTAGGAAAATGTAGCCACGTGAGTATAGAATTTTCTTGGGCTGAGGTCTTTCATTTGCACTTGGGGTGTAAATTGGTTAAATTACAGGTTTACTCATCTATAGAAAAGAAGAACATATCTGTGAAGAGCTGTTTTTTTGTCACAGAACTTAAGTCTTTCATTCCTAAAGGAGAATTTCTAAGAAAAAAGAAGGAAAAACTCAATAGATGGAGACTTTCTAATCTCCTACCTGCAGGGATATCAGCAACTTTTGTCTATTGACTCTTTGTCACAAATGAAAATTGGAGTTTGAAAAGAGAAACAAAATAGCGTGACATGAGTGAGTCAGAATGATACTGCTTTTAAAATGGGTGTTTCATGTGCCTGCTGTACCTCCCAGTGCCTTGGTACACTACTTAGAGCACTGTGTAACGTGTTTGCAAAAGATAAACCAAAGAGTGGAACAAATCAAGTAATTTTCACTTGAAGGTTAGCCAAAGCAATATGGTCATGTAAACCTTATATGAACATGCAGCGATTGATGAGCATTTAGAGGAAAACCAGATGTCATATCACCATTGCTGTGAAAGCCAGCTCTTTGGGAGTATGAGTCACTGAAAGATCTTTACAGAGTGTGTTAGACAGTACAGCTGCAATGACCCCATCATCTCCTCCAGCCTCTGCTGGGGACTTCCTCACTATAAACGCTGATTGAAAGGACACATCTTTGTCCATATCGAAAGGCTCCCATGACATTATCTGTGCAGTGCAGAGAGAAAGGTGAGGGAAGATCAGCAGGAGGAGGAGTGCAGGGAATAGGTTTGGTGCCAGAAGTGAGAAGCTCACCTGTACCTGGTCATGCTGATCATATCAAGAGGAGGAAGAATGGGAAATATTTGCCACAGACTTTTAGAAACATAGAAACACAGAATGCTTTGGGTTGGAAGGAGCCTTTGAAGATCACAGAATCACAGAATGGTCTGCATAGGCCCGCTCCTCAAGCCTGTCAAGGTCCATCTGGATGACGTCCCTCCCCTCCAGTGTATCAGCTGTACCATACAGCTTGGTGTCATCCTTAAATCTGCTGAGGGTTTATTCAGTCCCAGTATGCCATTAAGAAATACACCAAACAGTACCTGTCCCAGTACACACTCCTGAGGGACACTATTTGTTACAGATTTCCATTTGGACACTGAGCTGTTGACTACAACTGTTTGGATGCAGTCATCCAACTAGTTCCTTATCCATAAAATAAGGCACCCATCAAATCGAAATCTCTCCAACTAAGAGACAAAGATGTTGTGTGGGACCATGTCAAAGACTTTAAAGATGTCAAGATAGATGACATCAGCTGTAGGTACCTTTAGTACCTTGAGGTCTGTCAGATTCCTGTGCTTTTCTCTCCCCTTCTTTTCCTGGGTGAAACTGGAAGATGCTGAATGACTGTTGTGAGGTCAGCTTTGATTTTGCAGGCTTTGAGGAACATGAGAAAAAGAAATTTCCACATTTCCTATCAAAGCCTTAGACCACGTTCATATTGGATCCCTCTTGCCTGATGATCAGGGTAGAAAAATACATTTTCCAGGAGATTTCCTTTGTTTTTAAATGTACACCCTACACCTTTGTTTACTGTTTCTAGTAACAGCCTTATAATGCTTGCATCAGCCTTCCATTGGGTTATTAATTCAGGGCTGCTCCATGTGGTGTTGCTGTTTTTTTTCAGATAATACCAGTGATAAAAATGAGATTTGATGATGAAGTCAGTCAAGCAAATATATAGCAGTTGCTTGTTATTTCTGGGTTATGGTACAGAGGAACTGATAGCACACCTACTTCTTAAGTTAATAGGAGGCTTTTTCTCAGGAAAATATGAAAGGTAGTCAAACCCAGTGATTCTGTGCATTTGATACTTGCTTTTGACTTTGAATATACAATACCCAAGAAAACAATCCCTCTAAGATTATTACATAGGGATGCTGTAGAGTTACAAAAATCAGATGGTTAGATGGTGTCAAAGGGGAGAAGTGAAACAGCTTTGCATCCTGCAAAAATGAGGTTACCTGGGTTCTTGCACAGCACAGTATTGGGATATTGCTGGCTGTGTGGAAAGCTTTGCAAATAGTTTTAAATGTTTTCCAGAGCTGACTGCTGCCTGCAAAGTTACCTAATGCAAGCAAGTGCTGTCAAAGAGATGGGGTGCTTCTCTCTTCCATGGCAAACAGCATCCTATGTACTAGGATAAAGGACCTTTTCCTTTCTGCACCATGATCTGGTGGCTGAAAAGGCTCTTATGCTGTCTGAAATGAAATGCTTTTAGCTCTCTTTTTTCTTTACCTGCTGAAGCATTTCCTAGCTTAGTCTGTTTATAGTCACACTTCCTATGAATTTTTCATTATAAACAGCTAAAGGTTTAGTAAATAATTAATTGTTCCTATAAGCATCTTAAAGACACAAGCGTTTGGATAAGAGGCATTTTTAATTGTCAAAAACTGTGGTGTGGGCAACCTATGGGGCTGGTGGTCTTTCTAAAAGCTAATTTCAGAATTCTTATTAAATGATCAGTTATAAATTAACTCTTTACAGGCAATCTTCAGGGAATATTTAACAACAAAATGAGCATTATAGGGTTCTTGGGTAATTGCTCTAGGCTTCTTCTCTGACTGTGCCAACACCTGTGATGGGGCTGGTTTGGAGCCAGTTTCAGATCAAGGCTGGTTGTATGAGCTCTGATCTGCAGTGGGACTGGGGGTGCTATGAAACTTGGCACTGTAGCTCTTTCAGGTTGTGCATCCTGTGGAGGTCCTGGGGTTGGCACAGTTGAAGTCTTGATCTGGAGAGGAATGACTGTGGCATCCCCATGCCACAGCAACCCTCAGAAAATGAGGAACTGAAACAATCTTTTGCCCTGTCTGTGCTCAGCACACTGCAACTGCTCTACTGAGTCACGCTTCCCTGTGAAATCTGGGATCTTGTTGTCCTAAATAAAGAAAAAGCTTATGACAACAAAACAAGTGCAAAGAATTAAGTCATAGGAGGGGAAAAAAAAAGGCGCAGCACCCATCTTGAAAGAGGAACCCAAACCAAACTCAACTACAAGTCTATCCCAAGAACCCTTCAGCCACAATCAAAATCTTTATTGACAAAGACTTTATTTAGCACCAAGTTCACCCCCTCACCCACATTCAGAGATTGATTTCACATCTGTGGGAAGAGGACAGTAGCTTTAGCCAGCAATTGCTTTATCTCTCTCCATCTGTATCCAAACAGGTTTCTCTCATGCTGAGACCCCTAAGCTGGTATGGTTACACAGAAGAGGCAGGGGTCAACACTTCTTTCTGAGGTCCTTGACCATGAGATGAAGGCTGTAAGCTATGGAAAACCAAGGTGTCTTTGCGTGTTTCGAGAGCCTGCAGTGGCTTCACCCCCATCTTCTTATAGACTGGATATTTGTCTTATTAATATAATCAATCTCCTTCATATGTTGATAAATGGAGTCTGTTTGAGAATGTAAGGGGAAAAAAAAATCAGAAGAAGAGAAAAGGCTTCTCACCTGCTTGAAAAATTACTTCACAGATCAGCAGCCTCCTTGCCCTCCTCCACTCTCCTTCTGTGCCTCTCAGCACATTGCTTGGCTGCGTTATTCCCGGTTCAGCTCCCCTGTCCCGTGCTGGGGCCAGTCACCTTGTACAAAGTCAAGTGGCTGCGAAAGAAGTCACGCAAGCAGGTCAGTGCCTGGGCCGTCAGCTCTTGAGGGATTGGATCGTGTGCCGGAGCTTGGCTTGGGCTGCTGTGCTGGATCTTCCCTCAGCATCTCTCCAGCTGGAGCTAAAAACACAAGGTAGTATTGATGGAGACGTCAGAAGTACTTTTTCCCAGAGGTTAACTAATTCCAGGTAGTGATGCAATTCCGCAGTGCACTCCTCCTAATCTAATCAAATAACCTAATGGTTTAGGCTCTATCAAATAAAGTTCAAGGTAAGCATGTGAAACGCGGCTGCTCCTCGGCTGCTGGCAGCTTTCCTAAGTGCTGAGAATCAGATCAGAGGAAGAAAAAACCTCCCATCTCCAAAAAGAAACTTCCACACAGACACACACTTGGAAAAAAGACAATACTTGAGTGCAGCTTTCTTCACCAGGCTTTTTTTTTTGTTTCGGTGATCATTTTTGTTTTACTCTCCTCTTCCCATTATAAAGCCTATTGGGTTTAGTTCCAGATGATTTCTAAAATTGCTTATGAATTTGGGTGCCTGAGTTTATGACCATGTCTAAAGTGGGGAGTCCTAATTTGTTCTCAGATGTGAGAAGACTCAGAATATTGAGGAAACACAAACCTTTTCCAAAACACTTCAAATTGAGTATCCAGAAGTTGGTATGAGAGAAAATAGTAGTCATTTCTGGAACTCTTAGGCCATTGTCTTTGCAACTGCACGTTTTTGCTCAGTAAAGTTATCAATGTTACTTAAGCAGTTCAAAATACTGGATCAGGGAATATAAATCTCTGTATAATTCATCTGGTCTTGTGTAAGTATTGTAATATTGTTTCTGTGTAAGTTTAATCCATCGAACAGCAAATGCACCAGCAAAAATTCACACAGCTATTGATCTGATTTATTCCTTATTAAATATTAATTGAAGTTTCTCCATCATGTGCTATGAAAGTTGTCCAGCTGTGTGAGAAATATATGCGGATTTATCTTTTACATAATGCAGTGCATTCATCCAAACAGCATGCAGAATTGACTAATACACCTCTTATTTCCCGTGCAGAACATTTGAATAAAAACAAATTGGAGGGACTCTAAAGATCAGTCTGCTACCTCGTTTTAACCCACTACCTCACCAAAAATAGAATTTTCTGGCTTTGGAGAGTGCCTGTCCCTCTAATTTCTTTGCTTGTTCTGGTTGTAGGTGAAACACATTTGGTGATTGTGGTTGTGGTTGAATTTTCAAAGGAGTGAGCTTTGCATTAAACAGGGTGCCATGCACCTTCCTCAGGCAGTTCCAGGGTGTCATCAATTCTTAATTATCTGTGAAGGGATTATCCAGGGCATGGATTAACCCTACTCTGGCTGCATACCACTTGGGCTGGACCTGCCTGAGCTGGCTCAGATCTGCAGCTGGTTGCACCAGCTTGGTGCTCTGCTGATGCTCGTGAGTCTGGGCTCCCCTGGGATGCACAACCACTACAGGCAGGTTGATGCTTTAGCCTTGTTTGGTCTCTTCCTTGTGTGTTATTATACCTTGCAGAATGAGGATAGAACTGCAAATCACAGTCATGGCAATAAATTAATCTTACCAAAATCCTGCTAAACCCAACTTATTAATCCAAAACATGCTTTGAAGGAAAATGAAGCCCTGAACTGATTATTTATGACTGCATTCCTTCTTCAGAGTCGCTGAATTTGTTTACTCATGAACCCAGTGTGCTCATCTCCCCATCTACATGCACTTACCCAGCTTCTGCAGTGTTGTTGCACTGGTGTGATGTCTAAGGAGTGAAACAGCTCCTCTCCTCTGATTTATTTGTATTTTCTGCCTGCTGTGAGCTCAGGGGCCTGACTCTACCTGAGCAAGTGTTTCTTTGGAATCTGCTTGCTCTCTCTGAGTAAAATATGTGGTTGCCAGAGTTTATTGAAGGGATTTGTTGACTGGGAAATGCAACTATTTCTTCCACATTGATTGTGAATCTTGCCACCCACTGCTTTGAACTGTGCATTGTTTTCTGAAGAGTTCATTACTCCGATCAATGCTTTGTTTTCTTTCCGGTGCAACTCATATGTCTGCTATGCGTATCTCAGTTATTTTGTCTGGTTTTGTTATTAGATGACTCTCTTCAGTATTACAGAAGAGTTGACCATTACAGTGGTCCCAGGGCTAAACCTGAATGGTCATAGAGCAGTGGACAATGCACTAGCCTCCATCCTACATCCAGACCAGGTCTCTTCAGAGCACTCTGGGGCATTCCCATAGGAGTACTTCATAGGACAATCAGGCTAGGTCAGTGAGAAGCTATGGTAGGCATATACCTTGCCTTATTCTGGATCATATGAGCTTTGATATTGAGATCGAAGTGTCTCACTATTTCTGAATGATCAAGACACTTCTGGATGTTGGCAGATATTTCACATCTACTGGTCCACTGAGCTCCCCTGCCACTGGAGTACTCTAGCCTCAGCTGCAGAAGTCTTGGGAAAACAGGAGCACATAACAGATCATTCCAAGTGCCATCACATGGCACATGCAGGACAACCAGGTGATCGGGCTCAGTCAACATGTGTTTATGAAAGGCAAGTCCTTTCTGACTAACCTGATTTTCTTCTATGACAAGGTGACCCACTTAGTGGATGTTGTGTACCCCAGATCTTAGTAAAGCCTTTTACACGATTTCCCACAGCATTCTCCTGGAGAAACTGTCTGCTCATGGCTTGGACAGGCGTAGTCTTCTCTGTGTAAAAAAAATGGCTGGATGGCCGGGCCCAAAGAGTTGTGGTGAATGGAGTCAAATCCAGTTGGTAGCCAGTCATGAGTGATGTTCCCCAGGGTTCCATATTGGGGCCAGTTTTGTTTAATCTCTTTATCAATGATCTGGATGAGGGGATTGAGTGCACCCTTAGTAAGTTTGCAGATGACACCAAGGTGGGTGGGAGTGTTGATCTGTTGGAGGGTAGGAAGGCCATACAGAGGGATCTGGACCAGCTGGATCATTGGGCCAATTATATGAGGTTCAACAAGGCCAAGTGCCGGGTCCTGCACTTGGGTCACAACAACCCCAGGCAGCACTACAGACTCGGGGAAGAGTGGCTGGAAAGTGCCTGGGGAAAAAGGACCTGGGGTGTTGGTGACAGCGGCCGAACACGAGCCAGTGTGTGTGCCCAGTTGGCCAAAAAAGCCACCAGCATCCTGGCTTGTGTCAGGAACAGTGTGGCCAGCAGGGCCAGGGCAGTGACCATCTCCCTGTACTGGGAAGCAATGAGGTCAAACCTTGAATCTTTGGGTCAGTTTTGAGGCCCTCAAGACATGAAAGACCTTGAGGTGCTGGAGTGAGTTCAGAGCAGGTCAAAGAAGCTGGTGAGGGGTTTGGACCACAAGTCTTATGAGAAGCAGCTGAGGGAGGTGGGGGGGTTTAGCCTGGAGGAAAGAAGGCTGAGGGGAGACTTACGCTCTACAACTATGTGAAAGGAGGCTGTAGCATGGAGGTTGTTGGTCTCTTCTTGCAAGTAACAAGTGATAGGACAAGAGGAGATGGCCTCAAGTTGTTCCAGGGGAGTTTAGACTGGATATTGGGAAAAATTTCTTCCTGGAAAGGGTTGTCAGGCATTGGAACAGGCTGCCCAGAGAAGTGGTGGAGACACCATCCCAGGAGATGTTTAAAAGACATGTGAATGTGGCACTTAGGGACATGGTTTAGTGGTGAACTTGGAAGTGTTAGGCTATCAGTTGGACTTCATGCTCTTAAAGGTGTTTTCCAACCTAAATGATTCTAGGATTCATAACAATCTTGTGGGCCCAGCTGAGCAACTATGGTGGTGGCACCAACAACACATAGTATGAAGCAGCAAAGCAAGTGTTGATTCAGTAGCAGCAATGAAGAGCACCTATGCTAGACAAGAGTCTTGGATAATTCTTCTAGTCAGTCTCCCCCTCTCTTTCTGACATCATCAAAAACATGAAACACAGAATAAGAACTGTCCTACCCAGGAGAGGAGCTTCATTAGATGTTACAATAGCATTTTTCTTTTCCTAAACCAACATGTCCCATGGTCTGAGAAATTTGAGGGAATTCTACTCTGGTAAAGCACTTTTGTTTGGAACAGTCTTTTCAAGGCATCTTTTCTTTGCTTATACTTAGATTTCTAAGTATACTCCAGAGTGAAAAAATGTGCTTTTCAAGGAAGAAATGCATTTAAAGCTAAATTTTGCCCTAAGATATGCCTTTGGAATGCTCATTGCTTGGGTAAGACACAAGTATAGGCATTTCAAGTCAGAAACTGCCACTAATTTCTCAGAAAGCAGATACTATCATAATCTCTGTTTTATTTTTGGGAGAAAGTAACTGGGACATCTTTAAAGTGTTGCAAGAACCATTCATGCACATGATTTAAATCATGCCATTCTGCTGACAAGATGAAAACTACTAGGGAATGGGTTTTACTTGCTCTTTAAGTGGACAATTTTTTGGAGGGAGAACTATGAGATGAGAGAATCTGACAGGAGAAGCACTAGTGATGGTGACAAAGACAGACAAACTTCATAAAAAATGTGTTTACTAGACATGTAGAAATAAGCAATTCTTTACTTTTGAGTAAAAGTGACATTTCTAGATAATATCCCCTTAATGTTTATTTTTTGTTTCTTTTATTTTCCTGACAATTTTGTGAGTGAAAACTTCCTTAATTTCTCCCTATTTTACCAATCCTTTAAGCTACAGGGTAGGAAAAAAGTGCTGAGACATAAATTCTAGGAATAAAAGATGAGTGTGAAGCAGAAATTACCTATACTTGGCCTTGCCATTGACTCTCTGCTTTCCCTCTAGCAAGTTTCTCAGGGTGATATGCAATATGGTATCCAAAAGATTAGAAAAGTGTCCTAAAAATGCAGCATGCTGGGTGAAGAGGGGTCTGTCATCCCTGTGTTCAGCACACAGCTGTCCAGAGCGAGCCAGCATAAGATAATATGGAAGGGATGTTAATTTCTTGGTGATCCGATGCTTGATTTATTGCTGCAGAGAGCTGACTCTCTTTCCTCTGAATCCAGCTTTGGTCTGTCCCTAGAAACCATTGCACCTCTTTCCCAACTCCATGTTGTGTCCATCCAGCCAGCTGAGATCTTTCTGACTTCTCTGCTTTTCTTTACAGGGTCCCCTCCCAAGTGTAGAAATAGTTTTCAGACCTGAGGAAGAAGGAATGGAAAGGACTTTCCTTCACCCAAATGTGAGGGGCTGGGAGGATATTTATTGCTGCACAGGACATGATTAAGGATATCTTTAATCCTCAGTGGTGAGTATGTGTCTAACCTGTTCTTCAAAAGTTCTGTGAGAGGAGCCCCAAAAATTGTCTGAGGGCTTTCTGCTGCCCTTCTTCATTAGCATGCTCTAATCATTAGCATCTTCTAACAGTCTAATGTGAACCATCTATCCTGCAAATTTCTCTTTCCCCGTAGGCCTCTTTTATAACAGACCTTGTGTGGGCTGGAAGTCCATTGATATATCCCTCCTCATATCATCATTTCCTGATCAAAACAAAGCCTGTTTCCCCACAGGCCATTTTTAATTCTGATATGCTCACTGTTTTCCTCTGGACTCTCTCCAATCTTTCCACATCTTAGTGGGATGCCCAACACTAGACACAATGCTCCAGCTGAGGTTTCACCACCAAGATAAAGGAGAAGAATTCTAATTACCTCCTGTGTCTTCCATATGTTAACTCAGGCAAGAATGAGAGGTGCCTTTTATGAAACAGCAGCATATTGTTATGTTCTATTTAGTGGTCAGCTCTCACCCTGACTTCTTTTCTGCAGTGCTATTACTTAGCCAATTATTTTGCATTTTCCATCAGAATTCTCCTTTGTAAGAAGAACACTTATTTATTGATTTTGTTTTTATCTGAGCAGCTCCTCAATATGTCAAGACCATTTTGGTTTGCAAACCTGTCCTCTGGGGTCCCTGCAACACTTCTCAGGTTGACTTCATAAACAAATATGGTGGGCTTTTCCTATACCACCATCATGCAAGGTAGTAAAGAAGGACCCTCACAGGACCACTTGTAATGCCCTCTGAGTTGGATAGCAAGCTTCGGTTAAGTGTTGAAATGCTGGATTTTACCTGAATCCAAGACATGTCTGTAATCTAAACGTCACTCCTGTGGACAGGGTACATGAAAGAGAAAGGTTTTAATGCATGGACACCACTCATTGACCTCAGCATGGTAGTGGAGTCTTCCTTCATACAGAGGGGCAGACGAAGGAGGTTGTTTATTTTCTCCTGAGTTGTCATTGGGAAGAAACAAGTTACATGTTCTCATCCAAGGCACAGCATGATAAATTATGCTTCTTTAATAGAGGAGCAAGGCATCTCCAACTGACTCACATTTCTCAATGGGAAAAGGGCTGCATAGGCCAGTTCTTATGAAGCAGCTAATACGTGGCTGCTGTCCCAAGGTAGCTGAGGTAGTCCGGCTAAACACAATTTGAATGTCCAGTCTTCTCGGGGCAGATAAAATAGCATCCTATGTGTGAATAAATATGTTTGCAATGATGAACACACATTTTAGAAATACCTTCCATACTGTCTTTCTCTCAGCTGCTTATAGGATGTTATACAAGACTGTAATAAAGCCTCAGTGAAGTCAACTTCAATCACATTCATCACTGCCTCCTCACCTAACACTTGTTCTACTTTGTCAAGGAGGAAATTTGCTCAATCTGACATGATTTATTCTTTGCAAATCACAGTTGGCTGTTTCCTTTCACCTGGTTTTACCACTGTGCCCATAGATTGTTCAAAAATTGCTTCTAGAGGCAACCCAGGGATAAAGGTGAGGCTGACTGGCCTCATGGTTTTGAGTCCCTCTTTCTTAAAATACTCTCCTTTATCTCCTTCAGTCCCCTAGCATCTCTCATGTCTTCCACTAGTCCTCAGAGGTAATTGCAAATGGTTCATAGAATATCTTGGTGAACCCTTCAAAATCCTTCAGTGAATTCTTTCATACCTCACAAAGTTGAATAGCTCTATCTTATCTACGTATTCTTTTCATTTTCTGTTTGAGCTGGTCCTCTTGGCCTCTTGTTAAAATTAATTGCCTTAAGTAACTGTTCGTAATTAAATTTTTAGCGCAGTCTGCAGCAAAGAGACTATTGAATACTTCAGTATTCTCTGGATCATGTGCTATTTGTTCTCCTTCCTTGTTAAGTAATGGACTGACACTTTCCTATGTTTTTCCTACTTTTAATGCATTTAGAAAACCTTTTCCTATCACTCTTTATGTTCCTTTCATCTTGTAACTTATTTTATCCCAAACCCTCCCCAAAGTTTTTATCCTTCATCCTTAATGATGCACTTTTTTTTTTTTGCCTTTTCTGTAATTTTTTTCTCTTAGTTTATTTTCAGGCCCTTAAAAAGCTCCTGATGCAGTCATAATGGCTTCTCACTGTGCTCTCTGTCCTTCCCCTGTATAAAGACATGTTGCTATCGTGCCTTTATTACACTCTCTTGCTGTAACAGCCATCTCTTCTGCCCTCTTTTATCCTTCAAATTACCTTCCCAAGAGACCTTACAGATGAGTTCCCTGGGTTTGCTGAAATCTGCTTTTTTTCTATTATTATTTTATATATATATATATATATATATATATATAAATTGGGGGGCAAGTCCATTATCCTCACTTTATTTTTTTCTTTGATTCTTTCCTTTTTCCTAGAATAGTGATTCACAGTCCTTTCACCTGCCACCTTCCCCTTTTAGATTCTTCACCAGCTCCTCTCTATTAGACAGAATCTAATACGAAATGCTTTCTCTCCTTATGGTTTCCTCCACCGTTTGATAAATCACCTATTGATTTCAAAGACTGAATAGAGAGTTTGAACCCACCATGCTTTCCCAACAAATACTTGGGCACTTGTTCCTTACTGACACTAGTACCAATCCTTCTGGTGTCCACTGTCCACAGAAGACCCATTTACTCCCATTACTCCTTCTCACACTCTTATGGAGAAAGCAGCAAACCTGCATCACTTCAGAACTTCATGGAAAATGCTCTTGATGTAAAATACACCACCTTCTTTCCATTCTGTTCTTCCAGAACAAGCTGTCTCCCTTGAAGACATATTCCAATTTTCCCACTTATCCCACTGTTAAGGTGGAATAGTCCCCCACAATGGGAGGGTATGTGAAGGATTTGGTTCCTTCAGGATTTCTTCATGATCTTTTTCATTTAAATGTAATGATTGCCATGGTTATAAAGTTTGGAAATATCAGGGAGGAAACACCAACATCAAGCTGGATGTCCACACTGCCAATCTGCAGGAACAGGCTTGGGCTTGCTTCTCTGTCTGGACACACACAGGTCTCAGTTCTGATTGACTCAGCCGTAGTGAAAGGGCTGAAAGAAGTTTTTCTTGAGGTAACACCTTGTCCTGTCCCAGCAGGTGAGATCAGGGATGAGTTAACTCAGTATTTCTGCACGGTAACACAAAATAAATGACAGACAATCACTCCGGGGGTCCAATTCCATTATGAATTTACTAAAAGCACTTGGTGGAACACAAATTACAGTGATTAGTGATTTGTATATTATTATATGACAAAAGTATATTATTGTATCACAAAACTTACCAGTACATTGACAGCAAAAAACCTTCTAAAAAGAGTGGATTGTCAACACTTAGGAACTATTGTGCAAAAATTAACAAGGCTTTAGCAACAAAACTTACAATGATATTACCTTTATAAGTTCAAGAAGAAGGAAAAGAGAGAGGAGAAAAATGAAGTAGATATGTTAGACTGAGATATCAGAGAGAGGGAGGGAGAGTGTAAGATACAATTGCTCTGCAGGTTGATTGGTCCCATGATATCTTCTGGAGGGGGGTGGACACATTGAAGATTTCAGTACACATCACATTTCATGTCATGCCCAGTTAATTTACATGCAGGTGGTTCATCTCCTCCCTCTGTTCACTCTTCAAGCTAATTATAAAGACTCTTCTGGAAATGGGTCTGGGGTCTTCAAACCATGGGAAAGTTCACAGTACTGACCAGAAGTGAGTTGTTTTGCCTGTCAGGGGAAGTTGTTGGTTCATGGTTTCTTCTGGTAATTGGTTTTCTGACAGATGGTTCATCTCTATCATCCAAATTAGGCCATGAAGCCTTCACAGCAACACTGTTAATTGCTTCTATCTTAAAAATCTATGTTTCGTTTCACAAAACCTTGGGAAAGAAAAGACAAGTTGTCTGCCTCCACAGCCATCTATTCACCCAAAGTAACAAAAAATAGATGTTTAAGTCATAACAACATACTTTGTTTTAATTGAGATGGGGGAAGTGCTTCAAGGTTGTCACATACCTCATATGCAGACATATTTGAGGCTCCAGGGGTCAAATTAAGACACAAAAGAGTCATACCACATCAGATGATGGTTCTTTCAGCTCAATAACCTCTGTCTGTCCGTGGTCATAGAAGATGCCTAAGAAAAGAATATCAACATATTAATAGATCAGGTGTACAGTGATACTCCCTCAATTCTACCTCCAGGCAGACTCCAGCTTGGGGTTTTCCCATGCTGCAGGTTGTATCTCTCCTTTGAGTTTAACAGACCCTGATAGTCTTTTCTTCCATGCAGCATCTAATTGCTTTTTGAACCTATTTATAACTTCCAGAGCATCTTATTGCAATTAATTCCATGTTTTAATTATGCATTGCGTGAAGAAGCACTTCTTTGTGTAAATCTACCAGTTGATCATTTCATCTTGTACTCACTAGTTCTTGTGTAATGACTCCATGCTGTGCAAAATTTTGTTACAGTTTCTCCACATCTCTTTAAGTCTAAAGACTGAGTCCTTCCTCAGAGTTGTTCTTTACCTCTGATCCCCTCTCTTGTCCTTCACTGTAGTCTTTCAAGTTCTTCTGCACCTTTCTTAAATGGGATAGCCAGAAATACACATGCTGCACTGGAAACACCAGACTGGAAGGAAATGCTCTGGCTTGGTCTCTCTTCTTTTACTAGTAATTCCTAACACTATTTGACTACTGGCCTCCTGCTGACTTTGTGTTGCCATTTCCATGCAGCTGTGTGCATCGTATCAGCATCTCTTTCTGGAGGTATATTTAAAAAATTAGAGTCTACTGTTATGTTGGTACAGCTAAGTTTTAGGTTTTTTTTTCTTGCCCCACCATGCAGTTATTTGAATTTATGGGCATGGAGTTTTATTTGCCAATTTCTCTCCCAGCATCAGATGACCATTCTGCAATGTTTTGCAACTTTTATGACAGCATCTAATATCATACCTGCTGCAAACTTTTCTGCCCTATTACTCAATCTTTTCTGCCTCTAGTCAGATATTGTCTCTATTGATTATGTGGTTATTCTGGACTCTCATATCTATTGATTTATTTTATTTTATTTTATTTTTAATCAAACAGTCTGAAAATTGATTTGGAACAGAGCCTTTTTGTAGTCACTGTACACCTGCATTCAAAATTCTTATAGTGCTTTTCTGGATGCCCTCAAATAAACCCACTGAAGTAGAAGAGTTTGTTTCTATGTGGTCTGGAGCCTCATAGAGGTCTGACTTCCATAAGCTACCCTCGGTGATGAAAAGGTAGTTTTCCTTTAAGAGTTCATATAGTAAATGTTAAGGGCACTGACAACAAGGAAATTATTATCTTAGCTTTGAGGAACTGTGGCATTTTTTGCAGCTGTAGTTGCAAGCAAGTGTTTTGTAAGTGGGAGGCACTACAGAGCAAGTCCCTTTGTACATCACAATACCCTAATAATTAAACTGTCAGCCAGGGATGTCAGGCTTTAATAGAAAAAATATTGGAATCAAATAGTGGTAAAAAAATGGTGACTATACCTCCAGTTAAGCCTATAATTTTTTTATCTTAATCATTATGTTTGCATAAGGCATTGCTCAGAACACACAATTTATTTTTTTAATACTTTTTATATGTTTTAAAATAACAAAAAGTTATTTAACCGCTCTCTATTGTTCCTTTGACTCTGGGAAACAATTATCCTAAGGATCATTGGTATTTTTTTTATGGTGGTTTATTTCTAAAATGAGCTTCAGGGGTGTTTTCTAGAACCTCCAGAAACCTTTTCCTTGAGGATTTAAACCCATCTGATGGTCTGCTTCTTCTGATTTCTTCCATGGGCTCATTCTCCTGGCTGTCAGGTCATTAAAGGTCTCTACTAGAAAAAGAAGTCACCCAACAGCTGTGGTTCCTTTACAACAGGACATGGACAGCTGTTCCCTGTACCTTTGTTCTAAACATTGGATTTTCCAAGGGTTTTTCCTGATTTCTTTTTCCCGGCTTGTGGTACAGGTAGCAACATACTTGTCTATAGTGAAATAGGTGGCACTGGACTGGGGCCGCAGAGCCTAATTAGAAGATGGTGAAAACCACAACAGTGAAGTCAGGTATTTCTCCCTGGCAGGTGGCTCTGCTCCAAATCAGAGGCATCATCCCTCAAAAAGATAGTGGTCTTCTCTCTCCCTCACCTTTGCTTTCAGGATCTGTCCTGAAAACTGTCACTTATCTCAAATGAACTTTCAAATAAGAATAGTTTTCCTCTGGGAAAGAGACAAAAACCTCTGAGACCTTTTTCTCTGATCGGTAGGGCCAATGAACATCATAATGCCCAGCTAAAAGCTGTTTAATTCGGAAGATTCAATGGTATCTGATCCAGATGATACCACTGGCCACAGAAGGCTGAACTGTGTTTGTGAATTCACATCTAAAGACGAAAAGTCAAAATTATCATTTACCATCAGAATAGTAATGAAGAATATAATAGCAATGTTTGCTTCTACATTTTGACCCATATTTTTCTACACTTGGAATAATGAGGGAATACAGCACAAATCACACTGTATAAGTAGCTGGAAAACGTTTATTTTTTTGTTATCACTTTCTTTAATGGCTCCCTGTGGTATACGACATTGTGACTGTCATCACCTTTGTCCTCTTCTAACTAGGACCAGACAGAGAGAAATGCGAGGTTTTAGTATCCCATTATCAATTTCCTGAGCAACAGAATGCCAAGTTCCAATTTGCGTTCTAATTTTAACTACAGTATAGATTTTTAAATAAGCCTCAAGCTTCCTATTAACATGATCTGTCTGCTCCTTTGGTGCTCTCTCATCCCATTCTGATCGACCCATGAATGGGCTCCCTGTATTATTCATTGTACACTAAATTAAGCTTTTAGTGTTAAAGGCTTTCAAGTGTAGCGTTCCTTCCGTAGAACTCATTACCTGTGTCAATACACAAAGCAGAAGCGCTTAATAGATTTAAAACACCTAGTATCTGCCTCTTTTTTTCAGCTGTTATTAAGACTCAGGAGCATTTGTTATTCTGGTAATATTCCTTATCATCCTGATGTTAATTTCATTAGTCGGTGAATGTGCATATGGAGTTTCACAGTGTCCTTGCATCATATGAACTTTAATTAGTCTTGAGGTTTTCTAGAAAGGGTTAGGTAAATGAAAAGTGTTATGGCTGATCGTGGCTTTGTACATCTTCAGAAATTAGGAAATCTGTTTTCATTACCTGTGGATAAGCAGAGATAGTAGCAGAGAAAAAACCCACATACAGCCCCTGTTCCAACCACAAACAAGCTAAAATGAAATGTAGGTTTAGATGGAATAGTGCTGTGTTTTGTTATGGTCTTTGAACTTAGATTTTGTGGGGCAACATTTGAATGAGTGTGTATTTTCCTACCTGCATCTTCCTGCACAACTTACTGAGGGATCCCACAGGAGATGTCACCCATGGGTATAGGACCTCTTGTTTCATTTCTGACAGGAAGAATCAAAGAGTTAACCTGATAACATGCTCACTAACCACTCAGGTAACTCTTAATGAAGACACCTGGACAGGTTACTTCTCTCAAAGATGCTGTTTCAAGCCTTTGAAGGGCTGTGGCTGTAGCAATACCTAACATTTTATTTCCAACCCCTTTAGCCCCCAAAATACATTGCACCACTTCTGAGCTGCAATGTATTGTCCTTTTGCTTTATCTATGCCACCATTTATGACCCATGACTGTATCAGTGAAACAAAAACTTTAAAAATCTGGATCATTTTACATTTAAGATGTAGGTTACAGTGATTTGAGTTCAAAATACTTTACTCCTTCCCTTGCCCAAAGATCCAGTTGCCAGTAAAGCCTCACAAACCATTTTAGCAGCTCAGCAGCAGCTGTGGAGTTGAAAACTGTCATGGGGAAGAAATGTCCAGTGAGGCTCAAAAAAGGGCTGGAAAAATGTGGACTTATCTGCTGTGGGAAAGAAACATTAACAGAACAACACCTTCGGACACAGCTCTGTGGGTAAGATTTTCTTCACAGCGTGCATGAGTTATGGGCATTTGAGGATTTGCTTCATTTTCAAAGAAAGCTGAGATACAGAGGAGCAGTTTGCAGAACAAATGAACATCACCAGCTATCTTAAAACTTCAGCCTGCTATTTGATCCAAAACTAAACCCTCCTGGGTTTTCTGCCAAGCCATTTCACTTCTGTTAGTTGAGGAATAAACTCCTACTGTACAAATAATGGCCAGCCAATGTCTTATTTAATTGACCTTGATGTAAATGTCAAGGAACCAGGCAGAAACATAGCTCTCGGATGTCGTAAGGGACCAGTGCATGGAAAAAGCAGAGCTGGCATTTAGACTTGAAGTATCAATGAACAGGAAAATTAACCATTTTGCTCATCTCAGCTCCTAATGTGAGTTTATCTTTTTTAAAGGGTGAAATGACCATTGAAAAAAAAAAACCAAAAGGATGTACAAAGGGTGTCTGTGTCCTGTGGTTAAAGGACACAAATCTTCAGGTTATGCTTCAGGGTCACAGCTTCTGTGTCTCATCAGTTGCTGCGATAAGTCACTTCTGTTGTGGATTTTTTATATATATTTTTTTTTTTACAGAAAGTAAGGTAGAAGCTCATTCTTTGCAAAAACAGAGTTTGTAGAGGAGAATGAAATGTCAGGGTTTGCCTCCTCCCAGAAGATTCAGAGCCCTTCCATTTTTTCCAAGTTGATAGCTCCCATAAGATATTTAAATGTTTAAAACAAATATCAACTTCCCTTTTTTATTTTTTTTTCTTTATAATAAATGAAGCAGGTAGACAGAAAACATTAGGGGTTTAATGACTGCATTGTTTGGGAGTTGGTAGCCAGACTTCAGGAGCTTAAACAGATGACCTAGCAGGGGAGGTGGGTATAATGCATTCTGTTGCACTGGGTAATGTGTTCTGAGCCTCTTGGCCCCAGGGAAGAGAATGTAAAAAAAAAACAAAACAGCCCAAATCATCCAAAACCTAAAACAAAATCCAGAAATAATCCTGATTATGGGAAGAAGTGATTTCAGGTCTGTTGCTGTCGAACAGCCCCTCCCTGCTTGTCCCCATCTTCACTCCTATATCAAGGTGAAAACAAGAAATCAGTAAGCCAAGAGTAGAGTCAGTGTGGAACATCTTCAAGGCTGCCTTTGTCTGCTTGCTAATAATGAAAATCTATTTATAGCTCAGTGCAGAGCAGGGAGAGTGTGCTCTGGGTGACAACGTGATATGGATTTCACAGTCCATCAGTTTGGATTTCAAGTTTACAGTCCTCTCTCCAACTAATTGAGAAGTCAGACACTGTTTTGGGTTGTTACAGGCAATGCAAAATAGGGGACTTGGTCCTTGTTTAGTGATCATTTGGGGTCAGGCTGGCTGGGGTGATGTCAGAACGCTCTGAGATCAGTCAGGCTTTGCACAGTGGCCTGAGAAAACCCAGCTCATGGAGACAGGTTTTGCATGCTGAGCGTCAAGGTGCTCACGGGCTTGTTATCTGTCATAGCCCATCATTTCATGAGAATAATTAGCAGATGTCCCAGATCAGACAGCCTGGCCCTGGGACCAGACACTGCGGATACAATGAGGACATGGTTGTACCCAACTATCTCTCTTCCTCCTGCCTCTCTGCTCTTCTCCAGCTCCCTACAGCTGTTTTTAGGGTTTCACAATGACAGGGTGCCCAAATCTGTTCACCAACAAAAGGGAAAGAGGAAGAGACATTTAGTCACAGCCCAGCTCCGTCATTCCCCCTTTACTGTACTGGCACAGCTGAAGAATGGCATCAGCACAAAAATGGGGACATACCAGAGGAGAGATGTGGTCCCCTGCAGGGAGAAGGGTTGACATATTGGAAGCTGGTGAGCAGTAGGTTGCACTAGAGGCACTGTCCTGAAAAACAGCTCCTGCTCCAGGAGATTAGCATTTTAAGTTGACAAAAATTGGAAAGAGAAATAGAGGAACAGAGGCTGAGTTGATTTCCTGGCAGAGTGAGAAACAAAAGATGAGTCTCCTCTCCCTCAGTCCAGTCTGTCACATTGATCCACTCATGAATGGATCTTGCCACCACCTTGTAGGACCAGAAATACAATTATCCTTCCTGTGGAGGGGCAGAAGAAATGATCCCAAACTGATTCATGAAGTTTGTGCCCTTCTTATATAGGGACCACAGTGAACCACGCCTGGGAAGTGGGCCTGACTTGCTGTGGTCATTGGTGTGGTCATGTGGATGGGTCTCATCACATCTGCAGCTTCATTGCTGTGCTGGTGCTACAAAGCTGACTGATTGTACTCAGAGTAGTATAAATGAGGACAAATTAACAGGCAGAGAAAATACACAGATTGGATACTCAGTGGTCCTGAACGTCTCCTGAACTGCTGGGAGCAAGCTACTGTTCATGGTGCTGGGACTTGGGTGCTTCTGCTTCTACTTTCTCTTGCTATAAGTTCAGTGCTTTGGGCTTAATCACATCCATTTGGCTCTTTGTGGACATGTTTTCAGTGTAGTGCTGTTGCACAAGTGTCTTGATGGAGCATTCCTGCTTGGTGCATAAATTTTTCCCATTGCCATTTTGGCTGGTGACCCCTGCCCTCAAGGGTGAGAAAACCACACTTAGAGCTGCAGCTCCTCACCATGAGGAATCGAGGATGGAGTCCATGTCAGGGGCTATTTTGTCCAAACACTTCATCTCCAAACAGACAGTGCTAAAAGTTATAAGTTGAAGTGCAGATATGGGGTCAATGTATTGAATGCATTGCCCAATTTCAAGCCCTCAGGTTTGACAGTTTTAGTCTTTGCTTTTCAGGTCTTTCCATCTCAGAAGAGGTCTGATGTTACTTCAGACAGAGCTTATGCTGTCTTGGGGCAGGGACATAAACTACATGACCTTCTGCATTTTGACCCTATTTTCTAACTAGAAAGACCTTGGTAAGGCTCAGTAGTTTCTTATAAGAGGAATCTGTCTAAAGCATTGCAAGGACTAGATCTTTATACAAGAGTCACTTCCAAACTGTCCTACTTTTCCCTAATTCTTTAAACACAAGGTAGCACTAATTCAGTTAACTATTTATGACTGCATTAATGGCTGCTCTCAGATTCATGGTCAGCTCTTGAGGAATTTCTGGGTCCTATGGGATCCTGAATGCACTCAACACTTAAGAGTTATCAGTAGACACCTGGGCTAGCATTCACAAACGTGCTTAAATGCTAAATTTCATCAGCTCAGTGGAAACTCAGGTGCCTACGTCTCTTTGTGGGTCTGGCCACTAATGACTTCACAGTTTGGAAGCTGCTTATTGACTGAGAGCTGAGACTTATGTTGAGATAAGGGCTCACCCCACTTTCCGCTGCTATGTTCAGTTTTCACTTGGATCCAGTATTTTCTGCAAATTAATTTAGAGTTGGATTGAAGATGCCATGTTTTCCTTGCTCTTATTTGTGATGTGGAGACTGCCATCCTAAACTTACTCTCCAGAACCAGTGGTGGGTTATCAGCACCCACTTCCCCTCCTTTCAGGCCTATGGTGTGGTTGCATTGCTACATCTTGTCATGCTGATAGAATTACATCTTCTGTGATGAAGAAAAGTCAGGCAGCTTGAAGCACTCTGCACTAGCAAGTTGACGTTTCAAGACAAGGCAACAAGAAAAGGCAACTACAAATTAGGCCTGATTAGCTTTTTTAAGAAAACTACAGGGAGACCTTGAACATAGCACTCAGCTAATACAAACTCTAGCATCCCCTGAGTTTTAATGAAGCTGGATTTAGAGTCTCTATTGACATATACAGTTTTCTTCTCATTGCCTTCTATATATTTTCGGTTAAGTTCACACCCTTTCCATTGATGTCTGTGATTCAGCTTCCTTGACACAGTCTCAATATCTGATACTAAAAAAACTTATTAGATCTTAGATATGCAAACAAATTTTGGCTTAGACTCTCAAGGTTCCCAACTTTCTCTTTCTGCTCAAACACACTCACACACAGTATTTTTTTGGCCTTAGGCAAAACTGCACTACAGCCACAAGTTACTGATAAAGCCTCCACACCTCAGATCATGTTTGATGACAAAAACCCTGAGTTGCATTTGACAAGGAAAAAGTGCCGGATTATTTTGCATCCTTGCTGTCAGTGGCTTGCAATAACGACACTAAGAAAGGAGGAAAGGTAGCTAATTTAGCCAGTGAGGCTAAAAATACATTCTTGGAAAATGCAAGAAGCAAATTCCTAAATTGTTACATGTTCTGATAAGAAGCAGCTTGAGTACAACACATTGTTGCTTGTCAAAAGCAGTTTGCTTCTTCCTTTTGCTGAGTAACCTTTGGGTTCTGCTTTTGCATGGGGTAAAATGCAACCTACATCATCTGGTGATCACTGTCCCATTTCCTTTGTTTTGAAGAATAAAACAGTCTCCTGCTAAAAGAAGAGTACAGTAGCTTCAGGTTTACCAGTTTTATCAGTTGTGTTCCATGCTTGTAAAATCTCCAGCTATCAAGAACAAGGTGAATATCTGTATGGTTTCACTCTCTATTATACTTTGCTCTCAATCAATGGCATTTTTTCTCCACCCTGAATCCTAATAATTTTGGTAAAAAGCTGGTATTACAAAAGCAGTGGAGAATGTATCCAGTTCATTCAATGAACTTGTGCAGGACGTGGATGAGTTCGCACTCTGTATCTTGCATAAGACTCAGTGCTTTAGCATTGAATGTGTCCATCCTCAGGCAGAGCTCTTGGCAGAAGAGGATTATTTAAGAATTGGAAAAAATGTTGTGATAACCCACAAGCTCTGGACACTATAACTCAAATTTTGACTATGCCAGATATGAGATTCATCATTTTCTCTGTCTCCATTTTCTCTGTAGTAACAACTGTTACTTGCTCAAAGTAACTTGTTCTAGGGTTGATTTGATCTTCATAACCCTCTGCAGCTGACTTACCAGAAAAAAAAAATAACAATTTGAGTGCAGTTCATGGTGATAATCAGTCCTGATTTCTTTGTCCAAGCCTTGAACTTCCAGCCCATCCCTCTTTCGTATGTAGCAACAAGTGCATCAGAACACTTTGAGTCCCTTGTTTGGAGGAATGCATCCAGAGAGTCTTCAGAGACCTCCAGTACCATCTGCATGTTTTACATATAGATACCCTCTCATAAAGACAATTCTCTTTCAAACATTAATTTTAATTAAGAGGCTGTCACAGGGAGAATTGGTTAAGATAATGTAGTTTATAGCATCAGCATTAAGCAGGTTAAGGCTATAAAACTGATACAGGGCTGTGATGGGTATTGTGATGTACAGAAATCAAGTGTAGAGCCAGGCTGGTGCAGCCACACAGTACAGTGTTGAACACGAATGTGATAAAGGTCTTTGGGAACCATATTGGGATGACACTACACCAATATACTGTGCTCTGTAAATGCAGAGACTGTCAATATGGGTCCACTGCTTCCATTTTCAGAGTTAATGTGAGCTCTGGTAGCTCAGACACTGTGAGATACCCCAGAGCTCAAGCAAGAAGTTATAGCAATGGGCAGTATGGGAGGTTGTTTCTCAGCAGAAACCATTGGTGTTGGCACAAGAGTTGGCACAGAGGTGGGGCCAGTCAGTTTTTTAGCTTTGACCATTTGCTTCTTCTTCTGTGTGTCTTGGAGGAGGTACAGTGACTTTCTCTACAAGACATAGACGGCTTGGCTGCTCCATATTGAGTGTGTCTCTTCTTATAGGTAAAATCGATCTTCTAGGAGATGTGTTGTGGGGGAGGCAAAGGCATAGGAACAAAAAGAAAGTTATGGCTTCTGGGGATGCTTTTGGTATCTGAAGGCTGTGGTTGCACAGTTGCGTGGAAATAGTAATTTGATGTACTGGGTGCAGGGAAGCTGTGTTGTCTCAGCCTCATCAAGGATAAAACAATTTATTTGATCCACTCAGGGTCTTTTTTTTTTTTACTGTATTTTCCAAATCTACCAGTGGTGATGGGTGAAGGGGATGGAGGTGAGCAAGGACCTGAGAGATCTGGCAGAGAGTACGAACAGATCCAAGCTTCGACAGACTCTGGTGGCATAACTTAATTAACTAATGGCCTGTATGGAGCTGTAATGAGATCCAAAATCAGAAAGCTTTTAAGCAAAACTTAAAGCCAACAGCATCAATAACAGTGAGCTGAGGGCACTTACTCCCTTTGTCTTTTTCCTGTAAGACTGGTGACACAGCCTCTCACCTACTCTCTATCCCTAAAGGCATTTCTCCATCTAGTGACCCTGGGCAACAATTACAGATAGCTGGGTCCCAATATCCCACTTTTCCTCCCACATGGCTCAGAAACACACAGAAGCTTTAAGAAGAAAGAAAGAAGATGGATTCTGTAAGGATGCTCCATGGAGCTGGCCTGAACTGCAGCCACCTCTGTGTCTCCAATCACTGACATCTTCTCTGACATTTGGGGGTGATTTGGTTTGTCCTGCCACTATGGAGCACATGTAAATTTTGCTCTTCCATGTTTTCTTCGATGGTGCTCACCCCTTTGAAATTTTTGCTCTCTTAAATCTCACTATTTGGTGTTGCTTCATCAAGCTGATATTGAAGGCAGGGCTTCAGGCTGCTGGGACACCCCCTTGTCTGCATGCATGTATCTTTGAGGAGGATTTAGTATATGGAAGATGTCTATTGCTCCCCAGCATAACCTGCGAACTTCCCACAGCATTATCCCAGCCTGTGGTGTGCACATGGTTGCACAATTCACATAGCTGTGAAGTCTAATGATGACTGTATTTTAGGCAATATTGTGTCTAAACTAGGTGGGCTAGCAGAATCTGTCACGTCACTTTCACAACTTGCCTTCTTTGCTCAGCCTTTAATGTGAGTAATTAAACGATAGTATTTATTTGCAGTGCTATTATTAATTTTTCACATGAAGATGTCACCTCTTCTCCAAGGACAGTATCCCTGAGGCCTTGAAGCATGCACATATGGTGACACACCGGTCTGTTCCAGCAAGGTAGGTGGCCATGCTGTTCTTCTTTTTCTCCCTAATTTCCTCTTGCATGCATATCTCTTCTTTTAAAGGTGAAAGTTACAGGCTTCCTGTCACAATTCCCTCTTGGCACACACCAGTTTTCTAGATGAGGCCAAATTCAGTTCATTCTGCAGGCTTGGGGGAACTTGCTGGGCATCAGTAACAGCAGTGGCAGAGAGTAAGTGTGGACAGATGGCTCTTGGCCGAACCTCCTGCCTGTCAGTGACTGGCAACTCCTCTGATATCTGTGGTGTATCAGGGAGAACAGGGGGAGCACTGCCAGCTCCTATGTTTAATATTGCTGATTTCCACCTGCCCAGGGACAACATATGGTCCACAGTACCTGCAGAGAGAGTTGGACAGGAGATGGCTGCAGGTCCCACACTTTGATTCAGGGCATGTTTTATTTGCTGGCTGGCAGCAGTTGAAATGCCACACAGCAAAGCGCCTTGGAGCACTCCTTAGAGGGCATCCCATAGTCAGCCAGAAAAACAGTGAAGACATCAGGGAATTGAAAACACTGAGGCTGTTCTCTGTCCTACTTAACACTATTCCATCAAAGGCTTTTGGCAACAAGGTTGCAAATGTTTCTAATGAAAACATGACACTTGAAGATTACGTATTTACTTCTACCTCTAGCTGTGTCATGGTTTAACCTTAGCGGGCAACTAGGACCATGCAGGTGCTTGCTTACTCCCCTCTCCCCTGAAGCCGGATGGGTGAGAGAATTGGAAAGGGGAAAAAGGACCTAGCAGGCTGATATAAGAACAGTTTAATAGGACAGAGAGAAAGATAAAATAATAATAATAATAATAATAGAATATACAAACCAAGTGATGCACCATGCAATTGCTCACCACCTGTGACAGTGACAACCTGTTCATTCTGAGCAGTGGTATTTGTCCCCTGGCCATCTCCAGCTTATATACTGAGCATGGCATCATATGGTAAGGAAGACCCCTTTGGCCAGCTTGGGTCAGCTGTCCTGGCTTTGTCCCTTCCAAGCTTCTTGTACACCTGGTAGAGCATGGAAAGCTGAAAAGGTCCTTGGCTACCTGTCAACAACCAAAACATCAGTGTATTGACATTCTTCTCATGTTAAATCCAAAACACAGGTACTATAAAGAAATCCAACTCTATTCCAGCCAAAACCAGGACAAGCTGAGAAGAGGGAAGCTATGATACAGCATGGACAGGACAGTGTCATTGTCTTGCAGAATGACCAAACTAGCAGCTCGCATACTACTTTGGGATAGGTATACCTCCTGGTGGTCTGGCAGCTTATACACATAGGATCAGAAGACAAAGCTCTCTATCCCCTTAGGATGTAAGAGGACTATTGTATGGGTCCACAATGCATTAATGCCATCAGCACAGCAATGCTTTGGAGCTCCAGGAGGTCATGCTTACTCTCAGATATATTAAGATACTCTCAACTAGGTTAAAAGAATCCCATTGAAGATGTGGGGAGATTTACTTCTGTGGATCTAATGGAACTGAAATTCTAGGATCTATCAGTGAGAAAAGAAAGTCCTGGACGCATTCCTGGATCTTGGACAGACCTCCTTGCATGGCTTGACAGGTGTTCTTCGAATTTGAACTTCTGTTCATTTGGCTGGAGGGCAAAAAAAAGAAGACTTTGTGAAAATGATCTGATTCTGTACTCTTCCCACAGGAAGAGGAAATCTGTCAAATCTGGGGAATTTAGAATCCAGACATGAATTCCACAGCTGATTACAAGACAGCAGTGGCTGTAACACAAGCAGAGGGATAGATGCCACCACAAGGGACTAGCAGACTCAGAGAATATCGCTGTTGAGATTGGTTCATATTGCACATAACTGATCGATAGCAAGAACAGAAATGTTTACTATTAACGGTAAGACTTCATGTCAATTAAAAGTGTGACTGCAGCTCTTGAGCACATACCTTAAACATCTTTTAATTAAATAGCATCAGGGAGCTTAGCACAAGATGTCTTCAGAGGAGATTTTGTTATGACTACACTGTAATTTGTATGATACTTAAGATATCTGTTTTAGAGCTTACCCACATACCTGTCTCCTGCTGTACTTACCATTTCTGTGTGGACTGGATATCTCCATTGGAAAGAAGTCATGTGTCATCCTTGTATTCATCACTCTAAAGACCACCAGAGAGTAAGATCCCCTTGACACTTCTGTCCAGGAGAAGTAGGGATGTCAGCTTTGTAGATTCAGTCCTGAAGTCCTGAGTCTGTTTTATTATATGAAATGACTCCTTACAAAATAGTTAAAACTTCTGATTTCTTTCCCAGTTTTTGTTTAGGTTAGACAGGGCACGTGTCTTTCTCTATTGAGACGAAGAACGTAGCACAACATGGTCCAGATCTCAGGTGGGTAAAACAATGCTTCAGCATAAAGAAGTGATGGCAGTAACTGTCTGGATCAGAGAGATGAAGACCCTTTGTGACAGTCAATAAGGCTTCCACATGCCCTCTAGTTGTCATTAGGCAGACAACTTTGAAAGCAGCAAGAAACTTAGCAATTCTGGAAAACCTGAAAATCATTAAAAAGGGTCAGGTCATAGTTAGTCACAATTTCCCCATGAAAGGTGAAATGATAATTTTTTCCCCTAATTATGCTAAAATCCTCAGAGGATTCAAATATTGTCATGACCTATAGTTTACAGAGACCCAGATGGCACCCACATACCACCTAATTAGCAATGACTTTCCACAGAAGACACCTCTGTGAAGCATTACATTTTCCACATTCTTTTTCATATTAACACTGCAAAAATAACCCTCCCTACTTGCTACAATAGGGATGAGTCAGACATATCATCACAGAGCACCCAAAACCTTCCCTAACTAGAATAATCGTTGTAACACTTGCTAATAAGTGAAAGCGGAGGGAGTCTGTTCTGAGCACCCTGTCAATGGGAGTTAAGTGCGCGCAGGGAAGAGAGAACACAATTAAAATGAATAATTTGCATTAGATACACATTCTAATGAATACACATTAACCATCAGGGAATAATTATCTGGTTTTATTAGTAACCAGGTCATACTTTGTCCATGGCCCTGCAGCCAGAAGATATGACTTTCTTTAGTTTCCAAAGAGCACAAATGCTTCAGGGGTATCCAAATCAAGCACACAGCTGCTGGGGAAAGCAAGGATGGTGATTAACCACTAATGTCATACCTATGTACATCCCTCAGCTCAACCATTATTTTTTCTGCCCTAGAAGGAGGCAGGAAACGTGGAACTTCACAGATGCAGGGGTCATGCTTTAGATTGGTTACCTTATGAAGTAGCATCTTCATCTCCTATCTGAAGCCTACAGAAAGGAAGGAGTTTCACTTTGTGTTCTTGCTGGATTTGTCAGCTCTACAAGTTGTTCTGTTTCATGTAGGATTTAGTTAGCACTGCAATGTGAATAAAACATTCTCACGACAGCAGTGAAATACAGACATTCTTATGCATGCTTAGGAAACAGGGGGAAAACAACAGGTAAAACTGGAAGTGGAACTGTATGGAAACATGTATATCTCTGCTGAAAGCTTTTTCTTATGTAAAGAAGGTTGATGTTTCCTTCAGGCTGATGCTCCTAGTTGTAGTTACAACCGAAGAAAAATCTCATAAAATCACAGAATGCCCTGGGGTGGAAGGGACCCACAAGGATCATCAAGTCCAACTCCTGTCCCTGGATGTGACAACCCCACAGTTCACACCATGTGTCTGAGGGTGTTGTCCAGACTCTTCTTGAACACTGCCAGGCTTGGGGTCGTGACACCTCCCTGGGGAGCCTGTTCCAGTGTCCAGCACCCTCTGGGTGAAGAACTTTCTCCTAATGTCCAACTTCACTTCACTGCACTTCACTTTACACAGCTTTTGGCTTTCTAAAGCCACAGTCTGTGTTTTGACAGAGAGACTGTTTCATGTTTTTCTCCACCTGCTCAGTCCTCGTGGCAGACTGGGACATGGTACAGCAGTCAATACAACTAGGATCTTCTAGGCAAACATTTCCCTTCTGCAGAGGACCCCAGTAGGGTGAGGTAATGCACTAGCAGTAATAGGGACTCGTGCTTGTTTCTGAAAATATTTTGTCCTTTATCCTGGTATAGAGTAGATTCACCTGCCTTAAAACAGAGTGCCACAGGGAAGACCCTACCATTGGGGAATGGGAACGCGAAGGAGGTTGTTGACTCAGTGTGGGAGACATGCTTACTTTCTCATGTAAAGAAACAATATATATAAAGCTTATTCCAGGATGAAAAGGAGGAAAAAATAAGTTAACTTTCCTGGTGAGTATTTTTAAAATGAAGTGCCAGATATTGGAATCCTACATCTACATCATCTAAATGTTTAAAGAAATCTGCATTATTGTACTCGTTTTGGCTGGGATAGAGCTAAATTTCTTAAAGTAACTTGTATGTGGCTATGTTTTTGATTTGTGATAAAAACATTGCTGATAATATACTGGTATTTCAGTTATTGCTGAGCAGTGCTTACATGAAGTCAAGGTCTTTTGTGCTTCACATTGCCCCGCCAGTGAGTAGGCTTGGAGTGCACCAGGATCTGGCAGGGGACAGAGGTGGGACAGCTGACCCCAACTGACCATAAGGATGTCCCATAGTGTATCACATTGTTCTCAGTAATAAAACTGGTTGGGGAGGGAAGGTTAGCCAAGGCTGCCTTTGCTCAGTGACTGGCTGGGCATCAGTTGGTTGGTGGCAAACAGCTGTGGTTTTTGCATCACTTTCTTGTTTTGTTTTGTTTGGTTTGGTTGGGTTTTTTTGTGTTTGTTTGGTTCGTTGGTTGGTTTGTTTTGTTTTCGTCTTTGCTGTTCTCTTCATTTTTCCCTCTTCTTTTTTTTTCTTTGCTTTTTATTTATTTATTTATTTATTTATTTTAAGTTATGTCCTTACATTTAACTGTCTTCAGGTCAACTCATTAGTTTTCAGACTTATGCTTCCAATTCTCTCCCCCACCCCAAGAGGGTGGGGTAAGAGGGTGAGTGAGCAATTATATGGTGCTTAGCCATCTGTTGGGGTTGAAGCACAACATTAGGTAATCTAAATGTGTGACCTGTGAGAATCCTGGGCACCCCACAGCCCACCACTGGTTTCAAGTGATATTTCATGGAATCACAGAATGGTTGAGATTGGAAGGGGGCTTCTTGAGATCCTCTAGACCAATTCCCCTGCTGAAGCAGGGTCAGATACAATAGGTTGCCCAGGACTCTGTCTGGCCAGGTTTTGGATATCTCCAGGGATGAAGGCTCCATAACCTCTCTAGGCAACTTGGTCCAGTGTTTGACTCCCCTCATAGTGAAAAAGTTTTATCTTATGTACTTTCTTTCTGCACTGGAATGTGTGTGAGCTCCTCTGATATGAGTTTAGTGAGTATTTAGTTTCTTAGGGGAAATCACAGGGCAAAAAACCAGTAAAAAGGTATTCCAGTGCTGCTGGGGGGCTGCTTATTTCACTTGTAATCTTGTAAATAGTTTCTTATGTGTTAAGTGGAAGTCATTTGCTTTGTCAGGTTGCCTGTGGCTAGATGGGCACTCTTATGAAACAAGAACATCTGCACACACACATAAAGCAAGCCAATGAAACAAACTAATACATCCATTATTAATAACATTCAAAAATCATATTCTCTGGGAAGAGATTGTCTGATAGACTTTGGATCTTCTACCACCAAATGTGAACAACAGCGTATTGGGGTTGGAGCATCCTTTACCCCAAAACAGAGCAGAATTAAAAAAAACCAAACATACTTCACTTTATAGTTGAGTAGCACCTGATACTTGCAATTATTATAGATGTTACTTAGTATAGAGGTACCATGCTGTTTTTAGGCCAGTAAGTGGTCACTTGCTCAGGATTTGCACAGACTCCTAGAAAGAGGCCTAAAATCTGGAGTAACTGGCAGATGCTACAGAAGCCAAGACAAGATGAGCAAGTCTGCGAAGCAGAAAACATGAGGATTGTCTGGCATTGTGGATTAAAATGTCTGATTGGTCCTGGAGAAACTGTCCCTGTCTTGGAGACAAGAAATCTCTTGAGCATTTTTAATTCAATAGGTATATTTTCTTCACTGAGGCAATACTCCTTCCAGCAGATTGCTCTGAACAGAGCAGGGTTCAGTAGAGATGTGCCCCCTACTGAAAATTTTAGAGGAGTACAGTCCACTTCAGCAAACCTGCTGCAGGTTAGAGTTGTAGGTGAAGATGATTAAGGATGCATTTTTACCTTTTTTTTTTTTCCATATTTGGCAAATGGATTATTTGAAGCGTTATTAGTTGTGCTCTGCAGCTTGTACAGTCCTATTTTATTGAGTAATTCACATGACATATAGTAGCCACATTCAAATAGATAATATTTGGAGTTATTTTTCATGTTCTTCAATCTCCTCTTGTATCTTCCATCAGCAGAAATGCTTACATCTATTATATACAACATCCACTCATTCATTTTAATTCACCCCTCCCTCTAAACAAGGACTTGAAAAAGGAAAAATTTTATTGAATAATTAACACCATTAATCCTTGCCTGTTGATACCTGAATTGTCATTTTAGCCCATAAAATGCTTATATAGCAGTTTTCATGCAGTACATCACAAACCACTTTACAAATAATAGCTTAATGAAACACAATAGAGCAACAAATCATTACCAGAGCAAAAGGACATGTCATAAAATCCTTTTGAACAATGCAAGTGATATCAAACAATTTAAAAAACAGATACAGTCTGTGCTCCTTGTACTTCTCAGCAGAAGGTAATTCTGTGCATGAGGTGCATAGCAAGTAAGAGCTTTTGAGCCGTGCAGGCGAAGTTTTCTGCAGGCAGATTTTCTCTGATCCAAAAGGGTGTCGATAGATTTAAAGAGGCAGATTGTGCTCTCATTTAGGACTTATTTTGATAAGAAATTTATGGTTTATTCATATGTGTATATAAACAGAAATTTAAATCATATGAGTATTCCTAGTAAATTCCTTATACCTGGCCTTTAGTTAATTCCAAACACTCAATTTCCAAAGTGGAGAAGGCAATTTTGCACTTATGGGTATCCTGGTGGAGACTTAATGCAAAATAGGCTGGGAACTGTACATTCAAGGACATAATAACTGAATGTGTAGTGACTTTAACCTTCAAATGTATCTATCTCTGATCTGCTAAATTTCAGGTAGTTATTCCTAAGCAATAACAGTGGGAGAAAGGATAAAAAACCTAGTTCTTCTGGACCTTAAGAGGAAAGAGATAATCCTGAATGTGAGATAAACCAGATCTTTCTTTGTGTCACTTTGTGTAAAGGCAGATCTGAACCACAATAAATTATAAATGAGCTGTTTCCTTTGTTTCTTCTATCTATTTAAAGGGGTGGAAGTAACCAAGGTGCAGTGATAATTACACACTGGCAAGCCAAACCTGCACCAGGATCCCTGATCCATCCCAGTGCCTTAAACAATGATGTGTTGTGTCCTCTTGCAGGAAGAAACATATGAAAGTTTTTCAAATCTGAGACATTTCTGTCCAGTAATAACTGGAAAATGGTCATGATTTACAAGGTATGCTGAAAAGGCTTTCTAGAGGCTGTAAAAATTGTGGACAACATCGACAAATAGTCCCATGCAGAATTGCAATAATATCCATGCGAAATATGTGGATAACGTTTTCAAGTCCCAGGTTAGACATCAGTAGCCACCAACCAGCGATATACCTTCAATAAGACAATTTATATAGCAGCACTCATTGCACATTTGGTTATGTTGGGGCAGCCCCATTGTGCTAGATGGATGGATGTCCTTTGCAAGAAACTGATTCAACTCTTTCCTCTACTGCTTAAGGACAAGGGAGGATTTGCACAAACCAAGGATGGATTCAGAATTGTTCAGAATGCAAGAAAGGTGATCAAGTGATATTATGGCATGAAAGATTGCGTTACAAAAGCATCTAGAAAATCTATCTGAAAACAGAACTAGATGCTACAGCAATACAGAGTATCAGGCAAAGTCTTCTAGGCTTAGTGAAGAAATAGGGGAGAAGTGATTTTCTTAAAGCCCCACAAGAGGTTTGGTTTTATTTTGAGTCCAGTGCCAACAGCCTGATTACTTGTCAATGTTATATCTCTATGCGCTATATGTAATTGGTTCCTAGTCAAAATTATGTAACTTACATGGGAAAAGTGGAAAGGCAGGGCACAGGTACTAAGAGCCTTTGGTGTTCTAAAGCAGTTTCTAATATCACTTATGACCTGGAGATTAAAATCACCGTATAAGAATCTAAGATGATTATGAAACTTGGTGCAATATCTGATAATTTAGATGAATTTTCTGTGAAACTGATGAATGCTGTTATTAACATACTAGACTCTATCCTCCTCTTAAATTTCAAAGAATCATAGAACATAGAACAGCCCAGATTGGAAGGGAACTCGTAAGATTATCTGGTCTGACATTTCATGTGAAAGGGAGCCTAGACGAGAATATCTAGAACCTTGTCCAGTCATGTCTTGAAAATCTCTAGGGATGGGACTCCACCATAACCCTGGGGTGGTTGTTCTAGTGACTTATTGTTCTCACTGTAAAAAGACTCTTTCTTATATGAAGATGAAGCCTCTCCAAATGCAACTGGTACACTTTGCCATTTGTTTTCTCCACATGGCTTCTTGTGAATAGACGGGCTCTGTCCTTTTTGTAGCTGTCTTTTAAGTACTAGAATAAAGTGATGAGGTTCCTCCTGAGCCTAGTCTTCTGCAGGGAAAGTAGATCCACCTCCTTTAGTCTTTGTTAGGGCAGGTTCTCCAGCACTTTGACCATCTTCATGTCCCTCCAGTCTGTCTGCCTTTCTAGAACTGCAGGGACCAGAACTGGACACAGAGCTCCAGGTGCAGCCTGACAAGGGCTGGGTAGTGTGGGCTGATCACAACTGTCTCTGCTACAAACGCCCCTGCAGATGCAGCCCAGGATCTGATTTGCCTTCATTGCTGCAGCAGCTCACTGCTGTCTCCTGTTCAGCTGGTTATCCACCAGGACCCCCATGTCCCTTTGCGGCCACACAGGTCCCAGCTTGTGCAGGACCTTTTTGATTATCTCATTTCTGGTGCAGGACCTGGCACTTTTGTTAAACCTCATCCAGTTGTTGCTTACCTGTCTAAGCCTCCCTGTAAGATGCCTCTCCCTTCTGATGTGTCCTCCTCACCACTCAGTTTACTGTCATCTACAGGCTTAGTGAGAGTGTCTTCAATCCTATCATCCAGATAATTTATGGTGATGTTGAACAGTGTGGGGCCAGTATTGATCTGTGGGTGACCCCTCTTGTTACAGACTGCCAGCCTGAGTAAAAACCATTGATCACCATGCTCTGAGTGTGGCCTGTTAGCAAATTTCCTACCTATCTTGGAGATCACCCATCCAGTCTGTATCTTGCCAGTTTGTCTGGGATTAAACTACGGAAAACAATGTTGAACACTTTGCGGAATTCCAGGTCTCTACATCAACAGAAAATATTGTTTTGTTGTAGCAGGTGATCAGGTTTGTCTGGTTCAATTTGACCTTGCTAAATCTGTGTTGTAAGACACATGAATTTGTACTCAACTGTTTATATGTTTTAAATGTTTATGTGCTTGAATATTTGTGCATTAAAGTCTATTCTCTGAAAAGCTATGTTCCCTTTCAGAGTAGAACAACCACCGCCCAGAGCAGTAACACAAGATGGAAGATAACAAGCACTCTATAACCTTGAGTGGGCCCAAGAACATTCAGTAGTGTAATATACACTAGAGCTGGTAGTATCCTCCAGAATGAGCACAGTGACATAACTCATATAAACAGACCCTTTATAGTTTGCTGTTATGCTCTCTACTCACACTGAGTATACTCAATAACTTTATCTGCATGAGTTTCGGAAATATGGCCTCATTCCAAACATAAAAGTGAGGTAACAGAACATCAAAAGTGTTTTAACAAAGTCAAGGGCAATGAACTCAAAATGCTGATATATGATGAGGAAAAATTCTCCCAGTTTTTCCCTCCCTTGTTATGGATTTGGACAACACTGCATATGTGTGCCTTTCCATTTAGCACCGAATCAATTAAAATATTTTATATTCCAGTCTAATATTTTTTTTTTAAGCATCTGAGATTCAGCATCTGAGATTCAACAGGACTGGAAAAAAGAAAAAAAGCCTCCTTGTAATTGAAACGTGCATGGACTGAAGTGAAGAGTGGCACACTGGAGTCACAAAGGTGTGTAGGCTCCTAAATCCTCTCCAGCACTTACTCTATCTTATAACCAGGAATTTTAAGTCTCGACCTGCTGGCCATGCTCCTTTTGATGCAGCCAAAGATAAAATTTGCCTTCTGGGCTGCAAGTGCACATTGCTGACTCATGCCCAATCTTTCATCCACCAGTGCCTCCGAGACCTTCTCCGCAGGGCTG
Source organism: Nesoenas mayeri (assembly GCF_963082525.1). Lineage (NCBI taxonomy): Eukaryota > Metazoa > Chordata > Aves > Columbiformes > Columbidae > Nesoenas > Nesoenas mayeri. The sequence continues at coordinate 6,797,245 of NC_137543.1, forward strand.
GTCTCCATCTCTTCATCCGCAGCCCATATTGATACTGGGGGTTGCCCCAACCCATGTGTGGGACCTTGCACTTGGCCTTGTGGAACCATATGAGGTTCGCATGGGCCCTCTTCTCGAGATTGTCCAGGTCCCTCTGGATGGCATCCTGTCCCTCAGGTGTGTCAACTCCACCATTCAGCTTGGTGTCATCTGCAAACTTGCTAAGGGTGCACTCGATCGTACTGTCTATGTTATTAATGAAGATATTAAACCGTACTGGTCCCAGTATGGACCCCTGAGGGACACCATTCATTGCTGGTGTCCATCCAGACACTGTGCCATTGACTACTGCTCTCTGTGTGTGACCATTCAGCCAGCTCCTCATCCACCAAACAGTCCACCATCAAATCTACATCTCTCCAATTCAGAGAAAGATATTGTGGGGGACCATGTCATAGGCTCTACAAAAGTCCAGATAGATGACAGCTGTAACCCTTCCTTTATTCACTGATGTAGTCACTACATTGTAGAAGGCCACTAGGTTGGTCAGGCAGGACTTGACCTTGGCAAAGCCATGTTGGTGTCTCAAATCACCTCCCTGTCCTCCATGTGCCTTAGCATAGTTTCTGGGAGGATCTGTTTTGTGATCTTCCCACGGTTGGATGTGACGCTGACAGTTTGGTAGTTCTCAGGTTACTTCTTTCTACATTTTTTAAAGATGGGTGTGATGTTTTCCACCTCTGCACAACTGGGCAGTGTCCCTACACTCTTCCCAGGATACCTGTCCCTGCTACCACTGCCTGTGCATTTCCTTCCTGCCCTTTAGTTTGACCAGCAATCATTATGAACTGCATGCACGAACTGAGAAAACAACCTCATCTATCATGTAACATTCCCAATAATTATCTGTGAACCCAAAGCACTTCCCTTCCGCCCACTAATGCAGATGTTTCTGTGTTTGAAAGTACTAGCAAATTCCTATCTTCGAACAACATGACATGACAGCTTGGAGCATCTGCTCATCAAGCTTAATTTTCTCTCTGTTCTAGGGGTCAAATCTAGATTTTGAGAGGAAAGAGACAGAAATCATAGATATGACAACATGGAAATTCCTTTCTGCTTTCTTTGCCCATTGACTTGCATCTCAAAATAGGGTAGAAAAACAAAAAATACCCGGGATCTAATAGGACTTCTTTAAAGCAAGCACCTTGTCATTTACACAGCTGATATGCCCCATTCTCCACGGCCACAGGAATGATCTCTCTCTGCTGACAAGCAGCTGGAAATGGGTTGGGGTATTGGTGCAGCTGTGTCAGTTTGCTGGCATCTGCACCCCGAAATATGCCATTCTCCTTCTGGGAAAGGGCTGCTCCTGGTAGCAGAATTCTCATTATTACTTCCAGACAGCCCCCATGCTGCAGTTGCAGGAGTGGCAATAGGTTGAAAACAATCAGTAGTACATTCCTTACCTTAACCATGGCCAAAACCAAAAATGAGAAAGAGAATCCTGAACTGTCCTCAAAGCTCTTACCCCCAGGGAAACACTTTTCCTTGAGAAAGGGTTGTTTGAGCAAACAACTGTGGCTTTGCAGTTGCAGTGCTTCTTTCCTGCAAAAACCCAGGATTGCCCTGACACCTGTGAACCAAATCCTGGGATGCCCATGAGATTCTTACCCAGGCAAAAGTCTCATTGGTATCAATGGCCACTTAGTCAAAGATGATGCTTCATTGGGTTATGAGATGTACAAATATCTTTATTCTGCTCAAATCCAGCCACCTTTAGGATGACAAAAGGCAGAGGAATAAAAGTGGCATAGATATCAAATGGTAGAATAACATTAGAAAAAAGAAAATGAAACTGATACTTGAAGAACAAATATCTGTCTTTAAGAGAATTCTAAAGGAATGTTTGCTTGATCTTTTTTTTTGTCCTCTTTAACTGTTAATTAATCAGAATATAATGGTTTATGTTCCAGAGGGTGTTGATAGTCTGTTTCTTCTCCTTGTGCCACACACATACAACCATTATGCAAATAATTGGCAGCATAGAGACATTTATCTACATAAAAATCATCAGAGAATTCAAAACTCCTGCAGAATGCTTTTCTCTAGAACTAATAATACTTGTAGTTCTCAGTTTCTTACTCCATCTTATGCAATGAGGAGAGTGCTGAGACAAACGTGTATTTTTAATATTGGTTTCAAAGGGTCCTGTAAATATTCTGCAGAACAGTGAAACCAGAATTCCATAGACTGACAGCAGATGAGATACCTTCACAGAGCCCACCCTGTGGATGACCATAAAATCAATAAACCACATTGAAATTAATAAACTGTGAAGGGCAGGATTTAGACCCCTGTTTTAACCGAAGTGAACAGTGTCCTGTCATCGACTAAGAAGACTTCTTCTGACATCTATAGCTTCCCCTGAGGGTGTTGGGCTGGGCTCATTTATCACTGCTAAATCAATCGGGAAGGGATGTGCAGTCTGGTCTAACCAGTAGAAGTGTCAGGGGCAGTTTTAGTCAAAAGGAATGCCATTGCATGCAGTTACATTGCAATAAGTAGGGTGGTTATGGATATTCACATCTCTTCTGGGAAAAACAACAACAGCAATAAGCTCAGGAGTCTTAAATTATCAGTCATTGCAATGGACACACAATGTGTCTGTTATATGGGAAAGAGAGAGTGCTATTACAGGCAGACTCTGGGGTTGTTTTTTTTAGCTTTAGCATTAATTTTTCACCCTCTGTTCCTTCTCTTCAGTTTCTAGGAAGAAAAGAAACAGAGTTAACCATGCAAATGTCCCTCTGCTCTGCTTCTAGCTATAAGGTTGGTTAGAGTTATAAGCTTAACAATGCTGAATTGTAGACAACCTCCCTTCAGTACTTTCTGGCTCAGTGGCTCTGTGAAGACTGCTCTGAAGGTGCAGCTCTTTAAAAAGACTCTGCAGCAGCACAACAGAGACGTTCGTTGCTATATATAGAAATGTACTTGCTTTGCTTGTGGTTTGCTTGCTACATGTTCACCTTTGAGGCTGCATTTATAGATGAGGTATAGTTTTTAAGGAGTAAAAGTGAGGGGTAGAAGCAAGAAATGAAGGAATCAGACAGTGAGAGTGCTGGTTCAGGGGAGAAAAGCTCAGGTTAGTGAGGCTGGGCTACTGGTCAGCAGTCTGATGTGGCCATTGGAAGGCAAACACATGATAAGACATATTAGTCAGAGGGGTTTTTTAATTCACCATAGCCAAATGCTAACCCTGTCACCTAAGAGGGTCAAAAAGAGGCATCATTGAGCTGAAAAGGATCAAAGACTGTTAGAGCATTAAGGGGACAGCATATACATTCCTGCTGTGATCTTACTGTTCTTTAGTCATCTACTTATGTACATCATTTTCTATGCAGATGAACTCCCCGCATCAGGGAACTTGTGGAAGCCAGGATGGTGATGGGCAGGGAATGATCTGGACATACAAACTTTGTGGTCTGTCTGTCCTGCCACTGCTGCCTGGGCCCTTGTCAGGAACAGTGTGGGATATACATATATCCTTAGATTTGCTTGTTTTTCTGTGTGCAATTTGAAATGTGACACTCCGAGTACTATTAAACCCAAATACTATTAAAATACTATCTTTTACTAAATAGTGTATTTTATTGGTTTGTTGGGTTTTGTTTGTTTGTTTGGTCTTTTTTTGGTTGGTTGGTTGGTTTTTGTTTCTTTGTTTTTTCTCTTCCCTTCTTTAGCTTATTTTGGTATTTGTTATGAAAAAAAACCAAAAAACAACAACCCTTCCATCACAATTAGTTGCCTTGCCTACTAATGATTTTCTTGTATTTATATATAGCTTCTTTTATTTAAATGTAGCGCCTAATCTATCTTCTATGAGTTGCTAAGCCACAGTGAGCTGGTGGTTATAGTTTTGATAATACTAATGGCATTTTCAATTTGGTCCCAGGGACATGGGGGTTGTTTTTCTGGAAGCATTATTTAGCAGAGGGACTTGATTAGATCACATTGAACCTCATATACTGTTTACAGTGCACCATGGAAGGAACTATTCTCCAGCTAGTGAATGATTAAAGAAATGAAGGCAGCTATGTCTGCATGCAGGTGTCTGGTACCTGGGAACTTGCAAAGATATGGATTTCTGCTATGAATTACAACTGAGAAAAAAAGGAGGTGCCCAGTGGTGCTGACGCATCATCCTGCCATCCACCTGAAATAACTCTGAGCAAATCCTGATCTCTGAACAAACAGTGTTTTTTTTATGTAGTCATTTCCAAGTAGAAATCAAGTTAGCTGGCAAGACATGTCTGTTCACTGTGATTTACTCCGGGTCACACCAAATGTCTATAACACAGTCAGGAGCTGTGCCCAGGTCCCCTGGCTGGGCTAGAGGTTTTAGCAAATGATCAGCTTAGTGTCTTGGAGCTGCATGCTCGAGGGAACAAATGTTCAGAGGGGGTTTATGTTGGGCTCTATAATGGTGAGTCTGGGGTGATTAGTACCCAAGTTAATTTTGCATGACTTATGGGAAAGGAAGGAGCTCTGTAAGGAGTTATGGCCTGATGTTTCCATTTGGAGAGAGACTGAGGAAAGAGTCTGTGTAGTCAGGTGCCTGAAGTTAGTTTTGTAGCTTGGCGAAGTGACCCCCTGGCCCTTAAGTGAGACAAAGTAGTCATTCCAGTTGAAGTCAATAGGAGCCAGGGAGGCTTGGCATCTTTGAAAATCAAACCACTCAGCTCAGTAAAGAGAGGTGAAAATAAATGAGAGAGCATCTTTTCTTCAAAACGATACTGCAAGTGTCACTCAGCTGGTGCCTGAGACCTCCTGCCAGCAGCACCTGTGCCACCAGCTCTGTGTTTGGGCTTTGTGAAACTCCAGTTTCACATTGTTTGAAGAAAAGTGCAAAAAGCCATTTTTCATCTGCCAAGTGAAACAGTTACCATGAAAGTAAGCAGGGGCAATGCAAAGGCTTTGCTGTGTATGTCCCATTTGCTATATATTCATCATGCTTAGGAATAAACAAAACGGTCTGATGAATAAAAGCACAAAGCAATAGTGGTCTCAGCAGCTGAGATGGACCTGTTCTGGCTTTAAGTGTTGCTGCTCACTCACATGTTAAATTTTTGCCCTTGAGCACTTACTCATAGCTGTGTTTAGACTTGGTAGGCTCTGGAGACAAGATTATGCTTTGGTCAAGGCTCATGACTAATCAGCAAAACAGATTTGCAGCACGGAAACTTAGTCCTGCTGAAGTCATGAGGAGTTTTGCCATTAAACTGGATGAATTGTACCTAAGGCCAGAAGAGGGGCTCTTAAGATCACATAGATCCTTACTCAGTGCTTTCCTCATCTCATCCTTATAACGTATGTTTGAACCCAATGCATAATTTCAAAAAGGCATAGAATTAATTTACTGCTGGGCAGCATGTTAGTTAACTACTTGAAATACTTAATGGAACCAATGGACCTTGCATTATACTTCCAGTTTGAACTTCATTGGCTTTCTCCCAGTTGATATACCTCACTATGCCCTTTACCACAAGGGATATTCTTATGGCCTTCTCAGGAGATCTTTTTCACTTATAGAAAATGTGTTTCTTTTTTGCAGGATTACAGGGCATTTTAACAGTGTGACTCTACTTTGAAAAGCAGCCCTTTGAAAAACTGTGCTGAATAAAGTTACTGCCCATGGTTTTCCAGTCATGTCTGCTCATGCAGATGATCCTATTCCTTTGCCTTGCACAAATGATCTGGACATTGCAAAAAGAGAAATCCTGTCCTGGTTTACCTTAATTATCCAACATATGCCTACATGGTCCAGTGGCGACTCATGAAGAAAGCCTAGTTCTCATTGGGTTAGCTCTTCAGTGATTGCCAGACCAGTTAGCAGTGCCCTTAAACAGAAGCCTTTACATTAATACTGCTGAGTGAAACAACCAAACTCTGACAAGCCTGTTGCTCCACATAAGGTCTGGTCTTCTACTGGTCTCTTCCAGGAGTAGGTTTAGGACAACAGTGTATACAGTCAGAAGCAAAGCCTTGAGGGTGTAGTGGTCCCATATCTACTCCTCCCCAGTCCCCTCAGTCAATAGGTACATCAAGGCACTTTCCATGGGCCATTCAGTTTGGGTGAAGTGTGAGTCCATTGCTACCTCCAGCCCTTAACACTCACAAGAGAAAGATCTCAGCACAGTTGCTCCCCAAGCAGGGATGTTTAAATGCCCACAGTCGGATAGGATGAAACCAGGACCAAGGGACATGCCAGCCTTTATCCTGTGATATAACTGCATTTAGTCTCAGAACTGCTCTGAAATATAGATGTGCATAACTGCTTTTAAATAAATGTTTCACCACAGATATATAAAAAAAATCTTAATGCCTGCAACACAGCACTTAAAATGAGCAGCCCTACAATAACTAAACAATAATTTGTGTATGTGCCCAAGGCAAAAGGGCTAGTAATAAGTTAGTGTCAAGCTTCTAGGGGATTAATTTATGAATATTGGGTTAAACATACTTCATTTTTAAAAACACTCAAGCAGCATCTTTCTGTGCAGCACGTTATTAAAATTGACATGAGTGACTATCAACTACTGTACATAAGCACACTTGTGTCATAAGTTATGTTTTATTATGCAACTGCAGGTAAGTACATAAAAATTCAATGTACTGTATTGCATCTTATTGAGATTGCTGTTCCAGTGATATATAAAGTGTCATCAATAGATATGCTCTACTAGCAATTCCATAATAAATTACAAACAGACTCAATGAAGCTAATCCTCTTGTAATTTATTTAACATGATTTTTTCTATTTATATTCAAGGTGCATTTTGACAAATATGCTACATCATTAAAAAAAAAATAAACACAAAAAAACCCAACAAACAACCAAAAAACCAAACCAATACTTAGTGTCTCATGAGGCCAGGATTAAATAGCCACTGACCTGGAACCTCTGCATTAAAAAACAAAAACAAAAACAAAAACAAAAACAAAAACAAAAACAAACTTTAAAAGAGTGCCCTTGATCTATTGTGTTTAACGATAAAGACACATGAAAACACACATAAGAGCCACTACAGCAATAGGTTTCTTGTTTTGTGCCCCCAGGGAAGCTCAGAGAACAGATATTTCAAACACACCGAGTGCCAAGGGATTCTTTCCCTCTCGGTACCTAGAAGTCAATAACCTGGCTCAGTCAAAGAATTAATCATGACCATCGTATCTAGCACATTCACCTATATTCTGTAAGTGTGTGTAAACCCCACATGGACAGTTTTGAACCTTTAGGTGCACTTATGTCCTGTGGGAGTAAGTTGCCGGTTTGGTTATGAGCTTTCTGAAATAGCAGCTTCACTTGTTTGCTTTAAATCTACTGCCTGAGCATTTCAGTTGCTGTTTTTAATGCTTGTATGATGAGAAATAGAAAATAAATATTTCTAATTCATTTTCTCCAACCTATTCATGATTTTTTAGTCCCTTGACTTCTCTTCAGGTGTCAGGTTCCTCACATGTCAAACGTGTATGCTTCTAGAAATCAAATATTCCCCTTGCCATTCCTGGAGTTCCTGAGAGTTAAAGGAGATGATACAAGTGCACTTACAGTTAACAAAATAAGTTTACTCCAATAAGTGCTATACAAAATGGAAAGCTGAACATGGACACAGTTTTTCACTCATAAGGGGGTGACGTCTTTCTTTATCAAATGTCTACTCTGTGTAACATAATCTGATCAACACTAGAGTTAAGTAGGGAGTAAATAAGAGAAAAGTAATTGTCATGAATTTGGAAAGACTGGTTTCTTTAAAAACATATTAGTTGAAAGAAAAAAAAAATACAGAGCAAATTAAAATTAAAAAAGGAAGTATGTTAAAGAGGGACCTAGGAGATCAGCATCAATGGTTAATCTTGATGTAGATGAGAAAGCAAGATGCATTTTTGGGGCTACATTGATAAGTATCACAAATGATCACCAAGTACCACAAATGGGTTTTGGCAACCTTGGTTGCTTTAAATAGAAATTTTCACAAACTAAAACCAGAGTTTATAACTAATTGGAAGTATTGGTCAGCTAAAGCCTGTGGTCCAGCTGTAATGTCAACTGCAGTGCTGTATCCAGCAGGCACCCAGGTGTTCCTTGGGTGCAGTGTTCCCTGGGACGCTGAGATTCACAGAAATTACATGCCAAAATCCCAACAGAATTCCCTTGCAAACAGACACATCCTCCTTGGTTCTCTGGAAAATCCCATCCTCTGATCTTTCCATCAGTACTGTTCTTTGGCTGATTTCTGTGCTAATCTGAGTGCAGAAATGAGCTGTGCATATTTATTTAAGAATAGCTATAAAGTCTGCTTCAGAAAAACATGCAGTCAGCTACTTAGTCTCTGTCCTTAGAGGCATATTTTTAATGTTAATTTATTTATTTTTAAAATGTTCATTTATGTATATACAGTAATATCATTATAACCCACTCCATTCAATTAACAGCACCATGAAAAAGGGATGGAGGTTTTTGTTTGATTCAATTGTAAGCAAATGAAGCACTAATAAACCCCCAATTAGCACTGAAGAAAATAGGCTGAAGGATTTTTTTTTCCTAATATTTCACTGTAAACAAATATGTGTGGCTGGCATTCAAGAGGAAGGAAAACACAATTTAAAGACACTTTAAATCTTCAGTGATTAATGTCATGCCAAGTGACTCATTAAAATTCCCATAAAAATATGACCATAGAAAAGAATTATCTTCTGAAGAAAAATCAAATGTAATTAAGAAGAGTGAGAGAGAGATAGAAAGAACAGGGGAGGAATCAAGCCAAAATCAAGCTAAGCTATGCTGCCAGATAACACGTTTCAAGGGAAATGACCAGATACTCATTGAGGGCATCAGACTAGGACTCAGGAGGAGTGCACCCAGGTCCCAGTGTTGCAACAAACCCTTCATGTGAGGTTTGGCTCAGTGCCTTGGGCATGAAGCAGAGATGACAACAATTCCTTTATCCCATCCTCTGATAGTCTTGTTGATTTTGATCAAAGGTTTGTGCTGAATGTGTAGAAGATCTAGCCTGAGGAAACAACAAGATGAGATATGCATTTCTTGTGGTTTGATGGGGCTAGATGTAGCTTGATTGCAGGATATCAGAAGTGTTAGGACTTCTTCATGCTGACAAGAAATCTTGAGCATCAGATCTTGTAGTATCATGTTCCCCACCCCTAACATGTGAAGAAAAATATATATACCCACCTGTCTCATCAAATTATGGTTTGAACTGATGCTGGGCTGCCTTGCATCACTGACTTGCATTGCTGCTTGTCCTTTAGGGCTCTAAACTACTTCTGATGTCATTTCTGCCATAGAGTACATTGCAGGATTGTTTTTTGTCAGGAACCTGGCACTGATATCCCCTGCTCTGAACACTCACATTTTTCTGTTGAAGGTTTGGCTTTAATCGCGTTATTCAGCAAACATGCTAAATCTGGCACACTCTATCCTATTTTTGAATCAGGAAAAATATCTTATTAAGGTGACAGGTGGTCTGGCACTGCAGACACAGGTCTGTTGTATGTGGAAAATGAACCAGAACAAAACAACCCCAAAGAGATAAAAATCCCCAAACAAACAAAAAAAAACCAAAGCAACAAAATCCCAAACTAAAACAATAACAAAAACCAAAACCAAATCAAAACAAAAACAAAAATAAACCCACCCAAACTGACAACAACAACAAAACAACAAACAAACAAAAAACAAAAAACCCAACAAACAAACAAATTAAAAAAACCAAAAAACCAAAAAACAATTAAAAGTTATCTTGATTTTAGTATTTCCTCCTTTGGTTAGTGAATCTTTAAATTTGGTTATTAGGGGAAAATGCTGATCATATTTGATTTCCCATTGGTTTGGGTTTTTTTAGGATATTTTGTTTATTTGTTTCTGAAAAGGAAAAAAAGAAATCTGTTTTATAAGTCCTGCCATGTACTACAGATGTCCTATGAGGATTCAATATGAAAACAACACTTATTGAATGCAGAGTGAAAATAGGGACAGGAGAAGGAAAGGGATCAAGTGCTATTTATAGCCTACATTCAAGTCATCCAGGCTAAGCATTGTGACTATTTGTCTCCATTGACAGTACAGAGACTCAGACTGGGAAGACTAAACTGAGCTGCCCACACTGCTCTGAACACAAACATCATGACTTTTGTATGTCTAAGTAAAGCACATTTCCTAGGCTGTCTGATATGGCCCCAGGAGTCTCAAGCTACACCTAACACCAGGCCAGGTCTGTTGTTTGCTGCTGAGGTCAAGTGCGTGGCACAACCCATGTCCAGAGCTGCTTGTGTGCCTTCAAAAAGCCAGACAAGCATTATCCTGGCTGTGATGGTCCCTGCATCCTTTCTGGACATTGACTGTGAGAGTTAAAATAGAATCATAGAATCATTTTGGTTGGAAGAGACCTTTAAGACAATCTAGTCTAACCATAACCTAACTCTGGCACTAAACCATGTCCCTAAGAACCTCATCTATACATCTTTTAAACATCTCCAGGGATGGTGACTCCACCACTGCCCTGGACAACCTGTTCCAATGCCTGACAACCCTTTCTGTGAAGACATTTTTCCTAATATCCAATCTGAAACTCTCCTGGCACAACTCAAGGTCATTTTCTCTCATCTTACCACTTGCTACTTGCAAGAAGAGACCAACACCCTCTACATTACAACCTCCTTTCAGGTAGTTGTAGAAAGCGAGAAGATCTCCCCTCAACCTCCTTTTCTCCAGGCTAAACAGCCCCAGTTCCCCCAGCCATTCCTCATAAGACTTGTGCTCTAGATCCTGTCATGGGTTGCAAACTCGCTGAGGTCATGATAAAGTTGAACTACCATGGATTATCATAGTGCTCAAGCACTCTGTAATATGAAAAGTCATTTAGTTGTCAGACCGAGAAGTAGCAGCTTAGATACTCATCTTGAGGCCAAATATGACTGACACAAATAACTCGTGTCCCTCGTAAAGCGAAATTTTCCTTCATTAAACATAGATGCATGCAGTGCAGCGTTCAGCAGTTTGCTCTTTCATATCCAGGCTCTGATTGTTTTATTTTTATCCTTTAAGAGAAATCAGATGTTAGAGAGGAAGCTATTTTTAGGTTGACTGTACAAGTGATCAAGCCAAGCATATCCATATAAGACAGCTGCTGGCAAATAACAATCCACAGTTGTGCTTTCATTGCAGGAACAGCAGTGTGAGCGCCGGGCATGCAGACATGTAACCCTTAGGGAACAAGAGAGAAGCTGTCATTGTGCTTCTGGTTCTCATCTCAGGTCCTCAACAGTGTAGGAGTCTCTTTATAACAATAACTTGTACAAGAAAACAAATTCCTTGGTGTCAATACCTCCTTTGCATAGCTGTTAGTCCTACTGTGGAGGCAGGATGCACCAGTGAGAGCCCCAAGGTGATAAATTGTCTTGGATGATGCTTTCTAGAGTTAGTGTAGACCAAACAACCAAAGCCTCAATGTTGAGGGAGCACTGCCCACCAGTAGCCAAAACACTGGCATGTTATCAACACCTTTGTAGCTACTAGTATAGAGCACAGCACTATGAAGGCTGCTGTGGGGAAAACTAACTCCATCTCAGCCAGAGTCAACACAACAGGGCTTAAATAATAATATAGGACACTTAATGTGGGGAAACGTTTTGTAACGGTAAAGATGAAGAACTGGGGAAGATATGGGTGTTCCATCACCAAGTTTTTAAGAACAGGGTGGACAAATACTAGGTGGGAATGGCTTAAGTGTACCTAATCCTGCCTTAAGGAGGGGGGATAGATTATGTATAAGTTTAGCTTTATTTTCTATGAGCCAAATCGTTCTAATTTGCAAAGCTATTGGGTACTTGCCTCCAGGGATTCTCTTTAAAAGTGCCATACTAAGAGATTCTGAGTATTTTTGCTAATAGCTTCACTATTAACTACATTAATATGAGTTAATCATTAGTATGTCTACTCAGCTGGCAATTTACTTATTGGCTTTTGCCTTTGAAGGGTGCAATCCTGTCACACACCAAGGTCTGGGTGCTGAGCATTAGTGACTCACTGAAGTCAAGAAGAGTCAAGAGTCTTCATTCATATCCCTGGCCATACCTTAATTTCCATTAAAACCCTTAAACATTTTATTTATGTCTTAAGATATTATCATATGAATCTCTTAAACTACTACCCTGCTGATGACGCTTTTGGGAAATTGCCAAAAGAGATGTCTTCTTGCCCTTTAACTGGATACAAAATCAATTTAGATTAAACTAACCTCAATTTCTTCACCCTCATGGATGCTATATTTGACTTGCTTTTTATCCAGACAGGGGCTTACACCCGTGCATATGAGTACTGATTACTCACATGACCTGTCTTACTAAAGTCACTGGGTGAATTGTAGAAGTCTTGTTTCTATGAATAAACTTTGAGTATTTTTACCTCCATAGTCTGTTTTCAAAATAGCAATCCCATTCTTGGGTTGTTGGCTTACATCTATAAAGGAACCTGCTCCTGGACTTCAAAGGAAGCACTGGTCATCTTGCCATTCTCCAATGACTGCTGGGGAACTTGTTTTATGTGGGACAAATATGCCAGAGATCTTGAGACTTTTCAGTTCTCAGGCCTTCCTGCATGGGCAAATTGTGCTGAAATTGTGCTATATCTTCCAAAAAGCATAGGTCTTACCTGCCCTTTCTAGATCAGTAATGCAGGGAATTTGCAGAAATCTTTATTTCTACATGGGTCGCTTTACTTCCTAACTCCAACAGAAACTTTTAACCACAGTCAGAGGGGCCCCACATGTTAAATTGTGTCCTGCCATTTCCCATAGCTTTTTATTTAGACTCTTTCTTGATGAGACTTCTGCTCATTAACTGTACTTCTGTAATTACATTTCCCTGGGGTCTTCTACTGTCACTCCTAGAAACCAAGTTCTCCTTCATTGCATCTACAAGAGAAAGTGCCAACACTTTATTTACTTCCCAAACTGGCTCTTCTGTTTTGCTGAATGAGGCTTTTCTCCCCCACCTCATAACCCACAGTCTGCATTTGCATGGTTTCATATAGATAATGAAAGCACTCATCTCCATTTATCTCAGCCCTGCTATAAATCTTTGTGTAGCAGAGTGTGCAGCTTTTTGGCAGGAGGAAAAGCATGGCTTGATTGCTCGCTGAAGAAGAATGTAATGGTTGCCGACATGCTCTTTCGGCAGGTGCTGTTGGGAATTAGCTTGTCTTCCAGAGCCAACTCCCTGCCATGAAGCGAAGCCCCTTGAGTCTGAAAACTGCCGAGATTCCTGTTAAGAGTCAGGCAGAAGCTGGGAATTCACTGAAGAGTTCGAAAAATAAGCTGAATAATGTCAGGTGATGTCTTCAGGGAGGGAAGTATTGATTGGGAGCCGGGAGGGAAAGTTATTGATTCAGGTTTTTACCTTTTGGTAAGATGGGTTTTCATCTGGCTTCTCCCCCTTCCTGTCCATGTCCCCATGTCCCCAGCCTGCTGATCAAGCCATTTCCCCACCACAGAGGCTGCTCCGCTCTGTCTGATCTGTGTTTTTAACAGATGGTAAAGGTGCCCAGAACTCTCCTTAATGCCACATAAATCTAAATAAGTGCAGCTTCTCTGCTCTACTGGAAAGTACTTGGGCAGCCCAAGAGGGTGCAAACTGGTCAGAGGTTTCTCTCCATTGCACCCTGGTCCGCCAGTGGGGTACCCTATACCTGGATGAGAGGAGGATGGAAAGGAACACTCAAGAAGCCATAAAATTTCCCTGGTCAGAGATGGTGGGCTCAGAAAACTCTAGAAGTACTGCAGTCTAGGACAGGAGATGCTGGACCCTCATATACAGAAGATACCGGGAGCTTCTGGTCCATTGAGGGTCCTTTCCACAGTCTGACTCAGACTCTTCGATGCTCTTACAGTGTAAACCACAATATTATAATTTCCTAAATGTTTATTCCTATTGTACACCACATGGTTCTACTATGAGCCAAAAGAAGTATCTGATGCACCAAACCCTTTGATGCCACCTTTGAGTGCAGAGTCCTGGGAGAGGGTCACTCCCTCTGTCTCTTCAAACTACATTTTATGGAGCTATTGAAAAGATTTCCTAGCAGGGAAGCAAAATCTTCTGCCCCCCTACCCCAATTTATGAATTCTCCATCATTTCTCTTTTCAAGCTTGGTGTGTCTTCCAGCAGCCAGGGTAGGTATAGTATCCCTGGGAAGTGCAGGATTACTTGAGTAGGTCACTCCTGGGGAAGGGCAAGGAAGGTGCTACGTCCTGATGTCCCTGAGCATGTGGCACACTCTTCTGGGGGTCAGCAGTCAGAACAACGTGGCAGCAGCCTTGGTCTGATGTGAAAACAGGTTTGCTGTGCTCTGCATCCAACATCTCACCCAGCCCCCTCTCCTCTGCCTTGCCCTGGGAAACTACATCAGCAGCAAAATAGACGCACACGCCTTGTTCATAGTAACCCACTCTGCATTCCCGTAGCATCATCCAGCAATCAAAAATTCAGTTCCCCAGCCGTAGGCAAATATTAATTTCTGTCATGTTGCAGATGGGAAAAACAATGTCTGCAGAGGTGAAATGGAAGGCTGATCGCATGTCTTTCTCCTGTCAAGGGCTTTCCAGCCAGCTAGTATCTGAAAAAAAGAGCAGGACTTGTTTGCCTTGCTCTGTGTGTACTCACAGCTCTTGCTCCTCTCTAAGGATCTGTTGTCCCCTCCACTATCAAACATGTTTGTCACTACATTCCAGTTCCTCTCAGCTTTGTCCAACCACCTTGAAACCTACCCATTCCCTGTGCAGTTCTTTGCCCCCCCATTGTAGAATTGTCTTTGTTTCCTCTGTGGCTTTCTCATCTCAGGCTCTCTCACTTCTTCCAGCCCCAAAGTACCTGTACCAGCCATCATACTATTTTCTGTACAAAATTCACCTGTCCTGCACTTGTCCCCTTCAAAATCTCAAATTGGCTTTCTGCATTAAACACCTTAAAAAATAAAATCAGAAAACCAAACCAAACCCAAACCAACTAAGCAAACAAATTCAAACCAAACAAAAAACAAACACCCAAAACCAAACCCTGTTTCTCCTTAAAATCTCTCTGTCCTTGGAATTGGAACCATCCCATTTAATAAAGAAGGAAAACTGCCAGTGATTAACACTACCAGCGAACTGAGGAGTGTGTAAACATCCAGCTGGGCATTCACCGCTCAAGTGAAGATCATGTTTGTCAGTGAAGAAGGTGTGGGAGTGTAACATCTCCTGTCTTGTGGTGGCATTTCTCTCTTCTTCTAGATCATAATAAATATTAATTTACTTGAGCATACAGAGCTGTTCAAATCTTTCAGTCACTTTTCAGGTATTAATGCAATTAATTTGTCATCCCTCATTGCTAAAGACGATATTTTATATCTGGCTAATAAAGATATATCTGAGGAAGCAGCATTTTGATTTTTGAAAGTACCAAATGATAGCACTGTGTTGTTTTTTATGTTAAACAAATAAGAACTCCCTAATAGTCATGTGCCCAGGAGACTATGCTTTCATCAGTGCAAAACTGTATCCCAACTCATTTGCCTTCTTGTCAAGAAAGAGCATCTCCAAGCACAGGGTCGAGCAGCAAGGCTGAGAAGTTCCCCTCTGCCTGGGATGGTGTTATCCTCTGGTGAAAAGGTTATTTAAGAGGACAACCTATGTATTATGGACCTCTACCTACTCATGTACTTCAGGACAATCTGTGAACTAAAACTAACCATTCTCTGCTGCCTCATGTTGCTTAAACCATCACTGGGAGTTTTCTGGACCTCTATAACAAGTGAAAACCAAAGTCACAAACCAGGACCCTCCTGTTCTGGGCTTTGCAAAAATCAGACAGCCTCTGCCCCAAAGGGTTTATAGCACGTGGCATTGCAGTCTACAGGTGCTGCTATAACACGGATGGTTCGGACTTCACCTCATGGCTGACAAAGCTGACCCCTAAGGGTTTGACAGTGCCATGGACATGCTCTGAGCAATGCAGACATGGGCTGGCAGCAGGTTTGTTCTTTTGAATTTGCCTGTGCTACATGGCAAATGCCTCTCCCCTGTCATTTTTCCACAAACCACCATAATTTGACCATCTCCTTCCCATTTTGCTTTTGAAAGCTTGAAAGGTGGCTACCAATAATTATATGGTTACAGGTTTTAAATTTATTAGTGGTGCTCCCTTTGGCCTCCATAGTTGGAATCTGTATGAAAGCAGAAAACATCACATTTTCTCCATTAAGCACAAGGGCCATCTGAAACCTTAGCTAAGTGAACATCCAAGCAAGAAGTTGGTGTGAAGGTACAGAGACCTCCAGAGGGTAATTAATCTCATCCTAAACTCTGAATCCCTTCTCTTACCATTGCGGCCAGAGGGAGCCTTGGGTAAATACCCTCCTAGATTTGTAAGACAGGTTGAATCCCCCACTTGAGAAACTGCTGCTTATAAATTAAATCCATTAAGAATATGTAGATGTAGGATTTACTGTGCTTAGGTTTAGGGATGCTCTGGACCCTAACCAACTTGGAGGTCTCCATCCAGAGGCCAAGCACGATCAAGGACATTACAGTGGTATCTTGTGAATCTTTGACCAAGTATGGACTTCAAGATCTGCCCTACTGCTCCTAATCAGCTGTTTAGTAACGGCTCTTGTAATCTGTAAGGCTGCAAGACTGCAAGATAGCTATACTTTGCCTAAACTGTGGTGAAACTTCTTTATGTAGGTTCTCAAATGGGTTTGCTGCTGATTAAATGCCTTATCAAAGGTGAGCTGCATGAGTTAGGCTTGAGTCACTCTCCAGACAAAAAAAGTAAATTCCAGCTTCAGTGAAACCTCAGCTCTTTTTCCTTAGCCAATTAGTTGCTGTACTTAGAGAACTGAAAACTGCAGCTCTAGCCTTCCTCGACTTGATTTTAAGCTAACTGGTATATGTTCCCCTCTAGTCCACACGCTCACCCCTCCCCTCTTCTTGTCCTAATCACTGCCTGGACACTACTGCCTCATCTTCATTAGAATGACACTTCAGTATTAAAGTAGATCCATTCAGCTACCTTTTCCTGTCTTTGGTTCCCAGGCAGTGATATTTAAAACTTAATCCCAGAGTTATTGGTCATTACGTTAGTCTTTAATCATCGTGAGAGACCAATGAGATGAGCCAACCCTTGTATAAATCATTCTGTAACAAATGGAGCAGTTAATTTTTTAGAAGATTTGAAAGTCAGAAGCCATTCCTCGTCAAATCCAGTGGGCTGTTTACAATAATTTGGGTGGAGAAAGGAGGAAGTTAATTTGATGTCCTGAATTCCCACGCCCAAACAATTAGACCTTTGTAATAACACTGCACTTTTTGTAACAGCTTTTTCTATCTGAGCATCTCTTTTGTTTTGCTCTGGAGTAACTTAGAGCAATGACTTTATGTTTTCCCACCCCTGACTTGACTGATGCTCTACTCCTATTTAAGGGTATGGAAAAGCAGGGGTGCTTCAGTAGGAGCACTAGGTGACACCAGCAACTTGAACTCAGACCCTCATTGCGGTGAGGTTATTTTTTATCATATTGATGCATGCTGACACTGAAGCAGCCTGATTTCTGGCTACCCAGGTACTACCTCTCTCCCAGTACAGCATCCAGAACCTGAAAACTACTGAATTGAAGAGCTGCCTGGCTTTTAATGAGGACGTCTCCCCTATGCTTGCCACCTCCCTTTGTGACATTTGGGAGAAGCCATAATCGAGTTGTCCCTAGGATTTATGGAAACAAGGGAGACTAAGGAGCAGTTTCTGTGCAGAAATACACAGGACTCAGTATGACTGAGAAGGGGAGTGATGTAAGCAAAGATTGTAGAGGGTCCCAACTGCTGGAGAGTTGCTTTTGATAAACTGAGGCACATCAGAATATGGTTTTCTATAACAAATCTGTGCTCAGTAGGCTGTAATAATCAGCTCTGGTTTAGGCAGGGAGTGGGGTTTAAAGGTTGGGCAACCCATTGCAGAAACTTGTTCCCACGTGTGATATGTGCATTCCCCACATGTCCCCCAAAGAGCAACATAAACTTCTAGGCTTGTGGATCACTATAGTCATGCACATACCCCTTGGTTGACAGACAGGGCCCTTTACCAATGAAATGTCTTGGTTGAGAGAAGTTTCTGGACCACTACCATAAATGACCACAGCTCAGATTCAACTAGGGTATAAATAGAGCCTGCTGGAAACCACGATTGAGTTGGTCTTCCTTGGAGTGGTGTTAGTGCAGTTGAAGACTCTTCTCCTTAGAGTGGCCATGTAAATAACATTCCTCAGGGACTGAAACACCTTGCTGACGTAGTAAGCGATCTAGGTACCCTTGAGAGTCCTCACTTTGTAAGAAGTGGGAAGACGTGCATTTTGAATCATCACTCAAGAGTTTTAGAATCCGATCCCCTTGAGTCTGAGTTGGCTGTGTAGTAATTAACTCCTCACCGGTATCCAAACCTGTAGTTTATAATCTTGTTGCAGTGCTGAATAATTTTTGGATAAACCCCATCTGTAGTTGATTTTCTGCTGAGCAGTTCTGGTTAGAATGAAGTCTGGAGCTTGCTGCTTCCCTAATTGACTTTTGGGGTGCCTCTGTGACATCACGTTACTTGTGCCAGCATAGGGGAAGGGAACTGTGCAAATAACACGAGACATTTTTTGGGTTAGTTAGTTATGGGTAGTAACACTTCAACCAACACTATAACCAAGAACTTGCCCACTGCTCTCACTTCTGGGCAATCCCGTGCTTCTTTATGCAGTGATCAAGCAGAAATCTTGAAGGCAGCTATGGCCTATTTGAGAGATGAGCTTTACCTATGCAAGTTTTATTTTCTGTGCAGCGGTCAACCCCCCTTGGCACATCTTGAACCTCACTACTATTGGCATCACATGAACTTTATGGGAAAAATACACTCCACACTCTCAAGGCTCAAGTTCTAATTACTAAATTAAAGTGTCTTTATGTCATTCTGTTCACATTAAAAGAATAATTTATCACTCTCCACTGCACTCTTAATGATGCTTGAAAATAATAGGCTTGAATCAATACTGTGCCCAGTGTAAATGTGATGGACTAACAGGGATTACCTTAGCAAAACTGATTGCTTTCCCCTGATTTTTGGCCAATTGGTATTTCGACAGAGTCTGTGTCCTAAGGACAAGCTCCTGACACACAGATGGATCCTACTGAGGGGCTCAATGACACCAACAAGTTGCATGTCCAGTGTTGCATTTTGATGCATCTGGGGCACACTGGTCTAATGGCACATGCAGTGAAGAGTTCATCTGTGTGTGTACAGATACATTTAAATCTTCCTTTTTGATAAAATAGCTTGTACATCTTCGTTATTGAATAGGTTAAAAAGCAGCAGCAGATCCTTGGAGCAGCTATAAGGTCTGGAGTGTGGGGTTTCTGGAGGTTGACAAGATTCATCTCTTATTTCCTTCCACTTCTCTGTACACAGTGGAAGTGACTCTAGAAGATGACGGAGAGTCACTGTGCAGAGCACTGTGCAGAGCACGTTTTTTCATGGAAAACGAGGAATATTTCTGCACTCGTGGCATTTCTCAATGCTCACACTACTCTGACTTCATTGTAGTTCTTGTGACTAGAATTACTGTATCCACACTACAAAAACATCCTTTGGGGAGAGGCTGGGACAAATACAGCCCAAAGCAACTTGAATCCCATTGCAGCTTTTTGTGTCTGTATAGCACCAGGGTGCCTCAAGCCAAGGTCAATGCAAGAAGTCCCTGAGCAGTTCTGGGGAGTATTTTGTAAAGGCATGAGAAAATACACAGCTTGGCACTATGCTGGCTCTAAGCCTACTTCTGCCTGCAACTATACTTTTCAGAAGACTTGATTAGATTTTGCTTTACCAGAATTTCCTGTCCAGTCCAGTCACATCAGAATATTTTCCTCCCTCTTTCCACCCTCTGAGACCTCATTTATGATACTGTGTGTGTCACTACAAAGATAATGCATACCCTGATAGCAGGATTAGAAACAGAGGTAGCAGTGGAGCATGGCAGGAGGAAGTCTGCAGGCTGAGGCGTCAAATAGCTTGGAATAAGCAAATCCAGCATCCTGACAGCATCCTGTGGGAAAGCAGACACAGGTTAGTTTTCTGTTTACCAGACTGAGGAGTAAAAAGGATAAGGTCCTGATTATCTGATCTAATCAGTCATCCTCCTTAGCTCCACCTCTGTCAGCAAATAAAATGGGCTAAGGGCTATATTTTCTGGTCTTCTGGCAAGTGGATGAGCATAGTTTATGTGGCTGAGTGGGGTGGCCATGTCCAAACTGCTTTTTGGGAAGAAACCCTTGCTCATGCTATCTCCAAAGTCAGCATAGGCTCTGGCTGGGAAAGTGCTGCCAAAATTGTGATGAACAGTATGGTAACAGGTAAGTAACAACGGGTAGTGCGCAAGCCTGTGCCAAAATCTTGTTCAGTTCAGCACTGCAAATGTTAGACGGTTCTTTTCTCTTTAGTGTCCTATATATGAAATTCAAAGAAAGTGCATCTTTCAACTTAAAAGACAAATATATATACACCTCCACCCCACACTTAGCCTGGAGAAGGAGCTTTTGCATTTACCTCTGGTAGTGTTTGGGAAAAAATGCAGAACCTCCAGATGGAAGATACCAAGCACCTTTGGATTCAGCTGTGTGGTGACAAGCATCCTCCAAGCCTGGACAACTGTTTGGGCAACGAGTCTGAAGCTGGACATGGAGAATTTGAGTGTACAGGCAAGCAATCCCAGCTCTATGCTGCTTCTTTTTTAGATGTGTGACTCCTAGGCCACACATTCCTGGTTTGGTTGAACTGTTTTTAAAAGAAAGTTAAACAAGGGTTAAATTAAACAAGCTAACGACTTTACTTACACCAGCTCAAACAGAGTTCTGTCTCGTACATGACCTAATGTGCTTTAGAAATCTTTCAGCTAAAAACTGGGATTAGCAGAAGGCTTCCTAGCAACACCATGTCAGGTAAATGACACATAGGATACTGCTGGGGATTTGACTCAGCCAAATGGGAGTAAATTAGTTACTTTGCCATTCATGACTGTCTCTTCCTCTAGTTCTAGTTAAATAAATGCAGTTAAAATGTCATTTATTTATTTATCTATTTATTCCTTTGCCACAGTGTTTGTTGCGTATGTCAAAATGACATCTTTTGTATTTCACAGGTAGCTGCAAAGGAATACTCTGTGTAAGTAGACCTACTTGTTCCCACATCCACAGTTAAAAAGCAAATGCACATATATTACACATCCACATCTCCAAACAGAAGCTTTTTTCCCACATGAAGTCTGATACAACACATCTTAAAGCATAGGTTCACTGGAGCTGAATGAGGAGCTTCAGGAGGATGATGAAATACTTATTCCAGGTTCACACTTTAAGGTATGAGTTACGGTTTCTAGACTGTCCAGGGATACTTTGTGATGGTGAGTATTCAGGCTGAATGGGGTAAGGATGTGTGCTTCATGCCTTCATATCTCACAACCTGATTCCTTCTTTCTTATGGGAAATATCCTTAAGTGTCCTGGGAAAATGTGTATTGATGAACTTCCCAAAATACAGCCAAGCTTGGCTGCATCCATTATTTTTTCATTAGTCACTAGCCATTTCAATTAGAAAGACCATTAGGTCACAGATCATAAATTCAGGAGAGGAGGTGGTATCCCTCATTGCTCTGCAGTGGGATCTAATGACTTCTTCGCTTCAACAATAGAAAAAGTATTTAAAGTAATATCCCTTATGGATATTCTCTAGCACGTGATGACTTTTTCTGAGTACTCAGTATATTTAGCAATGAAAGAGACCAAAACTGTGAACTCTTCTGTTAGAAAGAATGAGGTTTAAAAAACCCCACAAAATCACAGAATGGTTGGACATGGCACTTAGTGCCATGATCTAATAAATGGACTAGAGTTGAACCAAGGGTTGGACTCGATGATCTCTGAGGTCTTTTCCAGCCCAGTCGATTCTGTGATTCTGTGTAATTCTGTGGGTTGGAAGGGACCTCCGGAGATCATCCAGTCCAACCCATCTGCTAAAGCAGCTTCACCAGAGCAGATCACACAGGAATGTGTCCAGGTGGGTTTGAACGTCTCCAGAGAAGGAGACTCCACAACCTCTCTGGGCAGCCTGGTCCAGGCTCTGGCACCTCAAAGTAAAAAAAGTTTCCCCTCCTATTCAGATGGAACCTCCTGTGCTTCAGTCTGTGCCTGTTGCCCCTCATCCTATTGTTGGGCACCATTGAAGAGTCTGGTCCATCGTCTTGACACCCACCCTTGGAATATTTATGAGCATTGATGAGATCCCCTCTCAGCTTCTCTTCTCCAGGCTGAACAGACCCAGCTCTCTCAGCCTTTCCTCATAAGAAAGATGCTCCAGACCCCTCATCATCTTTGTAGCCCTCTGCTGGACTCCGGAGTAATTCCTCGCCCTTCTTAAACTGAAGAAGCTTTTGTTGTTGCAGGAGCTTGACCTGGGGTGTTATTCACCTGCAACCTTCCAACCTGTGTGCTGTGTGGGCATGGCTGGTGTTTGCAATGGTCCTGTGGCCCAGAGCCTGGCATCCAGGCTATGAAGACTGTCAAAGGCAGAAATGAACATGTGCCATTGGCAAGTCCTCTCTGTCCTGCCCACAGCTTAATTTCACCTCGAAACACACCTCTGCAATATCACCTACCTTCAGGAGATCCTAGCTCCTGTGACTACTGTACAGGGGTGTCATTTCTGCTCCAAAGTGCTGGTCTGAGATACCCTCCTGGTGCCTCTGTGAACAACACAGCAAATACACATGGGAATACTAATATACAGTGTCCCTTCCCTGCCATCTTAAAGCAGTGGGAGCAGAGAAGGTAAAATATTTAGACTCCAGATGTCTTTATTTGCCAAAATAAAAATCCTTGCAGTAAAATATCTGCAAAATGTAATTAAAATTGATATTTATTTTTCGCACTGTTGCTAACACTGCTAGCAAAATTGAGTCATTTGGTGCTGCCAAATATAGCGTTCCAGGTGTAAAACACTCTCAGATGTTCATGACATTTTACACGTAAACAGTGAGTCAGTGAGAACGATCTGGTACTATCCATATGCCTGATACAGAAATACTGCGATGAGTGGGAGATCAGTATACACACAGGACAGGATAATGTTTGAGAATGAAAAAATTGTGTTTGTGTATGGTTCCTAATAAAGCTATTGAATTTTGAATGTACTGATTCTTCTGCTTTCAAGACTATTGTACAGAGGAGGGTGATCATGACCTTCCATCCCCCTACATGCTGCTCCAACTCTGAATATCAAGTTGGAGGGCTTTTTTTCTTTTTTTGTCGTATTATGTTTCCCTTTTCCATTTTCTTTTTTTTTTTTTTTTTTTTTTAACTTAGCTTTTGAGAGGGACTTGTAAACCATTCTGTCCTGTAGATGACATCTGAATATACTGAAGGGAACAGATCTGAATATACTGAAGGTAACGGCCCAATGTGTAGTGTGCTGCTGTCTGCCCAAGAAGACTATTCTCTACTAGTCACCTTTTCAATCTGCCTTTTGGCTGCTGCTCTGCACCAGGCAGCCATATCGACTTTGTTTTCAGGCATCACATTTTCCTGGGGAAATGGATGCGTTTCTGGAAAGCATGTGGGAATGGTAAGCCCTGCAATCATGCTAGAAGGTCTAGGCCCTGGAAAAAGGCGGTGCTTGCTGAAATACAAAACACCGAATTGAGATGAACCGTTTCAGCCTGACAGACATAAATCTCCCCTCTCAACAGTTACATGAGTAAAAAATGGTCCTCTGTTGCTATGGGTGTGTGAGCTCAGCATCAGACCTATGCTGACACATAGACCATGGATGATCAGGCTGGTCCTGTGCTTCAGTGAGACCCATATGGGCCATGGAACAAGCTCAGGCACCTCTTACACCTGGCACACATGGGGGCTGTAGTCCCTCCTTGGCACGCCTCTGTCTTCCTTTCTTCATCTAGTGGTTAAAACCTGCCGTGCTCTCTTTTACTCTCACATCTCTTGTTTGAGGTAGCAATAACATTTCATCTGCAGACATCGCCTTGCTTGAAAAAGCAGTGAATGGCTGGGTACATTACACCTATTTTCCCTTGAACTTCCTAAATTGAAAAAGTACTTAACTTCTCATTTTCCTCTCTGTCAAGGGAAGTACACTGAATTATGCTAATGCAACATCACTGACCTGCTTGTTATACAGCTTTCTTTGCTTTCTCCTTACTTTCTGTCTCCACAGAGTGTTTCTTCTTTTTATTACCTTTTGCATGGCATTGTTTACTCAGCATCTTCACATTGCTTCTCCTTCCACCGATTCCCTCTCTACTCAGTTTCACTTTCAATTATTTCTTTTTCCTTCTCCTGGTCATGCATTTCCTTGATGTCTTACCATGTTGATCCTCCTGTCTGTGCTGTAGAGAAGAGCCAAGCCAAATGGCAGCTTCCCTGTGAGGGTTTATAGGGAGGCTTTGTAGAGATGGTCATCCCATCAGTGCCATCAGGAGTTCATTAAATAATAGTAAGGATGATAGAGTCTGTATGAAAGATCATTAAACTGAAAACATTATTTTCTTACTTGGGATGAAGCACAGGATCATCTCCATTTCCTTTGTTCAGTTCTTGTGTTCTCATCTGCCTAACCCAACAGGTTTAAATGATTGCATGGTAGGCATGAATTACATTTATAAAAGGAAAAAAGTGTAGGACTAGAAGGGATGAGAAGAGGTCACCCTTCCGTGCTGCAACAGGATTAAATAAATCTTGGCCACCACTAGCAGAAGTTTGTGTAACATCTCAGAAGCTTCTTAGCTTGTAATCCACCACCTTCTGAGGCAATCTGTATAAGAGCTCCACTATCCATCTTATTAGAAGGTTTATTGTCTGTTTTCTCTTTCCTATTACCTAACATATGTCTCTGTTGGTAAACTAAGACGCTTGGGGATTTTTTTTCCCTCCGTGGACGCAGAGAGCAATGGATCAGAATTGTCTTCATATCAACCTTTTAGATACTTGAAGGTGATTATCACGTATCCACATACGCACAGACCAGATAATTTAATTCTTTCCTCATTAGCCTTGTTTTCCAGCAGCTGTGTCACTCCTGTTGCTCTACTCTGGGCTGCCTCCAGTTTGTTGACCTCTCCACTACAGAGTGATGCTGAGCTACAGACATAGTGCTCTTGCTAGAGGTTCAGTGAATAATTCCCTCTGGGACCTTAAGTAAATTACGATGTTTAAAATGTCCTGGAATGGCATGTACCTTGTTTGCAGCAGTATGACAGCGTTTTTCTACAGAATACAGTTGCTGTAAAATCTGTTTCTGTGTAGGATGCTCTGGCTTCTCTACACCAGTTCTCGCTGGGGTCTCTCTAGGCTTGAGTTAAGTGCAAGTCCCTTATTTCACTTCAAGACTGAAATTGTGAACAAAGATGGAATTTTGCTCAGATGAAGTCCTTTTTGGGCCTCCAAACAAGCATCGGCGTATCAGCAGGGTGTTTTAATTTAGACATTCCAGTGATATGCTAAGGTTCGAGAACCTAAGTAAAGCCATCTGGTGTTGTTGGCTTACAGATTACAGAGGCATCACCTAATTGGTATATATATGCAAGTCCATGGGCAAGAAGTTCTTCCGCTATTTGATGTTCTCTCTTTGCTCTGTCAACTACATTGATTGGTTCTTCACAGACTACTTACAGTTCAGCTCCATTGTCCACACGTGGGTGCTAAGCATGGCTTGAGTTGCTTCTGGATGCTTTTCTATCCAGGAATATGTGCATGCTTTTTGCTTGTGCACAAGGAAATGTTCTCCTTCCAAGAAACGCATCTGTTCCAGAGGGTTGTTTATGATGCTGAGGCAGTATTTGTTCCCTTGGCACCACTAACTGGGTAAACAGGTAGATCTTAAGGAAGAACCGTTGCTACTTTAACCACCATTACATAAACTCAGAATGGCAATAAACTGACAAATTAGGCTAGAAATTTTAAAAGAAAAAAAAGATTCATTAAAATTTCAACTAAATAAAAAATTCACAGTCTACCCAGAGAAGATTAATGAAAGTAATGGAACCACATTTGTCCAACGGGAGAAGTTGGAGAAGGTACAACTTTCATAATGATGGTGGAGAACAGGTGTGGGAAATGTTAATGATTTGTACTTCCACTTATTTACTAGATCAGTTGTCTTGCCTTCAGCTGGATGAAAGCTACCTGTTTTTGATGAATCAGTGTTGGCTGTTTGTTATCACTTTGCTTTCCTTTAGGTGCTTATATATCAACTGTTTAATTATTTTGGTCTATTTTCTTTCCAGGTATCACAGCTAGCCTGACTCCTTCATCTTTCTTATTTTGATAGTACTGTTTGTCCTTCTTTTCTCTTCTGGTACTTTTCCTCCATGAGATCCTAAAGATAATCCCTTATCATGCAACGATTGCTTTTGGTAGCTCCTGATATACCCTACATCATATTTCATCCATCCCCACTGGCTTGCAGGCACCTAACTGATCCAAATATTATTAAACTTCTGCTGACCTGCTCTTCTTTCTATGCATCATTAATTTCAATTAAGCTGATAATCTGGTTGTAGTTATTTTTTTTTTTTTCCTCCAGTCTGGTTGAAGCAAAAAGGCACTGTACCAAGCAAGAAAAATAAAGACATCACACAGATAAAGCACTTCAGGTACATAGTTTGGGAGTCACATAGCAACAGCTGGAGGTGAATTACAGGGAGAAATTATCCACAATCTAGATGGCTCCATTCAGCTAGAAAGTGGCACCCTTCTGAAACTAAAAATGACATAAAACTCAAAGGGGGGGCTAAAATGTTAACAGTGCTTGAAAGGAAAGGAGGAATTTGAGTAAGTGAGGCTAATGCGAGCTAGTGAAAGGCTGACAGTCTGCCTGTCTCACAGAAAGGCAGAAACAAAGATGTGGAGACAGAGTGAGATGTTTCTGACTCTAAAGGATGAAGGGATGCAAATTTATGAAGATGCGTTTCATATCCGTGCACTTAGCCTGAGTGTGGTTGTTAGAATTTGTTCTGAAAGCTTTGTACCTTAGAGGAATAAGTAAATAATGTTTTGTGCTTAAGGAGGTTGCTTTTGTCACTGCAGATGTATGCAGCCACAGGCAGCTATAAGGTAATTTTGTAGAGTCCAGGTGCTTGATGGACCTGTGCAAGCAGATAAAACAGGAACTTTCAGGCTCCAAGGAAGCTTTTGTGCTGCAGAAGGGTACCCAGAAAAGCAATGCCATTGATGGTGAGGGAGGAGGGCAGGTGAAGGGGTTGAGCCCTTCGTCTGCTTACCATGACATAGAAATCCATGGACAGCTTTAACTAAGAGCTCAGACTGATAGAATGACATAGGAGTAGCATGGGTTTGCACGTAATGGACTCTATTTATGCAAGCAAGCCAGACAGAAACATTGATCTTTCATCCCTCTGTTTCCCTAATCTTGCATTGTTATAACTTGAAATCCATGGTTGTGTTTTGCTTCAAAGTGGGTCACCCTATTAGACTCAGGATTGAATTCTTCATCAAGATATTTCAAGACCAATTCATTTGTTTCAGAAAGATGCATGGGTATCATCTAGGAAAGTAGTGCTTGAGGCAGGGATGTACATGTCTATCTATATCTTAGATAATCCTGTTACTTAGACTGCTTCTTGGGGCAGAGGCCATCTACGTACAAATACAAAAGGACAGCAGTTATGGCCCTGAATAAGCTTTTAAATATTTCCATAATCAAGTAACACACAGCAGCTTTCAGAAAGACAGATTGTCTTTTTTTGAGTTTAGTTTGTTACATGAATTTGTTATACCATCACCCTTTCTTATAAGTCCTCAGTGTTTGCATCAGCAGAGAGATTTTGCATCATGAAGAGATTATAAACTCTTCAGTGCAGGGGAGAATTTTATTACACACATATAAAACAGCAAGCATTATACTGGAGCGAAGCATTTCCACTGCTTGCTTCATTAATGTAAACAGCAACAATAATAATGATGAATTGATTAAAGGTCTTACAATGGAAACTAACTCAGAATAACAGGCTGAACTGAAAACTGAAAATATGAATCCTATTATCAGCAGAAACTCCTTACAAAGACATTGATCAGGACATGGCATTATTTGTGCCCTTTATGATCAGATTGGATAATATTTTCTGTGAAACAATCAATCCTGTATTAGCCCAATGGGAATGGACAGTGATTTTCATCTGTAATTTCAATTTCAAAGGCAGATAAAGTGTATTTCTTTGTACAGAAAGTGCAGAAGTTTGTGAAGGGAGTTTCATACATCTCCTGAGACAGCAGAGATTTGGCTGGAATTAGAAGAGCAGAGGGAAGGAGCAGGAGGGGGGGGCGGGAAAAGAAAAGATGGAGATGCCAAGAGCTCTTTCTATTCAATCAGAGCTGAATCAATCATTGATGTACTCACACCACCTGGAAACCTACGCAGAAACCTCCTGTAAATGTCCTGATAACAGCATTGAGTTGGCAAGGGATCAGACCTTGTACTTTTTGTCTAAACAATGCAAAAAACAATAAGTAGTGAGCAATGAATTTAAGGGCTCAGGCTGCAAGAAACAGAGGAGACATGAAAATAAATAGAGTGACCAAGAATGTAAATGATGTGAGAAAAGGTAGGCAAAAAAAGCTATTTAAGCTAGTCAGGCAAAGGTGAAAACAACCACATCAAGGTAAAGTTCTAGAAGCATGAAACAGCCCTGCTTCAGATGATGACACAGGGAGAGAATAGTGCAATAAGCACTTCTCAGGACTTTTGACATGCATGCAGAGAAGCTGTCCCCTGTTCACCTAGAGGTCAGTCCAGCTCTTGTAGTGGAATAAAAGGATATAGATACAGAAGACGGAAATCCGGTTGTCAGGACTACAGTACATTTAAGAAGAATAAATGCTCTTTTTGCTTACAGAACATAGAGAAGCTTGTGACTGTTGATGAGCAGGTACATTTTGAGAACTGAACAAAAATCAGACAGATGTAGACGTATCCTGAAGATGTCCAACTAGTCAAACCCTCCATATAAGATTAGGAAAGAAGCTCCAGCAGAAAACTGCTATCACAGAAGGTATGCTTAAGAGAGTACTAAGAAAGAGCAAAGCATTTAGACATCAAAACATGGAATTTTGTAAGTCTTCAAGCACCCTCACAACTAAAGTCTCTATGTGATTTCACTGTTGTTTGCAATCTCAGCAATAATGAATTTGGAGGGGCATGTTTTTTTGCATCAGCTCGTACAATCCCAGAGTTCTTCTGTATGTGTGGGAAGCTTGAAAAAGTATGAGTGCTTGTGAGTACTCCCAGTGTGAACGGGAATAGAGTACTCAAATGCATCAGATGAGGGTTCACCTTCATTACAGTGTGCCCTGGCTGTCCAACAAACATTGTGGGCATCTTGGACTGGTAAAATGCAGAAAAATTGAACAAGTTAGCATATGCTTGTGCTTGTTAGGAGTTTTAGTTAATAGACACATATATACTCTTCTCCTTCTTAATTACTTAGCTTGAGTATAAAATGCTTGTGTTATATTAGTGCTATGAATAACATAACTTGATATTTTGAAAAGACAGTAACATGGCAAACAGAAGAAGGCCCAATTTTTACAACCTTTTGCTTCATCAAAACACAGAATATGATGTGGTCCAGTGAGCCCCCTGAAGAAGAAACTGTCATATCTAAAATGAGACGTCACTCTAACAGTTATGAGTAGCACCGTAGTAGTATGACAGTCCGGGGACATCAGCCTATCTCCCAAATATATGATATAAGCTGTACCAGACATCAGAGAGTCCTCCAGGCATTAAGACTCTTTTAGGGCAAGGAGAAAGCTATCCAGAGCTATGTTACCAAGCTGCAATATTAGACCAATAAGAAATCACAGCACAACAGAGGAAAACCAGAATGACATTTTGTCAGAAAGCTCTTGGCATTGCAGCATCTCAGCCAGTCCTGATACAGAGGGAAAAAGTAAGATCATGACCCACGTCAAAGATGAGTGAAGGCATCCAGGGATGACAGAGTTGGGGTTGTTCAGCCTGAAGAAGAGAAGGCTCCAGAGAGACCTTATTGTGGCCTTCCAGTAAAAAGATGGAAAAGACTTTTTAGCAGGGCCTGTTGCAACAGGACAAGGGTTGATGGTTTTAAACTAAAGGAGGAGAGATTCAGGCTGGACATGAGGAAGAAATTTTTTATGAGGGTGGTGAAACACTGTCCCAGGTTGTCTAGAGAGGTGGTAGATGCCCCATTCCTGGAGACATCCCAGGCCAGGCTGGATGGGGCTCTGGGCAACCTGATCTGGGTGAAGATGTCCCTGCTCATCACAAAGGAGACCTTTGAAGTTCTCTTCCAACCCAAACTATTCTATGATTCTATGATTTATAGGGCTGATGAGTCTTCATTCTGCACATATCCACACAGGAACAAAACTAAATATTAGCATTGACGTCTCTCAAAAGCATGCAAAGAAATGTCATATGGAAGGGCTTCTGTGGCCAAACTGCACATCAACCTGACCAGTGACCCGGTGCTCTGAGCCGTGAGTTAGACAGAGCAGGGACATGGACACAGCCCTGAGCAACCAGTTCTGGATGACCCTCCTTGGAGCAGGGAAGTTGGACAGAATGATCTCTAGAGGTCCTGTCAATGTCAGTGATTCTGTGATTCTTAGTATTTTAATATTTATATTCCAGGGAAGCTTCCAAATCACCAGCTAGGTTTTGTTTGTTTGTTTGTTTGTTTGTGTGGTGTTATCTGGGGAATGGGGAGCCTCTTCTAGGAATGTTTTTTTTACAGCTTGGATTTGCTTTGGTATGAACTGAAGAAAAATAGCAGGAACTTAATAGGTTCAGGCAACCAAAGCTTGTTTGTTTGTTTGTTTTTTACATCTTAATGCATATGCATTTAGTGAGCTAAAGCATGCATGGTTTAATTTACCTTTCAGTTCAGTGAAAAGTTGCTTGGTCAAAGACTTCGGGAGCTGTTCTTCTGTGTAACACTTCCAAATTTGTGAATACAAATGAAACCAACTGCTGAAAAATCACAATGTCTTCTTCATGGTCGCCTGCACTCACACAAAGACTGGAGTACTGTAGTGAGGCAGAAACAGAGAGAAGGAGGAGTTAGCTAAGAAGATTATGATGTTAAATGTTCTTTTAGTTGGTTTGAAATACACAGAAAGGGATCATTAACTGATACACAGAAATGCAGGACAAATCACAGAATTGTAGTGAAATGCAAAGCAAGGTTGTTACAAAGGAAGCTGAAACCAACGCCAAAAGTAATAGAAAGCATGGAAGTGTAGCATAAAATTCTAGTAAAGTTTGAGCACTCCCAACCTCATGATTAGTCCAGGGTGCTAGAGATGGTATTTAGCAGTGATTAAAGACTACAGACAGACACTTAGAACATGGAGAGATTTCAAAATCTTCATGCTGATCCAATGACTGAGAGCTACTCACTAAAGCATTAGGCACATATAGCAAGAGAACAGCCAAGAAGCAGCCACCAGTCATGCGAACCAGGGATGGTTTGGTCCAGCAGCTCACCTGATGCATCAGGTAGGAGTTATCAGGGCTTATGGATAGTTGGGACCTGCCTGTGGCAATGTCCCAAGAAATGTCTCTTTCTAGAGCTGTCTGAGAGGGGTTTTTGATTCAAGACTTGACAGATGTATAGCAGTGATGCTTTGCAGCCTAGTAACTATCATTTCTGCTATTACAAGTTAAAGGCCATAGGCTTTGTGTTGACCTGATAGTCAAGGCTTAGTCAGTCCAGGCTGATCACTTGGCTTGACTTGCCTTGCCTAGGCTGAGCTGATTATAACGTGGTTTTTGTTTGTTTGTTTGTTTGTTTTGGTGGGGTTTTTTTTGTTTGTGTTTTTGTTTTGTTTTGTTTTTAAGGATAGCAATTTTCTAGCAGTTATGTAACTGTGGCCTGTGTATGTTTTAGATCAGCTTTAGTTTGCAGTGATAGCAAAGAGTTACTGTATAGATTGAACAGTCTGTGGGATGATACCAGAGGTCCCAGACTCAAAACCCACAAACCTAAAGATCAGTCAACTGTCACTGCAAGTGCAGCCTGATGTTGCTCAGGTAAAACTAGTTTTTGAAATAACAAGAACAGAAAAACTGAATAATGACCACAACCAGAAGAAATAACTTATTAAGAAAACTTATAAAAATAAATCCCAGCAGACCCAAAACTGAGGAAGAGCAAAGCATCAACATTACATGCCTCCTGTAAGAGAGGATGAAGAAACACCCACCAAAAATATCATACTACTTGTGGCAGACATCTCCGAATACTGACAACATGTCATAACCCACCTCCCAGTCTTTCCCAGTAAGGCTGAAATGGTCAACCATAGGAGCCAGACAGGCACTGGAAGAATGAGCATAGTACCAAAAAAGAGGGTAGATATAGAAAAGTTTATGTGGGGTTTTTTGTGGTGTTTTGTGTTTTTTGGTTGGTTGGTTGGTTGATTGGCTGGCTGGTTATATTTTTTTTTTTCTTGAATTACAATTTTAACAGCATTATTGAGACTTCTCTGTATTAATTTTGACTATGCATGTATAATCTTATGACCAGACCGATCATTTTGACTATTAGGTTATGAAAACTTTAACTGGACTAACAGCAGCTTCATATAGCTCAGGATACATGCAGGGGATGCTCCATTCTTGCCCGTAGCAAGATTTGGAAATGACAGTTTAGGAGTCCATTATAAATCTGTAAGAAGCACCAATTAGCATTCTGGTTGCTGCTTTTCCAATTCACTGAGCTTCACGCATCAGACTTGTGAGATAAGTAGTGGTCTGGATAGAGACTGTATGGGGGATTAAATGTGATCTGTGTGCTCCGGGGAATGGGGAGATATTGCTTGTAATCTTAGCCAGCAAAAATTCACCTGTGCAGACTGGCTACCTTCTTGTGTCGTTTATTATTTACCATAAAAGCCCAGCAAAAATTCACCTGTGGAGACTGGCTACCTTCTTGTGTTGTTTATTATTTACCATAAAAGTATGAACAGCAACAAAGGAGAATGCACTTGGCTCTACTTTTCTTCTTCAAGTCTGCTTTCAAGCTTCCCAGTTTCTGGATGCAGCGCCATTTAGACAGGAGCAAAAATTTAAAAATAGAATAGAATTATTTCCCCTTACTTGTGCAAGCAGTTAGTGAAGACAAACCCGACATAAACAACTGTTCTGGACTTGAAAACTGTTGTAGATATCATAATTGTTAATGTAATTGTTGTATATAGGTGTAAGAGGTCACCTAGACTTCTTTCCTACAGGCAGCATGACTTGTAATTTAGCATGTAGCATTCAATAGATGCAGATGAAATTATATCTTATTTTCATGAGAATAGAAGACTGATAGAATTTCTCCCTGATGTCTACAATGGCGCAAACAGAAAGCAGAAAACAGCACAGGTCTTCTCTGATGAACGTCTGCTTACATAAGGGATGTTGTTTGAAGGCCATGAGATCTGAAGGTGCATCTGAAAATTATGCATTATTTGCTTTATTGTATGACAGCAGCCCATAAGCTGATTACCCCCATCTCCATTGTATTTCAGTCTTCGGTGTAATTTGCCTTTTGTTATCCTTTATTCCTCACATGTACTTTAGAACAAGACTGTGCATATTTTTTTCTTTTCAAAAACTTAAATCTTCCACTTTTTTTTTTTTCTTTTTAACTTCTCTTGCAAAAGCCTTTTTATTTTCCCACATAATCTTTTGAGAGCCGTACACACTTGTGCCTGAAGCAATTTCTGAATATTTTGTTTTCAAAGGCAAGTGAAAAGACAGGACAGAGCTTTAGCATGAGAGCCTGAAACAAGGCTGGACTATTGTTGCTCTGTGTGTGTGCATACAAAAGCGTGTGAGAAAGAGAATGTGTATTTATGGTACACAAGGAGATGGTCAATATTCTAGTGGGGGATCACAGAATCACAGAATGTCAGGGATTGGAAGGGACCTCGAAATCTCATCCAGTCCAATCCCCCCATGGAGCAGGAACACCCAGATGAGGTTACACAGGAAGGTGTCCAGGCGGGTTGGAATGTCTGCAGAGAAGGAGACTCCACAACCTCCCTGGGCAGCCTGGGCCAGGCTCTGCCACCCTCACTGAGAAGAAGTTTCTTCTCAAATTTAAGTGGAACCTCCTGTGTTGCAGTTTGAACCCATTGCCTCTTGTCCTATCATTGGTTGTCACCGAGAAGAGCCTGGCTCCATCCTCCTGACACTCACCCTTTATATATCTGTAACAATGACTGAGGTCACCCCTCAGTGTCCTCTTGTCCCGCTTCAGAGCCCCAGCTCCCTCAGCCTTTCCTCACACGGGAGATGCTCCACTCCCTTCAGCATCTTCGTGGTTCTGCGCTGGACTCTCTCCAGCAGTTCCCTGTCCTGCTGGAACTGAGGGGCCACAACTGGACACAATATTCCAGGTGTGGTGTCCCCAGGGCAGAGTAGAGGGGCAGGAGAACCTCTCTGACCTACTGACCACTCCCTTCTAACCCACTCCAGGTACCATTGGCCTTCCTGGCCACAAGGGCCCAGTGCTGGCTCATGCTCATCCTGCTGTTCCCAGGACCCCCAGGTCCCTTTCCCCTACACTGCTCTCTAATAGGTCATTCCCCAACTTATACTGGAACCTGGAGTTGTTCCTGCCCACATACAAGACTCTACACTTGCCCTTGTTATATTTCATTAATTTTTTCCCCGCCCAACTCTCCATCCTGTCCAGGTCTCTGGATGGCAGCACAGCCTCTGCCGTGTCAGCCACTCCTCCCAGCTTGGTGTCACCAGCAAACTTGCTGACAGTCACTCTGTTCCCTCATCCAAGTCATTGATGAATATATTGAACAATATAGGCCCCAGTACTGACCCTTGAGTCACTGCACTAGGCACAGGCCTCAATACAGGCCTAGATACAGGGGGAAGTGGTTTACTGCTGACATTTTTGAAACAGCTGGGAGAACTCAGGTGGATACTTCAGTAACCCCATGTACTGCCTCAGAGATGTTGACTGCTGTCTTCACGATACTTTTCAGCTGTTTTTAAGCTTATATTTAAAAAAAAAAATTCATGTTAATATACACAAGCTGGGTTCCCAAAAGGCCATGGTGATATATTGACATGTATCAATTTTTGTTCGACCCCTATCTGGAAAGTCCACTCCAAGCTCTGATTTAGGAGGATTTTAAACATTAATATACAATGCTGACTGACTTACTTCACCCCATGAGCTGCTCTCATTAGAAACAACAATTGATTAAAACAACTACTTAGGCATTTCCATCTTTCTTTTTGGTATTGAAAACTCCCAGCCTGGCAACTCCCTGCCAAACTGTAAGCACATCTCTCTTGTCTGTTCACTTCAGTGCAACTCAATGGACTTCAGACAAACAGCAGTGAAACACATCAGGGATAAAAAAAAAAGACAGAATTTTAAACGAAAAAATAAATCAATAGCCCATTTTCACAGGGGTTGAAGGACTTGTCCTATGGACTATGTTATCTAGGGAAAGGATCCTGGCACAACAAATAGCAAGTCCTGTAGCAGAAGGCTAATTCCCTCTTTTTAAACTAGTTCCCATAGTGCTGTGCTTAACTCAAATAATCATGTTAACAGCCAAATGCAGTATTTTTATTTTTTTTTTTTTTCTTGGAAAACTCATATTTTCTGTCTTTATTGCTTCTTTAAATTGCCACTAGAACTACTGAATCTTTCCGTCTATTGACAATCACTGTCTGGAAGGACTTATCCTGCTTAGGAAAGTTAAGACTTATAGTAATTCTGGTCCTTCTGGGATGGTGAAACCTTGGGAGCCTTTAGATGCGTCAGCTCCTTATTAGAGGTAGGCCTGGCCCAGAATTGTGTTTTCCAAGGATAATATGATCCAGTCATGTCAACAAGGCTAAAAAAAAAATCAAGCAAAATACTTTGGTGGCAAGAAAAAAGCAGAGCCAAACAGGTTAGAAAAACACAGGCCATGACAGCCACGGAGCTGGAAGGCAGCATCAGCTGGGCTGCCCAAATGGCTGCAATTAACCTCCTATTGTGACTGGAATATATCACCTCCCTCTGCTGCTTCCACATCCTCCTCCAGTCACTGCATTATCTATATGAGTTGTAAATATTTGAGGGACTGTTGTTCAGTGGTATTTTGACTGTGCCCAGCACAACATGGGCCAGGAGCTTTTGGGCAGCCCTGGTGTTCAGCTTGACCACAGGAAGGTCTGGTGTTTCACGGACTGATCCTGGATGAGCCACGCGCTGCATATTTGGGTCCTGGAACTGTTCTTGCTCTTCGTGTGGAGTGTGTGAACTGACTGAAGTTGGCCTTAGGAACTGGTAATTCTGTGAATTTTTCATTCCCATTTTATCCTATGCAATGTCCAAGAACAACAGTATCATTAGTCTGGATTTTTCTATATTGATATGCAGACAGAAGGAACATGCTGTTAAGCAAGTTCCTGTGCAGAGGCATAATTTGAGGAATATTAAGGCTCCTGTCTCCACTGTCCCACATTATCTGAATGGATGTGGTTTATCGTGGTTATTGCTGAAAGTCAATGCTTGTCTGCTGCTACTGAGAGGTACTTGCAGCTCTCCTGGCTTCCATCCCTATGGTACAGCAATCTGGCTACCCAGTGATAGATGGAAAATGTGGATACAATGGCAGGAATAATGATATACCCTCTATTTATTTACAAGGCAGAAGACTGACCTTCTAGAATAAATATCACAGAGGGAAAATATAAGATACTAATTTTTCTCCTTGCAAAACTCTCCCCTGCAAAACCAAAAAAACTCTATGCAAATTAATATCATGGATTCTTCAAACCAGAAGAGAGAAGGCACTGGTCTGCCCAGTGACACCAGTGACACTAGCCATAATGCTTCATTGTATGACTGAATTCACTCCTTGTGCAATCCCTTTGTGATCAGCAATCCACACTGGACAGAATGCAATTTGAATAACACAGAGCTCTAATCCTTATCTTTCCAAGCTCAGCACTGATGTAACCTTCACCTCTGTTGACAGAACAATTTGTATCCCCAACCCTTCTGAGGGTACAACTTGCTCTAGTCAATCCAACAATGTTGGAATATTTTGGGGCACTCACACTGGGGCACCTGTACTGTTGAAGTGCTGGAGGGCTCTCTGACATGCTTTTGATCTATGACAGCCAAAATCCTCCCAAATGATTCCTGGGCACAGGTTAGCACTCAGGACCTGCCAGGGACCATGCAAAGCAGGCTGTTTGAGTGCAGTCACACTCTTTTGCAGGGTAGTACACTTTTTAATCGCAGACATGAAATGCACCATGCATGCTGGCTTCAGTTTGAAAGAATTCACCCAAGCATATTTAATTTATTTGTATAGATTTAGCCTGATTAAATTTCAGAACGTTTCTAAAGTTCTCATGTTTATTTGCTGGATCCCTGGAACTGAATTGATCTATTCCTGTTGGTCCCGATAAAAGCTCAAGATCCCCCAGCTGTTCAAGACAGAAATGAAAAATAAATAGGCTCAGGAACCACTCTATGGCTACAGCACAGCCACTGGTTGACAGAAATTGTGAGTAGGTTTGCTTGCCGCAATAGAATGGCTTAGAAAAACTTTAGAGACAACACTGCTGCAAACATGACATTCATCAGTACATCTGATGAGAGGCTGCAAATAAGCACTGATGTTGCCAAGCATCTGCCAGTGGATATAGGGAGGCACTGGCCAAATGGGAAACATCTGCATCTTCTCCAAACCAAGAATCAGTGGAAAAAAATGAAAAAGTCTGGAAATCAGGGTTTTCTTTATAAAGACTCATGGGCGTGAGGAAGCACAGACCAAAGCATCTGTGTACTGTCAGAAGATCCATGTAATTCTGGCAATCTCATCATGGGACTATATTGTAGGAAAGCAAAACCTGGAGGCGGCAGGACACAGGTAGAGGACAATGCAGAAGAGCTGGGAATAGGTGACACTGCAGGATAGTTAAGCAGCCCCAGACAAACACAACCAAACAATAAAGCAAACTGTTGCTGGTTTAAGAGCTCAGATGCTCATCCTGCTACAGTGGTGCTGTCAGGTAACAACAGGGATTCACATGTCATGGCTTCAACTGATGCTTCCAAAAGGGCTGCTGGCAGGGACAATTAGCTCTTAGGATGCAATTTGTGTAAGCCAAGCAGTAGGAGGTCTCTGTCCCTAGCTGGACACAGCAGTTTCAGTGTCACAGTGGAGGCATGGTATAAATCTGTTCTCCTCTCACTGCTTTTCACTCCTCACCTCCAGGGTACCCAACCCTGCTGTTGTTTGATGGTTGGTCACAGAGTCCATTCTCCCTGCTGCGTCTCTCCTAACTGAACTAGTTTAGCTCATATCTGCATTGTCATCATCTCTCAGATCTGGTAGGCTAGATCATCTCTTGGGTTTCATTGCTCAGTCACTTTGCCTTGATCCCTTTTGGCATATAGCTGGAAGTGTTGTCAATGGACCAGGATTAGGACTGTTAAAAATCTCTGATAAGACTGGACTAAAACTTGTTGCACTTTAATGATGACCTTAGGAAGGTTCTTCTACTCTGTGCTGTGAAAGTCAGTGTATCTGAGTGGGTAACACCAAGGGCTTGACATGGCTTGAAACGCCTCTTGCTCCACATACCTTGCTGTAGTCTACCAGCCTTCCTTGGACTTATGCACCTTATCATGCACTGGCATCTGGATATAACATAAATGACTAGGCTTTCAGAAACCCAGTGTACCCAGAAATCCAGTCACTGATGCTGCTGAAAAATAGACAATTTCTACTCAGATGCTGAAACACAAATTAATTTAGGAACACCTTAATTGCATGGCAGGCATGATTTGAGGATTTTGGGACCACATTCACCACTTAAGAGAGGACAAAGACAAGATGAAGGACAAGGAGGGCACAGAAGAGAAGAGAAGAGAAGAGAAGAGAAGAGAAGAGAAGAGAAGAGAAGAGAAGAGAAGAGAAGAGAAGAGAAGAAAATGAACAGATGAAAAAGATTCATGATGGGCAAAAAACAGGTGGAGGAGGGGTATTCTTTAGAAACGGGTACTTAAAGTAGGAATACTCCTCTCTTCAACGAACCACGAAGAATGCAACACATTCACATTGGCTTTTTTTTTTGTGTCACACAGAATCTGTTCAGTCCCTAAGTGACTGCAGCAATGCTAATGCTGATCCTAATCTCCCAGTTCTTATCCCTGTGCAGGATTTCTAAGCCTTTCAGTCCTCCTGAGAAAGCAAGGTACCTGGTGTCTGCGCACCCTGCCATAGTCGCTTGAATACCACAGAGTACATAGATCCCATCAGGAGGAGGAGACGCTTCTCAGGAATGATAAAACAACGAGCAAAGCAAGAACTGCCAGGCCGGCTGGTAAGTGTGGGAGCAATTGGTTTCGTATTGATTTTACAGGAGCCTTGCTTAGAGACATGGCTGGAAATTTTTTACATTTGAAATGTTACTCTGAGAAAGCTGAGAACAAAGCAGGAACCAGTGCTGATAAGAAGGATCAATGTAGACCATGGATGGAATGAGGTTATTAATAAGAAATAAGACTGAACTTGGGACCTAATCAAATAGAAAAGATATTTTCTGGTTGGGGCATTGCAAAGGCACTTGATTGCCATAGTAATGGCAATGGAGAGATTAGAAACAATGAACTGTACAGCAAAAGCTGGCTGAAAATCCCTCCTCATGGAAGCAACCATTTAAGAGAATAGCTATAACAGAACAATTTTCCAGAGGTGATGTATTTCGGGATATTTAACAGGGTTGTGAACAGGAACCAGTGATCTTTGGAGCATGTAAAAATTGGAAGTAATCCTGGCAAAAGATGCCAGATAAGCTTGCAATCTCAGTTCTTCTAGTTATTACTAGTGGAGTGACAATTTCACACAATTGGAAACTGAATGTCTAGACTTTACAAATTTCTTCACCTGCAGGGACCATCTCTCACTATGCAATGCAGTTATTCAGTCTTTGGCATCCTTCTCTGAAGCACCACTCGGTGTAAACTTTAGAGGAGGAGGTCTGTAGCTGTGAATGAAAGATGTTTCCCCTCAACTTCATTGCGTCCTCAACAATGTCTAGTCTTCCTATTCAGTCCTCTAGGATGGGTGCAAATTCCAGGAGACCTCTACTAAAATCGATGTATTTTTAAAAAATGGTAGAATTACAAATTTTCTGTATCTTCTCTTACTAGATTTCTTGGCATTTTTCTATAAGAAAAGCATGTTTGTAGCTTTTCATGATTTATTTTGATTCTCTATTGAAATCCTCAGTGTCTTCTGATATATTAGAAAATTGCTACTACTAAAATAGACTAGCTTATTCACTCACGTAAGTAGTTCTAAAGCCAAGCTACCAGTAACAACTGCTATCAGTTTTTCACTACTGAGGAAAGGTTTCAGGAGAATTCTAAGCCTGATTTGCCTAATTTCCTTAAGGAGATCTCCAAGATCCAAGAATTGAATGAGGAAATTAATGGGAAACAGATGAGAATGCTAGTCTTACTTCTACAATAAGAAAATGCGGCTAAGGGGGAAAATTCCCACAAGAAGAGTATTAGACACAGGGAATTTGTAAGCTTGGTACCCTCCTGGGTAGTTTTCCAAATGAAGAAAGCACTTCAGGTTCATGTTGGAAGGATGGGGAAAGACCTGGCATTTCTGTTCTGGTTTCAACAGTGCTAGTCATGCTGCTTTCCTAGCACATCAGTACTATAAAACTGGAAGAGTACACAAACAAACTGTGAGAGGCCTGAGATACAGTGCTGAGAGTGAATCTCTGTGTTTTTTCCCTTTCACTATGGGAACCACACCAAGAGATTTTAGATTGGATATTAGGAAAAAAATTATTAATGGAAAGGGTTGTTAGGCATTGGAACAGGCTGTCTAGGGCAGTGGTGGAGTCACCATCCCTGGAAGTGTTTAAAAGGTGTTTAGATGAGGTTCTTAGGGACATGGTTTAGTGCTAGAGTTAGGTGAGGTTATGGTTGAACTCGATGATCCTGAGGGTCTCTTACAACTGAAATGATTCTATGATTCTAAGAGTGGTTAGGTTTACTTTTGCACCTGAGATCTCTGTTGATTTCCTCATCTTTTTTTGTAAATTGCTGTGAAGGACTGGACCAAACAGCCTGCATGGCAACAAGAGGGCTTGATTTGTCATTATTTAAAACAAGTCAGCATGTGCAGCATAAACCCGGATTCAGCCTGCTGTGGCAGGAAGAACTGGCTGAGAGAGTTGGGGTTGTTCAACCTGGAGAAGAGAAGGCTCTGGGGAGACCTTATTGTGGCCTTTCAGTACTCAAAAGGGGCCTACAAGAAAAATGGGGACAGACTTTTTAGCAGGGCCTATTACCATATGACAAGGGTTGATGGTTTTAAACTGAAGGAGGGGAGATTCAAGTTGGACATGAGGAAGAAATTTTTTATGCTGAGGGTGGTGAAACACTGGCCCAGGTTGCCCAAAGAGGTGGTGAATGAACCATCCCTGGAGACATCCCAGGCCAGGCTGGACGGGGCTCTGAGCAACCTGATTTGGGTGAAGATGTCGCTGCTCATGGCAGGGGTGGCACTGGATGAGCTTTGAAGGTCTCTTCCAGCCCAAACTATTCCATGATTCTATGCACTAAAACCCCTGTGTGTTCAGTATACAGTTCATACACACCTCCAGTACCCAAGGTGTTGCTCATTGCTGTGAAATGGCTAAAGCTCATCTTGAATTAAGCTAATGACCCTTCTCTGATTCCCTTTAATTCCTTCACCCTTGTTCCAACCATTCCTGGGAAGGAAATGTTTAAAAGCAACCCTGATCAGAGGCTTTATTGAGGGTAATAAGACACACGGAGTATAATACCAACTATGTCATCCAAGCAGCAATGCACATGTCATCCAGCTGCCTGATGATATGTGTAGACAGTATAGCAGGTTGGGCAAGATGAAAAATTAGTAGTAATTCAGATCTGAAATAGAGCCTTTAAGGAGACAGAATATTAATGTAATTAATGGCAGTAGCCATGGGAAATATTCTCTGTCTCACCATGACATACAACTTCTCATGTGAGAAACCCAACCAGGGGTACAGTGCAGGGCCATGGAGGAGAGAGAGATTAGAAGTAGGACTCTTCTTTCTACTACTTGATCAGACAATAATGTTAGGAAAAAGACCTTGTTTCAATGAGGCCTTGTTTTCATAGGTATCATCTGCCTTCCTGACTCACTCTAGGTTTTTCCATGCCTCTGTTTTTTTCTACCAGAATCAAAATCGTTAGGAAGCACTGCCAGCACATATTGTGGACCCCTTACCCTAAAGATATTGCTGGAGAATGAGCAGCCACTGCTCCTCGACAGCCAGTGCCCTGCAATGCCTTTCACGTGTGTTTGCCCTTTTAGCTACCTTTCTGGGTTACTTATTAGATATGTTAATAGCATCTAAAGCCATCTGGAGCAGCTGATATTTAGTCATTGCTCGAGATTATGAGAAATAAAAGAAAATGAATCTGAGGCTAATTAGAGAGCTCCTCTTCTGTCCCCTGACCTCTTAAGAAAGTGCAATGTACTAATAGTTTTAACTTCCCTTCCTATTATGCTCTGATAGGATTTACCTTCCAAAGCACTCTGACAAGATAAGACAGTAGGCTGCTGAATTGGAACAAGCAACGTGGGCACAGAAAAGATGTGTGTGTGGGAGTGTGTGTGTATGTTAAGACACACCAATCTAATGGCTAAGGTACTGAGAGGTACACTGTACCTCTCATTAGAGAAAAATAAAACAAAAATCATTCCAAGTCTTACAGGGAGAAACCGCCTCCTTCATGAGTGAATTGCAGGGACCAGGAGCAGAAGCCATGGTGAGACAGAGCAAGGGCAGCTACAATTCAGAGGAGATGGACAGAAGGTCCAAGAGCTAAGGTGCTAAGAGGAGCTAAGAGTGAGCGTCTGTGTAGTTTGAGGTCTTTGTGACATAGTGCTATTATTGGTGACTTCTTTGTGCAGAACAGAAAAATGTTGGTATAGGCAAAGATACTTTTAACAGAGCCAGAAAGGCTCATCCTATGGAAAATAATGAGCGCACAATAGCTACTTAGCAAGGAAGACTTGATATTTTTCCAGAAGATCAGGAGGAGGCAAGACTCTGCTAACGCTTGAATCTGAGGCCTTACATGGAATTTGGAAAGGGGGCAGCTTTCATATTAACCTTTCTCTACTTATAAGGGAGCTTGATGGGACTGATTGCATGTATATAGTGATTCATGTATAGGTGTTTACACTGAATCCTCAGCTAAGGGACACACAAAGTCCAAGAGGGATATGGGTAGGAGGCTTTGTTGTTCTTTAGCCACACATAAAATTGGGTGAAAACTACATGCAATTTGTAAAATTGTCGTGGCGAATTTAGAAAGCCTCCATCTTGATTCTTGAAATCAAGGGCAATATCATCATTGATTGCACAATCATCATTGATTGATCAAGGCATTTTAGGATCTGGGGGGATTACCCAGGGTGTACCTCTCTGTTGTAGCATAGACATCTAGCTTTCAATGATACTGAAGATCTCCTTGTTGGTTTTGTTCTAACACCCACGAAAGTGAATGGAAAGATCCTACTGGGAGCAGAATATCTGAGTGCAGTGCTACAGGTGTGAGGGCAGAACATCAACCATTTGTTAGGAAGGTCTTCAAAACACATGGATAACATAATGAATTTGGCTGTTGGCATGGAGCATACTGGAGAAGACTGACATCTTAAGTCTAGCTTTAGACTATGCTCTACAGAAGGGCTGGAGTTGCTTCCATGCCCAGCTACTCCTGTAGCAGGAGAAGAGGTCCTTGTGAATTCAAGGGAGAGCAGCTTGTTTTGAGGGGCATGGGACTGCCTTATTTCTGGCATTGTGCTGGAAAGCTGCTCTTTTTCCAGGCTTTGTTTGTTCTTCATAGTGAAATATACTTACCTCTCAGGAGAAAAGCTATTTTCTTTTTCTTCCTTAGTACAAAGTGATGGTAATAAGTAAAGGAAAAAATAAAGAAAACAGAAGAATTTGAGTAAAGTAATAAAAATTCCTGGGGAATTGGCAGGACTGAATTCAGGAAGTCCACAATTAAATGAATGG
Organism: Nesoenas mayeri; assembly: GCF_963082525.1. Classification (NCBI taxonomy): domain Eukaryota; kingdom Metazoa; phylum Chordata; class Aves; order Columbiformes; family Columbidae; genus Nesoenas; species Nesoenas mayeri. The sequence goes on from NC_137543.1 coordinate 6,841,530, forward strand.
AACCCCCTCTTACATGCATATTTGGACTAATGGGTGTTATCTGCAAGTAGGAGTGTATGCTTTGTTGGCGGAATCACTGGAATGACATTAATACATAAAAAATCCAGATGCTTCCAGCTTGGTAGAATAGGTGCTTCTTGTTCTAATAACTGTACATGGTGCCTTGTAAGTCAGGAGACAAAGGGTGGAGCCAGTGCTGTAGTTGCATTGACCTTTTGTCTGTTTTGAAATTGGTTGTCTTTTGTTCAATAGTTGAGCACAGAGTCAGAATGAAGCAAAGCGTCTACCTACATTTCAAGATTAAGTAAAGTCATCTGCTAACTGTTGAATCAAAAAAGTGACTCTTGATTGATGGAATAGAACGTGCTCAAAAGCACAAGTCACTGAAAGTGCTAAGATCTCATACATCATGTTTCAGAAGAAGTGAAAACTGCTGCTGTACGGACATTCAGCGCTACATTAGGCGTCTCCAGGACAGCACCAGTGATCCATGTGGCCAGGAACAGCAAGTTCTGCATGAAATAATTATTCTAAGATTTCAAAGCAGGACCTGTTGAAATTAATGAAACAACAGCCTTTGTGTCCTACATGTCAAAGAGAGGACAGAAGAAACATAGTGAGAGATCCATTAAGTCTTCAATGACCTTATAGTATTAAGCTAGGTAGCATAATACAGCTTAGCTTCCTGGGCTCCTAAGGATGGGGGAAAATTGCTTGGTGCAGTTTGATTAGAAGTGTGTTGCTTTTTTGCAAACCCACCACCATCAAAACCAAATACCTCTTCAGAAGTATTTTCACACATAAATCTGCATGGGAAACAAAAAAACAAAAACCCAACAAAACAACCAACCAACCAAAAAGAACCCCCACCTTCATGCTTGGATAAGAAAGCGATACAAGATCCTGAAACCTTGTCTAAGAGGCTCTGAAAATCCTTGTTCTTCCCAAAAATAATGGCTGAATGTTGAGACTGAAACAAGACCAGAAAGACATTAAGCCGCAATGAACTCTATGTCACAGGGACAAAATTTTGAAAGGACTTTTAGCTCCTCATAGCACACTGCTTGGCCTAATACTGTGAGTGTGACAGGAGCCCCCAGTGTAATGCTGTTATTTGGCTAAGTTTTATGTGAAGTCATTAAATCATTTATACCCAAATTCAACCTGTTTTTGAGAGGTTTAAATGATACAGAGCAGGTAATCACATTCTTTAAGTCAAAGGAAACATGTTTGTTCACTGTAAGTCACAGTGACTGGGAAGACTGGGATCTATCTGCTTAGTTTTTTTAAGGGATGTTCTCTTTTTTCGGTTTTTCTTCAGTGAATAGTGGTGCAGATTTTGGCAATGTCACCATGTAATCATGCTTTATTTGAATGGGTAGGGCTTTGCTCCTATGGTAACAGATTTTTAGCTGTAATTGTTCCTAGCATTTTGAAGGTGTCATTAACCATTGCTTCCAGTGGTCTGGCTTTCTGTGTGGCTTGGGTTTTCCAAAACTGGATCTCAAAAGTATCAAGGTTACACCAGGAAAGGGAAGCAGAGTGAATGACCTGGAAAATGAGATCAAGCCTTTTTTCATCTTTTGCCTAATCCTGGACTACGCAGAGGTCAAAGCAGCCCCAGCAGAGCTTATAGCAGCTAAGAGGCTGCTGCAAGTTCTACCAGCCTCAATGGTTCCTTGTGGAGGACCGTGCAAATGGGATCCTTTCCACCCCATCCTGATTCCTCGCTGTGGCAATATGCGCTTTTCTCAAAAGTGAGCAAAGCTCTCACTGTTCCAGCTGCCACAGGGATCTTTGGCTCCTTAAAGACATTATCTCTGGGGCTACATCAGCAAACCAGGTGGAGTTACAGCTAAGATTTTCGCAATATCTGCAACTCTAGGGGCTGTGTTTAATATCACGTTTCTGTAGCTGTGCTTGCCTTCATTTAATTTTGTTTGCTCTGACGTCAATGCAAATGCAGCAGCAAGCTCATTCTGTTACATGCTCTATTATTATGTTTTTTTCTCTCTTAAATCATGGATCGTTTCTTAAGATTGAGTTAAATTTACTATGGAGAGGGGCGGGTTGTTTTAACAGTGCAATAGCTAGTGTGTTGGCGTATTCTATCCAAATAAAGAGTATCTGCACTTAATAATTCTGTTCAATTGATTCTTGTTATAACAGCCAAAAACCTGAGTTCACTGTGAGCTGTGTGTCCCTGTATTCTGGTGCGATTAAGCCCTGAATGCTAATGTATTAGTCCTGCCTATTTTATACATAAACAATTTATTACCTTCATGTGAATTAAATTTTCATGACATAGATTAATGTATTCTGCCTACCATCTGGAAGGTCCTACAGCGGTCTCCAAATGGTGCAGGGATCCGCATGTCATTGAAATGTAGCCCTTCCCAGAGCAGAGCACAGTAGCTGAATAACACTGCACAGCCTTAGGACCACTGGGCAGAATAGAATAAAGCAAAGAGTGTCCTGATGAAGCTAGAGGTAAATTTAGGTTGGAAGAGGCTATTATAGGGATTTTCTTGAGCAGCCCAGCAGATTTAACAGACTCCCAATTCTTGCAAAATGTCTAAAGGGCATCCATTGATTGCAAGACATAGAAATGTTCAGTGACTCGTCTATGGCAAGTCCATAGAAAAAGTAGTAATAGTTCCAACATCCCCTGCCTGCCCACTGCATGGCTCTATAAAGCAGCCTCTGTTTGAAGAGTGAAAGGGAGAAGAGTCAGATAATAGGCTTGAGGATAAAAGAAGTGACATCAAAAACTTTCAACATCCATGTCATTAGTGGATCAGAGGATGGGCTGTCGTTGACTCTTCTGGCCTTAAACACTACACCATTCAACAAGGAAATTGTAAGTTTTCAGGGAATTAGAAAGCTGTGGACTTTCAGGTCATGCTTAATCATTTTTTACAAAGAAGCTCTATTTGTAACATCCCTGCTGTCAAAGCATCAGTGGATTAACAGGACTAGCAGGTAATTCTGCTTTAACATCAATACTAGTATAACACTATGTGCTGCCTAGAGCTTAATAAGAACATTTGAAAAATGTAGTCATGGAGTGACAGTAACAGCCATAGAATGTGGATAAGAAAATTGTCATAAAGGGTAGAACAAATATTTGGGGTTCGTCCTGGCCATTAAAGAGATGTGGTCTACTTCACAGGCTCTGGTCCACTGCTGGCTTCCCAGTTTGAGTTTCCCTTCTTTACCTTTAGCCATTGTAGCCACAAAGACATTGAAGATGAGTCACCCCACTATCTGAGATACTGTCAGAAGCACCTGTTTTCTGGGGGCATGAACTGGTCATTCTTCATTTCTGCTCAGGGTGCCCTGGGCATCCATCTTAGACTGGACTCTAACAGCTGAAAAGATCAGAGTTGACTCCTGTCCATTGTGTGCAGCCTTCAATTATCTCACAGACATGTTCCCAAAGCCTTTCCTACTATAGGGAACCCTCAGTCTGATGAGAATATGCCTGAAGCAACCCATTGGGAGCATGTTCTAACTAAAATGTGAGGCAAGCGTCTCCTAGAAATAATCTCAGTCCCTTCTGTTGGATCTGCAGACATGAAAACATATTGTCGCGAGGGGTAAGAAAGTGAGAGAGATGCTCTTAGCCTTGTAGCTGTTCTTTCAGGATGATTTTAGTACTGGAGTCTCTTTATATTAAGCTGTCCTTATCAAAGGGCACCTCAGAAGGTGCCCTTACTGCCAACCTGTGTAATCAAGCCAGTTTTTCACTTCCGGCCTAATTGGTCTAACAAAACAAAAAGGAACAATTCTGGCAGGAGTAATGACTCCACAAAGTGGTGGAGAGGATGGGATATGGGAGCCTGAAGGTCTCTCTTCTAAGAAGTGAATTTTCTAGCCTATATGTTTTAAGAAAGGATAATGACACTGCTGACACCTCCTTTTTAGAAGGCAGGGATGCTCATTCTTCCATTCTGAATGAAATATTGCAAGGTAGAGCTGAGAAAAGGTGCTTGTCTCCTCTGAATGCAATGGATGAGTGGCATCCAGAGAACAGGTAGATTGAATGATTGCAGAGCTACTCTCTCTGCCTCCAAGGTGCTGGCCTCTGTTATCAGTGGGATAGTGCGGGATACCAAATTAATTCCTAGACATGAGTTTCCACTGTAGCAGATAACTCCATTTCTCTGGATTTTACAGTGCCAAGCTCTAAATTAAGAAAACGTGGCAAGAGAAGAGCTCAATTTCTTTGTCTCTGCAATTTCTGCACATACTGCTTTCTTTGTGGGCATGTGAAGTAAGAAGGAGTTGGTAGTTAGAAGGGGATATTGCATTTTTAATTTTGCTTCATTCTGCTCACAGCAGTTAGAAGATTTAGGCTGGTGTTGTAATGTCACACACACATACACATCCCAGTCCACATCCTGGGAGGTCTGGATGGCCTGGGTCCAACTGCAAATATAGACCTTTACTTCTCATATAGTCTTGTAGAAATGTCCAGGATCTGCAGGTGCTCAGAATTTGGGGAAAACAAGGTCCTTATTCCGACAGCTCAGTCTAAGATTTTGAAAGCTGAAGCTAGAATCTTGAATTATGATTTAGACCCTTAAAAGTGTTGGCTGAATTTAAGAAGTGCAAAGCCAGTCCTGCTGCTGAAAAAGCAGGTCATTTATTTATATCTTAAGTCTGGATTTAGAAATCTAATATTAGTTGCTCATTTTTTTTACAAATCTTTGTCTTGGTCTAAATAAGGAACAACATCCCTATTTAGATGTGGAAGTTGGAAAAGTTAGCTTAACTAGAATCACATGATTTAACTGTTGTCACAGAGTGCTAATAAGAAGTCCAGGACTTGTGCAGATCCCCGTCTTTCCTGCAATATTGCAAATCCCTACAAGAGGCTTCCCAAGAGTTACGTTGTTCAGTAAAGCTTGGCAGTCATATTGGAAGTCTGGAGATTGCACAGTTTGCAAACTGGGTGTACCTGCAAGGGCAGGTCTGCTGTAGGTTTCCTAAAACTCAAAATGGACTCAGAAGGACCCATTAAAGTAATGATAATATTAGGAATGAGAGTGTGCCAAATTGTATGAAATGGTGTAATTCCTCTTAAGATACCCCAAACTTTATAAAAAAGACTCAAATTTGTTTTCATGAAACATTTCTTTAGGTTAATGATTGCAAACACTAAGTAACGAACCTTCTCTCACCTAAAGAAAAACAAATGATGATGTAAAAGCAAGTCCTCTGCCAAGCAAAACTTGTAGTAAGCATCTGTAAAATTATACAGGGTATAAAGAAATAGGTAAAGCAGCACTGAGAAAAATGTTGTATACATGCTTAGCATTACTTGACATAATTTTCAAGTCATTATAGATTGTTTTCATGCTTTTGTCTTCAATTATTCAGTTGCTACCACCTTCTGTAGAGCACTAGTTTTCTGAAAATTAGGTTATCTGGAATTGAACCTAATTTGGGAACTAACATAACTCAATTTCACCTGTTGTTGAGTAACTTTAGGCTGTCTACTTACCACCAAAACACTCCTATGGGTTAGGAGAGAGAATCAGCACAAGCGTACAGACAGAAAACAGTCATAGATGTGCAAAACATCTTCCCTGACATCACATGAGCATCTTGTGGTGAAAAAGGGATTTAAGGTGGAATCGCTGATACCAGGCTGGTGTTCAGACCACTCAACTCTCCTTCCTTTCTTCAGTTTTGAAACTGTACCTGCTTTCATTGTTGTTTTAAGATCCCAAGTAGTGCAATGGAAAGGGAGTTGTGGCAGAATGACACATGATCTCTGGATCCTGCACCAAGGAGGCTCAGCTGGGATTTGAGTCAAGTCCCTCCACTCATTCCACCTTGATACCTGGTTGTTTGGGGATCAAAGACAGATAGATGTGATTTTAGTGCTCTCTTCAGTACTGCTGACTATGGACACTGTTCTTTTTTAGTTTTACCAGTCCTGTGAACTTTCTGACCTCCTAGGACCTGCTCTTTCACAGACAGTATTGTTTTGTTAAATTTTTCCACTACAGCAAATGACAATATAAGTCCCTGACATTGCAGGTGTGACCTTTATGCCAGCTCACAAAAGCTGAGTACTATGAGGCTGGACACTTAAGGCTTTTCTGGATGTTACTTGGGTGCTGTCTTTGTTTGTTGCATTGTCCATTCACAACGACCTGAGCTATTTACTGTACATGCAGAATCTGCAGAGGAAGCAAAGCCATTCATTCCTAGATGTTTAAACTGAATCATTTCTCTCCCCTCTTGAATGACAGCATGTGTAATGGATCTCCACGTGCCAGAGGGCTTTTTGGTAGCAGAGCTTCAGGCATCACATGGAGAATTAAGGCACACTGAAGGCTTGATGTTTATTTTGGAACTGAACTCAAAAACCTTCACTCTGGGGACAAGCTTTCAACCAGATAAGCTGGAGGATTTGATCTGTGAACTTCCTTTCTTGGATATTTCTGTCCTCCCCTTTGAACCGTAGCAATCAGTTGATACGCGTGATGATGGGAAGGAAAAGCATCTGAGTTGTGTAACATCTGCTTATCACCACAGATTATCCTGTAGCAATGAGATTAAAGCTTTTCTTGATGTAGGAAGACCTTGGGATTTACGGTTGGTTTTTAGTAGATTTTTTTTTTTTTTTTAATGTAATATACCATAAATCTGGTTTCATTGAGCAAGGAGAGGCAACTTCACAAGCGTGACTAAGAAAACAGGCATTCTTAAAGGAAGCAGAGATTTTTAAAATATTCCTTTCAACAATGATGTATGTATAATCATGTACACTATAATTCCAGTATTGCCTCCTTGTGGTTATGTTTGCCATAGGACTGAAATGAGGGATAATTTGGGAACCATACAGGCAATTGATTTGCACAAAATAGAATTTTGCATCTCAAGCCTTGCAGAGCTTTGTGATATCACAAGCACCTCCTACTTTCTCTTGCTGATGGAATGACTTTCCGAGTAAATTCCAGCTCACTATCAGGATATATAAGTGCATCCTGTCTGTGATACGCTTGGCCCATTTTGCTGTTTCCTATTTCTGCCATGTACATACAAAAAGAAAAACTCAGGGCTCCTGAGGCTGCGTTAAATCAGTCTGGTTTCATCAGTTGTAGAATGTCAGAGGCTGAGAACCAAGACTGAAAAGAAACCTCAGCTCAATCACTTCTCCTGATTTAGTCATCAAGCCGGTGAACAAGGTTTCAAAACAGCATCAGATTTCCCTAAGATTCTATGGCAAATCTCACTTTCTGCCTATAAATCAAATGGTTTTTGCCCCACAATGAGCAGACATCTGAAATCAAGTGAAGTAAAAATAGCAGAAGTACATCTCTCTGAAGACTATCCAGTCTGGGCACTAAGATGAGGGTCATTGGATTCCTGTTTATGGGGAGGGACACCAGGGTTCCTAGATCTGAGGTCTCTCCATGCTAATATGTCCCTGTGCTACAGTGCATGCCATAGATTTAGTAAAATAGTAACAATGTTCTGTGACCCTTCTTGTCTCTGCTCTTCCATTACTGTGTAGTTTATATCAGTAGGATCAGCAAGCTAAGACCAGGAAGGAAAGTATTTAAATTATGTGAAGGTTGTGGTTTCTAAATAAAGACTGGTGGTCGCTTTGATAATACCATTATCATAATACTTCAGTCATTCTTTGTATGGGTCTCTCATTGACTGCAAAGGGAGTTTTGGGCACAGAGCAATTACCTACACAAGATTGGGCCAATTACTTAATTAAATTTTAAGTAGGAGTATATATATATAACAGATGGACATTTTGAGAAGGTACTGAGTAATGTGTGCAGGGTAACAGAGGATGCAGCTTATCTTGCACGTTAGCCTTGGAGGGGTTTTAAGTGTATTAACATTAGGACTCCAATCGGATTTAGGCAGTGTGTAAAATTTCTCCAAGCCTTCTTAACTTGGCTGAATTTTCCTCAGATGAGAATGCAGCAGAGAATAATCCAATCACATAATCACTCTTGTCTGAAACTAGCCTGAAAACAAAGAATGGCCATAGCTGGAAAGAGACATTTGTCTAGGCAGGTTTTTCTATAGGCTTGAATAGGTGGCTGGTTTTTAGTTGACTACTGCTTTTTCAAGGAAGCTAAAGGGCTTCTTAACCAAAATATCTTAAAAAAAAATGATAATTTTTAGGCATTACATTGCTTACCATTTCTTCCTTTTCATTCCCATATCTCACTTTACATTGGAGCTTTCATTCTGTCTCATTGCTTTATGTGCCTGCATTTTAGGACAAGGTTTTATTTATGCTTATTTTATTTCACTTCCCATTTGCAGAGCTGTAGGCAGCCTTCCCTGAAACACAGACAGACACAGAAAGGGCAAGAGGAATATCATTCTTATTTACAATGATACTAAGCTCAGGTACTTAAAAAGAAAAATCCCAACAATATCAGTGAACAGGAATTACCAATGCAGATTTGATTAGATGAGATGAGGGGAGCTATGAAGTAAAATAGCTCATGTTCTTTGTTCATCAGAGGAAAATCAAGTTAATAGTATCATTTAAGAAAATATCTTTATGATAATAAGGTCTAGAATTCCAAGATGGAGTCAATAATATTGCTTTTGACTGTCTCATAAAATGTATACTCTGTAGAAGAAATAGAGAGCAGGGACGGAAGAGTCACTTAGGGAAGAGGACTTACTTGTTTGGCAGAAGCAGGGACAAAGCCCATCTCCTGATGTCAACCATGGGGTCACCATTGCCTACATGACACAGTGAAGCCCTGTTTGCAAAGAAATGATTATATTATTGATGGGTGAGCTGGGTGATCACCTTCATAAGAAATGCCCATCACACAACATGTCAGCAGAAAAGAGAAGGACACACACCTGAGCCTCAGCTAGGAGCTTCCCCAAGTTAACATAAATTCTCTGGTATTTTCCATGTGTTGTAAAGGTCCTAACTTTCCTTTAAATTAGTGACTGCAGTGTACAGTCTGATGCTGCTCACTGCTTAGAATGGACGCTCGATATTTGGGACCAAGTGGGAGAAATGATGGTAATGCTGTTTGAGATGCACTGGTGACAGTCAGTGAGTCAAGCCCTTATTCCTCTGTTGTCAGGCTTATTTAGTCTCCAGATACAGAGACTGATTTTCTATCTACTTTAGATTATCCTGAGGTAAGCCAAAATACAGAGCACAGTGCTTACATCTTGCGGTTTTGAGGAGTACGCTTCAAGGGACACCAGGCCTGCACTCATCAAGCTCCCAAACATCATATAAAAACCTATCAGTGATGATTAATATAATGTATGATGATAGTGACCCCCACATCTCTTTGCTTTGTTTAAGGGTGTCCCAATGGCTGAAGAAAAGACCAAGTATAACTCTACTGTCAGTGAAGTCACCGTTGTGAACCTGCAGCCTGAGAAAAATCCCACTCTCATCTTGCCAGGACGGAAGCCAGGAAGTGAACATAGAAACCTTGGTTTCCATCCTCCTTCTCCAAGAATTTCAGAGAAGAGGCTATCCCAGGGAGAGAAAAAATTGTGGCCAGAGAAGGCGAAAAAAGAGGCGGCTTTGTCTCCCTGCCTGCACCGTGCAAATGAGTTTTGCAGCACAGAGAATGTCACCTTGAAGAGGCCAGTCAAATTGGCCCCTCTAGAGATCCCTGCGGAAGTAAAAGAAGCCCAGCTCCAAAAGATTATGAGTATCCAGAGAGAAGCCCAAATGGCTGCTCAGAAGCTGAGTGTTATCAACTCCATCAGCAATGAACCCCATGTGAAAAGGGTGAAGAATCTGGCTCAGGGAGAGCTAGAAAACCTTCAAAAGACAAAGGTGAGTGAGAAGACTGCCCTGGAGAATGAAGATGATCTCCTACCCCCTAAAAGCAGCAAACCCTTGGGAGAAATTCAAATTATTTTGCCTCCAGAGACAACCTCTAAGTTGACTAAACAATCAGGTGTTGAAGAGGCTCCCAAGACACTCCGTAAACCATTAATCCCCGCTCTCCAGGTGTCTGACATGCATGAAGAGTCTAACAGCCCTGACAGCATCCCTGATCCTTGCCAGAATGTTTCTCGGCGCCGATTCAGAGTAATGCACACAAAAGAGCAGCAGGAAGATCATGGGAAAGCCAAACCCTTAAAGGTAATGGATCCAAGTATGGGAGAAGGCAAGCAGAAATCTGCAGGTCAACGAACACAAAAAACCCTCAGTGATGCAAGCAAGCTCATTGAGAATGTGGCCAAAAAGCAGAAGGAACGAGGAGCAAAGCAAGGGGAAATGGATGAAGCCTCTTTTGCAAGAAGGCAGTCTATTCGAAGGATGGCCTTGGGAGACATCATCCAGGTGGATGAAGACTGAATATCACACACCAGGTGATGCACAGGAGATTTAGACACAACAACTACCCAGTAAAATGTTTTAGACTGGCTGCTTAGATAGAAGTCTTCAGGAGAGATCCTGAAGACATCGGTAGATCACAGATTGAAAATAAATCAAATCGTTGAACACCTCTGTCATGAGATGACATGTCTCTGAGATGACAAGTGGGTCACAGGGCAAATATCCTCCTACTCTGCTCAACACTAGAAAGGCCCCAGGTACAGTGCTGAGTCCAGTGTCGAGTATAACTTTTCAAGACATATGTGGACCGTGCAGGAAAAAATCTGAATGTGGACTGGGTGGAGGGGCAAAGAGAAAAACAGGAACCTAGAAAATATTGTGTCTGGACCAAAATGAAAAGAAAGAACATCATGTGCTCCTCAGGGTACAGCCTTCCCACTTTCAGCTGTGCAAGTTTGTTTCGGAACGACAAGAGTAAAAGGTTCTTATATCTATTGTTGACAGAACAAAAAGTTATTAGCTTAAGATTTAGCAAGAGATATTTAAATTAGAAAAGGAGAAACACTTTTAAACACAATAAATACTGAAGGATACTGTTTACAGAGGTGGGAATCTCTGTCATTGAAATCTTAAATAATACATTAGATGAACAACTGCCAAGGATGATTTCAGAAGACTTAATCCTGCATTCAGTCACAACAAGGACCAGATGATCCGTAATGTCCTTCAACATCTATTTTCTTATATTGTATGGTCTGTCTTTTCAGTTGTCCACTTGCAGGGCAACTAACCAAGCCGTGTAGTGCAAAAATGTACAATAAAAATAACTTTTCACTTTCAATTGATTCTTCTTCACTATTTTACAGCTAGTGTCAAGATATTCACTGAATCCCTCAGATCTAATAGATGACTGCTTCTCCTTGGTCTCTTCAAACCTACTTCTGTTTGTTCTTTCCCAATTTCTTGGTAAAGGGAGGAACAGATAATCCTCATATATTCTTTTTCATGTCTCAAACAAGAGTCTTGTCTTTCACTTTTTACCTGTTAACCTTTGGTCATCTTTTAAAATCGTGATCTTTTGAAGACTGAATAATATTTTTATGTATAATATGAAATAAAGCAAGCATGCACAGTCTCAACTTAGTCCCAGAAATCTTTTTAACGATCAAAAACTATTTTTTATTTTTTAAAACAGCTATTATGACAAACTGCCAGAGATGCTATCGCAGTGTAAATATTAATAAGGTTAACGTGTAATCAGATTTGCATTGTAAATGGATTTCAGAGCAAAAATTAGGATGTTCACTCTTTTCTGGTAGTTCACTTGTTTGGTTGCTTGATTTTCTATTTATTTATTTATTAGTAGAGGTGGTCTTTTCTGCTTCTCAAATGACCTTAGAATCTAGGACTTGAAAAAAAAAAATGGGGAGACTTGCCATAAAATTACAAGAATTCGCAAAAATACATTGATGCCATTGAAAAAACCAGAAGGTGGCCTTTAAACATGCTAGGGTTGGTGGGAGAAAAGAAGAAGGAAGCACCTTCAATATAGAGAAGAGGTAAGCCAACTCTTACCATTTATTCTTTCTTCTATGTGCATGATGAAGACGGCCAAAGACAGTGCAGATGAGGTCATGAAAACTGTTTGAGTCTTTTCAACAATATTTCAACAATATCACAAAATGTGAAAGTTTTGTTTTCTTAATGACAAGTTCCTTGATTGTTCTCTTAGCAAGAGAAAAGCCAGCATCTAGAGATTCTGCTGGAATTCATACTTGAGTATTTATTGCTGAAGAGAAACAGACATTACCAGGACTGAAACGATGCCCAGGTTTATCACAGCAGCAGTAGCATTACTTATACAAATCAATCACCCTGCGACTTGCCACCAGCTTTATCTGTCAGTTTTTATGGTGAGGGAGTGAGGGCTCAAAGCTATGCAGGCTAGATAATTCAGGTTTAATAAGGACTGTTGTAATAGTTCAACACAATGCAAGGAATTAAAATCAGATGCTAAGCCAGGAATAAAAAATGTGAGAAGTATGTCCTCCTTGTGTTGTCTGGGCAGTAAGGAGAAATAGTAATTTAACTTGTAAACTCAACCGTGTGTCCGACTCACTGCACCTACTTAATTGAGAACATTTAACTGCAATCCCACTGTGTTTTTGTGGCATCTCACAAGTTCCCAGCCAGACAGTATTCCAGGCAGTATCAATGTGATCTCCAAAGAAAATGCTACTAAGATTTGCAGTTTGCAGCAGAAGAGAGATAGCATGAGAGAGCAGTTGAAGTCTTGAGTTAGACCTGGCTCAGCTGAGAAGCTGTTGCCCTTCATTAGACCATGTGTAAGAAGGTTCCTCAAATGAGTGTTTGAACCCACCTGGTTGAAACACCTGTATTGGAAATACAGCATTAACTCAACTGGGATGAACAACCTAAAATTGTCTGAACTGTGGAAAGGTCACTATATATATCAGAATGTCTTGCAATTGCTCTACTCCTTTTCTTAGCTCTTTTAATGCAACTAAATGCATTAAATAATGAATCCAGGAACAAATGATGAAATGTTGCTTTAAAAATGTAAAACAGTGAGACTGAAAAGGACTTAGAAGTCCAGACTTTGTTCTGTGGCTGCAGTGACAAATAATTGTTAGATTCATGGGCAGGAGACTTTTGATTAGGGGAAGAGACTGAAAAACTTTTCCACCTCCAGCATTAGCAAGGTCATTGCTCAAATGGTGTCTCCAGGATCCAGGTTTACATGGAATTTCATGCTCTGCGTCCCATGATTCAAAAAGCATGTTCACTTATTGGAAAAGTGCTAGAAGGCTAATCTGAATTCAGGGAAACTTACTTTCCATGTGAATGGGAAGAAGTTTGATCTGCAGTTTATCCAAAGTTCTTGAAAAAAAAAAAAAAACAAAACAAAAAACCACAACATATAAAAAATTTAGTGGAAGTTGAATCTTCAGGAATTCATACAGGAATGAGTACAGCATTTTAACTCAGGCTGCTGTCTCTTTCATCCAATATAAATGCATGATGTCCTGGCTCTTTGTGCTGGCTAGACCTTCCTACCACCCCTTTATGCTGGCATGGCTTTTCAAACAGTGGTGCAGTGACCTGGAACAGGTAATTTAACATAGTGAATTGCCCCAAAAGATGAGTTTTCAACTGGGATCTGTCCCCTGTCTTGATTTATTGAATGGCTTCAGCAGTGCTTGTGTCAGCATGAAGGAGGCAAGGACAGGGAAGAATACATTGATTTTGGTGACTGTACCTCTGTCATGGTAAAGTGTGTCTAAACTATACTCTGAAGGCAATAAACTACCATATCAAAATGCCAAGGAACACAGTGAACTCCATGAAATGATAAAAATACTTGAACAATCTAGATGTCCCATCACTGGAGACATCCCCGGTCAGGCTGGATGGGGCTCTGAGCAAACTGATCTACTTGAACATGTCCTTGCTCATTGCAGGGGGGTTGGACTAGGTGAGCTTTGAAGGTCCCTTCCAACCCAAACCATTCTATGATTCTATGATCCTAAGATGCTATGCAATCTATTGCTTCAGACAGAGATCAGAAAAAGTCTGACTCAGTAATGTGTTTGAACTGGAGATGACACAATCAGTGGAGCAGAGATTTAATTGACCTGTAAAAATATTTTCACATACTGAGTATAAAGGGAAAAAAATCTATCAACTAAATAATGAGGGGAATCCATTCTTATGTAAATAAACTTCATAAAGGAATGAACACTGCTTTCATATCCATATATCTGTTCAGTAGGTGGTTCGAAAAGAAAAATCTCTTTCATTGCATATTCCACTTTTTTGCCTTTACTTCCAATGTTTTTGGAAGTCAGAAACCCAGGAGGTATTTCTGTATTGCAAAAGTAAGTTCAATCCCTTTCCCCTAGTATGTGGAAAAACAGGACACAAAGATGTTCTCTGCTCCAAAGATTTTTTAGCCTCATTGTAAAATAGACAGTGGGCAGACACAGCAAACACAGAGTAAGTGAAATAGTGATATCCTTTCCAAATTAGACTAATGAAGAAAAGTTGCAGACTAGTGGCACAATTTTCTATTTTAGAAAAACGGCATATTCCATGAATAGCAAGTTCCACCTCCACAGAGTTTTACAGGCCTCCCAGCACAGCAAAATAACACTTCCTGGCATGAGGAAAAAAGGGTAAATTCTTGATTGATTCATCAACCTCTAGACCCAGACATGGTGGCTCACTGGAAGTGTGAACAGGACAATCCAGAGATAACTGGATCCCAGTCACGTCTTGAAACAGATGGGAACACTATGAAATAGCCAAATGTCTCTGCTGTCCCCTACAATGTGCAGAAGCATCCCTGGAGACACTGCCAGGGTATTTGCTTGAATTTCTTTCTCCTTTCAGCCTGCAGCAGGAAAAGAGTCTTGGATGGAAGGCAAGACACCAGAGAAGAGATTCAGGAAAGCTTTAAAAAGCGAGGACCTGGAACAGCAGACTAAGATCTTTTATCTTTGCGATTACTTATTATTAGATTCCCTTTGCAATTGCCCTTACACTGTCAGTGATTGCCATATGGATTTTGTGAATAAATATAGGAAACAAAATGCAGTCATTAACAGACTAGAGGAAGAGAGAGACAAGAAGCAGAAACATGGACCCAAGAAGGTCTCCAGACACTGTCCTCACTTTGACTGCTGTTCCTGCTTGTTGTAACCTTTTCCCTGTCTCTTAAATATGTCAAGACTGGAAATTTTAAAAATCACAGAATCACAGAATCACAGAATGTCAAGGATTGGAAGGGACCTCAAAAGATCATCTAGTCCAATCCCTCCACCAGAGCAGGAACACCCAGATGAGGTTACACAGGAAGGTGTCCAGGTGAGTTTGAATGTCTCCAGAGAAAGAGACTCCACAACCTCCCTGGGCAGCCTGTTCCGGGCTCTGTCACCCTCACTGAGAAGTTTCTTCTAAAAGTTAAGTGGAACCTCCTGTGCTCCAGTTTGAACCCATTGTCCTATCATTGATTGTGATCGAGAAGAGCCTGGCTCCATCCTCCTGATACTCACTCTTTATATATTTGTAAACATTGATAAGGTCACCCCTCAGCCTCCTCCAGGCTAAAGAGCCCCAGCTCCCTCAGCCTTTCCTAACATGGGAGATGCTCCACTCCCTTAATCATCTCTGTGGTTCTGCACTGGACTCTCTCCAGCAGTTCCCTGTCCTGCTGGAACTGAGGGGCCACAACTGGACACAATATTCCAGGCGTGGTCTCCCCAGGGCAGAGTAGAGGGGCAGGAGAACCTCTCTGACCTACTGACCACCCCCTTCTAATCCACCCCAGGTTCCATTGGCCTTCCTGGCCACAAGGGCCCAGTGCTGGCTCATGGTCATCCTGCTGTCCTCAGGACCCCCAGGTCCCTTTCTCCTACATTGCTCTCCAACAGGTCATTTCCCAACTTATAATGGAACCTAGGGTTCCATTACCAAATGCAAAACTCTACACTTGCCAGTCAAAGTCTCCGTTCATCAGCTGGTGTAAGTCTGGAGGAGCCTATGCTGGGCCCACTAATAATGAATCAAATATTCTGCACTGGACGTTGTCCATGCACTTCTCTGGAGTGAATCACAGGGAGAAGGAGTCCATGATCCCACTGGTGCTGTCTGACTGGGAATTTAAGCAGCAGTAGAATTCTTTCCAAAAGAGCTCAGCAATTAGAAGCAGTAGGGAAAAATACTGTTATTATAAACTGGGATTTCTATTACAGTTGTCAGTGTGAGGCTGGGAGACCATAAACGCTGGCTCTGGTTTCTCCTGTTCGTGTAACCTGGGCACATTAAACTCTTGGAAAACAAACTTAGAACTTCGAGAAATGAGCTGGCACTATATTTGCCTTTGAGATCAATGTGCTAACGCTCTCAGGCTGTTTGTACCAACAGGTTGCCTTAATTTTCAGTTTGTGGGAGACATGATTTTAAACATAATGGCTTCCTCTGAATATTCACAGAGGCTCTAGGGTGACATGCTCTCAGGCAATTGCAGAAGAAACGTCAATAAAAGGAGCAGTGGTGGAAAATCATTAGCAGAGAGTACTTTTAATTTTGTTCCTTGTGTACGTTGGCTTCTACTCTGGGCAGGCTGCTGACACTTATTCTGTCTCCACAAATTTATTGTCGCAGTGGAAGTTGAAATGGATTCAGTTAAAATAAAGGATGTGTGGAGCCTCCAACTAAACCCAGCAGCAAGCCCAAAGGATGGCCTGTTACAGGTACAAAACACACAGTGCATTTTTCTTCCTCATGCTTATTTTCTTGCTAATTTCTGCTAGAAATAGGAACAGAAATTTCTGTAAAGCCTTTTGAATGTTGCTGGCCCTGTAAGGAACAGAAAGCAGCATGCAAGCACCTTGTGAATGCATCTGACATGTTTTCAGAGCAAGAAATACCCAAAAAGTCCAATAAAGTTGAGATGAGCAAAAAGCATATGAGGTCTTGGTGTGACCAATACTTTGTATTTCGTTTTGTAGTCAATGAGAATCTATCAGCAGGACTCCAGTGAATTTCAGAAGCAATCTTTTTTTCATAGGCCTCCTGCAGCTAAACCTATCCAGCTCCTGACAGACACCTGAGCAGGGATTTATTCTAATAGTTCTATGCCATAAGTTAGAGGTGAGTCAAATGCACAGTGAGAAATATCTGAGCTCGACTGGAGGTATTAGAAACACCTCGAAAACAAAACCCAAAATGTCCTAAGTGAAATTCACTTGAGTGGAAGCTACGTCCTCTCTGCAATGCTGACTTCAGGTGACTCGGCTGACTTCTTCAGGTAATGTTTGTTTTATCCAGGCCGAACATTTTAAGATGTAGGTGCAGACATAGCATGAGACTGGGGGGGGGCGGGAAATGTGAAAAGGTATCACAGAGTCACAGAATCACAGAATGTTAGGGATTGGAAGGGACCTCGAAAGCTCATCCAGTCCAATCCCCCTGCCGAAGCAGGAACACCCACATGAGGTTACACAGGAAGGCGTCCAGGCAGGTCTTGAATGTCTCCAAAGCAGGAGGGTCCACAATCTCCCTGGGCAGCCTGTTCCAGTGTTCTGGTAGTTGCTTGATTACTGATCACTTAGTGGAGAAGGAACTGTGTAGTTCCTGTCATTAATTTTCTGCAAAATGAAAGTTTGGGGAGAGTTTTTCCCCTTATATTTCCATTTCCATTTTGTGCATTGAGATAAGGAAAGGAAGATCACTTGCCAATTACTGTCAAGGGCAAAATAGACTTGAAACAGGGATAATTTTTTTTTTTTTTCTTTTTCTGATTAAAATAGTTCTGATAGCGAGAAACAAGACAAAAAGGTTAAAACAACACCTTCTCCTCACCCAAGGGTCTTTCCTTCGTGGATGGGAAACCAAGTCACAGTCCCTGGTCTAGTCACCTCATCAGCAATGCAATCTCTATATCCTCAGGCAGTAGAATTAGGAGCAGAGGTGTGGAAGATTTTATTTTTTTTTTTCTCTTGAAAGTGAGCATCTTTTTTCATGTCTTTAATTCAATTAATGTTTTTCCATCACCAGGTTTCCTCTGTTCATCATTTTCTCATTTTAGAGATGTGTCAGTGGAAGGTAATGAAAATGTAAGCGAGCCAGGGTTGCGTGGGCGGGAAATAAACTTTGGTCTTAAGTTAAAAATCACAGTTTGAGGTCTGGGTGCACTTCCAGCAGTAATTCACTTGGTAAATCAACCAGTTTGTCCTATCATCAAGCTGTCATTTCTAAGTGGCCCTGCACCAGGTTGCTGCCAGAGACTATTAAGCAAGTCATTATTATTTCAGCCCCATTAGCTAACAGGATACACCTCTCTACCCAAGTAGAGATGCTAATCAACTTTGCCTTGAATCAGTGTATTCAGCCTTTTGCTTCTGAGATTTGGTTTCCTGCATTATAACTAAACAGCAACTTGAACTTTGGAGCAAAGAGGAGAGCATTCAGGGACGATATAACCTAACATCTTCTTCACCTGGCCATAGTGGCAAGTAGTAAAGAGAAGTTTGGAATCAGGAGCTACAGGTTCCATCAGGAAAATAATAAAAACACAGTTCTAGTTTCCTAGATAAACATAATGGTTAGTTCATTCCACCTACCTCCTCCTTCTGCCTGCAGTTACTTTTGAGAACTGAATACATGCTGTGGAGTCGCTTCGGTGCCTTTGATGATTGCTTCCCTGGCATTAGACAGTAAAGGATCAGACTTGGAATTTCACTCCCATTTTGTCAGAGGTAGAAAAACCTGCTGGGATTCAGAGTTTCCTCATCTCTATGCCTAATTATCTGCGAGGCTGCTGCGGTTCTGTGTCCCAGGTCCATCCTGGAGTGACGCTGAGCATGAATTCCCAATAAACACATATCCCCCAGACTCCACACATGCCCAGACACAGACCAATGCAGACAGACATTACTTTTTTTTTTTTTTTTAAATTGATATCCACATGAATAAACTCAATGCTCACAGAAACATGGAAAAAAGATGGCTCAGTCTTCTCCCCTCTGGCTGATAAGGATTGAAGGCTGCTAATGGAACATACACACATGATGTGGGTCTCTCCAGCACCTGGGATCCCTAGTCTGCCCAATACCCATCCACTGGACCTCTTATTCCAGTCAACAGCCAGCCCACCTTGCAGCTTAATAGCATTGACACACACAGTTAGAATAGAGAGGTTAGCTGGAAATAAGATTTCAAGAGGATAAAGGATAGACTATAGTGATCAAGCACTGTCTGTACAATGAGAGAAATATATTCACCAGTAATATCCTAACACAGGTCCAGCTCCTTTTTTTCACTATTCATCTTTCTCCCAAATTCACCTCAATCTCTCCCCTTCCTCACCTTTGGTTCTTCATCTAAGCATCCCATAATACATTTTGCACATTTCTATAACCCACTTAAAGCCTTCCATCCTAAATGTTACACAATCCCAAAATGCTTTTCCTGTAATAAGTCCTGTACCCTTTTAGGCAAAAAAACCCCTGTTCAGGTGGCATGGCTTTGTGGGGAAGGAGTGACTTGGTTTGGCTCTTCCTGGTGGGTTCCACACCAGGACAATGTTCTCCTTCTCCTCTGAAGGTCTGAGGAGCAGCCGGTTAAGTGCTCTGGTTTTCACTGTTTGGGTTTCACCACGCAGATAGAGGGTGAATCTGTGCTTAACTTTTTGTGCTCTATCTCCGCTCATCACAAACATTTTCAGCTCCATCAGCATTTAATACCTGTCTAATGGCGTGCTTTTAAGGGGTCTCTGCATAGTTTCCTCACCTTCTTTTCCAAGGCGCTTATTTTTCATAAAGTCTGCAGAAAAAAATATGGATTTTTCCAAATATCAGCAAGCGGCTCTGCCCTGCGGGCCTCGAAAGGGTTATTGCAGCAGCACTCCAGCAGATGGCCGGCTTCTGTCATGAATAAAACTCTCCCAAGGAAAGCACATCATGCAGCAGCACATTTGCAGGAAAGAGCAGAGATTTATTTCCTTTGGCTATTGATTAATACGGCAGCTCTCTTTCTGCTTCGGTCTCGATAATGAAACTCGAAATAAAAACAACCCTGTGCAGTTCAAGGAAGACAAATATGACAAAGCAAAGTAACTTGCTGACATGAAAAGATTCACTATCCCCTAAAGAAAAGCCACAAAACTCCATTTCTGGTTCAAACTCTCCTTTTTAAAAACTGGTGCTGCTAAAGTATTTACCACTTTTATTCTGTATGGATTGTCTTTGCATCATGCTAAAATAAGCGCTGTTCCCCTTCCCTAGAACCAAAGGGAAAGGGCTGAATGTATTTAAGCAAACAGATTTGATTTATTTCAGTAGGAGAGTGAAAGATGAAATAAGAGAGGACGGGTGAGATGAAGAGTTCCTGTACATTCAGATCTGTGAATTAAAGTGAGTGTGCTCAGCAGCAAAGCAAACAAATCTTCGAAAATGGGGAGCTGTTGGACTCAGGTTACTTCAGACAGAAACATGCCCTGAAATGTTTCAGTTTTCAGTCTCTTTGTGTGCAAAAGTAGGTAGATCTCAATTACTCCCAGCTATTGAAGTAAAATGGGGGGAAAACGGTCCCAAGTCTATTTGTCATAAATGACATACATGTTTGTCCAGAACTGGCACACTGGTACTGTCACTGCTATCTCTGCAATAGATAACTTGAGAGAAAATTTGAGGTTTGCCACTGCATTCAGTAAAGGGATGAAGTTAAGGTCAGATGGCCACAGCTCTGAGTGAATACTGTAGCACAGTGAATCCCAGAAAATAGGGTTTAAGGGACTTCCAGAGACTCTCATCTAGTCCATGGTCTTATTCCACACAAATCTGTCCTAACAGTGTTTATTTGAATTTTTATGTTTTAAACAACCATTCCAAATGGCCATACTTTCCAAGAATAAAGATTTCATGTCTGTTTCAGTAACTTTGTGAATAGTCTGCTTTTTTTCTGACAATTTATCTTTACCTCCCTAAAGACAACTGAAGTCCATTGCATGTTGACCTAACCCAGATGGGTATGCAGAAAAATCTACTACCTTTCTCCTTTCAGCAACCTCCTACATATTTCAGGATTTCTGTCATGTCCACTCTCAATTTCCTCTTTACTAGGCTAAACAATCCATTCCTTTCAATTTGTTTTCTTAGGTCGTGTTTTCCTGACTTTTGAGCATTCATCCCACTCTCTGAATACTGTCCAGTTCAGTCACTTCATTCTTGTGATGTAGGGCCTGAAACAGAACACGGCACGGCACTGGGTATTGTAAAAAGGTAGTGATTAACAGTGTTGGATAAGCATCTTTTGGTCTGCAAATGAAAGCACATGTTCTGCCTGTATGGCTGTTGTCAATTCAACATGTGCCTTTCTTTTTTGTTAGCGTTATGACCTCTCAAGGTGAAGAGGTGAAGGGGTTAAATGCATTTGCCTGTATTCCAAGTAACTGTATAGGAATTTATATTTGGAATGTGAATGAACCCATAAAAGTACTTTGAAAAAAAAATACTTTGGAAGGTATTTCAAAGGTCCTCTTTCACATCCTATCTGCATCACAGAAACAAACAGACCCATAGATCATTCAGGGCAGTATTTTCTGTCTGACAGTTGTCATCTCTGATATTTAAAGAAGGTACCGTTAGCCTCATACGTGATCACTGTGGGATGTGGTGGGCATGCAAAAGTGTTTGAATTCTGTGAGAGACTGGATAATGTTTAAGTCTGATAGTGTATGTCTCCTTTTAAAAGCCTGGTATAATCCTCACTCATGAAGCTTGTTCGAGTTCTCAGTCTGCTAAATTGTTGGGTCTAGCAATCTGTCACATCCCATTAAACCAATTTATTAACCTTCCTTAAGGAGTAATGGATTAGTAGATACAGGGGAAGTGACATAATGGTACTTCATGACTTCTGCTGGCTTTTGTAAAGGTCTGATGTGACATTTTCAGATACACAAAATGAGCAAAAGATGACGTGTGAGTGACAAATTGCAAAATCACTCCCAAAAGCATTCAGTTAGTTTGAGTGGAGATGCTGAGTAGGCTCTAGCAGAGTCTATACTGAATACATGGTTACTGATCTATCTACATTAAAGACTTGGATGATGGAAGAGAGTGAATTTTAGTAAAGGTACAGCTAACACCATGACAGCGGAAAAAATATGAGATTAAATTATTTCTCTTTATTCATGTTTATGTATGTGTGGTTACTGACACAGACTTCAATACACAGGCTAATTAGAGAGATACAAGCAAAAAGCAACAAAGCTGGCAAAAGCTTTTGAGAATATGAAATATTCTGGCTTGTTTAGACTAGAAAAGAAAGTGCTGAGGGGGAACCCAGTAGCACTGTTCAACTGTCTGATCGGATAATTTACGGCTTTAAAGAAGTAATGATTAACTTTTCCCATTTTATTCTGCAGAGGCAGCATGCGTCTGAGTTCATAGCAAAGGACTTTTAGGAAAAACTTCCTAACTCCAATACCTGCCAACTATTAGGAAAACAACAGTAATTTCTGAGGGCAATCATCGTTACTCAGGTTAGGCAGGCTTCCACTGGGATGGTCTAAGTTATCAGGCTCATTTGGTAGCCTACATGGCAAACCGAGTCCTTGAGGTACTTCTATCTAGTCCACAGTCTTCCTCTTGCAGAACACTGGAAGAGCTGTTTGAGGAGTAAACACCATGTGAGCAGGTTAAAGACATTTATCGATCGAGAATAACTCTAAGAGTGTCACATATTGCAGTGATAGTCTCACCAGGAAGCTTCCAAAACTGGGAGTCACCTGTGAAGGCATCATAGGCCAGATGACACTGATATGGGAGTGACTAAAGAGATCATTCTAAAGGAACTGTGACTTTCTGTATAGTAATTTGTTCAGAAATAAACCACTTGTAGAGTTAAATGTTCACATTTTTGCTTATCTGTGTGAGCGAGGTTTGGTGCTGAGACCACCAGGTGCCAGTCTGTGCTGCCTTGCCACCCAAATTTCTACTAGATGGAAGAACTTCATGAAGCTGTTTATTTGCCTCAAAACATGGTCACATTAAATCACAGGTAATCTCACAAGTGATTTTAAACTGTAACTTCTAGTGGAGCTGAGCAGAAGCTTTGTTCCCTAAGCTGCATGTATTTTAGTCATTGATTTGTGAAGGGAACTTTATTGTGGCTGATAAAATACATGGAAATGAACAAGGAATACAGGGAAGATTCAAGACCTTTAAGGCTCTTTGGCCCCAATATGCACATTTACAGTGAGGTAAATTCCACATACACTTGGTAGCACTCATGGAATGGAGCTCACTGATACACCATGTAGCATTACCACTCTTTTGAGTTTTTAAATGACACTGCAGACAACTTCTAAGTCTGTGTTGTAGAGAATATAACTCTGCTGCTGTGCTCACTGTTCATGTTTTACTTAGTTTGTGATGGGAGTGAGATATCCTACAGTCATTACAAGCTATAACACCTAAGTAGGATTTTCAGCTTAGGAGAGGAGCACTCAGCATTGAGAGAAGCAGGGAAATGTTTTCTAAGGCTCCCTTTGAGACTATGAGTTAGATCCTACAGAGACAGATTTTTGAAACTGTGCTGAATGCTTCACTAAATTCACTGAGCCAGTTTTTGGCTCCTTTGTAATATTTAATCGTTGGTGATAAATCTATAAAAAGCCCATGAAGAATCTGTTGTGATGGGGCTCTTCACTAGACTCACATAACCCTCATCCCAGCAAAAGGAACATAACAAGCTAAAAAGACCAGACAGAGATTAATGTCCCATCTGATGAAACAAGAGCAATTCCTTAACTGCTCTGGCATTTGGAAGGGCAAAGAAGTGGTAAAGGTCGAACCTGCCTTCCCATTTCTTAGCTGCGGTTACTGATCATGACTGATTGCTGTGTCTGGTGCTTGCCAAGCTTGTTGCTACCAGAAAAGGGTCTCGTTTTGCCTAAGCTGCAGCCCAAGTACAGTGCATTTCTTCATGTGTGTTGTAACTGGGTGTGCAGGGATGCATTCTCCTGAGAAACCCACACGTGAAGGTCAGATATTTATTCTGTGCATTGGGTAGTTCAGAGGACTTGATAAAAAATGTGGTTTTTGAGGAGTCTGAAAAAAAAGGTCACATTGCTTCACAAAGTTTTGCTCCCACATAAGCTTTAGGGAAAAACCTGATAATCAAAACTTTCACATGAATGATTTTGGGAATTCTAGAAAGAAACAAGGTCATTTTCAACAGGAAATATTTTTAGTGAGGTTTTTATCCTTATGTTGGTGCTCAGTTTTTCTTTCCCTGCTTTATTAATATTATTTCTGTATCTTTGTTTCTTAGGACAATTGAATGAATCTCCTCACACACCCATCTGTGGGACAAAGCACTAATGTCTGATCCAGAAAACCATTGCTGTCTTCTTTTCCCATAGTCTGGCTATTTATTCTACTTCGGAATTTCTTGGGCTTGTCTTACTGTACATTTTGTTTCCTGGTGACTTTCAATGCAGCTGTGTACACCACTGTGTCCCTAATGCAATGAACTGCCTTCCTTTTCTGTGGTCTTCCCATGGTATGTGCTATGTCTGATTTATCATAGTTAACTCCTAGGTATAGATTTCCTGCAACAAGCAACAGAATTCTACTGCAGAAAGGTGAAATTCTTATTATGGGAAGTATTAATGGGCACGACAGTGGATTATTCATAGAACAGAATCATAGAATTATTTTGTTTGGCAAAGACGCTTAAGATCATCGAGTCCAACCGTTAACACTGTCAAGTCCACCACTAAACCATGTCCCTAAGCACCACATCTGTGGGATGGTGACTCGACCACTTCCCTGGGCAGCCTGTTCCAATGCCTGACGACCTTTTCCTGCTGTCCAATCTAAACATCCCCTGGCACAACTGGAGACCAATGAAGATTGTAGAGCTACAGTTCTTCATCCACCGAGAAAAGAAGGCTGAAGAGGAGTATGATAGAGGCTTATTAAATCATGGGTAACATAGAGACGTTGAACTAGGAATGATTTCACTCTAGTCTAATAAAGGTACTAAGGGCCATCAAATAAAATGAGTAAATGGGGAGCTGAGTGTTTGCACAATCTGGTAAAGATTTGAAACTTTCTGCAGGATAAATTTGCATGGGTTCAAAAAGGAATTGTATATTTCATGAGGGAGAATGAAAGCTGTTAGCACCCTCTCATCTAGCAACAAACTACATATTACTAGAGCAAAGGGGATTATTCTTGGAAAGCTTCACTGTAGGTTCGCCCTGTTTTTTGCTAGGCTATTAGTGGAGCTAAGATTAGGGGTTAAGTGCAACTTTGGTCTGACTTGGTACAGCTCTTCTTATGTTCTTGTCATTTCTAAAACACAGACAATATCCCACAGTCTTCAAAATGCAACCAGTAAAATAATTTTTCTGGCTTGCCACCCTGCGAAGTCAGCCCATCATCCTGCCCTAAGCTGCCTGATGTGCACTTTGTGAAGTTCAAGCTTCTTTAGTGTTCCTTCTCAGTTTTTTCTCCTCCCAAATTTTCCATCTGTTCATGTTTTACATTATGTCTGAATACCAGACTTGCAGCCCTTTGCACTCAGCAATAGACTCTGGATCACCCAGTCATCTACTGCATTATACACACAGAATAATCTTCAAAGTTGCCCTTCTCCCCACTTTCACCTCAACTCATCCCACCTGTCTGATAGGACAAACCTTGTCTTCAGTCCTCTCATCTCTTGAAATTTCTCCTTTTTTTCTCTTGTGACTCTTCTCAAATAATATGTCAGTTAATATGTTAATATTTATTTAACAGGACCAAAAAACATGCAATCAACTCTTCAACTGAAAAATGTATTTTATATTCATAGTTTTATTTTCACCACCTTGCTGAGTTTGTGAATATATAGCAGCTGGCTGCATTTGGTGTCTGTTATTGCTGACACTGATTTTTCTCTGTATGTTGAAATTTAATGGAAAGAAAAAAATAGTCTTTTTAGTAAATATACTGCACATGAGTTATAGATATCCACATAACAAATCCAAAAATTATTTCCCTTTGATCACTTCGCCAGTTCAATACCCTCTAACCTTTCTTCCCAGAATAATTAAATATTTCAAACCTAGAAGAAACATTAGGCAGTTACCCTTTAAAATAAGTTATCCTATATAAGAATATAATCTTAATCTATAGAATTTATTCCTTAAAAATTTCTTTCTATCTTTGTCTTGGCTCGAGGCCATGAATAACCCATATTCAGCCTGAGTCATTATTTTTGTCTTCTGTATATAAAAATCTATAGAACTTTATTTTCTGGAAGTCATGGAAGAAGAGATTTGACTTTACCTTTGGTTAAAATGAGATTTTTGCCTACCAATGGGATATAAAATATGACTTATAGACTCAGAACGTACCAAGATATGAAATTATTCACACTGGAAAGTTATTTCTACATTGACAATGCTATTTTGCATTGAAAATGTATGGAGAAAAATCTTATAGAAATATTGCTAGGCTTCTAAAATGGCTTCACAGAGGACACCTGGGTGATGTGAGGATGGGAACCTATGGTTGATAGGATGAATAACATCAGCCTCCAATGATATAACATACTAGATGACAGGATAATACAGTGCAAAAAGGAAATGTCTGATTAGCACTTGTTTAGGATGCCCGACTCCTTCATATATGAGTAACAGCCTCATCTCAAACACGCATTGTGAAAGGTTCTACATCCACAGTACCACTCACCCTCATGTATTTCCTTTATGTACAACATGCACAGTCTCTTACATCTGATTTACTGCTTTCACGCTGCTGGTAAGTTCAGTTGTAAATTCTCCAGCGTGTTTCTAGAATTAAGCGAGGATGCTCAGAGCATGAAAACATTTTACTGATGTGGACCTGTTGCAGGATATATCGACCAGCACAAGCTAGAGAACAAATCTTTTCAGATCAATTGCTTGTAAAGGATATTTCAGCATAAATAAGGGTCCCAGTGCCAACTAAGATGTCAGAATATTTTATTTTCGTATAGGTATTGTTACGAGGTCGTGGGTGACCACAAGGGCATGAAGTTGGTTAATTGTTTCATTCAAAATATAGATTGTAATATTTTATATCTACATTGATACCCTTAACTCTGGAGTCATAATAATATTTTTAATTTGTGCTCCTGTTGTATTTGTCTTTATTAAAAAAATACCTGATTTCAATGACACAGAAGTTTTAAAGAAATAGAGAATATATGCAAAAGTAAAATAGCCTACAAAGACTGTTCATAGCATGTACCCTTTCTCTCAATCTACATTACATTCTCCAAAGGCTGAAAAAAGACTCTCTGTCCATGTTTAAAGGTGAACTACACAGAGTAATGTATTATTGATATTGAACGTACAGTTCTACTCTGGGCATGTGTGATGCCTTTGAATTCGGTGAGCAGGGTGTTTGTAAATGAATTAGGACTGTGGAATTCCAGATTCTTTGCTGATTGTCAGGATCCTGAGATGTGACGGGAAGAGAGATGTCCCACTGTCTTAACGGAGATGGAAATATTGAATTTATGTTTTACTTTCAGCATCCAAAGCCATGTGCACTTTGTCTGGCTCCGCTGAAATGCCAGTAAGAGGCATCAATGTTGATTTACCACATCACAAGGAAATGTGAAGTTGAAGTGCACTCCAGGCAAATCCTTGAAATGTTGTTCAATAAAGAGGAAGAAAACTGTTCAATGCTACTCCATCAGGCAAGCTCCATTTTGCATTTCATTGACTACCTGAGCCACTGAATCATGGATATATTCAGAAGAACCTCTTCCACTGTATCAATATAATTAAAGGTGTCCTGATTTCAAGTGTGATGTGATTTATTACCTTGATCCAGAACTCAACGCCACAGAAGTTTATCATCTATAGGTGGAAAGAAGAAAGAGCTTTTAATATAGAACTGTACTGTCACTCATGATCAGTTATCTGGTTTACAGAAGCTACTAAATCTACCAGTAATATTAATTTACAATAATTACATCAGACCTATGTGAATTATGTGATAGCTGGCCCTCTTTGATATTTAAATAACTAACTAAAACTAAATTATATGTTTGGCTTTTGCATTGCTTTTGCAGACTTTTGTGGAGAGAACTATGTGATTAATCACATTTATTATACATATATTAAGTTAAAGTTCACATTTTTATAAAGGTGATTTGTGAGTTAAGGGTCAGAAGTTGGTGACTGTGGAGGCGGACAAACACAAACAGTGTGCATCAGGAAGACGGAGCAGTATGAGTCCATTCGATAAGTCAGGAAACAAGAAATACTTAGAATACAACAAGAATAATGATTTGGATCAGTTATTGTTCTTACAGCTGTTGTAGATTAAATGGTATTTACATGTAGCTGGGGTTATCAATACAGAAATTAATTATATATGGCTCAAGCAGTCAGTTGAAGAAGATCAAACAACAAATTTGGAAAGTCTTTTCTTATGATGGTGTTCTTTGTTTTGTGTTGTTGCTGTTTTTCCAGAAAGCACTATAGGATTAGTAAAAAATTTATTTGTGGTTAGATCGACTTATCCTTGCACTAAACTGTGAAGATTCCCTAATTCATGGCTTTGTAACTTTCAGTACCGGGTAAAGTGCTGCTCAAACAGAAATTATATATGAGTCAGGATTTAGGAATCACAAATCCTGTCATTCATTAACAACAATGAAGTTAGATAATAAGAAGAAATACCAAAATAACATGGTGTCATGATACACCTATCATATAAAACCTATAAAAAACTAAACCATGACATGATGCACAATAATGTGATAGAGCACACAATGCATAATGCAATGCAAGACAGCACATGTATTCTACTGCAGAATTTAGTGGTTTTCTTGCATTTTTTTTAATAGGCTTTGGCATAGAAAATTCTATACTTCAGGAAAGGAAAAACACCCCTCATTTCTATGCTAGATAGACTTTTTTTAAAGAGAGACCATTTGAATCTGCTTCATGCCTTGAAATGTAAGCCATTAGGGACTATAAAACATAATGTGTAAAAGAGAACATATATAAAAATATAAAAGGCACAGGAGTATTCCCTAGTGATGTAATTGCTTGTTTCCCAGGAATTTACGAGTTGCCAACACACAGCTACTGATCTGAGCCTTACCAGCACCAGAATTTTGAGGAAATTTGTGAAAGAATGGTCTCATAGCCCTGAGACACCATTAACCAGTCAGGAGACAAAGCACTGCACAACTGCAGCAAAGATACTGCAGGAAAAACTGGCTGATGGTTATGGTGATATGGTTACATCTGTGATCAAACTAGGAGTGAAGGCACTGAGATTTGCAGACTATGTAATTCCTGGGAGTGAACTATTGTGGAACACCTTGCCACAAAACTTTTGGAAGCAATATTTACATGGGTTCAAATGTGGTTAGTCAAGTTTACTGGAGAAGAAAGGACTGGTCTTTGTGAGGAAGCCCCCATGCCACCATTGCAGACTGAGAAGCTATTTTGGGGAAGCATCGTGGAATGATTGCTGTTTTCCTACACATCTGCTGAGGCATCCATTCCAGAGGGTGGAATATCAAGCTTCTCAGACCTTTTTCCTGACCTAGGACAGGCATCTCTTATATTCCTAACCCCAGGGTGAAAATGGAAACAAAAGGCTCACAATCAGAACAGAAAGAACTGCAAAATGTGGAGAAAGTGAGTTATGTATCCATGCCTCAGTGTGGTTGCAGCCATCTGAGCTGCTGGTTTCGACTAGAAGTCCTAGTAAGACAGGACCTTGAATTAAGAACATGTAGATCATAGTCTTATAACAAGTATATATGTATCTGCAGATGACTGGTAGTAAAAAATCTGCAAAAAGGAATTATTTCCTTTCCATTAATCACCTTGGAGGAATGTAAAGAGAAGCAACAGCTTTAACAGCTGAGCTTACTTGAAGTATGTTAACAGATGATTATTATACGTAGTAGCTGAAATACTAACTGCTGCAAAATATAAATACATACTAGGCCACTGTTAAAGGCAAAGTGAGGATATTAGGTTTTCTTCACTGTATGCAGCACTCATCTTTGATATGTCACTTGGTTTGATGAAGCTGGTCAAGCTAATATGCTGGTGAAAAGATGTCTTTCCTTTAACTGTCACTAAATTCTTGGGAAGGTAAAGCTTTAGGGAGGAAACCAGCAGCATCCCATAGGCTTAACATTTGGACATTAGGTAAAGATAGTATTTAATCAAGTGTTGGGTTGAAAAACAAAGCAGTCTGAAGAAGAAGGTATGCAGAAAATTGACATAGATACCCTAGCACTCTATTGTGGTAAAAAATTTGATTTTGTCCGTTGGTTAAGATGCAGGCAACCTCCTGTCCTCCTGTTTCTTTTGATGCAGTTTATGAAGGCTGGAATAGGAACAGACGATTCCTTTTCAGGTTTATAGATGCATATGCAGAATTAGAGACTGTATCTATTTTTTGTAGACTAATGAAAGGCTGATTCTGGTGGTAGAGCTCTGAATAAACCGTACAACCACTCCAAAAGCTGGGCAGAGGTAAAGTAGGTTGTGAGTCCTCAAGAAATCTCTCACCTTCCTGCATTCACAGATGCTTCCTTTCATGCCTCTGGGCAGATTTTCTAATAACCTGTGCTTAAAATGAAATGCTGTAAAGACATTTTAAGCGGCCACACTATGAACACTAACTTCAAGTCCCAATTTAGTAAACACGTACCTAAGTGCTTCGCTGAATTAGGCTCTCACTTGTATTGAGGTAATGATCTCTGCAGGAAACCTGAAATGGAACAGCAATGATGAACCCTCTTCATTAGAAAATGATAAGAAATTGATAAATAAAGTGTTCTGCCCAAGGAAGGGATGAATTGATAGATGAGACAGGTCTCTTACAAATGCACAGTATGGCCGTGGATTGGTCTTAATAAAATGCAAAGGATAGCATTATTACACCTTGTCTCCTTGGCAGTAGCAAGGAGGAGGCTGGAATGAGTGAAAATAGCATCTATCACTGACAAGAGGGTTGGCAGAAAGCACTTGAGACCCACAACCCCATCTCCATCTCAGAGGAGAGAAATCTTCTGAATTTAAGCATGTTTCAGCTGCATGCACCACAGGCTTTGGCACCTGGAATAAACTGGAGTGACTCCACTTAATCTCTGTTTCTGTCAAAAGATTTTTAGTTATATGAATAAACTGGAGAAAGTGGCACTGTGTAGAGGAGCTTTATTTTGCTGTAGGTATCTCGCATGGAGAAACCTCTTTAGGACACAGGGGCCAACTGGATGCACTCTGGATGTCCTGGAGGACATGGGGGTAGTTTGAGAGCACTGTATTATCTGCCCTGTGTAACTCTGTGTCCTTCCCACTGGAGGAAAGCTCCACAGATCCTGGTCACAGGGGCCTCTGGACCTTCCTCCTATGTGTTACTTTACAGTGAGTACCTGCCAGACATAGACAGGAATGTGGGTGAGAGAGGCCAAATGAAAAAACAGCATCTAGTTCAGTCTCCCATCTGCCAGTGACTGCTACAGAATGTTAAAATAAATTATTGCAAAGGCTTATTTTTTTACTTATTTATTGAAAAGTAAAAATAATTACATTCAACAATACATTTTTTTTTTGCCCAAACAACTGGAATTGTATGTATGCATTATAAAAACTGAAATTATGCACACACACACATATATAAAGTGAATATGTGCTCCCCAATAAAGTTTGAAACATGGCAAACTGAATATGATCAATGTTTTTCCTTTGGAAAGCTGAAAACTTTGAGGAGAGGTGTCTGCAGTGCTCCTTCAGTGTGAGGGTCAGCTGCAATGTAACAGAAATCAGTTTTTGCATCTGTTGGTACCACGTAGCAGGCAGAGCAGATAAAATAAAACAATAATCTGGTGCCAAAGCTGTGTTGACACTGATAGAGCTGAGCAGCCTCAAACCTGCGCTGGTAAGTTTTAGCAGACGCTGAAATGTCTCCATAACCTGCTCTAGATCCTGGCTCACAGACCCGTGCTAGATGTAACCACACTTACAGCGAGGCTAAATAAGCACATGGAAACACAGGGGACTCATGACATCCTTTGGCTGTCCTTTGGCTGTTGTTTGAGACCACCAGTTTGGGACTGACTGGGCTGATTTCTGAGCTTCACAGCTCACTCTGATGGACATCCACCCCTGATGGAACAGCAGGACAGCTATAGAAATGCTTTCTGAGGGGAAGAAGCTACAGTACGTGAGGCGGCGGAGGAGATGGAGGGATGTGTCTGGAGGAGGGGTGGAGGATAAGCGGCTCCAGCACACAAGTGTCAGAGTTGAAATTCAAGCAAAAATATCCCAGCTGAGGGCTTTTTATTTAGACACTGAGCTCAGAGAGGAGGTAAAAGCAGAGGCCACCTGTTTGCTAAACCAGAAAGGGCATTTCCCCCCCAACACTGCTCGGGGGCTCACTCCGGTTCTCTGTACCATCCGGGGTGACATTTCTCTGCCCCTTCTCTTAGGGGGCAGGGGCTCAGGTTGCCACACATGCCCCTCGGGTCCTCAGCCTCCTTCCCGCAAGCTTCTCCCTAATTTCCCACACCTCTCACCCCCGGGTCGCTCAGCCCCACCGGCCCCAGGCTCTCAGCCCCCGGACTTTCGCATCCCCGGGCCGCCCCCCCGCTCCCCCGCAGCCCCCCCCGTCCAGCCTCTTCCCCTCCCCTCGCTCCTTAAACCCCGGCACCGCCCCGGCCCGGCCCCTCTCCCGCCTCGGCGCCCGGCCCGGCCCGGCTGCTCCGCCAGGTCCCGCTGCCGCCCGGACCGGCCCGTCCGCTGCTCGGTCCCCGTCCCTTCACTCCCTTTCATCCCTTTCTCTCTTTCTCCCTTTCATCCTTTTCTCTCTCTCTCTCTTTCTCTCTCTCTTTTTCTTTCTCTCTCTTTTTCTCTCTCTCTCTCTTTCTCTCTTTCTTTCTCTCTCTCTCTCTTTCTTTCTCTCTCTCTCTCTTTCTTTCTCTCTCTCTCTCTTTCTTTCTCTCTCTCTCTCTTTCTTTTTCTTTCTTTCTCTCTTTCTTTCTCTCTTTCTTTCTCTCTTTCTCTCTCTTTCTCTTTCTCTCTCTCTTTCTCTCTCTCTTTCTCTCTCTTTCTCTCCCTCTCTCTTTCTCTTTCTCTCTCTCTTTCTCTCTCTCTCTTTCTTTCTCTCTCTCTTTCTTTTTCTCTCTCTTTCTTTCTCTCTTTCTCTCTCTCTTTCTCTCTCTTTCTCTCTCTTTCTCTCTCTCTTTCTGTTCTTTCCCTCCCCTGTTTTTCCCCGCTGTTGCATGGGTGTGTGGGCATAGGATGCAGTGTTTTGCCCATCCCCGCTGTGCCACCAGCATGTCCCTGTGAGCCCGTGTGTGTGCACAGGGTGTTTGGGGGTGTGTGCCTGTGTCTGTCTGTCTGTGTGCCTGTGTCCATCTGTCTGCGTGCTCCTGCCCCTGCACTCCCATCGCCACCACACGTCCCCTCCTGGGCTGACAGCTCTGTAAAGCACACTGGGCTGTGGGCTGAGGGCAGCTCAGGAGCTGGGCACCGGGTACCACTTTGGGTGGTACTGTGTTTGTGCAGGTAAGATAACCTTTTTGGGTTTACACGTCTGGTACCCGGGACACTGTGGCTCTGAACACAGCCTTTGCTTTGTCTTTTTCATTTTCCCTTATACAGGGAGGCAGCTCAAAATCAGAAGAATTTTTCTTTTCTTTTTTTTTTTTCTTTTCTTTTTTTTAAATATGCAGACATGCAAGAACAGGATCTGTCTTTTAAAAAGAAAATCTGGAAGGAACTGTGTTACATTATTCTTAAGCCAGATTTGTTTACTTTTCTTTAGTTAACAAAGTTTTCAGACCACAGGCTGCTAGGTGAGTCTGTCCTCTGAACCTGGGTCTGTTTCAGCCCTCAGGTTGTGATTTGCGGATGCAAAGCGCCATCACTGCATGTGATGAAGCAGAGACTGAGGAATGGGTAATACCCTCATTGAGGAAACCCACTGAAAAAGTTCAGAGCTGACAGGAGGTTTATGGATGTCAAGATTACACTATAATTACTGTTTCAGGGTTGATTCTCCTAATTGTATATATCTTGGGATTTTGATGACCTGACACCTTCTTGTATTCTTTCTGTGTGGCACTTCAGTTTCTATCAGTATCCAGGAATACTATGCCATGTTAACAGGATAAAGTTTTCCTATTTTCTTCATTTCATGTTCAATACAAATGTGCTGAGCATCACTCTCTAGCTGTAGCCTCTAACTCTTCCCCTAAGTTGCCTCATTCATCAGTTCTTTCTTTCTCTTCTGTATTTTAACAATAGCTTGTGTTCTTAAAAAAGTGTACTGACTGATTCACAGCTGACACTTCACAGTCCTTAGTATGCACACAGTGCTGTGCCTGTTTGCACGTATTTTGATTAAGGCCTTAAAATAACACATCCCATCTGCGCAGTGTGGACACTGACGGAATCATTCTCAGGAAGATGCACCTGTAAAATCTATGTAAACCAGGATTGCTCTAGATTCATGCCTGAATCTCTTTTTCTTTTACAAATGCCTGTTTAGACATCAGATTCGGAGGAGTTTGTATAAATACTGAAGAATAAATACTGAGAAGATAGTAGGGGCAGTTTCTCAAACAGGTAAGGCAGGCAATTGGAAGGTTTGTTCCACTTCAAAAGCTCCATCATGACTTTTTTTTTCTAAGAGTGAGTACTTAGTAGTTTTTACTGAAGTTTCAATCCTTCTACTGACTGTCGTGTATTTCCCAACATGATGCTGCTGTTCTGAATATACAAAGACTGCGGTCTTTGTCCACAGTTCGAACGGTGCTCTGAAGTAGCTTCCAGTAAGATATATCAAGCACATGAGGATATATATTAGAATTTACATCACTTAAGTGTTTATGGAATATTATTACAAAAGGAAGCTCTGAAATATGTATTGCAGATTCAGAATGTATCTTTAATAAGTGTGTTGTGCTTCTGGGGCTTCTAATAAGTGGCACTGTGCTGCTATGGGATCCTTTCTGGTGAAAATGAGCCTTGGAGAAGTTGAAAGTCCCATTCTGAATTTAGCAATGGGCCGCCTTCCAACTGATGAATGTCATCTGGTTTTGGATAGAGTTATTCCAAGTAACTTGCAGAAGGGCAATCCTTAACACATTACAAAGTGAAGGGAAGAAATCAGGTCTTCTGGCTTCAAGAAGAGAAGATGATTGTGCCACTCTCTCCTGGCATCAGTTTGTGGCCAAATCTTCCTTGTTTTTCTCTCAAATTCAAGTGATTGTCTCAAATTTGACTCAGACTTATGCCATGAACAAGAAGAGTCTTTGGCTCAGAAAAGTACATCCGATGGAAGATTTTTTGTGGGGGAAGTATCAATATGATTCATTAATATGACTCATGTCAGTATTGGGAAAAACCAAGGTCCCCAATGGGGACCTAACAGAGGAAGAATTGGGTGGAAGAATTAATTCATTTCTGTGTTCTGTGGGAAGGTTTTTCTGAGCTTAGCGACCCAGACAATGTGTGGGTGAGTGTGTCTATAGCATCTATACGTACACAGAAGTATTTTCTTACTTCTGCTGATATTTTATACAGTTTTAGGGCAAAGACCTTTGCTGCATGCTGGAGCTAGCTTTTTGTTCTGGAGGTTACGATGCTGAAAATAATAGGAATAAAAGAATGCTTTTGTTTCCAACACATGATAACTTTCTTGCTAAAATAAGTTTCTGAGATTTGCTCAGTAGTTGTCTTGGCTTCAAAGGATATTTGTCATATCGCAACATTTTCTTTTAAAACCTGTTTTGAGTAATTGCTGCTGTGGGATTGCAATTCCTCCCTTTTAAAAAACATTCGTAAACCCTTCTCATAATGAGGAGCAAAACATTTAAGAAAAACTTGCATTATGTCAACGCTTTGCCTGTACCACCATACCTGAATAATACAGGTGATACTGGGCTATTAGAGCTCTTCGGGCAATGGCAAATTCTCCAACTTTTCTTATGTAAACTTAATTACATAT
This sequence comes from Nesoenas mayeri, assembly GCF_963082525.1. Lineage (NCBI taxonomy): Eukaryota > Metazoa > Chordata > Aves > Columbiformes > Columbidae > Nesoenas > Nesoenas mayeri. Next base: position 6,877,419 of record NC_137543.1, read on the forward strand.
TGTCACCCATGGCACCAAAATAACCCTTTCCAGCCTTTCCAACTCTGTTGTCCCTAGCAAGGAACATGTGGTAGAGCATTTCTGACTTTACAACAAGCTTTTTAGAGAGGAGCCATTCCTGCAGGTCTTTCTTTGGCCAAACAAGTCTAAAGACAGGAATGTAGGGTCCTTATTAGATAATGCTCACTTTGTTTTAGGCACTGCCAAGTATGAAGACATTTTAGAGCTTCAGAGCTCAAATTTTGTGAATGAGGAAAGGGCATCTACAGAAAGCACTAAACTGTAACTGAGGAATTTGGAACATCCTTTGAAATTCTTGTAGCAAATGTAGGTAGAACAGGTAAAAAGCAGAAAAATGAACATATTAGAAATTGTCTAGTCATATTTGGGCACAATCTCACTCTTAATATCCTCTATCATATACAGGGTGTTCCAAAAGGGCGGACCCAATTTCAGAACAATGTCATTTCAAATTGGGTCCATCTTTTTGGAACATCCTGTACTTCGTTTCGCTTGGTGTTTTCCTCATGGTTTGTTCCAGTTGCTGCTGAAGGTTTTGTGATCCCCTTCAATGGAAGTCACATCAGGCTTCTGAAGGTGGCACAAAGCTTGGCTGAGATGGCTGTCCCAGATCAACATGCGGAGCCAAACAGATGCGTGTATTTTTCAGGGAGAGAAGCTTCTGCAAAGATCTCCTATTGTGTTTTTGGGAGATTTACACCTCTTAAGCCTTGAGGTGGTCTGCTCAAGCCACACTCAGACTTACATTCTCTTTGGCAAGTATGAGATTTTGTGAGGTAATAAATCATAACATTTATTTTATGGTTTCCTGTTTCAAATTTTGTTAAAAAACATTGCTAGGTTTTGGGGTGTTTCAGGACAGAGGAAGTACTAGTCATAATGATCTTGATTTATAAATTACATCAAAAGTCAGCAAATTACAGGTGGAATTAAGGATTTTTGCCTTAACATTACAGATAAAAAGAACAGTGGACTGTAGTCAGGGGCCATGGACAGAGGATGCTGCTCTGGCAGATTTGCAAGTCACTGAATCTGTGCACAGTCAGTTCCTCCACATGTGAATGACAGATAATATTTGAAGGAGGTCTTGCATCAACTGTGACCTCGAGATCCTAAAAAATAATAAGATTAAAAAAAAAAAAAGAAGATTTTTATTAGTTCAAAGCATTCTGATTTCTTATTAATTGAATAGTATATTCTCTAATGATCGGCAACATTTCCAGAATTTGAGTTGCAGAGAAAGAGTAGCTAGATCCAATTTTTGGGAAGTAAGGAATGACTTGTCCTCTAAAAATCTCTCTCCTTTTCTGCCCTGGAGCGTGTCATTGGTGGAAAAATCTGACCATAGCTGTTTTATGTGGGGGAATGAGACCCTCGGAACACATAATTGCTCTGAAGTGGTTCTGAAGCCATGAAGAGTAAGGAAACCTCCTTTTTTTGTGTCCGAGACAAGTGCACAAAATTACTTTACTGAGCCTCCAGCCCACTTCCATGGCTCTTGCAGTGTGTCTGTACCTCAGTTATTCAGAAATGTGAACAAAAAATGTCATGGTCTTCTGTTCAGGGATAGTAATGCAACACTGAGAGTGCTACAACCCTTCTTCTTTCCACCTCAGAACTTTTCCTTTCCTTTATACGATATCCTTTGCACTTGTTGGTGCTTATTCATTCCTAGTCTGAATACAGGAGTGGGATGGGGCTGATAGTATTTATTTTTCAGCATCACTAAAAGGTCTATAAAGATTAAATAGCTGATAATTCGCCTAGCAAGGGGAAAATGTGCACACTTTATATTGCCTCGAGAAAACTGTTTCGGCATTAGCAGTAGGTGGGGAGATGGTGAGTATATCGCCTGCCAGGGATTTGTGGTATAGGTTAGAGATTTAATCTGGAGTGGGGAAAAAAGAAAAACCCACCTCTATAATAAATATTATTGATGTACTGCAGATGTGTTACTTCCTTCTGGTTAGTGGAAAACTAATTTCACATCACAGGTGATGCAAAGTAGTGAGATAGCTTTTGTTTCCTTGTGCAGCTAGAAACAATCTAAAACAGAGAGAGTTTCTTTGCTTGGTGGACTAAGCAAGCTGGGTTGCCATTCTTTGATATATTGGAGGTTTCATGGCAAATACCTGATATATTTGTGTACAGTGGCAAGCAATAACCTGATATTTCTGGAAGTATTTTGACTTTAAAAGAGTTGTTCCTATAAAACAGTATGAATACTCTTTAGTAGATTCCCATTTCTTCCCTGTTAGGGAGGAAATTTAGCAGTAAAGAGATGGTAGGTGCCTGTGAGCCCTGGCTCTTGCTTGCAAACCCTTGAGCTACAGAAATAGTGAAGCCACCCATCCTGAGAGCCCATTGCAGGATCTCAAAACCCACACCAGGGTGGATGTGGCTGCCAAGTTTGCCAAAAAGTGCAAAACCTGGACCTGATCTGGTTACATGTCAAAAAGCTTCTCCGAGCTACATTAGCTTTAGCAATTCATTAGGAATGAGTGAAATTGAGTTATGGGTCGTATTTTGCAAGTGCTGTCAGTCCTGATTATGCAGTTGTCTGGATTTCCCTTGCTCAGGGATTACTGCTATAGCAGAGCTTATCTGCTATGCAGTCGATGTAAGATATCCTTCCCCAGTTTATCAGAATCTATTTACTTTGCATCGATTCAGTTCCTTAGAAATTAATCTTTGATTCTTCGCAATATAGAAGAATCCCTTGTGTTCAGCTTGAACAACTTTATTTGATTATTGTTATGTCCTGAATATTGATTCTTAAATGATTTTAATAAGAGATGCCAAAACTGCCATATTTCACATCACATTTGAGGCCAAGCTTAAAGCATTGACAGTTTTAAGTATTTTTGGACTCATGCTCTTTGATCTAAGCTTAGACAACACTTGGTTGTGGTTTGACTGCTTATTACCCAAGTGCAATTTTTGCAGTGCTGTTGACTATGTTGAATTATGTGCCTATTGGCATCATCCAGTTACTTCTTTACAGAGAAACCAGGCTTATATTGATCGTCATAAGAAAAATTATTCTGCATATCAATTGTAAAGATTTTTTTTTTTGAACTGGAAGGTTTAGAGCTGGGCATACCAGAGGGATTTCTGTTGGCTCCACATTTAGTATAAAACTAATTACCACTTGTACGACAGAACTTCCCTAATTCCAATTTCATCAATAGATAAAGGCTGCAAATAATCTGCATGGACTGTCTTGGTTATCGCTGCAGTTCTCAGAAATGAAACAACAGCTGGTACCCATTTCAAAGCAGCTTTTGTACTGGCTATCCCTCATGAAAAAAATGAGGTAGGAATGCAAAGAAACATGTGGTTTTCAATCCATTGTAGTGCTTGATAAGAGAAGGGTGCTCAGTGATGATCTTTGCAAAATATACCATAAAATCTTCACCAAACCCCATTGACTAGATCTAGATGGGGTGTTCAGGTGCAGCGGGTGTAACTCCTGATTGGGAAATTAATTCAGTACCTGCTAAGAGGCAGCAAGGCACAGCCCTTCTGTAGCACCTGAGATTCATCTGGTCCTGTGTGAGCACTGGCAAAGCTCAAATCTGCCTCATTTATACAATCTACTGCATCACAGCCCATGATGCTCTTCATCTGGACATGGGACCTCATGATCTACTTCTGCAATGACCAATCTCTTCACATTCCTGCAGCAGGAGAAAAAAAATCATTCATTTTGTAAAGGACAACGCTTTAGCGCATATAATAAAACTTTTCAGCTGCTCTGGGAGGCTGAGGCAGGAGTGAATTGCTCATTCCTAAGAGACTGGTTGACAACTTTGTTCAAGTCTGACATTTCATAAACCACCTTGTGCTTGAGTTGTTTCAAACCAATTTCCCCTGACCTCCTTTGCTGTTTAATTATGGTACCGACTCTAGAGTATTTCTAAGGGTGGTTTTTATGTTTTCTGGAGGCTTTTCTTAATTATACGGGTAAGTACTTTTATGACTGATACCTGAAATTAAAACTGTTTACAAGTGGACTTATTTTAGTTTCTTTCTTTGCTGTGCCTTGGCTTTATTACTAAGTATATTTTCGGTTCTTTTCTCACTCAAGTTATTTGTGCATTTCTGAGTACTTCCTTTAATTCAGTGTTCTGTCTTTTTTATTGCTGCCTTTATCATTTTTTTCATTTTCAATAGTTATCTCCATTATCATATTTTCTTCCCTTAGCATTCTTTTCACTTCACTTAAGCAGCTGTCCTCAGGCTATGGGCCATGACCCCAGGAAGGCTGTGGCATTTATGAGTGGGCTATAAAATTAAGTTGCTAATTTAAGATGTAGTGATATGGGGAAATCAGAGAAATGCTGCTTTCCAGGGCATCACAGAAATGAGTTGTATGCAAACATAAAAACAAATCACCTTTCCTTGGGCAGTTTCTGAGCTAAGACTGGTAACAGCACACAGCAAAACAGATAAAGGATGCCTTATGCCAGGTTCCACTGGTATGATAAACAACTTAAAACTATTTACTCTTGCTTTAATTTCTCCTCATTTCCATGTCTGTGGCTTTGCCCCCCGTTTCTCTCTCAGAAAGTGTTTTTGAAGGCAATAACCCATAAGGCAGGACCTAGACAGCTGAGGAAGCCAGAGAGGGAGCTCTAAGGTACACTGAGTTTTGGGGAGTCTGTTCCCCTAGTTGGAGGAGTTGCTGGTAGCTTTGTAGGTCTTCAAGATTCATAATGACAAAAAAAATAAACCAAATATAAGCAGGAAAAATTCTGTTTGAACCAGTGTCACATCACCCTTAGCTGTATGCCTTTGTCCTTCTCTTCATTAGTTACTGGAAAAAACGAAAAATGGGACACAAAAATGATCAGAGGGCTTGAACAGCTCTACCATGAGGAAAGGCTGAGAGAGTTGGGGTTGTTGAGCCTGGAGGAGGCTTCTGGGAGAATTTATTGTTGCCTTTGAGTGCTTAAAAGGGGCCTGTAAGAAGATGGGGACAGACTTTTTAACAGGTTATGTTGCTATACGACAAGGGGTGATGGTTTTCAGCCAAAAGCGGTGAGATTCAGTCTAGATAGGAGGAAGAAATTTTTTACAATGAGGGTGGTAAAACACTGGCCCTGGTTGCCCAGAGAGGTGGCAGATGTCCCATCTACGGAGACATTCAAGGCCAGGCTGGACGGGGCTCTGAGGAACCTGATCTGGGCGAAGATGCTCATGGCAGGGGGTTGGACTAGATGAGCTTTGAAAGTCCCTTCCCAACCAAACTATTCTATGATTCATCATATCATAGGTTGAATTCCCTTAAATAATTGCCATGCCACGTGATGTAGATCCACAGAGCCCTGGGGCAATGGCTGTGCCATAAGTTTGTGTGATATTTAACGTCTCTTGGGTCTGTCTGCCTTGGTCAGAGAGGCCAAGTGTGTCCACACATGGGCCCTTGTGGTGTCATGATGGGTCACCTCACCTATTGTAGTTTTAAATATCTGTTGGAGACTCTTCCCTTCAGCCAGACACCCCTGCTGCCTTCAGAGCCAGCGAAGAAAAATAGTAGTTTTTGCAAAATGATTCATCTGACCCGTTTGAAATATATTACTCCCTAGAAGTGTTTGTTTCCCTGTATGGATTATAAAGGGCTGGTAGGTGGCTTACTTAGATATAGGCAACTACACTGTAAATCTCTGTATTTGGTCAGATTAATCCCTGTAATTTCAATAATGCCTCAGTGTATCACTCAGCAGAGCTAAGCAGGACTGTGTTCCCCATAGACTGGCTGCAAGGGGCTGTGGCTGTTGACCAACACACGGTGACATCTCTCTCAATAAATTAGCACTCCAGGAAAGTTTTGTACTGATTAAAACTAGCGGTTTAGGTGAGTGGAAGAGTCTGGAATAGTTGTAGCAGAGTGATACGATAATTTTATCCCAAATATCAGAGTTAGGATCTTTCAGGACATATGCGGTGTGACAGTGATGTCATGTAGCTAAGTGCTCCGTCATGTATAGATGATATAGGAAGTATTAGGCTGTTGAAATGCTCATTATGTTAAAAAAACTCTTCTTTCTCTCCTTCAGGGCCTGTGCAGAAGGAGAGATTATGTTGGCTTTGGGGAATACTTGCCTTTGGGTTGATTTAGTTGTTCCCTGTAGCCAATTTAAGACAATATTGACATGAAGACAGTGTTCTTCTTGCACTGAAACCAGCCAGCAAAAATAATTGTTGGAGCATGGTGACAAATTTCTGTGAAAAAAAACAAATAAATGGTCATTTTAGTTATTCCTGTTATAACTGGGATACTGTTTATTAATTCTGATTTGTCATTAAGAGGCTCCACAGAGCATGGGTTTTTTCCTTTGTCAGTCCCACAATGTCTGCAAAAATTGGTCCTTATCTGTGAAGTCTCTCAGTTAAATAACAGTATTATGAATATTCTTGACCTATGCTTAGGCGGGGGATTCATGCTATTGTGCATACAGCTTTTCTGCCTCATTACCGGCTCTTCTTGTTTAGCTAACTTGTTTGCCTGATCAGGTTATAAGTGTTAGTCCTTTCTCTTTTATGTGACATGATGCTGTATTGGATGGCAGCAAAGCCTAAAGCAGAGTTTTTCCTCCTTAAATACCCTCTGTAAGAATGGGAAGGGTGAAGAGGCTATTAATCCCCTTTGAATCCTTTATGGCTCTGTACTAACGGGATTTGTGAAATTCTGTCTATTAGATCATTAACTCTTTTGGCACAGGGATCATGTCTGGTAAGCAGGGCACCCTCTGCTCCTGTCCCAGCAGAGATAGCATGGGACAGGAGGGCTTTCCTTTGGGTGGAAGGCTTGGACTGCTGGACTGAGCTTAATTCCCCCAAAATCCTGGACTTTTAATGAGAAATGTTGGTGATGCCAATAAGCAGATTTTAAATATTACAGAAGACTGGATGGACAGGAACTTGGAGATCACTTTATATCCAACTCTATATTTAAGGCACAGACTTCTCTTTCTCCAGGGTCTTTCACCCGATTCAGGGAAAGACCTCTGAGTTTGTTCTCACCAATGCTGTCTTCAACAGTAAAAATTGATTCTTTGGGATATGGCTTAAAAGATGTCTGAATAGAATGGGAAATAGCAATAGGAAAATTAATGCAATCTTACCCTTAGGTTTAATGTCTTCTGGGAATAAATCAATGAAGTCTAAGAAGGGCTCTGTCACTAGCAATAGTTATCCATGATTTAAGGTTTTAACAGTATGTTTGGAGTTATACAGACTTAAGTGGGAAATGGCTCCCAATTTATTGAGGCTTCTACCATGGTGTCTTTATTTAGGGGCAGAACCTGTCACTCCAATAAAAATTTATGGAGTGCTTTCTCTGCTAAGAGGTATGCTGAGACACCAATGGGATGTCTGAACATTGATTTTTTTGTGAGCTGTGTTACTAAATCAGCACAGTTATCAAAGACTGTAGTCATTTTTGAATCACATAATGCAGGGTGTGATATTTAAAAAAAAAATCATTGTGTTGGCTTCCACTGGAGTGATGATTTCACGAGGTACACTTGAAGTATTAAAACCGCATAACTTTTTAAATGCATAAGTTTTAAAATGCTTTCAATAACTGTCAAAATATTTTTGTTGAAAATTATGGCAAATATTTTTAAAAAGTTGTATATTATGATTTATGAAAAAATAGTGCACTCATAATAGTCTCTACAGCAAAAGCAGGTGAGCTAGAACATTTCATGCAATATCCTTTCTAAGCAATTGCATCAGGAAATGCTTGAAATCACTGATTGCCAGGCAGTAATCTGAATTAAATAGGTATCTGCAAATACTGGTGTGTTCTCCAGAACACAAGTACCAGTACTGGGACCAGTGTAGAGACTGGTGCATCTGTCTGCAGACAAAAAAAGAGCCTTAGCAGGGCTTGTGTGTTGTCCTGGGCCAGGCGGGAGGCGAGGGCAGATATTGCCCAAGCAGCAATCGTAGGAGGCACCACAGCGGGGAAAACCCTTCCTTACTGTCCTTCTCTTCTGCGTTTGTGGTGGCCGTGAGGCTACTTTGGTCCCTGGGAGGGGTAGAGTAGATCCCAAGTTCTGCCCACATCCTGCCCGTCCCTGCCTGTTTACTCGCAGGGCTGTAGCCTGCAAGAAAGGGACTCTGCTGCAGGACAGAGCTCAGAGATAAGGTAGGTCTTAATGTTTCCCTCCTCTCATGCTTTTCCTAAAATGAGAAATGGGAGATTATAAGCTGATCCGAGACGAAATCTTTGCTTTTCCCTTAGAAATGCTCCCTCACTGTGAGATTCACACTATGCAAAAGCAACTCTCCTATTTATAACTTGTGGTTGAAGGGAAGGCTCTCATTAAGTAGAAGAGTCATCTTAGAGTGACTGTGGAACGGATTTAAATGCTTTCATAACGTATTTAAGAGCTTGTCCTCTGCAGAAAGGTGAGTCAGCATCAAGGTCTATGCAGCTTCATTTGTACTTTGCACTTTTGTAATTCCATTGAGGTTTGGGGTTTTCTTGTTATTTTTAGTTTTTTTCTTTTTGATTTACACTAATACATGGAGTTGCAGCTGTTCATCAGGATGGAGCCAGGCTCTGAGATACCAGAGACTTGCTGCTATGAAAGAAAATAATTGAATCCTGCTATTTGGAATCTGATGAAACTGAAATGTGTTAAGGATGAATACTTAACCTGCTCTTGCATGATTTTTCCAATAACTCATGTTCCTTTGAAGTCATTTCATTGTCCTCACTTTCGTGCTCTTGAATTGTTGCCAGTGAAACCGAGTCCTCCCAGTGTAATTCATATGCAGGAGTCATAAAGCTGACGCTCTTGTATGTTGGTATGTGGGGAAGAATTTTTTTCCCTCTAGGATGTTATTAGGAACAAGATGACAACTTGTGAATATTTTCCAGGTATCATAATGTTTTAATATATTGGAATATTGAATAACGTTGGTGACAACATCACAGCAATATGTGACAGAATCAGTGTTTCTGTTGCACTGGGTTGCAGTTTTGTGGACAGAAATGTCTTAATGCTGAAACATGTAATAAAGGTTTTAACCCTTTTTTTTGTGCTTTAGTGCTTTCAATCTTACAGGGACTTCACCTACCAAATATGCAAAACCTGGGAAAACATCAGTCTTATGGCTATCCAGTGACATTTCTGTGGATATAACTGAATACTTCATAAAAGTAATGGACTGGCTTTTATAAAAGTCATCCCAAAATAAAGATTTTAGAAGAAATCTAATAGTATGTTATGAAGGATATTTTAGGATTTTTTTCATGGTGAACTCTTCATAATTAGTGAAGTCACAGGCAAGTTAGACAAGCTGCTACATGTGAATAAATGAATCGATAGGTCAAACTAATGTAGTTGTGTGGAAAAGCGAGAAGTGTTCCATTATCAGTGAGAAGAGTCTCGGGGGATGTGAGAGTGAATATGTTTTGCAATTTGCTCTGACAAACATTTTTTCCATAGATTTCAGAAATAGAAGGTCTGCATCGAGACTGAAGACCGACGTTTTGCTTTCAATCTTTTGTCTCTTACACATCAGAGGGAAATAAAATTCTGTCTTCTCAAAGGGAAGACCAAATGTGAAATGCTATTGTATTTCTTTCTCAGACTCGAGAGTCAAAGCTATTGGTCGTGCAGGTAGGAGCACCAGACAGAAGAGTTAAGCCTACAGCCATCTTCTGCTCAGGTGGTTGATTGGAGGAACACAGGAAACCAGCAGAACTCTCATCTAGACTTACACAGCTCTGTCAAGGGGGCAAAAAATCCATTTAAACAGATAAATATCAAATATGGCTCTCATACTCTATGGTGCCAATCATACAGAGAAGACCATGCCATGGAAAGGTGTAATTTATATAAGATGAGCTGAGTATAGTGGCTCTTCATGGCTTTCATATCCCAAGTAGTATTGGAGTTTTGCTGCTTTACAGCACTTGCTAGTAAGTAAGTGTAGCAAGACCAGAATTCTGACAAAGCAAATATTTCTCCAGATCTAACAATTTAGGGTTCTTAAAGATTAATTATTTTGCCATCCCCTTTATAGTATTTTGGGACTTACTTCAGTTATTGCTTCAAATGTAATTCTCCTCGGATGTCCGATTTGCCTGAGAGATGTAAGTGTTTCTGCCAGCATGGCATTTCACTGGAAATGAAAGCCACAGTTCAGCAGCTTAGATTTAAGCCTGCTGAATTTTGGAGGGAAAATTCCTTCCCTGAATTTGGGGGTCACCCCAGCAACCCACATGCCATGCATGCCAAGTGGGAGCGGGAGGGTGGAAGTTGAATGAAGAGCAGGGTTGCATCGAAAGGCCTGAAAGTTGGATGTTTAGATAATGGCTGAAAAATGTACTTTCTTAAGTAGCTTTAAAAAATGTTTCCTAGTAAAAATACAGTGAATGCGGTTGCTATAGCTACTAGCAGGTTTTTGTGGAGAACTTCTTGAGATACTGTTTAGTTGTGCACAAATGCATAGTTTTCCTTAGCCTGACGATTCAGCATCATATTCTGTTTGGATTCTCTCCTAAAGCATTTAAGCTGCCTCTGGTAAGCAACAGAAGTGTTTAGAGTCTCTGGAGAGAGTAGAAAAAGGCACGGTGCTATGTTGATATTGAGATTTGTTTTTTCTCTTCACTGCACAAGTGAAGTAATTTATTTTTTGTGTATCTGCTTGAGTTTCTTTTTAGGTTAAGGAATAGCTAATAGCATTATGGGGTTTCATGTTTTTACCTTTGTGGTGAAAAAAATCAGATTCTTTAATTATTAACCACCAACCTAGCAACTCATCCTGGGCCCCAGAAGCCAGGGAAAGGTTTCACATAAAAACATGATGAGATATAAGGACACTGCAAACAGAAAATGAATGCATTCATTCTAGAGATCAAGTACACGAGGCGATAGTAACTGAGGACTTGAACAACTTTCTAGTTCTGGTGTGGGAATATTCTGTCTCCTAAATCAAGACTGATGGCTCTCTAAAGCAGGAAAAGTACTGCAACTTTTGTATAGGATATAGATGAGATACTGATATTATTAAGAATTATTTTAGACTTAAGCCAGGAGGTCAGACTATACATAATCATCCTTTTAATCTGTAATAATCTATAAATAAGAGCTGTTCCTTGAATACATCAACATGAATATGAAAAACGTTAATACATTAAATCTTCTATGTATCCACAGAAAATTAGCATTATGACACTTGTTTTTACCTAACACAGAATAGGCTGTCAGTCTTGTTGACACAGAGGAAAAACAGTAAAATAAACACAATATTTTGTTGTTGTTGTTGTTGTTGGCAGCAGATAGATTAAAACAGTTACTCTTCAGAGCATAACTGTGTATGAAATATTTGCTTATCTGCATATGGGGTAAATTCATGTGCATCTCTGCCCATCATAAAGGTGTATTAATACTTTGGCATTTTCCTTGACAACAAAAGGAAAGCAAAGCAAAACACCTCCTTGCTGCTCAGTGGGACAGGATACCAAGGGACAAAAAAGATGTAGAAAAGACCAAGGTACTCACTGTCTTCTTGTAACCTTTATTTTATTGGTGAGAACTGTCTTCAGGCCTCCAGGTCCCTGATCCCCCTTGCAGATACAGTGAGAGCAAAACATCACTCACTGGCATTTAATAGAGTTGGACATCAGGACTGACTTCATCTTATGAAGTTTACGGGTACAGAAAATTAAGAGTGAAGTTTAAGTCTTTAGATAATGCAGGATTCCATGAATGCCCCATAATTTTAGAATCACAGAATCATAGACCATAGTTCCCCTATCCATTTTGATTCAGCCAGAAACTGACCTAAATCCTGAGTAGGATGTTTTTAAACTCTCCTTGTGGAAACTGGTGTAAAAGTCAAAAAAACAGACTGCTTTTCCAAGCTTCATTTTGGTCTCTTAACTCAAGCCTGCTTTTCTAAGAATTTCATCATTCAGGAAAGGGTATCTGTTTAGAAATCTGTATGTGCTTCTTCTGTTCCCCATTAGACAGAAACTTTATACTCAAGTCTTTTCACTTGCTGCCTCTGAACTTGCTAAAGTTTCCTATTATTACCATTACCATCTGTTAGTTGTTTCTGGTTTTGGCTGACTTTCTTATGTTACCTTGACCAGATATACATCTGTTAAAATATCCGTATTTGTTGAAGTATCAATATCTAAATCTTAGCTATTTGTCTATGCTCCCTTTATTGCATCTGGGGAAAAGAAGCACTTCTTGTGTGCAGCTCATTTATTTTGCTCATCCTCCTTACAAAGAGATAAAATCAATCTAGCTATGGATTTGTATTTATTTATTTATTTATTTATTTCCTCCATGAAGTGGAAATGAGACCCATCCTGAGGAGCTCAAGTATAAAACCACATAAAATGTTAGTGAGACACCTACAATCTAAACTTAAATGAGATAAATCCCAGTCAAAGCTCTACAATGTCTTAGGAAATAGCCTAGTATAAGAGACTATCTTAAATTAATCTTTGAAGTCCAGAAAGGCACAGATATAATTTGTTTTAAATTCTAGCACTGCTGTCTAAGTGGGTATCTCTTTTCCATTTCTGCAGTTTTGCCATGTCCTTTCTCCTCCACCAAAGTTTCACATTTTGCATTCGCAATTATTTTCCTGGTGATTACTGTATATCCTGCCATCTGATCCTGCCTCTCTCATTTTTCAGTTCTCTCTCTGTTTTCAAGGGCATACTGCTTTCCTGGTATAATCACACAAACTTTGGCCATCCACCTGAACAGAGCACATGGACCGAGATATAGTATCATAGAAGATCTATACCTAAAGATCAGTATCCTGTCCCCAATATAACATCTCAGTCTACGAGGTTGTCACCAGTTTTGGTACTAACGGGTACTTTGAAAATTTTTGAGTCTTTATCCATTTGAAAATATCCTCTCTCCAACTATCAACTTCTGGTTTGTTATCCTTTCTATGGGAGTTACAGGGTTTTTTTTCCTGTTTCATTTACAGCTTCCAGACCCTTATTTGCTGTACTTCTTTTAACTGTCTTCTTCATCATTTGCCTGTTTTTCTTCTTACTCATGGCCGTGGAATCAGCAATGCCAATAAAAGGGTTGGGGCATAACTTTGCTGCAGGTCTCCCACTGACAGGATCATGGCAAGATCATTGAAGGATTCATAGGCAGTGATTTTCTGTCTATTGCACTCAGAAATTGAGAGGAATAAATCTTAGAATCATAGATTCATAGAACGTCCTGAGTTGGAAGGGGCCCACAGATCCAACTCCTGTCCCTGTATGTGACAACCCCACAGTTCACACCGTGTGTCTGAGGACGTTGTCCAGTCTCTTCTTGAACACTGTCAGGTTGGGGCTGTGACACCTCCCTGGGGAGCCTATGCCAGTGTACAGCACCCTCTGGGTGAAGAACCTTTTCCTAATGTCCAACCTGAACCTCCCCTGGCACATCTTTCTGCCATTCCCTTGCATCCTATCATTGGTCACCAGAGAGACAAGATTGAATCAAGTGTGTTTCATCTCAGTCTCAGACTGTGATCACTGCATAAACTCTGCTTCTGGTTGACTCTTGTGTGATCTATGTTGATGGTGGCCACAGTATTGGGCAGAGATGGCTGAGACGTCAGGGTAATATTATCCAATTTGCCTTCACTCAGAGCTAGTGCTGCATTAAGGCTGTGCTTCTTCTTTCTCTTATTTTCCTTAACTGAAAGGAGTTTATGGTGATGACAATGAAGACCTCTGTGGTCAGAGAAGGTAAGTCCTCCTCTCTCCTCCCAGCCCTTGCTCCTTTCATGGAAGAGAGAAGCATTTGAGGTTAGAGCCAAAAAAAATATTTGAGGCATTCACTGCCAAGATTTTCAGTCTCGGATCCTCGATACAACTTCTTCGCTCTTCAGACACCTAAACTGACCAAGGTGTCTAACCTTAGAGTTCTGTTGTTGAGTCTTCCTAGAATTACCTCTGCCTTAAACAATTTGGGTTATGCAATTATGAGAAGTAAAAGCAGCAATCCTACATGGTTTCCAGTCCTGCTTTGTGTTTCAATTTACTTCCCAAAATGCTTTGCTGCCATGCTGAAATGTCAACTAATCAAGAATTGCTTTTTACTCTGGGGCCCTGCTGCAACAAGGAGTCAAAAAACGGCCCTTTTCTAGAATATCTGGTGGAAAGAGCTGCCTACAAGCTGCCTATATCTCTTCAGCTGTTCTTTTTATTTCTAGTGTTTTAAAAATGAAGTAGCAATGCTTGTTTTAAGTAGACAAGAACATAGATATACGCAGCTTTGGTGGATTTCGGGTAGTAGATACTGTACAGGGAACAACGTCTCCTGCAACTGCTGAGTAAAGAGGGAAAGCTTCAGAAAGTGACAAGGTTGAGGTTGTAACACTGCTACCTGCACCTCCCCAAGTAACAGCAGGTGGCTCTTGTTTTCATGGCCTTTATTCACACGTCTTTCAGTTTTGCTGGTGTACTGGTGCCCACAGTAGAGTTCTGAGTTTCATTACAAAGGTCAAGACCATGGAAATTATATCACAGAAAGGCTTTGCAATACTAAATCTCTTAAAAAAAAATATAATATTTTTTTCTGTAAAAAGTTTCATGGAATTAGATGGCCATCAACTTGTTGGAACACATGGAGGAGAAATTCATGCACACAGTGCAAATAGGAGACATTTATATTCCTATATTTAGGAAATTTTCTTTCGTCTATACAGTTAGGGAAGTGGTGGGTGAGTGTGTGGTACATTTCCAATTAGCTTAGCGCTGTTAATAACCCGGAGAGTGACAGACAATTGATCTGAGCTAATTTCTGGAGCTTGTAGGGATTCTGTAAATCCTTATCCATGCCATTGTCATAAGGCATAGGGCAAGAAATCCAAAGCAGTTCTTCCTTGCATTGGCCCCAGTAGGAGTTTTAGGAAATGCATTCACCACGCTCCACTTTTTTAGAAAGTATGTTGTCTATTTTCCAAACAGATTTAGGCTGTTACCCCATCTCAATTCCTTGTTCCATCGTTGCTAGCTGACTATATAAAGCCCTGACATATGGGTCTTTTTACTGACATAATCCTCTACTGTACCAAAAAAGAAAATATTAGGTTTCATTCCAAGAGCTGGAAGGACTTCCATGAGGATATAAAAAGCAGGAAATGGGCTCTGTAAGAGTAGAGCACTCTCATATTGAATAGCCTCAAGGGGCTCAGTGTTAAAGGCTTCTTCCTCATAGTGAATTTGGGTTGGAACAGCTCTGTGTCTGCCTGGGAGGAAATGGGATTTGTAGGACTTTCCCCATACAGGTCATAGGGCTTAGGCCAGAGGACTGGTGTTCTGTGACCGTGTAATAAACCAACGTGCTCCACACGTGCAACCGTAAGGACAGTCTGAGCATGTAATACTGGGGACAAACCTCAGGATTTTGCACTTCACAGCAAACTATTTCTACAGTTTGAACTGTTTGCTTCCTCTGCTGACATAATTTAGATCTTTGTCTTGCTTACATCACTCCTCATTAATCTGGATATCCTGCAGCCAGCCATCCCTGTTAATTTAAAATTATTAATTGGATTCCTCTTCCCATGAAGACCAGTGTATAATGTTATTACTTACCCTAAATAACCAGTGCATGTAGGTGATGGGCTTTCCCGTTCCTCTAGATGTGGATGCTGCAAATCCTGATTCAGTGACAACATGAGAGGCAGTTCAGAGTTGTGTTAAGTTTAAAAGAAACAGGCAAGGGAGTATGGACAAAGTTTTACAACTTAGCCAGGGCGCAATGGAGTCACTGATGGGAAGAGTAAGTTGTGCTGCTATTACTGAGTCATTTAGTTTGGAGTGTGTTTTCCCCCCTAGTAAGTCCATGACCATTCATAAATTATTATGTATCTAATAATTTAATTGTATTAATATCTACAGGATTCAAATACATTGAAGCCCCACTGGATAAGCCACTGCAGAGGCATATTATGTACCAATGTGTTGTATAAATGTCTTGCGATCTACGTGACTCAGATTATATATTTGGGGGGTGGGAGATGATGTCTCCTAAATAAGATTATGACAAGTTAACTGACATCTGAGTCTCCTTTTCTGTTCCTAATTCCTCAGTCTTTGCTAAAGAGGTTCAGGCTACTCCTTTCCAAATGAAAGTAAATTAAAATTAAAGGTGGAAAATTGATCCTAACAAAATGCAGCACTGAGATGTTACTTTACTATAAAGAAAAACACATTTAAAGTATTGAACTGATGTTTTATTTCCAAGTTCAAGATATTCTTCCTGTTTCTGCCAGCTAGTAAAAAATACATGGGGAAAGAAGCTGTCAGTACAAGCACTACAGGTGCTTGCACCTGGTTCTTTGGCTAGCCCTGCTTTCCAGGCATTGCTTTGCCAAATCAGATAGGCAAAACTTCCCCTTATCTGTTCTCCTAATCCCTTGGACCCCACATACACTCTGAGTCACTTCCCTCAAGTCTTTACCTTGGTAATTATTTCAGTCAGTTTAACTAAGATGATTGTGGAATAGTGTTTTATACAGAGCCAGCTTTTGAGGTTCAGGATTTCTTTTGAAATTCCAATTCCTTATTAGCTGAAGTGAGGCAGGGTTACCACCTGCCTGGTTGATAAGCACATGTGTTCATATGATGCAGTATGTATTTTCCTTACAGACTGGCTGATAATGCCAAAGCCAAAAAACTGCTGGGGTTAACTTTATAAAAAATGGCTTGGGAAGGTGTTATTTTTTTCCACACTAGCAAGGGATGGAGCTTCTTTCTAGCTCCGAGTAACTTATGTTGGGACACCAAGAGACAGTTGCGTTCCGTGGCATGTCCTTAAGACTTGGTTTACCCATTTGGTCATATCTAAAATGTTTGGAGCCTCCCTTTGTGGCATCTGCCCTGGGCACAGCACCTGGGGCACTGAATAGAGCGCACCTGTACCTTGTCCCATCAGGGAGCTGGGATGCAGGAGCAGCACACAACTGGTCCCACTGTGTGAATGCAGCATACTTATAGGAGACATAACAAAATTAATTTGGGAATGATGGTGTGGATTTGGTAGTACACTAACCACAGACTGCAGGATTTGGGAGATTCTGTCATATAGACTTTTTATTGCAGGTTATTTTTGGTTTCTCTTAGCCACTCAAGCCGAAAGATTTCTGATTCTGACATGCAAGAGTACAATTTAAATGTGGAGTTACTTCCTCTGGACAAATCACTGAAAAGTTATAATCGGGTGTATTGCATCAAGGCTTTAGCCTGCAGACACTGCATGGCTGAAGTAGGCAAAAATACATTGCAAAGTCCTCGTCTAGTACTTAGGATATTTTAGAATGGCAGCAATTTGGCAGGCAACCAGTAAGAGTTTGTTTCAAAGTGTCTGTGGTAGATGCATTTACAAAAGGGTCAATTTGAGGGATGCATGATCCAAGCATAGGTTGAAGAATCAGGAGTGGCTGAATTCTAATTCTGACCTTCTCTCAGGTTCTCTTGATCATGTGGGTGCAATACGACAGAGGTTAAAAGTATGTTTCTAAGGCTGCAAAGTGGAGCACGCAGAAATTAGGAAACACCCATGCTGAGTTAATCCAGTCCAACTTTGAGTGTGCTTTATGGCCGTCTGACACTCTGGATTATGCTCCTTTCCCTTTGATTCCTGTCTCATTCTGTCTCCTGGACAGATAACTGTCATTTAGGAAACAGCTATTTATTATTTTTCCCCTCCTAATTGTTCAGTATGGACTTCATTTTTTTGCACAGTCAAGCTTATTTCCAAAAGCAGTGGTATTAATCATTCATGGACCCTGGTAGTTCCAGCACCAACTACTTCAGGGCAATAATAGAATTCAGCTAAAACAAACCAATAAATGAGTTTGAATTCTCTGCTGATTTTTCCCACCACACCATTTCATCTCCTACAAAGCTGACAGATTGCTTTGGCTAGCATTCATGCTAACCAATCTCTCTGAATTTGGTCTATTTTTTTAGGGATTGGGGTAGAAGTTGCTCTTGAGACGTGATATTGCAAAAGAAGACAAGAACTGTCTCAGCCTCTGCAGCCTTGCTGGCACTTAAAGCAGATGTCGGAGAGCTGCTCACTAGCAAGGTGTCCCCATACAACATACCGTGGGGCTGCTGACAGTCTCCTCCTTAATTTCAGCAGACTTTGGATCAGTTTTAGTCATACAAAGTACCTCAGGAACAACTCCGGTGGTAGCAGAGGATTTTCTGCTCTATTATTTGCATGGGTTTTGAAATAACGCCCTCTGAAATCAATGGCCCTCTTTTCATTAATTACAGTTGGCTTTAGATCAGGCCTGGGAAGATGCATATCTTCCAGAAATGGCATTGAATGGTTTCTGTAAAAAGCATCTAACAAAGATATACGACTGCATGGGCTGATCGGGGGGAAGAGAGCCCCATCTCTCTTTTGTATAGTTGGCTTCCTGCTCATATCAGCAATAATTTAGATAATTAAATTGCTTAGTTCAGTAGTTGGAAGAGGCATGATCAACAAGCTGACTCTACTAAGCTGTCAGATGTACTAGTGTTCTGGGGTTTTTTGTTTGTTTTTCTTTTTTTTGTGTGTGTGTGTGTGTTTCAAAAGCTGTATAATTAGACACTCTCTTTTCAACCCAGGCTAGCCCCTTCTGCAGAGAACCATACCAAAGACATTCAAAATCACATTATGAACGCCAGCATAGTTGGAACATTTATATGATGTACGGTGATGTTCAGTGGCAGCAGGTGAACAGACGAAATTAAGCACAATGTTAGTATCAGCCCCCCTTGGCATTAAC
The DNA here is from genome assembly GCF_963082525.1 of Nesoenas mayeri. NCBI lineage: Eukaryota > Metazoa > Chordata > Aves > Columbiformes > Columbidae > Nesoenas > Nesoenas mayeri. The sequence continues at coordinate 6,896,235 of NC_137543.1, forward strand.
AGCAGGATAGAGAGTTCAATGGTATAATTTAATAAAATGTAAGTAAAAGCTCAGAGATGTTAATGAGCAGACTGAAGTCTATAACTGGACATGCTTTTACATTCAGCCTTGAATCATTGTCTACCGTCTCTGTAGGGTCTTTGAACTTTTACTTGCATGAGGTAGAAATAGTTTTATTAGGTCATGCTGCTGAAATGCTCATTTTACTATTGAGTCCAGTTTTTGTTTGATTTGTTTTATAAATATATATTTTTTGGCTGAATAATAAATATAATTTTGTGACTCTGAAGAATGAAAGAGATCACAGAAAGCACCCTGTTTTGTTTTTTTTTTTTCCATTTCTAACTCTAATGTCTAATTCACATGGGTTTTGGTGTTGGTGACATCTCTGAAACCAGACAGAAGAGCAGTCTCTGGAGAGGCTGAGATAGGGAGTATCCAGTCTTTGTGCTTAAATTGCTTGTCCTAGAAATGCCATTTAGTTTTCTTCTCTGCCACATTCTTTGTATCTGCCCCTTCTTTTCCCTTCATTTTCCAAAGATGCTATTTCTAAGCAAACAGTTTTGCTTCTCTTCTTTCACACAAGTTTGTCCTCCTTGTCCTCTGAATTATGATGGTGTGACAGCATTGTCTGAGAAGCAGGACTGGAACAAAGTCCCTGTATGTCCCTTCACCATCAGGCCTCTGGCAGGACAGAGAGAAAGTGGGATAGAAAATACCACAATCTTATTAGCAGTGGACAGGGGCTTCATTTTCCAAATAAACTGATGTCGGGATGTTCTTTGACGTTGGTTCAGTCAGGAATAAACCCCAAGACAAAATGCAGCCCAGCTATGTTGTTCAGTTCTGGATATGTATGTGATTCTTTGGATGGCAGAGCCTGAGCTCTGTTCCCAGCCTCAAGGGATAAAGATGACAAAATAGCATCCCTTAAACTGCAGGAGTGCAAGGGAAGCCCAACAGTGAGAAAATATTGAAATACTTTTGAGATGAGAACACTCAATTATTCATCAGCTCTATTTTTTTAAATACTGCTTTTTATGAGATTTTCCCAAAGAGTGTTTGCTTACTGTTCAAAAGTAGAGAGGCCTTACCATGGATACTCACTGACCTAAAACTCTATACCAACCCCCCTGAAAAAGCAATACCAAAGATGAAGGTTATATAGAGCTTCTATCTATCTTTTGCATATTGTTTGTTCAGCTGTGAGGCGGTATGAATAGCTTAGTACTATGCCTGTGTTTTAAATGTAGAGAGCTCACTTCAGCATTTACCAGCACGCTTTTCAGCCTGGATGCCATTCTCACATCATGTTTGCATGTAGCCAGAATTATTCACCTCTTTTTTTCCCATTAAACTATAAAAAACAGGGCCTCAGACACGAAGTCCACAATTTGGTTATAAACTCAGACGTGATGGGATTTGTCAGTTCTTTTTGCAACATCACTTAATACATCTAAATGTGTCATGAAGGAATCTCAAAGTGATGTTTGTGAGGTTAAAAGGAAAAAGGAGGTATTTTTAAAGGATGTACTTTGACTTAGGACACTTTGAGGAAAATTATTCCCACATGATAGGCTGAACTAAATATAAAAGTAATAAAAATAATCCATGTTGGTCATTTGGAAATAGGTCCACTAAACGTAATTCCTTAGTCTTGGATCACTCTGAAGCCTAAATTGTCCCACTTTTGGACAATTTTCTCATGGAAGGAGAAATAAATGTTGATCTGTAACATCAAACTGGGCTCCATCTCACAATGTGGGATTGAGGTGGGAAGGAAACCAGTGTGGAAAACCCATCAATAAAAACACTTTATCTCCAACCTTTTTTCTAATACTCTTGAAGACTTCCTTGTCACAAAGTGAGTGCTGTTGATGTGAATGGGGCAATTTTCTCTCACTGAAATATCCATACGTAAGGTACTTGCAAGTTAAGAGACTTGGTTCAATTCTTTATGCTATAAATGGCCATAAATGAATAAAAGTATGTATTTTGGCCTGAATGTAAGAATAATATTGAACCACAAATATGTACTAGAGCCACCACAGGTTATGATTATAGATTTTAAGCAGATGTTCTGATTTGGGTTTTGGGTTTTTTTCTGCTATTTCTAACTTAAATGACTGCTCTGAGACTCCTTTTAGCATTCATAATGCACCAATGAGCTCTTGAAGTGTTTTGGCAAAGAGTGGAGAAGAATGACGCCTTAGAGACACAGCTCTCAGATCTCCTCTATTGGGGCAGAAATCACATATGTATGTATGATGTGATATGGACTTTTAGAAATATAGGAGCCTGTATTTTGTCCTGGGAATAAGGTCTTGCAGCACGTGTATGTGTGACTTCAAGTGATCCAGGTCCAGCAACTTCCCCGCCACGCTGACCCAGCATCGATCCATCCCGTTGCTGTTCTGCTGACTGACACCGGCTGGTGTTCTCCTCCTTTTATCCCAGCCTCATGCAGGGCAGCAGCTGGCAAAGACTGTTTTTAATAATGTATTTATAAAACTTAGCAGCCGTGCAAGTCCAGACACAAAGGACATTTTGGGCTCCCAACACTGGAAGTGCAGAACATTGACTGCATGGCAGATCTGGTTTCCCATCTCTTGCTGCTGCCACTAACCTGCTCGCTCATCACCAGTGCCAGAAAACAATGTTTCCTAAAAAATACATGGGAAGAAATACCTTGAGGTGAAGGCGTCCATAGCTATTTTAAGGAATGCTTGTCCTGATCCCTTTGCAGGCGGTTGTCTGATTGGTAGTTCAGTAATGTACTTATTTAAAAGGAAATTCTGACTACTGTAGGGCATGGTGATATTTTCATGCCCTTTTTACCTTGCAACCTTTTCCATCTTGCTCAAACCTGAGCACCTCACTATCTCACAGGGACATCATCTGGTTGAGGTGCAAACTACAGCACATGCTTGTGCCCTTTGGATTTAGGGATGGCACTTTAATAAGCCCGCTTTATTTATTTATTTATTTATTTATTCATTTATTTATTTTAATTTTAAATTCTTTCTTGCATTTATGTTCCATTCCTGGCAGACATTTACAACTTTTATTTGCAGAGTGCAGGGTTTGTTGGTTTATTAGGTATATTGCTTTATCCTTGCCTGCATATGATACAGACTTTTGAAAATATAGAAGCCTGTGTTTTGTCCTGGGATTAAGTATTTACAGCTAAGTCTCAACAACTACATAAGATTTCGCCCTTTCTTATTTATTAAACTAGAATGGAGTGCACTTTATTTCTGAGATACATGGCAGACATAGGCTCAACATTTGACTGATCGATAGTGGTTTTAACAAATGCTGATACCACCATTCTTTTTGTCTGTGATTCTCACAGAATCCTATTGCTTTGAAAATAAATATCCAGAATACATAATCAACCCTGCAGCAAGGATCAACATACAGTGTCCTTTTCATGCTTCTTTTACCCAGCTACCAGCAGCAACAAGCTGATGTGCATGTTAAAAGACAGAGGAAACAGAAATTCCCTAAGAAAATGAACAAGGAAGTCTGTGCATTAAAGAGGAAAAGATGGATACTGGAGCTGGGAGAAAGCTTTCTAGAATGGTTCCTTAAGCAGTAAAGAGCTGCAGAGTGGAAACTCTTTTCCCCTGAGTGTGTGCATGTAGAATATAGAACTGCAATGACTTTATGGTCTGTGTAATAAACCAGCAATAATTAAATAATACTATTTCTTCTTTCTTTTTTTTTTTTTTTTAAATGAGTTGATCTTATAACCAAACTTTTAATAGCCTGACCACTTTGTCTTGTCACAACACCAGATGGCTTTTTAGTCAAGGTAAACTCAAACTGATGACCTTAAAAAAGAAGATCATCCACCTGAAATTTTGCACTCCATTAAATTAACAGTCGAAGGATGTGTTTTGAACCTGCTGAGTTTACTTCTATAGACAAGGACTGATAACAACAAATACATGTATGAAAACAGACATGTGTCTTTAGCACTTGTCATCTCTGAGGCTCAGGAACTGGAACTGGCAATGGGTGAAGAGGCAACTGGTTGTGTGTGATTTTCAGCAGCCAGTATCTCAGCTCTGCGTTGTCTATCTCCTAATGATGACTGCGTGGGAGGGCCAGGTCAGGAATGGTTTCCACTCCAATGCGTTGATTGTGTGACTGGCAGTGAGCTCAATTAAAGTATAATAATCTGGTAATCTCTATCCTTTTTCCATTCAGGCTGCTGCACGCTGAATAGAGCCAGTGAAAGACTATAGGTTTTGAAAAGTAGGTGAACTCGCTCCTCTTTATCTGGGCGGTTTGTGTCTAGTCAAGTAAAATGACAGGCAGGAGAGACAACTCCCCAAAGCTTTGCTTCCGTGGCTTGCATCATTACTTCTGTCTGTGTTTCAATGCGATAACACTTGCTCTTTATTTTCCTTTCTAGGCTGCGGATTGGATTTCTAGTGAGCTTCTGACCACGAAGGAAAGACAAGCTGATGCGAGAAAGGAGACATGTCCATTACAAGAAGCTGCTGCATGCCCCATCTCCTGGTTCTCCTCACATTTGTGTTCAGCGTGGGGAGAGTTGAGGCACAAAGAGCAGGTACGCGGTGTTCAGCTTACTGCCTCCTGCTAAGTGGCTGCTGGGGCTTTTATGTGGCTGAGGAGCTGTCATTGCTAGGAGGAAAATTATAATTAAAAACCAAACAAACAAGCAAGACATTTACTGCTGAAAAGATACAAAATAGAATTTAGGGATGGAGATAGCTCAGGGATCAAGATTATGATTTGACTGGGGTCTCTGGTTCTGCTGTGGGCTTAGAAAGTTTAGCTCAGGTACCCAAAGCAAGGGGAGGAGCACACAGTTTACTCTGGATATGCTTCATCTACCCTGCCCTGGCGTGGACATCACTTCTATTGCCTTCAGTGGGTTTCGGATTAGACATGATGAATTTTCCTTTTATCTGGGACTTTCCTAGTGAGATAAACAGGGCCAGGGCACTGTTTATACCCTCTCTTGGGTCATACTCTTTAGCTGCTAGCATGGTCCCTGGCACAAAACAGCCTGACCAGGGAAGTGGTTGAGTTACCAACTCTGAAGGTGTTTAAAAGATGTGTAGATGAGGTTCTTTGGGACATGGTTTAGTGCCATTGAGTTAATGGTTGGACTTGATGACCTTGAGAGCCTCTTCCAACCAAAATGATTCTATGGCTCTGATTCTGTGGCTTTTGGCCCATGCTGATGAGCACGCTCCCTGAAATGTCACTGAGTGCATTAGGGGATGGTGAAGCTGAGAGACTCTTCCTATAGTCAGTCTTGACAAGGACACGTTGTTTTTTGGGAGGTAGCAGGAAGGGTTTAGTTGTCTGGCTGTGAATGCTGCTATACCTTAGGGACAGAACATGCTTGTAGTTTATTGGTATAAAAGTGCAAAGGTACTTTGAGATGGATGCTTTCTGTCTCTTTTTCTAGGAAAGATGCTGTTCTGTTGCCTTGTGTATTTTATAAGAAAGAAAAGGATTTTTTAGATCTTCTCTCAGTCTAAGGAATAGCTGCTTTATAGTTTTGTTATGTGATCTATATAAGGCTGTTTTGGGTGAAATTTAACAGGAATAAGTACTTAGTAACAAAACAAAGTGAAAGCTCATCTTTTTGGCTGTCTATAGATCAGTCACAGAAAGGAAATGGTGGTACCATTCATATGTTTATTATGTGCTTACTTTAAATAATTTTGGACTTATGACTTGTTTGTCAACTATTTTTATTAACAGTATTGCAAAACAGTTGACTGAGTGTCTCACTGGATGAATACAGCTCCTGGAATTATGCTTCCTTCCAGAGAGTATTCATATAATTACAAAACTGGAAGTTCGCTTTCTATGAATTATCTCCCATATTCCCTCGACTTGAACTGTTTCTGCCAGTAAACAATATTATTATAGCATTCTTGGAAAGCAATCAATTTTGTCAGCAGTGGACATTACTGTGCTAAAAATGCAAATTAATATTTACTAAAAGCTTTTCTGCAGCACTTCATCTCACTGCTATCAGTTCTGTAAGCAAAGAATCACTGACTCTAAGAAAATGATCCTGAAAGACCATCTTTTTCTTCCCTGCAATACTGCCTGAAATAGGTATCACTTTTTAAACCTTAAACCTCTCTTGTTTTAAGGCTCATTGCCCTTAAACACCAACAGGATTCATTTTATCTATTCTGTTTGGTTTTGAATTGCAGTCATCTTACCTGCTGAGAGTCATTAAAATAAGCAATAGCAAGGTCTCTAGCTTGTGGGTTTTATACTTAAACATTTATATTCTCTGGTTAGTCTCAATTAGTATTCTTTTAGACAGAATAGATTAGTACAATAATGAATTGGGAGGGGCAGAGTGGAGATCTCTTGCTTACACTTTTTTGTTATATATTATATCCTCCACATTCTGCAAAAATCCAGCAGAACTACGCTTGGCAGTCTAGCCAATATACACAGATGTAATGTAACTTACATCCCATAATATAAAAATATATATTCAATCATCTCCATACTCTGATTACCTTTGAGAGAGCTTTTCCAGCCAAAGTTTTCTTGCACTATGGCAAGGGACAAGCATTCCCTGTCTTGCAAAATGCCATCACAGAACATGATCCCACATGGAAAGGTTGTTTCCAACAAGATCCCATATGGATGGGTTATTCCTGCTGTGATCCCAGCCCCATGTGCATAGATTGTTCCCATAGATACTGAAGGAACAGCAGCACCTGGGATGTACCCTGCTGTGGAAGATAACACAGCAACAGGACATGCTCATGTTTCATCATCTCCTACAACACACCAGGTCTGTATTCAGTCACTCTCACAGCCACCATGAAATACCATGAACACTGACCTCAGCATTATAATGCCTTCCTACAATGCTTTTATCCTTATCTGGAGGCAAATCCGCTTCATGTGGCTGAGCTACCCACACTCTCCAGTGCAGTGGGCTGTTCTGGGATTCCTATCCTCTTGAGAGCAAGTGCACAACCTCAAGATGATCAAAAGCACCAGAGCTAAGTAATGAATTGTAAGGTCAAATTTGGTTGTGGGAGAAGACTTTATGACCTTCATGTAGGCTTGAATGCTGGAACTCAGTGAGGTAATACAGCAATGTCATCGTTCTGCCCATCTTTGGGTAGTATGTACTCAGTGCTTGTGAGGCCACACCTCGAGTACTGTGTTCAGTTTTGGGCCCTTCACTGTACAAATATATTTGAAGTGCTGGAATGAGTTCAGAGGAGGGTGACAAGGTCAGTGAAGGGTCTAGAGCACAAGTGTGATGGGAGCAGGTGAAGGACCTGAGGCTGTTTAGCCTGGAGAAAAGGAGGCTGAGGGGAGACCTTCTCACTCTCTACAACTACCTGAAAGGAGGTTGTAGCATGGAGGGGGCTGATCTTCTGAAGAGCAAGTGATAGGACAAGAGGAAATGGCCTGAAGTTGCACCAGGGAAGGTTCAGATTGGGTATTAGGAAACATTTCTTCACAGAAAGGGTTGTCAGGCATTGGAACAGGCTGCCTAGGGAAGTGATGGAGTCACCATCCCTGGACGTGTTTAAAAGGCATTTAGACAACGTTCTTAGGGATATGGTTTAGTGGTAGAGTTAGGTTATGGGTGGACTTGATGATCTTGAGAGTGTCTTCCAAACAAAATGATTCTATGATTCATTTTTCTGTTCACTGTCAAAGAAGTGCTTGACTGGATGAACTGTGTATGTACCTCCATACTCCTTGGTCTGTTCTGGGGGAAAAAAAATCCTAGTCCTCAGCTAACACCCACATTGGATGTATTTACATCAGTGCTTTAGCTCTGGTCAGGAGTGTAGCAAGGACAGACTACTTCCTAAAGGACAGGGAGCCAGGAGCTGGGGGTGTTCCTGTGCTGGAAGGAGAGGCTCTTAGCAGCCACAGCCTGTCCCACCACTTCCAGACAGGGAATGGGGCAAGCTAGGGGATGGCAGACAGGCTCAATGGACAATCCAGATTCCCAGAGAAGCTCATAGAGATGAAACAGGTCCAAGATGAAGCCAGCAAGTCAATCAGCAAGTCAAGGTGTGAATCAGGACTAAAGACAGTATCTGGGGTCGGGCATTCTGCAGGGAAGTCCACAGAAATGAGGCAGCTCTGAGGTATAAGTCACTGGTGGACATTTAGTTGCTGGGATCAGGCTGGAACTAATCTGATTTGAAACCATACAAACTGTGCAGTGGAATGTATCTTTTTAGTGTGTGGAGAACTAAACTGCCCTCAGTGGCATACCTTGGAGTTGTGCATTTTCACAAGCACTCTCAGAATTTCAGACCAAAAGAGGTAGGTTGGTCATTCCAAGTCAATGCTCAGAGGAGGCTACTAACATCGTTGTGGTAAAAAAAGTTGGGAGAATGAGGGTTCTGCAGTGAAACAGGAGTCAACAGAGCAGATTTACTCTCAGTGGATTTGGTTAGATGTGGGATACCAGCTCAGATGGTGGTAAAGCATCAGGGTTTAAAGGCAATTGTTAATAGCTTAGGGGACAGACATAACACCTCCAGTTCAGTGGAACAGTTACTCTGAGAGAAATAAAGTGGCACAAGCACTGGTATGGACCAGCTCTTTGTCTTGTATCGTATGTGTTTTGTTCTCCACATGGTTGGTCAAATTAACATTTTACCATTGTTTCAAACAAGCGGTTGTACTTTGTGGGATGATGTGAGACAAGAACTTCTGGAGAAACAACGGTTGGTGGCTGAGACCATAGACAAACTGTGTAGAGCAGCTTTCAATCTTGAAACTCATAATTTGTTAGGGACTGTGGTCTATAATAGTGAATTAAATAAACATCTGTATATATATAAATTTTGCCTGATTTGGGCATTGTGTTGATAAATCTTTGGCATCTGTGGGACATTTATGATGCTACTGCCTCTTGTCTTGCATATATTCAGAAAGAGCTAGAAAGCATCTCCTGGGAGATCTATGTTCTTGGCAACCAGCTGACATATATATGACCAATCTGGCTTCATAGGGCAAGCAAGCTGCAATTAAAATACATTTGCCTTTTGGATTACACAGACCTCAGATTACAAATATCATGACGAGAGCCAAAAGGTTGTTTGTAGGGCTGAGTTTTTCCCTTACAAAACAACTGCCCTTTGTTGCCAAGAAAGCCATCCCTGTATTCAGTGAGTCATCACATTCAATAGTCAGTGGCAGAGAGCCTCAAAATCAAAATAATCTTGTTATAAACTTGCTTCACCAAGATATCATGCTGAGCAAAATAACTGCTTTTAGCTAAGCGTAAATAAATCATAATGTTAATGCGAGAGGGAACATGAAAGCTTTACTACTCACCATCAGAACTGGCATAGGCAAGGTCAGGGCAGGTCTCTTGATCCGCTAAGGTCATTTTAGAGATTGCCTGAGCAAAAGCACTGCAATGAAGTTTGAGAAAAATAGCTTCATATGCATGCAGATGGTATAGGTGAAAGATTGAGAAGAGGTTGTTAGTACTGCAGGAAGAGAAAGGGTTTGCATTTCAAAGCAGAGTGTGTGCTGATCTCCCATAGATGTCCTGGAACAGATGAAGTGAATTGCAAGGAAGAAAGGCTGAGAATCTTCACTTTCTCTGCAGGACAGGGAGAGGGTTTGCTGCCTCCTCCAAATTGCTCCCTAGGGAACCATGCCTAGAGAATATTCACTGTGTCTGGTACTGTTCTTTCATCTTCCCTTAGCAATATTTTCTGGTACACTTGCAGGTTGCAAGAATGTTCACTATGACCTTGTCTTCATCTTGGATGCCTCCTCCAGTGTCGGGAAAGAAGATTTTGAGAAAGTTCGACAGTGGGTGTCTAATTTGGTGGAAACTTTTGAGATCGGCCCAGACAAAACCCGTGTAGGTGTGGTGCGGTATAGTGATCGTCCAACCACAGAGTTTGACCTCGGAAAGTACAAAACTCGTGAGGAAATCAAAGAGGCTGCAAGAAAAATTAAGTATTATGGGGGTAATACAAACACTGGAGATGCTCTCAGGTATATCAACACTTACAGTTTTTCCAAAGAAGCTGGTGGGAGGCTTAGTGACCGGACTGTTAAAAAAGTGGCTATCCTTCTGACTGATGGAAGAAGCCAGGATTATGTCTTGGATCCAGCCACTGCAGCCCATCAGGCTGGGATTAGGATCTTTGCTGTGGGTGTTGGCGAAGCCTTGAAAGAGGAACTTGATGAGATTGCTTCAGAACCAAAGTCTGCTCATGTGTTTCATGTCTCTGATTACAACGCCATTGACAAAATTCGGGGGAAGCTAAGAAGACGTCTCTGTGAAAGTAAGTAGAGCTCCAAGTCCTTCTACACAGTTACAATAGGTTCAGTTACCATGTACATATGAAAAGCTGTGATTGCTTTCTCTAATGGTTATGATCCTATGCTGATAATTCTTTATTTTAGTGTCTTACACTCCGTTCCATTCTGTAAGAAGTCATTTTACTACGTGGAGCATGATGAAGTGCTTGCTTCTGGGTTCTTCTGTTCATGTCAGCACTCAATATAGGTCAACTTCTAGTGGTCAACTAGGGACCAAAATACAAATTCCCTTTTGGTTCTGATATAGTCCAGTTACTTTATAATAGTTTGGACTACTGAATATGAAATGTGGCATCTTAGTTATACACAGAATTTGGTTCATTTTTTTAATAGGAACTGAGGTTTTCCCTGTTATTTTCTGTCATTATACTGTGAAAAGAGTGTTCTAGATGCTGCTATGAATGATCCTTTAAGAAGCAGAAGGATACTTGTAGTGTTCTACCTTTCAGCATCCCAACTCTACTGACAGCTGGCATTCACTGGTGCTCTGGCTATCAATCACATGAACCTTGGTGATAATTTGAGTGGCTTTTAATGGAGATTGGTGTGTGAAACTCACACTGAGTAAATGAACTTTGGTTGTCAGGTGAAAAGAACTGCAATGGCTTTATGGCTATTATCTCCCAATACTTTAAAGGAAACGGCAATCACACAGCCTTTTCTCTTTCCACCACTGATCTTGGTGATGACATAAACATTACCTGGTTTTGCTGCTTTTCTCTGTGTGTGTTGGGATAACTGTGAGTTCTTTGGGTCAAAATCATGAGACACCACTCTGGTTTCTAGGTCTAAACTTGAGAAACAACAGATGTCTCTGTGATACTATAACACATTGCAGTGTTACAATGACCAGCTCTGCAGGCCAGAAGCTTGTGTTCAAGTAGAATAGAATAGAATAGAATAGAATAGAATAGAATAGAATAGAATAGAGAATAATTTCAGTTGGAAGGCGCCCACAACAAACATCTAGTCCAACTGCCTGACCAATTCAGGGCTGACTAAAAGTTAAAGCATGTTATTAATGACATTGTCCAAGTGCTTCTTAAACACATCCTTCATTCTGAGAGTGACACCAGTCACTCTTCATGGTGCAATAGTGGGTTTGGCTCTAAAAGGGTAAGTGAAGGGGAAGGATTTAATTTTATTAGATACAGGGAACTTTTAAGGGGAAAACAGGCTGCCACAGGTATTGGTTGCATTGTAAGTACAAAGGGAATCAGATCGTTATCAATGAACATTAATAAGGAAGGGAGCAGAGAGGAGGGAATTAGCTGAACAAACACCAAGTAGACGATGTGCACATATCAAGGATCACCCAGGCAGTGATGTAAAGGACATTAACAGTGACAAAGGTGAGTATTCAGGTACATGGGACATAGTGAATGCAAGTGGATTTTGAGAAGTGGATGCAGGGTAGAAAGAGGGGTTATCAAATAAATCAGCAAACACAGGTGCAATGGACTGATTTCCACAGCAACAGAAGTTATAGTAGACAAGTTTTCCATATCTATTTCTGGGTGGTGTTATTATGATCCAGGAACTCTGATGAGATGCCGTAACATCCTTAGATCCTTCATTCCAGACGTGATGGGGGACACCTTCTTCTCAGTGTCTGGCCTAAGTCCTTCTCGCTGCAATTGGTGTCTGGTTTTGTCCTGTTTTCATTGGATATCAAGAAGAGTTAATGCTCTTCCTCTGTACATCAGTCTTTCTGCTTGGAAGGCCATTACGTATCTCCCTAAGTCTTTTATTTCTAGATTTTAAGCAAGAAAAATGCCCTTTGTCACTCTTCTCATATTTATTAATTTAATTTGTTAGTTTGCATGCAAAATATTTCAAATGGACATAATGTTCAGATCATATATAAACAAAGAAGAAACTCTCGGTGTCACTGAAGCAGGCCACTGAAGCAGAGGCAACAGCATCACCATCAGCAGAACTATTAATGTAGAGATCAGGTAACTTTATTTTTTATCTGAATACTTGAGGTGGAACTGTTTTGGGGAGTGAGAGAGGACTGGTGGAAAACAAGACCAAGTGTTTTCTTGTGTGTGTGCCACTTTTAAATTTCATATTAACACAGTAGGAACAGGAAAGGAGATCACTGTAAGGGCTATGCCTTGCACAAATTTAGAAGGTAGAACTTCTAATAGCTGTTGTAATTAGCTTTCTGTGGTTTTAATAATGGCATTGCATAAAACAGGAACGCACAAACGTGGGGGACGTGAAAGGGGCACATACCAGGCTGCTGTTTAGTTTGTGCACATTCTGAGACACAAGCATATATTGCCACAGTCAAGTTAGGGTTTTAAGAGACATAATCCTTTGTGAGCTCCTGAGAGACACATGAACCAAAGAGCAGAAATGGCAGAGAGAAAGATTTTCGTGGTACTGACCAGTGCATGATGAGTCTTCCAGTTCTTATACTGCTGCACTACCAAAAAGTGAACAGTTGTGCAGTGCTACGAATACCAGATTTCATGCCAACAGCTGTTCAGCATCACTTGCCTCAGGTCTCACTGGACGTCTGTCCTAGACTCAGTCATTCCATCTTGCTATATTTGACCGAATTTATCACTGAGAACATGTCATTAAGTGCATTAATAGCATTTTAGCTCTCATTTCATCTTGTGGAAGTAAGCATAGCAGAATCAAAAGATAACATGTCTGCTCAGTGGGATATTGTGGCAGTGGGAGATATTTTCGCCAAACATCTCCATTACATTCTTGACTATAGTTAGCAGGCAAAAATGAGGGATACTTTCACAGGAAAGCAGGAGAGATACATTCTGTTAAAAATTCCAGAGATGCTACATGCTTCTTAAATAGGGTTTCTGCTTATATGCTGTAGAGATAACAACAGGCAGCTGTGGAATATTTAAAAATATACTAGCATCTGCTTATGGTAGGTAAATAGGAGGAATGTGTTTGTCAAAGAGAGCTAATTGCTTTGATTTCAACACAGACTTAATTTAAAGCTGGATTTGGTAAGTTAATGCATGTAAAAAGTTGTCAGCCTGGCTTGAAACTGGTAGCCCTAATTTTTAACACTATCATGTGACATTTAAGCCTCAATGAGGGGAGATGTTTTAATGATCTAAAACACCTGTACCTGCTCAGAGGTAATTGTTTCTTAAAAAACCTGATTGCAGTGCCTTGGATGCTGTAATATTTGAGTTTACCCTGTTGCTAGTAAGCCAGACAGGTGATAAGATAGTTTTCAAAGCTGAGCAAAAACATTCTCCAGAAGCATTCTGGCTCTTTTCTGGTTCCATAAAGCAGAAGTGTGTGACTTGGCACCCTTGGAGTACATGGCATGAATGTGAGATTACTAAGCCTCTGCTCTACTGCAAAAGCCAGATTTCACAGCTTGAAAATAAATTTGGCTTTAGAGGTACAGTCTCTGGTAAGAAGATATATATATATAGATATACTTTTTTTTTTTTTTTTTTTTTTTTTTTCCTACAGCTAGTAATAGGAGAAACACAAGCAGATGTTTTCTAAGGAAGTACTATAGATGAATTGTGCTTGGTATTGGTCTGTGTCCAGTAAGTGACTTTCATGTATAATGTAGCCCTTTCTACAAGCAGTTTTTAGTTGTCTGTCAGCTTGATGAACTCCTTGCCAGGGTGAGTTCCTCTACAAATATGTGGAAGACTAAGCGACTATGTTATATTATGAATTTCAAATGCTTTGCAAACACAAGGAAATCAATCTGAAATGTTTCAATGATTGGTTGGTACCAATGGTTTGTCATTGATTTTAGCTGATATAGTGAGGTCTGTGATAAAATACCAAAAGGAGTCACATATTCTGATGATTCATAACATTTATTTTTCTATTCGTACATGTCTGTGAGTTTTGGTTGTGTATGCAGTGCATAAAAAAGTCTTATGCAACCACTGTTCTGTTTCTGATGCAAAGGACTTCCAGCCTTCCAAGCAACACCTTGAACACCATTCAAAATAATAATCTAAAAGCTTCAAATACATCTCTTTTTTTTTTTTTTTAATTAAGTCAGCTTTGCTCAGGTTCATGATATGTCCACAGAAGAACAACAACGTGTTTCTTCTTGGCATTCAATGTTAAAAGTCTCTTGCACAGAGAGCATGACAAAGGGTTGGCATATGAGCTGCTGAATCTTGACTGACAGCTCCTAAGAGACTTATCAATATAGTCAAATCTCACATGAGTACTGAAATATCTGAACACATCAGCACCTAACAGTATCTGCTTAACTGTTGACTTCCAGTTTATACTTCTCATTGAGCTCTGAGATTTTACTCTAAAAGCATTTATTTCTAGATATCTTTATATTAGACCTAATGGAATAGGAAAGGAGGCACAACTCAAGCTGACAGGAGTGAGAATGCTAAAGTATTTAATGAACTCAATTGTGGTAGTAGTTTTAATTATTTTAGTTTGTTGAGAAGAATTTGTGGTCATGGGAATTTGTAAATTGGTTTTACTTTCATATTTGGAATCTCACTTTATTTGGGTTCTTCAAAAGTTCATCTTAGAGGTAGTTCCAGGTCTTACTTGGTCTTATTACAAGAGCTCTTTCTTGTTCATTGTTAAAATGGCTTATAGAGACATCTTACAAATTCCTGTAATCTGGCAGAACTTGGTACATGCCAGAAATGCATCTATACATTTACTTGGAAAAATCTGTGGCACCCATCTCCATGTTGAACACAGAGAAGATTGAGGTGTTTTGGAGAAATAAGTCATGTCTAACAGACTAGGTAAAGTCTGATTAGCACAATATATTACATGAAGATAATCTAGCTAACTCTTGTGCTTTTAACCCATGTATACACCACAGCTGCCACAGGTAGCGTTCTTAGTGGGATATACCACATTTGGCTGCTTAATAGTACGTCCAGGCTAAGTGCAGCTACTAACATGCACGATTATGATTCTCACTTGAAAACCTAGTCACTTCCAGATGGTTTGGGAAGTCTGCTAAAAGCTCAGCAGATAACTGCTGCTGTTTTAAACATTGCAACTAGGCAGTGACCCAGCTTCTGCCACCTCTAATATCTCCTATTGCTTCTTGATGGTCTTCTCCCCAGCTGCAGTGGTGGCTTTCTAAAGCTCTGTAACATCTCCAACTTGTAGCAATCTCTCATGTCACAGATGACAGGATTGCACGTCCTTTCATCACCACATTTGCTGGCTAACTGCTGTTTCTTGTGAAGGCATGAAAGGCCTGTGACAGAATTTACAACTGTTTTATCTTTGGTTGAAAGCGAAGGAAAAAAAGAACCACTTTTCATGGATGATATGCCGGGAGGACATAAAATATTTGATGGGTTTAATGGTGATGACATTATACAACCTTCTTCTGCCAGTGGGGGGGTTGAAGGACAGCCCGGTATTTTGGATTACGGCTCTAGGAAGCACAGCAAAGAAATTCTTTTTCTCTTACAGCATTTTTTTTTGTTTTCAAATCAAACTCCTAAAACTCTCAGATCTGATTTTCTTCTTGGCCTAGTCATCACCAGCTTGGAGCATGGAAGTTCCAGAGCTGGTGTCTGGCACGCAGAAATCCTTGATCTCAGGGAGGGAGCAGTAGCTGCTGCTCGCTCCTCAGTTCCTCCACAGATCATGCTGAACTGACTGTTTACCCAGATCATGGCTACAGTTCTGTTCTGCCATTGTGAAATCTCCGTATCATTTAAAGAAATTCCTGTTTTCCTTGGGTCTCTGGAATGAATAGGTTTATTCTGAGATTAGCAACAGTGCTGTTTTATGACCAGTTAAAACCAGCACTGCTGCTAAAATAGAAAGTCATAGTATTCCTAACTTCCCTCTCCCATCTGCCAGCACAGGCATTTATGTGTCCCCACCACGAACTACCGCAGGGAGCCAATGAATGATCTTATTTATTTCCCAGATTAGTTTTTACTCAGATTTAGTTCACCGTGCAGCCACATGGACATTTGCTGTCCCAGGGGAGGAACCGGCACAAGGTGAGAACAAATAACAAGGGGCAGGAGGAAGACCTGGGCAGCATCCTTTAATCTAATTCTGGTTCATCTCAGCTTGATGAACATTAGCCAAGGACTTCAGAAAATTGAGGAAAATCCACCATGTGCACCCACTGTGAATGTGAGCCTGTGATCTGCTCTCCTCTGGTTTAAGTGTGCATAAAATGTATTTCTAGGCAGGTTCTTCCATTCAAACTCCAATTCTAGGCTTCAGCACAGCTTGCTTGCCTTGAATAAACAGCATGCTCAACAAAAATATCCCACTGCAGACAGATCTCTTCATGATTCTGTACCATTTCCTTAAATAGGCTTTTCAGAATGCATAATTATTGCTGCTTCACTACTGACTTCTGGTTGCCCAGGGGGCTAATTGGAATGACAGAGCTCTCCCTTCTTGGAAACACACTATGTCTGGTTGGGAGCATCTTGCCAGGGTTGCTGGTAGGTGGGATGAACAAGCTGACCACCACCTTAATTTAGATGCAGACTGTCTGTCCGTCCCTACGGGCAGCACTTTGATATTTCTGTGATCCTTCAAGCAGATACCTTCTTTCCTCTCAAAATGGATGTTACCTCAGTTACAGTTTTGGAAAATGATTTATCAATGTATTTTTCTTCCCTTGTATCTTGGAAAAAGCAATGACTTAGGCATTGCCTTCAGGTGAGGAAGACAATTCAACATTGCAGCAGCTGTGGCCCAATTTTTGCTGAGGCAGCAAAGGTACAAATCCAACAGTCATCCAGACAACAGCATTTTAGAAATCAGTCTGGGACAGAAAATGGTGTTCCTTCTACTCTTTTTTTTTTTTACAGTTGAGAAAAGGAGGCTGTTCCAAACCTGCAGCTTCATTCAGATCGCTTAGAATCTTAATAAGGGGCTTTGAAGACAGGTGTATAATTAAATGAGACCAATTAAACCTCAACTTGCTTATCCCTGGTTTCTTTCTTCAACAGTGATGTACAAATAGTAGCATCATAAACCACAGACAATCACTTTTCATAAAGCAATACATCTCTGGGCTGAAAATGTCTTCTCTGAAATCACAGAATCTAGCTGAATGATAACATCTTCCTAGCTTGTAATAGTTTTTCTTGCATTTCAGACAAGAAATCTGTGTGAACAACGTTTGATTTACAGTAAAACTAATTGTAAAGGCAGAGAGAAGATTAGACTCATGATAAATAAAAGTAACTCCCAGAAATTCAAAAGAAATATTGAGACAATCAGGAAAAATATGGGTCTCAGTGGCAGCAGAAATTATGTCTTATGAAAAAGTAATGTGCCATTTAGCAAACAAAAAGAGGAAAAATATGGTGGCTATGGGAGACATTTCTAAATAGTGTAGGAATTGAACAGAAGTACAGAAATAGGAACAGGCAAGAAACTGGAACATATCGTCATGTGCTGAAAGTTATTGGTAGCTTGTTTTTCAACAACACCTGCAGCCCTCATTGATTTTGCAGGAGCTGTGGGTGCTCAGCACTTTCAAAATTAGGCTGTGGAGCCCAATACTTATCCAGCTGCAATCAGAAGGAGGTTTTCTGCCTGCTCCCATGGAGTCCAAATGATGGGATAAAAGAGAGGGCTCATCCTTGGGGCAGCACTGTCTATCTCAGTGTTTGCTTTCTGATGGAATTATAAAGAATGTTCAAGTAGAAAGAACAACCTCTGAGGCTGGGTAGATGCTCAGCAGGAGGCTGGAGCAAGGCACACAAAAACCTCTAAGGTTTCAGGTTTAGTTACAGGCTTCTCTGTCCAAGGAAAACAGAGAGATGAAGAGAAAACCCTTGCCATGTGTCCTCCACAAAGCTAAAATGTTTTAAACCTCACCAGCTCTTATGCCATCAGGATTTTCTTCCTCCTTCATTAACTGGCCCTAAACTGACATTAAACTGAAAGGCCTGCCGTTTGGTTTTTTTTTAAGCTTTATGTAGCTATTCCCGTAAAAACCTAGTTATATCTTTCAGCACAGGCTGTGAATGGAGCTGGACTATCACCTACCCTAGTTAAGCACACCTGCAAGTTAAAGATTTACTCTTCTCACTCTTGATTTGGCGATGTACTTCAATTTAGGACAGGGAAAACCAAGTCTGGAAAGACACTATGGAGATTAAGTCTCAGTTCTGCCGAAGGAGCTGGTAGAATTTACTGCAAATCACAAGGAAGTGTGAATGTTTGTCAGGGCATGCAAAACCTCATGCAGTGTATCAGAAGTCCCATCATATTATACTTTTCCTGGAATCAGGCTGGTTTCCTGAATCCCGCAGCTTCTTATGAAATTAATGTTTCTGTAAATCTCATATAGCAATGGTGAGCTTGGTCTCCTGGCTTGCATGTTCAAGCCCCAAAGCCTTATGATAAATAACTGCAATGAGAGCTGCAGAATCTAATGAAGGAGCTTGGAGGTACCACAGGGGTGCAGGGTCTTGCAGAAGGGACACAGCCACCACTGGTCACAGGCTGTTTGTGACACTTGGGCAAAAGTTTAGCACAAAATTTATAGCCTGGGTAAATGGCTACTTTCTCATCAAATAGCTTCACTGGAAAATTCGTGACCTTTCACCGTGTTGTATTAAGGTCTTCACATTACCTGAAAGTTAAACTGATTTTGGAAACAATTTCACTGATGGGAGTGAACTGTAAAAACAAAACCATGCTCAGATCTAGATAAGCCATCACATTAACACAAAATGGGCAAGACCACCTATTTTTAAGATCTGGGGTGAAATGGTTCCTTCCAGTTCTGTGTCTTGATGAGCTGTCTTTAGAAGTCCGTGTTGTTTATTCCTGTGCACAGAACAGAAGCAAAGCTCATCACTGAAATATCTAAGGGCTTATTTTGAAGCTGTAGGTAGGTCTCTGATGCATGTGTACATTGTGTGGACTCTCTGAGAAAGAGATCTTCATGTTATTACTGGAATTCAAACTGAAATAGCATAATAATTTCCTTTTTCATCCTTTTCTTCCATTGAAGTTTGTGAAGGTTATCAGCCCTTGCTGTCACCAAGTTTCAGCTTCTCATTTTGTTTTTAAATGAACTGAGCCAACAGGCAAAATTGAATTGTAATGTACTAGTCTGCTGAGAATATTTCTTCCCCAGTGGTAGAGCTGAATCGTGGTTTAGCTGGTGGGCTATTTTTGTTGGTAAATTATAGGGTTAGTGCTTCAATCCCATCAAGTTCCCTAGAAGTTACACCCAAAGCCCAAATTTCTTTTCAAATCAGTAATCTTGTTTACAATGTGAAACAAAAGCAGTGGGAGCATTTCCAACACCTAGGAGGACTGCTTTTTGATAATGGAGTAATTAGGTTTTTTTTTAATGCAAATAAGAGATTGTAACAGGCTCAGCTATATTAGTGTAGTTACAAATGATGGAGAAGAGCTCAGAATTTTGCATAAAATGCCTTTTGACGTACTCTCCATTTTGGGAACGGTGGGTACTACAGCTAATGTTGACCAGAAGTAGGGAGGGTATTTTTCAAGGGAGGTACCTCAATTGGATACTCTGGTTTTTGTCACTTGCTGTCCTAAACTGTTGAAAAGCAGCCTTGTGTGATGTCAAGTTTCAAAACTCTGTTCATTTCATTACAGCTTAGCCAAACTGACTCTAAATGTTGACTACTATAACTTGATCTGTACTCTAGGATATTAAAAATTTTATATATACAATATAGTTGTGTGTCTATAAGACGTATATTCATTTATATATTATATATATATATAAAACTCTGGAAAATAAAACCATCCTTTCAGCCAGGAGCATCAGTCTTTTTTTTTTTTTTTTTCACAGTGAGGTAGATAAAAAGCCATAACACATTAAAGCTGTGGTTAAGATGAAATACAGGGCATTTTTGCTTCAGCGTAACTACACGCAATCAACCCAATCCACCACCTCTGGGTGAGACTTCGTTTAGCTACACTGCAGTAGAAATTACCGTGCTTTGTTCCCCTGGGGTTTTATAGCAGGATGGATAGCATATATTAGTTATCTACTATGAAAACGTCTCAGTTTTGGCAGTGAAAGCATAACATCTCTGTGAGAGGCTGCAGCACTAATATAACACTAGTAGGATGGTGCAAAAGAATTTCAGTCACTAGTGCTAACGCTTTCTGGCAAATGACTAATAGCTTGAAGGTGTTTCTGAGTTTAAAACAGATGTTGGATGAGAATTGAGATCCATAAGCTGAATTAAACAGGATAGTATCTTTATATTCCAGTATTTGCAGTGGGATTCATATCACCTAACTGCACTGGCCTGGAAGTTATTTGTCTAGGTAATTTTGATAGTCAGTAGAAATGAATAAAAACCTCCAGAGAGTGATTCATTCTTTTTGAAGAAGACTACCCAAGACAGGTGGCATGATTCAACCTCTGAGTGCCTTTCCTCTTTGCATTAACTTCTGAAGCAGCTTGGATAGCTTGTTTGCACCAGATTCCTCACTTCGACAGCCAAAAGCAGGAGCTCAATCTTTCCCTGCCACGTTCCGGGAATACAATACTATTTGGCTCCTTATGCCAGTAAATCAGTCCGTTGGGATTTACATTAGTGATGTGTAGATAGGTCATTGTGGTTGCAAGCTCAGATGCATGTGTTGCATTTCTCATCCAGCTACATGACGCTGCAGCATTTGTGCAGTTGCAGGAGAGAATGCCAGTTTAGAGAACTATTGTCAAGTGTTGCCATATGTTTTGGGTCAAACACTGTACTGCAAAATTGTACTTCATTCCTAAGGGACTACTCCTGTGAGAAGAATTGTTTCTTCTCCCTTATCTTGGGCTTTGTCCTAAATGTTGTGATAAATTGACCCTTGAAGTGAAGTGTGTTGTGATACTACCTGCTGCAGTCTGTTGAGTCATTATAGCAAGGAGATAATGCTTTAAAAAACAACTAATGGCTGAAATACAATTAAGAGTAACAGAGAGGGTGACAGCTTTTTTAATTAATGTTGTTGAAAGACACCTTTGCTGCAAATAGCCTTTTTTCTGTTAATTGAAGCATGAAGGTTGCATCCTGACACAGGCCCACAAATCCGCTCTTGCTTAATGATATTTCTGGTTTTCACTGTAACAAAGTCAAACCCCAAAACAAACTGTGCTCTGTTGGAATCAAAATGGGAAGAATGCCAGTTCAGACCAGCTCATGTGTTAACCAGCTCTGCCTTACTAGTCCGGACGATTGTCCTCCCATACAGACAAGCTAAGAATTCACTTGTAGGACCTGGTGGAAAACACTCAGTGAAAAAATTGCTGGTGTGTCTTGTGGATTTGGGGCTATGAATGGGACTAGAAAGCTGGCAAGCTACTTCGAACAAGTGGAGTTCCTAAGTATGGTTTAGGTAACAAAAAAAGTCTTTATTCAAATTTTTGACAAATTCCCTACAGGTGCCATTAGCAGAAGTGTCCATGTGAGCGGTGGCTCTGCAGTAGTCCCTGCTCTGCTGAAAGGCAGCATGGCTTGTTTTAAATATTTTGAATGTCTTATATAAGCATTGCACACATAATAAGGAGCATGATAAAGAGGGGATGTGCTCAGGGCAGACAGTCCCAGGGGACTGAAATGATCAAGACTAGGCTTTGAGTCTCAGATTCCTGAAACACAATCTCAGTGCTCTCTCTACAATTACCTGAAAGGAGGTTGGAGCATGGAGGGTGTTGGTCTATTCTACCAAGTCACAAGCAATAGGACAAGCCTCAAGTTGTTGCAGAGAAGGTTCAGATTTGATGTTAGGAAAAACTTATTCATGGAAATGGTTGTCAGGCATTGGAACAGGCTGCCCAGGGGACTGGTTGAGTCACCATCCCCGGAGGTGTGTAAAAGATGGGTAGATGAAGTTCTTAGGGACATGGTTTAGTGACTGTTAGGTTAATGGTTAGACTTGATGATTTTGAGGGTCTCTTTCAACCAAAATGATTCTATGGCACAACACATTGCAGCACAGGGGTAAGAGAGGTCTGCTTGGCACTTTAAGAAGGAAAGTCCCTTAGGTGTCGTGACTAAGAACCTTGGATATCCATTTTTTTCAATTCCTGGCACTATGTTTGCCTATATATATTGTCAGTGCCCAGCCCCAGGAGTCCTGCTTGAGTGCAAACACTGCACATAATGGTCCTACCCTAGTTCAGTGTGTCAGTAAGCTGCAATCATGATTCCCCTTCCAGAGAAATGACCCCCCTCCTGCAGCTGTGAACCTATTAGTTCAGAGCTTGCTGCTTCAATGAAAAGGCTAACAAAGTATAAAACCAGAAGGAAGTAATCATTATCTTAATCTGTATCACGTAGGCCATGAGACTTACTTGAACTGTGAGTATAGGACATTTCATGTAAAAAGGCAAAATGTCCTAGAATATTTTACTGTGTTAGTTACAAATCAATATATTTAGGGAGGTATTTGTGAACAATTCCTCAAGCTATCAGAGCTTTGTGCTGGAATAGTGTCATGCATGTTGATTTTTAAAATATCTGTTTAAGGACTAGTGTGAAATTTGCAGAGCTACAAATCTTTCAAAAATTCAACATCATTTCCACTAGCTGTTCTTATTTGTGTTAGCAAGCATAGTGGCTGATGCTTGGCTTGTTTACTTATCTGATAAACTGTTCTTTGACTCTATAGTCGTTTTGATAAAATCCTGACAAATTAATTTCCTTGGGCTAATGTTATATTTATAATGTATTTATCACCAACTGAATATTTACATGCTCACAGTTTTATATGACGTGAGATACAGTGAATTCACCCAATATAAGATGATACATAGGAATCTCTAAGTCATGACTGGTTCAGAATCAAGGAGTATTATCATCTATAATTACCAGCTTATACTAGAGTGTGGGATTTTTTTCATTGTAAATCCTTTTGCATGTTATTATCCAGTTAAAAATAGTCCTGAGTACTTGCTGACAGCACAAAAATACAGCATAGGACCACTAAACAAATGGAATTACTGGATGAGGTGCTACACCCTGGCACCACATTCAGCTCTACAAACTATTTTTGATTTGATTACAGTGCTCAGTTAATTTGACTTTGGAGATGGCTATATTCCTATGTTTTAGAGCAGGGGACCTGTAATAAGGAAAAGTCTCATCTTTTTTCTTTGATTTTCATGGGCATGTGCCTTGATCATAAAATGTTATACCCTTCTAGAGTTTCCAAACCCATCTCTTTGTCTGGGGCAAGAAAGTTTTTCTTTTTCATATTCTACTAGAATCTGTTTCCTTTTATTTTAGTGTTCTTTTACAATTAATGGTCTTAGTTTAGATTATAACTAAAGCAGTATGTTTTATTTTGGGACTCTCATCTAGAGCACAGAGTAGTTTAACTCATCTGTGTTTATGCTCAGTAATATCTCACTCCTAATTATTTTCCATGAACTAGTAATGTAGCAATGTAATAATTGTTTAATGAACCAAACATCTGAGAAAGTATTAGACTCTGATTTGCCACAACTTTTTAATTATTTACATCAATTCTGAGTGAGTCCAATGGTTTTCTTAAGCTCACACAGCAGGGCAGTAAAAGACTCCAGAAAAAAAGCCTTGGCTGACCTGGTTTACATGTGGTGCAATTCCCTCAACTAAGGGAAACTCTAGAGATTTTCCATGATGATTTTGGTGCACCCAAGCATAAAGATGATTCGTGCTGGGGCTGAGAGATCCTGGTCTAGCATTTAGCCTCTTCAGTCCTAAAATAAATAAATAAATAAATAAAAAATGTCATGTCCCACTAGCAGGGAAGATATGTGAAATAAATCTAGAAATTATTCTTACAAGGTCGTTTCTCATTCCTGGGTATATGTGGTATGGGGTGGGGTATGTCCTCACATCTCCCTAATGTGCTTCCATGGTCCAGTACTCAACGTGGGCCTGTCATGGCTCTGCAGGTTGCTAGATGGTGTTTCTGCTCATGTCTCTTCTACAGTTGATTGACAGGTGTCACCAGTGTCATGCCACAACAGTGCATTGTGGGTGCAGTTCAGGGGTGGTACAGGGGCACTTGAGGCTGTAATTGTTAAAGGCTGGCCTTTTCATCTTCTGTTCTTTACATTTTCTTCTCAATAATTGTCTTGTTTCACCACAAATGTACAGGAGAAAAAGAGCTTTTCAGGAAAAGTGTTTTCTACCCATAGCTCTATGCTGTGGTGGAATGAGAGGGACAAATGTCAGGAATAGCAGATACATTTGTGCCAATAGGTTCATTGTCACTGAGGTTGGTTTGTCTGTGGTTTCCCCCACCCCTTCATTATAGCATAAGCTTCCAAGAACCTGTTTTCGCCAGAGAACAACGAGACTGAGTTCATCAAGGATGCTCCCCCCTTCACCTGTTCATCCCAGGGACCCACCTCCTGCAACTGAGTGGTTATAAACCGAGCAGGAGATGAATTATTACTCACGTTACTAAGTAGAAGGTGCCAGTTCCTCATCTGATTGTGGATAGGGTCACTGGTTGGGGACTCCACATCTCCCAATGGACTCAAGCATTCTCCACAACCCTACCTTGAAATTAGCTTTCTTTGAAGTACAGGCTCTACCCAGCATCCCTTCTTTTCTCCACTTCTGCACTCAGTTCTTTTTATAGCATCCACTATTTTTTTTTTTTAATCTATATACATGCTTATATATATATATTTAACTGGAAGGGAATCAAGTGATTTTCTTTCAGTAAATGCAAATAAATTTGGGAATAGAAACCACAATGGTGGATAAACATGCTATTCATGCTGGGTGGATCTGTACTCCCACGGGGGGAGTGGAGTGTCCTAATTTCAGAATAGTACAGACTGAGTTTCCATTAAATTGGTAGATGTTTAATTATATCATTTTGCCTGGGAAAACGGAGAATGCAGATGTGTCTGCAATGTGTCTATAATTGTATAGTCATTTCTGTATTTTTGGAGGGAGTTTGGTGTATTTTTCTTGTTTTTTGTTGTTTTTTTGTTTGTTTGATATTTTGGTTTGTTGTTTTTGTTGTTGTTGTTTTGTTAGTTTGTTTTGTTTTTTGTTTTTTATACATTCTGAATGATGTTCGTGGGATTAGTAGGAACTATGAAAAAGCAGCTGAAGTCAGTAAATAGAAACCAGTATATGGGTGTTTTCCTGCTCTTAGGTTGACTTTTTCATGTCACTTTCTGACTGAAATGTCACGCTGGATGCCAAGTTTGATTCTCCCTATACTTTGGGGTTTATAGCTTAGGTGGAACTGTGCTAAGGTGACAGTGTGAAGAAGTGTTTGATGTTATCTTTCACCTAAGAAAAAATGTAACACAGGGCATTTAAGCTTCCCTGCGGGATACACTCATTCTGCTATGGCAGCTCTTTTCAATGAAGGTGAAGCATAAAAAGATGAAATACAACTGTAGGAGATGGATACTCTGTCAGTCAAAATGGTCCAGCTCAGGAAGTGATTCTAGTAAGGTACAGCCTGGCAACATGGATTCAAAAGCAATTGCATTTAGCAGTTTATCTACATGTATTAAGTACTTAATGTAAATAATGTAAATAATAGATTTGATCTACACATGCTTTGTGTTTGCCTGGGCAGATACTTTGTGATGAAAACTTGGACTTGCTCAGTATTTGTGCAAGATGACAAGAGAGTCATGGCGCTGTGGACTTGTTACTGGTGCTGCTTCCAACATAACCCCATTGAAATATGGTCATGTCCTTAGCTGTTGCTTGCACATCCTTCCTTTCAGATCATCAGAAAAGCTGTGCCCATAGTCTAGTCTGATGTCTCTGTTTTCAATGTATGAGTCCAAATTCATTCCTGCTCAGTACTTGCATCAAGTAAGACTTGCTTCTGACCAGGGATGAATCTGACCTTTCATCAGAAGAACTTCACTGCCCAGATATTATACTTCCATTCCCTCTTTATGTTTTCAATGTTGAGTAAAAGGACAGTACAGTCTCTCTGGAGCTTCTCACCTTTATTATGTTTGGAGAAACATGATCTCAGGAATATATTCCGATTAAGAGAATAGACATGGTGGGTTTTTCAGTTATCTTAGTCTAAGGAAACACTTGAAAATATACTTTCACTACAAGGCTGCCCATGTCTTTAGTGTATCACTCTTTGTTTTGGGCTCAATCTGAATCTTACCTTTAAATTACTCTTTTATTTGGAGTTGTAAATGCCCTTGCACTGATCTAGAAAATTCATGCCACATTCAACACCAGTATTGCTAATGGTCAAAACTCCCAGACCACCTGTGGAATAATATATTAGGAGACATGACCATCAGGGCCCATCAGGCCTTTGGAGAAGTACGGAAACATGAAAACAGTGAGCCTATCAGCTATGTTAAAACTTGTTGCTTTACAAACCAGACCATGAACACTTTGAAAAATAGTATGGCACACTGATGGTCTGAATCCCCTCAGCAAGATAAAAGTGGAAACTAAAAGCTACTTCTCATGGGGCGTGTAAGATTATTTTATTTCTAACTCTGAAGATAAATAATCACTGGAACAAGATCACCAAGGTGATGGTAAAGGGTGTTTCTCCATCTTCTTTAAAATGCAGGTTGTTGCCTTTGCAAGAGTTGCATTCCTCAGTTCAGCCTCAGACTGCTGGCTTTATCAGCAGTTTCTTCTGAGAAAGGAGAGATTCATTTCCAAATGAGTAGATATTGCTGTGGGATGTGAGATGTCTGATGCCCTGTGCAAGAGATCTTGATGTTGGTCTTAATTTTCTGTAGCCATAAAATCTCTGAATCTGGCAGAGATAGCTGAAAAAAACCTAAACTGTTTGTAGTGAGATCACCAATATATTTGTCTTATGATTTCTCCCAGCAGAAGAGCTACCAAAGTATCTCTCAGACTGAGCTTTCAGGCCCTTGTGGAAGAGACATTTAAATCTGCAAGTGTCTACATGTGTAGGGTGGTTTGCAGCATCTTGGCCCTGATGTGGGTGGAAGATGGGAAGAAGGAACAAATGGGAAACATGTCCTTTGATTAGAAGGCTAACTGTGCTCTAATGGAGTTGATTAGAGACAAATTGAAGACCTTGTCCATAAGGCAATAGAGTGATTTTCTTGTGTGGTGGCCTGGAAGGCTGCCAAGATGTTTCTCAGTAACTAATTCTGAGCCAGTCATGGGTACAGAAAACACCACCACATATCTAACACTTAGCAGGGAAAGAGGGCATAGGCTCACACTGGTGATCACTGCAGAGAACCAGCTTCCACTTTCTCACCAGGAGTGCTGGGTCCATATCTCACCCTCTGACTTGTCTGCTTCCCATAGATGCACTGGTACAGTGGTAGAACAATGCAAGAGGAGCTGGCTTTGGGACTGATCACTATAAAGTTCTGCTGTGAAGCTAATGATGTGATGGCTAGTGGATGTCTAGGAAAAATGACATCTAAGATGGATCAAGTTTAACTTTGAAAGGACTCAGCCCTGCATCATCTTCTTATATATATATATATATTTTTTCTGTAACTCTATGTGTCATATACAAATATGTTCTAGCCAAAAAAGTGCCTCTGTGTAGGCCTTTGTAGGATGGAGTCACTGTCATCTGGAACACATGCTGCCTGTGTCTCCTCTTGTCTGCCAGGACAGTTACCACTAGTAGCTTAAGGCAACATCCTGGTGAAGCTTAAGCTACCAGTAGTAGCTACCACTAACTAGTATATAAGGATTTAACATTTACTTGTCTCCTTTGTGTTCTGTTGTCATCAGTGCTGGGGTAACTCAATCACATCCCCGCTGGTTCTAGATAGCTCAGAGTGAGCTCTGGGGTTGAGGCAGTCATTTTGAATAAGTCATCCTTCTCTGTGGATGACTATGCTAAGGAGTAATGACGGAGAGCCTGACTCCGCATGTGCACGCACAGTGGAGCAAGGAGAAATGCAACCCAGAGGAATGTGCTGTGTTAACACAGGCCCTTGGAAGCTACAAAACTGCCCGTATGAGGCCTGAGCCCTGGCACTGTCCCACCAAAGCCTATGGGACACTTGGTGGGATGGATTCACTCTGTGCTAATGAGCTCTTTCTAAACAATGACCAGACATGGTTCAGGGGATAACACAATCCCGCGCCAGGAACCTTCCTCTAATAGGCAGCAGGAATGTGGCCTCCTGTTTTTGGGTGGATGGGACCAGGGAGATTAGTTTGGATCTGCCTTCTTACCCTCCTGTTGAAAGAACAAATTTGGATTGTACAGAAATATAGAAGTGTTGAGCACTGTGAAGCAGATGGGACATTTGAGTGTGGAAGCATGGGGCCATACTACACTGTTTTGGGATGTGGCTTCCCTCAGATAGTCCTGAATGTTGTCACCATCTTTCCTTCAGCAGCACAGCTATAAGGTTTGTATTAATAAGTAGTCCTTATGCACAACACATCCTTCATGGTGTCTTCTATGTGAATCTGGGTTTTTGTAGAGTGATGTGTGAAGTTTAATCTGAGATGTTGCTGGGATGAGAAGCCTAGTGAAATACAGAAGCTCTGGATACCTCAGGGCAAAAGCCAAGAGTGTGATGTATTGTATATAAAAATTTCTCACTGTTTCCAAGGGCAAGGTTGTCTTTGACCTCTCCTCATAGAGAACTTGAGGCATGTTGCTTTTCCTTCTACTTTCCTTTACTCCTCAATAATTCTGAGCGAGTCTTATCTAGACAAATTGCCATTCACCTGAATGTCTCCACATCCTCAAATTCAATTTTGGGGGCCAGCAGCCATAACAGGGCACATAGCAGGCCTTAGTCGTTAGGGACAGGGCATAGTTTGTGGTGTCCTATGCTTCGTTTTTGGCTTTGTTTCTTTGCCATCAGCAACTGCAGCAAAAAAAACACAACAAAAAACAAAAACCAAACAAACAAAAAACAACAAAAAAAAAACCAGATACATTCTGCAATCATTTGCATTGATCTAAATCCAGATTAATTTCACTTTAATGAATGAGTAACTAAGCAAGAGTGTTGGCCTATCATCACGCTTAGTACTAATTAGTATTTTTCTTACCAGTACCTGCGGAAAAGCCGATATGTTTTGTATTCTGAGCTCAAAAACAGCCTCTGGTTTGCAGTAATTTTTGTCAGCAGCATGTATGTCATTTGTCTGGGCTTCCACAGCTGCTTAGAAAATCCCGTTGCAGGACAAAACAATTTAGCCAAGCTGCTGGCGCTCAGCAAGTGCGGGGTGCGAAAAGCTCGACTTGCTCTCTGCCACGGGGACTTTCCTGGTATTCATGCTGACCTCTGTTTGCTCGTAGCTGTTTTTCTTGTGATAGACGCCTTCCATGTGAATAAACCAGCTTTTGTGAAACAGCAGCTCGGACCTGTGTGAGTGGCAGCTGTGCTCTGCGGTGAGGGTAGCTTTGCCGTTGTTGGAGGGCTTGGTACTTGCTCTGGGTTATTCAGAGCCTCAATTAAAGAAGGCGAGCTGCGGTTATTAGTTGTGCTCACTGGGGCAGAGCACAATGAGGTCGGCTCGGTGTGCGAAGGAACCCCCTGGATGGTTCAGGCAGCTCAGACCTCCGAAAAGACCCAGGGGGAAATGGGGAGGGGAAGAGGACAAAGCTCCGGGTGCTGATGCCAGGCAGGGACACTCGGACTAAACATGTCACACGCGGTGCTGCTCTCCGGAGGGGATGTGGGGCGATGCGTGGGAATGGTGCCGGTGCCAACAAATCCTGGCAGCAAGGCCTTTGTTCACTGGTGGTATTTGCTGAGCTGATGGATCCTGTATCCATCGCCCTGAAGTAGAAGGTGGCAAAGGGCCAACTGGTCCACACTGGGACTTGTGGGGTGTGCTTTTAAGTTACTAAAAAAATTTTTAGGGAATGGATTTACTTCCTTAGCTATATCCTCTGCATTTCCTTCTTGTGTATGTACTGCATAATTTTTATAACGAACTTATACTTTATACCACTTCATGCTTTTGGCCACTCTAGCTAATGATAATTGTACTGAATATTTATAATCTTATCAGAAAGTGCTAATGAAAAGCTTTAATGTGTCTAGCCATAATCCTGTAGCAGACTTCACCACTGTTCCTTTCTTCACGTACAAAGACCCGGAGCAATAAGTGCCCTGATACACTTCTGCAAGCACAAACCCATTCTCCTGTGATCCTTGTCCAGAAACAATTTCTTTGTTGGGTCAGCACATAAAACATCCACTCCCCAAGGCTGTACCTCTGCAAGCTGGGTCAGTTAAATATGCACAAAGTGTCTCTTTAAAAGGGGAGGAATCCATCCTGCAAAACGCAGCTGGTAACTCCCTTAGGCACTGCAGTCCCTACAATAACATTAGCTCCTCTTCCAGTTCTCCCTCTACATCAGTAACTTATAGCTGCAAGACAAACCTCACTGAATAGGTGACTTCCTTAGTAAGTAAAGCTATGATACTGTTTTCCCATAGTCCATGATGCTGTGATCCAGCCCAGATATCAGCTCTGCATTGATCGGTAGCTGACTCCATAGCTGTCTAACTTCTCTGTAGCATACACCCGCCTTTCCCGTTGTTTCTGGATCTTATGGACAACTGAGAATGACCCTCAAGGAGCTTTCTGCAAGGATACTTTTCTGTAGTGCAGACAAAAAACAAAGCTGGTTGCCCTGTCCTTTGCCAGGTGTTTGTGAGCCCTTTTAGTTGTGCCCTCATCATCTGTAGAGACACATTAACACCTCAGCCAACCTCTGTCCTTGTTCCTCTCTACTTTTATTTCGCTTTGTGCCCTACACATTCTGTATAAATCACAGGAAATAAGCACTAAGCACCTCCAAGAATTACCTTTTTTTCAGATATCAACTCCACTAATAGTACTATGCCTAAATGCTAATGCAGAAAGGGGGAGCAATATCTGAGATAATAGATGTGATAAGAAAAAAAAAAAAATAAAAGCAGCAGAATTTGCCCAGTTCTCAGTGCCTGTGTGGCTTTTTGGTGCAAGGAGAGCGCCTACATTTTAGCACTGTACAAAGGCATAGACTTGTGGGGGTTCAGAGGCTGCATGACCATGTCTACCTGGTGCTGTGTTGGAGCCAACGGAGGTGAGCTGGCCCAAGGGAAGACATGGTGGGTTGTGCTGAAGAGGATCACAGTGGATCTCCTCTCTGGGTAACGCAGA
The DNA here is from genome assembly GCF_963082525.1 of Nesoenas mayeri. Taxonomy (NCBI): domain Eukaryota; kingdom Metazoa; phylum Chordata; class Aves; order Columbiformes; family Columbidae; genus Nesoenas; species Nesoenas mayeri. Next base: position 6,927,656 of record NC_137543.1, read on the forward strand.
CCAAGGATGGGGAGCTTACTATGAAATCCCACTTCACAGCTACATAGCCCTGCCTGATGATTCTCTAAGCCAGCGGTTTCCAGGATATACTCCGCAGAAGTGTCACTTAGAAAAGGAAAAAAAAAGTCCAAAAGGAAGAAAAGCAATTGTTTTTAGGCCTAAATTTGAAATGCAGGTTCCAGGGGTCCTTGAAAAAGAAATAGTGGTGTGCAAATAAAAAACAAACAAAAAAACCCCTGAAAACAAAACAACAAAAAACCCACAACAACCTCTGGGAATTAGTGCTTTAAAATGTGCAGTGACTCTTCAAAGACAGCTTCTGGAGATTGGTTTCACTACAGACCAGTTCTCCTGCTGTGACATTTGAGAGCAAACGTGTTCTTTCCTGAGTCCACAAGAGCTTTTCTGAAACTGCTTTCTTTCAGAGACTGGAGAGGAGCGTGCAAGACGAGCAATTGCTGAAAGTTATCCTTCAGGACTCATCAGAGGCTCTCAAGCTGAAACACTGTACTTCTGCCTGCAATTATTTTATTTCTGACTTAAACATGAATTTCAGATCTCTTCCCTAACTGGCAGCAGATAAAATTATCCACATCCTGCATCACCTAGCCCTATGTGTATAGGCTCGTGGACACTACATTGTGTAGGAAAAGAAACATCTTAGAATTAGCTTGGCACCTCTTAATTAAATACTTGTTGTAGGAAAATATGCTAATTCATTAAGATTGAAGCTTTGTGGGAAAAACAATTTGGACGAGTTTTTAGTGATGGAGAGGGACTGGAAAAACAAGTATTGACATTTTTTAAAATGTCTTTTATTTATTTATTTATTTATTTTCCAAGGGAATATGTTCTGGTTTTAGTTAAAAATGTCAGTTACTTAATATATTTTTAAAAAACAGTTCAGAGTGTGTTCCCCTTCAGACAGTCCACATGCTTGGCTCCCTAGAAGGGAACCATGGGGATGGATACGATTTCACTGAGCTTGTAAGTCCTCTGAAGACACCTATTCTCTCACACTGGTGAACATTTTGTGGCTGTAGAGCTGAATCTTTTACAGCATTAACTCATCTTGGCAGGTCTGTGTGGAGGCTTGGGTTGCATTGCTGGCAGGCTAGCAGAAAAATAGCACATTTTGATTCCAAATAGGTGAATAAGATGGCACAGGTGCATTGCACAGTGGGGCAGCCCTGTATTTTGGCACAGGGCTTGATAAAAGGCAGCGTTTCTGGCACAGATAGGCTCTTAGTGGGGAATGAAGACCTCAGTACCCAGAAGTACCATGATTGTAGCTGCTGATTGATACTCGCCTCCTTTCTGTCTCTTGAATTGTTTTCTCTTTGTACTCTGTGTTGATTTTCTCCCTTTCTCCTTCTTGCAGAGTTGTCTTGTCTGAAGCATCATTTCAGACCTCATTTTTTCTCTTTAAAAATGAGAAAGTGACATTTCTGAGCAGGAAAAACTCTGGAGAGGGAAAGGGAGAAGAATGAATTTGAACTATGTGCACCTGGCTTGAGCAGCAGAGCTCAGGTAGTGCCTGCTTTGATTTATAGCCCCAAACATTTACTTTCCAGGCTCCAGTTGTAGCATCCTTTGTGTAGCAGAGACGGAGGGAGCAGATGCCCTCAAAATCACTTGCCACTCAGTTGCTTTTCTTTCAGCTGCTTTTCGGCATCAGAGGAGGGATTCTTGTAAGCGACCAGGGGACTAATGTGCCCAGATCCCATGCAAACCTCCTTAGAAAGTATGGTCCTGGTGGCATGTGTGGGAACTGGCAGGTGGATAAGGCTGTTCAGATAAAATTAATATTGGACTGAAGTTCTATTTAAAAACATAAGTCAGAAAAGAATCAAGTGCTCTTAGTCTTGCTTTTAAAAATGTGTTTGAGAGCTGTAAAGCCCAAACAGTCCCTTGAAGGTCTGTAAATCTGACAATGCCAAATGTCAGTGCCAATGACACTTTTAAACTCTTTGCATGTAAGGAAGCAGTCACTGGGCTTGATTCTGCCCAGTAACTTCAGTCATTTTGTATAACGTCTTTTTTTCCATCTAGACTAGAGGGCAGAATCAGAGAATGTACTGAGCTCTGAAAGCCGACAGCTTGTGATGGTACCCAATGTGGGACAAGCCCTTGTTCTTCCATGATCAGTCACTTCATCCCTATGCTGTTTCCAGTGACATCCCCAAGGTTTACCCTCATGAAGATTATCAAGGGAATGGTTTGCTCTCAGAAGATCTCTTCTGAAGAGCTTCACCACCAAAGATGTATTAGACTGTTTTTTCTAGTTGGTGATGGGGTCGTGCACATGTCCCCTGCTACCTTCTGCCTGCCTGCGGCCAGTTCAGTGTCTCACCCATGAAAGATCAAATTCAGGTAGTGGGAGGATGTGGACTGAAAACAGGCAAGCTGCTGAGTGTCCTGAGGTGCATCCAGGCCCTTCTGTGAGGACATTAATTTATCCTGGCTTCTTTTAAGAGGAGACTATAGTCACTTATCTTAAAAACTCCTGTTTTGCAATGGTGATGTTACAATTCTTTACAAGACAAAACCCAAACTCTTCACCGGAGTTAAGCCTTGTTTTTATACAGGAATCTCCTTGCTCTGCTGTTGTGATATAATTATACTGCTGCTGTTTAGAGTCCGAAAGCCACTGTTGCAGTAGCCCCCAAAAATACCCACGTGGAAGACGATACTGTTCAATTTGCAGTTGTATAATTATGTCAGAAGAGGAATGTCAGTCAGAGTCCCTCTTAAGCATGTCCTTGAGCTATATTTCTCTCTTGAAAGTTGTTTGAGAACAACTAGTGTATATTTATTGATCAGCTGAAAAGGCATCAGCTTTGAACTGGGTTGCTTCTAATTAGTTCACTTTTGGAACTACTGTGAAGTAACAGAATGCCATACCTGGATTTCTTGTTATTATTCTGGAGAAATCATTATTTTTATAACAATTTAACAAACAGAAGAATGTTTTTAGTCTTCTCAGGATTTGCTTTTTGAAAATCAGCTATAAAACTTAACTTGGCATCTCACTATTTAGACGGTTCTCAGGTTATGAGACTCTATACTCTTGTCTCTTCATTGAGACACATGAGAGGATAATGGTCAGACTGGCTTGTCCTTCCAGCCAGCAGTGGGAACTGATGTTTTCTGCAGATCTGTAGCCGTACCGCTCTGCTGGGCTCATCTGGGGAATGTGCCTTTCATGAATGCCAAGCGCAAGTGAGATTGATGGGGTTTTATAGCAGAAATATTGTAATGTTCCTATTCAGTGAGAGCCAACCTACCGAAGCTTCGCACTGAGTTTATTTTTAATCTCAATTGTTTCAATTACAGGGCTAACACAGAACTGCTGCTTTAAAAACCGAATGCAACAAAAATGCTTTCACTGTTGTGTCAATAGCATTTTACAACATTTGAGTCTATCCTAAAACCAGTCATTGCTATAAGAGAATTAGCGGGGTTTTTTTGCTACTGTTGCTACCTCTCCCTGTTGTGAAATTTGCTGCTGGCAAATTTTCGCTTCCATATTACTTGTTTAATAACACAGGAAAAAAGATAAGAGAGATCCTCTTCTGTTAGTGGAGATGCTTTTCATCTTATTTCTACATTCAACACTTGCACATGTAGTATTGATCCTTATAAGTTTTTAAAGGAGTATAAAGCACAGATGTTTCAGTTCAGCTTTTCTTACAGACCATCGAAGTCTCATTCACTCATTACATTGATGGATATCAGAATTAACCCATAGCTAATGATATAAAATCCAGGAAGAGAAAATCCTTATTTTATGAAACTTCATGAGTGAGAAGGGGAGAGGAAACAGCAAAATTTTTGGATCCTTGGCAGTTCTGCAGCTGTGAGAAAGCCAGCAGATCAGACAATTTCTCTGGACTGCTATCTGTTGCCATCCACATCCCCATCTACATCCCTAGAGATGGACTATGCACTGAGTTCTTCTTTCCTCACTTACAGGATCCTCACTTTGGTAGGTAGTGGAGCTTTATCTGCCCACAGCCAGGTGAATATTACCTATAATCTGTGTTCTCCATCTGGGACACAGGGGCAAGCAGGAAATGTTCTCAGCCTTGCAGCGCCCTGCTCTCTTCAGCCTATGAAATACAGACAGTTAGCTCAGCTAAAACTGCCCTGAGGAGCCCAGTAGCTGGATCAGGAGTGACATAGCCTTTCAGTACTTAAAAGGGGCCTATAAGAAAGATGGGGGCAGACTTCTTAGCAGGGCCTGTTATGATAGGACAAGGGATAATAGTTTTAAACTAAAGGAGGGGAGATTCAGGCTGGAAATGAGGAAGAAATTTTTTTGCAATGAAGGTGGTAAAACACTGTCCCAAGGACCCAGAGAGGTGGTAGAGGCCCCATCCCTGGAGACATCCCAGGTCAGGCTGGATGGGCTCTGAGCAACGTGATCTAGTTGCAGATGAGCTTTGAAGGTCCCTTTCAACCCAAACTGTTCTATGATTCTATGTCCATTTGTGCCCGTAGAGTAACTACTGGTAAGGGTTTGTCTCTGTGGCTGCTGGCTTCTGGAGGCTGTGCTACAACTGAACTCCATACTGTCACCCTGTTGAATGTTTTACAGGTCATGGTCATGAAGCCGTTTTCATGTCAATTTACCTGCTAGTCAATGACCAGCCACTCAGGAGAAACCCTGTGATTCACTGGGATCAAGCACACTCTGCAAGGTGAAGCTTCACCTCTTTCCCAAGATGGGAGAACCAGAGAGAAAAGGGTGGACTCATGTTCCAGAATGGCAATCAGCTCACAGCCTGGGTGGAAAGCGCTGCAGCTGCTAATTGCTTTCCTCAAAACCTTGTGCTATATGCTGACAAGCTCCTTGGCACACAGTCTGTGTATTTGTTTAGGGGCAGACACAAGCGAATTAGCTTGGAAGTGCCGAGGCCTGATGCTATATTCATAGATCCCATAATGCCACTTATTCCCTGTGGGAGCATGTGCAAATTAATTCTGTATGCTACTCACTTAAATGGTGCTAATTACATCAGTCCTCTTAACAATATATGTCTGCTGTCATCCATCCAACAAGTTTCTTGCATTTGTGTGGGTGCATCGGGGAGTGAGAGACCATCAGTGAGTCCTGTAGTGTAGGTATCTCTTGGAAAGATGAGCCTTCACCAAGATTCAGGAGGTTCTCCAAGAAATTTTAAAGGACATCTGAAGAGAGGCTAGAGGTTGGTGTATGGTCTCAACCTGGAGATAGGGCTCTTGAGCTGTTTGGCATTCCCTGTGTTGGTGGGGTTGTGTAGTTGTCACTTCATGTGTGAGTACCTGTAATAGGATGGTTCCCTTTGGAATCAAGATCCAGAGCATGGGACAAACACAAATGAGAAATGAAAAAGACAGTGGACAGTGACAAAAGGAGAAGAGAGAGAAGCTTAGATCCAGGGTGAGAAGGTGGCATAAATGCACAGCACAGCCTGCCACATTATGGGGAAAACAATGTTTTTCACATTTATGTGAACAGTGCCAGTGTGAGTGAGGCAGGACAGGAAGCAAGTGTAGGAAAAGGATTTAATGTCTTTTTTTTTTTTCTTTGCTAGCCTTCAAAAAAACTTTAAGTGTTTTGCAAATTCCAGATCTCCTTGCATTTCCTCTGTCCCCAGTTAAATGGGATACAACATTCTTGGCTGTGTGCTTAGCCTCTTTCCCACTTTCTTGCTTGAACCGAATGCATTTAAAAATTGGTGACCTGTGACCATAAAATGAATTTACCATTTTTCCCAAGAGACTCCTTTTGATCTTTATTACAGAGCTCTTAGCAAAGGATAATATTTATGGGCTATATCTAAACCAGTAACCGTAAACGTGGCCAGAAACATTCCGGGGCAATGTAACGCACTCATCTGCACCGGTGTCTGGCATGTTTTGGCCCAGGCGAGCTAACACTGTCAGAGCATTTCTAGGGCCCAGATGGGTACGTAAAACGTGCCAGGGACTGTTCATGGTCAGCAGGCACCTTATTTTGGAGGCAAAGACCATTTGCTAGCATAGATGTGGGATTGAACATGCTCTGGCCTCAGTGCCCAGCAATGCACCCAACCATGCTTGTTTTAATTGGATGGATGTAACTGTGGTGCCTTTGATAGCTGTCTAACTTGGGAACCATGTGTCCTTAGGTTCCCCCTGTGGCCAGTAAGAAAAGAGTAGCTTTTCAGGGGTAAATCAGGGCATCTAAATTAGGTTTCTGCTCTGAATTGCCCTCTGAAGGAGCCTGTCTTCTCCATTCCTGCAGAAGGAGCCAAAGAAGAATGTCCTCTTGCCTGGGACCTTAAATGTGTATTGCATTAATGCTCCAAAGGCTACTTAACATTGCAGGGCAATAAATGTGTGGTTACTCAAATAATCATGTTTTCTGGCTGCTGTGCTGATTAAAGAGGGGGAAACCCTGCAAATGCAGATTTCTGCACTCCCACTGCAGTCGCTTGCAAACTACTCAGCAGCCAGGGGAGTCTGGAGAGTGATTCAGCTGGGTGTTGGTGCATTTTTAGAATAATGTTTTAGTGGAAAAATGTGACAATGCCACAGCCTCTGGATAGTATGAGAAGCAGGGTGGACTGCAATTGTGTTTGCTCAGCCTATAAGCTGGGACTGTGGTTGCAGAGTGTCTTGGTGTGCAAATATGGGACCCTCATCCAGAAACAGTGTAGGCATTATTTCAAGAGAAAAAGGCAGAAACCACCTTGGCTGCACCGACCACGAACGGGTGATTTTCCTGGCACTGATGGACTTTAAGCTTCACGGCATGAGATATAGTGTGATTTCAGAAAGGAAGTGAAAATTGCATAAGGCATGAAACTGCAAGATGGAATCATATAATTGCTGTGATACTCTGTTTTACCTACATCTTGTTACAAATTATAATGTTCGTATAGAAGCAATTGCAGTATCATTACACTGTCAGTGCCACCACTGTAGTTGAAAGATATGCCAGCTTTTTTCCCTTCTGAATTTGTTTCCAAAGGTGGGTGGCACCTCAAGGATCGGTTCATTTTCTGAGAAATAATACCTGACAATGACATTTGCAAAAACTATTTAGTGAATATGGGCAGAACATGGAGGTATTCTTTTAAAATAAGTAATATTATTTAAAGAGTGGGAATACAAAATCCCAAACTCTTGAATATCGAGATTTTGTAATAGTCAATGCACAATGTTTTATGGAAAACAAACAAAAAAAAAAGAGAATAAAATGAAGGTAGTTCTATATATAGGAATCACTTTAATCATAAACTGACTGCAGGGAGTTAAGTGTGCTGGAGGAACTGCTATACAGCAAAACACTAAAGTAATTGAACAGCAGAGCTAATGGGGTCTGGGAAAGCTTCTCTGAGGAACTGGTTTCATGAAATCTTCTGAAGAAAAATTTATTCACCAGGACCTTCCTCTAAAGTTTAGACTTTGGTGGGAATATTTGCTTTAATGTAGGAAAAGAAAAAAAAGCAATATTGACTATACCAAAAAATGAAGCTTACTCTATGCATGTGCTCCTCCACCCTCACCCCCAAATCCCCCTAATATCTCTTTCTTGCAAGATTATAGCTGTTTAGCTCTGAAAAGCATGTAAGAGTCGGAGATCATCTTTGGACAGTGGCTAAAGAATTCCTGGCAAATATTTTGAAATCTAGTCTAAAGTTTTGGGAGACAGCTTTTAACAAAGCTTGAATTTGCCAAGTTATTTCCTTATCCATGGGTAGAATTTATGGTGGGCTAAGGACCAGCGTCAGGGGATGAGAAAATGCAAATGTTTAGGTTGGGAATATCATGCATTTGAAGATAAAGTGGAGACTTCCCGTTGCAGGGAGAGTAGCTGAATCTCTGGCAATGCACTGGGTGCTGATGAGATTCTGGAATCCTAAAATTCTCAGTTTGGGAAAAAAAAAAAAAAAAAGGAAACATGGTAATAATGTTTGCTTTAACCTTCTCGCGTTTCTGTTCTCACCTCTCTACTTTATTCTTGTGTAACCTGACAGCTGCATGTGTTCAGCATTCATTATACACAAGTTCCTGGAGGAGCCTTTGGCAGCTGAGGGCTTACTTCTTCTTGAAAGACTAAAAATGAATATGAAGAAGCTGTATAAGCAGAGTCCTAAGGACCAAAGGATGGAGCACTGGCAACTGGGGTTTGTGTTTAGCACTTTACAGGGAAGTTTTCTCCAGAGAAAGCCCTAAGAGGTAGTAGGATCACACTGTGACTTTAAGCAAACTTTCCAAGTGTGGGATTAGCCTTCAAAAGGGTGTTTTAGGAAACAGCTACAGAGATTGGGCTCGTGGAGAAGACAGTTCTTCCCATAATTATGCTCTTCCTATGGTACAAATAGAACAGGAGATTCATAAACTCATGGGGTGAGGGAGGACACCAAAGCCCATCAGTGTGGACTCTGCAGGTCCCCCATGTCTTACCTGCCTGTTGGGTCCGAATTACTGCTCGGTCCCCAGGCAGACACACACACAGGCTGGAGGTGCCTTATGTGCTCCTCGTATAAGCTAATCCACAGGTGATGTCAGAAAGGGAAAGGTGCCTTATTGTTTCAATCTCTTTTGCTTCAGTTTCAAGGAAGTTTCACATTTAATGGCCCACTACAGTGCAAAATCTTTTCTCCATTTGTATGTTTATAGACCCTAAATGAATGAACCCTTCTGTGTCAAAATAACCCTTTCCCTCTCCTCCTTCCCATTTCTCTATCTTCTCCCTTTCTCTCTCCCTTTCTCTCTCCCTTTCTCTCTCCCTTTCTCTCTCCCTTTCTCTCTCCCTTTCTCTCTCCCTTTCTCTCTCCCTTTCTCTCTCCCTTTCTCTCTCCCTTTCTCTCTCCCTTTCTCTCTCTCCTTCCCTCCTTCCCTCCTTCCCTCCTTCCCTCCTTCCCTCCTTCCCTCCTTCCCTCCTTCCCTCCTTCCCTCCTTCCCTCCTTCCCTCCTTCCCTCCTTCCCTCCTTCCCTCCTTCCCTCCTTCCCTCCTTCCCTCCTTCCCTCCTTCCCTCCTTCCCTTTTCATCTCCCTCTCCCTCTCCTCCCTTTTTTCCTCTTTTCCCTTTCTCTATTGCTTTCCTTTTTTTCTGTATCTTTTCCTTCACTTGCCTTTGAAATGGCTTGGAAGCAAAGAGACATAAAAGATTGGAACATTCACATCGTTGTTTTCCAGAACTGCAGCCTTATTATTACAGTTTCATGTCAATATGTTATTAATGTTAATTTAATGCTAGTGAAAGTTCCTGATCTGACATGTTCTGAGGACGTTCTCTTACAGTGCATATGCTCTGTAAGATGTACTGTCTCTTTTAACTTTAAAATGTTTGACAGCTTCAGGATTTTTTAGTAGGGAATAGTCTAAAGGATGATGTGTAAAAGAGAGGCTTGAATCACTCATTATCGTCAAACTGATCTCAGTGTGATTTGCTTAGGGAAAAATATATTATTTGTGGTTAGATCACTTTCAGAAAACTACATTGTGCTTTCTTGAACCAAGAAGCTCGAACGTACCAACTTGCCTATTCAGTGATGAGCAGGATTCAGAGCAGGAGGTCAGGGTCATATGAAGCAGGACAGAGAGCCCCATTTCCTCCAGGTTCTTAAGCATTTTTATGATGGGAATTGTCATACTCAACTTTACCTGCTTTAAAGAAACATAACCATTGCAAAGCTCTGTCAATATCTGATGCACATCTCCAAAGGCTGGTGCATCCCATCCTAAAACTAGTGTGCAAGACACTTGTAGACGGTGCTAAAATAGCTCAGATTAGGTAAGAATTTCTCAGTGACCAAGGTGTTGCATCAGTTCTTGGTGTGTTCCCTTTGAAAAGATGTGTTCACAATCGGACTGTGGCTAAGGGCATCTCCTGAAAAGGCATTCTTGCTGGAGAACACAGAGCCCTTTGGGGTAAAGTGTTTCTGTCTATGTTTCTTCTCTAAATCACCACTTCTGGGCTGAAAGTGCACATTGCTGAGTCAGCTGAGCTTCTCATGAACCAACACCCTCAAGTCCTTCTCCTCAGCATTCAGGATAAATATTCCCTAAGCAATATCTCTAGTTCTTGGAAACGAGTGAATGCCTCTTTGAAAGAGATATAGTGTCTATTTCTTTTACAGATTCAGTGATATGAACTACAATACTATTTCACAATATTTTCTGTGTTAGTCATTTTTACTTAAGCAGCTCCTGCAGCAAATGTCTTATTAAATGTCCCTCTGTTCCAGAGGACCTTGTAAAGCTGGAGTGAGGGAGAACAGGGAGCAGTGTGGAAAACAGAGTAGTGGATGTGACTCTTGTCAGTTCTATGTGCCTGTGGTTATCAGTAAAGATCAACTCAGGAGCAAGGCAGGTAAAAAAACTGTTGTCCTCGAGTCAGCACCAATGCTTCTGTAGGCTGAAGTGGATTCTCTGTTTTCTTAGTGATGTGGGAACCACAAACAGTTCTGAACAATTTGGAAATCTGCAAAAAAGCAGGCTACATTAATGAATTAGTTATCCCATATTGAGCAAGTTATCTACTGAGGAGTCCATCTCTAGAGGAAGGAAATGAGGTTTCGGGTGACAACCCTGGATAGACCTTCTGGTTGTACGAAGCGAGTGACTCCAAAACAAAGCCACCAGCCATCCTAACAAAACATAGTCATCTTCAGCAAGTTTAGACTACCAGAGCATAACAATAGTAAAAGAGAAGAAAGATACCTGGGAAAATATATAACTCCCTTGTTCAACACTAGTTATGGGACTTTGAAATGATGATAATGTATCACTATTAAAAAATGAAAAATGATTCATATGTACAGCTATAGACCAGTTTGCCTAATCTCACTGACAAAAAATAATAATTGACGTCGAAGCCAGTGAACAAAGTATTACAGAATGGGAATTATTAGATATTCCTATTCAAGGATTTTAACTATATGAGAAATAGGTAATCTCTAACAAAACGAAATTCTTTCTGTTGAGAGTTACAGTTTCGTTGTTATGGTAACTACCTAGATATAATACATTTGTTCTTAGGCATCATTATTGTCTATTGAATGACATTTGCATTAAAAAGTAACACTCTACAATGGATTAATAGCTGACTGATCTCATGAAGCAGGTGTCAGTGGAAAGTCATCATTTCTAGTGCAAATGTAAAAGGGATATATACCATTTCTGGTGCTATTAAAATCTTCCATGAAGCACATGGACATAAATGCAAAATCTTTGCTGATAAAATTTGGAGTTAAAGCAAAAGATTGACAGGATATTACATAAAGGACAAGGAAGTAATTTTAAACAATATGTATTTAAAAGCGTATATGTCGGGAAGTTGTGCAGACCCTTGATCATGGAATAATAGCATCATTTTGGTTGGAAAAGATCTCCTCTATCATCAAGTCCAAATGATAGAGGAGAACCTACAACACGGTTTCAACTTCTAATGTCAAGGCATAAACAGGTTTGAGTGAAGTATCCTGGCTTTCAAACCAACAGGCATCAGGGAGCACAAGCGACCCTGTGCATCAATCAGTATTGGTTCCTAGTGTGGTAAAAAAAAAAAATAAAATAAAATTGACTACTCGGAATATTATCTATAGAAGTGGCAGCCCTAAAATTGCTCCAAAGTAAGTCTGAAATGTCCTGGGTAACACAAACTTGCATGAGCAACCTCTCTCCGGCTTCCCTCAGTGCTGCGGCAAAGGGGTGGCTAAATGTGTTCAACTGCTTTGGGTTGCTGCATTGACTGTTGAGGCTTCTGGAAATGGCTTTTACAGTCCCCCTTCTTTCCACTGAGCTGAGAGTGCCTCATCTGCAGCTGATAATCCAGATCATAAACTCATTAGCACAGTAAAACAGGAAAAAAAAAATCTGATTACAGTGCTAGGTTTAACCAAACATTATGAATTATTTATTTACTTATTTGTTTTTTTACTGAGAGTCAGGAACCAGGAGGAGAGATATAGAGCCTGCTAGCAATCTCCTGAGAAAAGTAATTTTTATCTCAAGATTTTGTATGAAGCTTCATGCACAATTCAAGGTAGGCCTGCTCTAGAAAGTCTTCAGAGAGCCCTGTGAGATTGTGCCCCGTTGGTGAGGGCATTGCCTGGGCTTGGGTCACCCTCAGCTCCTGACTTCCCATCCCTTAGGGAGCATCTGGCCGTTGTTGCTCCTTGAGAAGCACAACAATTAATGATACTGAAGGAATAACATACTAAACATCAGGTGGAAATGATACTAAATACCATATCACAAAATCACAGAATGGCTGGGGTTGGAAGGAACACCTGGAGATCACAGAATCACAGAATGTTAGGGATTGGAAGGGACCTCAAAAGATCATCTAGTCCAATCCCCCTGCCAGAGCACGAACATCTAGTCCAACCCACCTGCTAAAGCAGGTTCACCAAGGCAGATTGCATAAGCATGCATCCAGATGGGTTTTGAATGTCTCCAGAGAAGGAGACTCACAACCCCTCTGGGCAGCCTGGTCCAGGGCTCTGGCACCTCAAAGGAAAGAAGTTTTTCTTCATGTTTAGATAGAACCTTCTGTGCTTCAGCTTGTGCCCATTGCCCCTCAACCTATTGTTGGACACCACTCAAAAAGAGTCTGGTCTTATCCTCTTGACACCCACACTTGAGATATTTATAAATATTGGTAAGATAAACTCTCAGCTTCTCTTCTCCAGGCTGAACAGCCCCAGCTCTCTCATTCTTTCCTCATAAGAAAGATGCTCCAAACCCCTCATCATCTTTGTAGCTCCTGGACTCCCTCCCGTAATTCCTTGTCCTTCTTAAACAGGGGGGCCCAGAACTGGATGCAGTTCTCCAGATGTGGCCTCACCAGGGCAGAGTAGAGGAGGAGGACAACCTCCCTCAGACTTGCTAGTCACACTTTTCCTAATGCACCCCAGGATACCATTGGCCTTCTTGCTCACAAGGTCACCCTGCTGGCTCATGGTCAACCTGTTGTCCACCAGGACCCTCAAGTCCTTCTCTGCAGAGCTGCTTTCCAGCAGGCCAACCGCTAACCTGGATTGGTGCCTGGGGTTGTTCCTCCTCAGATGCAGGACCCTACACTTGCCCTTGTTGAACTTGATCATGTTCTTCTCTGCCGAGTCCTCCTGCCTGTACAGGTCTCACTGGATGTTAACACAGCCTCCTGGTGTTATCAGCCCTTCCTCCCAGTTTGGTATCATCAACAAACTTGTTGAGGATGCACTTGGTCTCTTCATCCAGGTCACTGATGAATAGGTTAAACAAGACTGGACCCCATACTGACCCCTGAGGAACCACACTAACTACAGGCCTCCAAACAGACTTTACACTATTGATCACAACCCTCTGAGCTCTGCGATCCAGCCAGTTCTCAATCCATCTCACTGTGTACTCATCCAGCCCACACTTCCTGAGCTTATCGATGAGGATGTTGTGAGAGACAGTGTCAAAAGCCTCGCTGAAGTCAAGGTAGACAACATCCACTGCTCTTCCTCATCTACCCAGCCAGTCATACAATCACAGAAGGCTATCAGGTTGGTCAAACATTATTTCCCCTTGGTGAATCCATGTTGACTACTCCTGATAACCTTTTTTTCCTGCACGTGCTTGGAGATGACATCCAGAATGAGCTGTTTCATCAACTTTCCAGGGATGGAGGTGATGCTGATTGGCCTATAGTTTCCTGGGTTGTTCTTCTTGCTCTTTTTGAAGACTTGAGTGTCATTGGCTTTATTCCAGTCCTCAGGCTCCTCTCCTGTTCTCTAGGACCTTTCAAAGATGATGGAGAGTGGCTGAGTGATAACGTCTGCCAGCTCTTTCAGCACACATGGGTGCATCCCATTGAGGCCCCTGGATTTGTGGATGTCCAGTTTACCTAAATGATCTCTAACCTGATCCTCCTCAACCAAAGGAAAGTCTTGCTTTTTCCAGACTTTCTCTCTTACCTCCAAGGTCTGGGTTTCCTCAGTGGGATTCCTCAGGGCTGGTCTTAGCAATAAAGATGAAAGCAAAGAATATGTCAAGATAAGTATTGCAAATGCAGAGGATATGGGCATTTGCATGTGTTCTTCTTGGCTATCTCCACCTGACTGTTCTTTAAATCAAATAAAGGACATAAGTTTGAGGCTGTGCAAGTGGTGAAAAGTCAGGGGCTCATTTTTATATTCTCATTAAATGGATTCCTTGAACTACCTGTCCCCATTGTTAACAAGTATGCAATTACTTATCAATCTGGGAAAACAAAACATGAATAAATGTTATTTCAGAGATATGGCAGGAAAGAAGTGGATAAGTAGACAGTTCTTTGCAGAAAAGCATTTACCTGTGATTGTGTTGACACTAATTGGGAGCATGAGAAACAGCTGACAAGGCTGGGTATTTTAATGACTTTTTTGAAACCTGTGTGTAGGGGTGAATATTCTTCAAAGTTTTAGTGATATTTAACGCTGCTTTCTGATTGAACAGACTCAAGGAGCAGACACAGAAATAGTCATGGTCCTGGAGGAGTGTTAACAGGAGAATCACATGTAATACAGTATGATACAGGAGAGTGGACTTCACCTTTTGTGTCTGACAATGGTCTGTGATGGGACCTTGGTGTGACTAAAGTCACTTCATTTTCTATGCTCTGGATTCCCTTTCCTGTCTTAACACTTCTGGTCTGAGGTTTTTCTGAGTAGGAGCTGCCCTTTCTGAAAAGTTTAGACAACACATCTATGTCAGCTGGGCCTTCAGAAATTCCAACAAATCTGGGAGTGGAATCGTATTTTCAATTTTCTTAAGTTTTTATGTCTTTCATGTAGATTTACAGACTAGTGAAAAACCCAGAGTGATGTCCTAGCTAAGGGAAAGGCTCAAATCGTCTGTTCTGTTTGGTTTCTTGCCTGGTCAGGCAGCAAAAAGTGGTTCAAAACTAGACACAGTGTATTGGGTCCCTTGCTCAGCTTGTGATTAGGGGATAGGGTAGGAGAAGGGTGTTTAAGGCATGCATAGAGAAATAACCAGAGTTATTGCTGTGAGATCCTGTGCAAATGTTGGACAAAACCCAAGAGACCTGCTTTTATTAGTACTGTAGCGTCCAAAATGATGTGTTTACCTGCCATAATTTTATACCGATTCTTCTGCTTTCCAGATGTTCTGTGTCCAAATGTCCACGTGGAAGGAGATCGATTCAAACACACAAATGGAGGGACTGATGAGATTCCAGGTAAAAAGACATTTCTGTTGTATATCTGGGAACTGAAATAGTATAACTGTGCTTTTCTAGTTTGATGTTCTGATTCACTACACCTAGTTGGCATTTTCTTAATCCAACACATATTCAGTGGTAAGAAAGTACATTAGAAACTGCAGGGCTCAAAAAAAGTTATCTGTTGACAGTTGATAGCAAATTAATCATGAGCTTTCTTTTGATATGACAGCAAATTAAAAAGCCAATAGAGCTTAGTGTGGTAGATAGAGGAATGCAATAAGCCTTGGAAATGACTTTTTTTTTTTTTTTTTTATCACTCCACATTCGGTCAGTTTTGATTTCCTTTTATTTAATCTGTGATTGCTGTGGGACCTCCAAGGACAATGGTAATTACCATTGAATAAGTGCTTATATATGTATGTATTTGAAAAAAAAAAAAAAAAAGAAAAGAAAGAAGAAAAAAAAAGAAAATGTAAGAAGTACCAAGAAGAACCATCTTTTCTGAAACGTTGGTGAAAAATCAAGAGGAAACTCAGTCTGATAATACTTCTGCTTTTCTGTGAGTTCTAATGTATCTTTGCAGCCAGCTGAAGGACTTAATCTGTCAGATATCTGAGTGGGCTACACCTCTTTTCTAGCCCCCCGAGACTGTTTGAGCTGTTGACAGAGAAAACCTGCCCATCAAGGCTGTACTGGGAATATCTGTGACTGACCCAAGAACATAAGTCACTGCAGTGGGAGGCTGGAGGCTCTTCTGCACCTCAATTATGAGTAGAAACAGTCAAGGTTTGACAGCTCTGCTACTTGCTCAGAGTTTTGTTTTTTTTTTTTTCCTTTGGGGGATTTTCACTGCCTGCACAAAATATCAGTTCCAACTGCACAGCTTATTTTGGCTGCAGTCTGATTACAACTAAGCTTGTAATAATGCTGGGTGGTAACATATTTTCTGGTCATTAGACCCAAACTTGTAATCCCCAAACACCCATTTTCAGCTGTGGTCTATTGCTAGGTCTCTCATCAACCTGTTCAGACAGTCCTCCCATCACTGGGCTGTATTCAGCAAATAGCCCTACTGATTCTGAATGAAACTATTTGCAGGGGAACCTGCGGCTCAAAATCAATAGGAAGATTGTGTCCCTCCTTAGATGACAACCTGTGATCCTTTCTAGAAGATGTTGCAAATGGCTGTCTTTGTCTCATCTGTGTTTATCTGAGTAGAATTTTAAGTCCTGTGTTAATTAATTGTCTCTATTATTTTATCTGACTTCAAAATATATATTCTGTTGATCAGTGTAAAGCACAAACATCACACTTCAGGTCTGGTGCAAGAGTTTTGAGAAGAGTGAGGTGTAGATATATGCAAATACATATTTATATTTGTATATACTTTAGCACTTATCTTAAGTTTTTGACTTATTTTTCCTTTTAACTTCAAATCCCACTTCCCTCCTAGACAGAAAATCAATATTCACCATTTTAACTTCAAAAATGTCTTTGCAGTCTTAGATCTGTAGAATATTCCAGGTTGGAAGAGACCTATGGAAAACAACTGGTCTAACTGTATGCTTAAAGCAAGGCCTACTTCAAAGGCAGATCCACTTTGAAATTAGAATAGGTTGTTCTGGGCCTTGTACAGTTGAGTTTTGAGTACCTTCAAAGATGTGCTTTCCACAAGTCCTCTGGGTACCTGTTCCAGTTTGGTCACTATCACACTGATTTATTTTTTCTTCCCTAGTACCTGATCGGAATTTCCTTTATTGCAACAAGTCTTCTCCCCTGGTTAAACTGATAGCATATGTCTGAAATTTATTTGACCCAGGAAATCTCTGTTCACTGTAAGGTCTAAACATTCACCATACCACGCAGAGACTAAATAACAATATTTTCTATTATTTAGAATCATAGAATCATTTTCGTTGGAAGAGATCCTCAGGATCATCGAGTCCAACCATTAACTTAAGTCTGGCACTAAACCATGTCCCTAAGAACATCATCGATACATCTGTTAAACCCCTCCAGGGATGGTGACTCCACCACAGACAACTGGCCTCAGCCCAATGACCCAGCTGGTCCAGATCCCCCTGTAGAGCTTTTCTACCCTCCAGCAGATCAACATGCCCACTCAGCTTGGTGTCATCTGCAAACTTACTAAGGGTGCACTTAATCCCCTCATCCAGATCATTGATATAGAGATTAAACAGAACTGGCCTCAATACTGAGGCCTGGGGAACACCACTCATGACCGGCCATCAACTGGATTTGGCTCTGTTTGGCTCTTTGAGCCCGGCCCTCCAGCCAGTTCCTTATCCATCACAGAGAACAACCATCCAGGCCATGAGCTGCAGCTTCTCCAGGAGAATGTTGTGGGAAATGGTGTCAAAGGCCTTACTGAAGTCAAAGTACACAACATCCACCACCTTTCCCTCTTCTACTAGGTGGGTCACCTTGTTGTAGAAGGAGATCAGGTTGGTCAAACAGGACTTGCTTTTCATAAACCCATGTTGACTGGGCCGGATCACTTAGTTTTCTTGTATATGTCATGTGATGTCACTCAGGATGATCTGCTCCATGACCTTCCCTGACACGGGGGTTAAACTGACAGGTCTGTAGTTCCCCAGATCCTCGTTCCATCTCTTCTTGTAGATGGGCTTCGTATTTAGCACCTTTGATTGAAGTGGTGTGCCTTGTCCTTCTTCACCAATATAAGAGTGTTTATAGAAGGCCCCTGACTAGTCTTACGTGGTATGACAATGATTTATTTCTTTTCCTGTTCCTGTTGATTAGGAAAATGTTTGTCTCTTTTCTGGTAGAAGTTGAATGGAAATTCTGGGTTTGCTCAAGATCATTATGCTGCTGGAGATGGGTTATTATACTACTAAAATGCTGTTATACTCCTTAGGTACTCCTTACATACCCTATAGCACCTTTTGAAGACTATGGGACCCTGAATACAAATCCAACAGAAAAATCATTGCCCTCTTCCTATTAAAGTAACTGGAAAATTTCTGTTAGCTTAGTATGCTGTGTTTCCTCATCCAGAAGCATGTGTTTTGCTGTTAGTTGTTGCTGAAAGGCTTTTTCATTCTGTCCTAAAGAGGACTGCATTTCAGTTTTGAGAAGCGGCCTGCCTTCTGCTCCCTCACACTTGTCAGAGCCGTTCAGCTCCGGAATTTTTGCATTTTTACTAGTGACAGCACTGGGGGGGCTGTTCCTCCGCTACCCAGGTCCTTATACGTTCAACGATTTTAAGCTAACACCTGTATTTTGTGCTCCACTGGAAGCCTAATGACAACCAAAAGTGATCCTTGCCCAGCAGGCTCCTAACACAGAACTTCATAGGTACATCTTGTACAAGCTTGTTTCTAGACAGATGCAAAGTGCAGCCCTGTAAAGTGCAAGTTGCAGTAAATTTCGTTTTGGGGACAGGGACTACAGTATTAAAAGGCTTCTCAGATTAAAGACTTCTCCCTTTCTCAGACAGGGGCACAACATCAGAACTGAAAGTAAGAGGGACAAAAGTCTTTCTGGGGATTCTTTTTCTTATATTTTTATACTGTGAAGTACACCAGCAGATGTCACAGGCAATTCCTTTACATAGAACATAACCAATGCCAGCCCTTTCTTGTATATCCTACCTGCATACGAGTTACAGCATGACCTGCTACCTTTAAGCCTGTGTCTGGAGTTAAGTGAATATGACTTGGGTTACTCTAGTAGAGATAAGAAAAAAAGCTAAATATTTTTTGTTGTTGTTCTTTTGCCTTTTGTTTGTTTGCTTCTTTTTTTCTTTAGACAAAGAGAACTAAGCAAATCTGATGTATCTGGACTTCAGCAAGCATTTGTTGAGTACTGTATTGAAAATCATTGCCGCAGTGAAAAAGTATATTGATTAATGAAAGTTATAATATGAGCTAGACATTTGTTAGCAGGAAGATAATGATGACGTTTCTAGGAGGGAGAAGAACAAAGCAGAGGGCAGACAGTGATGGAAGTCCTCAGTTTTAGGTCTAATCCAGATTTAGGTCTGATCTTCTCTGTGAGTTACCACTAGATAGATTGGAATTGGAATATCCTCGAAGGAGGAACTGGTTGGCCTCAAGAAACTGGGAATTTTTCCAACTGACTTGAGACTATTAGTTTAAAAGGCCTGTTATGATACTTATGGATCAATAACAGTACTTTGTGTACACGATGCTGTACAGCTGGGGAAAAGGCAAAGGACAATTTTGGACAAGGTAAAATAGGTCTCGTAGAGATAGGGAAGAATTAATGAGAGTGGACATGGCTTTGGTTACAGCTTATCTGGAAAAGTATGCTTAGACCTCCTTAGCTCAAGAAAGATGGATTCAGGCTTGAGGAGCTACTATTGCATTCAGGAGCCAGAGACAATATTTTCAAACAGGAGATTTAAAAACTGTGTTTGGTTAATCTTGCAGTGTGTAGGTGGAAAGGGGGGCATACTATTTATTTCTGCAAATAAAGGAGGGAAATAGCAGAAGGGAGGTAGGGGAATCACTCAAGCTAACGGACAAAGAGTACAATAACAAATGGGTATCAACTGTTTAAGAGATACATTCAAGACATCAGAAGAAGGTTTCAAATTGGCAGAGATATCAAGCACTGGAACAAATGGTGAACTAGTAGTAATGGAGACAAATTAACAGCGATGGATAATCATGAGTGCTCTCATAGAAGAGGATTGTACTCTGTGAGCCTCTGGTATTATAGCATTTTAATAAAAAAACCACTAGCTGTAGCATTCAGTAAGGGCTACCACAGTGAAACAGGATCATATGAGTTAAGAATATATAGGCAGCTTTACTACTGATGCAAATTCTGGCAGTAAAGTGAAGCAGCATCTGCTTAATGGTTCATAACATGTAAATTGAGAATATAAATGTTGCTGCATTAGAAATCACACACAGACTTTTGAAAGAAAGCAAGAAATCTGGTTAGAGTACCAGGATAAACACTGTTTCTCTTCTAGAAAGTTTGATATCTTGAAGCAATGCTTAATGACTGTTTAAATAAAGTTCTTAAGCATCCTTGTGGGTACCATCTTTGTAGGTTTTCTGTAGGTTTTTTTTTGTTTGCTTGTTTTTTATCAAGTAGAGAAATGAAGACAAAAGAGGGTTTAACACATCTGCCCTGAAGCATTCAAAATAAAACCTCAGTTGTAATGCTTAATACCTCTTATATTGCTGAACTGTCATTTTGGTTCCATCAGCATTTAACAAAGGATAATAGCTTGCTATTAATCATGACCAGGCAGGAAAACACAATGATAACATTTTGTACCCTGAAGGTGTGCTCTTTGTGTATTTTTATGAATCATTATATTGCACCAAAACAATACAGGAAACTTATTGAAAATGAATTATACTTTTCGAGGTTTTAAAACTTCACATTTGAATGATTCGTATTTTAATCTAGACCTGCAGGACATGGGATTTGTTTGCAGAAATCTGGATGATCCCTAGAATTAAAAATGGGCTGAGCTTTAATCCTCAACATTATCTGCCAGAAGAGTTAACACTCTGCAACAGATATCGACTGCTGTTTTCAGGGGCAAACTGCCACAGAAGTAAAGAATGGCCTGAAAAGATTTCCATAAAGTGCTAAGAGAAATTAACCCTAGGGAGTGATACTTCCAACTACTACATCACATTATACATCCCACACTGGATGGTGCTAATGGAGCAAGGAAGGAACATAAAAGCCCTGACTCTTAACTCCTAATTAGTCGTAAAGGCTGTGTGTACCAAGAACAGGCGAAATTTCCTTATGGGTTGTACCACAGGTTGAGCTCAGCCTTGAGAAAACAACTTTCTTCTCCATCTTGGAAACCTCCATGTGCAAATGAGCAAAATTCCAGCATATTTATGACCTCCGTGTTTTTCTGTAGCTCTATAAAGGAAGTCTGAACATTTTACAGTAGAGGCACTGGTTGTAAAACCAGCACCCTACAATTATAGACTGCAGCGGCTGGGTTTAACTGTCAGCATGTCGCCAGAGTCCTGTGGTTTGCAGCACAGGGTTCGCATTCCGGAGATGCCGGTGACTCACCAGCTAATTATAATATCCCTGGGACTATTTACATTTGCCCACTAAAACACGTGGTAGAAGGAGGAAATTGGAGTGTCCAGGCTGTTGAACCTGCAGAATGAGCACATTAGACTGATGTCCTCCAGGGGACAAAAGTGTTTTTGTGGTGCCTGTGTGACTGGCATTTTACCCTCCCTTTGCACTTTATACCTCTCATAGTCTCCTTGGGAAGCCCCTGAGAGGCAAGTGGGAATTCTATGAATAGCTGCAGAGATTTGAAACGAATCACTGTCTTTGGACACTAGGTGCATGGACACGGTGGTCATCAGCAAAGGCTGCATACATGCAGTAAAGGTGAAGCTGGTTATTTGTGCAGACACCAAACACTCTCCATCCTCAGTGTTATAGCTGTGTAGGCAGGACTGGATGCACCTGTGACATGGATAGACATGAGACAGAAGAATGAAGCTTTGCTGTGCCACAGCACTGTCACTTTGCTTTCACATTTTTCAGTGACAAAGACAATGGGGATAGGACCTTCTGGCCATTGTGCACATACGATGGGAAGAATGAGCATATACCATTTTAATAAAGTCCTCCTGACACTTGCAGTTAAATCAGTCTGTCTGATGTGAATGGTCTCTGATGACAAATGTGGCCAGGTTTTGGCGTACCTGTGGGTGTAATCTGATGATCATCAGGCATAAAGCAATCACCACAGTCTCTT
This sequence comes from Nesoenas mayeri, assembly GCF_963082525.1. Classification (NCBI taxonomy): domain Eukaryota; kingdom Metazoa; phylum Chordata; class Aves; order Columbiformes; family Columbidae; genus Nesoenas; species Nesoenas mayeri. Next base: position 6,949,603 of record NC_137543.1, read on the forward strand.
AGAGAGCAATCCTTACCTGCTTTTATATTAGGCCTGTACTTACAATTAATGGGATTATTTTTATTTTCATGAATAACATCTTGGTAGGGTTTTCCTATAGCCCAAATGACATCACAAGGAGAACCTAGCAGGTTATATCTTAGCAAGCTGTTTTTCCTCAAACAGCTTTTCTTACTCTAAAAATAATATTAATTTTATGAGCAAGCAGTAAGAATTGTTGCTAGTTATGTTGAACTCTTCAGTCCTGCCACTTGGCTTTCATAAACACTTATCCATTGTCATTTTTCTCAGCTATATGCATAGAGTCCTCCTGGGTGCTACCAACAAAACCTTTATTCAGAGAAATGCAGAGTCCTTCCCTCTCCACTGCTATCCCAAGTGGTGAGTTTGCAGTTATGCCATTTTATGGCTTTCCAGAGGAACACAGAACACCTTAAGGGCTTGAGGAACTCAAAAGAGAACTTCAAAATAGAGGAACTAATTAAAATCAGAACCTAATACAAATAGTCCTGGTAAGTTCAGCTGGTGCAAGCCTATCTGGCATACAAGGACATCAAAGCCATAATGAACGTCTGTTTAATCTTGTAAATCACTGGAGCAGGAAAGGAACTGAAAGAGGGCCTGTGGCACTAAGCCAAACGTCCATCACTGAGAAAATGGAGAATGACTTCAACACAGAAAAGCCTTCAGTAATGAGGCAAAGAGTTCAGTGTCAAACCCAGCTTTCAGTGTTGTTCAATATGCCACTAGCTACTGTCCAAAAACAGAGGCAAATGGACAAGAGAGAATGAGTGAACTGATGTAGATAAACAGAACAATGCATCAAATAAAGCGGTGTGTGATTAACATGAGACCAGGTGTTGAAAGGTGCTGCCTCAGAGGCTACCGCTGTAGACATGTATTTATTTCCTGTTTTTACAGCAGGCTGAGGGTTAGATGGTTAGATTACAAGAGCCTTTTCCACCAGGTGGGGTGACTATAGCTGTGTATTCAATTATTTGTTTGTGGTTTTGACCTGTCTCTCTCTCTGCCTCATGCTGTCCCTTTGGACTAATTTTCTTACTGGTTTTATATCCCTTTTATCTTTCCTGAAGTGTTATCTTTCTGTGTAAGGGTACCAAGTGCTGTATAGTGCATTAATCCCTATATAGGGTTTATTATTGTTATAAAACTCAGACCATCTAAAGCAGGGGTGTAAAACTTATTTTCATATAACTACTGCTACATTTATACAGTCCTAAAATTACATTCTACCCTTTGAAGGCAATAATCAGGCTGATGTGGCTCCTGGTGAAAATGAGTACCACTTAGAAGGTAGTAGGCTTACACCTTCTTAATGCTGGTGTAAGAGCTATTCCTTGTGCTTCAACAGATCCTCATTACTAGCATAAGCTCCTAGCTGCTCTCCTCACTGAAGTCTGGTGGATCTGGTTAGAATAAAGTCAGACCATCATGAAGTGCTCCTTAAGTCGCAGCCATAACATCTATGGCAAGAAAGGGCAATGGGTTAAGAGCAGGAACGTCTTTAAAGCACTCTTGAGACCCTTTAATTTATAGGCTTAAGAAAATTTCATAGTTCCAAAACTCACTTGCAAGCTTCTTGTAAAATATAGCAAATTAATTTTTTTAATGACTTGTATGGCCCCATTAGTCACTACAGTACTGCATGCAGGGCTGGAGAGCAGTCAGTAAATCTCTGTGGTTTGTTCCTTCAGAGGTGCAGTCCTTAATGCTTTGGGAATAAGTCAGATAACCATTACTGGCTGATGATGCTGAATCAAACTGTTGAGCTGAGAGTGTTGGATGTGGGATGAATTATCCATGTAAAAATAAGCTGCTTCTTTTTTCTGTCTTTGCTGGAGAGGTGAACTAAAGGGGACTAAAACAGTGCAAGAAGACAGAATCCTTACCCATTTTAAGTCTTTGGAAATCACTTCTTGCAATAACCACAGACAGCTAAAAAAAAATGTCCAGCAAAAGACTTCCTTTCAAACCCTTTTTATGATCATTCACAATGAGACAGTTCTGAACATTATCCGAGCTGCGGGACTCTGACCTTACCATGAGCAAACAAGTGACACCTGTGTGCCCTACAAGGATGTTGGGTCAATGTGAAGATTCAGTGTCTTGTGGCTTTAACTTTGACCCAAATGTCAAAGTCAGAGATAGGTCACCAACACAAGCAGCTGGTCATTAAGGAAGAGGAAAAGGGCTTCTTTTTCCTCCTGCTAGCAGGCCAGAAAGTTTAGGACACTGAAGGATGGTAGCATTACTGTGCACCTCACCCCATCCTAAATGCTGCTTCTTGTTGCCAAGAGCAACCTATGATTGGAGCAGTGTTATATTGATATGTATGTAAGTAATTTTAATGTGGTGGAAGAGCATTGGAGAGGGAGACTTTAGTGAGCACTTAAAAATATCCATAATTATTCTGGTGCTCTGTCAACTCTTACCAGATTTCCTTTCTTGTGGAGGAAGGAATGGCAGGAACAGCAAAAATGCTGTAGCAGATGATGTCTGCTTTAATAATAACAACAACCCATGGTGAATAAAGAACTAGGTCTCCCTTTCAGGATTTGGACATTTCTATCCCAGCTCTATACTGAGACACATCTTGGCTGTCCAGAAACAGCTGTTTTCAGCCTAAAGTATTGTGAAAGTTAAGGATGCTAAAGGTTTAGACACAGCAGAAGAAAAATCATACCCCCATTTACACTCTGACTTTAGGTAATTAATTGCTGGTTAAACGCACTATTTAAGTTTAGAATATATGATTTTTTTTTTTTTTCCTGATATTTTAAAAGTATATATTGGCACAGAAAGTAACTAAGACAGGTATTAATAACAAAAAGAGGGCTTCTTATAGTGTTAATAGCCTTGCATATAATATAGGAGGAACTGAAAGGATGTAGTGAACATGCAGGCTTTTCCTTGTGACCACAGGCAACACATGAAAGCTTAACTTTCAAGACTGCAGAAACATTAGGCAAGAAAATTGATAAGATCTTGTATTTGCTGAAAGACTCCCAAGTGATACTATCCTTCCTAGGAATTTATACACTCCTCTAGTCTACCATAAAGTTTATTGCTATTGACCTCCCTCTAGTAAAAGTAACAGATGCTGTTTTATCACAGGCAATATAGATTGCTATTTTCAGAAGTGCCAGAGAACCAGTAGCTGATGACAACCTCCCTGACCTTGGCTATTGGTGATAGTCCATCAATATGTTGACAAGGCTGATAATTCAGCTGAGAGTTTAAGAAAGAATAGGGTATGGAGAATTTCCTGCAAAAGCTGCTTTGTTTTATATTAGTGCTTGTGTTTGGAAGTCATCCATAATAAATATATCCTGGACACATCACTTGAGGCACTGATGTCCAGTGCCTTTCGTGATTCCTTTCTGACCTGCTTTCCACATGCCCCTCCAGGTCATTGTCTCACCAGAAAATTTTGCAATTAAAAGTAGCCCAGTGGTGCCCCTTATGAGTGTTATCTTGGGCTCCTGGGGCATGCAAAGCAAGAGGGTTTTCTCAGAAGGTTTCTTCAGTCTAAGAAAGTTAATGGCTCTGTCCTACTTTGAGAAGACTTGACAAATCTGTGCACTGCTGTGTTTTCTGGCTATTAAAACTTCCCTTTGTTGCTCTGTTTTTCTGGATTTGGGTGCTGTTTTAATATGTGATGGTGTCATTTTTGTTTGGTTTTGTTTTGTTTTGTTTTTCCACTAATCATAGAACACAAAATCACAGAATGGCTGGGGCTGGATGGGACCTCTAGAGATCATCTAATCCAACCCACCTGCTAAAGCAGGTTCACCAGAGCAGATCACACAGGAATGTGTCCAGGAAGGTTTGAATGTCTCCAGAGAAGGAGACTCCACAACCTCTCTGGGCGGCCTGGTCCAGGGCTCTGGCAACCTCAAAGTAAAGAATGGAACCTCCTGTGCTTCAGTCTGTGCTCATTGCCCCTCATCCTGTTGCTGGGCACCACTGAAGGAGTCTGATCCATCCTCTTGACACCCTTGAGATATTTATAAACATTTATGAGATCCCCTTTCAGCTCCTTCAGGCTGAACAGCCCCAGCTCTCTCCGTCACTCCTCATAAGAAAGATGCTCCAGACCCCTCATCATCTTCGCAGCTGCTGGACTCCCTCCAGTAATCCCTTATCCTTCTTACACTGGGGAGCCCGGAACTGGACACAGTATTCCAGACAGACAGGAAAATCTCAACATGCACACTAGCTGCCACCTTGCTGTTCATATCAGATCCTTAATAGAGCCAGGCAGAAATCCAACCCATATTCAGGGCAATCAACCATGGCCCCTTTAGTCCGGTCTTGAAAAAATTATCTTGAAACAAATGTCATGGAAGCACTGGACAAGTACAAAGCTTTTTGATCATCCTTTGGCCATGCTTTAGGGTGTGGTTTGGTGCAGAACAGACATCTTTCCTGTAAAAGAGAATCTGGTTGCATTGTCCAGTCCCAAGTTTTGCCTATCTTTTCCCTGTAACTGGCAGATCTGGGTGTGTTTTCTGATTCTGGAAAAACGGGCTGCTTCCTGTAAGGCAGTTATTATTTGCAAGTAAACAGACATTCGGCTGATTTGATCAGCAGAGCAGTGCATAAGAAATTTCTTTTCAAGCCAAGTATGCTGTTAGGAATCTAAGTTTCTCTTTCAGGTCACTATTTTAATTTTAATGGACTAGAGTGTGCTGTTTTTCAGCAGATGTAATCATGTTAGAGGGTTTCAGTGGCCCCATATTGTTTTAGTAGCTATAATGAAGTAGGAGGCTTATGATCAAAGAGCATTATTCATCTTATTAATCACCACATTTATGGCATTACTGATTAAATAGTTTATAAGCTGACTGGGAAACCACACTTGCCCTTGTACACAAAAGAACTCTTTTTAAATCAAAGCAACTGAGAAACAGGAAAGTCCCACCCTTTCATCCTGTCCTCGAGCATGGTGCAGCACCTGGGTAACAGTAGTTTTGTCCTTGCTCATTCAGGCAGGTGTATTCCATCCAATTTCACTTGTGGAGAGGAATGGGAAGCTACGTGTAGGATCTCATTTTCACTATGGCACTGACAGAGTGTTCCCTCCTTGGTGCTGGAAAAAACAATGTAGAGCTCACATTTCTACTGTCACTCCAGCCCAGAAATGCTGTGCAACAGACTAAATGCTTGCGGGAAGATCTAAGTGAGATGTTTCCACTGCAGGTAGCAGCCAGACAGGGCCAGGTGAAAAATCTTGTTCAAGTTTGGAGAAATGATTACAGCATCGCCTGTTTTTTTTAAATTAACATTGTCATTCAAGACTAAATTAAAAGCATCATGCTGTCTCACTTACAATCTCACTTCCAGTCCTAAGGTAAACAAGGGAACATACTCAATCTAAAGTGCTTTCAAGCGCAGAAAGTAAAAATAATAATAATAACAACAAGTATATATATATTCTTGTCCTTCAACTGAAATAATCTTAGAGGTTACTTCAAAGCACAGGTTCATTTGGAAGTTTCTCTAGGTGTCTTCTTTCCAGTCCCTAGGAATCTGTCTTAACTGATTTCTCATCTCAAATGACTATATTTTGGGTTTGCTTGTTTCTTCTCCTGCTTAGAAATATAATGTTACCTCTTTAAGGAGATTTACAATAAATGGTCAGAAGAGCAAACTGAAGATAGGGGTGACCTTATTAATGTTTACAAATATGTAAAGGGTGAGTGTCAGGAGGATGGAGCCAGGCTCTTCTCGATGACAACCAACGGTAGGTCAAGGGGTAATGGGTTCAAACGGGAACACAAGACGTTCCACTTAAATTTGAGAAGAAACTTCTTCTCAGTGAGGGTAACAGAACACTGGATCAGGCTGCCCAGGGAGGTTGTGGAGTCTCCTACTCTGGAGACATTCAAACCCACCTGGACACCTTCCTGTGTAACCTCATCTGGGTGTTCCTGCTGCGGTGGGGGAATTGGACTGGATGAACTTTTGAGGTCCCTTCCAACCCCTGACATTCTGGGATTCTGTGATATTCCTGGTCTGAATTTAAAAATTTGCAACCTTTATTCATTCATGGATGCAAATGAGATGGTGTAAATATAAATTATGTGTCATTAGTTAGGTTTTTTTCCTCTACTTCTGCCTCAGTCAGCGCACAAAATGAATAACATTCCCTATGAATATGGAATGGAATATGGAATATATCTCACCTAACTTCAGCAGTCTGAAAATGTCTGTCTGCATGTGCTCCCTTTCTGCTGAGTGGAAGGAGTTAGACACTGCGAAATAGTGATTTGGCCTGTCTGCAGACAGGCCTGAGACAGATGCAATGAGTCACCTTTCTAGAGACCCCCATATTTCTCCACTGACCCACAAGGGAACCAAAACAACCTGTGTACATCAGATGTCTCCTTTTCAGACAGCTAAAATTACGAGAGATGTATCTAATCCTCAGCACAGTTCTTTCTTTCTTAGTGTATGGCCTGATGCCACATTTTCTGTGAGGCTATTGAAAACTTTCAGCAGCTGAAGTGTCCGTTACCTCATGGGCTTCGATTGGCAGAAGAGTATCTAACAGTGGGGGTTATCTCCCCATCTTGAGACCCTTACTAGGTGTGTTTAGCATGCAACTTGAGCATCCAAAGCTCTTTTTATGTCAACGGAGGAAAACATGCACTTTTGACGTCTGTTTTAGTATGAGATTAATCTTTTCCTAGAAGCACCTGTATTTGACTCTCTCTGTCTAACTGAATGAGAGTCTCTGTTATTACCCTCTCTCAAGCTGACATTTAGCCAGATGAACCCTCTGCGAAGTGCTCTGTAAACATGAATTAGTTTGCTTCATAGCTCCCTCTAAGGAAAGTGGAGGCAATATCTCAGTTTGACACAGAACAAATTAATGGTGTGATTAAAACAAAACCATTTGCTGGTTTTGAGTGTGGACTCTGACACATCTAGGTCTTAACTTTCCCGTGGAGCTACATGACATTTTCAAATTCAAAGAACAACTCTCATTCATTCTTTAATGAAAAATATATCAAGAAATTTGCAATTTTGTGATCTATAGCCTGAATAAGAAAAATCCTATTATAATTTACCTGTGTGCTTCATTCAACCCTGAATGCAAATGAGATAGTCAAAGTTATTAGCATGACTTATATTCATTACTGCAAGTTCTGTTTGCAAAATAGTTTTAATAACCTCGCATATGTTTTATGGTGTTATTTAGGCTCAACAAGCTGTATATTGTTAGGAAATTTCAGAAAAAAAAAAAAAGAGATTGATTAAATCTGATTCTTAGCCTGTTCCACTGGAAAAGCATGCTAGTTGCACACCTTCATAGTTCCTCATGATATGAACATTAGCCTGAGGTGTCAGAGAAAGATGAGAGTGACTTTGGGCCTGAGCTAATGATTGGAAAACTTAGGAAGGAGTTCTTATCACTGTATCTTGCACTAGTGTATTTTGAGCAATGGAGTTTTATGAGCTCCATGAGATGAGCAATACTCCACCACTTGAGAACTCCGGTGACTTGACATTACAATGTCACTTGGGCAGCATTTCAACCTTTACCATTCACAGCTCTGCCGCTGTGAATTGTTAACAATTTCCCTTGCCAGTCAACATGGTCTCTTCTTACAAGAAGCACTAAACAGCCTCCCTCACATTTCTGTGTTTGGCGTGGATGAAGGATATGTATGGCATGGTGAAGTGAGCTGTGGGAGGGTTTAGACAGACGGGCCATACTGTTTTTTATGTGATAGCCAGAAGGGAGCTCTCATGTTCTGGTAGGGTCTATTTGCTACGATTTATAGTTGCAATCATGGCTGATTATAGTATGTCAGAAGGCTGTATCACTAGAGGTGTTGCAGAGGTGATTATAAGGTTGAGCCATGAGGCCCTGGAGCATCTTAACTGCCTTATTTGCCCTTCTGAATGTCCAATAATGGCTGGAAATAGAGTGGACAGGAGGGAAAAGCTGTTGACAGCCAGGAAAGTTACTGTAATAGAAAAGGCCTCAGCTTGGAACCGAGCAACCATTTCTGTCTTTGCAAACAATTATGATTATATTTCCTCAGAAAAAGCTGTTTCTTTTGGAAAAACTGCATGATGGAAGCTTGATGTTTTATTTGCTCTCTGCTGTCACATCTTGATTTTCTTCAGGACCGGCCCACACAGGATTTTTTGCACGTGTTTATTCCTTTAATTTTAAAGAATAATATAATTGGTGGGTGCCTTTTCCTGTTGCAGCTGTTTTCAAATCATGCAGTAGCTTTCAGCCTGTGGATAGTGAAAGGTTCATGAGGGCACTTAAGAAACCCAAGGATCTTAAGGCTTAAGTTCACCACACAAAAATGTTTATCTCTCTTATAAATGTTTTATGAGCTCACTAACTGAACAAAGTTAAAAGCACTGCCAGAGTTTAAAATCAATTCATCAAAATAAGCTACTACAATATCACTAGGTTTGTGTGCTGGAATTACACCCACAGGAGTTTGTTTGTTTAATTATGCATGTGTGAGAGGAAGAAGAGATTAGAATAACCTAAGTAAAGGAAAAACACAGATTTTCTGCTCAGACTCAATCTGGCTTTTACAGTGTTTTTGCTTCTAACTCTACAGTGTGTCTGGTTATGGGAGCAGCTCTTAATTTGGATGCATATCCTGTGGAGCCAGTTTGGAGCTAAAAGCAGGATGGTTGTATTCACATACTACTGCACCTCCAGGAACCAGACACATTCAGGATCATGGTGCAATTGTACCCCGGCTGTGTAGAGACTTCATTTCACAAAAACATGGGTTCATTGTGCCTGGGACCATATTGACTATGGAGCTGTGTAGACCCACGTGTGTGGTTTACGCTTGAGCTAATAAGCCTTGTCAGAACAAAGTCAGAAGCTTTACACAAATGCCTGCAGTCAAGATCAATAGCTCATGATAATGATGAGTTGTCATATTAAAATGATGGGAAAATTTTATGTAGTGAAGTGTCTTGGACTAGTGGTTTTCAATAAAGGCAAGGACCTAATAGAGTGTATTCAGAGGAGGGCCGCAAAAATGATCAGAGGGATGGAACAGCTCTTCTTTGAAAAGGCTGAGAGAGTGGGGGTTGTTCATCCTGGAGTACTGGACTATTCGGGAAACCTTATCGTAGACTTAAAATATAGAAAAGGGCTTATAAAAAAAGATGGCTTATAAAAAAAGGGCTTATAAAAAAACCTTTTACCAAGGCCTGTAGTGACAGGACAAGGGGCAACAGTTTTAAACTGAGAGTAGATTTAGGCTGGAGATAAGGAATAAGAAGTCTATGATGAAGGTAGTGAGATGTTGGAACAGATTGCCCAGAGAAGCTATGGATGTCTCATCATTGGAAGTGTTGAAGATCAGGTTGGATGGGACTTTGAGCAACCTGATCTAGTGAAAGATGCCCCTGTCCGTGGCAGAGGGGTTTCATTAGATGATCTTTGAAGACCCTTTCCAACCCAAACCATCCTATGTTTCTACAGTTCTACGGTTTTATGGTTCTACGGTTCTATGGTTCTATGGTTCTATGAATAAGTGTTTCGGACTGTAGCTATGCATTTTTTCTCCATAGCGATTAACGAATTGTACAACATTTTCAGGATGTTGTGTCAATGCAAACAGTGACTATTGATTTCCAGAGAACTCTGTTTTAATCTCTCCAGGACTTGTCACAGTTTGTGACAAGTTTGATTTTGAGTTTTTGGTCTAAGCAGATTAGACCAGGTCAGAATTTTGTTCTGGCTTTTCCCAGCAAGAGCAAAGTTAATCTCTGAAGTGCTGTGTTTGTGGACTAAGATAAATACCTAAGTACAGCTGAAGATTTGTCCCACTGCCTGATCAATGTCTTGTATTTACACTTCTGTTATGGACAGGATTTGACCTGATGGAATCATTCAGTGTGAAACAGATTTTCGGAATGAAAGAAAATGGAATTCAGAGTGCTTATGTGCGACTTGGAAGCTTCCCTGTTGTTCAGAAAACTGAGTGAGTAGCCTGTTTTTTTCACTTCATTTTCTTCTGAGCCTCTGCTTTACATTACTTGGTTTCTCCAGGTTAACCTTGTAGTAGTTATCTAGTACCTACACATATACTGCTGCTTTGATCATCTCTTTCAGTTCTGCTGGCACAGAATTTATACACCAATCTCTGCACCAACTATCGGCCCCATCCTGGCAGAGTATAAACTGTTTTCAGTCTATCTTGATGATTGTGAGGAGCAGTATCAAGAAATCCACAAAAGAACTTAAAGTTTATTAAATAGCTTCTAAAAGGAATATTTGGTAGCAGTTCCACTGAGATATATATTTGCTAATCACAAGAGACCAGTTCCTAGTAGATATTGTTATCATTTAGCTAATATGGGTTTTGGCCTCCTAAAAGAATGAGCAATTTCTAATCCTGTGTCAACACGGATTCACTCCTTGGAACCTTTTGTGACCTAAGGCTGCCAGTTGTGTCATAGTCTATCAGAGCAGTTTCTCCTTGGGTTGTCACTTGAGTTCCGCTAGCATTAGCCTTGAAAAGAGCGAGTGCATAATTTCACTGAGTAACAATGAGCCATAGATCGAATTGTCATCATTAACATTTTCGCAGTAAATTTCTCTGTGCTGGTTTGAACTCCAACTTGAAAAATCAATAGTAATTATTTTCCTTTCTTATGGATGAGGGTTGTTATTTTTTTTATTCTGTTTTAGCTCCTTTGCTCAGCTCACTGCATCTTTGGGTTTGTCCTGTGATGTACATTTGCTTGATTTCACAATATTTTTTTCATTCTGGAGCCAACCTGGATTTATTTGCCCTTGTCCTCTCTTCCTCTTTCTCCATATTAACACACAGTCTTTTTAAGAAACAAAACAAAACAAAACAAAATACAAATATGATGTACTGAAAGGAAAACTGTTTGCTTTAAAGTCCATAAATGATGTCAAGTCTCAGGGTAAGTAAATTCATGTTCAGGGAGAAAAACAGCCAACAAAAGACACCTTGATCTTGATAAGTAGCATATAGATAACTGGTGTGCGTGGGGAAGGGAATAAACCTATTTTGTTTGGCTCACAGCAGTCTCTGGGTAGAACCTCTTATTGCTGCAGCTTGTAGCAGCTAGTAGTAGTATGCTTTATCACTGTAAAGCATTACTACCAAGACTTCATAGCAAGAAGACCTTGAAGTGAAGAAGTCCAGTTTGCACTTAAGAAACTCTAGGAATGATGACCTACTGTATCTGAGCTCTGGGTGGCAAATAGGACTAGTGCAATCCTAGGGTGTAGAAGCAGGACTGCCAAGTATGAGCTGACTACCTCCACTTCAGGCAACTCAGTCACCACTGCTGGGATGCTGTGGCCAATCCTTGTTTCCATAATTCAGTAGATAGCAATGGAGTGAATGAAAATGTAAATAACTGGGAAACAAGTCTAACAGTGAGAAATTTAAGAAGTGCAGTGTAGTTAGGTAAAATTAAGAAGTTCTTAGCAAATGAGGCTGTCACACTCTACAGGAACCTCTGGAGAACCAGAGCTGTGTAAAAGGTCTTTGGTGCTAAGGGTAATGGCAGACTAAAAGTCAATGGCTATCCATTAATGACACCAAAAACCAGCATGGAAGAAAAGCATGCTTTCAATGATTAATCTAATTAACCACTGGAATATGTTAGCACAGATTACAGACAGCTGGCCATTTGCATTCCTTTTTCAAATTAAGAGTCGAAGTACTTTATTGTTGTTTCTGTTGTTTTTTTTTCCCAGAAAGATTGAGGGAGTGAAGCCTGACCATCCAGCTATGATGATTTTCTGTCTGCTCAGATTTCTTTGTGGAAAAAAAAAAAGTTGTTTCAGGAATATTAGACTGCAGCAAGTGAGATTTAGGATAGACTTCTTTTGTAGCATGTAGGATAGTGAAGCACAGAAAGAAATTATGTAAGGAGGTTGTACCTATTCCATCATTGAGGTTTCTGAAGTACTGAAAAAGAAGCCAAAGAAATATTTGTCAGGGCTGTATGGGTGGAATTGATTCTGCATTGTGACAATCTTTCTATAGCCTTTTATTTTCCTTTTACCTTTTTTTCCCGCCTTGTCATTCTAAGAGCCTCTGGTGATGTGATTCATATGGATATGAACTGACTTTCTCCAGCCTTGTTTCGGACATGACAACCACTAATAGTCAAGGAGTAAACTGAATATTAGCAGTTTTTAGCTGCTCTACAAGTAATCAAATTTCCCCATATCCTTAATTATTCCCTTCCTCACCAAATGCAGGCACCTCAGTGATTGTTGTTACATTCAGTGTCTTTAATGAGAAATAATAATCCTATTTTTCTTCATTGTGTTATTATGTGGGATCTCATGCTTATTGTCGCAGATGTATGGCAAACAAAAGCATGTAAGAAAGAGTCTATATATTGAAAATGTGGAATGGCTAAAGAGTCTTCTGTCTGGTTATTATAATGTTTTCTTTGTAGAAGTTGTGATTCACCTAACCTTGTAGCTGGGTTAATTAACTCTTAGACTAACCTGCAGCACTTGGGGATTCTCTTGTCTTGGAGTTTTATAACAGCATCTTCTGCAATCCATCCTGTTGTCAGAATTATAGACCAAGGAGCTGGCAGAGTGGTCCCTGTAGGTACCAGGCATCCAGCAAAGCTCCATAATATGGATCATCAGTTCAATTCAGCCTTGGCTGAAAGAAGGAAATAAAACATTTCTGAGGACAGCAGTTCCTGCCCTTGGATTCCTAAGTAAAGCTGAGCTTCTAGGTGGAGATCACTTTTTAGTGAGGAAATAAATGAAAACTCATAAACAGAGTTTTTGTTATTTATGTAGTAAAGCAACTCTGTAAAAGATGCAGGGACCAAGGACTCCAGAAGCAGCTTTCACCATAGTTTCAGAACAACAAGAGTGTCTTTAGATTTGCTTTTGGCATGAAGCCTTTCTCTTTTGGGGACTTGCAGCCAGTTCTTTGGCACCTTTAAAAATCAGTTGAGTGTGACAGGTAATAGGTCATTATAGCTTTCTATCAGTTTAAATCTACCTGATGGGCCATTTTTCAGCCTCTGTGTGATGTGGCCAGACTCAAGAAGATATTTAGGTGCCTAACTCCCAGTCATTTCTGTGGGCACTGAGCATCTGAAAATGCTTTCTGAATTTAAGCGGACATGGTAATGCTCCTGTTCCCAGCTCAGACATATCCAGAAAAACTCTCTTAGCAGAGAGGCCAGCAGTTGGCTTTTCCAGATTTGGTTGTAGGTTTTCAGGCTCAAGGCTCAATGTGGTATCTTAGAGGAGTAATTTCAGCCACATGCTCCTATACCTCCCTGCTCAGCAAAGCAGTGATTCCACAGTTACAGCCACTGCCTTTAATTTGTACTTGGAACCAAGCACACTTACATATACAGACCTTAAAAAACATTAGAGAAAGGCAGCATTGAAAGCATGTGCCCTGCTGCTGTTGATATGACAATGGCAAAAGTATGATGGATAATTAAGAGAGCAAAGGAACCCCAGAGCTATAACTCCACTACCTTGTAACACCACTGGGTTAAAAGGAACCATTTATCTACTTGCTTTTCATTCAGTAGGAGGTTGGACTTGGTGGTGGGCTCTACCTTGGAGAGTAGTTCAATAGGGCTGTCTGTGCCTAAAATGCGAATCAGAATCTTAAAGGGCAGGACAGAGAGGGAACTCATTAAACCCATTTATGATGGTAAAGTCGGATGGTGAGAAGTGAGTGAAGGTAAATGCACTAGACGTGTGCTGAAATGATAGAGTTTGGAGAGCTGAGCCATAGGGAAATGTCCCCACTGGCAGAACTCTCATGTAGAAATGTCTGTGTTTTTGTTCAAGAGGATGGAGCAGAAAGCAAGGCCTTTTCAACTGTCAACATTGCCACTTTGCTGAATTTCCTGAAAGGGTGGAGGAAAACAGCCAAAACTGTCAGTGATGTTAAAAGATGAGACATGCATCTTCTTCTCTGACAAACTTGGACACAAGGAGAGTACAAAGCCATTTTGACATGAAATTTGCATTAAGGCATGTCAATGATGGAGACCTGGCAGGCTGCCCTTTTGGGAGGGCTGATGTGGCTTACTCAACTCTTTTGCCAAACATCCTGTAGACTTTCTTGGTGTCTTTCAGTGCCGCAGTCTTGCCAGTTGTATTCTCTATGGCAACTCTGCCACAAGAGTGACAATCAACACACTTATTGTTTTGTAACGAAGGAAGGGAACGTCTGGCTATTTTGTGTGCCATGGGACAAATGGATGCTGGGGTGAGATGGATATGTGACCAGGGAGGGCTAGTTGGTGAATAGCTAGTACCAAGATGTAAGAAAGCGTTGTCTACTCTTCTAAGGAAAGGATTTTGTAAAGGAACTAGTGGGAGCCTGGTTCAGTTTTCTCTTGTTTTGGAAGACTTCCGAGAATGCTTGTGTCCTCAGCTTGAAGACCAGCTTATAATGGTGCATAGACTGTATGGGCATTTTATATAGCAAAAACCACAGTACCGGGTGAAAACACAGTTTTCAGAATTTTTAACTTGGCTGAAAAGATAGTAAATTCAAAGCACAGATTTAAAGATGACTGAATATTTTGGCATTGAGAAAGACTGGTTTTCAACCTTTGCTGTAATTTTAAGGACTATTAAAAGCTATTTTTGTTTGCCTTTTGCTGTACCAGTTTCTGCATAGTAATGGACTGTATCAAATTTTCCTTAAGAGGTCTTCATTGTTTCGCTACTCATTAATTGCTGCCATTGTAGTTTTGTTTTTTTGTTTTATTTTGTTTTGTTTTGTTTTGTTTCTCTTTGCTTTGCTCTGCTTTGTTTTCTAACAGGTGCTTATGCCTGACTGCTCAGATGTCCAGAAGCAATGACATGATATTTAGGAAAGGCCTATTTAGGAACGATCAGAGGAGCAGGCTGTCTTGGACATGAAAAACAATGAAGTTAACTGGGACTCTTTGGATAGGAAAAGAGATGGTTTAGAGGCATTATAAGCAAAGTTTGCAAAATCATGAATGGCATAAAAAGTAGAAAAAATAATAGGCTAATTGTGTTGTCCCTGACAAGAACTGAGCTATGTCCTAAACAAACAGGATGAGGATGTTGTGGATATAATAGTTTTACCTGAGTTCAAGTGGAGACTGGAGAAAGCCATACAAGATAAATCCATAAAAAGTTAATTAATGTAGAAACTGTAGTTGTCTCTGAATTTGACCTCTGAATCCCAAAGAGTTGGAGGTAGGAGGTATATATTTGTTCTGTTTGTTCTCATTCTTAGGCATACAGTAATAACTAGTGACAACAAAATAGTGACACTGAGTTAGTTATTCCCTCTTTCCAGCCCTGCATGCTCATGTTATGGTATTTTCTTATGTTGGGGCTGAGTCAAACAGTGATGGTTTTGGTTACATCAGACTTCATGTGGATCATGGTGTCACATGGAGTAAATTTCTGCCTGATGCATTTGTAATGTGTTTGTAATGTGTGATTTGAGAAGGTTCTTTTGCTCTTCTACACCATCAGCCAAGGAATGCTTGCCTTCAGCAAGCATGAGATATAGTAGCAGTTTTGGGGCAAATATCAAAACATTTGTTGCACAGTGTTGTTTGGTACATTTATGGAGGGTTTCAGGTGTGCCTGCCCATTGTCAGATGTCACAGGCCTCCAGTGCATCTAGAGAAGAACTCAATGATTTACAGATTGCAAGAACTGAAGCATCAGGTGAAAACCAACTGCTTTGACATGATGGATACTAGACTGCAGTTTTTCACTATTTCTTATTTAATTTGAGAGCTTCACCATTGGAACATAAGAGGACTCCTTAAGGACAAAACTACATGGAGGGCACAAGCTCATGTTCATTTCTCTGCAGGCTGCCAAATACAGCAGATTTTGTAGGAACTATAAGATACTTTTGGGAAGCACTGCTGGGACATGCAGAAAGCTTTAGAATTTCTGTTCTTCACTGCTAAGCCTGATACTTTTGCTTTCTTTTCCCCTCCCCTTGCCAGGGATGTATTTCCACAGGGTCTGCCTGACGAATATGCCTTTGTAACTACCTTCAAATTCCGAAAGGCTTCCAGGAAAGAAGACTGGTATATTTGGCAGATTATTGACAAGTATGGCATACCACAGGTACGAGGCCCTTTGCAGCCAGCAAGAACAGCCTTGATTCTCTTTTACTGCATGGATCAGCTTTCTTGCCGCAAACTCCCACTCCTCTTTCCTTGTGGACTAGGAAAAATCCCTTTGCTTGTCTTTAAGTTAATTTTGTTGAAAATCCTTTACCTTTAATTCAAACCCTGGAGGAAGGTTTGCATAGACCTTGGTTCTTGTTAGCATGCAGATAGATGTGTTAGTTGGAAAGTGGGAAGAAAATATACCATGTTTGCTCTTGAAACCACTTTTGAGTTTTTGGTTGTTTTGTTGAGGTGATTCTGTTTAGGGAAAATATTTTGTCTGTTTGGAAAAACATAGACACGCAGATGTGCTACAGAGCAGCATCAAGTTTTTGCACAGATTTCCAGATATAAGCATCATAGTTTGCCTACTTATGACTTGGATGTAATACCTAATGTTGCTCCATAATACTGAGTCCTGGCTGCTGCAGAATTTGATCTACTGCTTTTTGTCAAGTAGTCTCAGGTTCTGAGAAGAAAAATACCACTGGGGTGTAAAAAAGGGCTGTCAGTTCCTATACAGCATGTTCTTAGCAACATGCTGTAGTTTTGGGGTTTTAATGTGCTTGAGAAAGAAGTAATTTGAATGGGCTGTATGTTTTTCTGCTCAGTACAAACATGGTGCTGATAACATTACCCATGACTCTAAACTGGGCTGTTAGCATGAGCTGACAGGTCCAGATAATACAGTATTGCTGCTTTGGGACTGGTATTCAAAAGGATTTGGGGAATGCACAGTGAAAGATAGGTGCAGCTTGAGGACTTAGCTGAGTTTCAGATGATGGGGAAAGGTTACCATGAAAGTTATTATCAGCTGCACTTTGTTAAATGAAATACTGTGCTAACATGTATTCCTGCTCCCTGCAGAGTGAGAATATGCATATCACTCGACATTTCTTGGAGACAGCTGAAAATCTGAACTGCTTAGGCATGGAGAGCAAAAAGCACTCAGAGAGTCTCAGCAATGTTTTCAAAAGTTCCTTACACTGTGGTGCCAGAAGCTTCTTAGATCCTCATGAGCCTTGTTTCATGCAGTCAGTAGCAGTTTGACCAGTACACTGCAGACCTGCTCTGCTCACAGACTGCAGACACCTCTGAGCTAAAGCTGATCTGAGCTGGCATTTCCAGCCAGCACGGTGCTCAGCTGCTTGGAGATGTTGGGTCAGATCTGGAGTCAGCCTCTGGGTCTACATCAGACACAGCTTGCTGCCAATGTGGCCAAGCTCCTTTCCAGCCCTGCAGCTTGCAGACGCACTGTTTGCTCCCCTGGCTCTGCACTTTGTTCCATTCTCTGCTGCTTGCTGGTAGCTGCCTGACTTTGGTAAAAGAGGCAATCAATTTGTAAATGAACTAAACGTATAATGACTTCAGAAGTCTGGTCCATAGCTTGCAACACAGTGTAGGGGGGTGTAGCTGTAGTTTTATGTTCAAAGCATCTGAAATAAGGCAGTGCTACAGCTCAGCAGACTGGTTTTTATATCATGCAATGAGGCATTTGCCCCATGGGACAGTTGAGGACATATGATGGGACTAAAGAACACAGAGCCTGCTGGAAAATAGTGAAGAGCACAGGACAGAGAGATCCAAAACCTATTCAGTTTTGCCCATCTGCCTTTGGGGAGATGTCCAAGCATTGCCTGGGAGGCATCAAGGTGGCGTATGCTGAAACCATGTCAAAGATTGTACTCGCAAGAGAAGGCTTTAGATGGTCATGGGTCTGTAACCAAGCATGTGCTCTGCCCTGTCTTATTTACTAGAACAGGTGTAGGTTCCCTGTCCAACTTCATACCGCACATAAAACTCTGTCCCCTGCTCTTTGTTTGGGCTTCTCACCACATGCTGTACCATCCCTGACTTTGAGGTGTCAGTCATGATGGAAAGCAGGCAAAGGAGGAAGGAGAAGGCTTTGTATTTTATTAGCAAACTACTTCTGTCTTCTTGCAGGTTTCAATCAGACTGGATGGAGAGAACAAAGCTTTGGAGTACAATGCCATTGGGCTCACCAAGGACGCTGTGAGAGTTGTCTTCCGAAATGCACGAGTCGGTGATCTTTTTGACCGTAGCTGGCACAAAATTGCCCTCAGCATTCAGTCAAAGGCTGTCTCGCTTTACATAGACTGCAGATTGGTGCAGATGCTGCCTATTGAAGATAGGGAAAATATTGACATTCAAGGGAAGACTGTGATTGGCAAACGCTTGTACGACAGTGTCCCTATTGATGTAAGTACCGTGTGTGCCAATTAGAGCTGGGGTAATGTTCAACATTGGGTTGCACGGTGCAAATGTTTTTTTTGGGGGTTATGTTGTAATTGACCCTTTTCCTGAAGCAGCATCACATAAATGTTACTTCTCATCATGTACAAGGCTTGCTGTCTTTTTTATGTGAGACTGTCGGTATCTCTGTAATACGGATTAAAAATGAGAAATTCATTTCAACTTTCTGTCTGGTCCCAAAATGTGCCATAGTTAAGATCAGAGACAAAATCATCCACAAATACCATCAAACTGGGTACCGAACTACACATGCAAAGGTCTTTTTCTGTCTGATCTTGGCATTATGAATGTTTCCATCTGTGACAGGAAGAGACAGGGGAAAAAAAAAGCTTGTTAACTCAGAATAGTCATGATATATTCTCAGTTCCTTGGAGAAGATACTTGGTATAAAATGACTCATGCTCCAGTTGAACTGAAGTTGAGACCTGCAGATTGGACCTGAATGTCCAGTAGAAGTGTTAACCCAGTATAATCTGTGTGTGATTGGTGTTTTGAGACATGTGCGATGGATGAAATGCGCATGTTGAAAGTGTTAATAGCATTTCTTATGCAGGGGTAAATGGTCTGAAGATGCAAGGCATAACAGGAAAAAAAAAATATGTCTAGACAAAATTCTAGGAAGGATGGAGGTCATCAGAATATGTCTTCTCAGATAGGAATTTGGCCAGGACATGGGAATTAGTATGCCTCCTTATTTATTTGACAACTTGCACCAGAATTTCAATAGACATATTCAGAGTCTCATTAGTTCAGCACTCTTGGAGCATACTGATATATTGGTCCATTATTGATAGAGAGAGGCATATATTGACTACAGGATCCATAGAATCACTATGAAGTTAGCTCCATCTGTTTTTTGTTTGTATTCATCTGCACTGTTTGTATCCAAGCAAAAGGACACACAGTTTTTAATAATTTACTGTCTCTAAGACTATTGTCTCACTTTGTCTTCTAGTTTGATCTTCAGCGGATGGTTATTTACTGTGATTCTCGGCATGCTGAGCTGGAGACCTGCTGTGACATTCCCTCTGGACCAGTAAGCTTCTTTTTGTCATTTCTTCATTTTCACATGAACACTCCTCATTGAAATCTATTACATAAACCAGGGAATACATGACAGTGTGACATTATCATTTTTTAATGATAGTGAATAAAACCTAACTGTATAATTGGTAATGTAGCAGCACTGGAAGAGGACCACTGCAGAGGGATAGGTAAGAGGAATTTGAAGTTTCCAAGTTGCTCTTTCCTTGTCAAACTGTCAGGGAAAACATAACTCTGAAGTAATGATGGAATAACAGAAAGTCAGCATGAAATATTCAACATGTTTCCCACTGGTTTTATTTGCGAAGAGCTGAAACGGTACCAGTTGCTGCTTATTTTCCTGTGCCCAGCTCTCATTAGAAACTTCCACTCTGCTTTCACTCTTCTCCCCTCGATCCTCGTTAAAGAGATTCATCGTTCATTTTGCCACATTTTCCCCTGTTGCTTGAATGAACGGCTTTTGCGGGATTTTGTTCCTCACTAAGACTCGTTTAGCTGTGCATTATCCAGTAATGCCTATGCGGTTTCTCTAGAGGGAGTGAAAGAATAAGCTTTCTAGCATCAAAAGCTTCGTCATGACCTTGGGTGTTTGGGTGTAGTGCCAGGTGACAGTCCTGACGGAAGCACCTCCCCTGGAAGTGAGACCCACTGTTGGCAACGAACAAGTTGGCCACCTCAAGACTGTCAACTGCTCCTGTCCTGCTGGACGAAAGGTGAGTGTTGAGATGAGCGTGTTTCACCTGAGGCGTGCTGGATAGGTTTGGAAATACGGGTATGACACTGTGGAAGTGAGTTAAAGGGCTGTATTTTTTTGTGAAGCACTTAAAGACCTAGCGGTGGAAAGCACTTTGGAAAAGTGTTTTCTCTTTACCTGATTCAGTGATTTTGACCATGCTGGTAGTCCTAGTAACAACCTTGAAAACAAAGTGGTTATTCTTATCCAGCCCAGTTATGTGCATCCTTCTTCAAATAAAAAGGAAGAGATTCTGGAGGTAAATATAGCCATCTGAAAAAATCTCATAGCTTTTAAAAGCAGTGTGCTTGCTTATGTTGGCTGTGACTGGGACCTCTGAGAAACCAGTTTCATTATCGTTGCTCTGCAGAGCATGTCAATTTTAGTCTGTTTTCCACTAAAACCTAAAAATGCTTTTGTTGTCCCCAGTTGTTGTAAGACTGAGCCCTCTGCTTTGCTATATAATGAAAAGATCAGTCTGACTAATCATGTTTGTTTGTTTTTTTTGTCTTAGGGGGAAAGAGGTCCAATTGGTCCTGAAGGTCCTAAAGGTCAAAAGGTCAGCAATATGTGCTAGCTCATGTGTTTAATAAAAACAACAACAAGTTTCAGAGTAACTTCAGGAGTTGAAGATTTTGAAAAGGATCAGTTTGGCACATGACTGAGTTCAGATAGTTTTGGATGAGCCTGGGACTGCAGGAGACTCTGGCCATCTTGTATCTTTGCTCTAGGCTGGCATTTGAGCTTCTCTGTTCCTGCTTTACATCATTCTTAATATAAGCTTGTTCCACAATCTTTTTCCAGTAGCTTCTAAATTGGTGGTTTTGCAAGTTAGTGTTATTCACCATGTCAGGCACAACTTTTAGATGTCTCCTGGAAAATCATGTGCTGCTTCTGTGCTGTGCCTTGCTTATTGGTACCGTATATCCATAGGCTAGGTAGCAGCCTCCCAGTCACAGTCTATAAAATTTCCTGAGACTAGGCTAAAGGATTAGCTGTAATCTGTTATCCTTAGTAAGACTGTCTGAGTCATGGTATTAAATATAGGCCACTTTCCTTAGTATTCTTCTTCCTAGATAGCAGGATAGGATTGTGGTTGTGATGTCTGCTTCAAATTTCGCAGTGCAACCTCTGTATTACTCTGCATATTCTTGAAGCTTCTTTGATTTACATTTGTGTGAGTTCAACATACACATTTTCCTTCTCTGCTTGGTTACGAATAGAGCTCTGAGACAATCAACTTAGAGTGAGCACTTGTACACAAACAAAACAAAGATACACAACATTGCTGAAGAGGTGAAAGCTGGTGCTGCTGGTGGTTCCCAGTTTCACCACGTGTGTGATTAAAAAGGTTTGGGGAAGAGTATCTGCAAAGCTGCCTGGTGGAAAAAGGACCTGAGGGTGTTGGTCAGCAGCTGAACATGAGCCAATGTGTGCCCAGGTAACCAAGAAAGCCATCAGCATCCTGGCTTTTATCAGCACTAATATGGAAAGCAGGACCAGAGTAGTGACCATCCCCCTGTCCTGGGCACTGGGAGGCCAAACCTTGAATCCTGGGGTCAGTTTTGGGCCCCTCACAACGACAAAGCCCTGGAGGTGCTGGAGCGAGTTGAGAGAAGGGAACAGAGCTGGGGAAGGGGCTGGAGCACAAGTGTGATGGGAGCGGCTGAGGGACCTGGGGGGTTCAGCTAGAGAACAGGAGCTGAGGGGAGACCTTCTGATCTCTGAACTGCCTGAAAGGAGCTTGAAGTATGGAGGGGGTTGGTCTCATCTCCCAAGTAACAAGTGACAGGACGAGAAGAAATGGTCTCAAGTTGCACCAGGGAAGGTTCAGACTGGATATTATGAAAAAATTCTTCTTGGAAATGGTTGTCAGGCATTGGAACAGGCTGCTCAGGGCAGTGGTGGAGTCACCATCCCTGGAAGGGTTTGAAAGACGTGTAGATAAGGTGCTTAGGGACATGGTCTAGTGGTGGACTTTGCAGTGTTAGGCTAATGGTTGGACTTGATGTTCTTAAAGGTCTTTTCCAACCTAAATGTTTCTATGATTCTATTCTATGCTTGGGAACAATTTTTATTGAAACCTATTTCCATCTGAATAACTTCTGCAAATTCAGTCACTGAATTTATACCTGTTGGTGAATAAACTAGGTGCATTCCACTAAAGGTTGCTCATTTATTGAGAAACACTGTGGGAGGGGAAAGGAGAAATCTCTGGCTCTTAGAAGAGACATCAGCAATGTGTTGAGACATCCTCAGCAGTGTGTTGTTGTTTTTTTGGCAAGATTTGGTCTGCTGTACGCAGGGAGAAGTTTTGGGGTATGTTTTCTACTGGCATGAAAGAGCATGGGCTTGTTAATGCTCAGATGTGCCTGACTGAAACTGCAGAAAATGTTTTCTTATGCTTCCACACATATATAAATAGCAACTTTCTATTTTAATATGTGACAGCTTAAATAATGATGGGGCGTTTTGAAGAATGGCAGAGCCATGAAGTTGCAGAAGGACAATGATGGTAATAATAAAAACACCCTGCAGCAACATCCCATTGTCTTTCGCTGCTTTGACAAGGTCTATGTGTTGGTGAGGATGTCTGTACAGTGTAACATCGCATGTTGCTGAGTTGCAGGAGATAGTAGTTGAGTACAAAATAGCATATATCCAAGCACAGCATCAGCAGGTTTTCCTAACAGATCCTGAAATATCTGTCCCACTCGTGCAGGTGGGTTGCTGAAGAGCTCTGCAGTTGTGTGTGGCTTTTCCCTGGCTGCAGTGGTCTGAGATTTGTATACAGCTGAGGCAAGTCACAGTATCAGCGAGCTGGGGATGATGCCATTTAAATCCAGGCTCTGATGATAATTTGGTACAAATGTGATGATTTGAGACAAATGACTTAGCTTCTCTATCTGTTAAATAAGACAAGTAATAGATTTTGCTCCTGACTTGCAAAGAAGTTGTGATTAAATAACATATAACACCCTTGACAGCAGTTCCTGCATTGCTATTGCCAAGGACCAGCTTGTCACAGTCTCTGCTCTATGTGCAGGAACTAATAACTCTCTCCTTCTCTCTCTCTGCAACATTATCGAGCTACCCAGGCTAAAATGCTGGCCATGATGAAGAAAGTGTATGCTCTTTGCAACTCCCCAATATTACCACCTGGTACTTTATTAAAGAAAGACTAAGGCCCCACAAAAATAAAAGTGGCTTCTGCATTATGTGGTTGTAAACGTCTATAATATATTTTAGGATCATTCAACTTGTTTCCTCATTTCTAAGTTGCAAGGGTTATGTTTTAAAGGTTCGTTCTTGTAATGAGGAGGGCTTTAAAGCTTTATTAAGGTAACAAATATCAAAGTTTTATGTTTGTTACCTGAATCCAAGAGCCAGGACTTCAAGAAACACTTAAAAATACATCATAAGATCTCCACTGTATTCTTAATTAAAACAAACTAACAAGCAAGTACAGCATAAGAAAAGACCAGGCATTAATTAACTAACAGCAGGTGAGAGTAAACAAATGAACAAAGAAAGAAATTATCAGAAAAATGTGGAAGCAGAGTGGCATCAGGACTCTAAGTCAAAGTTAATTTTTCTCTATAGACGTCATCACTGCTGAGCATCTTTTATTTGTCATGAATTGCAAAGCTGAAATCTGCCCCTAAATAACTGGAGCCCAAGTGATGTTTAGGTAGGCTGAGGTACTTGAGCATTATCTAAAATTATTTTACAGGCTGATAGTGAGAAATGTCTTGTGTGAGACTATATGTTCATATAAGAATTCAAGAAAGCAGCTGGTTCAGCCGTATCAGAAAAACAACACACAGCTGGTGGGCATCACGTGAGAAATGAGTCCCACCAGGGGATACAGATAGGGAAATAAGTCAGTGTTAAAATAACAAAACAAACCCTTTTCCCCCAAACAGGGTTCTTTCAGGAGGTTCACAAAGGCAGGAGGACTGTTTTTTTCATAAGCCTGTCTTTTTCTGAGGGAAAGAAAGCATGATCCCAACAAATATTTCAGTGTCTGGTACAGCTAAGCATATTTTGGGGGCATAGATCAGGACAAATTGAATGGAGCCACAAAATTAATTCCTATTGCGGTCCATGTGGGAAGATTTTGCGTGTGCTGGGGTCATTTGACTTATTGCTGCTGTGGCACTGGAGGGTCCTACTCTATATCTGAGATTTTTTCAGCTTGATGTCTACACTGAGTCCAAAGTGCCTAAACTCCCTACAAACAAAAGACAATAGGAGGAATAAATAGGAAAGGATGGTGTATTTGTTAGTGATGGATGGGGAGCTCAGCACAGCATATTTCTGGTATGTGCCTTTAGGGTGAGAATCAGGCAGGAGCCAGGTAGAGGTGTGTGGGCAGAGCCTTCTGCTTTCTGGCAGCTCCTGATGCTAGAGGAATGGAACTCTGCTGGCAGAACCTCCTATATCCTTAAACTAGTCTTAGTAACGGGTATATCCTCAGCTAGTCCTTATTCCAGTCCTATGGCTGCAGAGTGGCATGTGAAAAATGTTTTGCAGGTATTTTTTTCCACACTTGTTTTTTGCACTGCTTTTAGTTCTGTTTCTAGTTAATATTTATGAAATGATGCTTGATGAAATTAGATTCTTTATCCCTTTCACCCATGTCCTTTTTAAAAGACAAGTGAAGAAAAAGTTTAGCTTGGTTTTTGATTGAGCATTTTTCTCTTTTCCTCCCTATGTATTTACTTCTCCAGTTTTAATTCCTCTACTCATCATAATCTGTGTATTTTCAACTGTCTTGTTTTTCTGTGTTCCCTTCCCTCTCTTCCATTGAAGCAAGCAGGGAAAGTGACTCCTGTGTGTGTTGCACATTTCTGTGAGGGAAGGGAGGAGTTAGATGATAATGAAAATTTAGTGTGAATGAAAATATGGGGGTTGATTTTTATTTTTTTTTTAAACAGTTCTAAAGTCTTGGACAGGATTAACAGGTTTATTTTTTCCATATTTTAGCTGTGCTCCCTCTAGGTCTTATGTAAACCAGCTTTCCAAGTCCTTTCTGGCTTAATAGAAAATAAGGATTTTTGAAGTACCTCACAAGAGGAAGCTCTCTGCCTTGCCAGTTCACTCCTAAGACTTCCAGCAGTATTTTAATATGAAAAATAGAATATAAAATCAGTCTGAGACTTTGGACATTCAAGTCAGTATAGATGCAATGAAGTACACCCAGTCCTATGGCAGAACCTGAAATCTTGACTGCAGAGACTGGTGGGACCAGAAGTGTCCACAGTCTCAGGCAAACTCTTGTTGCATTACTTCCCAAAAAGTCAAAACGATGGAAAGCCAATCACAAAATACAAACACTAACATGGTGCCCTTCAGAAGTCAGTCCAACAGGGAGCTCTAAGAGGAAATGTCATCTGTTATTTCTATGTCTGAAATGAAAGGAATAAATTAACACAGTGGTATTAACACACCTCCTTTCTTTATCAAGGGAGAAAGTGGCAGCCAAGGGCTTCCTGGACTCAGAGGAGAAAAAGGAGAGTCAGTAAGTAAGAAATATCAGAATGATTTTATGTAAGGAGATGGAAAAACAAGTAGCTGTTTTCTACTTTATGGTGAGAGCTTGCTCTCAAGGTCAAAATGCCCTCTTGAATATGTTACCTTTGTCCCAGGAAAAGCTGGGGGCTTTTTTGGCACCCATCGGTGTGTTTTTGGTGGGAAGGAATGGATAGGTTCACCCCTGAATTCACCTGATAACTGCCTTAGTATTGGCCTTCTAATTAAAATATGTGACTTGAGAGTACTTGATTTTAGCACAGCTGCACATCCAATGGAGACAGCATGAGGCAACTGAACACAAAGAAGATGCAAATATCTCTCAGCTCTTTTAAATTCAGATGACCAAGATACAGCTTTCTCTAGCTGCAATTAATGCAAATGCCAGACTGAGATTTATGCAAGAATATTTTTAACCCTTCATAAAATTAATTCTAATAAGGGTTGTTGGCATCTTTGATCGTGGAAATGTAATATCAGACTCTGTCCAGAATAGAAAATAAGATGTTTTCCTGGCTGCAGTAGAATTTGGGATAGGTTTTCTATTTTAATTTGCCACAGAATTATTTTCAAGGAATTATGCTCAAAAAAACCCCCGTTCCCTATAGTAGTTGTCCTATGACCTGTGTGTCAATATATAGATGTAATATATATGGATGAATAGATAGCTATATAACAAGGAAAACACTAAATAAATAATTATAGTATCATTTGACATCCTTGCTATCAAATGTACCTTTTGCTTTTTTTCTTTTGTTTCTAGGGCAGAGCCTATGGCAGAGGAGAAAAAGGAGAAAAGGTAAGATTTAATCTTTCATTGAACTAATTAAATCAGAGTAACTTGCTGTTGCCTTCTGTAGCTCAGAGGTTGCTATTGGGGCTCACAGGATGCAAGAGATGTGATGTAGTTGGATCTTTGTAGAGAACTTTTATATTACGTTACGCCGCCTTCTGCAGAGAAGCTTTTAAGTGTTCATTCCTTTTTCATTTCTGTTCTTTGAGTTTCCTTTGTGCATTGACCATGCAAAATGCTATCAAATTGAAATCATAATCTTTGCTTTGTGTAAGCAGCGGGGAGTTTGTGGAAGATAATGCAGTAAAGTAACTGACTGGAAGGATGAAAAATAAGGAGAAAGTATAATTTTGACTTTATTGAATTTTCAACAGGATTAAATTTGGGTTATGAGAAGACTGCCACAGTGTTTCTTTTCATTGGATATATTAATAACCAGAGAGACAAAAGCCAGAGTATCTTCTTACTGTAGATATTAGGCAGGACAGGATGTTAAAACTTTGAGGTTAAAACTGAAGATACAGAATAACTACTGAAAATTGCTCAGTTATCTGTCTTGGAAAATAAGTTCAATGGTGATCAACAATGGGAAACAAGAGAAGCATGACTAGACTAATTTGCATTAAAAATTATGATGGTTTCCACGAAATTCTGGCCTCAAACTCCCCATTCCCCCCAGCAAAATGAGGCTGCAGAGCTAGACTGGAGTAAAGTAGATTTTTTCTTGGTACCTTTGTATCATACCTAGTTGTGGGTGTTTTCTTCATCACCAAAATGAAATTTCAAGTTGTGGAGAAAAAAAGAAAAAGATTGTCAGCAGGATATAGGAGATAGATGGAAGTATTAAGAAAGAAGTCATGGTTCATACCAAAAATAAGATTAAGAATCTGTGAGGCTGTTTTCCAGGTGGTCTGTGGCTACCCAATCGCTCAGGGAATTTAAAATAATATTGGGTTGTGGTCTGAAAGGAAGAATGCCAAACTAGCAAGAACATGTCATTTATGGCCATTGCATCTTCTCATTTGTTCTTCCTATGATTATGCTATGTTGATTGCATATAGTGGTAATGTACAATGTGAAATTACAATCTAAATGAGGGTTTCTCATGGCAGGAAATATTATCGAGACAGGCTAGAGACATGGGGGCTATAAAGCACACATTTCTGCATCCATCTTCTTGCAGTCCTCCCACTGACAGCCACTATTTAGCCTTTGAGACTCAGGATTTAGCCTTTGGAAAACAGCTCGTGGCTGGCAGGTGGTGAGAGTCAGCAGTCTGATGGGAAACATGATGTTTACAATGTGAGTTGTGCTGCAGTTGAAGCAAGTTCTTGTTTTCTTGTGTTTTGCTGTCTGCAGAAAAGTATCGGAAAACATCACTCCATCTGTATTATTGTCATGCCTAGAAAAATAGGTCTGCAAGTCTGGATTGGAGGGGAAAAAATAAAAAGACCCAACAGTATATGCAGAACTTCTTTGATTGGGACAGCCAAACAACATTGGCTGGCCCAAATGAATGTGTAGGCACAGAGATGCCTGAGTTTATAGCCAGCTTATTTTGTGTATTTGGTACTCCTGCCAGCCAAGGCAGCTTGTTTTCTTCTCTGGTGGAAGTGTGTTTGGTACCCAGTGTTTGTGCACCATGTCTGCCCAATGGCTGAGTGTCAGTACTGTTGCTGATGGAGAGCAAAGATATATCAGCTACACATTGCTGGCTTGATCAAAAACAGAACCTGGGGCTATATAATAAAATCATAGAGTATCTCAAGTTGGAAGGGATAAGGGAAAATCAAGTCCTTGCAGGATTAACTAAAACTAAATCGTGTGACTAAGAACATCATACAGATGCTCCTTGAACTCTGACAGGCTTGGTGGCATGACCACTTCCCTGGGGAGCCTGTTCCATGACTGACCGCTTTCTCACTGAAGAAATTTTCCCTAATAACACAGAATGGGTTGGGCTGGAAGGGACCTTAAAGATCATCTAATTCCAGGTCCTCTGCTATGGGCAGGGACACTTTCCACTAGACCACATGGCTCAAAGCTCCGTGCAGCCTGTCCAATCTGAACTCCTCTGATGTGACTTTGTTCCATTTCCTTGGGTCCTATCACTGTTCACCAGAGAGAGGAGATCAGCACCTCCTCCTCTGCTGCCCAACTTGAGGAAGTTGTAGATTGTGATGAGGTCCCCCCTCAGACCTCTCCAATCTGGACAAGCCAAGTGCCATCAGCCACTCCTTCTAAGTCTTCGCTTTGAGGCCTCTCACCATCTGGTCGCTCTCCTCTGAACACACTCTAGTAGTTTGATGTCCTTCTTATATTGAGGAGTCCAAAACTGCATGGAGTACTTGAGGTGGGGCCACACCAGTGCAGAGTGGGACAATCACCTTCCTCAGCTGGCTCGAATACTGTGCTTGATGCAGCCCAGGACATGGTTGGCCCTTTCGGATGGCAGGGCATACCATTGCCACCAACCCAGACTCCCAGATCTCTTTCCATGAGGCTGCTCTCCAGCCTCTCATCCCCCAATTTGTACATGTAGCCAGGATTACCCTGTCCCAGGTGGAGAATCCTGCACTTGCTCTTGTTAAATTTCATATAACTGGTGATCACCCAGCTCTCTAGTCTATCCGAATTTCTCTGTAAGGTATTTCTGCCCTTGAAGGTGTCCACAGCTCTTCCTAGTTTAATATAATCAACAAACCTACTTAATGTACATTTGATTCCTGTGTCCAGATCATATATAAAAACATTAAAGAGCATTGGCCCTAAAATTGAGCACTGGGGGACCCCACTGTTGACTGACCAGCAGGCCTGATGTAACCTCATTTACTGTAACCCTTTGAGCTCAAACCCATCAGCCAGCTGCTCACACAACATATTATGGTCTTGTCTAGCTGTGTGCTGGACACTTTATCCAGAAGGGTACTGTGAGAGTCAGTATCAAAACCTTATCCAACCCCCAAATCCAACCACATCTCCTGGCTTGCCTTGGTCAATTAGGTGGATGACCTTGTCATAAAAGTAAATTAAGTTGACTAAGCAGGACTTTCCCTTCATGAAACCCTGCTCTCTGAGACCAATGACTGCATTGTCTCCCAAGTGTTTTTCAATAACTTCCAGATGAGCCTTCTCCATAATTTTATGGGCATGCCTGTAATTAGCAAGGTCTTCCTTCTTGAAAACTGGGACAAATTTGCCAGCTTACAGAGTACTGGGACCTCTCTGGAGTCCCATGAACTTGCTGCCACACTGCATCCTCTTTGTCCAGCCTGGTTACCAGTTCTCCACAGGGGCTTCTTTTATGCTGTAGGGGCTTAGCTGCTGTTGCCCCTGGCCACTCATAGGGCTCCTCAGCTACTGTCAAGCAAGCTGTGGGCTCCTGGCAAGTCTCTCTGCTCCCATGAGGTTCTTCTGATTTGGGAAACTCCGCTGTGCATGATGCTAGAGCTGCTGGCTGTCATGCTGGAAATGGAGCTGAACAGCTTGGTGATTTGTCTTTGTGTATAGTTTGTCCCTAACACAAGAGATCATCTTCAGGATCAGCCTTCATGTGAAAAGGTGAGTTTTCAGCAGCAGAAAGGGATAGGACTATAAGTGGGAGGAATCAGCCATGCAGGTGATCTGCATACACTACTGCATGTGGGGATGGAGTACCATGTCTGTGTCTTGGCATCAGAAGTGCCTCTGAGAGGGAAGTAGCCAGCACCACAGGGAGCTGGGATGCAAGTGCGTGCAATGTTAGTTGCCATCTACAGTCCTGAAATAAAGAAGAGAGCCCATGAAATGAAACCCTTTACAGATAGGAGAACACCTGGAAGGAGAGGATTCACATGGCTCCTGTTTGCCTGCTGCACTGCAATAGCTGCATGAACATGTATTCTTGGTTTTCACTCTGGCTGTGAAATTCTTATGTTTCCTTGATTTTTTTTAATGCGTATGGGCCAGTGCTAGGAAACTGGGTCAGAGATGCTGGACTTCAAACAGCTGTAGTCTGTGCAATCACTGCTGTGGACTCCATAAGGACAAGGCTCACGTCCTAAGTGTTGATAGAATCAAGTTATCTCACCTTTGAAAAGCTGAGATGACAAGATTAAAATCATCCCCTTATTGTAGCATTGCTCTCCAGCTGTGCTAGTGCCAAACACCTGCCCGATCATGTTATTGCCAAGTATCGTGTGTAGGGCAATTATATGAGGTCTGAGACATTTGTCAGAGGGGAAATCCTGGTCTTCTTCACGAGGGCCAGCAGAGACACTGGCTTTGCTTCTCCAGGCCATTACCTCAATTATATCACTAAGTTAAAGTCTAAATGATGCTTGTATTAGAATACATAACATGCTAAGCACATAATTAGTGGTAAACCAAAAGATAATCGTGGCTGTGGCTACAAACCTAATTCTTGTTGACATGAGGTCTTTTGTGACTTTCAAAACCAGGAAATTCACTGTGATGGCTCAAGCAACATTCCAGCACATTCTGCCAATCCTAAATATCTCAGAGGATGATTTTCATGTACAGAAACATGCATGTGCAGACCAAGTAATTTTGGATAGATTAAAAAAAAAAAAAAAAGAAAATAATATAGTTCATCTACAGCTGCTCACGTAAACTTCTCTCAGATGGGTTTCCTGGCTTGGTGTGATTCAGCTGCCATTACTCTATGTTGGTTCTTAAATTTCCACTGTTGACTGTTGTCTTTCAGCATTTGGAGTGTTTAATGCCTGTGGCATTAGATGTAGTCCATCATATTTCTGCTTATAAATAGAATCATAGAATCATTTTGGTTGGAAGAGACTCTCAAGATCATTGAGTCAAACCATAAAACTGTCTCACTTTACTTTTTTGCACACACTTATGTTATTAGACTGATTATTATACCTGGATAAATATTCAACTCTATAACATAATCACCATTTAGACAAGGTTCTTAAGGACATGGTTTAGTGCTAGAGTTAGGTTAGGTTAGGTTATGGTTGGACTTGATGATCCTGAGGGTCTCTTCCAACTGAAACCATTCTATAATTCTATGAAAGTCAATGCTTTGTCTTTATTCTGTAGATTATTCAAATGGGTATTTGCTAGACCAGATGGCCTGGTCCTGCAAGAGTTTTAACATAAATCTTCAAATCTCTGTCAATTCAAGAGAAGTAGATGCAGGGGAGCAGAGAGGGCAGAAGGAACAGCTGTAGAGCATTTTTGAAGATGATTCAAGCAAGACGGAGTTTCAGTGACTCTTGATCAAAGTCAGGGAAATCATGTTTGACAAGGGAGGTTCTGTAGAGTATGAGGTCTGCATTCCTGGGGCACAGCCATCCACATCATAAGCCAGCCTGCCCTTCTAATGCCCCCGTATGAAGTTTAATGTAGAGGCTTTAAGAAAATGTAGACCCTTGTCTTTCAAAATACAAAATATTATGCAATGGTGCTGAGCTACCCCTCTAGCATCCTAAAGGCTGATGGTAGTGACAAGGCTCTGCAGATTGGAAGGTGCTTGGAAAAGTGATGACTTTGGAGAGGATATGATGAAAATCTCTCGAACTCTGAGTGATATGGAGATATCAGTAGGAAATTATTTTTCACTGTCTCTTCTGTTGTAAAAGCTAAGGGGAAGCAAATCAAACTAACTGATGGCAAGTTTAAAATGAACAAAATGAAGTTGCTTTTCCTACAGCAGGTATTGGAGCTCCTCTTTGTGGTCTGCTCTGGAGGTTAAAATTGTGTTCTTAAAAAAAGTACGTATGAGTTAATTAAAGACAGATATCTGTAAACATCTAGTCAGTTCAAGGACATTTTGTCTGCTTCAGGATGTCAGTGAGTCTCTGCAAACTGTGTCTGGTGAAAGCAAGACATTAGGCTGGAGAAGTCTCCCATAAAGCCGCTGTTGCAGATGGTAGAGGGGTTAGTTAGACGTTTGACCTGACTGCTGGTAACTATTCTTAGACTTTTGTATAATTCTTGAATATTCCTAACACCCTCATTGCCCAGGAAGGGATGGAAGTTTCCATAGTTTACACGGGGCTTGGGCTAACACTGTCTATAGCTGTTGAAGAACCATAGGAAATACAAGAGAGGTGTTATGAAACAGTCGGGTCAAGTGATCATTACTGTGATTTTTCAATGGGAAACCAATCTTTCAGAGGCAAAAACTCTAACCAGGAGCACCCACCTTCTGCAAAGGTGGTGGGTGAAGGTTTCATTATGGTTTACACTGGGACTTCCCTCACTAATATGTTTCCAAGAGTATCCAAGCTTTCCCTTTCTGCTTTACCTGTTTTCTTTCATGCTAATAAGCACATATGCAGCAATGAATATGAGAAATAACTTTAGTAGATTACATCTATATTCTCCTAACAATGTTTTTTTCATGATAATGACTTGCTCTGATAAAAATGCAGAAGGATTGTTATAGGATTTCTAACAAGAATGAAACCTCTGAAGTGGCTTGGCTTATTAGAGATGCAGTGACTGCAAGACCAAGCATAGAAAAGAAAAGCAGGCAGATAGTTAAGGCTAGGCTTAAAACTTGGCTCCAACAGATTTGCTGACCTTGAGCAAAGCAGCTTGTCTTTGTTCTTGTAAAATTAAGCTGGAGAACCTCTTTTCCTCCAAGCTTTGTCTATCTTGCCTGCTAGATCCATCAGACAAAGGCATAGCTTTTCCTTCTCTCACTTTTCTTCCAAATTGGAGTCATTGCCATTTTTAGGGCTTCTGGAAAAGCTGTGGAAACCTACCCTGTTACATATAGTCTATCCACACAAAGCCCTGTACTGTCTTTGCCCCACGGCAGCTGAATATAAGAAAGTTCTGAATATAAGAAAGTTCTGATCTGAAAGCCATGCAATATTTTTTACCCCAGTGCTGTACTGTCAGCAAGGTTTACCAAATCAGCACGACTAGAGTGCCTCTGGGTTGGAGCTGGCTAGCAATCAGTAACTTGAGGTACAAGAAAAATGAGTGCCGATCTGCCTGCAAAAGAAGCCTTGGGTATAGCTGGAGTCTGATTTTATATGTAGGTTCAGCAGTATTTTTAAGGGATGCATTTTGGGACCAGAAAGGCTGTGTGGGTGACTTGGTTGCAGATAAGACTCAGGCTGGAAGCGGTATTTTAGACACACAGAACTATGGTAATCATAGAATCATAGAATGGTTTGGGTTGGAAAGGACCTTCAAAGCTCATCTAGCTCTTCACCTAGATCAGGTTGCTCAGAGCCCTGTCCAGCCTGGCCTTGAATGTCTCCAGTGATGGGGCATCTATCACTCTCTGGGCAACCTGAGCCAGTATTTTACCACCCTTATTGTAAAAAAATTTCTTCCTTATGTTTAGCCTGATCTTTCCCTCCTTTACTTTAAAACCATCACCCTTTGTCCTATAGCAACCGGCTCTGCTAAAAAATCTGTACCCATTTTTCTTGTAGGCCCCTTTTAAGAACTGAAAGGCCACAATAAGGTCTTACTGGAGCCTTATCTTCTCCAGGCTGAACAACCCCAACTCTCAGCCTGTCCTCATGGGAGAGGTGTTTGGGAGTCAGGTCCCTGAGTGTCAGGGTGCAGCAAGGATCAGTTGTGCTCTACGGGAGATGGAGCTGGGAGTGATACCATTGCTGGCAAGGCAGGGACCTCACCAGCCAGGGTTTATCCTGGAACACCCCAGAGAGGGAGCATGATGGGTCACTGATGGTAGACAGGTTCACCTGAGGGTCCAGATCACCAGACTGGTCTGAGGTGATGAATCAAGTCTAAGTTCAAGCCAGGAAGGTGATTCTGCAAGTCATGATCAGGATTAGCAGGATACATGTCCAGGATGCTGCAGAGAAGTTCAATGAGGGCCAAAGGTAAGAGTTTAAAACCAGCTTCACTTCAAAGGAGGGTAACAACCATCTGAACTTCTGGAAGCAGGATGTGCTCTCTGAGCACTTACACGATGAGGAGCCTGAGCTTGCATGAACTAAGAATTAGTCCTTATGCCTGCAGCTTCCAAATAAAACTAAGTATCGCTCCAAGAGATAATGTGTGTGTCCTTTTCACTGCTGAAACCTTGAGCCCAGTGCAGGGAAGGTGCTCCAGCAAGGACTTGTTTGGGCTGCTGGGGTGTTCAGACATTGCCAGCAACTCTCAAAATTCTTAAATGCCACCCATGTTGCCCAGGGTTGCCAAGCTGAAGGGTGACTCTGGGGGCCTAGGTAATCACCAGGAGCCTTTGTGCATCAGCATCCAGGAAGGTGGGCAGTGATCGTTCAGCCACCACATCTTGACAGTAACAAGACAGGAAAACATCTCCAAGTTTAGAGATACTATTGAACTTGATATTTGAAATAGAAACAAAAAACCCCTAACTATCCAGTAGTTGATGTTCCTTGGAGACAGTGGCTGTTGAAACATGGCCTCCTAGGGGTTTGGTTCTTAGCACTCAGATCTTAGTTTATTGCAGAACAAAAAATAATGTGAGCATAGCTCAAACTGACCTAGCAATGAAAAGTGAAAGTGCAATATCTGCAGGTATTTTTCTTATTTTTTTTTGTTCTGGGAATCATTTATCTCGGGAACCATTCTCAGGTACTAACTTAATCTGGTTAAGGTCCCTCAGCACTTAAACATCTGATCTCTCAGTCCAGCACTTAAACATCTGTATAATAGCACCTCACCTACTCTAACACGCTGTCATGCAGCTCACTGAAGTCTGTGATTTCTGTGATATCTGTGATTTATTTTATGAATCTTGTGATTAAAAGGCAAGCTGTATTAATGTTAGTGTCTGCTCTACTACTCCGAATATGTTTTGAATCCTCTTGTGTATGTAGGCAATTTTGGTCTGCATGTTGAGTATTTTTGAGTTCTCTTAACTGTAGTTAAAGTAAATTCTGCACAGCTAAATAACCATGGTTTGGAGGAGTTCTTTTTCTTAACAATAATTAGAGGGTTTTAAATAAATTCTGTGGTTTTCTGTGACCCAGAATAACAGCTGCAGATTGTAATAAACAACTCGAAGCCAGATCACATACTAATTGTGCATTGTGACAGCTTAATTCTCAGCAGTGCAAGAATACTAGTAACTTTGTTATTCTTTCTTCCATAAACTTGAAAACATTTATTTATTTTCAGCATTAGCCTCTGGCCAGCAGGTACATTGCTGGTATATAATGACATCTACTGGCAACCAGAAGCTTGCAAAGTCCTCAGCACTTGTTTCTTTAGAGGGTTTCACTGCCAAGATCCGCTGTCAGTGTGGAAAGGAAGAACGGGAGAGAGATTTGCCAACTTTGTGCTTCTTCTAATGAAAGAACTGGGGGTGGGCAAACAGGTTTCCTTGATTCTGTCATTGATAACTGTTTGAAATCAGGATGCTCCTGAGGGTGATTTTGCAGTGGATCATATGGGTTCATCTTAAGTGTTCCCTGCCCCTCTCCCTGCTACACATTTTCAAGTTTATCTAGTTAAGACAGATTTTCCCCTTTCCTCTGATCAAAGCTGTTGCCAGGCTGAGTTTCGTTGTTCATGATTGAGAAGGTGCAAGTGCCTTGTTTATGGGCTATCTGAAGGTGTGGGGTGGCAGCAGACCTTAACTTGCCCAGATACAACCCTGGATATCTTTAATTTCCACTTTTGGATCTCTCAACCTTTATTCTTAAGCATTACCTAGAGATTTTATATCTCCCAAAGCTGACAAGGTCTGTTGTCTCTGGTTCTGACAGAAAGATGGTGATTTGTGTCTCAGAACCTGCTGGATAATGAACAGGAATGCAGTAGCGAGTGCCAGATGATGAAAATCTGGGTTTTTTTCATGGCAAATGTTTATTTTTCCTGGCAAAACAGTGCATGGGCCATTAGTAGTTGGCTTTTTTTTTCAGCAGAATCTTATGCATTTGGTGTTGTAAGCAGGTTTGGGTCTCTGGAGACTCAGTTTCTGTTTCTGATTCTGTATCATTGCATACATAGGAGATTGTGGACTTAGCTTTTCTGATTCTTGTACCTCAATGTTCAAGTAAAATGAGAAGAAAGATCATGTGGTTTTAAAACACTTAAGCATCATCATCATTTTGTGAACAAATATGTCTGGTTGCACCAGAATGATTTTTGATTTTGGCAAATACTTGACTGAGCAGCCTGTTTGACAGTCAGCAGATTGTATCACTGCAAATTATAAGTAGATGGTGATAAGCCTTAAAGTAGGATGTTGTCCCCACTTTCAGCACGGCATTTAAAGAGAGATGTAGAGAGATGTTGCTCATGGCAGAGAGCAATGAGAAGAACGATCAGTGATTTTGCAAATTTAACCATTAGGGAGAGACCAAGGAATGGAGTGTGCAAGAAGGGGAGAAATCATAGACTAGATGATGTGATTAAACTTGAGCAAAAGCTTTCTACATATTTCAGTGAGGCACTGGAATAGATTCTAAAAGGTGAATATGGAATATCAGTAGCAGCAGTTGTTTAAGAGCAAATCGGCACTGGAGTTTGGAGTATCCTGAGGCAGTACCCTTCTGGCCTAATGTGCTCTTCTCAGAGCTACTGAAATGTTTGAAGGATGTGTGGCGGTCTGAAGCATCATTTCCCAAATAACAAGTGATATGATGAGAAGAAATGGCCTCAAGTGGTGCCAAGGGAGGTTTAGGTTGGTTATTAGAAATATTTCTTCATGGAAAGGTTGTCAGGCATTGGAACAGGCTGTCCAAGGAAATGGTGGAGTCACCATCCCTGAAGGGCTTTAAAAGATGCATAGATGAGGTTCTTAGAGATGTGGTTTGGAGGTAGACTTGACAGTGCTAAGATAGCAGTTGGACTTGATGATCGTAAAGGTCTTTTTGAACCAAAATATTCTAAGATCAGGAATTTCCCAGAAGCAGAGGAAAAGGAATTAACAGACTTTTCTCACAAGGGAAAATATTAACCTACTATGTAGCAAGTCACCCACAAGACTAGAACTATTTTCTGCGTGTTATTTACAGATGTAAGGACATCAATTAATCAGTGTCATGATACAAGACTGCTTCAGTGAACACAACCCCTCCAGCACTTAGCAAGCTGTTTGTCTGGTCCTGAGCTGTGGCAGATCCCAGGAAGGAGCATTAACTTGTACTTTGAGACAAGGAAGTTTTCAGAGAAGAGCTGTTTTGTTTTCCACATTTCAAAATATCTGAAAAATGTATCTTTTATTGAGAACCCTCTGGCCCCTAACCACAAAATGAAGAAAAACTGGAATTTCAGTAAATATTGATCCTGCTTCTGTGAATCCAACCCATTGCAGTCCAGTTTATTTCTCAGGTTATTCCTCTTCGTAGTGGGATAGTGGTACCAACTGATTCCAGTTATCATCTTTTTCCTATTCAGTTTGTTCAATCATAAATTGCTCTGCAAACGATTTGATGGTTTCTCAATTTAAAGATTTCATCAGTTGATTGAGCAACTCTTGTAGCTGTTGAACAAAAGTATTTCAAATACTACAGCTTCCCTCTGTTCTCTCTCATTCTCCTTCTGTTGCAGAGGTAGATGGTTTCTTAAAGCAGTCTTGATTATAGATGAACCAGCAGGTCAACATTGTGAAAAGTGTCTCACCACCCCGTTTTTTCAGAAATTCTTTAACTAGGGAGTGTCACGATGGGGATGCAAATAGTAGGAAGCTAATGAACAGAATCTTGGGTGCCAATTACAGCTTTGATTTCTTTATGACATCTCCAGTCTATCCTGAAATCTACAGCGACCTTGATCAGGTTATAGCTGGTTTCCAAATCAATAGGTTCTGATGCATCTTATGTGCTGCAGTGCCAAGTTTGTGGGTGACCATGTGTCAAATTAACTGATACACACCTATTGTTTTGCATATTTTGATGCAAAGGTGTAGCATCAGGTTTCTTCAAAGAAAGATATCTGTTGATATTCCTCAAAAATGATACACTTGCTCTCCCCAGGAGAACATTCAATGACTAGAATCATAGGACGAAGAGTCGGAGCGGCTCTTCTGGTAGGGCTCATAATGTTCATTATAAGACTCAAGGGTTCAGAGGCCCTTGAAAAACAAGGTCTCCTGAATTTCTCCTGGGAAAGTACATTTTGGAGACAATTGACTTCTATGCAATGCATTGAATAAAATCTTTAATGTGTTTGCGGTATAAAAAAATGCCCACAACTATTACTTAATCAGCTGTCTGTGTACTGGACTAGGTCTCCTGATAGACCAGCCAAACCTATGACTTCTACTGGCCCCTGTGAATCATGTTCACATGGGCTTTCTGTTTATTGAATCCGAATGTGATACAGAGCCAGCAGAGATTTTCTTCTTATGTTTGAGTGAACTGAAGTGAACTCCAAGTTGAGATGAATGTCTTATTTCTTGTGGAAGCAGAAGATAGTGCCAGTTTTGATGTCAAATTTGCCAAGATATTAATAGAGTTTTAGCATCATTAAGCTAATAGAATCCTGCATCTGTGCATTGGAGAGCGGCAGTTATTTGTGCTACCTGTCTGGTCAGCAGCTTTTGAAAATGAAGGGGTGACGTATATCCACTGCCTCTCAGTTGATCTGTACATCATCCCTGCCTTTCTATTAAAATCTCTGGCTTACCACTCTAAAAAAAAGACATAAAAATTAGAATATTTTTCAAGGAAAATTTATCTTGTCCAGCTGCTAGTGACAACCTTGTACAATCGCTTACACTTCAACCTCCTCAAGCTGGTAGCTCCTAAGTGGGAAAAAACCAAACAAATAACAAACCAAAACACTAAAAAAGAAAGATACTACATTCTGCCAGTCTCTTGTGGTCTGTTGGAAGTGCTTTCAGTCATTTGAAGACCACACTCAACTTGTGACATCTCTTCTGTCCTCCTCTTTTCTCATCAAACAGTGAAAACAGTTTAGCATCTACCACGGATCAGCAGTATGCCGCTTTCTCATGGTCTTCTAGTTTATTCTTTGTGAAAATCAGGTTTCCAAGCTAAGTGCAGTCCAAAGAGACAGGAGAGAGAAAGAATAAACTTGTGGTTATGGCACTGACCTAGGACACAAGAATGACTTTCCATCCTTGTCCCAGACTCTGTGACCTTCCATATGTCTTCTACTCAGTCGTACATCTGACTCATCACCCTCACGAGATGAAAGCAATATTACAGTTGCTATACCTTTCTTCTCATTTCACAGGGATTCTGTGAAGTTAATTAACAAAGGAGAGA
The DNA here is from genome assembly GCF_963082525.1 of Nesoenas mayeri. NCBI lineage: Eukaryota > Metazoa > Chordata > Aves > Columbiformes > Columbidae > Nesoenas > Nesoenas mayeri. The sequence continues at coordinate 6,989,336 of NC_137543.1, forward strand.
GGGGTGTGTTAATGGTGAAGTGGTAACACTGTGCAGTTCAATTTTGTTTCTGTTTCCATTTCATCTTGCCACTTTTGTTCCATTTCTCTTCAGCTCTTGCTATTTTGTCTCCTGCCTTGGATACAGATGCCCTGGTTCACCCAGCTGTCAATATGTTGACTGTGTGATTCATGGGGTTCTGCTTGGCAGATTTTTGAAGGTCTCCAAATGACACCTTTATTGATGTTTTGTAACAGGGTTAGAAATTTTTATTTCATGTTAGGATTAGAAAAGTGGCACTTTTGTGTTAGATGTAGACCAGTTTGGAAGAAAAAATAAAGAAAATGTACAGATTTGACCTTAGAATGATCTATCTTCTGGCATTTGCTCTGCAAGCTGAAGGAAAACTCCAGTGAATTACTTGAATTTGACAGGCAAATGAGAATCTAGCTGTGTATTTTGGAGTGATTTTCCCCTATTATTTTCTTGTTTAGTTCACTCTCATTTCCTTTAACGCAGGCCACAACCCAGAGTTTGAAGTAAAATATGTGATTATAGGCCACAGCTGTTCTTGAGTTGGAAGAAATATTTGTAAACTTGGCAGCTGCTTGAGGAGCTGCAAGTGGAGGAAAGAAAAGCTGTTAAACTTGTGTAGATTGCTTAAAAGCATTACTGAGGGATTATTCCTTTGTGTGCCTTTGATGTCTCCCTAGGCTCACGTATTATAGTACTGGATTGTTCTGTCTCTGTATCTTTTCATATATCTGTAGATTCCTTCTCTATTTTAGGTCTTTTTTTTCAGAGAAATTCTGATAGGAGGCTGGATATGGCAAAATCCCTGTATTAGTTGTTCCCAGTCCGAGAAAACATATAATCTAACAATTAGGTTATCTGCTCTTAAATTCAATAGTTATCTTCATTCAGCATTCTGAGGATCTACATGTTATGTGGATATAATTTGGTCACAGATCCATGTGCATAATGTTCAGGCAACTATTTGGGATAGTGAGTCTCAATATAACCCCAGTGAGATGAATCATTGGATAATGTGCAACAAATTAAACTAAATGTGCATATGGTGAACAGGTAATGGAATATTTAAAAAAAAACCCAACAAACAAAAAAAAAAAACCCACCCCAACAAACAAAAAACCTTCATGACCATAGAGGGATCACTAACCTAGAGCTGGCATGATCTGGTAAATCTATGTGATGCCGCTGTACTAGGAAGATATCTTTGCTCAAATGTAGACATAGGATAACTATACTGATATACACAAGCTAATTTAAGAACCTATATGGGTGTGCCTATACTTCTCCGGCTCACCTCTCCATTTTCAATGAATGCTGTGCTTGAAGCCAAGGGGTGCATATTTGTTCTTCATCACCCCAGTACTCCATGTGCTCATGTAAGCCATGCTTTGACATCCCCCAAGAAGGACAGAGGTAGTGCTTAGACCTTGCTCTATATCGTTTGATTTGGTTTGAACACCTCCATCAAAAAGCATATACAAGCAAATTTGAAATTCTATCATATTTACTGGATTCTGCCTAAACTTGTTGCTCTAGCATGGCTCAGAAAACCTTTCTAATTTGGTTGCAGAATTTATATCAATTCCTTGAGGAAGGAAAAATGGGGTTTTCACAGGGATTTGTCTAGTACTACATCCTATGAGCTTGCACTATTCAGTATTTTGGGAACCTGTAAAACCAAGCTGTCATATTTGTTAATGCATTTCCTTGCAGGTACAACTAACTACATATACAAGTTTTTGTCCACAAAACTATTGACCAATGAAGCAATAAGTTGCCCTACCTAAAGTGTAAAACTACTCCAGATAATGTAGGCTAAGCCTAAGAGAAGCTGCCTTAGCAGCTATTCTTTGTTCCCTTCCTTATCAGTAGTCTCTTCTGATTTTACTACTTCTTCCCATTTTACCGGTCCTTGTTACTTTCCTATTCTGGTCCAGAAAGGGACAGCCTTCCAAGTTCAGATATCCATAAAGTTGATGTGTGGCAGCAGAAATGCATGGAATAAACAAGATAGGTGTGATTTACATGTCACCACCAGATTCTCATTGTGATGAAGCTGGGAATGCAGCCAGCCGGTGTGTACACAGTATTATTTTTATCTCTTTCAGTGGTATGACCAGGTTTGGCTTTGGTGCAAGGAATGTGATGGGCTTTTCTTTCCCAGCTCTTAATCCCAGCTGCTGGAGCCTCCCCATTTTCCCACTATGGTGCCTGGATCCTTCAGCCCAGTGCACTTATCCTAGAATCGTTTTGGTTGGAAGACACCCTCAAGATCATTGAGTCCTGCAAACTGTGTCTGCCTGGCAGCTATTTCACTGGCCTGTGCTCTCTGCTTCTACTATTTCTTTGTAGTATTTACACACTGTCTGCAATTTTGAACTGATATTTGGAATGTAGTAACTGTCATTTAATGCTTATTCATACATTGTCCTGCGAAGTGACCCAAGCAAGGAACAAATGCAACATTGCTGTAATTCAAATAAATAATTGTAGAATAACAGCTGAAAAGCAAAAAACAGCATTTGTAGAAATATGCAGCTACCTCTGTATGCTCACAGTCTGTGTCAGTAAATCACTTCAGTGCTTGCAGTACCTGCCTGCCCTTTCTTGTTTGGCAGTATCTGCTTCCATGTGACTGTGCTTCACAGCTATATAAAAAAAAAAAGTCCTCTGGTTGCTTTAAATCAGATGGCAGCTTGCCAAATCTGGGCTCTTTTGACAAATATTTTGTCAACGGTGAGCTAATGAATGTGTTTATTCTCTTGCTAACTTTGGTGGAAATGTTCTATCAAAGGCCACTGGCTGTGCAGCAGAGGATAAAACTAAACATAGGCGGCTGGATTTCCAGTGGGTAAGAAAAGGACAGCACACCCCAAAGCCTGAAAAGGGGAAAGTAGTCAGGAAAATCTGCTGCCTTCCTTTTGAGCTCAGTGGCTGAAGCTGTGACCTCCCCAGAAAACGCTCCTCTTGAACAATGTTATTCCAAGCTCCTGTGATTTCTGATTTCCTCTTCATCTAATTTTGTCATTTTCTGATCACAACTTCCCCTGGATTTATAAAGTGGTTTCCAGGAGAGACGTGCTGGCAGAGCCCCTCTATCTGCAAGTGCTAGAAAGAGAGGTGAGCTGCTTTGCTAACCCAACACACCTAACTGGAGGGGTTGAGGGGAGGGATCAGGCACCTTTTGGTTACAGCAGCATTTTCCTAGTGCAATGCTTAAGATTTTATCTGATTCAAAAAATCTGGTGGACAAATGAAGAAGTGATCATTCCACCATGCAGTTCATTAAGTTGGTTGATTAGGAAAAAAAGGTTGCTTAGTGAAGTAAATTGCTCTGGCAACATGACTCCATTCTAGTTATCTGCATCCTCAGTGTGGGTTCTGGTAGCTGGCTGTGAGTTAAGGGTGCGAGCTGTTGATTCCTTTCCTGTCCCTGCCTGTCACCGCTCCTTTGGCACTGTGCAATCACAGCAGCACCGATGCTTTTTTGTTTTCCTGCTCTCTTCCACTCCTGCAGGCTATGCATTTTACTTCAGGAATGTGAGAGTTTTGACACAGGCAAGACAGCCTCTCCTTGTGATTTTACTGAGCTTCAAACACCTCCTGAATTTACCCTTAGCCTGGCAGGTGAGGAACACAAAGCAGCAAGACAGGGCTAATGGGGTGGTCAGTGAAATGAGCAGAAGTAGGACTCCTTTCCATTCCCTATCCTGGTGAAGTTCAGTGGAGGTTCCCCAGGAGGCATTAAATCCATCTAGGTTGCTTCTGCATGGTTTTCTTTTTGAGGAGGAGCTGATAAAGCTGGTGGATACTCAAACATTTCCACTGCAAACTGCTAAAACTCTCTAGCTTTGTTTCCAGTGAAGAGTCAGCTCTCTGATGGACTGTTTGATGTGTGGCAGTGCTGGGCTTTGGTGGCTCACATATTTCTAAAGCACAGCATACCCTCAAAACCCCTGTCCCCTGCTTGGTGACTTTGGAGCAGATCAGCAGGTGGCAGTTCAAGCTGACCAGCTGTTAAAGGAATTCTCTTTTCCCTAGTTTTCTCTAAGCAGAGACTCAGGCATGGACTCCAGAAATTCTTCTCAAATAATATATTTGTAAAGCACAGTGTTGAGAGCAGCTTGAGCTGGGTGGTGCTGGAAGAGGGATCCCAAGCAAAGAAAACCCTTGGTAACTATACCCTTACAATCTAAGCTTCCCATCCCTTGTGTGTCAATTTGGGCCATTTGTAAAATTAGAGTCTGAGGTCTCCCTGTTCTTCATTGGATCTCTTCATTTTCACCATGCAGGCCTTTTCTTGTCTCTATAGGTGGTTGTATGTACTATACCGACCATACTGGATTTCAGTTCTAGGTCCTGTCCAGCGGTTGCTATTTTGCACCTGCAGTTGGGAGGAAAAATAAGTCCTTGGCAATAACCAAAACACTGTTCTGTTTCCCATCTTCTTTTAGGCATGCCATTCTGTTTCTCGATTTATATCTGGGCATACAACTCCTGCTGACAATGAAAAGCTCCCTTATCTTCTTGCTTGAGCAGACCCTGGGCTCTTCTTTGCTTAATGAGGCAGAAAGTTCAAAAGTTCACAGCTTGTGGCCTAAGCAAACTTATGCTAAGTGATTTATGCTAAGCAAATTCTATATAATCAGTTTCTAAACAAGTCCTACAGTTCCTAGCACCAACTGCGTCTGGCATATATGGTCACCAAGTGGGAGAGACTCCACAGTGCTTTCTTGCAAATGTTATAGAATCATAGAATCATTTTGATTGGAAAAGACTCTCAAGACCACCTAGTCTGACCATTAACCCAACATTGTCACTAAACCGTGTCCCTAAGAACCTTATCTATGCACCTTTTAAACTCCTCCAGGGACGGTGACTCAACTACTTCCCTGGGCAGCCTGTTCTAATGCTCAGCAACCCTTTCCATGAAGAATTTTTTCCTAATATCCATTCAGTCTCTTGGCTGTGAGGGTCAACAGATCTGCTCTGGGCTTCAAATCTTTGTGCGCAGCTGCTCGATATCTGTTAAAAGGACAAAATCACACTGATTTGTTTAAATAAAAAATGCAAAAGGAAAAGCTTTTTTCTCTTCCTGGGATGCCATTGGCTTAGGAGGCAAGTTTCCATTCGCATGTGGGAAGAGGAAGTTTTTAACACCAAATTGGATAAACCCTGAGGAACTTGGTCTGAATTCACTGTTGATGGTGCTTTGAGTGGGAGGTTAGGCTAGATACCTTAGAGATCCTGTCCAGCATGAAAGGCTCTATGAACACTGCATCAAACTTATTAACTGATTCTAGCATTAGTTCATTCAGCTGTTCCAAAGAGTTGTTACCTTATGGAGAAAAAAAAAAAAAAAAGGAAAAAGGCAAGAGAAAAAGCTAATTAACTTCATTTTATTTGCATAGAAAAAAAAAGAAATAATTCTTCTACCTATGCTGCACACTTTTCCATGGAACAGCAGTTCCTTCAGGTTATATTGACCTCTTAGAGCAAATGATTTCCTTAAAAATCACATCTGCTATTTGATGGGTTTTCTATCTCATTAGGGAGGTGCATCGCAAATTCTAGACAGAGTGCGTCATGAAGGTTCAGTTAGCAAGAAACGTAATTATAAAAGTATCTAATGACCTTAATTTGCATATACAGTACAGATACTTTCCAGATACTATCTTTTATTAACATTTAAGTGCCAAATATACCTATAAATAAATAAGACTGTATTTTGTCTGACACTGACTGGAACCTTGCCCTGGGAAGACATCCATCTAAGTCTGCTGGGCTACTCATGCAGGAAAAAATGGACACATATAAGACTGAGTGTGGCAGAATTTGGCCTGAATTAATCTCCATATTTAGGTTGTCTGTATGTATATACACAGGCAACTTAGAGATATGTGCACCAACTGCTTAGCAACTTCAATTATCTTTCTACAGGATTCTTCTATGTTATTAGTTTTCTCACAAAAGCTGATGGGGAAAAAGCTCTAAGTTGCTTAGCCCTGCTTTGTGGCATGTCATTTGCCAGCAGTGTTAGCGGCTTTACATCCCACATATGGATGTCCACTGTTTTGGGTGGCAGAGGCACTCGTGTCAACATCTCTTATAAATTCCAGTAAGGCTGGAACCTGGGTGCCATCAGTTGGAGCATGAACATGCAGGACAAGCATTGTTAGGCTGCTGGATCATGACCAAGCATAATCCTGATCCATTCACAGAGCTCTGACTGAAACCTACTCTGAATCTTTAGGGAAGTTCTGTTGACTATGAGAAGTACTTATTGATAAAGTCTAAGTGGAGTGGATTCCAGAGTTATATTTTTCCCAAAAATTTCCACACCACTGGAAATTTGGCTATGACAAATTTCAAGTCCCCGTGCTTTGAAATGTGGCAACAGGAAGTTTCCTTAGTGAATTGTTTTTGTGCTTCAAATACTTCTATTTAACCTGACTAGGTTTCTAGACTTACTCTTGGAAAAAGACTGTTTCTGGATGGTATGTACAAAAAGTGGGGGCAGGAAGAGATCAGCCAGAGGAAGACTCTCGAATGGAAAATTGAAAGTGAACCTGTTCAAATATGAACAGGTTACAGGTGACTGAGAACAACATCATTACAGTGAGGAGGAGAAGTCGACTGCAAATCTCAACAGATGATAACTATGCTGTCTAAAATACACAAATATACCACTGGATGGTATGACATTTCATATGAGCTGTTTTTTCCACTGGTGTTGTAGGGTGACGAAGGGCTCCCTGGCTTTCCTGGACTGAAAGGGGATAAAGGAGAAAAAGTAAGTCCAAGTCTTTATTAATTACATCGCGAAAAGTTTCAGAGTTTATAAAGCTGTTGTGGGATGCTAATGGAAACAGGTCATCTTCTGAGTCTTGTTTTACCTCTGTGTTTTCTTGTTTTGTGTTAGCAGGTGCTAAGGAAAGGAGATTATGGTATTGCATTATTTTTTTGGCAAAGTGCACCTTAAAATCTGTAAACAACTTGATGATGCTCAGCTACACTTGCCAAACATGTGGAGATCTCAAAGGCATGAACTTTGTCTAAACTTCGTAAAACTCTGAAACAGAATTGAAGAGTGAAACAAAATACAAGCTCAGTGCTAATGCCTCCACATACAAAATCAGCAGTTTCTTCAATATGAGACATGAAAGGCCAAATATCATCATGTCCTTTTTTGCACTGAATGTAAATAGACTGAGGTGGCATTTAGCTGCTTACTGTGTCATCATCTTAACAAAAAAATATTCTGCACTAAACTTGCTCTGTTGACTAGTATTTACTTTGGACACATTTGTCAGAAACACCTAAAACATCATTTGCAGGAGGGATTTTAGGAATTTGAATTTTTTCCACCTCTTGTAAAGTAAAAAAATGTTCATGATAGGAAGGCAAGACTGTCTACAAGTAATACACATCAAACCAGCTCAGTTTATCAGAGCCTAGAATGGCAATTTGCTGTGCCCATGTCTGTTTCTCATGTGAGACTTATTTTACAATGCACTCATAAAGAAACTGCTGCAGTGCCTTGAAGTGAAAACACCAAGCTGGTTTCGCACCATGTGCATCAGCTTATCTGTTCTGCATCTATTCTCTTTCCATTCCCTATTTCTTCTTTAAATCGACAGCTGCATGCAGCAAAACTTGCCTTTTCTCTGTGTTTGCTGCAGTTCCTGTTAGCTGTGGTGCTGCCAGCCTCAACATATTTAGTCCCATTCGTCCTGGTGCATAGGAAGGTTTAGAAAGTGGTTCCTGTTTTTTGTTGTTTGTTTGTTTTCTATGGCTTTGCACATTCACAGCTCTGAGACTTGCTTCTTGGTGGCCAGGGCAGTTCCTGGGGGCTGCTTGAGTTTTTCAAGGCTTCTGTTTGTTTCTAGGCTTGTTACTTATGTGCATTATAGCTGTACCTAGAGACTTCTGAGCTTTGAGATAGATGCTGTACAAGCATGGACTTAAAAAAATATATTAAAAACCGAATGAGTATTTAGTGACAAAACAGCAGGTTTTTGAGACAATAGAATGCTGGACAGAGACTGAGGGGTGATGTTATTAAGAGGGCTCAATGGTTACATGTATAGTTAGCTGCAGAGCTTTTACATTAATTTATTCTTAAATTAGTTAAGTGGCCAAGAGTGCCAGAGCCAGCAGCTCATCAATTTGCCATAGTGTGTTAATGTCAGCAGCAGCTCCTTTAGAGACTAAATAATAGATGTCTTCATTGAAATGATTCTCCACATTCCTTGTTCTTGTTTTGATGCCTTACTCATATCCTTGCACTTGCAATGGGTGTTAATACTGTTTTGATGACAATCCTATTTTTGTTACAGGGCTCCCTGGGCTCACCTGGCCCCCCTGGGAAGGATGGAGCAAAAGGAGAAGCCGTAAGTCTTTTTGTTCCTCCCACACAATCCTTGCCTTTCAGTGCAAGGAAGGCAGTGAAAATCAATCTGTATTGAGTGGAACGTGTCTTGGGGATTTGTTTGTCCATTTGAGGAGCGGCAGAAACAAATGGTAGGAGGTTAATAGCCCCAGCACTTTCCCTCGCATGTTTGCAGTGATGGTAAGTGTCGTATGGATTAGCCACTGTAACAGGCTCCCAAAGCAGCTCTGTGAGCATTCATTAAGGAGGGAAAGGTGACAGTCATGGCAGCCTGTGGTTTGGGACACAACGCTGCGGCTTTGTTGGTTAACAGCTGCAGCTGCAGAGCTTGGCCATTTGTTTTGAGTCTGGCAAAGAGTCATCGCCTAGTGGGGCCATCTTGTGCTTCCACAACAGAGAGAAGTGAAAGAAATCGTTGCATCAGTCGCAGAAGCAAAGACCTCAACTCTGCTTGTGCACTGCTAAAAGCTAAGAGCAAAGGAAGAGGTGCAAGGTTAGCTCAAAGAAGGATGAAGCACACCAAATATTGCCTTTAAGAGGATTACATTTGAGGTATAAAACCACAAACACATTTTCCAGAAACTTACATAAGTGTGTTTTATAGATTTCCCTCCTTTCCCCTTGTTTGATCACCATCCCTTTGAATTGTCTTCATCCTGATGGTGGATTATCATATTATTCACTGTCACTTTGTTGCAGTCGGTACCCACTGGCAGGACTTGGGGAAAGGACTCTTTGGAAGGTCAGGCACATGCAAAAGTAGTGGCACACAGCAGACAAGTTCTTTTTTTCCCAACACATCATGTTTATGCTTTGTACCACAGTGTCTCACTTTGGAAAAACTCTGATGATTTCCCATGCAGCTACTAGAACTGATGCAACTTCATCACATCAGATGTGGCTCAGTCTGAGATCAGACAGTAACTTACTTGAACTTGCAGAGTTTCCTACAGGACGTGTTTACTGCACTTAAAGGTCACTATTCAAGAGCAAATGCATTATTCTGTCTCCAAGGAATCCACGTGTGTAGACTGCAGTTGGTGCAAGCTGTTTATAATGTAGGGAACTCATATTTTTGCTATTTAGGTAGTTGAGTTTGAAGAACATAAGATTAGCTGTTTCAGTTTCCAGTTTGTCTCTTTCTGCTTTTATTTTTGCAAGGAAAGCATAAAGCAAACTTTCAGATCTCTGGATAGTGGTACACAGATCTGTAGATACTGGATAGAACTTCAATTTCTAAAAGTGTATGTAGTGACTACTTTGAGCTCTGTTGGCCTTTATGTAATAAAAGATTAACATTTATGTTTGAAATCTCTGCTGCTTGCAGGGTGAACCGGGACAGCCAGGAGCATTTGGACTGCCTGGGCCACCAGGTCCAAAGGTAAGCTTCCGTTTCTTCTTTACATGGACTAACTTTCTATATGTTTTGATTGCTTGAATTACTTTTTGTTTATGAATTTTGATATTCTCACTGGTGAACGATGAAAATCACAATGCTCAGTTTCATCAGGAGTCTGCAGAAGTATTAGCTATTAGGCAAGATGTAAAAAGAAGAAATACTTTTCGTTCAATCAATAGCATAGATAGAGAAGGTGAAGAGAACATGTTTTGGGGCTCATAAGCCTTTCTTCATGTCTTAAGTAGGCCTTTCTGACTCTCACAAAGATGCAGATGAGAATTATTATCCCTACTCTACAACTGGAAAGAAAAATAATCACAGAGAAATCCTAGCATGGATGATTGCCTACTTTGGGAACTTCAGCTTTGCACCATCAGAGGGTGGCAAAGTGATACAGAGCTTCAGCCAATGCTTGTATCACTGGGTTTTCTTCAAACAAGGTGCTTCTGAATGGGGATCTGTTGAAACTTGGCTGAGCATTAGAAATGTGCCTAAATTTTGAAGCCCTTTTCATGAGCAATTCCTTGACCTCTTTTCTAAGTCTCCACTGTCCTTGCCTTATTCCCTGGTTACTGAAAGGATAACTACGCATCTACTGTTTTCAGTCTTGTTGCTGTAACGCAGAAAATAGATGGTGCACTAGATTGACAAGTGTGTTTTCAGGGGCATCACGCACAGCAAGTTCAGGCTGTAAAAGGTGCTGCAAGGTCAACAGACTGATTGCTCAAGCTTATTTTATCCAGTTCTGGATTATTTGAGCAACTCATCTTTCTCATCTTTCTCTCATCATATCTGGTCATGTAAACCTCCCATTGGATTCACTGTTGCCTTTGTCCTCAAACAGGACATAAGCACCTGAACACCTTGCCAGATGTAGTCCTTATTGTCACTTGGCTCTGATGAGAGGACTCTGTGAAGCAGTTCATTTATATAGTTCCTTCTGGGTTCCTCAACTATGGAGAGGTGCTTTTTCCATATGTCTTTTTTTTTTTTTCACAGAGGGAAATGTTCATCATTTTCTAAAGTCTCATCAAGAGAGTATCAAAACTAATGGTGTGTTTGTGGATTAGAGGAAATACCTGGCAATCATTCCATGGTTCTCTGCAGGAACCGTGTTGCTGAAGGCAACACGGAAAGGTTGACTATGGAAGCTGCACGGCAACACGTTCAGCAGGGGACAAATGACAGCTAGAAAGCAGGGCTGGGCTGAGCCAGGTGGAGGCACTCTGGATATTGTTTTGTCCTTCAGCAGGATTTGGGAGTGAATGAAATGGATTGGATTTACCACCCATAAACCCCTGTCAGTGGCATCTCTCTTATTGTATAAATAAATACGTATTTTCTCTCTGTCCTGCACATTTCCCATAGTGGAATTACAAACCAGTAGGCAGTATGATGCTCCTTATGGTGTGAAGCTCCTCACCCTGGCTTTGCAAAGCTTTTACAAGCCAAGCTAAACTGAGGCACCTACATCTACTTCCACAAGGGCTTGAACCTGGAAAATGCTCCCTATCTCCCACCAGGATCATCAGGCTCATACAGTTCAGCCAAGAAATGAGGCAATACTGAATAGAAGTCTGACACTATGGGCTGGACAGGATAAGTGCTGGTGGGGCTGGACCTAAAGACGTCTGACTAGACAGTGCCAAGTGCTCCCGGGGAAGAGGTGAGCTTGGCTAACCCCAGCCTCTCAGCTACGTTGGCTGAATATAAAGCAATCCTGTACTTTCACAGTGGCACTTATTTACTTTAACAGATGTTCTGGCTATATGCAGTGTCCTTGAGCTGGATTCTGGCCTGAGCTATTTTAAGAAACAATCCTGACTTTGCTGACAGGGTTTTAAAATCTAAAACATGAATCCACGCTCTTATACTCCTCGGTGTAAAGCCTAACTACCTTGCTGGTGTGGAACAGGGTGTGTAAAGATGGGTGGATTGGGCAATCAGGAAGGTCACATCTCCAGTTACTGTTGTAATTATTGTATTGTGCCAGATCACTTATTTCTATTTAAAATTATCAGCTCTGGGCTCTGCCTCAGGCATCATGGAGTGCTACTTTGCAGTTTCTCTGGTTGGTTGGGATGCGATTCTTCTAAGTTCAATCCATCTTCATTTGCATCAAACCAGGAAAGTGCAGCTCATGCTCAGCAGCTCTACATGCACCCCAGGAAATTCAACCCCTTCGTTATCTGCTTGGCTGAGGGATTTCTAGTCTTTTGCCTCAGTGGGAATTGCCAGCCTTTTCTTTCTTTTAAGGAACTTTTACATACCTCATTAATTGTGTGAAGCTTCCAGTAGCAGAGATAAAGGTCCTGCAGGCTGCTGGTAATAGGACTTCAATCCACAGAGGAACGGTAATGGATGATGAGCCCATTAGGGTACATGGATGGGTTACAGGAATGAAATGACCTCGGTCTGTCATCTCTGATTTCACTGCTTTTGCTGCTCAGCAAAGTCCCCAGGGGAGATTTTTCCTAGCTCAATGCCTTCATTGTAAAGATTTATGGGGTTTTTGGTGGTTTTTTTGGTTATTGTTTTTTGTTTTTGTTTTAATCAAACTTGGTGTTAAACTTCATTGCTCACCAAGAAGGATGTATGATCTTACTGGTTACAAGTCGGTAGAAGCAATTAAGAGCTCTCAAAGTCAGCCTTGTGCTAATCAGTGTTGGAACTTCTGGTTATAGAAAATGTGATGGTGATCTGAGATGGCAAGAAATATCCTCTGGTCAGTGGAGAAAGCTCCCACATAAATATGTAGAACCTGGCGGGTTAATTTAAAGAAGTGAGTGCAGAGAGAAAAAGCTATAGCACAAGTCACTCGCTGTATATTATAGCAGTGAAACAAAGCTCCAATTTTTGAGACCAGTCCCTTTAGCTTGTAAAATCTTGCAGCAGATATTCAACCTTTTTGTTCTTTGTTTTTCTGTATTTTTATTGAAAGGTTAAAGAGGTTTTGCGTGGCTGTAATTGTTACAGCATCAACATAGCTATAGCATTCCCATCTGAGCTGACAGTTATCTGCACTTGATAGCAAAAACAGAGGGAGGGAGGAAAAAAAAATCAAGCCTTTGAAATAGAAAGTATTAACCGAGAGTTTCATTTTGACAAATTTCCTTCTTGTTCACTTCAACTGCTGAAGGTCTCACGCTTCTCTGGTTTACTAGACATGATGTCAGCTCAGGCCTTGAGTGGGATCAGCAAGTCCTTCTTATCTAGACAAACCCAGTTTCTCTATTTATAACTTTTTCTGAGTGTTATAACCACATTTTATGTAACAGTACTGAGTTGGACTTTGACAATTCGGACAACTTGGAAGAGGCCTTTATTTCTGTATGGCTTTTGCCTAGACTTTAAGAGTAATATTCTTCTGTAAGGTGAAGGCAGAGATTGAGTTCATGCCTGCTGGTCTCCCTCTGCCCTTAGAGGACTTGCACCACTTCCTGACCTTGCAGAGGTCCTCAGGTGTCTGTTGTTGTTGAGATCCCAGAGCCACCTTTGCTTGTGCCTCAGCCCAGCTCTTGTTAATCTGTTTATGAATCTGACCCCCAAGTTTGATATGTGGTTCTCTTCCATAATTTACAGGGGTTCAACCACTTTACAGCTGGGTTGATGAACTGCTCACAAGCTTTAGGGCACAGCTTCATCTGCTTTAGCAAGTCATGTCCTCTCTGGCAGAGGAAGGGGACAGTTTTGGCAATGCATTCCTTAAAGCAGTGGTGAAACAGTAGCCAAGTACAGTCTAGCCAGCCTGCCAGGTCTGTGCTTAATGACTGCTCCAAATGAGATTGTCATTTGGGCTAAGGCAAGTGTAAACAGTGGTGTGACATGACCAGCCTCCTAGGCACATGTACTGGGACAAAAAAGCCTCAGTTCTGCAGTTCTGCTAATAATTCATTGCAAACAGATCTTGCCTTTTTTTTTTTTTTTTTTTTCTCATAAGAAACATCTATTAATATGAAATGTAGCAATGATTTAAAAATATGATCTTGATCTGTTTCGAAGCCTTATCCACTATAGCCACCCAATACAGTAGTTAACCACATGACATGGGAGTGGGGAAAGGGAAGTGAGATAAGTAACAAAATAATCAAACAAGTGATATAAGATACCAAAACCAGTTCTCATGATTGACTTGTCAGGTCCAAACTATCTCCATAGGATGACTCTGAGGGCTGAGCCAGTTCAGCTGAGGATCAAGGCCATTTGAAGACATTGTAAGGCACATAAAATCAGACAGTGAGAGTGCTCTGCATTCAATTTTGCCTTCTCAAGGGAGAGAGTCAGTGTGCAAATAGCTGATGGACTGCTGAAATGTACTTCACCCTCTTGCATTCCTCCCATTTATGTTGAAAATAAACACTGGAGAATATTGTTCTGATCTGTGTCTATTCATTTACTCTTCAAACTATATAACATTTTGAAGTTTGTCATCTATAAATGCTGGGATATAGCCTTTGCTGCAGCATTTAGAGCAGTGTACCCCTGTGCTATGTTCCACCAACGCTGTGTTCAGAGGCCAAGACAGAGCTCTGTCACCTAACACACAACAGGCAGGCAATGACTGACCTTGCCAAAACTTCTGAAATAACCTGTAGAAGAACATGTGCAGGAGAGTTTGCCTTTGCAGGGCAAGACTGAAAGCAGAAGAATAAAACTTGCTAATGTATGAGCACCGGGGGCAGAGGAATGTATTGGGGTGACACTTTGGGTAAACAGCTGGAAAGACAGACACTGCTCTTTATATGAGCACTGACACAGTCAAATAGCCTCAACAGCTCCCTGTGAGCCCAGGATTGCAAGCTACCATTCTAAATAACTGATTTTATTCTTGGTCTTTTATGTGAAAGAGTTTCTGGTGTTTTACTATATCTCAATTTCTTGCCAGGGATCTGAGGGAAAACAGGGTCTTCCAGGAATTAAAGGCTACGTAGGAGCACCGGTAAGTCATGGCTGTTATTAATCTTTTGACACTTTAGAAACTTTCTCCAATTTTTCAGTATGTTCTGTCCACCCATGTTGTTAGATTTTTTAAAATTATTGAGTGTATATGGTATGTCTGACCACTTACTTGTACTGTGTCCAAATAGTGACGTTTTCTTGACTTCACTGAATTCCTTCTGACTTCTTTAAAAGAGAAGAGATCTGTGGCCAGTAGAGAGATGTCAGTAGAAATGACTTGATTACCAAGATAACAGAGTAGAAATGACTTGATTAACAAGATAACAACTAGTGATTTTGCGATGCTCCCACTGTAATGCAGTTGCTTTGATCTGTGTTGATGCACCATTTATATGGTGCTCAAAAACTTCAACATAACTCCAAGAAAAAATACCAACTCTCAGTAAGTTTCCAATCATAGTTTCAAAACTGTCAGGGAATAGCCTTTGGGCTCTGGGCACAAGCCTGCTTGACTGAGTGGACAGCAAGACCAAAATAAGTCAGGTTCTATCAAGTTAGCATCTCTGTCTTGTGATCTTAACTTGGTAATTGTGGAGGCAGCCTCTAAGGTGATGTTGTAAAGGCTGACTGGATTTTTCTGAGGTTTATGACCTGACTGTACATCAGTGCACTTTAGCAGCATAGCAGTCGTGCACATGCACTGAAAGATTTCCCTATACCAGTGAGGACTTGCTTTGTAAAGTGCTACAAAGGGGTCCAATGTGTTCTAAAGAGCTTGAGCACTTTTGTCGTGGCCCAGGTTCATGCTGTTTCCCTGTATGGTCTAAGGTTGAATTGTATTAGACTTGAAGATGATATGGGGGTAAAATAAATATGGGATTGGCTCTACCACGCCATGTAATAGACTCCTGCAATATTAATGAAATAAATTGACAAAGCTATGAGAACGCTTCATTCCTGTTCCTTGAGTCACCTTTCTGTGTGAGAAGCATACCATGCTTGTGGTGCATGGTCTTTGAAGGTCCTACCCTTTTCTGTCATAGGACTGATATTTTGATGTTTGTCTTTGGCTGCTGAGGAGGAGCAAGGCAATAATCATCTATTCAGCCTACATGAGGTTACTAGCCCATTAAAGGAGTCATATTTTTAAACCTCCTGCCATTTGGTCTTTGGAAATAGTAGGGTTATTTCTTTGCATTGTGGGAAGCTGTGCAGGCCCAGTTTGGTTTGTTAGAAATGGACATGGCTGTGCAGAGTTTGCTTACAGTCAGCCATGGCCTTGTATCTGAAGATCCTATAAGCCAAATAAACCCAGACATGCAGCTCTCACGAGCCTGGAAGTAAGCCTCCACTATAGTGTAAAGTAAATTGAAGTTTAAATTCAAATGTATTATTAGAATAAGAAGCATTTTAAGCTTTGGCAGGTTTAGAGAGGTCACTACTGACTGAGCATATTTGTCTGCCTGTAGCCATTAGCTGGTTGCTCAGTTGCTACAATAAAGATAAAATACAAGGTGCTTCCTGTGCCAAGGGGAGATGGAATCTGTTCCTGCCCATTGACTCTACTGCCTGTATCAGTGTTGCTGTCTTTCATCAGACTAAGCCCCAAAAAATGCCTCTGGTGTACCTGGGAGGAGATGAATTATGCAGTCCAGATGAATGTTGGCATTGGATTCACAGCACAAAAATGTGCTTGGACCTCCAGGACAGGGATTATTTGGCATTTGCCAGTTCTCAGAGGTACCTGCTGTCTGCCTAGTTGTCGCATCCAAAACCACCAGGAATGGACATTCTTGCTTGTTTATGCAATAGGTTTTTCCATCAATATTGTCCTCTGCCTAAGTCCTCATTGTTTACGAGCAACGTGAAAAATGCAGAGCACTGGTTGTTTTCCAGACCATCTGCAGCTGTGGTGTGTTCCCTGTCCCTCCACACTATTGTTGGCAGGATGGTCGTGTGTCTGCGGGCAATATGATATTACAGATGTTCTTGGGCCCACAGGTCATTCCTGCTCTGTAAGTCTGCTTAGACCGTGCTTGTGGCCAACTTTGAAGGTTGGTAATATGGAAAATGTCCTTGAGGTTCACTTGAATAGATTGTGCAGACATGCACAGTGGCTTAGAATCATAGAACAGAATCATAGAATCATTTTGGTTGGAAGACACCCTTAAGATCAAGTCCAACCATGTCCTAAATCTAGCACTAAACTGTGTCCCTAAGAACCTCATCTATACATCTTTTAAACCCTTCCAGGGATGGTGACTCCACCACTTCCATGGGCAACCTGTTCCAATGCCTGACAACCTTTTCCATGAAGAAATTTTTCCTAGTATCCAAACTGAACCTTCCCTGATGCAATTTGAAGCCATTTCCTCTGACTAATTAGAGGAGATAACTATGCCTCAACTTGGACTGAGTTTTATAATATCTTTTTTTCTCTTTATTTTTAGGGTCTACAAGGAGAAAGAGGAGAAAAGGGAACACGAGGAGACAAGGTATTCCTGCTGCATGCTAGGAAAAGCCAGGCTGTTATTTGCCTTACGTGGGGTGGGCTTCCAGGCCAGCAGCTCTGGAGGGTAATTGATGA
Source organism: Nesoenas mayeri (assembly GCF_963082525.1). NCBI lineage: Eukaryota > Metazoa > Chordata > Aves > Columbiformes > Columbidae > Nesoenas > Nesoenas mayeri. The sequence continues at coordinate 7,006,625 of NC_137543.1, forward strand.
TGGATTTTCCTCACCGCACTACATGTCTCAGTGCTATCTGGGAATGACCTCCCAGGGGAACACAGGAGGGCTTTATGGATCTCTGCTGTCTACTAATCACACATTTAGGAACTTCTTGTCTGTGTGTAGCTGGGGATGGCGGAGAGAGAGGAGGAATGGAGTGAAGGTTTGCCACTGGGGAGATCTAGCAGGATGTCCACACTGTGTGCACCCCCTGAGAGTTGTGAATGACCACCGAATGCTGCTGACAGCATCTACATCCAGTATTTTCTCGTCTCACTGCAGCTGCGCAGATGATCCAGCTTCCTATGTGTCTGTCTTCCTCCAACACCATAAGTTCTGGTTTTAATGAGTACCATGTAGTTTCTCTGTTAAAGGCTTCATCCACCTGGTTCTCCTGCCCAGTTCTCTACTCTTGCCTGTCTGGGAATTGCTGTTTTACAGAGCACAGGACACTGGAATTTGAACCATGTTTATGGCTCAACAAAGAGACCAAGTGCCTATTATACCTGGAAAAAACATTTAAAAGGAGAACTGGGCAGACATCAATTATTATTTCAGTTTGTTCATTGTCTTGGGAGAGACCTCAGATATGCATGCAGGCCCTTCTGCTGCAGACCTGCAAGACAGTGCTCAAGGTTCCACAGAGATGCCTCCAAAAATGCATTTTGCTCTCCTTGCCAGAAGAAGCAGATGCTGGTCCACTCCTGCCCTGACAAGCAGCAGGAGATGGGGTGTCACCAGGCCCTCAGTCTGACAGGAGCTGCCCTTTTTCTCCTGTGAACAAAACAGGCAGCAAGGCCTTTCTTGCTAGCTCTGCGTGGCTTTCAGCCCTTATCAATGTCCTGTCTTGCTCTCAAGCTGGTCCTGAGAGAGGAATATCTCAGTGCTGATCTGGCAGCCTTGCCTGTGTTCAAATTATCTTTAGTGATATCTGGCTATGTGTGTGCAAAGGAGGGAGTTACTAGCTTGCAGCACGACCTTGTTCCCATTTCTCACTCTCCATCTCCTTCTGGAGAAGAAACCCAGAGATTTACACCAGGCTACTATGAAAAAATGATCAAACCCTCAGTTTAAGATATTGTGCTTTGCTTTACCATGTGCTAAGGTGTCTGTTCCCTGTGTCCATTTTGTTCTTTATGATGAAGTAGCCACGACCATGTTTCATCTTATCTGTCCTCACTGCTGCAGCAGGAGCAAACGACTGGATAATACTTTATCTTCCTCATGCTTTTTGCCTCAGCCCTTCGCAGGACTGTCTCAGTGTGTTGTGTCTAGCCAGTGCCTCTGCTGCTTTTCTGGAGGCAAAGTTGTCTAATCTGCTGGAATATTTGGCTCCTGGAAGAAAATCCATCTTTCTGACATCACCATGATGGGAGACAAAGCTGGAGCTGTGTGTGGGCAGGCAGCTGACTAAGCTAGAGGAAGATTAAAGTGGGGAAGAAGTGAATTAGGTTCTGTTTCATTAGAAGGATTAGAAGGATATGCACAATTAGAGCTCCTCTTTTTTCTTCCTGGAGCAGCCAGATCTCTGCTGTAACAATTGTACTTTGTTTTTTTCCATGCTGGTCTCAGACTATCCAAACTTTTACCAGTCATTACTAGTGTGAAAACTGTGGGCGTAAATTCAATGGGCCAAATATTTCCTTGTCTGCTCTTCAGTCTGTAACTTGAATACTGACACCTACACAACCTGTGTTTCTTTGTGCCTGAGGGGAAAAGTGTTTATTGTACCAGATGAGAGCACTAGCCCATGTACTGTGTATCAGTCTATTGAATATACACCCTAGTATGTAAAAAGGCTTAATACATCTTGCTTCTGTATTCCAGAACTCCAGATATAAATAGTGAGGTGTCTAAACCCAGTATTATCGATTACATCAGCACTTCAGGGGAGCCTCTGCACAGTGTGAGTGGTGTCTCGTGCCCTTTTGCACCCAATAGGCTCACTGTAGACCCTAGGACAAACTCTGCAGAGATAAGTTTGATGTACTTCTGTACCAACATAAGCCATATGTGATACTTGGCATGTTAATTTAAGCATGTTCAGCATGACATAGGGCATTACTTTTGCTGCATACACATGTACCCATCCACTAGATCCATGTCTGTTGTGTTGGAGAAAAGCTCATCTAAGGAGGCTGAGGTGCTGGTCTGCTGCTGCCAGGTCCCTCTGTGCAGTGTGTTTCACAGAATGTTTGGGGTTGGAAGGGACCTCTGGAGATCATCCAGTCCAACCCACCTCCTAAAGCAGGTTCACCAGAGCAGATCACACAGGAAGGTGTTGAGGTGGGTTTGAATGTCTCCGGAGAAGGAGACTCCACGGCCTCTCTGGGCAGCCTGTTCCAGGCTCTGGCACCTCAAAGGAAAGAAGTTTCTCCTCATATTCAGATGGAACCTCCTGTGCTTCAGTCTGTGCCTGTTGCCCCCTTTTCCTATCATTGGGCATCACTGAAGAGTGTGGTCCCAACCTCTTGACACCCACCCTGGAGATATTTATAAACATTGATGAGATCCCCTCTCAGCTTCTCTTCTCCAGGCTAAACAGACCCAGCTCTCTCAGTCTCTCCTCATAAGAAAGATGCTCCAGACCCCTCATCATCTTTGTAGCCCTGCAGACCATCTTTATTTTGCAGATCATATATTTATTTTGCCATGCAGACCCTTGGGAGATAATTTTTTTCCAACAAATGATCACATTATCTAACTGGTAGAGGTCAGAAAACAGCACTAAAATTTGTGTGGAATTAGGTTATCCCCCTGTTGCTTACAACTCTTCACCATTTTGTTCCACTGGTTAAAAGAAGAAAATCCAGTAGAGCAGAGGGAATGGAAAGGGAGTCTTGAAGTGAAAATTTGGGAATGAAATTTTTATTGTGTTTTTTTAATTTCTTTTGGGCAAACAACAACAAACCTTTCCCTAGTCTTTTTGTAAAGAATAGAAAAGAAAATATAATGACGGAGTTTTCTGGAGAAACAATGGAAAGCACAATTTGTTTGGGTTGTTTTCAAACAACTTGATTGTATATATTTGTATAAATAGTACATTTGGCTTTCCCAGCCCCCATTACTAGCAGTAAGAACATTGACACTTTTCTGTTTTGCCAGCTAAAACAACATGTGTGAAGTACTTGTTGCTGCATGGATGTACATGCTGCTGTATGGATGTTAAAAATTCTCCTGAGAATACACTGTGCATTTTATCAGCAATCCACCAGACTGTAGCTTACTGAAAGTGTCAAATTCAGGATACTCGTAGCTCAGTCAATGCAAAGGAAACCATGAATGTGGAAACTATCACCCCAAAAGCAAGTAAATCTGAACATCTGATGCTGGTTTTCAGCTGCTTTTTGTAGGGTACAGGTCTCTAATTTCATTCCTGGGATGCATAATTTTGAAATACTATTTTTATTACAAGACTGATTGGCTTCCTAAAGGGGGACAAGAAATAAATTGATTTGCAAATCCATTTCTGACTTGCTGAATCAATATAGTTTTCAAAAGCAGCTAATTAAATCCAGTGCCATAAGTGTGGGTTTGCAGATAATAATAAAGGTCTAACAGGGATCCTGTAGGATAGTAATCAGAATTGAAATGTCTGAAACATTTAAATAAATAGAGTAAAACTAATATTTTTCTGTCACTCCTTGTACTTGTAGAATTTGTTTTTTTCATGCTCATTTATGTTAACAGTGGCACTGTGTGTGTATTTAGTAATTTGTATTCAGCTGTGTGTGCAGGATCCAAGCAAAATCAGCCTTTCATTTTACAGAGGTTTCAGTGTTTACACAGTAAAATAAAGTCCCTATTTCAAAGAGTTTTAAACTGAAGAGGCTGAAATGGGCAACGGCCACAATCTGTATGAGAAAAGTAAAGTTCAGCAGGAGTGTGTCATTGGTTTGGTCATCGTCTCTGTCATGGAAGGACCTGGATTAAAATATATGGACTTTTTTAACATTGAGTGTGGAAGTACAAAGCAGAAGACGACATTGAGAAGAGGCAACTGCAGAATGCTTAATATATGTAAGACACAAATTGCACACTTCTACATACTGGCAACAACTGAATCAGGAGCTGTCTTGCAGGAGTGAGTTTGCAGTAAAGCCAACATTATCCTGGGATTTATACAGAAGAATACTCTCTAAACCACAAAATACTCTTTCTGCTCAAAGTTAGCCTCAGCTGTGTCCAGCTTGAGGTACATAGCTACAGTGAAGACATGCAAAAACTGGGCAGTGCACAAATGAGAACAACAGAAAAGATCAAAGATCTGAAAAAGATGCACATGAAAAAAAATTGAAAGTATTGAGGTTGTTTAGTCTATTGAAGTGTGAAGGGGAAGTTTTGTGAGTCTTCAAACACATAAAAGTCCATTGTAAAGGTGAAGGGAGCAGTCTGTTCTCTGTGGGGGGTTATAAAAGACATACTAGTCTGAAATGTAGCAAGAAAAATTCAGGTTTCAGTACAAGAGAAAAAACATATCTCCGGGTATTAAAAGCAGTGGACTAGATTGCCTGTGGACTTTATAGACTGTTAACTCTGAAGACGTATAGGAATGGATTAATTGTTCCTCCAAGTTACAGAAAGTAAAGGTGAAAAATAAAAGAAAGTTTTTGTTAACTGGGTAAAAATGAGCTGTTGTTGGATTGTGGATTCATTGCTTTTGTAAGAGGCTAGTTCAGGCTGATGTTTCCCTGGTGCACATTGTCCAGTTTATAGGAACGCACCTCAGCAGATAGAGGAATGATTTCCACATGGAAAGCTAGCTCACAACCACTTCTTGTGTCTAAATTCACATTCCAAGTATTTGGTGCTATGTTTTGTAGGTAGACAAGTGCCAACAGTTAGCAAAGTTGGAAAGAATGGAAGTTTCCTACTCATTGCATTTGTTTCACCTTGTTACTGGATGGAGACTCCCAGCAACTTGTTGTAGTACAGATGTGGGGACTTCATCCATTTTCTCTACTGCGTTGGATTGAATTTCTCTCCTTATTCCTTACTATTGGAGCAGATGACATGGAGATTTCTTGCAGAATGGTGACTTGAACAGCAGAGATTTGAGTTATAGAGGTTCTTTCTCTTCTTTCTCCAGGGAGAACGAGGCCTAGATGGGTTCCCTGGAAAGCCAGGTGTGGAGGGGAAGCAGGTAAGTTACACACACTCAAAAAATGCTATGTTTTCTTTGGAAGAAGTCAAAGATGATTCAAACTGAGACTTGACTTGGGTGGCTGTTAAGTCATAGCAGGATCCTCCTGCATCAGCAGTTTTTGTACTCGTTATTCTAAGAATCTTTGTTGGCACAGTTTTCTCTTTTGTTTGGTTTTAGAATCAAATTGTAATGCAGTATACATTTGAAGGAAACACCAGTCCTTTAAAGATGATAGGTTAGATATTTGTCTTAATTTTTATTAAAGACATAAGGAAGAACATATAAAAATTCAGTTCTTTAAGTCTGATTTTTATAAACTTTTCTTTTTCCCTCTCACAACATGAAAGGGGGAGAACTGGATTTAATATATTTGGTTTGTTTTCAATAAGAAAGGCTTGGGACTATTTACGTTTGTAAGGCAGGATGAAACCAGAAAATGGTCTAAAAGATCAGTACGTTTCCGCTGATTAGACAGATAACATGTTGTCTGAAACTGCTATCTGTAGATCCCACAAGACAGTTTCATTACTTAGGGTATGATAACTAATAAGAGACATCCTTTACTGCCAAGGATCTTCTGGTCTAAGTATTAAAGGAGAGAATTAGAAGCAGAGGCTAAAAAGTGATTTTCCAAAAGCCATGGAGCTAATCATTGCCACCCTTGAGCCTGAAACCTCCAGCATGCTGCATCTGCATCCCATTCACTTGCCTTTGCTGTTTCCCTCTCTGGAAATAATCATTTGGAGGCACGTTTTTGCAGTTGCAGAGGTGGAGGAGCTGTATGTTGAAACCTTAGAATAGTTCATCTTCAGGTGGTTGATCCTGCTGCTCACACAGACAAAACAGCTGCTGAGGTCTGACCTAAACATGCTTTACCAGCATAGCAGCCACGTGCTGCCCAGATCTCTTGCTCTCACTCTTTTAGCAGCCACAGTTTCAACTTGGTTTTGTTGGGAATTATTTTTGTTTCCATACAGGACATGTTTTTTATATTGAGATGTCAAGGTATAATATCATTAGCATTCTTAAGCTTTGTTAAATCTATACCTTCCTCTCTGTGAGATGATAGAGATTATTCCACTAAGCGTTCTTTTGCTTCTCAATGGGGGATTTGACAGTTAATCATCGCTTTCTTTCTGCTCTGTTCCTCAGTCACTGTTTACCCTATACTGAGAAGAATTTGACCAGTTGGTGTTTATTGATATCCTTTTGACATAGAAGTATTTTCCATCACTAGATGCGGCACTGGAATCACAATGAACTATGTTCACTATGCCCATTACAATGTTTACAAGACTGGTTTATACTTGCAGAAAATGTGGATGAAGTGAGAAATTGCAGAGGGACGTAGTGGACGCTGATTGTTTACTACTTTTAAGGAACTATTTCTCCAAGTGACACCCTATTACAGAAGCTGTGTTTTTCTGAAGCTTTTTTGCCTTTTTCATGTCTAGACACCTAGCAGTGGGCAAATTCTCATGCCTGAATTTTATCCTAAATTTTGTGTTTGACACTGATGTACTCCCTGAACTGCAATCCTTCTGAACCACCTGAAATTGGATTGCTGTTATTGGGGCTGTTGTGGCATCTCCATCGTTATTCCTTTTTCTCTCTATGCAGCAGGACCAAAGCAGTCTTATGTGTCATATTAACTCCTAATACAGTACAATGGGACGTAACTCTTAGTGCTGCTCATACCCAAACCTGCAGCCTCGCGTTTGTCCTGTACGTCAAGGGGAATTGCAATAACCTGTAGTATGTAAAACTAAGATTTTTCTCTCCATTCTACCTTTAATAGGGCCCTGCTGGCAGCCCGGGCCCTCCAGGTGCCAGTGGGATCAAAGGAGAAAAGGTGAGTTGGGATGGGATGCATGGGAGGGTATTGGACACACATTTATTAATTCCTTCTTGTGCCCCCAGTGCTGGAAATATCAGTGCTATTGGCTTAAGATTTCTCTCATTTGTGTATAAGTGAAGCTTATATGCATTTAGATGTTTCTCTTTCTCTGACATTTCTTCAGTCTGAAACAGCTATAAGCGAGAGGTAAATTGGGTCTGGTTATAGCTCCTCTACTCTTGCTTTAATCCTCTTAGTGAGAGTAGAAGGAAGTAGAAAATAGTTCAGCTCAGGAAATCTTCATCACTTAAGAAAGTGAGTAAAAGTGTCAATATGTTTGTGTAGATGCCTGTTTTCTAACCCAGAAGATATCAGTTCAGAAAGTGTCAAAGAAACAAGTTCAGCCCTCCTACCTACAAAATAATTATTCACTGCCCTCAGCAGCAATTTTGACCTCATTATTTTACAGAGTTGTTAGAGTTTCCAGGGCAGCCTTATGTTTATCACTCTGCTAGAGATGACATTGTGGTTTTAGTATTTCCTACCTAGTTCTTTGCCATAAGTGGAAAGGCATGGCCAATTCTGGATTTTCTTTCTCCTTTTCTCCTCTAGATAAGGCAGTGAGCCTTGTCCAAGAATGCGGAGTTCAGAAGCAAATCTATTTCCCCTTACTTTCCCATTTAGATTCAACAGCTTTTTTTGGGGGGTGGGGTGGTGTTCAGAAGCACCTACAAGCAGGGAACATCAACTGTGGTGATAAACAACAAGATAAACTGGTTTACTCCATCACATGCACAACAGAGAGCAGTCTTGAGTTCATATCACTTCATCCATATCCCTGAAGCTATGGATTCCTTTTGAAATGGAACTGTTTGGTGCTCCCACAAGATGTTTACCTCCTTGCTCCATTACATTCAGTGCAACTGATGTGTGTCTCTTCAGTCCTTCTGGCTCTCTTTATAATAAATAACAAATAGTAATTAAAGTTGCCTTAAGAGTAAATAGCATGAAAGATATATGTTGGGTCATTCAGAGGCCTTTATTAACGAGTAATGAATAAATAGACTGTGAAAGGAAGCTATATAATAATTTTTGCATTAGTCTGTATCTAAAGTAAAGGAGAGACCTTCTGAAGGCTTAGTCTTAAAGCATAATAAATAGTGGACACTTCTGGAAAAAAAAAAGTGCTGGAATAAATTGGTAGCCTAGATAGCAATAAATCATCTAAAGAGGGTATAGCATCTCAGTGTCCTGCAAACACTATAGCGTGATTCTACTCTATGAAATGACTTGGGGAAAAAGGTACTATTTCTTACTTCCTTTTCTTTTTCCAAAAATTTTTTGCTCTTTCACAAACAAAAGCATTTTGCCCCTAAATGCCCATCCTGCAGATGGATCTGAGCATCAAACAGGTTTATTTGTCTGGTACATGTATGCCAGTTACGAGATTTTTGAAGCTCAAATTTAGTGTTGTGGTGCACTCAGTGCATCATTCACTCTAAGTCACTAAATGTCATTAAAATCAATGTGTAGCATCACAGTGAAACAGAACATAACCAGTTTCTGCAGGCAGAAAAAACAGAGTTAATTGGAATTATATGTTAATATCTAATAATTATGGGATGGTATTGAAAATAAGAATGTACAACAGCAGCTGGAAAACATGTTCGGAGTTTTGTTTTTGTTTTGTTTTATGCTATATATTGTGTTATGTTGTACTCTGTGCTGTGTTATGCTTTTTCATTTATTTTGCATTTCCCTGCAGGGTGAACCAGGACTTCCAGGATTGCCTGGCTCTCTAGTAAGAATTGTTTTAGCTTTCTCAAACATTGTAGGCATTATTGCATGAGAAGAGAAAGTGAAAACTGTAGGTGCGAGGAATTTGCTAAATGAGAGATGTTCTTAAATGTGTTTTAGTTTTTGTTTTTGTTTTTTTAAAAGTGAAGTTTAAGACAGTGAAGATTTTTGAAGAAGATGAGTGATGGGTTCCAGCAAAGAGATACTCTGCCACAATTGTGGGAACGTTTGGAATGTGAAGATTAGGTGAAGGGGCAATGAAAGCATTGCCTCAGGAGCATCAGAGAAAGCAATACTATGACAGGACTGTGCAGTTTCCAGGACTGTTGTTGAGTCAGTGCCCAGTGGTCTTTTGAAAATAAAGCCGGTGAAAGTTATTAAAGCAAATGAAAGTTCAGAATTGAGTTGAGTTGCTGGGTGCCTTTGTCATGGACTGGATGTGAGAGCTGGGAGGGGAGAAGACAAAGGTAGTTTCTGAGGAGGGGAAATGATCTTTCATTGTATCATATCTGAAAAAGTCCTGGTGAAATATGAGACAACTAAGAGCTCATGGGCTAAAACCAGGAAAGCAGTGATAAAAAAGCAAACCTAGAAGACAGAAGAGGGGAGGTCATAATTCCTGTGGCACTAGATTTACATGCCTTTGTGCGTCCCTTTGCCGTTGGCAGTTCCTTCAGGGACCCCAGAGGTGTCACTAGTAGAGATATAAGGCTGTCCAGAGGTTAGTATTTTCTGTATGAAGAAGTCTTCTCCAAGTGAATGGAAAAAGAAGATTTACCTCAACGTTATGAAGAGGAGAGGATTAGAACTGAGTTTTGCAGGGGCTGGTAACAAAGCACTTTGGGAGTATCCCTTTTACTTTCCAAAAAATAGGATAAAAATTAGGAAACAGCACTCTTGGAAATGGAAATGGAAAGCATCAAAAGACCACGGATAGCAGTAACGTTTAACTGTAGCACTGTGCCAAAGAAGGACACGGTGCTAAAGACAAGTATGAGAAGCTCCCTGGTCATCATGAGGAAGGTAGCAGGCAATTTCCTTACCCAGAATGTGGTAGAAAGCAAAGGAAGGAGAGAAAGGGCTGAAAAAAGAGCCTTTTACTGTCCTGCTTAAATGTGAAATTAGTGACATGGCAGTAGTTGCCAAGAGATTTCAAAAAATATGTATAAAACCTGAAAATGAGCCTAAAGTTCCAGAAGGTAGGTGGAGAAGAGGCTGAGAAGACTGACAGTTGTCACTCACAGCCACGGTGTCTTGCATAGAGGAGCTGAAGAAAGGTCTGAATCATGCACATATTGAAAGTCAGCCTGCTATTTATATGGTGTCTTCTCCATTCCGTATGACTTTGTAATTTAAAATAAGACAAGATCCAGAGGATTTACTAACTTTTTTATACCCATGAGATAATTGATTAAGTTCTCGCTGTTCATACAGCCACACAAATCACTTCTTAGGTAACTGAGAGAGCAAACCTTGTGTCAGTCTGAGCTATTTAAGTAGAAAGCATCCCCCAGGCTGCAGCAGTATTTGGGGAGCTGCAGCACTTGGCTCCAGGGAATGGCAAGGAGACAAAAACATAGTGTGGGAGACCAACATACCCCTGGCACCTCCTCTGTTGTCTTTCCTCTTTTTCTCCTTTATGACTCTGCATTTCCATTGTAGGTGCATACTGAAGGCCTGAAAGGAGAGCAAGTAAGAGAGATTCGATATCTATTCTTCCGTTACAAGGATACTTTTATGTATTTCAATTTCTTGTTAGATTAGACTTTGTTTTCTATACTCTAAATAGGAAAACGTGTTTCTTGATGGCATGACAATGCTTCTATCCACCTTAATTTTGACGCATTTTTTAAAGCAAATAAGAACGGAAAAATAGCAATGTCCTTTTCAGGTGCAGTGAATTTAATATGAATTCACAGAAAGAATTAAAAGTATGAATTGCAGTGTCAGCTATGCAATTCTTTAGGTCCAGGAAAGTGTTAACATGAAAGTCAAACTATATTTGAGTTTCTCTCTGAACTTGGACACTTAAATAAGGGAGAGATACCCGTTGCTTCCATCTGTTAGTCCTACCTATGGATAAAATACATTTAAATGTTGATTTTGTGTTGGTGGATGCATGATTTGTTTTTAACTGTTATTTAATATAATTATATGCATCATCTAATTGTTACTTTAAAACCCTTTACAGCTGTGCTGGCTCAGGGGAAATGCCAGTGGAGGCTGTTCTTGCAAGAATTGCTTTTCTCTACCACCAAACCCCAATCCCTAATGTTTTATTAGAATATCCAGGATAACCCATTGTCTTTGGTAGAGTTAGTGCCTTTGAAAAACAAAAAGCTAGTAATGGATAAATGCCTACTGAGTGTGGGTGGATCAGTCTGTGTGCAGTCTGATGCGTGCAAATAATTCAAGTAGCTGAAGGATTAAGGAGAAAACCAGCTGGTCTCTACACTGGTTCTTTGGGATCTACGAGGAAAGGGGTAGTATAGATCCTGTGCACATTGCCAATATGAGTAATGCGCTCATATAATTTTTCATACAGATACTTTAACATTTAAAAAATAAAACCATTTCTGTAGGGAGAGCCTGGGCCACGAGGACCACAAGGCCAACCTGGACTTCCTGGACCTCCAGTAAGTTGTTTCTCTAACTGCTTGAAAATCCCAGAAACTGAAACTCAGATTAGTGTGAGGAATACATGTAAATCTTGTACATTATTCAGGAACTAAGATCTTAAACAGTGGCCCCAGACTCCTGTTTTCTTCACTGCTGAAAGTGTCCTGCTGTGGATGGCCGCTCTGAACATCTGGAGGCAGTATCCAGGACATGGGCAGTCATCACACAGAGACAGATTTTGCCTCAAGGCTGTTGTCATGAAGAACCTGATTGTTTTCCTATTTCTAATGTCCTAAAGAGCTGTATGGGCATTCAGCACATCTCAGAGAGGCACTCACTAGTAACTTGAAAGCTATCGCATAATGAAGGTCAGAAAACCCTTTCTGTAGAAGGAGTTGGCTTCATGCCACAGGGTCCTGCCTAAAATATTTTGTATATGAAAAGCAAGAGTTAGGTATGTGAGTTTGTACTTCAACACAATTTTTGCAACAATTTAGACATGCCAGCATTCTTACTTCTGACTTAATTTAGCCGCTTCCAGTAATATTTTATAACACAGGTCTGCAGGGTAGCTCAGTTCAGACTGTCATTGCTGCCTCATTTGCAAATACTCTGCATTTTCTCACTTCTGAATTGTTTGTTGTGTCTCACTGTTGATTGGGTTTTGTAAAACTGACGGCATTGTGAAGGTGCATCACTTAGGTAAATCTGGTTTTAATTGTATAATTTAAATATAGTTATGTGCTCTGTGTTTAATCAGGGCATTGTCACTTTTCTCTATCCTGTTTTCTTATTCTTTTCTGCTCACAGGACAACATAATTATCAGGTAAGAGTTGTCTAGGTAGCCATGCAGTAACCATAGCACAATACAGCTAGGGAGTGGTTATATAGTTCATTAATTTTTCTTACTCAGTTAACTTTCTAAAACTTTTCACTTTTAAAGGGAGAGCCTGGTCTGGAAGGAAAACCTGGAGTCCCTGGTTTACCAGGTCAAAGGGTGAGTTTCTGTTTTTATTTAATGTAAATCTCAAGAAGCTGAGAACAGCTTTGCTCAATAAGACTTGACCAACTTTACATATACTTTTCTACTTATTTAAGGATCCTGGTGGCCCCAGTCCTTTTCTCTATTCCTTCTTTATGGTCCAGGGACTTTCAGTACCTCTTTCATTTTATGCAATGCCCTGTGGGACCCTAGGAAAGTTTCCTTTTTGTCGTTTGTGCTCCTGTCTTTTTGTCTGCTCCTTGCTATCAAGAGGGCACTTGTTATGATTCTGAGTATGTAGAGCCACTGGTAAGATGGAGGTGTTCAAAGTTCAGAGAAATGCTGTTGTCTTGGAAGTCAAATAAACGTAAGGACACTTGTAATGCTTATTACTTTCTAATCTGTTTGAAATGTACTGAAACAGAAGTTTGCACAAATGGGAGCTGGTATACCATTCTCTACCAGGAACTTAAATAGTTTAGTTAAAAAAACCCCCCACATATATTGTTTTTTCTCCAACTCAGAGTTATGTTTTGAAATATTCAAGTATCGATAAAAAGAAAATTTCACAGTGGGTCTCATCACACCACATGAATCTGCTCTGAATCTGCCTTTCCTTGCTTCAGCCCATTTGTATGAAGAACATTTCACTAGGCAATAGATAAGGGTGGGACTGAGAGATCTCTTTAACCTTTGTGGAGGCAGCCACTTTGGTCTCAGTACTGCTGTTTGATGGGTTACTTTTTCAGGTAGACACAGAGACTTGACCCATAAATCAAGCTTCATCCATAGATGAGATTGTGGGTGTTGCATGGGAAGATTTGCGCTTGAGTCAACACCAGTGCTGTCAAAGAGTGGGCGTGTAAGAGCTGCTTGTGGGCATGGGAAGGTTGTGGGCAAAGAACAATACAGGGAAGAAATAGATTCCTTGGTCGGTGGTTTTCTACAGACTTTCCATTGAATTGCATGCTGTTAAATTGAGCTGTAAGTACGACTTTTAAGAATCTTCTCCTTCGGAGGATGTGACATTCAGTCTCGTGTTAATGCCACAGTTGAAAAGGGCATTTACTTGCTTTCATGTACTTTTCCAGTCCTCAGAAAATATCACCTAAACACTTTAGCAAATAACTGTGCTGTGCTTCACTTATGAGTTAACAAGTTCTGAATTGTCCTGTTTCCAAAGCCTGCTGTGAAAAATTGTTTCTTGAATAAGATTAATAGAGCATGTTAACTGGGGAAAGGACAGTGATCTGTCAGGATCTGCAACACGACAGAAATTGCTCCTGCTAATGATCATTTGATTAAATATGTCATTTGATCCATAGTGTCTTTGAAAGTTTCCCTAGTCTCTGTTGTGTCTAGCTAGTTAGATTTCTTCTCCTAAGGGTCTTTATTAGTCATCAGGCATCTTAGGTGGATAGATATATTTTTTTTAATTAAAGACCATTATTCAATTAGTGAATACTAGAGATGAATCAAAGTCCTGGATCTACATGGAAAACCCATATGTGAGAGAGATAACAGATTAGCAGATACTACTGATTCACCATTAGTATAGTTCTTGACAAAGCACAAGTATAAATTCAGTCATTGATTACCATCCTATGTAAATTTGTTTGCAGAAAGCATTTATCTAGACAGACTTAGAAGTTAAAATGCCAAGAGCAGAAATCTCCTCAAATATTTGTTTGAGTCTAGGTTTAAATGACTGGATGTGAAGTGAGGGGAGGCTCTAAAGCCGCAACTCAGAGATGTGATGAGCCCTCTTGCACACCCCTGAACAAGAAGAAGGCTCTCTAGCAGTGATCAGGACATCAGTGTGGTCATGATACCTCAGTGTCATTGTGGCTCCAGTCCTGTCTTCTTGTAAGACTGGGCTTGTTGATTGGGTATTAGGAAAAAAATATTCACTAAAAGGATTGTCAGGCATTGGAACAGGCTGCCCAGGGAAGGTGCTGAGTGACCATCCTTGGAGGTATTTAAAAGACATATAGAAATGGCACCAAAGGACATGGTTTAGTGGTGGACTTGACAGTGCTGGGTTTATAGTTGAACTCGATCTTAAGGGTCTTTTTCCAACCTAAATTATTCTATGATTCTATTTGAAGAACTGCACATCTCTTCATTCTGCTCTCCCTGTAAATAGGGATAGGTGTGTAAAGTTGTACAAGGAAACCAAACAGCCAGAGCAGTTGTGAGTATGGATTTGTCTATCACTGAGCACACCTTTGGGTCATGCCAAGTAGTCATCAGTCACAAATGACCCTGCTCTGCAGGGTGACTGTACCTGGCAGGCTGGATTACAAATGTTCTCTTCCTTTGTGAAAAGGAGATTTTAACTGTATGAACCCAAGCTTCTGTGCTCTTTGCACATGAAACCCTGGCCCATTGTATTTAGCACAGACGTAGCCTTCTTCACTGTGGTGAGAACAGAAAAAACAGGCATAGCTGAAGACAAATTTGGGACTACTTTTCAGTATTGTTAGCAAACCTATGCAGAACAGCTGAAAATCACTAACCACCTGTTTGGCTAATTCCTATGCTGTTTTATGCGGAAGGTGTTTCTAGACATGATGCTACAACAACTTATATCTCCTGAAAATTTGGTTCTTGAACTACTTTATAACTATACTACACTGATATCTTGTAATGTAAGGGACAGATTGCAATGCAAAATTGACTTCAGGACCTTCTCAAGTAGTGCACTGCAAAGGGGCTGATGTAAAATGATTACTGTTTTGCAATGTGATTCAACCTCAGTTTTGCTTTATAGTCTTCAACCAAGATGTAAATGAAGTTGGCACATGCACAGAGCCCCTGTCCTAACACAGGACTGCAGATACAACCATTTGTTGGAGTTCTTAGAATCCTCCAGTACTTTAGTTAGCTGTAATGCAACTGGCACAAACTACTAATGGAGTAAAGATGTGTTTGGAACAATTTCATATAGGAATTAATGTCTCATAACAGTCTGCTGGAAGTGAAGGATCCTGAGCTGTGCAAGGACAGAGGCAATGTAGGCTGTTGTTAGAAATACGATGCAACAGCCACCTACACAGTGTGTAGATTTCATAGAAGATGACATATTGTGCCAAACACCCTTGTGACAGTTTGTCTGACAGGTAAAGGGTCATATATTTTTGGAAGATTTCTAGGAAAAGAGAAAGCATTATATTCTTTTAGCCTCAAATCACTTTTTCTGCTGTTGCTGAAGAAATAAAAGAATACACGGAATAGTGCAGTTGCCAATAAAAAGGCATATTCTTTATAGAATCACAATTTGTGTTATAGTAAAGAAAGTGTCAGTTTCATTTCTTAAGATGGCTACTGAAACTTATTTTTTCATTTAAAAGAATTCATTGTACTAGAAAAAAAAACCAAACAAACCAACAGCTTTTATATCACCTGTATCACAGTTCTTGGAGCAGTTGCAGAGTCTTCTACTAATGTGCAGTATAAGTATGGCTGAATAATCAAGTGTCATTAAGAAGTCCTGTCATCAGGGCTTCCGATGACCTAAGGCTTCTTCTGGCCTTTGTATTACCGATGGTTTAAGACTATCTTACAGATTGCTTAAGATCAAGAACCAGGGTTCAGTATTGGGGCCAGTTCTGTTTAATCTCCTTATCAATGATCTGGATGGGGGGATTGAGTGTGCCCTCAGTAAGTTTGCAGATGACACCAAGGTAGGTGGGAGTGTTGATCTGCTGGAGGGCAGGGAGGCCAAACAGAGGAGTCTGTACCAGCTGGATCAATGGACTGAGGCCAATTGTCTGAGGTTCAACAAGGCCAAGTGCCGGGTCCTCACTTGGGTCACAACAACCCCAGGCAGCGCTACAGGCTCGGGGAAGAGCAGCTGGAAAGTGCCTGGAGGAAAAGGACCTGGGGGTGTTGGTGACAGCGGCCGAACATGAGCCAGTCTATGTCCAGGTGGCCAAAAAGGCCACCAGCATCCTGGCTTGTGTCAGAAATAGTGTGGCCAGCAAGACTAGAGAGGGGATTGTTCCACTGTACTTGGCACTGGTGAGGCCTCACCTCTGACAATTCACGTCCGCCCTTTGATCCTGTCTTGGGGCAGGAGATAACAATTCCAACCTGAAACAGGAAAATGGGTTTTGTTCATTTTATTAGTCAGCTGCTTCTCAGTTCCTGGCACCTGACATCTATTTTTTGACAATGATACCCTCATATCAAGAGCACACAGTGGGAAGAAAGAAGCTTTGCTGTTCCCATCTGTCTTGTAAGACCTTTCAGTGATAGACAATACTGTGTCTTTGATTTTACTCAAACTACCTGAAAAAGAAGCAGAACTCTGAGAGTCTCTTTCTGTCTTAGTTTTGTTGTTGCTGATGGGGTTTTTTTTCCCCTTTTTTTTTTTTTTTTTTTTTTCCCCCTCTTCCTATCTTTTTTCTTCTGTGAAATTGAAGGGAATTGAAGTACTTTGATTCTCCTCTTAAGTTTTTTGACACCTGAACTACTGAAATATTTTTCGGAAATAAACCCAACATTTTTTCCTTCATAAACACAAAATGTGTGGATGTCTGACTTGCTTCTGGAAAGCATGTCAGGTTGCAGGCACAAGGACGAGATGCAGCTCCAGCAGTTGCAAAGGGGTGTCTTCTGCATCTTTAATTCAGCTGTCATGTTTCAGCAGGTTTTCATGCTCATATGTCCAGGCCCCCTGAACGTTTATCCCTGAAGTCAGAGCAGCACAAAAAGCTTAACAGACCATTCTTGACTCTTTACAACTAGATTACAAGGCTATGACTCTCAGTAAATGCTACACTTTTGTTTTACAATAGAGCCTAAAGGGTCTTGTTAAAACTGAGGGCTACTGGGTTTAAGGCACACCCTCCACCCAGAAGAAAACTTGCCAATACATGAAAGGTTTTCCCTTTTAGCTGTCATAGGGGAGATAAATTTGTCACCTGCCTGGAGGTCTGCTGAGCTTTTCTTTGTGTGTTTGATGGTGGGACAGAAATACATATATTTGACTTTCCTCTTCTTGATTCAACTCTCTCCTAAGTGGGTTGTTGCATATGATATTCCAGTTCTGGCCAGTCACAACTTGAAATGGGCAGTCAACACTATTTGAATGCTTATTTCTTGGTGTGTGAAGTCCCTTTGATTTGAACCACCAAGGGAAGGAGAAAGTTGATTAGTGTGTTCAGGGAGAGATGTGCAAATAACCCAGGAAACAGAGGAGAATGAGTTTGCCCAGCACACTCTGTAGACTTTTTGGAAAGAGCCAGTCCTAACATACAATTTCTCTCAATGTCCAAAAGTCCCCATAGCCCATATTTTTATTTGTCATTACAGCCCCCGTGATCACTGATTAGCTGTCCAGCCCTGGTGGTGTTTGCATCCTCAACCTAGAGGGAGGTTCTCACTTCACAGAATCACAGGATCACAGAATGGCTGGGATTGGAAGGGACCTCTGGAGATCATCTAGTCCAATCTACCTGCCAAAGCAGGTTCACCAGAGCAGATTGCACAGGAATGTGTCCAGGGGGTTTTGAATGTCTGTAGAGAAGGAGATTGCATAATCTCTCTGGGCAGCCTTTTCTTCTTAATTTATTGTCATTGTCTAATACATACGAAGATTGTAAAAGGCTCTAGTGCCTTCAGGGAGTCCAAACATTGATTAAAAGTGTTAGATTTCTTCTGGGTCCTCTAGTAATGTAGAGTTAAAAAGACAGAGCTGAAAGAGGTAGTCCTAGCACCCCATCTAGCTTACAAAGGAAAGAGTTGGCATTGATGCTAGCAGTCTTTCACAATTAAGAATGCTTCCTATGCACTTGGTACCAAACCCACCTCTGTTCCTGTGCCAAACCTCCTGGAAAACCATGCTATGAAAATATATGGCAATTCTGGCTGTTGGACAGCAAGGTAAGAAAGAGTCCTGCGCTATGATACCTTTCAAAATTTCCCCTCTGGCAGAGTGGAGTCAACATTTTCCCTTGGTTTCTCATCTTCTGTATGGCAAAGGTCTTCCCAATGGATGGTTGTGTTCATATTATCAGTAGTCATGGGTGTTTGGAATGTTCAGACAATGTTGCCTGCCCTTGGAAAGTTCAACAGTGCAAATATAGAAATGTAAGCAGTTAAGAAAAAGAAGGAAAAGGGGATTTATGGTGTTGATTAAATCCAAAGTGAAACTGTAATTTGCAGTGAGGTGAATATATCCATTTCAACTAAACCACACATTTTTAATGGTGCTATTGTTCAAATAGCTGATGAAGGCAAATAACATGTATTTCATATAGTCGAAGAGTACACATTCTTACACACTTAGCTGATTCTTACTGTAAGTAACAGAGCATAATTGCTGGTGTTCTCTGTCATATTATTTGGTGATGTGACATTTCACTGAACTTTGCTCTCATAGGTATAATTTATCCCAGCAAGTATTTCTATACTTTGTAACTGGCTGTAATGTTACGGAGCAAATCTGTTGTAGTTTTATTTTGGCTAACTTCTGAGTGGCCAAAATGTCCCCTTCACAATAGGAAATTACGCTCCCAGACTCTCTGTTGGTATAATTATATACTGCTTTAAGGGGTTTCTCAGGGTTTTGGAAAGCACCAAAGTTTCTCAGTGTTATACCCAAGGAAAGTGTAGGCTCCTTTCACATCTCTCATTGCTGCTACAGATTAATGTGCCTGGCCATCAGTATGGAAACAGAATAACCTGTGTACTTGTCACAGGAGTTATGTTCTTCCTCTCCCTTCTCAGCTTTTGAGATGGGTTTGGGTAGAAGGCGATGCTGCTACATCCATCCTCAGGTTACCCAAATAATATTTTTCAGGTGATACAAGTTTCCAAAATGCAGCAAGTTTAGCAAACTGGAAACAGGTAAAGCCCATAAGCTATAGAGCTGGTAAAGTCTCATTCTATCGACCTCCAAAATAAGGTCTACATATAATACTTGTATCTCTTCACTTGCAAGGTTATAACGCTCATTGGCATTTTATTGGCCTGAATACTAATGTACATATAACCCATTGTGGTTTTGTATAGAGAAAAAACCAGGGTGTATTGACACTCTCTAAGTTGTGATATCTGGGTGACTACTTAGGGAGCTAATTCCATTCTGCTCCTTCAAAGGGTTATCAAAAGTTTTTATATTAATGTCTGCTGCCTTCATTTCTAGCTGGTGTGTTTTGTGGACTCATATTAGAGTGATTTACGAGTTTGGAGGTGAAAGGCTTTGGAAAGTCAGTAGCAGTCTTTGCCCTCATTTCTAATATTTGCTCTTCTGTTGAACATACAGGGCAAAAAGGGAGAACCAGGATTCCCAGGAATCAATGGTCTGATCGGCCCTCAGGTAAGTGATAATTTCTCCATTTTTATGTAATATGTAGAAAAACATATTTTGTGGCAACAGGTTGCTCGGAACAGCAATGCAGCGTGCCGTGAGCTAGTTCTCTTCTCATCTGCACCATCTTTGAAGTAGGTATTTCTCCTTTAATAGCCAAGTTAAATTGTCCTGTTGTGACTGAGAGAAGTCTGCCTGTCTGGCAGCAATCACTTTCACCTTTCACAGTTTTTCAGTATCTTTAAATAGGGGCATAAAGAGATGTTTTGTATATGATCTCCCCACTGTTTGTGCACAGAGCACTATCATTCCGGAGGGAAAGCAGTGATTTGTGTTTTGTAATATTTAGGCCAGTGCCTCAGCTAATTGTTGGCTGTGTGAATTGGCAATTGCAGATATACCTCCTGCAGATACTGTATTGAGGGAAGAAGCAGTTTAAAAGGTATTTGCTATTCAGAAAACACACTTCTTAGAGCACAAGACTCTTTCTGTGGCTTTGATACTCACATTTCTACTTGTTATAGAGGAATAGTTGTTGGCTTATTGAGGAAGGTTGA
This sequence comes from Nesoenas mayeri, assembly GCF_963082525.1. Classification (NCBI taxonomy): domain Eukaryota; kingdom Metazoa; phylum Chordata; class Aves; order Columbiformes; family Columbidae; genus Nesoenas; species Nesoenas mayeri. Next base: position 7,026,885 of record NC_137543.1, read on the forward strand.
GACAGGAGCTTAAAACGAAATGTTTATTCTCCCTGTGAGGAAGAATATCTTAAGTTAATGATCCCTTAGCTCTTTTTTTTTTTAAAAGCTTTTGGCAAGATAGTGCTCCAAATTGCACCATTGGTAACATTGTGAGGGCAAAATAGTGCTGTGTATGTCAAAAATTGTCAGAGAGGATTTGGGATGACATTGGATCAGCCCGTTCTGCCCTGTATTGTAATAGCACTGGCACTTGCCTCTGGCTTGGTTTCTTGCTAACTTCGTAGCCAAATTCAGCTGACTCAATTCACTTTGTAGGGTCACTCCTTCAATAAGAAATATATCTGTGGGAATGTCCTTGAACGGGAAAGATGCAACCTCACTTTAAGCTGACCACGCAGGATGAAACCAAGCCTTTCCTTCCTTCACTTTACAATAATAAATTAAGAAACTGGGTCTTTGGCTTTGGGATTTTATTTCAAGAACCAGTTGAGTTTTGGACTGTAATGAAGAGCTCCTGTTACCACAGCTGTTGGTGATGTATTGCAATAAACGGCACACCGCTAGACAGCAGATACGGATTTTTCATTTGTTTCCTCTGGCAAGCTATGCCCTTGTAACCACGAAACACGATCCAGAAATGGGTTTTGTGGCAGAAGTTTTGTAACAGGCCGTTCACATGTCTGTGGAGGCTGTAAAGAGAGACAATCCAGGAGGTTGTGATGCTGTGCAGGTGAGGGCCCTTGTGTCCAGCTGGGAACCTTACCCCACGAAACAACACTTGATATGAGTTAACGTATTTTTAAGACTTTTTCCTTTTGGTAGAGTATCTAGTTTGCATGTATTTCATCAGCAGCCTTCAAGAGGAATGAAGACAGTATTTCTAATGGATTTAAAAGATTTTGGGGTGTGTTTGTTATGGTTTTTTTTTAGTGCGTTTGTTGTTGTTGTTTTGTTTTGTTCTTTTATTTGTTTTCCATTGGATAACATTAAAAGGTCCCCCCTCAAGCCTTCTGAACCATTGGGAGAGGATTTTCCTTTGCTTTTGGAGGAAGGTTTTTCTCCATTCAGTATTTCTGAGATACCCTCACTATCCATCCAAACTTGCTCAGCTCAAGTTCTCTATAAATTTAAAAAATATATATTCATGTGTTAGCGATTTTATAAATGTGTCTGAGAAAATTACTGACAAGGCAGTAAGTAATTTTCCTTTCCACACAGGCTAAATAAAGTTAGCAAAATTTATGTTAATTAAAATCACGTACAGTGCGAGCCTCATTGAGGGATGCTTAAATTGACTCTTCCTCCCACTAACTGTAAGAATGGAAAAAGATAGTTCTCCTATTTCTGCAATAGAACTCTGTTCTGGACATATTACTGCAGATTTCCATATTTCTGTTTGGAGAAAGTGCTTACATTCAGTTTGTGACAAAACTACTTTCCAGCTTAACAGCACTTTTTGTGACATTTGGTTTCTTAAGCACTCTATCAGCATTTTTTTATCTTAATCAGACTATTTCCCTAAGAATATCCAAGAAGAAAAGTGCCTTCCTTATGCTGTAGTTGCATGGATATTCTTCCAAGTCACATATGGAAGTCTGTTTCACCTGTTCCTGTGCTATATCCATAGCGTTGAGGGCCAACTGAGTTATGTTGGCCATATATAAGCTAGATTTGGACTCTAAAATAAGCTGTCTTTCCTCTGCTATTTTAAATTTAAGTGTTGTTTTGTTTTCTGACCTGGTTCCTCCCATCGATACCTGTGTGGGAGAAAGGTAGGAGTAGTTATAAGAGCTGTAGAAGGCACATTGTTGCTGAAAGACATAGAAAGGACCACCTGAAGTTATTGTTGGGCTTTGTCAAGAAAAATAATTGCTGCCATCCTCGGTCTGATTGAGAAGCCACAGAAGGATGAAGAAGCTGTGTGAGGGAACCAGCCTGAGGGCTGCTCTGGAGCAGAGTCAACAGATGCAGTGATGAACTGCAGTCGAGATGATATCAGTCTGATTCTCAAGGACCAATGACTGGCTGTGGTCACTTTTGAGTTATCAATAATTTAAGTGTCAAATCCTGAAGCAGTAGCTAGGAGGCAACTTCTCAACTCGCCTGGGGATGTTTTGTGACAGTAGGATAGCTCCAGTTTTGCCTCTTTCCTTGTACACACCAACTCAAACTAGATTTTTATCCAGAAAAGATTTTTAGATTTTTTTGGTTTTTTTTTTTTCCTTCTAAATTAGCTGTGGTGGTGAACCAGTCCATGTGCTTATTTGCTCTGTGTTGTCCAGTCAGCACCCCCAAAACCAAACATTTATTTTCCAGTGACCTTTAAAAACGGTGCATCTTGCAACATCATTAAGCCATGGAGTAGACACTCTGGGTCTTACTTCCCCTCTGGATATGAATGATTTTCCTGCAGCAAGGACACAGACATCTGAACTCATAATGTGTTTATATTGTTATTATTTATTTGTACTATTTTGGTTTCCAGGAACCGTAATCATGAGCCAAACTTCTATTGCAGCAGGCTGTTCAAATGCAGACTGAAAAATGAGCATTTATGTAAACTGATTTCAGTTGAAATAGTTGGATGAATACCAAGCATGGGAAACAACAAGGCTGTGCATTTCTGCATGTTCACCTGAGATATTGTTGTGCCTGGTCTATCCCACTACCTGTTGATAGGAACAGTTCAGAGAAGGGGACGAAAGCTGTTGATGAAGCACCTTTGAAAATGTTTTTTCTAGGCATTAGGAGAAAGCAGATATGCAGTTAGGTAGCTTATGCCAAGTGAGCCATGAGACTCAACAGAGAGAGGAGTTGACACCCCAGTGCTAACTAAGGGCTCAGACACCCTGAGCTGTATCCCTGAATTACCAGAGCTGAAATTCAGCCCCAAATACAAGGACTTGTTGGACTAAGGATGGGGTTGCATGTGTCTGGGCTCCTGCTCGTGAAGGTCCACTTAATATCATCAGTGGAGCCTGAAGCTCTGCTAAATCAGGTACCTACCAATGGTCCACTGACCCACTCCCTGGATTCTCCAAGCTGAGCAGGTACATACTTTCCATGTGTGAGACAGCAAAACAAGTCAAAACTCTTTGAGTTTTAAGCTAAAATGCCATATCTCACCCTTGCAATACATTTGGGCTGTTACTGAGGTTTGACTTACGCTAGATAACCTGGTGGTGTAACTAAGACCAGTACAAGCTGTACCTTTTGTGGTCTTTGCTGGCAGTGAGTTAATTAGTATAGACTTGTCTATAGCTCAAGCCCAGCTTTTCTTAAGTAATTCAGGAAACAAATTATATCCTCTGAAATGCACGATGTCCTTAATGTCCTTTTTATAATGCAAGTTAAATACAGTGAAATGTAAGAAAAGGACACAGGCCCCAGCTGCAAAGCTCAAATTGAATTCAAACTATGTCAGTGCTGTTTGAAATTGGAAGATATTGCTCAGAGTTATCTTTAACAAGATCTATACCTTTAACAAAAATAAAGAAAAAAAAGTCTACACCAGTGCAGATCACTAATAACACTGAAATGAAAGACCATAAAGGAAGTTTCTTTGTTGTTTTTCTCATTTGCTGCACTGACTCAGTAAACCAACTAAAAGCAAACACATAAGGAAATAAATCTTCCTCTATAGACAGAAGAGATCATGTCTATATCTTACACTTAAAGTAATGAAATTAAAAAAATACTACCTTTCACTGGAAGCAATAAATTCTCGTGGAGAGACTGCTTTGTACAGTCAACTTTGTAAGTCAACTTTATTCAGTACTTTTACAGAGCTGGAAAGACAGTTCAGAGAACTTTTTTCGAAAAACTTTATTTTAAAAAATAATGTTGGTACGACCATTACAATGCCACCTGGTGAAATAACTTGAGACCTCATCTGCTCATGAATTATGACACCATCACCGAACCATGATTAAAGAGTATGCATCATAAGTAAATGCTCACATCCAATGGCTCTTCAGGCTTTTGTTTTTTGGTGTCATCAGCACCAACCTTTTCCTATATCCTCTTATCTTTGTCCTGGTTTGTAAGGCAGGATTTAAGTAAAGAGAACAATATGGTGCTATAATACAGAATTACTGAAAATAATTCACAGTAGTCGTGCTGGTGGATACTGTAGTGCCTGGGGTGCGAAATTAAGAGCAGATTTGAGCACCTGGTACCAGTGACCACTCAGATCCAGCAGAGGAAAAATGGAGAGTCAGAGCAGAAAGTGGCATGGTGAGACACATGGACGGCTCCACAAACCTACCTGTAACAGCGACATTTTTGATGAGAGAGAAGTGGAAATAAAGGGAAGACAGCACAAAGCCAACAGTAGGAGTTTGTGGGAACTTTCTGAGAGATGAAATTGCAGGGACTAATTGGGTTTGAAGGAGAAATGAGCACAGACACTGGTGGGGAAAAGGCTGTCATGCAATTCGCTGTCATTGTGGCAGCAGACAGGATGCTCCTGCATGTTCCAGAGGTTCTTCTCATTCATAAAGCTGGCATGCTGCCTAAAAAGCCCAGACCACAGTCTGTTTTGACATGGGTTAAGGGCTTATCTAAGCCTTTCTCATTGTGCAAGAGAATCCAGTCATTGACATGGAATGATACACAGAAAATATGTCTGTGCAAGCCTTGCCTCCAGAGACAGATATCTGGAAATGCCATCAGACTTCAGTTTCCATCTTGGAATGGGATTTGTTCACCTCCCTCTAAAACACATCCATCCCTTCTTTCATGGAAAAGAGATTTAGGCCGAGCAGCCTACTGATGTAATCACAGCCAAAGGTTTTTGTTCCTTTTCAGAGCTTCCTTAGGGAGTGCAGAACACAAATCTTAATAACTCTATCTTTCCTTTCCCAGCTTGTCTTTCAGCAAGGTACACACTAGAAGAGAACATCCTTTAGTGGATGCTGGAGGACAGACACAGCTGGTCCTCCAATATATAAAGTGTCTTGAGAAGTGTCCCTGCATTACATTGTCTAAGGAATGGAGATGGCTGAAACACGAGCCAGAAAAATCCACACTCTCCCCCAATGTTTATGAAGATGTCCCATTCCACGACACACACACACCTCTACACAGTATTTGGACTTTAATGAACATTTGGAATACTTTCGTTTCAAAACAACAGTTTGGAAATACTTTGGTTTAAACATTTTGATAAAAGAGCCACGTTTTGCATATGTTTTTCAAACTGAGTTGGTGGAGTTCTGCTTTAGAATAAAGTTTTCATATATCAGTTTTTTCCTTCAGCATGTAGGAAGCACACATCAGTCTTCACCAGCCAGAAAAAGAAACATTCCATGATTAATTTTTTGTATAGATCAGAGCTTTAAAGGGACAACACTGGGGACTGGATTTGTGACAGGGTCTCTCATCTGTATAATTCACCAAATGATCACTCAAAAAGGTGATGAGTAAAATTGAGTACTTGAATCTGGATTCAGTTACAAAAGGGAAGCAAATAAACAATGATGTTGAGATTTTGGGGTTAAACATTACAGGCTGTCCTGCTGTAGCTGTTTTATGGATTTTTTTTTGTTTTTTAAATCACAAATAAATGTTGTCAATTTGGTCTTTTCCAAATGTTTATGAAGAATAGTCCTTGCTCTGAAGTACACTCAGGAATCAGGAGAATGGCTACAATAACAGAAATTTATACACAAGTGAAGCTGATTTGCTCTGGACAGTAGCAAAAAGGAGGGCTCTATACAGGAAAATGATATATTTCTGCAGCTTCCTTGTGATTGTGCCATTTTATTTCTCTGTATGCCAGTCACTTTCTATAGCCCAAGTTGCAGAAAGCAAGAAATTCAATACGACAGTAGATATACTGGTGCACACAGTCAGCTGAAGCATCTCCTGGGGATACTGGTGGTCATTATGTAAAACTTTCTACATCCCTCTCAGAGAGGGTTGTATCACAAGAGCTTTCCATTAGTGGCTGTAACATTCATTGAAGCAACATGTGGTGACACTACCTGAGTAAGGCAGTCTTGGGCATGATGTCCCAGATGATGGAGAGCAATGAAACTGAGTTATTCGTGGCAAGTTAGGGTAAGGATCAGTGTGCTTCTATTTCAAGATTTATTGTTGCATACAGTTATTGTGGTCCAGAATATAGAAAGTTTGAGAGAATAATTAGAAATTGTCTTGGCTAGTGAGAGTATCAAGAGTTACTAGGAGAAATGGTTGGGATGAGGAGGATGTAGGACCTTATGTTTCAGGGATTACACCAGTTGCTGACAGATGTTTGAGCGAGACTTTGCTTTTAGGTCAGAAGGTCAGATTAACTGCTGTCTGTGCTGTGTGGGGTAACTTTCATCATACTTGGGGATTCTTTGGCTGAGGCACAGTCCTGGCTGGCATTTTTCACCTCTTGACAGACGCTTCCTGAGGTAGGGCCATGGAGCATATGTGTTTGATGGTGGGAAGTTGTTCAGTTATTGGCAGAGAGGGGGCAAAATTAGGCTATTAGGGAGGAACAAAAGGAATTTGCAACAAGTCTGCAAAGGTAAATTTTACAGTTTCTTTCCTGCACTTACGCATAGTCCACTATGCTGTTGAATCAGTTTGCTGTTGTTTTTCTAAAAGTACCCTTGCCTTCTTTCCTGGTACCTCACTCACTCTTCATGGAAGCCCCTTCTTGGAGCCCATACCTTCTGCAGAGCCTCTCAGCAATGTGATCCTTGTAGAAGTGGAGTAGGGCCAAGCAGAACTTCAAGGTACCTGATGTCTGAGGTCACTCCATCTAGTTGTGCCCACAGTGTAGTATTATTCTCTTGTGCTGGGCTAATTTGGACTGTTCCTTGAATGATGGAAACTTTAGTGAGTGACAGATGGTCTCTGCCAGGTGTCTCCTGATAAGAGCTCCTCGTCTGCAGGACCTTCCTGCAGTAGCAGCTGGACCAGCATCCCCAGAAGCTGATGTGGGGCTCCCCAGGAATTATGTCAGCAGCATCAGTGCATCCCAAGGCACATATTTCTGGGAATTTTTTAGTTATGCTCACATTTGAAGCACTTCACAAATGCTAATGTTGGTGGTGGGATGACTCCATGTCTGGAGTTGCAAGGAAAACAGATCGTGGGAACCAAATGCATCTACAGGTCCCTTTTCTGGTTGCTTTGCACCATCTATTGGTGAGAGGCTATCTTCTCATCTGGCTGAATTTTACAAGTATATTGTAAAAAGACTGCTTATCTTACTGTCTCTCTGTGTCCTCACTTTTCTACACCACTTTCTTCAGCTACATTTTTATTTAAATGTGAGATGCTGATATTGATTCATGACTCATAATACCTTAATCGCAAAAGCTTGCTTTGTGATATTGAATGGTGACACAGGTCTAGCAGGGAAAATGCTGACTGACCATTTACTATCATGCATCAGATGTTCAGTTTCAATTCTTTACACAGGGTTTTTGTGGGGGCAGAGGGGCCTGGTTGTTGTTATTTTATTTTATTTTAATTTTATTTTTATTTTATTTTATTTTATTTTATTTTATTTATTTAAGTACAAACACAGCAGAACTCCCTCAATACTGAAAACTGAAAATGAATGAAATCATCATGTTAGAAAGACAGAGAGAGACAGACAGGGTAAAATTTCAACTTAGTCGTATATCCATTTTTCACACCCATCCTACTGTTTTTTGCTTAGGTCTTGTTCCAAAAAATACACAAACACATGCTTCGTTCTGAGCACAGGAGCAATCCTGTCTTGTCTACAGTGGAAGCTGGAAGTTACAAACACCTATTAGAATCTGTCAAGCATGGAAACAAATCTCACAGCTAGGAAGCCAAATTTAACAATTCGCTCAATACACAGAAATAAATTCCTCTGAAAATTGGATGGCTATTGAGAGAATATTTTCTCTAAGAGAAACAGCTATTGTTGGGAGATGAGTAAGAAAGACTATTAGGACATTTCCAGCTGAATGTGGTCATTAAAGCATTTGTGAGGACCTTTTGATATCAACAAGGTTAATGCAGAGCACTAAAGTGGTGCTGCATTTGGTTTAAAACACCTGATCCACTGCATTCTTTCTCCATCCTCTTGGTTTCCTATTTTTACCTCCACCCCCCAAAAAAAAGCCCAAACCATGAGCCTGTTCCATCAATTAGTTACTTCAGAGATCTTTTTGCAGAGGTAAATTGTTCACTTTGAAACAACATTAATCAAGACCAAATTAAGCTGGATACTACAAGGGATCCTACTGGACAAGCTTTGTGTTGTGTATTATTGTTGATGGCCTTCAGCTCCTCCATCTCTCGTACTGGATTGGAGGATGGAGCTCACCTGGTAGCAACAGTAATTAGCGACTAAGTGGGTGATCCTGTTCTGCTGCTGAGTCTGGTTCCCTTGGAGCTCAGTTTGGCATCTCACATTTTTTTGGTAGAAGTTAATGAAATAAAATTGAGTGCTTTTGCTATTTTGACTGTGTAGGGAAGGACTTGGGGCTTTCAGCCACTAACAGGGAGTTTGATGATAAACTGGTTTTGCTTCCTCTTTTACAGGGACCTCCAGGGCCCCCAGGCATTGCTGGACCCTCAGGACCACCTGGAGCACCAGTAAGAAAACATGCTTGGGTTTTTTTTTTTTATTTTATATAAAGGAGAGGAAAAAGCAGCAGAGAGAAGTTTAGGTCATGAGTTTCAGTGGGAATTGAGTCATGGCCTCTGGCAATATATTTTAACTTATATTTATCACTGAAAAGCTACAGCTGCTCCTAGAGGACAGCTTCTCTGTGCTGAATTTTGGAACCACATTGATACTACCTGAGCATAAGTCAATGTCTGCAAGACACCCCACAGCAGAGACCTGACTGCTGTGGAAGGGAAAATCTCATTTAAACTAAAAGCAGCAACCTCCAGTGAAGTAGCTGCAAAGGACAGAAATTCTGATTTATATATATATTTTTTTTTGTGCTGGTTTCATTTTTCAGGGACTGCCAGGGGAAATTGGAGTTTCTGGTAAAACTGGACCACCGGGACCAGCTGTAAGTGTTGAGGAACTGCTTCCCTTTCCCCCATGTCTTCAGATACTTTAATTCTCAAGTCTTTGACTCCTTTCCCACTGCTTGTCTGCATGCAAGGTTTTAACATGTGCTCCAACATTGTCACCTTTAATGCAAATGTTAATATCTGATGCCTTTTGTGAACAAGGATTTTACCAGATGCAGCTCCATTATTCCTACACACTGGGACCGTGATGTTGTCTTTATATGATACCTTTCAATAGTCATTTTGTATTTGGCAAGATCTTGTTCTTCCAGTCCTGGAGTTTTCTGAATGGGACCAAAGAACTGAAATTAAAATCTCAGATTTCAGAGTATAGCAATTTCTGTTGGCTGTTAAGCCAAGAAAGGTGAATTATGAAATACTTTGTATTAAGAAGTGCCACCTACAGACTGCAGTATTTGGAGTCTGACAAAACTTTTTCTCACCATTTAAAATACATTGCAGGAAGTAATTTGAATTCTTATCCTGCTGAATGATTCTGTCTTTATGTATTGCATAATTTAATTTTAGGAGTCTATGTATTGTGTGAGAAATTACTGATATTTAAAAGGAGAAATAGACATTAGAACCCCTTTATAGGGAGAAATAGGCATTAAAACCCCTTTATAGCTATATATAAAAGAGACTCATAGAGCAAAATGTAATTTTTAAAGTTATCTAAGAAGCCACAGTGCATAGAAGCCCTATATTACTGGTTCTCTGTAACAACACTGACATCCAGTGGTCATTCACCAAAATCGGGATACTGGAAAAAGGGCAGAGAAGAAATAGATCTAGTTTTATTGGAGTCATGGTAAGAAAAGATTCAGAACAAAATGCATGTGATGGTTATTCTCTTCGTTATTCTCTTCTTAAACTTAGGTCAGTGACAAGAGAGATGATCTGAGCATGGTTATGCTGAGCTTGCTGTTAATGATTTAAAGAACAGACACAACTGATTATTTTCTCTTGTTTAGGGGCTGCCTGGCAAAGATGGATTAAATGGGCTTCCTGGTCTTCCGGGTCAAAAGGCAAGTGATGCTATGTACCTGGGTAGCTTATTTAGGTGATCTAGCAGGTGCAGGCAGGAAGGGGAGCAGATGTCCAGAGCCAAACATCACCAATCCCACATCACTCATCCATCAGTGAAGCTCCAGGTCTAAGTCAGCTGGTGGGATTGCACTGTACTGAGTCCTTATGAAGATGGAACTGGTTATAAATATGGCAAGGATGAGAGGAAGTTGTCTTTTCCTCAACCATGGTATCCTATTCAGCAAACACAGTTGAGCATTGCAAATAGAGAAGCATTTGCTGTCAGTCAGGAAAGCCATTGACATTGACAACTCAAGGCATATATCCAAGGCACGAAGAAGAAGAAAAATGAAGTGTGGCAGGCTCCAGAGACAATCCTTTCTTTCCTTCCTGAAGTGCTGCAAAGAAGAAATACCACCCCCCTAAGGCTTCTGTAGGTCTGTGTGGCAGAAAAATGGTTCTTCATTATTTCCTACTCCATATGCCCCATTTGAAAGCTTCCTCAAATGGCAGATTGGGAAGAGTTGTCACCTCTGCTGTGTCCACAGTGGGAGAAGGGAGATGATAGAAGATTTAGAGGTAGGAGACACTCTGATTGAGTTGTCATCTCTATGTAAATAAGAAACAAAGTGCCATATTTTGGCTATGAAAGCCAAACTAGGCTTTGGGGAATCACAGAATCTAAGGATCCTTATTTGAAAAGAAGGAAGCTTTGTTAGAACTCACCGTAACAGCTACAACTATCTCCATATCTTCATCCAGTGATGGATATGTGTTAGAACCAGAACCAATATATTCACTATTAGGTACTACTACTATTCAGTTTGAAACAATATTCATGGTAGTCCACCAAAACCACAAAGATCTGTTGCTTTCCAGAGGGATTTATTAAATGTTCTTTTTCTTGCGTTCCACATCGCCAAATCAGTCTTATGAGACTTTTTCCTTAAAAAATCACAGGATCAATACATGGTGACATTAGAATAAGGACAACAGCTCTTAACCATCTACTGCCATGGATTTTATTGGCAATGGTCTTCCTGCCTCTGATACTTGAGCACTGTCACTCTTACTTATTCCAGCAACTCATTCCATTTATACTTGCCTCTCACCTGAGTGCACTGAGTGCTTGAGCCTAGGTCTAGCAGAGTCCCCAGCTTCCATTTATTGATGAATCAAGGTGAGGAATTTGGAGCCTATAAGAAAGTTCTGAGGCTAAATAAATCATTGGACCTTATCCACAGCCCCTTGTAGTATCTACTGCACTTCCCAGCTATGTAGCGTGTTTCAGCTCCTAATTCAATGCAGTCTCTGCTCTCTGTGATGACACTGCCCACCCTGAAAATCAGTTTCAAAGAATTTATCTAAGAAGCTCGGTGACAAAGGTCCCAATCCCACCATTATTTATTTTTCTTGATAGAAATAAAGTAGAATTTCTAACCACAGACAATTTAAGAAAACTGAATGGAGGTTATGTTGTTCAGGAAATTCACTATGGACATTTTAAATGCAACAGTGTTTGACTTTGTGTTATTCCAGAAATATTCAGGTAGGGTGATTAGTGCTGGAGATATGTTTACAAACACTCTAGAATTGAAAAATATTCCAGGAAACATATCCTCACATGGCTCCATTTATGTCCTCAGGCTGATACTGGGGGTCTGAGTCAAAAATGTTCCTCACAGTTACCTACAAATATGTTTTATTACCAGAGAATTTTGTATATTAACTTGTGTTCCCTGCAGGGTGAACAAGGAGAAAAAGGTGAGGAAGGCTTTCCTGGAAAAGCTGGCCCTAAGGTAAGGAGTTCTATTTCATAATTGTGAGAGCCATTGAGACAGTCAAGGTCTGATTTTGGAATTACACTGAAGTCAGGAGATTAGGATTCCTCTGAAGTTAGAGGCATAAGATGAACAGATGTGGCTCAATGCCTTTCAGAGTTCATGGTACTCCAAAATAATAGCAAGGCCTGTTTGATACTCCTCTTTCAAGTCTACATGGTTAGGGAGATTTGACCTGGCTCTTATGTTGGCTTCTTGTGGGCTGGGTTCCCAAGCCATCAGGAAGGCAATTTTAGTGCCATATGGGAAGCAGGTAGAGGAGCATGTGCCAGGACCATAGGGGACACTCTTTACTAATGAGAAAGTGTTCTTACAAAAGGGTCAGGTGCTTGCAATGTTAAAGTCCTGCTTTTGTTTTTCCAGGGTGAACCAGGGAGCCGTGGCCAACGTGGTGAGCAGGTGAGCAGGAAAGGCGTACCTGTCAGTGTGATAAAAAGTGACCACATGCAATAATGAAGCCATTTGCCAGTAACAAGGTCTGTGCATGTTATTTGCATCTGCAATTGAAGATACAACAGATGAATGGATGAGACTCATGGTTAGACAGAGTCATGCAAAAATTCCAGAATAAAAATATGTTAAAGCCAACTTTTCATCCTGGAAAATTCAATCATCTTGTTACTATATAGGGAACAAAAGGCAGGCAGTGTGGCTTAAGTGTGCTAGTTTTCCCTCACACCTCATATTAACGCAGGGTGCTGGTTCTAGAAGATGAGGAACTTATGACTATTTGATGCAAGGGGTGATACTGTCATTTCTAGGTTGTAAAAGCTTGCTAGGAAATAACCCCAGATGACTGTTAGAAGTTTCACAGTTATCTTAGTCTTTTTGCAGTGGGATTTGGGTTTCAGAAGGCAAATGCTGAACTCAGTGAAGTGTTCTGTGATTTCCTAAAGCACACAGCTGTCTAAAGCCCAGTCAGGACCACTAACCGTAGTTGTTAACATTGTCATTCACACACCAACTTTCAACTGTAGTACGAAAATCTGTAGAAACAGAAGTTTGCATAAAACAGAGTATTTTTGGCATACATTTTCAGATTTTGGGACACAGGGCATACATCAGCAATGGAATAATCTTCCAGCCTCAGTCTTCTCTAATTCCCACCAGTCTCAGTCCAATCTTCTTCTATAACAATCAAATGGGAGAGTGGTCATGACCTCTGATCCCATGTTGTCTTATGCAATAAAGAAGAACATGCATCAACTATTCCACAAATTGGACTTAGAAACAGTAAGGGAAGAAGTTGTCCATTAGGAGCCTCATATAGCAGCTTTCCATAACCTGTGGCAGTGTCTCCATAAGAATTAACTTTTAGGAATTGCTGACCATTTTTCCTATTTGTTGGACTGCTTCCATTATCTACCCCTTGAAGGGAGAAGGTTATGAGTGCAAGGCACAAAGTGAGATTTATTGGGATAAGGCACTTATTAAGTGGCTAACAATTCCATGAGCCCACATGTGGGGACTATTCTGATTCTATTCCAAAATTCATTATAATCTGCCTAAGAGGTATCACTCAGTTCTCAGCAAAATGTTCTTCCCTGGTGTCCCAAGTAAGGGGACATTACCAAGGTTCATGACAGCTGTTCCTCAGGAGCGTTTGCATCAGGCTCTTGGGATGGTTTCTCTACCCTTCCTCAGTGGTTCCTGTCACCCAGTCGTGTCATTTTGCTCTTGCTGGGCAAACAAACTCCCGGGCTATCAATTGCCAGGCAAACGAACTCCTGGGCTTGCAATTGCTGGGCAAACTGGGGCTCAGTGCAAGGAAGGGTCAGATTCCCAACCAAAACACTGCCACTTGGTCTGGATCATCTCCCCACACAAGGCTGTTTTGAACTCTAATACCATCTTCCAAAACATTTGCTTTTCTCTCCACAGAAGGGTGTTCTCCACCTATTTCATATATGCTCCCTTTTCTGTCACCCCAGTCATAAATTAAAATGTTGAATAGTGCTGACCCTTAGAGGACTTCATATATCCTTTGTTTTTGACAAGAAATAGCTAATAATAAGTGCGTGAATGTAGTTTCTTCTGTCAGTTGTGCACCATTCTCCAGAGACTTCTTCTACACCATATTTCAGTAGTTTGCTAATGAGAGCATCATGTTGGCCTGCATCAAATGTTTTACTAATGCCAAGAGACATCACACAAATGCTTCCTTCTTCTCTGCTTAGTTATGGTGTCAAGGGAGGGAACTGGATGTGTTTGACATGATTAGTTTTCAACAAATCCTCATTAGCTCTTTTGTATTATCTTTCTGACCTTGAGCTCATACAAACTCATTGACATTTTGCTTCAGTACCTTCCAGAGGCCAAAATCACACCACATGTTTTTATTTTTTCTCCAAATTGTCCTCTATTCTTGTTTAATGTTAAGTCTTCTTTTTGCTCTCGTGATCTCTGGGATGTCATAGTCAGCCAGGATCCTGCAGTGGCTCTCATAAAGCACCACTCTCTCTTCACCAAATGTCACTTTCTTCAGAATTCTCCAAAGATCACCCTGATGTTCCTAATAATACTTAGTCACCAAAGCATCTTGTTCCACACCTACTTTCTTCTGCAGACTTGTTACATCTATATCATGATAATGTTTTGACTCTTCCTGTACTTCAGAGGTAATCTCCTTAAAGCAGAGAGTATGTCTTCTTAGTTTTGTATTTGTACAACAAATAGTGCATGTCCATGGCTGAGATCCTTTGTGATATTGCATTACAAATGCAGATAGCATAGGATGACAAATTGGGTCGACCTGGAGCTAAATTTGAGATTACTTGATATATTTAGAACAAGGCACATGACACAGAGAAGATAATTACTCCAGTATCAACTATTATAAAGCAGAAACTCAAAGGTAAGATTCAAACAGAAAGAAATACAAACATCCACTGGTGGATCCAGAAAATTCTAGATACACTTATCAGGTAACATCCATTCCAATCAGATAATACAGTGCAGTTTTTGCATTTCCAGACTACACCAGATCATTAAAAATGAAAAGTTAGATTTAATTTTTTTTAGTCACTTTTATTTGCTCATAATTTCCATCATGCCAGTTACCAGCGTAACAGCAAAAGCAAAACGAAACAAAAACAAACCCTCAAAAACAAATAAACAAACAAAACACAACCAAAACAACCAAAACAAAAAAACACAACAGATCTTAGCTGCTGTCACACTGTCACAGAGAGATCCCAAAGTCAGTTTTAGGGGGCAAAACAAGTTCTAAACCAGACTTTATTCTGGCCAGAAAAGTACAGCCAATGAACTGACCAAAATAGGGTTTATACAATTAGTTAGCACTCCAATAACATAAGATAAAGGTTTGGATATCAATCGAGGACATTATTGGGGTGCAGCAAATGAGAATAATGAGGATCCACAGCGTACATGCATGCACTCACAGGGAACAAAGCCAGAGCCCTCTGCCCTGGATACTACACTCGCCTGGTTCAGCAAGGACTACACTGGCCTGGCTAGGCAAGGACTACACTTGCTGGGTCGGCAAGGACTTAAATTATCACTCACTCAAATGAGGAGATGAGGTGCTTCCAATCCCAGAAAGTTTCCTTAGATGGTGTTCCCACCTAAGGGGAGGCCTCCGGCACAGACCCGCTGCTCCGAGAAGGCCACACAAAGAGAATTTTCAGTGGGAACCCTGTTTTATAGTCTCATCAGATCTGGCTGTGGACATTCCAGAAGCTTCTTGGCATCTCTGCTCCCCCCTCCTCTGCTAACGACCCTGTCAACCAACTCCAGGTCCCACAAGAGTCATTAACTGCCCCATTGAAGGAGAGGGGGGTGTGCAACTGCCACAGCTTCTGTTATAAATAAAGATTTTCCATTTTTACAAAACCGATGAATTATTTGATAATCCAAGTAAGGCCATTCTTTCTCAGCAAACTACTATTATATTCTATCCTATGAAAAAACTGGGGCAGACTCTGGCTTACATCATAGACCACGCATATCATAGTGTCATTAGGTATCAAGAAGAAACCATCTGCAGTCATTATGAGTTCTGTACAACTCACAGTCTTAATATCAGACACATGAAGAGATAGACAGCTAAACCAAGGTTTCATTCTTCCCAGCTGACTAGATTAGCCTACCCTGAGGAGCAGACTTGATGCATTTTTAAATAACATGAGTGAAAGAAGACTTTGGACCACCATTCTGCCTTCTCACTTTTCATTACATTTGAGAATAATTTTTTGAGAATTGAGAATAATTTGTTTTATTAATACAATCCATGCTTGATGCCTCTTCCTAGATTTAACACACTTTTTTGTCTTACTTTCAGGGTGAAGCAGGTCTTCCTGGTCCTCAGGGTTTACCTGGATTGAGAGGAGAAAAAGGGGACCAGGTGAGTGACTTTGAGCCGTAGCTTGATTTGGTTTTTTTTGGCCATTTGGTGCCAGGAGGACTTATCTCGAGTGTGATGATGTTCTCTCTTGGTGCAATTGCTGTGGTGAGTGGCTGTTTGGCATCCAGCAAGGTCACCAAGTATCCATTCCATGCCTAGTTGCAACAGAGGTGTTAATGAATGGTGTCTGTCCTAAATGCAGCAAGTTATGACTCATGAAGTAGAAGAGGTAAAGTAGTCTTTAGACCTTACTTTCAGAAATACCTGACTTAAGAACACTAAAAAAATTAATTACAAGAAAAAATTACGTATCCCCCTCGTCACTGAGCCCTGAAGAAGGCTCCAGATAGATGGATCATTTTCCAATGGACCAACTTCCATCCAAGGCCTGGTGTCTACTGCTTCCCCTGCTAGCTTCAGACCTCCAGATCCATTGATGTACTAGGAAATTGTTCGATCAGGAGCCTGAGAGCAAATTTAGTCATGTAAATGAGGTTTGTACTTCTGATAACAGACTTAATCTTTGAATGTGGGCAAGAAGTATCTAAAATCAACCGAGGTCTTACTGTTCAGTTTGCTATATTTTATGTACAGTAGAGCATAGGATATAGAATATATTCTCTATGTAAAATCATAGAAATGTAGGTCAGATAGGTCCTGTTTGAATGAAAGTTCAATACATTTTGCATATGCACTTTGAGGGGTATTCATGTCATCCTTGTTAAGCATCTCCCATTCAGATGACCAGGATACCTGGGCAAAATAGAGAAGCAGGCACCAGATGATTCAGAAATCTTTAACATAAACAAAAATGGTAGTATGAATGTCCACTTTGGGTCTCAACTCTTGTTCTGGTGTCTCTCTTGTCCAACTAGTAAAAATCTGTTTTTTATAA
This sequence comes from Nesoenas mayeri, assembly GCF_963082525.1. Taxonomy (NCBI): domain Eukaryota; kingdom Metazoa; phylum Chordata; class Aves; order Columbiformes; family Columbidae; genus Nesoenas; species Nesoenas mayeri. Next base: position 7,044,007 of record NC_137543.1, read on the forward strand.
CTGCATTGGGCTATAGGACCTTCTATATGCAAGTTGATTTAGGATTGGTGCTTTCCATTCCATGAACTTAATTGCTGTTTTTTGGCTTTTGAAAATAGTGTGGATTTTATGAAGCCATCTCCAAAATGTTACATTTTTAATTGCTTGCATTACATCTCGGAGCACAGGTAAGATCAGCTGAAAGTATAGAATAGTCTAGTGAGACTGAAAACAAATCAAAACATGCATATTTCCTGCTTTCTTTTTACCGCTTTTAGGGAGAAAAAGGAAAAGATGGTCTCCCAGGATTCAAAGGTGAAAGAGGAGAAAAGGTCAGTATTAAATGAACATTCTTTTCCTTAGATAAAAGAAGAAAAGAAACAAAGGCACAGAGACAAGAAATAGATGAGAATATCTGAGAAGATTAGAAACATTAGAAATCTGTTAGCTGAAGCTTACTAAGGAGCAGCAGAGAAAGCTGCATGTGAGACAGAGATAACTATTTCTTGAGCAATGCAAGAAATAGTAAGCAGTTGCTGAAATCTAAGGATGGCTTTTTAAATTTAAATAAACTTTTATTTGTGTTAAAATTGTCTAATCAAAATAAGCCTGGAATTAAATTCAAAATACTTTTTCTGTGCCTGCCTGTGATGTTCTGGAACAATAATTTAAGGAATGGTCTGGGCTTCTGCCACCATAATACTATCAATTTTAGTGAAAATGAGAGAACTAGACAAGGGTGATGTCCACCAAAATTTACGTTCCACCACTGTGACCATGAAGATGAAGAAAAAGCACTGACCTTGCAGATGCCTATGGTTGTATAATCAAAAATTTGCCCTCATTATAGTGGCAATAGACATTTTGGAGTGGGTACCACTTTGTTCTTTTTCCTAGGATACATTGGCCCTCAGTTTAGCAATGACTTTCACCATCTATGGAAGGCAAGAAATGGATTTAGAAACATATATTTTTTATGAAAAACCAATTTTTTTTTTTTCATCTACAAGAGAAGCTCGGGTATAATATATTTTTCGATGAAGAATTTTGGTCAATTTTAACTTAAAATGTAAATTAAACTCCATATCACTCCTACACTGGTTGGGGTGACAGTAGAATTTCGTTAATCTGTGAAGTCAGATCAATGTTAAAGTCATAAAGTGATAAAGATGAAAAAGTGAGGAATCTGTATGCAACAAAGGGAGGACAGCAGGATTTTAGGACAGAGCAATGGGGTAAATTCCACCCATCAGAGAAGTGCTATGGGATTTTCAGTGTCACTGAGCTGACAGGTTGTCATTGGGTTACAGCTCAACTGGTAATGTTGCATCTTCTTGCTGATAATGTTGAGTTTTCTTTGTGCATCTTTTTATATCCTTAGTCATATTTTTCTCCTCTCTCTAGGGTGACACAGGTTCCCCTGGACCACCAGGCTTACCTGGAACAGTAAGTAATTTGTATTCCATGCTGTAACAATATTTAAGCCATCATCACACTTAATCTACACTAATTCCTCAAAAACAAAGCTTTTCAAGATCCCTACCTCTCTGCAGAAACTTTAGGACCCATTTACTCTGAGATTACATCTCTTTCCTTCAGAGAAGCAGTATCAAGGTATATTTGATTTTTTTATTTTGGGGGGAGGTTGTGCCCTCCTCTGCTTCTTTGTAAACATTTTTATATGTCCTTGCCTTGTGGTAGCACTTAAATTGAATTTGTGATTTGTTTAGCAACTCTGAGAGCTCTTTGAAGAAGGTCACAGCTGAAAATGGGGAGTCTGTTCATACAGAATTTCCAGGGTGAACTTGATTTTTCCAGCTGAGATCTCAGGATAAGACTGGCTCTAAACCAAAACCAGTGAACAACAGCTGATCTTCTTGGGAAACAATTCACCTTCTTCCAGGAAGAGCAAAGGGTTCCACTTCTCATTTACATGAACTTACGGGGAGGAAGATTCAGCTCCAGCAATGATGTACCCCCCCAGAGCCTCCATTGCATACAGTTCCATGCTGTGTTTTAAGCCCAGAAAGATCCTCTCATCCCAGAGTTCATTCTGGGTTCAGCACTGGATCTAACACACAAACCAGTCATACATATTTGCATATATCCTTTCTGCTAATTAAAAAAAATGACGTATAAAACAATTTATTCTTTTAAAAATGACCCTTCAAATTACATTTGGGAGCATGAACATAATTACAATGAAGTTCACTACAGGCGATTAAACCAGCATCTATTGAATGTAAACAAATAAACCGCACAGAATCTCATTAAGCAGCTTGGAGTAAGCACTAGGAACAGGTCTGTCACTGTAACAGGAGGGCTGATCCCAGTCACAGATCCTCCAAAAAATGGCAGATACCCACTTTTCATCTTTGCTCACCACCCACAGTCAAGTTATGGAGAAAATTTGATTCAAGGTCTGTTGGTGAAAATCAAGTGCCTAATGACCTTCATGCAGCAATGGAAGAGGTGTTATAATTTATTCCATGCCATTATTTGTGCATCTTTAGTCTGTGGCAAAGGGTGCTTCATGGTATTGAGTAGGGAAGGCTCCATGTGTATCAGACAAGAATGACCCAGTCACAACACCAAGTATAAATCTGTCTTAGTAAAGGCAGAGAAGGCAGCTTACAAACACAGTACAACACAGCTAGATAGAGAGAAAATAAACATGACTGCTCAAGCTTCATGTGTTTGTAGGAGAAATAATTTCTGTTTCAGCTGTAAAAGTGATGATTTTGTCATATCCTCGTTTCATCAAGGACTAAATTTTTCTTTCTAATTTTATCAGTTTTGATAAAAGATGCTGCTTCTCTCTGCAAAACTCTATCATTCTTTTTTGTAGCTAGTCCTTCAGGATGACTATGTGATCCCTAAGACAACCATGTTGAGATGTAAATGTCTTGTACATGATGCAAAGCAAAGAGAGAATACACCAAGTTCAGCCATGAAATCAGGAAATTTAATAATACTAAAGATGGTTCCAAGTGGAAAAGTGAGCTGGAGTAAACTTGAGTGAGCTAACAGTAAACTTTATTGCAAAGTTAAAGGTGGATTTTTCATAGCAATGGAATGTACAGAATGTTTTTGAGTTTATTTGAAATACTGTAGAAAATGTCTGATACTTATGAGCTTGTTTCCAAATAGCCAGATGTTACAATGAGCTGCTCATTTATAAACCTACTGATGAATATATGGAATGTGTAATCTGTAATGACAAAGAAAATACATTAGTTAGTGCACTTCAAGGAAGATAAGTAGCATTTCTTTTAACATTCTGGTTTCTCTTCCAGACAGCCTTCTTCACCCCACACCCCAGGATTCCTGTAAGTAACACCTTTAATAAACACGGCCTCTGGCTTATTGCCTTTTGTATCTGATAGACACATGGCACCTTAGTATTTTCCATGTTATTTAAATGCCTTCAGTAAATAACTTAAGTCTGGTTCTGGGCAACTTCACCACTGTAACCAGCCATGATGAAAAGTCCACAGCTGTCCTGGTATCAGCAGCACCCAAAACAACTGTGGTTGGGACACAACTGTATGCTCTCCCAGACTCTTAAATGAAGCTTAAAATGAAATTTAATTTCCCACTTGCAGCACATAGTGGAAAATATTAATATGTGGCATTATATAGGATCACACCATTATTGTGTGAGTAACCTTGTTAAGGATCAGAAGGCTTTACGGTAAGTATAAATGGCAGAGGCAGGCTGTAAAAGTGCCATTAGAAAAAAATAAGTACATATGCCAGGTTCTTCAGAGGCTGAAGAAAGAAGTAGGAATATGAGGGTAATACTGGGAATAGAGACAAGATTTATTTGGTTCACTTTTCCCCTGGCTTTTAGTTTGCTAGTATATAATATATACTAAGGAAATATACAGAACAATGACATTTTGTATTGTCTTCCTACTCCACAGACACAGAAGGAGTTCTCTCTTTGTTTTTGAACATGTTACTTTCGTAAATGAGCTGCAAGTCAGTAAAAAAATAAAAGGCTTGACGTGTGTTGGCAGGTCAGGTCTCTGGGATTTCTCCATATGCAAGATGAATGTGATGTTACTGTAGCACAGGTCTGCACATAGTGTTACAAGCTTTGAGAGGGGAAGGGGAGGTAAAGAGTTACCCTTGGTTTACAGGTCTACAAATGAAGGTGTCAGAGGGTGTCGATAAGCCTTAGGAGAGTGTCGTGTGTCATGTTATAGAGGATGCAGGACCACATTTGTCATGTACTTTCCAAAAGACAGTATTTGCCATTGCTTTCTATGACTATATGGTGTACAGTAACGGAGAGCAACTTACACAAGCAGACACAAAACAAAGCCTATGTAGGAGGCAGCAGCACCATTACTCTGTTCACTTACTATCAGTTAAAATCAATCTCATTTAAAACACACTTCGGTAATAGTCAGAAATGGAAAATTTCTGACCAAATGAGTCTGAGCTCCCATTTACCCACCACTGCAGCTTCACTGTGTGTTTTGGGTGCAGCCTGTGCTGTGAGCTCTGCAGAAACTCCCTGATGCACCAGAACAGTAGCAGAAGAGGGGTCAGTTCCTTCCATGGGGTGCAGGGAACATTTTCAATTACATTTTTCTTGGAGATGGGGTGCGTGAAAACCAAAGTATATGTTAAATGTGATGGCTGAAAGGAGGCAAAAGCAGCAAAGCAGGAGATGGCTCCTCACTTGGCCTTTTACCTGGGGACAGCTGAGGCCCCACTGCGTTTTCTCTTCTTTAAATAGCACAGAAAAGACTAACACATTAATTGAGGCTACAGGAGGATGCTGCTGAGAGCAAGTCAAAGCAGCTGTAAGCACTGATCTGACTCAGGTTGGTGGCAGCTGTTGGCTGTCACCACATCATTTCTGTCCCTTGAGCTGTAGGAAAGGAATGGGTGGCAGTGGATTAAGTCCAGCTGCTGGGGGCAGAGGTCTCCGCAAGAGGCAGCACTGGCAGGCTGTTAACAGTTTCAGCAGACAGTTGTGGGTCTGGAAAATTTGGAAAGACTTGCAAGCAGATTTGCTGGCGGTTTGACTTAAGAAATGCTGCCTCTACCCATGTTTGTGCCTGTGCAAGGACATTAGACTGTAATTTTGCCTATTTTGCATCAACATGCATGTTACGTGTCAAGTAAAACCTGGGAGAATGGAGAATATTAGAAAAGCTTCCTCCCTTTGGCTGTTGAGTAAGTTCTTCCCTTTTCAATTTTGTTTTACCTGGTAATATGTCCCTTTATTTCCACTTAGTAACACCATCTCTGCCTGCAGATTTATTGCTGTATGTCTGGGTTTTGTTGTTCCACTCTCTCAAAAGGTTTCAGAGCTTTAGATGTCATTAAGCATTAAACGGGGAAAAATTGAATGAAATATAACAAGGGAAAGTGTAGAGTCTTGCATCTGGGTAGGAACAACCCCAGCTTCCATTATAAATTGGGGAATGACCTATTAGAGAGCAGTGTAGGGGAAAGGGACCTGGGGGTCCTGGGGACAGCAGGAGGTCCATGAGCCATCACTGGGCCCTTGTGGCCAGGAAGGCCAGTGGTACCTGGGGTATATTAGAAGGGGGACGGTCAGTAGGTCAGAGAGGTTCTCCTGCCCCTCTGCTCTGCCCTGGGGAGACCACATCTGGAATATTGTGTCCAGTTGTGGCCCCTCAGTTCCAGCAGGACAGGGAACTGCTGGAGAGAGTCCAGCACAGGGCAACAAAGATGCTGAAGGGAGTGGAGCATCTCCCGTGTGAGGAAAGGCTGAGGGAGCTGGGGCTCTGGAGCTGGACAAGAGGACACTGAGGGGTGACCTTATTAATGTTTACAAATATATAAAGGGTGAGTGTCAGGAGAATGAAGCCAGGCTCTTCTCGGTGACAAGCAATGGTAGTACAAGGGGTAATGGGTTCAAATTGGAACACAAGAGATTCCACTTAAATTTGAAAAGAAACTTCTTCATGGTGAGGGTGCCAGAGTCTGGACCAGGCTGCCCAGGGAGGTTGTCGAGTCTCCTTCTCTGGAGACATTCAAACCCGCCTGGACACCTTCCTGTGTAACCTCATCTGGGTGTTCCTGCTCCGGCGGGGGGATTGGACTGGATGAGCTTTTGAGGTCCCTTCCAATCCCTGACCATCTGAGATTCTGTGAAAACATCTTCCAGGTTTGTTGCATAGGACCATTTGCTTAGAAGGTCCCGTTATCTTTCTAAAGGCCACTAGATGGCATAAGGGACTACCTGATTAAAAGTTGATCTAACGAGGTGCTACCTGTAGAATAAAATTCCTCCTATTATTTATCGCAGATGATTATATGTATCCATAATGCATAATAAATACAGATATTAAGTAATATTTATGCAGTTACATTTATTTTGTCTGTTAAAGAATCGTTTGCAAATGGACTTTGAATTCCCAGGTGTTGCAGAAATGATTGGCAAATAGCTGATGCAAATAAATTCAAGCTGATTTGTCTTGGGCTCTGCATTTTGACTGATCAGTATTCCTTGTGTCTGTAGCTTAAATCACTGATGTTCTTACTTTTCCTTGATTGCATAATTGAAACACCTTGTATGATAAACAATGAATAAGTAATGATTGCTGTTGCCTGAATACGTATGTTCATGTAAGTATTCCAATATGAGTATTCATGTACTGCTTGGTTTATTCCAACTATTTCCATAATTGTATGCTGTTCCTTTTCCCTATATAAAAAGCAGAAATATGGACATATTGATTATTGTTCTAGAGCTCAGAACAAGGCTGATGAATTTCTTTCTGAAAGCGTCTTCAATTTACTGTAAGGAGGAAGAACAGGAATAAATTAATCCTATTAGTCAGTGGTGATGGTGCATGAAATAATGTACTGACATTGCAGGAGGGAGGGGAAGTTGCATGGATGTATGGAGATGTTAGCAGAGCTAGAGATCAGGAAAAGCTGCTCAGTACACACCACTGAAGGTGTTGAGATGAGACCCTGAACGCTCCTCTCTTATAAACATAATTGGAATTATCTGCATGTGCGATAATTTCCCCAATTGTAGGGTGACTTTAGGTCTGTGGTTCTACAAAGAGGCAGTGTGGTGGTGCTGGTGTTTTTGCTCTTGGTCATATCATCTGACCTTTCAATACATTAGAGCTGAATTAGTCAATTTTTTGAATGATAAATTCTTTAACTGCTGTTGTCTATGAAGAAAGTCTGTTCATTTTAAAAACTGAACATTTTTGCAATTATTATTATAACAATCCCAAAAGTCTACACAAAGATCTCCAAATCTCACTGTGTGATATTATAATTTTGATTCATTGACCTTAAAATCCTTTGAGGAAGCTACTCTACCTTAGAAATGGATATCTGATTGAAAGAACCCTTTTAGGAAACAGGACTGGTGTGACATGCAGCCACAGAAATAGCTTTTATTTCTCTCTTTGTTGTTGTTTTTCAGGGTGAACCTGGACCAAAAGGGGAGAAAGGAGATCAAGGAACAACTGGAGAACCTGTAAGCACAGCCAAGCGTTGCTTCAGTTGTTTTGAACTTTAGCGGGGACAGGACATGAGAGCTGCCTGTTTTGGAGGGAGAAGGTGGGACAAGATCCTTCTGCAGCTGAGATGCTTCTCTCATCAGAAATGGCCATAGTGGTGCTTGGCTTTATAGTGACTGTAGGGGGAAGCTACATGACTACATGAATTTAAGCACTTAATTTATATCTTTGGGCCTTAGTGTCTGAACAGAGGGCTATGGAGTTTGCTATCCAGAACATGGCTGACAATGAGGCTGTACCTGTTTTATTAAGGGCTTTTGAAGTGATGTGGCCCAGATAAATTGTGAATTTGGCTACTTCATTTGTATTCTGGACCGCTCTTGTTCTGGGTGGAGCCCCTAGGAGAGGCAGAATCCTGTGCAGTCACAGGCCCTGTGAAAAACACCCTTTTGTATCTCAGTGTGAGGAAGGAGAAACATCTGCTCAGGAGAAGAAAGGAACAGTTTCCTTCAGGTTCTTCATATTTCCCTTTGTTTTTTCAGGGATTGCCTGGGGTCCCAGGGGAACAAGGTGTCCCAGGACCTGCAGGAGTACAGGTAAGAGGGCTCAGCCTTGAAGAAAATGTTTGACATGACCAGAGAGTGGTGTTTTCAAGGTCCATATCACTGTAAATAATTCTTCCCCTATACACCAACAGCCCATTTCCCTGTCTTCATTGTTGTAAGTCCAGGGACTTCTGCAGATGTATTTATTTATATTAGACATCAGAAAAACATGAGAAAAATTACAGCAGAAACATGGTATCTCTGCAGGATGATCAGTGTTGTCTGAGAGACTCCTTCCAACTTCAGGATCCTTCAGGAGGGCATCTTGTATTGATGTTACTAAACCACAAGTTGCACGGATAGGTTATGGCAGCACTTTGACAAAACATAGCAGAGCATTCAGATTCAGCCCCAGTCCTTTTTACCTTGAATGCACTATGGCTCACATAAAATGGTTTTATAGTCTCAATTATCTTCTGAAAATTTCTTGGCTCACGTATATTATTTACAGTCATGACCAAGGTACGTTTTCATGTCAACATGGGAGGATGTTCACCCTGCTGTCATCTGTGCTGTGCCCAAACTATTACTTGGGCATCAACAGTTTAAACAGTTTAACCACAGTTTTAGCATTATGAAAAAAATAGTAGTAACATGCAACTTTTAACTGACATCTGCTAAATGAGGGACTATCCAGTGAGTAGACCCTGTCCTGCCAAAATCCTTCAGAAAGGGCTACATGGCAAGTAGGACTGGGACGAACCCTCTGCACTACGATTTATTTTGACCATTTCTATATGACTGCTGTTTGTATTTGAGAACTGCAGGCAAAGTTTCTTCTGTGCAGGGAGACCATCAGAGTTGAGCTGAAAATGAAGTAACTGGTAGGCCTAAGGATAGGAAGGAATTTTCACCCAGATTAATGCCTGCAACCTTCAGCATCTTGTGCTGAGAAACAGCCTCTGAGCTGATCAGTCATTAGTAATTCTTCTTATGTCTCTGGGGTTTATTTTTATATTTCATTTTCTCACTGCACAGAGAACCGGGAGCCATTTCCTCAGCCGTTAAACTGCTCTGTGACTTGACTAACGAAAGCCCTTGCCCAGCGTGCACGTTCAAGCATCTTGAAGTCTTTTTGTCTGGCAGGCAGTCTCGTCCCATCTCTAACCAGCTGGTATCTCTCTTCTTTCCACACAGGGCACAAAGGGACAGAAAGGAGCTCAAGGAGAAGCTGGAGCCCCTGGAGAGCCTGTGAGTAAATGCTTCCCTTGCAGCATTTTTCCCTGAAGGGAGTCTGAATTCAATGCTTTGCAGATTCACAATCCCAGGCTGCTGAGGCTTGTGGCACATCCTAAACTGCAGCTGGAAGAGTCGCTGCTTGTGGGCAAACATGTGCAGCTGCACCAAACAGATCAATGCCCCAGTCAGCCCAGCTCTAAATTGTGCATCTTTTGCTGGCCAAGTCTCTTCTTCTCTAACAAAATTCCCTCTTTTCTGGGTGAGATGCAGGCAGAGCTTGTTACTGCACTGTGATATCAGCCAAGCCCGGGCAGCCACCTGGTGCAGGGAGCTCGCTTCTCATCAGCAGCCTCAATTAGTTTTTGATCATCGTTGGTTTTAGGCTTCTTAGTCAATTCTGTTTTCTTTAATACAGGCTCATCAGCAGAGGAATTGTCACGTAACACTTTTTTGAGGCATGTGTTGTAGGGAGGGCTGCTATTTTCTGACTGTGTGCTAAAGAACAGCAAAGGATCCAAGTCCAAATTTATTATTGTTAGAACATATAAGCCCTTCATGGCTGAATCAAAGGCCACATACTTTCTCTGCAAGAAGAGAAGGAAGACTGAAAAACTATTCAAAATAAAGACTGAGAGAGAGGATGTTTATATCTCAGAGAAGGAGGGAATATGAAATCCAAATTAAGCATCCTAGTAACTAAAATTTCTTCTTCCACCTTTGTGTTCATGGTTTTCTTTCTTGGGCTTGTGCTTAGATGTTGTTCCCAGCCGTGCTTTGACCTTAGACTCTGATCTGCCTGTCCCCAGCTCTCTTTCACTCCTGGCTGAAGGACTCCTCAATCTTTTTGGGAAGAAAAAGAAAAGTTAGGAAATGTCCCCCTTCCACCAAACTCGCCATTGGTTTTATTTCTTTGTATAGCCTGGTGCCTTAGAGGATGTTAATGATATAGAAATGCAGCCATATGCTGGCACCTTTTTTTTTTTCCTATCTTTTCACAGGCTGCCACTGCTCCAAATGTTTCTATTGGCTCATAGACCAGCGACTGTAAATAACACAGAAATGAGGAAACCTTTAATTCCATTTTAGTGAGCCAAAGGCAACAGATAGACACTCACTTTGTGAAGAGCTGTGCTTTGGAAGATTTTAATCATCTCCCAACTGTTTTCATTGTCCTTCTGCAAGATATTACTGCCCAGCGCTTCGAGTAGAAGGGATTTCTCTGTACTCTGCTCCAAGTTAGATAGATTATTTCAGTCTGCTGATGCAGATGTTTTTAGGCAGTCTGTCTCATTTAGCCCTAAATGGATTAGGCATGCTAAAAGAAATCCTTTTTGTTGCAAAGCTCTGATGGTATGTGAACCATGGCCAGTGACGAGTTAAACTCAGAGGTAGCAGCTTCACAGAATCACAGAATGTTAGGGATTGGAAGGGACCTCAAAAGATCATCTAGTCCAATCCCCCGGATATGGTCAAGTATAAAGAAGTATGTCTAAATACTGCCTGGTAACCCAAACCATACATCTCTATGGGGATGTAACTCCCCAAATATATGTCCTCTCATCCCCCATACATTTTCTGGGGACACACATGGGATTTTCCACCCTAAAAAGCTTTTACTTGCAGACAGCAAAGACCTGCAATTCAGAACTATAACACTCTGAATAGTTTGTGCTGTTCGTCTATTTAATGTAAATGAGTGTTTTCAGGTTTTGTTCCCCAGAGTAGAGAAAGGTAGAATTGTCAGTAAAACATATTTTGTTGACCTTGATATTTATTTTATGATAAATCAACATACTTTCCTCTGTTCTTTTGATGTTTCAGGCCTAGACTTTTCTTCGTATATCTCAACTAGATTTAGGATTTATTTTGATGGAAGTAATTTTAAGCTCCCAAAGAGAGTCTTCATTCATTTTGTATTGTTTCATGCTTCTTTTCACAACAAAGTGTTTCACAAAAATGCTATTTTTTGCTTTGTTGAATAACACTGTCTGATACAAACTCCAGCCTCACTTGGAACATCGTGTTCCTATGGTGGTACAAGCTGTGAAATGCATATGCATACACTCTTAATTTTCTTGAAACAGGGTGTGGCTGGACCAGCAGGGCCTCCAGGTCCAAGAGGCTTGCCGGGAAATGTGGTATGTGTGCACCAGTGGATCTGTTTTCCTATCTGTGTCCTGATTTCTTTAATATGTTTAGTTTTCCCTTCCACAATGTTTGCTATCAGGTTCAAGAGGTTGTGTTTCATTACAGTTTTTTAATGGTTGAATTTAAATATCTGGAAGCACCTGAAAATGGTGTATCCATGAAGCATATTCTCATATTCATTTGTAGCAAGAGAGAGGCATAAGGTTTTTCATTCCTCACCAAATTGTCAAAAGCAATTTTTACTGCCAGCTCTTCTAGAGGAAAATTGCAATGTTTATTGTCTCTCTGGTTTTATTTCTATTGCCTCATTCTTATTTGTCATTTCCTTTTGAAAACATGACTTCTTGATATAAGAATTCCATGGTATTCTCCTATTTTTATTATGGGAACATCTAAGTATTTGATCCTACAATCAGGGCTTTGAAAGCAATGCAGTGTCCTCCTTGCCTTGGTAGATGTTCATCACCATTAATATGTTGTGCATGATAGCCCAAAGACTTTTTTGGAAGCAGAAAAAGCTCCAACTCTGCTTCCTGCCCAACCACTGTAATTTTCTTTCTAGTGCCTGGGTTTTAGCTGGGTTTACTCTGAATTAAGTGGAAAACAGCAGATAAATCCCATGTTATAATGTGTTCAGACATGGTGGTTTAGCACATAGGGCTCATTAAGGCAGAGTTTATTACCTGGGCAATCTTAAATTGTCTTTCTACTAATTGTTAAGACACATTTATTTTAATTGTATTAATGTAGCAATTTAATTTCAAACTGAAAGTGATATTGAAAATTAAGACCTTTTCCAATTTCATATTCTTTTAAGCAAACTTCTGTGCCAGTAATACCAATATATTACCTATATAAATTAATACAGTTGGAAATAATTTTTATTGGTGTAAAAAGGAAAATAATTATTACAACCACCCTGTGAAGAGGTCAATCCAATCTTACTGGTGCCAAGACATCATTTCACATCTTAAAGTGGAGTGCCACTTCATAATGGGTTTTGGTGAATTAGAAAATGACGCTATTTAATTCGGAGCTCTAAATCATCTATATTTTGATAAGGAAACCTTTGAGATATGCCAGGACATGAAAATGATTGAAAACTGAGATAGAGGGTAAAATGCACTTAGCTATGTTTTCCAATGTATAGCTTTGGAGAGCAGTAGCCATGAAAAAATAAGATTGTGAGACTTTTGGATTCTTTGATACAGAGGTGATGATTTGAGGCTCGGTTGGTAATGAATTAGGAAATGTTGATGATTTCACAGAACAAATACAATAGTTATTGGTAGAGAGAGGATGCGCAAATCTGGGATTAGCTCAATTTTTGCTTTTGTTGTTCAACTTTTTTTTATATTGAAAAAAAATAAAAAGCCAAAACAACTCCTTTAAGCACTTGGTACACAACTCTTCTGTGGTGTTCTCTGGATTACAGGTTGTCTGCACTGGGAAATTTAAAAATGATACTAATCCTTGAGATAGACTGTACTGAAGCCACTGGTCTATCCATTTGCTTCAGGATCAAATACTGCCTAAAAAAAAATCTTTTAAGCTTTAAAGTTCTTTTCTCTCCAGGGTGTACCTGGAGGCCCCGGACTACCAGGAAAGGAGGGAGAAAAAGGGGAAAAGGTGAGTATGTTCTTTCATTGATTCTTCCCTTTCCCTCTCCCTCTCCTGGCATTTTAAGTAACCTGAGACAGAAGGAGTCTGAACTGGAAAGTTATTTCATAGGATCATGGGTGATTAAGACACATGGGCTCATTAGATCATCTTGTCTGACCTTCTCCATTGCACCTGCTGTAAGATTTTCACCCTGTTGTGGTGTTATAATTTACCTAATACAATCACTGAGATACAACTGGATACAGTGATGTCACTGCAATGATGATTTTCTACTGTCCTCACTGCCTGTTTTAAGTACCCCCTGTTGACTACTGTAAATCCAAAACTGGAAGAAAAACTGGCTTTCATGGCTAGGAAACTGAGATTTCTGCTTTTATGATAATCTGTTGTAATTGGACCATTAGTTCAGCTTTCCAGTGCATTCTTGCTTACATTTTGCCTGCCTTGCCTGATTGTTATGTCTCATCTCATAGCTAGGCTGTGAGCTCTCTGAGGTCAAGGATTTGTACAATAATTTGTTCATGCATTGCACAGTGCCCAGCATGCTGGAGTGCTGATCTTTGCTTCCAGGAGTAGATCCTTCCATCAAATCATTTCAAAGTCTCATTTTACTTTATTTAAGGAAAATTACAAATGCCTTGAGATGACTGAAGGATAAAGGCTCCTCTTTAAAGAGACTTTCCTGTGATACCAAGAGAAATTCAGATGAGAAGGCTAGAAAAAACACATATCTTTCATTCACAATGAAAGACCTGATCCAGGAATGGTCTTTAATATGCTGCTAAGAGTTTTGCTGGATTGTCTCTTACAGGGTGATCCTGGAAAAGAAGGAAAAGTGGGTTTGCCTGGGCCAACTGGTGAGCCAGGTCCTGTTGGAGAGCCGGGTTTGCCTGGTAAGGGTAAAGATGGAGAACCGGTAAGTCCTCCTGGCAAACTCTGCACTTGAGTAGTTCAACGTGAAATAGACAAGCATGACTTCTGCAGAAGAACGGTGGATTTTTGGTAGGTAGGCTGCATTGTCACAAGTGCTTGCAGGCTGTCTACTGAAAACCCAGAAGGCCTGATTGTGCAAAATTCTCCAGATCACAGTGCTGCATCCAAAAAGGCAGAGAGAACTGAAGGTGTATCTCTGAACATTAAACCCCCTTCAGTCCTTTCTGCCTGCTGGCCATCAAAAATGGAGACATCTGCAAGGAGTGACTGTTGTCCTTGTGACCAGCACAAAAATGCTTATATTGACGGTAGTTCCCTATAAGCATTTAATTCTAATCAATTTAGCAAATTATTTAATTTTCTTACATGTTATCACTAAAAGATGAGTTGTAAAGGTCTCTTCTAACTCAAACTATTCTATAATTCTAAGATGGTGGGGATGTTTGCTACCTTGACTGTCTTAAAGTCCAAACTGCTGTTGGGCTGCATGGTAACTGTTTTCTGGTTTTGTTTCTGTTACTTTAGGGGCAAAGGGGCCCACCAGGCTTGCCAGGACCCTTTGGACATAAGGTGAGCATGAGCTTCATTATGGCCTGCTTCTCTCCATCACTGGAACTGGAGAAAAAGATGTGGTGAAAACATGGTCTGTTTTTCACTGGAAAATAGAGTTTGTGAAGGTTTCACTCAAAAATGCACTTCTAGGCTTCTAGGAGGTTCCTTTTTTACTATTCCAATATCTCTGTAGATGTAAATATTGAGATATGAATTAGCTGTATTCACTTTCCACATTGAAAATTTCTTCCAACATTCTGTGAATTCAGCACAGACTAAGGACTATATGCCCACTTTTTCAAGGAAACTGTGACTGGGACCTTTAACCCATACAGCAAGAGAGACATTGCATAGCTAAAAGACAACCTGCTCTGGAGACCACCTGTCAGCCCCTGAAGGAGCAGTCATAGCACTGATTTCCTTCACTTCTCAAGGTGGATATAAATTATTTTCTAACGGAACCAGACAGTCCTGGTTTGTCCTCCTATTTTGTAGTTCAGGCTAAGAATAGCTAATTGGTTAAATTAATGACACTAATGTCGGCTGAAATTAATATTTATTCTCTTATAAATACACAACTAATAGAGAAAGCAATAAAACAGCAAAAACATTTGCTTTTGAGAGCACCTGGATTGTGCTTGAGTCTGCAATCAGGTATGCCAGAATTTCTCCTCTTTGAAATGACTGTGTCCTGAACTGGATTAGGAGAAGACTAGGATGTTTAAACACATTCTTTAAATGATAAATGTAGGAATATAGGCGTATGAGACTAGATACATCTAGATCCCATAGTTTTGAAATAACCAAATTGTCATGAAGTGTTTTCTTTTGGCTTTGCTGCATTCTGTATAAATGCATTGTACTCCCTTGTATATATATTTGACAGTTCAGAACACACACTCAATAATAAAATGATAATTGATATATTAAAAAAAAACAAAAAAACAAAAACCAAACCTAAAATAAATCTCATGAAATATTCTACTTAGTGTCAACACAAGATGGTAAGGATCTTAATTGTGCATGGGAAAATACTATTGAACTTTTCATATTGAAATTATGTTCTTGAATAAAATAACAGATAAGAGATCTGCAGGAGTGTTTGAACTAATCAGAATACACTTTCTCTCACTGTCTTTGCAGGATTTTTTCTTTGTAATATAACATTAGCTGAAGAGAGAAATGGAGAGAAAGAGAGAGAGAGAAAGAAAGAAAAGCGAGTGAGAGAAAGAAAGAAAGGAAGAAAGAAAAAGAAAGAAAGAACAAAAGACAAAGAAAGGAAGGGAAAAAAATTAGGAGATATTGCAGACCAAATTTGGGGTGGACAGAATCCATGGGTAACAATTTTTCTATCATGCTTCTATATAGCTGGACATAGTGTAATAAGAAATAGCATCAATAAGATTCATTGTTACAAGTCTGCTTCCAGTGTGAGACCAAATCTCACAACTGCAATACAATCCATAAAAATCTTGTTTGATTTCTCCCTGTAACAAGGCAACAGACATTAAATTTCAGTCTTTCAGCTGAATTATTTCTCAGCCCTGTCTCTACAGTATCCATTAAACAGTTTCAAGTAGTTTTCTGTGGTCTGCAGGTTTTACTATAGAAAATCCTGTTTTCTAGAAGGGAGATATCTCCTTTTTTAGCACAGTCCTCTAGAGAGAGTGATAGAACTGTTGAATTCGGGTTTTTTTAGAAAAAAATATTCATGCACTTCTGCATGTAGTCCTATGTTGGTAAAGGAAAGGAGAACCTTAAGATGTAACCAAACACCTCTAATTCTTTCTTCCCCAGATAAATAATCTGTATTTAACAATGTTTGCAGGTTAGCCATCTACCACAGAAGCACAAAGAAAAGTGCATTATGGTGCTTAGTGTTTCCCCGAGCCAAGAAGAGTGCCTAATACCCTACAGGCAATTGCAACTGCTGGAAATTCTATGCTGTGCGCTAGAATAAATTAAAGTACTTGTAGAGGCTCTGTTCCCTCTCATTTATGTGATGTGGCACACGTTGACATTGTGTGAGTGCCCACAGAGGTGACCTGGGGCTTGTGTGAAGGAGAGGGACAGTTTTCTTGGCATGATGTGGCAGTACCTGTGCCATTTCCCCACCCTGCCGCATCCTGACACCGTTTTTCTCTGGGCAGGATCAGGTCAGGATGCATCAGTGTGATGTTCTGCTGTAAAACCTGGTTGCATTTTGGCACATTTTCTCAATACTGCACAAATCCTTTAACTTCTTCCTTTGTTTCAGGGGGAGAGGGGACCTCCTGGTCTCCCTGGGCAGCCAGGAGACAGAGGCGTGCCAGGAATCGGGCTGGCTGGACCCCCTGTAAGTAACAGGTCCTGCTGTGACCTGGAATGAAGTGAAAACTTCAGGATGCGAACAGTGTTCCTAGATGTAATTGCTGGAGGACATCTGAGACCTTGCATTATTTTTCAACCCCTTGTACATGCCATGATACTATACAAATCACAGTCATTTTTTTAATGCTCTAGTTATCTGGATATGTTTCCCAATTAGTACAGGAAATTACCTTGACATGATAAGTGGTATTGCTGTGTAATACTAGTTGACAAATCTAGCTTTCTGAGGTGTATCTCCACTTAATATTTGCTTTTACCTTGCTGAATACTATAAATGTCAATGCAGACTGGGTCAGTCATGTTTCGCACTGTGGCTGTGTCATGGCCTTCATGGTCCTTAAAGGGTTATTAATGGTTGAATATGTGCTGGCTATTATTTATTTTGATTTATCTAAGGAGCAGTGATGTTCTTCCGTTTCTTAATGTTCAGTCATTAATATTAAAATTAAATTTGCAAATGAGCATCTGGCTTGTTTGAAAGTCACTGGTCTATGGCTAGTTTTTAATTGCTGATTTTTAGATTCAGTACAGCAGTAGGTGAGTTCACTTCTGCATTCTGATATACACCAGGCAACAAAGTTCTTCACTGAGGCTTTAGTATAGCCATGAATGCAAACTACTAAGAACTTGACTCCAAATGTCACTTGCCTTACACCAGAGGACAACTTTTTTCCTGTGTCATTGCTTGATCAATGTTGGGTTGAGTAGCCACCTACACACCACACAATACCTGATTGATTTGTTTTTATTTATTTAATCTGCTCCACTAAATAGCTTTGTTTGTTTGTTTTTTACTGTTATGATGGTTTTCTCTACTGGAGATTCATTGCAACCTCAGTTCCAGTGCAAAGATTCTGAAATTTGAACAACACTGTGTAATGTTGCACCCATCAGGCTTTCACAAAGCTTGAGTCCCACAGAAAAAAAAAAAAAAAATATAGAAGTCAGGGGGCTACTTCAGTGCATATTACACACTGAATTAAAGGTGTCAGTCTATAGTCTTTTTAGTGATGTAACAAAAGTGTGTACAAAATACTTTTGGCTTCAGAGCTAAAAGCCAGCACCTCTTTTTAATTGGAGTCCTCACCCTGTTTTCTCCTATGCCCTTAACCTCTCTTGGGCTTTGGTCCTGATATAAAAGACATATATAAATGACGATTTATTTATTTATTTATTTTTACTTTGTCTGCTAAAATATTGATTTACTATTTACATAATACTGAGACATAAACTGAATATTATCTGAGTGTGTTCTTTCCCAACTGAACCATAAGCAGAAGGGGGGGATGCTTGGAGAAATGGGGTGAATTCACATGCTTATGCTGAAGTTGCCTAATGGACGTATGTTCTGCATAAGTAGAATTGTTTTGCTCTTGCTCTGCCTTGCCCTTTTCATATTACTTTGGGTTCAGAATTATGTATTTAGCTTTTGCTTGAGCAGAGCATTAAGGCGTCTTGCATGGAGGACTGTATGAGGACTAGTGAATTCATGTGCCTGAAATAGAAATCAAAGGGAGAGGAATCATAGTGTGAGCCAGTTTATTCGAACACAGACCCAGAGATGTGAGTTTGAGCCTTGTTTCGGGTGTGTTTGCAATGCCGGATTGACTCATCCATGCATGGTATGGGTACTTCATGCCTTCTGTAGGGTTCCTATAGATGTGGATACCTTCTAGTGGCTCATTCTACTCAGGTGCACCTTTTAAAGTTGTATTCCAAAATGAACAGAATATGCAAGCCCGCTGGATTTCCTGCTTTGACCTCATTTAAAGAGCACACAGGTCCCATGGGATGCTTTACCTTGTGTTAGAGGTAGCTGAATACAGTGGCCTTCAGGATATGGGGGAATTGTCCTGTCTCAGCCCAACAGATATAAGAGTGCTGTAGTTCTGTCCCCACTTCCAACCGATAATAAGGCTGAGCACATATTTCCAATGATCATATGCATACATATTGCACACACACAAATGCCCGTGCCATGTATACCAATGCAGGGAATAATGCCTCTATCAACATTCAAAAACTTATACAATCATAGAACAGTTTGGATTGGAAGGGATCTTTAAAGGTCATCTTGTCTGACTCCCCTGCAATGAGCAGGGACATCTTCAACTACCTCAGGTTGCTCAGAGCCCCTTTCAGCCTGGCCTTGAATGTCTCCAGGGACAGGGAACTTACCACCTCTCTTGGCAACATGCTCCAGTATTTTACCACTGTCATTGTATAAAAATTATTCTTCATGTCTAGCCTGAATGTCCCTTCTTTTAGTTTAAAACGATTTTGTCCTGTAAACCATTAAAACACTTTGTCCTGTTGTAACGGGACTTTCTAAAAAGTCTGTCCCCATCTTTCTTATAGGCCCCTTTTAAGTAGAGAAAGACCTCAATAAGGTCTCCCTGGAGCCTTCTCTTCTCCAGGCTGAACACCTCCAACTCCCAATGTGTCCTCCCAGCAGAGCTGTTCCAGCCTCAGGTCATTTCTGTGGCTCCTCTGGTGCCTCTCCAGCAGGTCCATGTCTGTCCTGTGCTGAGGACCCCAAAGCTGGACCAGCACTGCAGGGGGGTCTCGCCAGAGTGGAGCAGAGGAGCAAAATCACCTCTCTGACCTGCTGCCCACACTCCTGGTGCTGCAGCCTAGGATACAATTGGCTTCTGGGCTGCAAGCACACATTGCTGGCTCATGTCCAACCCTTCACCCACCAATACCCCCAAGTCCTTCTCTGTAGGGCTGCTCTCTATCCTAAACAGCACTCTTAGAAACATTGTCAAGAATGTCTTGATCCCATTCCTCCTCTCTGGCTGATAAGATTTGAAGAGCACTATTGGAATGTATACATGCGCAGGGCTCAGTCAGAGAAGCATTGTGTTAGCATACAGCTGACCCCTTTGGTATCTTTTTCTCTCAATTTTTTCTCACAATTTTTCCTCCATGATCTACCTCAATTTCTTCCTTATTTTGCCTTTGATCCTTCCCTTAAACCTCCTTTTGTGAGTATTGCACACTCCAACAATGTTTATGTGAGCAGCCGGTCAGACTTACTCCTTTTCTTAACCTTCCTTCTCCAATGTTTGTTACTGTGATGCTCCAGGACAGTCTGATCAGCCAAGGGGGGTGTTAATTTTAAGTGTTTTTATTGCTGTATCTTTTCTGTTTTCAGGGCCCTGTTGGACCCCCAGGAGACAAAGGGTCATTGGTACAGTATGTCTTTCTAACTACACCTGGATTTTATGGGGAGGGGGAAATCACATTAATTGTGTTTCTACCAATGATTTCATGAAGACATGTTTAATTTGTTTTTTCCCAGGGTTGTTAGGGTCACAGGGTGGCTGATCCTCCAAAGAGGACTTCTCTTGTGCATTGATATTGTCTACTATACTAAGTTGATCGAGACTTGGCATGATGACAACTTTTCCTTACCTGTCAATAGTCCTACAAAAGAAAGAATGAGTCACTTGTTTAACCCTTCATTCAAAAAAAGTATTCAAGGCATGTGATTCAATGTGCACTGCTATGCCCTATAGCCAAAGCATTTTTAAGCGTTTTTCTTACTTAAATCTTACAGAAACCTTTGCATTTTAGTAATCACCAAACATGCCTAGTTCCTCAACATGCAGTTTTACAAACATGCAATCTGTTGGTGTGAAACAAATAGCTGTGTACCATGGTTTAGTACATGCTGCCATGAATTTCAAGCATGAGAGCCAGTCCTATCCAGTGTACTAGCTCATACTGAGGAGCTGGACCATTTTTTCTCCTCTTCCATCCTGTGCTCAGTTATATTTTCTCCCTGTTCATAAACTTGCTTCCTGTAAAGAGTCATTATTACCTTTCTAGTCAAGGTATGTGAGGCTTGACTTTACTGATGCACGTAAAGTCCCTTGAGGCACAGAAATTACTGATACTGTGATAATGCAACATGAGAATATATATTTTTTATACTCTCTCATAGTTGTTTAACTGCTAGTTACCCTTTTTCCCCACAATAACTACTGGGTTGAAGATTTATTCTCTTCAGCTAAGAAGCACCTCGTAAGTACTGTTCATGTTGAGTTTGTTTGTTCTCTCTTTTCCAGGGTCCCCGTGGTGTACCTGGTATCCCTGGACCACAGGGCCCTCCTGGCCACGATGTGAGTAAAATAAAAGTGCTCAAGAAATGTCTCAGTGATCAAATCTAATTTCCTCAAACATTGTGCTCATACTCAACCACAGTCATTGAGCATTACTAGGATGGTCCAAGGGAGATGATTTGCAGAAGTGGAACACTGACAAGTCAAAATGTCAGAGAGAAAACAGGCTGAGGAAGGTTGTCTCAAGGAAAGTGGTGGACTCCATCACTGAACCATTTAAAAACTATACTGGAGAAGTAAATTGACAGCATAGACTGGGGAATGATCCCACACTGGAAAAGGATGATTATTAAGTTGTCTAGGAACTTCTTAGAAACTACCGAGGTAAGTAAACTGTAACATTTCTATGAAAACAGGGCCACAGCTGTTAAAAATCTCTTTGTGAGTACATTTTGCTGCTGCTGTGCATGAGAGATGACATTTTAACCTCTTGGTGCACTTTTTTTCACTCCTGCCGTCTCAATGGGTGAGTAATGGAGCTGAGGTATAAAGAAAAACGTGGCAGAATCACAACTGGAAAACTGCCCCCTCCTGCTGCCCGGCTTTGTCGCAGTGTTGAATCAGAAAAAGGAGCATTTGTTTATTTTTTCTCTGCTGATCAGCCAGCTCTGTGATGTGGAGGAAAACCAGCAAGGAGGCTCTGAAGATTTTGAAAGGCTTGAGCTTTGGATTTGTGCCTGTTGAGGGAATGCTGTAGGGAGAGGGTGGTGCCCTTCTATAACTCTCCTTCTCAGCGCTGCTTTGTGATGCTGTCATGTCTGAAAAGGCTACCAGTTTTCACTAATTCCATGGCAAGTGATTTTCAACCCTAATGTGGCTTTATTGACATACATCAACTGGCCTAAAGGGTGTAATTTTCTATGGGTTGGATCTCCTGTCCTCTTACAGTGTTTGGAGAAGAAGGCCTAGTCTTCTTACCATCTGCTTTTTCACAAGACAAATTATTATGGTCAGCCCATGATAGTAGAAATGGTCCTTTCCTCCATCACCCTGTGTCCCTAAGCTGCCACAGATTCAGAATTGTGTCCTGCTGACTGCCTTTAGATCTCCTCACCTTGTTTAGAGATGTTTGAGATTTTTATCATGAGATTTTTAAACAGGAGATACAATAGATGGTTTATTACAACTGTGTTGTGTGATGAGAGTGCCAGAGGAAGCTTTTCTGAGTTTCTTCCTGCCTCTACTCAGATCAGCGTTGAAAGCTCAGCCCTTAGAGAGGCAGTACTTCAGTCTCTACATCTTTCTTTTTCTCTGTGGAAAATTACCCAATCATTCCTTATGGTATAGTACTTGTAAAACATATCCTCTATTACGCTGTTTTAATTGCACTCAATATGTCTTTCAGGAGCTCTCTGTATTCTGATTGATCACCTGTTAAGCAATTCTACCTGTGTTTCAGGAAGTGTAAATGTAACTACAAGACACATTCCAACATTTCTTGGTATAACAGCAGGGATACCTTATTTGACAAGATCATGCATTTGCTGTTTCTTGGTCTCCACTTTCACTTATGACTAGTACAAAGAATTTTTTTGTTCTGCTCTTTCACTCTCATATATCAGTGTAGTATTGCTGTATTCTCTGAAGCATGCCCATTTTTGTACTCTGTCAGGTTTAAATAGTATGTCATCAGTTAGGAAAGCTCTAATTTGAATTGCTAATATGAATTTACCATGCAACTCCCAAGCCATTCAGTGGCAATAGCCTTAATGACTTGCCTCAATATCTTCTTTTTTTGCTGTGGCTATTGCAGATATATTCCATGTTGTGTTTTGTTTTCTTTTGTGTTTTTTCTTTTTTTTTTCCCTAAGACTGAATAATTCTTTTAAATCACATTTTCACACATTAGGTTACTCTCTGCATTATTTTTCCAGTCGCAGACTCGTCAGATGCTCTTGGAAGTGTCTGCTATAAGTTGCTGTATTCCCTGATACTGCAAGTCAGATCTACAGTTGTATTTGGGGAGGTGGAATAGTCAATAGTTCTTTTGGAATAGCTTTGGCCAGAATTATCTCCCACAGGTGAATAGATTTACATGAGTACATTCTAGCTTCTTTCTAGTGCCCTAAAAGCGTGTGCCGTATTTTTTGCAATAGCTCTGCCCAGGGTCACCTTTTGAAACATCTGTTGGCAACTTGATCAAATATCAAGAGTTCTCAGGACAATATCTTGTTTTATTAAAATTCAGGTTTTGAAAATTCTTGCCCAAGTTTACAATACAGTCATGCTTGTTTGACTTTTTTCAGTTCCTCTTAGCAAAAGGCTTGGTGTTTATTTTTCCTCTTGAGTTCACTATGTCCATAACTACAGTTTCCCTTCTGCTGGGAGAAAGCTGGGCATATTGTCTTGTCCCATATACATTATTTTCTTCTCTTTTAACTTGCATTTTTTTATCTGATTAACTAAAGCTCCAATTCTTATAGCCTGAAAAGTGCTTTCCCAAGCCTTTTTTTTTTTGTGGTCTTTGTTTTTCCCTATAGGAGGACTGATTTGTTCCATAACAAGACTATTACATATTGTGCCTGCTTCCATGCCCTCAATCATTTCAAGTATTCCTTGCACTTACTTTTGGAAAAAAAAAAATAACGTAGATCACATTTTAAGCTGGCAGTATTCCTGTACTGTGCATTGAGCATAGCCTTAAGTACCTTCTTTCAGAGAAATTGGCCAGTCTCATATTCTGAGAGTTACAAAAAATATTTCTACGCATTAAGTGATGTCATGTACATGGCTGCCTCCTTGGGCTGCTCCAGATCAGGTCCCTCCTGCCTGGCCTCTGCTGCCCAGGACTCGGGGTCTCTGCCCAGCTGGAACGATGCGGCTGCTGCTTTCCCATTTGCGGGTTCACAGAATCACAGAGTGTCAGGGATTGGAAGGGACCTTGAAAGATCATTCAGTCCAATCCCCCCATGGAGCAGGAACACCCAGATGAGGTTACACAGGAAGGTGTCCAGACGGGTTTGAATGTCTGCAGAGAAGGAGACTCCACAGCCTCCCTGGGCAGCCTGTTCCAGGCTCCGTCACCCTCACTGAGAAGTTTCTTCGCAAATTTAAATGGGACCTCCTGTGTTCCAGTTTATACCCAACCAGTAACAAATGTTCAGCCAGTAACAAAGCTGCATGTGAATCCCAGAGGTACAGACATGGACAACAAAGACACAGAGGATGCTGACATGGCTGATCACACAGATTGTCACACACAAGGTGCTGCCTTCAACAGCACCTGCATACAGGACTCACATATAACATAAGCAGAGAGAACTACGTCCCTTCTCTTCAGCTGGTAGAGACAGGAGGTCACTGGTATTAGCACACACACACACACGCACATCACTCTCTGGCTTCACAAGCACATGCATATTTGCAGATTCTTTGAGTGTTAACACAACCCCTCTGTACTGGCACCTCTTCTCAGATCCCAGACCCCCTTACGTGGCTCATGGGTCCCCTACTTGCCTTCTGGTCCAGCCTGATGTTCGTTGCAAACATGCAACACTCATACACTTGTCTCTTGCACGCTCCATGCTTTCCATGGGCGTACCAGCATGGACCTCCTCACCCACCTGATACCCTGGCCTGGACCCAAGTTCCCCTACTTGCCATCTGGTCCAGGTTGCAGTTTTCTGACCAAAACACACTCCTACACACACATCCCAGGACTGCAGAAGATACAGACACTTGCTCCCATCCCAGCTGGAACCAGGCACATGGGTTGTGACCTATGTTCCTACACAAGCCACTGTCATGGAGCCCCTCACTCCCCTTACTCATGCTGGACCCCAAAATAGGTGTTTTGGGAAACGCACACCATTCCCACTCCAGTGGCTGGAGGTTAAAGACCCCAATACTCACTCCATTAGTTGACAGCAGAGGCTGGGGAGCCTACACCTCCTCTCTGACTCCAGCAGTTTTCACTCACATGCACATCCAGGTCTCACCAGTAGCTGGCACCTGGTCCTTGCAGTGCACATACACATTATGCAGAGAGATAGTTAAGAAAAGGTTTAGTAAGAAGATATAAAATGATAGGACAAACCATGGTGATCAAGTTCAGGGCTCAGCCAGACAAGTGCAGTGACCAGCCCTGTTTTACACAACCAGGCCCTTTTATACCGCTTTCTGTCTGCCCCCCTGTTCCTCTCTGCTCCCCCTTCGCTTCCTGCATGGCCCCTTGTGCATCTCCAAATCTCTATAAATTCCTGCACCCCTCCCAGTTCAGACTCCCCCTGGTTTACAGTCTTATCACTCACAGCGTTCAGGTTGATCATCCTGGAGGTGCTGCCTGTGTTTTTTTGATAGACCATCAAGTAGTGTGAGTGGTGAGGTTTGTTTATTGATAAGTCTGTGTCTTGATGTATTTTGTTTCAGGATTTCCTCCTTTTCCCTTAGTTTCCAAATTGAAAAGGTTCCAGATCAGATAACCTTTGTGGAATAAACCTTCTTGCACTTCCACATGCCTTCATCAATTAGTGTGACTGTCGAGGTTTGGTTCCCATTCCTGCCTCCCTTACTTGTTGTTCAGGTTTGTGTTCCTGTATGTTCTTATTTATGGCTTTTCCTTATTTTCTCTTGTTGGATTTAAAACATCCTTGACCGGATACCCCTAAAGGAGCAGAAACTCTCTGGCCAAATGCCCTTACACCACACATTCTTTGGGAAGCATCCATTCTCTTCTGTCTGCTGGGAGATAAAATGTTTCTGTTCAACATACCTACTTAGTTCCCTTAGATTAGAAAACAATCTGAATGAGACATTATCTTTTCCTACTCTTAGCACTGAGGACACCTATTTAATAAGCTCTTTCTCTATTTTGATTATGATAATTTTAATTAACTTAAACATTGAATTAACCACTTTTTAATTCTATTAATTATTTATGATAAGCAAGTTCCAATATTACATGGAAGTTAATCTTCCCCTGCATTTATTTTTATAATTACAAAAACTTTGTGGATGCATATATTACTGCTTAGGATCTGAAAACCAGAGTTTTCTGTTCTGGGGGTGATTTTCCCATTCAGTTAGAAGGACAGTTCCAATGAGCTTTTGAGTTTGTTTCAGGGTGCATACACCCCAAACCAGAGTACACTTATTAAACCTCCCATTGGCTTTTTTTTTTTTTTTTTTTTCCCTAGGACTTATGTTTAAGCTTATATTTAAGGTTTATGACTAATGTTTGCAGCTTGACCCTTATTGTCAATCTTTTCTAACTCCAGGCTTCTATAGTCCAGCAGTCTTTTTCTGGACCCTGCTCCAGTTGCCTGTTCTCTGATAATGCAACATGTTGAAGTGCCATCATCCTACATTTGGTTTGTTCCTTTCAGCTCAGACAAGCATTCTTCAAAGGCCACTCTCTTTTTTCAGTCTTGTACCATTCAAATTATTAAGTTTTCCTGGGTATGTACTGGTTTTCACATTTGTCAGCCATGACACATAGCTTAATCTCTTATCCTCGCTTATTTGCATCCTGTTAAAAGACATCATACAAAACGGGTCAATCCCTTTTTGTGACAAGGCATGTGGATATCACAGCCATGATTAAATCTTTGCCAGGATTTAAATTTTAGACACTCCCTTCTTGCCTGTCTTTTCTCATAACTAAGAAGTATTTTCCTATATTCTTCTTTAAATGCTCAAATTCCACCTCTGGTACCACATTATGTTTCAGATCCCCAAACAAGAGACTGTCAACAAACCTTGTGGTAGAATAGCTTATTTATAGCTATGTTAATAGTTAGCATTAAAGATATTTCTGCAATCTCTTTTCTGTGTTGCTTTCTGATCCATGATGTTTCTCATGGCTCAAGTCCTTGTTTGCATCACACTCCTTCAAGCAAGTGCTGTGTGAGTCTTCCTGAACAAAGCAGGTCTAGGGATACAAGATCAATATAATCCTTATTTAGACAACCCTCTTCCCACTTGCAGAAGTGGTTGAGAACTACAGTGGAGATGATGCCAAAAGCATGACCTGCTGATTAACATCAGCGAAAGAGAAGAGACTTTGGGAACATCCCACAATCTTCTAACAACCACATTGCTGCTGTTTGGAAGAAGCAAAACTATTAATGGTTATAATATTTCCTTATGTTTACTCAGTTCCCCAGAATGACATCTGAGGGGAATTATGAGCTAAGAATCTCCTTCACACCTTATCTTCTCTTGGTTCTCACCTGAAGAAGGTTTAGTGTCTCAGGAAACAGGGTTTTATCCACATACTTCCGTTTGCTTTGGTTCCACTAGCTCCACTTCAGTTTGTGTCTTAGAAAGTCAAGGTAATTGAAGGATTGGTGTTCACCCAGAAGTGTTTATTATGGATATAAAAAAAAAGAATAATCAATGTATTTTTCCATTTTCTCTCTTCTCTAGCAATAGGTACAGAAGTTAAGTTAGAAGTGAGACACACGGATGAAATTCAAGTTTGCTCTATAGCTATAATTATGGTGTAGCAGGGTACCATGACTTTGCCTGTGTGCACACACAGTGAACTTAAATCATTAGTCCCCAGGTAGCATAGTAACTCCCCATCTGGTTATCTGCATAAATAATATGATGAACTGGTTGACTGGAGACAACGGACCAACCTGAGACAAGGCGGCTGACAGAATGCCTAGTCCCCTTCTTGACAAAGCATTTGACAAATTTTTAAATTAGTTTTCTAGGTGTAAATTTTGGGTCATCTCAGAGAGTGCCCTAGAGAGCCCCTCCTGAGTCTAGGCTGATTGAAATCCACTACTTGTATCTTCAGTGTGTTGATTAACATCCTGGATGGGGAATCTGGCACCATCCCAGGGAACTCCCTGGATGGGTCCTGCTGCAGAATCAACCAAACTGAACACAGGTGCTTTTAAATAGTCAGTGGAAACTATTCCTGCCAATGCAAAAATCGTCAGTAAGACAGTCTTTTGTTTGTGGCTAAGATAGATAAATATTTTGTATGTACTTTAAGATACTCAACAGGGGTACAACATTTATGCTTGAATGATTATTTGGGGGAATATCACCCAGTCCATCTTAATACACTACTCCAAGGATGCTTGCAATGGAGAGGTTTCTGTCATTATGTGGACACTGACCGACTGTTTTTTTAACAAACTAATAACTTACTAATGACATGTAAGAGATGCTCATTCCAGGGAGGTGTGTTTTCCAAACCATGACTTCATGGGCCTTAAATTCTAAGGATGCTGGTAATTTCTATGCCTTCATCTCATGAAAACTGATACCAATACACCCTTACAAACAAACAAACAAAAAGGCTCATTGCTGTTTCAGGTGCAAGGCACCTGTTTGTAAGGCTTACGCAAAGCAAGGTTTTAATTTTTTGTGTTATGTCTTCAGGGATTTGAATCTCTATCCTTCACACTATTGGAGTTCATTGTGTTTCCTGTGACCAGAAGACAAGCTAAAGCAATTTCCATCTTTGCACGACTCTAATGAATTTAATAAGGTCATACAGTAGATAAGTGAGATTTAGGAGTGGTTGAGAGGGAGTCATTAAGAGAAGACCAAAAAATGACAGGGATAACTTTTAAAGTTGCAGGTATGTAAAAGAGTTTACTGTTTGTTACATGCAAGGAACAGTGGTGCTCAGTGACAGAAAGTAAAATGTGTGCTAGTCCAGGGCAGTCAGCAGACCATGGAAGAAACAAGGGGGTTATTGTATGATAATTTAACAGTTTTTTCTTTCTCTTGTTCTGTAGGGTCTGCCTGGAAATCCAGGGGAAAGAGGACCTCCTGGAAAACCAGTATGTAACTTCACTTCTTTGTTACATCTTCATTTTAACTCAGTTTCCACCTGTACAATTCACCTCAGAACTTAAGTGAATTTCCACTGCTGCTCTTCCTAGCCCCCACTAAAGAGTTATGATAGAAATATGAATATAACAATATGAAAATAACTGGATATCCTGTGTGTAAATAAAAGCCAAAATTTTGAAGGCACTGCCCTCAGCAAGACCTCACCTAAGATGTGATGAATTGCATTGATAATGTAGGACAGGACATATATGTGTTTGGCCTAGTGAGCCCTAGGCAGGGCAAGGAAAATCAATGAGAATTCATAAGTCTTTTCAGGAGAATTTAATGTACATTGATGTCTTTTAAAATTACCCGAGACAATGAATTTTCTTGTTCCACAGGGTTCCCCACCCCTGCTGTCTCCAGAGGACATCAATCTCCTAGTAAAGGTAATCAACCTTTGATCATGGAGGGAGTTTATCTGTATATTTTATTCAGACCTGACTAACTTTCTGAGATGGGAAAGTATCTGAGCTACAAGTGCAACAGGTGCCTTTAAACACTCTGTCAGAACTTGAAATTTGCAGGTTTCCTAATTGCACTGATACTGGGACACTAGACCACATGCTGGAGATCAAAATCCAATGCCTTTTGACCATCCACAGCAGTGAAATGACCTGCAAAGATCTTTGTACTATGGTGTATGTTATGAAAGCTCTGAGACTTTTTCAGCTCTTTCTGAGGCATGCATTCCCAAGGAGAAATAAACATTGTCCAGCTGTAACACCTAAACCAGAAAATGGAAAGCATTTAAATAAAATATCTGATATTTTACATGTACCTTCAACAGTGACTGGAGTAGGTTTGTGCTGTGGCTGAAAAGTCAGTTTCCATAGTGTTTCTAAAAGGATGCAGGTGATTAACCCCAGATGTACACCTGTTTCAAAAGTGATGGTCTGTCTGTCTGCTTTTACTTTCCATGTAGTAAGTTGTCTGGGAAATAGCATATAATAGGTGTTGACTGCAAAATCTTTACAGATTTACATGGGCTGAGTTGGGAGATTTTTTCAGAAGTCTTGGGACATGGCAATAAACCCTTTCTTATTGATTAAAAGAAACTAAAAAATTAGCTTTTATTATGAACCTCATTAACAAAAAGACCCATTCAAGATTGCTACTGTGAAATGCCTTCATTGAAGTGCTTTCTTTCTTATGGAGCCAAGTATTTTTCTGAATATTTCACTGCCTGGAATTGCTTGTGATTTCTGATCAGAGCAACAGCAAGAGACTGATTCTTGAGTACAGGGTGTCATTTTGATGTTCTTTTGTTTCCTTCCTTTGATTATGTTATGGCTAAACACACACATATGCCTTACATTTTCTTTATGTTTGGCATTTTTTCACTCCACACTTGGTACAGATCTATATAAAGCAGGACCTTGAAATCCCAGGTGAAATTAAGGCTTTGTTGTTCTTGGTGTTTTTCAAGCACTAGATACATATATAAGCATATAGATAGATAGATAGATAGATAGATAGATAAGCATGTAGGAACTGAGACTTAGAAAGACAATTTACCTCACAATTTTGCAATGGATCATTGGCAGAGTTGGCTATTGGAGCAAGGTCTTCTAACTCTCAGCCTAAAGATTTGTCTGTTGTGCTACGCTGACTCTTACAGGCAGGATTAACTCCCCTTTTGCTGAAGGGACTTTACCTTTGAAATGGAAATGTCATGCCCATGGTATTTCATTTCCTGAGGATAGTAGAAGTGTAAAGACTACTGAGATGATTCTTCAAAGAGTTTTTGAAAGAGGGTGATGGTAATTCTCCAAGACAGAATTTTTCCAGGACACTGTGACATTCACTTGGTCTTCACGAACTCCATTGGATGTTCTCCTTGGCCATGCTAGCTGATGAATACAGTTTCCCTTGAAGAACACCCTTTCTGACATTGTGCTGCACCCAAGTTTTCTCTAGCAATCTGCCCTTTGAGCAGTAACCCAGCTCTTTCAGACCAGTGTATAAACCAGTATTATTGTAGCTTCAAAACAAGGTTGTTCTTTGTGGTCTTGCTTTGCATCTCTCTGAGCTCCACAGTAGGAAGAGCTTTCCCTTTGTTTCTTGACCATGGATGATCAGTTGGGACCTGTCCAACTAGAATTGATAGAAAATACCCCATAGGGGCATGTGTGAGCTCAGCTGCTGACCCTCACT
Organism: Nesoenas mayeri; assembly: GCF_963082525.1. Classification (NCBI taxonomy): domain Eukaryota; kingdom Metazoa; phylum Chordata; class Aves; order Columbiformes; family Columbidae; genus Nesoenas; species Nesoenas mayeri. Next base: position 7,074,949 of record NC_137543.1, read on the forward strand.
CTGCTCCACACTGCTGTCACTTCAGTTCTGTAAGGCAAACTAACCCAGATCCTCCCCAACCTGGTCAAACTGCAAAGACGTATGCATTATACTGGCACCACACTGTGGCTTTTGTAGTCGGTCTCTGCAAGGTCTGCTAGGCACCTTCAGTCTGTTGCCAATTTTTCTCCATGTTGTCTCCTAGGACGTGTGCACTGAGTGCCCTCCTGGCCCACCAGGATTGCCAGGTATCCCAGGTTTCAAAGGTGATAAAGGTCTCCGAGGACCACCAGGTAGAGATGGCCAGGATGGGAAAATGGTAAGAGAGCTGGGGAAGTGAAAACACCTTGGATGTTGTATAAACTTGTTTTTCTTAGATTATTTTTAGACGGTTGATTTTGTTGTTGTTCTTTTGTTTTGTTTTTCAATCAACAACCTAGTGAATCTGCTTTAGATGTCTGTGGAGTCCACAGACTAAACTTCTGTTTACCTCTACCTCTTCTGCATTGCAGGGAGATGCTGGACCCAGGGGTCCTACAGGCCCACCCGGGCTGGATGGCCCCAAGGTTGGTTGGTTTTCTTCAGTTGTCTAATGAAAAATTGTTTGTGACTACTTAGTACGCAGTCTAAAGCAGGAACTTGGTGTCATCCATCTCTGTGTAAAGGGGTAGTTGGATGGGCTCTGTACTGGCAATGCACGGGCATGCCACATGGGCACAGGACTGCATAGCTCCCCCGTGAACACCGTTTCACTTAAATAATGTCTTCTACTGTCCCTTTGTTCACACCCAGACACACATACACAAGTGGAGGGCCTGATTCTTGATACTGAATTTCATTACATTGGTGTTTTGAGACAGACAAGGACTTGACACTAAGTTTCAGTTCAAATCTGGTAAGGAAGAAATTAAAGCCTCAGTGGTAGACACCCTGCATGTTTCTGTTCTCTTTAGATCCTGTATGCTTGCATCACATAAATTAAGGGTGACACAGTGGGCTGCTGGACTTCATATATATGATCTGCCATGGTGGTTTTATCCACAGACTCTGAGTGTTTCCTGAAACACGCTATAGGAAGAGCTGCTTGTTTCAGCTGTATGCTTCTGTCTAATGGACATATGCAAATATAAAACTTCCAATGTCTGAAGAATTCCAATAATGTCGCATTTCAGGCATTTCCCATGAAGAGGTCTGTCACCCTTCTGCTCACAGTGCCAGTGCCTGGTCACAATCAAAACCTTTTCAACTGCCTAATGTGAAATAAACCAAAACAAATCAATGGAGGGACACAGAAAGTGATTTCATGATGGACCACAGTTTCCTCCAGACTTCCTTGCATTACTGATCTACTGTCTAAAACAGCCACTGCTATTTTAACATCTTCGTATTTGCACTTATTAGGCTGCAGAACAAGCTAGTAGAGATTCATGAATTAATTTTATATCTTGCAATTAAAAGCCTGGTAGGGAGAGCAGCAGAGTCTCAAAAGTAAATACAGGGTTGATCAAAATGAAAGTCTGTTCCAGCGTAAAATTTGCAAAAGAATTAGTAACCCGTAAAGACAAAAACTGGCAGAAAAGCCAAGAAGCCTGAGACATATCAAGTCTACTGCTTTTTTGCATGCCAGGAGAAAGCAGAGATTTGGGATGAAAAATTGAATGTTTAGGTGAAATAACAGGACCAATTTTAAACTGTATATGTGGATAAAATAAAATCAAGAGTTTGATAAATAGTCTAACTTGCATTCAGTAAAAAAGCAGATTCACAGAATTCGCAAATGTTAAAAGACAAAATTGTAAGACCCCTAGGAAGGTGCAAACACAGTCTTTTTGACTCCTTTCTAAATACGTTAGAAGGTCCTTGCAATGAAAGACCCAAAGAGTTCTGCACTTTTGAAGATGTGGTACATTGTCCTTACCAACACTATCTGGACTAGTATTAGGTCTCTTTCCGAAATGGAGCAGTAGAACTGCAGGTCTTTGCACATGAGCAACTTCATGCCTTCTGGCTATAAGAATTAGGCATCTTTAAATTAATTGATAGCAGCCCTCCCTTCCCACTTATTTCTGAGCTCTCAAGGAGTAAACTAGAGTATTATTTCCACAGCCAGCAATTAATTAGAGTTCTATGCATTGTTCATAATTTGTTCTCCATCACCCCAGTGTTTTTCACTGTGTGAGGCTCACCTTACTTTAGGTCTTGATAACATAGATATTTACATTTGAGTTAGATGCCTCTGTTCTGTTCTCACTAGGACAGAAAGAGAGATAGAGAAAGGGGAGGGCATTTTCTGGATATGAATTTTCTGACTGCACCTTAGAAATGCCATTTTTATTGCTCCTGTCCCTGAAGGAAGAGATTACTAGCTCATACTGTGGGTGCCTTTGTTGGGTCAAATGATTCCTTACCAAGATCTGATTTAGTGGAGTTCCTAACAACCTGTCTGCTTTCTAAGGATGTGTAAATCTTCTTCATCTCCATGAGACTACAACATAAAAAAGCACTATGCTGGGTCTGCTCAAAAGCCATTCTTCACATATATTCCTGTCTCCAACATTGGTTATGAAAGTTTAGGGAAGAATTTAAGAGGAGGGCAAGCAGGACTCAGTCCTAATTTAAGGTTTGTGCTCAAATGTCCAAGTGCTATATGAAAAAGGTCAAAAAGCTGATAGGATACTGAATCTAAGTGACTTTCAATGGCTTTTATTTTTTATTATCAGGGTGCTAAAGGAGATCGTGGTATGACTGGGGATGCGGGAGAAAAAGGTGAACAGGTAAAAACAGAGTGTGCTTTCCAACAGTGCCATAGCTGTGATTGTTCCTTCATCAACAACTCCTATGATGTCTGTAGAGCAATACCCTTCTCAGAGGCAGAGGAGAAACATGGGAGCTCTTTATCACTGATAAACCTCAACTGGGCTATGCTAAAGAGTGAAACTGTAGCAGTCCTCCACAGGCTTCCATTTCCAATAAAAACGTTCCTGTATGATCTGTTTCCTCACCGCTAGATTGGATGCATTCAGTTCTCTACATCACCTAACCTTTAGTTATTTCCCCAGATAATGCCAAGAGTTGTTCTGGGACGTCAGGTGTCTCTGGGTTGAAAGAGCCAGTGTTTCAATTTGCCCAGGAAGATGAATGAAAATGGCCTCTTTTAGCAAGGGCTGAGATGCCACAAGACAGAGGAGAGTGATCTAAATTAGAGCAAAGTTTCATAGTTAATTTTGCCAAGGGCTGAGTCAATAGCTTAAGGTGCAAATCAGCACCTCTTCAATGAGATTTGTAGGGTATTTTAAACAGGTTTGGTTTCTGGCCTGATCTCCTGCCTTGTACAATTCCACAGTATTTGTTTTCCTCTTCCATTGGGATAGGCTGAAGTACACATTAGCAAAAGAACACCTTATATTTAACTACATTTATTCCTGAAGTGCATGCTTTGAAACCAAGGTTTTGCTTTAAAAAGCCATGTTTCTTTCTTTCCTTATAAGCAACTCTTTGTGTATTGTCTCATTTTGATGTTACTTTGTAATTTTCTGTCACCAGTTAACTTTTATACAACTAGGCATATGAATAATGCATAAAGTCCCTCTTTTCATTCTGCAGGGCCACCCTGGAATGCCTGGCTTCTCTGGGGCTCCTGGAAACCCTGGCCCACCTGTAAGTTCCTCTTTTGCAAAAATAGTCCCATATTTTCCTTACTAATAAAGGCTGTTGCAAGCTACCTGTGGAAGAAAGGACCGTTCCAGTCTGTCTGTGCATTGCGTTTGCATTTTCCAGTGGGTTCCCCAGTTGTGATAATTGATATTTAATACAGCGGCCACTTTTCACTGATTGCTTCAACTCACTCTGTGTATTGACACTAAGCTTCAGCCGCTCACTTTATACAGGACAATGATGATGAAACTCTTCCACAGAGATTACTTAGTAACATGCATAGGTATTTTCTTATTACGTGGAATAAATGGTCAGTTTAGAACCAGCAGATCTAAGAATATTTTAGTTCTCAACTTTACACAGTGGTATGAGCTTGGATTTTCTCCAGTTTTCAGATCTTGTGGGTTACTTTTGAATTAAGAGGCCTTTTACATGTGTCCCTATCCATCACAGTCCTTCTCATTCCTAGCTTTCATCTTTCCATGGATGCAATAATGCTTCTTTGTTTTTAAAAGGGGGTGACACTGCAGAAGCAGGGATGAAATAACTTGGCTCTTCTGCTTGTGATATCACTGCTTACATCCTCCAAGAATTACGGCTTTTCCTGACTGAAGGACTTTTCTTTCCAAATCACCTTTCTTTGCCCACAGTCATCACTACTCATAGTGCTGCTTATGGTGCAATTTGATTCTGCCATGCTGAGGGTGCACAGTTTTTGTCTCTTCTGGGGATCAGCACAGTTTCTTCAAAGCTGAATTTACTGAGTTGTACTGACTAAATGATAGGAAGTACCAGAAAAGAAGATTAGATTAATATTCTGTTTTCAGATGGTAGCAGTGCCTAAAGCATGCTGAATGCTTTGCCACTGGGACAACACGTGGGCCTGCTTTGTGGGTCATTTGTTGCTCTCGTGAGCATTATTTTAGGAGAAGCTAATAACACAGACACATTTACTGTGTCAGTATTAACCTCATACTGCCACAGCCACAGGGTTATTCCAGTAGGATTAAAACTCCTAAAATTGTCCTGTCAGACCCTCTGAATAGACTCCCAGTCAAAGGCAATGTGCAAAGTGAAACTGAGCCTGTCAAAGGAAAGTAAAATAGAATGTTCTCATATACATATATATATTTATTTTTTTTTCAAATATTGCTGACTTTTTCCTCTGTCTGCATTGACTTGTGGCTCCAGAAGTTTGCCTGCCAAAGAGTGTTCTTCAAACTGCTCCCATAATTTCTGTTCTTCAGAGTTATTTTTGTCACAAGATTGGCTTTCTTTCCTATTTGCCCCCTATTTTCAGAAGGAAGGACCAGGACAAAACACAAATATCTGACTATTTCTGGCTTTGGAGGCTGATTGAATGAAGAGGTTGGCACTGCTTTTCTGTGATGAATGAAGTGATGATGGAATGAATGCTGAACTGAGTGACTGAAGAAAACTTCATTGTTGTCAGCTGTGGTAGGGAGTATGTTGACAAGTGTACAAAACGTGTTAATCACTCACATTGTTTCTGCTTTATTTTGTTTAGGGACCAGATGGGCCACCAGGACCAATGGGACCAGCAGGAAACCCAGGAGAGATAGTAAGCTCTAAGCTGTGTGTTTCACCACCAGCTTCAACTATATTTAGATCTGTGAAATAAAACTGAGCTGGAACCCATGTAGTGCCCTTTGAAACCTCTCCAAAATATTCAGCCTGAATCAGCTCTACACCTGCAAGAAGGACAACCACAAATAACCCCAGATTAAACTATTCTTGCAGGTTTTTTTTACTCACCAAATGAAACTCTGAATTAGCCAGAGCATAAGCCAGTTCATGGGACCTCTAAGGAGGTTTTTGTACCTCTTACCTGTCTGTCCTTGCTGTTAACATCTCTTAGCCTCCAGAACAGGCTAACTGAATCTATTAGGTTGCTTCATGACCCAGGCTAACACTTGAACTGTGTGTGTGGTTTGTCAAAATGAAACCAGCGACCTTTTGAAGGCTGTCACAGCACAGACTGCTCAGATGCCAGGGCCTGAGACCGTTCCCTCACACCACTGAAAATACTATTAATAGTACAGATGTAACCTTCGAGAAGTCCATGAAGAACTTTGCTACTGCTGTTTCATTTGAAGGGTGTTCAGATGCTAATTTATGGTAATGCATCAGAAAACCCTGGAGAGATAGGTAATCTGATTGATGCTAACTTCAGGTTGAAAAGGAAAAAAATGAACCTTCCCTGGGTAATGCATGCTGTTGAGCTGAAACAGTTTAAGACTGTATAATTCTATGCTTAATTTCTAGAGCACTGTTTCCTAATGAGCAAGGTGCCTCTTGCAGATCCATTTCAACCTGAGCTTCACCATAAGTGAACAGTGTTGGTCTTTCTGATGACTGTTAAAAAATCAGTGAGGATTTATTTATTATTGTGAAAAGAAAACCCTCCAGTTTAAACTGTACGTAATTGAAGGAAACCTTGTACCCGGTGTGACACAGGCTATGACACCAGCTTCTCACAGCTGTCTCTTGTCAAACTCTACATTTGATAAATTTTCATCACCACAGTGTTTCTGCTTTCTTTCCAGGGTAAAGATGGCCCTCCAGGTCCACAGGGCCCACCAGGGTTGCCTGGTCTTCCAGTGAGTGCAATTCAGCTTCTTGTAATTCAATACATTAAACTGTTCATAAACACATAGGTGTGTAAAAGAAGTGACATTTTCGAGGTGCTTTGAAAGCTACACATAATCTGTAATTGTATCCACCATGTTGATGCCATGGTACAGGACAGTGTGAATGCTGTATTTGATCACTTGAAAGCTAAGTGTTAATTACCGAGGTGGATCAGATCTGTTGCTTATCTGACTGTCATTGTGCAGAGCACAAAAATCAAGTAGCTCCAGTGTAAGGGCACAAAAATTCATAGACTAGAATACTGTTTTTATCTGAATCCACAGCCAAAATAATTCCTTTGCATTGACCCAAGTTGAGGTGCATCTTGGGCACAGGCTCTTCTCTTCTGGAAAATGCATTAGTACAACATTTTAGGTTTTTTTAATCTGTCATAGAGACAGGACCAGAGCTATTTCTAGTATAAAATAGCCTAGCTAAATGAAGATAATAGTATTGTAATGATTTAAAACAGCTGTTTTTAGAATCTTGTTTTAAGATTAGTTGGAGCGCTCACCTTGCTGAAACTTAGACTTGACATAGTGGACAGGGAGACAGTTTATGCTGTTATAGCGGTGTAGCAAGGAGAGGTTTATGGCTGAGCTGTAGAAATAGGGTAGTTTTTGGAAGGTTAGACCAACTTAAGTATGATATGATGGACTCCATTCTTATACTCTATTTTGCATTTCATTTACAGGGAATTGCTGGGAATGACGGCAAAGATGGCAAGCCAGGATCTCTTGGGGAACCGGTAACGTAATTTAAAATTGTTTTGCTCAGGCAATCAGAGCTTGCACCCACATTTTGGTTTTGGAGCTGCCTATCTATGGACTACTTAGTGGGGGCAGAGAGCATGTTTATACATCTTTTTTTTAACACCAGAAGAACTATATCATCTTGAGCAATTAAGTCACACACTAGCAATCTTGAAAAGAAACTTGGTTCTTTAACTTTTACATCTATCATAAATTCACTAAAACTTAGTGTTTCAACTTTTACAGCAACAGTAAATATTGCAGAGAAAGAAGGTTGTCTTGTAACATTAAACCCAGTCAACCATTTTGTAGGTGGAAGATTATGAGGCACAAAAAGTTTAGAGGAGGTGTCTTTAAAGAAGCCTTTTCTGGATTGCTCTGTGACAGTTTTGTTGTCCAGAATTAGAGGTTAAAACACTGTAAAGGTGCACTAATCCAAAGTTGTAATCTGCCTTTGAAACTCAAAGGCTCCATTCATGATGGAACAGGCAAGGGTATGTATGGGAATGGGTGTCACTACTGTCCTCCTTGTATGCTCAGACTAAAGAAACTCTGGGCAACCACAGTTCTTAGTGTTGTTACATCTAAGGGAGAAGAGTGGTAAGTTTTCAACACCAGAGAGGTGGACCTGAAGCTTTAACTAAAATTAAGATTGTTTCCCACAGGGAAAGCCTGGAGAACCAGGGCTCCCAGGCCAGGAGGGTGCCAGAGGCTTACCGGTAGGTACTGCTGTGAAGGGTTCAATCAAGTCACTCTTCTGTACTGTAGCTGGGAAGCTTTTTTGGGCAGATGAGGTTTTTTTATTGATGCAAACATGTAACCAAAGGGCTGATGTGAATGAGAACAGTCATGGAATTGTGCCTAGATAAAGAAATAATCATCAAAAATCAAACACAGGTGTTTCCAAATCCCTCACACTTGGAAAAGTGTAGGTCCCTTACCTAGAAGATAAGGCACGAAACCTCATGACACCACTTTTACCAGAAGGCATAGTCACAGCTGTAGACCTTGTGTTCTCTTAGGTGTCCTCTGAAAGGACAGGGACAATGAAATTTAGTGTTAAACAGCCTAATGGCTGGCCACACCAGGAATACACACACTACAGTCTTGGTTTTGCAGACAAAGGAGGCATGGAAAGTTCTTTCTGTGAGGTAGCCCTTCCTAAACAGTTCCTGGACCACGGCAGCTCCATGCTGGCCCGTCCCCAGTATTCTAAAGGAAAATTGGGAAGGTTATTAAGTAAACATTCACACTAGAGTTTTCTTAGTGTTTCATGCATCAGGGTGATGTATAGTTACAGTTTTCATCCTCTTTTGTAGGGTTTCAAAGGACAGAGAGGAGATACAGGTCCCCCAGGCCCCCGGGTAAGTAACACGTACCTCATACATGTTCCTTTGGAGAAATATTGTGTGAATTGAAATTTCTGAGCCAATAGGTAAAACTGATGGCAGGTATGTGTTCAACATGGCTGTTTTCCACTACAATTCCATGGGCCATACCCGTGGCATGAAATCACAGCAGCCGTCTTCCTTCCCTCTGCTAAAGTTTTGATTCCAGGTAAGGTGAGGCAGCTGGTAGAGATGAGTCCCCTGATTCTCCCTCTGAGACAGCCCTTTGTGAGGAAGTTTCGAGGATGTCTCCATAACACATTCCTCTGGTACAAATGCTGACATACAAGATGAGTAATCCGACTGCATTTGTTGGACAAGTATCAGCTCTCCTCCAAATATGCTTAAGAAGCGCAAAATAAGTTCAGGAAAAAAACTTACAGAAATGAGAATAGAGATGTCTCTAACCCTTTGACTTAGTTGCCTGTGGATCATAAAACCCAAAACTCAAGTCCTGCATGAAAAGCTGGCCTCCTCTCTGTTCTGAGCAATACCGTCAAAAATATCCATGGTGTAGGAAGTGCAATACAAAACTCAATGTCCTTCTGCCTAATTCTTATTTTTTACAGAAAAATAAAACACTCTGTTTGCAGGAGCTTAGCTGAAAAAATGCAGTGCTGGGGTTCCTCATCTCTTCCCCATTACATTAGTTTCTGTACCATGAATAGGTTGGTGGTTTTCAATGACTGCACTATCAGTAGCAAATACTGCTGGAAAGCAGTGCATTGCCTTGTGCATCACTTACAGAAGATGCTTCTGAATTGTTTTCATAGCCTGCATGTCACATTTGATGAACAAGGCTCTTGTGGGATTTAAAAAAGTTTTCACTCAGCCCAGTACAATACTGTAGAATGCTCATGTCACTTATAGTGGTGTTACTGGTCTGTCTTTGACCTTAGTCTTATATCTCTTTCCTTTTTTTTTGCTGAATTGCAGGGGGAACCAGGTGTGACAGGTCCTGCTGGTCGCGAGGGGCCACCAGGAAAGGATGTAAGTGCAACATTTTGTGCAAAAACTAATGTCCTTCTCCCTGACAAATTAAGATTTTAATATACAGCGACCCTGACCCAAAACAGCTGCAGAAACTGCAATGAAAGGTGAATTACTTCAGGGAATGATTTGTGCAAAGATCATTAGGCTAGGAAAGAATTTGAGAGCCTTTGTCACTGCTCAGCTACTGACACTTAAACATCAGATATATCTTTGGAAGAGCAGAGGAAGCTGCATTGTTTGAATCCCAGGCTGTGCTGCGTACCCATGGACCTGCTGCTTTCTGCCACCCGTTTCCGAGCAGCGCTTCTTTCCACTGGTCCCACTGGGACAGGTTCTGTCACGCTTCTCCTGCGAAAGCTGTACCTTACTGCGTGCATAGCTCCACCAAAATCTGTGAAATACCTATGGAATAAGAAGATGCTGCTCAAAGGAAAGTGAAATGGTACAAACAGATCCTCTGACATTATTAGTGTCAAACGCAGTCACATAACAAAATCCTGGGAAACAGCAGCTGACGTGGGATCCTGCAGCAGCTACTGAGCAAGATACCGAGCGGCTGATGTGTTGTTGTCATGGGACTCGGGGAAGTGGCTTCTCATTTGCAACCCGTTGTATCACTGGAAAACAGTTGTGCTGTAAGTGGTACTCTGCAAAGTAAAATGGAAGACAGACCTAGGGGAACCCCTCAGAGAAGAGAGAAGCATGTCTTAAGCCCCCCTCAAGAGAGTACGAAGTTGTCAGTTCTTGAGAAACACTGGAAAATTTCTGTCCCTAATAAATCCAGCTCTCAGATAACCTGATAATAATGATTTCTGCTTGTAATCAGGCTGCATTTAGTGATAGATGTTTAAAATTCAAAAGGCTGGCCTTCCTCATACATAACTGAAAGGGGGTAGCGACACTTTAATGCTGTTTCTCTCTAATACGTGAACAGCGTAATTTAGTAGGAATGCTTTTAAATGCCTGTTTACTTGCCTTCATGTCAGATCTTTCCTTCTCACCAGGATACTTTTCTTCATTTCAGGGTGATACTGGCCCCATAGGACCACAAGGCCCTCGAGGACTCAGAGGGCTGCCGGTGAGTTTTCTCTCATGATAAACCATTTCTGGAGGTACATTGTATATAGCGGGAATGTCCTGCAGTCCAGAATTCTGGTTTGGAAGAAGAGTCTTAAGATTCAGATGATGTTGATTAAAACACTTTGCCTACCTTGAGAACAACAAATCAGAATGATATTGCTAGAAACTGATGAAAACTTATAATAGTGCAATGGAGTGATGGTTGCTGACTTGCTGGGAGGGATAGTTTAATGGATTCTATCTGGACTGCAGTGTCAGAGGGCTCATATTCCAGTCCTGCCTCTGGCATCTCACTCACTTCTCACACAGCCTCAGTTTTCAAAGGCAGACAGTAATTGTGGCTGCCCAGTTTGAGGTATGGGGGATCCAGTTGTGATACTTTTCATTTTTGTCATGCTGTCTTTATTGTTTTCTGAAAAAAAAACCAACCCACATAGTTTTAGGAAAAAAGTTGTTTAATTGAACACTTATAGAGCTTTATTATACCTTCGGTAGAGAAATGGTGATTTAGTTGACATCTTATAAATTGTCATCTGGGATGGCTGAGAAATTACTTTTCAATGGGTTTTTCAATTCTTTCTTGAAAATCAACCCTTTCAAATTTGAATGCAGGTCTCTGTTGCTGAGCCTAGGCATGTCTTTAATATGTTGCCATGACTGATTTCTTTCCCTTCTCGGAAGACTTGTTAGTGAAATAGTTTCTACAACATGTCCCATAATCAGGGCAAAATACTTATTCAGCCAGCAATGCCAGGAGCTGGAGCAGCAGGTCCCTCTGGGGTGGGAGGTTAGGGGTTTAAATTAGACTGCAAGAACATATGGAGAGCTCCTGTGTCTACCTTGTAATTTACCTCATTATTCCTGTACTGCTGGCATCAATCACCAACATGTCATGCCCCTGCACAGCACTAGCAATGAATGAAAATATTTGAGGAGACAGAATTTATCATAACTCCAGGCCATATTCTTCTTGGAGGAGAGAAACTTGAGGCTTTGTATGTTGGAGGGCGAAGTATCAGTTTCTCTTGTTCTTCCTCTGCTTTGTTTACTTGCTAATAAGGAACATGAGGTATGATTTTGAATATTTGCAGTAAAAGGGATGGTCTTTATGGTTAACTTCGATGCAGGGAAGAAAACATCTCTGCATGGCGAATTGGGAGGAGAGAGAAGCAGGTTGTAGAATTTCATATCACTAAACTTTAGTCACCAAAAAACAGGAATCCAGAGATTATTAAAAAATACATATCTGGCCTCTGGCCCCTGATTCAGATGACAACCCTGCAAAGAGGATGGCAGGGCAGTAATTTGCAGGACCAACCTCAGCTGCTGGAGAGAAGTAGTTTTCTAAAACAGGAAGATGTGAGGATCTGGGGATATCTGTCAGCTAGTGCAGAGCATTTTAATGTTGTTCAGTGAGTTGCCAAGAGGTGCTTCAAACAAGGACTAAAGGGGCTTGTCTGAACACTGGTAACTTGGAGCTACCATAGCAGGTGGCTCCATCCACACAGGAGGATGCTGCATGTGGTAGGGATAACGGTGAAGAAATGAAGGAGGAGAAGGACTGGTCAGGTTCTCTTCAGATTAGAGGATTTGGGTCCACATCTCTCACTTTTGTCCTGTGGTGGTGTCAGCCATGCAATCTGGAATGCAGAAGTTTTGGGGTCAATTGAAAATAAGAGATCCTTACTCTGTAGTCTGCCAGGAGAGGAGGTTTGTCAATGCTAAAGAAATCCTTGCTGGTGCAGCAGTAGGAATATTTAATTGTATTTAATTAATTATATTTAATTAATATTTAATTGTAGTGTATGATACTTCATTAAAGTTTTTCTTTTTGACATAGGGCAAGAATGGATCACCTGGATCTGCAGGAGAACCTGGCCCAGCAGGTAACCCAGTAAGTACCACCAAGGGAAACTCATGCAGCAAGAAGTTATGCAAAGGAGAGGTGATGGATGAAGTATAGATCAAGTGGATTATGTATAGCTGTTTGACATCCTTTATGGTACCACGTCTGAAGATCAGTGATCTGAAAATCACTGGCTGGCCACAACATTGGAGGGAGTTTGGCTGCATTCCTGGAATTGAGCTGCTAGCTGGGTCATCATTTTTCCCAGCAAAAGTTAAGTGTTAACAGAAAAAGGAAATGATTGATTACTCACTATGGAAAAAAAGATTGGCATGCCTCATCTTCACCAGTAGACTTAATTTTGCCAAGCAGAGACTGTGTGGCCATCAGAAAGCTGTCACAGGGAAGGAAAGGGCCTCGGGGAGCTGGCAGACTGCCACTGAGAAACAGCAGCCGCAGAAAAATCCTCCCCAGGCACTTGAGGAAAGAGCAGACAGTGGGCAATAAACCAAGACCACGAAGCAGAATGAAGCGCCCCTGGAGACATCCTATGTAGCAGAATAGCATGGTAATGAAGAGCTGCAAGGAGGACAGTGAGGAGTTTGTTGTTTTGTTTTTCTTTGTAGTATTTTTCAGTGGGTTTTATTTTGTTGTTGTTCTTGGTTTTCTTTTAATTTGTTTGTTGGTTTGTTTTTTGTGGTTTTGTTTGGGGTCTTTTGTTTGTTTTGTTTGGGTTTTTCTGTTGTTGGTTTGTTTTGTTTGTTTGGTTTGGTTTGTTTTTCCTCTATTCTGCAGCTGAAAAATGTTCAGGATTCAGCAAATCCATGCAATAGTGCCTTTGTGTCCAGTAGCATCTATTCCAATTCAGGGCTCTCCCCTCTGTCCACCTAGATGTTACAGCTTGCTGGGCTGTTAGATTCAGATAGAAATCAAGGCACAGCAGGAGAATTTGAAAAATTGCAGCAGGACTGCACTTTTTGTGGCCCTTGCAATGCCATAAAGCAACCCCAGCCTCACCACAGACTTGTGCCCCAAGCAGGTTTTGCTTTGCTGCAGAGATGTCTCATCCTAGGTGGTCTCAGTGAAGCAAACAAGACCTTTCTGCATGGGGAGGAGATAACTCACAGGTTACAGGTGGGGTAGGAGTGGTGCAGTTTCACAGCCTTTCTGAAGCCAAGAATTAGTGCCACTGCTTTTTTCTCCTTGACACAACTACTTCTTACCATCCTGGAACCACTGCCATCACTTCTTACCCCATGGATCCCTGCTGTTGCCTTTTCAACCTTCATTTTTGCTTCTCATCATGCTGACTTCTGTTCCCAATTCCTGTTACTGCTTTTTTTTGCCTTTCTGTGCCTTCACCAGACCACTGTGGCTTTGGGATGCCCTGAGTGCCAAATGATGTTAATTTTTTAATTATTGTGTTATCATATTACCTAGACAGTCATCTAGTGACCCAGGGGCTCACCAGGCAGCTTCATGCACAAACACAGAACTACAGTAATCTCTGCTGCAGAGGATTTACAGTCCAAAAATAACACAGGAGATTGAAAAGTGAGATGAATGAGAGAGAGGAAGCAATGAGACAGTATTGGTCAGCAGAACAGACAGTCATCTCATCAGTTTGCTTCTCTGTCATTAAAATGAATCCTCTCCCTTTCACAAAGGTTATTATGGGAAGTATTTCCTTGTGCTGTACACAAATTCATTTATTTCCAGCCTTGTCTGGAAATGCACTAATTTCCTTCACAATGTGGTGTGACAAGCCAATATATTATATTTCTATTTTGAAAAAGAGGAGAAGAGAGAAAGATTATCATGTCAATAAGGGTTTCTTTTCTACCTTCACCATTGCTGGCCTGTAATCTCAAGGTAAAATGCGCAAGGAGCCTTTTCCTTTTGCATCTGTTTGACAGTGCCCATCCCACTTCACCGTGCTTATTGCTTAAGCCTGCACTCAGCAATCCAGCCCAGCCCCTGAAATCTCCAGTGTTGATTTCATATCCAAAAGCCATGGGCTTTGTGTCTGTCAGGCTTGTTGGTTCTCCCTTTGCACAAGATGGGCTTAAAATGAAGACAAGTTTCACTTTAAGAAGAAAAAGGGATATGTTCTTAATTAGAAGGTAGGGGATAAAGTTCTGAAATAAAGGTTAAAAATAAGAGTAAAAGAAAGAAGTCAGAAGTGTACGTGAAATGGCTTTGTATTATGACCTGCCATCTAAGCTGCCTTGATCTGTAAAAAAGGAATAGTTTGGCAGAATTTAAGGAGAGAGAAGTAAAAGACAGACATTTTTAAAATTGAACCTGGAAATAAAAGCAAAAGAGGAGCTGAGTAGCTGTCTGTTCATTGTATTCTCAGGTTTGAGCAGTGTGACCATCTGTGCCATTTCCCTGTCATCGCACATCACAGCGCTTCCACTCTCCAGCGCCGCCTTGTAAACGATGCAGCACCAGAATAGCCACTGAACGTGACACCTCCTGTCACTTCCATAACTGTCACCTCCTTTTGATGAAAGGACCCCACATAGCTTATTAATAATGCAAAAATGGTGTTTGCAATCTGGTTTTCTAAGTGACTTTGTTCTGTCTTTCATTGTCAGTTTTGCGAGTCCTGCTGCTACAGGGAAATTTCCCAGTTCCAATGTGTCTGTAAATGCATGATCTGGAAAAGAGATGTTGGAAAAGAGCTGCTAGTGTCTATCTCATTTCTGTCCTAAGGGTCCTAAAGGAAATAAAGGAGAAAATGGCAGCCCAGGACTCCCTGGCTTCATAGGACCCCGAGGACCACCTGTAAGTATGTCTGGGGATGGATTAGACCCACTAATTAGCTGCTTTTAAATATCGGGCAGATGCAGATGGGACACGATCATCTTTAATTCGGTAGAAAAAAAAAACATCTGACAGATCCAGAAGCCATACACTTCCAAAGGAAACTATACTGCAAAAATAGCATTATTTGTTGTGGATGAACATCCATAATGTCATTTACTGAGCTGGTACCTGTCAGTCAGCCCTGATAATGTGTGCATTAATTATGCTTGTTCAATAGGTTTTTTTTAATACAGGTATAGGGTATTTAAGTTACTCAGACTATATCTCAGCATGAACCCCAGAAAGGCTAAACAGGGAAATTTTAAATGCTGATAATAGTATAGGTATTTCTGATATATGCTGTTCCAAGGAAAATTCATTTGCTAACAGCAACAGAGGTACATTGCAATTAAAGCATTCATATATCTCCCAAAGTGATCTAAAATAATACCTATACACATGAAAATATCACAGCCTTGAAATCCAATATCTTTAGCCCTTCCAAGGACAGTCAAATATGTTACATTTTCCTAGGAGGATAGAATGGTGGATATTAGGTAAATATTTTTGTTTCTAGGTCTATTGTGACTTAAAATGCAATGGAGATGTTTTCATGGGAGTCTGCAAGAGCTGAATCTTCCACAGGATGATTCTTTGATTTATTTATTTTTCTATTTTACATTATTGGAAAGAGAGTTTCATGATGAAAAGAGGAGAAAGAAATATTTCTCTAGAAAATTAATTGAAAGTAGCAAACGTGGTGGTCATCTAAAACTGAAGTGGCCTTAAGGAATACTTGAGTGAATTTGATGCAGCCTAATTTGAAGCTGATGTGATCACACATCTATGATTAGTTACGTTGCTCATGCACACGTGGACGTACCCTAGTACTGTCTTAGTTGTTATATGTGTTTCCAGTTTGTAGAGAAAAACACTACCTGCATGCACTCATTGTACATATGGTCATGTGCGTGGATTTTAAATGGACTATAAAGAATAATCTTTCCATTCATGATGTGGGAAATTGGGTAGAATTTTAGCAATAACTAGTGTAATGTTTGCTTTGCTTTACCCTTCTACTTCAGGACTAAAGTGACTTTTTTTCACTGAAATGCTAAAATGCAAAGATTGTATTGCCTAATTATCACATTATAAATGCAGAGCATAAAAAAAAAAAAAAAAAAGAAAAGCCTGATAAAGTGCTTGTATAAATCGAGGTTATTTGATATTGGAGATTGGACAAGGTGACCTATAAAGGTCCCTTCCCACCCAAACCATTCTATCATTCTATGATCCCATGATTCTATGATATAGTTCTGAAACACAGGCAAGCTTTCAGACTCAAACTTGATTTATCACTGGCTCTGTATTCATTAGCTCAGCTAGCATAATACAAAAAGGTACATCTACTTACAAAGTTTATTTCCTTTACATCTTTAGACTGTTATGGCTATAACATTGGCACTATTTAAGCTAAACCAGCCCAAGTAAAGTGTATGAAGATTTGTGAAGTGTCTGTAAGAAAAAGAAATAAAATGTATTGAAAGCAGGAACACACTTTCAATGAAACATGTGTCCTGATCTTAGCTGGTTCAGTAGAAATGAACCAGCTAATGAGTTTTATTTTATTTGCAAACCAGCTAATGAGTTTTATTTGCGAACACTTACACAATATGTATCTTCACTAAAAAATGCTTCCTAGATTGTAGAATGTGTCTTTCCAGGAATGAGTTATAGAAATAGGATGAGGACAAATCACCCAAACCCAACAGTGGGTTTGTGGGTTACTTCTATAACTCAAGAAATCTCAGGCTTTAAACAGAAAGCAAGACTTGTGGTTATTCGCTAAGGTCTTTTTTTCAGCTCCTTGCAGTGTGGTGCTAAATTCACTCTTTTATCTCTCAGGGAGAACCAGGAGAGAAGGGTCCTCCTGGAAAGCAGGTAAGTTAAATTCCCAGTTGTTTCAAAGTACGACTGGTGTCTTGGGGAAAGCAAACAAACAAAGAAACATCAACAAAAAGACCAAACAAACAAAAGCAAAACATAAAAGATGCTACCTGGCTTGCAACAAATTGATTTTTTTTTTTTTTTTTTTTGAATTGTTGATATTTGAGAGCAAACAGGGAGCTCTCAGTAATCTGTGGGACTGATACAGAAATAAATTTTCCCCAGTTCACAAGAATCGTTGTAAAGGCATGTGCTTTATTATCGAGTGTTATTATGGATAGCTCTTTTACATTTACCCTTATTTTGTTGCAGGGTACCCCAGGGAAACCAGGTGAAATTGGCTCCAAAGGAGAAAGGGTAGGTTGGAAATTATTAGTTATTTAATTCCATTGAAATAAAGAGCTATTTTCAGTTAGGCGCTGGGGGAAGGGGTCATTCAAGAGTGAAGCATGGGCTGTAGAGATCTGCCGTGCTTCTTACCCTCCCAGCCTTCTCTTTAATCATTCTCTGTCAGTAATAATTTGAGGATCATTTGTAATTCACCAGATGTTGTATTCAGTAACTTTGCCAGCTCAGCTGTTTGTGTTTTGCTGTGCTTGGAAATGAGAAATTTGCCTCTTATTTTGTGATGGTAACTTATGGGGTTTTTTTCCACTTAGGGAGAGCCTGGCATCAAAGGTGAAAAAGGCCCTCAAGGAGAAAAAGGGCCTCCAGGTGATCCCGGGATACCTGGTCATAAAGGCCATCCAGGACTGATGGGTCCCCATGGACCCCCAGGAGACACTGGGCAAGTTGGACCTCCTGGTCCTCCAGGACAACCAGGATTTCCAGGACCAAGGGTAAGACTGCCAGAGAAGGGTTTTGTACAGTAATTTTAGTGCCACAGTGTGTATGATCAGCAAAGTACCTAAGTGAGGCTGGTAGAAACCAGAGCAGGTGTGTGTTATAACGTGGATGAGTGTTTCTATCTCTTGACACATAAAAAGGAGAGGAGGATAGCACATCTCAGGGTTGTGTTGTGGGGGTGTGGATTGAACTTCAGGAGATCTGAACAATCGAGACCTACAGCCAGAGCAGTCAGTTCCTGACCCTTTGCACTGCTAAAAGCCTAAATCAGGTCATGTGACTATGGCCATGGGTCTTGGGTCTGAAAAAGCTTCTTTCTATAAGGATGTTAACGTGCAGCATTTCATGCAGATGTCTTATGCCTTCCACTGCTACTGGTTGTTATGACAAAATGCTGAGCTGTGGAAAGGTCACTGCTCTAATCCTGGAAATCTTGGAGTCAGCTCATCAGAATTAATGAAAACCTATTTTGGTTAATATTGTCCTTTCTTTTTTTTTTTTTTCCTCCCAAATGGGAAATAATCTCTATATTGAGAGCAAATAAGGGTAATGTATGTAGAAGAATGAGAAAAACTGCCCACACTAGTGAAGCTGCTATACACATCCTGAGGATGAATTTGAGATTAATTCAGAGGGGAATAAACAGTGAAATAATCTCTGATGTAAAAGCTGCGTAAATTTTAGACAAAGCATTTCTTTCTGTGTCTCAACAACACAGAGATTTGATGAAATCCAGTGATAATTATGGAGACTTAATGCAACTAATAGCGTTAAAACTTGGAAAGATACTTAGTAAGCCTTCACAGTATGTTCCACAATCATGTTTACTTACTGCGATATTCACTGAGGGTCATCACAAATAGTTAGTACTTAATGACAAAATTGCTTCTTTTGTCTCAAAAAACCACATCTTTTTCTCATGCAAAAATTGTGTTGGGAAGAAGGCAATAAATAGACCAACTCTGTAATTAGCAGCAATGTTACTGCTTAAAATTGAAATGTCTCTTAGCTATTTAATAAAATCTATATTTTCTTAATGAAGAGTAACTTCTCATTCAGAAGACCTCATAAGGTTTCTAAAAACATAGAGGACACAGATTCCACCCTTATAAGTTAAAAAGATAAGTGTGAGAGAAAAGCAACGCTTTCATGAATATAGCTGATACACAAAATAATGCAGTCTTTAGGTTGCCCAGAAGTATTTTCAAAAATGGCAGATATTCAAAGAATAATATTAAACAAAAAACTAAAATGGCTTTTCAAGTGAAAGATTTCAATGATTTACAAAGTAAAACTTTTTATCTTTCTGGTTCAAAATGATTTATCTTTTAAATATACTTACATTTTTTCTTCTGGGTTTATGCAAACACCAGAGTCTAGTTACCCTAAAACCACTGTCTTCTTAAAATATTTTTGGAAAGCCACAACCTAAAAAAATCCTCCTTCCACCTACCAAAAATGCTTTAATAATTTCTTCAGTTGCATCATTCAAACTTGTTGTTCACATCGCTTTGAGTTTTGGCAGCTATTACAGTTGTTCAACAGCAACGTCACACAAAAGAGCTGTGAGAAGAGATAAAAGATGCTGTCCCTTGAAGGCTGGGTAGGGGACAAAGGCCAGGCAGCCACATCCGTGTCTCCCTTCAACTGTGTGAAATCAGGCAGAATTTTGTACTCGCTTGGAAGAATGGGTATCATATGCATAAAATGGCTTCTGTTCCCTGAGATAAGGCCTGTTGGCAGGCTATGTGTCCAGTATGATTGTTTACAACATGTTTAGATTCAGAGAATCATAGAATATCCCGAGTTGGAATGGACCCACAAGGATCATCAAGTCCAACTCCTGTCCTTGCACAGCACAACCGCACAGTTCACACCATGAGTCTGAGGACGTTGTCCGGTCTCTTCTTGAATACTGTCAGGCTTGGGGCCGTGACACCTCCCTGGGGAGCCTGTTCCAGTGTCCAGCACCCTCTGGGTGAAGAACCTTTTCCTAATGTCCAACCTAAACCTCCCCTGGCACATCTTCCTGCCATTCCCTTGGGTTCTGTTGTTGGTCACTAAAGAGAAGCACCTGCTCCTCCTCCTCCCCTTGTGAGAAAGCTCTCCCCTCAGTCTCCTCTTCTCCAGGCTGAACAAATCAAGTGACTTCAGCTGCTCCTCATATGGCTTCCTCTCCAAACCCTTCATCAACTTCATAGTCCTCTTCTGGACACTCTCTAGTAGCTTTATACCTTTTTTTATCCTGTGGTGCTCATACCTGCACCTCCAGGTGAGGCTGCACCTCCAGGTGAGGCCACACCAGTGCAGAGCAGAATGGGACAATCCCTTCCCTGCCCAGCTGGCCATGCTGTGCTAGGTACATCCAGGACATGGGTCCCTCTTGGCTGCCAGTGACACTTTTGGCTCATTAGATACCCACCTTAAGCACTCAAGGGGCACAAATGCTTCTCTCTGCAAGGAGATGTGTGGCGCTGAAGAGGGAGGTTGGCTTTCCACGGTGATCTCGTAGAGCAGAGGGTCTCTTCTGATTTGATTTTATTGCTTCTCCTATGAGTGTACTGGAGGGAGATTTCCTCTGGAAAGGAGACAGGGACAATGTACCAACTATGCCTTCTGACCAGGCTCCCTGCTTACACTGTTGAGCCCATGGCTTGCCAGCCGGTTGGGATGTTTTGTCTCCCTTTTCATTCTCCTTTCAGACAGTCCCTGCAGCCCTGTGTGGGTGATGAAATTCAATCTAACAAACCCTTCGTGGAGGGTTTCATTTGCAGATCCCCTGGCTGTGATTATTATGTCTTGTTATTACTGTGATTATTATTCTCTAGGGGGAACCCCCATCTCTAGAGACTTTGAGAAGGCTCATCCAAGAGGAGTTAGACAAGCAGCTAGATGGTAAGTAATTAGCTCTGGGAAGCCAGTAGATATATCTGAGAGTATGAAATATGCTTTCCGTAGTTGTGGTGGTGTAACTGGCACCTGAACTTCTCCTGTTTACAGAAAGTAATGATGTGACAAGCCTGCCTGGAAAGAGGGGTGTGTAAAATGAAATGTGCTTAGTGAGCTTTACTACTCCCCAGGACTGATGTTCCCAGCAATAGTGCAGGGGCTTTCTCCCTTCTTAAACCCAAGGCCATTGCCTTTGCTAATCACCTCACGGCTTTTTGATAACAAAACAACTTTGCTGCAGATTCATTCCTGCAGATGCCTGGGCTGAGATGGTAGGACAAGAGAAGATTTAAATTAAACCAGATATAAATAGGGGTTCCTGGAAAATAAAGTAGTCAGCGTAGGATGTAAATTTGCTTTTGAGGTCACAGCTGTAAGAGAAATATTCCTGATTTCTGTCTGTGACATTTTGACACTCATCAGTATGAGAAGATGGGGTGGAGTGGCTGTTGACTGCTGCTTCTCTCAAAGTACGTGAATTGCAGACCACTACTGACCTCATCTACAGTGAAATGTTGAGCTGTAGTGCTTCTCATCACACAGCTTTTGGAATAGTAGAAACGAAGCCATGGACGTTTTCCTGAAGCTAAATATCATGGTTCAGTGGAGTGATTTAATTGAAGAATTTTATTTGCACTCTCTCAGAGTTCAAATTCCATGCCGATATAAAAGCATTCAAGACTTTGGATCAATGAAGAGAAAATAGACAACCCTTCTCTCTCCATTCTGTAGAATGTTTTTGTGATGCAAATGGGTGACCCTGAAAAATTGATCTGTGACAATACTTAGGCTTTACTAGGCCACTGTTTCTGGCTCTCCATGTCTTAAAGCACTGATCTTCTAGTCTAACAAACACATTTCCTTCTCTTCACAGCAAAGTTAGCCTATCTCCTGGCTCAAATACAACCTGCACAGGTAAAAGCATCCCATGGCAGACCAGGACCTCCTGGTCCCCCTGGGAAGGAAGGACTTCCAGGAAGAACTGGCCCTCCAGGAGAGCCTGGCCGGCCTGGACAGACTGGGTCTGAAGGGCCACCTGGACCGATTGGTCCCAAAGGTGAGTGAAACTTGGTGTGTTTGGGAAGTTCAATAAAGGGATGTGTCCTCTGCACTTTGACGTCCACTTCTCCTTTTAGTAGCATCTAAGTGGTTCTCAAAATGCACGTGTTAGAAGCAGCCTCAGCCTGTGGAACCAAAAGTGGTGAATGTGACCAGCTGGTGTTTGTCACCTCTATCCAGAACTGGAGTGGAGTGAACTTCCATTCCCACCGAACACCTTATCTTAGAGGACTAGCCACAATTAGGAACTATTTTTAACAAATATATTAGCTTCAGTGTGGATGGAAGATGTATGGCAGTATTCTTTAGTTCTGTACATCATGCTAATCAGTTCATTATTTTTCTTTCCATCTCTACAGGAGAAAGGGGAGCAAAGGGTGAGAAAGGAGACACTGGTGTTGGCCAACGAGGGGAAATAGGTCCTCCAGGAATTCCAGGTGTGTTTATTCAGAACACCCCACAAAACACATCACTTAGAACCACTACAAGGACACAGGTCTCTGCCATGTTAGATAGATGATCAGGATAACACAAATATGGCATACACAATTTATGTAGAAAGTGGCCCAAAGGCAAGAAATATATCTCTGGCATCATATCTGGCTACCTTTGTTTCCTCAGCTTGATTGACAGGTATAATGATCCATCTCAGTAACAGCTAGGTTAACTGACCTTTGGGACAAATCTAAAATGAAGCTTTAATCACTAGGTATATAATGAAGTATCTTATCTGCACTTGCCAGAATGTTGTTGTGACCAAGCTGAACCCAGAGTTCTGAGTAGCTTCAGATGTTATAAAATGTCATATCCATCACCTGTGCCTCAGGCATACAGCTTCTGCTTTACCTTTGCTGACAAAGAAGCAGCAAACTTATTTTGTTTCTAATTTGAAATTAGGAGCCATTGACCAGTTTTGCCTTTAACCTGCTTTGTTAGGGGAGGAAACTGTGGGAAGCTTTCATAAGTCTGTGGGTTGAATTTGGCATACTGGCCCTGCGTTGCCTTAAAATAACCATGCTAACCCGATCTGCTTTGTACAAATGAGCTATTTCCCAAAGTCAGATCATGCCCCAAGCTTTCCCATCCTCACCTCCTACCTATGATGACTATATGTCATTAGTTGGCTTGTGCAGCTGCACAGCTTCAACAACCTGGTGACAGAAGAACAGCAAGAGCACGGTTGTGCAACCCAATGATGCTCTAGGGGCTGAAAATCTTGCATTCCGATGAGATACACTTGCCACATCCCTGCAGACACATGCCAGACAGACCACAGTCTGTGGAAGCTGATGTTTGCACCCAGGTTGTCAGCAAAGCCATCTCCCGTGATGTTGCAACGCCAAGTGCCGAACCCTGGCAATGCCACTCACCAAGGATGTTTTGGTTCTTATTTTAGGCCTCCCAGGGGAGCCTGGCTATGCCAAAGATGGGCTGCCAGGACCACCCGGCCCTCAAGGTGAAGCTGGGCTACCTGGTCTCGCTGGCCCGCAGGGGCCTCCAGGAGCCAATGGACAGTGTGACCTGACTCAGTGTGCTTACTATGCAAGCCTGGCTGCCAGACCCACCAACGTCAAAGGGCCCTAGCACGCAGGGAGTATCCCCAGACTCGTTTTTAAAACTTGAATTCATCACGCCTGCCAAGAGCTCTCAGATGTCTTCAACTGTGTTTCTTTCATGAGAGGCCTTCTAAAGCGAATAAATGCTGCCGGTCGGTCAGATTATTTTTATGAAATATAATTATTATAATTATTATCTTTGATGTGATATGTGAATTTGTTTTTGTTTTCTCTAACATCAGGGCATATTAAAACATTAAAAATAAGTGTTTTTTTCCTCTTTTGAAGAGCATATAATATCAATTAATTGTGTAGCTTTTTATGCATAACCATTCCAATGCCAAAATTTTTGTCTGTTATCCGGTTAATTCTTTCCAAAGCTTTACCCCTCACCCTTGAAGCTGAAATCAAATCCTGCAGCCCAGGGCATTAACTGTGAGACAAAGGCTGATCACAGGATTGTTGGTGCTATCTGCCATCCACACAGAGGGGAGGAAGGCAAAGCCATGCCAAAGATGGAAAGGTCTCCAGTACATTCAACTCACAATGGACAGACAGTTATGAACAGCCAGTGTGTGTTTCCCAGAAGACTCCTGTTAAATTTAACATTCTTCTGCCCATAAGTGAGTCTGTATCCTATTGGACCTACTTTTTATGGGACCATTTGGTATTTTCACAGTAAGGCTTGGAGGAACCACCGAGATGATCTAAACCTCCTCACTTCACCCTGTGCAAGAACTTCAGTGCTCAGGGGGTTTCATTCTACCAGACGGAGCTTTTCTTCCTTCTGTCAGGGAAGATACCTCTGCAAAAACCTTTGATTCTGTCCTCTGTCACCTCAGAGATGTCAAATCCCCTGCTCATTGTCAGCAGACCCATAGATCCCTGCCCTTGCTTCACCCAAAACCAAACCAGAGCAGCACAGAAAATCCCTTGGTATTAAAAATCTCAGGAAGTCAAGTGTGACCTAATGTCATAATTTTGGAGGATCCACTATGACAACAACTTGGAAAGGTTGCATTTTAGAGGGTAGGTGAGAGGTTGTAAGCTGGTCTCTGAGGAGGTTGATCTCTGATGAAAGAGTCAGAGCAAATAAGTGTCCAGAAACCTGGAAGAAATTGTGTTTGAGGGAGAAAGCAAAAAGTCAGACACCGGTCCTTTTCCCCTATCAGCTAACTGCTGAAAACAACCTGAGAATGCAAAAAAGAAGAGGGAATGGAGTCTGAAAAGATCTCCACAACAGGTCATTTGTGAGTTTAACCCTCTGAACAAGACATGTTCACCCACAAAGGTGGTGATGTGAAAGGTGGGCAGGCCTCAGATATATGTTCCAGCCAGCAAAGCAGCTGCATTTGCAAAACTGTTCTGCACAAAGCATTTTGTAGTGAGAGACCAGAGTAATCAACCTGACACAGGCACTAAGTGCTCAATGTGTTTGGAAATCACATCAGGTCTTTTGGAGATGGAAAAGAGACACCCTGCCCTGCTGGCATGTTAACCATATGGCATGGTGCTTCCAAGCTGGCCAAGCCAAGCAGAAGCCACAGCTGTCTATAACCACCCCAGAGTCAGATCATGATGCTAAAGCCTGAAGATAACTGTTTGCCAGCCTTGGAGACTTTTTCTCAACTGGTAGCAAATAAAATTTGCCTCTGTTTTACTGAAACATGAAATTAAAAACATGTTCACATGCCAGGGTTAAACAAAGTCTTTACTGTGTTGCTTTCAGTGGTGCTATTTTGCAAATAAACTCTTTGATTTGATTTTACTGTGTTTCTTGCTATGGAAAGACCAATCAAGGTGAAAAACAGCACAAAGTGAAAAGCTTACTGCTTTTAAGTAACTCTCAGTGGTACATCTGTTACTGTACTGCAGCTTCCAACAGCATACTATATTTCAGTATTAAGCATGTTGATTACATTGTATTTTACAGCACCATTTCTCTGAGGCTGAGTGAGATTTCATCCCTCCGATGGTGAGGTGGAACAGGGTTTCTACTGAAGAGATACCTCCCACCAGGGCACAAGACATCATTTTGAATATATGTGACAGACTTTTTGGAGGTCAAACATAGCACCTGGGCTATGTTAATGTGACATTGAATTCCTGTCATGACGGTGTCTCCTCAGCCTCAGCAGATTGTCTGTCATCATGTGTGTCTACATGTATCATGCATGGCACAGACTTCAGTACATTCTGGTACACCATGGGATGGGTAGATACAGATTGATGTTCTGTTCAACAAATCTGGGAGTCTTTCACCCCAATGAGATCATTGTATCACAGGATAGTTTGTGTTGGAAGGGACCTTTAAAGGTCATCTAGTCCAACCCCTAGTGGGTGAGATGGTGCGGTGGTATCTAGTTGAAGGACATCAAGGGTGTTTTATTTGGATAACCATTTTCATTTGAATGTATGTTGGAGCCACTACCAAGAGTCTGTGTTAGAAACATGAAGGACATGCTTCTATCTTTAGTAGAAATTAAAAGATCTGCATGGGTTAGCCACAGACTATGTTTCTGCAACTCCTCCACCCAGAAAAGGGGACAAAGCTTCGCTCCCTTTGCTACCGCGTATTCCCAAGCATATGGTTGTCTGTTCCTGGAGACACCCAGACTGTCTCTGTGCCCTGAATTCAGTGGGTGCCATTTCCCTGCTTTTTCTTAAATCTCGTTTTCTCTCCAGCCAGTTAAATGACATTTACCAAGCATAATCTGTCGCTAGTGAGAGGAGTACGAGACATGCTGCAGACCTAGATTAAGACCTGTGTTTATAGCCACCCAGTTTCTATGAGTAGCGTCATCAAAGGGAGGTTCCTGTAGCTGCCACCTCTTACAGAAGAAAGCCTTATGTGACTGTGCCTAAAAGTCACCCACAACAAAAGGTAAGAAAGGAGGGTGTACTTGCAGGGTTTCAAAAACTGCAACAGCCTTTGCCTCAGTCTGTTTATGCAGTTTTGCAGTCTCTGGAAAGGTGGCCTGAGGTTACTTTCTAAACAAGGTCTGCTATCTGGGCAGGCAGTAAACCCAGAATTACAGCCCTGGGCATGGTCAGAAGCTGCTTTCCAGAAAATACAGATACCTCTGTGCCTGAGCAGGTGACGGTGTGTGCTGAAAGATGACAAACAGACGTGTATTGTCTGTCCAGCATCTTTCAAGGTGACCATGGAGACAGGAGGTGGCAGGTAGGACAGGGACATTTCTGATGGCCTCTCCTCCAGCCACTCTTGAATAAGGGAACGTGGTAGCTTTTGCATCTCAGTTCTCTGAGTCTGAGATTTAATCACAGCAATACTCTAATGTTTTTGTTGGATTTTGTTTTGGCTGGTCCTGTGTTAGGAAGGGATATACTGCTAAAATTGCATTAGAGAGCCAGACAACATATTACTTACATATTTTAAAGGTGCTTACATATTTAAAAGGTGCTACTATAAATAGGTTTTATGGCATCACTGTGAGTTGTTATTTCTTTCTTTTTAAATCAAGTCTGTATGTGTAAATTATAGCAATTATAACAAACAGACCATTATTCAATTTAAATTTTTGCCTGTCAAATAAATAAATTAAAATCCAAAACAAAACAATAGAATAAATTGGGGAAAACATTTTTTTTTCTGTTAAATTATTTATCAATTTATACTTGTCATCTATACAGTTTTGAATTAGCTGTTTCTTGGAATCTGCAGCAGGGAATGGATTATTTTCCTTCTTTGTGCCACTTGATCTTCTTGGTACAGCTTTGTTTTGCTGTTTTCCTGAATATTGTTTTTCCCACCTTTTATTATTAATATGGGATAAGTAAACTGTGTAAGGCTTGAGTCTATTTTACATATTTATTTCAAAATGAGTTATCAAAGCAAGACTACTCTGTTGTGGACTAAACCAAATATGTGTGCTTTTTTTCCCAGAGTCAATAAAAATGCTATAGCAGCTAAGCTCAGGCTCTGTGCTCAAACCACAGAACTGGCTGGGACACGAGCACAGCTTTTACATTCTGGGCAATCAAAAAAGTATATATAATTAAAATTATTTTTTAAAAAAATGGAGTTTACTGATGGCTCAGTCTTTAAATGTGCAAACTGATCAAGTTCTGCCCTGCTACAGATTGCATTTTGTCAGCTTCTGGAGCAGGATTTGCTGCCTAGGCATGGTTGGGTATCACCATCCAACAATGTTTTGGCACCTCCAGGGGACTGGCAGATGTGATGCAGGACCTAGGGGAGTCTTTCCAGACCTACAGTGGGTCACCCTAGTGGAGATTGTGTACCACATCAAATGATGTAAGATGCTAATGTCTGGGTACCTGAATGCCATGCTCAGGTCTCTCACAGAGGGATTCAGAGTCGAGCTGTGGCACCTGCACTTTGGTGGCTCCGATGTGATCTGTGAAGCCTGGAGATTCAGCTCATCCTAAAGTACCCAGCTGTAGCACTCTGGGCTGTGTCACCTCCATTAACTAGGTCTTAGTGGAAAAAAGACCTGGTAGCTGTCTTTATCTTCCACCGTTACTGACTCATGTTCCCACTGAGTTGGTGTGGGGGTATATGTAACAGGTGATAAGATGTTGCGTGCAATGCGAGTAGCAGCCAGGCAGCTCAGAGAGAGAGGGACAGGCTTATATCATTAACCTGCATTAACCTGTACTGTCCTTGTGTCAGGGAATAACTGGAAAATCTTCTTAAAATGGCTGAACTAACTCAACAGTAACAACACAGACCACAAAAAAGTTCCACTACTACCTATTTCAGCCTCTGCGAGCTGGAGTCCAGAGCTGCTGAGGGTTAAGGTTGCTGCTCCATGGCATGGGAAGGAAGGGGAGCACAGGAATAAAGCCATTCCTGGGGGGAAGGCAGACCCCTGCCCCAGTCTGCAGCACTGTACAGGGGTGGACATCCAACAGGGACCATGAGGAGATGTCCTTGCTGCTGTCTCTTCAAAGCCAGGACTGCTGGAGGAAGATTCTCTGCATCAACCATCCAATTGCCTCCGATGTCCCAATTTCAGCAACTGAGCACCTTAGTGTAATAAGAGTCCATAGGAGTGTGGACTTTTCTTTCAATACCTTTGTAAATGGTAAAGCTGAATTAAGAAATCCTTCTTAGATTCATTGATTTGGTTTAAACCTGGAAGTCACAAACAGAGATATTTGTCTTCTGACTCATGAAGCTGTGGCAGATGCACACCTCCCCCCGCTCCTTCCTTGAATATGGAAGGTGCAGGCACATCCTCCTCTCCCTCAACACATCCTCTCCCCCCCCCACCTCCTGCAATGGGGGTAACAGCTTCTGTTGTTTGAGCCAGAGCCCGTTTGCCAGGGTCGTTAAGGGAGAGGAGGAGGGGGCACAGAGGCGCCAAGGAGCGGCTGGGTGCCCACAGTCAGAGTGGGGGTGCAGAGAAGCTTCTGGAATGCTCACAGTCAGATCTGACTCAGGTAGATAAACAGGACCCCCCTCCCCGCTGAGGCGTGTGCTTGGCCTGTCCTCTTGGAGCTCTGGCCAAATGCTGCTGCCGAGAGCCTTCCCTTTAGGCAGGATGGCTGCCCAAGGTAAACTCCTGGGACTGAGATTGCCTCGCCGAACTGTGTGGGTGAGTGATAAACTTCTTAGTATTTCCTCGCCTAATTAAGGATGATGTTTTTCCTCACTTAGGTGAAGTGAGGATATTCCATGCCTAAATATGAGCATGTGTATTTGTTTCCTGGAGTAAGGGACGGCTTTGGCATGGTTTTTGTGAGCCACATGTATGCAACTGTGTATCTCCATTGTTATTATTTGCTGCACCTCAATAATTTCAACTGATATTCAAACCTGTATTTATGTTATTGGAGTGCTAAAACCCCATTCTTTACCAGTTAATCTGCTGCACCTTTTTGACCAGAATAAAAGTTTGGTTTGGACCACCTTTGGGGTGCCTCCATGACAAACAGGAACAAATGATTAGAAAAACATAAAGACATAATGAACAGGAGACTGGTTTTCAGAGCTGCTTTAAAAAGCAGATTTTTGCTGTACAGGCTAACTTCTGAATAGCTTACGTACCTTTACTCAAGAATATTGATGCTGGCAATATTCTTGTTGGAGTTTGTCTGAACTGAGGATGAGAACATCATGCTGGGTCACTAGCAGGATCATGTGTTGAAAATATGGGCTCTTTATTGTTATTTCATATTTTGGTTCATGAACCTTATGTAGAAAGCACAAGGGAACAATTTAACAGAGGAACATTCATCATACACTGATGTTCCCAATGAGCCAGCCATCAGCATCAGGAAGAAGGATGCCCTGCAGGATGAAGCAGAAAAGAACCTGCCTCCTTGGTAAAAGAAGACCCAGGATCAAACTCCAGGTGTGAAAAAGTGCAACAGGAGAACAGCACCCAACATCACAAAATCCTCTCTCTGACCACAGCTTTGGGTCTGCACGATGTGCTGTCTGAAAGACTCAGGCTTGATTTAAACAGAGAAGCATTTTTAAGCACAAGACAGTACACATGGCAGTTTGGCTTATTTCACAGAACAGATATTTGACAACGTGTTTTTAGAAACAATTTTTCCCCCTTATTAATGTAGGAGATGGTTTTCATACAAGACTGAAATGACTGTCATTGCAATAACTTCTTCAGCCCTTTCTTGATGTGAGTTGAATTTAACTATCAGTCTTGCTTTTATGGTTAACTATGAGGTCTGTAATTTCTGGTAAGCAACTTTGCCCTGCAAGTGAAAATCTCGCTTTTCCTTGGCTGCTGTATTCATCTCTGATGTAAGTATATTTCCAATTTATTGTACTTATTTTTACTTATGAACAACTATTAATCCTTCCCAAGTTGAGCTGAATCTTTTTGCTGTGAGATGTCCATCTTTTCTTGATGAAGTTAGCACAGCCTTCAGAACCCATTGACATTGACAATGGCCCTAAAGAACAAGAGTAACCACTTTCAGTGTCCCCAGGATCTGCTCAAACCATTGCATACTCAGCTGTGACAGACCCAGCCCAATAGCTTGCACAGTCCCTATTGGGAAACCCAGCACTTCTGTCACCAGCCACCACCATCCCAGGAGCTTATAATGCCAAAGCAGCCTGACAACGCTGCTGGATACTAAGCAAATGATAAATTTTTCTCTTATAGATGCTGAAAATTAATCTGGAGGGAATTCAGGGCTTGGTTTCAATAGGGTATGGTATTTGCACTCTGAATCCAAGTCAAGGGTAACAGCTGGTATACAACGTCCCTGAAAATCTGTATTTCAGGATGAAACCTAATTAAAAACTGGCAGAACTAGGAGTATAATTTCAGAGGGTTGAATAATGATCCAGAAATCCTCTTGTCAACATTGTCTGACTAGAGATATCCCAGTACTTGCCACCCATCTGTGTGGCCACACAGTCCCCTGGTGCTCGGACTCAGGGTCCAGCAAACTCAGGACCATCCTGTGCTGAGGAGATCAGAACTTAGCAGGTGGGGAAGTAAAGCTGTTATGGCCCCCCTTCACAAGACCTGACTTGGTAGACCCGCTTAGACCATACCTCTAACACCTTGTCTTCTACCTTTAATAGCCTGTGGGATGCCATGGAGACCTCTTTCCTTGAAAAGCATTTGAAATGGTTGTCCTAAGCATTTTTTAGCTAAAAGCCCTAAGTATAGAGGATG
Source organism: Nesoenas mayeri (assembly GCF_963082525.1). Classification (NCBI taxonomy): domain Eukaryota; kingdom Metazoa; phylum Chordata; class Aves; order Columbiformes; family Columbidae; genus Nesoenas; species Nesoenas mayeri. The sequence continues at coordinate 7,106,107 of NC_137543.1, forward strand.
AAGTAAAAGATGTGCACTTTCTAAGCCTGAGGCTTCAAACTTACAATTTTCTCCTTCTAGGAAAATTTCCTGCTCTCTACATTTCATACTATGCCAAGTGGCTTGAGATAAACATGGCATTTCACATGTCTCCTACAAAAGCTACACCACTGAGGAATAAAAATTTGTTTTTAAATATGCCAGGGCAAGTGCAGCACAATAAAGATGGTATCTCTGTGGTGCAGGAGTTCATACACTCAGCAGGAGGGAGAAGGACTTCCAGATTTCAAAACTGATTGTTTATTGTGTTTGCTGAATATTACAGGCACAAACTGATCTGAGAACAGGATGTGTTCATGATTCTCCACTTTCAACCCACCAGATATGAGTCCATCTTCTTCTTGTCCTGTTTACCATGTGTTTTATCTTGTCCCATTTACAGTGTGCTTTATCTACCCAGGCTTGATGCTTCTGCTGCAATCCCTTAGGACTGACTGAAGTGAATTCCTCAGGCAATGGCACCCTTGGGTGCTCCCATAAGAGGAAAGCTACCCTGAAACTAAGATTTGAAGCAATCTGCTGAAAAGCAGAGGCACAGGGCTGCTGTTTCACTTTCTGAACACTGACAGGTATTTACCACCAGCTCACTGGCTGCAACCACGAGAGGCAATGTCATAGCCCAGGAGCTGGGTTTTGTGTACAGTACAGACCTGGAAGTGAAACACCTGATCAAGTGAGAACACCAAGTGTTTACTCAGTAGGATGTATCTGAGCAACTCAAACACTCTGTATATGTGTTGGTAACGTGCCTGGCAGAGAGGAAAGCTAACTGAGGGCCTTGATCTACCAAAAACCTCAGACCTTGCCTGTGGAGTGTGAAACATATCATCAGTGACTGTCTTGGTTCGACCAGGCACAGTTCTCCTGGGGCAATGGATGCAGCCCCCTCTTTTGGATGTGCCTATAGAGGCCCTGATCCACTCTGGAGATACCTTACAGAGCACGATCCAAAGTATGAAGGGAAGAAGAAACTCAAGATCTCAGGCAGAGACCTGGCATCTGTTCCCATGCAGGTCTTCAGCTTGGACCAGCTGCAGGTCCTGGAGATGAGCCCAGAACGAGAGAGCTGCCTGAGGTACCGGATGGAGCTGCTCCCCCAAGAGATCAGCCATCTGAGGAACCTAACCTGCCTCTACGTGGACTCCAACAACTTGAAGAAAATCCCTGCCGAAATTGGCACTTTGAGTCACTTGGAGAGGCTCACTCTGAGCAACAACAGCCTGAGATCACTGCCCCCAGAAATGGGGGCACTTCAGAGGCTGCACAGCCTCCACCTGGCCAACAACAACCTCACTGAGCTGCCTGCACCCCTCTGCCAGCTGAGGAACCTCAACTTTCTGGATGTGAGTGACAACAAAATTGGCACAATCCCCTCCAGCATTCGGCATCTGGAGAAACTGGAAACGTTGCTATTGCTCTTCAACTCACTAGAAAGCCTGCCCAAGGATGTCTGTCTTTTAAGGAATTTGCGCACACTTTGGTTGGGAAATAATCATCTACGATCCCTTCCAGCAACCTTTGGGGAGCTGGTGAACCTGGACTGGGGATACAACTATTGTTCATGCAATTTTGAGGGGAATCCTCTGGAAATTCCTCCTCCTGAAGTCTGCAGCAGAGGCCCTAAAGAGATCAAAAACTATTTCTTGTCATTTCATAGGACTCAAAGAGACTAGACAACTGATGTCAGTGCTCTTGAAGTAACTGAGATGGATTTATTCTGTGCAAATCAGCTGTACAAGGAAATGTGTTTCAGATGGAAAAGTCTGGTGAAATTACTCTGTGGAGCTCAAAAGCTTCATCTCTACTGTAAGGTGATTTCTCTGGCAGTCTTTTCTTTCAACACTAGTATTTAATAGTGGTGTATACCTTTCAAAAAATTATTCAGGGACAAGCAAAATCTTTTTGTCATTTATAGTTGTGTAGACCTATGTCAGGAAATGCTGCAGCCAAACAACCAGACTGAGAAAATGAACAACGGAGTCTGATAGGATAGATTAAGGTAAACAATTACTGGTATGTAAATAGCAATAATCTGTACTGTTTGTTTGCACACTGGGTCAACACTTGAGTCTAGACTTGAAGTAAGTGCAGGCTGAGATTTCTGGAAGTGTTTAGGGTCATACTGACTTCTGGATTTGGTTTTGCTTCAAGCAACCCAAAATCTCATTACTTTCCATGGTATTTTATATCTGACACACAGGTTAAATCAGCTCAGGCTTGTGTTTGGGTCTGGATAAGAACCAACCTGTGTCTGGGTCCCACAATGTATCATGCAAGCGATGTCTCCATTGCTTTGGCAGCATTTCTGGTGTATTTCTGGCAAATTTCTTACTGTGCTTCTCCTGAAGAGCAGTTTCAGTGCAGAGCTGTCACACTCTCTGGAGGTGGCATGGACCTGGAATTGATGTTCCAGTCCATCCAGAGCAGAGCTCAGTGATATCCCTCCATGGATCTTGGTGATGCACAAGGGTAGCCCAGATTTAGAACATGTGACACTAGCAAAAAAAAGTTTACACTTCTAGCAAGGCTGGGAAAGTGCTTATGGGTATTAAAATATGAGTATGAGAACTTCCTGCAAAGGAACATTTCTGAGAATCCCCGTCTGTAATCATAAAAGGCATCATCAGAGCTACATTATGGAAATTTGCTGACACTCCTTTCTGTTTCATTTTGCTCTCTCTTCCCCTTAGCCTGTCATCAGCATTTTGTTCCCATCTCTCCTTAACTTTGCTGTTTGTGGGTATTTTCTCTGTGGCTACTCCCTCTGACATTATCTTTGTGTTTCATTATTTTCTCATCAAAAGCCTCTCATTCCCTTATAAATACTTTTCTTTGCCCCTTGTCTCCTTTGTTTCCTATTTCTCCTTTGGCCAACATACAGAAAACTGCAGCTTTGTGTTTTTCCTGGAAAGAAGAAGGGCTGACTCAGGCCTGCTGGGAGCTGAACATGTTCTTCCAGGGTTGGCAGAGTAAGGGAGAGAAAAAAGGGTTTGAGACATTGACACACAGACCATTAAGTCTCTTGTTCAGTCATTTTCTTCTCCTTGTAGCAGAGATCAGCACAAGGAGAATAAGAGACCTGAATCAGTGATGAAATTTTACTGGGTGACAAAAGCACAACTCTCGATCCTCTTAGCACAAACTGATTTTTAAATGGATTTGCCCATGAGCTTGCCCCTGACCTCCATCAGGCTTCCAAACCAGCTGTCACTTTTTGGTGGTACAGTAACCAGCTTCAGAATAGAAGTAATATATCACATTATGATAATTCAATGCATGGCAACAATGGGCATGAAACAATGTCACACTAGTTTGTTTGGTTTTCCTGCAACTGATTATTTTTAAGGTGTGATATAGGAATTAAAGGAGTAAAGAGATCATGGTGACTTGGCTCTTTCTGTGGCAGCATTGAGAATCAAAAATGAAGAAGCAGGACACTTGGTTGTTTTTCAGAGGAGATTTGCAACATAAGGAACTGTGTGTGAAGTAGGTCCTGAAGCTGATGCTGGATCAGACAGAGGGTATATCAAGGTGGCAAAGTTAAAGATGTTGAAGAACTGGGGTTTTGTTCCTGTTTCTGCCATTGATCCATACTTTGGACTCAAACAGATCTATTGTCTTATACTCCCATTTCTTCCATCTTATTCAATATGTGCAGTCATCCGGCCTTTCTAAAACTTGTTTAGTTAATGCAAATATATACAAGGTTATTCCTCTGTTCTGGGACATGTGCAAGAACAAAAATCTAGTAACTGTGGTCTTTTTTAGAGGTTTGTGCCTAATGCACCAAAGCCTTCCAGGACATCATCTTAGAAAAGTGGTAAAAGGGACAATGTCTCCTGTCCCATGTCAAACTCGTCAGATCTTGTCTGACTGTTTTATGTCTACGTTGCAAAGGGTTTGAGCTGGAGGATCCATATCCAATTTTGGCTATCTTTCCCTTCTGCTTCTTGCCGACTTTAGCTTATTTGGGGAGTTTATTGCATCTCACAGCTTTCACTTTTGGTTTTGGCCGATCAGGTTTCACACGCTTAGTTTAATTTAGCCTCTCTGAAAAACCCACAGGCATAATTTCTGAAGCCTGTTAATAATATATCTGTCATTCCTGGGACTGAATGGAGCTAACAAGGGGTTAAAACCTGTAATATGTAATAAATAGTGACAATACCTTTGCTGCAATTCTTCAGTCTCTTGGGATCAAGAGAAATTATGAGAAATTAATGCAAGTGGGGGCACTTTGACCATACTATCAAGCTGCTAGGGACATTCTGTCCTAACATTGTGCTGTCTGTCACTTCTTCTTCTCCCTTTGTCCTGGCTGATTCCAAAATCCCACTTCTCAAAGTAGAAACCCCCACAGTACATATGTGCTGCAGTATTTTGGCATCTGTGTTAGTGGCATAGCTATGCAGAGCAATAACTAGATCTTGGTGTTGTCATTAAGATGGCATTAAAATCTAATCTCAAACTGCTTATCCTGTATTTGTTATACTATCTGTATTGCTGTTAAGCACCTTCCTTTGCCTGTGTTCATTAAAACTTCTAGTGTTAATATCAGGGAATGGCAAACTGCTAGGATATAGGCCTCTAGTGAAAAGACTTAGATATAATCCATACTCAGGTGATGAGGGAGAGAAGGGAGAGGGGAGAATTGTCAAAGCTGACATTCGGCATTCATGGGATTTGTTCATGTGTTTCCCTTCACCCCATATTGTACTGCAAAGAGACTGGTGTAGGGGAATCGCATTGTCCTCTGGAATTGCATAGGACTTTGAAAACTTTCAGCTCTTGCAGCAGAACAGTAATGAAATGTAAAAGCAGAGAGTGAAAAAAGTTCTAAATAGAAATTCAGAATAATAATATATATAAGGGCAGAGGGCTCTTTAATTTAACATACAAATGCATAACACTTCACAAGCTGGTAGCTCAAGCTGGACAAGTTCTGACTACAGATAAGCTGCATATTTTTAATGCTGGAGAGTTCACATGAGGATATGGCAGTTGCTCCACTACCTGAAGTCTGTGAAATGCACAGTCTAGTGCACCCAAAAGTATGATTGTAACACTCCACCTTGTTTTATGCAGTGTAAGTTACAAAGGATCCTTCTGTCTTTAAAGTATATGGCTAAAATCCATGGCTACCATAAATCTAGAAGATTAGATCCCGGTATTTACTTACTTCTCCCTCAATTTACCTCTGCATGAACTTCAGCTTTTTAATTTTCAATAGCTATGAGCAATGCTTAAAGAACTGAAAGTCACCCAGCCAGGGGCACTGATCAGAGGGCTCTTGTGTTCAGTGGTGGAGTATCTCAGTTAGCAAAACAAAAATCCAGGGGCAGTTGTTGTTCTCCTCATGCCTTTTGGAGATAGTAGCAGATTTCTACACTCAATAATGGAATACTGGTCCTGAATTCACTTTGAATAGAATTTAGCACCCACCAATTTTCCAGGTCTTTGGAAAGTCTTGCAATTGATTAATCAAATATATTGTCTATTAGCAGACATCAAAGGAAGCACAACTTTGCAGACTCCCAGAAAACAAAAGACACTGCAGGTAGTGTCCTACATACAATGCAAATGTATTTGATATCTGAGTGCTAGCTTCTGAACATGCAATTATTGAGGATCTGTTCCCAGAGGTTTTCTATGGGTTCCCTCGTCCAGGAGGGTAAATATCCAAAAGACCATCATCACTGAGAGACACCACTGTTCCTCCTGGTTGGATGGACCCTAATGTGTCCTGCCTTTCTGTCTTTCTCTGTGCTCTGTCACCTCGTCTCAGAACTTGACAGTCTGACCTCAGAAATGCCAATTTTCTGGTGACGCAACACTGAACAAGCTCAAGATGTTCAGGTCTGACATGAATCCATGGGATCAATAGGTTTAAGTATAATTGATTGCATACAATCAGGCACTGTCACAGATGCCAGATTCAATGGAACATACTTCCCTACACATGGGCATTGGCACCACAGCAGAAACAAAGCAATCCATCATAAGCAAGTGCCGTCTTGTTCAGCCCACCAAATTGCAATGAAAGCCTAAGTAATATGTCTAATGAAGATCACTCTAAGCCATACAAATAAAAGTTGTAACTCCCCAGAGTATTCTGCCCATGAACCAAGAGGGAGGTAGTAAATTTATTTAAATAAATGCTACATCCAAGCCTTGGATTTCTTATGTTTGTTAAAGATCTCAGGAGTCATCAAGAAGGTTTTTATTTTTTTATCCTAGGGAAATTATAAAATGTATTGCCATTCTCACTGCTATGCAAACATACTTTCCTTGAACAGTTCAGCCAGCAAGAAAACAGCAAGAGGGGGAGACACTGATGCCATGAGCAAAGCCCAGATGGAATAGCCCACATGGAGTCTTTGTACTGAAGCTTGTTGGGTTTTGCCAGACTTAAGCATCTGACAGAGCCAGCCTAGAGCTCACTGCTGCCAAGACTCACAAAATGATCCCACGTCCAGTCATTTGGTGCATGAACTTTACGAGGAACTTGCATTCAGTGGGATCCAGTGACACATCAAAGGTATTGGCTTGGCCAGAGTCACAAAGTTATATCTAAGAGCAATATTTCCAGTACTCGTGAGAGTCTCTATTGAAAAGTCTAAACTGAAACTTCTTTCCATTCCCTGGAGACTTAGAAAATGGATTATTATATTCCTTTTTGCAACAAGCCTTTTATGTAAATGAAGCTTGTTGAAGAGCATCTTATGAAAATTATTGAAGTTAAGCAAGCACTGAGCCTGTCAGTCTTTCTGCTCATGCCATGTTTTCCACATTTCTGATAGCGCTCATGTCCTCCAGACTATGGCTACACAACTTTACTGAGCAGTCACACTAAAAACTGAATACATGGCATCTGAAATTTTTCTAGTGCCAAAGGAAGGACTACTGAATATATTGAAAGTTATAACCCTGTTTGTTCACTCCTGTATGGTCATGATTTCTCTTTTTTCACAAGCAATTCAGCTTGTCATCTACTGTGATACCACACTTTGCTACAGGGTTGCTATTGGCAAATTTTGTTATTGGTGTATTTGTATAAGCTGAAGTTTGTAACCTTGCACTGGTCCCTGCTGAGTTTCAGCTTCCCCTCTCGCACCCCAGACAGGTTATGCAATTCTTCAAAATCATTCTGAATTCAAATCTTGTCCTTCCATGCTTACAATGCCTCCAAGATTTATGCCTTCTGAAAATTTAATAACCATATTCTCTTTTCTACTGTCTAATTCATTAATGAAAACACATGCTGGGACTGGATACAGAACAGACCTGGCTGAACTCCACTTTCTGCATCCTTCCACTCTGACAAAGCACCGCCAATAATCTTTCTGATATGTTATCAAACCAGCTTTGCACCCAATCAATCATTGTCTCATCCAGACCATGCTGCTGCAGCTTACTTATGAGAATGTCACACGCAACCATTTTGAAAACCTTAGTAATGGTAAAATTTGTGACAGTTACTTTTCCTTTATTCTTAAAGCCTGTTACATTGCTAAAAGTGGAGATTAGATCAGTTCAACACAATTTATTCTTGGCAAATCCACACGGGCTTCTTGTCCTTGCTGCTGCATGAAGCACCTGCTGCTGTGACTTTTTGTCTTCCAGGTGTTTATGAAATGTGTGTTTGTTCCAGAATTTTTGCAAGTCTTGAAGACAGGTGAGGATTGTTTCTCATGTCTCTTCCCCAACAAAAACAAGAAACAAACAAACAAACAAAAAACAAAAAAAAAAAAGAAGAAAAATGAAGTCGTTTAGCTTAGACTATATATATTGCTTATAGCTAGCATGACTTTTCGGTCTTGTGCAAGCCTAGTGCGGTGTGAAGAAGCTGGCTTTAATGAGACAGTGACTTGGTGCTTCAGCCTCAGGAGGAAGATACAGGCCTGGTCAGGGACCAGGACTCCAGTAGAGCTTGTTAGAGCACAAGCACATCAAGGCTGGAAAGATTTGATGGATTCTGTACCATGTCATGGACAGTCCTGATGTGCTATGGATAACCCCATGGTGGTAGTGGAGGGCTACACTCCTCTTGCAGTTTGCAAAATGAAGCTCAGAAACCTGTGGGAAAACATTAACTTCTATTTCCCTTCTTGGTTGCTGTGCAGAGGACTTCAGCCTGGTCATCGTTAAGGAAGAGGCAGTCACAGGGAGGGGGAGAAGACACAGGTCTTGAGCTACCCAACCATTTTGGCACTGTCTTGTCACCTGGGAGCTCTCCCTGGCTGTGTCCTATAATCAAACAGATGTTCTTAATTCTATTTCTCAGGCTCAGAAAGTACAGGAGTCATATGCAATTTCTAAGAAGACAGCAGGAAACTGAGAGTTTTGATCCTGCAAGAACCAGGTTCAGTAGCTCAGAGTGTGTGTTGGTGTTTGTTCCCTGGGCAGCTATTTCAACTAGAGGATATGTACACTCTTCAACTCGTAAAAAGGGTGTTTCAGATCAGCCCAGACATCTGCTTTTGATCTAGATGAAAGGATGATTCCTTTTTGTTCTTAAGACTGCCACTGTCAGTTAGGAGGTTCACCCTTTGAATTGGGTCTGTACATTCACAGAAAGAATAGGAAAAAGAAGTTAGCTCACACAGGCTAAATACCTGCCAGACTGATTGCTTCTGCATAGTTTTCACACATAAGATACTGTAGGTAGTGTGGCACTTCAGCTGTTTCCAAACATCCACACAGCGATAACAGTGTAGTTCTGTGTTTGGTTACTATTTGCAAAGTTTGCTTTTCAGATGTAAAGCAGGCCTTATCCTGACTGAATAACTGTGATTTGTTCCTGGAGCACTAATAAAACTAAATTATCTAGTATTCCTTTTTTAATTAATCAATCAATTAATTAATTAATTAATTTTTTTAATGTGCGGTTCAAACACTTTGGTCATGCCCTTGATTCCCTCTTCTAGTGTTTGGTGGTATCAAGGTTGGCACAAGAGGGAAGAGTTGCACAGCCTATGGTATATGGGACTAAGAGGGAGAGCTCCTCTGTAGACCCTTTTTGACCTAATGTATATCAAAAAGCTACCTGCCATTCCAAGAACATTTGATGACTCTGCTTGTTCTTTCTAGTTCTGTGCTCTTAGTTGTCTCTTTGCTTATTAGATGGCATTTCTTGTTGAGAACACTCTAAACTGATGTTCTGCATATTTAGGCTGTTTCGATTTGAAAAGTTATTTTCCTTTGGCTTTTTGCACTTTTGTTCATACTGTACAAGCTGACACCAGTTCAGCAGAGTTCTGATACATTCTGCACAGTCAAATACATTGGGATATTTTTTTGTTTCCTAGAACATTTTTGATTATATGACTGAATAAAACTAGAAAAGAAAATGAAATAAGTTACATGATGCCGTGGGTATGTGTGCATATGGATATTGCATGCTCTTTTAGCAAAGTCATTAGGCAGATACCCTGAATGGATCCCAGTTCCTTGTCCTGTTTTAATATTCAAAGCACTTCACAGACTCTTCTGAATGTCATTGTGTTCATGCCAGACCTTCAGATGTTTCTTCAGAAAGGAAGGATAACAATGGACTAACAATGTACAGAAAAATCTAGCATTTGCTTCATTTGCCCTAGGTAGATTGTCACTAGAAACATCTTATTTTCAAAATGAAATGTGCTTCAGTTCCACAAGCCCTTCATGCCTCCTCCCCAAAAAAATAAATAAGAACAATGTTTTATTTCAGAAGTATCAAAAGTTTGCCTTTCGCTTTTCTTACTGCAGACAATAGCAACAGATCTGCCTCTTATTTGGTTTTTCTTTCTGTGAACACTGCATGTATCATAAATTGGCAAAATACAGATGATGTTGGAGAAAAACCTGAAGATTTTTTCTTTTTTTAATCTGATCTCCTGGATAAAATGAGGGTGGCTACAGGCAAAAAGTTGACATTTTCAGAGCCAGAGCTGTCGAGCTGCAGAAGCTGGTGAAGACTGACTGCCTCTTATCTCCAGGATGGATTGCACTCATTAGTCTCTGGCACTGATTGCAAAGAGCTCCTTAGGTAAAGGGTCTCAAACTGATTCCCACTGAGGAACTTTTCATGTGACAGTAGTGCTGTGTATTTCCAGCCTTGTTGGTGCTTCTTGGAGTAGGCAGGAGGAGCAGAGGGACTCAGAGCAAAGCCATTTACTCTGCTCCAGAGGGATTCCCTGCAGGCCCAGCTTGCTAAATCTGACAGGTGTTTTCCTGAATATGATGCTCTAAGGTACAAACTTCTCCCTGGGTAGAGTTGCTTATGTATTTCTGAACACACTTGCCAGCAGTCTTCTGTAGGCATCTCCTAACAAATGAGTCCTGGCTTGACCCCACAGAACTGTTACAGTGACATATTTAATACCTGCCACAGAGGAATCAACCATCTCAGCTATGGATCTTCTAAGCTGTTTAGATGAGGTTCTTAAGGACATGGTTTAGTGGCAGAGTTAGGTTGTGGTTGAACTTGATGATCCTGAGGATTTCTTCCAACAGAAATGATTCTATGAATCTATGATCCCTGCTGTTGCCTTGAATCTACAGCGAGAGAGGTCTAAACCAAGCCTTCAAACATCAAGGTCAAATAAAGTTTTAGAGGTGATAAGGTGGTATTAATTACACACTGTGGTGCTCAGTGGCCATTTCTGTATATGATAGATCATGGCTTTGATCCTCTGGTGGGTGAATATGGCTGAACTAGTTGTTCTCTCCTGGCTACACACTTGGGAAAAAAAACAAAACAAAACAAAAAAAAGCAAAACTGGATGATTTATCTTCCTGGAAATGGTGCCTGGAAGCACCATTCTTGTAGCACCAGTCTGTGGTATGCACCCTGAGTATGCAGGTTGAAGCTTACAGATGGATTTGCCTATATCTTTTTGTGAAAGTGAGACTTCCCCACCCTCAAAATACCCAACAGAACTTAAAGCCTCAAAAGCCGGTTTGTTTTACAACAGGAACTAGGGCACTAATAATTTCAAAACCAAGAAATCTCAGAGTGGGAGAGAACAAATGAAAACTGTTTTATAAACACATCTCTGTGCTGGCAATGGTGTCCTTTATTTGAGATTTGTGCCTCTCCAGTAATCTTTCAGTAGCTTCTGGGATTGCAAAGTAACTGCACATGGTACCCTTTGCAGTAGTTTCTTATTCATCCCTTATTAGTCCTGGCTGCTTGTCTCTGGAAGAGCCATGCTGGTTCAGATCAAGGGTTATCCTGGACCATCTGTGCAGTATTCTCTCTCTAATTAGGGCCATTAAAAGTAGCTTGAGGAAAAATAAGAACAAGGAAAAAAACATTTAATACTACCCTCTAACGCTTTGCCAGTTTCTGAGTGTGCAAGGTTCAGGAGAGACCTTAACCCGATGAAGCTTCACTGCTTAGGAGATAATCCTGCAATCTCTCTTTCAAGTACTAGTCCAGTCTGCTTTGAACCCACTCAAGCTTCTTGCATCCACATCATCTTTGGCAAGGAGTCTCCCAGCTCTACAGCCCATTTCATAAAGAATCACCTTATTTTGAGACCTCCACTGGCCTCACTTCATGGTACTCTGGGCAGTCTGTCCACTTTCTTTTTGCTGCTTATAAGGTATGGGGACCTCCTAACTCCTGCCTATGCAGCCTCTCTCCTGTCCATGTTTCTTCTCTACCCATTTCAGAAGTAATCTTGAAAGCTTTTCTCTTCCAGGTGTGTTTAGTTATTCTAAGGAAGGTACATACTTGTTGCTTATTGATGGTTTTGCCTGGCCAGGTGGTTGCATCCCCAGCAAAAGGAAAACAGCCTTCATTCTCGCTACTAACCTGGAGCATTTGAAAGGAAAACACATGAACAACATATGAAACACATATGACTGGTCTCACTGTGTTTTTTATTGTGGTTTAGGGATTTTTTGTTTTTCTTTCCCAGTTCCCTCCACTTCAGTAGTTTTTGTTTCCTCAAAAAATGGCACTTCTTTTTCAATTAAAACAGAACAAGGACTTTTTTTTAGCAAATACTTTAATTAAAACTAAACAGGTTTGGGGCTGTATTGTAATGTCTCTGTGGAGTAAAGAACATTCCACTAACACTAAAAAGAAAAGATGCAGAGTCACCTAGTATGAAAGTGTAAGCCAGATCTATAGTAAAGGCTGCTTTAGTTCCGCTTACTTCTGTACAATTGCAGCAATTTACCGCAGTTGACCTTTAGCATGAGATTTAGAAAGGAAATGTTTGCTATTCTGCTCTGTTTGCAAGAAATCTATGAGGCAGATAAGTAATACTGACTACTTTTCCAGATTGTTTCCGGAATAATTTATTTCATACACAGTCAGAATTCAGAAACTCGATTCTTTGCTCAATGATCTCTTAGGAAGTGAGAGCCTGTCATTGAACATGCTACATCTTGACATCACAAGCCCACATACTCCTGTCTTCAAATTGTTCCTTGAAGTCCTTCAAGAATTATACTGATAATCAGCACAAATCTATTCTTTAGGGGAAGCTTTATGAAGCTTGTTAAAGTACATGGAAGTCTTCCTCTCCTGGAGGCTAGTGTTTTGTCTTTGGTATAACTTAGGAATCAGTTCTAAATTTTACATGAAATTACCTCTACAGGAGTCCCTTCATAAACTCACCATATGTTCTGCAACAAATAAACTGATCTTTTCTGCAGTGTTCACTGGGCAGTGCTGCTGGCTATATGTGAAGTCATCAAATAGTATTTTCTAATGGCTGTTCTGGAACCCAAAATTCTTTCGGTAATGGATAAGAAGAACATTGATTCAATTCTTATCATCTTTGTTTTATTCTAGAACGTCAATACACATAACCAGATATCTGCATACAACCTTCCAGCTCTATTTCTGCTATTTTTTAGACAGAATGGGAATTGCATTTCTAGAGGTTCAAGACATGAGCTTTGCATGTTCATCATTGTATTAGAGTACAATAAAATGTCTACATAAGACAGGTCTTACAGTTTTCCATAAACCATCATATGAATCTCAAATACTGGAAATTTCACTAAGACAGTCCTGCAAAGCTGCATGTGCATTATTTCAAGCAATGTTTCAGAACTAGAGGATGATGATGAAAACAGGGGGGAAAGGATAAATTTTGTTGAAGAACCTTCTCAAAAGTAGCATTTGGGTTTTTAAGAGGCTGAGTTGCATTCATGCAGGTAAGTAGGCAATTCCAGAAGCCAGTCTAAGATACTGGCCATTTTGTATCACCAATACTGATCTTTCCTACCAAATAATATCTCTCATTATTAATTAAGAACTCAGGCTTTCTCTTTAATCCTCCCACTCGCTGTTGAATTATATTTACTGAGTAAATCACAAGTGCATATACTTACTTTTCATTATTGCTTTTAGTCTTGTCTTTAATTCCTATTTTCTTGCCTATTTGACTGCTAGAGTAGTCCATGAGGCCAAATGAAACCATTACTAACCTAGGCAGCAGAGTTTTAAACTGGACTTTGTAGCATCTGTTGAAGCATGATAACTTTTATACATGAATAGCTTGTCAAAAATAGTGTCCAAATTGAAAACTGAGATTTCACAAGACCAGGCATGTTTATGCATCTGTATTTTTTTTTTCCTTGGTGCAACTGAATTTTGTTTAGTTTTTGGTATAAAATATATTGTTGATGCATAAACTTGCTGCAGATAATGATGTTAGAGATAGCAGCAGGGATCAAGAGCTACAGTATTTTGTTTGTGGAGAAGTTTTATAAATGCAAAGTGCCATGAAAATGCAGTGCATGGATACATTATGGCCTCCTTAGCTTTCAGACCTGTCACAAGCTTTCTCCATGCCATGTTAACAGAAGAGAATGAAGATAAAATTATAGTCACTAATAAACTTATTTGGCCCAGACTTCATTCATTCATTCACATGTGGAAAACAAAATGCCTACTAAAGTACTTTTTTCTGCCTTTATCGTGAAATTATTAAAAACCAGGCTGGAATTATCACAACAGTAAGTATCCTAGGCCATTATGTATCTGGTTCAATAGCTGAAGAGATAAGCACACCTCTTGCCTCCAGAAATTAAAATCAGCTTGCTACAAGACTGTGGTTGATGACCATTCACATTCATACTTGTCTGCCTGGGCTAATGGTAATGGATTTGAGAAAACATTAAGTGGAGAAAAGACATCGAATTGTACAGGTGGGATTGCTGTTCAGTCTCTGCTTACTGGCCCGAGGCTTGAAAAGCCATCAGGTAGTGTGGTGAAGAAACAGTCCAGCACAGCAAGTGTCACACGACATTTGTCTTTACTGAGGGAGAGGAGTGACGTGCTGAATCAGAGACAGAGAAAGACAAAGCTGATGTTACACAGACTGCTTGATTTAGCTGCTGCTCACTCACTTATCAAATGTATCTTAGGCTGGACTAGATTCAGTATGCTGGCCCAGTAATGTCTCGTTGTATATAGATTTTTCTGGCTGCTGACTGTTTTTATCAAGATCTCTGGGAAAAAAAAAAAAAAAAAAAAAAAGGGAGTAAAGTCAATAAGATTGTGTGCAAGTTATTGAAGAACTTTAAATCCTTAGACTTAGCATCAGTAGTTTCTATCCATTTTTTATGTAACAGCTGTGGAAGTTGTTCGGGAGCACCAAAAAGTGTTTTCAGAAAAAGATTGTTTTTATTTGGTTGGCAGTCTTCTATTTATAGTTGGCAAATATTTCCACGGTGCAGGTTTATGAGTGCTCTGTAGGCTTTGGTATCATGACTCAAGCTTAAGCCAGTTATAACACTGAAGTAGTTTGTATGTGAAGATTTTTTGCTGGAAGGAGCAATAGAGGATGCAGCAGTTACATTCATCTCAAAAACAGACCTGGCAGCCACAAGATCCAATAATGAAGGAAAAATTATGTAATGCCTTAGAAAGTAAAGCTTAATAACTTGGTTTGCCAATGAATAATAATAATTTAAAACAAAAAAATAGAGAGGTAAGATACCCAAAAGGTCCAAATCCATTTAATGTATTCAATGATAATGATGAGGAAAGAGAGGCCAAGCAGAAAATCAACAGTCTGCACCTCGAACTGTGGGCACTTCCTGACTGTAATCGCTGATGAAGATGCAGCTACCTTTGTGCTTTGCCCTGTGGGATACCTTGAGTACCAAAATATTATTGAACAGATCTGGAGAACAATGACATTACAACATTGTGTGACTCCTTGGATGCCAAGCAATGCTGCGCTTGTGTGCCAGTCAAACTGTTAGAAAAACAAAATACAAAAAGTGAACCTTAAAACTTAAGCAATGTGGAATAATGTGGAACAATATGGATGATATCATTTTTAAAACTAGGATGAGAACAAGAATGTGAGATTTTAATGGTTCTCATTTGGAAATTGTAGGGATTTGCATCCTGTCCTTAATAGTTCAGTGAATATCAGCTTTTCCCGAAGAGGTTAAGCTGCCTTAGCATCTTCTGTCATTTAGATCAGTCCATCATTTACTATATGGGAACTGTCACATTGGATCTTGGGTGTGTTACTGCAGATTGATCCTTTGTACTCCAGGCAAGCACACATTGGGAGTGTAAAGTAAATGCAGGAGGGAATTTGAACGATCTACCACAGAGAGTGTCACTGACATCCAACGGGAGTCTGTACATGTCTGATGTGGATTACAAGATCCTTTCAGAGTAGAGATGATAAGGGAAAATAAGGAGAACCATGGCAGTATTTGAAATGTATATCTTGCACATACCTTGCACTCTAATATGCCCACTTGTTTGGGAAACATAGGGCTGTTTATTCATGTTGAAATTAAACAAATATAGAGGCATAATTGGAGGAAACTGTTTTATGGGCAGATACATAAAACTTGTGGGAGTTCCCCAAGGGCAAAACAAAGTGTACGCCAACCTGTAGAGTATCTGGATACTGCATTTTATTTAAGAGCCAAGGAGATGGGAGTTTTTACCCTACTTGATTATTTGAGACTCACGCACACACTCTGCCATACACTGTTTGTATTCATCAGGATGCGTCTTCCATTCCCTGCAGGCAGATTGTTGCTTGTAAAATAAAGTTGTCTTGGTCTGTGCTCTGCTGATGCTCATAGTTACAACTCTTGAATGTTACTGGTAAGGTCCCTGAGTGTCCCCATGGACTTGATTCTGTTCATCTGCCTCATCTCCTGGAACTCCCCACGCTTTCAGGATCTTTTCGCCATCCGGGACTTTCTCCTTCTTCTTTCCAGGCTCCATGTTTCTCTTCAATATCACTTATTCTTTTCAAGGACACGTGTCTTATCTTCTTTCCAGACCAATATCCCATAGTTTTCCCAGTCTGAAAGGTCTACATACAGAAGCACAGTAAGTGATCAGCTCCTATCTGGTGGTCCTTTTTTCATGTCTGTTTACTGACAGGAGGAATCAGGATGTGTCATTTGTGTTCAGACCAGAAATTATTAAACTTTACAGTCAGCCTCTACCAGCTGCAGCTAGCAAGCAGCAGGCTTCTAGAGTTGAGAAATCCATTTTCAGATATTTCCCTCCAACAAACATGCACTCAATTATCCGAATCTGTTGGCTTTCTCAATTTAAGCTGTTTTTTGCCTACAACAGGATTATAATAATAATAAAAAAAGAAAATATAGATCACTAGATGAGAAGTGTTGTCATTCAGGTTATTTAAGCAGTCTTAAATTGCTGTCTCCAGATGGCATCACTGGATTCAGGTGATACTGTTTTTGAAATTTCTGCCTATGGCTTAATAATGAAGTGCCTCCACTTCTATCCTTTCATCTTGAACCCTGCTTAAATGTTGTACTTTCATAATCAGAGATCATTCAAGAGCAAACAGTCCTTACTCTTCTTACCTCCAGCATCTTTTTTTCCCTTTTTCTCATTTTAGTTATTAAAGAGACAAATTATGACAGCTACTATTTTTCCCAACAAGCTGTGTTTTCAGGTACAGAACTGAGGTCTCTGACCATAGTACACTCGTTGCTGTGACATTGAGCCCAGAGGAGGTCCTGCCACATACCCACTTGGAGGGCAGAAACTGGGGCAAAACCAGAAATATCTGCTGATTTTGACTTTGACTATAAGCTTCTGTAGGCAGGGCAGCACTGTAGGCAGGGCAGCATAGCATCTCTTTGTTTCCGCCTATGGGAGTCTTGAAAATGATTAATTAATAATGGCTTTCAATGTACCGTGTACAAACTTTGGAATTTTTTTAAATGTCAGATCATTGTGATGATTGAGGGTGAGACATTTCTGGCATGGAGTGGTTGGTCTCCCTGCCTTGTCCTCACTCTTCATTAGCAAAGGAGGCCAAACCGTGTAGTGTGAAAGTAAACATTTCAGAGTTCATAGCTCAGCAGCTGGTGAGTCACTCCGGAGCCAAAGGGAATGTCAATAAGAAGAGATGCTCTGTGAGAAGTGATTAGTTTCTGTAGAGAGATTCAATGATTCATTATCAGGGCTTGCTGCATTTTAATTGAAAAGGTTAGAAAACTATGCTTTGACATAGCGATAAGAAAAATAACACATTTTTGTTGAGTGGAAGGTGTTAGCTGAAACATTTACTAAGATCTGCTTGTAGCCATTAGTTGTACATTTCTTTCATGTCTTTTATCTGCATCTGTGCATTGGTATTAAGAAGATGAGCTTTGTGCCAGGATTGCATTGGAAAGCTGTGGAAACAGAACAGTTATCTCTGACCTGAAAAGAAACTATCAGTGTAGAACAAGAAACAAAATCTAGGTATGTACAGGTGATGGAGAAGTATAAGGGGAAAAAATGACAATGTAGATCACAAGGAAATCTTTGAAAGACACAAGGGTTTGAGAAGCAGTCCATTTAGGTGACACAAGGGTAACCAGAGAGGGCATCAGATGAAATAAGTGTCAGTACACTCACTGTAAGAACTGTCTTTTTACTTGTTTAGGGAAGAAAAGTAATTTTGTGCTTTTACCAATAAGAAATAAGAACAGAGAATAGGAGTCTCTTCGAGAAGTCAGTGAAAATGGAGGGGAGGGCAAAGATTTATGTGGTGTTGGTTGAAGGAAAGGTTTTGTTATCGTAAACTGAACTAGTGGAGCCAAACTAGGTTAAGATTATGCAAGACCTGCCCTCATTTCTGTTACTTGTAACTTTGCCAATCTTTAATTATCCTGGCTGTAATTTTTCTTGCTGGGTGTGTGCTTAACACTGAAGGGTGTGTATGTGTCTCTATGTGTTGCACTGTTTCAGTGATTCTGAAGACTGAGATCTGAAGAAATATATATTTTTTTTGCATGTGAAGGAAAAAACACTAGCCTTTTTTAATTTGTCTTCTCAAGAGTCTCTAATGCACAGAGCAGCTGAAAGTCCAGCTGTTGATATCTTATGTTAGAGATGTGTCTTTTGCTGCTAGCTCACAGGTATAGAAGTTTGTAAATCTTCTGAAAAATATAGTAGAAGCAAAAGGTCTCAAGACATGGGTGCTCTAGAGCATGCTCCTGCACTTTACATCATGCCCATATGCAGTGGTATCACCCACACCTTCCACCATTTGTGTAGGATCTTCTCTTCATTGACTTTATATTATCACAAGACCTATGGTCATTCTGAGTGTCAACATGCACATTAGTTATGTGAACGTTCACATAAGTGTTAATATACATAATAGGCTTCAGAGAAACCTAGAGGAGAGCAGAGCTATCCAATGATGAGGAGAGATGAACTTTAGGCTTTATCGGCTGATTAACCAAATCTTTGTTGACTTAATGGGAGCTTGGACACCTACATGTAGACATCTATATGTAGGTACTTGAATTTAGAGTTGAATCCAATCCCTCCCACCTCTAGTAAACTGGAGATAAAAGGTGTTGACAGTAGAGGGTGTTGACAGAGAATGAGTGTTGACAGCCGAAAGCCTATCATTTGTGTTCATACTTGTCTCTTCTGCAGGGACTGTGATTAAATAGAAGAGATTCTGGCTAAAGCTGACAGTGGGGACTTGCAGGCCAGCATACCTGAGAGCAAAGTCCAAGGAACACAGGTACAAGGAGACAGGAAACTGGACTACGAAGAAAAACCTGGGCAAAGAGGGATGGAAAGAAGAGCCAGCTGGAGTGGGCAAGGGACAAAGCAGATTAAAATATATCCAGTAGTGGAGGATTTTTCTTGATTTCAGGGAACTATTTCCTGGATAGGAGGATGTGAACAACTTTTTTCCACAAGAAAAGCAAAATAAGGTTCAAAGTGTGCTCTTGTATAACACACAGCAGAATCAAATTCCTTGGCTTGAGAATATCTGTGTCATAACCTCATTTCTTTAGAAAATAAGGGACAGATGGGGGAGAAAATAACTTTCAGAATTGTGGTGGTTTTCATTAAAATAGAACAAAAAACCACAATCAACAACAACATTAAAAAAAAATCTTGACAAAACATCTTGCTCGCTCTCCTTTGCTACACAACATGCTTGTTGGCTGGTGCTGTCAACTGGCAATGACCTTGTACAGGGATCATTTGAATGAATCTGTGCTAGCTCACATATGCAGCTGAAGTTTGGGTCAGAGGCTGGGAAAAGACACAGAACTGAGCAACTCATCCACTTATCTCTCTATCATGTTTAAACCCAGAGTAAATCTTTAGTGCACCTATATTTCTTTCTAATTCTTTCAAAAAGAAACCAATTAATTTGATTAGCTAGTAATCAAATTACTATCTAACTCTTCCAACATAGCACAGTATAAGTATTTTGCTGAATTACAGCAAATCTCATCTAGCATTTCTGGAAGCCCTGTAGTGCTTACCTGAAGTTTAACTTCAGATTGCTTTGCAGGGTCCTTATATTTCAGTGTTTCAGACTGTCTGTGTTTCATCCTAAATGTAAGACAGTCACTGGGAAGTGTTTCAGCTTCTGTTTATAGACTTGTGTTGTCACATAGATGGATTTTATAATTAGTATTTTGTAATGCCCAGGAGCCCTGGTCATGGATCAAGAACCCTCTTGCATTAGCAGCTGTACAAACACAAACACAATGAACTCTCCATCCTTGCGGATAGCATCTCTTCCCCTTTAATAGAATGTAGTTTTATTGAAGTAAGGTCAAATCTTGTTGTCAGCTACTGTGGTGTATATCTAAGGCCACTTTGTTGTTATTTCAAGGTAAAGCAAGAGCACAGTACAGAGTAAGTTTTTTTCCTTCACACTGAATGTCCTTCACCAGCACAGAAATGCCTCCTACAGCAGAAACATATCACTGAGCTCTGCCATTTAATCCATCAGATGCTGACAGTTAATACAATAAATGCCAGCAGTGCCAACTGGCAGCCTGTTGCTTGGGTGGATTAAACCAATTATTACTGTTCTCTCTCTTTCTGCTTTGTGCTCTGCCCTCACTTCCCAGGTCTTTCTGATTTCATATGTTCTTTTATACAAATGTGACAGATTTATGCTGTCTCTGTGTAAAAGAGAGGTGTAGACCATGCTCAGCATGGTGCAGGCCTTCTACATATGGCTTTTAGTATTGTACAGACTATCCCGGAGCACTGGAATCCTGGTGATTTAACGTAAGCGATACCAGGTCTTCCAGAAACAAGAGCACAAACATTTTCCTGAAAAGCCAGAACATGCATGAATATTCCACCCACATATGTGCTACGTCTCTTTGCCATGCAAATAGTAAATTGGCGCCTTATACCAGACACAGACCTCACAGCAGCATGAGAACCAGCGTTTGACACTTCTGAAAACTCATTATTATTTTTTTTTCACAGCTAAATGATTTTATCAAATAATATCCAGTGGTTAGATCAAGGATTGGAGGCTTGTTTTAGAACTGGCTCTAGGTACCATCAACACTAGAGTATGACCTCAAGGATACATCTTCATTCTAGCTCCTCCTTTTCCTAGACAAAAGTAGAATATCGTATACTGTAATGATGCAATAAGCCCCACTGTGACTTCCTGTCTTCTGAACATATGGCAGAAAAATGGGTGAGGAGTTGCCTAGTTCAGGCTTTACCATCAAGCATTAAGATTTCTCAAGAGGATGTCCTACCTAGAACTGAAATGTGCTTCACATATGCAGTATCTTGTAGTCATGTTAATGTGAGTAAAAATGGAACAACAAAACTTTTATGGCAGAGGACTCAAGATTCATGCTGGACACTAACTTTATAGTTTCTACTTGTCTGCTCTGCATCTTAACACAAGATGACAGAGTATGCAATGTCCTCACTGAGCCCATTAAATTAAGCTGTCATCTATTTAAGTTTATTTTCCAATATACGAACGGTGACAGCTGAGGGCTCGAATTCATGATATTTATAGATGGTAACATATTAAGCTGTTATAAGACTGTGACTTGGGGTTTTGGGCCTGATTTGAAGATCACTGTATGAAACACCTTGGTCTGACACAACCTCTTCTTTCAGAGGGAGATGGTAATATAATCCTACGCCTGGGTTGCATGTAAGATGCAGAACAAAAAAAAGTGGATAAAGAAACTGAGAGCATGTTAAAGTTATGATACCAAGCAAGCTGGGGACCTTCTCACCAGTAGGTTAATGACTTTGACAGCAATTTGCAGCTGTTTGTCAAAATTTAAAGGTGAGATCTCAGCACAGAGCATCTGAAGGATTTCCTCCAGGTACAGTAATCAGGGCATAATTAGAACAATTTACAGAGGAAGCATGTTTTGTTCCCTCCCTGAGAACACCAAGTTCTCTATGTCCTGTGCTACAGCTCAGCTGCATCCATCAATGCAGGGGCCGGGCATCACATTGTTATTTATTTCCTATTTCTGACTAATTATTTAGGGGAGACTTAGGCCTCTACTGCACAAGGAATCACATTTTGGGGAGCAAAAATCTAGGAAACCTGAGAAAAGGAGAGTGGCATCTCTCAGACACTCCTGTTGTCAGGTACTGAGCCTGTCCCTTTGGTCTGCCTCAATGGGTGGGATGGAGCAAGTTTTCTGCCTGTGATGGCTTTAGGCCTTCTTAAACCATCTGAGATCCCTGTTTTCTGTAAATATAAGTAAATAAATGTTTCCAAGGGAAATCTTCATCAACAGTGTTAGTAGCTGAAACTGGAGGACTTCTTCCATTTCACCAAGTATAGCCTCTTAAAACTACTTTGTTTTCTGGCTCTGAAGGTGGTTTTTCACCCTGCTCTCCTTCTCACATGGATCATCATGTCTGAAGATGACTCCTTTTATGTTTTATATATGCCTTTGGTCTCGATATTGAAGGACATGTGTTTATCACTGGTCCAAAGCCTTCATCTTCAAACTGAGGAGGTTTCCATGCTTCCAGCTGTGGAAGGCCAGAGAAACCCTTGGTATTGACTAAGAGGGTGAGAATCACCCTGAGTTTTCATTCACATCATAAGCACCTACTTCCTTGAGGGTATTTTTGAACCTATATAATTCTGTTTATGACATTTACTAAAATCTCTTTGAATACTCAGCAATAAGAGCAGCTCACTCAGTACCAAGAGTAACTCAGGAATGTCTTTGGAAGCCTTTTTGAGGATTAAATGACTTAATGCTTTCAGTGGAAAATCATCCTTTCTATCGAAGCTTTTTCTCATCTCAAATATAAGGCAAATGTATTTTGGAATATATTTCAGGGCAGCCTAGAATAGATTTTTCTTGCCCTTATCTAATTTTCACTTGAAAAATAGTAACAGGTTTTAATTTTCCCTTCACCTCACCTTCCCTTCATTTAAACTGGGTGAGCTAACCCTCTTTATACATCTTTTACATTTCAGCCCTTGCAGGCCTTTTACTACCTGTTCTATGCTGCTTTGTTTCAGGCTATTTTAAAACTTCACAATTTCAATTTCTATGACACTGAGCAAAATACTGGCATGACAGACATCATTAGCAAGATTAGATCAAAACTATCCTTTCATAAGGAGATGTTAGAGACAGAAATATCCAGCTCCCTACATTCTTCAAAATAGGTACCACTTGAAGGTCATAAGAGGAAGGTATGGAAGATGGATTTCTTTCTCTAACATGTTGCTTTTTCAAACACACAGCCTATCAGACATGCTAAACAATGAAGCTGCACAGAACAGTAATGAGTATCTTATTACTAGTTTCACAAGTAGAGACTATGGGCATGCTGTCCGTAAGCCTGGAGATGCTAATGACAGCTGTGAGCAGAATTAAGATGAAGATGGACCATACTCAAACATCAGCTTTCAGCTGAGTGGAACAGCTTAGGTGTTCCTACCTGGCTAGAAATGGGAACCTGTACTGAATAAGACACAATGTGGCAGCCTGATTAAAACATCTGTGTCCATCTGGAGTTGCTCCACTGAATTTAATGTACATCTGATGTGGTTCAACATAGCAGGCAGCTAAACACCACATAGCCATTTGCTCACTCACCCACTCCCAGTAGGGTGAGGGAGAGATTCAGAAAAAAAAAAAAAAATAATTTGTGGGTTGGGATAAAGGCAGTTTAATAGGATAGGAAAGGAAGGGGAAAAATAATAATAGCAATAATTAATATACAAAACAAGTGGTTCACAATGCATTTCCTCACCAACTGTTGACTGATGCCCAGCCAGCTCCTGAACAGTTGACCCCCGGAAAACTTTTCCCCTGGTTTTATATTCAGCATGATATCCTGTGGTATGGAATATCCCTTTGGCCAGTTTAGGTCAGCTGTTCTGGCTGTGTGCCCTTTAAGCTTCTTGTGCCTTGTCAGCCTCCTTGCTGGTGGGGCAGTATGAGAAGCTGAAAAATCCTTGACTTGGTGTAAAAACACTGCTTAGCAACAACTATAATATCAGTGTATAATCAATGTTATTCTCATGCTAAATCCAGGAAGAAAATTAACTCTATCCTAGCTGAAAACAGGACATCTCAAGACTGAAAGCAAAATATCTGAGATAGAATCAATACATGCGTAATACAGCCACTTGTATTCAGATGACTTACTGAAGTATGAACATGGTGTTGCCACTAGAGATGTTACAAACCTTAAAAGGCACAGAGTAATAGTACCAAATTAAAATACAATCGATCATTCACTATCCAGAAACCTCTAACATGTGCTGCCCCACTGTCCTCAAGCAGCACAGGTCTCCTGGAACTAGTTTGTGATACTTCACTATTGTGTAGAGGCCACTCACTCCAGAGCTGACCACACATACCTGTTAGATGAGATCTGATGAGATGACCACCTGTGTAGTGTCACTTATCTTTCTTTTTATAGTCTTTTTGCTTCTATGACTTTTACTGAAGATTTTGTGAAGCAGTATCACAGAAAAGGTCACTCTAGCCTACCACAGGAGGAAGAATTGGCCAATGCAGCACATATTCAAAACTGACATACTTGTCACTCTCAGATCCATCTCCCTTATCTTTAGCCATCTAAAATTCATGAATCTAATCTAAGTTTCTAGAATCTATCAGTAGTTTGCAGAGACAAAGTGATAGCTCCAGAGGATAAAATATCCCATGGTAGGACAGGAGTCTAATACAGGTTGAAAGACTGATTCCCTAGGGCACATGTTTCTTCTGGCTGAGTTTGGATTTTAGAGCCAGCTTCTGAATTAGGTTCAGTTGTTTGTTAGTTTGTTTGTTTGTTTTATTTTTAATACTATCTACAATTTAAGATATTGTGGTGAGGCCTAGCCTACCTTAGCCCACCTGGACTGCTTGGGCAGCAAGAGCTGTCAAGGATGCAGTGGCATTTAAATACCTCTTGGAGAAAGAAGCTGGGATATGAGACTGTAAAGAACCTTCTAAGTGATAGAAACCAATCTGTGCTGTTGGCATCCATATGGAAATATTTCCCATATTGCTTGCTCAAAAGGATGATTTAATATTTCACCACGTTGTCAATAGGAAGACCTCGTCTAATTTTCAACTTCTTTTTCCCTGTATAGAGCTTGCTTCTTCTAGGTTGTGAGCTGAGACTGTTTAGTTGAAGGTGTTTCACAATCTGTCCATCTCTCTGCTCATCCTCCCCTGTGTTTGGCCATTGTAGGACAGTTTTTCTCACTGTTCTCTTAATTAGAGTGGTTGCACTGCCTTCACTTCTGCTTTGAATTTTTTTGTAACATAGAAGGGCAGATTGCTGAAGTATGTAGCACTCAGTGGAAGATATTACCTAGCTCAGTGAATAACGTGGTATCGGAGAGAGTGGGCCTGAGAAAATGGGTATCCAGTTACTCTTTCCCCAGTCCCAACCCCCTGCCAAAAGTTACACACGTATCAAGGAGGATAGTAAGGAAGAAGAATCGGAGAAGAGAGAATAAAAACCCTAGAAAGTAATGATTTTTGCTTTGGCCAGGAAGGCAACTCTGAATAAAATATTTCAAGATTGTCTACGATGGAAAAAGATGCTGTTATTTGAGTTCCAGTCAAAGCTAACCACTATATTTTGTGGTCTTTTGCATTAAGTTTTTGTAAGGAGTTTGTGTTTCTGAGAAGTGATGACAAGATGCAATGCTGCTTGGTCATAGGGCAGTTATAGCATGTCAGCTGTCACGACAAAGGGAATTTATGCTGAAGAGCAGGAAAGGTGATAATTAGGCCTATTTGGGAGGTCTGGGTGAGCATCATGTATCTTTTACACAGGCCACTGGGAAGTTTTTATTAGGAACAGATTTAGCACATGGCTAACCTGAACCATATTTAAACCATGACCACGATCATTCATTAAATTCTATCTCAGTAGGATGCACTGGAGCGAGGAAAATGATCCATGTGCTTTTTCTTCACATTGATTGTTTATATCTGCTTTTTCCATGTAAATTATTGGCCTACAAACAGAAAGTACTAGACATAGAAAGAAATCTCAGCTGTAAATCCAGGCCTTGTGGGGCCATAGCACATTTTTGCTCTGGAAGAATTTATTTCCATTTTAGGTGTAATCATGCAGGAAATGTAACATTAAAAACAACAAATAAAATTCTTATTGATTTTTACAACATTGTAAAGGCATAACAGAAAAGCAAGTAGTTATCCCCGAAGTGCATTTCAAAGAACGTGCACTGCATAGAAAATGGATTTTAAAGCAAAAGTATGGAAAAATGAATTAATTCAAAGTTTGCTCATGATACCTGAAGCAGAAATGCATAAATGTAAAAAGAGAGCAAGGAAATGGTTATGCGGACATTTCATTATAAAAGCTTACTGCAGAGGAAAGGAAACAATCAGAAATGGTTTTAACCACAAAAATAGAGTTTTGTTGTGTATTCATGAATTTTCAGAGGTTTGTATGCTTAAATCTCATTGCCAACTGTAAAAAATAATCACTTTCTTAAAAGTCCAGATTCATACCACTAGGTTTCAGAGATTTAACAGAAACCACTGCACATGTCTGTTTGACAAATATTTCTTCTATAGAAAGGGAAAGCCTTCTTCAAAGGAATTTATCTGATCCTGAGGTCTGAGTCCCTGTCTGGAGGATTCTGGCTCTCCTCAGTGGCTATACAGGCTTCTTAGAGAGAGGATGGATGAATGTTTTTCTACTTGATGGACTGAGGCCGGTCCTTAATGTTACTCTAGATACTGTTTTTTCAGAGTTCACATAGTGATCCTATATATAAGGATATCTGTTTTGAACCAAAAATATGCATCTGATAAAGTAAGTGATGTTTCTTTATTTTAAGTCTTGATATACAGGCAGCTCAAGTAACAAGTATATATATTGTCAGATTCTTAGAATTACATGTTTCCTAATGCAACATATAAAGAAAATAAAACAATTAATTTTGACAGTGAGATTGACTGTCTCTCAGATAAAACATTTTGGTTTGTCTATTGGGCTTGATGCATGGGTGAATTAGACAAGTAGGCATTATGAACTGCCATGTTATTATGACTCTGCAGGTGTCTGTAGGGGTTAAGAACCAGCAGCACTTGGTGAGATTTTGAATGGAAATTTGCAGAGGAATTCCTGACCCAGAGTGAGGGCAACTGGACACAGCACCGGTTAGCATCAGCAGAGTCCCAGTGTGTTCCCAGTAGGCTCTTTGTAGAGCTGGGTCCTTACTCTGGCAGAATTTTGACTTCATGTCAGAGCAAGAGGTGGATGTCATCACTTGAAGAAAAGCTGAGCACAATACTGTGTTTCATTAATGTTCACAAAATCGACTGAGTTGGAAAAGACCTCAGAGATCATCGAGTCCAACCCTTGGTCCAACTCTAGTCTGTTTACTAGATCATGGCACTAAGTGCCATGTCCAATCTCAGTTTAAAAACCTCCAGGGACAGCGAGTCCACCACCTCCCTGGGCAGCTGTTCCAATGTCTGACCACTCTCTCTGTAAAGAATTTCTTTCTAAAAGCCAGCCTAAATTTCCCCTGGCAGAGTTGAAGCCCATGGCCCCTTGTCCTATTGCTGACTGCCTGAGAGAAGAGACCAATCCTCACCTGGCTATAACTTCCCTTCAGGTAGTTATAGAGAATGATGAGGTCATTTGTTAATGTAGCACAGCAGAAATCGATTTTGTTTTGAGGTACTAATGAGTCAGCTAAATGGCATGGGGGTTAAATTATGAAACATCTTAAAGGAGAATGTTTCTGATGTGCAGAAGAAATGAAATGATCAAAGGAAGCTCACTGGGAGCAACATACCCAGCTTAAATAGAGGCGGATGAATGAGCAAAAGGAAAGCTGTGGTAGCCAAAGAGTAGAAAGGACATGAACAAAGGAGAAGGTTTTATCGGAGTGTACAGCTGAAGGAGAGGAAATATCATTTGAGGAGGTTTTGTTAAAGAATATACTCAAAATATATAGAAGGGAGAAATTTCTATCCTGGCTAAAACTAAAAGGCAACAGCCCTAAGTAACAATCAACTGCGTGTAGTTCAGCAGCTGAGGCAGGATGGAAAGGATGATCTGATCAACACAAGATCATGAGTCTAGCTGGGAGAACTCTGTGAAATTAATGTTAATCAGCCTCATGGGATAAAACCTTGATAAAGCATGCTTCCTAACACCATCTCCAGCTTTTCTGGTGCCCAGCTGACAAGTTGCTTTCATTCCCACTTTCACAGGATGGTCACATGAAATAATTAACAAGCCAGTAAACACCATGTCAAATGGGGAGTAGGACAAGCTGCTCTTAGTAAGAGCCATTAGGAATGACAGAACCAGAATTTCAGTCTCCTCAGATATAAGTCAACTAGTACAGAGTCATATTTCTGTTAACAGCTACTTCGAATAAACCATGTAGGTAGAGGGACCAGCTCTGGAAAAGTCATCGATGAACAGAGAAAAGAGGAAAGAAGGATTTTGGTAAGTAAATCTTGTGAAGTGCTTATTTTGGTATGGGTGCTTAGTAAATCTCTGCTCAACTGCCTTACTCTGGAAGTACCAAGGTTGCAGACACTGAAGTAAATTCCTCAGATGCTTATCACTCTGTTCTTGGATGTGTTTAGAAGTTCTTCTGTTTTGGAAGTTCTCTGTTGCTCATATGTGTATCCAGATCAAGAATCTCTTGTGATGATCATTTACTAGACTTGGAGTATCCCTTACAGATCTGGCCTTGAGCAGGGCATAGAAAGATATTATGGCACCCTTTCATCCAACAGATCAGTAGTTAGAGCACTCATGAAGCTTTGGGACATTTGACTCCTTTTTCTACTTAAGGAAACATAGAACCACAAGTCCAAATCTAAGGCAAAGACTTTAAACGCTTGGTTTTAGGATGTTGACAAAAGCACTAGGGAGTACTTCCCTCTAGTTTATTGAAGTGGTTTCACTTTGATTTAAATAGTGATATATTCTATAAGCTAACGGGGAGATAGAGAGTATATGTGACTGTTTTGCTTGATGGTATGTCTCCCTTTAGAATCAATGAAGGGAAAAAACTTTGTCAGTCTTTGCTTCACCCAGCCTCTTGACAAAGGAAATACAAACTAATGAAATGTTGGGGACAGACAAGGAGAAGCTCTGTGTAGTCAATGGGTTCACATAATCTTTTTTTCACTCTTAATGCCCAAATAGTCCAGCTTCAACATGAGATGCACACTAGTTTCAAAACAACTCTTGGAATTTCACAGAACCAAACCCTTTGGGCAGATTGAGAGGAGGAGATACGGATTAAGATCAATACAAGCAGAGCAAGGGAGCTGGTCTTGAGAGTCTACCATGTGAATGTATGTAGTTTATTCATTGAATTTTTGGATGAAAGACACAGCTGTGCCTGCTCTGTGTTTTGTGATGAGCCTGGGTACAGAAAATACAGTTACGGAGTGTTTATATTTCCCTTATGCTTTTCCTATGCAAATTGCTATTTTATGGGTCCTCCCTGGGTTAGATATGATCTAGACCCTCAGCTGCTCTGACCTCTCAGAGCAAAACTATGTACACTGGATAAGCTGTATGCAGCAACTGTCTGCAACAACTACTGGTATTTCTGGTGCATCACGGGTAAAACAGGAGGTAAAGAAGGATTTTGCAGCTCCCAATTTTGAGCGTTCTCATCCTAAAATCTTGTTGACTCACAGCAGTGCATATGTAAACACTGTGCATGCTGATGGGAATTAAATGTATTTTTTTGTCCAACAAAATACAAGAGTGTGCAGTTAGTTGGAAGAAAACATCTGGGCCATTCAGTGCAAACCAACACTCTGTGAATGCCAGGAAAGATCAAATCAGTGTTGCCTTTAACTGAGTCTATAGAAGGTTTGTTGCATATATGTAGTTCTCATGATTCTATGATTCTATATATGTAGTTGCTCTGATACATGCATCTGTAAATACATGTGATTGCATCTGCAAAATAGATCATAGAATCATTCCAGTTGGAAGAGACCCTCAGGATCATCAAGTCCAACCATTAACCTAACTCTAGCACTAAACCATGTCCCTAAGAAGCTCGTCTAAATGCCTTTTAAACAACTCCATGGATGGTGACTCTACTACTGCTCTGGGCACCTTGTTCCAACATTTGACAACATTTCCACGAAGAATTTTTTTCCTAATATCCAATCTAAGCCTCCCCTGGCACAACCATAAAGGTATTAATGCCTGAAGAATTTGTGTGCAAAAAAAAAAAAAGTGATAAGGGATATTTTTGGTACCTTGAGTTCCTGAAGTAGATGGGAATTAGTTTTTGGACAATACAACTGGATGAGCCTAACAGCTTCTTGTTAATTATGAGTCTGGTTAGACATATTTTAGCCATCAAAAGATGAACACAGATCAGCATCTCTGATCTACAGCCAATGAGGTCTCTATCCCAGATACACAAAGAGGTCAATGAATGTAAAGGATCTACTCTTCTCTGAGGGTCATACATCACAACTGCAGGATACATGGAAGCATGCTGG
Source organism: Nesoenas mayeri (assembly GCF_963082525.1). Lineage (NCBI taxonomy): Eukaryota > Metazoa > Chordata > Aves > Columbiformes > Columbidae > Nesoenas > Nesoenas mayeri. The sequence continues at coordinate 7,136,398 of NC_137543.1, forward strand.
CCTACCTCAGATTTGAAACATTTTTTTCCTCTGAAAAGAAAGTCAAAAGAAATCTGAGTCCCATTCTACAAAGCAAATGCCAAGATGAATTCTATCTACCTTATGGTGAGTGAATCAACTGCAGTGGACATTTTTAAAAAGAAAAAAAATGACAAACAAAAGAAAGCCACTTTGACTTCTGTAGTGTAACATGCTGCAGTGTTACTGATACATGCTTTTAGCTCTCTCTTACTTGCTTTTGCTCTACATTCAAACCCAGTAGATATACGGGAGACTTGACTGAAATCTGATAAAATTAACCAAACAGACCTACCAGCAAAACATGCAACTTTAAAATAAAATTTGATCTTTATAAAGTTTGATATGATAGCAGCTGGAAAGGAATCTTCTTAAAGTTTAAGAACTAGTTAACTGTGTTAAAGTCTGTATATTTCACTTGAGTTTCTGAGTTTTGCAACAACCTAGTTGCACAAATTTTTTCTCCAAGGGGAAATGAGATTTTGCTCTGCCTTTGAGCATATGATTGATTTCTCATCATATTGGAGTTCCTATCAACCTGTGCTAATTGGCACCCTTAAGCAGTAAAATTAAAGAGGGAGGAAACTTATTCCATCATCCCTGGAAGCAGTTTCACCAGAATAATACTGGACCATGCTGGTGAAGCAGTATGGTAAAGGAAGATTTTACCGTGCCTATGCCTTAACTTTTTCGAAGAGATACAAGGTGTGTCCTCAGGAATTCAGTGTATTACAGTTTCTTCTGTCCTAAATTCACTTCAATCTGTTTCAAGGGATTATTGATCTGAATGTTAAAGCCATTAGCCTCAACACTTAACAGAGGGCATGAAGTGCATTTAAGTTAGCATCACTATTTCTGGAGTTCCCATGAATTGATCCAATAAAAGATAAAAGCTCTGCTTTCAGTCATTGGTTTCCACATACCACACTTTATTTAAAAGAAGTTATGTCTCCATGGTAAGCCACTCCGATTTATTTATTTATTTATTTATTTATTTATTTTTAACAAGACAGTAGCAAGCTAATGGCAAACAAGAAAGGTTATAAGTTTTGAAAGAAGCTAAAAATATTAAAAAGGACGAGAGGAGATAATTGGATATCTACTCTGTACTTTGGGATGATAAATAGTCATACACAATTGCTCATGGAAATATGTTTTGAAGTAAAGGGGAGCAATTTGTCCTTCAGCACCTGCAGTTCTCAGATACTCCGGGCAAGGAGAGAATGGTTTAGGGCTGAGAAATTCCAGTTAGCCCAAGAGAAGCAGAGCCCCAACCCCATTCATCTTAAACCATAGGGTAGGATTGAAGTGTCAGAATTAACAATTGGAAGATGTGAATAATCGGCTCTGCAAGCTGGGACTCATCCAGAGCCCTTAATATTTAGAGATTCGCTTAAGCCCTACAGCATGAGATTTAACATCCTTTCTTAATATTTTGATAGGGTGAATTATTTTAATTAAAAATTTTAATCATCAATAAAAATAACTGTGAGTACTCCAGATAGCTAAGTAGATGTTCTATCCCATTTAGAATCCTACCATTTTTTTGGCCTCATCCCCATTCTACAGCAATTAATTACAGTTTAATCACATGGTGAGTTAGAAATGACATTCCTTTGATCTGCCTTTCATTCCTCACCTCCTAATTTCCTTGAACATCTATCTGGGCTCATGAGAAAGAAAGATTCTTCTCCAGAGCACTCATTATCTTGCATTCTTTTACCACATACAGTCCTAGCCATCTGCTTTCTAAAATACATAATTGCAGTTTTTCTAACCTCAGAATTTAGAGTAGTCTACAATGCCCTTTGAAAAATGGGTCACTCTCACTTGGAAAGTCTTTTTTCCATGAACAGCAACTCCTGATACGCTGCATTCAGCAGTGAGCTACTAGTCATATTTGAATGCTACCTTACTTTATTATCTTCATGTTTCCCACTCATCTGGGTCATTTAATTGAAAGGGATATAGGTATGGTGACTTACAGCAACACCGAAGCTGAGATTCTCCCTCAATATAGATGTTGGTTCTCATTGCCTGATTAATCTTGCCTAATCTGTCCACTACAATTTTTCATACCTCAGATTTCTCAAGCACAGAAATTTGAGGGTCCTGATTATCTGTTTATGTGTGTAGTGGCCTTCTCCCCTGACACAAACCTCCATTCCGTAACAGTGCCCCACCAAAAACAAACAACCAAAAAAAATAAAATAATCTTAGGCCAAATTATTTAACTGTTTCCTTTCTTGCTGACTCTGCTCTTATATGACTGGGAAACACTTAACTAAAGCCCATGACCCAGGAATTAATTCAGAGGAAGTGTAAGATTCATCACCTCATTAAAGTTCTTCTTTTACATAGGCGAAGGTTTGAAACTATGTTGGTGTATCCCCAATAAAAAGATGCTCCTCTTAGCTGAAGTGATGAGCTGCTACCAGCTGATTTGAGGCCATTGGATAGTGGAATTATTGTACTCCTGCAACTATGGGATACAGAGAATTAGTGATATGTGATATTATTTCCTCTGAAAGCAGACATGGGTCTGGGCTGTGCCTGCTGAGGGATCAAAAACTTGAGAGTCATGCATGGTTGCTCACAAAAAACATGAAGAGCTCTTCCATCCTCCTTCTGTGTCTCATGTAAGATAAAGACTTCATGCTTCAGCCCTCAATTATGTAGATATGAAGGACAGGATGTGCAGATATGCTAAGGTAATTGGGAGTCTGGGACCTTGCTTAATGAAATTAAGGTAGAGATCACTGCCTATAAATATACTTGGAAGAAAAGAAAGGTAGGACCACAGAGGGAACCAAAGCATTTAAGTTGAATAGTAATAGACTTTAGTAAATAAATGTTGAAGGTTAGAAAGATGTATTTATTTATTTTTTTTTTTAACCAGCGAAAGTCCATATTGATAAACATCTTTGAAATGACCTAGAGGGGATAAAAAGTTAAATTAAATCCAGCAGGGAGATAAAATGAACGGGTTAATCTTGGATGCTCATCCTTCTGCTCCTGAAAGAAAAAAAAACCACAACCCAAACCAATCTTCTATGTGACTTAAAATTGAAAAGTTAGGACAGGGATAATGGGGAGGGGACTGGAACACCTGGAAATTGTTTCAGGAGCAAAAATAGGAAAAAAAAAAAAAAAAAAAGAGAGAGCTACATGTTTAAAAAAAAGTTTGAAATGTGATTCTTTGGAAACCTGACCTGCCTCACAGCAGAGAGCAGAAAGGAAAAGCTCAGCACCTGAAATCAAAAAAATGCAGGAGAAATACAACAAACAGCAAGTCCTTACTTGTGGAACTTGCATAGTTATACACATAGAGGGCAAGAGGGTGCATCGGGAATAGTCACACTGCATGGGAATAGAGCAGCTGATATCATCGGTGTTTGCACATCACCTCATTAACACCAGCAGGTTTTGCCAGGTGCTGTCTTGTTTCAGGGCTGAATGCAGCCCTGTCACCACAGAGTTATTTTTATCCATAAACAGGAGATTTTTGAGTTGGAAAGTACTTAATCTGGCAAAAAATAGCACATTCCTTTGCTTTTAAGAAAGACTCACAGTAGCTCTCTGGACTATATTCAGGTGTAACAAGCAAACCTTATGCTTGTTTTGTTCGCCAGTACAGCTGCACGGGGCATGTTAAAATGCACACAACATTGTGAAACATGCAAAAAACTTGTAGTGTTGTTTGGCTTCTTTTATTTCCAGAGGAATGAATCACTTATAATTCCAGCTTCAGTTGATAGACTCTCAGTTTCTCAAACATCAGTCCTGAAATACAAACTTAAAATGAAATAGTTCTGTTTCAGACAAAGAAAGTGGGGAAAAAAAAATCTCTTGAATGTCATTTTTCCAGGTCTAACTCAGGCTAACAATGGTCAGCTATATGTTATATCAGAATCTCATTATTGCAGAATGTAATTACCTGCATCACTCAAGTAAAATTTTATTCAGCTGTTGTCTCCATCGTTCTCTTGTTGCAAACACCACTGTGTTAAATGCATATGTCTCTAAAGGGGTTGCTTCTCCTTATACCAACACACTTAATTCCAGAAGAAGCAAAACAAAACCAAGCTTCAATATCATACATATAAACTATATGCTTTGACATGAGCCACGACTTGCAGCAAGACAAGCTCAGCTGATGTTGTCAGTGATGCTGTGGGTGTAGATAAATAAGTGTGCACATGTTTGGGATCTTAGTCCTTCCCACCACTTAACATAATCTAAGCTGTGGTGGAGCTTCTTCTGAAAACACGCTGCCTTCTAGGGCACGTATCTTTATTTTTAAAAGACATCATACAGAAGAGCAAGCTCACTGAAACTGGTAAGTTATTTCAACTAAGGATAAAGAGAAAGAAAAACAGATTTAGAAAGAAAGAATGAGTTATTTTTCATTGGAATAGGATAGAGGGGTAAAGTTAGGGTTGGAAATAGATGTTGCAGATCAATATTGTTCTCTGTGCAAGGAGACGTTTCAAATCTCCTAATTGCCTGTCAGTCTTGATGTTAGTTCATTATTGTGCGAAATTTTTGGTTATTTTCTTCCTTTAATCGAAATGCATTGAAGTCTTGTGTTTAAATGAGATGTCAAGATCAGCTGTCAAAAAACAGCAGTAAAGGAGGTGAAATACTGTTTAATCTGTAACTTCATTAATAGTGTTGCATTCCCCTTGCTGATGGCATTCTGTTCTTGCTATCATATTGTTTTAGTTATTCAGTTGAGGCAAAGGTAACAGTTTAAGATATGTACTGATAAAAATGAGGGAAATTATATTGTATGGAGCTTCCAAAAGTTATTTCTCCTGTGCTGCATGTGGAAATTTTGATGCTAGTCTATGAGCTTTCCTTGAGGATCTTGGTAAATTAGTATCTGTAATGAAGCGTAATGTAATAAAAACCTTGTTGAAACAAATTATTCAAACAAAATAAAAAGCGTGATCTGTTTGTTTATTTGCTGATCCTCAGTTTGACTTTCCAGCTCAGTGGCTTGTGTAAAGTTCTCCTGTAAGTTATGGTATTGTACACAGTTGTATTAGGCTAATCATAGAAATGAAATTAGGATTTCTGACTTTTTTTTTTACCTTCTTGGGGTAAACTATCTATATGTCAGCTAGAGAGCTGAGAGCAGCAGAAGCTGTCTCCAGGGAGTAGCTGGGAAAGGAGGAATGCTGTAGTGGTATATTGTTGTGGTGATAGTGACTTTGAGACATGATACAGTCTTCTCCATTTGGGATTGACTGTTTTGGATCACCTAATAGGTTCAGCTGCTCAGCTGAGTTTGACTTGTAGGGATGAGAAAATCTAGAAATGTGATTTTCTTTTAAGAAAAAAAAAATAAAAAAAAAAGAAAGAAAGAAAGAAAGAAGAGCAAGCTGGAAATAATTATTGTTGAGCTCAAATTCTTTGGGAAAGGATGGCCATCGTTGGAGGAGAAAGGGTCTGTAGAGTCTATTTTGAAAGGTTTAAGTGATAGGGGACACTGTGCTCACAAGCGGTTCCTGAATGGTGCAACTACAGTGCACAGTCCTGCTGCAGAAAGTTTTGTGGAACAGCATTGCAGACCAGTTAAAATTGAATTAAATTAGTTGTTCACCAGCTTTTTGAAAACCATCAAGGACAGCTGAAGGAGGGGAAATCCTCCAAGCAGAGTACTAGTTGTCAACATGCTGAGAACTACTGAAGACCCAAGGGAAGACTAAACATACATGGATGTCTGTGGAAGAGTGGGTTGTTTTTTTTGATAGTTGGGTTTTTTTTGTATCTTATTTGAATTTCCTGGAGGGATGCTGGGAGAACCGTCTGGCGTATTGTCCTGGAAGAAAGGCAGGATCATTTTCAGAGGGAATAGCACTTGTGGACACCCACTTTGATTGTTGTACAGGCTGGTTGTCTCGGCAGAGCTCACAAAGCAATGGGATGTGGGCAGAGGGATGAGTGGCATCCACAACAGACCATTAAAATACTGTGTTTTCATTGTGGAAGGGTGTTCCACAAGAGTACATTGAGCAGCGTTGGTCCCAGGGAAAACAGCTGCCTACCTTCCCCTGGAGTAGAATGATTAAACTTTGCATCCTGCTTGACTCACCTGAAGTCTTGGCCTCCATGAAGCTTTTGCATGTCATTTATCCGGCTTGACTGGAATTTAGTGGTTCACTCATTCTGGGTGACCTTCTTTCTGTCATGAACTGAGGTAACTTTTTCCATAGACCCTTAAATGTGGAACTCTGTGGTTTTCTGGACTTGGCAAGATATTGCACACACCCTTCTAATCAAAGGCAATGCCAGGTAGAACTTACCGGAGTGTTAGCAGTGGTTTAAACACAGTGTAATATAATGTGTGAAAGGAGAGACTTCAAAGGACATTTAAACTGATGAGTGTTTTGAATGTTTAGTGATGTTACACTCCACTGAAATTACCAGAGATGAAGGTGTGTGGTAGTTCAGGAAGGCAGCAGGTTCTGCGTGTTTTCCTGGGTGTTTGTGCATTTCCCCTCTCAGATGCCCATTACTGAGGTGGACTGCGGTGTTCTAGCAGTTCTGATATTGCTTTGCTCTTTTTACCTCTCCTCTGGAGATCAGATTTTCCCTGGTAGGTATTTTTTAGATCTGCTTGCCCTCCTGCTGGTATTTACTTAGATTCATTAAGTACTATTTTTGATAGTTAGCTTAATTAAGGACTCCTCAGCTCTGATAAAAGATTGTCTTAAAGCTTATATAATCCCTGTCTGGCTTATTTGTTTGCAGGTTAATTCTCCAACCATGTTAACTTAATAAGATGTCTTTTAGTATTCTGCTCTATCTGTGTTACTGTGATTCTAATGGAAAGCTTTGCTGGGAATCTTGGCCGGCTGGTAGGCAAGGGGATGCCTTTGAGGCCACAATTTTTACGCTTGTTTCAGACTTTCTGCAACTTCACAGCAGCACTGAAATCAGTGGAATGGACCCCCAAATTAGAAAGATCCAGGCTCTTTCTACAGATAGGGTCCAAACTATGCATTTGATTACTTTTTCAAATGGTATTTTTTACTCTGGATACGCACTAGATAAGACTTACAGGATGAAATAATGGTGTCTGAAGATTATTTATTGACTCTGATAGCACCAGATACCAGTTCCTCTCAGGTTCCTAGCTTGGGTGTTAAATGCTCTGGTGTCTGAGTTATTCACACAATGTGACACAAGACCTGTAGGAGACCTGGTGTCTTCTGCAGTAGCAGCTGGAAGCTAGCAGGGAAGCCTGGGGCACCTCAGATGGTATCTGAGATATTATTTAGCTGAATCCCACATGGGTCAGAATCTGTCTGATGTAAAACTATATCCTCTTTTGCCATAGAAGAATCTTGTATTACAGCATATTTTATCTGAATCTGATAGCTTATATTTTATGTAGCATACACTGTGGAGAAAAGTGGTTTTGATGTCTGGCACTGCTTTTGACTGTTACAGTGATTAACAACGAACACAACTCTTCTGGAAACACAAAACTCTATTATGCCACAAGGTTTTAGTACTCTGACTAAAGAGAAATCTGTCAGACGTCCATGTTATTTGATATATCTGTGCATCACATCTTAATTGAAAATAACAGGTAGAAATATAATCAGGGAACACTATGTAAAAATTCCTTTTTTACTGAATATCTGAAGTTTCAGAAAATAAAAGAGAAAAACCCATGGAAAATAAACTGAATAAAGCAAGAGCAGCAGCTGAAATACAGTGCGTTTCTTTGTTGTTGTTTGAAAGACTTCCCTAGGCACTGTACTTTTTGATGTTTTCTTGCATAAGCACCTTGTAACACAAGGCTGGACTGTGTTGTCATGGAGACTTTCAGGGTGCCTCATCATTTTGCTAGAAAAGACAAATTTCAGAGTGGCTGTTGTGTTAATTTAGTCACAGGACCTGACTTCCCACTGGAATTATCTCTTCAGTCCTCATTCTTGTTTACACTAAATCTTTTTTATGCTGTTGCGGAGCGTAGGGGTGGTTGCATGTTCTTTTATGAAGCTGTCTTCATGTGAATTCACAGGGCACAGTGCAAAAAAAAAAAAAAAACTAGTGTGAAGAGGGATTTATGACCAGGCTGAGAAATATGTGCAGAAAGGCTTCAGTTTCATGAAGGGAAGAAATCTGTGCTGCCGTCACCAGAAACCTCATTTACTGTTTGCTCTGTCATGTGGCACTGACTGCCTGGAGAAAAACCTTCTAGTCCTTGTGTATGAGATGTCTAAGATAAAACCTGAATAACACCATTATTTTTCTCTGTCGTGAATCCAGATTCAGATCTGGAGTCCCAGCTGACATGAGAAATGCTGGGTTTGAATGCATTTAGTTGTAAAATGGTTTGTGTGCGTTAGGTTTTCTCTGCTCTCAAAGACTTGCAATACAGAGATGAAGTTGCTTAGCATAGTGCCTAACATTAGGAAAGCTTTAGACCTCGAGAGCCAATGGTTGTAAATGCACACAGGTGCCTATGTGTCCTTCAGATGGGTTTTGCCCCACATTTATGCAGCAAAATGGATCTTACTCCTGCTGTCTGCAGGGTTGTTCTCAGGCAGCTGCCCACTTAAAAGGGTTTAAGAGAAAATCAACACAACTATTGCAAGTAGCTTCCAAACATTATTTTTTTGCTCTGACTTATCTCTCAACTTTTGCCTTGACATCAACCCCTACCTTCTTCTTAGGGAATTCATAAATCCTCCTTCACCTCATCCTCTGCTTTTCCTGCCCCAGCTTTGTGTGCCCTCAGACCTTCATGATGCTCCTGCTGCTCCTTATCTGCTCTGCCTGTCAGTGTCCCTTCTGTGTGACACCAAGGAGGTTACCTGATGCTGCCAGCATCAGGCATTTCTGAAGAATTTACAGGGATGCAAATCTCTGTTTGGGCCCATCCCCAGGAGGTATGTGTAGATGGAGCTGACATATGACACAAAGTACTAGCAAGGCTATTTCAGACAATGTATAAAGAAAATGAACCTATGGCAGGCTGGGTTGCTGTGTCCTCTCTACTGTCCTTCAGATTTATTTCACCTTTGCAGGATATAAAGATTACGTGAAACCTATTTCAGGCTCATGTCCTGAAAGGACTGTTTGTCCCTATGACTCTTTTTTTTTCCCTGCTTGTCCTCAACTAGAGGCAAATAAAAATGTCTTTGTGTGACTGCAAATTGTCAGTGTACATTCTGATAATATCTTTCCATATAAACTGATCTCAGGACTCTGGGATATGACATCCTCCTGTTTCAGGGAGCAAGGGGGTTATGCTTCAGGGTTTAGCTGCTTGGTGAAAAATATGTGGTTTACCTTTCTGAATGATGTTTTCTTCCATGTTAAAAGATTGGGAGGTGTTGAAAAAAACAGAAAAATTGTGACTAATGGTAGATAAAGGTTCTCCAGTGCCCAAAGGGTCTTCCTTTTTTGCTTTCTAAACTTCTTTTTCAAACGTGTCCAAATGATTCAATCTGCCTTTTGACGGCCCAGCACCTCAGATGTACCATCTCCCACCCAATGCACAGATTGTGGGTGCCCCAGTAGCAGAGCAGCAAGGCAGGATGGCAGCAAGGCCACTGCTTGCCCCAGGGTGAATTATGTGGTGGGATTCAGAAGTGTTGCAGGACAAACTGGTCTCTGTTACTTCCATACAGAATGCCCAAACTTGGGAGTGATGAGGCATAACAGCTTTGCAGTATCTACTGTCCATGCTCAAAACACAGTGGCTATGCATGGTGTCCCAGACGCACAGGGGAGGGTTGGTTAGTAGCTAGTGACTGCTGTGGTTGGAGTAACACCCAAAGCTTCACTAGCCAGAGCTTCTGTTGGACATAAGGGCAAATTTGCCTGCTAGAGATATGACACATTTTGTCAGTCTCCATGTAGCTCCTTCTGAGTTTCAACTGAATGTATCAGAAATGCTGAGGAAAACATCTTCCTTAACATATGCATCTAGGAAGACCCTCCCATTCTTGAGTCTTTTAGATCTGGAAAAGTAGACTGAGAATCTCACAAGAACTGACAAATTGCTCTTAAGTCTTCCGGGACCTGCTACTGGTATTCTCACACATAGTTTCCCAAAGGTTTGACACAGCCCCAAATTCCTAGAGAAGCTCACATCCATGGAAAGGAGAGTCATGTCTAAATTGTCAAACTGATTGCTTTTGTAGAGCATCTTGGCTTCTCTTCTAGTTCCAGCTTAAGTCAGTGGATAGCTGTCAATCTACATTTCCTGTAAATAGTTTCCAGAGAATGATGTGTTCTACTGAACAGCCCCATCCAATTCATCTTTATATCAGTGTTTAGTTTCAAGAAATAAAATGAGGTAGGAAGGGAACTATCTGATGTCCATCCTCACCTGTGAGTGTGCTGTAGTCTGCAGTACTGAGACTCCCTACAGAGTATGGGTCCCTGCATTGCTTCTCAAGGGTAACCCAACAGAGAGGTGCTATATGTTCTCTCAGTAGGATGCAATACCTTTCTAAAAGTAGACATTTTATGCCTTTAATTTTTGATGCTTTTCCAGCAGAAAGCATTTCAGTTACTGCTTTGTTGATCAGTGACATGTCTATTAAGGTAATGATTTTCCCATAGCCATTGAAAGAATTAGAATCAAATATGCAGTAACAGAAGAGACCTGTTTATGGTCTCAGTGCAAGATCCTAGGCAGGCTATTTAAAGCCTTTTGATATGATACTGTTGAAAAACATATCCCAATTTTAAATGCCTTGAATTTTAAATGTGTTGTACGTCCTTAGTCCCACTAAAAAGCCTCTAGGTCTCAGGAAAGCTAGACTGGGCTAAGTGCTTGACAATTGTTTTAAGCAATCTTCTGCATTTAGCAAGCCACCATAAATCTTATTTAGAAATGACAACATACACATTTGTAAAATATGGACTTGATAAAGAAGACTGGAGCTTTTAAGAAGTGACAGAACTACTTCTTGTGGTTCTTTACCTGGCTCTTATTGGTGTCTCAAAATGCAGCACATTAGCAAAATTACTTACAGTGCATCCTAGTAATGCAGAGTGCTTATGGAATAGGTAGAGATATTTCATATCCCTTAACAACCTTCTTCTACAAGCAGAGATTAAAACCCCTTAAGATGTATAAAATCCTGCAGTAATCTTTCTTCAAGAGACCTTCAAATCTATTGTATGTAATATTGACTACAATGTCCCAATTGCATTTGCATACAGAGAGCTTGGAAGGGATGGATTGAATGATTTATTTAATTGCCTGTGTTCCTTACCTCAGATAGATGTGTATGTACCGGTTATATTTATCTGGTTGGTGTTCCTTTCCTCTCTGTCCTTTGGACTTGTTGTTCCCTGTGTTGTTACTCAATCAAGGCTTATGGATAAAAGGGATAAATAGAAGAAATTAGTAAGATGCTTAAGTAGTCTGTACCAGCACAGCAGTGTGGTTGATGCCCAAGGACCCCTGAACATCTGACCTTTCTTTTAGATACTGCCGCATGCCTTGTTAGATAGGAAAGCTGAGATGGAGGAAGTAAGACCATGGAAATTAAAGAACTGGCTCACACTTAGGTTTTTATTTATCTTGAAACGGCTTTAGATAACACTTAGCTCATCAATACCTGTGTAAAATGTTATTAATTTGATGCATGCCCCACTTTAGAGCATGTCTACCAGGCAGGGAAGTTCTGTTGCCACATTTTAAAGTTTAGGAGTCATAGCATGCAATGGTGAAGTGACTTGGCTCATATGATTGAAGTCTTGTCTGGTCTGGGCTGAGATTCAGAGCTAGGACTCGAGCAGCAGAAGACTCTCTGCCATCTATGAAACTGCCCGCTCTGTCTTTGTGTCATTGGAATATGACAAACAAAGTTAAAGATGTTTAGAAACCCACTGTGAGCAGACACAAGTCCTGTGTCTCTCTTAAGCCACCCCTGCAAATTAGTGGGTTACCAGAAATCTTCTGAAGCAGAAGAAAAAGGATAGATTCAAGTAGCATGTTAAGAGTTAGCTTTAAACATGAAGATTATGATGAAGGGGACTTGTAGTTGAATCACCACGAGTTTTGATTTTCTTAGCCGGTAGACTGAGACCTCTCTATACAGCATTTGCTTTTAGTGCCTCCTTTCTCTTGCCCAAGGATGCACATATCTCTGTAATTTAGTAAGACAGGTGTTGTGACCATAGATTACCAGAGCCCAGGGCAGTCTGAGAATTGCATGTATTATAATATGCCAGCTTGCAGCTACACAGCCAGCTTGTGTGGGCAAGGGTTTGACCTTACTCCTCTGTTTTGGGATGCAATTTTGGATGCCAAAACAGAACACATTGCACTCAGGCACTGCTGTTGTCCATAGCCTTTTCAGAGGTGGAGAATAATCTTATACCCTTCTGTCCATCTGTGAATGAAGCCAACGGCTAGACACTCTGACTTCTGTCACTTGAAATCCTGGGAAGATTGCCATGAAACACTGTTTCACCTTCCTTTCTGTCCGCCAGCTTTACTGCTGCCTGACATAGCACCGCACACCCAAGGCCCTACAAAGTCAGAGAGTTCTTATGTAGTCAGGATGGAAATTTTCTTATTGTGGTCACAGTTCTGCCCCTAACCTAATGACCAGTTTTTGTGTATCTCTGTATGTATGTAATTTTAAATATCTGATGTCATTATGAAACACTTGCCTGCCAATCTCAGTGGATCATCATGAGGCTTAATTAAATGTTTGCAAAGTATTCTGCCATGCTGAGACACTAGGTGCTACAGAAGAAAAAACATTACAAATAAAAAGTCTATGTAATCTGGGAAACCAGGTGTCTACATTGGGAAAAAAAGTAAGAGTGTCTATTATAGTCACTTTCTAGTGCACTCTGCAAGCACAGAGTAACTCATGAACTTTAAGAGATATTCCTCAAAGACAGATCCTTGGCTGACGTAAGATGATGTCTCATGTAAAACAAGCAAATTGAGAGTGTATAGATAGAGAGCCAGAAAGTGAGATTAACTCTGCTTGATCTTGTTTGTTTGTTTTGAATGCTTACCTTGTTGTAGTCAAGATCTGATCTATTCATTTAACCTCTCTCTGTAGCCAGGGGAGGTAAAGGAGATTTTTTGACATCGTACCTGAACCTGGTTTTGGCTCTTTCTTTGGAACACTATTATAGAATCATAGGTAGTCCAACCCCCGAGCTGTGTCCTAGAATTTTCCCTAAAAAGGTTTAGGCTTTTTGTTATATTGGTATACCTACACTGTATACATCTAAATAGTCTGTGTTTCAAAATGTGAATCCTGTCAGCCAACAGGCTCTAGAATTATTTTGGAAATGAACATTGTCGTAAGGAAATCCTGCATATAGTCATGATGGGTCTATCATTCTGTAGTGTATCTGAAGTGCTACAATAAGTCAAAAATATCTCTGATAAATCTTAAACTTTGGTCTTACTGAGACCGTGAAACTAATCTTATTCTAACCAAAGACTCTGAAAATGATTTTCACAGTAACTGTCCCCCAGAACATGAGTATGCTGTTTGGATAGTGGTGTTTGGTTCTTGTGTGGTGTTTTGGTCGTGTTGTGGTGTGGGTTTTTTTGTTTGTTTGGGGTTTTGTTTTGGTTTTTTTGTTGTGTTTTGTGAGGTTTTTTTTATATCCTTCCCTGGGAAAAGCAACTAGCACTTGTGTCACTAAGTGGCAGCCATAAAGGAAATCAGCTACATTTGTCTTTGCAGTCACTAGAGGGGAGCAATCCTAAAGGTAAAAGATGATGATGTGAATCATCTGCAAGAAGAAAATAAAATCTGCACAGTCTCCAGGCTTCATTTGTACTCCAGCACAATCACAGCTAGTGGGAAAACTCTAGATATTCTAATCTGGAATTAGTACCATATGTGGTACTATTAGTCACAGTGCTATCTGAGAATAGATTACAAACATCACGATAGAACATCAGGGCAGAAAAATTGAGGAAGATTTCAGACATATCTCATGTTCTCTCACTGGGACAGTAGAGCTTGTTTTGATCTTCAACACCTTGGTATGGAAGACAACAGGTTCATATTGCTCAGAAGGAATTAACAGCAACATCAAGTGCATAAAATATTTTCCTGGGAAAATACTCTCATTTTCCTCTACAGGAGAAACTATACGGTGCACGTTTTCAGCAAGATATCGCAGAGCTGGCAGGCAGCAGTGTAGAAGATGAAAGTGATGCTGAAAGACAGAAGTAGTTAGAGCAACGGTGGGAAGAAGTAATGGCTAAATGTTGGGGTCTGTTAGAGGCAATTTGACTTGGACCAGTTGGTAGAGGCAGAAAAACTTCTAAGATCTGACATGTAAGCAGTGATCAATGATGTTGCAGCTCCTGTTTGTCCAGCATAACCTTCCTGAAGGAGACTTGATTTAAATGGGGAAGCTTCCTGATGTTTACTGAAGACTGAGTTTACTGAATTAATTCTGATTTAGTTTAATTAGAATTTTGAAACAACCTGCCATCCTTGTCTCTGTCACTCCTTAACACTTTTATAGGACAGTAAAATTACAAGAGCAATTAATATATACACACTAATGCAGAAGCTGTAAATATTTTCAGTACGGTCAAAGTATCTTAATAAGCACTTACAGCAGCACTCTTAGCTGTTACTCAGATAAAAAGATTATGATTTATTTTAACAGATGTTAAAAGCATTTGTGCTTTTGGAAGCATTTGAAGTCATGGTGATTTGTGCTTCTACCCTGGACTTAATTTTCCTCTTTCTTCACTAGTGTGTGTGGCTAATCCAGTGTACCCAATCATTAAGGCAAGAAATCTTGCAGGTAAAACATAGGCTGGGGTGGGTCAATAGTTCTACTTGTTCCTTCCTGTTTTCTCTTTCTGTTCTACCACTACTATTGCCTTCTGTTCTCCAAGAAGGAGGTGGGACTGGGAATGAGCTGGAAATGGCATCTGTGCTGTGTGCCCTCACACAGCCTCTCACCTCTGCTTGGCCAGTTATCCACTCCACAGTTCATCAGCACAAATTGATCTGAAGTTACTCATACTCTAGTTAATTAGGTGAATTACTGGTAGTTGTAGCTCAGTGCTTTCTGTTCCTCTCCCTTGTTCTCTATTGATTTCCAGTGTCTCCTACGTGTTTTGGAAGTAAGAAGACAGCAAACTGTGAGGACAGTTGACGTTCTGGGGAGAGGACTTAGAAACAGGTCAAGAGATGGACCTGCTGAAGCAGAGATGGTGGGTGGAGTTGAGATGGACAGACCTCAGACTGATGGCAATAGTGGAGTATTCTGAAGGTTTGCTCTTAAAAAAAACTGGGAATCACTCAACTGGTTTGTTTTGGTTTTTTTTTTTCCATCTGGGATGTAGAAATATTTCAGTGGTGTGCACCATGTTTGGTTATAAGACATGGGAAGGCATAGGTAGACTTCTTTTTCTCCTGGTCCAAGTGTTTGCAGTGTTTTGTGACAGATGAAGAAAACCAAATTTTAAAGCTTTTTGACTCCTTCACTTTATTGTTTTGTTTGTTTGGTTTTTTTCTAAATCTTTCTTGTCTCTGTGTTCAAATCAGCCTGCTAATACACTAACTGCGGAAAGTTTTGTAAAGAGATGAATCCTGTAAAAATGCTTCTCGTGGTTTGCTGTGCATCCTGAATTTGGGACTGAACTCCTTAAACCATTTTAAGAGCAACCTGAGAGTTGTTCCTGGGAGTTCATTGAATCTTGAGAGTTCATTAGTAACAGAGATCAACCAGTGAAAGATGAACACAGGCATATTGAAAAGGAATAGAAATCGGTTAAAGCAGAGATACCTATGTTTGTCTGTGGGAAATTTTTTTAGAAGCAGCTGCAATAAAATGCTCTCATTTCAGATCTGTCAATTTGAAGTGCTAAAAATTAATAAAGCTAAATTATAATGGGTTCTTTTTCTATCTCAAATTTGACTTTTTAGGGATTACATTTGAAAGATTCTTTAACAATAAGGATTAAATATGCTACTTGAAAACTGAACTTTACACTTCAGACCTCTGTTTCTGCAGTGAGATAATTTAAGAAAAACAGCAAAGGTTGTCAGGCCTCAAAAGAAAATAGCAAGTGAGTAATGGTAGTGCTGCAAAGTTCTTTTAGATTTTAAGAAAACAATTGCTAAATAAAGCTTAAAAAAGAAAAAAGGCAATGAGACAGTGTCATAAAAGGATTACTTTATTGTGAAGCTTAAGGCTGACTTGCATATTGTGTAAAAGTGCATCAGGTGTCTAGCAATTTAGGTTCTAATCTCTCTATCTTCTGTACCTTGGCAATTTTAATCTGTGGGATTTGGAGTGAACATCTAGGCTCAATCATTACTGATCAGTGGGCTCTGGATCTGCACAATCACAGCACTAACAGTTAGGTAAACACAGGATGCATCAGAGAGATTCTGTAAGCAGAGAGTAGAGGAATGGTTCTCAAAGTAATGGCATATGCAGCCACATGACCTGGAGATCAGCTGGACGGAAGTTCAAAATTGCTTCATAATAATCAACAACACAAACGTTGAGGCTGTGGTGAGTGGAAGGAAGCTCAACCCTCATTTAAAGAGCAATAAGTTACTATAAATTTATCA
Source organism: Nesoenas mayeri (assembly GCF_963082525.1). NCBI lineage: Eukaryota > Metazoa > Chordata > Aves > Columbiformes > Columbidae > Nesoenas > Nesoenas mayeri. Next base: position 7,152,990 of record NC_137543.1, read on the forward strand.
TGGTAGGAAAGCAGGTCAAAAGCTTAAGCCTTGGTTATACATATGGCTATGTGAAAAAGTTACCACGAGGTAGACAGTATTCTACACAAAATTTTTCATTGAGATAAAGGCATCAGTACAGACTTTAATAAAAATTAAAACCAAAAACAAACAAACAAAAAACCACAAAAAAACCACAAACAAGCAAACAAAAACAAAACAAACCGCCCATGCCTGACTTAAACAATAGTGCTTTTTTAATCCTTACAGCTTCATAGTAGTTTGATGTAGTTACCTAATCTGTTCCAGACATCCTTTTATACTAAGTGTCTCAATAATGAAAGCTGATGTTCTCATTCCCATTAACGCTATGAAGATCTAATGCATAATCGATACGATGTACAGTAAAAGAAAACCAATGATTAACCAATATGTTAATCATAAAAAAAATAGCTAGAAATATGGAGATTTTTTTGGCCATTTATTTTGTGTGTTTAAACTCTAATGAATCATGTGAGGTATCTTTCAGAGTTCCTCTAGAGAAAAATGAACAGGGGAGGGGAGAAAAAACAGAATGGCTTGGGAGACTTAATAGCCATTGTCAGTCATTCACAACTCAAATCCAGTCTCATTTATGAGTGAGGAAAAGATTTTATTGTCTTATGTCTGTGAGCAGGAAGGGTGTGGTTCATAGTTCAGTTCCAGAAAGTTATCAGAAAAAGCCCTCAAAATTTCATCCTCTTGTTTTTCTAAATAGTTTTTTGGAAGTTACTGTTTCAGTCACAACAATATTATCATGCAAAGCTCAAAGACTAAGGAAAATGCTGACTAAATGGCTTTTTAAGAGCTTATCTGTCTTAGGAAGTTGCCTGGAATGGTCTTCCTTGTGTATCTTCTTCAGAACAGTGTTTTTGTATTAGTTAACATACGTCTGTTTGGGACCAAACTTGGAGGAGCCTCAAAATGTCACCTGTAGCAGGATGAGCAAGAGTGGTCTGGAAGTGATGTACTGGTTGTCCATATGGGGATTCAACTTGCAACAGATTTCCTGTACAGCCCAGGAGCTGCCCAGGATGAAAGTAGATTGTCTGGGAGAAATTTGCTTTTGCTATAGCAACCACAGGCAGGACACCGTTTTCCATGGCTATTTATCCCACTGCATCTGAAAGCAGGAAGAACATTATTTGTTTCTATTTCCATTGAGCTAAAATTGTTTTTTCTTCATTTGTGTGTGTGTGTGGTTATTTGATATTATTCAGCTGTAGAATGTATCTGTAGTGAAATAACTGCGTTCTTACCCTCATCCTCAGACTAATAGCTTGCAAGTGATAGACCCTATCACCCTAAAGAAGTATCTTTGCAGAGAAAAAACTTGTAAAAGGATTAATATCTCAAATTTGTGCTTGCACAATTCTTCTGTTATGTTGTTCTGGCAGGAATTCCATTTCATCTGTATCTCGACGATCTTGAGAAAGTTAGTTCTGGCTGCACCATGTTCAGTGCTTTGCTACAGGCAATAATCCTGTTATAGCCTGAAATTCAGAATTGTGTCACACACCAGTCAAACATATTCCAAGATCATGGGAGGTCCTGGTCTGTGTGTGGGATAAAAAGTCTCCAACGTGGGATTGTATCATCACATGTTTGTGTTGCAAGAATTTATGCTAGTAATCTTCATGTGCCTTGGCACAAGGCTATATGCAAAGCCAAACCAGTTCTTGACAACTTTAATTTAAAAAAAACCCCAAGAATTAAAAAAGAAAAACAAACCTGGTCTTCACAAACTTACAGGACTAATTAGTAACCTTGATGTAGAACCTCTTCATCTTTTCCATTCTAACTGTAAAATTAGTTTCCTCCTTGAATCAAAGCAAAAATCCTTCTTGTGGGTGAAAAAGCATGAGCTTTGACAGTATGAGAAAATTCATTTCTTATTGCCATCTGCCTCTGGGTTGTTAAAAGGAAGGGGGTTGATGCTGTATGGACTCTGCCTTTGTGATTTAGTTAATCCTGCTGTGATAAAGTCCCACATCTGAAGTAGCGACTGTCAGCAGTTCCTCTGCAATAATGCACATAAAAAGAGAGTGAACAAAAGAAATACAAAGCTAGAAAGCAAAAGAAAATGTAGGTATTTCAGTTGTAATACTGCTTGCCAGCTTCACAATCAAATTAAATTCTGTTCTCATGTTCACTGCTGATTTTTATACCTTCTGTAGAGTTTCATAGGAAGTGCTTTGTGGAAAATCTTATGCACTCAGAAAACAGTTATTGGACTCCTTTCTGTGTTAGGGCCTTCCTTTATGACCTCTGGCTTGTCACCTGAGGCCTCTCCCTGGGCATCCTGACTTAGTTACCATTAACCACAGAATAGATTTCAGCAGCAGATTTGTAACACAGGCTTGGTTATTCAGTCAATAGCAAGCCTGGGTATCCATGGTTAACTGGGACACTGTGAGATACAACTTCGCAGCAGCTGCCAGAGGAGTGATGTAGTGCAGGTTCTTGTCATGTGCGTTTGAAAACATCCCTGCACATTATATTATGTATTTTCTGATTGGTTCCTTTTGTTTGCTACACATTTATTTGAACTATTTAATCTGTCTGCTAAACATTTACTTAAATTCCATATATCAGTTATGCTATGGGTTCGATTTATATTTCATTCTATGCAAGTGTCTTGGGGTAGATCTGGTGTGAGACGTGGTAGATGGCACCATGCTGTCATGTTGCTCAACCTAGTACCTCTCCTATATCCTCCATTCTGTGGTCCAGTTGTGTTGGCTGAGCCCCTTGTTCTTCAGGGTTTTTTGCCTGTGTGCATCACTTCATTCAAGCATTTGGAAGCAGATACTGAATACTCAGTGACGTATTATATAAACCTACTTTGGTAGGTTAACTTTGGCTGGCCACCAGATAACTACTGAGCCTCCCCTCAGCAAAACAGAGGGAGAAAATAAAATGAACTCATGGGTTAAGATAAGGACAAGGAGATCACTCAACAATTACCATCACAGGCAAAAACAGGAAGCTTATATTTAGTTATTGCCAATTAATAATAGGGGGGATAGTGAAAAAATCAAAGCAAAACTCTAAGCACCTTTCCCTTCCCCTCTCTTCTTCTGAGGCTCAACTTCAACTCTTTTACCTCCTCCTCACAACACAGTGCAAGGGGATGGGGAATGGGGTTCTGATCAGTTCGTTACACTTTGTCTCTGTCGGTCCTTCCTCCTCACACTCTTCCCCTGCTCCAGCATATGGACCCTCCCACAGGAGATAGTCCTCTGCAAATTTCTTCAACACAAATAGTTTCCATGGCAGGCAGTTCTTCAAGAACTGCTCCAGTAGGGGTCTTTCAAGAACGACTGCTTCAGTGTTGGCTTCTCTCCATGCGTCACAGGCCTTGCCAAGAAAACCTGTTCCAGTGTGGACACTTTTCCATGAGGTTGCAGGTCTTTCAGGAGCCTGCTTCAGCATGGGCTTTTCATAGGCTGCAGCTTCTTTCAGGACATGTCCATCTGCTCCGCCATGGATGTCCATGGGTGCAGGGGTCATTTGGCTTCGCCATGGTCTGCAGGCAAATCTCTGCTCCAGCACCTGGAGCACCTCCTCCTGTTCCCTTTCATTGACCTTGGTGTCCATAGGGCTGTATCCTCACTCTTCCTTTCCAGCTTCTGCACAACAGTTTTTACCCTTTCTTACATATGTTATCACAGGGGTGTCTCCAGTGTCACTGATGGGCTCAGCTTTGGCCAGCACTGGGTTCGTCCTGGAGCCAGCTGGAACTGGCTCTGACTGACACAGGGGCAACTTCTTGTGTCTTCTCACAGAAGCCATCCCTACCCCTTCCTGCCTCACTTCCCCACAGCAAATATGTGTCTCAGCTGGCTCAAATGCCACCTTAAATAGGGTCAGTGTCATATGTCTTAGAAAATATCTGACCTGCTTTAACCACAGTTTAAAGAACTCAAAGGTAGGAACACACTCAGGAAGAAGGGTTGTCCCTGCTGTACTGACTAAAAAGGTCTAACGTCACAGAGTAGCTCAGAATAGATGATTGCATTGTTCCTCTTGTCTTACCTTGGAAACCACAAATGTCTGCAGTGGGAGGTCTGTGACATTTGCTAAACTTTGTAACTCTCTCTTAGCTTTAGCTTGAGAGCAGCTACTCTGCAATATTTATTAATATTGCCCTTAATTGCCCACAAAAACAAGAGTCTGTGTCAATGGAAATTACATTTTCAGCAGAACAGATTGCAGGTTTCTTTTATTTACTGATGTAAAGGTTAAAAATGCAGTTAGTGTTTGTCCAAGCACACTAAACTTTAAAAGTATATGTGAATATTTGGATGACAGTTGACTTTGGACTCTCTACAGAGCTTGTGTGTCAAGCACTAAAAATGCATGTGTGCCAGCAGGTCTGGATTAGGGGATGATACCTGCAGCAGGAGCCACTTCTCCCTAAGGTGGAAGATATCCGAGCTTGCTGAAAGTGCAGTGCTTTCTTTGGGGAAGAACAGGAGCTGAGAGGTATCCCAAAATGCTGCTTTGCCCCATCAGAAAAACTTTGGCATATGTGCGGAAATATCGCCACTGCCTTTTGCTTTGTAGTGGTCATGGTGACTGTGGATTCACATCTAAAGTGGCTAAAACTGGAGCCCAGAAAGAGCTGAGCACTCTGTGCCTGAAGAAGGCGGCTTCCAAGATGACTGGCCCTTAAAAATTATAGTGTGTTTCCTGAATAAAACACAATATGTAATGAAATAAAAATGAAATAGCAATATATATTTTTAAATTGACACAAGAATTAGCTGAGGGTAGAATTTGTGACTGAGCACTATGATTTAAACCCATCTTCATTTTTTGCTCTCCCTGCTCAAGAGACTGTTTCTACTTTAACCAGAAAGAAAATATCCAACGGTAGTATTTATTTCTTTTGCTAGAAGTAATTTTCTTAATTTATTTTTAACCAGTTGGTACCAGATATTGTCCTTCTGTAAAGATTCTGTGAGGCAATAAATATTTGCCATGTGGACAGCCAACTCGGCCAAGGCTGTTGATTTATTTTAAACAACTGCTCTGATATTTTTTTTTCCTTCAAGATTTACTCTGTAGTAGGAGATGACACTGTTGTCTTGTGTCATTAATTTTCTTCTCTTCCAGTGACACAGCCTGTTAATTACAGAATGGAGATAAATTAGAAGCCCCATGATAATCTATAAATCATGATTTTAAAAGATTCTTTTTCTTTGTTTCCAGCTTTAGCACTTTCATTTCAGTACAAAAATAAAAAGAAATATGGGTGGTATATTTCATAATTTGTGGTAGCCATGTTTCAATACTATTAATTTTACAGTAGTGTTCAAGCCATTTAACACCTCAGCAGCTTTTATTTAGGTATGTGCTTTTTAGATTTTTTCTCACTTTGGGTTTTCTTGCTGTTACTGTATATTTCTTTCATTCAAGCATTTGAAAGCAGATACTGAATACTCAGTGACACATTGTATAAACCTTACCTCAGTTTTCATAATAGCGATTGGTTTTCTGAATCTACTTGATTTGTGCATTTTTTTTTCTTTTTCCTCACATTTTTGAGACACACAACAATGAATTCTATTAGATTTGACCCCAATAGAAAAAATGAAATTCTCCTGCAAGCTGCTTGAGGGTGTCTAGTTGTGTCACAACCGAGGAATATGATTCACTGTTCAGTGATCTTTTGGACTCAGGGAACATCTGCCCCTTTTAAACTATACCTGAATAGTAGCATGAAAGCTGTGATGGAAGGAAGAAATATAGCAGGAGTGATCATTGCTGCCTTAACCCACTCCTCGTTTTGGTTTACTTCAGAGCCAGGATTTTGGTCAGCCTGCTGCTTGATCAGAGCATAGAAAAAGGTGATTGCAAGTAGGAGAAGAAACAGAAAGGAGAAAGCTTCTTGTCCTGCTACAAAACATAGTTGTGTGGACAGTTTTCTGGGTGAACTGTAACTCTCCTTTCCCAGCATACTTGACCTAGGAAACTTCACTGGAACACAGAGAGTCTCCAAGTAGGATGTAGACAACTTGTACACAGCAGTTCTTTACTGGCTAGTACACACAGTAGATAGCCAGGTTTAATGAGCTAGCAGATCAAGAATTAATATGCTCACCACAGTGTTTCTGTTGGCAAGGCACTCATCAATCAGACAAGGAAGGGCTCATCTTCATTGCTCCTTGGAACAGGCTGATTCCTGATGCTGCTGACTTGCCATCTTCTGATTGCCTGCTTTTTTTTTTAATTAGGGTCTTATACCTTTTTCCTGTCAGTATTTTTTGCCTCTTGAATGCTGGAACTGCCAGCTAATACATCTCTGCTCTTATTTTTCTGCCTGTGTTTTCCGGTCTTGCAGAGCTTTAACTCCTGGTTGTCCTCACCATGAGGATATACATGTTCAACACCACCTCTCAACAACAATCTTATTAAAAAAACAGCATCAGGGTTATGCAGCTGTTCTTCACCAAGCTGGGTTTTTGTTCACAAACAGCTGAGTCCTTCAGCCAACTGCAATCAGAGCCATCAGGAAATAACAAAAATACTGGGTAGTTACGATACATAATGGATAAGCCTCTGCTGGATCTATCTCCAGGCTGTAGCAGGTTTTACATTGAAGAATTTAAGAATAGGTTATGAACAGATTTATAGGCTGCAGTTCCTGGAGGTGGGGAAGACAATGTCTGGTCAGTGAAGTCTAATTGATTTTATCTTTTTGTATATATAGACTGCCTCATAGACCATTCCTACCATGATCAATTTGCCAATTTGGTAGGGGACTGATTTAGGGCTGCATCTGTAATACTCTGTGATCCATTTGAGCTTCTTCTGTTCATTTCAGTACTCTTTGGAATCAGACTCGAAGGGGTTCAGAATTAGTTTCCTGCTGAAAAGGTAATGTTCAACTTGCTCCTTTCTCCTATACTGTCCCTCTTCTTGACTACAAGTTAAAATGCTCTTTGCATCACACTTGGAGTAAACACTATGGCTGATAGCTGTGTACATAAATTGCTACTTTGCTGACTTGGATTTCATAGAATCATTGAATGATTTGGGTTGGAAGACACCTTAAATATCATCTAGTTCCAAACCCTTGCCATGGGCAGGGACACTTTCCACTAGACCTCATTGTTCAAAGACCCATCCAACCTGGCCTTGAACACTTCCAGGGATGAGCCTGTTCCAGTCCCTCACCACTCTCATGGTGAAAAATTTATTCCTTATATCTAATCTAGATCTCCTCTTTTTCAATTTAAAGCTATTACCCCTTGTCCTAACATTAGATGTCCTTGTGAAAACTCTCTCTCTAGCTTTCTTTCAATCCCCTTTAGGTACTGGAAGGCTGCTATAAGGTCTCTCAACAGACTTCTCTTTTCTAGGCTGAACAACCCCAGCTCTCTCAGCCTGTCCTCATAGGAGAGGTGGTCTGGTCTCTGAACATCTTTGTGACCATCTTCTGGACTCACTCCAACAGGTCCACATCCCTCTTATGTGGGAGGCCCCAGACCTGAACACAGTACTACAAGTGGGGTTTCACCAGTGCAGAGTAGAGCAGGAAAATCGCCTCCCTTGACCTGCTGGTCACATTTCTTTTGATGCAGCCCAGGGTATGATTGGCTTTCTGGCCTGCAAGACCTCATTCCTGGGTCAAGTTGAGCTTCTCATCAACCAAACCAATACCCCCAAGTCCTTCTCCTCGGGGCTGTTCTCAATTCATTCTCTGCCCAGGCTATATAGTACTTAGGATTGCTCTGATGCATATGCAGGGCCTTGTACTTGGTCTTGTTGAACTCCATGAGGTTTGCATGGGCCCATCTCTCAAGAATGTCAATGATCTTCTGGATGACATCCCTAACTTCTAATGTGTTGACTGCAGCACTCAGCTTGGTGTTGTCAGCAAACTTGCTGAGGGTGCACTCAGTCTCACTGTCCACATAACAAACAGATATGTTAAACAGCGCTAGTCCCAATAATGAACCCAGAGGAACACCACTTGTCACTGGTCTCCACTTGTACATTGAGTCAGACATTTATGCTTAGAGTTATTATAATGATTGTTTAAGATGACAGCTGGTTTGTTCTCTGAAATTATACTGTACAAAACCCAAACAGAGCTTGTGTCCATCTGAAAGCTGATCTCTGATTGTGTGCTTCCCTCCTCTTCCTCTCAGTGTTTTCAGTTTAATGTGTATTAGGTAGGAAGGGGTTCACATTGCAAGGCATTAAGCAACAATGTAGATACACTGTCTGGTAAAAGAGCAGTCAAATTGTAACCTGTTTTGTTTGTTTGTTTGTTTCTTAATGTTATTTCTTTTATTTTTTTTTTTTCTTCATAATCTTGACCTTCTTTTAACTTCATCTCTGGTCTCCAGACCACAAAGTTAACAGCAAGGTACCTCTTGATTCTTGTCTCTTCCTATGACTATTTCAGTCTAGAAAACTATGCCCAGCGTAATGAGATAGATAACAGGATTGCTACAGTGCTCTAACAGTGAAATGATTGGTTTCCACAGAGAAGCTTGTATCAGCTCCAAAGCAGACAATGATATACTTTTTGCAGAGTAGGAAACAGATGTTTCATTACCTGTAATACTTTTTCTGCTTGTCCGAGTTGAACACCAAGTTTTGTGGCTTTGCACCAGTCTGGTTAGTTGACAAGATGCTTAACCCTACCAGGCTGGGCTAAAATTCAACTCTTTTTCATCAATGCCCTGGGTCAAAAAGGGTTTAACAGGAGTGGAAGTGGAATGGGAAGTAGAGTTTCTCTATAGCAGAGTAAGGAGTAGATAATTCAATATACACCCAGGTCATGTTATTTTTCGAAGGAGTCAGGAAGAAGTACTTTCTCACTGAAGCTCTTCCTGACTTTCCTGCTTTCTCTCCTTGTTTGACTCCATACACATCTGAGAACATGTCAGGAGCTCCCTGTAGGCAAGGGGGAGCCTTTCCACAACTAGAAACCTTCTGTGAACCTAATCAAGTTGAGAATTCACCTTTGGGTAATTCAGGGGCTGCGTCACAGGTTCTGCTAGCATGCACAGTGATGGCTGTATTGATACCTTCAGCTGTGTCAAGTTAATTTGACCTTCCATTAGCAAAATCCCTACATATTTCTGAAGGCAGAATGAATGCATGATCCAGCTCCAGTACTGCCTTAAGACCGATGAACAGATGATCTCTGTGTTGCACCTTGGGAAAATGAGAATCTTTGGTTTATATTAACAAAATGCTTGTGGACTGGACAAAAGCAGGCTAAATGAGACTTTTGTAACATGAAAGATACATTTGGAGAGGAGTGAAGGAGGCTATTACTAATGTTGTGCGCCCTGCAAAACCATCCACAGATGGGATATTTTGATGAAGCAGCTGTACCATCCAAATGTAGCTGAAGCAGTTGGTTGGTTCCTACTGAGACCAGAGAGACACTTGGCAGGATTCTAGCAAAATGTTAATGTATTGCGAATGTATCTGCCAGCCAGCCTTTTGAACTGTCACTGTTCTCTACTATACACTGCAGCACGGCAAGGCCAGGGCCACGGGCACTGAATTTCAAGGCATTTTTCAGAGCTGTCCTCTTGGTACTGTCTCAAAACAGATTTCATGCCAGGAGCCAAGTTTTGTTCAAAGGAAACGTCCAACTTCATTACTGTTGGTCTCTTTGCAGCATTACAGGCTAGATGTGCCTGTCCCCGGGTTATTTCTAAGCTATGTTTGTGGAGCAGGCTTACTTATTGGAGAGCAGGGGCATCTGAGGATTTTTATTTACTTATCTATTTATTTATTGTTCAGTTTTAAGCAACCTTTAAATCAGCATGATGTACTTATTGAACAACACTGATTTGGAGGAGAGAAGCATCACAGTGTCAGACAGACCTCACTGGGTTGTGCTGTATATCTATTAAAGGACTTGATCGCAGCAGGAGCTTGGGCATGGAGAATGGATGTGTCTAGGAGGGGTGGAGGGGTCTGTACTTCCTTAAAATAGGCACAGAATTTGATGCAGCTCTGCATGACACTCAAATTAGAATGGTTGTGGGTGTGTGCCTGACAGGTTGTCCCTGCTGAAGATGTTACTGCACCACTGTCACCCACAAAGACTGAAAATAGGTAGAAAACCTGGAGAATAACTGTGTTTTCAAGAGATGGCTAGAACATCTAAAAGGCTAAGAGAAGATGGCTCTGGTCAGATGGTGTTATGTGCTGCAGGCATGCAGATTTGCGGACACTTTTGAAGGGTGATTCTTTTGGTGCTGTGCAGATGTGCATGTAGATGTGTCTCCAGTTGCAGTCTATTGTGTGCTGTAATCCATGCTGTATCCTCCAGTGTTCTGCAAGGTATTTTAACATTTAGTTTGGGTACAAACACTTCCTATAGATCCCGGAAATGAAAATAACCTTGAAACATTGACCCATCTTCTTTTTAGCTGAACTCTCTAAAACAGCTTTGCTGCATGAGGCCATAGATTTTTCTTTTTTTTCTTTTTTTTTAAGTATATATCATGTATAATGACGATAATGATGCTGACTACTGCTTAAACAGGTAAAGGGGGCATGTATTGTTGCAGATATTGCTTCAAAGGTAGGATGTCTGAGGTAAAGTAAATGCTGGACAGAAGAGCAGAGGCTTTGCAATGGTTTAGCAGTTGATTTTTTATAGAATAATTGCTTACCTTTTCTGATAATCAGACTTATACATACGTATTAGAATTGAAATATCCCATGCGTTATTTTATGTCCCTTTTTTATAGACAGTTAAGCTCAGGAAACTGAAATGACATCAATACCAAGACAAACATACCTTCTGTAGTTACCACTGCCAGTATAACTAACCTATTCTTTAATTAATGTTTGAATATAATTAAGCAACAGCAGAATGTAAACTTAATGGTGAATTTATGATAGAAAAACCTTTCACTTCCGCGAAGGACAAGAACAGTGCTAGGAAGAATAAAAATTATGTAAGTCTTCTGAGTTGTTGTGAGTGTATTAGTCTGCATATTGCCTACTATACCTCTATTTCTGAAACAAAACACCAACAGATGGCTTACCTTTGTCACTTAATACACGGAGCATCATTAAATACTTTGATGTAGCTAATACAGAAAATAACTTTATCTTAATAACTCTGTGTTTTCAGAAAGAATCCTTGCAGTGTCACACAGATTACCAGTATGATATGAAATGAAAACAAACAGGCACATAACATGAAAAGTCAGGGTGTGCAGCTTATGAGATATAAGTAGCAATACAGGAAAAATAAAAGCCTGTGTTTTCATTTTAAGAAGAGCCTAGAAAATGTTTAAATGTGAGTTTGTTGCTAATACAGATGAGACACCTCTCTGAAGGTCAAAATACTGGGAATTTTAGGGTGTTTACTTAGAAATATAAACACAGTAATTTAAAAATGAAACATAAGAATCATTTGACACAAAGTCATAAAGTCTGCAGTGTGTCTGGATTTGATTTTCAACTGACTCAGGTTCAGATTATAACATAATAATGTTTATGAAATGTGTGTTTCCATGATTTTTTAAATGTTTTTGATGAAGATAGATAGGTATATGCTGCCAGAAAGTTCCTATGGGAAAGCAAAGAGTGCGATATGCTGAGAATGATTCGGAAAAGAGCAGAGAAGAAAGGCAGGATCAGGTCTGTGGGAGCAAAAGAGATAAATGTGTGATGCAAGCAAAAGAAAGACAATAAAAGTCACTAAAGATTTTGGGTGACCAATATTAAGCTTTGGGCAAGAGAGATGTTTCTTTCTTAAATTATTATTCCAAATATAATGAGAAGAGAATGAAAACCTCAGAAAGAAGCAAAGGCTGCAGTGGTTACAATGACAGAGAAAGTTGGCCAAATGATTGAGATGGGTGGTCCATGTTACTAGATGCTGCAAAAGAAGAAATGGAAGAATTTAAGTATGCCTCAGATACTTATAAAGCAATAGAAAGGGTGTTCCACTGTGGCCGTGGAAGAAAAAGGATAATAAATTAATAGATATTTTTAAGGGAGGAAAAGTTCATTAAGGTGCCAATGTTAATTTCATGCATAGAGCTGCCATTGATTCTGATCAGTCACTGCTGTCTCTAGTTCCTTTCTGTGCTGCAGTACACATCTTATATGGAGATGTCAACTGATGGTGAAAAAAGGATGGAGAAAACAATTGAGAGACCTGATTATTTGTTTTGTTTTGTTAAAATCTTGTTAGAAAATCCTACTGAAAATTGTATTTGTGTTGTCTGACCTTGCCACACAAGGTTGGAAATGAATCTGCCAGACACAAAGGATAAGTGAACATCTTGTTAGAATTGGCTGGTGGACAACCTGCATGGACATGTGAATACAAAATTAGACATAGACAATGAGCTTTTGGGAATTGCCAGGTTTGGAAGACAGAAACAAGTACTGAGTGAGAGTTTATCCTCAAAGTAAAGCCCACACATGTCAAAGGGGTGACCTGGGAATGAGTCCTGGAGAGACATGACCGGTGATGAAGCATTCAAGAAGATCCAAGAGCTACTACGCAAAACAATTGAACGTGGGCTCAATGCAATAGCAGAAAGAAGAGGGGATACTTTGTCACAACAGTCGATTAAGACCACATCCTGTAGCAAATGGATCCATGGTAAAGACACCAAGATGGTTTTCCATGGGAATACAAGAAACTAGACTTGCAAGTGTTCTGCCACCTTGCTAAATAAAACAGGCTAGATGTTGTTGTCCAGCCCAGAGATCAAATGGCGAGTCATTATTTATATCCACACAAGGGAACTGCCTCTCCTTGCCTTCCCTCAGCCCACATTGCCTTCAGGGAATGGTCCCTGACAAGTGCTCTTCTTAAACCTGCCTGAAAGGCTGCTAATTGACATTCTAATTACACCAGAGCAAGAGTGTGCTAACAATTAAAAGCCATGAATGATTGCAGATAAAGTTTGAGTCTGTGCCATGGCCCTGTTTTTATGTATTAACACATCTCTCACCCAAGGAAACAAGGTGACGAGGCCATTAAAAATGAGAAACAGACTGTGCCATCAAAGTTTAATTGAAAGGACAGGGACCCATGAGTTCAAAGTTGGGAGGTGAAAGGTGTGTTCCTTCCCTGCTTGGGAGACAGGCATGCATATGGCAGACATTGAATAAGGAGGTGGGAATTAGGCTGAAAATAAGCCAATCAGAAACCCTGGAGTGACGAGGGGTCAAAAGGGCAAGCCAAAGAGATAGAGATCAAGAGCAAGGGAGACAGCTCTGAGTCAGCAGTCCTGGAAGGAAATCAAATTAATTTCTCTCTAATGGCTTGGGGTCCATTTCTCTGCAGTGCTGGCAGCAGCAATATTTAGTGTTGAAGACGTGGATTTAATTAATGTGCAGCTTATTTCTTTCTCTGGGTCACTCCAAAACATCAAATGGAGGATGGGAATATGTATGATGAGTTGCTTGCAAATTCAAGGAGAGTGAGAGGTGACCATAGGGTTACTGCTGGAGGTGTGGTGTGAAGGAAGCAGAGATTGCCGTCTCTCATCCTCATCTTTTAGCTGAAGTTGAGATCAAAGCCATGAGTGAGACACGGTTGTTTTTTTTCTGAAATTGAAACTCTGGACATTGTGTCCAGGGCAGTCTTTAGGGGACTTTTACAGCAGATCATTAAGCTTGAGACTGGTGCATTTGGCATGGCTGTGTAGGTCACTACAAAATGTGTTTTCCACTCAGATACACTTTCCCGAACCCATGGAAGTCCACTTTCTCAGGAGGTGTTCCCCTAGAGAGTGCTCTGTGACAGCAGAGATCTTACAGGAATGGACTGAAGGGATGTTGGCAGAAAAGGTCTCCTTTTTTTCTGCACGTCTCACCCTTCCCTCTTGATAAAGCTGCCCCAACTGACTTTCATAAACTTGATTTTAAAAAAATAAAAAACTGAAAAGACCCTAGGGGAAAATACTGATATTTGGCTTCGGCAATTATTTATTTGTGGAAGAGACAGATTTTTAGAAAGATATGAAGATTCTTATTTTAATTGATAGATGTATGTCTGTTGAATGGGATTGCAAAGGATTTTAATGGAAAAATTCACTCCTTAGCAAGAGTTGCAGTGTACAGTGAGACTGGAAAAAGCATTTCCATTTGAATGCCATTCACACAGGGTCAAAGTATGACATCCATGACAAGGAAGCTCTGTGGGCAATGCCACATCAGAGAGGCTGAAGCAGAGCTAGCTAGGCTTTCTCAGAAGGGGGTGAACCTTACAAATGTGTTTTTGGCTGATGTAAGATTGGTTGAGGATGGTTTCAGTTGGCATGTGTCACTGAATAGAATAAGATAGCAGCACTGCAGAATGGCTAAATAGGTGGCTGAGAGTAAATTGGTTGAGTAATACCGAGAGTTGGTATGGTTGGTAAAGAGTGGACAATTCAGGATGAAGACTTAAATAACTCTGTAGACAGTCTCAGCAAATATTCCTCTGATTTCTCTGCCTGTTGCTGTCTGCACTCCTAACATGATTTTGCAGCTTATGTCCACTGTTGAACCTGTTCTTGCTTTCTAACCCTTTCATGATGACACCAAACTTTATCCAGGTCCTGCCTACTAGCCCAGATCTATAGGTTCATAATCTACCACGGTTGAAAGGAAGCTTTGTAAAGTCCACCTCCAAGCTCCTGTGTGAGGCTCCAAAGAGTGACAGATCTCTTCTATGGCCAGTAATTTCATAAGGCACTCTCTGCTGTAGGTTGTAGGCATAATAATTAGGTGAAATGAATTCAGCTTGCCTGATTTATAGTAAGAGAGAACAAGAAAGTCTTTTGGCTCCAGCTATGGGGTCATTAGTTTTTTAATCGCCAAGGCAATGCAAGGCTGTCTCGGATAACAGATTTCTTGTTCCCTCTCTCATTCTATTTAGAAATATCTCATTTGCTAAGTGGCTGCCCCACTCTTCTTGAAGCTCAGCCAGAAGACAACAACAGAAAGAGATTATATTAAAGTGTTCATGTTAAAAGAAAGTACTCAGAGCTAAAACCACTGCCAAGAGATTGTTCAAACACAGCTTCAGAGGTTTGATGGCAAATGTGCTTGTTCCCCATCCAGAAAGCAAACATTAAGCAACATAAATGAAACACAAAAATTCTAGTGTCACAACAGAGAATGACAGTTCTCCTGTTTCGTAGCTAGGAATGAACTATGTTCATTTGTGAAGAGTGATCCTTACATTGAGGTTATTCATTTGTATTATGGCTTCTGCTAAGTAAACTCCTCTCCAGGGTTGAAGAATATTTTATATAAAAAGGGAGAGGTATGAATCAGTATTAGTATTGTATTTTGAGGACCCAAAGCTATATGTAAAGCAAGGTCTGTAAGGAGAGGTGGTGTCTCTTAATAGACTTACTAAGACAGACAACATTCCAGACACAGAAAATCTTTTAAAAATGACTAAACATATACATTTCCTAAAGAGCTTCCTGCCTAGCTGTGAGAATACGAGTGGGCAGATAGAGCTGAATGGGACAATGAACTCATTTTAACATAAAGTTGAGACTATTTACAGCTAAGCTAGGACCATTAGGTATGTCTTTAGGTCATCACCCACCCCTTGGAAAAGGGGTTCATGATTTCCTATCAATTGTAATAACATCTACAACACTTGTCTCATTTTGTATTCAACTTTCAGCTCCTGGTATGGTGATGATGGTGGAGAACTGTGAAGTTCTGTCTTCCTGCACTTGCTCTTCCTGCTTTCACTGTTCCCACTTTATCTCATGGCTGCCTAGTTTTCAGCCTCTGAATCTGACCATGAAATCCCTACCAGTGAGCTGTTTGAGAGGAAAATGAGGGATGCAGGGAGCTGTGCTTCTTATGAAAAACTCAGCTGCCTCTCCCATACAAGTGCTGTATTAAGGCTTTGCTAGTAACACTGAAGGAGCTCAATGTATCAATCATCTTTACTCACCTTTAGACTGGACTTGTGTGTTTAGGACCAGTCTGTCCAGACAGGAACTTGTAGTATTCTACCCTTCCCATGATCACTAAGTATTCCATGAAGAAGAAATCCTCCTTCCCACCATCTTATGTCCCTTCTGTATCAGGGTCTGTCCTGTCTCCTGAAAGTCATTTACCTTTCTGTTTTTATTCAGAGTAGCCACTCTTCCCCAAGCCTGTAGCATTGCATGGGCTTGTTGTGACCCAAGTGCAGCATGCAGCAGTTGGTCTCGTTGAACGTCCTACAATTAGCCTCAGCACATCATTCCAGCCAGTCCAGATCTCTGTAGAGCCTTCCTGCTCTCAAGTTTCTTACCTTTTCACAGGCCTGTAGTGGAAAACCAAGGGTTACTGCCTATTTTGCACAAGTTATAAGTCTAAGACTTTTGTGCACGGTTTTTTACAATTAACTTCTTGATATGAATCTAATACTGATTCCATGTGTTGCCACAAACCCATTTTGAAAAAAAAAAAAGTTTTATTAGTGAAGTATAAGTAGGATAAGACAGAAAGAAATTGACTAAACAATCTATTCAAAGGTAATTAGTCACCACTATGGGTCGACCGATGTGTATTCACCTCCCAAACAAAAGATGGCTAACTAACATAAAACCCACTCTTTCTCCCTTTTTTTTGCTGTGTTTTTTTTATGGTATGGAAGATCTCATTGGTTAGTTAAGGTCATATACCTGCTTGTGTCACCTCCTATTGCACACCCTCCAATCTGTTCCTGCAGAGGAGGTGGGCAGAGAGAGAAACAGAGAAAGTCTTGATGCTATGTAAATACTGTTAAGCGATAGCTAAAACATTAATGTGTTACCAGTATTGTTTTGGTTACAAATCTAAAACACAGCACCATACAAGCTGCTAAGAAGAAGGTAAATGTTATGCCAGCCAGGAAAACACATTATTAAAGAATTTATAATCTCTTCATAATAAAGGGACTGATACACAGACAAATAATTTCCCCAGAGACACAGAGTCTGAAAATAAGAAGGAACTGAAATGTTCTTATGAGGTAAACCAAAGGACTTCCAAGCTTGTCCAATTATTTCTGCTATGTTAGGGAAAAGCATCTGATAATTCGTTTAATTTCTGCATTTGATGACAAATATACCCAAGTTAATTGTTTCAATACTTAATTACTTTTTTTTTCGAATACATAAAACATAGTGTATATCTAGCTTGACTTTCTTTAATTTATAATCCTAACTATCCAGATCTTGGCTTTAATTCTGTGCCTGTAGGAAGCTCATCCTTTAAGAGAGCTTTTCTTGATTGTTTGTGAAATGGAGAGAGATATTGACAGCAGCTGGTGGAAGATATTAGGTCTTGTGTTTTCCTGGACACAGGAAGTTTTGTTTTGGAGCTATTGCAAAGATTGTTTCACAGGGGGCAACTTTGGCTTGCCAGAGTATGTGCTCTGGCGTTGACCCAGCCATGCACTGTACAATCTGCTTATGTTTGTTTAACACCTCATTGAGAAAAGTACTGTAAGCCCTAGAAGATCAGATCAGTGAATACTACCACAGAGCAAAAAGGGAAAACTCCGTTTATTCCAAAAGGCATCCTTGCACTATCAGTTGGCTCAGGAGAAATTTCAGGGAAGATTTTCCAGTAGGTGTCATATGGCATTCAACAACCTTGTTTTTTCATTCCATGTGTTGAACTATGGACCATTAACTAGACATTCATAGCCAAACTGCAAGACCAAAAGTCTTCTTGGCCCTGGGTTTGAAGAGGATATCCAAAGGGGAGTAAAAAGTAGTGATTATCCTCATGATGTTTTTCCCTCAGGTATCATCTTTGGAGAATTCCTGAGCCAAAACTAGTTGCTATGGCAACCCAGTGAATTTATTTTCACTGAACTTGTCTCATCTCTACCTTGATACCATGTAGAGTTGTGTGCTCGAAATTACTCATGTCTCTGCAGTGGCTGATGGCCCTGTTTAGACCTGATTCAACACTCTCTCACCAAAAAAATAACCCACCACAGGCCAAAACCCAAAACCAATTCCCCCAAGAAACAACAGACCAAAAATATGAACCCCAAACCCACAGTTCTTTACACATGTAAAGCAAAACGACATTTCCTAACTAAAGTCTGGAAAACCCTAGATTGTTGCAACCGAGGAAGGTTATTTCATAGAAAGAGAAATATGTAGGTGTTTAAAATTAACACTTTAACACCTCTCAGGAGCTGTATATTTAAGGGTTAGGAAGTAATATATTACAAAATATAGAATGTCTATTGATGCTGTATGCCTTATTTTTTTTTTTTTGTTCCCACACTTGTCCCTTGGAAACAAAGGCCAGATGGTGGCCAGGCTGATGGGGTCAAAAAAGAGAGTAGTTAATTTACCTCTCCCCATTGGGTTGCTTTTGAAAATAGTAAGTAGTACAAAATAAAAATCCCCTCATTTCTTTCAGAAAAAGCTCCAGTACCACTCAGACACATGCCAAGAGAGCAATGGTTGGTGAAGCTTTGACCTTTGCCTTTGTATTTAGTGTCTTGTATGGCCGAAGATACCCAGGAAGACAGGATAAAAATGCTTCACTACTGAGGAACTATGACAGTAACAGATTCCTTTTTCTAGAAACAGAGAAGAAATTGTGCCTTTTCTGTCAAGTTTTACTATTTTGATGGTTCCTGAAGAAAGCTGTAGATCTGTGCTAACCTCCCACATATTCTAACTGGGAATGTACCAACAATTCTGATACTTATTGAGCATTAAATAAAACCCACAACCAAACAAAAAATAACCCAAACACAACAACAATGAAATAAAAAAATACCCACAAATACTACTAATTAGAAAATGGCATTGCTAAGTTCTGATCAGTTCCATGCCAATTTTTGGCTGAAAAACTTGATTCCAGTGGAAGACATTATTATATTGGTGAGTCCTCAACTAAAACATCAAGTAATTAAATGGGCTGAAACAACATACGCACCTCTAAAATGCCTCTCTATTTTGTTTCAAAAGCTTAGGAGTTTAAAAATAATTTCACTCAGATTTCAACAGCTGCTTCACTTCTACTCTCTTGAGTGCTTTGCTCTTGCCTCTTGCCAGATTTCTAAAGTTAAGTCTCTGGCACTTGTAATCCCGTGGTACTGTACCAAAACAAAAACAGCTATATAAGCTGGTTTCACTCCATCTTGTGTCTAGGTGTTTTCTGCCTGCTTTGCACCTTTTCCAGCCTTACCATCTCTTTTATACTGTGATGTTAGCATTTGTTTCTCTCTTGTTGTTGTTGTTTTGTTGTTTGTTTGCTTGTGTTTTATTTGCACATTTGGGTATTGATGAGACTTCCTGAGTGAGTTTTGTTTAGGATGACTTTGAAAGGTAATACAGAGAAGAGACCAACAAAGGCAATAATGAAATCTTAGCATACCATTTTGCCACTGTTCTTTATTTATCTGATGCATTCAGGATTCATGGGAACCTTTTTGAGTAATGATACACACACCTGGAAAGAGCAGTAGAGCTCATACCACCTTAGAGGGAAACAGGTATTTACTTTCCTACTCCTGAACTTCCCTCTCTCTCCTCAGTTACATTTAGAGGAAGAAAGTATATTGATAGTTAGTGGTTATTATTAGTGATAGTCGCTGTCTACAGGAAGCTACTGAACATTATGTTTTGTTCTCTTCTGACCTCGGGGGTGTCTACCATATTGAATGAACCAATACATCTCTGCCCATCCATCTAGGTGTCCAATCGCATAGTAAATTTTAATTCCTCTCCTACCTGCTTTACTTAATTGAGGACAGAATTGATAGCAATGACATACCTGTTCATAAAAAGTATTTGATGGAGGTGTTGCTTAATTATAGTTTTCAAACTAGAGGTATGTGAACTATAGCTCTATATTCAGCATACTTTCAGAAGCAGGTTCTGAAATAACTTGCCAGCCTTGACAGTGAGACAAAGGTACTGAGGATGAATTCAATAAGAGCTGATGAGACCTGTAGATATCTAAAGGTTTGTTGGACATCTGGTTCTTCAACATTTTTGAGAGTAATATGCTTTCAGTAAGTGAAATAGTCTGGAATTTATCCTAGCTCTATGAAAGCACAATGAAGACCCTCTATGCAAAAAAAGCTGTAGTCTTTCAAAATAATGAATATGGCTTCTTGCCTTCTCTGGCAGAGACACCAAAAGCAAGCTTCTATTTCTAGCATCTGTATTTACTAAAGACTAGTATGAAGCTGTAATTCCTGAACTGAGAGCTTTCTGTGTTTTTTTTTCTTTGGCTTCCTAGAAGACAGCAAATACTCTCTCACTTTGCCAAGCCTATCCTGCAGGGCTTAGCTCAGGAACTCATTTGCCTATCAGTCACTCAGCCAGCTTTATATTTATATTTTCAATGGAGACTTGATTACACAGATTCAGTGTGGGGTAGATGATGACTGGCTCTCAGTTATATACTTGGAAGGATTCTGTATATGAAAGTATATTTAGTGGGTGAAGAAGTGAAAATGCATGACTTAATTCCATCCTTGTTTGATTCAATGTTTAAGTAAAATGTTAGGAAGTGTTGACTACAGATCAACACAAGCTTTGCTATCCTGGAAAATGTCATGGGGAGAATATTCAGTTAATTTGTCTGCCCCCTTGGACATAAAAGGACTATATAGAAACCCTCTGCTTATTTTAATTCTCCAGTGATCAATGTTCAAAATTATTTCAGAGCAGAAAGTGTGGAATTAGGATTCTGCATCCAGAGTTTGTCTTACCTGGAACAATAGATGTGGTTAGCTTTTCCCAGTGAAATGAAAACCTGACCTCCTGAAGAATGCCTGCAAATGTTTAGACTGAACCAGCGTGCCTGAAAATAGGGGGCCTGGTCATACTTGGAACTAAAACAAGATGATGTGTTATACTACCACACATTCCTTTGTTTTGAACATCGTTCATGATATTTGTGGATTCAACTGCTTGCTTTAGTTCCTCTCTTTTGTTTTCCAAATGGCTAAAAGGGAATTCTCTATAGAGCCACCCTCACTTATTCCAGGACTGCTATTTACCAAGAAATTCAGATGTTTTGAAAAGTCCTGAAAAACAGGAATTTTATTTGGAGGGAAAAACTTCACAGGTAATTGGCAAAGTATGAAGTTTGTCCATAGTCTGTGTAAGATAGACTTGTAAGGGTAAAGACTGTCATGAGAACAAAGTGGATTGCTCTTGTGTTTTCTTTGGCCTAGGAAGGAAGAGAGGTGGGGAGATGTACAGGCTCTGATTTATGAACACT